>NC_047557.1:12469264-14910147 GCF_012275295.1 Melopsittacus undulatus
CCCCCTCAGCACAGCAACCATAAGGGAAAGGAACTGCCTCCTTCCTGGCAGCAAACCTGAACTGAGTTCTCAGTATAGCCACAGACTGTCCATCGCATGTCCAAATGCCATTTATAACTTGCTTTACAGCCTGGCTTATTCTGGGGTCTTGGCTGCAGATCCAAACTGAGGTTCACACCCTGCAGGAACCTGCAGTGTAACATGGGATCCTGCTATAATGGGCACCACAAAAGAGAAACGTTTGCTTCCTTTTGGGGAATGGAAGCCCCCCAAAAACAGAATTTCTCATGGTCTGACCTCATTTTACTATCAAAGCAAGTAGGATGCTACACCAGAGGTGGGCAGAGCGGCAGGAACTACCACGGGTTCAGTACTCCCCACCACTGCCAAGTGTGGACCCCCTGCAGTAGAGTGGTGCAGTGGGGATGGCAGAGGGAGGTAAAGAAGGTGAAAAAGGGAAAGGAACATTTCTGCTGAGGCCAGCTGTCTGAAATACCTCTGTTTGGTGTAAGCACCATCAACAGAGAGAGGGGGCAGCCCTGCTTGTCTCCATGCACAGAGCGCATGGCGTGCGTACAGCTTGCTGACGGACATGGATCCTGCCCAGTGCCACACATCCCTTTTAATTGAGGCAAAACTGGAACTGAACCTGGCGTCAGACCCGGCAATGGGATCTGCAGGAGGATGTCGCCAGGGAGCAGGCAGCCAGCTGGAGCGTACTGCTGGCCAGCACTGCAGGGAGCTGGGGGCAGCTGCTTACCCTGTGCTGGCTCCATGCTGGTCGCAGGAGTGGGATGAGTTAGTTATTCCCTGTCCCCTTCCAGTATCTGAGTGTCCTTCCTTGCTGACTTGAAAGGAGCTGACTGGAGCAAGAGCTACAGCACTGTATTCATGGCAATGGAAATAATAACGGGGAAAGGATCGAATCTACTGAAGCTAGGGACAAATGCAATTTTGACTATGTGGGAACAGAATGCTGCTTCTGTATGAGCCACTTGATACTCCAGGATTGATAGGGACACAGAAATGATTGGAGGACTGAAGCACCACTTCTTTGAGGACAGGCTGAGAGCGTTGAGCTTGTTCAGCCTGGAGAAGGCTCTGGGGAAACATTGTGGCCTTTCAATGCTGAAAGAGGCCTGATAAGAAAGATGGGGACAGGCTTTTTAGCAGGGTCTGTTGCAACAGGACAAAGGACAATGGTTTTAAACTAAAAGAGGGTGGGTTTAGAACAGATATAAGGAAGACAGTTTTTACAACAAAGGTGGTGAAACACTGACACAGGTTGCCCAGGGAGGTGGTAGATGTCCCGGTGCCTATAAATGTTCACAGTGAGATTGGGCAGGGCTCTGAGCAACCTGGTCTATTTGAAGATGTCCTTGCTCATTGCAGTGGGTTGGACTAGGTGACCTTTTACAGGTTCCTTCCAACACACCTAATCTATCATTCCATCATGGAATGATTTCAGATATCAGACTACATGGAATGGGATCTGGTGAGAAACATATTCATCTATCAAATAACCCTCTTTCCAACCCTGAAGGGCAGGAAAGGGCATTGCAATTCAGAGACCGGCACTGAGATTCAGCTCAAGCAGGATAAAGTACTTGGTCTCTCACAGAGACACAGACAGCAGAGCCCTCTCCTGTGCCCAGAGCAATGTAAATGGCTTTTGAGATAGAGTGCACAGGGCCTTGGTGAAGTGATACCTGCAGCACAGTGAAATGGGTGATGGTTGTGGAAGTGCTCCCTGCATTGAAGATTGCCTTTCACCTCCTTCAGCTCCTGCAGCCAAAGAAGGCTTGTCATGGAAAAGGAAAACTCTGCTTCTGCTCTGATACCTCCATCCAGTCCCCAGGAATTACACCAGGATATTTCCAGCTACTTTAACCACTTGGGCAGGCAAGAAAGGGCTTGTTTTAGTTACTGATCAATAAAGTTTGCACCAAAAAATGTCTTGACATCAGGCTTAGTTACAGCAAATTTTTTTCTCAAGTTTTTAATGATCTATTTAACAAAAAATAAGTGTTGAATATAATGACTGACGCCTCCGTACTGAGCAAGTACTCAGCAAGTCCCTGCCACTACAGAGCAGCACCAAACTTTCGATTCTGATCCCATTTTATGAAAGTCCTTAAACCTGTGTTTTAATGTATGTTAAGTCAGCAAAGTGTTTATGCTGGTTTCCTGATCTGGGGTTACATCAGGAGCTGTAGTTGTGTGCATCAGATAGGGCATCAGATACCCTAACCCTAGCCCTAATGGAGGGGCTCAAGAAACTGCTGCTGGCCCCGTGGGCCAGGGAGAATTTGGGAATCTGACACTAAGCCACATCTCAGGGCTGTTTGTGAAGGTCTGTGAAAGAGGCATTCAGAGGCTGCCTTTGGCCCACAAGAGCAGGATGTGTCTGAGCAACCACATTGGTCTGATAAGCTTCTAATAGGGAAAAAGCAAGTTTAGAAAACACAGAGAAATAACTAACCTAGATGTCCAAAACCATACATGAATGGCTTGAAATTCTTCTTTACACAGGTGATTTCCTGCACATCAGAATTACTGGGCCTTTGCTTGCCAACCCTCCTGTGTTTTGACTGCACAGAAATAATGGGGTGTAGAGAATTCTTTCTCTGGGAAATCCACTTACTGGGCACTTTTAATCTAAATTACCCAGACACAGTATTCCATCTTATGCCAATACATTCCAAAGCAAGATCTATAATTACTCTGGATACACTCTCCAGCAATTAACTTTTTCTCTTGTGAAACTTGTTATGCTTTTAGCTTCCCATATATGTTACATGATACAGCATAGCAAGTAATACCATCCTTGAGTAATCACTGGGGAATCCTGCACCATGAATGTGTTGCTGGCTACTGCAGCAACAGTGGGAACAATGCTTGTGTGGGAAGTCATCTGCTTTTAAACTTGTGAGAAACATGGGTAAAGAATGCAAGCCTAGAAGTGTTTGGGGATATTTTGTTTTGTATTTTAATTTAAAGTTTGTGAGTTCCTGAGTGCTTGACTTTGAAGGTATTGAAACAGCTCATCACAAAAGATTACTTTAAAGATATAAAATTAGATACAATAAATGCTGCTAATAGGCTTCTTTCTATAGGCCTCAATTGAACAGAAACAGCACCATCCATTGCTCTTTGTGCTGTCAATCACAGCAGCTTTTTATCTACCCAGATGATGATCAGGAGAAATGAGCCATAAGCAACAGAAATCAAATGAGAAGGAGAATCTTTATTTTCAAGGTGGGCTTAGACTGGGATAATTTAACCTGATCTATTGGACATGTAGGGCTGAGTTACAGCTGCATTTTCATTTTACAAAGACAATGCCCAATCTATGAGTCTTGTTTCAAAACCTCATAAAAGCAGTGATGATTTTGTATTTCTCCAGCAGTCTTGCAGTGTAGGAATGACCCTCATAAAATTAAAACCACCAGGGATGGAAAATACTTTCTAGGTTTAATCTGATCCCTAAATGTCAGCTTAGATATATTTCTCAGGATGCATCTTGTCCAAGCAGCACCACCCATTATTACTTGGTTTAGTTGAGAAGCTCCATTTCTCCGATTGCTTTCCCAATACTTGCCTGCAGAAGGGTTAGATGACACCATGTCAAAAGCCCTGCTACCAGCTGGAAGTTGTCTATAGTAGGGCTCTCATGTTGCTGCAGCTGAACCCTGATAGCAACAGTGGAAAATCTCTCTCTGTTTTCCTTGATGCTGTGTGAGCCAATGCATAAGGAATGTCTGGACTAAGCAGCAGAGGTGGGCAAATCACATCAGAAAACCGGACAGGGAGTTCTTGAGCTGTTACACTTGTGCCATTCATCATCTTGCAGTTTCTCCTTGGAGATGGAGATCCTTGTCCACAGCTTAGGAGGCGAACACTGCTGTTTGTCTGGGTTCTCAGGTCTCCCTTAGGTGTGAGAGCTTCCTCTGGGGAGTCCAGCAGTGCTAATGGCTGAAGCCACCTTGAAATGTGCAAGCTCCCACACACACACCCAAATCTGGGAGACAGAATTTTTATTTCAACTAGTCTGCTGTGAGAACTCTAAACCTTTCAGGAAAACACTTGGTTTGATTGTTATTCATGGGGCAAAGATTGTACTATTTTGCAAGCAGTGCAATAATATTATTGCTATCCCTATGTCTGCAGGGCAGAACAGCAGCACTTGGGAGGCTGCTCAAGGCAAAAGTACTACATCAGTCCTGTGCTCTCCAGTGCCCAGCCTTAGTGCTTGTTGACATGAAGGAACACAGGACCTCCAGGTCCTCATCACAGATAGGAGAAGAGCTACCAGGAGCTGCACCACCACCACCATGCACCTCCCTCCCCCTCCCTTGCACTTGCAGCCCTTGTCTATTGCCTTGCACAGGCTGAGCGCCAGTAATTTCCTTTGTCTGAATTTTGAAGATGAGGTGAGGAAAACAAATTACGGTGTTCTGAGCGGCTGAAGGAGGGTGCTGAAAGAGGCAGAGGAAACTGGCAGCTGCTGCTCTCCTTTACTTCGAAGCTGTGTTTGGAAAATTGGACACCAGTGTTATGGTGGAGATAACTTAAGGGCGCCTGACGGAAAATGTGACTTCTTTGCCTCCTCTCTTCACAAGTGTTTGGTTTCTTTACATAAAATGCCAGGATAAAACTGACATTTGTTTCACATCAAGTCCCAGTTTTCACTTCAAGTTTTAAAATGTGAAGAAAAAGAAAAAACAAAAGTGGTTTGTGTTCTGCTCTTTTGGAATGGTTCCTTTTGTCATCCCTCTGAAAAAGTGGGAAGATATTAAAAAAGAAGAGGAAAGTGCTGATTTTAAAAGGCAGAAACAGAATGAATTAGGAACAGAGAAACTAAAAATTACTTTCTTTTTTCTTCATCTGCTTTTCAGAACTACACTAGGTTACTTAACCTGTAGTTTTCATGTTGAGATTTCTATCCAAAATCAAAGCTGTTTCACAAAAGGTTTCAACATCAATTACACTACAAACTTTGATGGGAAAATATTTGTTGAAACTGTTTGAGGGTCTCTTCCTGTGCAGAGAACATGTGGGGGCTGTCTGAAATTGGCATTAACCATTCCAAATGTCTGTACCACTTGATGAGCACAGGCTAGCACAAGAAGCTGGATATGGATTAGTTTTCCATTCACTTGCATTAAACTCGATGGGGAGAGCTGAGGAATTTATCAACCCCTCCAAATGTGCTCTTCTCTTATCAGACCTATCTGTGCATCAATTGCATCCTGTGGCAATGTCAGATCAGGCTTCCCCTCACTAACACTGCAGCACACAGGGCACAGCCACAGCTCAGTAACACCCTCCTAACTTATCCTCATCTAGATCAGGGAAGGATCTGCTGCTGGAGGAAGAAATAGTAAATGCAAAGTTAAGATGTCACTGCGTTCCAGTCAAAAGTGCATTATAGTGGAGCCCCGGAGCTTCCTATGTGATACCTGGGAGACTGCAGAAAGTAAATACACCAAGGGCTTGACTTACATCTGTTCTGGTTTTTACAGTCAGATAAAATAAAGGGAATAGCTCAGAGAGACTAAAACAGTTATCAAGAAATACTCCAGCCTCCAGTGGTATGGCCTCAGCTCCACAGCTTGGGAGGCTACAGCCAAAGATGCTCTGCTGTGGAAGGAAACATCTCCTGAAGAGCAAGTTCAATTGAGGCTGACCTGCAGAGGGAGGCACCAGGCCAGGGAAGAGCACAGGAAACTCATGCAGGAGTCCTGGGTGCAAAAGGTTAGTGTTAGAACCAGGATAACTTCTCACCAGCAAGGCCACCAAGGTTGACTCTTACATGCTGAATAAAGCAGAGATCACACCACTGCTGGGGAGAGCAATTCTGAAGTATACATTGGCAAAGGCATCCAGGTATTATTGTATACCTAGGAGGTCAGAGATTGTAAAAACCTGAGTGCAATACCCTGTCACAGTGGTGCCTTTCAGCTTTGGGCTTTGGGTACCACATGACAGATGCATAACCCCAAAGAAACCCATGATTTTAAGTGTGGTAACAACTGAATTTGAGCTCACTTTGGTCCTAACACAGACATGAAGAGTGGCAGGAGGTTGGCTTCAACAAGTCCATCCTATTTCAACACAGCCAAGGCCTTCTGGCAAACATGGCACACCTCAGGGGCCTGTCACCATGTACTCAAGATCTTCTGATCTAAGGGTGAGGAGTGGTAGAAAAAGTAGCTTGAGGGAAGCTTCCAGCCATGTCTCTTTGGTTCTTCCTTTGGACACTGTTTGTAGTTTGAGTGGTGATACTCATGCCAGCCTTCTTTCCACCATGTACATTCCACTTTACCCAGCCCTGTGGGATGTGTTGGTTAGGTTCCACACAAGAAATCTGGTTTCCAAAGTGACCTTCAAAGCAAAGAAAAAAAAGGTAGACAGCAAGATGTTAGATTGCTTGTAGCTGTCAGGACACTTACCAGCACTGTCTGCATGTTTCCAAGCCTTTTTCTCTACAAGCCAAGCCAACATCCTTTACTCTATATTCACTCAGCACATCAGTTTAACTGTCAGCTAGGGAAACCATAACCTGGCTTCAAGGAATCCCACAGAGACTAACCACAGCCTCAGGCCAATCTGAGCCAACATTGTTCCTCTTTCCAGCAAGGACAGTTCCAGTCGCCCTGCCCTAATACCATGATCTCCAGCTCCAGCTCATTCTCTGAAGCCTCTATATGCCTGAAAACATCTAGGATGGTCACTGATGAAGAAATAACTGCCATTTATTTCAAGCACAGTCCTCTTCAATACTTAAATTTGGATGAATGCACTCACATCGTACATCCAGGGCTAACATTACCTCCATTATGAAAAGAAATATAAAATTATTCTACAATATGATAGAAATGCATTCTTAAGGGGGGAAAATACACTCTTGAGTTTCAAGTCCAAAAGTTCCTTTTATTGTGGAGTCCAAACCACTAGCTACTTGTTTCTTACATGTATGTTCAACGTCCTGGTGTGATGAGACCAACAGTCTGACATCAGAGTCAAAGGCCTTCATGCAAACAAACAGGAGTGATACTCAACTTGATGACACTGCATTGCCGCTACTAAAGTAGTATAGAAAGGAAATGAGAGCAAAATATAGCTGAAAGGGAAGCTCTCTGAAAGTTCACATCTGCTATATTTTTGGTCCTTTGTATCCTTTTAATGCTACAACAGTCTTTCATCCATCCTCCTGAGGAGAAGATGGATTGTTAACAAGAACCGTGCTTGTGTATCTCTGTGATACACAAAAACGAACCCCCTGCAGCTTTCACATGCAGAAACTCAGTGTCAAAAGGGTTTGATGACACAGTCTTGAGAAGTTTGAATAGTCTTGAAGAGTGGCTGGTGGTGAAATCATCTCTTTCCCTGGAGCAGTCTGGGTGCTGCAAGGAAACACTGTGGCTACACCTGTCCTTCTAGTTCAAAATGGCCTTCAGATCCCTGCATGACCCACTTCCACCAGCCATCAACAGTGACTCTCAGCAGTTTTCTCAACAACAAAGATAAGCTCAGAAGGAGCTACAAGCCCATGGAGCAGCCCCATAAAGAGTACTGAACATCTCAGTGCCATGCTCAAAGACACAAGGTACAACATAGAAGACTTTGGTGCTACCTTCACATGAACTTCACATGGATTTCAGATAGATTGAATGAGTCCTCAGCAAGTTTGCCGATGACACCAAGCTGTGTGGTTCGATTGACACACTGGAGGGAAGGAATGCCATCCAGAGGGACCTTGAAACACTTGTGAGGTGGGCTGATGCCAACCTCATGAAGTTTAACCATGCCAAGTGCAAGGTCCTACACCTGGGTCGGAGCAATCCCAGGCACAGCTACAGGCTGGGCAGAGAAGAGATTCAGAGCAGCCGAAGGAGAAGGACTTGGGGTGTTGGTGGATGAAAAAATGAACACGAGCCAGCTTCAGTGTGCACTCACAGCCCAGAAAGCCAACCATATTCTGGGCTGCATCAAAAGAAGCGTGACCAGCAGGTTGAAGGAGGTGATCCTACCCCTCTACTCTGCTCTCGTGAGACATCACTTGGAGTATTGTGTGCAGTTCTGGTGTCCTCAACATAAAAAGGACATGGAACTGTTGGAGCAAGTCCAGGGGAGGGCCACAAGGATGATCAGGGGACTGGAGCACCTCCTATATGAAGACAGGCTGAGAAAGTTGGGGCTGTTCAGCCTGGAGAAGAGAAGGCTGCATGGACCTCACAGCAGCCTTCCAGTATCTGAAGGGGGCCTACAGGGATGCTGGGGAGGGACTCTTCATTAGGGACTGTAGTGATAGGACAAGGGGTAACAAGTTGAAACTTAAACAGCAGAGGTTTAGATTGGATATAAGGAAGAAATTCTTTACTGTGAGGGTGGTGAGGCACTGGAATGGGTTGCCCAGGGAGGTTGTGAATGCTCCATCCCTGGCAGTGTTCAAGGCCAGGTTGGACGAAGCCTTGGGTGATATGGTTTAGTGTGAGGTGTTCCTGCCAATGGCAGGAACTAGATGATATTCGGGTCCTTTCCAACCCTAACTATTCTATGATTCACATGACAGGCTGACTGAGAACAGCACTAATGTCTATGCTATATATCCATATGGATAAACACTTGAGGCTTATACAGCACCCCAGCTGCTTAGATCATGTTGTTACCTCCAGGCTCATCTCTGAGCTTCTGTTTAGAGAAAATATTCCCTCACAGCTGGAAAACAAGACTTAGTATCAGCAAGAGCAGATGTGCCTTCTTGATAGGGCTGCACTAATAATAACTCTGGGATACGTCTAAAACAGACTGACATTGCCACAAATGTACCCATCTGAACAAAGGAGCAGAGGGGGAGCTGGTTTGCACAACTGTAAACATCTCATTTAGAATTACTAATTGCAAGCCTGATTGCTGTTACATCCTGAACAAGAGTCTTACTGCCCCTGCTGCTGCTGATCTTATAAATACCTGAAAAAGTAAGTTTTTCTTTTAAAAAAACATAAGGTTCACTTTTTCACTGAAAGCCTCTCCTACCAATCCTTCCTCATCTCCTCCATGTCTCTCAGGTTCCCACCACAGCTTTTCCTTAACCCAGGCTGGGCTGACATCACAGCTTTGATGGGCATTAGCACATATGCCCTGTCTGTTCTGCAGCGGTTACTCGGGTGCTGCCTCTCACCCACTGGATCATGGAAAGCAATCTGAAAGAGGGAGAAATCCTGAAGCTGAAGGAAGTGTTTCTCTTCCCCAACCTCCCAGTCTGGGAAAACCACAGCAACACAAACACGTGTTGCTGACACTGTGGCTGTGGCTGACGGCAATGCCAGGGCCCAGCTTGGGTCCTTCCCTGCAGGCGTCACTTCTGTGGCACAATAAAACCAGAACAACTATTTAACACAGCTGAGCTTTGTGTTCTTAAAGGTTTCTTCAGAAAGAACAGAACACTGGGAGCGGGTTTGCATGGGAAGAGTGAGCTTTTGGAAAAAAGGCCACGAGACTGGCTTAGTCAGAGTTTTACATGGACTGGATTAGTGAAACCTACTCCTGGAGCATTAAATAATTACTGCTCTTTATAAATGAAGTATAATTATACAAGGATTGTAGGTCTGTAGGAAAAGAATTATGATGGAAGTCAAAGTTTTTCTTGCTTAAATTAAAGAAGCCACTCTGTAAATTCAACAGGAGTTTGACTGACCTCAGCATCCCTTACCCATGTGCCATAAAGGCTCTAGAAAAATCAACAGGCTTCTCTTTGTGAAATGAAGATATGTTTCTTCAGCACTGTACATGCCACAATGAGGGGCTAATGGCTCAGCAGATGGTGTGAGCTACTGTTCCTAAAAAGTCGTATGGGAATATGAAGGCTCATGGCCAGAAATGGTGATGTGCAGGAGAACAAACAAGGAAAAAAGGAGATGCTGGGTAGGATTGAGGAAGGAGCTGTCTCAAGGGTGTCCGTGTAGCAAAAGAGCTCATTTTTTAGGTAAGCATGCAGACAATTTCCAAATGTGGAATATTCATTTGATGAATCACAACAGATTCCTTGGACTCATACCAGGCTCTGTATAAATATGTGCATTTCAGGTGAAAAGAGAAATGCATGTGAGAACTGGGAAGTTTATAGCTGCCACTTTGAGACAGTACCAATCAGGATTTTTGTCCTGGTTTCAGCTGGGGTAGCTTATTTTCTTCCTAGCACCTGTACAGTGCTGTGTTTTGGATTTATTATGAGAATAATAATTAGATTATTCTAGTTATTATTCTTATGAACTGAGTGATCTTCAGGTCCTTTCCAACTCTAACCATTCTATGATTCTATAATGCTGGTAACACATAGATGTTTTAGTTGTCTCTCAGTAGTGCTTACCCTGTTCAAGGACTTTTCAGTCTCACTTTTTGCCAGTGAGGAGGGGAGCAAGAAGCTGAGAGGGGGCAGAGACAGGACCCTGACCCAAACAAGTCAAAGGGGTATTCTGTAGCACAGTTCATCATGCTCAGTATAGAAAGTGGGGCAGTCACCCAGGTCACTGCTCAGGCTGGGCTGGGTATCAATCGGCAGGTGATGAGTGATTGTGTTGTGCATCACTTGGGTTTCATTCCTCTCTTTGCTTTTTCTATTCATTCTTTTTACTATTAATTATATTTTACTTTATTTCAACTATTAGACTGTTCTTAGCCTACTGGTTTTAACTTTCTCCAGTTCTCCTCCTCATCCCACTGGGGCAGATTGGGGACTGTGTGCAAGCAGCTGTGATGTATTTAGTTAATGGCTGGGGTTAAACCATGACAGTCCTCTTTGGTGCCCAACCTGGGGTGCAAAAGAGACTGTTTTGGTTTAATCCCAGCTAGCAACTAAACACTATGCAGCAAGTAGTGCACAATCCCCCTAGTGGAATGGGGGAGAAAATCACAAGGGTAAAAAAGAAAACTCATGGGTTGAATTAAAGACAGGTTAATAGGTAAAGGAAAAGCTGTGCACAAAAGCAGAGTAAAACAAGAAGCTAATCCATCATTTCCCATGGCCAGGCGGATGTTCAACTATCCCTTAACAGTTACTTGGGAAGAAAATCAGCATCACCTCAAATGACGTTCTCCCCCTTCCTTCTGTCCCCAGCTTTATATGCCAAGGAAGATGCCATATGGTGTGGAACATCCCTTGGGGCAGTTGCTGTCAGCTGTCCTGGCTGTGTCTCCTCCCAACTCCTTCTGCACCCCCAGCCTTCTCACTGGTGTCAGGACCAGAAAAGGCCTGCATTGTGTGAAAGCACTGCCGAGCAGTAACTGAAACACCCCTTTATTGTCAGCACTGTTTCTAGCACAGATCCAAACCATAGCCCATACTACCTACTATGATAAAAATTAGCTATCCCAGCCAAAACCATAACAGGACTTTGGAGTCATCAGTTAAGAGCACTCTTCTGGGTATTCCAGTTGGTGCTTGGAACAGGCTTATATTATGAAAATACTGTCAAATAATGTGCTGTTCATACCCAATAATCTTGAGTGATACTCTGCAGTGTTTCCCCCTTGCTATAGCAAAGACTCTAAGAAATAATGACTCCCTAGATCAGAAAGCTGTAGATAAAACAGTATATAATTGACAACAATTGTATAATCAATAAGGAGTTATGCTAGTTTAGAAACCTTTTCCTGTAGTTGAATTGTGGATCACAAGATGCAGTATTCAAGACAAGGGTCACTTCAAAATGGCAAGAATGCAGCAAAAGCTAAATTGTGAATTAAGGCTATAAAAGAGCTTTTGTGCTCTGGAATCCTGGTAATTTAAACTGATATTTGTTCACAGAGATCTATTAAATGTAACAGCAGTGAATTGTAAGTCCTTACTTATCAGGGAAGATGGAACCAAGGCCAGATATTTGCACATGCTGAAAATAATAGAAGGAAATCCATGCAAGTATGTGGCACATGATATCCTCCACGCAAGTTACCTGCTAGCAGAAGACTTTTCACTCTGTAGGCCATCCATGGGTTAATCTTGTGTTTAATAGGATATGTCAGTGTTGGGTAAGCCACAAAGACTGCTAGGCTGAGGCATGACTTGGATTTCTGGTGGAAGAAAGAAGCAGAAGATGAAAACATCTGATAACATCTGAAACACTGTGTGTAGTGGGATGAAGACAATATGCAACAGAAAAATGGGTGAGCAGGCCACCTTTACCCAGCTCCCATAGGAAGGGTTGGCATTCATCCTAACTGGGAGTGCTGGAGGGGTCAGTAAGGGTGAAGCAGACACCCTGGGCTTTTGTGAAGCACCAGCTGTGTAGCCAGGGATCAGAAGATGCATGGGTGACTCATTGCTGCAAGTGAAGTGAGGAGGCTGGCGGGGACCTCAGCCAACAAGCCCTGGCATTGCTCAGCATGAGATGGTGTTGTGCTTCAGAGAATCTGGAGAAGAGTAGCTTGTCTGGGGCTTGGTCTAACCCAAGGAAAACTGCCTGTGTCTGTCTCATGTAACAGCAGTCTGTTCACCAATGCTCCGCATCCTCTGGCAAGTATTTGAAGCTGCTCAGCCAGATATGGCTGGAGATAGGCAGGTTTGTAGAGAAATGCAACAACCTGCAGTCATAGGCCCTGCATTCTGATGTGCAGGCTGAGAAGAGATCACCCACAGGGGATGCAATTACACTATGACAGATATAAGCAGGCTGGTGGCAGGCTGTTACTATGGAGGTGACAGGAGTGGACATGCTGTCTGCTGCTATCCATAATGTATGTATTGATTGTGGGTATTTGGGGCCAGATGTATCCCAAGCCCTCTAATCTCCATGGAAATTCCTGCTGGAAAACAGGCCTTTTTTTTCTTCTTCTACACATTACTGTGTTCAATTATTAGTGGATTATTAGTGATACTTGGGTCCTTGTTTCCGTGAGGAGGAAATACCCAGCTATGCGATTCAGCTGTCTTTCCAGAATACTATAGTTTAACAAATAATATACCCCCA
This sequence comes from Melopsittacus undulatus, assembly GCF_012275295.1. Classification (NCBI taxonomy): domain Eukaryota; kingdom Metazoa; phylum Chordata; class Aves; order Psittaciformes; family Psittaculidae; genus Melopsittacus; species Melopsittacus undulatus. The sequence continues at coordinate 12,482,236 of NC_047557.1, forward strand.
GTCCCATGGCTCTGTGAACAGACGAAACAAGCAGAGGGAGGATCAACTTTGGTTGTCTCAAGTATGGCTTTTTTTCAGCCTAACCAGTGCTTCAGGCCCTCCCAGAAAAGGCAGCATTTGCCTGCAGTCAGTGACTTGCTGGCATCACTCCGAGGGTGCCAGCATGACCACATGCTCACAGAGCTGTTCTTCAAGGGTCTTAATTCAAGACAGATGTGAGAAAAATTAAGAAAATGCCTTAAAGTTCTCTGAATTTGGACGTGTCTGAAATTGCAGATAGGATCTCCATTTCACACATGTGCTATATCTTTAGCTAACAGATCTCTGGATAAGACCATCTTTGAATTTCAGAGTCGTAAAGAATAATTTCAGGATTTCTGTGGCATGCAGTCCTGCCAGACAGGAAGCTAACAGTGGAAAAGGCTTTAAGCACATAGGATGGCCTTTGGGCACACAGCAGAGGGTAAATGCACATATGGCTCATTGTCTCTAGGCAATTTGAGCAGCTGGGGAGAAGCTTGAATGCAGAAACGTTGAAGTGATCTGGCCACATCTGTGAAGTACAATGTCCTGTGCTACAATGAGCATCATCTGAGGACTCTCAGCAGGACCATTTCCATTTCTGAGATTGTAGATGTTTTCTATTACTCCAAATGTTGCACTCAGTAAGGAGCACTCATGGAAGATGCAGGACCTGTAGCTGTGAGGCACAGATCCCATATTAACTAGACTTTTACTCAGTTTTCCACCATGATGTGGAGAAGCCTGTATGAAATATGATAGTTGCATGAATTTGCTCATCTTCATTTTCTGCTAAGAAAAAAAGAGAAGGGTAATTGCAGAATTTCCTAAGGGCTTCACCACACCAACAGCAACCATTCAGAACAGTGTGCACTGGAAAAGGCAGCATTCTGACTGAGATCTTTTTTCCCTTTCCACCCTTTCCTTTCTGCCCACAGTTCAGTTGTGTCCTGACACCATGAGTGAAACTGTGTGTGGAATATAACCCCAGCTGTCCTCGGCTGCCACTGTTGGAGAAGCACAGCTACTTCAAAGTACAAAGACTAGGGTTTCTTTCTTGTAATTTTTCTTTCTTTTTATTCTTTCTTCTTTCCTTTCTTCTTCTTTTTCTTTTTCTTAATTTTTCTTTTTCATTTTTCTTTTTATTTTTCCTTACCACCCCCTTTTATTTTCCTTTTTCTTTATGTTTTTCCTTCTTAGCTTTTTTCTTTTTCTGTTACTTCCCCTCCCAGCCCCCTCCACCCAGTGGCCCAGCCTGGCAATTCCATAGTTCATCATTTGTTTAACCACATCGTAGAGATGATCAGGCTGTCTCAGGAAGGAGCAGCTGAGGGACAGCACACAGAGCAATAGCAGCTACTTGGCAGAGGGCTCAGGGAGGCTGTGGCATCCAGCACAGCATTCACCCACAGCAGGGAAGGATAAAGGGCTCTGTTTAGCCAGGCTGGCTGCCTGGAGCTGGAGGAAGGCAGGCTTGTAGTGCCTCAGCATTTCAAATGGTCTCCAGAAAGCTGGAAGGTGTTTTTTTGCGCGCCCAAGGCAGTGATTTTTAATGCCGAGAAATCCTGGTTTAACAGCAAGAAGGATGGCTGACAACTAAGTCCCCAGGGCAATGATTTCTAATGCTGAGAAGTGTGGTTTGACAGCAGGAAGGGTGGCTGTCAGTGCCACTGAGAGCTCACATAGCCAGGCAGGGCACAGCAAGCCCTGATGGAAGGGGAAGTTGGACCCAAAGGGGCAGAAGTGACACTCTCAAAGGAGAGCATTGGGCTTCTCTGGTCAGGCCAAACAGCCTTGCAGCTAAAGGAAGGTCACTTCCTCGTACTGTCAGCCAGTCTGGAGTACCCCTGGTTGGGGCAGTGCTCAGAGCAGAGCTAGCTGTTTCTCAGCCACCAGCACTCCTTCATGCATGCTGCTGCAGAAAGAGACTTTTTCGCCCAGGACTGTGATGGTGATATGAGGAGAATTGCACGTGTTTTGCCAACCTTTTATACACAATCCCAGAATCCCTGCCTGGTTTGTGTTGGAAGGGACCTTAAAGCTCACCCAATTCTAACACCCTGCCACAGGCAGGGACACATTCCACTAGATCAGATTGCTCCAAGCCCCATCCAACGTGGCCTTGAACACAGCCAGGGATGGAGCAACCAACGCTTCTCTGGGCAACCTGTTCCAGTGTCTCACCACTCTCACAGTAAACAATGCACATTCATAGGTGATACAATATAGATAGTTTCTTTCTATTCATAAGTGTCTGTTTAAAGATGTACCTTCTGTCCAAAGGTCTCAAATAATTATATAAGCTATATTAATATGGCCCTTTGGTCATTGTTATTTGACAAGTGAACGTTTTTTATTAACTTTCTTTTTATTCACTTTTTTATGTTTTGACAAGTGAATACTTTTTATTCACTTTTTTATTCACTTTTTCTATTTGGTTTAATAGAAAAAGGAGAATTCATATACCTGCTGGTAAAAAAACAGTGCTGTAAGTCCTCCAGTCTCCAACCATCTGCCATGTTCAGTCCTGGGAACTTATTTTCTCTAAAACGTAGTTTGAGGAAAACACAAGAATGTCTCAAGTAGAGTTTGTAGCAATTTTCTGTGTAAAACAGCATTACACCAGCAGTGACATAAATATGAAAATATAATGTACCAGAGAAAAATAACTGCTGAGAACAGCATGATAGCTGGATTTCATGCTGTTTGCTATAATCTTCTCATATAACGTGGCAAACATATTTCAGAATGCAAACACTCTAACTTGCTTATGTTTTGAACGGGAATACAATCCACATGATGAAGACTAGGAAAGAAATGTTTGAGAGAGATGGATTCCTCTGTATCTACACATCTGCCCTGAGGAAATGCAGGAGGAGGAGGTAAATATATTGCAGAAATATGGAGGCATATAAAGTGAAATAGAGAGAACACGAAGTTAACCTTTCCCAAAAGCCCTTGTTTTATCAAATAGAAAAAAAAATCAGGGCCAAGGTTTCCAATACTTCTGTATTTGGAATAGCACAAAATACTTGGAAGCATCCTGTAAAAGTGTATTTCTAACACAACTGAATCAATTTACAAAGCTGTAGACAGAAATATCAGGCATATGCTATGGAGTCTCTTCTGGGAACCTCTGGCAATGAAACATCACAGCAATCACAGTGGTTCAGCAGCTCAGCAAAAACACCCACTGTGATGTGCTAAAACTGAATGTGTACCCAAGGGACAAGCACACATGTCAGGGAGGTCATTTTGATCCTCTATGTAGCCTTGATGAGTCCAGCTCTGGAGCTGAGTAAAGTGTCCTGATGGCAGTGTTTTTTAAAGGTTTCCAAAACTTTGTAGACGGTAAAATAACAAAATTATTCAAAATGCCTTTAAGAAACATTTTTATCTCTGTCAAAATGTAAGTTGAGAGTGCATTTGGATATAACGGTTAAATAAATTCATGGGGAGAAAGAACTTACCAAGAATGAAACGCACTGCAAGAACTTGTGATTAGAACCTATGCCCAAGTGAATTTAAGTCAGAAATTAAAAAAATCTGTGCAAACAGAATATTGCCTTTGATATGCGTGGCAGGAATTCTGCTGAAGGCTATGTTTGTTTATGCTTGGTGGAGGAGAAACAGGTTGGCCTGGAATGGGCAAAGATGCACACTGGATACAATTTAAAGCTACACTTGGTCTGTCCAGCACAAGCCAGCAACGTGGCAGCATTTCTAGGCGAGGTCTGTAGGCTCCCTGTGTAGCCAAGAGAGTAAAACAAGAGCATGAATCACACCCCTTATCTCAGATGTCTGTACTGGGAGGAGATGGATTGCCTTATGCAGGCAGTATTTCTCTTTTGCTTGGACTGAGAGATGAGACAGTGCCGCAGAATGGACTCAGTCAGAGATCAATATGATCAGACAAAAAGCCAATTATTGCAAAGCATTAACTCCTTATATACTATTGCTTACACACACCTACAGCAATTTGGCATATCATGATTGGATATGTGTCTTGAAGACCCTCAGTGACTAACATATAACTGGTTAAGCACAGGTGTGAGAACTTGACCTTGAAAGCTTGCCAACAGTCCACAGTTCTCATCCCTCAGTGAATTCCAGCTTCTTATCTTGCTTGCTTAGGCTTCCTCGGGCCTCCCACGGCCTTGCTGTATCCCTCGGAGTTATTTAGAGCTCATGTACCAAATATCCATTCTCCTGTGAGAACACTGTCTCCACAAGACAGCTTCTTCTAGACACTTAAACTTAATACAAAGTTCTGTGAGCTAAGTCCCAGCTCTGCCTGATGGTCCCTTTCAGTCTCATGTGAGCAGGCAGGGATGGTCCCTGTCACCTGCTCCTTCCTCTGTCTTCACTCAGCTCCAGCCACTCACTGCTTTAAGGGATACAGGCTATCTGTAGTGTATGGAAAGAACAATCACTCCTTGCAGTATCTATATAAACATTACTCAGTAAGAAAAGATTTTTTTCTTCAAACACTGCTTTTTTGATGCAATTCAGCTATTCTCAGCTCCTCATGTCCTATCATTGTCACACTTCTTGATGGGACCTCTTGCTGCTTTTCCCTTACAGTGGCTCAAGCCACAGCCAACCCTTCTTTCTCTTGTCCTCTTCCACAGTCAATATAGACACTAACACAGGCAATGGATCTTGGCTGCTTCACAGACTGGGTGCATGCATGTTAGTGCAGAATGCCTCACGGGGCTCTGTGCCCTGGTGTCAGCAGGGGCAGCCTCTGGGGTCCCAGCAGAAGATGCCTAGGGCCCAGTGAGTCCCATGTACTTCACCGTATCTTATGTACAGCAATAACCTCAAGCAGAAAAAAAAGGCATGGAAAATGGGGTTTAAGGAGATGCTTCTGGGCAGTGCCACAAGACAGTGCTCCATCTCCCTCTAGTGATGCCTGGGAGAGAGGAAGCAGGTGGCAGAGCTCTGGTTAGACCGTAGCTGGAGTTTGAGTGTGGTTCATGCCTTATGGTGAAGCCCTGGGAGGGCTGCTTACCCCTCTGGGGACCTCTACCCTCTCCACAGCTTCTCTCAGCAGCTTCTGTGTCTCTACCACTGAAGGGAAGACCTCAGACATTGATGTCAGGGGAAGAACATGCAGGCCCAATTAATTGTACACGTCAGGTTGAAATAAAGACGTTTTATCTTCAGGCAGTGACACAGACATACCATACAAGGGGATGTATAGTGACAGAGGAACCCAGACTCTGAGTCCATGGCCAGACAGGCTTTTCGTCCCGCAGCACATGTTGAGAAGCACAAGTCCATACCTGATCTGTGGTTCCCATCTCTGCAGGACATGGCTCTGGTCTGGGTTATTCATTACTGTGGGAAGCAACCTATGGAAAAGCTTCAGTTTTTATTCAGCTGGATCTAGCAGAGGCCACATTAGAGGTCACACCATCCTACTGCTGCCAGACAAGAGAGGTTTCTATCCCTGGAGACAGCCATCCATACAGGCAGCCTGCAAAGTGTAGCTGCTGTCCTTGATGTATGAATTGTCTGTGCTTCATGCAGTGCTCAGGGATTGTCTTGGGTTACCTTCCCTGAGCAAGAGGCATCCCAGATGTGCTCTCTCTGGATAGTCACATGTGGCAGGGGATGAATACAGCGCCTTTGCTCAGGCGGTGAGGGAACACCTGGGTTATACATACAGGCACAAGTGATGAGTGTGTGTCCTCCTGGGCTCCTCTGCTGCCGTGCCCTGTGATTCAGACGGCTGCCAGCAGCTGGCTGTCAGCGAGGTAGCAGCAGACGCCGGTGGGGCAGAGCAGTGAGGATGGGACAGGATCTATCATCCATCACAGCAGGGACGGCAGCAGGGCACAGCCATTCCCAGCATGCTGGCCCCCCCGTCAGCTTGCACGTAGATTAGAGCCCGCTAGATGGCAATCACAGGTCTAGGATGGCCAAGATCGCTGCAAAGCTCTTCGGGTTTAGCTCTGGAATAGAGAGTGAAACGGACTGTAGTGCCTGTACCGGGAGCACACGTAGCACACTCGGGTAGCACACACCTAATGCTTGCTCTGAGTTGCTTAGGGGTAACTGTCCATGGAACATGGTGGTGGCTGGGACTGGTGGTAGATGAGAAACTGAGCCTGAGCCAGCAGTGTGCGCTCGCAGCCCAGAAACCGACCGTGCGCTGGGCAGACGTGAGCAAAGGGAGGCAGGACCGCTCACACTGTGCTTGGTAGGAAATGCTAGCTGTTACCTGTAACTTCGCCATTAAAGACTTTTTCCTTAGGAATCTGCTTTTGTTTGAGGAACGGCTAGGTGGTTAACTTCACAGTACCATTAAAGATAACACTTCCTGTGAGGGACACCCAAGAGGCGGTCCCCCACCTCAACACCCTGGTCCAAGCAGGTGAGATCAGGTTGCTCAGGCACTTTTCTGGTCTAATGTTGAAGATCTCGGAGTATGCAGATTCCCTATATCTCTGACCCCTGCTTCAAGGTTTCTTCACTCACACAACAAAAAGCCTTTTATCTAACCCTCCAGCTTGTGTCTGTTGCCTCCTGTGCTACCATTGTACACCTTCGGGGTGAGCTGCCTCAGTCATACCCTCCTATTAGATAACTCTAGACAGCAATAACATTCTCTTCACCTTCCAGAGAACCCGTTCCCAGAGGAGTATTACACCTACAGAGTTTTGCTATCAAAAATGACCATATTTTGTTTAAAATTGCATCTTTTTCCAATAAAACACACTTTGCAAAGCATTGGGCAGTTACATACATAAACCCAACTGACACATGGATCCTGAAGCGAAGCTTTTTATGTTGCTTCATGAAAATCAGGGCCTGTGGTTCCCCCTGTGTGGTTCACTGCAGTCATTCAAGGAAGTGTGGTTTGCAACTGTGGTGGCTGACACCCACATTGGCATTGTGTGTCTGATTGCCAGAGAGCACGAAAGCTTTAATGATTTCAGCTGGGGTGAGGGCTCTGACTCACTCATGGGCTTATGACAAGTATGGGAGCACTGACCTGGCTGCCTGCCCCTTCTCTATCCCACCCTCTTGTGGAGGTTCCCACCCCAGCTGCAGGCATATCTAAATGTCTCCTTGTACACTCCTACACTGCCATAAACTGTAACCTGGCATGTTAAGGTAAACTAGTGCCAGTTTTGGTTCTCTTTCATACACCAGGGCTGTAATTTGTGCATTCTGAATTGCTTAGCCCACTGATTATCTAGAACTTGATGGATATGGAAAGATTAATTTCCAAACTCTTTGATAATCAGACAGCTGAACTGTACAGGATATATTGTGCTTATGGATGACTTGAGCTACAAGGAAAAGAAGAGGTTATCTCTGCACTCACAGGCAATAAATCAGCAAAAAAAAAAACATTAAAGGACTAAAGCTGAGGGAGGAGAGCAACATGAGTTCAAAGTCACATGAACTCACTGGCTATGTGCAAGCTAAGCTACCTGGGAGGTGGGAAATTCTGCATTACTTGGAATTAACCTTGACAGCATCATATTTCTTAGAAAACCAGAGCACAATAAGAGCAGTATCATCCTAAGAGCCACTCTTGTTGCCATGTATCACCTTTAGTGAGTCAAAAATTCACATCTCTCTGTACAAGTAGAGCAGATATGCAGAAATACCAGTCTAACTCTGAAAACCTTTATTCCTGATTAACACAAAACTCCCATTGAAATGTAAAGGGTTGACTGACAGTAACTCATACCTGAACGTTTGACAGCCAGCTTGCAAAATACGTACTCTCCAAACCAGGAAAGGGACACAAAACTCTCCCTTGACTCCAGTGATTTTCTATAATGACATCATGATTCCAGGCACTAACCCCTGCACTCACTTTTGCATGCTGGATGAATGCTACACTGCCTCACTGCCCCTTCCTGATGCTTTTGATCCAGGCAGACACAGCAGTTGCAGCAGCTGCTGACATGTGTCTGGGGGAAGAAAATTATGTTCTGTGAAAGGTTTAAAGATTTCCTGCTTGATTCATGTGAAGCTGGAACAAACCTGAGTTTATTTTATGAAGAGGAACCTTGTCTCAAGCCCATGAAGACTTCATTTTGTCAAAATGGCAGAGTTTGTATTTTGCATTGTACCATACACCCAATTCAGAGCTGCTGTGCATTGATACTGGTGTTACAGGAGTCCTATCATAGTGCTTATTTTTTTTGTGGAGTCACAATTTTGGGGGTTGTTTTGAGCACATCTGTGCAAATCTCATTGAAAAGACAACCTAGCACAGGTCTGCTCGGGACACCGGCCAGCTCTGCCTGGCATGCAGTGAAATATAAATGGAGGTTTTTCTCAGCTCTAATAATCACAGCCAGACCTGGCACTGCTTAATTTAACAGCAAGGGTTGGAGGCCAAGATTTTCTGTTAGCAGAATCACATGGGAATTGTAAAAGGCTCAGAATGTCTGAAAATCAGACAGCTTATCCAGATGGCTGAACAGCGGGCTTAGGGACACAACTTGAGGCAGACAGTTTCAGAAGTCTTGGCTGTATGTACCAGCTGTAGGAAGGAAGGTGATGAGTACTGTTCCTTTTTATTGTGTAGAGATGAAGGTATTAAAATAACGGAGTCATATTGCAGGTTAAGAATTCTTTAATCTAGAGCATACTATTGTCCCCCTTTCATTTGGGTATTTGTAACTTTATTATGCAAAAGTCAGTCTTTGCTAGTGAATGGAAAAGAGATCACTTTTATCCTCATGGTTAGAAACAGGGAAAACATTTTTTATTGCTTTTTTTTGCTTAGGAGAAACTAGAAAGGATATCATGGAAAAGTGCTGGCATGGGAGAACTGGTCCTAAGTCATGACAGACTCTCAGGGGAGACACAAGGAAGCAGATGCTGACATAAGCAGCAAGAGTGTCCTTGTTTGGTCACCTCAAAGTCCCAAAAGAGTTTGTCATCTATCCATGTCACTGACTGCCTTTCCTCAGGCCCCATTTGAACTGTGCTGGCTGCCCAATTCCAACTGCCCCATTTCCTCAGTCCCCAAGATGAACAACCATGTGGCCACAGACATGAGTCCCTGCTCCCCTATCTCCTGTTGATTGTACACTCAGTCTTGTCCCCCAGACTGGATATGATGGACACACTTCCAGCTGTTCAAGGGGACATGCAGCAGTCTTGAGTCATAGATGAGCACATCTGATGAGATGCTGCAGGAGGGGACATGCCACATGTCCCTCCAACACCTGCAGTGGCTGTGTTGCCCATCGCAGCTCAGAGGATGAGCTGCTGTATCTCCCGAACCCCACACTTCCATTTGATGCCCATTTTCTTCAGGGAGGAAGTGTTGGTGTCCTAGAAGTAAGAAGCACAAAAAACATCATGTTCAGGTACTGTCCCTCAGAAAGAGGGTGGCTACATCCTTGGCTTAGCAAAAACTGTCCCCAGTTCATGCTGCTCATTGACCCTGCTGTTGTCCTCAAAAGTGCAAGACATGAGCTCGTGATTAAACAGGAGAGAAAGGCTGTGCAAGCCCCTGCCCTGGCCCTTGTAGCTGGCACAGGCAGATGTGCCCTGGATGCACAGTTCCTCTGAACACATTCCTCTCTTCCCCTAAAGCAAGCAACAAATTGGCCAGAGGCTTCTTGCCGTGGCCCTCCATACCCTTTGCCATGGTGTAAATGCATGCTCTCAAGTAACTCAGAGCATGCTTTTACTACAGATGTCTTCTTCCTCCCTGCTAGGCACTTTCCCTTGAATGGTATCTAGGTATCCACCTTAGCAATACTCACCCAGCACTTCACCAGATGTCAAATGCCTGTTCAAGCACTAAAACAACAATGTCCTTGCAGAGTTTTGATTTCCAAGTAGGTTGAAATCACTGGTTACATGCCTATCACTGCTGTGCAAAGGCCAAAGAACCTCTTCACTCATGTCTAACAAAGTCTGGCAGCAAGCTTGCCTTTAACTCTTCTGCACTATCCCACCCATATGTAATCGCTGCAGCTTTTCGAGCTTGATGACTTGTATTGCCTGTTAATTACAGCACAACTGTGAGTCCATCAGGCACCTGCATGCAGAACACAGCTATAAAGGGAAAGGAGGAGCAAGGTGGTGCTGCTCTTCTCAAGACACTGGGTTCAGTTCAGTAAAAAGAACTTCAGAGGACACAGGCAGGGTTTTGCTCTCTTATGCGCACCAAAGCAATCCCATATCCAGGTGTATGTCTAAAGGCCCCCATCCCCTGTGAAAAGCAGGGTGCCTCAAAGAATGGGTGCCTGGAGATGTCCTGAAGCAGCATGCTTAAGACGGTTTCCTCAATAAGGGACGTGTGTCATCATGGCAGTGCATCCCACTTGCCCTGCTGCAAATGGATGACCTCAAGTCCACAGCAAGACCGAGAGCTGCTCAAGACACCAATTTTTTATTTTTTTTTTTTCCAGAGAACAGCACAATTGTTTTTTTTGGGGGGGGTTCCTGGGGGGTAGTCTTTTGGGTTTTTTTTTGGGGGGGGGAGGGGCAGGTCTTGGTTTTGGTTTTTGAGGGTTTTTTGTTTAGTTTGTTTTATTTTTCTGAAGGAAAAATACAGCTTTTCACTGGCACAGAAACTGAACCTTGAAATATTCATTTTAAACCCCAGAAGCTGGAATTCAGGTTTTTCCTAGATAGGAGCTAATCAAACTGTAAATACCACCATCATCCATCATGATAGAGACAGTTATACTGCAGGAACCATATAAGAGGAGATAGAGTTCAGCTGAGAAGCCTGAGTACCCACAAGTATAGAGGTATAAAAACCCATGGTTGGCCAGTTTCCTAAAGAAGTCAAATGCAGTGTCTAAGCAAAATAATTTCAGTGTATGAATTAATAAGAAATTTTTTAAAGCATCTGTTTTGGTTTGGGTTTATTTCCCCCCCTCCCCCCCCCCCCCCCCCCCAGAAAACACATGCAGTGAAAACCCCTGTTTTTCAACAATAAAACTGTTTAAAAAAACAATGCAACTAATCTTATCAAATTATTTTGTTTCAAATAATACTAAGAAGTAAAAACTGGTTAATAGAGCAGAAGAAGCCACAACACCCCCAGCAGACATTCCTGGCAGAGAACAAAACAGTCTGTGGACTCTGGGTGGTTCAGATTTCCTAACTAACCTTTGCAGTAATCTTGTATATGAACCTTGCCTGTAGCCACAGACAACCCAAACACTGGCTTCTCAGAGGGAATAAGTCACCTCTGACTGCACAGGACCAGCTACCATGGGACCCATTCCTCCAAGCACATCTGTGAGTTTCAGGCAGTGAACAGTGAACTAACTCATCTGTACGGATGTGGTATTTCTCCCAGTGTCGTGGTTTAAGCCCAGCTGGTAACTCAGAACCATGCAGCTGCTCACTCACACCCCCCCACTTCTTCATCCGCCTGCTCCTGGAGGGATGGGGAAGAGCATCGAAAGAATGTAAATCCCATGGGCTGAGATGAGAACAGTTCAGTAACTAAGGTATAACACAAACCACTACTGCTACCACCAATAATAATAATGATAAGGGAAATAACAAGTGGAGAGAATACAACTGCTCACCACCTGCCAACCAACACCCAGCTCGACCCGAGCAGCAACCTGGGCCTGCTGGGTAACTTCCCCTAGTTTATATAGTGGGCATGACATGCTGTGGTATGGAATACCTCTTTGGCTAATTTGGATCAGGGGTCCTGTCTCTGCTTCCTCCCGGCTTCCCCTTCTCCCTGGCAGAGCATGAGACTCAGAAGGTCCTTGGTCAGAGTAAACATTACTGAGCAGTAACTAAAAACATCGGTGTTATCAGCACTGTTCCCAGGCTGAAAGTCAAAACCACAGCACTGCACCAGCTACTAAGAAGGAGAAAAATGACTGCTCCTGCTGAACCCAGGACAGCATCCACCCCTTAATCAATACTATTCATGTCATGCTCAGATCCCACAGTTTTCATTATACCATCGCTTTTGTCTCGTATATATATATATATATATACACACACACACAAAGAGAGATATCATCCATTAGTGCATGGACCAATTGCTATAAAGCTGCTGAGCTCACCTGGTCCATGATGTCGGGCTCCATCTCTTGTAACTGTCTTTCAGAGCAGGAGACACGGTGTGCAGTGTTGGATTGTTGCCTGCTGTTGACACTGTGGAACTCATCTGGTCACTGCTGAGCTCATCTGGTTTTGTCAAAGTTCATTCTTTGTTGGGATGATGGTTGGAGGGAAGTCAGGGCCAGTCGCTGGTGACCTGAAGACATCTAATTGGTGGGCTATAAAATTCCTATATAGCTGGCAACAGCATACAATTGAGTTCATTGGCTGTTTTCCCCTAAAATCAAATCCCCTTAAAGTACACATCGGACTTCCCCATATTTCTGTATTACCCACCAAGTATATTCAAGTCCCCGAGCAAAAGCAATCCCACAAGTGGGTTTGCCTTTACCTGAAGTAGGTGTAACCCAGATTGTCTTCCCCCGCAAATTCTTTATGTACACCACAGGAACTTTATCTCCCTCTACAGTATGTAAAAGCTCTGACTGGGCTGGGCCAGCCCTGTTGCAGATCCTCTGGTGTTGACCAACCAGATGCCTTTTGGTGTGTAACCCAGTGCTTGAAAGTTCCCCCACCCATTGCTCTCAGTGTACTTTTAAACAGCCCATTGTACTGTTCAATTTTCCCAGAGGCTGGTGCATGGTGGGGGATGTGGTATACCCACTCAATGCCATGTGCTTTGGCCCAAGTGTCTATAAGGTTGTTCCATAAATGAGTCCCATTGTCTGAGTCAGTTCTCTCTGGGGTGCCATGTCGCCACAAAATCTGTTTCTCGAGGCTCAGGACAGTGTTCCGGGCAGTGGTGTGGGGCACAGCATATGTTTCCAGCCATCCAGTGGTTGCTTCCACCATGGTAAACACATGGTGCTTGCCTTGGCAGGTGAAGTGTGATAGAGTCAATCTGCCAGGCCTCCCCATATTTATTCTTCAGCCATTGTCCTCCATACCAAAGAGGCTTTACCCTCTTGGATTGCTTAATTGCATCAGGTTCGTGAATAACCTGGGCAGTAGCATCCATTGTTATATCCACCCCTTGATCATGGGCCCATCTGTATGTTGCATCTCTGCCCTGATGGCCTGAAGTGTCATGGGCCCACCAGGCCAAAAATAATTCACCTTTATGTTGCCAGTCAAAGTCCATCTGAGCCACTTCAATCTTAGCAGCTTTATCCACTTGTTGGTTGTTCTGGTGTTTCTCAGTGGCCCGGCTCTTGGTTACACGAGCATCTACATGGCATACCTTCACCACCAGGTTCTGCACCTGGGCAGTGATATCTTGCCACAGTGCAGCAGCCCAGACGGGTTTACCTCTGTGTTGCCAGTTGCTCTGCTTCCATTGCTGCTACCACCCCCACAGGGCATTTGCCACCGTCCATGAGTCAGTATAGAGATAAAGTACTGGCCACCTTTCTCGCTCAGGGCCAGCTGGATGGCTTTTACCTCAGCAAACTGACTCAATTCACCCTCTCCTTCAGCAGTTTCAGCAACTTGTCGTTGAGGACTCCATACAGCTGCCTTCCATCTCCGATGCTTTCCCACAATATGGAAGGACCCATCAGTAAACAGGGCATACTGCTTTTCACTTTCTGACAGTTTATTGTACGATGGGGCCTCTTCAGCACACGTCACCTCCTCCTCTGGTGACAATGCAAGATCTTTGCACTCTGGCCAGTCCATGATGACTTCTAAAATGCCTGGATGACTGGGATTTCCTGTTCGAGCTCGTTGTGTAATTAGTGCACTCCACTTACTCCATGCAGCATCAGTTGCACAGTGTGTAGAGGAGACCCTGCTTTTGAACATCCAGCCCACCATGGGCAACTGGGGTGCCAGGAGGAGCTGTGCTTCAGTACCAATCACTTCCAAAGCAGCTCACACCCCTTCATAGGCTGCCAGTATCTCTTTTGTCACTGCTATCAGCCCTGTTCCCAGGCTAAAAGTCAAAACCAAAGCACTGCACCAGCTACTAAGAAGGAGAAAAATGACTGCTACTGCTGAACCCAGGACACCCAGCTTATTTCAGTTCAAACAGCAGAACCTAAATTTCATCATGATTCCTGCTATCCAAATCAGTCTACTACATAAGGGTTCAAAGCTGTGGAAGGGGAAGGCCTCCTTGATAATGAGCTATTAGACCCGTATGATGTATTCACAGCTCATTTACTCTCTTTTAGAGTAGGAGTATGTTTTCTGGGAGCTCTGGCAGGATACAATCCTGCCATACACCAGCAGTGCCATGCTGATGCAAAAAATACAAAAACATTAACGTGTAATAAAGAAGATGCAGAAAGTAGTAATTCAGCGTAAATCAGCATGAGTAAAGCTTTACCTGCAGAATCTAAGTCTGGTTCAGGGAAATGTTCTTCAGCAAATATGTAGACCAAGAGGAATAAGGATGAGAGCAAGAATGATCAGCTGTCTCGAAACTGCTATCTTTCCAGAAAAAGATTAAACTAATTGAGCAGGTTGCCTTGAGAAGCTGAAAAGGTTTCTAAGAATAGGTTAGAGAGTGTCTGTCGGAAATGGTTAATTTATATTTGATGTTATCTTGAAACGGGGAAGGGACTAGCTGGCCCTTCAACATCCCTTCCAGAGCTATTTTTATGTTTCCATGACAACTCTCTTGCAGCTACACTTTTTCACTGTATCAAGGCATTGGGGTACTCTAAGGTGACTCATAGAAGCAGTTTTTGAGGATTGACACTTAACACCCACATGTGAGTTGCTAATAACAGTTTTAACCTAGATTGATCCTCTTATTAATTGTTTGAGAATTTTTTCACGTAAATCTGTCATGAAACCATTTTCATCCTATTAGCATCCTCCTATTGAAATTCAGACAAGGATGGGATGACAGCATCAAGATCACACCCATTTTTGGTAGGGCACAGAGGGAAGAATAACATTTCCTGCAGTCACTACTAAAGGAAGTTCTTTTAAGCAAGATTTTCCAGCTGGAATTTGCCCAGGTATTCCAGAGTTCATATCAAACAAACAAATGGCCACAGAGAATTTGAATTTGCATTGCCTGGCTGAGCTGCAGCATTGGGGAGAGTATGTGAGGAGGGACTAGACATAGTGCAGAACGAGTGAAGAAGATGCTGCCAGTTTGGACATACTGGAAGAGAAAGCCAAAGACGAAGCTGCAAACCGCAAGGCTGCAAATCAGCCAGGACTGATTAAAAAATGCTCAATAAGCAAATATTCTTGGCCAGGGAATGGGCTCTTACAAGAAGTTTCCACAACAGCACTAGTAGAGAAGATGAAAACAGCTATCAAGTGACAAGTGAGCTGGTGGTACAAGAGCAGAGGGTGAGGTCAGTTAGAGCAGGTGAGATGGGGGAAATTCACTTTGCCTTTTAGAAACAAGCTTAGATTTTCCTCACTAACTGGTTTTCTACACCCTCATGTAGCTGTAGGAAAATGGTAGTTAAACAAACTCTGGGCTGCTACCCTGAGCAATCTCTTAACCAGCCTGGCGGGCAGTTTGGCAATTGCCTAGGATTCAAAAGCCCGGATGGAAAATTCTGAAACAGAAGCTTTCGCCACGTAGCACACTGGCATCCTGAGGAAAAGACCTTGGCCTGGGACCAGGTACTGCTGAGTAACAAAACCAACCCCTAGGACAAGTTAGCATGGACACTTTCTAACTGATTTACACACTGATTGAACAATTTTAGGCAGCGACAGAAGTACAGGAATAATAAGACCACACAAGTACCTACACAGACATAAAGACAGCAATTATGAAGTGATGTTACATGCCTGCTAAAAAAAGCCCAACCACTTGATTCTCCCTCCCTCCAAACTGCTTTTCCTGATGCTTTTCCTCTTGCTGCACACCCCACTTAAGTTTCACATGACATTCCCACAGGGCTAGTCCAGCCCACATCCCCACAGGGGAATCTGCTGGTATACCAACATATATATATCCAACACCCGTTAGCAGACCTTCTCACCTGGAGGTGCAGCCAGCTAGCCATAGGGAAGGCTGGGCTGCCTGGGGAAGGCAAGGCATCCTGCTCCATGACTGCTCTTTCTGAGCCAGAAGGTAACAGCAACATTATGAGGAGCTGGGCCAGATTCTTGTCTCACATGGAACAGTAGTTAAGTTGGGTATATATCGGTATGCAGCTGCCGTGAGTGAGGTCAAAGTGAGCGCTCATCCACAAAAAGGGAATACAGAGTGGGGGCAGCTCTAGGTCAAAGTCATAGGAAAGGCGCTGTGGTGCTTAACTGCATTTATAGTTACTCTATATGTTATATCATACACTATGTTCTTCCTGCTCTTTCAGTCAGTCAGTAATCCAGCACTAAGTTGCTGAGGAAATGGCCTTCAGTTCTTCTACCTGTCCCCTGTTTTGCTTGTGGGGGCCTCTCCATCACTGTGGGAGCATACAGGACATGGGCTGGGATGACTGATGTTGCTGCACTCAGTCAGCCTGTTTAACTAACATACACTCCTCTGGCAGACAAGGAAGATAGAGAAGGTAAAAATGCAGTAGGTTGAAAGGAACTGCTGGGTCCTTCACAGCAGTGTGCAGAAATGAAAGGAAGGTGCATCCCTTTTATTTTTATTATCATGCTGTCCTTTCACCACACAGGGCAATACCCAGGCAGCAGAAAGGGTTCTTCAGCTGTGCTTCTCAGTAGTACCAAGAGTGGGTGATTCTAGCTATAACTCTAGCTACTTCAGATTAGGTGTCTCTGGTCTAAGGGATTTGATATGATTCCTTCTGTAGTCAACAAATAGAGAAAGGCAGCTGCAAAGGGGTGATTCACCCCACCCTAAAATAGATGGAATGAGTCATTCCCAGACAGGCTTATCTCCTTCCACTGATTATAGAGAGAGACTAGACAAATAGCTTAGGTGAGATGCCGTGGCTTTTAGATGGCTAAAATTAAATGAGTGGTATTGCAGTCTGTAATCATAAAGGTCTTTAGGTTTCCTGGACAAATGACTTTGTAAGATATAGAAATTCTACCATCTTCCACTTGCAATGAATTTATATCAAGTGTTCTTGTGTATTTGGAAAAGCACAGTACAAACAGAGGTCTCAGCTTTCAGCATAATTAGCAGAAATTCCAGAGGAGGACAAATAGGGCTCCAGGCAGCTGGACCCAAGAAAGTCCAGGCTAAGTTATGTGTGATCCATAGTCACTTAACAGAAGGGGGAGTGTTTATTATTAGAAAAATGGATTTTGTAGTCTCCTTTCCCAGCACCGCTTGCTGCAATAGTTAAACAAACACCAAGAGACAATTTCTGCAGACACTGAACAAGCAGCTTAGCTGAAATGCTGGAAAATGAGAAGTTGCCTAAACCCACCCTTTCTGCAGGTATTTTGTGTACAGTCTGCACCAGTCTTCTTCTGAAGAAGTCTGCACCCTCTCTTCTTCTGAAACAGTGCACATGTCAACAAATCTCCTACCTCCTGACAAAGAAGAGGTTCAAAGCTTGCTGCAGCAGAGTAGAAATGTAGCCATGTAGTTTCTTAAAGCTCCAATATGTTTTATAGTGTAATAAATAATAATTAATGGCCCATTACATAGCTCAGGGCAAAGCTGCTAAAAACAAGTGAAGTCTGTTTTGCTGGATAAGGTATGGAGCAGGATAGCTACAAGGGCAAAATGTCACAGCCCAGTGAAGACAGGGTGGTGGGATGGAGGGGGAGAGCACAGCTTCTGGACCGAGGCAGAGAGTAGAACGATGTCTTCACACTGCCAAGACAATTTCCTGCTGCACTGGTATGTGCTTTGGTTGCATTTTCCATGTGACATATTCCAAGGTGGCAGAGATTCGGGTGAATAAAGCCTACAGACAGAGGCAGTTTCTCTGGAGCCTGTGATGAAATTGAAATATCCCAGTGTAAGCAGAATGCCTGTGATTAGTGCTGCCAGGGATACAGGGTAGGTATAGACCTAGACCCCAAGAAACAAGTGTGAGCTGCTACTTGTGAGTGTCTGGAGAGCAAACCAAAGCTATTTCAACACAGCTGTACTGAAACTGAGAGATCATATAGCTAAAATCTCTAACAGCTGCCTGGGCTTGATCATTTCTGAAACAGCTGTAATGATTTAAGGTGTTACCTCCTGTGATGAGGGAAGTCTCCATCACTCCCAAGGAAAGGAAGAGTTAAATAACAACATCCCACAACAGTCCCAGAGCTACTTGATTAGGGAGGCTTAGACCACCTGGTAGTTACATGGGGGAACAATCCACTGACCAGTTGCAGTAGTAAGGAGTTAAAATCTTCACTTCCCCTTTCTTTAGACAAATAAATCTTCCTGTGGTTGCCTTGAAGGAAAAACAGGCTGTGGTATGTAGACCTCTGGGAGAGATTTAGGCCACCCTTTGTGATGAAGGGAGAGACCAGTGTGGCAAAGCTGCTGCAGGCCATCTCCTGCCCTGTGCTTCTTACTAGAGTTTGGCAGTGGCCATTCAGCATGCTGGGATGTGATGTACCCCAGCAGCCCATTGAGGGAGATGGGCTTGTCCATGTTGTTTTGTATCTACCTTCCCATCCTTGGCATCTGTGCCTTCCCGAGAAAATAGGTCACTGAAAAACCTCATGGAACAGGGATACATGAAAAAAAAACAGCAGAATAATGAAATGAGTGAGTTAATGGCTCTTGGAGCTCCCTTTCCAGCAGTGCTGGGTGTGCTTTCCTATTTACATTTGACAGTGTTTTTCTCATCCCATAAGAACAAGTGACACAGGCTTTGCTGCTCCGTGCAGAGGCACTGAGGAGCCCGGCAGAGCTGCTCACAGGAGATCACATTTTCTGCTGAGGCCCCATATGAATGCCTCCCTGCATGCCTCCTACAGAGACTCCAGAGGCAAAGCAACAGAAAAAACACTCTGTGCTAACACTTCCATGAGGAGAGTTCTTTCGGAAACTGCTGTCCCTGCCAAGTATAAAAAAAGGCATTTTACCTAAAGGAAATGACTCGGGCCAGACAAGCTATCAGATCCCTTCCAGATGGAATGTGTACTTTGAAACAACACTGTGCCCTGAGGAGCCACATTATGGAGCAGGAGGCACCGACCTTGGAGGAAGTGGAAAGGTTTGCGTGGCTCCCGAGTGCCTGCTGTGGATCAGAGCTGAGGCTCCTTTTAATGGGCAGGCAAAGTTTTTGTGGACAAGGTCAATGTCGATACAATAGGTACGAAAATGGGCATGGGAGAAGTCACTGAAGGGTTCAGTACTTTTGGAGGTAATTTGGTTTCTCCTAAGATTAAACAGGGGTAGTTAAATAAGTTATGGTCACAGGCAGGAGTCCCAGATACAGGAAGAACATATAATGGGGCAGTAATTACAGTTCCAAATGTAGTGAAACCCAGGACTACCAAAGTGATGCTGATACAAGCTTTATGCACCAAGCTGTGGCATTCTATGGCCTGACACAGCCATTTTCTGCATTATCTCATTGCACTGCCCTACCTCAGAGCTGGAGTCATGCCTGGCCACGGTGCTCTCTGGGCTGGCAGCACTCAATCTCTTCCCTGGGATGAGCTAGAGTGGAGCAAAGCTGCCGGCATGCTATGGAGCCTCAGAGTGGGGGTTATGCCCTTAGTTCAAGAGGGAGGTGGGAAAAAAGCCATCTTATGGTAAGCTGTGCTGTGAGTCGTAGTCCCAGGGATATGACTTAATGTCCTAAGTAAATCAAATCACAAGTGGAGCAGAAGGCTTGTGACTGTCCAAGAGACACAGCTGCCCTGACCTTCACTGCCTCTTTGTTCAAGACTGGTGGTATCATGCGATGAGGTGAATCAGTGCTGCTTGCCCCTGTTTTTATGAAGGATGCAAGTGGTATTGCCCATGGCTGTTACATGATCTGCTTCCTCTTTAAAACCTTCTTCCAAGAAAAACATTCCTTCCCCATTATCTTCTCATTTCTCTCCTCTCCCCTTTTCCCTAATCCCTTCTCCACAGACAGGTCATTTGTCACTGTTTTCTCAGACTAAATTCCCCATCAAAACGTCCTCCTCCTGACATGGAGAAAAGGGGCTGCAAGCATCCTGCATACCAGTCCTTAAGGCTTCACAATGCTTCGCACAGAGCAGCCAAGGCTGCTGGCTCCAAAATCTTCCTTAGTCCCTCCTGCCTCAAAAAATACATCTCTGCATATTAGGTGGGTAGTACAGTGACTTGTAAGTGCCATGAAAGTTTAGCATGGGGTGCTTGAGGCATGAAGGATCTTGTTCTGCTCTTCTCTGTTCATCACGGCTTGCCACACACTGAGTAGCTGGTAGCTTTTTAATCAAAACAGCCACCTCACAATCTGTATTTGTTTTCAGTTGGGCAGAACTAAAACTACCAGCAGGGTGCTGTGGATGAGCTCATGTCATTTTTATGGGAGGTCAGGTACGTGGCCTACTAATTTTGATAAACTTGATCATATGCATGTTAACTCAAGCACTTTACTACAGGTTTTTATATGGGTGTTTTCAAACAGCTGAAGGCAGGGAGGGTCACAGGAGTCTCATCTTCCTGAGCTGCAGGTCAGCCTCAGCATAGGACACATTGGCAAGGAAAAGAGGGCAGGGAGAGGAGGGACACCAGACTATACACCATCTATTCCTGCTGTGATTTTGGTTTCTTAGGGTTAACTAATGAAAGCAGCCACAAACCAGCCCTGACATACACTGCAGAGGCAAGCAGTGTAGGCACAGCATGATGAACAAGGAGTTGCCACTACTCCTTGGTAGTCACATGCCTGAAACCAGTTGCCATTGCTCACGGCTAATGTCTAGCGTGTGTATTCACTCATCTCTCTCTGAACAACCTCCACCAGCAGCCAAGAAATGTCCTCGGGCAGGGCGTGGAGGAAAAAAGCCAAAGGCTCTTGCTTAAACCAGTTATGTCCTTCCATTTACTTCAGAGGAGTCACCCCAACCATTGCTCATGAACCATGGAACAAAGTTTTAGACCCTTTAGACTGGATCCCGTTTCCTGGGAAGTCAGTGACTAATCCCCCAGGAATGACTGTGGTGGGAGATTTCTGCTGCACAGCCCTACTACCTCACAGCTCACCCTGATGATGGGATGAATGAGGCTCTGAGGAACAGCTGAGCAGCTCCACGATAAGCACAATTCTTTGTGTTGCCCAGAAACTGTGCAAACATCATTATTTCTCACACTGATCCTTCCTGTTTGCCCTTACCAGCCTGAACAATTCACCTGGGGCTGAGCGCAGTATCACTGGGATGCTGGATGAACGGTGATCAGAAAGACCACAGGAAAAAGGAGGAACTCTCCTGGCAATGACACTTGAAATTTCCTCTTCAGGAGAGCCCTAATTCTGTCTGTCCTGGGGAAGTGAGCATCAGGAGCCATACGCTTTCTGTTGTGTGGAGAGCTGAGACCCTGAACTGACCTGCTGTAGAGATGTGAAAAGAGAGCAGGAAAGTGAAAGACAAAACTTGCTTCATATTGTCTTCATACCTGAGGACCTGAATGCATCTAAACCAGTGTATTTAAAGGTCAGGTTTCACTTCCTGGGGGAGAGTCAAGTTAAAACATCCCTCACCCTGTCTTTAGCCTTACTTCTGAGTCTGTGTGGGAAATAAGAGTCTGCATGTCGGAAAGCCCCTTGTGCTCCAGCAAAGACTGGAAAACTTTCCCATTCCTGGAAATCCCCAGCCAGTTCCAGCAGCCCCAGGCTGGAGAAGTGAGCCAGAAATGACCAGTTACACTCCTGGAAAGCCCAACCAGTCTGTGGAGCACTGCAGTCAGGGGTGCAGAGCCATGCACACTGCAGAACAGCAGGACTAGGAGCTGCAGGATGCTGAGCAACAGTGGGAGATGGTGGGAGAAGGGATTTTTCCTTCCTCCTCCAGCCTCTCATGTGGGACAAAGTTACCAGGGATCAGCTGAGACTGGGGGGGGGACACGACACCAGTGTCTGCTTTCTCTGCATTTGTACTTTGTTTATGTATGCTATTACTGTCTGGAATACATGTCTTTTGCATTCCAGACAGGGATAATGAAATCCATTAAGGGCAGGGGGAACAGGGACAGTGGATAAGGCATCCCAGGCAGCCCAAGCCAAGGACTTAGCTGTGCAGAGGAGACAGCCCAATGGTCTCACATCATTGCCATACACTCTTACACACAGGACTCAGCTTCCTTCAGCCTCCTTCCCCTTCCTCCCACTGCCCCTTCTTGTCCCCTCCATCTGGTTCCCAAGGGAATCAAAGTGCACTTAGGAAGATGCAACTCATCAGTCTGGGACTTGCCCAGAATATTCAAAATCTCTTTCTCATCAGGGTTTTTCACATCAAATTGGTTTGATAAACGTTTTGACCTCTGCATACCACTGATACACTCTGATTATCAGTGGTATGCTCCCCTCCTGCTCCCCTCCTCCCTCTACCCTTACTATAAATATTTTGCAGATGCTCTGCTCATTTTTCTTCTATTATAGCCAGCTGGCAACTTTGTTGGCATGCCAAAGAATTCCAGTCTTTGTAGCAAAGCAACCTTTTAGTCTTAAATTCTGTGTGTTTTCTCACCAGTATGCAAATCGGTTGATATTTTTAAGATTTTTATTTAATTTTGTTATTAGAATGGTGGACAGAAAGTTCAATCTAGAATAAGCATCTTCAGAAAACGCTGTCCACCAGAGTGAGAATATTAAAGAGATGCAATCAAGGAATGTTATGGAAAGGGCCAGTTTGATTTCACAGGTTAGTGCCTTCATGCAAAATGTTTAAACCAGTCTATAGCATTTTATAATATGAATAGAATTTTCTATTAAATTCCTTACGTGGGGCTAAAAGTTCACCTGGAAGAATCTCATCCAGTATTGAATTTTTATTTGTTAAATATCCCAGATATCTCCAACTTTGTTTCTTCATAATAGTATTATTTTCATCCCTAATAAATGCTAAATGCTCTTCCATAGGAGAAGCAGCAAAACAGCTAGCAAGATCTGATAGGTAGTACTGCTGAAAGCATCAGCATGCACAAACTGTGGTAAGTCCATGAGGCTGACATCCGAGGAATGCACACAAAATCACGGGAAAAATGTGCTGGACGCAGTTGATGTGGAGCCCCTGTGGTGCTTATGTGCTATGGAAGGAAGAGAGACAGAGAGAGAGGAATTCAGTTCTGTCCATGTCAGTGGTGAGAAAAACAGATGAAGCACAGGTCAGGGTGTTTTGAGGCTGGTTCAAGCACAGGTCAGGGTGTTTTGAGGCTGGTTCAGTATAACCTGTCTTTAATGGAGCACCTTAGTTTGGACTCTGGGCCACACAAACCCGGTCACACAACCTCCAGGCAGCCCCAAGTGCAGGCAAGGAGAGGCTGTTTCCATTCACCATACACGGCACAGGCAGATGCCCAGAGCAATAGGCTTGTTTGATGGAAGCCAAGTTAAGCCTGTGGTTTTCAAGCGTTCCCAGCACTTGTTCCTCTCCCATCACCACCCCCATATTATTCCCATGCAGCAGCTTGAGGAGTGCTGAAACAAATTGCAATAGGCAATGCCTTTTTCTTCACACACACTTTTAGCATAGAGGAGTTCACTGACCCGCTCCAACATGAACATCACATGTGGCACTGCAAACAGTTGTTTAAGCATGAGTAACAGGGAGGTGTGAGTATGACACAATCAGGAGTGTGGGTATGAACAGGTTAGGCAGGTGTAGCTGTTGGGAAAAACATCTACAAAGTTTGGCTCAGAAACTGAGATGTTGATCTCTGGGTAAGTAGGAGAAAGATAGAAGAGGTAATAATGTGAAAATCAGCCCAACATGGTGGAGAAGACAAAGACAGGAACCCACAGAACAAGAGTGGAAAATCAGGAAGGTTTGAGGAGTGTCAGGAGAGGATGGAGCAGTGAAACTGAGGGAGAACAGCATTTTGAGGAGTGTATTTGGCAAGTGGAGGGGAAGGAGTGGAAGCCAGATTGATGGTATGTCAGACAGTTCTGAAAGAGACAGATTTGAAATGAAGTTATGGATTCTGCTCCTGAGGCAGAAGTGACTAGGTTGTGCATCACTGTTACTTTTATCCAGCCACATATGAAATGTTGTTTTCTGCCACAGCATGATTCAAGCATTTTCAAGGACCAGATCTGGAAGACACAGTTAAATACATTAAGTAGTTACGCCTAACTCACTTGAATGGATGCACTGGTAAAAAAAATCCAACGCTGGCTTAAAATCCTTATGGATGCTCAAGTTACAACTGCTTGCACCCCTGCTCCCTGCACACACGATACTTCCTCCAAATCCCCTCTTTTCCTTTGACTTTCTATTTGGATAAAGAGGCAATTACAGCCAGCCAGAAGACCAAGAGATATAGGAAATCTGACTGACTAGCTGCCTACTGACTCTTGGCAAGTGAGAAGGTTAAACAAATGGAATCACAGGCCACATGTGCAGAGTTAAACTGGAACATGGCTTAGTTACTTGCTTCCCTTAGCTCAGCACCACCTCTGAACCACAGCCCAATTAATCAGCTCCTGACAACCGAAACACTATCTCTAAATCCCCTTGGGATTAATCCGAGCCCAGCCACAGTGTCAGCATACAGCCACCCTGTCTGTCCTCAATAGCACCAACCCTAACCTTCTGCAGTCTCTTGGGATGAATCCCATCCCAATCTATCCAGCTTGATAAGACTTGCCCTTTCTCTTCACCACTAGTGTCAAAACCAGTCAGGGCCTGAGAGCTTGAATTCCTCAATTCCACCATTATGCACCCCTGTTCATAAGCCCAACATAGTTCTGCCTCAGTCCTTTCTTATTTTCTCCTTCCAGACCCAGTGCTAACTGGGTAATGAACTCAACTAGCTTGAACCCGAGTCCTCTGCAGTGATCTCTTCACCTGTGATGCAGGGAAGTCCTGCAGCTCACAGCAAGCTGGGACAGAGGCCGCTTAGTCAATGTACCCAGTGGCCTGACCTGCCTTATGGGTGTGAGATCTCCAGTAGCAAACCAAAACCACTAAAAATGTAAAAGTATTTTACAATGGATGCATAGCATAGTGTGAATGTGGTGCACCTGAGGGTTTTCCCATATATATTATGCTGCCTGGAGAAGGAAGAGTTGGAGAAAACGTAAGACAGTAGCCTTTCTAACCAGGAAGGAAAGGCAGGATGAAAGCCAAGACCCTTACAGAGCTTGGATATCATGGTACTGATTAAGCCACAGAGCTTTTCCATGGCCATGAAAGGGCCAGTATAGCTAGAGATAACTGTAACTGGGGGACAGAAGGGAAGCCTGGGTCTCTTCAGCTCATCTGTTTGTTGAGGCAGGGAATGCCAGGCATGCATGCCCAAGCATCCGCAGTACAGGACAGGTCAAAGGAATTACAGGTAAGGGACAGGCCACTGATGCAGAGAAGGCAATTATCTCTTTTGTTTACTTATTGTAACCTCATTTTCCAGCCTTGTAATACAAAGCCAGATCCTGTTTCTTCCTGAGTAAACTCTTACTGTCTTTATCCTTACATTCCTTTGCAGCTGGAGGTGGTCCAAGTGGGACTCTTGGATTCAGTGGCTTTTTTTTGTTTGAGATAACTAATGCAATTAAAGCTCTGTATGTCTTGGGGTTTGCACTGTGACATCTGTTTAGCTTCATAAAACACAAGGACCCTCCCTTGACTCTTTCAAGATGAATTAAATGGGAAGTAGACTCAGCAAACAAGTTACAGAAAGCCATGACTGTAATATACACAGACATAGTCAGAGAACTCAAACACTGAGAGCTGGTCCTTATCAGTCACACACACAGGCACACAACCAGGTAGTCTGCAGAGTTGCTAGGACATAGACACACAACTGCAGTACCTGTAAAAGTTGTTTCAGTTAACTGAGAACATGAATAGGAAATGTGAGGTTCAGTTTGACACAGATTTTCAATATTTGTATAGAAAATCAAACATTTCCTAATCTGCACACACGTAAATCAGGCTCTCAGGCCATAGACAACTTTAAATTTTTGACACTTTGCTCCACTATGTCGGGTCACACAGAGTTATTTTATTCTGAAAAGAAGGAGCTTTGTGTGGGGTGCAAGTGAGATGAATCACTTCGGTAAACGGGTGTTTGCATCTCTCCACACTTCCCGTCTTTTACCCCACCAGGTCCTAAAAAGCCAACAATGGCTTTACCCTGTACTAGCTAGCAATGATCCCCATAAAGACATTGAGGTAGTTGTGGACTGCAGATGCAGCTACTATCCAGATATGCCTATTTCTCTCCAGTAAGGCAAAGTGTAATAAAAGTCCTGTGAAAGTGATTCTGCTCTCATTTTGGCAACAATCTTCAGAAAGAAATTTGTATCTCTTCTAAAGCCCTATATCTTATTAAGAGAAAAAGGAAGCATAAAGCAAACATACATTTAAATGACCTGGATATGGGCCTCACCAGAAAAATCTAAAATGCTCCTGTGGTCACAAGAACAGTTTTCACTCCATGTTTCTGGACTTCATAACACACCACCAAAAGCACTCTACATTGGGAAAGTAAGATCTCTTAATGGAAGTATTATAGACTTGTAATTTGCTTAGGCTGCAGTTTCTGTAAAAAGATCTCTTACTATTCTAAGGAAATTAAAAACGTATGTTTTGTGTTCATATAAAAAGCACAGCCATTAATAGAGCAAGGCCAGTAAACTGCTGGAGTGTTACAGCGAAAAAGTCGTGGTGCAGTTCTATTTTAAGGACAGTTGGAAACA
The DNA here is from genome assembly GCF_012275295.1 of Melopsittacus undulatus. Lineage (NCBI taxonomy): Eukaryota > Metazoa > Chordata > Aves > Psittaciformes > Psittaculidae > Melopsittacus > Melopsittacus undulatus. Next base: position 12,508,983 of record NC_047557.1, read on the forward strand.
AGTATAGACTGCTCTGCTGAAAGACTATAATAGATTTTTGTGGACATTCAGCTTGAAATGTAATGGACAGCATAATCAATATTAAGTAAGTACTGAAACTGGTTTAACTTTAAGATGGACTTCACTTTGGGCTCCAGTTTTGTTGCTACTTCATAGAATCATAGAATAGTTAGGGGTTGGAAAGGACCTTAAGATCATCCAGTTCCAACCCCCCTGCCATGGGCAGGGACACCTCACACTAAACCATATCACCCAAGGCTTCATCCAATTTCCTTGTCATCAGAGTTGTAATTCAGAAGGTGCAAATCACAGTAAACTTTGTCTTTGGCCATGCTTAATTGTCATGGTACAATTAGACAAACAAGCTCTACAGATGGACATTACCTTCAGCTCACCCACAGTGCTAGATGCTGTTGCAGGCTTAAGGAACATTTTACCCAAAATGGTAGACGGCTTGTTTTTTCCAAGACACCATCTGGGTAACAAGCCAAAGACTTGGGATGTATCTACCTGTGGTGCCAAAATGTGGGGACAGCTACATACTGATAGGATTTACTTAGTACATACTGAACTGTAAAACTTCAGTGGGCATCTCTGAGGGAACGATGCAGATCATGCTGCTGGCAAAGTTGTAAAACAGAAGCACAGGGTTGTACATATTGAATTAGATTTCCAATTATTTAAAGTATGCCAAATATATATATATAAAATCAGCATTCTTCTGTTATTAAATTCATTTGTTATCTGTGAAACAGTGAATTCCAAGTAGGTCCTGGCCACCATTAAACAGTTTTATGAAGCACAATGTATTTAAACAGCGATAAGTGATTTGAGGTGTAAACCTCTATAAAATAATGGGATGTTCAAAACATTTCAAGTACCCACATTAAAAAAAAATTAAAAAATCCTTAATTTTATCTTGTGTCCAGCATCCCAAAATGGAGTCACCCAAAGTCACTATTCTGTAATGACAGACTTGGTTTCATCTCTTTCCAAGCTCAAGGCATACAGTTTAAACCTGAAACTGAATCCCTTTGCAGTTTCAGCATGTCCAGACCAAGGGCTTAGGTCTTGTCTTTTTTATAGAAACTGGCCCAGCTGAAACTCTTTGAAAATAACTGAAATATGCCCGAGGTCAAAGTATTGGTGAGGATCCAGGTTTCTGATTCTGTCTCCTGTCTAATTTAAACCCTCTATTTGATGAATTTACTCAGAATAACAAAAGCTGAAGGCTAAATGGGCCTGTGGTCATGCCTGGAAAGCAAAAGAATATTGGGCTTTTTTACAGTGAAGAATTCATACCCATCATACCAGGAATTCAGACTGACTTCTATCATTTATAAGTACTACTTTGTCCAGGAAATGGGACAAGCTGAGAATTGTACTGTGTTTCTAATAAAGAATATCTGACAACTGAAAATCAGCTTAAGCAGGGATTATCTAACTGTAATATTCCCAGTTAATAGTAAGTACATTCATGTTAGACAGCTAATGGTTTTAAACAGCAACTCACATGCACACCCACACAGCCCTAAGCAGTGCTTTGGCACAATTTCTGGCATGTCTGCAGCCCTGCCAGGGCTGCTCTGATGATGAGTTTCCCAGCACCAAATGCACAGTGCCTGACTGAAGCAATGCAGGATGAGCTGACCTGCTCTGTGAACTTTCATGGCTGTTTCTGTGGTGTCTGGACCCTGTGGAATGTGAAAGTTTCCTGTTTCACCAGTGTACCATGACTTGCATTTTGGGCAGAGAAACATATAAACATAATTAAATGGCTAACAGCTAAAATTCCGTTTAGAAATGCAGTTGAGATCTGTGGCTTTCATTTCTATTTTATTTGGGACGGATTAATCTGATATTGCTTGAGACTAACTTGCCTATTGCCTTAAGAATTTGGAAGCCTTCCAGCATGCTGTTTATGGGTTATTTGTGCCTGCCTGTCCAGAGAAAAGGGGAAGCAAAAATGGGATGATTTTCACAAATCAAACACTCTTGATTGTAAGCAATCAGAAGATGCTGTGTGTCACCTAGCCTCTTTCTGGTTTTCCTCCCAAGTATCAAGATATGTAGCTCTTAAATACCCACTAGGAGCAGAGTCTAGGCTTTCATAACCAAAAAAACATGTATTTCCCAGCTGAGGGTGATGGGCTGAAAATAATTATCCTGCTCCCAAAGCAGCATTCTCCTCTATCAATGCTGCTGTCGTCTGTGATGAGGCTGACCTGAATCAATTTAAGTCCAATACATTATTGATTACCTTATGGGTATGCGTGACAATATGTGGAGTCTCAGGGGGTGCAGGAAAAGGAAAAAGAGACTGACTAAGGGCAAGATCTGTGGCTGAAGGTCAGCAAATCCCTCCTGTAATCAGACACACAAATAACCCGATTTTTCCAGAAACTACAGACAGGGAACTGCTTTTTCACCCACCTTCCCCACAGATGGGTAGGAGATACAGGCTCCTGGTGTCACTGCCTTTTAGCTGTTCTCACAATACGAGGACACTGGAATTTACAAGGACTTTAAAAGCAGTTTTCCACTGCAGGTCTTTAGAACCAACTGAGGATTTACTGTAGTGTCTGTGATGGGGGAGAAGGATCTCAGGCAGACTGATTTCAATGCATCAGGAATTTCTGTCTATGGAGCCTGTGATTGCATTGATTGGACAGAGAGGCTTTTCTAAACTGCTTTTCCAGAACATCAAGGAAGGACTTCTAAAAACGAACACACATAAGAGGGTAGACTAATTTAGCTTTGTCTCTTGCAAAGCACTCATGGGTGAGCTCTAGAAGCCAGCCTGTGAGAACTGGTGCCAGGGATGTGCACTGACACACACAGAAGAATTAAATTCCCTTTTTTTTTCTGCTTTTGTTGTGTAATACCTTTCCTCCTTATGGCACTATGTTCAGTAGAAATGACATGTCCACTGTTTTATTTAGTCTTCAAAATCCATTTTCTCCTTTCCATTTGTCAATTCTGCACATATATTATGTCTCCAACTCTCTCGTATTAATGTCAACTACAGTTAATACATCAGCTTCACCTTGCTAATTAATTTGGGAATCTGTACAGTTACTGGCTATGGCAAAGTTTATTTCCTCAAGCAATTATCAAACACCAAGAAATATTGCATATTAAAATAACACTGATTTTTTTACCTCATTAAGTATACATTGCAGGAGTATGTTCACAAAATACAAACAAACCAAACCAAGGAAGAAACTAGTTGTTATGAAAAGTCTGTCATGAGTGAGGCTGCATCAGCTGCAGATTTGCATCCAAAAGATGGAGGTGTCCCACATCTTCTTAGACAACCCGATGTACTTACTTTGCATCCATATTGGATGTAAGGATCGGTGGTGAAAAACAGCAGTAGGCGTTAACCACACCTGGAAAACAACTCCCTTTGGACTCCTGCAACACGGGATATTTGCATTAGTAAACTAACCACAGCCGATGCACAGACCTGAGCACTGACAGAAATACTTCTTGTTTTGCGTCAGTGTTTGCATGACTTCAGCCTGTGTTAGGAAAGGTCTCTGGGAGGCTGTGCTCGCCCTTACACAGGTGTCAGCACCAAGTGGCCACCACTCCCAACAGGTAGCTTGGTTGTGAGCTGTTTTGGGCACAGCTCGTTGATAGACATGCAGAGACTGTAAGTGTGCTCTGTAAAGTCACAAGCAGCCCAAGGGAATGGAAGAAAGTGAAGTTGTGTAAAAATGATAGGAATATATGGTTATTTGGACCTGACCATCCTTTTTTTGTGATTTTACGAAGGACACCTCTAACAGGAGGGAATGAGAGAAATCAGAGGAAGAAAAGGAGGAAATTGGACAGTGTGTAAGAAAAATATACAAAGAAGGGCCAATACACACATATACAATATACAAAGAAAAGTAATGAAAAATGCACACAGAGCTCAATTTTTAGGGCAGTTACACATCTTTCCTGTTTTTCCTCAGCAGTAAGGCCAAGGTAAAGAGTCCCCATTGCATTCTCAGCCATGAGATGTGGGCTCAGAGTTTCCCCACTGGAGCTGACACAATTGCTTGGGAGGCCACGCTGTACATGTTTTTGCAGTATTTATGGACATGATCTCTGTAAAACCCCCTCTGCTTTTCAAAGACAGAAGCTTTTTCAGTTCTACGTGGAAGTTTTACTGGAATACGACCTTTGTGTTTTTATAACTGACCCAGGCCAGGGTTATCATTAGCTTACAGGTTCCCAAACATGCTCTCCCAAACCCTTCTCCTCCTCCCAGGCCACTAGCAGTCTGCAAAACCTTGTAACAGCCACAGAGGGATCTTTTAACTGATGCTGTGCAGGAAAATTTTCTGATGCATCCCCTAGCTACTATCGTACCCATTCTGCTTATCTGGCCAGGGTGAAAACTTAAGGAAACAGTAAGGCACATCTTGTTGACAGAAAAAGAAGCTGCATTTGAGTGATGTCTTTATAGTAGTAAGAGAGGCTTTCCAGGGTTCTCTGTTGTTACTCACACATTTTTATTATTGCTTTTAAAAAAATTTATAGAGCATCCAGACCATAATCACACAGTTATCAAGCATTCCTATCTCCCAGATTGTTACTCCTTAGAGACAGAGGAGTCTGGGGTGGAGGGATAGAGACAGATCCCAGCTAAATGGGAAGGAGTAGGAGTTGTACCTCACGGAACTAAATTAGTCAAAGCACCTGAACAGCAGTGATTTTTATCAGTGATCTGGGTATGAACATGAAGTTTCTGTACAAAATCTGCTTTGGAGACATCAGAGTTTATAATTACAAATCAAGGCTATCATCCTCAGATTGATGGCCCCTCAGTCCCACACACAATTTTAAAAGCTCATTCATCATTTTCCATATGGAACCTGTTCAGAGGTTAAAAGCAAACTCTCCTACCATTACAAAAATACTATACCTTTAGAGTTTGCAAGCAAACAAAAAGATAAAGATCTAAAGAAAAAAATGTAAACATGGATGGATTTTTACAATGATCACTATGAACATTCTGTATCACAGAATTTCACCCCGTTGATTATTTACTCAGACCAGTAACTTGCAACAACTAAAGCTCATCCCCTGGAACACCATCCATCTGTTCATCTGCTTCCTGAATTTGTGCTTAATTCCAGGGGAAGCACCACTTTCTTCTAATGCCCCCTCGCATCACTCTGAGATATTAATGTAATTTACAGCTACTCAGAGGTCCCCTTTCATTGGCAGAGCAATGTAAAGAAGGTTTAATGTGAATGCAACTGAGTTCCAAACACATAAATAACTAAGACTGCAAGTATACATAAGGTCAGCTGGTTAGGATACCGAAGGGCAAACTTTTTAGGTCTGGAAATCATGCCCACTTTGGCATAATAGAGAGTGGGAATTTATCACTAGCTTTAGGGTTTTTGTTCACATTTGTTTGACCTTCAGGGCATCTTCAAGTGCTTTTCTGCTTTCCTAGGTAATTAATGGGGGCAAGCAAGTAGATCTGGGATTCAGGAAGGTAGTAACTCTGTGAAAGGAGTATAAACTAGTATATTTTGAGCAGTGATATCTTGGATAACTAGATTAATTGATAGAAGCTTTCTTGTTTATAGTTGTCTGCTCTGCATGGTAATTTTTACCGTAGAAGTATTCAGGCTTGGGTATAAATCTAGATATATTAATTAAAATGTTGTTTTGAAAAAGATCAGTCCCTGATCAGCAGATTTAGTAAAACTGAATGTCTGTCATCACTAAGGCTGATCTCTCTGACACAGTACCTGATAGGAAAGGATGGGTAGAAAGAGAGAGACAGGGGGAGAAGAAACACAAAGCGTTAAAACAAGAGCAGGAGAAACAGAGGCAAACAGAGGGGAGTGAACCACATGGGGAAAAGAAAACACAGGTCCTGGAAGAGGGCAAAGTATGAAGGGGAGGTGTAAAGGAAGAAATTCAGACAAAGAGAGGGCTGGAGACTATGAGACAAAAGGTGTGGGAAGTGTGAAGGGGAAGAAGGAACTACAGGAACCTATTTCAAATATTGCCATTACTAGTGGAAACATTTTTAAAACGTGATGGATGCAGGGTCCTCTCAAAAATCCACAAATGTAGCACTGGAAGGCTTTGAACACAGGGCATTTCTTTACATGCATGGCTACGAAACCCAATTTCCTCTGACCGATGAAGGGAGCTGTCAGTGTAAATTATGTTTAATGGCTGGTCTCAACACTGGAAAGGATGTCCTACACGCATGATTTATAGCCCCAAGGAGATAGTCTTATACAGTGAATTGCCAGTTTCATAGACACAGCCCTGATATTCAATAAAACCATTTCATGTTCTTCATATATTCTTTTTTTATGGATTTCATCTGATCTCAGAGCAATAAAATCTTAGGATATGTTCTTACTGGTTAAAATTAAAATTAAGCATAAATTGATTTTCCTGATAAACTGATCTATAAAGTCTCAACCTGCCATTACCTGGAGATTTGATGAGAAGCACTGACTTCCTTTTGCACATCTTCAGATCACTTTTGTAACAGGAAGAGGAAAACTTTGCATTGATACATTTGCATGAAATAAAAAGATTGAAGAACATGGTATCTGTTGGAATGCTTTCAACTAGACATAATACAGATACTGCTGCATGTTTTAGCTATTTTTCTGACACACCTTTCATCCTTTTCTTGTATCTGTAATCTGTTCTATTTTAATAGAACTATTTGCATGAGAAGAAGCTATTTGAGGAAGTAAATGTGTCTAGGATTGGCCCCTAGCTGCTTTTAGTATGGTTATCAACTCTGGCCATCTGTGTTTTTTCATATTAATTCTGTAAATGAATGCTTGCCCTTTGAGAATTGAGAAGGACCAGGAAGTAGCAATAAACATCTGCAGCTCCAGACTGAATGCTCCAACAATTATTAGATGATGGCATATGCAGTAAAAATAATTATTTTTGACAGTACAATTTATAAGCATAATTTCCTTTTACTAACAAGTATTTCTGTGCAAAAATGTGGCTGTCATACCTCTGTGCTTAATGAATTTTGAACTGGTCTTTTGTGATACCACCTAACCCAAAGAGCAAGTACGTAATCAGGTAAGTAGCTCTGTGTCAATGGTAGATACTCGTTTTGCATTATTAAGGTTTCCACGTCATTTGATTTTGTTTTATAGACTATAAATTCCAAGTGTAGAGAATTAAACACCCACAAACAATGAAAAGAAGCAGTCCAATCTTCCATTTATACTGGTAAGGCTGTAATGCTGGTAAAAGGTATAGTCATGATCTTACGATTCAGAGCTTACTCAACTTTTGTTAATGGTCAGATAATTAGTTTTAATGATGAGGTAATACCAAAGAATCCAATCTCTATACAAGTCTGATGTTACTGGGAGCTGTAACCATGTAAATGGAAGCATATCTGGTCTCAGGATCAGCTACTTACTCATGTTAGCTGAAGAAAAGAAGAGCATATGGGTAGGTTTGTATTATGCTAAGGCAAGTAAACCAGTGAAAATGTAACTGACTCCACTTTAAAGGAAATTTACATGCAATAAACATCATAAATTGTCCTCGTAAATGAGAAAACAATCTATGGTATTAAACTGGCACATAATTAAGATTTGTAATTTTTCATAAGGTTCTTGACTAATAAATATCTTCGTGAAATAAAACAGTTGATACCAATAAATGCATGAAGCCCACAAACCAGAACCCTAAGACTGAGCACAAATTGACAATAATCTGAAGGGAGGAGACTGTTCTAAAACCATCCAAGGGAGGAAACAGTGAAAAAACCCAAACCAAATCATATCAAAACCAAATAACCAAACAACTAAAAACTAAAACACACACACAAAAGATTAGTGAGTTGTTTCATTTTTCTTACTGATTTAGTTAAGGAGTTTTTTAAACAAATAATCCTATTAGATCAATTATGTCTTTTATGTATGAGTAACATCACATTCTTTGCTAACCTTCTGGACTAAAGCATGAAGCCATTCTTGATGGATAAATGCTTCTTTGGACACCAGTTGTATAAAGCAATACATGCTAATTTGTAGATTAAATTCCACCAAATAAAGATGGCAATCTCACTCTATCACGAATTGAGCTGAGACTTAAAGGCCTATTAGCATGGCATGGATTCAATTTAATTTGATACAGCTTTCATATACAGATGCATATCATGTAATCCTACCTCCTCACATGCAGAGAGGGGATTTGGATAGACATTTTGCTCTTGTTCAGCAAGATAAAGGGACTCTTCTGGTTCTTAGATTAAGTTAAAATAAGCAAATTTAAAATAAGTTGGGAAGCTCTGACTGTGTCTACATTAACATTTTGGTTTGGTGTGGCTTGAGAGTGAACCTCCCATCATGTTGGTTTGACTTTCAGAACAACTTTGGGGCATATGAGTTAGATTCAGAAACAGCTCCATCCCAGATGCCCATTAAATGAGCTCCAACTCCTTTGGGGAATTAGGGGTTGTATGGGTCTAAACCAACGATCTGCACTTTGGATGTCTTTGAATGAGCTGTGCTGGGGACACTTTGCTCAGGGGACAAAACTGAATCTTGTCCGAAGCAACAGCTCCCAACTGTGAGTAAATACGTGGGCCTGAGTTCCAAATGGCTTGCTAAATCATGCATAGGCCATTATCATCCTGGCCTGGAAGGTGAGTGATAAGTGATCCTTATCTCACTAAGCCCTTCTGTTCCTCACTGAGGAAAAAAAAGTCTGATTTGATATATTCTAACTGACAGCAGGTGGGATGGTCAGGTTCCTGGAACTGACAGCAGAGTTTTGGGAAGGAATGATGCTGAAATAGAGAGAAGTTCAAAACCAACATGAAAGCTCTGTCAGAAATAAAAATGAAGTTCAAAGGCAATACTGCCATTCCCAAGGGAATTTCTCATTCCATATATTACATTAATGAAGACTCTCAAAGTGGACCTACTTGCTTTCTTCAGAAAATGCTGCAAACAAATCTCTCAAAGCACTGAAAATGTTGAAGGATGAAGTCAGTACCAGAGACTGTCTTCTTCACAAGTTAGCATCTCATTGCAGCCAGGCACCACCACCTCATTGCAACCACTGAAGTGTACACTTTCCAAATATAATCACTGTGAATGTGATTGCAATTTCATTCTGCATACTCCTTCATATACAAATTGGACTTAGAAAATTCAGAAGAGGAGAGCAAGACATATGCAGGATTCTGGAATAAGTACCAAGGCTGAATTTAAGAGCAATTTAATGAAATTGTAAGTGATATAGTTGGAGCTAGACTGTAACTTGTTGGAGATTTAATGAAACACAAAGAGGTATATAAAACTTGTTACAGAAGCCAGAATGGCAGAGGCTATCACTTTTGCTCATCAGGAATTAAATTCTGGACAGAGAATAGATATGGGCCCAACTAATAATGGAAAATATTAATATATCCAAATGCAAAAGTTTTAGCATCTTCATTTAAAGCATTTATAATTAATAACTTCAATATACCATTTATCAATCTGGTTCAATTATGGTTCCTTGGGGATAGCGACACAGAGAAAATTATGTTGTTGTAGAGTTTGGAAGGCAAAATTCAGCTCATTTGATAAAAGGGGGGAGATGCCCTACTCCTTTATAGTAAAATTACAGAAAATGATGGTTTACAAGTAATTTTCTGAGTCTTCATACGCATAAATGTTCTCAAAAGTCTTCATTTCCTTGAATTTTCTAAACAAAAACCTCCTGGTTTCACAAATGGTTGCAGAAACAAAGGCTGAAAAAAGGCAATAAAAATTATTTTAAGGTACTTGGTATTTACTTCATTCCAACAAGCACCAACTATCTAATGTTCATAGCAAAATGCTTTCTGTACCCATCTGTCTCTACTCTTCAGCATCCAATTGCAACTATACTTTCATTACTCAACTACTTAAAATGGAATTGAGAACAGCCTTACTGCTAACATGTATGCACTGTTTATTTGCAAAACAGATTTGTGTTTTAAAATTGCAAAGTGAAATAAAATGGCAAGCAAGTACCCAAGTAAACAATTCTATCTTATTTACTTTCTGTGCTTTATTATTACATTTTATTGTAAATGGTTCCATTCCTTCCAGTAATTGTTTCAACCTGAGGCTATAGTTTCTTGGCTTTTAGTTTTAAGTGTACTTAAAAGTTTATTAATAAAGTGTATTCGTATCTCTCAGTAGTATTATTCTTCCTTCCAAGGCAACAGAAGGAAGTAACTAGCAACTGACTAGAAACCAATGTTCATTTTTTTTACATTTAATGATCCTTATTAAACCTGAAAGTTAAAGAAATGGAAGCAGCACTTCTTCTCAGGGCAGAAGCTAGCAGGTTCCAGAGTTGGGCTCCATGTTTCCCCAGAGGTTGGTAGACCACCAGACCCATTTGTAAGATCAGACTTTTCTGCATAAGTTGTCACTCTTGCAGAAGAAGTGCTCTATTCTCATTTCTTGGGCAGCAGTTCAAACTCAAGAAAAGTTTGAACTGAAAGAATTGGTATGAATGCATTGAAACCTGTGTTCTCTATTCCAAGACAACACTAACACACTCCAAGACATTGCTGATCCCAAATAGAAGTTGGAGGTAAGAGATTCTTATTTATAGGAACTCTGCATACCATCAGCTATAGCAGCCCATGGTTTCAGGGTAATTATTAGCAGATTTTTGCACGGGTAGGCACCTCTCAGAACAAATGTGATCTTCCTTAAATCTGGGCACATCTAACATGGCATTAGACCAGCACAGCCACCACATGATGTTTACACTGATGAGAACAGAGTGCATTGCTGAGTATCCCTTATATTCCACTAATCACTTAGCTGGATAATGCACTCTGGAATGGCTGAAAGCTGGTAGTGGGTTGCTGGCCCCCTCCCACAGTCATGATCATTCATTTTGTTGAGTCCTCTCACATCCTTTCAGCTCCCAAATTCTCTCCAACTGTAAAGAATATGATTACTGCTTGAGTGTCTGTACTCCCACGTGCCAGGTCTCTAAGCAAGAGAATAAAGCAGTTCACATACCAAGTCTCCTGGGAGACAACACCCTCTCCTCCTTATCAGACAGAGACTATTTGGTAGGAAAGTGTTGGTGATAGCCAGACCTATCTGTCTGGCCCAGCTCTTCACCTGGAAGAGAAAGATCGGGAGAGGTGTGAGTCCTAATGGTTCCTGGAAAATAAAGGCTTGTGGTATCCTTGGTGTAACCGGAAAGCAGCAGATTGGTTTGTGGTGAAAGCACACTGGGATTTCTGTTATATGTGTTTCTCTGGCAGGGAGAGAAGGGTGAGATTTGTCCTAGACTCAGTTACAGACACATGAATTCTCAACTGGTCATGAACGACAGATGAGTGTGTGGGAAAGAGAAGGGGCGGTGGGGGTCAAAAGTGGTGGTGGGGGGTCACCCTGCTGATGATCACTGACCTGTAGACATAACTGTCACACAGGATGATGTGATCCTGTGAGTTGCTCCACAGCAGCAAAATCACTTCTTCCCTGAAGGCCAGAAGAACCTGCTAAACTGATGGACTGAGGCTACTTTGGCGTTACAACAAAACGTTTGAGACCGAACATTCAAGCAAAAGAGCAAGTGCACAGTGTAAAACTGTGAGAACAGAGGACATCTCAGCCACACCATTGCACAGAGACACAGTATTCCACATGGGAAAAATTCTACTAGACAAAAGAAATCACTTTAAAGAAATCAGTTCACAAAAGTATGAATGATTTCTATTGAGTAGAGTGGAATTATACTGGTTCACCTCTCTGGAGAATGTGGCTTTGGGGTTTTCTTTAACCTTGATAATGCCAAACCCAGATCTCAACACCATGAAACTCTGCCCTTGGGTCCATATTTATAATCTTTTATATACAGTTTAATTCCTCTTTGATGTTTTGATTTGTCTTAATCTCAAAAACCTGGTACAGTATATCAAAGCTTTACTCTCACTCCTTTGTTTGCTACATATTTGGTGGTAATTAGGTGCTTCTTTTGCAGAAGTCCTTAGAAAAGCCTCTCTGCTGGAGCAGGATTACATAAGATTTTTATCTGTCCTTGTGCAAAGTGCAGAAATCTCTGAGGTCTCCACACTAAATCACAGAGTCTTAACCTTGGATCCTGTCCCACTTTCCAACCCTTTAATATTTTTCCTTGTGATCCAGGATAAAAGGAAGGTCTGACACTCGTTTACACCAATCCCAGCAGAAGCTGGGGTTGACATGAATCATAACCAAATAAAACAGAGATAGTAAAGAAATATTGTATTTTCCTTTTTTTTTTTTTTTAACAAGTTTTCACTTACACATACAAAAGAAAAAACTACACTCTTGAGGAAAAAATGAAGACTTGTACAATTAAAAACTACGGTCTGAAAGTCTTTGTAACAGAAGAATAATTTAAAAAGCAAAACAGATGACTGACAGAGTGAGATTTGGTTCTTTCAGAGGTTTAAGAAAACTTCTTTTCCAAAAGCTGGAAGAGTGACAACAAAGCCAGAATGCACATGGGATTTTGCACCTCCGCAACAAAATCAGCAGCAGAAATTGTGTCGTTCGAATGCAGCATGGGACAGAACTGAAGTTTTAGCTTGCAGACGCCAAGAACATTAAGAAATCTTTTAAGGAGCAAAGACAAAAAAAATAAGCAGTTTGAAATGCCATTTGCAAGGTGCTTGGTTTCTCTGTAATGCAAATAGTTATTTAAATATGCAGGAATGTGTATTTCTTCAATTTGAATGGGAAGAGGAAATTGATTTACAAATGCTGAGTGGAACAGAAACCTTAAAGCAAAAGTAAAGACAGAGCAACTCCTTGTATGGTGTGCAGTAAACACCACATGTAGCTGCCTCTTCCTGTGGGAACAGGTTTGTTTTTTGCGCTATTACATCATAATCAAGGTGCTCTCCGGTGTAACTGAACACTAGGGATTTTACCCTTTAGCGATCCTCAGATTAGTATAATCTTCTTGGTTGTTCTTGGGCAACTGGCCTTTCAGGACTTTCACTGGTGCGCCTTCAAAGAGCCCTTTATAATTGCAGAGGTGTGGAAGCCAGCTCTGCAGAAGGTGTGCTCTGCCTGGCCTCTGGTAGTCTGGTGGCTTCACACAGATGTTCCCATCAGGCTTTCAAAAAGTCTCATTGCTCAAGCTTGCACGGAATCCTCTAGGTTGTGCAGGGGCTGGGGAGCAAGGGATTTTCTCACAAGTGATCTTGGGGAGTCAACAGGTGAGATAATCTTCCTCTCACTTGTGGAAGAATGGAGAAAAACTGAGCAAGCTGAAATAAGCAAAATTCCCAAGGCCCATGCATGAGCGGCTGTACAGGTGAGAATGAAGAACTCTTGCTAGAAAAAAGAAAGTGGAGGGGGCTGCACAAAACCAGTCCATTAATGGTATAGAAATCAGAAATACGCCCTGTTTATTCTGGGACAGGCATTTAACAAAGCTTTGTTCTTTACCCCCAAAGGTCTTGTTGCCCATTTGGACAGCTGCCTTTCTGCTTGCCATGCTTTTCTATAAGAAGAAGTGAATCACTTTATCCTTTCGAAATTATTCAAACAGACACACAGCCATTTCAGGAACAATCTGTTTGTGTAAGCAGTGCATAATCCTCTTTTGTTGTTTCCATGGACTTTTAAAATAATTTAAGAATTAAACATGCTATGGAATAATTCTCTGTGGGAAAACTTCATTAGATCAAGTCCACTTCTTTACAGCTCCAAGCTGTGGTCCCCACAGGGAAGATATGCAAGATAAACTTATTTTACACTGAATGTTAGCAAAAAGGCCAAGAAATTGTTTTTCGCCTAGTTAGGCCTATAGAAAGCACATTCATATCAAAGGCACTAACAGGCAAGCACATATTCGCATAATAATGTGAGAAAGTGAATGGAAAAAAGACAATTTTTATCTTCATCGTTAAGGACTACATTAATTCACTTTGTATATTCCAGTGGCTAGAAACTAAAATGAAAAATATATCCAGAGGCAATGTCCTCCCTCTCATAGGGAGAAAAGAGCAAGCTACATTCCAGAAGGACTATTCTCTTTCCTAAGTGGAACTGATCTATTCATGCCCACCAAGATAAGGCTGCTGTTTAAGGCAGGCTCCCCAAGGTCCAGCTGATCTCTGCTAAGAAATTCTGAGGATTTTAGCAATAATGAAACAGAGAGCATGGCCTCCTCCTTTGTCTCCTGATTCCTGCTCCTACGGCAGAGGAGGAATATTCAGATTTATGGGGCCCAGGAAAGGGCAGCCTAGCCTCACACTGCCTCTTGTGACCATGGCAAAGAAGGGCTTTGTGGCGCAGGAAGAATCACGAGGGCAAACAAATGAATTTCTTTGGAGCTTTCCGAAAAATGTCAATTGAGACCATGAAGAGGTCAGACAAATTATATACTGGGACTCCAGACAGAAAGGTGTGAAGAGGAGACTGCACATGTAAAACCATGACAAAGAAGGAAGGTTGGTTGAGGCAGAAGAAATATCCACCTAAAACATGAAAGTTTAAATAGTCTAGACGATTCCCTGCAACAATTACTGGTTTTCATTCAGCTTTTAAAAGATTAACTCAAAGTAAAAGAAGTTCCTAGGTAAGCTTCCTCTTCCTTAGAATTTTGTCTCAGTTAAGAGCTCTGTCTAAGCAGATCCAGCTGTGACTTTAGAATCATAGAATCATGGAATCATAGAAAAGTTTGGGTTGCAAGGGACCTCAAAGCAAATCCAGTTCCCAGCCCCTGCCACAGGCAGGGACACTTTCCATTAGACCAGGTTGCTCCAAGCCCCTGTGTCCAATCTGGCCTTGAATGCTGCCAGGGATGGGGCAGCCACAGGGATGGGGCAACCTATGCCAGTGCCTCAGCACTCTCACTCTAAAGACTTCTTCCCTACATCTAATCTCCCCTGTTTAAGTTTGAACTTATCACCCCTTGTCCCACTGCTGATGAAGATTCCCTCTAGCATTCTTGTAGCCTCCCTTCAGATACTGGAAGGCTGCTATGAGTTTTCCTCACAGCTTCAATTCTCTAGGCTGAACAGCCCCAGCTTTCTCAGCCTATCTTCATACGGGAGGTGCTCCAGTCCACTTATCATTCTCGTGGCCTCCTCTGGACTTGCTCCAACAGTTCTATATCTTTCATGTCCATCAGCATACCTGGGGTCTTGTGGCAGATCACAGAATCAAAGAATGGTGATTCTTCTCTGGGCAACCTGTTCCAGTGCCTCACCACCCACATAGTAAAGATTTTTTTTCGTGATATCTAATCTAAATCTCCCCTCTTTCAGTTTAAATCCATTCCCTCTTGTCCTGTCACTACATACCCTTGTAAAAAGTCCCTCTTTAGATGTCCTGTAGCCTCCCTTTAGGTACTGGAAGCTGCTACAAGGTATCCCTGGAGCCTTCCCTTCTTCAGGCTGAACAACTTTAACTCTCCCAAGTTGTCTTTATAAGGGAGATGCTCCAGCCCTTTGAGGATCCTCATGGACCTCCCCTGGACTTTCTCCAGCAGGTCCAAGTTCTGCCTATCTTGGGGGCCCGAGAAGTGGACACAATACTGCAGGTGGGGCCTCATGAGAGCAGAGTAGAGGAGGAGAATCACCTCTCTTGGCCCGCTGATCATGCTCCTTTTTATGCAGCCCAGCATACAGTTAGTTTCTGGGCTGCAAGCACACAATGCTGGCTCATGCTGAACTTCTCATCAATCAACACCCCCAAGTCCTTCACTTCAGGGCTGCTCTCAACCCATTATCTGCAACTACAGTTCTGTAGTCATGCTTGGGATGGTCCTGACCCACATGCAGGATGTTGAACTTGGCCTTGTTGAACTTCATGAGGTTTGCTCAAGCATGTCAAGGTCCCTCTGGATGGCATCCCTTCCCTCCAGCACATCGACCCGCACATCTTGGTGTCATCAGCAAACTTAGTGCCATCAAACCCACTGTCCATGTTGCCGACAAAGATGTTGAACAGGACTGGTCTCATCACTGACCCCTAATGGACACCACTCATCACTGGTCTCCATTCTCACATCAAGCTGTTGACAGCAACTCTCTGCATGTGACCATCCAGCCAATTCCTTATCCACTGATAGGTCCATCCATCATATTTATGCCTCTCCAGTTTAGAGACAAGGGTGTCATATGGGACAGTGTCGAACTCTTTGCACAAGTCCAGGTAGACCACATCAGTTACTCTGCCCTTATCCATCAGTTCCATAGCCCCATCATAGAAGGCCATCAAACTGGTCAGGCCCTATTTGCCCTTAGTGAAGCCATGCTGGCTGTCACCAGTCGCCTCATTGTTTCTCATGTGCCTTAGCATGCTTTCCAGGAGAAGCTGCTTCATGATCCTGCCAGGCACAAAGATGAGACTGACTGGTCTGTAGTTTCCTGGGTCTTCAGTTTTCCCCTTTTTAAAAATAGGGGTTGTAGTTCCCTTTTTCCAGTCGTCAGGAACTTCACCTGACTGCCATGGCTTTTCAGGTATGATGGACAGTGGCTTAGCAACTTCATTCACCAGCCCCTTCAGGACCCACAGATGGATTTCATCAGGTGCTATGGGCTTGCACAGGTTCAGGTTCCTTAGGTGATCTTTAACCTAATCCTCTTCTACAGTGGGCTTAAGGTCTTATTCTCCATGTCTTCAGATTTTAGTATTTTCCTATGTTGATCCTGTCAGACTCATTGCTGTTGCTAAACAAAGAGCACAGAAACACTAAAAGAGAAAAATTCCCAACCAAGTTCTCTGAAACATGCCATATTGTGAAGAGGCATCAAGTACCTTCTTTCTATGCTAACAAGTTATTAAAAAAAGAAAGCACTAGGGTGAGAGCAAATACAAACAACATTTTTAACTCTCTCACTTGTTACCACAGAAATTTCTGAGCTTATGGGGGACAACTTTCAAAAAGGCTGAAAAAAAAGTATTTTACTATAGGCAAAGAACATAGTATCATTGAATGGTTTTGGTTGGAAGGGACCTTAAAGATCATGCAAGCCTCCTGCCATGGACAGGGATACCTTCCACTAGACCAGGCTGCTCCAAGCCCCATCCAACCTGACTTGAACACTGCCAGGAATGGGGCATCCACAACTTCTCTGGGCAACCTGTGCCAGCACCTCAGCACCTTCATTGTAAAGAATTTCTTCTTCCTTTATGATATGAATCTATCCTCTTTCAGCTTAAAGCCATCTCCCCTTGTCCTATCACTACAGGACCTTGCAAAAAAGACCCTCTCCAGGTTTTCTTTAGGTATTGGAAGACTATTATAAGGTCTCTCCTGACCCTTCTCTTCTCCAGGCTGAACAACCCTGGCTGTCTCAGCCTGTCTTTATAGGAGATGTGCTCCAGTCCTCTGATCAAGTTTGTGACTATCCTCTGGATTTGTTCCAACAGGACCACATCTCTCTTGTGTTGGGGACTCCAGAGCTAGACACAGGACTGCAGGTGTGGTCTCATGAGAGCAGATTAGAGGGGCAGGGCCACCTCCCTTGAACTGCTAGTCATGTTCCTTTTAATGCAGTGCAGCACAGGGTTGACTTTCTGTGCTGCAAGCAGACACTGCTGGGCACATTATGCTTCTCATCAACCAATACCACCAAGTCCAAATTTGTCAAGCATAATTTGCTCCTGAATGAAACCATGTTGACTGTCACTGATAACCTTCTTATTTTCCACGCACCTTAGCATACTTTCCATGAGGATCTGCTCCACGATCTTGCTGGTCACTGAGGTGAGACTGACAGGACTGTAGCTTGCCAAGTCTTCCTTTTTTCCATTTTTACGTATGGGGGTTATATTTCTCCCCTCTTCCAGTCAGCAGGAAATTCACCAGACTGCCGTGACTTCTCAAATATGATGGATAATGGTTTGGCAACCAGTTCTCTCAGGACCCATACATGCAGGTCATCAGATCCCATGGATTTGTTCACCTTCAGGTTCCTTACATGGTCTTGAACTTGATCTTCTCCTTAGCCAGGTTTAATTTTTCAGGACTAACCTGATCCTTGGCTGCTCAGATAATTTCTCTATATTCATCCCAGGCTACCCATCCTCACCTCTGTAGGCTTCCCTTTTGTGTTGGAGTTTGTCCAGGATAGGCCTGGGAACAACATCAAGTCTCAAAATCTAATACCAAACTTTCTTTAAATTGTCCTTCAGCTATAAAGTAACAGCCAGGATTAGCAAAACAAACTATATTCAGATTGGAAATAATCAGACCAGAACAAGTCTAACAAGGGAAGAGAAAATGTGGTACTTACAGCTCATAGAACAGGTTTAAACTGCCTGGAGGATAGAGCAGTGATCAGTCAGTTCAGGAGTGATTTCCTTTGAAAATAACTTACAAGTGGAGAAGTGACCAGCACTTTGTGTTCTGCAGAAGGCAGTAGCTAGAAGCAGAAAAAAAAAAAAAAAAGAAACAGAAATTAACAACTAGCCACAAGCAGCAGAAAAAAATTAACAATGCCAAGTAAGCTAATTAGCAGATGCTATCAAGACAGTGCATCAGAGTGATAACGTATGATTAAAGACATCTTTAAGCCACTTCCAGGCCTCTCCCTTCTGGTGAAGTAGCTAGGAATGCATGGATAGTTTCATCACATTCTCATTATGGGCAGGCACTCAACATCAAAACTGCCTGCAGCCCCCCAGCTTTTCCAGGAGACTGAGCAGGAGAGGACAGTCTCTTACTCTTCCATCCTTGCTTTATGCCATTTGTAGAAAGGAATGAAGGGCCATGGGAAGGGCATCACACTGCTGATGTGCAAATGCTTGGATTTTGAGACAAACTGCTAGTGTAGGATGTACTCCACCTCCTGCCTCTTGCAGATTAGATTCTCTTCATCTTAATAACAACTTCTGTTAGCTCATGCTGATCACCTAATAAAACTCTCAAAGAGTTGTTCTGACCCCATAGATGGATGTTAGAAACACAGGGAGAACATGACTGGCACTGAGTCCTACAGCACACTCAGGGCAAAGTTAGGAATAGAGCTGGTATCTCCTGACTCCCAGTCTTCTGCTCTGCCTGCAGAGGCTTCAGACATAAAATTACACAGGAGTGTTTTGAAAGAGAGACAATGCCCTGCCCTTGGAGAGGAACCCAAGAGGGGGCTCAGAAAAGAGGAAATCAAAGCACAGTCTCCCATGCAAGGAGTGTAACCTAAATGGCAGTCAGGTTCTGTCAGTCAGAGCAGTTCGCTTTAATGCATTTAAAGTAGCTGCCCAAAGTCTTTATCCTGGCGCACAGTTTACCAGATGATGAACTATACTTTTCTGGGAACTAGCAAATACGGTATTTTCCCATTCTCAAAAACTGCGTATTTCACAATACCATGTTATTCATGTGTGATGCAAGTGTACCCAGACTCCATGTTTATGATATCCTGTCATTGATAATGGAAATGAAAATCCTACGTGGTCAAACTATTCAAAATGCAAGAGGTAGTACTTGCATATTAAAACATTTTTATATTAGTCTCATATGATTACATGGAATTTTGTTGGTGTTAGAAGAAGTATTAGGAGATTTTCTAACCATATTGTAAACATGTATTTGGCTTTTAAAATAACTGGAATTAAAAACAATTGCTTAATAATTGCAACATGTTTCATAGCTGCTGAGCTAGCATTGCTGGGAAAGTTTAACTTTCCTGATTTTATTGTTTCTGTGCAAATTAAATTCTCAGCATTAACTCTATTATACTAACATTGGTAAGCATCTTTTTCATAAAAAAGGAAAAAAAGGAAGAGAGGAAACAGTGCTGGCAGATGATGGCTGTTCTTGAAGGTAAAATACACACAAAACAAATTGTCCAAGGTAAGGACTGCAGATCAGCAGAGGAAAGCATGCTTCTGGTGATAATCGAGTGTATTTGTTTAATAACAATACTTGCCACTATTACAATAATGGCCTGAAGTTCTGAAGTGCTCATTTCCTCCTTGTACTGTTTGCCACTTTAGAAGGTGTGGATATGACTGAGAGCATAGACGATAAGAGTGATCACAGAGATTAAAGGAGACCTTCTCAGTCAGGGAAAGTGGCTGTGGTTGAGTGGCACCAGTAGATGGGCATGATACCATGGGAAGGACATGAGCAACTCTGGCAGGGCTCTGGTGGAGGAACAGGAGGCAGAGGCTCACCAACTCACTTATCAGGACAAACTGTAGACGAATTCCAGAGTTCCTTGCAAGGAAGAAGGCGAAAGTGACCTTTTCAGCCAGATATCGAGGTGATTTGCCATTGGCTTGCCAAGAGATTTGAAAAGGGCGCTCTGGAGTTTCAGGTTTGAAAAGAGGCCTTTGGCCTACACAGAATAGAGACTTCTGGAGTGTGTCCAGTGAAGCAGTACCCTGGCACAGCTATAAAGCCCGCTTGTGATTTTCAAACCTCTAAGCTCCTGCATAACCAAACACTACACCAGCTACTGATCTGGATATTATTCAAGAAGTACCCCATTTCCCTTCCTTCTGAAGCATTCCTTCCTACCTAGGGGTCTGGGAAAGGGGAACTTGACGCACAGGGAAGCTTTGGAGAGCACTTAAGTGCACGACTTCTCCTATGCGCTCAAGTACTTGCACTCTTGCAGAACTCGGTACTGTTGTTTGCCTCCCTCCACCTTTCTCTTGAAGAGACTTGCAAGACCCACTGACGGCCCCAGCACCCACCTCCCGACTGACCACCGGCCCTGCTGCAGCCGGGGTGTGCTCCTCGCACCGTGCGAACCCCTCCTCCTGCCCCTCCCCTCAGCACCCTGCTCCTCGGCGCGGGACCCCCGCGCAACGCCCGCCGACACGTGACCCTCCCCCTCTCCTCGCGCACAAATCCCCCCTCCCGTCCGTCCTCTCCCCTCCCTTCCGTTCCCTTCCTTTCCCCTTCCCAGCGGGGGGCCGGAGCCCCGCGGTCACGTGGCCGCGGAGTGATGTCACGCCTCCCACCACCGCCCCCCCCCCTCCCATCCCGCCCTATCCGCGCGGAGCGGCCGAGTGTCCCGGGGCGCGCGGCGGCGCCGTTCCGCCTCTCGGCTCCTCTCGGCTGGGTTCGGCTCCGCTCGGCTGCCGGCGGCAGGGACGGTGGTAGCGGGACGCGGTTCCCCACATGAGGTGAGCGCGGCTCGGCGTGAGGCACCGGCGGCGACGGCGGAGGGAGGTTGCGTGCACACATACACCCTCGCACACACACACGGTGGCGGGCGCTGTGAATAGGGGCTTTGTGTGCTGCGACCACCTGCCCCCGCCTCCGCCGCCGGCCGCGGGGGGCTGCAGCCGCCGGAGTCTGAGGGGAGACACAATCTGTGGGGCGCAACAGGAGGAAACTTCTCCCTTCGCTTCCCCAGAGCCCGTCTTGCCGGCGTGGGGAGCACAGTCTGTGCGTGACTGTTGGTTTGTATTCACTTTGTTTATTGTTCTGCGGGGTCGCTTTCCCTTCCCGCTGGGGTGACAGCTGCCGGAGGCGGTGAGCAGTAGCACCTCGGTGCCCTTCGGCGGGTCGCCGGGGGTCCCTTCAGCCCCAAGCGGAGCCGCGGGGTCAGTGGGGGCTCGCCCCGTCCCTGACAGCGCGGGTCCGGCTGCTCCCCAGCGCCGCCGCGTCAGTCCCGCTGCCGGTGCCCGTCCCCGGGGGAGACCCTCGTGTCTCTTCGCTCCGGTAAGAAAGGTGTTCCCGGTTGTCCTGGTGCTGCGGTGGGGCGGTTTGTGTCCGGGGTTCTAGTGTGAGCCCGAGGGGGGCGGCCTGGCTGCGGGTCTGCGCCTTCTCCTGGCAGCGGGAGCCTGAAACACCAAGATTTTCTGTAGCTGCTAAAGTAATGGAATAGCCTGCGTCGCGTCAGTTTAACCAGGAACCTGAGCTTCTAACTTCCAACAGAGCACGCTGAAGACTTTGCTTTCTCTCTCACGGCGCTTGGCAGCACAAGCCTTCTGCTGTTGCCACTTGTGACATTCTTAAGTTTCTCCCCGGTGAAAAGGCTCGTTAAATATTGCTGTAACAGCGCTGCAGGATCTTAACAAATTTTCCCGTTTGTTTCTGTAGTGAGTGTGAGCATGCTTATTACAGAGCTGATATAAACCACTTGCAAACCTAGTGCTACTTTGGTGGAAGGTATAGTTTCTATTTTCCTCTTTTATTGTTTTTTTTTCTTTCATTTGTCCCAGTGGGCAGCAGGTTAGTGTGTGTTACTAAGAAAGAAAAATCAAATATAAAAAAAATACCCATATGTTATTTTAGAAAGGCCTTTTGATGTCCTAGATTAACTAGGAGTAAAGGAATTAAGTAAATGACTGTCAGTGACCTGCTTGGCTTTTGTCTCGGGACACTCATGGGAAGCTGTCAATGAGATTCTATTTACTAATAGAAGAATTACATAACAGCCATATGAACCAGAGTGAAAAAGCATTTGGGTAGAATGAGGCTTGATATGAGCTCAGGGTTCTCTTGAGTCGAAGCCAAGCTCAGTGCCAAGAAGTCACTCTGCAGTAGCAGATATCCATCCTTCCAGTCTCTAAAAATACTGGCCCTGTGCTATTCTCTTCCCTCTTCCAAGAGTGCATCTGCTAGCAAAGCATAAAATGCTACCTCCTCCCCTCTCCCCCCCCGAATGGAGAGATGGATAACATCAAGTGGAGAAGAGACCAGGCGGAAAGCTGCTCATCTCATGAAGCTATGTAAGCTTTTCACAAGAGGGTTTGCTCACTTGCCTCACTCTTTTTTTTTTAACCCTCTTTTTGTATGTTCCCTACTATGTTACTTTTCTTCCCCACTCCCTCATAAGCAGTTTGTGCCTCTTTTGGGGGGAAGCAGTGCCTGGAGAAACATGAAAGCCAACTTATTGTGTGAAGTGTTGGCAATTTCTAAATCCTACTGCAGTAATACCCTAATCACACTCCTCTTGAGAACTGATTGTGGGCTAGTTCTTTTTGCCTAGTGATAATGCTTGAAGTAACTACAGAGCAAAACCAAATAAACTAGAACCAATCCAGTTAAAGCTTTAGTGGCTTGCTTAATGGCAATCCCAAATGTGGGAACATATCTGTCCATAACATCTTTTGGGGTTATAGATTCAAGAAACTGTCTCTCCTGCTGCATGCATACTTCCTGCATGTCCGAGAAGCCTGTTCTCCTGCCTTGTTCCTTGGAGTTGCTGTGTATGTGCCTGTGAATGCACACAAGTGATACCTCTGCATGTGAGGTACCTTGGGGCTTGTTTTCAGAGTTGTCAGTCCTTGCTGCTCCTTACATTTTGAGGGTCATCTAATAATACACTCTTAGGGTATAGAGGAAGTAGTGTAAGTAGTTGTAATTTAGGTAAATAGATTAGAGCTCATCACTGTTGAACTGCCAGAGACAAATGTAAGTCTGGTGAAGTGTGGAACCAACTGAAGATCTCACTGGTACTTAGGACTAGCTACTGGTCCAGATACTTGCCTGGTACTACTGGAGCAGGAGTACACAGCAATGAAAGAAAGCATCTTTCCATTGTGTAGAGATCCAGAATAGGATGGCCAGTAGTGCTTGAAGGTGATGGTGTTAGCTGCTGTGCTGAACTGTAGACCACCTCTGGAGGAGAGGATCTCCAGCCTAATGGTTGGTGCATTTGCCTTGGAAGTGTTCTCAACTCAAGTCCTTCCTCTGCAGGAAGATCTTGCATTTTAGCTGAATGCTGTAGTAACACATTTATATTTTCTAAGTCTGCCATAGTCTCCCTTTGTTTTTGTGCCTGGAAGCCATTGCTGTTATTCAAAATACTGTAAAAGGATGCATGGGTTTTCTCACATAAATCTAGGAGGGGATGGGTAAAGTGGAGAGCCAAGTTTGTTCAGTCATTGCTATAGAAGAAGAATTTCTACACTGATCTGTCTATGACTGTAACTTAAGTAGCTGAGGATGTTCCACTGCTTTCCTCATGATTGCTAAGAGACAGGGAGCTCTTGTTGATTACTGCAGATGTCTGGACTCCCAAATGCAGTGGGACACCCTGAGATGTCTCTGGGGACTTTGACACTTGAGTGCTTTCTGAAGACTTTGTTCACAAGGTCCTGAGACATCAGCATGATAACTCTAAGGGAGATCTAGAGATTCATAGGTCTCAATGGCTGGGAGAAGTCTAGTAAACACTGAGTCTTCTCCAGTGTTTGTATGGTGCCTAGGGCTGCTGCTAATGAAAATAAGTTTCAACAACCTGAATAAAATCAGATTAAAAACTTGATTATCTTCAAGATCTAGGTGTTGATCTTGCTGATGTTCTGCTAGTATTTATAGCATTGATAGTCTTCCAGGATAGAAAATACCTGAATTCCTGTTACATTTTTTTAATGTGTGGAAACAAACCCAACTCTTTCCATTTTTGGGTAATGTTTAAGAAGGCACGGCATTTCATCAGCTAAAATACTTTCCCTATCCAAGAATTTGGAAGCTGAACAGGAGAGCTATCAGCACCATCTCGGAAGGCATTTCTGGACTACAGGAGTTTTCAGCAGGACACTCTTCCAAGACCTTTTCAAAAATATAAGTTTATGAGAGTGGGGCTTGCCAAGAGTCCTAGGTAAATTACATGGATGTTCCCATCTTCCTAACTCCTGCTGTAATAGATTACTTAGTTCTGCCTTTGGCTATTTTAGAACATTAATCCAGAAAGTCATGGATATGTCTCTTCATAGATTTAATGTTGAATCCATCCAGATTGTCATGTTTGCTGATTCTGAAGAGCATCTAGTTGAATGGTTGACAAAGAACATTAGGAAGGGAGTAAGTATAAGCAAGTAGTAGCTGTTATTAGCCATGTAGGTTTCTTATTAAAGAACTGGAGTTTCACAAGTGTGAAATTATTTTTCTCTCTTTCTAGTTGTAGCTGGGTACTTCAATTCCAATCTATGCCTGCTGGACTAAGGATTGAACATTGGAAGGTCTTCAGTACTGCAGTGTATCTTATGTGTGATCAAACCAGAGAATATAGTCTCAAAATTGAGTTGCACACAAGGGGGGGGGGGCTTTTTTGTTTTAGACATGGGAAAACTGAAAGCAGAGAAAGACAGCAGTATGTCCCAGTTCATGCAGCAAGTCTTGTCTCTTGTTCTCTGCTCTTCAGTAACTGGATGTGTGTTGACAGACACTTCCAGACAAAAGAACTGGAGTAAGAACAGAGTAAAGTTGTATCCAATGAATGAATTACAAATTTGCCTGGACTTTGCTTGAGCTAGAATTTTGCCTGGAGTGCTGTCTAATATGCCAAGTAAACAATTCGAGGCAATGTCACATTTTGATTTTTCTTTTATCTTCTTCTGTAATTTACTGCACTGAAGGCTTTGTTGATGTAAGCTTTCTTCTAGCTGTCTAGAACTGAAACACTGTTGAAGAAACTGCACATATCCCCACCTTGACAGTCTTGCCTGGGTTATATGGACTGTACAGCATCCACAGAGGCTGGTCTTACTTCAGCTGAATCCATCAAAAATGGAGTGTAACATTTGCAAAATCTGAATGTCAAAAAGAAAGAGTAGAGAGTTGATGCAAAGTGCTCTGGAGGGTGGAGTGATAGCTGTAAATTGGTGATGCAATATCCACGGAGCTCTAATTCTTGTGCTCAAAATGCTTAAATTTGTACAGTTCAGCACATCCTTGTCAGTGATTTGTGAACAGATTGAGGGATTGTACTAAGTTACCCAAGGCCCTTGCTATCTCTAATGTCTGATTCTGTTTAGAGTTGGATTAACTGTATATAAATCACTCCCTCTGTTGTGTAGCACTTGGGCTTCTCAGTGCATTTTTCAGTGTTTTTATTAGTAAGTAATAGTACAGTAACCAAGCCAAGAATTACTTGTCTTTATAGGTGACATTAAGTTTAAAAAAATTATGTTCCATTTGACTTTTCCTATGATAGGAGGATGGGTTACTCAAGACGGAAAAACTGAGCTATGCTGATAAAGAGTGGGGAAATGTTCCTATTGCTTGTGGTCACATCATCCATGCTTCTCTTCTTTGGCCTGAGAAATAGAGAAGAATATGCTCAGCTGGATGGAAATGAGAAGGTAGTCAGAGATGAAGTGCTGGGTGGATCTTTTTTAGGACAGCATGGGCTTGCTGCATTTGTGTGCAGGAAACTGAAGAGGCTGGGCAATGGCTAAGGCCTGTGGCTTTGGCAGTGCTGAGATGTAGCTCGGGTTGGGGCATGTTCTTGGTATTGTAGATCAGGGGAGCTCAGGCAGGTGAAGTGTTTGAGGAGCTGGGTTCTGAAGGTGGGCAGTAGAAGAGATAATAGTGGTGTGGGTAACTCTGCCTGCTCTGCAGTACTGGCTGCCACAGAGGCAGAGGCTTCTGAGTCAGACCGGAGCTTGTGATTTAGAAAGTGTTCATCCAGAGAATAAACGGTCATGTTGTGCTTTGGGAGGAGAAGCTTCTCAGGACCCTTATTTTCCCCTGTGAGTGTAGGTGTATTCACACAAAGGAGATGTAAGAGTATGGTGGCAACGGTATTCCTCCAGACCCTTTTTCTTTTTATTTTCTTGTTTTAATTTTATTTCCTTCTTTTTATTTTGCTGTATCTTGCATGCAGTCTCTAGTACCTTTCTGTAACCTCACAATGTCCGAAAGTTTTTTTTAAGTATTTTTGGGAGGGGAAGGGAGCTTAGTTGACAGCAGGAATTGTGCCTTGCTGCAGAAAGGCACTGAGATGGAGGCTTCTCAAAGAGGTGTAAGATTTTTGATTAATTGAATTCAGCACCTACCAGTAAAGGATTACTGTCACTGACAAGGACAGTGTATGTAGTGTACAGTTATACTGTAAACCTGTAGTTCTACATTGTAAAACTAAGGCTGTTTCACTGTTGCATCGCTGGATCTTTGGCCATTCAAGGAGTCGACTGTTTGAAAAGCCTTGCTTGCTCTGACTTTAATGGAATTTAATGAAAGGAATAAATATGTCAGTATTGTTGCTCACTGTAATAAAAACAGTTTATTGTTGTTTATCTCATTATAAATCAGCGGGGAAGATTATCCTAATCTGTTTCCTACATTTAAACCTACAGATTACATTGTGTATTAAACCAGTTTCAGTGAAATTACCGAGGCCAAAGATTACCACCACTTCAACGTCTGTTGTTTTAACTGCAGGTTGGTTTACCACCAATCTAAAGATGTTTTCTGTGGCTTATATTGCTGAAAGCCACTTATTAATATTAAGCTGAAGGAAGATGAGATAGAGAACTGGATACTTAGTTTTGGATTTAAAAGTTAAAAGCATGTGATCAGCATTAGCTGTTGGTAATCGCTGGAGTTAAACACTTCTTTACTGTTAGCTTGCTCTGGCTACAGAATGACAGTGCTTAGTATTTATTATTACGTTTGTTCTGAAAGCAGAGAAATGCCACTATTAGAGATTGCTTCTTGTTAATACCTGTGATTCATTGCAGAAATACTGTTTTGAAGTGACTTGGTGCTCCCTAGTGAATTTCTAGTAGTCATTTCCTATCTTGTAAAACAGGAGTGTATTAATGGTGTTTCCTTTATCCCCCCTTTGGCAAATGAAGACTTGTCATAAAGCCCTGCTGAATCAGGATGCTGACCTCTTTTTTGCATCAATTCCAATAATTATACCCTTTGAGAGGTGATTTCCTCCTTTAAATAGTGCCAAGAAAATGCAGCCCTTGCCACTTCATGGGTTTTTATCTCTACAGCTGAAGAATTATGGGCATTATGGTGCACAAGCTGTAATCTTAATGTTCATATTTAACTATCTCTTGTGGAAAAAGTACAGATGTGACACACACTGAGCTTGGAAGTGCTGTTTTTGTGCGCTTGTGCATGCTTTTTTAATTATGCTGAGGACTTGAGTTTCACATTCAATGTTTAAAATGCACTTACGCAAGAAATGAAGTATCCTGTGGGAAAATAAATTGGCTTCTAATAGAAACACAGTTCACCTCCCTTCTTCCTTCCTCAAAGGGGGGAAAAGTAGCATGTTAGGCGCGCTTGCAAAGCTTGTTAATTAGACTCTATTACAGGTTCCTCATAGATGAGAGTCCAGCTTCAGAGCCGTTTTGTACATACACCTACAAGTTGTCATCTCTCCCATAGCCCTATAGTTAAGCACTTTATCTTCCATGGGAGCTGTAACAAATCTTTCGTTCATGAGAGCCAAAAATGCTGAGGGGGTGGGAAGGGGAAAGACAGCCTATAGCAGACAATTCTTTGGCAATCTGCATGTGAGGAAAGATTTGTTTTCAGTTCCCCATGCACAGGGTTTCTTTATGTTTTATTAACTGATGTCATTAAACTGTTTATAATTTTTCTCACCCCCCCCCCCCCCCCCCCTGTTCTGGCATGGTACATAAGGAAGGCCAGATGAATGTAATGGTTTTTGTCTTGTCTGTACCCTGGCATTTCTGGTCTTTGCAAAGCTTATCATCCTAGAGAATGATTTAGGAGATTATTAGGTTTTTGCTGAGGTTCGGGCTCCTTTCCAGTGCAGGTTATAAGAGCTGTTGTGCAATTTAAACACTTTCTCCGAAGTTTGAGTAGGTGTAGCAGAAATAAAGTGATATGCTTCTCTCACTTGTTTTGATTGTTCAAAACTCATCCTTTTAATTTTTGTTCCCATTTTATAAGTATTCCATTGAACCCAGGAAAAAGCAAAGAAGTTGTCACTTAAGCCAAGGGTTGAAAAAGCTTTTGCAATTTTTTTTCTTTTCCTTTTGCGTGCTGAAGAATTAAGCAAAATGCGCAAGTCCATTCTTCTTGAGATGAAAAGCAAGACCTTTGAATGAAACCCCTCATTCATATACCTGAAAGCAGTCAGGCATCTGATATGACTTCAGAATGACTGCCTAATTAGATTTAGAGTCATTTAATTAGACATAATGGTATTTTAACAGCCTACAGAATTACCCCATCCAGATTACACACTGGAGGTGTGTGCTCTATGGGAAATGTATTTGTGTGTATACAGTGTATGGGATTTTTTGGAAGAAATGTACTTCTGTTTGTCTTAAATGGCTGTGAGATAAATATGGGGTTGAACTAAATGACATGTTTACTTAGCACTAATTACTGTTCCCAAGTGTTACTTAGCATTGTATTTTGTGGAAGCATTCATATATATTCTACCAAGAGTGTACTGCACAGCTGCATTTTAAAATTCATAGTAGAGTGACCATGTAGAACATAGCAATGTGCCTCATAGTAAGAATGTGCCTTTCTTTTATGAGACAACTGAATCTCACTTTCCTTATCAAGCTGTTTCTAGGGAGTGATGTGAAACATCAGTGACCCTGCATAACCTATTTGAATTTATGCTCCAGTCCTTATTTCAGTTATTTATTTATCTGGCTAGACTTGTAACTTTTTTTTCCCCCCTTTTTTTCTAGGGTGGAGGGAGGAAGTTTATACAGCTGAACATCCTCTACTTTAAACTGTTCCTTCAGAAGGAATTTGTATAGCAGCTAAAACTTGCAAATGAGAGTGACTGGCTGTTCCTGTGACCATACTCCAAAAATAGAAATTTTAACATTGTTGTATAGATGCTTTTGGCCAGTCCAGATGTATGGTGCCCTCCCATGAGGTTTTTCTGCTGTTCTCTAGCAAAAAACACATTGCCATGCTACTTTAACCTGCTGCTCACAGTTACTTTTGTCTTGAATAGGAGATACTTGTTATATTGAAGCTTTCAGTAAGAAACTCTGGCTAGGCACTGTGTCGCTCTTCCAGTGTGAGAGTTTGCAGCTTGTCTGTGATGTTAGTTGTATATGTTTGTGCAACTGCTGCTTTTCTTCACTTGAAAAGGAAGAAGGTGGAACATGCCAAATTAAAAGAAGCTATGACTCCCAAGAATACACATAGATTTTCCTACGTGGAAAAGTGTAAAATTCTTCCACTGAAAACCTCTGTTCTTGCTCAGATGGTTCTGTCTGCTATGTTGCATTGAACTGTCCCGTATGTGTCATGCGTGATTTAAGTATAATTCTGAATTTGGTTAATGGTTAGACTTGTACATATAATAGTGATGGTATTTCCGCTACTCAGCGCAACCTACGATTGTAGGGCAGCAAAGTTTTAATTAATGACTTTGCATACTTATTTCTACTTTTCCCACTTCACAATATAGCTGCCCTGATGATAATGTTAAAATAGTGGGCAGAGAAAGCTGCTTCATGTATGAGCATGTCAGTGATCTAATTACGTTGAGAGGTAGCTAGTATAGCATGCAACACTTAAGGTTTTGGTAAAGATTTGCTCTATTCTGTGATCTGACTTAGGCTTGCTTTTAAGTTTGGAGAAACAGAAAGTTTCCCTTAGCTATCTGTTAATCTTTTTTAGAGCTTGAGGGCTAAATCGGCAAAGGGTGATACAGGTATGCAAATTCAATTCAGCCTTGGCTGCCAGTGAACTGAGTGGTATCAAGTTGGAATCTTATTTTTCTTTCTTTTTTGTTTAGATATTGAAGAAGGATAAAAAGCTGCTCAAAGTTTTGGAAAGTTGAATGTGATCAGCATGAAGAGCTTAAAAGCAAAGTTCAGGAAGAGTGACGTAAGTATTTCTGCTCAGCTTGACTGCTGGTTTCCACACTGGAAACAAGTTCTTCACTCCCACCTTGATAAGGTTGTAGATTAATGAATTACAGAGAAGAAACTTTTCCAAGCACAAAGGCAACAGTATGGAGTAGCTGTTTCTATTCAGAGAGCAATTATCGTCTATGCAAACTAATAGTATTTCACTATCTTGCTCTCTATAACTGAATTATGCACATGTATGTATGGGGTCTGCAAATCTTCTGTTAGATTGTGCTGGTGCCCAGATTTAAACTTTGTTCCAGGCACAGGGTTAAGCTTAGTATGGACTTTACTACATAATTATATGTCTGTTTGAGCATAATACCATTCTTATCAGTGTGGTGCTTGGGCACTTAGTGAAATGTCTCCTCAGTCTGTGACAGGGTTTCTTTGTCAGCAAGAACACAGGAACCAGCTGTGCAATTAGGGCAGCTGTGGCTTATCAATTCTAGTGCAACAGGAGAGGTGGATATGAGGCTTGAGGAGTGAGGACGTAAATATGGAGGTCCTCCAGGAGACCCTTCAGAACTGTATTTAGAGAGACATTACATTGCACATCATATATTGCCTTTTGCTATAGTAGTATCAGTGGAGATCCAAACTTCATCTTATGTAGTAAGTATACTTACCTTGGAGTAGCAGAATTGCTGTAGTCCAGTCCTGTTCTTATCTTTCTTTTCCTACCATTACCCATTCCAGCTTTTTGTCGTGCACTCATGTATAATGCTTATTTGATAGTTCAGTGAGCAATCAGTGAAAACAGGTGACTTTGGTTAACTAGATTTCCAGATTTTGTGTGGGGTTTGTAAAGAATTTCCATGATCTGTGAAAAATTCAGTGTTCCCTCCTTCATCCTAAATTTGTGTGCTGCTTTGAGAAGATGTATAGTTTGTTATGGCCAGATTCACACAGGATCCTAGAGTAGCCATGTTTGGTGAAGATGCTTTAGGTTTGAAAATAGGATTTATACAGATGTTTTGACATTCAGGAATAAAATTGCACTTAGTAGTACAGGCTATGCTTTCATGTACAGATGGTCTCATGGCACACTATTAGAGTGAAGTCTTCAGCTGGCTTGTGCTGTACTTCAGTAGCTGTGAAGAGGGTAGAGATGCTGTTGAGGTGTAATCTGCAGATATTCTGGTTACTGTTTAAAAAAGTCTTCTGAGCTACATGTTAGCATTCGGTGCAGCTGCTGTATTTGCTTCCTAACAGCAGCTCTCCTTCAGTTTAGCAAGAGCCCTTTCTAAAAAGATTACCTCTATAAATGAACTAAATATGTCAACCAACCTTCGGGAGCAGTGGGAAATGCGTTTAACTGCTTAAGCAGTGTTTGGCTTTTGTTAGTCATCAGACTGAATCACCCATCAGCACAGTCTCCTGTGCCACTTCACAACAAATAAAAAATAATGTCACAAGTCTCTGGTGTCTCATTTAACTGAACATGCAATTTGGTTTAGAACTGCTAGAATTTTGTGGTCTAACATTGTTGCTCCTGTTGCAACGAGTAGCAGCAATTGCTATTTTGGGTTCACCTACACCAGTAAAACTTTTTATAGGCATCTGCTTGAGTAATGAGAACGGTCTCTTGGCTAATATGTGAACACACTTGGTGTTATGGAAGTTAGGTGTGCCTGTGTGTTAGGATGACTTCATTCATGCTTTTATGGTAGTTGGCTGGGCTGCTACTCTAGAGCAAAGGCTAAGTGACATGTGTGATGCAACTAGATCTTGCTGTAGCTAGTCCATGCACTGTTATAAATTGCACTGGTTCACTTATTCCTTACCTACTTATCCTTG
Source organism: Melopsittacus undulatus (assembly GCF_012275295.1). Classification (NCBI taxonomy): domain Eukaryota; kingdom Metazoa; phylum Chordata; class Aves; order Psittaciformes; family Psittaculidae; genus Melopsittacus; species Melopsittacus undulatus. The sequence goes on from NC_047557.1 coordinate 12,541,322, forward strand.
ATAACTCTTGCCTCTCCCCAAAACCAAGTGGAGTCTGAAAGTAATTGTTGTTTTGATACTACTGCTGATAACTACTGCTGTCTACCGGCTGGAGACAAAGTCGACCACAAAGGATTTTTCAGATACCTAAAATTTAGATGTGCAGCATTAAGAGCACAGCAGTCTAAATCCATGACAGTCTGGTTTCCTCAGTTTCAAAGCCAAACCTTAAGGGCATAATTCAAAACAGCCATCAGGAACTGTTCCATACTTTGTGCAAGATAAGCAAGGAAAATTATCCTTCAGTTTTCAGAAGCTGCCCTTAGCTATAGTTCATGAGGAGGAGGAAGAGGGGGTGGTTTTAATTGGAATTAGTTGTATTTGTATCTAAATTCATAAGGCTTTTGGGCTGGGGATAAGTGTAAAGTCAGCAGGGATGGAGGGCCTCTTTTTCTCATCCACCTCAATTGTGTTTCTGGAGGAAAGCTTTTGTCTTGTTTTATAGAACTGAAAGTGTCTTGGGGAAAAGAACAGCACTTTTCTCTTTAAGCTCATTGGTAGCATAAAGAAATAGGAAGAAGTGAGGAGTAGGAATAAGTCTTCAAGGTGTGCGTGAGGAAAAGGAATTACACTAACACATCTCCAGCAGTAAGGCTATTAACATAAAAACTGTATGCTGGAATGTGGGAAACTTTGCTGGTATGTTAAAGATCTCTAGGCTGCTCTGGAGTGGATGAATTGAAAGTGTGCACAACTGCTGTTATTTATTAGTATGTCTCTATGTCCCTGCTGTAGGGCTTTGCTTTGGTGCGGTAGCTACACCAGTCTTGCAGCTTGCAAAAGAGATGTCCCTGCTCCCTCTTCTTTCATCTCTGCCCTTCTGGTTTGGTGGGTATCTGACACTGAAGTGAGCCAGTTTAGGAACATAAAGTGGTGGAAACTTAACTGTGTGGGGTGAGTTTTAGCTGGTTAATTCTCTGCTCTGTCTCACTATAGAGTCAGCCTTGAGAGGGATGGTGAGAGGAGCAGCAGCTGTTGTTTGGCTAAGCTGCATTGTCAGATTGCACCCGGAGATTAGTAGCCTAAAGCACAGTGATGGGTATGCCAGCCAAGTAGCTGCAGGAAGATCCAAGTAAATAAAGCTGCTAATTGTGATATTTAGCAGAATTTATATAATCAAAAGCTGAGAGATGGGAGTGTGATTCTTACATGGGAGAGTGACCTCTCACTTCATTTCATGTTTTTGCTGCTGAGCTCACCTACCTGATTCTCTCTTTGTATGTGCAAGCAGCTCCACTGACTTTTTCCTTGACACACTTGATCACTGTAAAATCCTTCCTGGGAGTGACTGTTGCCATGTGAACATGTGTATTTGAGTGGAGGAATGAGATTTATCACTCTTGTCACAAATGAGTATTGTCAAAGCCTGATGTGTAGTTACAGGAGGATGTTTGTGGAATAGAAATCTGTGGACAGGATGCCTAGGAGGGAGCAAATGCTGAGACTGGAAGCTAAGTAGTGGATGTGCAGACTCCAAGAGACTAGGCAGAACAACAGGAATTGCGCTTAGGTCTTGACAGAGCAAATAGTCCTGAGAAGCTGTATTTTCTCCATTCTTTCCTCACCTCTTGGTCCTCATTATCAAACCCCAAACCTACTGTTAGTAACACCTAAAAGCTGACAACCTAAAAGGATGGCTGTTTTAATTGTTGAAAAGACTATGTTACCTGTAACACTTGGAAAAGTTGGTGTGGTATTATCAGGAACTCCCAGTTCAGAGCTTAAATTTGTTTATAGGCTTTGTACTTTATTCACACCACAGAGAATGAATGCCCCTGCCCAGTAAAACAGAAGTTTTTCACTGTTTCTGCTTGGAAATGCAGAGTTTGAAACAATCCAATTAAAAGAAAGCTAGTGCTACTGGTGTCTTTACTAGGCCTCTTATTAATAATTCAAGATGGAATTGTTTTCTAAAGTAACTAGTCAGTTTGTTGCCTGACTTCAAAAGCGTCTACAATCTTAAACAAGCAGATGAGGGCAGAGTGTTTTTTCGATAGTAAGCCTGTCTAAACATGTTTTATCTGCTTCTTAAGTATGTCAAGATGCTCATTAACATTTTTAGGCACCTACACACATTTAAATACCTAGCTCTTTTATACAAAGATGTAGGAAAACAAGGAATCTGTTTAGGTAGACTTGTTTTTAACTATGTTCTTGGTTGCTCTAGAAAAGGCATATTGTGTGAATGCTGTAATGGGTTGGATTGTTTTCATTCTCTGACTTACATCGGTAGGTGAAACCTGAAAATTTTTAGGACCATTTTCTTTGAGTATTGAAGATCAGCTGAAAAACACGCCTTGCAATTGGACAACAGACCAATTTTCTTCTAATTGCTAGCTTGTTGACTGGACAATATGAAGCTTAGAATTGGGATTTGTTTCCAAATCTCTTCAATGCTAAATAATTAAAATAGTGAAGTGTCTTTTGAAATTGAAAATTGACTGTGTAGTTCTTCAGAAAAAATAGCTATTGTCAGAAGCAGAGCCAAGAAGGACTGGGATTTCCCAATGCTAACTGCCAGCTCTTAACTTCTGGTATTTCTGGAAATGCCTATTTGTTATATTGTCATGTGTGAGCTGAAAAGTTTGCAGTGCTTATGAAAATTCCTGCTTTTTAGTCTGTGGTCTAGTCATTGTTCGATAAATCTCAAAGTGATGAACCAGTTAGGTATGTTGTAGTGTAAAATCCCAGTCCTAATCTAGACACTATGCTAATTAAGGCTTGATGCTTCTTTTTAATGCTCAGCGTTCTGAGTAGTAGGCTCCCATTCAACAGTTTTTAAAGTATAAAAAGCTACGTGGGGGTCTGGAATGGAAAGATTGCTGGGATACATTCCATTGAAATTGCTGTGTTCCATGTGCTCTGGCCTAAATGTGTGGGAGAACAAAACTTGGGTGGGGCAACTTCAAAAATAATAAAGCAGGATCTCCTTTAAACAGTCCTTCAATTCTTTTATCCACTGAAAGCTACAATTAACCTAAAAAGGAGTATGGGACTGTTGAAAATTCAACTATTTGCTTTGTGTACATGTGCTACTTTCTTTCAGGATAATTATGGAAGAATCCAAAACAAAACAAAAAAAAAACAGTGCATATGCAGTGTTTAGTCTGCCAAAAAGTTAAATAGCAATGTTGTCTGACCTCTTCACCCAGTTATTTAGAAAATTAACTATTGAAACATACTTTTATTTAGGTGTCCTGCTTTTATTGAGTGCTAAATTAAATCAGCTTGAAACACAGCATGATTGTAGCTTTCCCTCAATTTACTGTGTTCTTCAGTAATAATTTTGGATTCCACTATACCATGTGTAGGTTAAGACTTGATCTCTGGAATGTTCTCAATCCAACTCTTCTTGGGAAAGGAGGATTTATCCTTCTCTTCCTCTTGAAACAACTTTTATGGCCCTCCTTCCCTCCTTCCCTCCTTCCCTCCTTCCCTCCTTCCCTCCTTCCCTCCTTCCCTCCTTCCCTCCTTCCCTCCTTCCCTCCTTCCCTCCTTCCCTCCTTCCCTCCTTCCCTCCTTCCCTCCTTCCCTCCTTCCCTCCTTCCCTCCTTCCCTCCTTCCCTCCTTCCCTCCTTCCCTCCTTCCCTCCTTCCCTCCTTCCCTCCTTCCCTCCTTCCCTCCTTCCCTCCTTCCCTCCTTCCCTCCTTCCCTCCTTCCCGGGTTCTACCTTGCACCTCCTTTTCTGTTCCAGAGCTATTTGGCTTCATGCCTTCAGTTTTGCTTTAGTCAGCTTTCTCTCCCAGCCAAAGCTTAAATGCTTTGTGCAGAAAGAAGAACATGTTCTGAGTCTCTCCAGAAGGAAATGAGTGATCTGGTTACCTGGTATGTGGAAAAGGCCCAGGTACTCAGTCACTTTTTTGTCTCAGTCTTCACCCACAAGAGCTCAAGCCACATTCCCAAGCTGCAGAACGCAGAGCCAGGGACTGGAAGAATGAGGAATCTCCTGCTGCAGGAGAAGATCTGGTTGTAGGAATCTTAGATGGTCTTGAACCTGGTCTTCTCCTACAGCAGGAGGTTCTTCATTCTCTCAGTCCCTGCCTTGTGGCTCTTGTCTGCTTGCCAGTTGTCTCTGAGTGGGAAAGTACATAGTGTCTGAAGCTAGATGACTTTAAGGTATTCTAGAAACAACCTGTAACATCTCCAAATGGTTGGGACAGAAAGAGAAGGAAAGAGATTAAATGACAGCTGTGCTGTGTTGTTTGGAATTGTAGTATATGAACCTGGGTTAGAATTGGCTTACTTTGAATAAACATAGTTATTTCCTAAACCAGGATTATAGCCTGGAGTATAACAGAGAACATCTTGGTTGTGTTCCCAGCCAGTCTTTGTCAGTCTAATAAAATGTCATCATCAGTAATAAATTCATGATCTTTTTAGTGCTAGTCAGATGTCTGTTAAGTGTGCCGTATTCATCAACAGATTGGGTTGATCATGGACAGTTGCAATCCTAATCAACCAGTCTTACATTCTAGATGTATAGTATATGCAGTACTGTTAAACACTGTGTTTGAAGTCAGAAGGTGCTTTGGGAATCACAAAATCGACTAGGTTGGAAAAGACCTTTAAGATCAAGTCCAGCCTCTACTCCAGGACTCCCAACTCCATCACTAAACCATGTCACTACAGACCTCACTCACTTGCTTTGTCAGGACAACCTCAGGGCTGACCTCACTCACCCACTTGCAGTTTCTCTGTCCTGTGGATAGCACATGGTGTTCATCCAGGCTCTGCTTTCCACACCTGTGTTTGTCCCAGAACCACTGCCCTAAGGAAATGTCAGACAGCTGCTGCACTGCTTTCCTTTTGACTGCCACCTCCACCCATGCTTGTGCCCCAAATTAGGTGAGGAATAATATCTCCCATTATTATTAGCCCTACAGTCATATTCTTACCAACACAGAATGACATAGGGCTAATGATTCTTCACTAAGTATAGGTTGGTGAAGTGTCTCCTTTTCCCAGGTGCTGCCTGCCCAGACCCATCAGCTTTGTCATCCCAAGCTTCTTGCTTGCTCACTCTCTAGTGCTGGAGGCAAGGTTGGAGGCTGTGTGAAAGGAAACATTGATTAGTCACTGGTTGGCCACAAACACAGGTCTGCCCTGGCAGCCAGAGTGGTGCCTGGCAAGCTGAACACTTTGCATTTGTGTTCTGATCATGCGAAGATGGCAGGTTTGGCTATCCTCATGTGATCCCTCATTAAAAGGAACATATGTAAAACACTTGCAGAGATGAAGAGGAACCCTCCCATTACAGTTTTTTTTTTTTTTTAAATGGGATTAAACCCTATAGTGTTACAGGCAGCAGTATACAAAATTGTAGTAGATAAGTGCAGGAGAACTACTATGTGAAGCTAGCCAGTTTGTTGACAGTTTGTTACTTAATCAGATACCAAAATGAAGCAGCATAAAGTGGGGGTGGGTAGAAAGAAGAAAGGCAAATTTCCATATACAAACTAGAAGAATTTAGTATTTTTAAATATTTTGGTAACAAGAAAGGAATCTTTATTGTGTAGAAACATGTTTTTTCTGTCCCTTTAAACAGAGCACAGAAGTTCAAAGGCCTGAGTTTGGAACAGTTGGGAAAAAAAGCAATTGTATTTTTTTCATTTATTTGTTTATCTTTAGTAAGATTTAAATGCAAAGTAAAATAAATTACAAATATGATAAATGAGCAGTTTATGTGTCCGTACTGTGGTACACTATGTTCGCTCGTCCCTTTTTAGCACTACTTGTGCCTAATCTGATTTAAAAAAAATTAAAAAATAAAAAAATAAAAGTCTGTCTAGCTGTCAAAGTTGTCAATTAAAACTCATATAAAGGAGAGGATTTAATGAATGGTCCAGTCTTTCTGTTTGAAGACTGTTGTCTTGTGTTTACTAGAAAAAGAACAACTTGCTGTGAGTAGGTGCCGTAGTATTATCTAAATAATGTAACATCCATACATTTTGTTTTATTGCAGATTTGAGCCTTTTCATCCTATGATTTTATTTTGGGAGCCTGTGAATGATGTCTGCTGAGCAGACAGCAAATATTACGGAGTTAATGAAGCTGAAACAGATGTATTATTTGCCTTATTCCAGCAATATTTTCTAGTCTTGTTCTTCAGGGAATGCCCAGCCCTTTTCTGCTCCCTTGTTTGCCACACTTGGATCTCCTTGAGGTTCATGCTGTGCATATTCTGAAGGTCTGTGAAGCTGAAGCACAGAGGAAAATGAAGTATCAGTGGCCATTCTTCCCAGGAAATACAATGTGGTGTTCAGGGAAAGCTGTCAAAGGTCAAGTTACTGAAGCACTGAGTGGGGCAGGCAGATGGAAGGATAGAGGCTGAAGAGGCCTTTCTTTATTTTAGTTGTACAAGAGAGTAGTTCTATTCATTCTGACACAGCTGTGAGGAGGTGCTTTCAGTTGGCTGGTGGCAACATGAGGTTGATGGGTGATGTTCAGGCGTGACCACTTTGTGTTAGCTACAGTGATTAAGGGAGTCTTTAAAAACTGCAGGTCTGTGTAGAGAAAAATACTATGCTGGCATGAGTAGAAGGCTGAAAGCTAACCAAGTGTTTTGCTAGTGAGGAAAAGCTCTAATACGACAGTATCTATCTCACTGTTAGGACACTTTCTATGCTGACACAAGTGTTTACAAACTGCTCAAGTTTTGTTAATAGATGATCTGACTCTAATGAACTTTTGAAATATTAGACTTTTAAATGTATCACTTCATTGGGAACTAATGCAAGGCTAATGCTTATAAATATAGTCATTCATACTTGCCTGTAATTTGCTTGTGTAAATAGTCAAGACCTGACTTGCAAGGCTCTTAGCAATCCGCTATAGTTGACCCTCCTTTGAGCAAGGGAGATGGACTAGACTGTTTTCCAAACCTGACCATTCTGTGTTGCTGTGTAAAGTTTAATAACATATCATGTAGGAAGCTTGCAATCATGTTGAAAGGTACAAAGCACTCTTGATAAATTAGAGATATCTTATTCTAGGCTCTTGCCTGTCTGAAAACCTTGAGGCTTAGCCACAGGGAAAGCTATGGTGTCCTTGCCCATATGCTAGCAGTATAGTTGCCTGGACTTGTGAGGTTATTCCAACATGTGAAGAACTAATTAATGAGCTATTTTTGCTATTTCTAGACCTAAACTATCTACCAGTAGCTACAGCCTTAAGCTTATAAAAATACTCTTAATTTTGTGTTGGCAAAAGTTGGTGTGGTCAAATGTCTTAACTACAGCTGCATGATGTCTTTGTCTCTCAGACTTGCAGCTTGTATTCACAGGTACTGTACCACAGTACTCTTCTTTTGTTGTATTTTTTTCTTTTGCATAGGCTTCTTACTTTACCTTGAAGTATTTTGAGGTTAGATCCTCTATCAGTGTTCTTCTGATGTAATGCCTAACATTAGTGCTACTTCATACTATTTGGATTTTGAGAGGTCACATAGTACAACCAGCAAAACATAATTTGAAACTCAGTTTACTGCTCTACAGCTGTCTGAGGTGTCTCATTCCCCAGATATGCTGCATGTGAGTGTCTCAGATGAAATACACAGTTAACTGTCTAGAACATTTGCATTGACTTGATGATGATGATAGAAGCAGAGGTGTTTTAATAACTTCACAAGTAATGTGGTTACCAATGCATATGCATGTGTCTGACATACCTGTACCAACCACTCTGTTCATGGCTGCATACTTGTTTTCTTTCATCTTTGCTTCTTTGCTGTGTGTGGTGGAAACCTCTTAGGAATCTTGTAAACTTGGGTAACCTGTCTGCTTATCCAGAGACTGAAACAATGCTCTTTGAAGTCAGGAGAAAAACTTAAGTCTGCTTGACTGAGCTTTGAATCAAGAACAAAAACCAAAATGCTGGTTCTATGGAAGCATATGGTGAAGCTCCAGTGAGCATGGATTTCACCTGAATTTAGCATAGAAATACACGTGGCTATTGAATGTGCTCAGATTGGCAGGTTATTTAGCAGTGGCTTTTTTTTTAAGGTCTAGAGTGTGTTGGGGTTTTGTTGTGTTTCTTCCCCCCACCCCTTATTTTAGCTTGGGGGTGTGTGATTGCTTATGACATGACATGATCCTGTTCAATAGGAACAGTGGCAATCTCTCAGTGGCCTTGCCCTTTTGCTGTGCATTTCAGGTGTAGAATTTATAAATGTACAGGGAAGCCTAAGTGAAATGCAAGACTTGAGATGTAAGTGAACTCTGCTACCTTTCAGGAAGTGTGAGCTTGTGGAGTGTTAATCACTGTACTGCTTGTGAGTGGTTTTATTGCACACTGCAGTTGCAGAAAGATTGCTGCGTTTTGAAAATACAGGAAGCTGTATCATGCACAAGAATCATTAAGGAAAGTTATATGGTAGGTCAGCAAGGAGAAGCTAGTGCACTGTCAGATTCGTATCTTCAGTTGCTTTGCCTTTGTTGCTTCTTGTCTATATGCACAAAATGGAGAAAGACTGCAGTATTGCAGCCAGATTTGAAATGAAAATCTGTATGCATCCATTTTAATGGGAGATGACAGGATTTGGTTGAAGACAGTGACTTGTGAATATAGGTATAGAAACTGTAAATGTACACTTGATTTGGAGGCTGATTCTAAAAACGCCTTTGTAAGATCATAAAATCATAGCATGGTTTGGGTTGGAAAGGACCTGCAAAGGTCATCATGTCCAGCCCCCCTGCATTGAGCAGGGCTGTGATAAGGCCTATGCAGAGCCTTCTCTACTCCAGGCTGAACAACTGCAGCTGTCTCAGCCTGTCTTCATAGGAGAGGTGCTCTGATCATCTTCATGACCTCTGAAACTCTCCAACAAGTTCATGTCCTTATGTTGGGGGGCCCAGGGCTGGACACAGGACTGCAGGTGGGGCCTCATGAGAACAGAATAGAGGAGCAGAATCACCTCCCCTGACCTGCTGCTCATGCTGTTGATGCAGCTCAGCATACGATTTGCCTTCAGGATTTCAAGTGCCCATTGCCAATTCATGTCCATCTTTTCATCCACCAACACCCCCAAGTCAGTCTCCATAGGGCTGCTCTCAGTCCCTTCATCTCCCAGACTGTTTTGATACCAGGGATTCCCTTGTCCAATGAGGCTCACATGTGCCCACTTCTTGAGCTTGTGCAGGTCCCTCTGGATGGCATCCCATCCCTCAGGCATGCCAACTACACCACTCAGTGTCACCTGCAAATTTGCTGAGGGTGCGCTGAATCCTACTCTCTGTTTCATTGATGAAGATGTTACAGTACTGGTCCCTGTACACACCCCTGGGGGACACTACTTCCACTGATCTCCATCTGTACATTGAGCTGTTGACCACAAGTCTTTAAGTGTGACCTTCTAGCCAATTCTGTATTCACCAAGTAGTCCACCAAATCCATCTCTCTCCAATTTAGAGACATAATATTGTGGGGAACCATATGTTGCTGATGTTATTTCTATGTGTTTATTGGGGAGGAAGCTGGACACTTTAATTCTTCTAAGGGAACCTGAACAGTGTTTCATGTGCTTAGGCTTTATGTAGTTGCTCAAGAAAGACTGCAAGTTCCACCTACCTTGGAGTGTCTTAACTGCGTTTGCTGGTATGGTAATAGCATACTTACAGGTGGGATTTTGTGGATGCCTTTTTGCCCACCCACTTATGTTCCTGTCTTCTTTTAGTACAGACATCTGTTGCTGTATTTGTCTCACAGCTGTCTCCCCATCATGTCTATCAAGGTATGATAAGTACAACAGTGGGTGTGCATCCTCACAGTTAATTTAGGATAGGAGTTGCAAACAGTGTGTGAGGTGCTGTATGGCAAGAAGCTGCCCTAGGCTTTGTGTTGGGCAGCAGTATTTTTTTTTCCACTTCTTAATGCATATGTTGTTTGCTTGTAAACTTGAATTTGCACAGGGTGTTTGGGTTTTGTTATTTGTAGTGTAGGTTCCTTGTTTGCAAGCCAGGTCTCGCTTCAGCTGGATTGCTCTACTGGTTATTTAGCATGTTGTGCTCTCAAGAGGAAGGTTGTGTTATCCATGTGTTTCTGCAGACCATCAGCTGAGATTAATGTCACAGCAAAAAATTCCTGAAGATTTCCTGTTGTGGTGCACTGCAGTTATCTCCATTTACTCCGATGATGGTAAGATGCATGAGGTCAGATGAAGGCTAGATTTTTTTATGTTTATGAGTAATGTTGCTTTCCTTAGAGGATTATTTGAGGGAGAAAGTAATTTTTTATTATATACTGCTTGCTAAATTCTGATATAGTGAATGGGACATAGCAGTGTGAGCAGTTTGTGGAGAAATGGTTACAGGTAAGCTTCCTCAGGCCTCTCTATTGGTTTCTGTTATATTGACTAGGACTTTCGGATAGCGTATGGTGCGTTTTCTCTCATTTTTAAATGTGATGTTTGCTCAGTCATTACACATTAGGTGGTAAACACCAACCTTTATAATTTTTTTTCTTTGAAGTTAGGCTAGATGGGGGAACATGGGACTATCCTGTGGCCACAGAAGCTTGTTTCCAGGCTCTTCTTTTTCACTAAATCATTGCACGGTTTTGCACAAATGAGCAGTAAGGGCTGAATTTTCAGTCTGTGAAGTACATAGTATCTACTTTTAGTTATGCAGTGTTGTCTAAGGGAAGCCACCAAGTCCAATCTGAGATTTTTCTGATACAAAATGGAAGAACATTAAGTATTCTTCGGGGACCAGGAAGGGGAGTTTAGTAAGTTAACATGTAGCCAACGGTACTTGGCATTTTTTAGTGTTTTCCTTCTGGTAGAATAAGAATGTAGTTGTTCTGCCATGGTGTGTTTTTCCCAATCCCTAAAAGGGAGTTTCCATGCCTGGAATTTAGATTTATAATATTTTAATTTTTTACCCCCCTTTCCTAATGTATCCTGATAAATTTAGATTAAGGTCAGGTCACTGTAATTTATTACCAGAATACTAAATTGACTGTTTCTGCAGTGATGTCTTGAGTTGTGTCTGTCTATAAGCTAACAGAAAGAAGCCTGCCATCTAGAAATTATATATAAATATTCCTTCACGCTCTTCTGCAATAGCAGTTCTTGCACTCTTTCCCTTCTCCTGTCTCCTGTTTAACGCTCACAGGTTTAATGACTGTAGTATTCAAAGTAGAATTTTCATTTTCTTAGATTTACGTTTCTGGTTTTAACATGAATAATTTTTCTGATTTTTTCATTGGTCTGTAATTACCTATACAGTGCTTAGTAGCTTCAGCTTTGTAAATGTAGGATTGTTTTGACTTTCTGTACATACAGCAAACACAATTACAAAATTATATAATTTGACTTAATTAGTTTTAAGTAGCTTGTACATGCACTGAAGGTGACTGTGAACAAACCAGTAGTCTCCTTTAGAGAGAGGGGAATGGATACTGTAAATCTTGCCACTGGAATTGACTTAATCTCCTAGTTAAACAGCATGAGAACTCCCAAGCTAATGATGTAAAGGAAGTGTTAGAAGACTGAAAGAAGGACTCAAACCTTCATCTTTCATACAAGCTTCTTCAATCTTTTGCAGGGGCTTGTTATCCCACTTTCACATCTTTAAAGTAAGGGAGAGGTATGTAAGAATATTTATATGGGGTAATTGTGGTGGATAGAACAATTCTGCAGTGTTCGAATACTGTGGGAACATGGGGGCTGTGTAAATTCTCTTAAGGAGAGACAAGCAGCTTTTACCATGCCCAGATTAACTTCATTCTCAGCTCTACATAGCTGGAGACTCCTCAGACTGTTCTGACCTTGATATGTCTGCTGGCTTTTGCTGTAAACTTCTGTCTCTTGAGTTTCCTGCTGTTTAAAATCTGTGGGTAGTTAGCCGAGGTGCTGCTGTTGCACACTGCTGGAGACCTGACCATCTTTGCTGGGTACTTGAGTTTGTCCCAGGTATGTGCAATAGGACTTGGGTGAGGTTTGTGTGGATGCTTCCATCAGTAAGATTCAGAGGGATTATTTTTTAAATATGGAAGCCACAAATGGCCCTGATGATAGCCTCCTTTTCTGAAAAAGGAGGTAGTCTTTTCTGAAAAGTAGAGACCTATGTTCCTGGTGACAAGTTGCTCAGGACCCTATAGGGCCAGATCTTTTCTTTTTTAAATAGCTCACTTCTTTTCAGTAGGATTTCGCCCAGTTTTCATCAGTGCCTGATCACAGTCTGACCTCTTTCTCCTTTGTTTCCAGTGTGTGTGTGGGATTTTGGATGAATTGTCATTTTTCACACACAGCTGAAATGCATCTTCTTTTCAAATATGTTTGAGTAATCCATAGCGATTAACCAAACAAGTAGGAAAAAATGTGATTTTGTGATATGCCATGATTGTAATGACCCCGTCTTTGAAATAAATCAGTTGTTTGTCAGAAGACTCATGTCTGCATAAGCACAGGGCATTGCTGCAGACAGGAAGTGGCCTAGTCTGTTGACCTTGTCTCCCAGGGAAAATCAAAGCTCTCATTAAATTAAGGAAAAAAACCCCAAACAACCCAACTTGCCTTAGTTAAAGACAAAGGGGATAATATGTGTAACATTTTTTAGTTTATGAATGTGCAATCTGATATTTAAACTGCTTTTAAAAACTCTTCTAATGCAGCTAAAAAGAGTGAGGTCAGATGTATTTTCTTAGGGCTATATTACACTCCGTAAGGGTGAACAGGAAATGGTTTAAAGGAATGCCAAGAAACCCTTATTCCCTAACCAATTCCCTTCTTTCAACCAGCTTTATTTTATACTGCATGCTTCATCTGTTGTGAGCATTTCTGGGTTGAGAATAGGGGAAGGTTTCAGTGTATTAAGTTACATCATCCAAGTTCCTTTGCCTGCAATTTAGAGAAAAAAATGACTGGACTTAAGATACAACTATATACAGATCAGGTGGGGAAACTGAGATTTTGTTACATGCATCTCTGATCTGTTAGAAGTGGTGGGAGTGCTACCTTATTAACATTAGAAATGGTGATAGTTTAATGTCACAGGAATATTCATTGTGATTTCCAATTGTTACCACTGTTTTCAGGAATTTACAATTTAAATACATGCAGTACAATCTCCATTTATTCACTTCATTCCATGGATTCTAATTTTTCTGTTTCTTGGTTTTTCTTCAAAGCAGCCTTTTTTTTGCTTTCCAAGTCTCCTGCTGCAAATGGAACTAAATATAGAAAATCGGGGAAAAAAAAACCCAAACCCCCAAACAATTTAAATACTGCCAAATCTGTGCTCTTACAAACTTACAAAAAAAAAAAAAAAGAAAAAAAAACCAAAAACCCCCCAAACCAGGATTTATTTGAAGTTTTTCTGTAGAGTACACTCACTGAAATGTGTCCCTATCTCCTTGTTTTGCTTGTCACCCTGAATATCCAGTTAAGAAATACAATGGAGCATCTCCTTGTAGGAAAGATTAATTGGAAGTAAATTTTCCAAAGAGCCACACAGGGGATAGCTTGCTTTCTGGAGGCTCACTGACTTGTATGCAGTGTGGTCTTGGACCTCGTGATGTTCATAAGTGAGGCAAGTCCCTGTCTCTATGCGAAAAGTTACCTGCTAGAGCAAGTCACCTCTTTCTGAAGCTCTGAACAGATGTAACACCTGGCATCAAGTCTAAAAGCCCATGAATCTTTTCATACCTTTTCAATGCAGCTGTTGATAGTGATGTGAGGGTTGTACCTATTGGATGGTTAGTAGGGCAAATCTTGCAAGTGTTTGCTATGTTTTCCAGAGTGCTGCCACAATGAACATGTAAAGCTAAGCCAGAAGTGTACTAAATTTCTTCGTAGCATGTGTGATAGTCTTGTCTCTTCATGAGTCATTTCAAACACATACACGTAAGTTCCAAAACTAACCTACTGCTTATCTTTAAATATCCTTAAATAGTCGCATTAGGCATCATTCTGTGCTCTTTTAAACTTAGATATCAACTCAAGATGTCTAAAGTATGACAAAACTAGGTAAGCTGACTAGTAGTGTTGGTACACATTCAGGAGTTTAAAGTTACTGATTTTTGGCTCCTGTCGTATTCAGAAGATACAATTGTCTTCCATAGCTTTTGAGCATAATGGTTTGGCTTTCCAGGGTTCAGCAGCTCTGCTGACTGCCTAGTTTAGGTGGTCTCTTACAAATGTGTTTCAGAAGTCAGAAATGTTTGCACAACAGTAATTATTAAAGAGTGCTAGGAGTTCTGGTTATGAAACCCAACACCTATAACAATAATTAACACTGGATGGTTGGATGGAAGGCATATAGTATGCTAAGAATCTACAATTAGGACTGAGTGCTTGCTACGTGATGTCAAAACCTTGGTTGTTAAATACTGCAGTTCATTAGGCATGTGGGCAGGACATTACAATGAAATTAGAGGGCCTTCTCCAGTTTTTCTGAACTTATAATTGTAGACTTAATCGTTTGTTTTTTTTTTTATGCAGTTAATCCTCATCGAACGTGTGATTTGTTGCAGCTTTGAATTGTAAGGGGAGATTCACAATTATTGAACTTTTGGTGTTGCATCCATCTCTCCCACTGCATTTCTGATCAGTTTTCTGTTTGTTTCTGGGCTGTTTTGGTAGTGGAAGATACTAAGAGAGGAGACGGCCTGCCATTTTTCTTTTTGCTTCAGGACTACTCTGGCAAAGTTGCCTTGAGACCCTAGCTGAATCTTTAACACTGCCTGCCCCCTGCAGAGGTGGGGAGGGCTCTTCAGTCTCTCTTTGTGGGAAAAGGGTTGGGACATTTGAGATTGTCTACCATTGCTGAGCCGTGGAGAAAAGCTCTTGGTTGGAAGCAAAACAAACAAAAACAAAACAAAGGAAAAGAAAATATGTGTATTGACATGAAGCCTGAGTTATATTTGAAATAGAAAAATAAGAGCTTGCACTGACATGAATCATCATCCATGTTCTGTTCCTTGTTTTCTCTTTAGCTGATGGTGGGTGGAGTTCTGAAGTATTTCAAGCTAAACTGACTTCAGAAGACACTAACTTGGGAGAGAGTTGCTGTTAGCCTGGGCTTCCATTGTCCTACTGCAGCTTTGAGGATGTTTTTGGCATTTCTTCATGTGGCTTTTTCACACTGCCCTTGAGACGCTGTGCTTACCAATAGATCTTAGTTGTTGTTACTGCTATAATGAAAAGCATCGTTGCAAAGCTGGGTCTCCCTCCCACTTTCCATATCCCTTTGCCATTCCCAGCAAGCTTATGGTGTATCTGTACTGCAGAAAGCTAGTATGAGGCCAGGATCTTGTAATGCTTAGTGCTGTTATTTTTATTCCCTCTTCTTGCCCTTGCAGTTTAAGAGGTTCTTCTCTTAAAAAGTTTCATTTTAAAATGAAAGTCACATTTCTCTTTCACATCATACCTAAAAGAGATAGAGTGCTTGTTTGTGGAGCAGTGAGTAAACATAATTTGCGCTATGCATGCTTGCTGAACGTTAATAAATTCCAATCACCCAAGCTGATGAAAGACACATTATCTGTTTCTGGCAAGAATTATATTGCATCTAATTAGGCCCAACTTAAAACATAGCATTTCATAAGCAAAGTTAATTACAGTATTCTGAGTCTTTGTTACAATAAAGCCTAATGGTGGGGAAAATCAGCAGTTGATGTTGATTTGTGTTCTCTTAATGCTTAACCATGTCAGTCTTTTAGTACGTAAGCTTGCCAGACCTGCCATGCACCACAGTTGCTGGGAAGAACATAATTTCAGCTGATGGAAATGACAGGAGAGAATCTTATTTCCAGTATTGGAAAGCAGTGTAGTGTTCATGCAGTTCTGCATCTTCAGTGACTCGATAAAGAGAGTTTTTAAGGGGGTTAACCAACTGAGTTTTTATTTGCAAGATGATGGGGTGGAGCTGCTGTGGTTGGTGCTAAAAGTCCAAAACATTCTTTTTGCTATCTTCCTTAACTTCCTATTTCATCCCCAATTTAAATCTCCTTTCCTAATCAAAAGTCTGCCTGATTTGTGTTGTGAATACCACTACATACTGTGTAAAAGTTGTAAGAAAATAGTGACCTGTTTAAGAAACATTATATGAATATTTTGCAATGTTTCTTGACATTGGGAAGAGTCATTCTTAGATTTCTTAGGTTTCACCAGGTCCTTTGAGCAGCCGAACTAGTGAGGCCTCCTTGCATTTTTTTTTTTTTTGTGCTCCTTCTCCACCTTATCTCAGATCTTTCCATTCTGGCCTTCAGTGTCTACCATTTCTGCTCTTTTTCTGATGTATGTGTAGAGGCAGCTCTCCCTCATGTCCCATGTGCCTGCTGGGCATCGGGCAGTGTCTGCTGGGGATGTTCCAAATTGCTAAAGCAAGTAAGTGCAGTTAGCTGTTTGGCATTTGACAAATCAAACAAAACAGCTAAGCTCATGCTGCAGCCTTTGGTGGAAGCACTGTGTTATTCTTGTCAACATAATCACTGTTTTTCATGAAACTTGCGTGAGCTTATTTATCTTGGAGACTGCTTCCTAGCTTTCAGTAATCTTAGAGTAGGTGTACTGGTGTACAGTGATTGCATGAACTTCTTGTTGGGGGTGGGGTGGGAGTTGGGGAAGGAACTGACACCAAATTAAAAGCTATTTCTGAAGAAATAGTTCTGGAACAAGAACAGGACCCTCAGACCTGTATTGCTGAGATTGCTAAAACTAGCCTTACCACAGGCTGTAGGTTTCTCTGGCGCTTGGTCACAAATACCAGTAGTGCTAACAGAAAGCTACCAGCTGGGAACAGTTTTTAAAGCTGACAATTTATATTCATGAATAGGGATGTGGTTTCTGCCTATGTTAAGTAAACGTATTAGAGGATTCAATTCAACTCTGTAAAATAAATGGAACATTAAAAGTAGTGTTGCATTGTACTTGTTTAATAAAGCTACTTTACATGGCTGTCCTGGACACTGTCTTTATTTTGGCAAGCCTCTGGCTACACTTGCAATTTGAGAATAATTGAGGGTAGATTGTTTTTTCTGGTGCTTTGAGCAGTGACACTTTCAACCATGACTGGAGCCCTGAAATGTTAGGATCACTTGAAGTCTGCATGTATCTAACTGCACAGTTTCACATATAATAAAGAGATCTCAATCTTCTGCTACATTGCAGCTTTTTTTTTTCCCTACCTGACATTGTACATGTTTTGTTTATGTCCGCCCAAAGGGTACAGACATATTCTGTCACTGTAATTGTTTTGAAAACTGAAGTGGTATGTCTTGCATCGTATTTCTTGCTATTTTTATACTGTTGATGAAGACAGATGAACAGGTTAGAGGGTATTTTTTCATTATCATAATCATGTGTCATTGTATGGTGTAAATTTTTCTGCTTCACCTCTCAGAGATGGTGATTATTGACTTATGTCTGAAGACGCAAGTATCTCACATTATGCATTGACCTGGGTGGCTCTCAGGAATGCTGTCTGCCTGGTACCTACTCTATCCAGGCTGCTGCCTCTTCCAGCCTATCAGAGCAGTAGAGATTTTAGGGGAAAAAAAATATACTGAGGTGCCTTGTTTCAGGAGACTTTGCCTTAAACCAGGCAGTTACATGCTTACATGCAAAACTGCATGTTCTGTATGGAAGATATGTACAGCATTCTTGCTAGGTTTCCCGAGAGCTTCTTACAAGACACAGTTACCTGAACAAGTGAACAGTCAAGATGTGGTACTCTGTTAGCAAGTCTGTCAGAATGATTTCTGCATCTTAGACAAGTATAAGTGAGGGATGGATAAATCTGCAACATGAGTTTTTTTCTTCTGTGAGAATGAACTCTTTGTAGTCTGGTTTCCCATCCTTTGGCATCCTATCCATCTTCTGAGAAGACCAGCAAGCAAGATGCTCCACTACAGGGTACTGACATTGATATTGTACAGATGTAGTGACTTTCATAATCTTTCCTCTCAAGCACACACATGATTCAGTTTTGCACAATTAAGTGCAAAAAATTGTTTAGTGTAGATGAACCAAAACAGTTGTGGGACTAACTGTAAAAAGATTTTGCACTTTCTTTGTGGGGAGGCATTGGGACTTGTAGCAAAATGCATCAAACCACAGTCTCATGGCTCTGAGGAATAGAATACATAGTTGTGATACCATCTCATTTGAGCTGTACTGTTTCTACTTGTGGTGTTTCAATAGTGCAGTTGTTGTGTGAGCCTGGGATGCTCTCTGGAATGATATAGAGCATGTGACTGCCCATTGAGTCATCTGTACAGTATAAAGGCGGGAGGAGGAAAGTACATTCTAAATCAAATCTTGAAAACTTGCATTCAGTGGTAAAAACAGGACTTTGCAATGCTGCCATTTGTAAAACACAAGCAGTCAGTGACCTCTTAGAATACTTGAATGCCTAATGCAGGATGCTATAAAAACTTTACGGCACACAGGTTTTTTTCTTCATTACTGGAAGTTGGATTTGCAAGGAAAAGCTCTGGTTCCCATTTTCATCTGAAATATGAACTCTGCTTTACATTCCTGACCCATAACAGAGCTATTCCAAAGACATGCTTTTTCTCCACCAAAGCAGCATGTGTTGAATTATAATGGCCCATCCTGCAATGCAGACATTTTAATTTTCAACAGGCATGGATGTCTGCAAGGGGGTGAAAGTTCAGGGTGAGGGGGAAGGCTAACTCAGAAAATGTGAACAGAAATATGCTCCTTTCCCAACCCTCTGATCTCTAAAGCAGTCTCTCTAAAAAAGAAAAAAAATTAAACCAGAAAAAATTTTAAAATGATTTTTATCTTGAGAAGAACTTGATGCCTGTCTGAGGTTTTGGAAGGAGAGTAATGAATTAAAAGCCATCTTATGTTTGTGTACAACTTCACAGTATTTAGATGGTGGGGGAAAAATAAACCTTTGTCTGATGGCTAAAAATAGATCTGTAATTATGTATAATAGACAAAGATAACTGGCTGTCTTGCTTAGCTGCTTACCCGTGACCTTTTGGCCTAGAGTTAAGGGGAGCCTTCTGCAATCAGTGCTTTCCATTGAAAACACTGAAATTCTTCACGCCTTGTAAAGCATGTTGTCTGCAAGTTGTGTGCATGTTGTTGAGCTGTTTAATTTCATCTCCTGCTGTATCTGTTGCTCACTACTCATCTGGCTCCATTCCAAGAAGATGCTGAGTCGTTTGCCAAATGGGGTATGAAGTTCTTGCTGGTGCAGTCTGGTTGCGGCTTTCTGTAGCTTAGGGATTGGGCAGCCTAAGAGGTAGCTGCTGTAGTAATAAAGGTACAAATGCTGTACTTCTGAAAAACACTTGAGTGAAGAGCTTGAGGGGGAAGCTATGTGTGAGTAGCTGAAGAGCTTAGATTGTGGTGGTGGATGGATTGTTGTAGAGTTCTAGAAACCTCTACTTGACTTCCTCGAAGAGGAGCATAATTTTTTTTGCAAAAGCATATCCACCTTGATATATATCTTGCTAGAATAATGCTATGGGTCATTAGAACAGTAGACATGGCATGTATTACTTCTTGTACATCCTTAGGCAGTCTTATGAAGCAGGCAGATGTTATGTATACTAACATAATAGGGGACACATCTCAGTTGAAAGGATCTCAAAGTTCCTGCTTGACAACAGGACTTAGGGGAAGGCTGTGGAGCTCTTATTTTGTGCTTTAATACTTATTTTGTATTTTAATTGGTGTTAGTGTTTGTGTCCATTCAGCAGGAATGCTGAAAAGAGGAATTTGTAAAATCAGTGCAGTAAATGCTAATCAAATGGTGCTTTCCATGTCCCTAAATAGCCTGTAGCTTCTGTTGACCTTGTTACTCTGGCTTATTGATTATCCCTGAAATGTACAGGAATGTGTGTACCTTATTATTGTGTGAAATTTGTGCTCTGTCTCCCTGTAGCAGTTTAAAATCTGTATGTGGAAGTGTGTACTTCATCTTTTTTCTGTTTAATTGAGTAGTTATAAATTTTCCCTTACTCTTGTCTGTGCTGATAGAATGACTGTGAGTGAATGTTTTGAAAAAAAATAATCTTTTTACCTTTTTGAAGACTACCTGTGGCTGATCCAACTGTATGGAATACACTTAAATACAGACAATATAGCAAAGTCTAGTTAGTGTGGAACAGGTTGCCATGATAACGTGTTCCATCCTCCCACATAAGCAGTTAAGGAAACTGGAATGTTTTAACCATGCAAATCAGATATAATTATACTCTTTGAATGGATTCTTTGGCTTTTTTTGCTGTTGGTGCAAGAAACGCCCATTTGTGCTGTCTGCAGAAATGGAACAAAAATATTCATCAGTACTGTGCATCATCATAGAACTGTTGAACTCCTTTTTCATGGCTTTTTGCAGTTCTCATGTGACTGTTTATTTGCAGGGCTCCACAGTGTATTTTCCAGGTACAAATGATTGCAGGCTCGGTTTAGAAAGAGCAATTTCAACATGAGTCTGCAGGTCTACTTTTTAAAAAGTAAGCATGAGTATTTGTTGCAGCACACATCACTAAATACCAGCTCTGTCTCTGTCCCAGAGATTGTATTAAAGCAATGAAATAATTGGTGTATTTTCTACATTTGGTGCAGAGAAAGCCTATTTGGATGAATGTTTTCAGTATGATACATACGTGTTAACTGTATAAACCCTAACAAAAGCAAACAAACAGGAAAAAAAACATTGTGTGGAGCAGGCTCCTGTTGCACCATGGTGTTAATACGCCCAAGTATACTAGGATCTGGACACAATTATTTTCTCCATTATGTTGAAATTCTAGCTATGATGGGAGGGTAGTTTAAGTGCTAACTACTTTGATGGTTTTTTCTTTTGTGTCCTTGTGCTCTGCTCAAGCCCCTAGAAATTGACTGACTGTATCCAATGGAGATGTATTTTACCAAAATATATCTTATGAATTCTGACAGAGCTGTCTGGGAGTGATCTCCAAGGGAACCAGGCTTTTCCTGGCACAATTCTGTAGCTCTGTCTAAAGTAAGTGCTGCTGGTGTCTGCCTTTGTGCAGTAGAAAAAATGAATCGTTTTTTATTAGACACAAGTAATCAGCTCTCTGCTTACAGACCAGTGTTGTATTTAGAGATCATCCACGTGGGACAGGCTTTGCCACCTCTCTGGAAGAGTTCAGTGTTAAGTCACAAGCTCCCAGGGTTGAAGTAAGACCATGTGTTGAAGCATGCTAGACTTCTGAGGTTGAGAATAAATCTTCCTGTACTCCTTTTGCAACTGATTTCTCCTTCAGCCAACTAAAAGACGGTATTGACGTACTCTCATGAGAGATGCACATGCAGCCAGTGGAATATGTAGTGAAACCGAAAGTCTTAAATGTTTGGTTTGGTTTTGTTTTAATCAGGCTAAATAAATACTTCTTAAGCATAATAACTTTTAATGGCTTAAAAACATTAAAAATGATTCACTACAGTGCCTAAGTTTTCTAGGTCTACTTATATGAGTGGATTTTTTTCTTGCCATTTTATTGTGTGTTTGCCATCTCATGCAAACAACATACAGATTATAAACAACACAGTATGTTATTTTGGACTTTACATTGAAATTCTCTCATGTCTGTTTGCAAAATACGTCTTTTAAAGTAGCAGCGGCATGACTGGCTATAGTGCTTGCAGTAACTCAGGGAATGTATAGTGTGTCAGGATGTATGGAGTGTGTTGATAAAGCTCAGTTAGACTGGCTGTCATCCACTTTCCACTTCACTTTTCCTGTTTGACATTAGATGTTTGGAGAACTTTTTGCATAGGCATAGAAATAAAAGAATGACGCATTCTAAAATAAAACAAAGCTAAGGAAGTGGCTGGCTACCCATGAAGCTCAATATTTATCTAAAATTTTGATTTCCAAATAATACAGTATTCCCAAAATGTCTTTAATTTGCCAAAATATTCATTGTCTTCATTAAAAAGCACACAACACAACAAAGAAAACCCCAGAAACACCTACAAAAACAAAACAAAATCCCAAATCAAAACTGGAGTGGTGGAATTCTCCTTTTCCTCATTTGTACCTGATGTTGATTCTTTGCTGTAATTTCCAGTGTGAAAAGCTAGTGCATAGAAGCCTCCCAGCTCATTCTATTATGCCATGGAGGCTGCAGGTAACCTTCCAGTAATTATGATACAAACTTCCAGTAATCATATAGATGTCTTGTGCCATCGGCAGTATTGATGCTAAAGTGAAGTGGCATTAGAGGTGGCAAGCCTATAGAAAAGCCCAGTTTTACAACAGGGAGCACAGTAAAACCAGTTCAGTGGCTGGGCAGCCATTCACCAAGCAGCCTGAGGCAACATGTTATGTCAGGGACTTGAGTACAAAGCCTTGGACAGCTGCAGCACAGGGATTTAATTTGTAGTGGTGTTGCAGAGTGAGTGCCAAAACTTCCCTCACTCCTAAGGAAACACTTTCCAATGCATAATCATTCAGCGTTGTAGTGTTCTTTGGAGATGCTGAAGAGCATTTTGTTGTTTTTTCCTCAAGTGGATAGCAGAGTTATGTGGTGAGGTTATGAAGTACTTGTCTGTTCACACTTGATTGTAATTGCTGTAGTCACTACAGTAATATTTTTGCTAATAGAATAGCAGTGTCTTCACTGTAACCTTTCCTGGAAAAGTGGCAGGAGGCTGATTTAACTTTCTTAGCTTTGTCAGTATTTTCCCATTCAAACAGCATACCAGGCCAAAAATTTTTAAAATTTGGTTTCTTAGGGGTGTTGTGAAATACTGTGTGGAGTTTTCCCAGTAGAAGTCCTTGATTTTTTTATTTTTAGGGCAGTGAATTTTTTTAGAAGGATAAACCAAAACTGATAAGTGATACTTTGACAGGTATTAATTTTTTTTTCTAGCATGCAGGCCAAGTTCTTGAGAGCTTTTCAAATCAGTATTTAAGTACATAAGCAAGATATTTAACTTCCAAAATGGCTGCTTCAACAAATAGTTCAGTATTTCTATAGGAAGATCTGCATGGCATAAAATATACTTAATGTAATAGATGATGGTCCACTACAGTTCTGCTCTTTTACAGTGAAGGATCCAAATTTATAGTAAAGTCCTCAGCCTCTGTCAGAATGACTGTTTTATCCATCCTTAGTTTTTTATGCAAACCCTTACTTAGAGTGTGGCTGTAGCCTGTCCTCAGTTCAGACTTCAACCCTTCACTCAAGTTGTCATTAAAAGCTCTTGCAAGATTATAAGAATTGATGGCTGTGGTATGAGGAGACCATATAATCAAAAGTATTGCCGTTTTCTGTCTCAGTGGTTAGGACAGCATAGCAAAATCTGATGGTTTTAAACCAGGCATCCAGAAAATGTTGGGGTGGTGACATAGCTCTTGCCTGTTGAACTCAGGATTACATCCTTGCTTTTCTTAATTGTCTCTGGATACTTGAGGAGCTAAGAAATTGCTAGGGACCTATAGCATACAGGTTGCTTGAGCACAGGGGTTCATTTATTGGGGGTAAAGCACAAACGAGGAGTAACAATGCTCGTTTTTTTCTTTCTACTTTCCATCTCCCTGCTAAAGAAAAATTGTGTCTTGTGTGGTTACCTGGTTCTTTAGGGCAGTGTTTCTAGCATGACCTATCCTATTGCTGTATGAATACTGGTCTTCTGCTGGTTTTTGTTCTGTTGAACAAGAGGAGGAATAGCAGCTGTGGTGCAAAAATGCAGTGGGGCCAAACAGATTTCTCTTAAGAACAGAACAGTCAGATTGAAGGTCCCTAGTCTTTTGTTTCGGGTAGTATCTGTCAGTGTGTATGCAGGGAAGAGGTAGCACTGAGCAAGTGTGTGTAATGCTTCTCTGTAATACTTTCCTAGCTGCTAACTATTTTCAGCTCAAGCAGTTTTTGAACATGTAAATTAATTTCTTGTGGTTTGAATAAATCTCTCTTCCAAATCTGAAATGAATCTTTCTACCTAATATGTGATCAGGCACCCCTTGAACCCACCTATTGCTTCTGCAGCACCCTTTGAAAGGAATTCCACAAGTCTACTATTGAGTTTATTTTGTTTGGTTTTGACCATGTTCTACTTCAGTGTGATAGTCCTTCACTGTGCTGGAAAAACAACGCTGAACACTTGATCCCTATCCAACTCCCCCATATTATTGATTTTGTCAACTTTGTATCCCCCTTAACTTGCCGCTTGTTTTGAGTCTGAGGCAGTCTAGTCTGTTCCTTCATACAGATGCTGTTTTGAATCATCTTGAAGCCATCTTTGGAGAAGGCTGATGGTCTCAATGACTTCTTTGCCTCAGTCTTCACTGGCAAATGTTGTGACCACAAAACCCAAGTCTTGAAAGGCTGATGCAGGGAATATGAAAATTAAGACTTTAGGCCCATTGTAGTTGAGGATCTGGTTCGAGACCAGATGAACCTGAATTTAAGAACCTGAATGTGCACAAGTCCATGGGACCTGATGAAATCCATCTGCGGGTCCTGAAGGAGCTGGCAAATGAAGCTGCTAAGCCACTGGCCATCGTATTTTAAAAATCATAGCAGTCAGGTGAAGTTACCGACGACTGGAAAAAGGGAAATATAACCCCCATTTTCAAGAAGAGAAAAGTGCAGACCCATCACTCTCACCTCTGTGCGTGTCAAAATCTTGGAGCAGATTCTCCTGGAAGGCATGTTTAGGGCACATGAGAAACAAGGTACTTGGTGACAGCCAGCATGGCTTCACTAAGATCAACTAGTGCTGGACCAGTTCGGTGGCCTTCTCTGATGGGGCCACGAAACTGATGAACAGGGGTAGAGCAGTTGACATCATCTCTCTGGACTAGTGCAGAGTGTTTGACCCTGTCCTGCATGACACCCTTGTCTCTAAATTGGAGTGACATCAATTTGATAGGTGGACCACTCGGTGGATAAAGAACTGGCTGGATGGGTGGCAAAGAAGAACTGGCAAAGGGTTGTGGTCAACGGTTCAATGTCCAGCTGGAGACCAGTAACAAGTGGTGTCCCTCAGCACTTGGTGTTGGGACCAGTCTTGTTCAACATCTTTGTTGCTGATATGGACAGTGGGATTGAGTGTGCCCCTCAGCAGGTTTGCCAATGACATCAAGCTGTGTGGTTCAGTTGATAACGCTGGAGGGAAGGAATGCCATCCAGAGGGACCTTGACATGCTTGTGAGGTGGGCCCATGCCAACCTTATGAAGTTTAACCATGACAAGTGCAAGGTCCTACACCTGGGTTGGAGCAATCCCAGGGACAGCTACAGGTTGGGAAGGGAAGAAATTCAGAGCAGCCCTGCGGAGAAGGACTTTGGGGGTGTTGGACAATGAGAAAATGAACACGAGCCGGCTTCAGTGTGTGCTCGCAGCCCAGAAAGCCAACCATATCCTGGGCTGCATCAAAAGGAGCATAACCAGCAGGTCGAAGGAGGTGATCCTGCCCCTCTACTCTGATCTTGTGAGACCTCACTTGGAGTATTGTGTGCAGTTCATGTGTCCTCAACATAAAAAGGACATGGAAATGTTGGAACAAGCCCAGAGGAAGGCCACGAGGATAAATCAGGGGACTGGAGCACCTCCCATATGAAGACAGGCTGAGAAAGTTGGAGCTGTTCAGCCTGGAGAAGAGAAGGCTGTATGAAGACCTCATAGCAGCCTTCCAGTATCTGAAGGGGGTCTACAGGGATGCTGGGGAGGGACTCTTCATTAGGGACTGTAGGACAAGGGGTAACAGGTTAAAACTTAAACAGCAGAGGTTTAGATTGGATCTAAGGAAGAAATTCTTTACTGTTAGGGTGGTGAGGCACTGGAATGGGCTGCTCAAGGAGGCTGTGAATGCTCCATCTCTGGCAGTATTCAAGGCCAGGCTGGATGAAGCCTTGGGTGACATGGTTTAGTGTGAGGTGTCCCTGCCCATGTCAGGGGGATTGGAACTAGATGATCTTAAGGTCCTTTAGAACCCTAACTATTCTATGATTCTGTCTTTGCACTTCTGAAACTTTTCCAGCTGTAATGCCATTTTGGAGAATGAGAACAATGCCGCACATTGTTGCGGCATTGAATGAACAGCCTAAATGTACAGTTGATGTACACTCCGTAGTTACTCTGTTTTCTTCCTTATATCTTACTTGGTGATTCCTAATACTTCAGTTTCATAGGGATTGGGCTGGGTGTCAGGAAACATGGATACTTTTCTTTGGTCACCCTTGTAGTCACTTGGCTTCTTGGTTTCTGCTGCTTCTCTAGATTTTCATGTTGATGTGGTTAAGTGTGCTTACTGGTATGGAAAAGGATACTCAGTGTATGCTCTTTAAGTGACTGCCAGGACCCTGTCTCTGTTGCAAGCAAGGTATTATTACATAGGGGGGAATTGTGTAATGGTGATGTTAGAAAAGCTGTGGACTATTTAAATTTCAGTCAGACCCCAGTAATTTTCCCTTACTAGCTTTGTCACTATGAGAAATGAAACTATTGCTGCTTCTCATTTTTCCTCACTTTTTATGCTAGAATCAGTGTATTTTTCTGGTAGAAACTGTCTTGAGTTGTGGTTGGATTTATACTACCTATAATAGAAAGTAGATTTTTTTTTTTTCATAGGACTGTTAGACATTACATGCTTAGTTAACGCATCTATGCATGGCTTCTTAAATGGTTCCCTGAATACAATGAGGACAAGAGTGATAACAATGTACTGAATGGTTACCATTAATTCCAAGTGATTTTGTGAAATATTTTAATAACTGAGGTATTGATGACTTCTGGTGTGTATTTTTGGGTAATAAGGAAGAGTATTTTATCTGTTATAGGTGATAGCTCCAGTTTCCTTCTTAGATTTTTTTTCCATTCAACCTTTTCATAATGAAAAAAATATTGCCACTTACTGTATGCATATTCTTAGTTGATGTGTATCCTCCCTAGATATTTTTAAAAGGGAAGCTCTTTGAATTTCCCATAGTCCTTTAAACTTCTTTTCTATCATTTGCATGTTATTTAAGTGTGAAGCAGTAATAAACCACAAGTTACTTTCAAAGTTTATAATGGCAAACTTTTTGAAAGCTGTATTGCTGCAGAAAGGTGTAACAAGCAAGTAGTTCATTATGCCTATTTAGCTGAGCAGTGTTTGTAACAATAACGGTTGATGCATTCATGAAGATTGTAAAACCAATACACATTTATTTTCCAAGAGAAGGTTTAAGAATTTTTAACTTGGAGACTTCTAAAAACCTCTGCTTATTTGTGTGGTACCTTTGTGACATAGCTAGCCAAATGGATTCAGGGAATGCTTGTGCATGTCGCATATGTCTAATGCCTTTCCTTCTCCTGGGACCAAACTGCATTACATCATATTTTATGATTACAAGACAGAATTTTAGTGGAACTTGGCCATATGGTTGAGTCATCTGTTCTCTTCAGTTTTGGAAGGATTACACTAGCATCTTCAAAAGACTGTTAAATTTATTGGGGCTTTTTAACCCCTAAAATTTGAAACCTTCTGCTGTCTCTGGCAATGAAAATTGCCTCATTTTCATATTATTTGGTTAATTATTTAATTAGCTTATTATTTATTAACTGAATCTGTTAAGGATGCTATTACAGGATGAAAAAAATAAAAAGATGCTTGTATGTTATTTTGGGTTTCCTATCTCATGAGATGGAAGGGAACCCCAAAGATGTGACGTGGATTCTTAGAAGAAACAAAAAAACCCAAGAAACACATGTTATCTACATTTTTGTCATGACTCACAAAGCTCTTGGGCATTTTGTTTTCTTCCTTGAAGAATTTAAAACCTGTTACAAATCTCTGTTCTCCTGCTCTCACTCCACACTCTCACATAAATTATTGAAAAGCGTGTTTTGAAAAGAATGAGAATTGACTGTCCATTTGCTTCTGGGAACAGTGAATTGACCAGTTGTTTATTCATAGTTATTACATTAGGTGCACTCCAAGAATACAGTGTAGCCTTAGTATGCAGCCTCAATCTCTGAAATATATATAAACATATGTAATAGGAAACATGACTAGGGATATTTGTCAGGTTGCTCTGCTTGTAAGGATCAAAGGGGTAGGGTGTCTTTAGGGAAGCATAAGATTTCTATTGTTAGTCTTTTCTCTCTCATGTCAGCCACTCCACAGACCCTGACAAAGAGGTTATGGGTGTAACAGGGATGATTTGATGGTGGGAAATGGGTTGATAGCACAGCAGGCCCACTTACTTTACATGGGATTATGTGCTCTGTCTCCAGAGAGACCAGGCACTGTACTGTCCTTCAGGATTTTATGCTTTGTGCTCTTTTCATTGTAGATTTTTAATTCACAGTGGCTTTGTATTTGGGGGGTGAAAATCTCTAGGTTGTTGAGTTGCTCAACTCTCATATTATAGAAAATGTGCATGGATCTTGTGAAGAAATCAGAATATAAACTAAGCAATCCGAGTAGGGTTTCTCGATGTAGCAGCAGCAGTACTCCTTACAGAGGAGGATCAAGACTATGACACACAAAGCATTGGCAGCACTTATCTCTAACGAGGAGAGTAACTTAATGACTGTGGCATGCAAGTATAATCCAGCCTAGAAGTAATTAATAGGAGCCAAGTGAATCTTTAATTAAAAAGAAAAAGAGAGAAGTCTGTGTGTGACTTCTCTCATATTGTGTGAATAATCTTGGCGTGTTTGGTGAGGTGCAGGGCATCCAAATTAGCAAGAGCTCTATAGGAGTAGCACTTAATGCTCTAGTAAATCACACATGGATAAGAATATTCAGATGAAAATAGGAGGTTTATTTATGTGTAGACTGGTCAATTAATACTGGACTGCAGTGGTTCTGCCAGGCAGCAGATAGCTCAATCACTGTTTGAACAGGCAAGAGCTAAGCCCCAGCAGTAGCTTGAGGCAGCCCAAACTGGGTTTCCACCACTGCTTGGAGGATGGTGTGGCAGCTCTGGCTCTAGAAGGTGAGACCATCCATGCCTATTCAACAGAAAATCTGCATAAGAGCTGTGCATGTTATTATGCATTGCTGTAAAGAAATGAGGCTCCTTCTGCAAGTGAGGCCCAAGGGAAGGAATCAGAGTGAGTGTCTGCTTGCTCTTTCTCTCCTTTTACTTAAGGCCCGCCATGTGTGTGCAGTTGAATGTTCCGCATAGAGAGTGATGCATAAAAAACTTGTCTGATTCTTGGTGCATGTGATGTGGAGGATAAACAGTGTGGGAAGATGTGGTGTGTGAAATCTCACATGCTCTTCTCTGGCTGCTAAAGTGGATTCTATTTTCATGCAAAACAATTGCTTGCTTTCCCAATTTTTAAAATCCAAATGGGAATCTATTTTAGGCATAACTTTCCTGCGACTCTTGGATTATCCATTATTGCACCTGTGGAAGTAAAAGCAGCTAAGCTTAGTTTCCTGCTTTAATATTTGATATTGGAGATTGACAAATATTAGATCTAGAGGTCAATCCACAGCACAAATATCTATTAGTGGCCTCATGAAGATCAGACAGTGAAACTTTTTTGCCTTCTTTTGTAGTCATGAAGTACTTTTGGAGATTGAGTTGAGCCCTTGAAGACTCCAAACAAAATAATTTCTTGGAACAGGGATTTCTCTCTATGTACGCACTGTGTTTTGTTTGGCTTTGTCATGGGTTTCAGAATAGAAGCCTATAACCTTGTAACAGTGGATATGTCCTTTACAAGAATGACAAATTCAACTATAAATAGACTGTTTTCCTACTCTGAATAGTTTAGAGATTGATACATGTTTTGTTATGAATTTTGAATTTGTATTGCTTCCTACAATGACATTCTAGTAGATATAAAAAAAAGAATGTGAAGTGATTCTAAAAACAACCATCTAAGATATTTTCTGGTGCTTGTGGAGAATATTAAGATGATGGAGGTTTGTCAAGTAAATACTTCAGTCTTCCTGGTAGAGGAGAAAAAAAAGGAAACCACTTTAATTGTGAACTGTGCTATCATGTAGACATTTGTAATATAAAAATAAAGTGCCATGGTGGCTCGTACCTTATGAATACATCTTACAGTGTAGTAATGCTGATCAGTTAATGTAATTTTGGATAGTACACAATTCTGCTTGGTGTTGAATTCATTTTTCTTGTTTGCAGACTTCATAATTTGCCTTGGTAACTCTGTTCCACTTTGCAGAATAATGGGCAGCAGCTCTAAACTTAGTGAAAGCCAGTTTACTATGCAGAAGTGGCAAGATAAGCAATGTTTGGAAGGGTTTAGCAGTAGACAGGGGGAAAGATGGAGGCAAAGGGCTAAAGTGCCAGTCCTAGCAAGTGAGGTGATGTTGCAGTTGAGTGGGTTCCAGCACAATGATTGTCCATTTGCCTATCTGAAAGCAAGAAGTTGTTCTCTGACAAAATTTACTAGTCAACAGAAACTGGACAGTGTTACCAAAACTTAAGATAGATGTAGTCAGATTAGATACTCATACCAAGAAATAAGTGGTACCGAATTTAAAAACAATGTTGAAAGCAAGCAGGTAGTTCCTGTCACTGTCATTAACCAGAAAGTTCTGATGTATGTATGCCTTGGTTATTGGGCACACTCTGATCTTCGCAGAACATTGTGTCTAACACAGTAGTGAGGAATGCAAGATAGTCAACACAATAGCTGAATAAACAAACTGTTCGCATATTTGGCATTGTCCCTGTATTTTACAGCCTGCTTACCACTGAAACACATTTAGCAGATAAGAAGTGAGACTAGATTGTCCAGCAAATTTCACTTTAAATCTCATAATTTCTCTTTTTCTCAACTGACTATGAAGCAGTTTTGCAGCAGAAATCCTAAAAACTTGAAAGACCATATGTGAGTTGCTATTTGACCTTGATACATACCTAAAATCTGATGTTTCAGTATTTTTTTGGTCTTAAACTTTATTAGAAAACTGTCTTTTCCATGCATCTCATGCTGATTGTAAGTTTCTTGTTTACATATTTTTAGTAAGTGTAAAGAAAACCTGAGGATTCTTGGTGTCATTGGATAACCACTAGAGAAATGTGTGCGGTTTTTTTAAGTCTATGTTTTGACACCCCATGGATTTTTTTGAAGGAAAAAGCTGCCAGATGTCCTGCAGTAAAGAGTAGTCCCATAAGATGTATTTTAGTTTTAGTAACATTTACTGAGTAATTTGAAGATAGGTAGAACAGTCATCTGAGTTGGTTCTAGCTCAGATCTTAAGAACTATGTGGAAAGGTGGAGCAATGAGAGATGGTCACTTTAGAGAAGATTGATATAGATCTTTTACTTTTAAAAAGTCCCTTGTGTTTTTAGCCTGTGTTAAAACAAACATTGCTTCTTTTATACAAATACACACAGTTAATTGTTCACTTTACTTTCTCCTGTCTTACTGAGAATGATGAATTGCATGTGGTGTTGTTACTGTTATACCCTTTGCTATCTCAAAGTAGAGATAAATCTCCAGTTGCTGTATTGGTGATGTGTGAAGTGATAACAAATGGGCAGTAGCTGGACTTACCTTCAGTGCTCGGGGGGTACATTACTAATGATTTAGATCTAGTTTTTCTTATTTTATCCTAATGCCTTGAATGTTGTGAGCTTTTTGCTCATCAATTCCTTTATCTCCATTCGAATGAAACTGGTTACATGAAAACATCAATAACTGCTTAAAGAAATTATAAATCTTAATGTACATAGATATGATGTTAACATGAAATCTCACTGTTCCTCAAATGCAAAGACTTATCATTTTATCTTTTTAAAAGTCTTAAAAGTAGTAGCTGGAAAAAAATACATTGTGGCCTTTACTAGGATGTGAAATGAGCAGCATATATGAGCTATGTGCATCTCAGCCCACACAGAGCTCTACCACATGCCTCTGAGCTCACTAGGTGTGGGCTAACTGTATTCCTTGGTCTGGGTGGACTGTGTCATCCTCTCCCTTGGAGAATTCTGGACTCAGAGTCTCTTACTCTTACAGAAATAAATCTTACAGCTGAGATACAAAGAGACTGCTTATGTATGCTTTATTAACTGTGCAGATTCCGTGTACTGGGCTGTGACTACTGTGCCTTTAAAGTCAGTGAAGTTGTGAAACCGAACACAGGTTTGTAAAAAAACCAAAACAACAACAATGGGGGGGGGGGAAGCAAAACAAAACCAAAAACCAAATGAAAACGAAACAAACAAGAAACTATCAGCAAAACAGCAAACTTAATTGCATTTCTTCCTGTTCTTTTAATTTCTCTCTCAAGTGTTTTTGGAGCACAGCTCACAAGCTGCAAATTCCAGTCATTATTTAAGCAAAAACCGTAGTAACTTTTTCCTACATCTCCTCTCCCCATCCCCTCAAACCTGCAGTCTCCAATGACCGTTTCAGCCAGGTCATCTTTCCCCTTCTCTGCTGGTGAAAGACCCTTTCATTTCACAGCTTGTGGTCCCCTTTTGCCAGGAAAGTTTCCAAGCAGCCTCACTGGCTGACCAAAGCGCCCTGCTGAGTGACTTGCTGTTCAGTTGCATTATTCTGGGGTTCAGCATGAAAAAACGGCTTGCTTGGATAATAATCACTTCTTTATCTACAGAAGCTACCCAATGAATGGATAATTATCAAGGTTTACTGACAATCTACCGTTAGTCTTTTGTTTGCAGTCCTTGTTCATTCACTCCAACTCTTCCTGCCTTCCCCATGGTGCTTTTAACCTCCAGTTCAAATGGAATTCATGGTCTGACAGAAATACAGTTCCCAGTATCAAGCAAACATTGTGTATTTTGTGTCTACAGTCACCCCAGCTGTGCACAGGAGCTCAAGAAGCAGAAGTACAATGCATTAACACTTGTGGTTGTAAGATGCTCACATTATTTGCATTACTCCTTCTGTTTCAACCTTTATAGAAATGTTTTGTCTTCTTATGTAAACAGAATTAATATTATTAGCTGTCTGTCACCTATAACAGGGAACAGAGATGGTCAAGCGAAGCTGGAAAAGACTATTTCTGTTGTAGCAATTAGCAACATGTAGATGATATCACTACAAATTACTTTGAAAATCATTGTCACACTTTGTTTTTGACAACTTAATTAGAGGTCAAGACCTCACTTGTGGTGAAGTTAATGAACATAGCATCTTTTGGCATGGCCTTCAGAATGCTGCCCAGTGGAGTGCAGTACAAGAGAGGTCAGCTTACAGTGTCATTGATGCTATGTTTGTGCCGTGGGCAGACTTTGAAAGGTACAGGAAAGAGCTGGAGCTACACCAGTTGAGAGATACCTGGGGAACAGTAGCTTCTGTCATCTGTTGACCTCTGACTGTCCTGGGAGCTACTGCCATAGGTTTGGATGAGATGTTGCTGATAAGATGTTGCTGATAAGCTCAACATCCTGCTCTCTCTGCAAGGGAGATTTCTATTCCAACCAGAGAGACTTGCTACTGGCAAATACAATGTCCAAGCTGGGGATGGAGATCAGGGAAAGGTGTAGCCTACTTACCCACATACCGCTGACCCCTAGGTTATAACTTTTTCAGACTAGCCATTCTTTTGAGAAAAGCCATCATCTTTTGTTTTCACTCCGAGGGATGTTTTGTCTAGTCCATGCATTACCTACAATGGGATTGTTCTTGTTTTTAAGACTCTCTTGGGAAGTGCAGTACATGCGAACTCTCGTGGTTGACCTTGTGATGCAGTGGTGTTCAGTGGCTTTGCCATGTGATTGTTTGTGACGCCAGGCTTTAAGTATTCCTTTCCTTTTCAGACAGCGAGTGCTGAGTTTGAAATTACCAGGAATTTGCTACTCAGCTTCCCTGCAGTTCTGATTTCAGGGCAGATAACTTAACTCTGTCTCCAGTAGGTTTGCAACAATGCAAGGTCACTTAAATCATCTCCTGTAGGCTGCATGCCAAAGATAACAAAACAAAGTTGTTGTCCAGTTAATGTTTGCTCAGGTCTTTGCACGTGGAAAACACTGTGTACAAGTGCTAAGTAGAGCTACCAGCTCTCCTAATATATTATTTCTTGCATGATGTTTACCGATAATCACAAAGGCAGCTGCAGCTTAATATCCTGATGTGATGGTGTTGGAAAACAAATGGACACCTTTTATATATTTTTTAATTATTGAGCTTCTGTTCTAGAAAGGAAAATTTTCACTTTGTGATAGAGAAAGCAATACGTAAAATAGGTAGTGCAAGTTTTAATTATTAAAAAAAGTAGGCTTTGATATGAAGGTTTCTCTTTGGACTCAAAACCACCTGTCAATTCCTCAACACACTGTGTGTGATCCTGATAATGGAGGACTTGTACTGGAAAGTTTCATCCCCAAGAATAGCGTAACTACTCTATTAGTATCTTGCAATCATAGAATTATCTCTGGGTTTGCAGAGGAAATAACCTGTGCATAGATAGAGGCAGCTTAGAGGAGACAGATGGTTGACAACTGTCGGTGCAACTACTGTTGGTACCTGCTGCTGAAGTGTGTGTCTGTGGTGGATGGAGCTGCAGTGTTGAGAGTTCAGCCTATCTTGACAGTGGTTACTGAAGGTGGTGTGAGCACTCTCCATTGGGCTTGAGTATCGTGCCCTTTTTAATCACCAGTCATAAACTGATGATATAACTCAAGCCCATCAGTTCTCCACTGCCCTCTGCCTTACTCTATTAACCTTCACTCCAGTGCCTTGTGCAGGAGTGGCTTTCCACCTTAAGCATGGCTAACTCTTTCCTGCCAACTTTTTTCTCAGATTCCTAAATGTTTAAATATGGAAAACACTTAACTGTTAGTAGAGAGATGTGTCTGAGTGAGGTCATACAGCATGGTTTCCTATCTGAAAAGTGGAAATTTAAGACTAAAGAGCATACTTGAGAGGGATGTTAGATTTCAGTGAGAAAGTAAACCCATCTCTGCTAAGCCACCTGATGTTTGTATTGTTTCTTAACATCCTTTCAGCTGTCACTGTGTTGTACTTGCGATTCCTTGCTTCTGCATGGCAGGTAATTGTTGCAGTTAGTGTTTATTAGGGATGATGGATTGTCTTATCCCTTGCATAATTATACTACTACTGATAGGGAAAGATTCATTGTTCTTAGGAATGACTGAAAATTCCATGTTTTATCCAAAACCTTGCACTTGAGCTTTAAGAAGCTTTAATTTGCTTCTTCATATGTAATGTTCATTGTTGTTACCTAAATTCAGCAATATGCAAATGATAACTGAAAAACCCAATGCTATAAACCAGCAAATCCACACCCCACCCCCAACCTGAAGATGTACTAAGTGAAGCACTGGTTTTCCTAGTCTCTTGAGCTGAGTTTTTTGCATGTGTTCACAAACCATTGTTATTGTGGAATGTTAATTGTTTGAAGGAATTGTGGATAACTGTTTGGCTTGTGGCCTACAGAAGCAGGGCAGGAGGGTGGGGTGGCTAGGTGGGTGGGGATAAAGAAACCCCACATTACCAGTCTTTTCCAGGGTCAGTTTTTTCCAAATTCATTATGTGCATGTTTACCTTTACACTGAGCTGATGAGTGTTTTTTATTTGCATGTTACCTGTATAGCACCATCTGTCATGCTGGGCTATTCATTTGGTTATCTTGCAAAATTTGCAGTGCTCTTAACACAAAACAAGTAAAAACAAACAAAAAAAACCCCCACTTAGCGTTACTGTGATGAAAAATACTTGCTTAGCTGCTGGAGTCTGTTTTGTTGGTCTGGTGTTATACTAGAGATATTCCTGAAGACCCTACTGCTGTTAACCTTCAGTTTGGTGTGCCCTGTGTGGGTTTGCTCAGCATGTTACATGTCTAGGCATCTCTGACATGAAAGGAAACATTCATTTATACTACCTTAAAGAGTGGTAGTAACAGGACTGAAACTTGCCATAGGCTATTTGGTGGATGGTGCAATGCTAAGTGGATGAAATGTGAAAGTCAGTGGGTGTAGATAAAAGCAAAGGGAGAGTGCTGAGGAGCCTAGAGATAGAGGGAGCAAGGGAGGAGTGCTGAGGAGCCTAGGATGTGGCGCAGGGGTAGTTGAAGAAGGGGTCTTACACAAGTGTTTGTCCAGCCTGTATAAGTGGAGTGGAATAGTTTATGAGGTTGCAGTGGAGGAAGCTTGGTGCAGTGGGTTTATGAAGTTACGGTCTCCAGTTATGCTGGCCACCTCAGTTCTTCCAGTACTCTTGCAGAAGGGAGCATCTCTTGTGCATGTTTTCCAGGAAAAACAAGTGCTGGTGCTGCATGACAAATGTCAGTTCAGGGTGGCTTTTACACTGAACAGTATTAACCATAGCTGGGAATACCCTAACCAGAAGTTCAGAAATTGTATGTGATGCAACCATCAGTGCCCCTATTCAGAGGTCTGCTCTGGGCAGCAGTAGCTGTGCAGTTTTTAATCACATGAGGCACTGCGAGTGCCCTATTGACTTACATGGCTCCTATTTACTTGCGAGGTCCTGGGTACCAGGTCTTTCTGGGTGTCATATGTATTTTCTTTCTCTTTTTTCCCTGAAGAGGATGGGTGGTAAGGCTACAATTCACTATTGGAATGGATGTTTCTGAGAGTCTGTTGCATGCCATTTATTAGCTGTATCTTTAATTTCTGGAATGCACTTTACAATGCTGCTGTTTTGAACACGGTGGGAAGAAAAAAATCAGTTCAGTCCTATCAGGGGAATACTTGAGCAACTATTTAAGCTTGCATAGTTAATTATTCAGTGTGATTTATCCCTAATTTAATTTTGAAAATAAAATTGGATCTGTAAATAGATTTATATAACTTGCATTATAGTTAACTGTGTGTAATTTTGAGAAAGCTTGAATATGAAATTGACATTTCATCTTCAATAGTGAGATGTTCATTAATGCCATGGAATGGAATCTTTATTTTTTTAATGAAGAAATGCATAACTTTTATATGAGCAATACAGCATGATGGCTTTTAAGCATCTTATATAGAACACAGCCATTTTAGTTTATAGATGAGCATAACTGCTGCACAATGATGAAGAGAAACTGCCTATATTCTTTTGTTTTCCAGTAGCAAACCAAAATTCTGGTACAATTTAACAAGTGTTAAAGATGTTATAACATAGAATCATAGAATGGTTAGGGTTGGAAAGGGCCTTTGAAAACATGCAATTGGAAGCAGATTAAGTATGTGCCAGTCTCTAAAATTATGCATTCCTTTAACAACTCTGAGTCACAGTGCTTAGAAGAGACACTAATTAGATATAGAACTGAAAACAGTGGTCAAAAATAACTACCAAATCCTATCCTAGCCTTCAGCCTCTACCACTTTCCTCTAAGCAGGAAAAAGAATTACCAGCTTCATGTGAAAAATAAGGAAATGTATACTAGCAGCCTTTCCTTGACACTGAGATGAATTTGATAGAACCGAGTGTTTTCAGGGTCCCTGCAAGAGACGCTGTCAATAGTTTGTCCACATTCAGTTCTGTTCAATTCTTAAATATGAGGAAATCTGTTTGGCTGTAGAGATAAGTAGGAAGAAATTTTTTAAATAAGGCATCATCAAATCTTTCTTTACTTGTGTTTGTGTGTGAATATTTTTTGTTACCAAAAAGGGCATAGTAGAAGACTACAACTACAGTAAAGATGAATTAAAGTCTCTGTTTGTGAAAGAGGCTAATACCATGTGTCATGAAATCTTTTACTATTTACATGAAGATGGTATCATACTGCAATACAATCACTTTCAGAACACTCCAGATTTCCCCGTCCAATATCTTTATATTTCCTAGGGCAGCTTCCACATACTGAGGAGTAATTAGGGAATCTCTTGGGTCTGGGATGTTAATAACAGTGTAATTATAGAAAAGGATATAGTTATCAGAGCAGTTTCTCATTGATTTTTGTTCTTGGTTCTTTCTTGAATTTGGGAGTTGGCATTACTGTGCTAGCTTTCTTAGACCAGAACACTGCATATTGGATTATGTTAAGATTTCAATTTAATAAACTGCTTCTTGAAGACATGGCCGTTTTTGTACTAAAACACTGAATGTTCTTGTGAAAACTGTTCTGCCAAAGATTTTCAGCAGGCCTTAATCTCAACATTTTCCCATAGCTTATTCTGTTTCATATTTCAGAAGTAAACTGGTTATTTCAGGTCATGAGAAAATCTTTAATTAGGTGTTGTGTTTCTCTTTCAATGTATGGGTTAGTATTGGGTTAGACGGGGAGTAGGGAATAAGTGTGTTTGTGTAGATTAACATTACCTGCCATCTCCTCCTTTCTTTTCCAAGGATAAAATGGAGAAAGAAACAAGAAAGTAAGTGCAGGAGTTAAGTGCTACCAATGCTATGCTACCAATGCTTTACAGTCATCTTGGTGATTTGTGGGTAAGGGTGATTCATCGAATACCCTGTATCTTACATGACTGAATAATAAAACCCACAGAAACAGGACAGACTCCAAAACTGAAAGCGTAATATGCTGTCAGACAAACAGTGTTAGCTTTGAAAGATTTTATTTGCAAGTAAAATACATTTTTTGTAACATCTGTTTTTCATAACAGGCTGCCTTTAAAGCATGAAACTCCCCAAATGAAGAGTATACGTCTTCCATTTTAGGTGGAGCTTGGTGCTTGGCTGGCCATTCATTGTCATGGAGTCTAAATACTGCTAGAGGAAACAATTTTTTTGCTGACGTAATTAATGCTCTGGGGTTTACAGAGGTTTATTCCACTGTTAAAAAGAATAAAGAATACTTGATGTGCTTTTACCCACCAGTCACACCACTGCCATAACAGCTTGTAGTTGCTCTTTGTCTCCTGCATATGACTTCCTTTGACAGAGCTGCCATTCATAATCTTGGTTCCAGGTGGTGGTCTTTCAACTCTTCACTCCTCTTCTGCTCAGAGTGCACTCTCCCTGATGTTTGGTGGCGGTTTTTAAATAACTTATAACTTGGAACGCTTTCCTCCTGTTTTGATTTTCTGAGTGTGCACTGCTTATGGAGTTAGCTCCCATCAGTGTGCACTTTGTATGCTTCTCCTCACAAGTCCAGACAGAGAAACATCAAATCTTTTGTTCAGCTGGGGGCAAAAGTCTGTGTAGAGCATCAGGAGAAAGTGGGATTTTAAGTTCAGTATTTCTCAAGGAGTGTACTAATATGATTTTAGTCATTCTGAAAGCTTTGTGGAAACTGAGGGCTAATGAATGGTTAGTCATACTGAAGATGAGCTGACTGTTGTCAAAGAGAAAGCCGTAGTCTGTTG
Organism: Melopsittacus undulatus; assembly: GCF_012275295.1. NCBI lineage: Eukaryota > Metazoa > Chordata > Aves > Psittaciformes > Psittaculidae > Melopsittacus > Melopsittacus undulatus. The sequence goes on from NC_047557.1 coordinate 12,580,490, forward strand.
AAGATACCTTTTCTGCCTGTAGCAGGGTGATAAAACTCAATCTAAATGCAGCTGTTTATTGCACCAGATTGCTGTCTTCCTGAAGACTGCGTCCAGACTATGAGGCATAGGTGCAACTTTGATTCCTTTTCCAGAGCTTGTTTTGCTGTGACCACATGGGATACAGATGGTTAACTGTCCTCTGTTTTCTTAGTGTCTTGCTAGATCCAGCTGTTAGAGGAAACAGGCCATGTCCTAAAGTTCACAGGGGGAATCCTTACTTTAGGAAGAAGTGTTCTTTCCCTGATTCCACTGATGAGAAGGATCAAAAAGAATTAGTGGATTAAGATTGGAAAGACCTAAATGTAGGGTGGTCATCTTTTCTTTCAGCAGCACTAGAAATGTGCCATCTATCTGAGTGGCTGATTTGTTTTTAAGACAAAAGTGGAGAATAGAAGCTCAGTAAAGCTAGTTACAGTCTGCAAAGGGCAGTTACTTAATCTCTTACTCTCTACAAAGTGTGAGCTGGGAAAAGCCTTAAATATTCAAAGTTTTGGCTGACCTTGTGTTGCTAGGGTGGGGTGTGAATCAACTGGGGCACCCCATCCACATGATGGGACCAGTGTAGCTCCAAAATAGAAACCAGGACAAGACAAACAAAGAACTTTTTAAAGTACAGTAAGAACAAACGGATTTTTTTTGTTTCCTGCACTACTCTTCTACAAAGTTTCCATATTAGAGATCATCTTCAGTGGTCACTTAGGCGTGACCCATTAAGTCCTTGGGAACCTGTGCTGCACAGGTTGCAAAGTACTTGTGTGCAGCTTTCTCTGTGCCATTTCTTTGAGTTGGGATTTTGCTTCAGCTTTCTATTGTGATGAAAGTGTGCTGGATCATTCTGGAGAGCCTGGACACAGTGCTGGTACTAATAATATTTCTCCCCTCTTTTTCTTTTGCTCCAGACCAATGAGTGGAATAAGAATGATGATCGGCTGCTGCAGGCAGTGGAGAATGGCGATCCTGAGAAAGTGGCTTCATTGCTGGGTAAAAAGGGAGCCAGTGCCACCAAACAAGACAGTGAGGGCAAAACCGCGTAAGTCCAACTTGAACACGTAATATAAGCACAAGGCAGGGGGAAAAACCAGCTCTGTATGTGCATGCCACCTCCATGAATTAAAAACCAGTGACCATCCTGAAAATGAAGTTTTCTTTTTCATCTGAAGCACAGTATATTCTGGAAAGCTCTTTCTGATAGTCTATAATTCTACATTTAAAATGCAATTTCAGAATCACAAACCTGTTGAGGTAACTTGAACATGAATTGCTGGTTAGATTTGAGCCATTTTAGGACAGGGTGTTTTGGAACTTGGTATTGTTATGACAACCTGCAGACTGCGCACTCCATTGATCTTTGGGGCTATTTTTTCCCATAAACATTGGTTTAATGACATAGATATTAAAATCTTCTTTCTAAGGGGTTATTTTGAACTGAATGGTGACTGAGTTTTAAAATCTTGTCGATACTAATGATTCGTGCAATTCTTCCTTGTTCTGATTATAGCTTGGTAATGAAAGTCTCGTATTAACGAGATTCCTTTTGCAATCTCAATATATTTCATATATTCTTTTTCCTTCTTCTACTTTTTGTTCTCCTGTGAACATTCTGAATTGTAGAAGATGAAAGATTCAATGAAAAAAAAATTACAGGCAAGAGATTGCTATCCTTAAACTTCCATTCTTATGGCATAAAAAGATGATTAAATGAATAAATGAGTAATAGGCATCCCATAACAGAACCAAAGCTTTCATAAAATGCTGGATAGGTGGGAAGAAAGGAAGACATGTCTTAGTCTTGGGAGAGGCAGAACAAGGTAGTTTATACCAAATTATAAGTTCTAAAAAATTACCTCTGGGTTACATTTATTGACTCATGCTCTGCTTCTTGCTTGGTCTTAGTTTCCTACAGCTTCTGTGTTTCTTTTCTGCATCTGAGGAAACTAAATGATGGCCGTGACTCAAAATGACCTGCACTTTCTTACCACAGAAGTCCCAGACCTCTAATTATTTCAAGTGGACTTTTTCCACACTTTAATATGTTTTTAATTTTGAAAAATTTCATACACATGTTTTCCTTTTGAAAATAATCTAAAGCATGACTTCCATTGAATCTTCTGAATTACATCTGTTTAGCATCACATGTTTTTACAGTCAACATAACTTCAGAGTTAGATTCTTAAGCTGCACTACATCTAGTGTAACACCTAGTTTTCACAATTCCCAAATAATTTGAAACTGTGAATTTTTCTAGGGAACCAACAAAGGCTGTAATCATCAGTGAGTAGATACAAGCCTCAGTTCTTAAGAAACAGGATTGTAACTGTAGGGATATGGTGCAGTGATTTTCAGCTTCACAGAAATGTACTGCAAATTCACCCTTTTTCTTTTTAATTGCAGCTACAAAGAAGTCATCATATATTAATGATGCTATTACTAATCATAATAATTGCTTGGAACAAATGTGAATTAATGCTATGAAGATTTCTGCTTCTGCTTGTTTTATATATTCATTTAATTGTCATTTTTTTTGGTTATTTCTCTGTAGCATTTTAAAAGACTTCTTAAGAGAGAACACAGAAAAATACCATTGCTGTGATACAGAAATACAGCATGTCAACTCTCATTCTGTTTCCAGTGCTTTCAGAAACTTAGCAGAACTGCTCAGGTTATTTCTGTCTCTGTTTTGAAAGATAAAGGCTGACAGGTGTAGAAACAATGACAGGGATCTAGAGAGGCAGAGCTGCCAAAGAGCATCATGACCCAGAAATGTTATCCAGTATGGCTTATTAATAATGGGCAGTGTCCTGTTTGCATTTTTCCCACTTCAGAGTCTTTTTTTAGTGTGTGCAAAATGAATTAGAGCCATCATTTCTTTAGAGGTAGGCTTCTTTCTCCTCTGCAGAGTGCAGTGCAATGCTAGGGCTTCATTCCTGCACAGTGATGAATGAGGCTTAGTGATGAATGATGCCAGCGCTTATTTCCTACACAGTTATGGGTACCTAACATAGCTGTATCTCTGCTTCGAGGTATGGACCCTGCTGCAGCACAGCACTGTGGCTTGTTAGCGTCACGTGGAAGCATTGTGCTAGTTTGTCATATACCTCATCTGGAGCATGGAGACTCTCATGCTGGGAAATGGCAATCTGGAGAGGTTTTTCTGGGACAACTGGCAACCATTGTGCTCAGATTTCACTATTTACAGTTTAGACAGTGTTCTGCAGTGCCATGTGGGCAGGGAGCTCTTTGGAGGAGTGGTCTATTGATCCCTGTGAGTATATATTGATGCCTTTGTTTATACAATTAGACTGAAGGTGACTAACCAGAACATCATGATGGATCCAATTATATAACAACATGCATAATGAGATTAGAGACTTTGGAATGTGCTTGAAAGCAAAAAAAAGGAGAAACAATTACATCTTGCAGTACAGGTTTGTTAGGTCTGTCATTGTCTGTTGCCTTAGGATTTCTTTTAAGGTCCTGTTTATTAATTTTGTAACTAATCCTACAAACAAAATTCTTGATACTGCCCAGATATTTATCTGAAGTATAGTAATATATTACATTATTTTAAACAGAAGATGGAGAGGACTGTAATTTTTCATGTTTAAACGGTACTTCTAAGTTTTTGTGTTATAATTAAATACATTAATACAGATCAAATGTATCTCTTCTTAATACAAAATGCTTGAACTGAGAGCAACAGAGACCAGAATCCAGGATTTTGTTTGACTTGTTAAGTACTGTATGCGTCATTCCACTGAGTCCATACAGCATGCTCCAGGTCTGGCTTGGTTTTGAACATAACTACCTAAATTTCCTGTGTCCTCTTTTGCCTTGTCCTATACAGCTTTTTCTTTGTGGCTTGCCCACAAACAGTAAAATAAAGATGCTTAAATTAGTGAGCATCTTAATTAAAATTTACCAGTAAATTTCCTAGAGATTCTTACAGATTTTCATATGACAGTTTAAGTTTCCAGAAGTGCTTCTTAAAAAAAAGTATTTAAAAATACATGTTTTTTAAGATTTTTCTGACTTTCCATACCACTACCCTGCCTGACTCAGTCCTTTCTATAAGCAATGAATCAGTTTTAAGGCCATGAAGCAAATCCACCTTTGGCATAAATTGACAGCCCCATTGTTGCTCCCACTTACACAGCACAGACTATTGCCAAGCACACTTGTAAAAGAACTTATCTGGAAATCTGACTCTGCCATTGTAGTCTTATTCTGCCAGATAGGGTTTTTTTTTGTCCAGCTTCCTTAAACAACAAAACAGTACTTTCCAGTTTGGAATTTGATCATTTAAATCCCACTTAAACGAACAAAAAGGTGTTTTCAAAGAGAGCCTTTTCAGGATGGCATAGTGTTAATTCATGTACTGCACTTTCCATAAGAGCAAATGATCAAATGTGCTGTTATTTAAAGAAGCTGCTGCTATTATTGTGGGGAAGGGGGGAAGGGACAGAATTTTGGAAAGGATTCGCAATGTATAAATGGCAGTACTTCCTTGTCCTAAAGTTATTTTGTCTGTGTGCCAGTTCATCACTGCCATCTTGGCATATTTCTTCAAGGTACTGAACTAGAATTAAGTGCTTATGGCTATTAAATGAAAAAAAAGTAGAGGTCTGTCAGGTTTTTTTAACTACAGTTGAATCAGCTGTTGTTTCACAAAATGAGCCTGACAATGGTACAAAAAAAAGCTTTAGAAATCTCCACAAATTCACTCTTTAAGGACTCTTTCACTGTTGTCAACACAATTAGTAGAAATGTTATATTTTCATTTGAACCAGAATGTTCATGCCTTGGAGGCTGAATTGAAGATTCCAATCCTTCATATATATCATGCGCATAGCATTCATTTTTCTTTTCTCTTTTGGATCTTACTGTACAAGGAGGTGGGGTGAGTGGCATGAAGTGCATTACTGTTCAAAAGGTAAATCAGGTTTTAATTACCTTTGAGAGATCCCTTCTTATATGTAATAATATTTATCTTAAAGGAAGCTATTGGAAGAATACAGATTCACTGCAGTCATTATACTGTTTTAGTTGAAAAAAGAAAACCACAGAAAATGATTTAGACACCTCAATTTCAAAATGGGGAAGTCAGATGAGTCTAAGAAGTGGAAGAATAGTTGTATTATCTTCCCTTTCTTGGCTAGAAATTGCTATAAATGCTCTAGGAAGCAGGGGGCTTGTAACTAGATGGTCTTTAAGGTCCCTTCCAGCCCAAACCGTTCTTGTGTGTGGGTTGAGGGTCCTCTGTGTAACATCATGCTCTAGAAGATACTTCTTTTGTACAGACCCTGTGTCATCTCTTAAAATTGCCTTAACACTAGAAAAGCATATTAGATTTTCTGCTTTTGAAAACTGGAGCAGTGTGGGAGCTGCAAGAAAGATCTAGAGCCTGAGGGTTGTCACCTCTTCAGGAATGGAGTTCACTGGTGTTCCAGTGACCTGATATGACAAAATATTTTATAATTTACTTTTATCAGAATACTTAATTTATGATGGTCCAGATGGTCACAAAAATGTCGAGGTTTCAGAGCATGGACAAAATAAAGAATACCACAGTGATCTCCACCAGTGTTTTATCTCTAACCAACAGATGGCTGAAATCTGGTTCTTATTCCAATTTTTTTGTAAAGTGTATTTCTGTGGAGATTTGGGTGTAACTGCCTTTGTTTCTACAAAACTAAAGTTCTTTTCAGGTTCAAATCCTGATTTTTCCTTATTTTTCCCTGCAGCACTGTTAAGAATATAATTAAATTAAAATGTTGATATTAAGTTCCCTGAAAATCTGATTTCTGCTTTTGACAAACAGTTAGAAACATTAATTAAACATCCAGGTATGGTTGGGCAAAGCTGTGCACTGTAAGAATAATAAACTGGGCTAATTAATTTTTTGTGCTGGTTATTAATGTCTAGTGAGAGGAAATGTTCTTACATCTATAACAGAGCAGCAGTTCATAACTTTGATTTTATAATTTGTTGCTAAATGAAAAATCCATATTTTGTACAAACATTACTGTATTGACAATCACGCAGGCTTTTAAGTGAGACCCAGAGAATGGAATTCATAGAGTCATAGAATAGTTAGGGTTGGAAAGGACCTTCAGATCATCTAGTTCCAATCCCCCTGATATGGGCAGGGACACCCCACATTAAACCATATCACCCAAGGCTCTGTCCAACCTGGCCTTGAACACCGCCAGGGATGGAGCAATCGCAGCTTCCCTGGGGAACCCATTCCAGTACCTCATCACCCTTACAGTAAAGAACTTCTTCCTTATATACAATCTAAACTTCTGCTGCTTAAGTTTTAACCTGTTACCCCTCCTCCTACCGCTACAGTCCCTAATGAATAGTCCCTCCTCAGCATCCCTGTAGCCCCCCTTCAGATACTGGAAGGCTGCTATGAGGTCTCTACGCAGCCTTCTCTTCTCCAGTCTGAGCAGCCCCAACTTTCTCAGCCTATCTTCATATGGGAGGTGCTCCAGTCCCTGATCATCCTCGTGGCCTCCTCTGGTCTTGTTCTAACAGTTCCATGTTCTTTTTATGTTGAGGACACCAGAACTGCACACAATACTCCAGGTGAGGTCTCACAAGATCAGAGTAGAGGGGCAGGATCACCTCCTTCGACCTGCTGGTCACGCTCCTTTTGATGCAGCCCAGGATACGGTTGGTTTCTGGGCTGCAAGCACACACTGAACCCAGCTCATGTTCATTTTCTCATTAACCAACACCCCCAAGTCCTTCTCCTTGGGCTGCTCTGAATCTCTTCTTTGCCCAACCTGTAGCTGTGCCTGGGATTGCTCTGACCCAGGTGTAGGACCTTGCACTTGGCATTGTTAAACTTCATGAGGTTGGCGTCAGCCCACCTCACAAGTGTGTCAAGGTCCCTCTCGATGGCATTCCTTCCCTCTAGCGTATCAACCGAACCACACAGCTTGGTGTCATCAGCAAACTTGCTGAGAGCGCACTCAATCCCACTGTCCATGTCACCAACAAAGATGTTGAACAAGACCGGTCCCAACACCGATCCCTGAGGGACACCACTCATTACTGGTCTCCAGCTGGACATGGAGCCATTGACCACAACTCTTTGTGTGCAGCCATCCAGTCAGGTCTTTATCCACTGTGTGGTCCACCTATCAAATTGATGTCTCTCCAATTTAGAGACAAGGATGTTGTGTGGGACAGTGTTTAAAGCTCTGCACAAGTGAAGGTAGATGACATCAACTGCTCTACCCCTGTCCATCAGTTCTGTAGCCCCATCATAGGAGGCCACCAAATTGGTCAGGCAGGATTTCCCCTTAGTGAACCCATGCTGGCTGTCACCAAGCACCTTGTGTTTTTCATGTACCCTCTCATGCCTTCCAGCAGAATCTGCTCCAAGATTTTGCTAGGCACAGGGCTGAGACTGATGGGTCTGCAGTTCCCTGGGTCATCCACTTTTCTCTTCTTGAAAGTGGGGTTATATTTCCCTTTTCCCAGTCATCAGGAACTTCACCTGACTGCTATGATTTTTCAAATATGATGGACAGGGGCTTAGCAACTTCCTTTGAATTCATGTTAATGGTTTTCTCCTGGCCCTTGACTGAAACAGTGTAGTCCTCTTCTGATGACTTGGAGATGTCATTATCCAGTTTTTAGGTTTTATCTATGCTTTGGATAGGACTTGAAATCAACAGCATTCATGTTCTATCATGCACTTTTAAAGCAATTTTTTAGACGTTTTAGTACTTTCATATCTTGATGTTGTTAAAAAGAGAAATAAATGAACAATCCATCTTCTGAAGTGACATATTAATGCTCTTTAATTTGATTTCAAATATGAAGATCCTGGACTTCACTTTTGAAAAACTGATGCTTTTTACTTGTTTTCATTAGTGATTTCCTATTTTGTAAACCAAACAAATGCCACTTATCTGAAGAACAAATTCCCTAATTCATATAAAGTTCTTTGAGCACTGAAAAACATCTCAATGGGTTTTTTTTTTTGCATCTGACACACACAGGACTTCCTGTGGACGATAGCTAGAGTTCAAAGGGGAAACAATCAGTCTGTAATTTCTTTTAGGAGCCAGCTTGTATCTTTCTTTTCATACAGGCTGATAGGACGGCCATTCTTAATGAACTATTTCATTTCATTATCAGTTAGTATGCCTGCTATCTCAGAAGAAAGCAAGTAATCTTTCAAAGGGCCCCTGTACACGTGTTTGGATAGCCTGTGAGCTGCCTGTGCCACTCCTGCTTCGGGGAGGATCAGCCAAACCTGTAACGCAGCATCAGGCAGTCTCTGGAATTCCCTGTAAACAGCTCCATTTGCAGGACTGCCAAATACCCAGATTTTACCAGACCTGGCCAGGTTTCAGGTTTGTCAGTTACTTGGATCAGAGCATAGCCTAGATGGTTGGAAGCCTTTGTATGCCTGGCTTGAAACAGCTGCAGCTTGGCTGACGTGGAGGCAGAGCTCAGTGCCCCACTTCCGCGTGAGGAACGCTGTGGCTGGCAGGGTTGCACAGGGAAGCGTGCCTCTTGTGTCAGGCCAGAACCAGGCTCTTTAAGGCTGGAGGGGACAGGGCTAAGGCTGCAGTTAGATTTATATCTACATAATGGGCTGCAGTTGTTTTACATGTTTTTCAAAGACTTAGGCAACCAAATGAGCTCTGTGTGTATATTTTAATTACACAAACTGGCTGCTACTGGATTACAAATGTACTCTAATCTAGAAAGGGGAAGGGAACAGACAGCCAAGGCAGAGCAGTGTGCAAATGTTTGATTTCTTTCTTTTTTTGTTAGCTTCAGAATGAGGTATTAGGCAGTAGAATATGCTGGTGGCTGCTTATTTATTGGGTTTATATATCACTGCATTTTCTGCTGCCTGCTTTGCAGGTGCATTCTGTGTTAGGAAAGTACTAACTGGAAAATGTGGGAAAGCTCTGAAGTTGCCTTTTCCGGCATGTGTCTCTCTTGTAGCCCATACTCCTCTTCAGAAATGTGGAACCTTAAAAGCTTTAGTAGTAGAGTTATTCTGAAATGCAAGATAAAACTATATTGCCATAATAATTTAACGAGTTTATAAAAACCAATGTTATGAGGTCATCTTAACCAAGTGGTCTCTGAAGAATGTGTTGCTACTAGCTTCATTACTCTAAGTACATATTATTGCACTTGGTTTGCAATTCCCTTGTGAAGTAAGAGAAGTTCACTTTATACAGTTTAATAAAAAAATAAATCCAACTAGTTCTGTTGCTTCAGATCTGGAGAGTTCTTAAGTATCATAAGTGTAAAAGGCACAGAAATTTCAAACAGCACATAATCCTGAGCTATCCTTTGTCGACATCCCTCATGTTGCATAAGGATATTCATGCTCTGAGATTCTTGGAGCACTATACACAGTTCTTGAGCTTTGCTGGATTTTCATGAAATACAAATATTTTCTTTAGATTAAATTTTACTCAGTTATTCTCAGCCTTTCCAGCCTTTTCTTGGCCTCTTGTTATGCTAACATGGTTTGGGATTTCCTTGCTTTCCTTAGACTTTTCATGTACTAAGGTGGTTACTAGGTTTTGCTGGCCAGCAATACCAAGTTGGAGGATGAAAGTCAATAGAGATGCTAGTCATTGCTCTCATTGATGGGCTTAGTTTTAACTCTGAACTCTATTCTGGCCTTGCAAGAAAACACAGCAGAAGGCTAGCTGATTTTACCTAACTCAGGAAGGAAGTTAGGTTGATCTGGGCACATCCATGGCAATCTCAGGGATTTCACCCTGTCCTAAAAAGATATTTTGCCAGAAAGTGTATATATTGAGAAGCTAACTGCACTCCTGTGGACTTTCAAGGTGGGGTATGTATTTAAGGAAACTATCAGAAGGAATCTTCCCTACCCTTCTCTCTAGAGGCACAGGTGACACTGTTCTTGTTTCCAGGCCCTTTCGTCTTTTTGAGACTTCGCTGTTGTACTTTGTCTGTTTTCCTACCCTACAACACCAAAAATAAAAGTAACATTTCGAAGTTTCAGACTCTCTGTCAGCAACTTTCAGAGTGCTCTGAAGTTCTCGCTTGGCAGAATCTCTGTTGCAGTTTGATGACGTTAGTTCTGAGGGGACTTTAAAAATGGACACTCTGCAGGAAACTTCATAGGATAAATCTGAATTGTGAGCACTTATATTTACCGTTAATGGTACGTGGAAGAAAAGTCTGTATGTTTCAGACTTGAAGTGGGAGTTTGTGTTAGTGTGGTAACAGAGTTTGCCAAAGAAAACTGTGTGTGAAAATGGAACTGCTGGAACACAACCTGAGAATGAAAAATATAAAGCTTCTGGGGATCCCAGAAACCTCTCTGAAGAGTAGCAGGGTGGATATTTTTGCTGAATTTGAAGGCTAAAATCAGGAGTTCATAGCTTGCCAGCTCCTGTGTTGCATGATGCAATTGCTTCTTTTCTATTAAGAAAACAGCTATTCAGCAGGCTTGCTTTTTATTAATGTCCTATACCTTGAGGTGTGTATGATTGAAACAAGACTTTTTATGCTATGAGGCAAAACTGGAAACTTTATATGAAAACCAGTATGTTTTGGGTTTGTTTGTTTCTTTTTTTGTTTCTTTTTTTTGGGGGGGTGTGGTTGTTTTTAGTTCATTTGTTTGTTTTAAAGCTGTTCCAGATATGTGCTAACACAGAAGTGGCACATAGGGTTTTTGCCAGATGGTTTTGTGGGTATCGGGAGAGGGCAGGTGCCCTCTTATGTTTAAATAGAAGACAGGACAATACAGGCTTTGTGCATCACTTCACAGTGGATGGTGCTCAGTGGGAGCTATGGGAAGAATTTCTCACACTCATTATAAATCCATACCTGCCTATGTTACCTTACTAAAATCTTAACCTATCTACACTCCAGAAGATGTTACTAGCAACTCATTGATCAAATGTCTTAAAACTCAGAATACTTCGTTTTCTTATGGTGCCAACTCTGGCTTGAAAGCAAAATGTATCTCCTGCAACTGTTTTTCCTAACACAATTTTTGCAGTCTTGTGGTTGCATCCATGCGTTTGACAGGAACATGACATGGACTGCCCACGCTTAATGAAAACCCACATCTTGTCTTACGAGGAGATTAAACAGGTGCAGTGTTTTTATTTGTTGAAAAATAATAAAACCCCCAAAGAAATAGTAATTATTGATAGTGGTACCTGTAGATGTCTGATTTTTCCTTTAAGGCAATCTGATTTGCCAAACATCTGGATGGTTCCTCCATAATTAAATGGTTGGCTGTTCCTGAGACACGTAGTGTCTCAAATGAGTAACTGCCTCTTGGTAATGCAGTCGAGGAAAGATGAAGGTTCTGCTTTCCCCTTCATGGGGAAACATTCATGCTTTAATCTTGGGTTTTTAGGTTTAAGGAGAGATTCTGTGTTCTGTTACTTGCTTTGTGCTGATGGGCTGCAAGCACCTATGACTGTGTGAAGAAACAGTGGAAAGCAGTTTTAGTTTTCAACTGGTTTTCTTCCCTTTACCAGCTCATCAGCCACACAGATACCTACCTATATGCACTGGTGCAAGGAAGAAGGAGACCCATGCATGTGCTGCTCACAGAAGCATAATCCTGGCTGGTACAGGCAGTTACGTAGCTACTTTGCTGAGAGCCCTGTGTTGATAGAGGAAGGCAGAGAACACCTCCAGTTTCAGGACCCGTGTGGGACTTTCCCAAGCTTTGAATTTGAAGGTGTTAATTTTTCTATGAATTAGATTCAGGATGGGTCAAAAATTTATTGTTTTTAAAAGGCTTACTTTTGTCATTGTTTTTTTCTGATAAAATCTCAAACCATTCACAGAAAAGTAAACTATACTCTTCTCTAATTACTGATGATCATGCTACACATGAGAGGAGACCACACTGGACTTCCTCCTATGTGGCTGAAGGCACTTCCTTCATGCACAGAATACTCTAGTGATACTCGTGGCCCTTTTTCCTCTAGCTCAGATCTCAGGCACTCTAGCACTTCTGCCACGCAGCCTGTGATGCAAAACAATCAAAAGCTAGTTATCATATAATGTTCTGCTGTTGTTACTGAAGTAGGAATTGAGGCTTTGGGGGATAACAGACACTGTAAACTACATTTTGCTTCTAAAAATGAAAAATGTGTAAAAGCTCAAGTCAACACAGAAAATCAGCCAGGTTATCAGTGGGTCTCTTTCTGACTGACATAGCTTTTGAACTGCTTGCCTGTCTGATCTAGTAGCAGTGAAGCTTGAATATCTTCCATTTCTATATATTTTTTAGTCAAGATTATGAAGACTACAGGCAGATCTGTATCTATCAGTCTTGTTTGTTTGTGTAAAGGTATTGGTGCTCAGGAAACTATAAATCATCAAACTATTTGCAGACAAGTCAGAATTTTGAAAAGTCAACAAAGAGTCGACATACATTAGAAAATTAAGAAGAATGATCTGCCTTGGGGAGGGATGTTTTTACTCAAAATAAACCTTCACAATGAGTGTATGTGAGTTCATAGTGTATTTCAAACATTCTTGCACTTGAAATATTTTCAGAGCACTCAAATTAAAATGGCAGAGAACAATAGTATTATATGCTTGCATGTAAGTTTGACTTTGTTCCATGCTTGTCATAATAGAGAACAGCAAATATAATACTCACTTACCCTCCATAATTCAACCACGTATTTTATTTGCTTTGGATTTTTGTAAGTAATGTGTCAGACTACTTTCAGGCCCTAGAGAAAATCTGTGCTACAGAGAATGCTAATTCTGACCTGAAAAAAACCTCTGGAGCATGACCTTGCCAAACAGAGATGGAGCCCCCTGACTGAGTGTAATTTTTCAGCTCTTTCTTTTTTTCCTGGTTTTCTTTTCACAGATGAAAATTTCCTAGTTAGAAGGTTACTGTCTTAAATTAAGACTTTATATTTCTTTTTTTTAATTTTATTTTATCGCATTCCACTCCACTTTTTTCGCATTTTCCCTTGATATATGGACCACCCAGTTGTTTTAAGACAGCTGTCAAAAAATATGCAATAAGAGGATTGTGCTCAGTTTTGCAGGATGTAGCTGTGCAAAAGGTTAAGCAGAGACCCTAGATATGGCAGACCCATGTCTTACTGCTAACACCACCTTAGGCAAAGCTCAGTTGGCTTCATTTTTACAAGTCTGACCTCTAAATGTAAATTAATTCTTTTCTACCTGTGGTGAAATGATTTGTAAAGGAATGTTTTATGTGAGCTGAGTAGTAAAAATTACAGCCCTTTTCTATTTGAGTTAGACTGTCTGGCACTTTAATGAATTCTGGAAACACTCATTCTCGGCCTTTTAGCAAAGACCAACTTTATCTGAACTCTGGTACTCTCTCTGTCAGACACTGATTGAAGAAGGCCATTCCTTTGCTAGCTTGCCTTCATAAGCAAAAAATGGAAGAGATTGTTTGCCCTGAATAAAGGATGGGATTGTTTAGGACTGTTGTAGTCGATTCACCATTTGATATCTGCTATCTGTAAGAAATCTGCTGCTTAAAATGGAGCTCAGGGGTGTCATACACAGCTATCCACTCTGTTCAGTCACCAGTCATTCATAAAAAGCATCTCTGTATCAGTGCATTTGAAAATGTTATTTGATTGAAATTTATGGTCAGGAAATTTGAGGTCCTGACAGGACTTCGAATCTTGTTATTGTTCTCCAGTTGACCCCGGATCTGATGATATTTTGCTGTGTGTTCACATTTACTCTCAAGGCCTGTTTACTCCAACTGGCCCTTGTGTTCCTCCCAGAAGACATGATATTTTACTCTATCTTGTTAAGGACTGAGTAATGGTGAGACCTGTACATTCCCAGTAGGAAAAAGCAGTGTCAGCCAACTGATCTTCATCAGCTGCTGCAGTAGTGGGTCTCAAACGCTACTTGCTTCATTTCTAGATCTGATGAGAAAAACACTGGGAAGGGTGGTTGTCTCTCTCCTGCAGTGAAAGGTCTGGAGACAATAATGAAAGACCAGCCTGTCCCTCAGGAAGAATAGAAATATTATACAGCAATAAAAGAAATCTGTCTCAAATCAGTTCAAGCTGGGGTGTCAAGATGTGCCTCTAAGTGTTAGCACAGGCTTATCTATTGTGAAGGGAAAATGAACCATGTTGTAGTGGGATTTTAGGCTGAATGAGAATCTAACCCTCAGCATGGCCCTTGCTCCAAATCAAGCCTTACATGTTTGTTTTTGTTTGCCTAAGTCACTGCACAACCAGGATGTGGGAGGAAAAGTTGTTTGCTTTCATATCAAAGAAAGTTTATTCGCGAAAGATGCAAGTAAAATGCACCACTGCTTAAGGCTTCCAGATGGCAAGAACGCCGGTGTTTGGAAACCTGCAGCTTTTGCCTCAAATATTTTAGGAAAGTTTATGTGGCATGTACAGAATTACTCTGTACTGAAATAAATGCTTGTAGACTTTGTTTCAAGAGCCTCCTTTGCTACACAGTATCCCTCACTACTACTAAAGTGTTTGAGTTTGGGGTTTTTTGTTTGATTTTTAAAAAGTTTAAACAAACAAAAACCCCAAAACAAAACGCAAACCCAAACACACACAACAGAAAACCCAAAGAGTGGGGCTCTTAAGTTTAAAATTGGTTATGCTCCTCAAGGGAAAGTTTTTGCCCAGCGCTCTGTCATACTCTGACTTAAATGTTACTGTAATAGGTTTGTGCCAGTCTGGAGTCATTCTCCTCTCTCTCCCTCTGGAGCAGGGCTGATTTCCTGGTCATCCAGTTCAGTTTACTAAACCAGCAGCTAGCCAACCATGTCCCCCATTCCTCCCCCAATTGCTTTTAGATTACTAAGAGAAAACATCTCTTAGGGGTGTGCAAGGGGTAGTAGTAGTACAAGCATTTAGGGAGGGGACACAGAAATAATTGGACAAGTAGTTGGGAGGGAGCTGTAGCAGCCCAGTTCTACTTGGCTTAGGTCCCTTTATAAATGGCTAAGAGTTAACCCGTACCACCCTCTCTTTTCAGAATACTCTCCACATAGCTTCTCTATTGTTTGCTCTCACCAGATCTTTACATCTTTACACATGTTCTCTCATCTTTCACGCTGGTTGTACTACTTACAGATGATGTTTCTTTCATCCCATCAATTTGGGAGAAATGATATTTTCAATCATTTCTTTCTCAAAAATATTTTTGGCCACATGAAACAAAGCATCTGCATGTGTGACGAGTTGATGAGAACTGGCATGGGAATTGTTTGCGTCGATGGGACTGATGTGTTATTCATAGGCACATAGCCTGAAAGGGGTTAAGTTTTTCCTCTCTTTGATACTGTCTTTGATGTCTGAATTTACCTAAATGAAGCTTCTTTTGCTCTTGTGTATTCATGTTGCATTTGGCACCATCATACACAGTCTGTCTATAAAACACCAATGTACCAGATTTAGCCAAGTTATTAATATTCAGGTATTTGTTATTCCCACAAATAATGTCAAATGCGAGCCGAGTGCCTGCTTCACAGCCTTCCTAGTATATAAGTGACTTCAGGCATATTGTGTATCTACACAAATGTATCTGAACATGCTTCCATACTTGCTGGTATGTTTTGCTGGCTAAATCAGAGGTGTTGGAATTTGTCAGGCTCCTTTTGTGTCCCTCCCACAGACATTTTCCCAGAGACTGAAAAGCATCTTCTAAATAAGAATATTTACACAAAGTCATTGGTCATCAAGTACATGAAGACAACCAGCAGCAGTGCTTTTTATGCTCTTGGAAGTGTTAACTCTTCAGTTTGTTTATGGCAGTAGTAAGCATGAGGATGAGCACACAGGATATTTTTATATCTAGAGAGAACGGTTCAAAGTTTAAGTGCTGTCTGTCTGCCGTTTGCAACAAGCAGTCAGTGTGGAAGGACTCCATGTAGGAAGTGGGATAGTTGCTGTACTTGATAGAGAATTCTGTTCCAGGAGTACTCCTGTTTTGATTAATTCTACACCCATTGCCAGACCTTGTCTGTAGGTCTTTTTCTCTTCTGAGTTTTCAAGAGGGCAACAAAGAAGGCTATGGCTTAGAGAAACAGAGTGTTGCAGTTCACATACTTTGTGCCTGAAATATCTGTTTCATTCCTGCCTGAAATTCCCAGTTTCCCCCGTTATCAGGCTGAACTTTCAGTGTTAGTTTTAACATTTAGAGGAAGCAGTTGTTCAAAATGTAAACTTTTAAATACAGTAGTTGGTGTGGCTACATGATTTTTGACTTTCCCTTTAGGGTCTAGGGGAAAATGTCCATAACACAGGGCTGCATGGTGTTAAAACTGAATGTCTCCCTTAAAAGACACTAGAAAACATTTTTGGAATGCTCTCTCTTTCAGCTTGGGCCTGTTGAAGGTCCAAAATGTTCACATGCAATTCTATGGTATTTGAAAGTGTGTTTTGTCTTGAATTTGTTTTTATCTTGCTTCCACTGGAAAAAAGCTGGGTGTATCATGCTGATACTAGTAGAACCCACAGGGAAGCAGTATGTCTGCTAGTACTGTGCCTATATCTGGAGACTCAATGGTGTTGGGACAAAATGCATCAGGAGGATATAAACTTACCTGTTTTCAGGAGCTTTTCCTTCATTTTTGCTTCCCAGCAAAATTAAGCCTACAGCATGTGCAGCAAATTAAGACTGCTTCTGTGAATCTTGAGGTGCCAGGGATGTGTCAAACATGAACCTTCAGCTGTAAAAAGGCTTGAATTCGGTATAACTTCTTTGGTTTGCTCTGTAATTATATCTTTGGTAACTCATGCTGTTGAATTCATCCTGCCATGGTGTGGTTGGTAACCTCTACGATTTCCTGCTGTTCAAACAAGCAGGTGCTTGAGGTGAAAAGCAACACCAAAAGTTAAAAAAATACAAATATATCCATCAGCTTTGATTTCTCCAGGTGATATTCACAAGCACTAAGGTTTGGGTTGGTTTGTTTTTCCCCCTTTACATAGAAGTAAGATGAGCTCTGGAAAGGATGTTGCAGAAGCATGACTTGATATAGTTTAATTTAGGAGCTAAATCCCCTTTTAGAGGAACTAAACTCTGTCCCCTGAAATGGGGAAATCGAGACTGAGTAGAATGACTAGAGCAAAGTCAATAATTGTGAATGTTTTCATCATTAATGCCCAAGCCAAGATATTGTGTGGGGCTATGTTACATCACTCGGGACATTGGTTTAGAAATTGTGTGGGACTAGATGCATGTAAGTCCGTAGGTTAATGAGACAACAGCCTGTGTAGAATCAGAATTGTTTAGGTTGGAAAAAGCTTTTAAGATCATGAAGTCCAGCCATAAACCTAACACTGACAAGTCCACCACTAAACCAGTCCCTAAGTGCCATATCTGCATGTCTTTTAAATACCTCCAGGAACGGCGACTTCACCACTTCCCTGGGCAGTCTGTGCAAATGCTTGACAACCATGAAGAAATGTTTCCTAATATCCAATCTGAATGTTTTGTAACATACGAACAGCTTGAGGCACAGCTTGGCACAGCTTGAGCCTGTTTCCTTTTGCCCTGTCACTGTTACTTGGGAGAAGAGATGAGCTCCCAACTCAATACAACCTCTTTTCAGGTAGCTGTAGAGAGTGAGAAGGTCCCCCTTGAGCCTTCTCTTCTCCAGACTGAACAACCCCAGTTCCTTCAGCCCCTCCCCTTAAGACTTGTGCTCTCAACCCTTCATCACTGTCGTCCTTCCTTGGACCACTCCAGTACCTCAATGTCTTTCATATAGTGAAGGACCCAAAACTGAGCACAGTATTTGGGGTGTGTCATAAAAGTATGACTACAAAAACTTTTGGTTTTGTACAGAAACACTTTCAGAACTATCATCTTGGGAGGCAGTGGAGGGAAGCCAAAATATCTAAGGACAGGGAGGGGAGAACTTGCCAGTACTTGATTTGTGAATGAAAGAGAAAGGAGGTCTTAATAAAAGTGACATGTAAATCCTCTCTTCCAGTTTTCACCTGGCAGCCACGAAAGGGCATGCGGAGTGCCTCAGGATCATGGTGACACATGGTGCAGATGTGACAGCCCAAGATGGTGCAGGTATGCCTCTGTGAACCTACACATGTGGTATAATTCACTCAATTTGCCTGTGTAGTTCTTGATGTGCAACTACAGATTTGATAACCCTGCTTTTCCCTACATGACATGTAGGACAGCAGTTGTAACACTTACAGGTTTAGGCATACTTGCTTTTCTGCATATAGAATTCAGATTCTAAAGCCCTTTCAAACTTTTGATCTAATACTATAAATGTCAGGATTTATAGCAGACTCCAGAAGTAAAATAGTTTATAGGTTATTTTTGGGGTTTTTATTTATTTTGAAATAAATTCCTCCGACTTTTTTGTTAATTTCTTGAGGCTTTTTACAGTTTAAATCAAGATATTCCATGTTGCTTTTATGCGCATCCAAGCTATTAACCCCATTAACTGTTACAGGAGTTGCAGTAAGACATTTCCTCAGGATTATGAGAAGAGCTGATACAGGCCAAAAGAGAGCTGAGAGCTATTAAGTGTGCTGTTTCAGCCCACTAAAGTCCTGTGCCTTAATTGCTACTTCACTAAGAGAATGATGGGACCTGAATTTGAAACTGGCATTCTTCTTAATAGATTTCAGTGGAATCCATGCCCAGCATTTTCTCTGGTTAGCTGAGTCACCTGAATGAGCTGACAGCTGTATGAGCTGTCAGCATTCCATCTTTCCAGTAATGACCTGTAAACGTTGGGCTCACCGGTTCTGTCATATGTGGAAATGATTTGCCTCTATAAGGAAATATCAGGGATAGGGAAGAAGCATTCAGATTATACATAATGATAAGAGAATATATGTGTGTGATACAGACTATTATTCAGTATTCATACTTCATCTTGCCTCAGGATTTATTAGTTGTTTGGATAATAAGAGGTTGCCTGCTCTCACCTGAGAGTGTTGACCCAGTATTCATTAGAGAAAGCCTTGGCTGTAGTAGTCACATTATTTACAGCGAGTTTCTGTTGTCACAAGTGGCTCTGTCTGTATTGAGTACTAAATCTTGGCTTCTTCTTTCTTAGTTACACAGATAATTTATTCTTTTGCTGTCTTGGCCTCTTCAATTTTTCAGATGCTCCATAAGATGAACCAAGAGGGTAGACTGCAGTCTTTCATCACAAATCCATAGTCAGTAAATCACTATTGCATAGCTAAACATGTACTCATGTGCGCTAAATACATGAACAGAAGAGGGAATTGAGACGCAAACCCAAGTAGGCCATGTTCTGAGTCTTCTACATGCACTTTATGGATGATACGAATTCATTGTAGTGTGGTTCATTTGCCTTGTTTTGCTGGGTTCCTTTTTTATTGCCAAATGGAAGAAATCACAAAGACACTTGAGAGACCTCTCTCTACCAGGGAGGCTGAGTAATTCAAGAAAATTAAGTTTTAAGAAGCACAATGGCACAATCTTAGATTTACCTCTGCCAGGCTATATTCTGACACAGTGTTTGTGTTACTCTGTTACCTGCCTGAACAACAGTGTGTCATAAATACATTCTGCTTGATATAGCTTTTTATTTCTTTTTCCTCTATCCTTACTTTCATGTGCTGTGATAGGAAAAAGATAATTCAAAATTTTGCCTTTGTCATAGAAGAGTTTATTCCTGTACCTTGGCATGATTGAATGGTTAATTTGGTTTGCTTTTACTAATTTAGGACACAGTGCTTTACATCTTGCAGCGAAGAACAGCCACCCTGATTGCATTAAGAGGTTACTTCAGGTAAAGTATATTATTAACTTAATTTTAATTTTTGAAGTTTTCCTTTTGTTCTTCTAGATTGGCTCTACTAGATATTGGCACATTTCCTCATAATCTGCATCACACTCTCACACTTTTGCCCTTTCTCCTTGCAATCAAGACCTGTGCTGAAGTTTAAAGACCTTTTAGGCATTGAGAATGGATGATAGAAAGCAGTGTGGTATCTTCTCTGAATGTTCCACAAATACAGTGTTCCATGTGCAGCTGATCTGACATAGCAGATTTGGGTTTCAAGCAGGTTGCAACTTTTAACTTCCTGTGTTTTGTCTGTGTGGCTGGATGGCTTTCAAGTAGATGGGTTAAGAGATATAGAGGAAAAGGATTTTTTACTTCTAGGGGGATTGTGATATTGTTCCACTGGAATGCTTTCTGTCTGTTGTTGACCACAGAAATGTCTGTTAACTTTGAAGTCAAAAGGAGAAGAAACAAAACCAATTTAGATGTGAAAATACGGAAATACTCAAACCCTCAGTGGAATGAGGCAAAGGACAATGAGGGGTTTAGAGAGGGAGCAGAAAGAATGGAGAAAGAAAATACAGAAATGAAGATGATTAGAAGACTTTTGTAGTACTGAGGATGAAGAGACAACATGTGTTAGTAAGCAAGAAGAAACATCGTCCATCTTGGCTCCATTTCAGAGGGTCAGATGAGTTTTGATGGAGATGTGATCAGAGGAACGGAACAGCTTTTTGGGAGCTTGGAATTATAGGTAATACTGTGGCAAACCCACCTGAGGGGAGCAGTAAAGAAAGAGAATGGAATGGTTTGTATACAAACCCCTGGTTACCTTGGGGCTCTCCAATTGTCCTGTGACTGACCTCTGTCAGTGTCTCTGACAAAACTATCCAGTTACACTGATTCACCTCCATACTCATTGCAAGCTGTCCCTCCTGTTCTTCCACACCTGGAAAGGGTTATCAGTTCTTTTCCAACATAAACGATTCTATGATCATTAACCACTGAGGCTCCCTTATTCAGGATTTCACTGTGAATACTTAGTACTTCTAACACAAACCCATTTACAGCATAAACAGTGACATCAAGCCGTCACTGGTGGTATCACATGCAGCGGCATCAGCGTGGCAATTAAATGTGTTTAGTACCAAATATCTGCTGGCTATTCACTTACTAGCTACAACCACGGAGTGCTTTTGTTGATATTTTCCTGATTTTAGTGCAATTTGCATATTTCTAAATATGTTTGTAAGTGCAGACCCATTGGTAATACTCTACAATAATTCACGCTCTTCAGATTACTTTGTTTCTGTGGACTGGCTTGTGGTGATATAAACTGTAGCTGTGAGGAGTGCCTAATCTTGTCATGATGGAGGTGTATTAAAACAGGCTAAATAATTATTTTAGACAGACAAAATCTTTACCTTTTTGTTACAGAATGTGGTAATCTATGTGAACCTGTTTTCCCAGAAAATCATAAAACTGTTAGAGGCAGTGCTACATTTGAAAGGCAAAAGATTAATGTTTCCTTGGAAGCCCATTATTTCAGGGTCATATCTTCTCATGTTCAAAGGAGAGCAGTGAAGCCAGATGCAGAAGGTCCTAGAGCACAAGTCTGATGAGAAATGGTTGAATTGCTTAGTCTGGAGAAGAGAAAGCTGGGGGGGGGGGGGGACCTTATCACTCTCTACAGCTACCTGAAAGGAGATTATAGTGAGGTGGGGTCTGTCTGTTCTCCAAGTAACAAGTGATAGGACAAGAGATAACAGCCTCAAGCTGTGCCAAGGGAGGTTTAGACTGGATGTTAGGGAAAATTTCTTCACTGGAACAGGCTGCCCAGGGCAGTGGTGGACTCACTGTCCCTGGAGGTATTTAAAATATGTGAGGATGTGCTATTTAGTTACATGGTTTAGTGGTGGGCTTGGCAGTGTTGAGTAACAGTTGAACTCAATGATCTTCAAGGTCTTTTCAAACCTAACCTATTCTGCAATTCACTGATTCTTTTTCTTCGATGTAAACTAAGACTGAAATCTTCTGTACCAAAACAAGTTTGAGTAAAGTTTTGAAATTAGACTTTTTTTTAAAACTATTTATTTCTTTGAATTCTAGATTGATCACTAGTACCTGGTGGCTTGTAACACCACAAAATGTAACTGGATTGTTGATACTTTAGTTTTACAAATGCAAATGAAGCCTTAATGCCTTCAATAGAAATAAGGCAAGACTAAATGCTTTCAGTATAAGCTGGTACCAAAAAAGGAAAGACCAGATCGGTAGAGAGGAAAGCTGTACCTTTCTTCCATATTCTTTTCCGGAGTAGCCAATAAAACTTTTCTCAGAGATGTTCTGCACTTTGTCCTTAGCATCAAAACTTTTTATTTTCTTGGTGTTTCTCTAATTGCCTCTTTTTTTTTTTTTATTTCCCCTTATTGAACTGTTCAGAGTAAATGTCCAGCAGAGACCACTGACAATTCTGGAAAAACAGCTTTGCATTATGCAGGTAACTTCTTCGTCAAAAACTGGTATTATTTGTTTTGTCATGCTTCATATTCGTAGCTCTTCAGCCTGGTGGAGCATTTTAGATTTTAGTTACCTAAATACAGTGACTCCATCTGACTGTTTACAAATTTCAAGGTTGTTTTTTTAGTAAACACTGCAAATACCGAATTTCAGTTAATTACAGTTATCAAGCTTAACATGCACACTTGCAAGTGCATAGCCACTGCAATACCAAAAATTAGATTGATTTTTATTTTGGTTTTCAAAGGTTGTATCTTCTTATGCTAATTTGGGCCATGAGTATCAGTTGTATTTCTGCATACAATTTGCTGTTCATCCTTTCATTCTTTTTTTCCTTTCATGCTTGTTGTCTTTATTCTTTTTAGCTTCATGTGGTTGTCTCCAGGCAGTTCAACTTCTGTGTGAACAGAAATGTCCAATTAACATCAAAGATTTGGTACGTACCTCTTCTCCCATTGTGTCCTTCGGATACTTAAGAACTTTTAGCACCCGCCACTCCAGTCAATCTCAGGTGCAGCAGTTCAGAGCAATACTATCCGTATATTTCTTCTTGGATTTCTCTTGTGGAGGAAGTTCCTTCTGCAGTTTGCCATAGCAGAGGTGGGGTTGTCTTCCCCATCCCTCTGGGAGTCGGTGGGAAGAACAAGGGAGAGGGAGTGAGTGGCTGCATGGTTCTGAGTTACCGTCTGGGTTTAAACCATGCCAGCCTCTAAAGGTGTTTTCCAACTAAGTTATTCTGTGTATGAAATTAAGTACTTTGTGTTGTACTTAGTTAAAGTGACCATTTTTATTGTGACACTACTTAAAGTTCCAAAATCATGTCATAGCATTAAGCAAACAGTGGAAGCATTTCTATTCTACTCCTAATGCTTTGCATCCCCAGTGGTCAAGAAAGGAATTAAAGTAAACCCATCTACATTTATGATACATCAGAAAAAGGTACTGATAGCATCTTGTGTTGTACAGAAGTGAAGCTCATGACTGACCTTGAAATCTCAGGGTGATATTTGCAAGTGGATGGATTATTGTTCATAGTTTCTTTAAATGCTTTTCTAGGATGGGAACATACCTCTGCTGCTTGCAGTACAAAATGGTCATACAGAAGTCTGCAAACACCTTCTGGATCATGGAGCAGACATCAACACCAGGGATAAAAATGGAAGGTACAGCAGATTCAAATGTTAATTCTTCCCCAAGGCTGACTGTCAAATGAAGCTTTCTTCTTAAATCCTTCCCAAAGTAGTTGTTTAGTGAAAACATATGTAGTGAAATATATGTACACCAAAATAGTGAAACGTATATTCACCAAAATAGTGAAATAATGCATTCTGTACTATAGAGCATATCCTGATTGTTGAGAAAGCTTACAGAATTCTGCCTAAAGGAAAAGGTGAAACTATGTAACTGTAAAACTAATGTGCCTGTAAGATATCCCTCAGGCTACCATAGCAGTAAATCCCATTTGTAACTAATTCCTACAAGAACCTGATTCATAGCACTTACCTACACATCACTTTGTATATGCGCCAGTTTTAAATGCTGCTCTCTTCTCGTCATGACTTAGTTTCTGCAACTTAAATCCTAAAACTGTTACTTGGCACAACATCTGTGGAAGGTTCTTTTTTCCACCGTAATGCTGCCACAGCAGCGAAAGAAAAACACAGCAAAGCTATGTAGTAGAGATACCGTTGTCTTAGAAGGTGCCATTTAGAAATTTGCTGCATTAATAGACTGTGTGTGTGTGTCAGAAAACATTTTAAAAAGCAACATCCTTGTAGTGAAAAATGCTTTTTTTTTGATGGTACTGATGAAGATTTAAAAAATATGGACTATTTTATAACCAGTTGGTTAAACTGTGAAGGTAAAGCAGGATGCTGAGAAGACATGGCACTTAGACCTGATAGGAATCTTGATTATTGTATGTGACACAATGCTCATGATGTTCTTCAGCAGCGCCTGGGAGGATAAGACTGGGCCCTAACTTGTTTTTTATCAGTCCAAACTTTATTAGTGTGCTCTTTGTTTTCAGTTGTCTAAAGAAAACCCCTTTGTCGTCGGTGCTTTGAACCTGAGGTGCTGCCCACTCTGGGACCTCTGCCTTCCCCTCACTGTCTTACTGTTTAATCAACAGACAGCGTTAGGAGTTTCTGTTAATTAGATGAGGGTGTTTCTGTCATAGATAGGACAGACTTGCGTTTTTGTATATTCTCCTTTAAGAAAGTACTGTTTGTAGAAGCAAGAAAATAATATAACATGAAATACGCCATTTTACTTCTCACTTTCTTTCAGATGAGAGGGACTACTCTTGTATCTCATGTTCACAAAAATGGTTAAGTTTTTACTGAAAAAGGGAGAAGCCTTATTGGGAAAGGAAGGGGATAATCTTTGAAAATGGCATCTCAAATTTCATATCTTGTGCAGACTAAGCAAGTTATTTTGGTAATCTAAAATCATCCCTATGACTCTGGGAGTGTTAGCCAAGTTGCCAGTCAGCACTACATTTTAGCACAGTGCTGCAACAGCCGTTGCTTCTCCAGGGCTCACCCACTACAGGGAATACGTTTAATTCATCAGTCAAGTAATTGTCTTAGTATCTAGTAAATATTATCATTGTAGTAACTTTCCAGTTTCATGTCTTCACTGTGGAGTGTGTTTGTCAGTGAACTTGGCCAGCCTGTTAAGGCATGCTTTCATACTGAGAAGGGAGAGTTATGCCCAAGCAGGAAAGTAGTATTAGGTTGTGCCTGAAAGGTGTGTCTTTCTGTGTGTGTGTAATTATTCTGTACATCTTTTATAACCCCTTCAAGTAATTGAGATACAGCTTGTTAGTAAAACACTCCTGTATGCTACTCTTACTGTAGGATCTGGCACTGTCTAGCTATCCTGTGTTGGAGAGGGGATTTACTGGTGCTCCAATGGGCCTTTTTTTAAACCCTGATTAGATCAGGATTTGAGGTTTGTTCTGCTTTTTGGTTGAAATATGTTTGTCTGTTTTGTCTTAAAAGCAACATGTGAAGGGCAGCGGCAATGTAATAAATGCTTTCATGTGCCACCACTTGCAGAGCTGTAATTGGAGTGTGTCAGTGAGATTTGATAGTCTGACTTTATCCTGCAGCCATTTCTATGTGTGAGTCTTCTCTTAGCCTCAGGAACCCATTTTTAGACATGTTTGGAGACCTGTGCAAAGCATGCCAGGTCTTTGCAGAAGGTCCTGCAGGGGAGTGTGGGGAAGAACAGGGACAGGTAGGCCAGTGTTTGTAAGGAGAAACAACAGTTACACGTATGTGTCAGTACACTTTGATAAAATCTTGGGCCTTATTGCACAATAACCGACACTCTTCCTGAAAAAACAATGAGCTGCTGCTTAAAGAGGACACTCTTGACACTTATTCTGTTTCTGTTTTGTCTGTTTTATCCAGAACTGCTTTAATGATGGCTTGTGAAGCTGGTAACCTTAACATGGTGGAAGCCTTGCTTAAGAAAGGCGCAGATGTCAGTTTAGTAGATGTCTTTGGACACAATGCCCTGCATTACTCCAAGCTGTCTGAGAATACGGGGATACAGAATCTCCTGTCATCGAAGTTATCTCAGGATGTGGGTATGTAAGAGATTCAGACCTGCAGTTTGTCACTTCTTGAACTGTCTGCATATATGTTCACCAATGCAAAAATTTACTTCATAAGGTAGCTTGAAAAGTTTCAAAATACATCTTCAAAGATGATCTGAGGCTTCCCAAAACAGGAAAATGTGATCTTTGCCATAGATTGTAATATTTAGCATGGGATAAAGCACTAAGCAGGGCAGAAAAGGTGTTTTGGAGAAAGAAAAGGTAAGCTGATGTAGCAGCATTATAACGTCTTGCATACAATTTGGAATAGAGCCTTTTTTATTACGTGAAAGAGTAACACAGAGCTCATTAGCTGAGTGGTTGGAGAAGGAACTAATGCAAACAGAGGGTTTTATGGTCAAATTGATGGATCTCTGAAGTAGAAAGCTAATGTTCTAGAATGGTGCGAGACTATAGGAGCATAAGAATTGTCACAATCCTTCAAATTTTATCTTAGCATGAAACCCCAAAAAGCAGTAGCGAAACTACATGGTCCAAATGGAATTTGGAAATTAAGTGTATTTCTCAGATTTCAGACAGGAGTTCAGAAACCAAACAAAGTATTTATGATGTTCCAAGTAGAGCTGAGAGATGGGTTGGGAAATGACAAAAAGCTGTTCTTAATGCCACTTCTTTTCTGCTTCACAGATACAAAGTCACCAACAAGAGCAAAACAGGTATTTGTCCTCTTGGTTTCAGAAATGCAAAATATTGCCTTGTAATTTAAGAAAAAACAGTAATTGACTAGAAGTAGTCAGTTACTAGTAATTAGTGTTTCTAGTAGTAAGTGTGATTAGTAAGTCACTGTGCTGCCATTGACAGTTCTGTAGTATGGAAGATTTTTGTTGGTTGTTTAGTGTTTCAGAAACATCACTTTTAGATTTAGCTTTTCTCTGTAATAGCAGCCAGCACCCTCAGTAAGACAAGGAAAGGAGGTCATTGTGTATGTGCATATGCATGACAGCAAGATATACCACTTTTCTCATGTGTGATGTAGGAGTTTCGCTTTTGGGCTCCCAGTATGTTTAAACTGTAGAGAAGATGATCTAGAAAAGTTTCCTCTTTCTAAAACATGCAGTTGAAGGGTTATCCCTGGTTACATCTTACTGGAGAACCACACCTGTGAGAATTCTAGAAGATTTAGGCAATTAAATTAATTTCTTTAATTTTCTATTTAGTATCATATCTTGGAGTACAAGTAGACCTGCTGGTGGCTGGGAAGTGGATATGGGTGCATTGCATTGGTTCATTCTTTCTCTGAGTGGAGACATGGGTTTTTCAGGGAGCTCAGGCAGAAGCTGCTGGAGAGGAAAGATGGTAGCTGTTAAGAGTTGCATGACTGGACTATGTATGAATGGAAGTCTTTAAGATCACTAGTGCTAAGCCTATTATCAGCTGCTGCTTTTTCACTAAATCTTGTTTGTTTTCACTGAAGCATGGATTACAAGGGCGCAGGTTCTTATTGTCAGGCATGTTTAATATCTTTGTTTTAATAGACATATGGTCTTTAGATAGAAAAAAAAATGAGGCATTGCATGAGCTGCAAGAGTTTATATTAATGTGGGATTTTTTTTACTTTTTATTTTACAAACAAAACAACTTGCTGGGACTTTACTAACCAAACTAACAAACCTACCTTTTCTGGCTGGTGAAACCTTCAGCATGATCAAGGCTCTAAATTAAGTTCAGAAAGAAGTGGAACTCCAAAAAAAACGCAAAGCCCCACCTCCTCCTATCAGTCCTATTCAGGTAAAGAAAAGACCAATTTTGAGATGCTTTTAAGGGATGAAAAGGGTTTTGAACATGGTGTGAATGGTGTGGGCTGGATTTGCTCTGTCACTGTTATTTTATGTGTTTGTCTTGCCAAGAGTTCTTTTCCTGAAATTAGGATGACACCATGAAAACCCATGACACATGTTGATTAGGTTAACTAAGTAAAATTGCTTGAAATGCGGCATGGTCTAAGATACAACTGTACGAATTTTACTGTACAATTGTTTCTTCCATCTAAAGTATAAAAAATGCATAAAATATGTAGTATAAAATATGCAGTTTAATAGTTAGGTTTAATATACCTGTATAGCAGCTACACCGTATATGTAATACTGACTCATGAAAGCACTGAAAAATCTGATCTGCTTTTTGAAACTGACTTTGGTTAGTGCAGGGAAAAGTGCTCTTTAATATGGGTGTATGTATTGGGCACGTTACAGAGGTAGTTACATGTACATGTATGTATACATATTTATTTATATAAAATATTTTGCAGCTTAGTGATTTGTCCTCTCCACACTCATCCACATCAACTCCCATGACTGGAAAAGGGCAGGCTTTCTTTGCTGATCAAGTGTGCAAGGTATCAGTTTTCTGTTCTTATGAAGCTTAGGGAAAGAAAGTAATGTATCCATTTTGCTTAATGACCAGTTTTGCTGTACAGTCTCATGTGAATTAATTAGCTGAGTTTTAGGAACAAAAATGGGTCCAAAACTACTTCAATGTCATTTATAAAGCAAGTGAGGGTTACTTTAATGTTTACTGAATGGGTTAGGAATATGGCTATGAAAATAAGTAGTAATGCTGTGAGAGCTCATTAGGTAATATCCACGAAGTGCATGGCATTGTGCACTGCAAAAAGTAGAGATCCTTCTTCCAGAAGATATTAGGGAACTGGTTGGTTGTGATCTCCATCTTATGGTAGTGAAGTGCTTGTTTTCTTTTAATTCATGACAATATACTGTTATTATTTATCACAGTGGCTGCATCTTTCCAAACTATGAGATAGTTACCCATATTTCATTAATATTTAATGAGAATTGGGCAATGGAACTTGAATGGATTTAGCAGATCTTGAAATATTGGCCGCCTGCTACAGTTAAGAGAAATACACTTTGGCAGTCTTTATCCATCAAGTTCTATACTGTTTATACTTCTCTTTGGTGAACTGTCCAACTTTACATCTGCTTTTTGTGAAAGCATTTTCTTTTGGTGTCTCAACAGGAAGAATTCAGCTCCTTGAATCGAGATAATAAAGACAGACTGAGTGACAGCACAACAGGTATACAGTAGCACTTCATTCTTATTTTTATATTTGGTAAGGTGTTTTAGATGGTGTGAAATGTTGCAATCTGGTCATAATTCCCCCATGTCCTTCCACTTAGAAGCAGAAACAAAAGAAGTACTTAGGAGTAATGTTTTGTAATTTCACTGCCAGATGCCCACCAAACCTCCTGCTTCTGTTGGGTGATCTAACACATTTTTGGGGAGAGTTTCTAGGAACAGTTTGCTTGCTCAGTTTGCTACACTCAGTCATCATGGGACCACACTGTTCAATTTGAAAGGTTAGAATAACTAGCTGGTATTCCAGCTTTTTTAAAGTTCTTTAATCTTTTGTTTTTATTCTCCAAAGGTGCTGATAGTTTACTGGATGTGAGTTCTGAAGCTGACCAGCAAGATCTACTTCTGTTGATGCAAGCAAAAATTGCTTCTTTGACATTGCACAATAAGGAGCTGCAGGACAAATTACAGGTGGCTTATTTTTGTGCTGTTCTAGTGCTCTCTTTAATCTGCTAACAGAACAAAGAGCTGCTTACCATTTTTAAAGAGATGTACTGTGAAGATAATTTAACGAGCTTGTTGATGGTAAGATCGTGGAAACACTCTGCCCCGAGGGATTAAGTCAGTGTTTTGATCATCTCACTTTTCCCATAAATTACTGAATAACTTTGTTTATTATGATAACCACATTCTAAAAGATGTTGTTAACAGTTGTGTTAGCAGAGTTTTAATTTGCATAGCTTTGATTATTAGCTTATGGAGATCAGCCCAGACTTTCAGAGGGGCTTGGCACTTGCTGCCTTCTCTAGCTGTAGATGACTAAATGGGAGCAGCTGGGCTTTGAATTTTTCTAAAACTTTCTTCCATGGCGCTTTAATTGTCTGTCTCTGGAGGATGTGGCAACATTTCCTTGCTTACTCTGTTCTAAAAAATATAATCATGTACTTGCTTTCAGTGTGCCATTGTTTGGGTTTCTTTTTTACATAGGAAAGAACACCTAAAGAAGTGGATTCAGCTGTAGAATCTTATCATCCAACCCAAACAGAGTTCAAACAAACAGCAGTTAGACAAAATGAGTTCTCAGTTCAGGAGCTTAAGTCTTCGTTAAATGCCACCCAAACTCAAGAAAAGTTGACAAGCCCCAGTGAGGTAAAAACTAAGTACCTCCAGGAAGACTTAAAGGATGTGCAGAGGAAATTAGAAAATTCTGAAGACAAAAGAAAGCAGATTGAAGCTCAGGTCCCATCTAGAGTCCCAGAAACAGCTCATTTAAATAGCACAAACATTTCAGAAAATGGTTCTGATCTTAACCTGAAGTTCCAAGGAACTCAGAACAGGTATGAGGAAGCTGTGAAAGAGGGTTTGAATGTACAAAGGCAAATGAAGCTGGGTCTTGTTTCCTTTGAAAGTGAAGAAACCAGTTCTGATACAAGTAGGTTAAAGGTTACATATGAAGAAGTTGAAATGCTTAAGCAAGAATTGAAGAGAGCGTTGGAGGAAGGTGAAAGACAAAAAGAGAAAGTGAGAGAGCTACAGAAAAAGTTTGAAGAAAGAGAGCAGAATGTGGGAAACAAATTGTCTGTGGAAGAGTGTGAGGAAATGAAGATGTCTTATTGTTCAGTTATTGATAACATTAATCAGGAGAAAGCATTGTTGATTGAGAGGTACAAAGAAGGGCAAGAGGAAATTAAAAGGCTACAGGACAAGCTGAAAAATCAGACACAGTTGGAATCTAGTGCTGAAGCTGGAGAAATGAAGGATGTGAGGCACAAAATGATAGATGAACTCAATAGACAACTTAGTGAATTATCTCAGTTGTACAAAGAAGCACAAACAGAGCTTGAAGGCTATAGGAAGAGAAAAACTCCTGATGATATAGCTTTGGACTACATTCCTAGAGAAGAACATGAGAAACTGATGCAAGTAACAAGTTCTCTGAAATACAAAGCAGAGAATGAATTATCAGAAATGAAATCCCAGTACACCAAAGCATTAGATGAAGCAGAAGAACTAAAGCAACTGTTAGATGCTCAGAAACAAAACTCTTTGCCCATTACTGAACACCAGCAGGTGATGAATGCACTCGGAAACACTCTGAAGGAAATGGAGGAAGAAATAAATGAGCTCAAAGGGCTGCTTACCAGCAAGGAAAGTGAAGTAAGAAACTTACAGAAGGAATTACTAGAAGAAAAGGCTGCAATTAATGAAGTGATGGTACCCAAGGCTACATATGAAAAGCTGCAGTCGTCACTAGAGCGTGAAGTTAATGTTTTGTCATCCAAACTGAAGGATGTAATCCATGAGAAGGAAAAAGTGTACTTAGATGCCATGCAACTGAGAAATGAAGTTTCCCACCTGAAAGAAGAGAAAGAAGGTATGCATACTCTGCTTGAAGCAAAAGATCGGGAGGTGGCTGATCTACAGCAAAGGTACCATCAAGCTCAAGAAGATCTTCTTCAAATGAAAAGATGTTCTGAAAGCTCATCAAAACTAGAAGAGGATAAAGATAAAAAGGTTAGTGATTCACTGAGCTGCGGGTAGTTACTTGAGTTCAGACTTCAGAACTTGTTGGATCGTGCATGGGTGACCTAATAGACTATGCTCTGTCAAAAGTCATAGAGTGGAGTAACTTTTGAGTGCATTTGCTATCTAAAAATCCAGATGTCAAAGTCAAAGATGTTTTCAATGTTTGACTCTACAGTTGGCTTCTCTCCCCTGTGTAGATATGCGTGGTATTTCAGTTTATCTATCTGAAGTTCTGCTTAGGTTGGGTTCACAATACTGAGGCAGCTGAAGTCAAAGAAGTGGCACAAGAATACAAATAGTGAGACAAGAAGACAAAAGATCAGAAAGGAACAGAAATTCACTATTCTGATTCTACTAAATCATCTCAACCTTAGCATGACTTTACTATTTTATTTCTGCAGCTACCATATCTCTTACTGCACATTTCTTTATAAAAAGCTATCTTATGTTCAGCAGCAGTATTTGAAAATGTGGTAAGTGCAGTCCATGTTTGAAAATATTGCTGGCTTTCAGAGCAAGAGATGCATTTTCATAGAATCACAGAATGGTTTGTGTTAGAAAGGACCTTAAGATCATCTAGTTCCAACTTCACTGCCATCAGCACAGACACCTTGCATTATACCATGTCACCCAAGCCGTGTCCAACCTGACCTTGAAACCTGCCAGGGATGGAGCATTTACCACTTCTTTGGGCAACGCATTAAAGTGCCTCACCATCCTAACAGTAAAGAACTTCCTCCTTATATCTAACCTGAACTTCCCCCGTTCAAGTTTTAACCCATTACCCCTTGTCCTATCACTACAGTCCCTGATGAAGAGTCCCTCATCAGCATCCTTACATACCCTCTTCAGATACTGGAAGGCTGCTATGAGGTCTCCACGCAGCCTTCTCTTCTCCAGGCTGAACAGCCCCAACTTTCTCAGCCTGTCTGGGCTAGGAGGTGGGTTAGAGAAGCACTGTAACCTTTTGCTTACATGATGTTTCTGTCCATCAAGTTTACTTACATCCTGGTTTTCCCCACATCTTAAATGTGAGTCACAAATAACCCCAAGATGAGACCCACAAGAATATACAGTATGCCTTGCAGCTTGTCATGAAAAGCTATTTTTTGTCTCCTTAGATCAATGAAATGTCCAAGGAAATTACCAAATTGAAAGAAGCATTGAACAGCCTTTCTCAGCTTTCCTACTCAACCAGTACCCCCAAAAGACAAAGCCAGCAGCTGGAGGCATTGCAACAACAAGTGAAGCAGTTGCAAAACCAACTGGCGGTAAGTGTAATAATTTTGTAAGCCCACCGTTATTCCCAGTTCTCTGAAGATACATGTGCCATTCTTCACCCTGCCTCATTTAAAATGAGAGCACAAGGAAAGGGATTTTCATCCAGGAATACTGTAATTCCTCTGTTTGTCTGATACATTTAGGAATCTGCAAATCAGAAATTGCTCTTCAGATATAGTCTTAACTGAAAGTGTTTTCCCCAGTACACCCCCTCAGATCAATAGTGAGGCCAAGTTTGTGTACTTGTGGAATGTAGTGACCAGACCTGTTGCTGGGACCCTGATTTGTGAAAAATATGTCTGATGTGCAGTAGATCTGTGCATTTTATCAAAAACTTTCATCAGCTGAAGTCTTTGATTTTTGAACTAGAGTAAGTTTGACTTTCTGGAAGAAAGTAGTCACTGAAGGCATGAAGCTTCGAATCAAGCAAATCTACCTTCTTATAGGGAAGCAGAGTTTATTATCTGAAATTCTGAACTGCTTAAAGATTTGTCTTTAATTGTATTTGGTTTTGCATCAAAGGTCCAGTCTTCTAAGGTGAGTTAAGTCATAATTGCTATTGAGAGCAAAACAAAAGCTTGGGAGAGCTTGCCTCTCCCAGGGAGCACTTAAGTTCACTGCTGAGGTTAAAAAGAAAGTAGTACTCACCAGAGGCCTTTGATAAGATCTCTGAAGTGGCTCTGAAAGGAGAATTCGCAGCCTGACATGCTACATGGCTCACCTGGTGTCAGCTTTCATACCTTCCCCAGCAGACAGAAAGAAAAGGCAATATGCGTATGGGCCAGAAAAATTCCGTTACAGTGAGGAGGCATAAGCAAGCAGACAGTTAAGTAGTGCACCTTGTCAGTGTAAAGGCCTACACTGTTTCTTATCTCAGTCCACCAAGTCCAGAAGACCCCTTAATCTACCACTGCTTAAGGACCAGCAAAGTAGTATAAGATGCAAAGATACGCAACATGTCAGGACAGTGATCAGGATTTAACACCAGACAGAAGCATTCCTCATGTAGGCTAGCTTTCCTAGGAGTTTCACGTTTATTTGGAAAGTTGGCTTCTGGGATCTGGCAATCTCTGGTCATGGAAAAGAAGATGGGTTATCCTTGTTTGATTGTAGAGTAATTAACTGAGGATTTCATGGGTTAAGGCCTCTGTAAGCACTTCCTTTTCCCTGGGAAGGCATTAGCTGACAGATGGGTCGTTGACTGCAGGGAAGAGCTTAGTTGCAGTTGGAGATTGATTTGTCAGAATTTTGTTGGTTCTCCTCAATTGTGGTTGCTGATAAACTCAGGAATATCTGCTCCTTCCACATGTTTGCAGCTCAGTGCTTCTTAACAACTGACGACATCTCACCTGCTTTCCTACTGGGATGGGTAAAATTAGTGTTTCTGTGGGCCACACTTTGATGCAAATTATGTTTTGGGTGGCTAGTGGTACAGTACTTCTGAGCTGGTTTTCATGCATGCATAAGACTATGGTTTGTAGTGCCTCAGAGCTGTCTAAATTTAATTGTGAAGTTCTGAATTCAACAGTTGTGAATGTTCTGTGACTTCCTGCTATTTTATAGGAAACAAAGAAACAACATCAGGAAATTGTCTCAGTTTACAGGATGCATCTTCTCTATGCTGTGCAGGTATGGATGCATATTGTCAGTTACACAGTGTTGGTATTTTAATGAAAGATGTTTCTTCTGCATATCTAGTAAAGGCCTTGCATGTTTTATTAAAGACATCCTACCAAAAGGTGTGACTGTTTTAAGCACAAATTTAACACTGATTCCTTTTGAGAAATTGATCTAATTAATTTACAGACCTCAAAAATAGTTTGTAAATCTTCTTAATGAATAGAGAGATACTTAATTCTTCTTTTTCCCCTTGTCTAGGGTCAAATGGATGAAGATGTCCAGAAAGTGCTGAAACAAATTTTGTCGATGTGTAAAAGTCAATCACAGAAAAAGTAAACAAAAAAAGCCCTAGGAAAACTCCCATTGTTTATTAATCCTGTTATGGGTGTTTATCTAGATTTGCCTTAACATAAGATTTTAAATTGGCAATTTGCTGCTTTTGTGTTATTGTGCTGTTTCTGAGGGGGATTTTTTGTCTGTCTCTACCACTTCCCTTGTGTGTTCATGTGTGCAGTAACTAAGCACATGCCTGCTTTTCATATCCAAAATACAAGTATGTGCTTCAGACTTTTTACTTGGGCCACTCTATGTCATGTTTACCCTGAAAGTACTTTCTAGCTTCCTCCAGTAGAGGAAGATTAGTCTCGAGGAAAGCACTCGTGCTGCCTGAGTAAAGGTGAAATTCTCTATAAGGTCTTCTGTACTGTTTATAAGCTGCATCTTATTATTGGGGATTAACTTGGTTGTTTGATGTTGTAGCACTCGGATTCCTGACTTTTTGCCATATGCAGTCTTTGGCAGACCAGAAATGAGGTATTTATGCTACGCCAGAACATCAAACAGCTATACTTCTTAGTGTAATATTATTTAAGATTAACACACCATAAGGCAGGTGTCCCAACCCATCCAATGCACTACGTACACAGAAATTAATCCGTGCTTCATAGTTTCCTTGAACTGCCTGGTAGTGGAGTGAAACTATTTCAAAAAGGAAAAATCATTAGTATAAGAAAGTTCTGTACAAAAGCAGTACAGAAACACCTGTATAAACAACCCTTTATGATAGGTTTAGCTATCTATGCAAGTGTTGGCCATGAAGCTCAGGAACAAAACCAGAACATACACTTTAGACAAGGGATTTTAATGAACACAGGATGTTTACAGTGAATGTCAATGCCTCATACTTCCTAACCTCACTTTTGTAAAGATCTTCTCTTCAGTATATTTTTATTGGCCCTATAATGATTTTTTTTTGTAACTAAACCGTTTTTTCTACATAATGTTTGCATTAAGCTTATTAACAAATATTTTTAGGTAATCGTGTTGTAGAGTTTCTTCTTATATCCCCAAGTATTCACTAATACTGAAGCATAGTGGGGTGTTTTCAGTTTGTAAAAGATCTGTATGGAATAATAGACCTATGTGTGTGGTCCAGAGCAGTGAAGTGTCAAATGCAGTTCAGCCTCCTGTTTGAAAAGGTGTAGAAATGATAGGTATAGAACAGCAAAAGGTGTCAAAAATTTCCGCATGTTGTTTCTAGAGGCCAGGGGCACCATTAAGGCCTTTATCAGCACTTTTGAATTTCATGTCAAATAAAAATGCCTGATGTGGTATAATATGAAACCATGGAAAAGTGTTCCTAAGCACACACTGCACTTGAGGGTACAACCATTCTAACTCGCTTGCAGCTTCAGTATGGTATTTTTATTATTCCTCTTAGTGGATGTGTCTCTAATAGAGAAATCTTCCAGAGCTATATAATCAGTGAAGTTTATATAGAGTTGTAATATGACAAAGAGTCAGCAGTGCCTCAGGCTGGCTGTACTCATAGTGCACTTATACCAGATAATTCCTAACCCTGGCAAAACTAAAATGGATTTTTAAAAGCAAAAATTAAAATCACACCTTTGCATCAGTTAGACCTTGGTGTTACTTTCCTTGGGTGGTTTAACTCATGCCTGCTAATATTTAACAGTATTTTGTAGTTAAATGGTTTTGAAAATGCTCCAAAGAAATGTGAAAAGAATTTTGCTGCAGCACTTCAGAATGAACAACAAGATTTCATGCATGCTAACGCTGCAAAGTATAAAACTTGATGAACCATTTTGTAGGTTGGCTGATGGATTTAGTCTTCTACTTTGTTTTGGTTTGTATATTTATTACAATTATCTTTGTGGAATATTGAAAATTATATACTACAGCATAGCAAGTTTCTTTATATGTAATTTGCAAAAAGTTTCCTTATGCAGCAAATAAACTATTTCCATTTTTTTCATCTTCTTTTTGTGTGTTCATTTACTTTTTGTATTGAGAAAAATCTCACTACACTGTTATAGCACAAATATGTTCTGTATCTCGTGTTTAGGTAACTGTTGGATGAAACATGGTTTTCTCCTTGAAACTGCGACTTATTAATGGCTTCCTTTTTCTGTCCTTAGAATAGAATCCATCCCAAACCCTGTGCAACCAGTTTTGCACATTCTGCCTTCTGTCTGATTGGTAAGTTCAGAACCATTTCTCATGTGAACATCCTGCTAGAGGTAACACAGGTTTTCCGTTTGCCACTGAGTGCATTCCAGCAAAGAGGAGTAGCATGGTCTTTCAAAGCTGCCTTTCTCTATCAGTTAGCACTTCACACAGAGCTACAGTGAAAGTATGCATATGTGTAATGCATGTGGATAAATGGATATGTTTACTTCTCTTTAAACTTAGCAGTCAGCCCTGTTGCCTTTTGTCATCTCTCCCGAGTTATATTTAAGAAACTGTTTCTTCAGTAACCTCTTTATTAATAATATCATCCTGTCTGAAAGGCAGAACACACAAATGGCAGGAGCTGCACCTTGCTTTGTTACATCCTGGACTCAGGTGGCTCTTCAGCCTCTTGCAAGCTACTCAGCATTGGGTTTCCTCTGAAGAAAGCTGTTGACAAACTGGTATGCAGAATCTGTTCATGGTGAAATCACCTAGCAGGAAAGATCATAGCTGCTTTGATGGCTTTTGTGGCATTATAAGCAATGGGCCTGCTGCCTACTATCTCCTATGTGAATTGCTGTTTGTTTTCCATGCGGATGCCTATGATCCTGCTCTGTTGCATAACAGACTTTGGATTTTTAGGGGAAGACCTGTAACAGTCCTGCATTTTACTTCCAAAGCTGGTCATTGCCACATTCGGGAAGAAGTGCTTCCTAAGCATGATCTTGTTCTTTTCCTCAACAAAGTGTACACATGCTCCCACTGTATCTTGGGGCTATTTCCTGCTCACAGGTTCCTTACGCAGCAAAAGAAAAGTGGTGATTGGTCCCCCTGTACCTGATTTGGGTATGTTTTGTGTCCTGTTCATGGAGAATATCAGTGTCATTCCCCTGAGGCTGACTTTTCAGAGGAACAGGAGATTGAGGGTAAAAGAAACAGTGGCCAGATGGTTTATTTGGGTAACTCACAGGTAGGGGCACAAGGGGAGAAGCCAGTGTTACCTCTTGCTGGCTGAGCATGTGGCTCAGTGGTGGCAGAAGGGCCTGCTGGCTTCCCTTCCAGTGCTCCTCAGGCCAACTAAATGACAATGTGCTACGTGTCAGCACAAGACAGAAAAAGCCACAGGAAGGTCACATTGCTGTGTGCTGCAGTAAAGCAAAACACAATGCCCTAGGAGGAGCAACCAGGAGCAGGATGGAGGAAATGCTGGCTGGAATCTTGTCAGATGCTGCATTGCTATGTGGAGCTGTGATTTAGTTTTAAAGCCCACTTCATGGTGTGTGTTTTCCTGAGCGCTGGCTGGGAGAAGGAGGGAGGTGGGGTGTGATTTCACTGCTATGAATATTTCAGAGCTAAATAAATTACCATTGCTATTGTGTTTAGACTATAAGAGCTGCTTTCTGGGAGCCTTTGGGAATGTGGGGTACCAGCCTGGAGAGTGCAGGAAAGAGGAGGATAAGCAGAGGCTAAAGGACCAAGTGGGCCACAGGAGGAGAGTGACGCAGCAGGGGTGAGTTTTTTGCCCATCGGACCTGCCCCCAAGAGATGCCTTGATGGGCTTGCATTGGTCCGACCAAGACAAGTGGTTGAACATGCTCGTTGCAGTGGGTTGGACTAGATGACCTTGGAAGATCCCTTCATAACCCAACCTATTCTAGGATTCCATGAATGTATCCTGGGGCTTTCTTCATGCTGATGCCTGCCATCATTGAAGCAAAAGACAGATACAAAAGGCTGGAGCAATCTGCCCTTAAACGTGACAGGGACCCATGTGCTGCAGGAAGGAATGGCTGTCTCAGGCAGTGTGGCCAGGCTTTTCAGCATGTGAAAGGTCCTGGAGCTGGAGGAGAAGCAACCTATCCTGGCTCTGGCTGTCTGTGGAGCGGGGGCCCTGCTGCTATGGAAGGTCTTCTGGACCCAGACCACAAAGCAGTGGCACAGTCATGGTGCTGCACATGGGATAAACTCATGGAAAAGCTCCTGGAGGAGGTGGGTGCAGTGCAGCAGACATGGTGTAACCCAGCACATGTCCTGCAGGCACAGGCATAACTCACCAAGTTTCTTCAACTGAACAGGAATGGGGTGGAGGCTCTTAGGACAGACCAGTGGTTTGAGTCCGCTGTTCACTGTGGTTTTGGTCTGCCACAGGGAGCACTAAAAGTGTCATGATACAGTTCAAGAGTTTGAGTACCTGGAAACCTTCATCTAAAGCAGCACTGGTTCTGCAAACATGGGTCACTAAAGGTGCTCATGGGTACAAGCCAACTGTCAGCAAAACATTTCATAGAAGTTTCCAAATGCTTTTCTTCATCCCTGCCTCTTCCTCCTCTTCTGTTTGGGTCCTGCACTGATCCTTTTGAAAATAATGGAGATACTCAGTACAGACTATCACCATACTTTATTCTGGTTTTATGTCCATGTTCTACTCAGGGCAGTAACAAATTGATTCTCCTCATGTTAAGAGTCATTTCCATAAACCCTCTGGATTAGAATGATATACAGTGGTGAACTGCAGCTTAAGTGAAATAAAATCTGTGATTTAATAAGTTCCTACTTATTTGAGGAAGCCTGAGATACAATTTTTGTAGGTACAGAATAGTCCTACCTTTCTGCTGGCCAGAAAGCCATGTGCATTGTGTTCCCCAGGTTACAACAATGCATGACAAAGTATGTGTCAGGAGACAAGATATTCTCCATCTCCTTGGACCCCGTGAAGGGATCCTCAAGTGGTGTGTCACCAACATCAGGCTCCTCAATGGTTGTGTCTGCCCCTTTGTACAAGCAGCTGGGTTTTTGTCCTCTCAGTCCTGCAGATGCCAGACCCCAGTCCCACTAGGGGCTTCAGGAGTTTTGTGACACATCTTTTCTGAGGCATTTTATGGCAACACATCTGTCACTATTTATGAACCTTTGGCTGCCCTGACACAGACTCCTACTTGATGAGTTTAATGCAGGTATTTACACAATCATCTTTTCAGTCTATTATTGTAAAAGCCTGCTTGTGTGCTGATCTGTCCAAATTCATAGCATTTGCCTTCCCTGTACATTTTCCAACAGCTTGAAATGCTCAGACAGTTGGTAATGGGGCCTCCTACCAGCAGCTGGAGTTTGGAAACAAACAGGCACATCTCATTGACATCATCCCTGCAAGGAGCCCATCTCCTGCCTGTGGCCCCCACCATCACAGTGTGTGTTCTTAACCCTGCCTGGAGTGAAGCTGCAGCTGGTACCTTGCACTCTGCAGCTCTCAGGAGGCAAGCATCAGTGCAGCAGAACTCACACATGCTCCTATGGGAAACTCTCTCTTTGGTGTGGTCACTCTTCCTTTTGTGATTAGCCAAAACTCTCCCTGGTAATGGTTCGGGTTGGACCCACCACACTCTTCTTGCATCCCTTGTCCTAAACCAACAGTCCTGCACCCAGCTGCACACAGGGAAGCCCTGCCCTAAAATGCCTGGATGAATTTCCTTCTCTGTAAGCACTTTACAAGCCATCAGGAGGCACCTCCAAGGAAGAGGCTGGGGAGCAAGGAAGGAGCTGGATTTAGCTGCATTTTCCAGACAAATAAGAAAATATCCCTGAGCTAAACACGGCATTCCTTCTGGTCTGGGCCTCCCCTGCAGCTGGGAAACAGTAACAGTATGGGGAGCGAAGACACAATGCACAAAGGTCTGTACTGCCTCATTCCTAGAAATGGCTCCTCTGGGCCCTTGCTGTCCGCAACATTCAGCAGCTGGGTAAGAGCACAGCTGGCCAGATGTTGCAAGGTCAGGTGCAGATGTGCCTGTGCAGATGTTGCACAGCAGGAAGGCTGCAGAAGGACAGCAGGTCCCTGTGCTCATGGGGAGGGCAGCGTACCTCCTGGCATTGCTCCTGCCCTGTCCCCCACAGCATGGGCACAGAGGGCTTGGGAGCGGAGTTGCCCTGGAGCCCTGCACTGCCCAAAGGCAGCTGTACGGTGACCACAACGCTTCTAGAACTACAGTTCTTTCTGCCACGTGAAGAGATCATGTCATGCCCAACAACTGGTGAGGGGCAGGCTGGTGGTCCCTTCCACTGATGGGTCTCTGGCTGTTTGTCTGCATAAAACCATGCAGGATCACCCAGCCTGGCTTGTAGAATGGAAAAGTCTTCAACCAGCTGATTACAGCATTTTAAGAGAGCCAGAGCTCTCTGTGTCGAGGTAAACAACTTACTGTAAAACTGTGAGTAGAAGAGAATCACCAAGAGAAGAATCTGAGATTCATCAGATAGATACACATGTAAAAGCTGCCAGGCATACACCCAGATGCTAGAATAATACCACCCCAATCATTATACTGCTCAGGATGAACCTTGCCATGGTGTCAGCTCAGGCCAGCCAGCAGTTTCTGCAGTTAACAGCCCACCACAGCTTTGTATGAGCCCACTCCTGTTTGCAAGTGGCCCTGCACCTTACAGTGAGTTTTGTGAAGTGTAAACCCAACTGTGCAGTGCCCCAACCCCTCTGTGCCCAAAAGCAGCTCATGCAGTACATGAAGAGCCTTGTGACATGGTCTAGTGTGAGGCATTCCTGCACATGGCAGAGGGGCTGGAACTAGAAAATCTTAGCCTCCTTTCTAACCCAAACCATTCTGTTATATACACAGGTAAGTGCAGCCTGGGAGCCAGCACCAGACCCATCAGCCTGCATTGCTGTGGTCTGTGAGAGCAGCTTTGCACCAAAAGGCTTTCTCCTCCTATTTCTGGGTTGCACTGAGCTGTGTGTGATAATTTAAGAGGGGGTCTGTCTCCTTGGACAGTCCTCTGGTTTCCAAGCAGACAGAGGAACTGTTTGTTGCTGCAGCAAGCTCCCTGCAGTTACTGCCTGATGGGGTGGAGTGGCTTCACACCTCCCTTAGTGCTGCAAATCCACTGCTGCGCTCCATTGCCATTTAGGGGTAAAATCCACACATATGTGGAGATAGCTTTATTATCTAACAGGTAAATACAGGAAATGCATTGAGGCCTCCAGCTTTCTGCTAGTCAACCTCCCAGTCCCACCTGAGCTGGAAGGGTAAGAGGTTGCTAAATTCTCCATGGAGATACTTTCTTACCCCTTCCCTCAGCTTTAGACCAGCGTAGAAAACCCAATACACCCTTCAGGTTCATCTGCAAGATCCCATCACCAACAATGCAAGATTAACCTCTAGATTTTGACCAGTGTCTCACTGGGGTTTTGATCTGCAAAATGAATGACTGGACTCAGGGCATTTCTGAAGCGGTGACCCCA
Organism: Melopsittacus undulatus; assembly: GCF_012275295.1. Classification (NCBI taxonomy): domain Eukaryota; kingdom Metazoa; phylum Chordata; class Aves; order Psittaciformes; family Psittaculidae; genus Melopsittacus; species Melopsittacus undulatus. The sequence goes on from NC_047557.1 coordinate 12,622,634, forward strand.
GCTCACCACACTCTGCCATGTGCTGTGCCACTGAAGGGAGTGACATTGCTGGTGGATACTCACTGTCTATTCATTTATACCTAAGCAACTCTTCTTCCCTCTCCCCCCAAAGACAGATTCATACAAGTTTCTGTCTCAAGAGGAAGGCAGCAAGCCTCTATTCTGGAATACCTCCATTTAAAAAACAATTTCATGTTTGTTCAGTTCAAAATTTATGTTCTATCAGCAAAAGTGCTGTTCAGTGTTACTGCTACTATCCACACATACTTGTTTTAGTAAGACTCACCTCCTGAATTCTTAGGGGTTTACAAGCTGCTACAAAATGATGTTCAAAACACTTAAAGGAAACAGCATGTGGCTTATCTCAATTATCCCAACTGCTTTGCTAACCTTAGTGAAGACCTATCTAGTCAGGAATACATTTCCTTATAAATCCATATGCAATTTTTTTCCTGATTCCTTCCCATTATAACTTTGAAAAAGAGGTTTAGAACTCAATTCCTGCTGGGCAATTTTGCACTCAACAGTCTTCACAGATCCAAATGACTGTGGTTGGGCCTCAGCATGTGGAAGCCAAAGAGACATAAGAACTTCTCAACATATTGGGAGGAAAGAGGTTAACATTAGCATTAGCACCACTAACCTTTTCTTGCATAAAGATGGTCAGGACCAAGAGCCAGAGGCATTATTTTGTCTTCCAGTATCTTAGCAGACTGATGGAACCCAAGGCCTGTGGGCAGTCGAACAAAAGAGAAGCCTTCTGGAAGACTGGAGGTCAGTTTTTACTCTGAAAAGCACAAACCAGAATATTGGGAGGACATGTCTCTCGTCAGTTTTGAAGCCTCTGGATGTGGGTTGACCAGAGCCCCAGATGTCAGAGCAGCCAGGCAGCACCTCCTACAGCTGACTGAACCTGGGTGGAAAATGCTGGTTGCAGTTCTCACCTCCAGGAACTGCTGTTAGTTTACACGAGTAATTCTTACATGTACCATTTTATAAGAAAACAAGTGGGCAAAATCTGAATTACGACAAGTCACACAACAGTTACTTTCTGGTATTTTTGTGGTGTTCTAACTACTTAGGATATTATTTCCATGACCACTGTTGGTAGATCACAGGACAGATTTTTAAAGCACTATTTTAAGATGTAATATAGTACATCTGCAGGCAATTACATAAAAATACCAATGCTAAGCCACAGTAATGTCCTTGAACACAATACAAGGAACTCTGATACTCTAAAATAAACCATACTAAGAAAGTGATGTGTTCTGGTTTATTTTTATCTTGCCACTCAGAGATTATGTAAATCATTCTTACCACTCAATAGTCTGGGATAATGTATTTATAACTCCCAATGAGACCATAACACATTTTCTTCACTGAGGAAACCAACACAATAAGCCAAAAGAAAATTCAAAACATAGACAGTAATTAAGAGTAATTTAGAATATTACTACGTATCCTTATCAGTCCTGTAGTTCAAAGATGTGATTGTTTTTCAAATGTAAAATTTATTGCAATAAATGGATGATCTGCATGGAAGACAATAAAAGTGAACTGCTAAGACTGTGGGCTCTCAAAGTACACTCTTGCTGACATAAGCAAAAGACAAAAAATGATCAACAAAAGCATTTGAACTTAAATAAACCCAAAGAACTCGGATTCTATTGGACTGTGGAGCAATCAACTTGGTAACATATGAACATGCTGTTTTCACATGTGCAAAATAGGACCTCATCTTCTGACAAAACCAAAACTTCACTACAGTCTACAGCTTTAGAAACCACCCACAGATCACAGGGCTCTTCGATGCCATCACATGGCAGCAAGGTAGAGGGACTTCAGTCTCCTGCAGTGTGATCTGCAGTCTCTGCATGTGGTTCCAACACCCATCTGGTTCAGTAGACCTCCTGCTTTGAGCAGGTTGTTTGCAACAGAAAGATGTGAAAAGAGAAGCACAACTTTTGACTCAGTGCAACCTACTTCACATCTTTGCAAAGCTCGCCACTGCAGAAAACTCCCCAGAAACTGCACTCCCTTTTCAGTGAGTATGAGGATGGGTCCGTTTTTAGCAGTGATACAAATACAGCAGTCCATGGGACACAAGCAGACATTCCTTTACTGCAGTTTAGGAGTTACTCCTGTTGCTGAAAATGTCTACTGAGAAAGTAAATTAATTTCACAAATAATTTCAAATATGAAACTTTTCCCTCTCTTTATGATTCATAACAGCATTACTAGAGAGTAGCAGCATAGGAACTGGGACATGTACATACAGAAACACTTCAGCAGCAGCATTCTTGTGGTTGTGTAATGAATTACTAGATACAAAACAACAGTACTGCCAGAACAGTCATAAGTAAATCCTGGCTTCTAACTTAGTTTACAAGTTCAACATCAGTACTGCAGGCAAAAGGGTAAATTGGTATCAGATGAAATTATTTGGAATTGAGTTATATTAAGAATTAATTAAGATGAGGAGTCTAGTGTCTTTACCAGCAAAACATGTCAGCATTTGCCAGAAAGAAACCACCTACTGCTGTTAAGAAATCAGTCTGAAAATCTCATCCTCTTTCAATATGGATTTGACTTTATTTTTAAGTCACTAAAAGTTAACTGGCTAAAATACAGAAAGTATTCAGATTTTCCCCTGTGGAATTACTTAGAACAAGCCAGAGACAAGAAAAAAAACAAAACACAAATAAAAATTCTTGCAGAACACTGTAAGAAGCAGCAACGCATTACATGAACACCACTTCAACATCTGTGCTGGTATCAGTGGCTAGAGACAACCAGCTCTCCTATTTGCTTTTTCAGACTCAGTTTTTTGAGTCAAGGCTAAGAAATGTTTGCGAGGTAATAAAAAAGAATAGCTAAAAAACTTACAATATCAAGTTCATTAATCTTTACAGCTCTTACTCAGTTTTATAGAAAAATATACTATTTTATATATCCATGAATATAATACAGACACCAAAACCACACACCTACATCTCTTCGGTAATATTCTCATCAGGGCAACAATAGTATTCTACAAAACAGATTTGTCCATCTTCATTCCTAATCATATACTGCAGTGAAAGAAAACCTTGAGCATCTGTTCTAATGGACACCTTACAAGATAAAGCCAATGCCTTCGTAGATGGTTTAAGCAAAGAGATCTTGTACCTGCAGTGAAAAAAAAAAAGTCATATGAATGAAATAAGCTATTCAGAAAGGAGCTGAAACATTACTCCCAGTTAAAGCCACAGAAAAACTAGAATAACAAAAATTAACTAGAATAATAGAAAAAAAATTGGGAACATGCTAATTTGATCTTTTTCTGGTAATGACATCAGACAGGCACTGCTATTCCATAGTTTTTGATCACAAGCACAAGCTTTTATCAGATGGGAAGTATTTCCCTCCTTGCCACTAGTGAATTAAATACAGTAACACAAAAAAGTTTTTTGTAAACTTTCCAGCAAGAAAAGTTTAAAACTGAGACATGTGCGTTTAGAAAAGCACAAGAAACAAAAAAAGTTTAGAACACATGATATTCCACAGAGGGCACTGATCACAAGCTTCCTAACCTGTTTGTTTGGATCTGGTTACAGTGGAATGCTTCTATCAAATCAGAGTCCTTAGAGTAGTCCAGATGTGCACTGCCAGCATTTCCAAAAGTGGATAACCTGGAAGACAAAAGGCACCATCTCAAAATACCTGACCTCAGCTCTCTACAAACTCATCAGAATCAGTTCTCTTGAATACCTCAATGGCTGTTTCATACAACACTATTGGCTGTTTTGGTTTATTTAATTAAAAATGCTAAACTGTCTGCAACAGTGTCACATTTACCAGGTTGTCAATGTGTTCATTACTATGTTAGTTTGATTACATATTACTCATCACAATTCTTCTTAAAATAAAGCAGTACTCTAAAATAGCACCCTCCCTCTCCACCCTGAAAACTTCCAGTCTTTACCAACAGAGGCCAAGTATGAACGTTTGAGTTGAAAGCACAGTTTCTAGTACCTGAAGTAGGGTTTATCTGGAGACATGGTAATCTGCATAACTTCACTGGTCATATCCAGTTCAGCAAATGCTTTTCGTAACCCTTCCGACTGCAGGATAATTTTATTAACAACTTTCGTGCTGCAGAAATCGAAGTCTAACAAGTCTTCAGGTTCTTGTGTGTTTATTTTGCACACTGTCACTACACCTCCTTCTTCCAAGAACAGCATCAAGGGATAACCGTAACCACGATAACACATCTTAAGGGCTGTTGATGTTCCTGAAACAGAGAATGAAATTTACATTCTTCAAGAGAGCTAGCTAGCACATCTGATCACTTTAGAAAGTTCACATTTTACTGCTATACAGGGCACAGATCCATTTGATTTAGCATGTTTGGTCCAGCTTCCAATAGACCAATGTAGCATGCTTAATGCAACCTCCTAAGGACCACACAAAGTGCAAAATGAATTTATGTGTCTGTAGATGCCAGTTGAAATCCTATTTGTGTCATGTGCCAAACAGGTCACACTAGCTGTGACAATGAAGCTGGATATGCTACAAATACATAACTGGCACTGGAAAATCCTCTATGGTCCTGAGGCTTTCTCTGGCTCCTATCATCTTTCTTTACTACTTTTGTTACTTGTGCAAACCAAACTGAAGTTAACAAAGTTTAGCCTGCATTATATTTTGTTAGGTAACCATAATCTGAACATTTGGTTTCCCAAAATCAGGGTGCTGTTTAGTATAGTTGACTTAGGTCTTTAGGTCAGAATCACAACAGAAACAGCAGAGGAATGCTGAGTTCAACACACAGCTGCAATGTTAGAACTACCCAAAAAACCTGTCATGGTATCACTCTACCACACGCGAGTACACAGTGCTTCCTTACAGTCATGCTAGTATGTAGTTATTTTGTTTGTGAAAATAATTTTTGAATAACCACCAAGAAAAAGAAAATAGTAATTTACAGGAAATAAAATTCACCAAGACCTGGGCTTTTTTTTTGTTCTGTTTAAACAGATCAGTTCACGTAATTCAACATTTGTACACATAATCGTGAAGGCAGCTTCCCATGCACCTCTGTCACTTAAAAGACTACAAAAAGGATCAATACTGGAATCTTTCTGATTTTTGTGATTCACACACTTGATAAACTGAAGTGTGTATACAGCACCTGAAGCACTACCCAATCCAGCTGCAGATTTGTGAGACTGCAGGCAAGTATAATTCCTCAGTACCTCATTTAGCTGGAAATAATATTCACAAAATAGATGCAGGTGCAGCCTGAAGGGAAGGAATGGAAGGTGCAACATAACAGCTATTCCACTGGGAGCAACAGCACAGTGCTACCTGGAACCCATGCAGACTTCAAGCCCAGAACATGTCCTAATCCCTTGTTAATATGCTTGTTAGTATTTCTGAATGTTCCAGGGTTGCACAAACCACAGAAATACTGGAGAAGAGATAAAATTTATTATAAAGCTGATACCAATTTTTTTGTTACTAAGACAAACTCCAAGCTATGTGTATACTGTCTTCCAGTGTGCTGATTTCTGCTGCAGCTCACAGCATTTAGTCAGCCTGAGTCCCCTGTAAGGCTAATGCGGATCCCCGGTGGCCTTAAGATGCACTGACAGCTTTCCTGCTTTTTCACCTCAAAGTGACAGCTCTGGTAAGAGGCTGCCCCCTTGCCCAAGCAGTAGTTTTAGCCTGAGGCTGAGCCTGCCCTGCTGGCCACTTAAAAGCAGGTGACAGAGTGAAGCACAGTCCTTTACTAAAGGACTGTGCTCTTTACATCCTTACTAATTACCCTGGATGGGCTGCAGACCAACTATTCTGCCAGCTGTGCCCACATTCTTCCCTTCAGGGCACAAGGACACATGTTTGCATTTATGTTATGTGGATGGTCTGGGCCCCAGACTGAAAACAGATCAACAGGAAAGGCAGCTGCAGCATGGGTCAGTCCTAAGGCACAGTATTGGCCTTAGACTAACAACTCCAGCCTAAACATCACCCAACTTGCCAGAGATGCCTGAACAAATTACTTGACATGTTTCTTTATGAAGAGAAACTATTTGGACCTTCAGTCCCAACCGGAGCTAGGATACAAACTGGGGCTGTGCACTGGATGTCATGCCACAAAATGGTTCTCTCCCAAAATCAGCAGTTCTTTTGTGCCTTACACAGATCCGGGAAACATTATCTTCACAGGAAGAATCCCCTGTTTCTCAGCTGCTCCAACAGTATCACAGAGACATATTACAGTGCACGCTTGTTTTAGCTTAGGGATCCTACTTAGCTGCAATAGCTGCCATACTCAGAAGGACTGAAGCTGAGGTCAGACTTTTTGCCAAGGCTGGAAGTCTCTGTAGGCCTACGTACAGGTTTCACTACATGAGTACATGTGATGCACATACACTGTCAAGGTAAATATGCACCATACCTGGCAAAGAACTGGTATCAAAAATAGTCAGGCAGTCAAGAAGAACAGACAAATTGATCCGGAATGTCACTGTTTGCTCCTGGACAGCAAATTCCTGAAAAATTTCTGCCTGTAAGAGATGAAAAGAGGGAATTTTCTGCAATTTTACTATTTACACTTATTTCCTTAAACTCAGTGCTTTCACTTTCAGAGATCAGTGCAATACAATGCAATTCTTACAAGGTAACACAATCATCAATTAAAAACAATAGGTCTTCAACTTCAAAATTAGTAAAACAAAATCAGCACACCGCTGAAACAAAGTAGCTTGGCATAAGCATGAAAACCTAAACACTTCCCTTTCATAGTTCAAAACCAAACTACAAATGTTAAAGCCTAAAGCTGCCTGCTTCTGGAGCTGAAATTTTCAGGCAAATATATCACATGTAACACTTGCATGACTTCTCTTCACTCCCAGCATGAACATTCAAATAATAAAAATAAGGAAGAATGGAACAAAATAGCGAGTTCACAACATTGAAACATGTGCTGGAATGTGCCTTGGACTAGCCTGATAGGGGTAAACTACCTCATTTGCTACTGGGCATTAGCTGCTTTGTAGTAAGAGAAAGAATACAGTATCTTGGAAGCAAAGCAGGGTGACCTGGGCTACTTTTGAACAAGCTGTTACATGTTTTTACTGGCAGCCAAGAGAGCAAACCCAATCCTGGAGTGCATCAGACACAACATCACCAGCTGGTCAGCAGCGGTGATTCTCCCTCTGTATTCAGAGTTGGTGCCGTATCACCTGGAGCACTGTGGCCACTGCTAGGACCCACCATTAGAAAGGATGTGAAGGTCTTGAATGTGTCCAGAGGAGCAACAGAGCTGGTGACAGGACTGGAAGGAAATGTCCTGTGAGGAGTGGCTGAGGGCTCTGGGCTTGTCTAGTTTGGAGAGAAGTGGGCTGAGGGGTGACCTCCTTGATCTCCTACAGCTTCCTTAGGAGGGGAAGAGAAAGGCCATGAGCTCTGCTCCCTGGTACCCAGTGACAGGACACATGGGTATGGTTCAAAGCTGCACTAGGAGAGATTCAGACTGGATTATCAGGAAGCATTTTCTTACCAACAGGGAGGTCAAACAGTGGAAGAGGTTTCCTGGAGAAGTGGTTGGTGCCCCAAGGCTGTCAGTGTTTAAGAGACATTTAGACAATGTCATAAACCCTTAACAACAGGCTTTCATTTTTGGGCAGCCCATAAGTGACCAGTGCTAGTGACCAAACCAGTGTTTGGTCAGGCCAGAAGTGATCAGCAGTCAGGTAATTGTTGCAGGTCCCTTCCAACAGAAACTATTCTATGCTTAACACCTCAACACTCCCAGAGGAGCCTCCAGTCACTGTTCCTCTGCTCCTGCCCATTACTTAGCTTTCAGTAGCCCATGCTGGCCGGTTCATGAACCAGCTTGAAGCACTCAAATAGCAGAAAGCTAACCAAAGAAATGCAGCACTAGTGTAAAGAAGGACTGAGCAGCAAAGAGCAGCAGAAAGCAAGGGGAGATGCAGGAACAAGGAGACTCAAGCTTCTCCCTTTCTACACACAGCTCAGACTGTAGTTTCAGAGACAGCAAAGACATCGATGCTGAAAGACAGAAGAATGGTAAAGTAAGGTTTGAGTTACTACAACGAAATATACCTCATCCTATCCATTTACATCCCCAGTATGACACACGCTTTAAAAAACAGGACCCAGCACAATGCCTGTCCTTAAAGCATTTACAAGTCAGATATGCCTTAAATAAAAACAAATGCAATCACTTGGAAAGTAAACCATTGTTAAAAGAATTACAAATAAAAGTGCACCTTAAAAAAATAAAATTAAAAGTAAAGCCAGCAGTCATGGCTACAGAAAAGGCAGCAGAAGAGCAAGCAAAGCTGCTTTTGATCTTATACTAGATGCCCTATCAAATACCAGTTAAGTCACTTAGATTGCTATTTAAAGTTGCTATGGATAAGGATAGGTGAGATCCTCCATCTACAGTAATCTCCCGAGCACCTTTCCCGGACTAAGCACAGGCAGAACCACAGAGTAGAAGGAACAGACTGTTATGGAGCCCTGCGGCTGAAAGCTCTCAGCTCAGCCCAGCCGACGTGCTGCAGATGGGTGTCTGAATTCGTGGTCTCTTTCAAAGAGGACAGAACTCACTTCCCTTCCATAGCCCGGATACCTCAGGAGTGACCACAGGGCTTCCCTTACGGCTCCCGCTGCCGTGCCGCCCTGTCAGCGGGGTCCTCCGCTCCTCCTCTACTATGAGACAGGGATGAAGGTTCCCTATGGTTTCAGGCGGCGTCTGCAGCATCCTACCTGGATGAAGGCGTTGGCCTGGATGCACTTGGCATCTTCCACCGTCACCCTCAGCCCATTGTTCGTGGCGAAGCAGGTCGCATGGTCCTGGAAGTGGACGGCCCTGAGGAGGCTGGAGAGGTGCCGGGCATTGTCCAGGCTGGCGGACAACACATACGTCTCCGCACTGCCGGCCGGCTGCGCCGTCAGCGGCATACCGATCCCCTCCCCCCCACCGCATCGGAAGCGGAAAGACTGCTGAACCGCGGGCGGAAGTTAAGCGCGGGCGGAAGTGAAGCACGGCACTGCGTGGTGTGCCCAAAATGGCGGCGGCCAAGAGGAAGCGTGTGGGCCCTGCGGAGCGGACGGCGAAGCGGGCGAAGGCGGCGCCGAGCGCGGCCGAGCCGGGGGACTCGGCGGCTCCGGAGGAGTACAGCATCCCACCGCCGGTGTCACAGGTGCTCGGGGAGCCGGGGACCCACTGCTCGGCCGGGTTGGAGGGTCTGATGCGTGGCTTCCTTATGGTGTTAAAGTACGAGAAGAGCGTTGTTCTGGTGGATGGTTTTTCCCTGCCTGTGGCAGGGGGTTGGGACTAGATTATCTTTAAGGTCTCTTCCAACACGGACCGTTCTGCGATGCTATGATGCACTTGAAAGTGAATTTTAAATACTCAGAGGTATTTTGAACACTTGGATAGTCCTGTTTTATCCAAAAAGTAGATGGGAATTTTGCCTTCTCATCTGGGAACCGTCCTGAGGGGAGCTTAGTAATTTTTTCGCTGTTTGTCTAAAATAAACCCAAAAAGTAGCGCACTGAAGTCTGAGATCTCATCACATGCTTAAGTGTAGAACACCTGAATTGTGCTCTGAGGCTGCAGCTCAGCTTCTGTGGTAGGGAAGGGGGGGGTGACTTTTGAGAATAAGCAGTGCATGTGGAGTACTTACATGTTTTGTATGAATCAAAAGCTTTCTATGCGAACATACTAGCAGAATAGATGACAGATCTTAATGTAAAAACATAGGCTCCTGTGTTCTGTTCTGCTGCAAGAGTGATTCTGTCCGGATTGAGCAGGTAATGTTAATAGCAAATGTTCTTGCTGTGTTTTTCTGTAATTAGAGTTCAAACCTTTAGTGTTGCTGTGTTGTAGTACTTTTAAGGCTGGAAACCTGCTTAGCTTTTGTGTCTTTTATTTTTTTTTCCTAGGGTAAATGGAAGAACAAGGAACGAGTGCTTATTTTTTCTTCTCGTGGCATTAATTTCAGAACAAGGCACCTAATGCAAGACCTGAGGACATTGATGCCTCATTCTAAAGCAGGTGAAGCATCCTTCCTAATTTACTTTTTCAGATTAGTTTTAAACCAAGAACTCTTAACAACCTGTGCTTTTTAAAAAATGTGGTGCATAACTGGTTTGATGAACTTATACTTGAAACAACAAACCCCTTTTGCGCCAACAAACACAGCAGTTGTCATTATATCTTAATATTTCCTGAAAAATGGCTCCTATGGTGAAACAACTTGATAGTTACTCTTAATCTTTAATTTATAGCAGTATTTTTTTTTGCAAAAGGAAGAAATAACTGCTGAAAGAATTGCTTGTGTTAAGTTGTTTTTCTTGCCTTCTAAATGTTGTTTTTGTCTTCCAGATACTAAAATGGACCGTAAAGACCAGTTATTTGTAATTAATGAGGTAATCCAGGATTTAACCAATGCTTTTTTTTTCCCTGGAAATCCAATGTACAAGAAAAAAGGGCAACCAATTTCATAAATTAAAATTACAGATACTCAGAAAGTGTTCATGTTAAAACAGGAAGTTAGTTTTGATTAATGAAACCTCAATTAAACATATATATTTGACATGAAGTAGTAAAGCAGAATGTGCTTTTCAATGTACGTGAAAGATATATTACAGTTTATACCTGGGGACAGCAGGGAACAAATATCCAGCCAGGCCAAACCACGTAGGATGTCCATAGTTCTGAAACTAGAACTAAATTTCACAGCCCCTGCTCTAATGTTTATATCCTGGAGACCTTACAGGTTGTTTGTAGCTTTAATAAAGGTATTACTCCTGGGAATAAATATATGAGATTTTTCAACTAGACAAGTGCTTCAGTTTAAAAATGGGGATCAGTATTAAGATGAGACCTTAGCTTTTAAACTTAATATTTTGGAGGGGGGGAAGATGTGGAAAGTTTTTTAAAAACATCTTCAGAAGTTTGTAAACAGCTAATTTGGTTATCTTGTATAGGTGTGTGAAATGAAAAACTGCAATAAATGCATCTTTTTTGAAGCCAAAAAGAAGCAGGATCTCTATATGTGGTAAGGAAATGCTATGTTTCTTGCATTTCCCTATATAGCTGGGGATGCTTCCTTGTAGCTGAAGTTTTTTACTGCAATAGTGAAGATGTATGAAGTAGTGTTAGTTGAATATGTACTAATCTTGCACTTCGGTAGGTAGTGCAAGTTTACAATGCATGACCAGCTTTTGTAGACTATAGAAGCAGTTTAGAAAGATGTTCACAAAGCAAGTATTTGTAAGTATGTTAAAGCAACTCAGTAATGCTGGAAAAGCAACTGAAACTACTTCATTATAGCAATGAGTGGTTGGAGTGCACTGTAGAAACCCAGTGTACCTTTTGGCTGCTGTTAACGTTTTTCTTTTCTGTCTTCCCCACCACCTGCCCTCTGCAGGCTTTCAAATACACCGCAGGGACCCTCAGCTAAATTCTTAGTGCAAAATGGTAAGTTGTCTAACATTATTGCATTTGGACTTTTACTTTCTTTTTATACAGTTTTATGTAAGTATTAAACTGATCTTTTTTAAAAAAATCACTGTAGTTCACACATTGGCTGAATTGAAGATGACAGGAAACTGCCTCAGGGGCTCACGGCCCCTTTTGTCTTTTGATCCAGTAAGTATAGGTTTTATTTCATTGAGTGTTTCAATGAGTATTTCATTTTGTTTTTTTTTTTTCATAGCTATTGCATTTAGCTTTGTATGTAAAATTACTTTTTTTCTTTCTAGATATTTGACAAAGAGCCACACTATGCCCTGCTAAAAGAATTGTTTATTCAGGTCAGTCTGTAGTTCTGCTGTCCAGTGTGCCTTCCTCATTGGAAATGTTTTTTGGCAAAATATTTTAAAATATCAAGTGGGTTTTTTTTTTTGAAGTAGTAGTTTTACACTTACAAACTTGCAGAAAATCTGCAAAGCATTAGGGTCATGTGCTTAAATTAATGGGGACACTTTTTCATGAGTTTAGAGTTTTGAAATGTAACCTGGGAATGGGATCTTGGAAAACTGAAATTAATTAAACATGATCCATTTATGTTGGGTGTCTTTAAATACAGATAATAAGAAATACTGCCTTTCATTACAGATATTTAGTACACCGCAGTATCACCCCAAAAGTCAGCCTTTTGTAGATCATGTTTTCACCTTCACTGTCACGGATGAGAGGATCTGGTTTCGGAATTACCAGGTAAGTGGTCTCTTTTAGCTCCTCAGGAGGAGCTCAGTGGAGTAGTTTCATATCAAATCCACCAATTACAGTGAAATGAGAAGTATCCTTATTGTAAGGATATGCCAGCAAATAGTGCTTGCAGCAGGTAATCTTAGTGTCTTAAAATAACTTCTGTAGTTCTAGAGAGAACTGGTTTAAGTGCTGTGTACTTCAGCTTCTGTTCTGCTAGCTGTGATTCTGTGATACTTGTCTCAGTCATGGCAAGTACTAGTTGAAGCCTAAGCTTTGCTTGCCTTTTAACCTCACTTGCTGTTTTGATCCAAAGTGTGCTGGAGTTTAGTGTTTAAAGGGAAGCTTCACAAGCACCTACTACTCTAATGGCTTGCTTGAAGCTGAAGAACTGCTTTATATATAGAATTGTGTCTAGCTTATCAGCTTCAGTGGCATTGTATCTTGGATTTAAATTCAGTTATGTATCACCATATGCAAGGTGCTTACATGGTCATATACTTCGATTAGATCTATAAATGAAGAAAGTATTCTTATTTCAGATAATAGAAGAAGATGCATCTCTAGTAGAAATTGGGCCTCGTTTTGTCCTGAATCTCATAAAAATCTTCCAAGGTAGTTTTGGAGGACCAACTCTGTATGAAAATCCCCATTACCAGTCCCCAAATATGGTAAGCAGCTTTATTTTCGTCTTCCCTTTCATTTAGAAATTAATTTGAAAGCCAATATGTAGTCTGTGCAGGAGAATCTTACATATCTCTCCTTGGAATCTGTTGTAGAACAAAAGTGCCCTACTGATCTTAATTTGTTAACAGAGTCAATGAAAAGATGGCATTACATTGAGGATTTTGACAATTAAGCAGAGAAATTACCACCTGTTTCTTTAATACCTGATTTCTTCCATTTTGCTTATTTGAAACCTGATGAAATTCAAATTCTTATTTTCATAGCATCGACGCCTGGTAAGATTGTCAGTGGCAGCTAAGTTTAGAGAGAAACAGCATGTGAAGGAAGTACAAAAGATTAAGAAACAAGACAGTAAGGTGCTTATTAAAGAAGATCCCACTGAAGTGGTCTTTGAAACTCCAGCTGAAGAAAAGCCAGTGGAAATACAGCTTGTGAAACCAGAGTCAAAGCCAATTGTTAAAGATAAAAAGAAGCTACGCAAAATTCAGAGGAAGAAGCAGAAAAAGCTTTTCAGAACTGAGGCATCGGTTTAAATGTTGAAACCAGTTATATTTACATAATATTGTAAATACTTGTTGTTTACTTGTTTTTACAGGCAAAACTAACAATTTCAGTTTTAAGTAAACAGAGTATCATTTTATTAGGGTAAGTTTGACTCATTTCTTGTCTTCATTTCTTTGAGGGGTTTGTGCATTTTGAAAAACAAGCCAGGGAACAGGGAAAGAGAATGAGACACTCCAAATATTTCTGCGTTTGAGAATTGGCCTCTTATACTTGAAGACCTATGGGAAACAGCTCACTGCAACATGTACAAACTAAAAATAACTGGGTAGTCACTGGTGCTCATAATGAATGAATTCAAGAGCCAGCTTTCCTAGTCTGACAGTAGTAGAAAACTCAGAAATTTGAACTATTGGAATTTTGTCTTGGGGAGTGGTGGTAATATTTTTAATTTTCATAATTCCCAGGGAGTGCAGGTGTTTGTGACCTTGCCATTACTTATTCATAGTAAAAAATCTGCTGCTTTTGCCTGTGATAGCTCCTGTACCTAATCAGATTCTGAGAACTTGAAATGTAGCTAAAGGGGAGAAGCAGGCTAACAGGATTCTAGCTCTTGATACCAAATTTATTACAAGAGGTACATGCTACCCGTGATTTGATATCAAAATTATACACCTTCAGTAGCCTGAAATAGAATTGCCCATGATTCTGTTACAACAGTGCTTTAAAAGCACAGAATTCCATACTTTTACACTCTCAGACACACAGCAAACTTTTACAAAAATGCTGTCCTCTTGGTTCAGTTGTATGCTGTTTAGGTTCTGTGAGTCCATACAGATGTTTTCCATATAAAATCAGCAAGTAAGCTTCCACTATTGTTCGAAAGTGATTACAACCAAAAGCTTTGATTTTTCTTACGGGTAATGTCTGTACTCTAAATGCGGCACACTCATGAGCAGCAGAAAATACGGAGTTTGGTTCACCGTAGTTCTTTGCCTGCTGACAGTTTACTTGCTTCAGAGCTGCAAGGTGAAGTCAGCTTTAATTTGGGGCTGTATTCCCTTAAATCTTTCAGGAAATTACTGTCTGGAAGTCTTCCCCTTTGCCAGATGCAGTTAAATGAGTTACTATTCTCTTAAGCTGGGGAAAGGAGTGTAAAACTACTCTTGCAGAAAGTCAAGGGCATCAGCCTCCAACCAGACAAAATAATTGGGTGAGAATTTCTCTATAATGGTCTTCAGATGGCTGATTCCAAGAAACTTCTTGTCTGATGTTAACAAAGGTTACTTCGCTATTTCCTGTGGCTATTTCTTCATTATCTGTCTTTATCCTGCTTTCCAGTTTCAGATCTCATGTTCTGGTTTTTCCAGTGCTGTTGCTGTCTCCCTGTCTGCGCCCCCAGCTTCTGCGTTCCAGAGTCTTGTTTGTGCTCTTTTTCTATTTGATTCCTCTGCTGGATTCAGCCTCTGCTGGTTTGGTGCTGAACAGACACAGCTGGCACAAGAGAAAGCTGACTTGTTAAGTGCTAAATTAAATGTTATCCCACCTGGCAGGACAAGGGAAATTAAGTGTCACCTCTGTAACAAGGTGGTCTGTGTGCCATCTGATGGGAAAGAATGGTGAATACAAGTGTCTGCTCAGTTCACATAGTCTAATACAAGAGTCACAGAGTATCAAGCTGGAAGGAACTCATGATGATCAAGTCCAACTCACTGGTCATAGAATCATAGAATAGTTAGGATTGGAAAGGACCTCAAGATCATCTAGTTCCAACCCCCCTGCCATGGGCAGGGACAACTCACACTAAACCATGCCACTCAAGGCTTCATCCAACCTGGTCTTGAACACTGACAGGGATGGAGCATTCACAACATCCCTGGGCAACCCATTCCAGTACCTCACCACCCTCACAGTAAAGAATTTCTTCCTTATATCCAGTCTAAACCTCTGCTGTTCCTTGCAGAACTACCTAACACTAAACCACATGCAAAGATTGTCATCCCGACTCTCCTTGAACTCTACAGGCTTGGCGCTGTGACTACATACTTGAGGAGCCTGTTCCAGGAACTGATCTCCCTCTCAACCAAGAACCTTTTCCTAATGTCCAAGCTGAACTTCCCTGACAGTATAATGATTTTAGCCTAAATGGCAGCCAGGCACCACAGAGCTGCTTGCTCACTTCCCTGACTGGGATAAAGACAGATTAGTAGGTAAAGCAAAAGGGGCAGATGCAAACAAAGCAAAACAAGGATTTAATTCACCACTTCCCATAGTCAGGCAGGTGTTCAGACATCCCCAGAACAGCCAGACTCCGTCATGTGTAACCATTACCTGGGAAGACAAACCATAGAATCATAGAATAGTCAGGGTTGGAAAGGACCTTAAGATCATCTAGTTCCAACCCCCCTGCCATGGGCAGGGACACCTCACACTAAACCATGGCACCCAAGGCTTCATCCAACCTGGTCTTGAACACTGACAGGGATGGAGCATTCACTACCTCCCTGGGCAACCCACTCCAGTGCATCACCACCCTCACAGTAAAGAATTTCTTCCTTATATCCAATCTAAACCTCTGCTGTTTAAGTTTCAACCCATTACCCCTTGTCCTATCACTACAGTCCCTAATGAATAGTCCCTCACCAGCATCCGTGTAGGCCCCCTTCAGATACTGGAAGGCTGCTCTGAGGTCTCCACTCTGCCTTCTCTTCTCCAGGCTGAACAGCCACAGCTTTCTCAGCCTGTCTTCATACAGGAGGGGCTCCAGTCCCCTGATCATCCTTGTGGCCCTCCTCTGGACTTGTCCTAACAGTTCCATGTCCTTTTTATGTTGAGGACACCAGAACTGCACACAATACTCCAAGTGAGGTCTCACAAGAGCAGAGTAGAGGGGCAGGATCACCTCCTTGGACCTGCTGCTCACACTTCTTTTGATGCAGCATAGAATACACATTACTGCCCATTTCCCTCTCAGGGGAAGATTGGACCATGCTTAACATTCCAGCCCCAGCAGAAAAGACCATCAATTCAGAGGTCATCCCCAAAGCAGCGCTCCTGTACACATTGCACATTGACATTTGGGCACCACTCCCCTTGTGGACAAGCAAGGTCCTTGAGCAAGCAGATTCCTTTCTGATAGAGCCACTGCCTTTACACAACCTGCATTCAGTTATTACTGAAGCTTTTGGGTCCCTTTCTTTCATATCCTGATGTGAAAGAAGGGAGGAAGAAAATGAGCATAAATTTATCTGAATTCATACCTGACAAGACCATACTGTCTAATGTATAGAAAATGTACCCCAAAGGCTTCTTTGTTCTTTACAATTCTTTTGAAAGGGAAGAACCAGCAGAGTTGAGCAGGAAGAAAACCAATTTATTTCAGCATAGAAGGTCTGCAATTGATTCCATGTTCACTAGGAGTAATGCAGTTATTGCTCTATATGGTAAGACTCGATTGATTGTTAGCCCCCACCCTGAGTGCTGGGAGTCTGGGTTCCCAACATTGCCAGGGAGGACCTCCCAAGCCATTAGGATTGAAATAATTGGAAGAAAAAAGCTTCATTAATAATTGCTTGTAAAGATGTGATCTTTGAGAAACACCCAAGTTCCTCAGTTCTTCATATTACCACTGCTTTGTGAATGGAGGCTAGCCTTTGCTCTCCACACTAGAATGATGTACCATAAATCCCACTTCCTTCTTTCCCCAGCTTATATGCTGAGCATGACACCATACAGCATGGAATATCCCTTGGGTCAGCTGGACTCAGCTCCTTCTGCACCCCCAGCCTCCTTGCTGGTGTAAGGAGCAGAAAAGACCTGGACTCTGTGTAGGTGCTGTTCAGCAGTAACAGAGCCACCTCAGTATTTCCAGCAGAAATCCAAAACATAGCCCTATAGAAGCTACTATGAAGAAATTAACTCTTATCCCAGCCAAAACCAGCCCATGTAGCTTCTTAATTCCATTTCCTTGTGTTGTGTCACTGGCCATAAGAGAGAAGAGGTCAGATTCTCCCGCTCCGCTGCCCCCCATGAGGAAGATGTAGGCTGTGATGATGACATCCTCAGTCTTCTCTAAGCTGAGCAAGTCAAATGACCTCAGCTACTTCTCCTGTCACGGTCTTCTTGAGGCCTTTCACCACCTTTGTCACCTTCTTCTGAACATACTCCTAATAGTTTGATGTCCTTGCAGCCCAAAGCTGCACCCACTACTGGAAGTGGGGCTGCACCAGTGCAATGTGGAGCAGGACAGTCACCTCCCTGGCCAGCTAGCTGTGCTATGCTCAATTGACCTCAGGGCACAGTTGAACCTTTTGGCTGCCAGGACACACTGCTGACTCGTATTCAACTTGCTATTAACCTGAACATTCAGATCTCATTGTCTAATCCAAAACTCAGTTCATGAGTGCCAACTGACACACATGTAATCTGGAGAATCACAGAACACCAGGTTGGAAAGGACCTTAAGGATCATCTGGTCCAACCTTTCTAGACACGCATGACCTAGGCAAGATGTCCCAGTGCCTTGTCCAGCTGAATCTTAGTGTTAATTTGGAGAAAACTCCAGGAGCAAACTCGCCAACATAGTTTAAGTTGACAAGCAGGTATTCTTTATTGCGGCCCCGGGAGACATGGGGGATAGCTCCTCCCATCATGTGTCCCCATATTGCTACACAACGTCCTTATATACTCACTGGGGATACATACATATTCATGAGGCTATGTATGGATGACATAATTTTCCAGAAAGTTTCCCGTATGCATACTGTCGCGGTTTAAAACCAAATCCGCACAGCTCATTCACTCACTTCCCCCCTTGCTCCCCCAACTCCCGGAGAGTTAGGAAGGAGAATCCAAAGAATGTAGCCCCCACTGGTTGAGATAAGCACAGTTTAATAGCTAAGGTATAACACAAATCACTACTGCTACTACTACTACAAATAATAATGATAAAGCCAATAACAAGTGAAGAGAATACAACACCTCACCAGCCACCGACCCATAACTCACCCCACCTTGCCTGACCGAGCACCGACCGATACCTCCTCCATCCCCCCAGAGCTCCAGCCCTTCCGGGTCTCTCCCAGTTACCTCCTGGGTATGACGTGCTATGGTATGGAATACCTCTTTGGCTAGCCTGGGTCAGGTGTCCTGTCTCTCCTTCCTCCCGGCCTCCCCTCCTCCCTGGCAGAGCATGAGCTCAGAAAAGGCCTTGGACAAACCAAACACTTGATAAGTAACTCAAAACATACTTGCTATCAGCAACCGTTCTCAGCCCGAAAGTCAAAACACAGCACTGCACCAGCTACCAAGAAGGAGAGAAATGACTGCTACTGCTCAAACCAGGACACATACAAAAATGTGGTGGTGGTCTCTGAGGGTCTTTTACTTCTTCCAACAATCTTCATCACTTCTGGCATGCACAGTGGACGTTTACACCAGCTTAATTGGTTTGTTAACACCACAGACAACAATTATCCTGTCCTTCTACTTATCAATTAGTTTAACTGCAGCCTGTCCTGGACACCTGCCATTCCCAGATACTCTTTATTCTTATGTCCTGTTCTTCTAGCCTGTTTTTCTTAGACTCATTTTGTACTAAAGTCATAAGGGCCTAAAACTATGTTAACTACAATGATTTATCTTATACAAGAATTTTCAGTATGCTCTCAAGATGTACTCTTTCTTTCTGTGAATCACGCACTTCAGTAATTTTCCATTGCTACTGTTACAAAGCCATCAAACTTAATATTACTTAAAACTGATTCTAAAGGTTTATATATATAATTTGTGATTTTGTGCCCTCCCTTTTTGCAGTGCCCAATGCTGCCCCTCCTTTTCTCAGTGTCCACTGCTTCCCCTGGGGAGATTATTCCAGTGGCTGATTGTTCTCATCCTGAAAACTTTTCCTCTTGTGTCTAATTGGAATCTCCCTGGAAGTAATTTATAGCCATTACTCTTACCTTTTCCATGTGACTCCTTGTAAAAAGAGCCTTTATCTTCTTTGAGGTCCCCTTTTAAATACTGAAACATGGTCATAAGCACTCCCCTCAGCCTTATTTTCCCAATGCTTGGACAAGACCATCTCTCTCAGCCTTTCCTTACACCACAGGCTACCCAGTCCTTCACTCACCTTTGTGGCCCTTCTCTGGAAAAAAAAACAAAACACATGGCTTAGGCCAAACCTGAAAACTCTGAAGATCACAGGTGTCAAAAAGTGCCAGCAAACACTGACAACCCAAGACACAGATCTGCCTTGGCTGTGCCTCTAAACTGCTGAGCATTGATTGATGGAACTGAACATGAGCAGCTTGTGCCCAGGCAGCCAAGAAGCCAACAGCATCCTGGCCTGTACCAGCAATAGTGTGGCAGCAGGGCCAGGGCAGTGAGCATCCCCCTGCATTGGGCACTGGTGAGGATGCACCTTGAATCCTGTGTTCAGTTCTGGGCCTCTCACTACAAGAGAGACATTGAGGGGCTGGAGGGGGCCCAGAGAAAGGCAACAGAGCTGGTGAAGGGTCTGGAGCACAAATGTGATGGGGAATGGCTGAGGGACCTGGAGGGTTTAGTCTGGAGAAGGCTCAGGGAGGACCTTATCGCCTTCTACAACTGCCTGAAAGGAGGTTGTAGTGAGGTGGGGTCAGTCTCTCCTCCAAGTAATAAGTGGTAAAACAAGAGTAAATGGCCTCAAGCTGCACCATGGGAAGTTTAGATTGGATATTAGGAAACATTTCTTCACAGAGAGGGTGATCAGGCATTGGAACAGGCTGCCCTGGGCAGCGGTAGAATCACCATCAGTGGTTAGATTGTTCCCGTGCAGATGAGCCCCCCTCAGTGCCATGGTTTAGTGGTGGATTCGGGCAGTCCTGGGGTAATGGTTGGACTTAATGATCTTAAAGGTCTTTTCCAACCTGGCTGATTCTGTGATTCACTGAGATGCTAGCACAGGACACCTGGGGCTGTGTCAGCGGGTGACGGTCAAGCCGCAGCCCGGCATAACGGCCTGCCCCCGCCGCCAGCCGAGGGACCCACCGCGGGTCCGGTACACTCAGAGCCCTGCCGACACCGGCCCCGCCTCTTCTCCTACCGGCCCCTCCCAACCCGCTCGCTCCTCCCGGTGAGGGGAGGGTGCTGTGATACCAGTGCCGCTGGCCCCGCCTCTATCCGCTGTCCCGTCCGCGCCGGCCGGCACTTCCCCCCCGCGCGGAGCCGCCGCCATGAAGTGTCACTACGAGGTGCTGGGAGTGAAGCGCGACGCCGCCGAGGAGGATCTGAAGCGGGCGTACCGCCGGCTGGCGCTGCGCTGGCACCCGGGTACGGCCGCGATGCTCTCCCGCAGGCCCCAGGGGAAGGCCCGGCCTGCCCCGGCCTCGCTTGCCGCCGGCTGCTGGGGGAGAGGCCCCTTCTCCTCGCGGGTGGCTGCGGTCGTTTGTGCCCGTCGTGTGGCGGGGCCTGCGGGAGCCGGGCCGGGCGGCGTGTGGGTATTCGCTGTCGGTAAGCTGCTGCCGGGCCTTGAGTTCACAGTGTCGCTGTATTTTTTTATAGATAAAAACCTCGAGAACGCGGAGGAAGCGGCAGAGCAGTTCAAGTTAATCCAGGCAGCGTACGACGTCCTCAGCGACCCCCAGGAAAGAGCCTGGTGAGCAGTGCTTCGGCTTGGAGGAGCCGCTTTCATTCTGTCTGGGACAGGACTTTGGTTCTCGCTGGGCCGTGTGGCATGCCAGCACGTGCCTCTGGGGCAGGAGCAGGGCTTTGAGTCAGGCTTGGGTTGAGAGCCGTACAGCCCATCGGGGAGGCACAGCCCCCCCCACCAGTGCACACCTCGATGGGAAGGTACAGCCGCCCCCATGCACACCTCGATGGGGAGGCACAGCGCCGCCCATGCACACCTCGATGGGGAGGCACAGCGCCCCCCATGCACACCTCGATGGGGAGGCACAGCGCCCCCCATGGACACCTCGGTGTGGAGGCACAGCTCCCCCCCCCCCATGCATACCTCGTTGGGGAGGCACAGCCACCCTATACACACCTCGTTGGGGAGGTGCACCCACCTCCATACACACCTCGTTGGAGAGGCAGAGAGCACAGCCTCATGCCCACGCTGGGCTTAGTGTTCTGCATGGTAGTTTTGGGCTGAGCGCTGTGGAGGGTTGTGGGGGATACAGACCCTGTTGGCCTGTTTCTCTTCCCCAGAGCAGGAGGCAGCCTGCTTGTTGGCATAGGTCTCCCTCTGATCACAGTCCTGCCAGACTTGTGGTGGAAAGAACCAGCACAGTACTAAGTACGTACAGGTGTTTAGGGTGCTGTTGATTGCTGTAGATGGTAAACCTTAATGGCACCATAGTGTCGTGTTTCTGTAACAGTCCTGACTTGAAACTCACACACATCTTAAGAAATCACTGCTTTACATGTTCTGTGTATCTTGTTTTTCAAATGGGCTAAAGCATCGACCAGATTGTGTACCAAAAATGCCTGTACTAAGTTTGTCCTCCCTGAAAGGACTGTTTTTCATTTTTTATATGGAATTTTTATGTGCTAATGTATGATTCAGAGTTTTGGTTGTTTTTTTGTGTAAGTATGGGATGAGTTAAATAATGTCCTTCCCATTTCTGAAAGTTGATTGAAGCATCTTGCACATATGTGTTTGCTAGCTCCCCGTTAAGAAATTGCTGCTATTGAAGATGCAGATAAAGTGATAGTAAGTAAGCTAAAAGTCGGGAGAGAATTTTAACTGAGCCTATCTTTTTTTTGCTCTGAAGACTTTGGGTATGACACACAAATTAAAAACACTGGACTAAGCTGTAAATTGGGGTGATACATGTCTTGCTCGAGTTTGCCAGCACTACGGAATGTTCTGTGTCTTTACATCCTTGAATCTTTCATCCTGTGAATTTTTTGCCAGGTATGATAATCACAGGGAGGCTTTGTTGAGAGGAGGAGTTGATGGAGACTATCAAGACGATAGTTTAGATCTGCTGCGCTACTTCACTGTTAGCTGTTACTCTGGCTATGGAGATGATGAGAAGGTAATGAATTAATAAATCTTTAATGAATCAATTTGAATTTAATGAAAAGTGTTGGCATTTGCTTCACATTGAAGAGCTGTGTGTGGAATTGTTGAGCCCAGGTAGTAATAATGTTTACAATCTTTGCAAGACAGACTTATGCTGGATGCTTAGGGAAGCTTTAATTCTTGCTTATTGTCCCAACAGTTACTTAGTCATGATTTCCAGCTATACCATACAACTACAGAGTGTATGTATATTATTTATGTCATATAGGGAAGCATTGTAATGCTTTGTAGTACCATCTGTTTATTCAGTAATGCCTTCAACAAGCTAGAATACTGCAAACTGGGACACACACACATCAAAAAAGCCCAAAAACACCAAAAAACCCAAATAAAAAAAAAGGACAAAAAAACACCAAAGAAAGCAATAAGACAACAGTCCTTGGGGAAGGTGTGCTACCTATAATTGAATTGCTTGTTAGATTTTGAGATACTCATCGTAACTTCAGCTTCAGGTGATTAGAAAGACCTCTGCCAGAGAAAATCCTTATCTGTCTTTGTGTTACTATGTTAGAAGTGAGTTAGTAACATCTTAATTTAAAAAGAGGTAGGATACTTAATAGTGAATTTTATATTTGGAACTTCCTCAGAGCTTGATCCTGGTTAATCAGCAACTGATCAACATCTCCAGAATGCTGAAACATTTTTTTTCTGGCGGGGAAGAGGGAGGTATTAGATTTTAATACAGGTTCTAGATGTATGAGAGACTACAAAATGGAAATAAAAAGAATGTGAGAGAATGGGGACTTTGTTAATAGAAAGGTCATGTTATCTGGAACAAGTTCTTAGAAGGTCTTTACCCTGATTTTGAGAAGTGGTTGCAGAATAGTAGTATTGCTTTAAAATACACTAATGTGGCCGAGCATTTGTACACCTATTACTGAGCCATGCAAAATGAGTTGTGGGGTTTTTATTTTTCATTTCAGGGATTCTTTACAGTCTATCGAGAAGTTTTTGAAAAGATTGCAAAAGAAGAGGTGGAATATATGACCCGTGAAGATATTGAAGAGTTCCCTATGTTTGGCAATTCCCAAAGTGACTATGATACGGTAAGAGCAAGTGTAAATCTGAACTGAAAGTAGCACAGTTAAGTCATGACTTGTCGTACACTGAAATCAGAGGAAAGGATGCTGCTGGTCTCTGAGGTGAATACAAAACCATGTATCTGCTGTCTTTTCTACTACTGTAGATCAGTACTATAAAGGAAGTGCTTGTGTTCTGATTCATAATAATTAGATGAGCTAAAATAAGTATTTCCTGTTGGACTGTATTATTAACCAGGATTTTTGGGTAAGTTGTTAAGACAAACACTTCACAGGGCTATCAGCTATGCCAGTGAAACTTATGTGTAGTGCAAGGCCTATAAAACAAAAGAGCAAATGTTTTCTTTGCTTCCTGATGATAATAGTTGCCAGTGTTTCAGAGCAAGTTATGTTACAGAAAGGGATATTGAGACAATATTTTTTGTTTTAATAATACATAGTGTCCTGCCTCATTTAGGAAAACTGCATAGCACTTATTGCATAACACTGCCTTTAGCAAATGGCAGATGTGATGGCTGACCTGCAGTGTGAGCTCCCACAATCATGGTCTTTGTCATCTACAGTTATTCTGTAGTAAGATTTATTTTCCAAAATATTGCATGCTTTCCTCCGGGAAGCAAGAAAAGAAAATGTGTGTGGGACACTTGTCATCTGGTTTGCCAACTGTTTGTTGCATTCTGCTAGACTTCTTTTTTTTTTTTTTTTTTAAGTTTACTGGTATTCCTGTGTTGAAAATAAATAGTAAAATAGTAGCACTTTCCCCAGTGAATAACTGCACTTATCAGTGTACTCAGTTATTGTTTTTGGCTGCTACTTAACTCTTGTCACTTTTAGTTGCATGACTAATACGTATGAAATTTAAATTGATGCATACCTTAAATAAGTCACTTAAGTGGTATAAAACGTGGCTGTAGTTAGAAACAAAGTTACAAATCAAACTAAGAAGTGTCAGAATGGGTGTTTGAATGTCAAATAAAATTACAGGATGAGTTAGTAAATGGTAGTCTTTCCCAGAGAGAATATTTGTGTCTTTGAAACTGCAAAAATCTGTCTTTTAATTGAGTTCTCTTGAAACTGCTTGCTTTGAGGCCATTGTATAGATATGATTACAGACCCAAATAAGCTTTTATGCTTTGACACCTGTGTTGGTAACGTTATCCTGGAATCAGCTGTTGTGTGTGCTTTGAGGGTTTTTTGGGGTTTGCTGTTTTACCAAGAAGTTAGAAAAAAAAAGATTCATAGTGTATTTTATGTGAAATAGCACAGTTAAATGTGAAGGTCATTATCCCTGTTAAAGTGTATTCAGATAAAGACTTTACACTGTCAGAGGATTTGAGCATTGCAGTGCTCACTTCACTACTCAATGGGAGTATCATGGGAAAAGGAAAAAGAGTTTTAGAAGGGAGCCACAGAAACTCTATGGAGGCTTCAGAACCTGTGATGTGAATGCTCTCTGGCTCAGTCTACTGAGATAATTCACAAGAAACTTGAGAGGCAGCTTGATGAATGCCAGGTGGCCAGGGAAACTATTCTTAAGTCTGTGATATCTCAAGAATTCATGGGAAGAGACTTCTAATTGTAGTTGAAGAGACATCTAACTGTAGTTCAATTAGATGTAGGAACAAAAGTGATCAGTAGTAGCAGGCAAAACAAAATCCACTGAATAGTTCAGCAAGAGCTGCTGTACAGCTTCTGGAGAAATGTGCTTGTTTTTCAGGTAGCTGCTGAGGAGGAAGAAAGTCTTAGCTCAACAGCTGGTGGAGGGGAGAATGGTCCCTGTCATCAGTTGATGGCTGTGCGTCCTTTTGCACAGAAGATACCGCCTTCTGAAACAGAAATCTGAGATGGGGAGTCTAAGTCTCTCTTAGGTTATTGGATTAAATATAAATAGTTATTGGTTAATAACTGCCATGAACGTTTCCATGTAGGTAGACCATTAGAAATTAAATGACATATTGATAGTCCATTCTAATACCAATGGCAGGAGGAGAATAGGAGATACTAGAAGAAGAGATATTAAACTATTAGGCTAAATACTTCTGTGAGATATTCCAAATATAAACAGTAGTGCATATAGAAGTAAGTAGTAAAAAGGCAGCTTAATAGGTTAAGTAATATAAGAAGAGAATTTAGGCATATCTTTTTTCCTGAATATACAAAATGTAGAAGGTTAATAATTGTTTGCAGAGGAACAGAGAAGAAACGATAATTATTATGCCATTTAATTAATCTGTAATTTAACTTATGAATAGTAAAAGGAAGGAAAATAAGGGAAGAAAATAATTTCTTTTAATGTGAGATTCTCTTAATCACATTTCTTTTAATGTGAGAAGTGGAGGGAGTCACTTTAATCTGTGGTCATATAATTTGCTAACAAAACAAGAGTATGCGCATCTTCGCATAGCCCCTTGTTAAACTGTGCAAGTCATGGCTCCATGCTATTGTGTGCACCAACAGCTTGCATGGATTAATAAAAGAAATACTAAAGTCAGGAAAGAAAAAATCATCAGGGGCTATCAATTTCTGTCTTGCTCTGGAAGCAGAGAGAATATACAGGGAAGAGGTAGCATTATGTACATGTATTTGTTTTATTGTGCTGATCATTGGCTGCTGTTGGAAATGTATGGCTGACCTTTGGTAATTTATATTAAATTACATATAATGTAATACAAATTATTCTTAGGGTTCTTATGCATTACGTGCATATGCCTGCTTGTGGACAGCATATCTGATTATGGTTGTGCTTTTCAGTTTGAGAGGAAAAGCACAGCTAAATAACTGTCAGCTAAATAATTAATGTCAGCATGATCCAATCCTGCAAGGGAATATTCTTTAGAAGTTGTAATTTGGAATAGTTTAGACAAGGCTGTTGATATGGCATGGTTTGAAATTTTAAGGATGCTAATAGAGTTTTCTCTGAACCTTCATGTGATATATGTATACTCTGAGCGAAAACTGTAGCCTGTATAGAAGACACAAGCTGCTACAAAAGTCCTGAATTGTTTGATACATTTTTTGTCCTACCTTCTCTTCTCCTCTCCCCCGTCCACCCAAATGACTTTTCTTGTTTGTTTCTTACAGGTAGTCCACCCTTTCTATGCATATTGGCAGAGTTTCTGTACTCAGAAGAACTTTGCTTGGAAAGAAGAGTATGACACACGACAAGCCTCAAACCGCTGGGAGAAACGAGCTATGGAGAAAGAGAACAAGAAAAAGAGAGATAAAGCCAGGAAAGAGAGGAACGAACTGATCCGTCAGCTAGTAGCCTTTATTCGTAAAAGGGATAAAAGAGTACAAGCTCATAGAAAACTTGTGGAAGAACAAAATGCAGAAAAAACTAGAAAATCAGAGGAATTTCGGAGGCAGCAGAAGCTCAAACAAGCCAAGTATGTAAATTTGAAACAAATCCTTTCCTTTAAACTTGGAGAAACTATCCATGATTATACCATATAGAGTTAGATTCTAATACTAGCTCCATTTGCTCTTTTGAACATCCTTGAAAATGTTGTATGTTAGTTTTGATCTCGGGTCTGAGCTTTTTAAAACTTGAGTGTCTCTGCATTGTACTGACATACAGAAATCTAACATAACCAGGGAATGAAAAACAGGTAACTGCCTGTAGTAGCACAGAATCTATGTTACTTACCTTGGAAAGTAAGGCTTAATAGTTACCATTATTCCTTTAAAGAAAAAAGGATGTATGGTTTGGAATGAGGGAGAATGAACAGGACTGTGACTTCCTGGACTTAGTCAGCTTCATCTACTTTAATGAAGAAAGTACCTGCTAAAAAAAAAGTGGGAAAATATCGCTTAGTTTTAATTTTTCTTTTAACCCCTTTCATTGAACTAAATGCATTTTTTAAAATGCTTTTATTTTTTCCAAAGTTACGTAACAGGAAGAAGGGATCTCTCAAATGTAAGCACAGTTTATTCTTCCAACTAGAAGAGCTTTTTGTGTGCAAATGGAAGAAGCATAAATTCTTAATGAGTGCACTTTAAAAATAATTGCATATTGATTAAAAATATATTTTTGTATATATATATATATATTTCTCCCTGCTATTCCCAAGGAAGAATGAAGCAGAGTGATACACTTACTGACAAATAGCTTGATAATTTGGAGTCCAGGAGCCAGCTGGAGCAAAGTTCAGCTGTACTGAGGTGTACTGATTGACAGCTTGGGCCACATGTATATTTGGAAAACTGTGCTGACACTTTCCTGCAGAGCAGAGCCAAGGAGTAATGCGCTTGTGGCTTTTGTGGGCCTGAACTACTTGTACCTTGCATCAGGTAAAAGCAGATGTACTGCTCTGAGGATTGAGCTGACTTCCATGCTGTTAGCCTGATACTGCCATACTGCATAACATTTCCTGCCTGAAATTCAAGCAAGACCGACCTACATCAGTGCCTTTTTACTTGTTGCGTAGATGTGCCCATTGACATCAAAAATTAACTGCTCAGATTTCCAGGCCCTACAGACAATTGTTTGCT
The DNA here is from genome assembly GCF_012275295.1 of Melopsittacus undulatus. NCBI lineage: Eukaryota > Metazoa > Chordata > Aves > Psittaciformes > Psittaculidae > Melopsittacus > Melopsittacus undulatus. Next base: position 12,650,661 of record NC_047557.1, read on the forward strand.
CCACCATAATATGTTGAGGACTTTCCTCCTAAGATGCCAGAGAACAAGTTATATTTTAAATAATACTGTTTCTGTAATTACCACCTCATGAACACAATGTAAAAGTTAATATATTATTCTACTTAAAGGCTGGCTGAGCAATATAAAGAGCAAAGCTGGATAACTATGTCAGATCTGGAGAAGGAGTTGCAAGAGATGGAAGCACAATATGAAAAGGAATTTGGAGATGGATCAAATGATGAGGAGGAATTAGAAGAACAGGAGACAAAAGGCATCGAAGGTATGGGGTATCAGTGGCTGATCTATATTGAGTTATTGCAGCCTAAGTGTTGGCTTACTGCACTTACAGCCTCAGATTCACAGTTCTGACTAGGGCAACTCCCTGCCTTCAGCTGAGGTGTGCCAGGCTAGTGTCTGATGCTCTGGTGCCTTCCATGAGAAGGCATCAAGCTACAGCTGATAATTTATGCTAATGTATGATTTGGTAAGATGGTCTTGAACTGTCTGCATGTCAGTAATACAGAAAAAGTGGATGGTCAGTGTGGTGAATTTTCTGGAGCTTTAAGAGCAGCTTACTCAAAAATCGCTCATCTGACTTTGTCTCTCTGATCCTCACTGATCTCCTCAGATAAACTGAATGACGAAATTGAGGAAGCTGAATTTGTTGATGATCTGTACTGCCCTGCTTGTGACAAGTTGTTAAAAACTGAGAAAGCGTAAGTGCTTTTGGTTGGGGATTTGGGGGTGGGAGTGTTGGGTTTTAACAGTGCATTAATTTCACATAAGGGTCAGTGTTGTCTTTCCAGTAGAGACATTGTCAGGGAAGATTTTTCCATACTTAGTAGTGAAGGATAATGGGCCTGTTATTAATTTATATGTAAATATAACAGTGTTTGCTCAGAGCCATCTGCAGTAACAAACTGCTACTTCTCACAGCATGAAGAATCATGAAAAGTCAAAGAAGCATCGAGAGATGGTGGCACTGTTACGACAACAACTGGAAGAAGAAGGGAAATTTACTGTGTCTTTGGATGATGCTTGTGAAATACATACCAAAGAGGAAGAAACAGAAGACATGCCGAAGCAGAAGTACTTTAAATTGGTTTTAATTGTATAATGACTAACGATTTAGTAAGGCTTGGAGGCTCTCAGAGGGAGCTTCTTATGATTTATAGGTGTGCTGGAACTCACAGTATTGTGCAATTTAAAACATTTCGTAGCATCAGAGTTCCAGTAAAATGTCTGCATTAGTATGACTGGTTTGAAATATTGTAGAAAAATAGTCTAGTATTTTCTCTGCTTAAAGTTAGATGTGAAGGGAAAGTACCAATTGTTATTTTTCACAGAGGGGAACTGGCACAGGACCAGTGTTTAGTGATTTGGGACTCTTTTTGGTACGTTATGTCAGTTGAATGGTGGCGTAGAAACTGAGTGTGCCTAAAATTGGAATTGATGAAGTATGTTGCCCAACTTCATTTTTTGAATGGCCGAAGAATAATGCCAACTACCTAACTAGTACCTTCAAGTTAGAATAGATTAGTTAGGGTTGGAAAGGACCTTAAGATCATCAAATTCAGGCTGAGCAGAATAAATGTTTTACAAAATGCCATGAGCAGTTTAGGAGACCTGCTGTTTTAATTTCAGGCATGAATAACTTTCTGTTTGTGGCTACTGTCTACCTTATACCATGTTCAGAGGATAAGCAAAAGTGTAACTTGGTACCTTCTTAGAAACTGTACTTATTTGGAGCTTATTTTTGAAAAGAGCTAATTATAAATTATTTTTACAGGCTTTCAAAGAAGCAGAGGAAGAAACAGAAAACATTGGTGGTATGTAGTCATATGATATCCAGTAAAATTTACAGCCCAGTTATCTCCTAATTTAACTTTTGTCATGAAAAACAAGGAAATACTTGAAATTCTACATAAGTTGAAAAGCTGGTATAATGTATGTTTTGTTGATCTCTGATTAGGGAGGAATAACATATAGTTGGCATCCTACTGACACTCTAGTTTTTGGAATGAACACATCCATTCCACCTTCACTTGAGTTGTAAACATCAGTTAACACCAATCTGTTGTACTCCAGGATCTGAGTCTGCATGATATGGCAGATCTGTGCTGAAAGCAGCAGAGTGAAATTGGAGAACTGCAAGCTGTTTGAGGCTTGAGTGGCAGGAGTACCATAGTGAGCAAACTCTTGTCTTCCTTCCTCATGCTTGAGCCTTACCTCTTCTTACCTTACTCTTACTCCTTTTCTCTGCTTACTGCTTCTTACTCCTAGCCTTGCCCCCATGAGCTACTAGATCCTGCCTCTTCCATCCTTTCCTGAGATGATCTTTTGTCTTCCCCAACCTAACCCCTCTAACGTCCTATTATGTGTTCACCTTCTGTGTCCTCTCCCACACCATCATTATCCCTCATCCTTTAGAAACGTCCTGAGATTCTCAAGCAACTGCATTTTTCTTGTTCTCTTGGTCAGTATTGCACAGTCCAAATCAGTTTTGGCTTGACCTTCTTGTTTCTATCCAGGCTATTAGGCTGCTGCTCAACTCTTGCCTCCTCAGTTTGAAGTCCATGTCCTTTTGTCGCTGTAGAGGTTGCATAGAGGCACTGTGTTTTCCATCAGTTTGGTAATGAGATCTTGTGCAGTTCAAAGCTCAGACAGTAGGTGCCACTCTTACATAGCATGAGCTGGAATCTTGTGCTGAGAGTCTTCTGGAAAGATAACTTCCAGCATCTGCCAAGCTTTATGGAATGCTGGGAATTGCTATGTGTTTTGTTTTCTTTTCCTGAGGGTAGTTTAGCAATTTTTAATTTTTTTTATTAATTTTTTTTTTTAATCTGCAGGTAGCTGGGACTCTTCAAATGATGCTAGAGATGGTGGCTACATTAATGTAGTGCTTGGTCAAATTTGTTATCCTGCTTTTGGGAGCTGAGCTATTTTGTTTTAGACGTGCTCAGGGGTCAATCTTGTGCCAGACAACATGTATTGAGTCTACTCTGTCTTCTGGTATGTGGGAAAGGCTGCCACTGTTTCTGATGTTAAGGAGGGAAATGGAGTGTGTTTATCTAGCCTCAGTCAGGTCAGTTATTTTGCCTTAAGTCCTAACACAGGTTTCTGGCACAGAAAACTTTAGTCTAAATAACATTTTGCAAGGTTATAAGCAAAGACACTAACTTGTAATGTGAAGCGGCAGCCCAAACAGAATGACCCCTGTGTATAATTAAAAGCTACCTTCATTCTCCTCTTCTCTAGTTTTAGGGGCTGTTTTATTGGTGTTTCTTCCCGGCATCATAGGTGGTTTCATCTTTCAAAACATGAGAACTAAGGTTTTACCACTTACAGTCTCACTGAAAACACACAGTAAAATTAAGAGGGTCCATGGCTTTCTGTTCTCCCCACCCATGTTTGAGGTAAATAAGTATAATACTATATATATAATCACTAATGAGCTTAAAGTAGTTAATTTGCACGTCTTCTGTTTGGACAGACTTATGAGGACTCTCTTGATAAAAGTTCTGATGAAGAAACAGTTGAACAAAAGGAGGTGCACAATGTGGACAAGGACAGTGGCTCAGCAGAGGAGTTGGTAAATGATGGCCAAAGATGCGCTGTGTCAGAGGACGCAAGTGCTACAGAAGATGTCAGCCAAGTGGATGAAGCAAGAAGTGAAGCTAAAAGGTGTGCTGACTTGCAGTGTTGCAGTCAATGTATCACTGTCTAGTTTGATACTGTCAAACCAGTCCAGATTTACCCATCAATGTGAACGGGGGCTGCTCCACTAAATCAGAGCTGAATAAGTATGGTACTTAACAAGGAGTGCTAGGACCTGCTTTGAAAATGACATTTGACTGCAGATCCATGCCACATCACTTACAAGTAGCCAATGAATCACCTAACTGAACCTTGAGAATGATAACTGATTGTATAAATTAGTTTTATTTATTTTTTTGCTGGAAGCACTTGCTTTGTGTTGTGTGAAGGAAGAACAGGGGGAAGCAGCGGAGATGCTGATGATTGAAAACCATCAGAAGCTCTTAAATATTGATCTTTGTTTGAACCACTGATCTTGCTTTCTCTTTGTCTTGTCAGCAGTACTAAGCCCAAAGGGAAGAAAGCCAAGGAAGCAAAAAAGTCTGCTAAGGCATCTTCAGAGCACCCAACAACAGTATGTCAAACTATTTATGCTATTTAAAACTCGGTGGTCATATTATTACAAACAGGGTTGGTTTAGGTTGGTTGATTACTTCCAGCCCACAAATTTCTACTCCTAGTAGTTTTCTCCTCCTTGTAGAAGACAAGCTGCTTTTGTCCTTTCAGAGAAGAGTGGACTGTATTTCAGTTCTAAGAGAAGCTAAAGCTCTGTATCCAAGACAGTTCAAACCAAACAAACTAAATACCTGAAAACAGAACTGTTGTCATCAGGGAGGTGGTGTGATAGTACTATCTGTATCTTTCACAATATTGATGTTTCCCAGAAAGAGAAAAATCTTGTAATAACTACAGCTAAGACATACTAAATTCTCTATATCAGAGCCCAAGTATTGTGTCTATAGTCAGGTAACACAAAATGTATTCTCTATCTTAAATGATTCACAGGGTTTCTGTTTCTTGTGCTGGGTTCTATGTAGTACTCTTTGAAATTTCAAGAATTTACACTTGAGATCTAAAAAAAACCCCAAACATATTTAATTGTTAATCAGTGGAATGTCTGATAGAAACAACTTATTTGCATCTCATTGTCCAAGAGAAGCTGCATACAGCAAGTAGGTGTATTATGTTTATTACATCCTCCATCCAAATGTGAAGTTTTTACTTCTTTTTCCTCATTGCAGAATGAAGTTCCTATCCACTGTGTCACCTGCAACTGTGCATTTCCATCCCGAAATAAATTGTTTGAACACCTGAAAGCCACAGGACATGCAAAAGCCACACAAGCAGCAGCTGTAAATGGAGCTGTAAACACCAGAAACAAAAAAGAGAAACGTAAAACCAGATAGAACTTTGCTAAAGTGGCAGTCTACAGAATCATACATGAATGCTGTCCCGGAGCAGAGAGGTGAACATTGATTGTGTCTGGAGTTGAACGGAGAAGGCAAGTCCTAATTTTGGGGAAAAAAAAAAAAGGAAGATGAGACATAAAGAATAATATCTTGTGAAGAAACCTGTGCTTGTGTTTGGGTTCATCAGCCTTTCTTTAATGACTGCATCTGACTTGCCATCTCAGCAGCTTTTACAGTGGGGTTGGGGAAGCAGTAATTCAAATTGACTTTGTGTTCCTGTAGAGACATGCCCAGATAAAGTGCCCACACAGAGGGCTTATTATTTAACACTTGTGTTGCTGCTTTTCTTTAAAGAGGGCTTAGCTCAGGGTGAGCACAGCCAGCAGAAGGGCCTGTGCTGCTTTGGTCATCTTTCAAAGAGGAAATGTAGTGCAAGGTCCTACACCTGGGTCGGAGCAGTCCCAGGCACAGCTACAGGTTGGGCAGAGAAGAGATTCAGAGCAGCCCTGTGGAGAAGGACTTGGGGGTGTTGGTCGATGAGAAAATGAACATGAGCCAGCTTCAGTGTGCACTCACAGCCCAGAAACCAACTGTATCCTGGGCTGCATCAAGAGTGACCAGCAGGTCGAAGGAGGTGATCCTGCCCTTCTACTCTGCTCTTGTGAGACCTCACCTGGAGTATTATGTGCAGTTCTGGTGTCCTCAACATAAAAAGGACATGGAACTGTTGGAACAAGTCCAGAGAAGGCGCACGAGGATGATCAGGGGACTGCAGCACCTCCCGTATGAAGACAGGCTGAGAAAGTTGGGGCTATTCAGCCTGGAGAAGAGAAGGCTGCATGGAGACCTCATAGCATCCTTCCAGTATCTGAAGGGGGCCTACAGGGATGCTGGGGAGGTATTATTCATTAGGGACTGTAGTGACAGGACAAGGGGTAACAGGTTCAAACTTAAACAAGGGAAGTTTAGATTGGATATAAGGAAGAAATTCTTTACTGTTAGGGTGGTGAGGTACTGGAATGGGTTGCCCAGGGAGGTTGTGAATGCTCCATCCATGGCAGTGTTCAAGGCCAAGGTTGGACAGAGCCTTGGGTGACATGGTTTAGCGTCAGGTGTCCCTGCCCCTGGCAGTGAGTTTGGAGCTAGATGATCTTAAGGTCCTTTCCAACCCTGACTATTCTATGACTCTATGAAATGTCACCCCAACATGAGAAAACAGGCTTTTTTTCTGCCCTCCCCAAGGACAGGAGTACTTTCAAAGTACTTAATTACAATAAACATCAGATAAAAGGGAAAGAGTAAGATGTCTAAGCTGGTTAATCAGCTTTGACAATTCCTGTTGGTTTTGTACCTGCACGCCAGGTGTTGGAGGGGAAAAGAATTGCTAGTGGAAGAACCTTGCTGAGAACGTGAAGGCAAAAATGAATGACATGAATAAATGAATTTGTTCTGTTGTTTTTCTAATGAAAAACATGGGAGTTGTTATTGCATCTCTGTTTAAATGCATGTCTACCTGATGGGATAGCAAGCACCTCATTTTGCCATGGTGGTGGATTTTACAAGGCTGTTGTTTATTAGAGATGGAGAGAGTGGTACTCCATGTAGTGTGTTGTGTAGGAAGCTCCTATGGTGAAGTTTTACAGAAGCACTGATCTTGCGTTAACTAAGTTCTCCTAAAGTTTAAACCTGTCACGCAGAGTGGCAAAACCCTCTCCTTCCCCCATATGTTGACATGATGCCTTTATTGGATCAAGGTCTTTTAAAATTGGAATGAAAGTGAAATGGTAGATGTTCCTGCTGACTCTTCACAATGCCTTTTGTTGTTTTTCTTTTTTTGTTTCGAAACCAAAGCAAGGAATGAACTGATGACTTAAAAAAAGAGAAAGGTGATTAAATAAGAAAGAAATGTGGCATCTTATTTCAGCAGTCAGAATTTGTATCTTTGCTAAATGACTAATGGAGTGGCCGTGCAATCCTGTAAAGCAGCAGGAGAAAAAAAAGGGCGTATTTTAGAGAGGATGATAACTGGGTTAGAGGCATGTGATAAAAATAATTACTGTAATTAGAAACTACACCTTTGTGCAAACGTGTTTTTTTTTTATGCTCTAATTACAGTGTATCGTTGTAATAAGGGTAAATAGTTTTAACTGTGAAATCTCCAGTTGTGTTCTGAACAGGGTATTTCTCAGCCAGAGATTGTCTATGCTTATGGAAGTGAAATCTCACAGACTAAACCCTGTAGTATTACTTTTTGACTTTTATTTAAATAAAACTAAATACTTTATTATTTGTGTGTTTTACAAGTGCTTGTATGTAGTGGGTGTAAATGGTGAGGTTTTGGTTGCAGGGGCAGTGGCAGCAGCAGTCAGGTTCCAGCCAGCTCTGCAGCACTGTGCACTTATGCTCAGCCATTCAGGAGCGTGTGGTGCTTCTGTGAAAACATCCATTAGAACTATCTGTGAATACCATGGCACAAAGGAATGTGGCCAGGGCAGCAGCAAGCACCCCACTGTGGTCCCCAAGGGATACATACATGCTGTACTCAAAGCAGCATTCTTCCTCCAAACAGCTTTATTATTTTTTTGTCGCTCTATGAAAATTACTGATTTTTAGGTGATATTCATAGATGAAAGATTAATGTATGTCTGCCTCTTCATCTGATACCAAATTAATCCTAATAGGTTTTTTTTCTGACATTATGCTAATGTCAGAATCGATGTGCAGCTAATGCACACCACCAATGTAGATTGAGCCGTATGATTACAAAACAGATGAGAGTGTATTCTTTATTACACATTGTATCTGTCAGACTGCTCTTAGAATACTGAACAAGTATTAATCTTCAGAATATGATTTTCTTATGCAGTGTAGATTAGTGATGAGTCCAGGAGGCAATTATCAGGGGATCTGTGTTCATCTCATTGTAAGGAAACAAATCAAGTCTGTTTTGCAGCTGCCCTTTCCATGTGTCTCTGTAAAGCAGTGTCAAATACTTCCACAGCAAAGTCGACATCCTTTTTAGTAATGCACATTGGAGGTTTAAATCTAAATGTCTGAGAGAGGGAAAGAAGAAAAAAAAAATCCTTAATACTGCATGGAAATAATACGGATTCTACCAGCCCATCACTTTCTGCCCCTCAGTCTAACCCTAAGTGTGAAAAATTATACGAGACCCACAGAGCAGGGACTGAAGCTTCTGATCAATGCACTCAGAACTGGAACAGTTTTGGACTTGACTGCATCCAACACTTCTGACAAAGCAACTGCCTCCAACAAAGGCTTGACTAGAGTTGGTCTTGTTTGCAGCTCTGTTATGCCAAACAGAGCTAGTATAAAACCTTAGATGGGTCTGTACTAAGAAAGAACAGAGACGCGGATGTGTGCTCCTTTCTGGCAGCTTTGCCACAGGGAAAAGTAGTATCTGTGGAGAGTGTCAGCCTCTTGCATTATGTCAAGTGATTTGGTGTTGTATTCTGTCTTTTTTTAAGGTCTCTAAGCAAATATAGCATGAAAGAATTGCCAGAAACAAACTTTCAGTAAGGGTACTATAGCCTGAATGCTCATTGACCAGGAAAGGATATATGCACAGTTCAACTTGTCAAGAAGGCAGGTTCTTAAATCCAAATGTTTGATCTATATTATAGTGTTTCCAAGAGTATTTAACTTACGTAAGAATGTTAAAACTTTCAGTTTAAATTCTTCTGTCATCATATCATGGAACTTTATGCAACAAGAGTGGAATAATGGTCTTTCCCACCCACAGCCTCAGCTGAAGCTAACACTCACAGATAAAGAGCACTTACGTGACACAGAATCAGATTTTACTGCACTCTAAGCTATTATTACCCATGTTCTGGTCTGTGACTTGTGGAATAACCGAGGAGGTGACAGCTGCAGTGCCCCATTTATTTTAGCCATCCTTCATGTATCTCATACAGAAGCTGCTTCCTCTATGCCAGAGCACTTCACTGACATGACCAGGCCTAAGTCAGTTCTCTGCTATTAACTCGTGTGATGCAAGGTGAGTATAGCATGGTGCGTCTTCAATTGGGATGGGCTGATTTCCATTCAGATGCAATTCCCACTTTTGTGCTGCTCTGCTGAGCTTGATAATAACAACTTAATTTTTTTTCTAGTTTGCCTAAATAAATTCTTTTAAATATAGAAATTAAAGGTCAGGTGATAACCCCAAAAGTAACAAAGACTTAGCATACCTGAATACTATTGACTTCCTCTAATTTAAATGGACTACAGGACATTGCTTTTCTAGGGGAAGTTGTTCTTCTAAAGGAAAACTCCAAACTCGGAGCTAGTTCAACATATTTGAATCAAGTAAGTCCTGCCTAATTTATGAAATAAGCAAGATTAAACAGCTAGTTCCTAAGAGTATACATTTTCTGTTTTATTTACTGAAGTTAATTTAGCCTGAGGGAAATGGAATGTAGACAGAAAATAAGCTTTACTTAAAACCAGAGGCTCAGTACCTGGCTGTAGAGTCCTCCTCTGCCTATCAGGACCCCCATGTCTTTACAGTCCTCCAAGATCTGACCGACTTCTTCAGCTGGAAGAGGGTGGCGATGGTCCTAAGGGAAGCAAACATTAAACTTTACTTCGATATTCTAAATTAGTTCTATGAAAATTAGGTATATTCCAGTCTTTCCAATAAACCTCACCTCATCTCTGTCTGTAAAAGTCAGCCAACGTAATTTATCTGCTTTCTAAGATGAGTTTATGCAATGAAGGCACACAAGTCACTGTTTACTCAAAACTTGTGAAGTACTTGAAATGCTGGAATGTTCTGTCTCATTTTTAGCCAGAGCAATGTTTTCTCCCTTCATTAGCTGTTTTTGAATAGATAATCTTTCTGTTCTTTCAAGTGGAATAAAATGTGAAAAATCTCTCAATAGCACTGTAAATTGAAAGGAATAAATGAAGTCACTAACCTTATCTGTCACCATTTCTACTCCAATCATAAGTCCCTTGCCACGGACATCACCAACAATCTTGAATTTATCCCGTAGTTTAGCCAGCTCCAGCAGCATGTATGTTCCCACATCCTCACTGTTTTTCTGTAGGCCATCTTCTTCAATAGCCTGGTTAAAATGACATACTGTGACAGTGTTGCAGGAAAAACTTCTAATAAAGTCTGTTAATCCCCATTTAGCTTGATGACACATTGTTTAGTTCAATTCTTTGCAGAGTATGTTCCTTCACTACTACAGTCCTTACATTTCTCTTTTCTTACAACCATCTGATGTCACTGGAGTTCAATTTAACATTTTTCGTTATTATATTTTGTTGTTGCTGTATTGTTTTTTTGCATTTTACTTATTACTCCATAAACATCATCATAGAATCATACAATGGTTTGGGATGAAGGGACCTTAAAGCTCATCCAGTTCCAACCCCCTGCCACAGGCAGGGACACATTGACCAGGCCAGGCTGCTCCAAGCCCTGTCCAGTCTGGCCTTTAACAGTGCCAGGGATGGGACAGCCACAGCTTCTCTGGGCAACCTGTGCCTCTCCATCTTTCTTGTTCATCCCTGCTGGGTACTGGAAGGCTGCTGTAAGGTCTCCTCTAAACATAATCCAGTAATTCCTGCTCACATGGAGTTAGAATTGAAAAATACCTGCCCAGCAGATTATTTTCAAAATCTTACCAGAAATATTTTCATTCTCAGTATCATGAGAAGAAAATAATTTGACAAGGCATACCTGTATTTAATGTGCAGCAATTTAGGGAACAACCTGAGTGTTGTAATTTAGATTCACCAACACCCTGCTTTTCAATCACCATCTTTTGTTTTTTCTCTCTCCCCTCTGACATGCAGCCAGCTACCAGCCCTGACACACACAAACTGTTTTATGAACTTAACATTTGCATTAAGGAAATTCACAGTAAAACCAAACCCAACCCAAAATGCAATTACAGAAGTTGAAGTGGGTGTTTTCCTTTTTTCTTCCTTTTCCTTTTTTTTTTTTAATTTTCTCTCAACTCCATTTTATTCTTCCTGACACTGACAACCTCCTCAGACCTATTTCAGATCCAGGCTCCAAGTTACTTTATAGCCAAAAAAGCCCCCAAACATTGCTTTATCTGTTTTACCTCCAAAACATGGTGTACTTTTAAACTGTTTTTTCAAAATCTTGTTATTTTTATGATTAACCATCTTATCAAATAGCTAAAGAGAACCCTAAAATATTCAGGAAAGTAATGTGAATAGAAATAGTATCTGCTGCAATGAAGTGACATTCGAGGATAAATAGTCTGTACATGATAAAAAGAAACTGAAAAGCAATGTACTGCCCACTTCCTGATTTTCTGCTGGATGATAACTGAAATATGTTGTAGCTTTGTTCTATTGTCTTTTTAATGAGGGATTTTTTTTTTTTTTCCTTCTGAAGGAATTCTGACTTCAAATATTTTTAATTATCTGGTCATTACGGCTTTTTAGGCATAAGGTAAAGGCTGTGGAGTTGAAAACAATTTTGTTTAGCATGTGTGCCAGAGAATACATTTGGTTTAGCTGATAATTTGTGTAATCCTATGAAAGAGTTGGATAAGGATTTGAGAAGGCACTTTCCTACCTCTTTATTAACAAAGTAAAGAACATAAAGGAGCCAAATAATGGCAATTCTGAAAACATAGTAAGAGGGTTTCTATTCTTAGAGGGATGAAATTTTGCAGTGGAATTAATCACAAATTTTTCCTACACGTAGGGCGTATTAGCCATGTATGCATAATATATACATATGTTTATGCACTTTATACAGTAATTTAAAAAGATGCCCACATATAACTTTATAGTAAGAATAAATGTAAACATATTTCATGTTTTGTTATAAGTAGCAATATGTAGTATATATCAAACATAGATAGTGAAATACATAAATTTATACAATGTTCTGCCTACATCAAGAACTGCAGCTCCAACTGTGCAGGCCAAAGGGTTTCCCCCAAATGTATTAATATGAAGGTTTTGAGCCAAGGAACTTGCAATCTCTGAAAGAAAAAGAACAATATTGATTACTCTTACAGTTGCCTTATGTTTGGTAACTGTACTTATGTGCTTTAACTGTTACATTTGCTGTGCTTCAAGCCTGATTCTACTGGAGACAACACAATACAAAGATTTCATGTTTTTCTTGCAAGTAGTCTGTACTATTCCCAAAACCTATAGTGTCTAGCAGATGGTAAAAACAGACTTTTTTTTTAAAAAAAGTCACGCTTCTAACATGCTGTCAATTTCCCCCTTAAACTGACATCTACAAATCTCCTTTACTAGATTCAGCCAGCCATTTGTATGAACGAAGCAGCTGGCCTTATCAACTCACAGAATATTGATTACTAATACTGTGAATTCAACGAGGATTTCGAGTATTTACCAGCTATACCAGCTGCATAACTCACAAGGTCATCCCTGCCACAGTTATACAACTCACCCCGTTTAGACAAAGCTTTCCGCTCGTATAGCACAGCACTTGGTAAAAAAATGCGAGCAATGAGAGTCCAATTCATCTGTCAATTGACTGAGACAAAGATTACTCACAGAGCTCAGCTGTTTGACACACATGTCTCCAGCAGGTAAATACTGTAGACTGTATTTTGTAATTGCTCTATTTTAAATCTTAGCTGAACAGAACTCTTGCACCTTTTGTTGTAACAACAGCTGCCATTGGAAAGCCATTACCAATTCCTTTTGCCAAAGTGACAATGTCAGGGACTACACCATGTGTCTGAAATCCCCAGAAATGGCTGCCTGTCCGTCCAAATCCTGTCTGTACCTTTCAAAAGAAAAATACATAGAAATCCCCATCACTTTCTCACATTTTATAATAGGTTATGTTTTTCTTGTCTTTTCTTGGCACTGATTTATATTAAACTGCGATTATATCAACTTGCATTAGGATCCTTATTAAAATGGCTTTGTGCAAAACACTATTTACTGTTATTGTAATTGGGTTTTTCTTTTGCATATGGAAGAGATAACACATTACCATGTCTTAGGCGTGGTGAGATGCATAAATAAGCAGCTCCCATTTCAAAATTAAGAGGAAATGCAGTTGCTTATCACATTTCAAAAGCAAATCCATGATTGCTGATTTCTACTACTGTAATGCTTGAGGTACATACCACTGTCACTTTGAAGCATTTGCTACTATTTCAAAATAATTTCAGCTAAGCAAATTCCATTTTTTAATTCCAATTTCCAATTCCAATTCCAGATTCAAAAATATATTTGCAGTGGTACAGCAATCAATTCCCTCTAGAGTTTATGTATGCCAACAACACTCATAAGAGGAAGTGGCAAGCCTCACACCACATATTTGTGGGAATTTACTGCTCCCAAAAGGTAAGGATTGAAGTCTGTGTCTAAAGTTGGAACACCACATAGCAGAATAAAGGTAGTAAAATCTGGAAGACTCCTATGCCTGGAAAGACCATAGAATCATAGAATAGTTAGGGTTGGAAAGGACCTTAAGATCATCCAGTTCCAACCTCCATGCCATGGGCAGGGACACCTCACACTAAACCATGCTACACAAGGCTCTGTCCAACCTGGCCTTGAACACTGCCAGGGATGGAGCATTCACAAAGATGCACTGTGCAAAGATGCACTGTGTTAAATTTAAGCTATGAAATGCATAGCATTTCATTCAGATTATTTCCAGGCTTCCAGTTGTATTCTTTTAAGACGAATTTCAGAGGCTCCCCAAGTCTAGAGTTGTTATGTAAAAAAAAAAGTAACTCACTTCATCCGAAATACAGACACCCTGTCTTTCCCTTACTAGCTGATAAGCTTCCTTTAAGAAACCTCTTGGGTACTGAACAGCTCCATTAACACCCTGCCAAGACAAAAAAAAGAAAATGTCTTCAGGAACAGACAAATAAACTGAAGTTTAACTGTATGACTATCCTACAATAGGGAAAAATACGAGCATCCCTCAGGTAATAGCAAGACTCGTTTCAAGCTTCTGGCTTCAGCAGTGAAACTGCTTCAGAAAGCTCCTGCCCAGGTCACTCATTCTCATTCCACAGGGCAGTTTGCTGTTCTGTCAGTTGTGCTGGTATAAATGTTTGTGAGGCCATACTGTAAACTGGATCACTCTAAGAAATAGCTGATTAAAGATAAGCTGCCAAAACAAGTGTCTTAAAAAACTACATTCTGAGAAACCCAAAGTCTGCTTTTGATGACAAAGCCAACTACAGAATTCACATCCCTTCTTTGGTTAATTTGTTTAAAACATTGTTTCCTCGATTACTGTTCACCTTGCCTGTTTTTATTCAGATCAGAAATCCCACTCTACACATGGACTGCAATGGCTGCTTAGACTTAGGTATGTAAATGCTTAGAAGGCAGGAAACCAGAGACAGCTCCAATTTTCTCTGTGGTCACAATTCTCACTGTTTTTTTCTTGCTTTTCCTGTTCCCAGGACATATTCTCTATTCTTCCTACTGGAGAACCACAATATACAGCAGTTCTGAAACTAGGGTAAAGCACCAAAAGAATGAACCCCATGGCCACCACTTGCTGGAGAGTTGTTAAAAATACAGTGGACAACATGGTTGGGAAGAGGTGAAAGTAGGAATTGAGGTAAGGTTACAAAACCAGTAAAAAGCAGTATGAAATTTGGAAGAAGGTATTAGACACTAAACAACAACATGTATCACTGCCTAAATGCAGAAAAAATGTGTATGTTTAATCATGATTCTCTGTTTAACTTCATGAGCAAATTTCTAGCTCCACTGAATCAGGAACAAAAGCTGAGATTTTAAGAGAGTGCAGCCATTCTTTCAAACATTTAAGGTGCTTAAGACATTAAAAATAATAAAAATCAGCAGAAGTCCATGGTTAGAATGTAGCTAAAGTCTGTAAGCTTTGAATGTTTCACACTATTTTTGCTATCACAGGTGAGAAACAGCAAACTACCTACTTGAATTGGTTCAGTGATAAATCCAGCTATTGTCTTTGATACTGAGGTATTCAGAGTATCTTTGAACTGTTCAATGTACTGGTCCTTTGCATGACATATACCTGTTCACAGGGGAATAGTTTAAATGGAATTTACTTTAAATGACACAAAATTAGCTTCAAAACATGAAAATATGCACCTAATCAACAAGTATTATCTGACTGCATGTTAAATATCACCTGTCAAAAACACAATAGAAGGCTAAACATTAAAGGAGAGAGTCCCTTATTTTCTCTTAAATGATTCATACTCTAAGGAATGACAAAACAGCAAGGCAAAGCCAACAGATGATGTTACACATTGTATAGGTCAGTAAGCTGTAGGTTAGAGACAGTGTTTGTGAATCACCTACATAAGCAGAAGGAATAAACAGACACTTTCTTAGGGGTTAATAAACATTAATGTAAGACATGAGGAATCATTAGGTTAATGTAAGTATAAGGATTCTGGAAAATAGAGCTGCACATCAGTCTATACTGAAATAAAGAACAGTATAGCTAACACACCTATCCACTGGGGATGGCAAAGCTAGAAAAAAAATTATTACGTATGCACGTGAATTAAAATACTACAGAGTTGAAACTGCGCAAATAATTCACTGTAACTGTTGTTAACAGGAGCAGTAAAGGAGCTTTCACTTTGTGCTGTGTGCAGAATGGTTTGTTGCATGGCTTTTTGCGTATCATGGGCTACAGGTTATCCTTGTTATTCATTCATTTACTCCAAAACAAAAGCTGGAGAGCTGTCAAAACTTCAGAAACAGCTGTTACGGTCAGTGCTGGAAACACCAATCAACACTTCTGTTCCTTCAGATGTGCCAAACTGAGTTCCACAGCTTCCAGAGTTGATCATAACAAATGCTGGAAACAAAGGCTGGGATTTTAAGAACAGATCTTTCTCAGTGGAAAGCAGATGCTTTATGCCTTCTGCAATATTTTCTTTGGTCACTCTTGCAAATCCTACCCGGAGGTCTATCTTCCTCCAGGTATAACCTATTTCCACAGCCCTCTAGTATTCTCTAATCTAAAAGCCAAATACTTCTTGTCATTGACCAACCTTCAGAACAGGTGCATTTTCGAACAGTTTGCACTGGAGAATCTCTACAATGGCTGCCTCCCCATGGACCACGAAAAACGTCTGGTAACATTGTCTGCCAAGCATAAGAGATAGCTACAGGTTTGATGAGACCTTTCTAAAAGATGTTTTGATCATACTTAGGGATGACTAGTGAAAAAAAAACCAAAAACCAACCCCAAAAAAGTCTGTTAGAGTCAAAGGGGATACCTGGTTCAAGCAACTTGTCTGAAAAACACTTGTAGAGTAACCCTGAACTTCTCCCTCAAGAAATGGTAGAACAGAGACAGTTTTGGAACCAATAAGTTCCAGCAATAGTCAGTCAGTTGATAATTTCCTTTGTTTTGTTCTTTGTTAGTCAGAAGTTTTGGTTATCTCAGATTAATAGCAATGTTTTTAGAGTTTCTAGTAGTACTTTAATAATCCAAAGTATGTTAAAAATCTGCAAAATACAGGGAGGCAGGCAGATCTAGTAAAGTAATTACTGGCTGGAAATTTTGAGCTCCAGCCTTCAAATTGTGTCTTGTGACAAAATACCACATGACTTCAGACAACTCATTTATTGAGCCAGGTTAGTAGGCTGTTACAAAGGAGCCTTTCTATAGCCAGTGCTGTGGCTGAGCTATCACCAGAACAAATCAGAGTAGCCAGTGCCAGCTTCCTATCTGTTCAAGGGCAGGGAGATAACACATTGCCATCTACCCCCAGTTGATATGTCTCCTGTCTTGCTGAAACAAGAGACATCACAGGGGTATTTTTTTTTCATTCCAGGGGAGGATCTGCTTCAGACTAGCTGAAAGCAGCTTTGCACAGATTTGCCAAAACAAACTTGTGAAAAGGGCTTCAGAACATTAATTTGCACCTTACCATGCAAGCATTAAACATGACTAAAGAACTCTAAATCATCAACACTCATGTTATGGCTGTCCCATCTCCAAATTAGCATAAGTAACCTTATGGAG
Organism: Melopsittacus undulatus; assembly: GCF_012275295.1. Classification (NCBI taxonomy): domain Eukaryota; kingdom Metazoa; phylum Chordata; class Aves; order Psittaciformes; family Psittaculidae; genus Melopsittacus; species Melopsittacus undulatus. The sequence goes on from NC_047557.1 coordinate 12,667,680, forward strand.
AAGGAAAGGGGACTGTGGCTTCTTCTACTTACATAGCAGGACAGCTACATTGTAGCTAGTGACCATAAAGGACTTCAAGAATAGAAAATGTACTAATGGTTAAAATATTCAACAATAAACTGTTAGTTACCCAGATTATTTTCTGAAAATAAAAAATAATAAAAATCTCACTGTTAAACAACCAAAGCCATTGGCAACACCATGCTTATAAAGACCAACAGATGTCAATCCCAGCGTGTAAGGGCTCCCTCCATGGTATGCTCCTCTGTGAAAACAAAGAAAGTAGATGAACATCACTCATTTCCAAGAAGCAACTGTAGCAATGTTATTAGTTCTAAGAAGGTAGGTTTCTGAGCTATAAATTATTAGGGAAAATGAGCATTGTTACACTTGAAACACAAATATTCCTACTGCAATTTTCCTCTGGTTCTGGAAGACTCATGACTACTATCTGCACTGGTTTCCTGAAATTTCAAAAGTTAAAATTGTAAGGTAATGTTTTCAAGGAGAAGAGAACAATGACTGGAACCAAAAGCAATTCCAACAGTGTCTCATGAAGTTCTGCTGTAGCATCTGAGCCCTACACAGCAAACATACCTGTTCTTTGAATCTATGGAACTGCTGCTCTCTCCAACAGATGCTGCAATCATTAAGCCACATGGTGATTCGCTACCAGTTTTATTGGCAAATCAGAAGTTCATTAATGATAATATATAAGCAAGGTGGGTACTCAATGTTCTGCTGAATAGTAGAAAAATACAGTCCTTCTTTGCAAGACCTTGAGGCTGCCTAGGATGCATAGTAAAGAGAACTGCTTACACTCACTCCTGCACCACCTCTGCTGTGAAGCCAGAAGAGCTTTGTGTACCTGTGCAATGAACTATGATTCAGGGATTTGGCAGAAAAATAAGGCAGCAAAATAAGCAGAAAAAAAAATTATCCTTTTACCAGGTTTGCTTTAAGTCACAGCAGTTCCCTGCTGCGGTTCACTGCAGCATTATTCCAGAGGTACCTTTGTACCCCCACAAAGGGGACAAAGGGGGATACTGCGGGGGTGGAATGAAGGAAGAAAGCAGCAATTGCTGAAGCATGCTGTGGCTCTGAACAAAGGTCCTCCAAAGCACATTCTTAGAGACTAGACCCTTTTCTAAGTAACAAAGCCAAAAATTGAAGGTTTTGTTTTGTATGCAAGCTAGTTCTAATTTACTGTACCAAATCTTCAACTCCTGTTTTATTCCTTTTTGTCAAATAAAATAATTTTATAGCATTCTACTCAGCACATTTGGGGTTAAAGAGTTCCCTATTATTCCTTGGTTTAGGCAGTATAGATACTTAATCACATACAGAAATGATCATTACCTGAAAGAGATGATGTCGAAGTTACGAGTATATAGCCTTGCCATGAACATAGCCAAATCATTGGCTTCTGACCCGCTATTGGTTAGATAAACCACCTATAGGAGAATGCTTAGTATCAGTAAGTGCACAACCACCACATTGCTCAGCATCAGGCCATGTCATTTAGTAACATCATGAGCTATAACCTATCACTACCACAAGATTACTTCATGCAATAAGCAGTGTTGCCCATACACTACAGGTGAGAACTAAGGTTAAGCTTCAAGCTGATTTACACAGAAAGAGTAAAAAAAGAAATCTTTAAGAGTTGGAGTCTTCAGATTTTCCTAAAATGGAACAGTGATTCAAACAAAAAAGAAAGTGTCTGGGTTAAACTGAACATGCCTGACTGAACAGAAAAAACCTTCACAGAGGTAAAAAGTGCTGCAACAGTGTACCTGCATATTAGTTACTAGGAGTGACATACACAGACATAACCATGGAATAGAAAAGATAAGCAGTTGGCTTACTGAGAGCAAATGAGGATTAAGGGTAAATCCTGTTTATGAGTTCTGAGATTTGAAAACAGCTCAAACTCTATTTTCACCACTTTTAAAGTAAATTTTCAGAACTGGTTGCTATTTTCCACTGCTTAAACTATTCATATGCCTTACACTTTTGTTTTGCATTGTTTTGTTTTTGTTACTCTCTTTCCATTTCTAAGATTGCACTAACTTCATACTCTTCTACTAGCCCAAGTTCATTTTATCACCAGTTTATTTTACCTGAAAAAAGCCAGTATTTTTCTTACTCTTTCTGGGCATATGAAACATTACATTTATGTGGGTTGCTTATTTAAATGTCAATAAAGCTCACTACAGAGAGTACTGTCAAATACTTTTCACTTTTATGAGATAAAACAAATTAAGCCTGACTACATGAAAGGCTACATGAAAGGCAAGTTAACACCTTAGTTCCTTCAGTAACTTTTAAGCTTGGCAATGCCATTTCACATTAAGAACTTGACAGAGAGAACGAACAGAACAGGAGCTTGGGATATTATGCTTGTCTACATTAGGTCTAAAGAAAAGGCTTTGAGGGTCATCATGCTCTCTGACAGTTTGTAGTCTCCATACAGATTTTCTCTCCACAGATACTGTGGCTCTCACTTATTTAATACATATTTTTATATTAAATGTTTCTTACAGACATCCCCTTCACCAGCCCCTGGTCCTGTAAGGAGGAAAGTACCTTAAGTGGATCTGGAAAAAGAGAAGTTAGCTTTTCAGCATACTCCTGGATTGATGGGTGCATGTAGATACTAGAGGTATGCCAGAGGCGAGCTAGCTGTTTCTGGGTAGCCATAGTTACTTTCCTGTACATAGCATAAAAAGAGACAAAGGGATTCAATTCCACACACGTGCACTCATACCAGCACACACCCATCTGTTATTAATCCTGAAAACTCAGACACTGTGCCATTTGCCAGATCGATGAGCAAGTAAACAGAATCGATTAATCTTTCAAAATGCAGAGGAAACTGACCTTAATATAAATCATACAGGACAATACAGTGAACTATATTCTGCTTTTAGGCTCACAATGCCACAGATTAACAAAGATCAAAACAAAAGTATCTTTTCCTGTATTTTATAGCATCAATCAAATAGTAACATACTCACGGGTGACAATGACCAACACCAACAGTGACAATTCCAGCAAAGAGATCAAGGTATCTTCGTCCTTCATAATCAAATAACCACTGCATGTGTCCTTGATGCAGCAACAATGGCTTCTTGTAAAATGTTCGCAATGAAGGAGAAATATTTTGTTCACGAATCTTCTGCATGCGTTCATATGAATGGGACTGAGTGGAATAAAAAAAGTCAGTATCCAATTATGCTTTCTAAAGATCGAGACTAATGGAGCTGTAGTGAATCACATAGATTACACAGCTGTCTATAGCAGCTGTTCACAGAACTAAGACTTTAACAAATTCTGTCACGTATAAGGTTCTACAAACCCCTGAAACTCAGCTTTTGAAGTAAGACTTCTGTTCTGCACTTCTCTCTTCCTTAGCTTTTCAAATCAACAGTGTAGCCAACCTGTTACAGAACTGCCACACAGGTACATCTATAGGTTACATCCTGATTCGAACAGAATTAGTTTTTGTCCAAACTACCAAATTTTTTAATCGTATTTCATGAACTGACTATTTATAGCAGATAAGCCTATCAGTCCAATCTAGTAATGCAGTCTTACTTAAATACAGTGGAGTATGCATGACTTACTTTGTATTTTTCAGGTACAAAATTGCAAGGAGGCATTTTTGCTTTTGTGGAGACAGAGCTTTTCCATTTCTGCTGCCTAAAGACAACTACAAAATAGTAACAGAATTACCAAACACTTATAAAAGTGCACATCTGAAAAAGTTTCTCAATAAGCTTATTCACACACAAGCTACAATCAAAGCAGGTTTTGGTGTGTGTTTTGGTGAGATTTTTTTTTTGAGATATTTTCTTGTGGGAAAAAGAAAGCAAAATATATGTAGATTTTGAACCCACAAATGCACCTTCCTCTTATCCACTAAAATCCAGTTCTCATTTTCACATGAACTTTTATTTTGATAGGGGGTTTCTAATACAAATTCTTATCTGTGAGCAGCAAGAGCAGGAATCCTCTCCAAGTGTGTGCCAGGAGCCCAGGGTGACCACAGCCCTAGTGGTACTCTTGGGGACCAGAGTACAGTCCCAACAGACCTGAACAAACCACGGTCCACTGAGAGTGACCACCTAAGCGGAGGAGAGGAATCGCATCCAGAGTCCACCCAGAAAGTCCAGTCAGGAGCAGCAGCAGATGGGGCCAGAAACAGGGCTGGAGACAACATAGGTCCAAGGTCCATCCAAGAGACAAGGCCAGAGGCTACCTGGTGGCAGGGACTGAAGGGTCAGAGCTGAGCTGAAACAGGGCTCCTGGGCAGTGGGCACAGGCTCTGCGTCATGGCTGTTACAGCTCTCCCTGACATCTTCTGTCCTTTTTCCAAATCCCTGAAAACTTCACACTGTTCCACCTTGCATTTAACTGGAAGTCCAATTAATCAGGTATCAGAAAAAGTTAACATAGAATCACATAATGGACTGGGTTGGAAGGGAGCTTAGGGATCATCTGGTAAAATATATACTCTGCATTCCTAACATCTGTAGAGAACTACACATTTAGTTTTAAATGTCTAAGGTTTTAAACAATTTCTAAAACACGTTAAAAAGTACATGAACGAAGAATAAAGTTTCCTGAAGTAAATTACATATGCTGTTACTTCCCTTACAACCACCTAAAGCACCAATGAATTACCCATCTACATGAGTCTCAAAAGTATTAAAGAAAGGCTATAAGTTACAGCAGTTCTGCCTTTGGATCTCTTTCAAAGGGAACGGCAGCTAAACCAAAAGCGCTTCTTTCCCCAACCCCCTACAAACACAGAGCTTTAACCAAATCCCGCATGACAGTGGGGTCCCGAGGACACCCGCTGTCCGCCGCCGTCCCGTCCAACCAGCCAGCCTGGGCCTGCGGGACTTTGGGTCCTTCGAGAGGATGGATTCTTGCTCTTGCTGCTGCCAGGTGGGAGCACGGGCTCCGTGCACAGCTGACCCCTGCCGAGCGAGCCCCTCACGATGGGTCGAGGAGCTTCAGCCGCTCGCAGCCCCTTCCCTCCTCGCCCCGTCCCTCACAGCGCCGGTCGCTTACCGCAGCCGAGCCCGCGGCTGCTCCCCCTCAGCGGCAGCGCGCAGCCCACCGCCATGGCTGCGGGTAACAGGACAGTGTCGGGCGGAGCTCGCGCGGCCCTGCCCCTCACCTCGCTCCCGCCGGGGCCTCTCCGCCCGTGCCACCAGGCCCGTCCGTTCGTGCGGCGTCACGGGCGAGAGGTGTTGAATCCCTGGGTGCCGGGAGCCATTGTCTCGCTTCATTGCAATCCGGGTCTGTCCTGTTCCACGTCGTCATTTTCTGGCAAAATTTGAATGTGTGGTACCCGAAAGAGCGGTTAGAATAACAGGATCGACTAGGATGAGAAAGACTTTAAGATCAAGTCCAACTGTTACCTCAGGGCTGCCAAGTCCACCACTAAACTTGAGTCTCTAAGGGCCTCATCTACATGGTTTGTGTACACTTAAAATTATGGTGATTCTACTATTGCCCTGGGAAGCCTGTTCCAATGGCTGACCACTCTTTTGGTCACCTGTGTCCCCTGGTGCAGCTTGAGGCTGTTGCCTCTTGTCCTATAATTTGTTACCTGGGAGAAGAGACTGACCCCTACCTCACTACAACCTTCTGTCAGACAGTTATAGAGTGATAAGGTCCCCCCTGAGCCTTCTCCAAACTAAACCTCTTAGTTGCCTCAGCCATTCCCCATCACATTTGTGCTCCAGACCCTTCACCAGCTCCACTGCCTTTCTCTGGACCTGCTCCAACCCCTCAATGTCTCTCTTGTAGTGAGGGGCCCAGAACTGAACACAGGATTCAAGGTGCATCCTCCCCAGTGCCCAGTGCAGGGGGATGCTCACTGCTCTGGCCCTGCTGCCACACTATTGCTGGTACAGGCCAGGATGCTGTTGGCTTCTTGGCTGCCTGGGCACAAGCTGCTCATGTTCAGCTCCCTCAATCAGCACTCCCAGGTCCTTTTCCATAAGCACCTTTCCAGCCACTCTTCTGCAAGCCTGGAGCATTGCATGGGGCTGTTGTGGCTCAAGTGCAGCACCTAGCACTTTGCTTGTTGAACCTCGTCCCACTGGCCACAGCCCATGGATCCAGCCTGTCCAGATCCCTCTGCAGAGCCTCCTACCTGAGAGATCAGCACTCTCTCCCAACTTGGTGTCATCTGCAAATTTACTGAAAGTGCACTTGACACTCTCATCCAGATCAATAAGGTGTTAAACATATGGCCCTCATACTGAGCCCTGAGGATCACCACTAGTGACCAGTGGCCAACTAAATGTGACACCATTCACTGCCACTCTTTGGGCTCTGCCATTCAGCCAGTTTTGAACCCAGTGAAGAATACACCTATCCAGGCCATGAGCAGCCAGTTTCTCCAGGAAAATGCTGTGGGGGTACAGTATGTTATGAGGGAATGTTATCTTAATGAACAGTGATGGCTGTGGGAGCATAGGCCAGCCCCATGCAGTAGCAGCAGCAGCATTTGAGGGGGATCCTAAGGCTAAGTATGGCAGACTGTGCCTGGTCACGGCAACAAAGTGCTTGAGGCAGAGAAGCAATAAGAGTCGCATCAGGTGAAAAACTTGGAGAAGGTGTGACCTTTAAACACAGATGGGTGGATGAGGAGAGATATTGCGAGAGGGATAACTGATGACCTGTGTTTTCCCTGTTTTTTTGTTTGGTTTTTGGTTCCTCAGCAAAGGGTATTAGCACAACCTCCTACCAGAATGGGAAGAGTGCAAAGCTTGCTGTTGCCTTCCACCTTAACATTCCAGTTCCTCAGAATACTAAAAGAAATGAGATTTGTGATGGCATTCTCTAGAATGGTAATCGGGATGCATTGTATTTAGACACAATTGCAGGTGAAAGATATTTCACAATGATTTTGGTGATCATAGGCAGAGTGCTGATGTCACCAACCCGGAGGGGCAGCTTCAGTTTTGCAAGAAAATTGCCAATTCTTGCCACAGTGGGAGAGTTGTGCTTTATAGTAACCAAGGGTGTGCTTACATACCTTAACCCTAACCCCTTACTCCCACATGCTCAACCTTTTGCAATCAAACTTTACTCTTGCTGCCTTCAATTTCAGTTATAAAGATAATTTTCATCAACACAAAGAGCCATGAAGAAGCATGAGTAAAAAAGTTGCTACCTGGTGCATAAGCTGTCCAGTTTTCTGGTTCAGCTGCTTGGTGCATTCAAAAGTGGGTTAAATGCTTTGATCACAGAACCATCCCCACACAGAACAGTGGGAGCCCATCCTACTGACTGTACTGGGTGTCTGGCATTCCCTTTGTCTTTTTATATTTTATGTACTGGAATGTCATGAATAAAGCTAGAATTTGTGAATTTTATTCAAGAACTTTTATTAAATCGAAATGCGAACACCATTGCAAAGAGATTCTACGATGTCAAAGATTGAAAAGTCCATCAGAAAGCTACAGACCTCAGAACAATATTGATGTTACAAGTGAACTTGCTAACAGGTTTTATTTAAGCCAGCATTTTCAATATTAAGAACTTAAAAAAAGGTGTTTTAAAGCATTTTCCTGTAGATACACTTAGAAACAATGAAGAATTCCTGAGCAACTATGTTTATACCAGTATTCTGCAAACAATGTACACACTGCATATGAAATCTACCTTCTATAATTTTTAAATTTTAGAAATTTACAAAACATTGGATATGGATTATAGAATCATTGTGCTTCAAGTCATTCTGTTGCTACAGTGATGACACCTATGATACCTTGCTCCAGGCTGCATACAAATTTGGAAATTATAATGTAAAAAATGCCTAGCTTGTATCACAAGGCTAGCAATGAAATGGTTTGTGCAAATGGAAACAAGTTTGCTTCAAATATTGGATCATCTCTTTTTCTGATAGCAGATGCATATTATTCAGAGCATGGAATTTAATTTATAAACATGTTTCTTTGAGAGACCTGCTGGCACAGTTGAAGGCAAGGAAGTTCTACAGACTCTGACCTGCACTTAACTGCATGGCAGAAATTTGAACAAATACAATTAGTGGCTGCTGACACATTTTTTTCTTGACAGTACTTTTTCAGACCACCACCCTCAGTATTGCTGTATTTTACACAATGACTAAAAAAATCTGTGAAGCACAGTATAAAGATTTTAGAAGCCCAGGCACTGCTGAGTATCTCTGAGCCATACAATGCATATATGGAATTTAAGGTTGTGTTATTCTAGATGTTTTTGTAGTCAGAATAAAAAAATCAGATTAAATAAAAAAACAAGATGAAAAATAAACAACACTAAAGCAGCCCAGGAATGCTTTCTGAGTATAGCTGAGCAGTAGTTTCCTCTTCCTTTTGGAATGAAGGACACAGGGATGAGAATTAAGAATAATCTACAGCATTATGGATATTAAAAAATGCAATATGATATCATTATACTTCTGCATGTATTCTGCATGTAGAAAAATCTGCCTGTTCCTAGATATGTATTTTTCTGTTCTTCTGAAGGGGTATTTTCTACAAGTTGCTCCTACAAAGATTTCCAGGACCCTGTTAAAAAAGTGCTGTATGTCTAAAATTGACCACTGCAGTCTTTGTAGGAATCAAAGGTAAATCTTTCCATTTTCACTGATATCAAGATGAGGTGAAGGTATTCAGCAGCTCACAAAAGCAGACCGAAAAGCAGCATTGTCAAAAAAAAAAAAACCTAAATTAAATAATGATAAGATCTAAGATAAGCAGCATCACAAAGTAGAACAGGACATTAAACCTTCCAAAAATACAAGAACTTTTAACATACCAGCACTGCAAGAGGCCACAGAGCTAATTCATTTTTTTTTTCTCAATAACTTTTGACACATATAGTACTGTGTCTTAAAAACTTTGCTTAAATGGAAGAGATATATTTTAAGCCTAACTTGGCAATTTTCCATATTTATCACCAAGACAGGGACTTTCTGATTAAGGAAAATATTTGACAGACACATTGTCACAGGTGCAAACTATGCAATGCCCAGAAGTGCCAAGAGACAATTTAGTAGTACGCAAAAAAGCCTTTTCCTCTTGGAGCTTCTAGGTCATTACATTATCTTTAATAAATAAAAAGTAGAAGAATGCTTAAGAATGATAGACATATGTGAGAGACAATGTAAATGGATAAATACTCCTATCCATAGTTCTGATGAAAAATTGAAAGTTGTTTTTAAGAACAGTGTGGTACACTTTATTTCTCTGGATTTCTTCCTTAGGAATGTAGAAAAAGCAGATCAGGTAAGGGGTCTAACTCTTCAAGTATTCTGTTTGCCTGGGACCAGTGTCAGCTATATGGAAGAAAATCCTGTATCTGATAGAAAGTGAATGACCACTTCTCATGTATAGGACTTTTTCTGCTACTGTACAGTAGCTGATATGTAGTAGCCAATTTCAGTGTTTTATCAACTTTTTAGTATTTGATAAGCCTACACAATTTTTGTGGATTGTCTCAGGTAGCTGTGCATATTCCCTCTTTTGATATATAAGTATTTTCTTCTTTTTCCTCACAGTCTCATTTATTCTCTCTGTTCTACAGGTTCTTGTATTTTGTTACCTACTCTCTGTTTGATTCTTTTGCTTACATTTATCCTTCTCCCTCCCTCTCTTCTCAGCTGTACTCAAAATGCATGTCCACTTCCTCTGATTTCTCTAATTAACTATCTATGTACTATTCTATAGTGACTACACTAATCTTCCATTCTGCTATGTAGAGCAGCAGTTGCATCCCTCTTCCCATTTAGTGGTGGACTTGATAGTGCTACATTTACAGTTGGACTATGACCTTAAAGGTCTTTTCCAACCTGAATTATTCTACAACACTGTGAGCTTTAAGCTCTTTCTATCCCCATATATAATGTATTTCTATATTCCATTTATCTTTAATCTCCTGCTTAACATATATAGAAAATATTAAAAAATGCCCTTATTTGTTTCAAAATGGTTTTTAAGGCAGTACCATATGATTGTTCCAATCCGTGTAATTCAGTCCCATCTTTCCACACCCATGGGAAATGAAGTCTGAATTTAGTGAGGGTATGAGATAGTTGAGAGCATTGCTAATCTCCATTTTCACTCATGTAGGGTCAGAGTTTTGAAGATTTTCTCAGGAATTCAGCAGAAAGCAGGTCTTTCTAAATAGCAAGTACTGATAAATGCTTAGTTGCATTGCTCAGATCCAGAATGAGAGCATCTCTGACAACTCAGCTTATTCAGTCCCAGTGAGCTGGGCACACAGGCAGTGTGCCCCAGGAAAGGGACTAATGGTTGGTTGCCAAGCTGGTCAGTATGCCTTTCCCTGCAAGATGGAAATGACTCTTATTTTTTTCATATTAAAACAATTTCATTTTGCTGCACATCTCCAATATCCCATCCTAGTACTACCAGTGCAACACAAGTGATGATTCCATGACAAGCTGTGAGTAAACAAAAATAATTTGAAAATTACAAATGAGATTTTTGATTCACAATTTGACACACAAAGTACAATGTTTTTGTCTGCCTTTTCAAAGGGAGCAAAAAAAAATAAAGTGAGGTAGCAATTCTTTGAGAATATGATGCCTGATCTCTTGACACTTTTTCATTACATTTGTCTTTATGGCTTTATAGAAGATGTCTAATATCTATCAACTGGTTTAGATGACTTTGGTTTCCTTGCACAACACCTTGATATTGTTTACAGTTAATTTACAGGCTTCATGATGTGAACCCCATATATGCAATGCTTCAGAGATCACAAAAAAAAAATAAATCTGCGTATTAATTTTCAATACCTGCTGTTACTGCACTTTAAATACTTAAATGACATTTAAAGCAACTGTATATTTTCTAGCCATTTAAACATAGACACATAAATAGATATACTACAGAATTCACTGCTTTAACATAAATCAGTTATCATTACATATTTGGTTTACACTTTGTTTCCAAACACATATATGGTCTTACTAGAATTATATAAGGTCAGTTTACTACACTTTTGTAGTTACATTGTATCACCATAACCACTCTTCAAGCTGCATTTTATGTGACAGTTTTGTGAGCACATGTCCCACTTCGGTAAGTTGTATTTCTTTAGAAGTCATGAATACTACAGTGAAATACTAGAATTGCACATCAAATACACCTGCTAGAGAAAAAAGTCTAATAGAAAAGTTAAGAACTCGTATTTGTCAATAGTGAAGAAAAACTGTTAATAAAATTAGTCCAAGTCCAAAGGAAAGGTTACTAATTAAAAAAAATATGTATTTGATTTATGGATTTTATAAGATTAATTAGTTTGAAGAGCCTTTATGCCTTCTTTAAGGGCTTTTATACTGAGAAGTAATTAGCATTTGAAGTGATGCATGTATAAATTTGGCATTGAAAACACCATTCAAACTTTTCACAGAATTAATCCAAATGAGAAATTTGACTAATGGTGCAAGAGCTAGAGGGCTAACCCCTGTTTCTGGGGTAAATTTGGTTGTATGCTTCATTCCTCTCTTTGTTAAAAGAGGTATCAAGAGCATGTTATCCCCCACTGGTGCATCATAATTTTACAACAGTTGACTCTGTACAACTGCTGCAAAATCTCATGTAATCTATTTCCTAGTATTAAGCTTAAAAAGCTGCAAGCAAAAATCTTGTTGCAAATAGAAGGAAGTATTTGAACATCCAGAGGCCCATGCACTCAGCTGAAGGTTATTCTGATTTTACAGAACACTAATTTATTCTCTTCTTAATGTACTTTCAGATGTTAAAGGCCACTTTCAGAAGGTGTTGCTCCCACCTTGAGATTAACAAGGTGTTTTGGAAAATAAAAACAAATCCAATGGTAAAAGAATCAACCTGTACATTTGTTCAGCTTAAACAATTAAATATATTCATGAAAATTGTGTTCAAATTGTATTTGGCTAGCAAATCCCTTAAAAAGTTTAGCTACTCAGAGCAATGAGCACCTTTCTCACTCTGGCTGAATTTCCCTTTTCACAGAAAGCCATGACAATTTGGCGTATTGAGACATTAATCAGCAAAGGTGTGAGAGAATCTGCACCTCACCATGTAATCTGGGCTACAGCTATTTTGCAGCTTCTGTGCCAATTTATGGCAAAGCAAAATAACTCTTCTGTTCAGTCTTTCTTATGTGTGGATTACCAGAGGTACACATATAGATCACGACAGTTAGGCAGGACAAATCATACACTTAAAACCTGCTAAAAGTTGTGTCTCTGTGCCTCAGGTCCAAAGTAACTGATAAGACAGCAACAGCCTGCTGCTGACACTCTATACCATGCTTTCTTTGGTTTAAAACAGTTATCTGTGTTTTCCTATAAGAAATCCACTACATAAGGGAGATCTTTTGTCTATGCTTTGAGAAGATTCTGTTGCCTCTATGCATCACAGAAGGCCTGTAGCAGCATGCCTTTATGTGTAGCATCAGGTGTAGAAAATAGCTTGGGTCAGATACAGCTAGCTGTGTAAAGAAAGGAAACGTGTCTGATCTGGATCAGTTCTGTCCAATTCAGTTAGAAAAGTGAAGAGTCAGTGGAGCACTGTCAGAAAGAGTATGTTACCAGCGTACATACAAGTGCAGACTAATTTCTGCCCTGCAGAATATAAAACATTCCAGTTTTTACTGATAAACTGATAGGTTATTTTTTTCAGTACTTTTAGCATTTCTAGAAAATTTGTGAGATATACTACAAACAGTATATCTATAGTAAAATTGTCCTGTTAGCTATAGTTAAACAAAATTTTATGTTGATATGCTCTCTGGAATAGCCACTTCATGTGTTCAAGTGTTAAATAAGTGCCTGAATTAAGAATTTAGCGTACCTCCCAACACATTGAGGAGAGCACCTAGTCTGGTCAACCTCTGGAAGTGGGCAGTATGTTATCTGTACGGTGAACACAGGCTCTAAATTTGATGTCTGAAGTAAAAATTTCAGTGTACACTGACACTGTGTGTTTACAGACACACAGATAATTAGTTAAATTCTAAAGGCCTGGCAGTGGAAGGGCTAGATAGCTCAACCGATCTGTGCTGGAGCAGTTCCTTGGCATGAAGGTAAAAGGTGAGAATCTGATTTGCCAAATTAGATGTGGCCTTCAAAATCTGAAAGTCTCTTTGGCCTGGCTCTGCAGCATGTTAGCTGATACTGCAGGAAGGCTGGCTCAATGCATAAAATCATGAAAAGCTGAAGAAATGTAAAGCTGTTCAGGAAGGATAAGAACAGAAAAGAGCTCATCTATAGTAAATACACTTTCTTGCCCATGTACAGTACAATTTCCCTTACCTCACGTTTCCAGTTTCCCCTGAAGCTAGTGATACTGGCTAAATACTTGGCCCAGTTTTAATTAGTCATCACTTGGTCATACTTTCCTGGAGTAAATTAAACTTTTGTTTTCAGGAAAGAAGGACCACAGTAAGTTCAGAACCATTCCAGTATCATTTTGATTCTGCCTCAGTTACACAGATATGAGGAATCCTCACTGTTCTCATTGCTGCTCCGGGGACATATGTCCAGCCTTTCTTTCCTTATTCTTACTACAGCAGAGTTCTGACTCAGACTTTATGCCTCATATCTTTGACTTTGTAGGCTAGATTCCAAATTACTTTTTGTAAGTTCATAATGAAAAATCTGACTTCAAACTTTCCTTCCAAGTAAAGAAAGAAATGCAATGCCTAAGGATCACCATTGAACTCCTGATTGGCACTGGAGTACAAATTCAGTGGGAAAGAAGCTTTGATCTCAAATATAGATTCTATTTTAATTTTATAATTACAGATAAAAAATATTTGAAAGAAATAATTTGCAATTCAAATAGTAATACATTTGCAATATATTAGAAATATAGTTAAAAATGACTTAATATTCTTAATTAGTAGAAAGTTTAATTTTATGCTTTATATAGAAATTATAACTTTAGTTGTTACCGCTGTCTCAGGAGAAGGAAACAGAAAAGTTCCTAAGCAGTTAAATAGCATTGGGAAATTAAAAAATATTTTATTTGGGCTTTTTTTATTTAACGGTAATATAAAAATAGCCTTTAAAAATACATTGTTAAACATATGGGCTTTTACTAGAGTAGAATTGTGTATTATATACAGTAAGGCATATAATATTGTCCTGCTATTTTTTCATATTTGGTTTGATTGGACTAGGATATAAATGGGATGCAAATTTTCTGTCACATTGAACCAAAGTAAAAAAATATATTTAGAAGAATTTGTTATTTTACTGTAATTTGTTGAAAACATTCTCTTTTATGTATGATTTGTCATATATAAGAGCTCCTTTCTACTTCAGTATTGAGAAAAATGTAAAGAAAACTTTATCTAGTGACAGCATGCATTCAGAAGAAAATACAATTTAACTGATTGAGGAACTGCTTGGATCACTATGGTGTACTGACTGATCTGTAATGATTTTCATCTTTCATGAATCTGCAGCATTCCCTCAGATTTAATCAATTAATAGAAGATCTGGAGACCTGAATAATTAATTTACAATGTGTTTTTTCATAGCAGATAATATCAATTTCCTCATTTCTGTGTGTCAGAAACATGTATGAATGATCCAAGGTTCACTTCCATGGTTATTACCTCAACCCACGGTTTAGTTTCTTTTCTGTGTAATACACATAGGAGGCTACTTTTTTAAGGAACTCTTTGCTGTGTGTCTTTGCTTTACTGTACATACATACTGTGTATGTACTGTACAAACTACTAGTTATTTAAAGGGAGGCATAAAGGAAGATGGATCCATGTAGTCTGATCCATTGTCCTCTCTATTCATCTCACTTGGGGCTGTGGCAATGTAGCTGGTATCTGTTTCAGCTTCACTTTGCTGGACATTCTGAGGTGTTTCCACTGCAGGTTCTTGAGGCACAGACGTTTGCTGGTTGCATGCATCTGGCATTAATACTAGAATATTATGGTCCACAACTGTTGAGACCTTGGTATATTCTTTGCTGGTTCCTGGAACAGCATATTTTTCATTTTGTCCACTATTTTCTTTACATTTCAGTAATACTGCTGGGTCCATATCTTGTTTGACTTTGTGAACTTCTACATAGTCCATTAGTCTAGGATTCAAAAAAGGTGGCTGGTCATTGGGTCTGTTTTGTTTGACCTGTACTGTGGTTTGGTCAGTTTTGGAATGGAAATTCTCCATCTCTCCTCGATTTTCCAAGTTGTCACGGAGAGTTTCAGTGATAGGATATTGTGGCTGATGATTTTCTTCGTTTCCCACCAAAACTGGTGCAATGTTCATATTTGTGGCACTCAATGTTATTGTATGTGCATCTACTGTACTGTGGTAGGCAAACATAGGAGGCTGATTATTAGTTAACTGAGCTGGAGGCCATGTGGATGATCTTGGATTCTCATTGTTAACAGGGATTATTCTCTGTTCTGAGGCTAGACACAGAATTTCACAGCTTCCTTTTCCTCTGTTTTCTTGAACATTTCTTACGCCTTGTGTTTGAAGTGTTGATGGAAGGGCACGGGCACGGGACCCTTTGCATTTCTCAGAAAGCAAAGAAGGGCTATCACAGCTCCCTCGTCCTGAGTCACTGTCTGTTTCCTTGGGTGTCGTTTTTGTGTTTTTACTGGCATGACCATGGTCACGGCTTGGCATGAGTTGCTGTTCCTCACTGTCCTCTACCTCCAGATATTCTACCAGTAGTTCTTCACAGTCTGATGTTGGAGGGAAACCATGGCAACCAAGAGCACTCAATAATTCTTCAGATTTTCCTCTCTAAGGGCATAACAAGATACATTTTTTTCACTGTTAACCCTAGGATTTATCTGACTAGACCAACTGTGAACAGTCTACATATTTAATATGCAAAGACTTCAATAGTTATATCACTAGACCTATACTGGAGTTTGTATTGCTGCAGAAAATAGTGGAAGAACAGATTTCTTGAGTTCCCTCAGTGGGGAGACACAGTTCCAGAATTCGTGTTTCTAAAATGGAAGGACTTGGGAGCTTCTGGGAGGTACAGGTCTCATGGGTTTAACAAGAAGGAAATGGAGGAGAATGACAGAGCAGGTATGTCCTGTCTCCTCAGCACCACAAGAGACTGTGGAAAGTAACTTCCATAAGAACTGCTAGGAAGATCACACAGGCATTAGCTCTTGTGGTGTCCAAAGGAAAGTCACAAACTGTTCTTCAATACCCTCCTACTACTAGTGCCGGGCAAGACTCTCTCACCCATACTCTCTCCACAACCAGTCAGAAAATGTTGTTTATTTTTAACATTGACCAAATCAACTGAAGCTGTTTTATACTTTGTTATGGCAATTGTGCTTGCAAACACATACTTTAGGAAAGTAATGGTGAATTCTTTTGCTGCTATTAGTGATACTCACCTGTAAGAGATGTTTATCTATGCCTGTTATCTTTGGTCCTGGAACTGGAGGTAGGATAAAAGCTACCATTCTAAAAAAAAACAAACACACAAGGTGTAAGTATAGGCTCTGTCTTTGTTCTCCTATTCGTTCTTTTTATGTTTGACATTTTAAACACTTCTCCCATATCTGATGTCTCCCTGTTGGACCTCCATTTCCTGTCTACCTCTCAAGCCAGGTAATGTAGAGATGCAGTTACAGTTCACAACTTACACTTAGATGTATTTATAAGAAAAAGTACAAAAGTTATTCAACTGCAAAAATAACACTGCTAATGTCTTTTTTTGCTGTTCTTTGTCCCTTAATCTCCACTTCTCTAATGTCACTGAAGCTTCAAAACTGGCCAAGAAACAGCTATCTGGGGCATAGCTCAGGAGGACTAGTGGGCCTGGGTGTACATACTTGTCAACTCACTACTGCTATATAGGATTTATGATGAATGACTTCTGCTGGGTTTTCCATCAATGCTTTTATCTCTTTTACTCAGCCAGTAGTTTTGCAAGACTTGTAAAAAAAGTGATAATTTATGACATCTTTCTCTGATTTCAGAGCTGATTGAACTTTGTGTTCTAAGAAATTATTTGGGAACTGCCAAACAGGTGAGCAGAAAGATTATATAACCTTTGTTTTCTTTAGAAAATCAGGTCAAAACCAAAAGGTGTGTCTTCTACAGAGACAGGGATACTCCAGATTGTTTTTGCTGAATACTGACATGGCTATCCAAGATGGTCAGATCTAACAGGGACATGTATTTATCAACTGAGAATTTAGCCAGCTTTCCCGTAAGAACAGAAATACCTTGTTATCAGCTGCAAATTTAATGTCAAATACCTGTAACCTATTGGTTATAAGAGAACACAAAACCTATAGAAAATTGAATCAGAAGTTAGACTGAATTTTTGAAAAGGTTGCTGAGATTTTCAACTCCATGCAATTGTGAAATTGGTGACTTACCTGTACCCTTTTAAAATCATTATCCAGCTCATGATTAAACATATAAGAGATGACAAGACACCAACGACGATCCACACAACCATATCTTTTACTCTGTATTCTAAGAAACAAACAGAATTATTTAAAGATGCACATCTGCTGTATGCATAGTCAGCATGCAAAAAAAGTCTCATATTACTTTTATTTTAAAAATTGGTCCAAACTGCCAAATGTAGTATTGAATCTAGAGACCTTTACTAGCACAGGTGGATCTCAACAATCATTCTAGTGTCTGATAATGACTGTGCTTTTTATTAATAGCACTGTGCAGGAAATAAACTCTCTTGGAAAAATGATACAAAAACACACGAAGAGGGAAATTTTGTCACAGCCAGTTATAGCAACTGGGTTCAAATCCAATTACTCCAATACTGTAGTCATTTAATTATCAAATACATACCACACAATTAATTAAAAGGTGGGTTAAATTATCTAGGACTAGATATTTTTAAGGATTTCTATGGTAATATAGCACTTTTTACATTTAGGTATTTATTCCAATTTCATTCCAGACAAAAAGTAATTAAAAGCTGTTACTGTCTGAAGGCAGTCACTCTTTGTTGTCTGTGTACCAGTTTTAATGCAGTTACTGGTATTCTTTTGATTAAAAACTACCATCATGAGAACAAATGAAGCAATAAATAGGAAAGACATTGTTTAAATAGGTAAAGGAATTGACTTAACTTCTTAACTCCAAAAGGTAACAAAGGGAAAAGCTGACAGGGTAAGGTGCAGGGACACTGAGAATTCAGTTACTTAGCAATGGTCTTACCTGTCCTAGGCAAACTATGGGATGTCAATCTGCACAGGTGCCACAAACAGCTAACAGAGGTATTACGTGAACTTCCATGTAACAGCAATTACTGAAGGGATGCCTGGCCACTCACCAGTTGGGATTTGAATATACTTTTCTGGGCTCCATTCACTCCATGATCCATGGTGATCGGGTTTGCAATGAATCTGTATAATGTATGTCTTCCCAGTATTTAAACTAAACATTTTATACTGTGTTTGCTGTCCAACAAAAACAGTCTGGAAATTAAATAAAAATCATAAAATGCATATAAAATTGAGACATTTTTCTGTGAAAATCAGAGCTGGGTTTAAATCTTCATAATGAAGTTGGGAATATAGAACAAATCAGCATAGCTTCCTAGTAACTGTCATGGAGGCATAGACTAATGGTACATTTATTTTATTTCTGTAGTTCAGCTTTCTAACAATTCAGTGGGAATGAGATCTGCCTCTGGTATACTGTGCAAATTAAAGTACTACAAAAACACATCATGAGAATAGGGCAAATAGGGAGGAACTGTGGTAAAGGTGGGAACTATAGTGGTAAGTGGCAGGGAACAGAGATTGGGAAGAAAATAGAAAAGAAGGAATGTGGAGTTGGTGGTACTGCACAGGATGTTAAAAAGTGGTTCTTCAATGGCAAGGGGGTGGGAAGTTCAGTGGCAGGAAGGAGGAGATACAGAGATGTCTGGAAAGTACTGCAGCAGATAAGAAGGGGATGCAGCCAAATATAAATAGCTGTAGTATTTAGTTTGCTGCCCAGCTGCATGAGTTGCACATCCTGGCAGTATACAATTATTATGTGGCCATGACAACAATCATTTGTACAAATTTATATAGAATCATAAAATAGTTAGGGTTGGAAAGAACCTTACAGTCATCTAGTTCCAACCCCCTGCCATGGGCAGGGACACCTCACACTAAACCATGTCACCCAAAGTTTCATCCAACCTGGCCTTGAACACCGTCAAGGATGGAGCATTCACAACCTCCCCGGACAGCCCATTCCAGTGCCTCATCACCCTGACAGTAAAGAATTTCTTCCTTATATCCAATCTAAACTTCCCCTGTTCAAGTTTTATATGATTTTACATAATGTCAGTGAGCTTTCTGTTACCCAAGAAGTACACAATGTAGGTAAGAACAAGTTATCAAAAAGAATCCTGGCTAAATGAGAACAAACAAACTGTAATGCCAATACACTTAATATATAATGGCCACAATTAAAAATAAATATTTTGTCATCTGCTGTCACAGAACAGCATCTGAGATACCAATTATCTCATTAGGTAATTGCAGATTACACACAAGCACTTTTGAAAAATGATGAATTATTCACTGTGACTGCTTCATTACATTCAGGTGTGTGACCTGGCTGACAAAATCTAATTGACCAGAAGACACCATCTTGTGAAAACTTGCTACATCCTCACCTCCCATTCCTCTCCTTCTTGCAGCTTTAGTCGCAACTCATATTCAAGGGTAAGCCATCCAGATCTGACATCAGCCAGTGGGGGTGGAGACCATGTCAAGATTAGATATGGTTTTCTATTTACTGACTTTTTTAATTCCAAAGTTATATTCACAGGAGGATCTGGTTGTACTGTTAATATAAAAGAACTGTCAGTAAGAGTCTAAATTATTTTTTCCTTGCATAGTAGGAATATAAAATGGTGTGAGTGGTGAGTTGCCACTTCTGTTATACCTAGTCATTTAGAAATGGTGCTGGAATACAGGGATCAAGAGTTTCCTGATAAAGTAAGCATGGTTTTATAAATATAACTTAAAAACCAAAGAAGATTTCATATGTTGAGTTCATGTTGAGATTTGCCATAATCATTTATCACCTGAAATAATTTTTTCTTACATTACATTTATTGTTGCTTTTCCACACGACTGTTTCAAAGTTAACCTCTTCAGTGGTGTGTTATGAAAGCTGTGTTTTCCCATAATTGTATCAAAGTTGGCATATATATTTAGGAATGCTGAAAACACAGATGTAGCTGATGAAACCTGTACCACACCCCATCTTTTACATTCAGAAAACACAACAACATGATGCCTATATGCATATGTAAGGATATTTAAATATAAAACCAGTAATATTAAACCCCTGTCTATATTTCAAAAATAATCCAAAATGGAATGCAGGTTTTTTCTACAGTCAGGCTTGCAAATTCCTCAGTTCAGAGGTTAAGCTTGTGCATATTGTGCATGTATTTTATCACATACACAAAGCTTCATCAAGTAATCATGGCGTAGAGGTAAAATATAAAGCCTTTGCTCTAGCTGCCAGACTCCTGGAAGCCAGATCCTTTATAACAAAATATTTATTAATGATAATGTTCCATTCCTTTAGAAAAATACCTAAATCCTTGTCCACAGTCACTATGTGGAAAAAGTCTGAGAAAAGAGATTATCAGTACACTGCTATAAAAAACACTAATTCAGCTTCTCTTGGGTCTGGAAACTACTTTTAGGCAAATCATATGTAACTGTTATTAGTTAAAAGCTCAATTTGGTTTCAGTCACTGGCAAAGTGGAAGAAGATTTTAGCTGGATGATGTTTCTTAAGGCTTGACTGAAAGATAGAAAAACAATAAATTGTTATCTGGATGCGTTTTTAAAGCTTTTAGAATTTTTAGGTTTACTTTGAAAATAAAACAGAAAAGGGATTAATATTAATTCATTATTACACCATACTTCGTGGGGTGTGGGTGATTGTTAAGTTTAGGTATTTCTTTTGTGGCTTTGGTGTTGTTTATAGTTTGGGTGGAATATTGGTAGTCTTTGTATATTCTGTTTTCACTGGTGGCTGATCCTTTTTCTCAGTAAGCAAGACAAGATCTTATTTGTTCTCACAAGTTTTTAAGTTGGATATAACACTATACATGAGAAAAGATGGAATTAAAATTCTTGAATTAAAACACATATTCATGAATTATTTGGTTCCACAGGAATGCTTTTTATCTGTTACCTATGTAAGTCACATCCACATAATGAGGATCAGAGACGTTACTTCCCATTTCATTTGTTGCTTTCACAGTAATATTGTATATGGTCCAGAAAGAGGTGTGCTTTCTATCAAAATAGCATGAATTGGGGCCTGCGGTTCTGTAGTCTGGACATTCATAAACTTGTTCTTCTCTGAAATGAAAGAATCACAGTGATTAGACTGTGTGATTACAGAGACTGTAACACCTGATTGATTACTAGTAGTTCAGCATTATTTAGGGCTGGGTCAGGTTTTTCATGCCTGGCAATATAAAAAAATTGGAAAACTGTTTTCAAACTAAAGAGTCTTTGGACAATTCCAGAGACTGTAGTAAGCATTTTGCCCCCAAAATAAAGACTACAAAACTTGAAGGATTTAGGCTGTTACAGATGCAGCAGTGGGCTAATAGAGTGCAGCTCTTACTTTTCTGAATGCCATTACCCTTTGCATAGACCTTAAAATTTTCAGACAGCCAGCAGAAGTGATTGTGAAGTCTTTTAACCCATCTATTAAAAAAAAATAGTATTTCCAATGTACATTTCACACTTATGTGAGTTTTGCATTTTAATATGCTGTCAGAATCTATTTTGGTCTTTCATCACCTGTTCCTCAAAAACATCTACTTTGTACCTGTCCTCCAAATTCATTGCCAAGTTTCCCAAAGGGAGCAGGGATAGGAGAGAAAGTGGAGTGTGTAGTACTTGTTTTCAGGCTCCTCTAAGAGGCACAGTAACAAAAGAGAAAGTTGTGGATGTGGACCTCACAGGTTGCCCTTGCTGGCTGAACCAGTAGCTGTTTTGCACTAAGACCTGGCTTTCAGCTAACATGTACAGAGTTTAGCATCTAGTTGGGGTAGTGTAAGGGTGAGCAGTGCTGGGTGAACTAAAAATAGTTCACAGGACCCAAACAAAATATTGACTACTCCTTTAAAGTGTTTAGCACTTGATCTAAGTTCCAGGACCATGATTACAGCAGAAAAAAACAAGAGGCATTCATGACCTATGAATACTTGTGCAAAATAGACATTATCAGAAGATGAAAATCCTAGTATCTGATCATTTTGGAAAGTTTTACTTCGGGGGCTGTGTGGCTAACAGGAGTGCGCATGCTATGATGCTGTTGCTGGTACCATGGCACCTTTCAAGGCAGTCTGTCTTTTGAGGCAGAAGAATTCACTGAAATCCGAAAAACCTAGCATTATAGAGAGACCTTATTTCAACCTTTGTGCTATTCCAGAATATATCACTTGGACAAAACCATGTCCTATGGAAAATGACATCTCCTAAAAGCAAAACTGATCTGGATTAGTTTTCCAGGACCTTCCAATAAAATACTGAATAGTTGCACATAGCTTATTACCCTTCCTTGCTGTAAAGCAAAGTGTGGGTAATAGGATATCCTCCATTTGAAGCAGGTTTCCACCAACAAGTAAATGTTTCCTTTTCTGGAGAACGGCATTTTATTATTGTAGGTTTTTCAGGAGGTGACTGTCCTGTTAAAACATAAAGAAATGAACTGTTTAGTAAGATTAATGCATTGTGTCAGCTCTGAACTTACAAAGCAATGTCAAGCAGAGCACAGCAAAATACTTTTTTTTTTCTACAGGGAAAGAAAACTTTTGCTTCATATCAGCGTAGGAAAGGAAGAACGGTTCAGTGGTTAGGGCAGCAGCCTGCTACTTTGACCTGGATTCAGAATCCTTTCTCACTGTAGCTGTGCTGAGAAGTCATATTTTGGTTCCCTGGATTTACCTCTTCCCCGCCCTATCTGATAAGAGCTGCTCAGTTACTGTTACATCATGTTCTATAAATGGTTTAAAATACATTCTACTATTCAATCTGTTTTCAACAGAAACCATTTTTTCTTTAAAAATTGTGTTTTAAGATGCTTCTGATTGTTTAAAAAATATGCTGTCATTTGTTTTGGGTTTTACAGGAAAAAAAGAAAAAAAAGTGTTTGCCCATTTGTTTATGTCCTTTCCAGTAATTTCCTTTTGAAGTACCTATGTGGAGCTGACTTCAAAGATAGATACAAAAAAGCAGCTCTGATATTTCCTTGTAAAGTGACATTATGCTCAGTACTCAGCCTGACTGCTGCCAAGCAATTTATAATTATTTGGATTCCTGATAATGTTTTTATATAATCAAGCAAAGCACTTTGAGTAGGGCAGAGGAAAATGTTTAGATTTTGAATAGGATGCCAGTCAAAACGTGGGATTGAAACTTTTGCAGTTTTGTATTTGTGGCAAAATATGGTCCTATTACATCAATAATACATATCTTCCACTATGTAGAGTGGGGACATTGATTTTCCAAATTTCTAATTCTCTAAGCTCTAAATTCCCAGATCTGAAAATGGGACATTTAAGAAGTATTTTTTTATTAACAGTACTTCAGCAATCTCCATGTCAAATAATGAATAATACAACCAGTGGCAGAAGATTTGGCTAAAGTGTCTCACAAGACAGGATGTCATGCATATTTAATGTGTCCACTCAAACCCACAAAACACAGATAGTTATTTCCATGTGATAGTAGCTGCAAATGTTACACTCTATTAGTCACAGCAGTGCTTTCATTTCCGTTACTAATGAACAAATGAAGGGTTGTGGAGTCTCCTACGCTGGAGATATTCAAGGCCCACCTGGACAAGTTCCTGTGTGATGTACTCTAGGTTACCCTGCTCTTGCAGGGGGGTTGGACTAGATGATCTTTTGAGGTCCCTTCCAACCCTTGGGATTCTGTGATTCTGTGATTCCTACACAAGTACCATTACCTGGTATCTACAGTGGCAGATTAAATCAACATGATTTTTGTAATAAAGGGAGAGGAACAAATAGATTATTTAGGCACACTTGTATCAGAAATTACTTTCTAGTAAATCCTAGCTTGTTTGTCATAGCCAGTTTGAGCAGAGGATCCTGAGTGGATCAACAAGACTAAAATATGGTTATGCATGAATTATGTGTAAGATGCACTAAGATGTTCCCTCAGCACTGTGAAGTATCTGTGAGGAACCAGGTTTTCAGGGCTGCCATTTATGCACCTTTCACAGCACTGAACAAGCTAGAATTTAAAAACAATTAACAGAACAGCAATCATCTGCTCACCTCTGGAGATCTGAATGTGTCTTTCAGAGCTCCACTCACTCCATTTTCCAAGGTCTAACATGCAACGGACCTGAACAACATACTTCACCCCAGGTTGTACCCTAATCACTTTGTACTGTGTCTGCACTCCCACAGATATTGTCTGGAAAAGAAAATGGACAGGAAAAACAATAAATAATTCATCCATTTTAATAAATAAGCCATAAAGGAGCTTATGTCACTGACTTCAGAAAGGCAAAGGTTTCAGTTGGGTATTCAGATGCAGATTTCAAAGAAGCAAAGGTAGTGATTTAACAGAAAATCTCACTTCAGTGACACTGAGATTCTGACACTCAAGAACATATTTACGTATAGACTTCCTGTAAGTTAGTACTCCCTCAGATCCACAGTGCAAGAAACACTATAGGTAGTCCAACTCACAGACAAGCCCTCTGTGTAGTACTTCTCAGTGGCCAGTTATTATTAAGTGCCTTCCTCAGGCCCTTTGACTGTCTTCAGAAGTCTTTCAAAACAGAGCTTTCTCTATCATTAAGGCATCAACTGTTTAGGTAGCACTGAGTCCACTTGACTATGATCTTAAGAATGGTATTTCATCCTGGCATCTGACCTGTGGAGTACTATGGCCCACTCTCAGCAAGACAGTAACAACTGGGAACATCAGTGGAAACAGTTTGTGTGAGTAAGACACCACAAACTTTCTGCTCCCATCCTGATCATGTTTGAGAGGAAGATGATGATGACCCTCAGAACAATTAAGTAGTACTTAGTGAATAACTGAGAAACTTCAGAAAAAAAAAGGGTCAGCCTGAAAAGCAGTATTAAAGAAGCATGAAAGTTTTAAGGGAGAGGAAATTGAAGTCTTTATCAGTGGTTGAAGTTCAGCTTGATGCGATTGGAAGATGCTCAGTTAGCATCTGCCAGGGCCAGCCAGAGCAGCTCCCTCTCTGATGCTGTGAGTATAGCTGCACTCCAGACAGCACAGGCTGCAGCAGGAAGGAACCCACAACTGCGGGCTCTTTGTCACTGATGTGTGTCTTGGTAGAACGGATGCAGGTTCATGTTAAGTTAAAGCATCTATGTCCCCTCCAGAAGCAGTTGTACCTAAAGGGGGTTTGTACTCACAGGAGGTGGGGTGTGCTTGTAACCAGCCCTGGGAGAGGGGAATTTCTGCATTTAGGATACTTCTAGGACTAGTTTAGAAATGTGTTTATAAATTTGTAGGTGTCTATTAATGCTTTCAAGTGCCTGGTATTGTGATTAGTCTGTTCTATTGCTAATACTGACCTTGACTGCAGAGTGAAATGATTGCTTGTTAATTACATCTTAATGAATCAATAAACTGCTTTGATCCTGATTTGGTTTAAACTATATGAACTGAACAGTCTCTTACTTTGATGCTTGGGAACAGACATATTGCTGAAAATTACAAATAAATATTGTATTGGTGGACTACAGAGGCTTTTATAACATACAACAGTAGGAAAATTGTACAAATCCTTTGTCTACAAACTACTACAGTTTTTTTTTTCTTGAGTCAGATTTGGTTACAGTAGTTTTTCTATCTTTACAGAAACTATTTTTTTTATAATACCAGTGAAATTCAGACAAGACAACTCACCAAAAGAACATTTACACAATAAATATATTTTCCCATTACCTCCCATTCTTCCATTCCTTCAGTTTTTAGCCGTAGCTCATAGTGATACACATGTGAATTAGATCTGACATCAGCTATTGGAGGTGGAGACCATTTTGCCCAAAGGTTGGTAATGCTGGCAGATGTTTTTGTTTCTAGAGTGAGGTTCACAGGAGCATCTGGCTGAACTGTATAAATGAAAAGTTTGCCATTAATGATTTAATTTTCTCTCAGGAAAAAAGGCACCTCCTTTACAGCTTTGTATTTAATCACATTAATTCCAGATCATTCAGCACTTCTTAAGATAACAGTACAATATCTTTTTTTTCCTTTCTCTCTAATAATGTTTAAGTGGCTACTGATTTACCACAGTATAAGCAAGTCTCAGACCCTGACTTTGCCAGACTAAGGAAATACAAATTGTCATTTTATCAGGCCATTCCCGCAGTATTAAAATACCAGATTTTTCTTAGCTAAAAAGACTTGACTATATTTATAATTACAATATGTAGATTATGTGTATGCAGATAGCAGAACAGAGCAGGAATATGAAATACTACAAAAAGATGGCAAAATGCTTAAGCAGGTATTTTTACCCTCCCAAGACTGCAGCTAGCAGCCAGAAAGATATTTACATCTGGAATAAACACTGGAGAAATTTTTCTAGCCATAATTAAAATGACAATAAAATATGTAGTTACTTAATTCATAAGTAGAATGCAGTTTTCACATAAATTAAAAATGCATATTTCTAATTATCTGTATATAAGCTGTTCTCCACAGCAAGTTTCACATGATGAGGAAAAAATCTCTCATCACTACTTGCTCTTGGATTAAAAGCCACATATATCTCCAGTTAGTTTGTTTTTAATTTCATTCTTCTCTTTACCTATGGAAGCCACATCCACGTACTGGGGGTCTGAGCTGTTACTTCCAATCTCATTTATTGCTGTTACAGTGATATTATATGTTGTCCAGGCATTAGTGTGGTTTCTGTCAAAGTAGCAGGAATTGGGACCTGATGTTTCATAGTCTGGACATTCATAGATTTTTTCTTCACTGAAATAAAATTATTTAAAAAGTTAGAAGTTTAGGAAATTAAGCAAACCAGATAATATTCTTGTAATGGCCTATGTTCAGCACAGAAATTTGAAATGTTTAAACTTGAATATGATTCCACCTCTGGGAAACATTTTGGCGAGTGTCAAATGCTATTACCATAATATTTCATTACTATTTTTACTGCAGTTGTTCAGGATGAGGAATATGTCAACAAAAGAACGGAGAAAGAAATTTCCAGAGACAGTACAAAGCAATTTTAAAAATGTGTAAAAGAAAGTTAAAAGGCAAATTAAACACATTCATTTTGACTAAAGAAGAAAAGCTGCTAAATACCTTCTTCACGTATTTCCCCTGGAAAGTAACTTTAATGGGATCTATGGCAGACAAGTTTTTTATTAGTTTGGTTTTCTGCAAGATGTTAATTTATCTGCTTTTTAACATGATCATCATCACAACTGTCTCAATAAAAAATATCTAATTAATTCATGACTGCTTACATATTACTTTTATATGGGTCTTTGGCTTTTTTAGGAGAGGGATTGTTTCGTGCTCAGTTAAAGCTGAAATGGGTGATGTACTCAGAGCCTATCCCAGGTGGGAAGAACTGCTTGAAACCACAGCACCAGCTGAGATGGTTCAAGAATGCACATTGTTATGCCCAATGGACCACTAATAACAAGGTCTCTTAGTTTCTAAGCAGTTTTGTCCCTGTTCACAAAGAGAAGATGGCAATAAGGGGACTGCACCTGAGAAGCAATGAGCTAAGAAAGGCAACTGTGGCCCACACACGGTATGTTTGGCAGTGCCTGGTGTTCAGTGGATTTAATAAAATGGATAAGCATTCCTATCTGTCTCTAAGCAGGACTGTTCTGTGCTGTGATAAGCATGACTTAAAATATTCATTAAAATTTCTGTTTTGATCAAGATTGAGTATGGTAATTTCATTAAAAGCTTCCTCTTTCCTGTCAATACCAAATGATTCGGAATTTACCAAATTCCAAATGATTTGGAATTTATTTAGTTGAAGCAGGGAAGTCTGAGGCTTTACCTTATCTATTCTGAACCTCATGGGATTTATCCAAAGATACTGAATCTCTGAGCCTCCCTGCTTACTGGGCCCTATTCAGAGACCTCTTGTTTTCAGGAAGAAAGGGCAATTATAAAGGAAGCACAGGTTAAGCAGAGCTGCTAAACATATACACATTTTATTCTTAAGCAGATGAATGAGTCACAGATTTAACCAGAACATTAACTTCTGGGATGCAATAGTCACATCTAATTTTACTCCCTTTTCAGGAACCACGAGATTGGCTACAAATCCAGAAGGGGAAGCAAAGATGCTCTATATCTCCAGATGGGGGTTTGCTGTGCACAGCATTGGACAAGCTCTTTGGCAGGACCCTGAGGGCACCACCAGCTCTCACACACTGCCTGGGTCCCAGGTCCCC
Organism: Melopsittacus undulatus; assembly: GCF_012275295.1. Lineage (NCBI taxonomy): Eukaryota > Metazoa > Chordata > Aves > Psittaciformes > Psittaculidae > Melopsittacus > Melopsittacus undulatus. The sequence goes on from NC_047557.1 coordinate 12,696,179, forward strand.
ATGTTAGCCTGCTGCAGCAGGGCTTGTCTCCAGCTCACCGCAGCCTTGTCCTTCTCAACTTTCCCCTCAAGCCAGCCCCAACCCATGGGCTGACATCTTGGAGCACCCTGGCCTCAGCCTGCCCTAGCACCAGGGAGGTGTGTGATGCTGAAGGCTGGGCTGCCCCCAAGCCTGCCCTGTTCCCAGGGATGGAGGTCTTGCCTTGCTGCCCCAGGGGAGCCCCCACGGCCCCGTGGTGCCTTGATGGTCCTCTCCTCAGAGAAGCATGCCATTCCACTAAAAGCTGTGTGCCTCCTGATTAAGATGGATAAACTACACCTTTCCCAGCACGTCTTTAGACCAGTGGGATTTTAGGCCAGATAAGTTTCAGTAGGGACAGGCTGAAGGTTTGGGATCGGTAGTGGTCATGTTTTCTTCTTACAAGGGAAAGCCATTCATCTCATGTAGCCCTTGTTGGCTATCTGAGATTCAACAGGGTTTCATAAAAACACCTTTATAAATTAATGCTATCATTCCCTTGTTCTGTCATAATCATCACTTGATCATTTACAGAAGACATATGCATTGTTACCTGTCCTTGCTGTAGAACAGGGTGTAATTGGTAGGAAGTCCTCCATCTGAGCCAGGCTTCCACCAACAAGAAAAGGTTTCCTTTTCTAGAGAATGACATCTTATTATCTTAGGTTTTCCAGGGTATGAATGACCTAGGGAAGTGCAGAAATCCAGCTAGTTAGAGTTGGACAATGTTTTTGGTTGCTATGATTGAATGACACATTCAGCAAGGAATGCTTTTCTGAGGACAATAAAATGATTTGAAACTACAGACTGAATTTGTCAAGTAAATCTGCCTGGGAAAAGCCTCAAAACTTACTAAAATAGCTACTAAAGTTATTTTACTTCTTTTTTCCAATGAAAATTTGAGTTTAACCTAAACTTAGAAGGTATACAGTTACATTCAAATTAAATTTAAAAGCTTGGAAGTAAATGTATGACCTTTTTTTTTTTTTTTTCTTCCTAAAATATGGAAGATTTTTTATCTTCAGGTCATATTAAAACTAAATTTCAACTTCAACTTTGCAACAGAACTAAAGTTTCATTAATTGCACATATTTGGGGTAAATTATAGGCAAGACAAGTAATATAAAGAAGGAATCAAAGGGCTGGATGTAGTATTTTGTGTATTGGTAAACTGAATGTATTCATTAATTATCTGAATATTCCCTGATAATCCCAAACCATTTATTTCATGTTAAGACTACCTGTCATTAACTTCTACCGAGAACATAGGCCATAAATTTACATACATACTCACATGTAAAGCATGTGGTTTTTCAACCTAAGCTTACCTTTACTTCACGAAAGTTCCATACCATTACTTCTAATACTGTTACTATTATATGATGCAAATTCCCAAGCATGGAGTGAGTGTAGGGATGGAGTGAGTGCCTTTCACCATTGCCACCACTTAATCATGAAATTAATAGCAGAAAAAGAAGAGAGGACTCAAGTAATTTCCAAAATCTCTGTACCAAACTTTAGAAGAAAGTAATTTAGATACGTACAGGCTCCAGTGGTGGTCAGGACAGATCAGGTAAAGCCTCAGACTTTTCTGAAGAAAGAGTTTTAAAGGAGAAAACAAGTGTTTCAGGAAGTGTTGTGCTTACCCATCAGACCCACTGCAGACAGAGCAAGTAGCAGAATGATTTGAACTGATGATGTCAGTTTCTGCTTCATGATGCCTGCCTCTCCTCAGGAGGAAAGACCCGATCAAAGGCTCCCTGCAAAATATGTCATCATGCAGTAGTCAATAACAATGTTTAACCTGTAATATGTATCACTTCTCTTGATCAAAGTCCTTCTTGAATTGCAGCTAATTGATTCTTGTTTTACTGAAAAAGGTGCAGCAACACCTATGGTTCCACTTCAGAAGCAGAAAAACTGAATCACAGAGCGGTGAGTAATTCTTCCTGAATGGTTAACAGTGCTAGGATTACAATTCTATAGCATTAACAAATCTTGCATATTTATTTGGCATCTTGAGATGCTGTGTACTTTTCTTAAAGCTCTTCATTTAGGCTCATTAGTTTATCTGAGAAATCAGTCTTTTAGTAACAAAAAATACCCAGTTGATATAATACCATTTTACCCCTGTTGATACAAAGAAAAACTCATTAAATTTGAATCTCTGGAAGTCCCAAAACCAGAAAGCAAATAGAAAATATCCAGAATTTTTGTAGCATTTTATGATTTTGAGACAGCCTAGTGTCTTCTGAATATTTGGGACTGGCAATGCTGAATTCAGGACCACATGAGCTGAAGAATGTTATTCTATTTCTCTGTGTTCCAGTCGTTGTTCTTATTGCATTTGGTTTTGTAGTTAAGTGGAAGCGCTAATATCAGAGAAAAGAAACCAGGGAAAAAGTGGTGTAACAGCACATTTAACTTATCGGGTGAAAATGCAAGAGGGAATGTAGTTATCCCTCTTTATTCAAGCTGTAAAAACCAGAGGCAGTGTGGCAGAACTTGGCTGAAATACAGCGAGGTGCAAGTGAGAAGCCACCAGCTGCGAAGACGCAGTCCCTGTGGTGGGCTGACACCAATAGATGTCCTCAGAACTCAGGTTACAGCTCAGTGTGGCCCGGAGTCGCTGTTGCTGCTAAATCTGATTGTTTAGCCTGTAGAAAGGACAGAGTGACTTCAAGCAAACCTGCTGCTTGTCCTGTCAGTACTCGTCCTGCTTGGAGATGGTGACTAGAGTGGGCTGTTGGATTCTCAGTAGCCAACTTCACTCTTAAAGAGCAACTTACTATCTGAATAGGAAACTCCTTACCTTGGCTTTCTATTCCTACCAAGCATATCTGACAGGTATTTGTATACTTGAAACCCATTCAGTGTAGCACAGTGTGGGAACAAGCTCTCATTGCTGAGGAAAAATTCTTTGTGGTTTATCAGATGACTCAATTTTCATTATGCAATTAATTTTCTGTATCAAGAAACTATAATCTGTCAGCATATAAATGTTTTTTTACGCACAAAGGCAAACGGAAGTATCAGTTAATTTAACTGAGTCTAAAGCATGTTTATTGTGGACAGTCTGGAGAACAACAGTTGGCTATATTTCCATATACCACTTCTGAATATGAAAGCATGTTTAACACATGCTTCCTAGCTACAGCCTGGAAAATTGCATCTGGGTTAGTTTTAAGCTCACTTGCAGCAATCTGTGCATATACAGTCAGCAGAGAGCAAGTAATTTTAATATGAATTCCAGTTTTGTGTAATCACATTCAGATTTTACAAATAAACAAATGGCAGGCACAAACAGTTGTGTTTAACTTCAGAAATGAGCTGAAAATTTGGTGTAATGGGGAGTGCAGACTACTGAGAGCATGCAAGAGAAAGGCACATTTTTTATCAAGGGAAGGTGAAATAATGAATTATAAACAGTAACTATTTCATGTACTTATGAGACCACTTACAATATTTTATTATCTCTAACAGTAGCTGCAGCATTTGCAAAATGCAGCACTTTCAAATTGAGACTCATACTGTGCTTCCCTTTAGAGAACTGGTACCATGATTTAGGTTTTTTTACTTTAACAGATGTGTCTCTTCTGCATAAAGAACTGACAGACAAGAAATGGATTACAGTGGGTAAAAGGATGAAATTTGTTAATACAATGAAAGAGAAAGCATCATTAAGAAAGGGTACTCTTTAATGGAACTGGGATCATTTTGGAAGCTGAAAAACTGAAGAACCAAATTAGTAGAAATGGAATGAAGTTAATGCATGTAAACCCAAGTGTTTTTTCCTTGGGAACATTCGCATTTCAAAAATGAGATGATCATGAACTACTTCTGCAATGTGGTTGTGAAAAAGAACAGGACACATACAGAGGAGGATTATGGTTCTGTTACTGCCACAGACTAAACTCTATGAACAGTTCTTGTCACCTCTATTTGGTGAAAAAAAACCCAGGTTAACCATTTAGAAAAGATTTAGAACACAGCTAGGAAGATGAGCAGAGGACACAGGGGGTATCTCATGATGGCAATATAGAGTTGGCTTTCTGCTCCACGCAAGGATGGTTGCCTGCTATAAACGCAGCTGGAGATTAGCATCAAAAAAGGGAAAATAATAATGTGTGAACTCTAGCAAATGTTGGAGTAGGAATAGATGGCCATAATTAGCTCACAAAATTAGAGAAAAATGTTACCATCACAGCAGTGAGTTTCTGGAATAGACTTCCAAACATGATAATCCCATTTAGTTTTCCCAGCTAGTCTGATCTATAATGAAATCTATATGACATGGTTGGTTGTGACAGCTGAGAACTGGACCTTGTAATCTAATACATGCTTCCCAGGCCTGTGTTTCAAGTTTAGTATTTTGAACTATTAACAGTTAGAAAACTGCAGAAGCATGAGATGGCTGGACATCCTATTTTACATTCAGGATTTAATGCTTTCAAATTATTTTCTATGAAAAAAAATTAGAACCTCTGTTTATTTGAAGATTAAGCTTATAAGAATCCTAGAAAAGCTTCAATCTGATCCTTGTTTTGCTTTCTGAAGGAATGTGAGCAGCAGCAGAGCAGTGGCCAGAAGGCTCCAGGCATATTAACCATATTCCATTTTTTCCATTGCCTATGTTTCCATGGTTGCCTTGTATTTGGTATTTGTGGTTGAAATGTTGTTTAGTAGAAAAAATAATATCCACTTTGTTGTAACTACATCAAAAGTGCATCTCCCCTGTTTATGACTTGATGTTTTCATAAAGGGGTAATTAGGATTAATGAAGATGCTGTGAGGGAATGCCTCATTTTTAGGACTCAATGTATTCTTTTATATGAGGCACAGTGGACAATGATTTGCCAGAATGCCATGCAAAACCAGAAGTTGAGTAACTGATAATTAAAAGATCACAAGCCTCCTTTTTGAGAGTTTTTATTTAAATCCAACAGTTATTACATTCTGACATAGTTGAATTTCTCCTTTTTAAGACAGCTGTTAAATAGTATTTAACAGCTGCATATTGCACCCCAGAAAACAGTGTGCCTTAATGGAAATTGAAATGATTACTGAGGTTTCAGTGTGTACAAAAGTGCACTCTAAATATGCCTGTAAAATAACCCTACTCTACAGCTAGTAATATTACGAAATTGTAGGTTTGAAAACAGTGCCCACAATGCTGCTGAATGAACCTGAAAGTCAAATACCAATACTGAAATCAGCTGCAGAGGACTAGGGTTGAAGGAAAAAATATCCTTGTCCTAATTGAGTTCTACTTCATACATTCTTTTCTCTTTCTTGGCTATGCTGATGGATAAATATCCTGAGATTGACAGAGAAGCCTTTATTCATTTCTGCACAGATGTAATAATTTTCTATCTCAAATGTTTTCAGGCTTGCAAGAAGGGGAATAACCCTATAGAACCCACTGGCTATGACATTATGTCCATCACAAGCTTTGCTTGTGCTGCTAGAGAAATCTATAGCCAAAAGTACTTCACCGAACAAGATTCAGAACCCTACTAGTTATGATGATAAACAGTGTTCATCTTTCAGGTCTGGGGGAAGGCAGTTTAAGGAGTCTCAAAACACTGCAGTTCATTACTATCTGAATGGCTGAACTACAGCCCATATCAAGTACTCAAATGCCAGTACTGATCTATGTCCATAGCCAAGACTTGGGCATCGTTATCACTATAGATGTGTTTCTGACTGACAGTGATGGTTTGCATCATACTGCAAATTAAAAGCTGTGGATGGGCAGTGCATCCAAAGATCAACTTTCACTCCCTGAATGAGCCCCAATTGGAGGTCTCCAAATTCTGAATCCCTCAGGCACCCACTACAGTCTTCAAGAAGATACATAGGCTCCTCAAAAGATAGGGAGTTCAGACATGTCTCTGATCTGAATTCCTTTTGACTGATTCCAGGTGGCTTTTAGCACATTGCTTTTGTGAGTGCTTTGTGATGATGCTTAGTTCCTGCTGTTGGCTGTGTAAAGAAAACTAGTCATCCAGTCAATTTCTCTCCTGGGACTTAACTTCCTATTTCTTTTGTTGTGTAAACTGGAAGCACCTACAAGTTCTTTTAAATGAAAAAGCTTTTCACCTGAAAAGTCTATATAAGGGTTTTGAATGTATATTTCCTAAATTTCTCTCTCAAACAGAACTCCTCCTAATGATCCTTTGTAGTCTTTCCTTTGATTAACAGTTATATGTGATGATGAATGGAATAACTTCTCTCGCCCATGGAGATGTGCTCCACAGTCTGAAAGACTTAAGTAATTTCTGAAAAAGAAAAATCATGAAACTGCAGATTCTTGAAAATAGTTTAGACACTTATTTCTCCATCAAAGTATTTATGTAATCACTTAGCTCCCAGTGATCTACAGAACTGAGCCTGAAACTCTTTTTATAACTCTTAACACCTGAAAGAAAGCCAAGAAAAAAAGAAAGCACCATTCTCCCCCTCTGCAGATGGGGAACTAAGACACAGAACACTCAAGTACTTTGCTCAGACTAATACCAGAAATGTAACAAAAGCTAAAAAATTATCATTTCCTACTATTTTTTTTTCTTTTCTGAATAGCATCTCTACTGCCTTGTTTTCCTAGTAAGACATGGGTTAGCTAACAACAGTGTTACCCTACCAGTCTCACAGCTCCTGAATATTCTGTTTTCTTCCCTGGTGGTCTGTATGTTTAGCCATAATTTTAGGCTTCTTATTTTTTACAGCATTCATTTATGGATAAGAAAATCATAAGCTGTAAAGAATAAAATTTTAGTGTTTGAATTTACATTACAATTTACAATACAGCTCAAAAATTGCACTTGAAATATGATGGAAGATCATTTCTACCAACTACCAAGCCCAACTCTGTTATCTTGCTATAGTAATTTAAAATATTATTTATGTATAGCATGGTAATGAAATACCAGTTTCCTACCTGAAGGATTCATGTGTGCGAGGAAGATTTTTGTTCCTCTCTTTTCATGAATGTCAGATCACTTGATAACCTGCAAAGAAAAAGTATTCCAGGATTAGTATATTTTTGGAAGTATCACTACTTTATTCCTAAAACGTGAAGAACAAAAAAACCAAAAGCCCTTTTTGCGTTAGCTGATTCAGATACTGACACTGTAAGTCAGTACATGTAAACATTGAGAGCAACAGTGAACTCACACTTTTTCCTTTATCTGTTCGAATAAAAGCACAAAATTTTTCAGCAGTTTAAGATGGAGTTTAGCTGTAACCAGTAGATTGTGCTAGGCTATGTGATTAAAAGCTATGTGATTAAAGGCTAGTGATTAAAGGCTAGTGACCATCTACATAAAGGCTGGGACAGTATCAGATAAAACTTGATGGGATTTGGGGAGGAAACCTGGTGGCTTAATGAGTGAGAATGGGGCACAGGGAATAGGCTATGCCCAAGACTACTCAAGTGCAGTCAGATCATTGTCCTTTGTGTGGAACATATCAGGAGGAGCCAACTGAACAAATCCTGTTTCCTGCCTCACTGACTCAAGGGGGTATAGCACTTGTTAAGGATGTAGGAGAGAAAGAATTTGGGGAGGAAAGGAAGGGATCAAAGTGGACTGGGGAGAAGCAAGCATGGGAAAATAAGGCAAAAGGGGAATAAAGGGGTCATTTAATGGTCAACTGGTGGTTTCTCTGACTGATGTGTGCCTGACCACTGTAGTCTGCCCTTTATTCTCATTAGAGTCCTCTTTCTAACTGTCTCTTGTCTGGGTGTGCTCCGTTCTGAGTGGGTACATTTGGATGCTAGTGAACTTTGAGATGGATTAGCCAGTGAGGAGTGGGACTGCAAACCTCATATGCAGCTTCCCCTCAACTGAGGAGACTAGAGGTCTGAGGCCAGCTACTGGGTTGACTGAGCATCTGAATGAACATGAGCCGGCTTCAATGTGTGCTTGCAGCCCAGAAAGCCAACCATATTTTGGGCTGCATCAAAAGGAGCGTGACCAGCAGGTCAAAGGAGGTGATCCTGCCCCTCTACTCTGATCTTGTGAGACCTCACTTGGAGTATTGTGTGCAGTTTTCATGTCCTCAACATAAAAAGGACATGGAGCTGTTGGAACAAGTCCAGAGAATGCCATGAGGATGATCAGGGGACTGGAGCACCTCCCATATGAAGACAGGCTGAGAAAGTTGGGGCTGTTCAGCCTGGAAAAGAGAAGGCTGCGTGGAGACCTCATAGCAGCCTTCCAATATCTGAAGGGGGCCTACCGGGATGCTGGTGAGGGACTATTCATTAGGGACTGTAGTGACAGGACAAGGGGTAACAGGTTCAAACTTAAACAAGGGAAGTTTAGATTGGATATAAGGAAGAAATTCTTTACTGTGAGGGTGGTGAGGTACTGGAATGGGTTGCCCAGAGAGGTTGTGAATGCTCCATCTCTGGCAGTGTTCAAGGCCAGGTTGGACAAAGCCTTGGGTGACATGGTTTAGTGTGAGGTGTCCCTGCCCATGGCAGGGGTGTTGGAACTGGATGATCTTAAGGTCCTTTCCAACCCTAACTATTCTATGATTCTATGATTCTATCTACAACCAGTTACTAGAGCCATCCATTTGATTTTTTTGCAAATGCAGACATATATGTGAAAATGTATATGTTAAATCTTTGTTGATGTGTGTGTCCCCGTGTGTGTTTATTGTCCATGTGCCCACCCATCAGGACCGGCTTGCTCAGCTTTGCTACTGGCAGAATCTGAAGGTACCTCACATCTATGGGGCTATTTGATTCAGCTGCCTCTAACAGACTGAAATTAAATGTTTTACCCCCGAAAGCCACTATCGTTAGCTATCTATTCTTTGACATCCCATCCAAATACATTAGGCTGTGAAGAAATAATTTAGATGAGCTTCAATGGGCAACTTACCTGCAAGAGCAAGAAAAACCATTTATATGTAAAATTACTAACTTCCTCATACTATTTCATACAAAGTCTTCTCTCTTTAAACAATTTAAAACAAACTAGAATATTTTTACAACTGACATTAAAAATGATCTGTATCACCTGGAGAGTAGGTGAGAAGCTGTGTTACTCAGTTACCAAGGTATACATTTGTTTGGTTCCATTTATGTAAAGCCTAATGGGAACAATAAAAATACCATGAAATTGTTTGGCAGCTAAACATTATGCCACTACAGAGAATCAGATTTAACTGAAGGTGATAAACAATTTCTTTTTTATGTGTGTAGATGTGAAATGGCATAGACAGCATACATATGAATATAGCAGAAATAATGTTTGCAATGAACGTGTTCAACCATCACATCAGGTGAGATGTACTTTAAAAGACAGGGCTGAGTAAGTGCTCCCTGTTTTACAAAGGGCAGAAATCTGGTTGCCAGTGTGCATGCTGGGAACACAGTTGGATTCAGAACTGTATAAATAGAAGAATTCTCCCAAATACAAGCTGTCTTAGATCTGGATCACTTCACAGAGACATGTAAAAAGTCACACAACGTGCTGTATTTAAAAGGAAGCTTGTTTCTAAGGGAAAACGGATGGTTATGATAACTAAATAAAAATAAACTTTTCTCTACTTTTTCTGATTTCAACTACTTGGTATTACATCAAAACATACAATTCTATCCTACCAGTAAATTTTAGTCTGCTTTAATTACTGCTTTCATGAAGAAGTGATATAATGAACTGGTGATGCATCCTTACATAATATGGCTGACATAAAAGCTGTTTTTCACCAAAGCTGCAATAGTGCTGTAAGTACCAGCTTGTTCATGTATCAGTGATCGGAAAGGATCACTGTTAGACAGAACTGATAAATTGACGTTATCTCCTGCATTAACTAGGGTAATGATTCCCATCCAAGTATTTCTACATCAAATAATCATTACTCAAATAATACTCATTATGATAGCCGTGAGAATAAAGGTAAAATCCCACTGCCTTAGGCACCGTACACAGAAGAGTTTCAGCTCTTAAGAATTTTCAATTGAAATTAGTCAATTAATTTTCAATTGAAATTAGCCAATTAATAATTGGAAGAAAGGAATATAACAAGCAGATCAAAACTTGAATACATCTGGTTTTAAACTAAAGATTATTTTAAAAATATGCAGACTGCTTGTGAAGAATCAGTTTTAAAAAACTCATTTCAGAATGTCATTACAGAATGGCACAAATGCTTTTCTGTCAAAGTCAATGTACGCAGATTTTCAGAACTCCAAAATCATAGAATCATAGAATAGTTTGGGTTGGAAAGGACCTTAAGATCATCCAGTTCTAACCCCCTGCCATGGGCAGGGACACCTCACACTAAACCATATCACCCAAGACTCTGTCCAGCCTGGCCTTGAACACTGCCAGAGATGGAGCATTCACAACCTCTCTGGGCAACCCATTCCAGTACCTCACCACCCTTACAGTAAAGAATTTCTTCCTTATATCCAATCTAAACTTCCCTTGTCTAAGTTTCAACCCGTTACCCCTTGTCCTGTCACTACAGTCCCTAATGAATAGTCCCTCACCAGCATCCCTGTAGGCCCCCTTCAGATACTGGAAGGCTGTTATGAGGTCTCCACACAGCCTTCTCTTCTCCAGGCTGAACAGCTCCAACTTTCTCAGCCTGTCTTCATACAGGAGGTGCTCCAGTCCCCTGATCATCCTCGTGGCCTCCTCTGGACTTGTTCCAACAGTTCCATGTCCTTTTTATGTTGAGGACACCAGAACTGCACACAATACTCCAAGTGAGGTCTCACGAGAGCAGAATAGAGGGGCAGGATCACCTCCTTTGACCTGCTGGTCATGCTTCTTTTGATGCAGCCCAGGATACGGTTGGCTTTCTGTGCTGTGAGCACACACTGAAGCCGGCTCATGTTCATTTTCTCCTCGACCAACACCCCCAAGTCCTTCTCCTTGGGCTGCTCTGAATCTCTTCTCTGTCCAACCTGCAGCTGTGCCTGGGATTGCTCCGACCCAGGTGTAGGACCTTGCACTTAGCATGGTTAAACTTCATAAGGCTGACATCAGCCCACCTCCCAAGTGTGTCAAGGTCCCTCTGGATGGTATTCCTTCCCTCCAGCATATCAATGGAAAAAATGATGAAATATCACTAAATATCAACATAAAGCATTTTGTTTTAAAATTTTCCAGTAGGACATTTTCTGAAATTTAAGCAAATAACTGCAGTTTTGTGATAACTTTTTTTTTTCCCCACTGAAAAAGTTTCATTCCCATGTTGCAATGAAAAACTTCTGATAATCTTTCTTTAATTATACATAGAATTTAAATGAAAAATGCAATGGCATGAAATGTTATTTAGTCGTTCTGGGGCAAAGATGCTGATGGAGAGGTGAGGAATTATTTCTTATTAAGGAGAGACTAAAATGATTAAAACTTTACAGGAACACAGGAACAGAGAAAAGTGTGAAAGGTTTACAGAGTGACTCTGAGGAAAAGAGACAATAAGGAAGGATGCAGAAGGGGAAAGAAATAATCTGTTAGCACTAGGTAGTAAAGGGTTGGATAAAGTTGTAATTTTGAATGTATTCCAATTTCCCCTTTGTGTTTCAAAGCTCCACCCCCAAACAGCCTTTTCTTGGCAAACACAGGCAGTGGGGTTGGGTGGAGGAGAAGCATGTTCTGTATCACAGGGCCTCCAAGCATCAGTACGGTAGTGCTGAAGATAACCGTGACCTTAGCCTTAGCACAGTTTCTTTATTCCCTCTCACTGAGATAGTCCATTTTGGCTGAGTCTATGTCTGGAGTCTCTCCTCAAAGTTTTACGATTCTAGTAAGATTGTAACCTGGCTGCAGGGGGATAAACGTTCAATCACAGATATGCTCAGTAATTAACATTATCAGTGGGAGCAAAGAAAACTATTGGACAAATATTGTTTCCCATTTCAGTGTTCTCTTTTTCAGGAGGTCCTCAGTATGAGGCTGTGAAAGTAGCTGTTTCTTTGTCTTTTTCTGACTACATATTGTATATTTTACACTTGAATTGCTTAAGTGACTGTAGAGTTACTCTGTGAAAGAACACAATTACCAAAAATTACTATTCCAATCAAACCAATAGAAACAATCAATGTCCTATTATATGTGAAGATTTCTCAAACATATTCCCCAAACTTCAAACTTGTTGAAAAAAAAAAAGCTTTGTGGTTGCTTGGTAAAGGCTACTGTTAATGCCACATACAGATCAAGCGGCACACTTTTTGGCTAAAGGAATGAAACAGCATTTTCTTTGTAATCTAAAACTGAAGGGAAGAACCTTTTCTTACAATTATTTAAGAGAAATTGCTCCTAATAATAAAACAATTGCTCTTAACAATAAAACAATATTTAACCTTCAGCCTTCACTTTCCTAAGCTTAAAATAATTAATCTTTTCACACTTCTAACCTAAAGGATTACATACTCCCTTTAATACAGAAACATGTGGATGTGCAGAGAAGTATACTGGTGGCTTTTTATAGATCTCTGGTAACTCATTCCTGTGTTTGACACATTTTAGGCAGATTACTTTCTTCAGGTGTTTATCTCAGTGTCACTAATTTCCTATGTCAGTAAAAACCACAAACCTTGCTTACAGAGAGTGTCTCATTACAGAAAGTCAAAAAATCAAATTATTCTGAATTTCCTACATGCCAAACCAGTAACAGTATCACCACTGCTGTATCACAACCCTGTTAAGTTCCACATAGATTCTCATCTTCCAGAAAAAATGTCTTTATTATTGCAGTTTTGCAGTGAAAGAAGGCTGAAGGTCCTAAAACCTCCAGCATGCATTCTGAAGGAATTATGTTTTGATCACAATTACAGATTTCCTTCCTAACTTCTTCATGATGCATATATGAACTGAATGAAGTTTAGCATTAACCTAATCTACCCCCCATCTTCAACCCAGGCTGCTGTTTCTTGGAGATTCTCAGTCATGCTGGATTGTGGTTTGGATTTTTCATTTGTTTTACAGTATAAGGAAGTGAACCTGAGGTTGCAGACCGTGAGACTTTCATGTACTTGTTTACAGAATAAAGACACTGCAATCTCTGGAGGTTAAAGGTAAGTTTATTAATGTATTATTTCATTAACCCGTTCATTTATTAACTCAACTTGCTCTGCTCCTCAGAAACTACAAGGACCGTACTCTGTCTCTTACTGATGAATGCATTTCTAACAGGTAGTATTTGCATCTCTGTCAGAGTAAATAAAATGTGTCAAGAAACTACTTGAAGAAATTAATTTTGCAAAGAGAGAGAAATCTTCATTGTACAGCAATGCCCTGTGGAGAACGGCTTGGGGGTGTTGGTCAACGAGAAACTGAACATGAACAGCTGGCTTCAGTGTGCGCTTGTAGCCCAAAAACCAACCGTATCCTGGGCTGCATCAAAAGGAGTGTGAACTTACTTGGAGTATTGTGTGCAGTTCTGGTGTCCTCAACATAAAAAGGATATGGAACTGTTGGAACAAGTTCAGAGGAGGCCACGAGGATGATCAGGGACTGGAGCCCCTCCTGTATGAAGACAGGCTGAGAAAGTTGGGGCTGTTCAGCCTGGAAAAGAGAAGGCTGTATGGAGGTCTCATAGCAGCCTTCCAGTATCTGAAGAGGGCCTACAGGGATGCTGGTGAGGGACTATTCATTAGGGACTGTAGTGACAGGACAAGGGGTAACAGGTTCACACTTAAACAAGGGAAGTTTAGATTGGATATAAGGAAGAAATTCTTTACTGTGAGGGTGGTGAGGTACTGGAATGGGTTGCCCAGGGAGGTTGTGAAAGCTCCATCCCTGGCAGTGTTCAAGGCCAGGCTGGGCAGAGCCTTGGGTGACATGGTTTAGTGTGAGGTGTCCCTTCCCATGGCAGGGGGTTGGAACTTGATGATCTTAAGGTCCTTTCCAACCTATGATTCTATAAGCACAAGCAAATGGCCCAATGAATAAAGATTAACTAAACAGACAATATTAGGTTTTGGATTATGGATAGTATTTATTTTTAACAAACTGAGGACATACGAATACCTCTCCACTACTTCTGCCACGAAATATGTCTGATTCGATTTTACATGAATATTTTCAGTTTGCCCTACTACTCCATGAAGTTTATTTAGCCACTTCTTGATTAAATAATAAATCATAGATTCGTAGAATAATTATGAAAGAGAATTTGGAGAAAGAAAGATTTCAAGGAACAAAAGATATATTCTGTACTAGAACAAAATATATTTTATTGCTTTTCTACAGTTATTTGGTGAAAAAAGATTCAGAATGAAATCAAGACCTTTTGGTTATACTATTTATTAATGCATCCAGCTACATCTGCTTTTTCAGTGAATGTTTTTGATTTGCTTTTATTGTGTTGCTTCAGTGGTTGTGCAATTTTTCCTACTTTGCACTTAGTCTCAGATTGTATCTATGGTGTGTACGAGAATTATCAAGTTTTACAAGCCTTATTGTAATGGGTAATGACATCACCTTGGAACAGTAGAATCAAGACTGAAGCCCTCTGCCTTTGAAATATTATCAAACCTCCAGCCAGTTTAGGAGCCGAAGGGGAAGGGATGATGACTGGGGATTGAAGTTGTCAATTTTGAACTGCTTGCAAGCAAAGCCACCTCATTTTTACCTAAAAGAAAACTCTGACCAAAATTCAAACGTTTTAATAATGATGACTTTTTATGCCCAAGTACCTGAAATGTCGGATCAGCATGTTTCAATAGGACAAAGGCCATCTCACAAAAATGGCAAAAAAAAAGGGGGGGTAATAAATCTGATCTATCAATGGCATTTCTTTTAGAAGTATTTTAAATTTTCAGGGAATCAAAGAAAAGGCATAAGCATCAGGAACCCTCATGCTTGCCCTCTGTATAGAGAACTTCATAGTAAATTAAACTAGTAAATTTTACTAACAGCTGAAATAATTCTAAATCTCATAATTTACATAACTAAAAATCAGTTATAAGCCTCTATAATTAACATCAACCCATTTTGTTTTATATTTCAATACAATGAACTTTAATTAGTATTTTTTGTAGGCACCCAGTTACCGATTATATTTCAAATGGTAAAAACATTATTTTTGCATTTACTCCAAAATATTTCATCCACAAACCCTGAAATAAAAACCTTATGCTGACATTTATGAAATGGCAGGAGGAAAAAATGCTGTAACTGGGTTTTACTTTAGGTGGTAATAACCCAGGCTTTTAAATCCTTGCTTACATAAAACCTGACCTTTTCATTTGATATAAGTCATTTTTATTGAAACTTGGATCCACACTTCAGTCATTATTGTTACCTGCATCTTTTCAAGTTGTCTTTTCAGTAATGCCTTTTATGGTCATACGCCTTCATCTTCCTGGCTATATGCCCTAGGTAGCAGCACATTTTATATAGTTTAAATGAAAAAATCATTGAAGAGTAACACAAGCATATTTTAAATTTCTCTTTTAATCCTTCACTTGCTTTACTGACAGTCTATTGAATATATAATCTGACACTCCTTAATAGATACTGGCACCAGACTTTCAAATCCAGTTCAGATTGTTTAACTGGGCATGGTAGGAACCCTGAGTCAGATCCCTGCCTCCCTTAATGTCTTCTAATTCGTGCACCTGTCAGAGTGCATGAGATGGTTACGCCTCTAACAGGGCTGCCCATATTACAGTCCTGGGTGGCTATCACCAGCATAGAACAAAGCATCTGTGAAGAAGCTCAAGCACACAGAATCTATTAGGGCTCTAAGAACCATCCACAAAAGTGGGTAAAAGGCATCTTTCCTTCCTCCTCCCTGCATCTTTGTCCCAGGTGCAGCTCAGAGTTTAGGGCACTTGGCTTATAAAGGTTCTATCTGAATGAAGAACAGGTTTTGAGGATTGCCTTGTGGTAGCTTTTCAAGACATCGCAAATAGCAATAGGATCTTAAGAGGGCAAATCAGTTGCAGGCAATACAGATGGGTAATTGAGGCATTATGAAGTCTTTAGATGGAAATGTACGTTTTAGAAATTAGTAGACCAAGTGAATTAGAGTAGTCTATTGGGTTATAAGAACCATTTTTCTGCCTTCCCCCCCCCCCCCCCTTAGATTTCTTCAAGCTTAATTTTCACTTTCAGAGCCCTAGCTACATTTAAACATTTGCTTACTTTTGTCTTACTTTTCATTTACATTGTTACTTTCTATGAAATATGCTGACCAGTACAAAAACTAACTAGCTGTTCAATAACCCAGATCAATTCTTCTTCATACTTAGATGGTGCTGAATAACATGCGCTAAGGATAAGCTAAGGCCATCTCTGCAACATTGCTAAACTGGTTTAGATGACTTCTGCCAATGAAGTATCATGCCAACACAAACTTCACTTCTTCATTCTGAACTATAAGTGTGCACTACTCAGCACAGGCATCCATATCACACAGATTAGGAGTCACAGGTGTACAGGTCTAAATAGACAACCACTACATACAGATATATTACTGCCCTTTGTCAGAAGTTGGAGATGCGGTTATATGGACAAGAGATAGGCAATGACCCAGTTTTTGGAAGGATGAATAAACACAGTAACATTTAGCCACTTCTCACAGGCTGTTTTGTCTTTGATACAAAAAACAAAGAGGGTAGGTTTTTAATAATAATTTCTGGTACATTTCTCCTCCAGTGGTACAAAAGAGCAGTGCTTCTGCAGGTTGTTGATGGGCATTCCATTTCAAAATCTACTCCACTCCTTCAGTTTCCAGCTCTGATTTAATTGCTTAGCTATTAACTGCTTGAACAAAATTAATGCTTTCAAAGATGAAACTGGTACTTGAAAATACTAGTGTATGCACGGAAGCATATGAAAAGAGACAATCATGGGCTCTTTTTTATAATTCAAACCCTCTGATCTGAGCAAGAGTGCTTAGTTTTTATACCTGCCTATTCCTAGAAGAGTTTCACAATTACATGTCTACAACAGAATATACAAATAGAACATCTCCAAATCAGAAGTGCACAATTATAACCATGTTGCTACACAAAGTATGACCATATATTCTTAGCTTATTTATGTATTAACTTAAGATTACTCCTTTGTAGAAGGAATGTGATTCCTTCTACAGGATCACGTTCTGATCTGTGACACTAGATGTATGCGAATATTGTCTTTGGGCATAATTTTAAAGCTCTATTGTATTTCAATGATCTATTAACGGGACAACTGCGAATAGCAGATGAAAGAAGAAAGCAGACCTAACATCCTCTATGTGGCAAAGGCAAGAATCTTCTGCTGAGGAGAAGGCTATAAAGACCATCAGTGTTATAGGAATCATTTGTTATCCTATTTTTCCATGTGATGGATTTTGATATCATTAATACTACATTTTCTTCACATATTCCATGTCTGATAATTTCATCTGTTAAAGCTCATTCACTCTTAGAGGATTTCACAGGCCAGACAGGTCTATTTTTTTTGTGTTATTACCAAGCAGAATTTCTTGAAATTATATGTTTGTACTTCACAAGGCTCAGCAATCAAGTACATGGCCTTAGTCCTTTATTGTGCTGTCTGCATGAACCTCTTCAAGAGTCCTACTGATTCAAACTTACTTTTTGAGATTTCTGTGTTCTGTTTGATGAGCGTAATGGGAATTACACACTGCTTTATTTCCTTAACCCTCAGTTTCATAGCATCTGAGAATTCTTTTTTGATATAGTAGCTGCAATATAAAATATAGAATATGAAGTGAGGTTTTAAAACAGTAGCACACAAACTGGATGTGAATTATTGAAAAAAAATATGAAGTTATTCCTGATTTGACATCATCTACCTCAAGTTCTTCAGGAAGCAAGCATTTTCCTGCAGGAAGCTGAAGGCTTAGTAGCAGCTTCTCAAAGTCAGTTTTGCTACAGAATTATGTTCACTAGTATACATTCTGATATGAAATTAATTTAATTTCACTGAATTAATGCCTTTTTACCACTCAGTGGATTAAATACTTACATATATTCAATCAATTTCTAGAAACTAAAAAGGACAAGGAATTCATGCTTTTGCTATCATACTAGTGAAAATACTCTAGATTATAGGCTAAAAGCATCAACTGGATATGTAATCAATCAGCTGGAAGAGCTGCTAGCATCAATAATATCTTTATCTTAAAAAGCACTTCAGAAATACAGAAGCAACTGTTAAAATCAGAGGCACTTCTGCAGGCTGTCTGCAAGTGAAATTGGTAGGAATCGCCATTAGTTCAAAGGCTTTAAAACTAGGCTTTCAGTTTAAAGACTTGTTGCTACTGTTTGTAAGACATGATGTTATTTTTACATTCCTCAGTGAAAGCACAGGTTCTGGAGCACAAATCTTTGGATAAGAGGAGGGAAAAATAAATCAAGGGCATAGAATCATAGATGATATTAAGCCTTCCAGGTACCAGAGGTGGGGAAGAGAGAAGTGAGTATCAGAAAGCAGGTGTACTGCTGAAGAAGGAAAAGAATTAGAACTCAGCTCCAGAGTTCTGCACCCATCCCTGCCAATAGCTTAGTCTCTGACATGTTGGACATTTCTTGCCCACCTGCAAAATGGACAGATGTTAAATCTCACCAAGATGAGTATCTTTTTAATTACACTTCTAATTTGATTGAAATTAATGTTTCTGAGATACTTCAAGGACTTTAGCTTGCAGGGATTATTCATGGGCACAATTATTGCTAGTAGCAGTTTTGCTGTAAATAATTAAAAGCCAAGTGGAAGGAATTCTAGTAAACACTTAAAAGAATTACTGAAAGACCTCTGGAGACCCCCTAGTCCCACCCCACTGCTCAAAGCAAGGTCAACTAGAGCAGGCTGCCCAGGGTCATGTCCGGTCAGGTTTTGAGTATCTCCAAGGATAGCAATTCCATAACCCCTCTGGGCAACCCTTTCCACTGTTTGAATGCCCTCACAGAAACAAGTCTTTTATTATATTTAAGTGGATTTTCTTATACTTCAGTTTGTGCTCATTGCTTCTTGTCCTTTCTCTGGATGCCTCTGAGAAAAGCCCTGCTCTATCTTCTTCGCTTCCCCCATCAGGTATTTACACCCATTGATGACGCTCCCCTGAGCCTTCTCTTTTCCTGGCTGAATAGTCTGAGCTCTTTCAGCTTCTTCTCATACAAGAGATGCTCCAGTCTTTTATTTATCTAAGTGGTCCTTTGCTGAACCTCAGTACGTCAGTGTCTTTTCTTCTACTAGGAAGCCCTGAACTGGACTCAGCACTCCATGTGCTTTAAACTTCAGACTGGCAAGACCTTCAGGATAACACTCAAAAACCAAAGCTAAAATATGTAACTAATTCCATTCATTGAGAAAGGGGGAGATTATGAGGCCAGTTCTTAGACCTTTGCATTAGAGCCCCACTATGCTCACTTTCCATTAATGAATATGCACAAGAACTGGCACTGCGGTTCAGGAAATCCTGTTTCTACTCTTGAATCTCTTTTTATTTACTTTTACATGATATTTTTCCATTAGTCAAAATCTGATTCCTTTTTTAGAGGAACTGTGTTCATAACAAAAGCAGCAGCCAATGACTGAATTCCTTTACAAACCACTTTATTTTTTACTTTACAGCCAAGCCATTAAAAAAGTCATATAAATTCTCAACCTGGGAACAAACTGTTGTTCTTCAGAAAGTTCATATGTCTGCATTTGGCTAACTGCATGGAAAATAAAAGCTTTGTCATTTATTGATATTTTTTCTCTCCCTCTGTCAGCATCCAGGTTGGTAACCCCTACCAAGCATTATATGCCTGGCATTTCTATTTCAGTGACATTTTCAGTGATTGCACTGAAATTACATCCCAGAGCATTTTAACGATTATCACTTTACAAAAAGCCCAGAGTGACAGCATACTTCTCATTATTGAGGAACATGAGTCTTTGTTCTTTCTGACATCTACAAAACATGCAGGTCTGTGTTTTTCCTGCAACTTTACTTACACAGTTATATTTGACATTAAACTCCCAAAAAGCCTCCTACTTACATGACGAAAAATGTTGTAAGTCATGAATCTGGCTGGAGTACCTGACCACGGTGGGTTGACTCTGGCTAGATGCCAGATGTCCACCAGAGCTGCTCTATCACTCCCCTCCTCAACAGAGCATATGCTAGAAGTATGATTTGTATGATAAGCGACCGGTGAGTTGAGATAAGAGCGAGGACAGATCACTCACCAGTTACTGTCATGAGCAAAACCAGCCCAGCTTGCAGAAAGTTAATTTAATTTTTTACCAATCAGATTAGAGTGAGGTAATGAAAACTAAATTTTAAAGCACGTTCCCCCCACCCCTTCCAACTTCCCAGGCTTAACTTCACTCCCAAATTCTATACCACCTTCCACCAAGCAGTGCAAGGGAACAGGGAATGCGGGTTGTGGTCAGTTCATCACACATTGTCTTTGTTGCTCTTCACAGGGGAGGACTTCTCACACTCTTCCCCTGCTCTGGTGTGTGGATCTCCAAGGGCTTCAGGTGGATCTCTGATCCACCATGGACCTCCATCAGCTGCAGGGCACAGGCTGCCTCACCCTGGTCTGCACCACAGGCTGTAGGGGAATCTCTGCTCCAACTCCTGGAGCACCTCCTGCACTCTTCCTGCACTGACCCTGGTGTCTGCAGGGATGTTTCTATCACATATTCCCACTCCTTTCTTCAGCTGCTGTTGTGCCAGTTTCTCCCCCTACCCTGCTTCTTAAATACATTCTCTCAAAGGCGCTACCACCCACTGGGCTTCCTTGGCCAGTGGGGGGTCCATCCTGGAGCCAGCTGCTCTTGGCTCTACTAGATATGGGGGAAGCTTCTAGCATCTTCTCACAGAAGCCACCCATGCAGCCCCCCTGCTACTAAAACCTTGCCACACAAACCAATACGATGACTAAGGACACTGCGAACTGTGCCAGCTATAACTATGGCAGCACAGAGGAAGAGAATACTGATCCCAGATTTCTTAATGATTTATGTATCATCCTTCTCCTCCTGCCAGCAGATGAGGTTTGAATCACAGACAGCTGGTATGAAACAAAATTATTTTCAACTAGTTCCATTCTACACAGTGGTATTCACCTATGATTATGGTGCTAGGCTGTGATGTGTGGCTTAAAGACTTTGCTTATCCCTTATACCCTCAGTTGCATCAAACATTTCTTGGCCACTGCTAATACATTGTGCCCTTGAATATAGTAAGTCTGTAATTTTGTTGGAACAAAAGCTCTTTCAGGCACAGTTTTGCAATACTGAGTCAACACCAGTTAAGTTCTACAACGTAGCAATAGCACATGATTAAAGCTGAGACCAGCCTGGGTAAAAACCAGGTTTTTCCATGAGCAGTGAACTAATAAACCCCAATTTACTAAGAACTTGTTTCACCTTGTCACTGTGATACAATCCTGATATCCTCAATTATACCCCGTGGGCTAAGAGACCTAAAGGCTATGGCTTGGCTGGAGAGAAACTTGCACAGATGGATCAGCTTCTACATGTGTTGACTTGAATGGCCAGCATGCTTTTACTGACAGTCTAATAGACTTTTGCCAAGTGGAACTCAATGTTAACTAACCTCTGCACAATTTTCCTTTCACATGAGGACCCACTAATTAGGGTCATTTGACTCCAGAAAAATTGTATGTTTCTATTGGGTTTCCTTGGGAATTTCACCCTCTGTTAAATATGATTTATTCTGGGCGGCAGGATAATACAATACTGGAAGGAATGGGGCCTGCAGATTCCTTAATAAACCAAGAGTAGTTTCACATTTCAAAATATTTGTGATTTTAGAATGGTTTTCTATTTTCCTGGTAAGTCTGTAACAGTGTTTTGTTTCACCTTGAGCATGTGGTTCTCCATTATGGATTTTCACCTGGGCCAATAGGGGGGCTTCTTAAAACATGGGCTTCTTAAAAACCCCTGTATTACAAATTATTGCCTCACTTACTTAGATAAAAGTAGACTTGTGTGGTCATTTGCCTAGAAACCAGGAGGCATAAGTTAAATCATCATCTCATCATAGGGAAATTCAATCCCAAATCTCTTCTTATGGCATAGAGTAGTCTGGGCTAGAGTTGTTCTCTGCCCCTTTTGTTTCCACTCTGGCTATGAATTAAAGAATTACAGGGACAGGAACAAGATAACCAGAACAGAATGTGACTAATGTTCAGGATACTTGGATGCGAAAGAATGAGGTTTGCTTGCTCTTTGCACAAATTTTCTGTTCATTGTACAGTGGCTTCTCATTGTAAAATGCATGAAGAGATCTGGTGGGCAAAAACCACTGTATTTTAGAACAGCAACATGAAGAAACATTCAAGACAGCCTGGGTAGAAATTCAGATATGAAATGTGATTTGCTGCCTAACTTGCAGTCTTCTATAGTAGTTGAGGGAAAACATGAGAAACAAAGGATGTGGGTGACTGAACAGGAACAATCTCGAGCCATGTCCAGCTTGCACTGCTGGTGACAAATTCATGGAGAAATGTCATAGAGACAGGTCACTATTTTTGTTTGGACCAAAGGAAAAGAAAAGGTCTGGATTCATGGGTAATCACGACAGAGAAGATAGATGGAGTTGGCTATTAAGGTGAGATGCAGAATGTAAGATGTGGAGGGAGAATGAAAGAAGATCAAGAGTAAACCCCTGCAGAGAAAGAAGAAAGACATGCGGCAGTAGTCAGGAGAACTATGGAAAACAGAGATAAAAAGAAAACTTCTGTTTCCTGTTGTGTGTGTGTCTGTACACATGTGCATGCAGAAGGGAGAGGAGACTGGGAAAGAAGACAGCTGTAGGGGAAAAGGGACAAAGCAACTTTTTCAATTTTTCTGAAGAAATCAATTATTTGGCAATTTAATCGATATTTCTTAAGCTGTGTATTAAATACAGCGAGTTTGCATAGGAGAGCTTGTGGAGTCACCATCCTTGGAGACTGTAATCAGCCAATCATTCGTGTTTTTGAATTAGACATGCAGAAGCATGTATTTGTTTAACTTTCCATACAAGAGAAATGTTCTAAAAATGGTTTTGATGAACAAATCAATGTCATTTTCATGAAAACAAGTAAGAAAGCCAGAAAAGCTAGCTGACCTTAACTCTAGACATACAACAGCTGCTTAAGTTAGGAAAGTGGAAAACCAAATATAACATGTTTGCTCAGAACTCCATGAAACGCTATGAACACTTGGAGCTACTTAGTATGTAGTAAACAAACCCACAAGATTTATGGTTATGAAGCACTGTATCAATGTATACTCCTGTATGTGTTTAATTACACTGAACTAGATGTTGCAGTTTTTACTGCTAAGACAAAAAAGACCACTGGAGTACATGGCTACTGAAGTTTTACTTCTAAGTGGGGACACTGCTAGCGAAGAATTAGAAAAGCAGAGGTAACTGTGGGACATGCACACAGGAATGCTGCACACAAAGACAATGTGTGTGTATGTAATTGGATTGTAAGAAATGCTCTGAAAATGGAAAACAGAAGTGTAGAAAGACCCAGCAGGGTCACTCAAATGTCATGGGTCCTATTAAGGTTAAGTAGAACAGCACAGAACCACAGAATCAAGGAATAATTCAGCTTGGGAGGTTGGTGGATCTCTAATTCACTCTCTGCTGAAAGCACTCACCTGTGAGACAAGACTGGGTTGCTCTAGAATTATCCATTCAGAGCCTGAAAATCTCCAAGGATGATACTGAACAAACTCTCTGGGGCAACACATTCCACTGCTTGATTCTCCTTAGGGTTAGCTACCCTCTATTTAGTTAGAACCTCTCTTGCTTCAATACATGTCTGTTGTCTTTTTTAATCTCACCACACACCACAGCAAGAGCCTGTTCTCATCTTCTCAGTAACTTCCCTGCAGGTAGTGGAAGACTGCCATCAGGAAAATGCAGGCCCATACTTTCCTTCCTGTTTATAGCTCTGCTGTCCCATTGTCACTCTCTGGTTGTAATCCAAAACTTACTTTCTTGGAGCACTTATCTGAATTTTAGGCTGACCTTTTGATGCAGTAACTACATATTCATTCTGTGATGTCTGTGGCCCTTTCTCTCTCTCTAGAAGCCAATTAAAACAGTGTAAAAAACTGCTAAGTACCAATAATCAAGGAAAAATTAAAATGTACTTGACCTACATAAAAAAGTATGTCAGCAGCAACTTAATATGAACTTGTATTTTTCTATGAAAGGAAACAAAATTCAAATAGATCATGAAAGCCAACTCTGGCGAGTACTGCTGTTTTGTCACAGCAGTCTCAGATTGAAACAATGATTTTGATTAATTTTTTTTAATGAGTTGCACAGAAGAAATCTCATCAGCTCCCACAGAACTGAATAGATCTAAACCTCACCAGAATATTAAAAATAGGTATGTGTAAGACAATTACCAAGTTGTGTTTTGACACTTGACTATCAGGCTTGTTACACTGTGCATATTTATCACCCCTCTCTGTGCATCTTGTCTGTGTGGACACAGTTAGAAACATACTTTGCTGTAAATAAACTAGGTGGTCTCAGTATGGAGGTAGGGTAAATAGTGCCAGGAGATGAACAGAGAGTGTGAACCAGCCTGTATGCTCTCATACTTTCAGGAGAAATGGATAATAACCAGTCTGGAGATTAGGAAACAATTTATCAGCCTTCCCCAGACAGTTTGAGGTGAGCAGTTCAAAACTTACACAAGTGTGCACAAAAAAACGCCAACTCACTGCTAAAACAAAACGTATTCAAACTTTGTGTGCAAAAGAAATGGCTCAAGAACGTTTCATACTTCTGAGGAAAGTACTTCTTGAAACTGGCAAGATTAGAAAGAGCTTAGCTTGATGCAGCTGCCTATTGTTTCAGTTGAAAAGGATTAGTATTGGTGGGAATTCATTTTTTGTTGTCATTTTCATAAAAGCTGCATGTTCCCAGGTCTAGTCCATTCCCTTTAATGCCACTGACTCCTTCTCTGCAGATAGAGATGTTCTGCAGGTGCCCATTTAAACCTACAGCTGCAGAATAAGAGACAATTTACTGGTTAGCATTAGCATTTCTCTAAACTGGCCTGCATGGGAAGAATGGAGCCTGTGAGAGAAAGATTGTTTGCCTGTTAAATAAGATAATTAGACAACAGATGTTTAGGTTTAAAACTGTTGAAGTAAATGCAGTTATATCAGTAATTATTTATCAGTTCATTATTCTCAGTCCCTAAGTTCCCAAGGCTCAAGATGGCCCTGGGAGCACATACGCTATTCTCTTTACTACGGCAAGACAATGAAGCTAATTACTCAAGGAGGGATATATTAAAGTTTTGTGTGTAGAGAAAAGACAGTTTCTTGCCTTTACTCAACAACAGAAAGTATAATAAGGTTTTAAGACTCTCATATGCTTTACCACATTTTTTTTTACCTGTGCTTATGTGGTATAAGCCTTGCAAGTTTTGCTGATGTTGATGGATTCTTTTGCTTGTAAGATGGCTGAAATGCCCTTTTTCACATGCAACATGCATATAGGATACAAGTAGCTTGTGCATACTTGAGGAAAAGGTTGAAAAGTTGCACTCTGACTCAGAATGTATTCTAGCTTACAGGAAATGTAACATCTTTATTTAAATATGCCCATGCTGTTTATGTAGAATTAGTGTGGAAATGGGCTTAGCAAGTATTATTAGCAGGTCTTCACTAGTATGTTCAGTTATTAAATTGATTTTAATATAAAAATAATCTCCTGGCTTTTTCTTTTTATTAACAACTGAGAAGAAAACCCAAATGCAAATTCATAGTGTTTTCTTGTTGTCTTAATAAAGAAACCATTAAGATCTCAGATTGAATTTGAATAAAACAGGAAACTTTCCTGAAACTAAAACTGGAGAGATCAGATCTCACTTGAACAAAAACCTCACCAGAATCTGATTTAGTCTTTTCTGATTTCTAAGGCACTTTATTCAATGAACTGGAAAGAATCCTGGGCACTGTGGACTCTCACAGAGCACTCCCTGTTTAACAATTCTGTGTATTAAATATTCTGTACAAAGTGGATACCTTGGTGCTGGTGGAGTCCTCTCTTCACCTGACTCGCACCTAAAAATACCTTCTGTCCTACATATCTGTTGCTTCCATTCTCTGGCATCATTTGACTACATGTTCTGAAAAGACACTAGAAGAACTAGTAGCATTAGCTGGTATCATTTTTCAGGTGCTTCCCCTTACTGAGGCAAAGAAGGAATTATTTATATAAACAAGCTGAAACACAGTACATCCTTTATAGTAAACAGCTGTTTTCAGCTCCACTGAGGTAATTCCAGTACAAAAAAAAGTAGTCAGAACAACTTAAAATTCCCTCTAGCAAATTTTATTACAGCTTCATACTTCCACACTTTATAAACGGCATAGAAATTACTGTTATTTCCATTTTCTATGAGGGCACAGTGAGTGAAATACGTTGAATACAGCCAAAAATAAAACCAGAAGGTTATTTTACCATCAAAGCTTGCATGGCAAATACCGTATGTTACTTCATGCATTAAAAAAAAAAAAAAAAGGAATAAAGAAAGATGAAGTAAACCCATAATCTTTCCTTCAAAAAAAATATTTTGCTTTGCTACCTTTTTTCAGTCTATTTTGCAGCTGATGTGTAATTAGATGACTTTTAAGCATTAAAAGGATCTACTGAATACTATTTTTCCACTATAAAATATTCTTAAACAAGCTACTGATAAAGTAATTTGTATATCATTGCATTTTTCCATGCTTTTTTTTTTTTTAATTTTAGATTAAGATGCATTTCTATGGCAAGTGTAGTCAAGCTAAGAAGAATCCAGAAAATCACAAATTAGGAAGTTATTTGGAAGAACTTCTACAAGAAATAAATGTCAATAAAGTATTCTTGGAAGCCAAGAATGGGGAGACTGATTCCTCCATAAAACCTCCCGTGAAAGACATAAACCTGAATAACACAAAACTCAGATTGCAGAGTCAAGCCTCCACTGCCTGTTCCAGCCAGATCAAGTATCAACGTGTCCTTCAAATGTTTTTTTTACACTGAGGAAAGAAAGAAGAAAAACAAAGTTTATGTTGACCTGAACACGTTTGATAGATAGGCACAGAACAATAACCTTGACACAGGATAGCACAAAAGAAGGGCAGAATGGAGCCACAGGCTAGGGAGGGGTTATATGAGTAACTGCAGTGAGGCTGTACAGTCCTCAAGGGTGAAGACAAGCTGCTTAGATTCTTCTTAAGGAAACACGGCCTGACTCCAGAAAAAGAAGGCAAAGCAGGAAAAGAAGATTAATTTAAGCAGATTCTAAGCCCGAGCTGCTTTTCAGTAGCTGGATTTATCTATAATGAAGAGGAGTATTTATATTTTTTACAATTACTGACTGTCTAAATTATAAAATTACAGATGTAATTTTTGCAGCTAGAGATCAGGTGTTGCTGAATTTGAACCTTTACCAGTTTTATGCTTTGCTGTAACCACATGCGCTTGATAAAAGTAAGCACTACTTATATAAAATGCATACAGTTCTGTTAATGATTTACACATCAGGAAAAGAAGCCCTCGGATTTATGTACACCATCACTGTAAGGCACGTACAATAAATTCTGCAGCTGTGAGGTAACAAAGACAGTATTTTACTGCTGTGACTCTACAGAAGCACCCAAACCTTTGTCAGTCACAAAATGTCAGGCTGTCTGCTCCTTTAGAGTAAAGCAAGCACCTCTGTTCCATCAAAGGATAATGCGAATCAACAGGGTAAGAACAAGAAGAAACTACCAGGTTATCTTGGTTATCCTAATGCCCAATTGGCTAAAAAAGACCACGCAGACAAACACAAAGCTGAAAGCAAACCGGCAGATTGAATTAAGGAAAACTATGAGGAAAACTAGCAAGAAAATAAGTTAGGAAAGATTTCCATAAAGTAGATGTAAACAAAAGCATACTTGAAACTCAGATCTGGTACTGATCATAGCATAAAAAATGCCATGAAAAAGTGAATCTCGTCAGTAGAGAATTCTATGGTGTAAGTGCAGACCTTCATTCCTTCCCCCAGCAGGAAAGATGACTGCTTCCTGAAGCACGGGGCTAAAAATATTCTGTCAAAGAAGTGAAATGTATTATTAAAGGTAATAGAATGTATTTTGTTTAAATTCCATCAGATTTCCCATGGGTTTTACGCCACAGTCTGTGACTCAGTCCCAAACACATTCATTCAGCTAAATTTATTTTTTTCTCAAAAGATCACTGGAGGCTATTTTAATGCAGAGGAAGGTTTTAGTGTTCTTTCAGCTCTGAATTTGTTAAAGAGTTGAACATGAAAATGCATAAAATACCTATGGATGAACAAGCTTGCAATAGTGTACTTGAGGGTTATTATCTTGACATACCATCTTTCAACTGTTTTTGTTTTCTGTGCAGAGAGCTGGCATATGGGAAGGAAAAGCAAAAACCCTCGGGAAGGTGCTAAGAGAAAAAAGGTTAATTAAAGAGACAAAATACTCCAGTCATTGGATGACTTATCTTCCTAAAATCCTTGGTAAATGTCTGTGAATATCCTCTTAACCTTGGTTTTATTTAAACAAGATCCAAAATAGGAGATGAACCAGGACTTACTAATACTGAATACGTACCTGTGCTTCAATTAAATTAACAACCACTTTAAGAAGAATACCAATGAAACAAGGAGCTTCTGTTGGCTGACAAAGCAAATGTTACGCACTCTTGAAGAGGAAGAGATACTAATTAGGTTTGAGCCTAAATAATAAATTTCAGTTTCCACTTGTCCAAATGTTTTGTGGACTTCAGATCCCAAGTGTTGATTTTGTTTCACTGTGTTACAGGTTGTGCAGCAAGTACAAGAGCTGCAGCAAAGGCAACAGAGACTCAGCAGATGAATAGAGGCACCAGTCAAGCTGCTCCTGCAGCTTTTGCTGTTAATGCTGATCAAAAAGAAGAGATCTCCAGTGGGGGTTAGCGAGGCAGCTGGGACTGCCATAGGAAGACCTCATGGGGTCTGGCACATGAAGGAGGAGAATGGTGCTCTATTATTTTTACACTTTTGCAAATAGAACTCAAAGTTTGATCTGGAAACTTTAAGGATATGATAAATTATTTTCAGTCAGGAGCACACATAAATAAAGAATGAATTTTGTAACTGGGAAAAAAAGGAGCCATATTGTTGGTATGAATTTGTCATGTTTTCAGCATGCTGAATAAAGCCAGTCTTTCTAGTACAACAATGGCACACATGCAGAAGCCTAAGCTTAAGTATCTATGCAAATTTCAAAATCAAAATGCAAGCACCTGCCAGATTTTGAAGATAAAGGATTTGTAGGCTTTGATTTTACCTAAGTGCCACCCTAGGCACCTAAAGACATCTGGAACTGTCACAAATGGTTCAGCAGACTCTTCCTGCCTCAAGGTAACATACCGCACTAGAGGCATACAGTGTTTTGCACTGTAGCTTCTACCTGCTTCTTTCTGATACCTTCCACAAGCTTGCAACCATCTCCAACTCTCTGGATCTTATATTTAATTCTAATAGCATATTAATTATGAAAGCTAGAGAAGATTATTATTACCTTGACTAAAGCCAGTTAACTGGTCCCTGGTAACTCTCTAAAATGACAAATAATAATTTAGATAATTAACCTTTTCTAATCTGCTTGATTATACTGATACCTATTAATGAGATTACCAGGAAAAATATGGATCCTGTCTAGTATACTTATAATTAAGATTGGTATGATGCAGGATCAGGAAATCTGATCTTTGATAAAGATGAAGATATGAAGGAGCAAAGTTTTAATTATGATATTGCTTGGCTGAAATGCATACATCTTGAAAATGTCTAACAACCTTTCTTCCAAGAAAGCAACTGCTGTTTATTTATTAATAGTACATTTGAACAATGGATATTTATTCCCTAGTTCTGTGTTAAGAATACAAATCCTCCTTTTTGCCCACTCTCTTTCTAAGTAAGCTAAATATTACAACTGCTCCTGATGAAAGAAGTGTTGGTTTTGAGGTATTCTTACATCCCAATAGTGGCTACACTAATTGAAGCTCAAACATGCTCTTACATCAGAATAGTGGCTACACTAAGTGAAGCTCAAACATGCTTGTGACAGTGCAAGAAGCCTGAGCTGAATGTAAGACTACTTACATAACTTGCAAAACTGTCCACAGGAACTGTTGCTGTCAAAATCAGTGTTACTGAGAATAAAAAATGGCAACTGAAGATGAAATAGGAAAAAAACCCAAACCGAATACTGGGAACATATACAGTGAATATGTTATATTCAATTTCTTTAGATCCAAGATGAAACTCCCTATCATTTACAGAATTATTTCTTCCACAACATTGCCAGGATCCACTTTTAATGACAAAATTTGGCACTAAAATATTACTTGAATCACGAAAATGAACTCCAGCTTGCATCAGAAGACAAATTCCAAAAGATAAGACTTTGGTATCTTCAGTTTTCCCTTTTATAGTGCAAAGCATTGATTTGATTTATTTCTCATTTTTAGTTCAAAATTTTCAGTGTCTGTAAATGCTAGGTCATTATTTTTTTTCCACTGGGAGAAGTGGGATACAGAAATGACACCAGTAGCTGGTAAGCATAGGCAATTAAGTCAACTAGACTCTATAGTTAAGGTGTAAAGAATGTGCAATACTGAACTTATTTTTGTTTTAATCAGGCCCTTAAGAATACTATGTTGGGGGAAAATAAAAACCACATACATCTTTCTTTTGTAAATCACTGCGCTTTCTCTGATTAGACAAAAGCTCATCTAAGCCATTCTCTCTAACAACGACCAGTAACAAAAATATGGCAAGCAGTTGTCTAAGTTAATTATTGAGTTATTTTACCTGGTGTAACAATCCTATGCATACATGATATCTTCTTTTGCTCTGCACTGTTCACATTCAGACCAGTATATACAGAGAATTCTCACTGAATTTAATATTAACTGAAGGTACACATGGTACACCTGACTTCCAGCCAGGAGCTTCTGCTTCAGTGGGAAAAATGCAACAAAAATTCAAATAAATAGGTTTTCTATTAAATGCAATGCACATAAAACTTGCATGATTAAAGAGAAACAAAAAATCATGGTGTTTGCTACAAGGCCGAAAATATCCCTTTGATCTCACTGACACTTGCGCTAACTTTAATTGGAATAATTCTAGCAAGTAAGTATGATCTTCAAACAAGAATAAAAATGCAATGCAAGAAATGAGAACAATTCCTCAGAAGTTATGAAACAAGTCATCTGAAGGCTGCACCCATATCAACACATTCAGGGTCATCCTTGAAAGTAAAATTGTATGTGTTTAGAGTGGAATTTCAAGCAGCTTTTTAATCTAACCAAGTTATTTTCTATTTGATGGTCAAACCATCAACCTCTTTCTTATTCTGATGAACTGTCATTCACAAAAGTTAATTATGGATGGATTATTTATGTAAAAGTTTATAAAATGAACAACAGCTTCAATTCTTTGCTATCAAGAATGGCAACACTTTGACTATGTGCCATAGTTATCTTCCATTTACTTGACCAGCAAACTGAAAAATTAAGAGTTTGGTCTTCCAGACATTGATTTAATGTGAGACTTCTATTTCTCTAACTGTGCTTACAGATACTTTAAATAATGGCACCTTGATGCTTGTCATGCTGTGGTGCAGGATAAAAGTATGTCTCGGATTCAAGTCCATTTTTCTTCAAAGGTGTAGCCATCCTCTACTGTAGCCCCATGCACCTGTAGACACACTTTTGCCATTGCTAGTGATGGTCTTCAGACTGTACTGGCTTTGCCAGTTCACAGCACTGAGGCTTGTCAGGCCAACTTTGAACTTTTCTTGGCCTGCTTGCAACTCTTTTGGAACGTAGTAATATTTATCCTAATTTATTTTACTTTTAGTTTTCTCTTGTGTATGGTATAACTGTATTTTTTTATTTAGAGTAAATATGTAGAGTAAACGTAGTTATTCTGATATGATGAAATATTTAATAATGGCATAATGATACAGTGGAGAGGAATACAAGCCTAGTGTGACAGCGGAAGTGTTGAGAACAGGGACACAGGATGCACTGCAGAGGTGTTCAGGCATGGGTTGATAAGAAAATTGAAACAAGCTGACACTAGAAATCCAGGGGCTACAACCAACTCACCAGTGGCGAGTTAAGGAATGCCTACACTGAGCTGAGCAAAATGAAGGTAATGAAGAACAATATCCAAAATATTGTAAGTAGAGTAAACTTGGATGCAATGTATTCAATGAATAAAAAGCAAACGTATAAAAAAGGCTCAGAGCCTGTCCTAAAGAATGGGACAAAGAAACCATGAACACCAATATCATATTCCTCCTAGTGAAAAAAGAGCAAGTAACCCCAGCATCATCATTTCACTCCTCTCACTGAAAGATGTGGAGCACTTATGATCTGTTGTGATGCTCACCCTACCTTTGTGCTTGGGGCAGACTAGCATTGTTTACCTTAGCAGGCAGAGGCAGTGAGAAGATGAGCAGAGAAAAAGAGACAGAATCTAGGCATTATATGCACAACAATTTTCATTGTATTATTATTTTGGAGACTTCTGAAATTGTATTCTTCCCTTTTCTGTAACAATTAGATCTGGACTAGCATGGTTTTTTGATTAGACTCTTCTATAATAATAAAAATAAATGCACAAATTTACGTATTAAAAATATATGCAAAGTTGTGAAAAACGTGTATTTTGCTCACACCAGAATTTATAACTCATTACCCCTTATCTAGATCTCATTTAAACATTAAAATTTTACTTTCAATTTCCTGACCAGAGCTCCTTAATATTTCATATTATTTCTCATAGGAAGGGTGTTTTGATAGCTGTTTTTCAGATATAATCTCTCTACTTGATTTTGCTGAAATCTGTCTTCATACTACACAGAGGAATAAAAATAACACTTCAAATCCAGTAGCATCATATGAATGAGTATCGCAGCTGTAGGGCAGAGATACATGGGTCATCACAAGGAACTTCCAGTTCTCAGTTTTTACCTGCCTTTGAAGCATGCTTGCTTTTTTTCTCATTGCATGCATATAAAAATGGTGTATGTACTTGCATGGACAAAAGAGGATGTGAGGGAAATTTGAAAGGTTTATATACAGAGCTTAGTACACAGATTCAGTTCTAAAACAAATCAATGTAATGCTTTCTCATGCACATTTTAGTGGAATTGCTTCTATAGTCAATTATCTGTTTTAGCATTTGTTTCTAATAGTCTTCATAATGTGTAAACCATGCTCTAGAAACAAGACAGTTGCTGGCCTGGACTACTGACTAATACGTAATTTAGTGTGATGTTGCTACAGCAACCAAAAAGATGGAATAGCGTGTCATATATCATTTACACATTACTTGGAACGTTTAGCTTTCTAAAAGCCATTAATGCAGCAGAGGTGCTGTGATGCGGAGACAAGGGTCCTTCCTTAAAGCATTCTAAAATAGTTTCCATTTTTCTGAAGGTCCAGGGCAGTAAATGAAAGTAAAAAGCAGTGCAAATAAGAGTTAAGTATTTAAAAATAGAGGAGCCTTCCTTTTTTAACACAAGATATCAACATTTCTCAGGGTCCAGCTGTCAGACAAACACACTTCTAGATCACAGACAACCTAGAGTTTTTACTTCAGACTTCTAAGTGTGTATGTTTGTGGCCCACACTACGGCATGCAGAAATCTTGTAGACTCCATGTTGCACACAGCAAAACAGCTACTGCCTGAATTGCAGCTTGAGAGGTTTCCAAGATGGGGGCTATGCCTTTGCTCCAATGGACCTCTTCAGTAAATACGTTTGCCTTCATTAAAAGTAGTCTTCATCCTCCAATACAAGCTAATTACCTCTCTTACTCCCTGCAGACACAAAAACTAATGTGAAAACAAAACCAGTATGTGTTTGCATGGTGGTAGTAGTGGTGATGGACAAATCTAGCAGACAAGCTGGGAAAATTAAAACTGGTAAGTTTAATGATTTCGTAAAGCTATTTATGCATTGAGTTTGCAAGTGATCTGTAGAACACACAGTTTTATAATGCCACTGTGAAAAAAGAGTGCCCATGATTGGGTTAAAATTTTAGATTCGTCAACAGGGTGCACATTTTGGATAAGAAAGTGAACAAAACATCTGGGAACAAGTCTGGAGACGTTTTCCAGACCACAGCAGAAAGATTAATGACCTAAGTCTGTCAGGCTAAAATGGAAGCTTACAGAGGGTCCGGATAAGGTTTTGATTTAAGAAAAAAAAAAGAAGAAGAAGAAAGAAGAGCAGTAAAACAATCTATAGAGTGCATCAGCCTGCTGCTTATTGTCAGAAGGGATCTAATTCTTTGCTTATGTATAAACACAAGAGAGTTTCATAATTATGTAAAAGGGAACATTTTGTACTGCCAGCAATAGGAGAAATCCTGCAAGCAATGGAGGATGCCCAGTCTTTTTCTACATCTGAAGTACCAGAGGGTGTCTGGCATTGAGAAGAGAGACAAGTTTCTGCACACCAAGATACTCCCTGAGAGAACCAGACAGTGAAACCTCTTGAGTGCCCAGTGCTTTCCACAGCATCCTCCTGCACAATGGAGAATATGCTGCAGTACATCATTTCAGACCTAGAGACCAAGCCAACTTGAAACCAAGTGGAGTACAGAACCTTCTTTATTTTATTTAAGATGTTTGTGCAGGTAGGATCAGGTTTTTGAAAACACTATGTACCATGTGGACATCACTGCCTATATGACACAGGTGGACTGGACGCAGCTGTAAGGCAAAAATAAAGAAACTATTACTATAATAAATCTGGGGACAGATACAACTGGAAGAGGAGTGGGGAAGAAGACTTAGAGGTCCTTACTTTGAGGAGAACTACAGAGCTTGTAAGAGTGTATGATTTCATCACCATAATCATAGAATCATAGAATCCCAGGTTGGAAGGGACCTCAAGGATCATCTGTTTCAGCCTTTCTTGGCCAAGCATGATCTGGACAAGATGTCTCAGCACCTTGTCCAGCCAAATCCAAAAAGTGTCCAGTGTTGGGGAGTTCATCACTTCCTGGGGAGGTTATTCCAATGGCTGATTGTTCTCATTGTGAAAATATTTCATCTTGTATCCAAATGGAATCTCTCCAGGAGTAACTTGTACCCATTACCCCTTGTCTTTTCCATGTGACTCCCTTCTTTGTAGCCACCCTTTAAATACCGGAACAAACAATGTGATGGAGAAGAATAAAAAAGGCCTTCAAGATACACTGTGGCTATCTTCTAAAAGGTTAGTGGCTACACTTCTATTCACACAGCTGTTGGTATTCCATTACCATAGTACATCATTGTTCCAACAAAATCTTCCTAGCCATTGACTTATCTAGTTTTACAATTCAGAAACAATGAGATACAATTACTAGCTAAATCCATCTAGCAGGGACACCCCTTCCTCCTCCTTGCAAGAATATTGATGCTATTGAGCTTACTGAACTCCACTGAACCTGTAGGTGTATACACAAAGAAATACCCTTCCCTGTGGAAGGATCCGTCCAATGAAATTTAGCAAGCCACAAACAGGAGCAGAGCTGCAGTGAATCTGTTTCATTATCACCTAATACAGACGACAAAGATCCCAAGACAGCACAATAGATCATGGACCTGAAAGGAGTCCAGACGAAGCCACAAAGGATGGGGCACAGGTCTTCAGGACAGAAGCTCAATGCCATGCCTAGTCATCCTCTTCAAGTG
Organism: Melopsittacus undulatus; assembly: GCF_012275295.1. Taxonomy (NCBI): domain Eukaryota; kingdom Metazoa; phylum Chordata; class Aves; order Psittaciformes; family Psittaculidae; genus Melopsittacus; species Melopsittacus undulatus. Next base: position 12,731,923 of record NC_047557.1, read on the forward strand.
GTATTTCCATTGCAGTGCTTGCTGAATGTGCTTTGAGTCTCTAAGGAAAAACATGTGTGCCAGCATGTAGACACATGCAAGGCTGTCAGCGATTGTCTGGCCAGATGGAGGAGGCTGATTAGATCAACAAGGACTGGCAGCCTTGCCACATGCTTCTTCCAAAGAACTGTTTCAGATGGAGGCTAGGGACCCTGACATATCATGCCATTTTTTCTTATAAGGCATTCCAGGCTGCAGGCATAATCTCTGCACTCAAACACTTTTATCACACTGCCTAGCAAAGGGAGTCCTGGCTTTGGGTGAACATCATGAACTGAATTAAAGGCAGGCCTGCAGTGTCTTATAGAAGATACAGCAGCATCAATTGCATATGCTAGAAATAGCAGAGGAAGAAGACACAGGGTAGCAGAACTGCCCTAGAAAGGACTGCAAAAGGGAAAATAGGGATATTGTTCTTTGGTGTCTACTGAGTATCAGCTTTTATGGAAGCTGTTCATTTGCCTTTGACAGGAAAGCACCATGCTAGCAGGAAAAGTCTGGGCAGCAATTCAAAACACTTATAGAAAAGAAGATGGGAAAAACCCTCCTGGCGCAAGTTATTGGAGGCAAAATCTCATTCAAGTACAGCCAAATGTGACTGTGTGCCCCATTAGACTGTGCCTTGGGCAGAGCATTTTCTGAGCTCATACAAATAAAGGCTACCTAAGCATCTAAGCATGAGTGTCAAATCCAAGCAAGTCCTCTTGGTTATCATAAAAAGTCTGGGGAAAAAAACAGGAGCAAAACCTTTATTTTTATTACCATCATGGGTTGACCTTGGTCAGCTACCAAATGCCCACTCAACCATTCTTATCCCCCTCTTCAACAAGGTAGAAGGCAGAAATAAGATGAAAAACCTTATGACATAAGGGCAGGAGTGTCACCTACCAATTACCATCTTGGGCAAAACAGATCCAACCAGGGGAATGTATTGCCAGCTCTGGATGGTGACAAGATGCAACGAGGAAAATAAAACAACACCTTTCCTGACATTCTTTCTTCCAAGGCTAAACTCCACTTCTTCATTCCTGACTCCTCTACTGTCTGCCACCAAAATGGTCCAGGGGAGACTGGGGAGTGGGAGATTATGGCCAGTACACACTAGTTCATCTTTGCTGCTCCTTCCTCCCTTGCTTTTCTCCCATGCTACTCCCCTGCTCCAGCACAGGCCCTTGGGCTGCAGTCCTTCAAGAACTGCTCCAGTGCAGGTCCACAGGCTAATGACCTTTAGGAAAAAATGGACTCCTGTGTGGGTTCTCCAAGGACCAGAGTTCTTGTCAGAAGAACCTGCTCTTGTATGGGCTCCTTCACAGGCTGCAGTTCCTTCAGGAAATACCAGCCTTGCCAGCATGGGGTTCTCCAACTGCTGCAGTGCCAGTATCTGCCCCATTGTGGTCTCTTCTATAAGGTACAAGGGAATACCTGCTCTAACGCCTGCAGCACCCCCTCTCTTCTTTTCTGACCCTGGTGTTCACACTTGTTTTTCACACCTTTTTCCCTTACTCTTCACATTGCCACGAAATGTTTTAACCTTTCTTAAATAATGATTTCACAGAGTTACTGATGGGCTCAGTTGTGTCCTATGTGGACTGTTGAGTATTGTGGTCCAGCTGGAATGATCTGTGTCCAGCACGGGCATCCCCTATCTTCTTCTCATAGAGGCCACTCCTGCAACCCCCTGATGCCAACACCTTGTCACCTACACCCAACACGTCCACTAATATTTCTGATGTGAGGGCAGAAAAGTCTGTCTGCCTGGCTCAAACTTTTTGCTGTCTATAGCTATAAAAATATGGGGATAAGGAGGAAGATGAAAGAGGAGTTTGCAGGAGGTGAAGAGAGTAGATTTAGTCTCAAGACAAAGTAAAAGAAAAGGCAAGAATAGTCATAGTGGTGTGAAACTTAAGCAAGACCTTTTCCTCAATAAACTGCTGACTTTTTAACCAAAGTCAGTCACAGGCTTGGCAACAGCTTAGATATGGGCCCAGAGACACAAACACCAAGGGCCATCGCTCTTTACTGTCTTTTCTTGGGTTGCAAAATATTTTTCTGCCTTACAATAATTGTATCCAGGCTTGTATTAAGTTGTCTTTATGGACAACACCAGTCGGCCTTAAACTACCTGAGAGTGTACCCAGTAGATACCTGATAAGAAGTCATGATCTGAATAGGAGAACATACCATATGACAGCAGACCTAAGTCTAAGCATGAAGTCTCTAGGTGAGAACATTCATGTCTTGACTGTAAACCTCTTCATGGAAACAAGTTAACATCACAGCATGCAGAAAGACTCTGAAGTCCTGAAATATGTGTTTCACAAAGTGTATGATAAAGCTGAACATGAATTGGTTTAGGGAAGCTTGTTAGATAACAGAGCACGATGCAATATTCTGCCGGGTTCTCCAGAGAACATCTGTAGTTACACATTTCTTACAAAACCTCTGGCCCATCTGTTCATGTTGCCTCCATGGAAAGCAGCAGTGATGTCAGGACAACAACAGCCAAAGCAATGAACAAAGATGGCCTTGAGCATCTTTTACCAGGAACAGTTACAGCAACAGAGCCTGACAATGGTAAAATTTCCCAAATCTTTAATGAGCATGTTGTGGCCAAAAGATGCCAACCCACTTCTGGATCAGGAAGGACTCTTAGGAAAGCTCTGAAAATGCAGAATAGCTAATTCTGAATTCATTAAATTAGGCCTAGCAGGTCTTCCACATCTTGAAATTACTATCCCATTACTAATAGTCCAACACCTGAGGAATGATGTGGTCTTATCTGCAGATGCTAGTGTGACCTCAGTGTTGCCATCATTCTACAGATCTGTTGTTTTATCCATGGAATGGACATGGTGCAATTTTTGCATTGCTGAGCAATACTGTCAGAGACACAGAAATATGAAACTGCCTGATTTTGCATTCAGCAAGGCTACACCTCCTCCTTTTTCAGTTTTAGACAGCAAGCTGACACAACAAAACCAAATGTGGACATCTAAGGCAGTAAGTAAGGCACCCTATACAACAGGCTTACATGCTAAGATTATGAAGTAGAAAGGGAGGCAAGTGCTAGGTGGATCTTGCTATCAGTAACGCAAGATTTCTGTGACAGCTTTTGCTTCACCTACTGAACTGTCTTTATCTCAACCCATGCGTTTCCTCACTTTTACCCTTCTGATTCTCTGCCCCAACCCACTGGGGGGGAGTGAGTAAGCGGCTGTGTGGTGCTTAGCTGCTGATCAATCCACGACATGGGTAAAGGTCCCCATCCTGTTCGGGCAGAGCTGATCTCTGAGCAGCTTAGATCTCAAACGATGAAGCAGTTGTCCCAGTAACCATTAATTCCCAGCATCACCACTGGGAGGTCAGGGAGCAGAGAGAGGCATATGCAAGCCCTGGCCTGGGAAGTTTGGAAACAATACAGAATCATAGAATAGTTAGGATTGGAAAGGAGATGCGAGGAACAGGTTTTAGGTCTGATGGAATGGGGATCTTAGGAAAACTGTTGCCTAATTTACTTTCTGTACTACACAGGCGCAACACCTTGCAAAGATGTGCAGCAGTGATTATGAAAAAGATTTTGATAGATAAGGATTTAATCCACAAATTCAACTCCTGAGCTACTGGGATGGCCAAGAGCAGGTGTAATTATTGATACAGTAAATATGTATCAAAACTAAGTAAATGTATCAAAACAGGTAAATAGCAGGCTTGGTTAACAAAACCAAAACTGTGTTAACAAAACAAAACCAGTGTTATCAGATTAACAAATTCAGTGTTATCAGATTAACAAAACCAGTATGCTCAAGTACAAGAATAGACTGCTCAGTACAAGAATAGACTGCTCCTTCTATGGCTTCACCTTTTCCTCTTAGGCACTGAGACAACACCTGCATCCTCTAAAAGCAATGGTTTTGGTGAGCTGTGACTAGACAGCTTCTTTATAAGAATGCATTTTCTCTTGTATTGTCTTATCCTAAGAAGTCCATTTACACACTTGCTCTCTCTAAGCCCCACCATTCCCTTGAGAGCCAGGGAAGGCCTCAACTGCTTTCAGATACCTCCCCAAGACATGAGACTGTTCCAACGAGGACACTTCACACAAGTACACTCTCCCCATTTCTTAATTAAAAAAAAAAGAGGTGTTTTTTTCTATTTAGTGCTCTTTTTTCTTGACTATACAACAATGTTGCTCTGCCAGAATCCTGGAAGTGCATTACTATAAAGTAAGCATGATACCCAAATGCTTGCTTGGAGGGTGTTAATTTCAGAAGACACTTAACTGTCTTCAGGATCACTCCTCTCACAGTTCCTGTACAGCTTGATGAATGCACATCACAATAAATTCTTAAAATCCAATCTGTAATAATTGCACTTCGCAGGCTAAGCATATGAAATATTCATAAAGTCATAGCACTCTTCACAGATCATTGTTTTGCAGTCCTGTATGTATCATTCTCTTTTCCTAACGCGATAAAACTGGAAACTGGGACACATTGTGCTTACACACAGAGGGAGAACAGCTGCAGACATGGCAAGGGTTGCTGCTGATAAGCCCATGTCAAATCTGATTGTAAATTTAGAGGATGACAGCAGTCAGTAGGTATTTGCAACTCCTTTAGGTAGGGTCTTTTCTTGTTGCTATTACTGTAATACCAAATAAGCCTGATCTCAATCCTGTGAAGACAGGCTGGGAGAGTTGAGTTTGTTAAAACTGGAGAAGAGAAAGCTCTGGGGACAACTTACAGCAGCCTTTCAGTGCCTAAAGAGGCCTAAAAGAAATCTGGAGAGGGACTTTTTTACATAGGCATGCAGGGACAGAACAAAGGATAATGGTTTTAAGCTAAAGGAGGGGAGACTGAGACTAGATATAAGCAAGAAATTTTTACAAAGAGGGTGGTGAAGCACTGGCACAGGTTGCCCAGAGAGGTGGTAGATGCCCATCCCTGGAAACATTCAAGATCAGATTGGACAGGGCTCTGAGCAACCTGATCTGGTTGAAGACGGCTTTGCTCCTTGCAAGGGGTTGGATTAGGTGACCTTTAAAAGTACCTTCCAACCCAAACCAGTCTATGATTCTATGCTGTTCCAAATCCCCAGAGAGATTAGCTTTATCTGAAAGCATTTATAAAGTTAATGAAAGATATTCCACACTTCGAAGTTTTCTATCCTAACTGACAAAACTTTGAGGTGAGGTTATTCCATTACTGTAGAGTGGAGTGAGTTAAGGTAGACAATGAAGGGCAACGATCGAAAACCTTTGATTGTTAGTTACATGAGGAGGAATAGAAACAGAGAGAAGACTGCAGAAAAACACAGGTTAGCATACCTCTAATTAGAGGCAAACATCTTCACCACACTCAGAAGTTGTAAATTTCAGTTTTGCATAAACAGGATTCTTAAAAACCTCAGAATATCAAGTTACCTTTGCCCATACATTCACATCTCATGTACAGGGATAGTGAGTTTGAAGAGAAAAATACGTTTTCATCTTTAGAAGCATAACAGAAAAGGTCAGGGCTGCTGATGGACAGCCATGTGATTATTTATTTAGTGACAGTGTCAGAGTTCTAAAAATTTGTTCTCATCTAATGCAGACCAAACAAAGCTTTAATATGTTAAAGCAGAATAAATATACAAAAACCTTCAGTAAAATTCAGACAGCAGAGAGTTCTGGTCACCAAAAGACATTGCAAAAGACCGAGTATTGTATTTCAATTTATTAAAGAGAATAATTCCACTGTGCTATGATGACAAGTGCAGTATTCTGGTAATGCCAGAACATTTTAATGTAAAGCTGGTTTTAGACAAGATTCTTCTTTAAATGTAGTAGTGAATTATTCGTAACTCATTAGCCATGTCATTGTCTTGTATATGGCAATTGAGTGAAGGATAGAACTGGAATTTATTAAAGAGATGTATTTTCTTGTTTTCTTTACATATGATTTTTTAAAGGCTTTATGAGTCTGAATTTGAACTGCAAAATTTTATAGAACTTTTCCATTTATTGTGTGAAAAAGGTGATACCATAAATGATGCTATAGTCCCTGTGCATTAAGTAAATTCAACTGCAAGAAAATGTCTATCCTCCAAACAGACCATCGTCTTGTTTCTGGAGAGAGCAAATGCTGTTTAGAGTTACTGTACTATTTGATTCTCTATCTACAATATGGGGAACATAAAAACCAGATACTGTAGATGCTAGAAGATAAAGTATTTTACATATTCCCTCCCCACCACAACCAAAGCATTTATTACTTCACTGCAGTCTTAGCTCTGAGCTAATGCATGTTTTTATAAAGCTGCCAGAGCTATAAGCATATCCCTTCCACCTTCCCTCTGGCTGGGGATTTGTATTTGTCTTCTGGGCTTCAGTACTGTTGCACCAGCTTTGTGTCTAGCTTTGAAGACAGCTCTTCTAGAAAGCTCTGCTGAGAAGCCTCAGTGGATGTCTCCCCAATTTCACTTTGCAGTGGCTTTTAAGCTGAGGGTCTCATACTTGGCCCCATCCTGAGCTATACAGCAGCTGTTCTGCAGCTATGCCTGTGCTGGGCCAGGCACCCCACTGATCTGGACACTGACCCTGAGCACTGAACTCAAGTTTCTGGGCTGATTCCCAGCCTGCCTCATGTCTATGGACTTGTCTGGCCATCTGGGCTCATGGCTGAACCTTGCTATCATCAGGCTTATTTTGCCACTGTGGGGCTGAGCCCTTGAACAGATGATGAACACATGTATCTCTGATACCATCATAAACTTCTGTCTCTACCTAGTTTCTTGCTGGGCAGTATATCATGTATTTGAAACTGCAGTTGGGACATTCTGACAATTTGGCTGAAATGGGGAGGTCTCACTTCCCTCACTTTCCTTGCTCCTGGACACATGGTCCCACCTCTCCAGTTGCCACTTGAGCTCCAAACTAGAAATGACCTTGACAAAAAAATTTTGTCAGGTTAGTAAGCTAAATCAGCTTCATAACAGGTCCAGTGAGCACCAAAGATGGTGCAAAGAAGGCTGATGCTCACTGGTAGACAGGAATAAAGGAGCCGAGGGAGAAATGGGTGAATAGGACCTCCTTTTACAGAATGTCTTAATTATTACTGCCCCCTCTTCTTCTCCTTTATCTTACCTTCTATTGCTAGGCAGACATCATATGGTATGGAACATCCCTTTGGTCAGCTTGGTTCATCTGTCCTGACTATGTATCTCCCAACCTCTTGCCTACCCCCAGCCTACTGGCCTTTGGAGGGGCTATGTCAGAGAGACAGCCCTGATAGTGTGGGAGCACTGCTCAGCAGTAGCCAGAGAGCTGGTCTGTTACTGACACCTTTTTAGCTACAAATATAAAGCATGGCACTCTGAGAGCTGCTATGGGGAATGTTAACTCCATCCCAGACAGACCCAACACACTCACCCAACCCAACCCTTCCTGAACTTGCCAAAACATTTACAGCTGCCCTGTACAGAACCCAGGGAAGCTGCCTGACCCACCAAACTGCAGGATCTTGCTTGATTAATGATTCGTGATTAATACTTATGCAGTTTTCTTCCTTGTATAAAATTATTACACAAGGGCTCCAAGAGGTCTGTGGGAAATGCATAAACACCAGAAGTGTTTATGTAATTACTACTCCCACTCCAGTGCACACTGCAGATTTCCATAGTATTGGACAGAGTCAGGAGTGTTACTGGGTGCCTGATAAAAAACCGGGGTAAGAATCTAAGAGAACAATGTGAAAAGCTTATCACCATTGCACAGAGCTGGACTACATAAACACATATAGCAGTTCCCTTGCATAGTCCTCTATTTAGTTTGGCGGTTTCACATGCAGTGTGTAACTTCCCTCTGCAACACTCACAAAACCTTCAGCAGGTAGACAGAAGGTATAGAAAGAAAAGTGCAAGTTGAGGGCAATTGCCCCAATTACCAATGTGGTAACCAGTACTAACCTAAACAAAAGGTCAATAAAATAGGGCTTTATAAACTCAGCAGCAATTACCACTAATACAGGCAACAGTGACTCTGAAGAGGCACCTGAAATGTGGGATTATACCCCTTTGCCTTTTCCGTTTCCTCCCATTTTTTCCCAAGGAACAACCTTCACTTGCACAGGTCGAGAAAGACAGTTGGGAAAGTCGTGGAAACACCGGCCAGACCTGTCCTGCAGGTGCTGCCCAACCATCTTCAGGGTTAACTTCCTTCCCACCACAGGCAGCACCTTTGCCTTCACAAAGGCACAATTAAGCCTTTCATACTTTTCACTGATATGTCAAAAACTCAGGAGTGAGAAAACCTAATACCCCTGCATACATGAACCACCCCTAACCATTGCCTAGACCTGCAATGACAGTATGTGCTGCAGGCTACCAAAGTAATAGCTGAATTAGGCAGTTCCAAAGAGCTGACACTAGTGTCATGGTTCAGTCTTCAAAAACCATTTCTGAGTTAAGGCAGACCTGTAATATGTCAGCAATCTGTCATCCAGTCTGCTACAGATCCACCCTTACACAGGCAACAACTGGGTGTAGAGCCTGGAAGAAACCACCTGATTCAACAAGCCACCTGCTGTTATGAATAACCATATTGCATAAGCCTGTTAATGAACTAATACATTTTGAAAGTAACTACTTCTTTGGCTCTGACTGTTCGTAGTGGGAGGTGATCCAACTTATAATTGCTTTAACGGAAAAGAATAACCTTCCAATTTCCCATTAATATTTATTCTCTGTTTTCTATCTACTTATTCCTGTGGCTCAGATAGTTCAAAGAGTTTTGCATTTTCTTTTCCTCTCTGTCCTTACTGTTATAGCCTGCCTTTGGCATTCCCTCCTTCCCTGTGACCAAGAGATACAATATCCCCTCTCAGCAGGGGCTTTGATGTTCCTGCCTGTGGCAGAAATGGGACTTGGTGATCTTCAAAGGTCCCAGCCCACACAAACTCTTCTATGATTTGATTCCTTCTCAGATTTTTGTGCTAGGGTAAACAAGACTAGTTTTGAAGAACCTTCTTTTAAGAAAGTCTACTGAAAGAGTAAGAATAGAGCCTTTCTTTGCTTGTGCTCCTATTTTCATTCATGTTTCTTGAATATGAATGAGTAGGGCTTCACAATTATTTTTGTGTGTTCTCTAGAACTTTGCATAACATCATTAACACTCCTCTGATTCTGCTGCAGATAATTCAGCTAAGCAGGCCAAATGTCCTAGGATTGTACTTGCCAAAGCAATTTGCTTGTGTTTCCAACTAATGAGCTGCTGGCTGAAACAGTAATTCTTATTATTAGTCCACTCTCAGTTGCATTCCATTTCATTGGATTTGCATTTTGAACTGGTGCATTTCATCCTGTTTACATTGCTAACTCAAGGTCACCTAGTTCTTCCCATAAGCACTTTGATACTAAGAGTGAGCTTCGCATAATGTGGAAATTTCATAATCATATTCCTAGTTGTTGTATCCAAGTGATTGAAACGTATTAAAGACTGAGATCCTCAGCTGCCCTGGGGAATTTCAAAGCTGACCCTCTTCTACACAAGTGCTTTCCTTTCACTGCTAGTGTTATTATCTACTGAGGTACCTATTATCCACTGAGGCTGCAAATTTTCTTCTAAACCCTACTTTTCAATCCCGGTTTCCTATGTGTCAACAAAAGATATGCATTATTGAAGTTCAATGAGATTTACTGCACTTCTAAATACATTGGTATCAGTGCAAAATACTTCAGTGTTTGATTCTACTCTGCATTTATTTAATAATTTGTCAGTTAAAAGAATTGTTAAAAAGCTCTTCATACTTTCTAAGTTACTCTGAACAGTACATAGCTGCCTGCATCTTTTTATTAACCTCTTGTTTAATTCAGATTCTATACACACAACATTCTTGAGTCATCTGAGAACGAATACATGTTCTGCTATGCGATGAAGATTCCCCATTCTCCAGTATTAACAGATGACTTGGGAACTCAACAAATCATTTGGAAAAAGAAATCTTGTGTGAAAACTTGAAAAACCAAAAATAACAAGTGATTTATAACTATGCAAATCAATGCTGGAGAAAAGTTAAACATCTACTAAAATCTGTATGTGTTTATGAAAATGAAGGACAATGTTGAAACCCAACTCTGTGTGTTGCTGTGTGTTAGCAATTTTGGGCACTGTTCTCAGATCTGTAGGCAGTATGTTTCATATTAGCAGCCTGGTTTTCTGTAACTGTGTCTAAATCACCCTTGGTTTTGTGGTTCTCAGATATTTAAAATGATATTCTGGTATTGTCCTACAAAGACTGGCTTTAGCCCAGACATTTGTCAATTCATCATTTCAGCTGCTTCAAAATGTTCTGCGATTTTAAAAGCAAATGCTTGGTTTTATCTTTATTTAAATTGAAAAGTCTTATTTCTCACATAGACAGTTTTAAGTTATGAACTTGAATTTGTTACTTTAATGCAAGGAATAGAAGTCTCACAACACATTCACATAAAAATGAAAATGCCAAACAAACAGTTTTTTTGAGAACAAACTATTGTTAAAAAACAAACAAACCACCTTTTTTCCCCCCCTCTGATGATACTGATTTCTGAATAAATACGAAGTTTTCAGATAACCTTTCAGGGTTTGCTTGTCCAACTTCATTCCATAAGCCTGAGGAAAATGCTTTAAAAGAAATTACCTACATACAAAGATGTAACCCTATGTCTAGCTGAAAGAAAAAAAACCCAAGTAGCGAAGTAACAGATTACTTCTAATACACAGGGTGTTTCATTATATTAAATAAAACACACTTGCAAATATTATTTTTAAGTGGACTTAATCCTAAATCTGCTTCTTAACAAAGACTGAAGAGTGTTTGAAAGTGTTTCCTCTGAAGTCCTTCCTTTCCACTGTCTCTTTTCATTAAACACAAAACCTAGAGGACATTACTAACATGTAATACTAATATGTTAGTAATATCCACTAACACATAGATTGTTTATTCCAATACTTAAAATTGTGGTGCAGATAACTTATTTAATTCTAAACACTGGGAGTTACTTTTCTTGGAGTAATGTTGCATTTAAGACTCAAATTCAAAGATTATATAGATTTTTGTTAATAACATGATACAGAAGTATTCTATAACCCTAGACTAGTGGGAATTTTACATCAGCAGTAGTTTGCCCACGGCTTAAGTTTCCAATGGACACTTGCAGCAGGGCTTTATCCTTGCAGTCCACCTGCCAGCTTCTTGGTACTTAAATAATTCCCAAGTTATTTTTAGACAGTTCAAGGACAAAAGGAAAAATCAACACATATAGTACCATTTGTACATCTAAGGCTAACACATCTGATCCATTTAACTAAATAATTCTATGTAGATATATATATGTCATCAAGAAAAAGGGCAGAAGTAACAGTGTGACCTTACCAGGCTCTGTTCTCAAGCAGCCTCCACTGAATTCAGAAACCTTTTTTGACTCCCAAGGTCCTGGCTGAAGTGCAGTACTGTGGCTTTCTTCCTGCCAATTGACACAAGTAGAACCTTGTGTCAATATTCAGTTTATGCCTTGGTTCTCCCTATGGACGCCTATCATAAAGTCCTTGTTTAGGCATTATTCCTGATACGTTATCTGAGGAAGTGACTCTTGCTCAGAACTGAAAGGTTTTTGTTAACTTTTAATTTTTGGTTTTCTGGTTTTATCTTCTGTTGATCTGTTCCTATGATTTTAACCCCCAGATGAGAAGGCTTTTAATAATTTTTCTCTTTATAGAATTACTTTAAAAGCAAGTCACCTATTATTTCTGAATAACCAGACTGAGTCCTTGATTTGCTTCTCATTAAGATACCAACTTCAGCTCCCCCATAAATCCTGCAGATTTCTGTACCCTTCTATGTCATCAGCATTCATAAAAGGTAGGAGCTTAATGAATACATAAGAATGCATTTTGTAATGGTACAGAGACGTTGTAAACAAAATTATCTTGTGGAGGCAAGCTTGTTGAGCTCTCGCTTTATCCTACAGCATCAAATATTATCCGAGTTGCTTATCCTCTCTCGAGCCTCAGCAATTCTCAGAATTAGTGACTATCACCACTCTGTAAAAATTACCTTCATTACCTACTACCTGCTATCTATTTTTCTATACCTAACTATGCTTAACACATTGTACGAATGCCTCTAAGCTATTGTGTGACCCAAAATGCTGTATCTTACTAATTAGGTGTTGTTCTTATTTACTTCTATGACAACTGTTGGCCACTTTGCTCAGGAATGATTTCAGTATGTCTTTCACCATCAAGAATTAATCAAACAGGAGCAAATCCAGTATTGCTTTCTCCAGAGGTCTTCTAGAAACACCTCTAAAGAAACACTAGTACCTTTGGGGATTTAGTGTGTGTGTTCTAATCCATTTTTGAAGCACCTACTGTTTTAAACAGAACTCTGAAGAGAAAATGAAGATTTTTTTCAAAGAAAATATGCTTTCCTGAACATTACATCATTATTGAAACTTAGACCTGTAAGAACCCTTCCAAAGAAATCTGCTCTGGGATTTAAAGTGGTCCCTCTAGCTCAAGAAGGGCTTTAGAATTCTTTTCTATTTTGGATTTGCTGTGGTTAACAAAATCAAATTCAGAACCTACTGATGTAATCTAAATTTCAGCTATTCTGTGTTATGTCATGTGATCTACTCTCATCCAGCAAAGCCTGATTCTGCCAAAAACAAATATGGCTTGTCTGTGTCTTACACTGAACTCAACAGAACATTAGAAAAAACAAACTAAAAGACTGAAGGGCATGGACAAGATGAAACTGGGTTGGTACTGGGCCCTTTTAAAAAGATTGTGAAAAGTTCTTTGCCTGTTAAAAAAATCTGAAGTATCTATTAAGAAGTAAAGCAATCTTTTTCTTGTGAAAATATGTGGTGGAAAATTGTAGTATAAAGTAAAAATCTTCAGGATAGAATGATTTTCATTTTGTTTTTCTAAAGAATTATCATAATGAGATCAATCCTCAGAGCTGGCACTCAAGAGTTGCCATGACATATTCTTTTAAAGAACAATGCAGCTGTTTAAATATACATTCTTCAGATCAAAAGTTATTCTTGTTGACTTCTGATCAGTTTCAACAGTCACGCTGTTTTTAAGTTTTAGAGATCAACTGTAGATTACATTACTTAATAGTTTTCTAGCAGAAAGCATACCTATGAATCAGTATTATTTTGGTATGTCTACAAGGGATCTCTGTGTACAGCTTTAACTGGACATGCACTTTCTGTGCACCTGCAGTCTTAATTCTTTGGTGTCATGCTGTGGCTTATTGTATCATGTGCCTTGCCTGTGGAATTCTTCAATCACCTAAGCAAAGAAACAGTCTTGACTGTAAAATTAACAGTCTTGCTTATGTATTTTCAACTTCAGTGGTCTATTTTAGGCAATACAGAAGACAGCTTTAGTGCCATTCATAGAATTTGATTTCAGTTTATGTTTCACATGGTAAGACACCAGCTTTATAAAATGCTCTGCATAAATATAAGCAGATATAAAATGTCTGCAAAAGATTCTCTAAAGAAAAATATGACCAACTTTTTGAGGCAAACCTCTTCAGCATAGCTGGGGACCAAGGCAGTAGGAAACAAAAGGCAGAGAAGAGCACGAACATTATCTGCCCCATGTGGAACACTGCACAAATGCTGCACTTGGCAGGCCAGCGGCTGCAGTAACATATGTTGCTGCTCTGCATTGTGTTTGTGTCCCAAGTACTGTGAAATACTCATGCAGCGTTTGGGCTAGGAGAGTAGCCAAGAGCTGAGTCTTAAGCTGCTCTGTATCTTAGCAAGATTGTGCTGCCTGATTAACAACCCATTTTCTGGACAAGGACACCTGGACCTGACTTTCAGGGTGGATAGAAAATTAACCTCCCACCAAGATAAATGTGGGAGGCTCCCCATATGGAAAGCAGCAGAACCAAGGAGACTGTGGGCAGTTTTTAACCTATCAATCCATCAGTGCTATACCAAACCTGACTAAACTGTTTTTAGCATAGGACTGATTTACCAGAATGTTTCTTGCTTCAGCTTAACCCTCACTAGTACCTACACTAGAAAGCTGTGAGCCAGACTAGTAAAGAAAAGCAAATACATTTAACTACCTCTATTAAAATTATGTAATGAAACTAAAAAAAAATAGCAAATGGTAGCAAACTCATTAATTCATTGTTTTAACCTCTTTAATTTTTTCCATGAGGCAGTTTATATGGGAATTAATGAGCTGCCATTCAGCAGACATTGGACACTGACTGCTCAACATTCAAGAGGCTTACTGAACAATATAGGTCCTTATTTCATTCTGGCAGTACAACAGGATTAAGATTATTAGTTGGAAAGAGACCAGATATTTTGAGCAAGGGAGAGGCCATCCTTCTAGTTATACCAGTCTGAAGTTATTCTCATAAAACTCACTATAATAATATATTTTTCCTTATATGGATTAGAACAGAGGAAAGTATATAAAGCATGGTATGCTATATGAATCAAAATAGGGCATAGGATTTTAAGTTGCAGAGTCAGTCCAACTGTGAAATAGAAAATGGGGTCTCCTACCTTCATAAGAAATTTCTCTATGTAATGACAGATTCTTGGAACAATCTTAATGTACATTACAGATGTCAACCTATGCAAGAAAAAAAGGTCCACATTTTATAGTAGGCAATAATTTTCTTTTAGTCTTTTTTGGTGATGCTGAGCAGTTAAATTATTTTATATAGTACAGCTCTATAATTTGAATGAGTTTCAGTAGTCCTGCCCAATAAACTCCAGGTATTCTAGCCTTCTCTATAGCATCATTTCCAGCAGTCACCTGAACCTGCAGTGAATCAGTTCAAGGAATGAAAACCTATGACTTTTATTTTGTAGAGCTATTTTTTTTTGTTATCTTAGCTTCTTGAACAGATCAGATTAGTATCAGTTAAAGACCAAGGGAGGCAGTGAAGATGGTTTACACTTCATTTGGTTTAAACTTAAATTTCAGGGGGCCTATAAGGATGCCAGGGCAGCACTCTTCATTAGGAACTATAGCGACATGACAAGGGGTAATGGGTTAAAACTTAACAGAGGAAGTTTAGATTGGATATAAGGAGGAAGTTCTTTACTGTGATGGTGGTGAGGTACTGGAATGGGTTGCCCAAGGAAGCTGAGAATGCTCCATCCCTGGTGGTGTTCAAGGCCAGGTTAGACAGAGACTTGGGTGACATGGTTTAGTGTGAGGTGTCCCTGCCCATGGCAGGGGGGTTGGAACTGGATGATCTTAAGATCCTTTTCAACCCTAACTATTCTATGATTCTATGATTCACACAATCACACTGAAACCCAATTCATTTGAAGTACCCTTTCTTCAGCCAAACACTAAGAACAATCCCTGTGGAGTTTTGATGCAAGTATTAGGAGATAACTAAGAGTTAACATCAAAGTGGCAAGGTAAAAGCCAATGAAAAACTAGTTTGCTACTGACTTCTATTAAAGGATTATTAGAATGTCTAGCTGTTCTTCATAGCCATTAAGGCTGGCCCTGCATAGCCACTGACCTGTTGAAAGTAGTGATTAGCCTGTTAACAGCAGTTAGCTGAAAAGCAAAACACAAGAGTGAAAATATAGTAAAAGCCTTTTTCAGGTACTCATCAGTATTGCTTATTACCTGCAACAAGTTTCCCTCATGCCTGTTTGAATGAAGATAACTCATATTACAAATCAATGTATGACATACCCAAGCTTTCATGGAGTTACTAGGCAAAGGTCATAAAAAGAGTGCAGTGCATAACTGGGGAAGAGCTTTCAAGCCCAGGAGACCTGCAGTTCAGCTACCTATCTCCAGAATCTCAGAAAGCAGCCATAATCAGACTTTGCTTATGCTACAGGATAGCATAATCAAAGTCTTAGAAGTGAAAAATTTGGGAACGTGATGTTGGTCCTTAAGATGTGGCTACTAGTCTTCACCTGGCCAGAAAAAGAAAGCTTTAAGGTCTGGTGGAAAAAATTATAACGGGGATATGGAGGGAACAAAGTCCTATGGATCCAGTGAAAATTATCTCCTGTTTAAAGAATCTAGTCCATACACTCTAGACCGTTAACTACCTGGCTCTGGATGCATAGTACATATAAAGTTGTGATTTCTCACATAAAAAAACTTGAAATTTTAAGTATGTGTCAAGCACCATCGATTATCAGGGGTCAGAATGAAGGATCTAACATCTAATAGGGTCACAGTCCTCAGCTCAGACACCATTTGTACAAGGAGTGTAGGTTATGCTCTTCCCAGTGTTAGGGGTGTAATTCTACAACATGCTGATGTACACCAATACAGCTGTCTCAGGAAGCTTTTCTAACTAAACCTACTATGTTCTTCCCATACTGCAATTTTCTACTTTAGTCAGTTGATAGAACTGCTCATGGGTCTGTGAGGCAATCATGGAAAGGGTTTGTAATAAAACATAAGCTACAATTTTGCTTGAAGCCTGAGTCATCTCAGTGATTCAGCTTATACCACCACTAAACAAACAGCTGTTATCACTATGACAGAGTGATAGTGAATTGGAGGACGGGGTAGGCTGTAACTTCTTTCAGCTTTGCTATTAAAAGCAATGCATGATGGAAACCCTCTTCAGTTGACACCTATTCAAGGTTAATATTCTTTCTTAATCAGACCAAAATATCAGACCAAACCCCAACAAAGAAAGAGGTGGGTGCCTTAAAGTCACTTTCTAAAATTCATTATGCTATCACACTGTATCTTAAATCTCCAGTACTGGGCAATCATGTTGCATCAATTCAGCTCCATCTCTTATGCAAGATGTGTATACCCACAAGAAACTAGGTTTCAGCTGAAAGGGGACAGACAATCCTTTCATTTAAGACTGGTGCCTGCTCTCCAGAGTAATTCTTTCCAACATAATTCCTAGTTCCTGGCATTAAATGGCAACTAAGTTCAGGGTGCTGCTGCTCAAGAACAGGAAAAGGGAGGAGAAAAGCTGCTTTCCTCCTTCTGGAGCATTCCTGAGTTCTGGTCTCAACTTGCTACTTATTTTTACTGGAGCCAGCAAACAGCAATCAGGTGTTCACCTTTCCTTTGCTTTCAGGATCTGCTAAGCACTGACAGTAAATGGTCTGTTTTGTTGCACACTGGCCTGCCATTTTTTATACTTCAAAGGACCACATTTTAAGATTTTGGTGCTGGAGCATTCAGTGTTGGATTTTGGGATACTGTAGAATGGATCTCAAACCTGAGTTCTGACACTGATGAACAGATGTTAATAGATGCAGTGCTGTAGCTTGAAACAGAGATTTCATTGCTCTTTAATAGATTAAGCTTTGAAGAAGAAGGAAAACAAAGATCAATACAAGTTTTCCCATTAAAAAACCAAATTTCCTCAAGTATTCAAACAGCATAACAATATATAATAAAAAACATAGGCTCAAGACCTTGAGGTTCCTTGATTCAGATCAAGAACTTGACAAGCAAGTCTTCCATGCTACAGTGAATGCCTCAACTACAGAGCTCCTGGCTTTGGTGAAATAGTGCTCTCCATCCTTTATTCCATCTTGTTCTGATGACGCCTTACTTTATCTATATGAAGACTTGAATGTGAGGAGCCTTGGAATGCCTTGTTCCTGTTTCTTTGGGCACAACCCAAGTGCATTTCTTCCTCGAAAAATAATCTTCAATAATGCTGTATTGCCCTGACACAATCCTTTTGTACTATCCCTTCCTTGCACAACAGTAAGAACTATATAAAAAACTACTTACTATGCATTATCAATCTTTTCCCAGAATAAACGTTTCCAGAAACCTCTCCTGGGATGCCTCTTAGCTTTCCAAGACTTAGACTGTCCTATTTCTAACACACATAAATATCTACCAGTCATGTCCATTTCTATGTCCCAGTTCTTCTGGACTGCTTTCTTTTGTAGCAAGTCCTAAATCTCACTTAAATGCCATTAAAAAAGCCCAACATCTTTTCCTAGTTTCTTCTGTGTTCCTCCCAAAGGTTCACAACAGTGTCTTGTCCTACTTTCTTAAAACTCTTAACTCTTAACTCTTAAAAATCTTAGAGATTTTAATACATCTCTAGGCCCTATCACTGCCTTACCTCATTTCTGTCAGCTTTACATAGGAGTCTACCCCTTCTTGAAATTTACATAGCCCATCACAGTTCATTTTCTACAACACAGCAGTAAAACAGCCTTCCATCTCTAAACTAGTTAAATTTTCCTTCTTACACCACTCCCTGCATGCCACAAGATGTATCTGCAGAAATTAAGTCAGACACAGCTTTTCATCTTTCATTCTTTACATCTCATTACAGGACCTCTCATGACCTCCATCAAGAATATGCAGGATTAGATTAGGATTGGATTGGACCTTAAAAAGTCCAAGGACACTCAGGTAATCTCCCAGTCCTCACCAATACAATTGCTACTGAGTTCTAGGTAAGTATCAACTTCTGTATCCCAACTCAGCCTGCTTGAACTGTTCCTTTTGTGTAGTTACTAAATATTAATTGAACCAGAGAGCAAAGTGCAAAACATAATTCAACAGCAAAAACATTCATCTGCAGTGCCGGACAGGCAGGATCCCTACTACAGTTAATACTGTATTATTTATGAGGAGTGGAACTACTCACAAAAGAAATTAAACTACTCCATTTTTCATAAATATTAAATATTAACACCAGTTAACTACTTGGTGACATGAGGTGAAACGATTCAGACTTTCAAACGGGAAAATAAAAGGTAATACTTCAATTCTAGTGGGTAAGAGAAATAAAATGGGGCAGAGATTGCTATAGTTAAAGGCCCTACTCAAGTTGAAAGAAAGCAAGGACCTGGAGCTGATTCTCAAAAACTCCATGAGAATGAATGGTCTAGCCTCTCAACTACTTTAACTCAAATTATAATGAGAAACATCTCCCTTCCAAATAATATTTAAAAAACCAAACCAAAACAAAACCTTTTTTATTATTCCCATAGGACTTTATGTCTCA
Organism: Melopsittacus undulatus; assembly: GCF_012275295.1. Classification (NCBI taxonomy): domain Eukaryota; kingdom Metazoa; phylum Chordata; class Aves; order Psittaciformes; family Psittaculidae; genus Melopsittacus; species Melopsittacus undulatus. Next base: position 12,750,960 of record NC_047557.1, read on the forward strand.
ACAAATAAAACTTCCCATAAAACACCAACAGTTCTTCATATATGTCATTAATTTATATCTTCCATTGTGCATCAGGAGATTGGAAAGGGAGACTGAAATTATACTGAGAAGATCTAGATGACACTGGGAAAAAGATAAAGAAACATTCATTTCATTCTGTAGATAAAAGAGTTTAAAGGAATTATAGAATCATTCAAAGAACTTACCATTAATTTTTTAATGAAAAACAACTGTATCTGAGTTGAAAATTTGTTTGCAGTAACAGATATAAAGATACACTATTCAGAGGCTGCAGTATCCCTTCATGCTCTATGGAGTCAGGTGTTGCTCTGGTTCAAGGAATGTGTCTTTGTAAAGACCTCAGTCTCATAAAATTCACCCTGCTTTAAACCATGAAGGTTCACCCTTCATTTACAGTGTTGTGAAATCGGGTTTCTTGTGTCTGGAACATAAATCAAGAGTCTGTCTTCCTGTCAGTATCAGTGCCATCCAGATTATCAAGCTAGTTCTGGGTCAACTGGCTTAAGCATTTGCATTAGTATCACTGCATTAATGTAACCCCCCACAGGGGCTAATATATTCTGCTTTTTAGCGTTGTGTAATGTAGACAATTCCCCTTCCAGTTTTAGTTAATGAAATACTCTTTTCCACATTTTCTTCCAAAAACTGTTGTGTAACATCACTGTGTGCTGTAAATAGCTTCACGCTTCCATCTGCTGCCTGAAGTGTCTTCTCTAAATTGCTTTGGTTTGTAAAGCGTTTGCTTTGTAGCATTTATTAGCCTTACCACAGCGTATCATCTCTTCCAGACTGCAGCTGCCAATAAAAACCAGGCAATGGTACGTAAATGCTATACTGTTAATAAAAAAACATTCTTAATAGTTAAAAAGAGTACATTAAAAAATCATTTTCATGAAGACATTACACTACAGCTTGGACATCATTCATTTAGGGAGTATTCCCCTTTATCAAGGGGTTGAACAACATGGCCAGATTAATATCTTTCTATGGTTTTATGGCAATGATGAATAAACAGTAAGAAATCCAGGAGCCTCCTGAGTTCAAGGGTAGGCAGTATTATTAACAATCCAATCTGTGTGCTCTGGGAGAAAACAAACTTTAAAGGCTCTGCAAATATGATATGGATGACAATCATTCTTCATTTAAATTGGTTTTGTGACTATATTGATAAGAACATATTAAAATGATAAATCAAGAGTTTATCATGGCTGATTTCTATTACAGATCATATCAAAACATGATTTTTACCTACACCAGTCACTGCCATGGTTTCCAGGAACATTCCAATCAGCCAAGAGAATCTGGATGTCGCCAAGCAATTCTGAAACATGGTTGTACTGGGTTTGCATTGCAAGGTGTTAGTGGCAGGAGGTCCTACAGGGATGGCTTCTGTGAGAAGATGCCAGAAGCTTCCCCCATGTCCAACAGAGAAAGCACCAGCCAGCTCTAAGAGAGACCTGCTGCTGGTCAAGACTGGGCCCATCAGCGACAGTGGTTATGCCTTTGGGAGAATGCGTTTAAGAAATTGGGGAAAAGAAACCTGCACAACAGCAACTGCAGCCAAAGAGAGGAGTGGTAATATGTGATAGAAACAGCTCTTCAGTCACCAAGGTCAGAGCAGAAGGAGGGCAGGAGGTGCTTCAGGCACCAGAGCAGATTCTCCTGCAGCCCACAGTGCAGACCACGGTAAGGCAGGCTGTGCCCCTGCAGCCCATGGAGGCCCCCACACTGGAGCAGAAAGATGCCCAAAGAGGGCTGTGACCCTGTGGGCAGCTCGTGCTGGAGCAGGCTCCTGGCAGTTTCTGTAGCCCCATGGAGAGAGGAGCTCAAGCTCAAGCAGGTTTGCTGCAGGACTTTCAGCCCTGCAGGGGACTCACACTGGAGCAGCCTGCTCCTGAAGGGCTACACCCTGTGGGAAAGACACACACTGGAGCAGCCTGTTCCTGAAGGATGTACTCCAAGAGGGACCAAAGCTGGAGCAGTCTGTTCCTAAAGGAGGAACCCCATGAGGGGCCAACACTGGAGCAGTCTGTTCCTGAAGGTGAGGGACCCATGATGGAACATCCTGTTACTGAAGGATGCACCCCATGGACGGACCCACACTGGAGCAGTTAATGAAGAACTGCAGCTTGTGGGAAGAACTCACATTGGAGAAGTCCATGGAATACCATGGAATACAGTCTCCTGTGGGAGGGACCCCGCACTGGAGCAGGGGAAGAGTGTGAGGAGTCCTCCCCTGAGAAGGAAAGAGCAGCAGAGACAATGTGTGATGAGATGGCCAAAATCCCCACTCACCAGCCCCCTGTGCAGACTGGGAGGAGGAGGAAGAGAAATTGAGTGAAGTTGAGCCTGGGAAGACATAAGGGATAGGGAGAAATTGGTTTTAGATTTGTTCTTATTTATCATCCTCTTTTGGTGTTAATAGGCAATGTACTAAATTAATTTCCCCAAGCTGAGTTGGTTTTGTCTGTGATGGCAATTGCTGAGTGATCTCTCCCCATCCTTATCTCGACCCATGACCCTTTCATTGTATTTTCTCTCTTCTGTCCATCTTAGGAGGGGAGGGACAGAGCAGCTTGGTGGGCACGGAGCAGACAGGGTCAACCCACCACATCACTTATAGTGCAGTGACTCACAGTTGTGTTCCAACACAACATGCTGATTACATACCACTATTACTATATAGGTTCTATAATGACTACAGTTTCTAGCTTCGGATTACTTTGCTATGCCCTGTAGAAATACAAAAGATAAGGTTCCTGTTTCAAAGAATGTGAAACCTAACAATTCTGTGCATAAGAGTTTCTCAATAAATCATAGACTAGAAGAGGTCTCAGGAGGCCATCTAGATGATCTAAGTGCCCTAAGGAGGCATTAACAACGCCAATTTCATTCTTGAGATTTGCTTAATCTGCTCTTAAAAATTTCTGATTAGGGGAATTTCACAGTCTCCTTAGGCAATGTAGGCTACTGCTTTATCTTTGTTATTAAAATATTCTTAATATCTGATCTGTATCTTCTGTGCTGCAACTTAATCAAAACACTTATTTTGCAGTCTAAAAGCAACAAAACAACAGACAGCTTGTCTCTCTGCAAAGCTGAGAAACACTGGCTTGAACACTTCAGATCATCCTTGTCTGACTTAGAATTATCAATCTTGGTTCATTTTCTCATATGCCAGATTCTCCAGACCTCTAAATGTTCTTGTTACTCTTCTGCAGATCTGCCTATCTTTCATGAAGTGTCATGACTCAGAATGACAAAGTACTTTATTTGAGGCCTTGAATATACTGAAAAGAATAAAAGAATCACTTTGCACACCTCAGAACAGACTGCTATTTATGAACCCTGGCTTGCTATTTACTTTTTGCACAGCAGGATGACATTACTGCATCCTGTTCCTCTTGTGTACCATTATACCATTATATACACAATACCTTTTTGAATCTTCATCACCTCTTTTCTGTATTTTGCAGTTGAGTATCTGTGTTTAAGAGCAGCAACTTGAGCTTGTTTTCACTGAGTAACTTTTTTTTTTATCACAGAATCACCGAATAGTTTGGGTTGGAATGGACTTTAAAGATGTTCTAGTTCTAACCCCTGCCATGGGCAGGGACAGCTTCCACTAAACCAGGTGGCTCCAAGTCCCGTCCAACCTGGCCTTGAACACTGCCAGGGATGGAGCAGCCACAGTTTCTCTGGGCAACCTGTGCCGGTGTCTCACCACCCTCACAGGGAATAATTTTTTCCTGATATCCAAAAGGTTCTTTAGTACCTTTTAGCAGGAATACAGTAACCTAACAACTGCTTTCTCTTCTCCATGAAACTGGAAGTTCCTCTCCTTTCACTGTTGTTTAGTAAATACATATGGTATAATGTTATCCACATCACTAATGAAACGCTTATCAGTTGCCACACCACGCAGTTAGTCTTGTGCAGCCGGTTTCAATTTGTTCTTTTGCTCTGACTGCAACCCACTGATAACCACTGTGCATCCAGGACAGCACTTTCATCTGGACTACATCTAGCTAATCTGTGAACATTTAATGAAACTGTACTGAAATACCACAGTGAGGATGAATGAGACCACTGCTGCTCTTCTGTCCTTGAAACATGTTTACCTTCTTCAGAAAGAAACTGGATTGCTTTGAGAAGATTGTTTCTTTTCGTGGGAACATACACTGCTGTTACATATTTCCATACTCTCTCCAAGAAGTATTCACTTCCAGCAGTTTATAATCAAGAGATCAACACACAGAGGATGTCTCAGTTTTAACTGCCTAAGATGAATGATTAAGAAATATTTGCACAATTGATCATAAAGGCTACTCTACACTCTCCTGCCCCTAAATCGCATTTGTTGAATTTAAATTATCTTTGTCATAAATGTATTCTTTCTTGTGACTAGGCAGATCTAACAGTTAAAAGTCTTCACATAACAGAAGTGCACAGCTACCAAATGTGAACAAACTACAGAAACTGACTTGGCATCCTGTTGTCTGGAAAAAAGGCTTTGTTTCCCTTTCCCCTTGTCCTCTCTCAGATTCTGGAAGCGCCAGGACAGGGCTGGCAGGGGAGGCCATGCCTTGGTCAATCCACAAGAATAGCAAGAGCACAATATCCTGCCCCTGCTCAGCATGGAGCTGCATTTGGTCACAGCTGCCATTTTGTGAATGGTATCAACTCTGTGATCTCAGTGCATCTCATGACATGTGGCAGCTGAACCCCTGCATTCCTGGTCACCTGGAAGCTCTGCAGGGGCCGTCATATATTCTCGATACATATGACATATAGTCATGTAAATATCTCTATAAACTTATAGATAAAGGAGTGTATAAATACATGTAAATGCATACATGCATTTCTTTTTAGATATATATGAATTTATATCTGAAAAAGTTTCTATACAAAACATTGTTTATTAAGAGGTATTGAAATAGGAAAGGTTTAAATAAGAATAGAAAAAAATTAAATAATAAGAAAATACAATTATGGGACCAGCAAGTAACTGGATTGCTGAAAACCCAACCAGATCATCATGCAGTATTACCTGAGCAGCCTTTGGACTCTGTGCTGTGCTACAGGATATGGGCAACTTTGCCTATTAAAATAGAAAACTAGAACAAAACCTCAACTTTACAGGAATGTGTGTAGGGGCACTAAGGAAAGTTCCCAATGGGCTTTCCCCAAAAGACCACAACTATTAGGTAACTGATAGTTGGGTTGCAATTTCTGGAACCAAATTGTGCAGCATGAAAAGGGAAGGGGACTGCAGTTACCAAAAGGCCTCTCTAACACAAATGGCTCTCCTGAACCTGCTGCAGCAGTCTCCTGTTAGGACAGAAGATGAACCCATGAGGGCAACTTCCAGGTCACCGTACACCGTACACAGTAGCCTGTGCCATACAAACTCAGAATGAAGATGTCTCCTAACATAACATCTAGCTGGCTGAAAGTAAATGCCAATGAATAATTCATCAAACTCTCTCTTTTCTGCAAAAAAAATTACAGCAGAGATCCAGTACGATTGTTCAGACCTACAGAGTGTTTTCCATTGAACTCCATGGGGGGGGGGGAAATTATGTTATAGCTGGAAGTAATGGCATCTCAACGAACAAGCTCTTCTTGATCCTTATCTGCACTGTGACCACTTCAAATGAATCCACTTTGTGTTTGGCACATTATTCTGAGCAGCCATAAACAAAGATCACATTTACTAAAATCCATCCTGTTTTTTAGTGGTAGAATGGGCCATCTTCTGGGTTTGTTTCTTTTTTATTGTTCAGTAGGGTTTGTTACTCTTTTTCTTGTTGTGGCAGCCTGGCACTACCCATCCTTTTCCTTTTAAGGGTTTGAGGAAGGCTGTCCCTTTAGGGCTGTGATGTGACTCTCAACAACCCCGAGACCTCCTGCTTTGCCAATGTTTACAACTTGGTCACAACAGCGTCGGAGACACATCTGAACACATCTGTGGACATGGTTGCAGCCATCCTTTTAATGTGTGTGTTAATAATTTCCAAACCCCTTCAGGAAAATTATACAGCTTTTGAAAAGAGGCTGTAGAATATAACCTCTGCTCCACATGGGGTCCTTCATAATTCATGTACAAAAAGGGGTCCTTTAATTTTTTCACTACTTTCACTACTTATTAATTACCACATTATGGCATGCTTTCTTAGAATATCAGAACCTTCCAGGGCAGGAGATGCAACTTCACAACCTCTTCTCCATTGTGAAATAAGATGTGCTTATTTTAATTTGCATTTATTTCAGTGTTGCCTGTATCAATATGAGACTGGCATATAATGCAGCATTCAACAGCATATAATGCAGCTTGTACTGTGTCACAGTTATCTCATTGCTCTTACCATTTGCTGCAAACAGCAGGATAATGGAAACAATAAATCTCCAACCAGCTGGTACTCAACACAACTTTATGTAGAGGAAGATGTAGATAACCTTCTAAGCACGTCAGATGAAAAGGGAAACTGTCACTGGCAACCCAAAGAGAAGCTTCCAAAAAACATTGCTAGCTTCCTAGCTGTACAGAAAGTACACGAGTTTTCATCTTTGTTTTTCTAATTACAGGATTGAAGACCAGACCTATGGCTGGTCAGCAGTTAAAGCTCTGTTGTTGGAACTAGTACGTGTTTATATATTCCAGCAATACGCATATGGATGGATGATAGAATAGCCACAAAGAATAATCCCACATTTCACCCAGCAGCACTATTAATATTATTCCAGCTGTTGGTATTGTATTTTGCAAACCACACCTCCCGCTGGCTGACAGCTCCCAGGGGCTTTCAATAGCTGTTTAGTAAAGTTCAAATTGGTGTTTTGTGGGCAAATTTTTGTTCAGGCATTGTTGTGGAGCCTGACGTAAAAACTACAGGTCACCATCATTCTTTTTTCCCATTATGGCTCCAACTGCTAAAGACTTGAGAGGCTTTTATCCAGCTGTTAAACTTAGAGGGCCAGCAAGTCCACTTTACAAATGGATATTTCTTTCCTGCTTGCTTTTTTACTGCTATGAACTTTTCAAGTTTGTAGATTTGCCTCAACAGTGTTCACTTTTTTAAAGCTCACCAGAATAAACTGTGCCCTTGATAGCTTGGTGACTGCAGTCTGTTAAGCACTACATGGGTATTTGACCCATTCTCACAGTTTAAAATAGTATCTGTGAACATCTGCTCGTAACAATTGTCAAATCTTTCTTTTGTTCTAAACATTCTCACATGGTCTTCCTTTCTGAATGGAGGCATGCTTACTCTAATTTTGCACCACTTCCCACACATGGTTTTCCAAATCCTTGCAAAACCTTCACATCCACATGTCCAGCTCAGACAGCACTGTGTAAGCTGCAGTTGTATCTCTTTATTATAAACTGTAGTAACACATCGATGTAGCAAATAGTAACTGCATGCTGTGAAAGAACCCTGCACCTTGGTTTCTAGCACACTGTTAAAGCAATCTTGTGACAGAGCCCTCTGCTTCATTATTAGTATCAAAGTAGTGAAAATTGCTCTACTTTAACAGCTTGTCTGAAAGCTGGTTTAAAAACATTGATTCCCTGTTTGGTCTCTAAATACCAAGGTAGCAAAAATGGTTTCAAAAGCTCCAGCTATTCCAAAACCAATTCTGACTTTCTGACACACAGTTCAGGCACATTTGGATAATGGTGCCCATCACCATTAAAGAAGCTTAACACTGCTACTGTGTTTAGAACATGCCATAAACACCTGTTACTCCTAAAGTGCCTTCTCACTGCCTGATGTATATCTTGGTTTACAAGCCACAAGGCCACTTGATTTCTGTTCGGATCAACAGGACTCCTGGCTATTTCAGAAAGGGATTCACTTTGCCAAAGCTTCCCACTTCCCCAAAAGCACCATAAATATCTTTTAGCAGATGCTGCAGGCTAGTAAAATGCTGCTACTACATGCACATAGGAAAACAAACATCAGACAATCAATTTAAGTAATGTTCAATGAAACTTTATTGATTATTTGAATTGCGGTGACCTGTCCCTCATTGTCACTGTTTCTTTTCTTTCAAAACTGTTGTTCCTTTTCTAAGTGTTCTTTTCCTTTTTTTTTGTATCCTGTGGTCCTAAGCAGGAACAAAACCAGCTCACAGCATAATTCTGTCTCCTATGTAATCAGCCAGGATTATGTTTTCAAAAAGCTGCTATGAAATCTACATTGACGTAAGGATAAGTCAACTCATGCAGTAAAATCCCTGTTACGGTATTACAAATAGCTGTTAGCACACTGAGGTGCAGGCAAAAGTTGCCTATCACTCCCACAATGAACTTTCATTTCCAAAATCCCAGACAAACTGTCTTCTTTCTTTTGCTCATGTCCCTACAAACATATACTTGTGAAGTTGTCTTTGTTTTGGCTATCCACTTTAGTGTGCATTGCTACCTTTAGTTTCTAACCCAGGATGAAGATGAAGGGCTGCCCCAATGTACAGTGATCTACGTGGTCTGAAGGTAGCTAAAAGGTGCCTCTTGATCTGATTCATAGGTCTGGTGTGTTCTTCGGATGAGCTGGGTCTGGGTGATGGCTTCTTGGTCAACCTCAAGCCTTAGCCCTTTGCCAAAGGCATATTCAAATTTTTCCATGGTTTGCACTTGTTCTGACACACTCCTGCACCTTTCAATTGTACTTAGAATTACAGAATCATAGAATAGTTTGGGTTGGAAAGGACCTTAAGATCATCTAGTTCCAATCCCCCTGACATGGGCAGGGACACCTCACACTAAACCATACCATCCAAGGCTTCATCCAACCTGGCCTTGAACACTGCCAGGGATGGAGCATTCACTACCTCCCTGGGCAACCCATTCCAGTGCCTCACAGCCCTCACAGTAAAGAATTTCTTCCTTATATCTAATCTAAACTTCCCCTGTTTAAGTTTCAACCTGTTACCCCTTGTCCTATCACTACAGTCCCTAGCGAAGAGTCCCTCTCCAGCATCCCTATAGGCCCGCTTCAGATACTGGAAGGCTGCTATGAGGTCTCCACGCAGCCTTCTCTTCTCCAGGCTGAACAGCCTCAACTTTCTCAGCCTATCTTCATACATGAGGTGCTCCAGTCCCCTCATCATCCTCGTGGCCTCCTCTGGACTTGTTTCAACAGTTCCATGTCCTTTTTATGTTGAGGACACCAGAACTGCACACAATACTCCAGGTGAGGTCTCACGAGAGTAGAGTAGAGGGGCAGGATCACCTCCTTTGACCTGCTGGTCACACTCCTTTTGATGCAGCCCAGAATATGGTTGGCAAACTTCCTTTTTATTTAATTTTATCTAATTTTTAATTACTTCCCTTTTATTTATTTTTTTCTATTTACATCAAATTTTGACTTAATTTCATTATCTCTTATTAAGCGTTTTTATAAACACAGTTCATGTAGTCATATTTTTATGAAGCAGTGTAACTATATATAAAGTTTATGCATTTTTCCAGCTCTCACATGTATCTTTATAAATGCATACACATTTATGCATGTATATACAAGGGGCTTTGTCATACTTCTGGTGCACAGAAAAAGGCAGTGTTTCAGCTGTCAGTAATTACAGGGTGTTTTGAGATCACATACAGTATGGCCATGACCATGACAAAAGGATGAATCTTATGGATAAAGGAGGACATCCTGGGCCTGAGGGGGCAGGCCTAAGCGGGTCATATGGCTGGAAAAGAGGGAAGAGTTTCTGGGGACAATGGCCTTTGGACTTTTGAGGGGTAGGTGTTCAGCAGAAGCTGAGGGAATGGGGCCCGCACCATCCTGTGTCAAAGTTCTTTAACTGTTACTAATGATGTTTCCCTTGGTTGTAGCCATTCTTCACCCTCTCCTCATCTTTCTGAATCACAACAGAAATTCATGTTGCTACCACTCAAACAAGGAATGAAGAAAGATATTTGATACTTTTCCTCAATCTATAAATAATAGAAAGCAGTATATAATAATCATCAGAGAGAGAATTTACATGTGAATAGTATTTTAACATATATTAGTAATTATTGCAGGCAGATTGGGTTAATTTGGCATTAGTTAGGCTAAGCAGATACATGATGGTATAAGATACATGAGGTTGGGCTTTTCCTGTAGAGAAGTATATCTTGAATGTGAAATAGCCAAACTAGTTTTTATCTTCCTTATATTCAGACAAAACAGTATGAGCATAATCGATTACATTAAATACACAAAGCTTTTTATCTTTTTACATAAAACAAAGGTGCCATACAAGAAGCCTGCCTTCAGATTCCCAGACTTTTGTCATTAAACCTGGTAGTTTAGTAGTTTAGTTAAACCTGGTAGTTATTGCATTTTAATAGGCAATTTCTCTATTTATGTTATTTAAACTAATCTTTACTCTGAACTTGAAGCACGTATCTTTCATTTTTTGTATTTTTAGATTTTTTTCTTATTTTTGTTCTGTATTTACACAATCATGATCTACTTTCCTATCACTATAGCAGATGACTTTGCCCTATCATAACCGAAGCAAATTGATCTTTATTTTCTTTTTGCATTAGGATCAAGTAAAATTAATCTTTTAAAGGAAAAGCCTACTCCCTTTGGATTTGCTTCCTTGAACTCTGATGACTTCCCAGTTAATGTTTAGGGGTGAAGAGCATCAGCAGCAGCAATCAAATTTTTGGATCAAGCTGTGAGCAGATGTAGATTTGGCTATGAGTCATCTTTGCTTTTCCAAAGGCTGTTTCTTCTTTCCTCCAAGGAAGAAGTGTCACACCATATGTAAGCATTCAAAACATGCTATTTATCAAACAGATTATTCTGTCCCAAGCTATAAAACTTCAATTTTTATATCATGATTGCTTCTGATTGTTCTTGTTCCAGTTAGAGGCCTAAAAGTTTTCAGAAATTACCAGTGCCAAATTTATTGACTTCTTTTAATGAACCAGTACATGCTTCCTCACAGGGGATGTTGTGTATCACATGTTCACTGGCAGAGGAAGTGTGACAGTTTGAAAGTACTATTAATGTGGCATGACTTCACCCTGAGGGGACAATGAATGTGTTTGAAGATTTGTCATGCTAAAAATCTCTGGTTACCTCAGGTTGTCAGGGGGTTGAAAATCAGATGAGAAAGTTCCTCAAGACAAGGAGAACAAATATCAGACATAATGAATCTTCAGAGATCATTAACTGTAAAGCCAGAGAGATCCTAACGATCATATAACCTATGTAGACAGGTGACACGACTCATTTAAGTACAATCCTGAACAGCACAGATCTTTCAGAAAACCGTATTTTTAACATTTATTTTAAATGTTTATTCTTTCACATTTTTAATTTAGCAACCTAGAGTGGGGCAGAAAAAAACCCACAAAAATAAAGTAGAGTGTCCTTGGTTCTTTAAAAGACAAAAAAAAACCACCTCAAAATTACATTATCTAGTGGTCTCTTAGAAATGTTAAAATAATCCCCTACCTCCTTTTTGGTGCATTATGTCAGCTCACCCTAAAAGGAGTCTAACTGGACTCATCTGCTTGGCTGGTCATATGCTACTGCAAGGCTTGGAGGGTATATGAGGTAGAGGAAAAGTCATCATTCAGAGCCACAGGTGTACGTGGCATTACATGCTGCAGGTAAGGAATAATGATTCCCGTGTTATGGGGTAGTCTGGGTTCAAGCTTCCCCACTGAAGGTGTTGCAGAGTGCATCCAGTGGCATGAGGCCACCTCATGGGCACCTCATGCATTCTCCACAGTTACTGTATTTGGACACGTGAGTCCACGTACTCAAAAAGCTTCTAAGTACTATTCTGAAATGTTCACATGTCACAAATACTTCTGGAATACTCTGTCCTTGCAATGCCCATGATATAAACAAAAAAACGGGACTATAGAAATGAATACGCACTTTGAGATTTACATTTGTTTGTATCTTTACAATGATTATTTTTAAAACATTCTTTTCTTATCTGCCAGTTTCATAGTTTTTAGTGAATTACGGAAAAATATGAATAATAAAGCAGTTTGCAAAAATGAATCTGCAGAGGATTTTCAAATGTTAAACTATGCAGATCTCACCTTGAACTCTTCCACTGCAGCAAGCTGTGCTTATGAGTGCTAGAATTTGAGACACGATTGTTTTGTTTCTCAGCTTATCTCTCTTCTCTCCCTTTTCTAATCACAGTTAATGGATATCCTAAGAAATGCTCTTACAATAAGTAGTTTTGAGCTGAATGTTTGAATTTGATGGAAAAAAGTGTATCTATTTTTAAGCAAAGTAAACTTATTATACGCTTCCCCAGATTATTCTCCAGATACATCCTTCAGATGAGTCATTGTAGTTACAACTAAACTCCTTAGTCATACAATCAGAAATTGATACAAATTTCCTCATGGTTCAATGCTTCCTAATTTCTTCTAAGAATTCATATCTGAACTCTTTTGAATCTTCAACTGAAATATCCTATATGGCTTATTTTGAAATAAAGATTGATCAAAATCTTTGTAAAATCACCAGATATCTTGTAACTCAAAAGACAAAACTTTATGACTGAGATAGAAAATGACAAAAGAGTACAGCACATATAGATAACATCACAAGAAGTCAGAATTCTACCAATTATAGGCTTCTGGGAATACGAAGTTACTTCCTATATGCTATGAATTGAATTATTCCTTAAGAAAACTTCTGTTGATCAGTTGCCGTGCCATTTGACTGCACTCCAACAGATTTAGGAGTTCAGTCAATATTTAGGAATTGTAACAGTTTACAATTCCTAAAGTAAGTAGGGTGCTATATCCCAAGTAAGATGAGGCGATTAAAGCATTTTGGCATTTATCAATATTCACATTTGAAAAGCATGAGAAAGATTTCTGATGGTGGATGCAACAGCTGCAAGTCTCATAAAAACCGTGTACTTGCATGATGCAAAGGCAATCACAGAATCATAAAATAGTTAGGGTTGGAAAGGACCTTAAGATCATCTAGTTCCAACCCCCCTGCCATGGGCAGGGACATCTCGCACTAAACCCTGTCACCAAGGCTATGTCCAAAAGCTCTGGAGAATGTGGGCCCACAAGATTCTCAGAATAAAAGTTTGTACTACTTTGGACCATACCAAACTTGGTGGTAAACTTCAGAAAAGGAAAAGCAGAGATTTAATTTACACAAAAGGAAATTTCTGGTTAAAACTTTAACTCATACATACAAGCTAAAGTGAGCTGATACTTTTATACAATATGTATCAATTTAAATATAGTGTTTCAGAAGAAAAAGAAAACCCAAACACTACCCTCAAACACTGAAATGAGTCATCACAGATTTCTATGAAGTAATTTACATTTTTGATATGACAGTTTTATAATTTACTTTTTTTTTTAATTTCTAAAAAAAAAAAGACTTAAAATGAAACGGTTTTCCTTCAGATTAGATAGCATTAGCTGAATACTTTGCCCAGCCTGCAGGTTTGTCTTCTCAGTTTGCCAAAACACAAATAAGAGCACATTATACTTTCAATTTCTTTAGCAACAGTTTTCAGTATTGCTAATGAACTGAAAAAATCATATATATATAAAAGTCCAGTGACACTGTCTGCAAAGACATTCCTACCAGCAGAATTACCTGTGGCTCTGCTGGAAATATCTACAAAAAAGTCTACTCGATATGAAAGCTTTTTAGCAGGTAAGTTTTTTACAAGGATTAAAGGTCATACTAAATAGAACCACCAACAACTGGTATGGACCAGACCTGTGAGACACTTTTCTCTCAGTGAGGTCGTGATCTCTTCAGTAAGCCCAGGCAATAAAAAAAGACAGAAAGGAGGAAGGGCAAGAAAGCAGGAAACTTCTCTCATTATTTAGCTCACACATGCACACAAAGTATCTGTACCCTTGGTTTCATACTGTTCAAATAAATAGCTCCACAGTCCTAATTTGAGGTGAAGGAAGGACTGTGGAACAGTACTGCTACAGCTGACCAATCAGTAACAGATATTAAAATAATGAGACAGTTCTTTAAGGGGTTAAAATCTGCCTCAAATAAAGTAAGTTCAACCTTGCTGCCCATGCAACAGGAATCAGTACAGATTCATGTGACAGACTTCTAAATCAGAGCCAGGCTAAGGGGAAATGGATAGCCATCAGAGATACATGAGAATGGAGACCAAATTAGAGAATGAAGGTATCCCCCCAGAAGCATAGGGAACCAGTTATGAAAAGGTCAATAAGGAAGTCTTTGTGAGTTAATTTATTAGAGGACTAGTCTAATTAATTAGTACAAACACGGACTTACGGTACAGGCTGAGCTGCCCTTTGATTCTACCTTGTGAAATCCAGCAACCTCTCTGAAAGGCTGTACTGAAGGAATAAATGGGAACCAGAAATGGTGCTGAAGCAGAAGCCACAGAAAACTAAGGTTTTCATGGTGGAGTAGGTAGATCTTTGGAAGAAGGGCACTGCCTAGCAAGAGTTTGGAACAAAACCCTAACGGAATCCTGCTTGGAGGAAAAAAGTGTATTGATCCTTACATACCTATACACAGGTATACAGACTTAAAGTTTGTAAATTGAAGATTCTGGAAGTACCAGATTATTAGCTTCAAACAAGACAAAAACAAGACAGTAGGAATAAAGCATTTCTACTATTTTATGAGTCTGTAATTAATCCGTGTTTAATTCTCGTGAAGAATACAAGCCTGGGAGACCAGAATCATAGAATCACAGACGTTTAGACTGATAGTCTGGTGCAGCTGAAGGAAGTGGCTGAACTCCCTTTGCTTCACTACAGTAAGAAATGTGTAGAAGTCAAACTTCCACAATCTCTAAATGAAGGCCAGAGCTTTCAAAAGCCACCTCTGTGCCTGGGTACACTGATTCTGATAGCAGAACACTTGCTATGATGTTAATTCAGCTGGAGCCACAAAAATTCAACACATTTAAAATGATCTTAAGCTGGGCAACAAAAAATAGGATAAAAATACAATAAAAATAGCTTAAATACATATAAAACCCTTCTCAAAAACAAAGATGAAAATTCTGAGACCTGAACTATCCCTCTGAGTTCATACCACTGCAAAACATCTCCCTGTCAAAGCATTACATCTTTCACAAGAAAATTTAGTGTGACAGATTTCTAGTTCAGTTTTAACACCACAAAAAATGTTGGGATGATCTATCAGGGTTGACTCCTTATTGCCTTTATACTAACTGCATTTCTCTGGATATTGTTTTTCTCAAAGATCTGCAAGCTCCTTGCCAAATTAGAGTCTATGGTAATCTTTCCATTAAATTTAACTAGGCTGTACTTCATCACAGAAAACTGATGTGCCATAGACTTTCTATAGATATTCATTGTCATGAAAAGTGCGTAGGGTAAATGGCCGCATGCATTACAGACATTCAAGCATTACTTGCTGCTTAAACATGTTCACAGCCTGGACAATCCATCTGCCTGCCTTGGGGAAGTGCCTAGTTCAGTTCCATACTAGCAAGTCAGATCTCTGAAGAAGAAAAGGATGATAGCTGCAGCATAGCTTTTCTACAGCACAAAGCTTATGCTGGTAATACGGACACAGAATCCATACACTGTCTTGTAGGCTGCTGCGCTCTCTAGAGGGAACTCAGCAAAAGAAACTGTATTCATTCCCAGAGTATTAATGATTCCCCAAGTGACTGCTGGAATAGTGAAAATATTATAGATGATGATGGTACAGTGTTTCAATAGAACATGGAAAACTGGCTAAAAAGACACTCTCAGGATCAAACCACACCATTTGCTTTACTCCCTGTCAGCTCAGTTACCAGCTTTCTGCCCACTTCAGAGATCTCTGTTTCCCTTCAGTCTTCAACTGCCAGTCTATGACAATATCAAAGAATTCTGAAGCTAGTAACACACGCAGAAAAGGGTCTGGTAACTACTGAATGTACATACAAATGTAGGAGAGGACAACACATGAAGAATAAAGTAATAGATAGGGAACTGTAGATAGTGGAAGGTATGACAGCAGTTATGGGAGCTCCAGGAGGTTTATTTCCTGACCCAGCTTATTTTCATTAACGAATGACACAAATAAGGTATACTTAGTAAACATAAACAGTATAAAGCAGTAGTATCATGAGATTATTACTACCATGTGCATTTAAAAGGCTTTACAATAATAAACATGATCCTGAATGTCATTTTAAGAAAACTTATAGGAATGTAATCTCTGTGTCAGGCTTATTTCAGTATTATAACAGAGACCACTGAGAAATAAAAATGCTGTTTTTTTTTTTTCCAGAATGTGAGCCATACAATATTTAGCATACTATATTGAAATTATTTTACTTCTTTCTAAAGTTTTTAATTTCTGCTAATGAAACTACAGTCTACACTGTCCTTATGCAATGACACAGAACACTTCGTAGGTAAACACACAGTAGGAACAGGTTTAACTGCAGTACTTACTTTTGCCTGGTAACGAAAAGTATGTTGACCCATGTCAGTTCATGAATGCTTCCTGAACAAGGACTTGAAAATCCAGCATTTGAAAGAGTTTCACATATGTAAAAAGAAAAAAAAAAAGAAAAAAAGAAATTCAGAAAGAAAAAGGGAGAAAAAAGATCCCAGAGCAGAAAGATAAACAAAGAAAAAGCCTGTAAGGTTTACAGCTCTGACTGCAAAATATTCAGCCTGGCAGCTCTAGGAGTGATACAACTGTATACTTGTGCATGATCTCCCCAGTAGAGGAGGAGTCAGTTTTGCAACACTTTCATGTTCCTTGCTCCAGGCAAAACTGATTCTCTTCAGTGCAAGCAATGTTTGGAGTGTGACAGCTTTAAAGGTGAGAGGTGCACTGTGGAGTGTAGGAATGCATCAGCAGAAAAATAGTATTTTTTTAGCATCAGCTACATACTCTACAGGTTGTTGTGGTTCCTTTTAAATGCTTACTGCATAGGATTTTCTTTTTTTTCCTTTAAGGGAAAAAATAATACTCCTTCAACATAAACTGCATCCACAATACTCTGTGCACCAGTAGCCTATCTTTTATATTCTAGGACACCAGAAAAAAAGAAATTATTTTCATAACAGAATGAAAGGTGTTGGTTTTACATCAAAAAAGCTCACTTTACAGAAAAAAAAGGGGTGGTGTGTTTTTTTTTTAGGTTTTGTTTTAAATTTATTTTTATTTTTTGTTAGCTTTATCCTGTGATTTGAAAAGAGTATCAGATTATGCAATCAGGCTTTCAATTTTTCTGACATACTCAATTATTCACTAGTCATCTGCTTCAACTGAAAACATTTTAACATATTCTTATTAATCCTTTCACTGAATCACATTTTTGTCTTCTCTGTATTCATGCCAGTGAACTGAATAGAAAACAAAATGCATGCATGTGTAGTGAAAATTCTCTTAAGCAAGATGATTGAGCAACAACATTCTTTTTCATAACAAAGCAAGTTTATGTGGTGTGGATGTTAAATTGTTATTAAAGTCTCTCCTGTCAAGGTCAAAATTGCTCACATTTTGTGACAAAAAGGGCGTTTTGCAGACTACTCCAAACAGTCTTGGCAAGACAGGCAAACATTTTCAAGTCAGGAACACATCTTGTGATCTATACACACAGACATTATAAATCTTCAGGTGTTTCTTCAGTGTGCACCACACTAAATGCCAGCTGCTGCTGTGAGAACAGATTCTGTCTGCACCACCACCTGTGTTTTTTCCTTCTGTGCATCATGTGTGCTGTGATATCTGCCTGACTCCATGTTAAGACAGTTTAGGGACCTAAATGGGTGGAAGACAATTCCTTTTTTTTTCACTCCTACTGTAAATTTCTGAACAGGCTCACTCTGAGGTCAAATAAATGCTGGCAATAAGGGAATGGAACGCATAACTGGCAGTAAAGGCGGAGTTGACTGTATCATAAACTATGCCCTGAAACTGATCACATGCTTATGGTGTTAGCCAGCTCTGAGCAAATTCCACCAGTGACTCGCTGTGTTGACAGGGATGAAACTGCTCCTGGTAAATAGAGAACGTGTGCTTAAAAAGATGCTATCACCTCAGAAATGACAACAGGAACAGAAGGTAGAACCTAACAGGTATTTCACCAGCCCAAAAAGATGTAACAGGCTGTGGCTGGTTGTTTTATTTCTGCATCTGCTTGCCTCTGCTGAACACGGGAGATCAACATGGGGGGGGGAGGAAGAGAGAAATAAGATCCTGCTTAGCGAAGAGATTTTCAAAATGAAGGTGAATCAGGAAGTACTGCGCACACCATCACTATCTTAATTTCTGTAAGAGGAGCATGTAATGTTAAGGTCTGCATGGACATTTTTTGCTCTAGCCAAAATAGTCTTTATTTGCCTGGAATCTGTTTAATGGTGAAAGAATAAAAGCTAAATCACTAATGATTTAATGGCGAAAAAGATGTGGCATGAAAGTTAAAAACTATTACTGAGATCTGCAACAAGAGTAACTTCAGACACTTATACCTCTGCTATCCAGTTTATAGCTAGCTGAAATAATGCAACCTTGGTAACTGTGGCAGCAGGCAGTGCAGCATGAGGTAGTTCTTCCATGTTTCCCCAGGATTTTGAGTTAGCTTTTAATGAGCAGTGTGCCTGTGGCTACACTACTAGCAATAGTCAAGCCAGTTAGACAAGTCTGTACAGGCACACTCATCCTCTGGTGGAATACTGCCAAGAAAAGAGAACTGTGATCCTAAGAACAGCGGTTTAAGGAGAGTATTTTAAGCTAGGAGTAAGATCTCACATACACAGAATACAGATAAATCTATGTTAAAGAAAGATTCTTTCAGATTAGGACAGGAGAAAAGAAAGGTCACCACAGTGAGGTAAAGGATCTAAAGCCCATCTATTAAAAAGTGACTTGACAGAACTTGGCGAATTTAGTGTGGCAAAGTAAAGGTTGAGGCAGAATACGGAACAGGCACTTACATGTTCCTGTAAATGTAATGTACATTTATAAATACAAGTACAGCGAGCACTGGAAAAGTCCAGTAGGTGTTTAGGCTGAAGAACACTGCTGGAACAAAAACAGGTAGAAAGAGAACACAAAATCAGGTGGTAAACTAAAAGGATACTAACCATTGGAGTATGAAAAATGGGAGCAGATTTTCAGGAGGGTAAAAAAAAAAAGCATAGCTACTTCCAGAATAGAGGTTAGCCAGTCTCTGAAAGGGATTATCAACTTGACTTAGCCTGTGTCATGTAACTGGGGTATCCACTTTAGAAACAAGGTTTAGGTCAGGATTTTAGGCTGCCTCTGTAGTCTGCAGAGATCTGTGGCTGGTCTAGCAGTATAAATAGTTAACTTCCAGAGACTGATTTATCAGAAAAGTTCATAGGCTTGGAATCCGTTAAAATAATCTATTAAAATTCCAATCAGCAGTCCCTAACATCAACAGACCATTTACAGAAAGGAAGACTTTGTAAATTAAGAGTGCAAGGGCCTAACTTTAGTTTCAGTATAATGACATTTGTATCAGTGTAACTTCACCAACCTCAGTGATGCTATTGTGCATCACAACTTCAACAGACTTCTGGCATTTACGTATGTCACTGCCCTTAAAATCAGCAAAATACCGTCACAACAGGAAGCACACAAGATTGGGAGAAATGCAGGAAAGAAGATCCAAGTTGAAGGAACCGCTCAAAAGTGGCAATAAAGTTTCAGGAAAGAGCTTTACATGTGAAGAAAAATGCTAAAAGGAGCACGTCAAGCAGTGAGACTGAAAGGGCACATGAGAAGAGACTACAGTCTGTCTTTCCCTTTCACACAGCGCTTATCTACCATAAAACTCCAGCCTTCCTCGGAGAGTAAGTTTGTACAGGGGTTGTGGCTGTTTGTCCCTGTCCTGCCCTGCCCTCTGCAAAAGGGAAAAAAAAATCCCAGAGGAAAGCAAACAGAGCAAGCCTCTGGTTTTGAATTTAGAGGGAAGACTATAAGAAATAGAACAGGAATAAGAATTCATAGAACGACAGACAGAATGACATTATCTTCAGCTGCTGCCTACTTTACCATGACCTCCTCTGAAGAAACAGCAGCCAAAAGCCTCTGATGTGAGTCTCTTTAGAGGCAGACAAAATGTCCTTACAGGACATCTGTCACACAAGACAAGACATGAGAGCTGCCATGGCCATTCAACTCACTCTCACATTACCCATGTGTTTCGGAAGTCCCCCTTCTCGTCACACAGCACATTCATCCCAGAAATACAGCAAGGATCCCTAGGACCAGGATGTCCTCAGCCCATTTTGACAGACCTATCCAATAGGCCTATGATGGGGTGGCAGCTGAAACCATGCCTCCTTGTTTACCCACAGGTACACCAAGGCAAGTAAGACCAGGACATCTGCATCCACTCCATGTCATCAAGCCGTTCCTTATTTGTGGACTTTAGTCATGAACAAAAAGCACTGATGCTGGTTTATTTTCAAGATCTGTTCTCACAGCATACCGCATTTCCAGCCACTACATGTGTGAATCTTTTCCACATCCTCTCTGCACCCCTCAACAAAATCACTTCAATAGCCAGGACCTTGTGCCATTGTAACCATTCCCTAGACCTCCATGGCAGTCTTCATTTAGGGTACCGTATTCTTGCACTCCTGTTCTTCGGGATATGTGAGACTGCCATTAGTCACAGAAATCCCTGGTCTTTTTTGCCTTCAGACTTGCTGACAATCTTTGTATTGATGTAAAGTAGATGGTCACACAGTGGGATCTCAGTGTGACATGTGTGTGCATGGAGTGCACTGGCAAGCGGGCATGGCTTCAGGAGCCAGGCAGTCAGAGGGAGATCACGCTGGTGTGACTGATGGTGGCAAGGTGGCCGCTGGCATGAGCAAAGCAAGGGAGGGCTGCTGGGTCCCAAGGCACCTCACACTTTCCCGGGGTAAGGCAGCCATGTGACTGTGGCAGGTAGGACTTCTGCCAGAAGCAGGGTCACGTCTTATCTAGTGTGAAAGTTGTCCTTTAAGTAGTGACAAAGTATTTCCTGTACCATCCTTGCTGGTTGCCCATGAAACTCCTTATGTGTGTTGTGTAATTAAAAAAACTGGACTCTACTAAGTGTGGTACAATGTGAAGACCTAACTAGCTCTAACACTGCTGAAGAAAACTGAAAAACTGAGGAACAAATGAGTTAACCAGGTTTTTTCAACTTATGGCTGTTTCCGTATGTTTTTCTTTTTGTTTTTAAATGATAAGCACATCTTTTGTATTTATATAAGAATATGCCTGGAATCAACGAGAGCTGTTTTTAAGGAATCATCCTTATCTCATCATGTCCAATATGTATGCAAAATAGTTTGACATGGTTTTTAATACAGACTGAATATTAACTTCTTTAATGTTACATTAATTAACTTAATTCAGCCTTTCATCACTTGCCCTGTAAATCCCTGTAAATTCAGATTCTGCTGTACAAGGCTGGCACATTCAGCTGAGTTTATCTGTTGATACAGATAGAGTAACTCTTTAATTCATTGGGACCATTGTAGAATGTGACAGCTTCCTACATCATGAAGCCCTGCTTGACTGCTTGACTACCTCCCAAAGAAATTTAAGAGATGTTCCTATCTCTTTTAATTGTGCAGTGGTAACAAACCCATGGTTTTCATGGATGCCTTCAATGAGTATCTCATTCTGTTACAGCTGGCACATAGTTTAATTGTAGACTCACAGAATCAGCTAGGTTGGAAAAGACCATTAAGATCATCAGCTCCAACCTGTACCCAAGACTGCCAAGTCCATCACTAAACCATGGCACTGAGGGCCTCATTTACATGGTTTTTGAACACTTCCAGGGATGGCGATTCCACCACTTCCCTGGGCAGCCTATTCCAATGCCTGAGCACCCTCTCTATGAAGAAATGTTTCCTAATATCCAATCTAAACTTCTCCACGTTCACAGCTTGAGGCAGTTTCCTCTTGCCCTGTTGCTTGTTACTGGGGAGAAGAGACCGACCACACCTCACTACAGCCTCCTTTCAGGCAGTTGAAGAGAGTGATAAGGTTTTCCCTGAGCCTTCTCTTCTCCAGACAACCTCATCCAGATCCCTCAGCCGTTCCCTATCACACTTGTGCTCCAGACCCTTCACCAGCTCTGTTGCCTTTCTCTGGACCCGCTCCAGCCCCTCAATGTCTCTCTTGTAGTGAGGAGCCCAGAACTGAACACAGGATTCAAGGTGCATCCTCACCAGTGCCCATCACTATCCTGGCCCTGCTGCCACACTATTGCTGATACAGGCCAGGATGCTGTTGGCTTCTGGGCACAAGCTGCTCATGTTCAGCCAGTCATCAATCAGCTTTCCAAATAATAACCCCAATTATGGTTATTATTAAAACAGAATTGGAGCATGGTAGAATGAATAGGGATCACATGCACTATCTGTATTTAATTTCATTATTTATTACATTTATGTGTCAAAACCTCTCTCCCTCCAGTTTAATAATGCAAAGAAATGGAAAAACAATAAACTTTATCTATTGTCAGCAAATGTTTTCATCTCATGGGAACGTTCATGAAATAAAGGTGATATTCATCCTGACTGATTTTTTTTTGCATAAGTTATAAACAAAAGAATTTTTGTATCTCAGCGATTTGGTTGATGTGAGATGCACATGTACAAATAGTGGGTTAGCAATATAAGATCTAACCGATAAGCAGTGATGCCATAAACAAAAGTACTATTTACACAGTAATATGATCTCTCTGTACTGTTAGTAAGTGACAGACCAGTCAAACCTTTCAAAGTGTTACTGTTTTAATCTCTTTCATCTATAACTAAAGTTACACTAACATACAATGAGCCATTTCTTGCTGGATATTTTTACTGTTACAAAAAGCCTACTTACATTTCTAAACTGGAATGCATTTCCACAAAACTCTACATCTAATTAGCACAATATGTCTAACAGAATCTCATGTTGTTTGAAAAGACAAGTAGAAAAAGAGGTGGTAATAAAAACAGCCTTTCAAAGGCCTTGTTTCCTAGATATTTACAATCTCTCTTAAATTGATTCAGTCTCTTCAAATATTCTAAATGGTCCCATCCATTACTGTAGGGCAGATGCAGCCTTTTAGAAGACACTAAACACACATACTGCTTTATTTCTAACATACATGATCGTTTTACAAGTACCAGCTGTAAAAGTGTAGTTTATATATTGCCCTCATTGTATTCTTACTTTTTAGCCTCTTCAAATGCAAAAATGTTAGAACTCTGTCTCAAGTTGTTTGATCCCTGAATCAAGCATTAATTGTTGAAGTAGGTGAGGAGATGTATGTGAAATCAATAAAGTGTTTAATATGTAGGAGGTGGAACTATGTAATGATTATGAGATTCCTTCTGACTGTAATCTCTTCAGTTATGAACTTGGCCTAATGTCTCCATGCCATTCTACTGGTGACCACCAGTGAAAGCCATTATGGCCAAGAGCAGGATGTCCTGAGTGATGTTCAAATTCAGCCCTGACTGCAAAGAATGGCTATATGAACATCTTGTCTGAAATGTGTGCCTCAATGTATTCCTGTTCCTTGCTCTGGAACAATCTCATGTCTTTGCTTGTAACCTTGGGCCTGACATCTATGCTATCCAACAAAGCTGAAAAATCTTTTCCTTTTTATCTTAGGAGTTTTCCAAGTTGTATCATCTCTATGCTATAATGACATAATACATCACATTATGAGATGTATTTGTAATTCAAGAAAATTCTCCCTTAAGAAAAATTGCCAATAAGTGTATTAAATAGAAAAAAATGCTCACTTTCAAAAAAAAACCCCAAACCTGCTGCTGTTCAAAATCATGCTATATGATCATTAAGAATAATACTGTTCTGTATTTGGTTTGATTGGCAAGGTTCTGGTAGCCAGGAGGCTACAGGGGGGCGTCTGTGAGAAGCTGCCAAATGATTCCCCCATGTCTAACAGAGTCAGTGTCAGATGGCTCCAAGATGGACCCATCACTGGCCAAGGCTGAGCCCATCAGTGACTGTGATGGCACCTCTGGGATAATGCATTTAAGAAGAGGAAAAAGATGCTGGACAAAAGCAACTCCAGCTGGAGAGAGGAGTATATGTGAAGGAACAGCTCTGCAGACACCATGCTCAGTGAAGAAGGAGAGGGAGCAGGTGCTTCAGCTGTTTTTGTCCAGAAGGTGTTTTAAGATCTAGTTTTTATTTCTCATTACCCTACTTTTATTTGTTTGGTAATAAATTAAACTCATTTTCTCTGAGTCTGTTTTGCCCATGATGGTAACTATTGAGTGATCTCTCCCTGTCCTTATTTCAACTCATGAGCCTTTCATCATATTCTCTCTCCCCTCTCCAGCTGAGGAGAGTGATAAAGTGGCTTTGTGGGCACCTGGCATCCAGCCAGGGTCATCTCCACCATGCTGTCTTATTTAACATCTGGGTAATCATTGTGTAGAAAAATGTCTTTTATTTATTGAGTATTCTTTATCTTAACAAGAAAGGTGCTATAGTTTGCCTTAGCTTGAATGATTAATGTAGTAGTTTACAAAATAGAAAGGTATGTCTGCTTGAGATTATTCTCTTTTTGTAACAATTATTGGCTATTGTTGGAGAAGAGAGAGTGAACCAGGCAGACCTTTCATCTGACTCAGTATGACTGTTCTTCTAACAGTACTTAGCAGAGTTTAAATAAAAAAAATTACAACAGTATGAGGCACAATGCATCTTTTCCTCTGACAGGGGAATATTCTCAAGCCCCTTCCCATGCATTGAACCTGAAGAAAGAGGTCTCAGTCATCATTATTGGATTGTTCAGACACCACTGAAAAAAATAGCTGGATCCCAAACAGGAAATTTGGAAACTGTTCCCTCCTATCAAGGCTGTCCAATTTCCCACTTAATTATTTTGAACCAAAATAATTCAGTTGTTATTTGGGATTATCTGAGGGGTCACCTTTTGACCAGAATTGTACTTCCTAGTTAGAATAAATCACAGAAGGACCATCAGCATACTAAAAGCATCCTAGCAGATCAGTTTAATGCTGACATAATTACTGACAGTAGATCTTTACTTTACTAGCCATTTCTCTGTGGTGTTTTGGTGTTATTTTTTATTTTTTTCCCCTTCTTAGTGGACTCTGAGTGATAGCCACAACTGTAAGAAAAAACAATTTGTCCATAATGCTAACTGTCTCTCTCCTTAGAAATAATAACATTTTTTCCTAGGATTCAATCAAATTTTCTATGTGATAGTTTGTTAACAAGAAAAAAAAATAGTTACAATGCCTAATTTATGTTTTTAACTGATGCTGTTCTATTGTAGTAGCCCAAAACTGGAAGAATGTTTTCTTAGTAGCACATCCCTAAATTGATTTTAAGCTTTTTTTTCCGCTTCTATTTAATATGAAGAACTAAATTCAGCAAAGAGACAAAGCCACACAGTAGAAAACTAGCAATGAAAATGGCTGTGATAATTTCTTACAAACCACAGACTGAAAAGAAGAAATTAAGACATGATGCTTTACAATGATATGACCTGAAGAGACAGATTCTGGAGACTTGAAAAACAGTAACTTCACATAATTTGCTGAAGTCATTTGTGGGACACAACACACTAACCAGAAAAGTTCCATGGGAAGCAAAGTAAAAAATAAAACACATGGCAAATAACAATATAATGTACACTCAAAGCACTCTGACAAGTAGAACTTGGATATGAATTATATTTATTTTCTTGATATGTGAATTTTAGTACCACAGTAAGACTGCCTGTCTGCAAGGAGAGCAGCTGGTTTTTATATTTTATTGTTTTCTTTAATCTAAAATAAGAACTTTTATTGAATGTATATGCCTTGCTCTTTGTGTATAACAATAAATGTTTTTTTCAATAGAACTATGTATCTGAAAACCTCCCAAAATACTTAAAAAAATCTGAGCAAAATCATTAAGTAAGAAAGCTACTCTCAGTTGGAAGCAAATATAAAAATTAATGCTAATTTTGCCTGCTCATGCTGTTTCTCATCGAATTATTCCTAGCAGAATTTCCTAGCAGAATAAGGAACTACCATTACAAAATTACAGAAAATGTGCAGAGAAAATAAAGTGTGAAGGCAGCAAAACCAATTTCTTCAAATCCAATTATTGCTATATTCTCCTAAGGCTGAACATGCTCCACTCAATTTAAGAGCCCTTTTGAGGTACTGCTTCTCTAAGAAATAAAATCTAAAATCAACCTTCTGAGCTTAGGAGAGGAAAGATAGAGGATAAGTCGCTAATTTCTCATGGGCCACTTCCTCATGGAAGGAGGTGTCTTTGGGAATTGCAAAGATGAGATTTCAACAGCCGCTTTAGCTAAACCAATTCACTTTAGTGGCTTTTTCCTTATGTTCAAGCCAAATCTCCCTTTTCACAACTTCTGACCACTGCCTTCTCCCACTACACAATTTTTATGGTAGTCTGGCCTTTTACGTAGTTGAATAATACAACTATATCCTCCATTAACCTTTTCTTCTACCAGCTAAACAAAACCTCTTTCCTCAGCCTCTCCCTGTGCATCATATGCTCGAATCCAATAATCATCCTAACGTTCCTCTGCTCCAGATTGTTGACTTTTCTCTTTATGGGGAACACAGCAGTACAGATGCAGCTACCCTCCCCTGAAATAGCACAACACAGTTGCCTGTTTCACAGTAAGAGTGCACTGTTGGCTCATATTCAGTCTGGCATCCATTATAAATCACAGGTCTTTTCCAACAGAGCTGCTACCCTGCCAGCTGTTTCCCAGTCTGTATTGATGCATGCAGTTTAGATGCAGAACTACATGAGCCTTCTTTTGGCCCATTCCCTGGGTTTATTAAGTGTATCCTTTTGGTTGAAACTCTGCCACTTGATCTCTCAGTCTGACCTCATTCCCTAATTTACTGCCTTTTGTAAATTTACTAATGGTGATGTGTCATCATACAAATCACTGATGGAAGTATTTACATTAGACCACCATTAGATTGCCAAAAGGTAAAACTAGATCTGGAAATAGGGGTAAGAACACTACACTGTCATCCAAAGCCACTCAAACTGTAGATATTAGATGTTCCTAATGGAAGAAAGTATCACCTTTACAGAAAAAACACTCCTAAAGATGTTTGGGTCTGCACGCCTATATGCTGAGGGAACTTCTGGTGCAGAAGGTAAGCATGTACATATTAGGATGATGCAGAGAGATGGCCGCACTCCCTGCTGGAATTTAGTTTTAGAAGCTAGTGTTTTGGTTTAGGCAAGAATCCAGCTGACAGTATTCCACTGAGTGACTATGAGAGCTAGAAAAATAACTCCTAGGTGCTCAGGGATAATTAGTGGCAGCATGTAAGACCAATTTGGATGATCTGAAGAGTGTTTAGGTGCTCAGCACCTGACAGAATATGCACACAAACTATCTGCTTCAGAAGGTGCTTGCAGGGAATTGAACTACTGGTTTCTTAGCAAAACCTTTTGTTATTATTACTTTGCTGATATACACAGATAATTAAATGGAGACAAAGAAAACTGCGGTTTTGTGATAGGTTTGCTCCTTTATTCCAAACCACAGCTTTATGTTCTTAGTTTTACAGTAGTTTTGAAACATGTTTCAGTCTTCTGAAAGACAGCAACACATTCTGTTCTCTGCACCCTTTACAATAGATGTGTAGTATTCGATATATTCACACCACTTCATTAGCAGAGAGATCACAGAATCACAGAATCCCAGCGGTTGGAAGGGACCTCGAAAGATCACCCAGTCCAACACCCCTGCAAGACCAGGGTAACCTAGAGTACATCACATGGGAACTTGTCCAGGCAGGCCTTGAATATCTCTAACGTAGGAGACTCCACAACCTCCCTGGGCAACCTGTTCCAGTGCTCTGTCACTCTTACAGTAAAGAAGTTCTTCCTGATGTTAACATGGAACCTCCTATGCTCCAGTTTACACCCATTGCCCCTTGTCCTACCACTGGATATCACTGAAAAAAGCCTAGCTCCATCATCCTGACACCCACCCTTTATATATTTGTAAACACTGATGAGGTCACCCCTCAGTCTCCTCTTCTCCAAGCTAAAGAGACCCAGCTCCCTCAGCCTCTCCTCATAAGGGAGATGTTCCACTCCCTTCATCATCTTTGTGGCTCTGTGCTGGACTCGTTCAAGCAATTCCCTGTCCTTCTTGAACTGAGGGGCCCAGAACTGGATGCAGTATTCCAGATGCGGCCTCACCAAGGCAGAGCAGAGGGGGAGGAGAACCTCTCTTGACCTACTAAAACACCCTTTCTAATGCACCCTAGGATGCCATTTGCCTTCTTGGCCACAAGGGCACATTGCTGGCTCATGGTCATCCTCCTACCCACCAGGACCCCCAGGTCCCTTTCCCCTTCACTTCTTTCCAGCAGGTCAACCCCCAGCCTGTACTGGTACATGAGGTTGTTTAAATCAAGCTATTTGTGTATGAAATTGCCTGCTTTCTCCTCTTACCTATACATACAAGTAACAGGAAATGCTTTCAAAATGGAAGATCTAAGGTATGGGCAACACCACCCTGTGGGAAGAAATTAGGAGCTATCGAGCTTCTGGAGAATACTCAGTTTCTTTTTTGCTTTCAAAAGCAAAAAAAAAACCAACCTGTAGAATGAGTTTGCATAATTAAGTACAGAGCATAGCTGATATTCTGAGGTCCCTTAAACCATTCTTCAGTTCTGAAGTATAATCAAGTGTACCAAAGTAATTTAGAAGAAGTATTTCTCTCAGCTGTTCTCAAAGACACCTAGTAATAGAGGTTCTACATTTCCAAGCAATGTTAGAGACAGTTTTTCCCACTGTTCTTGAAAAAACCCTTTTAGAATTATTTTAAGGTGGCTGATGCAAGTAATTAGTTGCAATTTTTTACCCTAAATTATTGAACCAGATACTTAGATAATCTACGTATCTGTGTACCTGATTCATAGGAATAGGAAAGTCTTTACAAGCCTATGTCAATTTGTATGTCTGCCTTTACAACCGTAATATGCAAATGGAGAGCAATCTGCAGAAAATCTGCATTTTTAACTATACAGAACTGCTTTAATTCTTCGTTTGTGGATTAAACACATGAATTCATTCTCTGCATTCATCTATTTAAGATGTCTCACAGATATAATGCTTTGGAAAATATCCTCACTATTAGTTTATTTTTCTGCTAATAGACTGAAGCATCTCTCAAGCAAAGCACTAGAAGGAACTTTGTTGTAGATATTTTATGACTGTACAAATCATAGATTTTTTTCACTGGTCCTTCTCCTCTCCTGTATGTGCTCTTCAAAACATTTTTTTAATCTTTCTAATAGAACTGTAGAATGCTCATGAGAGTTTTTGATAGAAGAAGCATTTTCTCCCATAAATTATGTGTTTTTTCATTTCCCATACAGATTATCTGAAGTGGCTCTTAAATATAGTGGTTTTCAATCATTTGTAATCATTTAGATGGTTCCATGGAGAACTTCATTCTACATGAATGTATAGTTTAATAATGTTTAATGTTTATTACAAAAAATATATTTATCTGTGAAACACATCAGATCACAGTAAGCAGAAAATACTTCAAAAACCCAAGAAAAATTTTCTCCCTCAGGATGTTAGTCCCTCATTTTTACTTCTTTGACATGTACTACCTGAGAATTATTTTATAGTTCTCATGCATTCCATGCAGTTTTCAGGAAAAAAGGGCAACTTTAAAAATAGGATCTGTGTTAATACCAATAATTTGGTGAAATAACATTGTCTTTTTAGACAACAAAGCAGACAAAATAAAGAATAACTGAATATCATTCTGCACCTTGATGTGCTGGATTTGACCTCTAGAGGCATATGCTCTTAATTTTCTATTTAGCCTTTGTAACCAAACACAGCATCTGACACAGCATCACCAGCTGGTCAACAGACGTGATCCTCCCGATGTATTCAGCATTGGTGCAGCCTCACCTGGAGCACTGTGAGCAGTGCTGGGACCCACCATTAAAAAGGATGTGAAGGTCTTGAATGTGTCCAAAGGAGGCAACAGAGCTGGTGACAGGACTGGAAGGAAACATCCTGTGAGGAGTGGCTGAGGGCTCTGGGCTTGTCTAGTTTGGAGAGAGGGAGGCTGAGGGGTGACCTTGATCTGCATCTGGAGAGGGAAGTGGTAAGCTCTGCTCCGTGGTACCCAGTAACAGGACACATGGGAATGGTTCAAAGCTGCATCAGGGGAGGTTCAGACTGGAGATCAGGAAGAATTTCATTACCAAGAGGGTGATCAAACACTAGAACAAGCTTCATAGAGAGGTGGTTGATACCTCAAGCCTGTCAGTGTTTAAGAGGCATTTGGACAATGCTCTTAACAACAGGCTTTAACTTTTGGTCAGCCCTGAACGAGTCAGACAGTTGGACTAGATGGTCATTATAGGTCCATTTCAACAGAAAATATTCTGTTCCGTTCCACTCCACTCCATTCTATTCCACTCCACCCCATTCCATCCTACCCTATCTTATCACATACCATCTCATTCCATTCCACTCTATCCTACCCTATCCTATCCCATCCCATCCCATCTTAAAAAATGCTATCAGCTAGTTCTCCACAGTTGCTACAGCTGAAATTTCAGTCACATTGTTACTGTGCGGTTCAAAGGTATGCAAGACCACTGGGATAAAAAATTAACTTGTATCTTAGAATACAAATGACAGATGCTTGATAACTAGTATATGGAAGTGTGTGGAAGTTTTTAAATGGTTTCAGAGGAAAAGGGTATGACCCTGATCCCTCAAATCCATGTACATTTTCATGTTAACAGTGCTTATTTTAATGCCTTGCATTACGATCTACAGCTGCTTGTTTCCTCCCCTCTGCTGCCTGTTCAATTACATAATCTTATGTATTTTGGAGGAACTATTGTGAACTGAATCTAGGACTTGCATATTTTATCAGATCTTTGAGAAAATAAGAGCTTGTAAGTTGCTTGATTCAATTCACAGTTTCACTCCACAGTCAATTGTGTCAAAACAAAAGAGAGGTAAGGTTCCATGACCTGAAATAAGCAGGGAAAAAACAGGAATAATCTATGAAGAATGACTAAGAAATGTGTAATTTCATGCAGGGAAGAGTGAATGAAAACATTATATACCTTCAAATACTGAAAACCAGAAAGGTCTTATGCTGGTGCTGCTGTTTAATTTGGAACTTCACCCTAAGACAGTGCAAAATAGGGTCAGAAAAAAACCTAAAATAACATCTGCCGTATCCCCAATACCAAAGTGCTTTCTCATTCCTGAAAGACATTTTTATAATGTATTCTTATAATGTATTCTTAATAATTCAGCAATAGATTTCCATAATCTGCCAAAAAATCTACAAATCTTAAAAAACCCCTAAATTTCTGCCTTCATATTTTTTGCCTAAATTCTTACATGGGAGACTTCCTAGTCTCTCATCTGCAGAACATATTCTGTGATTTCGAACTGTTACTGTTTTCTCTGTGGTGCACAGAGCAAACACAGATTAACCTGTTCCTTTTTGCAGCAGCTTTGAAGTCTTTGTAAATTGTTATATCCTTCTACTCTCATCCTTTGAGCTTAACTTCTTAAGATCAGAGATTCCAAGTTCTTCCCTTGTCATAAATTTATCTGGATTTTTGACAAAGCTTGACACTTTTTCCTAGATTCTCTGAAATTATTCTACCCCTTCTTGAAGCGAAACACTCCAAAAATGAGTAAATTACTTTGATTTAGTAATTGCTGTTGCTGAAGAGTAGAAGGAAAAATACACATCCTACAAACTGTACTCTTCTTTATATCCAACATAATACTTGCCCTTCTCACAAATTATAGGTTTTCCTAGTAAATCTGAGAGTAGCCATATGTCTAACTCAGATAGAATGTCTGCAAAGAACAATGGAAACATATGGCAGAACAGGAAGTCTTTTGCAAACAAAGCATGGTTCCAGTGTGCAAATAAATTTCATGTTCAGACACTTGAGGTGATACACACCAAACAGATTCAACAGGCTTAACACCTCCTCAGCTTGTGATCTGCTATAGTTTATATTTGCTTTTTTTTTCAGACAGTAATTAGTTGTTACCCATCCTATTGTTGTGTGCCTATTTCTTTCCTACCTAAATTTGTAAGTTTCCATTCTTTTTTGTGTTGCTGTCTCTTGGGTTTTTTTTCATAACATGACTTCAGTTTTTAGAGGATATTTTGGATCATCTACCATTACAGTTTCACCACATCGATTTTATTTTGTTTCATTACTTTTACATTGATGTTTAAGGAAGTTAATAAAAATTTTGAATCGTACTGGATACAAGAGGGGAGACATATAAAACTCCACCTGATACAGACTTTTGATGCTGAATCATTGATAAATGACTCTGTTTTGATTTTCCAACTGTTTTCACCCTAACATAAATTCCATGTTTCACAGCTAGCTTATGAGAATGGCATGTGATGAAGCATTGAAAGCTTTATTAAAATCAAGATATCTAATTTACTGCTTCTCCATCTATAAGGCCTGCTACCCCCTCAGAGAAAGAAATCAAACTTACTTGACATCATTTTGTTCATGACAAAGCTGTTAAATTACTAATCTCCTTGTTCCCCTTGTGATGTTTATAGATTAGTAGTTTGATTATATTGTTCTATTTCTCTCCTTCAGAATTAAACACACACCATTATCTCTCCCTTTTGCTATTAACAGCATTCAGTAGCTCATTGAGACCAACTTCTTTAATGAAAGCTAATTAAAATATCTGACCTTTCTACTTGTTAGAAAACTAAAGTTTTCCTGGTCTTTCTCTTCTCTTACTGTGCCAGAGAGATTTTTAGCATTTTCCAAAATGTCCCTCTTTAGTCACATCTCATTTTATACCTTGTGTTTGGGAAAGCCTGTAACCTTGATTGGTAAGAAAACCAAGACCTTATGCTGTAATAATTTGAGCACATTCATTCCTGTTCAAAGCCTTTAAACAGGATCTAAACCCAGGAAGATAAATGTGCTATACTAGAATTGTCTCCTTTCCCTCAAAGGATAGGCAATGTATTTAAGAATCTCTCTAAAGAAAACACATTCTACAGTAAAATGTGAAAAGTGTTCACTGGCAATATTTAGTGTAGCATACGAAATAAGGTCAAGGCACAGCTCAAGCACTGGTCTATACCACTTATCAGTTAGCATGCTCCTGGTCCAGTCCAGTTTTACCACTAGTTATGGTAGAGGATTCTACTAATGGCTCATTGGAAGCTTTGTTTTCTTAATCTGTCTAGGTTAATTGTATTTACCAGGTCCTTACAATGATAATTGTCTACATTTCTACCCCCTTTAAAAATTACCCATAAATTTCAGTTCATCCATCTGACACTGTATTACAGACTCCAGATTAAGTGTCTAAGCAAACATCATTGAACCTCTCCCATATTCATATAGTCAGTACAGAAAGTACTACCAGTTTGTTACGAACTGATATAGCTGAGAATCACAGAATCCTAGAACGGTTTGGGTTGGAAGGGACCTTAAAGTTCATCCAGTTCCAGCTCCCCTGCCACGGGCAGAGATATCTTCCACTAGACCAGGTTGCTCCAAGCCCAGTCCAGCCTGTCCTTGAACACTGCCAGGGATGGGGCATCCACAACTTCTCAGGGCATTCTGCCAAATCAGTAGGATAATTAATACGTATTGCTATAAAACAGTGTAGCTTTGTGAAGGACAAAGATGGGTAAAAAGTAGGTGGTGGTTGCTTAAACACTGGAAATAATGCAATCTGCCATATACATTTGGAGGAAATCATCTAAAGTATAAATTGAAGATGCATGCTTAGGAAACAAGAATTTTATACATGAACAACAGTGAAACAGAAGCACGTTAGTTTGGAACACACCAACAAATAT
Source organism: Melopsittacus undulatus (assembly GCF_012275295.1). NCBI lineage: Eukaryota > Metazoa > Chordata > Aves > Psittaciformes > Psittaculidae > Melopsittacus > Melopsittacus undulatus. Next base: position 12,784,869 of record NC_047557.1, read on the forward strand.
AAATACACTTTCTCAAGAAACATAAAGTAAGTCAGCCTCAGCATGCAAGAACTAATGAATTCTGTTCATTCAAAATTCAGCTTGCTGTTTTCAGCAGCTTGTGACAGAATGTTGTCATGCCCTGCAGCTCACTGTAACAGGAACCTGTGAGACAGAGGCTGCAGTCCCAGATGAAAGAAAAATAAATTCAAACTAAAATGCAGTGGTGTAGGTGCTAAAGAGAAATTTTGTAAAGGCAAAACAACAAAGAAGGCAAGTATCTCAGACAACTCAGTCTCCATTGTGGTAAAACCAGCAGGTCTAACTAAGTAATGCAGCAAAATCCAAATGGTTTAAAAACATTTTTAGTATAAAAAAACTTAAAAGTGCATTATGTATGTATAATGAAGTATTCAGTTGGAAGGGAATTTCCCTAAATAAAAAAATTATTTAAAGCAAGAAATGTCAAGAAGAGAAAAAACATGAAAAGGAAAGGATTCTGATCTGTATCTCTCAGTTAACCTCTCAATTATCTATATGCTCCTTGTTTGCAGCATTAACTCTTCAGCACAGAGATCTCTATCTCTTCACATCTAAAAAATTCATAAACTACATCAGTAATGTTTTTAAAATTATTGTTGATGCTGTAATGGAATCCTGCAGCTCTTGAACTGGAAAAATTACTATTTTTAAAGTTGTAGTTATTTTCCATTACAGATCTGCCAAAATGATTTGCCTTGAATTATGTTACAGGATATTGCCTGTAAGCTGCTAGGTGTCTATCCTTGATTAAATTCTGACTGGTCTTAGTTATAACATTGCTTAATACTCACTTTGTTAACATACAAATCCTCTAAAATAAGTACTGCCAAAACCCAGAGGTCTTATTTTGTATCTCAGCCAAGATTCAGCAGATTGTGATACAGGGCTCAAATACCGAAATGATGAAAACAAAACATTCCACAGTGTATTTGTTAATATATTAAACACATCATAGATAGGTAAAATCATTCACACCTGAATCTAAAAGCCTTGAAATCTAAAAGAACATACACAAAAAAAAATAGGTGCTGTATGTGTTCTCTAAACATGCCAGTAAAATTTGTTAGTCTAATTCATGTTGAAGGTAGCAAACAGAATAGGTGAATTTCTTTTCTAACTCAGAACCTGAAGTTATTGTACAGTTCAACAGAGATGCAACAACATTCAAAAAATCCACATTAGTGTGATATAAAACCACATCATATTTCACTCAAGTGCTAATAAGGTCACATTGATTTTTACAGTCTGAAACTATGACGTGTTCCCTGCAATGGCTAAATCCATCCTTGTGTATCATGTTTATCTAGGAACATTCCTGGGTATCAGAGCCCAGCTGCCTATACAGTTAAATTTTTTGAATGGTTCCTGATAGATCTGGTCCAAGGCATCTAAATAATCTCCCAGAGAACAGAAGATCTGGATACTAATCTGTAGCTTGCACAAGGGACTAGTCCCAGTAGGTGGTCTGTATGCAAATGCAGTGTTTTGGAGGGCTAGACAATTAAAAATATGGACATAGAATATTTCATGTCAATTGGCCTCCAAGAGAGTAGATGCAGACTTAATGGCTGCCTGGCAGAAAGGAACACTGGAACTTTTTAATATGCATAGGAAGGCTACTGGAATTCTGCTTAAGTATATATTAGAAAGAAGAAAAAAGCATTTTACTTTTGTAACTATATGTTACGACTACTAAGCTAAAAGTGGCATTTTATATAACATCAAATCTGTAAATGCTAATAAAGTATGATAATCTATAGGACATGATACTTCACTGCGTATTAGTTTAGATATTCTAGCAGCATGACCTTCCTGAGTGTCCAAATGACTATTTCGTAAAACAGAACTAAACAATGTAGACGGCATCAAATAAAAGTATGTGAATTTTAAGTATCAGTGTTTCTTTCCCCTGTATTCTTTAATTCTAAAACTGCAGAGATGGGGGTGGAGAGGAAAGAACTGTTCCTCTACCCTAACATACATTACTGCTATTTGCCATATTTACTGCATGCTAAGGGAATGGGATTAAGGGAATACCCTCAGAGGATGAAGTTGTAATATGATTGAACTAATAATCTGATAATAGAATGAGAAGTACACTGCTCAAGACACACACAATGAATCCAGTATACATGTAGGCATGCACATGCATGTATATCATTATTGGAAAACCTGCATTACAGTACTTTTGATATCATCTATTGAAAGCCTAATCTATTACTACTATATTCTTAATTTCTTTGGATCTAAAAAATTACCACACTATTGATAAAGGAGAACAAGATGCTGAATAATCCCATCTAATTTTAGTCATGTAACAGACACATACATTATAAGCATATACTTTTCAACAGTGTGGTGGGCAAAGTGTTAGAAGGAGCTGAGCCATCAGCTTCTTTGAAAACCTTCCAAGCAGCAAAACAATTTTCTAGGAAAGACTCAGTATTATGTATGGGAAATCTGATGAATTTATTTCAGAAGGAAACCACACTTTCCTGAATAGACTACTTATTATGTGTCCTGTTAGGGTTTTAAATTAAGTAACAACAGGACAGGCTGTGGCAAATACTAAATGATATATATACAAAAGCGTTGGTCAGATGCAGTGTTAAACTGGTATCTGGACTTTGTCTACATCATTGTATTTATGAGAGCTGAATCATGGTATATTGTAAAAGCAAAAAGATTCGGGATTGGATTTTATTTTGTGTCTTTATGATTTATCGAGGAATTCAGAAGTTCTTCTTTTCTTCCAATTTAATGTTAAAGGTAAAATTGTAGGCAGTTTCAAATGACAATTTGAAATTATGGTAGCACATGAGACAAGACAATGCAAGACAGGGAACTGAAAGAAAAATTGTTTCCCTTTTGACATTAGGAGAGCTGGCAATCTTTAAAGAATCCCAACCCAACATATTAGACGACATATTCCAGATGATGTATCATTTAACATGTATTAAGTAAATAAGATAAACAGGGAGCTTTGGCTTCAATAAGATTACTTAAAATGTTAAAGTAATTCTCAGTGGAGTCAAAACTTTTAATAAAGCCATTTTTATTGGGATAAAAAAACACTCTGTCAATTCAAACTTTTACAGAACATAAATAGTCTGAGACTGATGTACAGTTTTATGAAAGTAACTTCTTATTTCATCTGGAAAACATGGAAATAGAAAAATGTTTTAAAAATTGCTAATGCAGTCTAATCCAGATTGTGTATTAGAAATCTTAATCATTTTGGCTTGCTGAAATAGAAAAGCATGTAGAAAGATTATAAATCCAAAATCTTGAGATATGTTCAGCCAAAATGCCAAAGAAATAAAAGGGGAAGTTTTGATTTTGGCTATTCATTGTACTTTCTTGATTTGTATAGAAAATTTTTATACTGTTATTTGGGTGTTAAATTGTTCAAAAACATCTAATATCTTAATATAGCCAAAATAAGAATAATCATGCATATTAAATGTACAGCATTATTGAAAGAAAAACAAAACCAAGAAGCTAGCTGTGACTATGGGAACTGGAGGAAGTTAGGTGACATTTGTACCTTAGTGAACAATTGTCACTAAGATATAATTAAACATGGATAACATAGTCTCAAGCAAAAGCTGATTTTGCCACCTGGCCTCTTGTAGGTCAAGCAGCTGGCAGATAGCTAAAGTAACTTAGACTGAAGACAAAATGTAATGAGACAATAAGCATCTGCTGCAGTGATTTATGACTTCTTAAGCAAGGCTGGAGGTGATGCAGAAAACAGCATAGTAGTTCAAAAAAATAAAACAACTGCTGAATTGAGTGAAAATAGGACAAGCAAGGAATTGGGAAAACTACAGAAAGTGTCCAGAACTGCCAACCTGTGAACATCCAGAATGAAGAACAGCTGAATCTACTTCTGAATTTCATTATTTCCAAGTGCTCCAGATTCCCAAGACATTTAGAGAACAGATATGATCTCCTTAATAGGGATTACCAGCAGGTCGAAGGAGGTGATGCTGCCCCTCTACTCTGCTCTTGGGAGACCTCACTTGGAGTATTGTGTGTTCTGGTGTCCTCAACATAAAAAGGACATGGAACTGTTAGAACAATTCCAGAGGAGGGCCACGAGGATGATCAGGGGACTGAGCACCTCCTATATGAAGACAGGCTGAGAAAGTTGGGGCTGTTTAGCCTGGAGAAGGCTGCATGGAGACCTCATAGCAGCCTTCCAGCATCTGAAGGGGGCCTGCAGGGATGCTGGAGAGGGACTATTCATTAGGGACTGTAGTGACAGGACAAGGGGTAACGGGTTGAAACTTAAACAGCAGAGGTTTAGATTGGATGTAAGGAAGAAATTCTTCACTGTGAGGGTGGTGAGGTACTGGAACGGGTTGCCCAGGGAGGTTGTGAATGCTCCATCCCTGGCAGTGTTCAAGACCAGGTTGGATGAAGCCTTGGGTGATATGGTTTAGTGTGAGGTGTGCCTGCCCATGGCAAGGGGGTTGGAATTAGATGATCTTAAGGTCCTTTCCAACCCTAACTATTCTATGATCCTATGATTATACATCACTGGCATGTTTTGCACAGTTGTATATGCAGCTAGTAAACCTTGTCCATTTATGTTATGGACAGTCTTTTGGTCACTGTTTGCTCAACTACTCAACCCCACAATGCCAATTTGAACAATGGATTTGACATTCATGGGTGAGTTCAAAGGATGAATGAAACAAAGCTTTTTGGATTGAAAGACTGAGACCCTTCCAGCTGTCACTGATCTCAAACCCTCTACTTAATGGGGCACATTACACCATTCTGCAGGGCTAGTATCTTACCTCCCTCAAAAATAACTCATTTTGGCTAGAAACAAATGACCTAGAAACACCAATTTACATCAATTTTTACTTTAGAATTCTCCACACATAACAGTTTCCATTCACATAGGATTCCTAGGATTAAATGAAATGCTCTTTTGAAAAATAAAACTGAGTTTTAATCTTAATACTTAAGAAAATTTAAACTACTATAACCCAACCTTTCTCAGACATAATTATCCATTAGCAGTTATAGACAGTAACTCTAGATCACTTACATGCAATGACTTTCTCATCAATGAATACAAGAACTTGGATTTTAATTCCAATCAGTCATGAAATTATTCAATTCAAAGTATGTTCTGAACTCTAATTTTGCTCCTATCTACTTATGTTTCTGTACAATTAACTTACTTCTACTGAGCATAACTTTGCCTATAAGAACACATATACCCTCTATGTACCAGCCAGACTCTGCACGGAAGACTTCAAACTTGCTTCTTCTCCTCTCTTGCTGCCACTTACACTCCCTTAAGACTTTATTTGAGCCCACTGGGCAATCTCATGCCTTGCAAGCAGTATAAGTGGGTCCAAACCACAGGAATTACCACCTAGCATAGCTGTTATGCACAAGAGACATTATTCTAATGGGTATGCTCTTCTGACACTTTGATTTTTGTGTCATGCAAGGGAGAACGATGCAGACAGGTCAGTGTTTTCTGTAAAGCCTGTTCTACAGAGAATGTGCTTTTTTCAGGAGAAACCTTATGGTGGAAGTCCCTGTACCACTGCATATCAATTTCAATTAAGATTTTGTCATATTCTTCTGTTTCAGCATTTCCATGCAGACAGGTAAGGCACAGGCTGGCCAGGTTTTCTAAAACCTCTGTCAAAACAGGAACTTTTGTTGAGTCCTCTTCAACTTTTGAGCAGGCAGGTTCAAAAAACTGGTACAGACAATAAGAGTATAACAGTACATACCTTTAATCAGTTGGGTCATGACTCTCAAATATGAGACCATTAGAACTAGAAGAAAGGTCTTTTATAGAAGGAACAGGCCCTGGGATAGATAAATCTCAGGGACAGAAAGGACCGAGAGGATGTGAAACTCAATTATCTATTTCTACCAGTCCTCATTTTAGCTGTTGGGTATGCAATCACCCTCCAATTGTGGAAAGTCTCTTCTCTGCACTCATAAGTACAGTCTGCGTAACAAAGACATGAGAGCAGAAAGGTTTCTCAGCAGGAATATGTCCTGTCACAGCTGATTCCAACCAGTGTGTGGGAAAGAACTGTCTTTATCAGCCATGGTTGTGATCAGAAATACTTATTTCTTTGTTGCCACTTACAGAGTTTAACATGGAAAGATAAAAATCCTCCAAAAAAGCAATGGAAACAGTTTTACAGTCATATTCTTTCAGAAACCAAATGCACTATAAATCAGCAGGAAAAATATTTCCATCAAGTTTTAGTTGTTTCTTACTGCTTTTGTAACTCTAGTCATCAGCTTGAAGTCTGAAAAACTCCTACTTATCCATAAAACACATAAAAGAGCTGATATGACTGAGGAAAGATTTTTTATCTTTGCTTTTTCTTGCAGGGATCAAGTAATGTGGAAAGAAATACCCGAGAATTAATTAAAATAATCTGCTCAACGTGAGCATGACTAAGCCATGACTAAGCATAAACGTATTTCAGTGTTTTGTCTTTGCAATTTTGTAATATTTCAGTTAGAATTCTTAGAAATACTTTAGGAAGAGATTAAGAATTCCTTGTGACTGCAGCTTACAGCATAATTTACAAAGAGGTGAAAAAAAACCCAAATGCATGAGATAATTCTTTTTTATAGTTAATTTCTCACTACGTCCACAAAACTGAAAACTGCTGAATTTAATTCACACCACTTATAAAGCTCAATATTAATACAGATAATATTATTTCAGGTATACCTTATCAATGTCCTTTAATTGTAAGACCTAATTAGAAGATAAAATCATTTAAAATACCTAAAACCAGAAGATGTAGTTATTTATAATGTATATAGAATTTTATAAATGATACTTGAAATAAGAATTGAGATGACAGAAGACACAGGTATGCATCCAGCAGCACATAGAACTGGAAATTATGGCAAAATCATCTTTCATTATTCTATTTAGTGAAGTGCAGCTGTATTAAATCTGGAGATGACAGTTCACTTTATGAGTGGAATAAACCAGCAGTTTGACAAGTCTTGCTTCCTCACTTTTTCCTGTTTCTCTTGGTTTTGGTTCAGTTCCTTCCTTCCCACTTTCAGTAATGAAGTTTCCCCACCCTGTCTTACTATCCAGGATACACCAATCCATATAATCTCAAGATTAAAGATTCAACGAGTTAAACAGCTTCTGGTTTCCCAAGATAGTTTTCTGGCATTTTAGTGAGCTGCCTATGCTCATGTGCAAAGTAAGCAATACACCGTTTTTGCCAGAACTGGGGAAAGCGAAACAAGATAGGGATTTCCCTTCTTTTTCCCTGGAAAGTTATTAATGTGCCTACATCTATTTTGTGTGACCACATCTTATTAGCATTTTTTAAAGAGGAAACATATTGTCCATTTATCAATGCATAGTCTGTATCAAAGTTTCAAGATCTGTTACTATCTGCAGGGGAAGGGAAATGAAGGCAAAAGTTTCCTGTTCAATAAATGGAAAAAAAAAAAAAGTGAATCTGAAGATTTAGAGAAATCTGTAGTTGAAAGAAGCAATCCTGAAAGTTAACTCTGTCAAGTAAAACACTCCAGAAAGGTCACTGTAACTTTACCATCTTGGAACAAGGAAGTAATGTTTCCTTTTTTATGAGTTTAACTGAACTATATAAGAGTCGATTATGTGCTCCCTAAGAGATAATACTTTCACAAATGACAAGTCAGGATTCACCTCACTTACCCAGATGCCTATAACTGAGCTTGTAGCTGAGCTATACAGGGTCCCTATATGACCAATGAAGGGAAATGGGCTCTTACAGAATGTGACTCATCTCACCTATGTTAGATAAAGAGTAAGACAAATTTCTCTGAGAAGTGCCTACTTCACTGCCTATGGACAAGGAGTCTAAGCAGGCTTTTTTAAGTATCCACCCTAGAAGAACTGCAACTAAGCCTTGTCATTACAGACAGCTACAAATACCCTCTAGGTGCATATCTATAGAGAACCAAGACTTTACTCATATCTAAATATGATACCCAGCCTTTTTTCATGAGAGCCCACTCTTCCCCAAATCAGCATAAAAATAATGAATCTTGTTCATCTTGATGAATTTAAGACTTGGACCTAACATCTGAATGAGATGTGTCTGAATGAGGCACTTTCTTATAATAACATAGTAATGAAGATTATGGATAATTGAAATATATACTGCAGTAGGAAATAAATATAAACTGTAAGTCCAACATGCTTTTTACAATTTATGTGTGAATGTATCTACAGAACAGCTACCCTAAATGACCAATTGGAAAGCAACCTTATGTTTGCTGCTAATTTTTATTAACAATTTTTGGCAACTTCCACATTCTGTTCCATTTTGCTTCTCAAACCAAGTTCATAACTCGGTATGTGCATACACCTGGAGATAAAGCAGCAGCCCTGTTCTTCATGATTTGAAGGCTGGGAAAAGATAAGACAGAGTAAAATTTGGTTTAGAAGGAGCAGCTCACTGGACACAGAGAGCAGAACTAATCTGAAAGTTTATGATTACTAATATTTACTGATTGTAACCAAATAAAAGATTCCAACAATCAGACAGACAATATACCTGTGCTTATGCACATGCCTTTATAATCTGTGAAAACATTTTTTTCTTCTAATCATAGTATTTAAGATTTTTACAGAGAGAAAAAAATAATTTCATAATATTAAGTAAATTGTGTACTGCAAAATGGCATACATGGCACCTTTTATAAATTAAGCATTAGTTAAGCTACTAATGCATTTATTATTTCTAATACCATCTCATTCATATATGGAAAGAAATGCTAAGATCTTGCAATTTAACTTCCCCTGTCAATCAGGCCAAGGTCAGGGATATAAATACCTATGAAACAGATAAGGCGACTATGTGGGAGAGAAACGTGCAATTTTAAATCTAAGGAGTGCTTTTGTTTTTGAGAAATTCTTATAGTTATTTTGCTTTACACAAGAACACCAATTTTCACTTTCTATTATGGAGAAGTGTGAAAAAGAAAAATCGCAATTTTATTACAAAGCATAGGGTACAATTTCATGTGAAAAAATGTAAGAATTGACTGTGCTGGCAGACTCTCTTAGTTTTGTTTCCTGAAGTGCTCTAAAACAGAAATGACAGCTTTTTCATAATGGTAATCACATAAAGATTTTTTTTCTTAATATGTGCAATTATGTAAATTCTGGTTTTGATACAACAAAGGGCCATTGCATTGTGGTTGGATACCTATATAGCAAAAAGTCATGTAGTTTCATTTTTCTGTATATGTCAACATACACTGTTTTGTATTGATGTTTTCTTTTGTTCTGAAATAGACCACAAAACACATCAGAAATCCTCTGAATGTCCTTACCTTTCCACCTGGTAAAGAAAACAAATCAAATATATTTCCAGAAGGCTGTAATCAAGCCAAACAATGCAATATAAAAGAAAATGTTCTGCATGAATGTGATGGAAAATGGGAATTTCATGCATCCAGCACCAGGCTAAAATCTAAGCTGTCTTTCTCACATATTCTGAGTTTAAAACAACAAAAGAATGACTATGTGGTTCATCATCACTTCAGCTCTAAAGTACTGCTGAGCATGCTATGTAAGACTGGCCATGAAAATCACTCTATCATTTAATGCAAATAATCTCACACTCTCAGAGGAAATGGCCACTACAATATCCAGAAAATCAGAATACATTTAAGGTAGGAAATTAAGATACATTCAGGGGAAAAAAATCCTGCATTTCCTTCTAACTTTTTGTGTGGACTTTTTTATTATTTAGCTTTGGAAATCCTGTTCTTTCATAGTCTTCTCAATTTCTTGAAAGTATAAAACCATGATAGGATGCCATAAAAAAATGTAGAATCATGTCTGATCTATTGCAATTATGTTTCTTCGTGCACCTTCAAAAATTGTAATTTGTCCCTACTATACATGATGAAGATTGAAGCTTTCTCCTACAATACATATGTCAAGACATAAACATTTCATATTCATATCTATGTGGCTCTCCATTCACACTTTAGAATTCTGATCTAACTCTCAGATAAAATAAAATAGAATACAATCAGATAAACAAGTTTACTTCATAAATACAAAAAACAGGCTCAGTAATTATTTATTTATTAGGGGTTGGGATTCCTCACCTTAGTAGGAAAGCACAAGATTTTTAAGACTGTAACACTGACAGCTGGACTGGGATGATTACAGTGTGTGTGACATACTGTGGGAGGCCAGGAAATCTCAAGGCAAGCAGCAAACAATAATGCACACCAGGTAAACTCAGGGTTGCTTTGCTGAGGCAAAAGTTCGTAATACTATACAGGATTATTTCAATTAATTCAGCAAGAAAACCCACAAGAGGAGAGATAACTCCAGAGTTAGTCCTCCACAAAAAAAAAAAAAAAGTTTCAGACAAAAAAGGGAGCTTTCCTTACAGGAGATATACTTGAAAATCTGTTTCAAATGTACATTACAACAGATTTGGAACGTAATATCAAAATTAACTGTTGCAAATTGCCAAGACTAAATGAAAAGTGTTCACTAGTTTTGACAGAACACCCCTTCGAAGTAACTAAAATGTTATTGTAGATGTGCAAGCTGTCCAAAGTAAGTTGCTAGCATATATGCCTGGGATTCCCTCCTGCCCTGAATATAATCTAAGTACTTGTTCTGCTTCCCACTCATTTGTAGCGTGACAACACGTTGTCACACCACAAATTAATTCAGTTCACTGTGGGAAAAGCTGTATAGAACTGTCACAGCAAAAAAAGTGAATATCAAATGCCAACAAAACAGACACTTTTACTAATATCCCCTCAGTTCAGAGCCAAGGAGGTCCTGCAGGACAGTGTCAAATGCTTTGCACAAGTTTAGGTAGACAATGTCAACTGCTTTGCCACTATCCATCAGTTCTGTAGCCTCATCATAGAAGGCCACCAAATTGGTCAGACAGGATTTCCCCTTTGCGTATTTTTCAGGTGCCTTAGCATATGTTCCAGGAGAATCTGCTCATAGATTTTGCCAGGCATAGAGGTGAGACAGGTCTGTAACTCCCTGGGTCTTCCATTTTCCCATTCTTGAAAATGGGGGTTATATTTATCTTTTTCCCGTTATCGGGAGCTTCACCTGACTAGAACAAGTCCAGAGGAGGCCACGAGGATGATCAGGGACTGGAGCACCTCCCGTATGAAGACAGGTTGAGAAAGTTGGGGCTGTTCAGCCTGGAGAAGAGAAGGCTGCGTGGAGACCTCATAGCAGCCTTCCAATATCTGAAGGGGGCCTACAGGGATGCTGGGGAAGGACTATTCACTAGGGACTGTAGTGATAGGACAAGGGGTAACTGGTTGAAACTTAAACAGCAGAGGTTTAGACTGCATATAAGGAAGAAATTCTTTACTGTAAGGGTGGTGAGGTACTGGAATGGGTTGCCCAGGGAAGTGGTGAATGCTCCATCCCTGGCAGTGTTCAAGGCCAGGCTGGATGAAGCCTTGGGTGATGTGGTTTAGTGTGAGGTGTCCCTGCCCATGGCAGGGGGGTTGGAACTAGATGATCTTGGGGTCCTTTCCAATCCTAACTATTCTATGATTCTATGACTGCCATGATCTTTCAAATACGATGGACAGTGGCTTAGCAACTTCATTTGCCAGCTCCTTCAGGACCCATGAACTTGTGCACGTTCAGGTTTTTAAGATGATCTGGAACTTGATCCTCTCCTACAGTGGGCCTAGGGTCTTCATTCTCACAGTCCCTGCATCTGTATTCCAAAACTTGAGCAGCATGGTCAGAGCACTTGCTAGTGAAGACTGAGGCAAAGTCCTTGAAAACCTCAGCCTTCTCCAAATTAAGGGTTGCCAGCTCTCCCATTTCCTTCCCAAGAGGGCCCTCATTACCCCTAGACTTTCTTTTGGTGGCAACATACCTACATAAGCCATTCCTATTACCCTTGATGTCCCTGGCGAGGCCCAATTCTATCTGGGCCTCAGCTTTCCTGACCTATCCCTAGCTTCCTGGACAACATCCTGTATTCTTCCCAGGCTGCCTGTCCTCGCTTCCACATTCTATAAGATTCTTTTTTCCTTCATACCTGAGGAAGCAGTATGATCTTCCAAACAATACTTTGTAAGTTCTTATTTTAACCCCAGCAGTTTAGCTGCACTGACTCAAAAAGACTTATGCTGATTTAAACCAGTTGAAAATCCAGACCAATAAATTTAGACTACCTTCTGATAATACTCCCAGTTAGAAAAAAACACTGAAAGTCAATAACACTGAAGGACAAAACTTAAATGCGACTGCAAATTCTACACTCAATGATCCTATTAAGCTTATTGCCTTAATAGCAGAGTTCTTAATCACATCCCCTCAAGACCCATGGAATTATTAAAAAAACAGGACCACAAACCAGAAGTCTTTCCAATTCCATTTCTTCTGATTAATAAAATTCACTCTGATTTTAAATAATGGTCAGTACAAATTGGTTATATATTATGACTCCATAAGAACTTTAATTATAACTAAAGAATCCAACTATAAAAATGTAAGCATGTAAGTATGGCTCATGCTTAAAGAAAAAAAAAAAAGTCACCAAAACCTAAGTAAGAGATTTCACAGGAAAATGAAAATAGTTCATGTTGTTGTATCCTTTCCAACTGAACTACTCTAGCGTAGTCTAGCCTAGTCTATAGAAACCCTACAGATCTTAAAACACAATCTTATTAATAGTTCTGCTACAGATTCGCAAAGATTTGCAGTCAGCATGAGATTAATATCCTATGCAATTCCTTTCATTAAGGTACTACACTTGAGAAATTTACTCCAGACATGCCAATAGGAAGAAGATTTAGAGATCAATCAGAAGGAATTTTTTGCTGGAATAAAATAATCAGACACATTAACACTCCAGTATAGGCAAGCAGTGTTAAATAAAATGATAAAAAAATTAAATTGTAACAACATCATAAAATGGATTAGAATAATTAATTAAAAAAAAAAACAAACAAACTGCAATACCTGTTTCTGAAGCTGCCAAAATGCCAGTGAAGTGATGGACTATTTAAACAGAACCTTGTAAATGCGATGCAGCACAGTGAGGTAAATACATCAAATTATATTAAAGGTTTATATGGAGCTCACACGGAAGCAAAACAGGTATTATGTATCTAATACCTGCCACTTCTGTGGACCTGATACCATCCTAACCAGGGAAAGTTACCATCTCAGCAAAAACTGAAGTCTGATATTTGAAAGGATTTTATGCTTTTCAGGAAAAGCATAGGTTTAAGTTGCAGAAGAAAGGCAAGTATTACTTTGTGTCTAGTACAATGTAAAATACATAATAATTAGTTTTCTTCTGCTGGATTCTAATGAAATTTGCATATAACTGTATGTTTATATCATTTACAAGCTTGGTTAACTGAAAATTCCTGGAAAATGGTCAAGGGGAACATCTGACTTGCAGTTAATGATGGTGCCCTGCTAAACAGTATGGGACCTATAAAAAAAGACCAAATACCACAGGCTAAGGAATTCAATATTTCTTAAGAAAAGAGCTTCAATCTAGGAAATCTGTGATCCCAAACAATTAAGAACATAACAGATATCTGATTAAAGGGACCACAGAATGAAAGAATATCTGTGTTTGCCTAACTATGATTCTGGTTGTCCTGGTATTACATTGCTCCGTTACTCTTTGGACAGACAGGGACTTTGTAACCTAGACTCTCAAAAGTATCAAAAAAATATACATGCGTGTGTGTCAGAGAATAATATATTAGATCATATTATCTCAAGCAAACAGGAATATACAAATGACTAAGTGAGCTAACAGCAAGAACCTACAGGCCCACCTTCATAAGTTCCAGTGTACAAGATATTAAAGATGCCTGTGTTTTTATCTGTACTCTGCTCTACAACCATGACAACACAGAATCATAGAATCATAGAATGGTTAGGGTTGGAAAGAACCTTAAGATCATCCAGTTCCAACCCCCTGCAATGGGCAGGGACACCTCACACTAAACCATGTCACCCAAGGCTCTGTCCAATCCGGCCTTGAGCACTGCCAGGGATGGAGCATTCACCACTTTTTTGGGCAGTCTGTTCCAGTGCCTCACCACCCTCACAGTAAAGAACTTCTTCCTTATATTTAACCTGCACTTCCCCTGTTTCAGTTTAAACCCATTATCCCTTGTCCTGTTGCTACCGTCCCTGATGAAGAGTCCCTCATCAACATCCCTGTAGGCTCCTTTCAGGTACCGGAGGGCTGCTATGAGGTCTCCATGCAGCTTCACTTCTCCAGGCTGAACAGCCCCAACTTTCTCAGCCTGTCTTCATATGGGAGGTGCTCCAGCCCTCCTATTGTCCTTGTGGCCTCCTCTGGACTTGTTCCAACAGTTCCATGTCCTTTTTATGTTGAGAACACCAGAACAGCACAGACTCAATTTCCACCTTGAAAATTACATTAGCTACTACAATTTCCTTGGTAACTACAAACTCAGCGGACACTGAAAGAAAAAAACCCTGACCTACTTGTACATATACTGAAGACAGAATCAAATTCACCTACTAAGAAAGAAACCTAACAAAACGCTCCTTAATATCTGAGGTTGTTAAAAAGCTTAAGCAAAAACAAGGCATAAGAATTAGAACAGAAGAGAGTATGCACTCTCTTCTGTTGGAACTCAGGGTTCATATGGACTACAGAAATCAAAGACATATCTATACTAGTAATACTTATTTCAGTTCTAACAATCACATGTTCAAAAAAGAAAACAGGAAGAATAAAAGAATAACAGAAGGAAGTTCAGACAGGAATTGTAATTATAATGTTAAAAATATAAGGAGAGGTATGGAAAAACGTCCCATACAAAAGGGGAAAAAAATCTGGGCTTTGTAATTTAGAAAAGAAAAGAATATGTGGGCTTATAAGGCAACAAATGATACAATGAAAATATACTGGGCTGGTATGAATCAGAAACAAAAAAAATGGCAAAAAATTGACAAAAACAAATGCTTAAACACTCCTTTTCCTCAACTTTGTGGTTCTTGTCTTGTTTACTATTAGGGGCTGAGCTCGCATGGAGCATTTCAGATACCACATTGGTCTTTTCTCACTGTTACCTAATAAGCTGTGTATCAGGAAACATAATCTCAATCAATAAATATTCCAAAAGCTTCTTCCTTCCCCTTACAATATATTTAAGTTTCTCACCACACTCATAACTGATGCAATCCTATCCTCTCCCCAAAACTGTACCCTCAATTTCACCCATTTTCTCCATTCTTGTTCAGCCAGTATCTGTGAAGTACTATTCAGAAGACAATGTCAGCTACTTGTGTCATTGTCAGTCTACGTGTCCTTTTCCTTCTATCAGCCTTCCTTGCTGTTCTCCTCTATCCAGCAGCATTAGTAAGTAACTTTTACCTTTTCTTCATTTTCTCCATCCAACAAAACAGAGCAGAGTCTCTGCATGTAAAGGAAGCCTCACAAGCAGTGACTGGGAGAACCTAACATGAAATGCTCTTTACTAAGCTGATTATTCTATAAATACAACAGATTGTTTCCTTTTTCTCTGAAAAATGGGTTATCAACTCCAAAGGAAGGCTGAGTATCAGGAAAATGAACAACAGCTTTGATCCAATACAGCCAATTCTGTTTTTTTGTGTCTGAAAGGACTTAAATACCCCTGAAGGAAACACAACAGTTTTGTGTTAGCAACCATATACCTCAGTATAAATCCTAAGCAACAAGCAGTGAAATAATCATCTTCTTGCATGTGTGCATGTTAATACCCTTAAAAACCAGAACTGGTAATCCAAATCCGGATCCTCTCTATTACTCCCAGCCAACCTGAAAGTCTGTTAACAGGGCAAACATTATTGCTTCCAAAAGAATGTTTTATCTTTCAATGGAAGAATCACCAGTATCTACTTAGGTTTTATCAAGACTGCAGACTGGAAATGGAGACACCACAGAGTATTAGCAAATCAGTTGCATGTTTTTCCTCATTTGTTCTAGTAATTTTCTGGATTTTGTTCTACCACTTCTAAAACACTGAAACACCAAATTAAATTGAAACACTGGTGCTTTAATAAAAGTAGTAATGGAAAACAGATATGTTTTGCATTATTCAATAAACAGTCTGGAAAAGTGCAAAACACTTATCAAGAGATCAAAAAACCCAACAGGCATTGAGGACCATCTTTCTTAAGATAGTAAGTTGTGTATTGCTGGCAAGTATTACAGAGTTTCTGCAAGTTAGGCCAAACTACCTTCGCTCTGAAATGAGAACACCTTCTCTGTTTACAGACAGAAGACAGCTGCAAGAGCCACTCTTCACTTTTCTCCAGTGCAAGGCTACAGCTTCATAGTTTGGTACCTCTGCAGCAATTTCCTTGCTCTCTGAGCTAAGATGCAAACAGGCACAGGAGAAGGTACTCAGGTACAACTCACTTCTTGAAAACCACGTGCTGTCTCCTGGAAGACACGGTGAGCCATAAGGGAGCATTGTTAAGCACAGTCCAGCTTGTATGCTGCTTGTTAGATCACAGTAAGCTTCAGTAAAACAATTTTAAATATGATTATCTACTTCTGCTGTCAAACAACAACTTGAATTTAGGAAGAATATCAATTCAAACATAGTAGCAATAGTTTTGGTTTGGTTCTCCATCTAAGTTTAAACTAGGTTTAAACTGAACACTTATGCAAAAGCACACTCAACGTACTGATTTTTTTTTAAATATCCATAGATCTTAAAGCCTACTGCTGGCTGTATTTCTATTTGCTTGATTATTTTTGTATACAAAAGACACACAATATAAATACCATAGTAGCTAACAACAACAAAATGCAGTCAAGTATGCATAATTTTCAATATAAAGAATGTTGATTAGTTTCAGTAAAACGGGGCAAAAGCTTGATGTACATCTGGCTAGCTGTTTCTGTTAGCACTATCTATTGGTACCTATTACTGCAGTGACACAAAGGTACGTACTACAAATGTCTTTAGTTGTCATGTTCACAAATCACTACTGTGGCTGACAGTCTTTGACTTAATGGGTGAATTTGACTGACGGGTGAAAGCATATATGTATACGTTTGTTGGTTTGCTTTTTTAAAAAGAGAATCCATATGTATGCTGAATAATATACGCACTAACATAGAAAAAATTTGGACTTCATAACATCAAAATATGTGTTCAAGTTTGAATGTTTCACTTGTCCAGTCTTGTTCAGAAAGTTATTTATGGATACTAGGTCACTGTCATGGGAAACTTAATGCACCGTAATCTAAGGGAATATAATTCACATGCAAAAGATTTGAGAACATAGGACTAAATTAATTTGATTTGCATGTTATACTTTTACACAATAATATGTTCCCAGTGACTACTCCTAAATTTATGTCTGAATTTGACTAAACAAATTAGACCTTCCTGGTACAAGGCATTTAGAATAGATGGACCAATGTTTTACCTGCATTTTAAAATTGAATGAAAAAATTGTATTTGCCAGCATTTCAGATGGAAGAAAAGAGATCTACTATACCATTTTAAACACCTGGACATGTGTGTTTGGGCCACGCACAAATGGACTGCTGCAAAATCAACAGCATCAGAAATAGAATCTCAGACTAGTTATGCACACACACCTAACTCACTTCAGGAGCAGAGAAAGGCTGATTTGCCTATTTGTCCACAAATGGTGCACCACAAGAGACTGCTGCTGCTCTGCCTACAGGATTGCAGATTATGCCAGAAAGTGGCAGAGTAGTAGATAAGCAGAAGCTAAGCAGGGTCAGGACCAGTTAGTACTTGGATGGGAGACTGCCTGGAATCATGGGTGCTGCAGGCTTTTGCACACAACATCCTTGTCTGTAAACTGGAGAGACATCAACTTGATGGGTGGACCACTCAGTGAATAAAGAACTGGCTGGATGGCCGCATGCAAACAGTTGTGGTCAATGGCTCAATGCCCATTTGGAAAGCAGCAATGAGTGGTGTCCCTCAGGGATCGGTGTTGGGACAAGTCTTGTTCAACATCACTGTCACTGACATAGACAGTGGGATTGAGTGCACCCTCAGGAAGTTTGCTGATGACATCAAGCTGTGGTTTGGTTGATACACTGGAGGGAAGGAATGCCATCCAGAGGGACCTTGACACGCTTGTGAGGAGGGCTGATGCCAATCTCATGAAGTTTAACCATGCCAAGTGCAAGGTCCTGCACCCGGGTTGGAGCAATCCCAGGCACAGCTACAGGTTGGGCAGAGAAGAGATTCAGAGCAGCCCTGCAGAGAAGGACTTGGGGGTGTTGAACATGAACCAGCTTCAGTGTGTGCTCAGCCTAGAAAGCCAACTGTATCCTGGGCTGCATCAAAAGGAGCATGACCAGCAGGTTGAAGGAAGTGATCCTGCCCCTCTACTCTGCTCTTGTGAGACCTTAATTGGAGTATTGTGTGCAGTTCTGGTGTTCTCAACGTAAAAAGGTCATGGAACTGTTGGAGCAAGGCCAGAACAGAACCATGAGAATGATCAGGGGACTGGAGGACCTCCCATATGAAGACAAGCTGAGAAAGTTGTGGCTGTTCAGCCTGGACAAGAGAAGCTACATGGAGACCTCAGAGCAGCCCTCCAGTACCTGAAGGGGGCCTACAAGGATGCTGGGGAGGAACTCCTCATTAGTGACTGTAGCAGCAGGACAAGGGATAATGGGTTTAAACTGAAACAAGAGAAGTTCAGATTAGATATAAGGAAGAATTTCTTTACTGTGAGGGTGGTGAGGCACTGGAACAGATTGCCTGAAAAAGTGGTGAATGCTCCATCCCTGGCAGTGCTCAAGGTCGGGTTGGACAGAGCCTTGGGTGACATGGTTTAGTGTGAGGTGTCCTTGCCGATAGCAGCGGGATTGGAACTAGATGGTCTTAAGGTCCTTTCCAACCCTAACTATTCTATGATTCTATGATTCTGTAACTTGCAGTAATTTACTGGCTGACTGCTACAGCAGTTAGTTGTTCTAAAAAAAAAAAGAAAAAACAACTTGGATTCTACTTCTTACTCCTTGGTCAAGGTCATTCATATTAACGAGCTCTAGATTAAATCTTAAATCTAATTCACATCAAACTCATTTCAGAATCCAGGTTATTTAACAAAAGCATGAATTTTAGTATTTGAAAAGCAAAGAAAAACTGCCATAAAGCTACAGATAGAAGATAAACCAAGAGAGAACAAAGGCAGATTTATTTTTACAAAAGTAGAAAAAAAAGGCAGGAAGAGGAGAAAAGGTCAAGATGTAAAATATGAATTAGGAAAGGTATCATGCTTCATTTATTGCCCTGATGTTCTGATATAAAATCTTAACAGGAAAGTGGCCACTCAGAAATACAGCAATGAAAGTTTTAAGTTTCCTGTAACAGCCTTAAACATGCTGCAAAACATCTGAACCCTCTTTAATAAGAAACATCTTATACAAAGATTTTTTCTGTAACTTAGATGAAATGGTAAAAACAGTAATTTTAGTAGATAAAATCAGGGATTTTAAGTAATCAGATAAAAAGAAGAAAGAAGTGAGAGCATGGAAAAAAAAAAAGAATGGAGTATCAGAAAAGAACAATCAAAACCTGACAAAAATCTTTGTCTTTGCCAGGTTACCCTCAGTAGGAAAAATAAAACCACTAAGAAAGAAAATAGATCACAAGATAATGTCAGAAGCAATATCACTATGATAATCAGATGCGTCTCATTTCATAGTTTGCTCCAGTTCCCCGGTTCTCTGTAGGAGACACAGGACAGTATCACTATTGAAAACAGTTAATCTGACATTACCTGCAAATAAAGTAACACATTTATTTTTTTTAATGGCCTTTTAACACTTCAGGTGATACTGATACAAGAAAAATACGCTGTTAATACCTGGATTTTAACAATTAAAACATGGGTCAAATTAAGAAAGATATTTAATTGCCTTTGATGTTATGTGACATTACATGAGAAAAAGCATAAAAACCTCCAGAGATTCTGCCAAAACATGTAAAATTTACTTGTTCATTTATTCATTCTTACTTATTATGAAGCTTCAACTGAAGTGTAGCATTCTACTTTGCTTTAGAAAAAGAAAAATATTTTAAAGTTTGAACAAAAAATAATTAACTTGTAACTTTCAACGTGCTTCCCCACTCAGCAAAAATCAGTTTGGCGTTTTCCTATCACTCTTAATTTAGCTCAGTTCCATTTGGCTATTGATTCTTCTAGCCAAAAAACTAGGATGAAATAACGTGTATGTTGGAGTGTGAGTTTACTTCAATGACACATGCATTCATTCTTTTTACTAGAGAAGAACCCTGTGCTTGAAACTGTTGACAACTATTCTGAATCTTGGTGTTCTATAAACTTTCTTATCAGTGGGAAATTTGTAGTGGCATATTTGTGTTTGAATTTCAGCCTGAATATAAAGCCACAACAAAGATCAAAAAGACTGCTGGAGTTCATCATATTTCAATTGCCTTTTCCTCATTTCATAGCTTACAGAAAAACATGTCACATTACTTTCTTTGCTAGTATCTATTTTATATAAACATTTACTTACACAAATGGAGTCTTTTGATCCATCTAACTGGGAAATGCACTCACTTGTTAGAATAATCCAAATCTGACATTTAAATTGGGTATATTTCATCTGTGTTTTTGCTTTTCCCCTACTCTTAAGGGACACCTGCACAGTGAAGAACACACAGATCTTGTTCATCCCTGATAAGCTCACAGAGGCTTAGCTATAATATAGTCTTGCTTAATCCTCATTGGTTTTGCCTACTGAGCACAAGGCTGTTGCCTTGACAACACAGCTGCTGTTGCCACAGCATCCAGAGCCACATGTGATGTCCAGGTTTACGGCATGGCCCAGCTGAAAATCTATTATTCAGTGCTATTTTCTACAAGTCAAGGCTAAAAATAAAATCAGTGAAAATCTTCCACATGTTCTATGTCTTCTCTTACAACCTTTCGTATTACTTATTACAAAGACATTCCCTTTATGAGATGGACACTTTTGACACTCAGGAGCCATGAGAATTCTCGGCCCACAGAGTTTAAGGGAATTCTTTATTCAATGCATGTCATTTACATGTGATATGCAAGTAAGAATTAATTATCAGGTGGTGATACAAGATGACAGACAGAATTAGAAAACGTATAAAAATGCAGGAATCTGGAAAGTAATGACATCACAAATGGAGACAATTCTACTTTTTTTAAACTTTTTGATCCCATCCCTCCCCCTGCAAAAAAAAGTAACTGACATATATTGTACCCAATGAACGGGTTTTGAACTTGAGAATCATGCTAGACTATGCAAAGCCTACCATATTTCTTATGCCTCATCTCACATCTTAGTCATGTCAGGCAACTGTATCCTCTTGACAGAAGTAAGGCACAGAATTTCAACATTACTGACAGTTAGGCATTGAAATAACTGCTGAAGGCTATGTGGAATAATGCATGAATTCTGGATGACTTTCAAGGTTGCACATTCTACTTTAAAAAACAGTAAGTGTATGAAAATTCTACAGCCACATACTATACAGAAAAGTTGATTTGATGATAAGAGCATTGTAACTCATTACGGAAGTTCAGAATAAATCAATATATAGTAATCTGTCACACTGGCAATTTTAAAGATGCATGTATTCTGGAGCTTCACAGATATAGAGCAGACTAGCCCAGAGCTACACATACAAAGTTCCAGTGCCCAGCTAAGTTTCTATGAAATGCAAGAATACCTCCTGTCTGTCTTCCCCTGAGTTCCTGGCTTATGTTCTCTTTGTATGAGGACACACACAGGTTGGTCCTTAGAAGTTACAGGTGTACTCATCACTTAACTCATGACTCTCCAGCAGTCAGACTAGTTCTAGAACACAACAAATCCATGTTTCTAAATTCTTCTCTTCCAAACAGGCTGACTGCAAGCAAACTGCCAAGTGGGAATGACCAACAGCCTGTACAAACTTCCTAACTCTGGAAATTTTTAGCAATGTCCTAGGCAAAACTCTACTCAGTTGTACAAAAAATAAACCAGCATGGACAACTGAATCTAGCATGGGGGAAAGTTTCCTGGCACTCCGTAACCTACTAACATTCACATAACCAAGGAAGTGAGACCTCATGTGGCATAAAACCTTCTGACCCTAGAGCCTGGGAGGTTGTTATCCTGCATTTACTGTCAATAAAGCAACATTGTTGTGAACAGCAGCACCAAACAAAATCTACTGAATATAGAACTAAAATAAAATGTAGCCTCTTTCAAGCATTATAAATAATAATAGTGGCCTGTGGTGTTTATAAACTCGAGAACAAAATGAGTGTGATGGAATTTAAAATGGAGAAACAAACCAAAAATTTGAAGCCAAAACCACGATTTGCACAAACAGAAGCCAAAAATCCTCTATTGTTTCAGAGGCCATATGTCCAAATTAGTGCTGTAAGTTGACTGATCATTTGACTCATCTCTAGTAAAACAAGCTGAGAATTTCGAATTAGCCTAGAGAACAAAGATTTCACAGGATATTTTTGTATTTTTTTCTGAGAAGGAGGAGCATTATTACAACTGCAAATAAGCAGATCTACTGAGCCTCTGATATTTGTCCTAGAAATATTTCAGAATGAGTATGAAGTAATGGTCAGCAAAAATTTGCGGAGATTGTACAAGCTGACCTATAAAGCAACTTGTACTACCTGGAAGTATACGGCTGCAAATAATAAATGAAATATAGCAAATTAGGAACGCAGAAAGGTAGACAGGTAACGGTTAATGCCTGATAAGTCACAGTCATAAAGCACTAACTGATAAGCACAAGATATTGCAAGCTGTAATTTATAATCTATCAGTTTCAGTTGAATTAGTAAGTTTCGGATCTTTTCTGGGTATATGACTTGTTCCAAATTGTTAAATTTAGATATTTGGATTAAAATTCTAGTTTCGTATTAATCAACAGCAAAAGTTTAATGAAAATCTAGAAACGGATATAGACAGGTGAGGAATAGAATTAATACAGAATCATACAATCATAGAATAGTTAGGGTTGGAAAGGACCTTAGGATCATCTAGTTCCAAACCCTCTTCCACGGGCAGGGGCACCTTACACTAAACCATGCCACCCAAGACTCCATCCAGCCTAGCCTTGAACACTGCCAGGGATTCACAACTTGGAGCATTCTCAACTTCCTTGGGCAACCCATTCCAGTGCCTCACCACCCTCACAGTAAAGAACTTCCTCCTTGTATCTAACCTGAACTTCCCCTGTTTCAGTTTTAACCCATTACCCCTTGCCCTGTCACTACAGTCCCTAATGAAGAGTCCCTCCTGAGCATCCTTAAAGGCCTCTTTCAGATACTGGAATGCTGCTATGAGGTCTCCACGCAACCTTCTTGTCTCCAGGCTGAACAGCCCCAACTTTCCCAGCCTATCTTCATACTGGAGGTGCTCCAGTCTCCTGATCATCCTCGTGGCCCTGTTCTGGACTTGCTCCAACAGCTCCATGTCATTTTTATGTTGAATGATCAGTACTACAGGCTGTAATCTCAGCAAAACCTTAATGAAATCATTATGAACTTTGTGCAGCTAGCAGAGCAAAATGATGGTAAGAAACAATGGTATGTAAGGGGATTACTGCATGAATTCCTATCTAGTGGGAAAGACAACAACAGAAAAAGCCAAAAAAATTATAATCTGAAAATTTATCAAGTGGGCAATTATTGCTGGCATAGAAAGGGAGGGAGGGAGTATCGGGGGGCAAGACTGAAATATTTGAAAAGAAGTTTTAAGGTGGATATGGAAATGAAATGGTGACAAGCTACACACAGCACCAATATTTTATATAAATACACACAGAATAAGGCTATGTATTTCAAATTTCAGAAGAAGGATTTTACAATAATTAAGAAAAAATGACAAAAAATAAAATAAATAAAATCTAAACAATGTCTTCTGTAGTCTGTAAATGTATTAGTTCTATAGCTGAATAAGGAAGGTGACGTTTTAAAAAGATTGTTCAGTAAGTATAGGTAAAATAAAATCGTAGTCAATCTAGCCAGATTCCTTACATCAAAGTTATGCAGTACTATAATGCACATGAGAGATTCTTTACAGAAAGTATTTTATTGGTTTAAATTTTTTCAGACTATTCTGACAGTGGCAAATTTTTTATCTGACTACATATCAACTAATCTAATACAAAACCAGTAAGCTGTTAAAAATCTTTTCGCGTGTGTACTGCCTTACTTAACAGAAACGCACTATGTGCCCAGAACAAGTTAGTGTTCTAACCTAACTTGCAAATTCAATGCTAACAACTGCAGAATAAGAATGGGCTGAAGATGGCATCCTGGCTCCATTACCATGTGGCAAATGCATTGCCAGGAACAAAGCAAGAAACAAGAGTGAGGTAAACCTGGAGAAACAGGGAGTTTTGTTTTGTCCCCTGCTGAACTGGAACTTTATCGTAGATGTTCACAGAAAGGTGACTTGGTGATTTTAATTCAGATGGAGCAAGAATAAAGTAAGCCAAGAAGCAGATAAAAGCTTGACCTCATGGTTAACAGATTTCAGATGTTAAAGCCTGAATAAGGCATTGCAATGGATCTTGTGGTAAAAACACTTGCAAGAAGATTTAATCAATTGACACAAGAGTTTGTTTCTTAGCAACACAGGTCACCAAGAATACATCACTTGACTCATATAATTGATCTTCTGTTGAATACAGTTAAATTTAGGTTTTCAAATTTTCCTTCTCAAATATCTGAAGTATACAAGCTTACATGACAAAAAAGATCAGCTTAGCGCAACTATGAACACAGCCTCTCTGACAATGACTTTCCATTTTCAGGAACAGTGGAACTGAAAATGTAAAGAAAATTATTGTAGGTTTGAGAGTTTCTGGGAGGAATTTGTTGTTAGTTTTTTTCTTAAACACCCAACAAACTGTAGCAAGTGTTCTCCATCTCTCTGGGCTGTATTTGTCAAATTAGACCTACAAATATAAAACTATGAATTCTATTGCTTTTAGAAGAAAAAGTATGATCTGTCTTATTTTCCTACAGACTTACAGGCTACATATTAAATAACCAATATAGATAATTGGGACCTCTGAAAGAAGGCATTAAGAGAGACAATATCAATTTTCTAAGACATCAAGATAGTACAGTGATAAGCTAGATACAGTAGGCCTAGTAGAATTAG
Organism: Melopsittacus undulatus; assembly: GCF_012275295.1. Taxonomy (NCBI): domain Eukaryota; kingdom Metazoa; phylum Chordata; class Aves; order Psittaciformes; family Psittaculidae; genus Melopsittacus; species Melopsittacus undulatus. The sequence continues at coordinate 12,810,113 of NC_047557.1, forward strand.
CACAATAAACCAAGTGCATTTGGTGAATACTACCTGTGCTTTAGTTTCCTCATGTTTCATAAATTAGAAAAAGTCTAAACCTCAAAATCTGAAAACTTGTAAAAACTTATTTTGAATAAAATACTGCCTATACTAAACTATTAATAATTCATTATCTGCTCATTTCAATGCTGGAAAAGCTATTGCTCACACAGATAACTGAACCACACAAAATTTGCATACTGCAGATGTAAGAGTGAAGAGAGACTAGGTGGCTTTCAAAAAATTACATTTAAAGTATTACTGAAAAGACTGCTCACCCTGTAAAGACTATGAGCACCTCGCACTATTAATACTCTGTGAAGTTAGTGTTATAAAATACTTTACACATTTAAAAAATAATGTAAATACACAACATAAATGGCAATTAGCCATCCAGACCTTAATGATACAGAAACAGAAGTCTCCCTAGGAGTGTCATTTTCATGAGAAATACAACTACATACAGAAAGACAGCTAAGGTTATTAGACAAAAATGTACCTATAGGGAAGCCAGAGTTGATTATTAGAGATTCTGAAACAGGTAACTGCAAACACAGCTTTATTTGCATCATGTATTTTACATCCATAGCAGATTAAAAAAAAAAACCTAAATCTATAGTCAGGAAAGGAACTTAATTTTCATAATGACCTTAAAAAGCACCAGCTGATAAACACAGAAAATAGTAACTATAAATGCTTAAAAAAGAATAAATACTAATATGACCAATCTAATTTCAAATTCTTTAAAAGAACGATTAGTGAATAAACAACAAGATTACAGTCTCACTCCTGTTGTAGGCTAGCACATACTGGGCAAGATAAAAGCAAAAGCAAAGTTAAGTGAATGTAAGGCTTTCTGCAACAGAAGAAGGAATAAGAAAGAGAAAAAGATAATTAACTGAAAAAACTTCAAACAATCAGGGTTAATTCATGTTTAACATTAACAACAAGATTCTTACCTGGTAGTTCATGTTTATATCCTTAAAAGAACTCCAAATCCCTAAGTTCATACAATTATATTCATGTAAGAGTGGAAATAGAAATGAGATATAAATATATTTATAATAATGTTAATGTATGGAAACCAATGCTAAAAATGAAGATACAAATAAAATAATATGTTGGTAACAATTACTATTTTATTACAATGAGGATTGTAAGTGAATGTCTTTCCTAGCACATATAGTAGTAGTATGCATCTTGCCAGCGAACTGATGTCATCATTAGAACGATGAACACCCCCTTCAAAAATGAGCTACCCAGGATTCCAAATCCATTGCCTCTTCTTGTCTTCGAACAATGTATTTATGTCCTCTCTACTGCAGTCCGGGCTACCATCCTAGCTCACCAAGAAATTCTTCTGAAAACTCTATTTTTATTTCCTGAAGTTATTATGAATGTACATTAAACAGACCAGCTGAAAGATGATGACACTCTAGTGAAAGTATTACAAATCTAATTCATAATTTTAGCCAGAAAAGCTAAGAAGGAAGTTTTCTTTTGTAATTTATTTGAAAACAGCTTTTCTGTACTAAATTAACTTATATTTTAAAGTAAAATTTTCCTCATGGTAGGAAATTCAACCAAAACAAAGCATTCCTAAAAATATAGAAAACAGTGAATTTTCTTTATCTACAACAGAAAAAAACAGAGATAAAATGGTTAGGTGACTTACATCATGTCACACAATCAGGAGTTTGGGCAATGGAAGGTCTTGCTTCACCCTTCTTGTTTCAAAAACTGGATTCTTTCAGCTGCCAGTATCTGAAAGAAGAATTAAGCATTGGTTAAAAAGGGAGCTGTAGTACTGACAGATTTTCCATTTCCTGAAAGCCGGTGTAGCTGTCAGCATTACAAAATGCATTTTTTAATGAGATGGTGATAGATTTTTCTTTTTGTCATAATTAATGATGCCTTGTCAGGTGTGTTCAAGTGATTACCAAAAGTCTAACAGCAAAATGAAGCAACCCAAATAGCCAGCATTTCCACATACCTGTCATACAAGTTTTCAGTCACCACAGCTCCAATTTCAATTCTTGTATCATAATTAACCTTCATTAGGACAACATTACAACATGCAAGTAATTCCACTAATCTTAATTGTCTCACAGTAGTAATTCATATTTAACTACCTGCTTGTCTCTATATTCCTTCCTTACACTTTTTCTACACAACAATGTTTTTTTTTTTTATTGCATTGTTATAAAGACATTACATACTTCAAAGAATGAAGTTTCCAGATGTGGCCAGCACATTGTACAAGGAAACACAGACATAGTAGTATCTTTTCACCTCATCTCCCTCCCACTAAAGTAGGTGTTCTAAAAAGCACTACCAGAATCTCAAACTCCTCAGTGATGGGATATGCCATGTTAAATTTGTAGAATTTCAGCATCCTTTTAGATGCAAATGGAGAAATAAAATCTACACAATGTCTTATATCATCTGCAAAGTAACACTTTGTAACAGGCAAAATGATTGTCTCTGGTTGATGGAATTAATAATTTTAGAAAACATTACTAACTTAGAACAATTCAACTAATGTAAACCAAAATATTCTTCACAATGAACACACTTCAACACAATGCAGCAAATCTATTACAATTTCCTACTAAGAAATTAGAGATTCAACAGTGTTAAACACATTGTATCTTTTTGCATTTTCAGAATTAAACAACACAATAAAATTCCATGCCAGAAAATTCATCCTTACAGCGATTTCAGTGCTGTTAACTTAAAAAAAATAGAATGTCTTAAGATTATTAGATAAGCAGTACTCAAAGTTTAGAAAGCCCAGGGAAGTAGTTATATGCGTCAACCAACTTTTTTTGCTAGGCAGTATATTATTACCTGAATATACTCAAAGAATTACTAGTTCTAACAAATTTGAGGAAGTCTGACAAAAATGATCAATACTGAGAGAAAGAAAGAGTTAAAGAACAGGATATGGATTTTTTTATTTTTTCAGTTCTAGACATGTTAAGCAAAAATAGCTAATAGCTTGATAATTATTTGATAATCACTGGATCTGAGTTTGCGGGTCAGAAGTTTTCACATTAGTTGCAGTGAGAAGTAAGATGTATCACCAAGAATGAAAAATATTTTAAAATAATTGTTTTATATGATATTTTGCTGATTGTCCAGAATTCTTACACCCTTGTTAACCAGCATATTAAGTACACCACATCTTATACAGTCCAGCTTTTCAACATGCAGTAACAGCTGACGAAACAGTGGTCATTCACTTGCAGCTACTAAGCAACAACGAAAAAAAATTTCTGCTTTCCTGTTTATTATTGCTTTCTAGGTTCATAGTTTCAATGTCACTTCATTTTCAGTTTTTCAGAAATGTCGAAGTTTTTATTAACAGATTACAGTCATAGTTCAATAATCTTACATGATTTAAAAGACTTCCTAATGAAAAATATAAGCCTATATAAATGATTAAAAAAAACCCAAAACAAACCACAAATAGGTTTTTTTCTGTCTTCCTGACTGTACAGCAACTGGACGTTTTGTAATCCTGATGTGCTTACTATCTGTAATATTCTAATAGCAACAGGATCAAAAAGACTGGAGCAAATGTAATATATTTGTTTCCCATTACAGTCTTCACAATGTTATTAGAGAAGATGAACCCTCCCTAAGCAGAGGGTTAAAAATATTTACAACTGGTCAGTAACCATTTCATCTAAATAGCTGGTCAGGCCTAAAGGCAAGAAACACACTGATACAGTACAGAATGTAATAGCAAATTCCAGTACTCTCAACGTGAAGAAAAAAAAAAATTAAGGATATTTAAGAAAATTTTATGACTCCCATAAGTTAATCACAATAGGCATCCCATGGTCTTGAGGTCCTTTCCAATCCTAACTATTCTATGATTCTATGATTCTGCCCATTTCTTTGCCTAGGATGTTTTCTTTCAACCTCCATGACCAATATAAATCTCCCTCTTGCCCCCTTTCTTCTTTTCTTCCACCTCTGTTATTGTTGTATACATCCTTTCATCCTGTCCAGCAAACCCTAGCTTCTTCAATCTTACACTTTTATCACAGCTGCCACTCTCTCAAGCAAAGTTACTCTCTACCATCCCCTGGCTTCCTCATTGCTTAGTGTCCCCTTCATGACTCCAAGTCATACCCTCCTCGTTCACTATTTTCTTGACTATAAAACCATCTTCACAGTTGCATGGAACCTTCCCTCCCTCTTCCCCCAGCACCTCTCCCCAACAGAAATGCTGTGTTTTCAATGGAAACTGGCTTGACTTTTACTTTTTTAATATAGAGTGACAGGATACCTCTTGCCTTGTACATTAACTTGGTATGTGCAATACATATATCGTACTGTTCCAGTACAGGTCCTTTTCCTATTTTTAAGGTTTCATTTAACAGTAAGAAGTAAATTTTGCACTTCCAGAAGTACGCAAAGAGGTGGCTTTCCTGTCATTTTGCTGGAATTAGCACTGCATATCTTGGAGGAGGGGTTGAAAACATAAACAGAGAAGGATACATTAATGGAAAAATCCAAAGAAGGAAGAAAGAAACAAACTGCTCCTCATATCTCCTTGTGATGTTATAAAATAGTGTATTTGCCATTCTTGGTTGCTGCAAAAAGTATTTAATAATTTGTCATATCAATGGGCTAGAACATGTCTTGGGGCTTCTAGTCCTCAGGGAAAGAAAATTTTGACTGCTACAAGATCGATCAGATTAGTTAAGTCTTGTTTTCTGATGGTGAACAGCCAAATTTCTATCCCGGTCATATGCTCAGAAGTATAATGGTGATTGATCTGCTGTGTAATTCACACACAAACTCACTATTTGGTTTATCTACTGTGACATAATTACAAATGCAAACCATACTATCTGCTAAGACAAAGATGCACAGTTTTTCTCATTCCTGTCTCAAAGACAGCACAAGTTTAGCCAACCCAGAATTTAACAGACAGTCAAAGATTTTGTGATTACATGTGCAAAACTTTTGGTTGCTCTGGCTGCTGCAGAAAACCCCTGCTGAACTTCAAGACTCAGTTGTTCGTGCACCTAAAGTAGCTTCCCTGCTTTGAATTATACACCAGCATCATTAGTCCTCTGGTGAAATGACAGAGGGATTTGAAGCGTATCTACCCAACTACACTCCATAGCAATTGCATTTCCAAACAACCATGTTCTCTAATTTGGTAGGGGAACAACTTACCTGTGTTCATGGCTGAACAACAACAAAAGTTTAATTAATTCTGCTGCCTGGCAGCTTAGTCCATAATAACTTTTCCAGAAAATGAAAAGGAAGTAAATATAAGTTGCTATGAAAATCTTGTTATCTCATTCAAGCTTCCTTTTTAGCTCCCTATATGTGGAACCTATATTTGTAGTCAATTTCATGAGCTCTCAAAATCTGATGTTGAGTATTCTCAACAAATACTCTTGCATAATATTATACAGGTAGTATTTATCAGCAACTGCTTAGAGAAGTTTCAATTGTACTCAACTTCATTTAACTAATTTGCTATAACATTTTTAAGAATGCTACATGCAAATTATACATGCTGTTTTGTTTGTGATGTTACAATTAGTATCTACCATCTTGAGCCAAGACAGGCAAGCTAACTGGGTTACTGCAAACAATAATGTAATGAGTAATGTCATTAATGTGTCTAGATGAAAAGCTGCACAAGATCAATAACAAGTTCTGGAAAAATTAGTCCAGGTGCAAGATAAGGTGTAAAATACAGCCAAGAGAAGCTAAATTGAGAAATATTTTGTAGAGATGAACAGAAACTTAATCCTTTCAAATGGCAGACTAACAGAGGTAATGAAAAAAGTGCAGCTCTTTGTTTCATAAGTAAAACTATAATTAAATGCAATTAAAGGTTTAAACCAGCATGAATCAGATTGAATATTAACTGCCAAAGTTTTGGTCAAATTAATATCTGAAGAGCAATTGGCATTATCTACAGATCACTACTGATATGACTACCATGTCAATAATATATACTAAAATTGATGGCAAGGATTAGTTTAGACTCATGCCATGTTCCTTTTTTGGTTCTGCTGTTACATTAAGTAGACAGAAAGAAATTGAATTTTGTAAGAAAGCTATGGTTATGCTATGTAAACCATATGTGTTACATAGAATGTACATCATGTATTATTCAGATTTTAATTTTTTATAAAATAACTCTTTCTTGGTACATTCAGTTCATCATCTAAACAATATTCCGTAATGCTTTGTAAGTCTCCAGAGGCAGCTGCTCAAGACATAGTGTACCCCTGTTTTGATCCATCTCTTCAAAACACAGATCAAATAGTGCAGGGACTGAGACTGTCATCATGATGTTTTCCTTGACTCCACAATCGCAAAGATAACTTCTTCAGCTCACCTTAACCGATTCTGGGAACAAATTCTGACTCACTGCATACAGTGAGCAGTTTGAAGTGCAGCAGCAAAACTCCTCTCACCCATCTATACTTTATTCAGAGATCCAGACTTGGCTATTGATGCTCTGTATCAGTTATGAAAAAGCCAGTTTTGCTTAGTGTGTAAGAAATACTAATTCTACTTTTCAGGTTCACAGGGGGGTAACCACACAGTCTTAGAGGTATATTATTCCTTATGAACTTAAAAATGGCTCGTTTTCTAACAGCTGCATTTGCAGTGAGGTTTCCTTTGATTTCAAAATCATGTGCTGTCTTCATAAAAAAAAATAAAATTGACAGCATCAAGAATTACAAAGTTCACATTATCTCTTACAGCAGGTTACTGTTCTTCATACACAGTTAAATTACAGGTTACCAAATAATTTATTACACCAGCTTAGTGAACATAATTTCTTTTCTAATGTCAATACAGTATTATTAAAAAAAAAGTTGGAAAATAAACAGACTTTTATGTCAGTTCAGAATGAGTTTTTTCTCTCCAATATTACTGCTCTTCCCTGTTTTGACAACTGCTGTTAGAGATACTCATTTTGTCCCAGGACCAAGAAAACCAATTGCAAAATGCACCACGTAAACCACATTTTATTTTTTTTAAATGTATTTTTTGAAATAAGTCTTTCTTATGCACTAAAAAAAAAGCAACTAACACAGTAATGACGAGTTGTTTTCACACAACTCTAGGGTACAGATATATGTATCTGATTTATATATGCTTACATACATATATACATATACACGTAGATGTGTATTCACTAATTTTTATTCTGAAATACACAAAAAAATCATATACTTGATCTATCAATGTTAAAAAAAAGAGGAAAATACACCATTGCCTTTATAATCATTTCACCTGCTTCCAAAATTTAAAGTGTGCAAAAAAGTCCATATTCTGAAAGAAAATGGTTAGCTTTGCATGACTGGAAAGCAGGCAAAAACCAAACAGAAAAATCCCTATACAAAGAATACACAAAACCATGTCCACTCATAACAACATTTAATTTAGCGCTTCATCTAAAAACATTCCAAGGAAATACAAAAACTTACAGTATATACAATAACAAATTTAAAAGCAAAAGTACATGTATTATGTTAGAACTTATAATGAAAAATACTCTTTCAGATTGACTGCTCTGGCATCAATGAGAAATAGGTAACACACAAGACAGGACAGAACAGGAGAGCTCTAGGCTGCTAAGTTTCTCTTAAAGTTTAATTTCTTTTAAGTAAACACAGCCTAACATAGAATTACGGACTACTGCTTTAAAAGACTCTAATATCAGATCCACTTCCATTGCTGTCAGCCACTTTAATGTAAAATATCCAGAAGATAAACCTGAATTAAGAAAAACTTGGCACTCACTGTACCTAGCAAAAAGGACAAAGAATTTTGATGAAACCCTGACAAACACATTACAGTTAACACTAAATAAAAGATTGCTGGGCAAGACCAGCAAAGCAGCACAGTTTACATAGCAACAAATATGGTCTACATCTGCTAGTTTAAGCTGTGGTGATTTCCAGAGATTGTTCCTCAGTTAAATGATAGGCCACAGCACGTTTTTACAGGGACACTAAAATAGGTGGACAGCTCAGTAACTTGTGGATAGCACACTGAGAATTAGTCCCAAGTTATATTAACTGATGAGCTGCTACAAATAAAACATGTTTAAAGTCAAATGCTAAACTAAGAAAGAAAGAAAAAAAAAAACCCCAAACTGGAAAATACATTTTAATCTTCACCTCATGCATGTTCTCAGGCACCATTATCTCCCTGTGTTTAAATTCTATCATAAATGGATTTCTGAGTCATGATGAGGCAATACACAGTAATTACTGGTAATAAGTATAAATTACAATGTACAATCTCCTACTCCATTTAAACATACTGTCTGCCTATACAAGCCATCAAAGCACCAGACCTGCCAGAAGTGAGATCCAGTATATTGATTATAACATCAAGTCAAGCTGGTTCCTAATGATCTAGCAGCTAGCACTTTGTTCTGAGGATTAGAGATTTGTGTTCCAGAATTTGATTTTATCTTATTTACAATATAAGCACAAAATTCATGCTTTACCTTATATGGAATTGTAAGCAAAAAGTACTAAATTGTGTAAGAACAGAAATAAAACTGTTCATATATATATAAAAAAGTATCTAAGTTTACAACTTGATTGAAAGTGTATCTTCAAATGAAAAAATTAGTGGCACAGTACTCTAGCCAAACATTAAAGGAGAAGATAATCCTAAATCCTTAAAGTAAATTGCATTGTATCTCAACAACAAATTACTATATACCTGTTCTGGCCAGAAGCTAGAACAGTATAAACAGATGTCTTTTTGGGGCCCAAAAAACCAGCCAAGCTAAGCCTTTGAAGTGCGTGTAAGTGGGATACATAAAAAGTAAACTTTAGTCATCTTTCCACCAAAAATTACTCATCACTAAATCCTTTCTTAGCTTTTTAAATTACCAACATTTTAAGGATTGAGCAAGGAAATACATCAACGTTTTCCATCTAAGCAAATAGCCCCACTTTCTTTAATCCTCTTTTCTCTCTCAGAGCACTTTATTTTCTTACTGCTCATGAATGGACTATAAATTAAAATTCCTGTGCTTCATCTATTTTATTATTCTGATTTTTCATTTATTTTACAGCTTCACACTAAAGATTCTAGTAAAAATAGTGACCTTAAAAAACAAGCAAAAATTTTTAAAAAAATTAACCAGAACCTCTTCCTTTATTTTTTTGCACATTCCAGTTTACAAGTCATTGCTTCCATTCTCTAGTAAAGTGGCAACATTTTTCTATGAAAATATGTCCAATACAGAAAATCTGCTTTAATGAGGATTGCTTCAATAATAGTTGTGTAATCTCCATCCAGAACCTAATTTTAATGATTAATGGTTTAATCTTACTGCTTTAACATACTTGCTAACTTGAAGGTGTTGAAACATTTCCCAGCTTTCAATGTGGTAGCAATACAGCATGCATGTGTTTCACACCACATAATGGAAGTGTTTGTCATACTCCAGAACACTGGGGTAAATCCAGATTCAGTAAGCCATTTGCTAGCAAATTTCTGTTTATCTTAGGTAAATTATGTGTCAGCAAAGAATGGGCCCAGTGGTTATTTACTATGATATACATGCCTTTTTGGGCCTTGAATTTTATCCTGCTCAAAAATGACAATACTTCACAAAATAACATATGACATTTTAGGGCCTTAAACTTCACTTCTTTGATCATACAGTTAAGATTTACACACATTTTTTATATGTAAATATATATATTTTTTTAGTTGCTGCAAATTGTTAAAGCTGCTGACACAACTTGCTAGACTTCATAATACTAGGGCAAAACCATTTCCCTTAAATGCATACATTCTCTTTCTTTTGTGATGATATACTGTATCTTGAGTTTAGGAGTTTTACTTACAGAGCCAAGGTCTGATGTAAAACTCATTATTATACGAAGACTTCCTGGAAAAATAGTGAGTTTTACAGACCGTATAAAATGTAGAAGAATTTTAGGCCTTCTAGTATTTTTGAAAAATGAAATAAATATGAAAAGAAATGGAATCTGAACTGAGTCAAGCAGAAAAAAAATCCTCACTTCAGTGAGGCAATATAAGAATACATAAGAGAGATAACAATAAAAAATGTAAAGGACAATGAGCAGGTCTTCCACAGGAGAAAACAAAAGCTGACAGAATTAAAATACTCACAAACTTACTCATAAACAGTGGTCAAGAAAAATTATAGCAGTAAAAGTTGAACAAAGAGGAGAAAATAAGGAACACACCAGAAAGTAGAGGCCAGCGAAATACTAAGACTCAGCTAGGGTGTGAAATGGAACTTAACACAGAAGTACAGTGGTTTTTTAAAATATTTTTATCGTTAGGAGTTTTGCCCTTTCACAAATCAGGGTTTGAACTCCTACTACATTTTTGTCCCAAACACTCTTCCAAAGAATTGCAATTAGAGCATTAAGAATGTAAACAGAATGTGAACAGGATGTGCATGGCATACATACTGTGAGTTATCAAGAAAATTAGGATAAATAAGGTTTCCAACAGGACTATTACACCATAGTATCAAGTTCTTGATACATACAAGGACAATGCACCCAAAAGAAGAAATTATATAACTTAAAATTTTGCCCTGTCTCAACTTCCCTTCTGATGCTTCAATATTGAACCTGACCTTAGAAACTGGGGCAGGTCTTTCAAGTACATAGAATCATAGAATAGTTAGGGTTGGAAAGGACCAACCTTACAGCCTTCTATGAGGAAGCAATTAGGTGGAGGGATGATGGTAGAGTGGCAGATGTGGTTTTTCTTGATTTGAGTAAGGTATTTGATATTGTCTCCCACAGCACCCTTATAGATAAGCTAAGGATGTGTGGGCTTGATGATCAGGTAGTGAGGTGGATCAAGAACTTGTTAAAAGGAAGAAGGCAGAGAGTTGTGGTCAATGGGGCAGAATCTAGCTGGAGGTCTGTGACTAGTGGAGTCCCTCAGGGGTCAGTGCTGGGACCAGTGCTGTTTAATATCTTCATCAACGACCTGGAGAAGGAACTGAGTGTACCCTCAGCAAGTTCACTGATGACACTAAACTGGGAGGAGTGGCTGACACACCAGAAGGCTGTGTTGCCATTCAGCGAGACCTGGACAGGTTGGAGAGTTGGGCGGGGAGAAACTTGATGAAATTCAACAAGAGCAAGTGTAGAGTCTTGCATCTGGGGAAGAACAACCCCATGTACCAGTACAGGCTGGCGGCTGACCTGCTGGAAAGGAGTGAAGGGGAAAGGGACCTGGGGGTCCTGGTGGACAGGAGGATGACCATGAGCCAGCAATGTGCCCTTGTGGCCAAGAAGGCAAATGGCATCCTAGGGTGCATTAGAAAGGGTGTGGTTAGTAGGGCAACAGAGGTTCTCCTCCCCCTCTACTCTGCCTTGGTGAGGCCGCATCTGGAATATTGTGTCCAGTTCTGGGCCCCTCAGTTCAAGAAGGACAGGGAATTGCTTGAAAGAGTCCAGCACAGAGCCACAAAGATGATGAAGGGAGTGGAACATCTCCCTTATGAGGAGAGGCTGAGGGAGCTGGGTCTCTTTAGCTTAGAGAAGAGGAGACTGAGGGGTGACCTCATCAGTGTTTACAAATATGTAAAGGGTGGGTGTCAGGATGATGGAGCTAGGCTTTTTTCAGTGATATCCAGTGATAGGACAAGGGACAATGGGTGTAAACTGGAGCATAGGAGGTTCCATGTTAACATCAGGAAGAACTTCTTTACTGTGAGAGTGACAGAGCACTGGAACAGGTTGCCCAAGGGGGTTGTGTAGTCTCCTACACTGGAGATACTCAAGGCCTGCCTGGACAAGTTCTGTGTGATGTACTCTAGGTTACCCTGCTCTTGCAGTGGGGTTGGACTAGAAGATCTTTCGAGGTCCCTTCCAACCCTTGGGATTCTGTGATTCTGTGACCTTAAGATCATCTAGTTCCAACCCCCCTGCCATGAAACTAATGCAGCAACAGTACGCAACATGATGCCAGAAGACAGGTTAGAATAACACTGTGATAAAAATGTAATTGTGACTTTCTCATCAGGGTAGCAGGGAACAGCAATGCCTTATGATAGGATTAATAGGTTACAAAGCTCAACAAAAATGAATGTGAAAATTATTGGAAAATTACACCTCTGTAGCAGCTGCTGTTCTATATGGAGATGCATCACATGCAGGATGGAAATCTCTACTTCTAATCTTATAAAAAGATTGGGAATAGTAGCTCAAAAATACAGAAGAGATGGGGACAAAAGAAACATTATCTAAATATCAAGAACTGTCATAAGGAAAGCAGTGTTACTTCCTGATTTTCACAGAAAAACTGAGCCAGAGATATCTATAAAAAACTGCTATATTAATTCTCTTCTCTCTGAACGAACAAGATGATGGATGATTGTCAAAAGACAATAGAATATTTCAGTTAGAAGTGACCTACTGAATGTTTAAATAAGTTGTACTTACATAATTATTCAAATTTGAAAAGTATGTCATGAAGGAAGAAAAATATTAAATCAGTGAATTACATTAAGAATTCAGAAAAAAAAGGTACTTAATTTTAATTCAAATGAGTAACTATGGGAAAGAAACTACATTGGGACAGTAGGAAATCAATCACTGTATTTACTTTCATTAGTATTTTGAAACAGTGAACTATGTGTTTGTGAAAGAGCTTTAAAAATCATTGGATGTTTTAAAACACATGATTGCACACACACACAATTTAGAAATATTTTTTCTTCTGAATCTTACAGGATTCTGTAAAGCTGGGTGTCATTGAGGCAGATGGGATAGTCTGACTTCCCAAAATGCCTTTTAATTTTCTCCCCAAGTTCCTTTGGGATGCTTGTGACCACCAATATCCATTCCCACCAGGGTTAAGCTAAAAAAGCAAACTGTATTCCTTACCTTTAGACACAAAAACCAAATCTTGAAACAACTGAATCAAAATAAATATGAATTTAACTGCTGCATTGTCTTATTTTGTATGAATGAATGTCATGGTCTCTAAGAAAATTATTATTATGTGGCAGTTACATTTATTTGCTTCTTGCTTATCTTTGCTATTCCTGTGCTTTCCCTATCTGGTTCCTGTCTCACCATGGAAGAGAAATTGTTAAAATATTCCCTAAAAAGCTCCCAAGGCAGCTAATCACAGGAAGCAATTGCATAATTCCAGGAACAGAATTATATGAATCTTAGGTTCCACATATGTTATGAAGTAAATGATGAGAAAATGAACACGAGCTGGCTTCAGTGTGCGCTTGCAGCCTGGAAAGCCAATTGTATCCTGGGCTGCATCAAAAGGAGCGTGACCAGCATGGCAAAGGAGGTGATCCTGCCCCTCTACTCTGCTCTCAGGAGACCTCACTTGGAGTATTGTGTGCAGTTCTGGTGTCCTCAACATAAAAAGGACATGGAACTGTTGGAACAAGTCCAGAGGAGGCCACGAGGATGATCAGGGGACTGGAGCACCTCCAGTATGAAGACAGGCTGAGAAAGTTGGGACTGTTCAGCCTGGAGAAGAGAAGGCTGCGTGGAGACCTCAGAGCAGCCTTCCAGTATCTGAAAGAGGCCTATAAGGATGCTCAGGCGGGACTCTTCATTAGGGACTGTAGTGATAGGACAATGGGTAATCGGTTAAAACTGAAACAGGGGAAGTTCAGGTTAGATATAAGGAGGAAGTTCTTTATTGTGAGGGTGGTGAGGCACTGGAATGGGTTGCCCAAGGAAGTTGTCAGTGCTCCATCCCTGGCAGGGTTCAAGGCCAGGCTGGACGAAGCCTTGGGTGGCCTGGTTTAGGGCAAGGTGTCCCTACCCATGGTGGGGGGGTTGGAACTAGATGATCTTAAGGTCCTTTCCAACCCTAACTATTCTACGATTCTATGATTCTAAATTATTACTTTTTATATGTACAGGCCATACAAATAAATGAGATTAATATGACACTGTATATAAGTCTGTCATAACATTCACTTCTGTTTTAAAATTAAAACTATTTTTCTGTGCTTCACCTGGCCCATTTAATATTATGCATTAATCTGTTAAAAATACCAAACAACAATCAAATCAAACTTTATTCAATTTAAAATAACGTAATGAACAGTATCTTGCACTTGCCTTTTACAGGCTTGGGCTTTTTCTTATTCCATATAGAATGAAAAATTAAGCCATCATAAAAATCAAAAAGTGTACACCTAAATCTTGGAAAGGCACCTTTCATTAAATGGAGAGTAACAACTACTCTGTTTCTGTAAGATTTTTCTGATGCATGCAGAATATATGGATTATGTGTTGGCAGCAGCTATGAGCTTTAGTGAAAGAACTTTCTGCTACTGTCTATTGTCAAACTGGCCAAACAATAGAATAAGTCAACTTCATTAATGTATTTTACTAGCTACCATGCAGCGGAATTCTTGTCACAGAAAAAGCAATGATTTTTAAACTGGAAATGAAAAAAATTATTAAAATGTTACGAGCAGCAAGAACTACATTCAAAGCTATACTAAATCTTCAAATCCTCTTTGTAACAGAATTTCAAAAAAGAAGAAATTCTACTAGCAACTCACTTCTACTTGTATAAAAAAAACATTTTACATCAGTAGCCACTGTTACGACTGTAGTCGAAAGAGCTATTTTGAATACAGCCTGAGCTGTATTTTGTATTGTAGGAGAAATAACAGTATGGTGAGAGGTAAAACAAGAGAAAGGGCAGAATAAGCTTTACTGTCAGATCACCAGTGAGAAGAAAAAAAGAGCAGTAATGTGCCAGATCACCTCTTTACTGACACTTGAAGACATTCTACCTGAGTATATATCTTGACTAACATTACCTGAAAGTCAGTGAGGTTTTCAGAAGGGACAGGAAGAAATAGGTGCATTCTTGATATTGTTAATGATTCAGTCTGACAAATGCTGCTACTGTGCTGCTGAAAAGGAACTTGTCATTGGTACCATTTCTTTGGAAGCATTAATTCTGCATAAAAAGCTAAACATACTGATGGCGAATCCTAAGGAGAGCAAGAAGCTTTTGAAACCCGAGCGCAGAAAAAGATGTGCCAGACTTCAAATATAAATTGTGTAAGATAAATTAGAACTTACAGGTTCAGAGTAAGCTACAATATACATAGGAACACAGGCATATTATGCAAATTTGAGGTTACATGATCAGTGGTTTCCCAAGAAACAGAATGTGCATAGGAAACTTGGTAGGAATGAAGGATTAGGGCAGCAGATGAAGATCAGAAGACAGGCACATCATCAACCTTAGGAATATGAAGAGGGAAATAAATGGACATATATGTGTAAGACTAACTCTGATTGCAGGACAGACTAAGAATCCATGGCTTGAAAAGAGTTTGAAATTGGAATAAGTGGTAGGATAGCTGGAGAAAATCAGAGGCAGAGTACCAAACTAATTTAGAGTCTTACTACTGGCTTGACCACAGAGTGGTCTATGTTGTTGAATGACTTGAAGTGATTCAACAGTAACAGCAAGGCAGTCATTGCTCTACAACACAAATTCATAACAGTTATAATTTGTCAGTTCTCTAAAAATGTTTATTTGTGCCACAACTTAGAGCATGAACAGCTGAATGGCTCTTTGCATCTTTCATTAGTGTCTGTATTCAGTCATTCTATATTAAACTTTTCCAGAGAATTTCATTAATTTTAAGGCCAATTCTTTATTCCATCGTTTAAATATTCTAGTCAGATCAGATGCAGTAAAAAAGAAAGTTTCTGAATAAGACAAAGATATTGTTAAACAAAATTGTAATTCAGTAGCCATTAAACACAAACACAACACTATCCCTATCATCATCATCATCAACTCTTACATCCAATTAAAAAAACATCTATTGAATTATCCTGAGAACAAATTCATACTGGCATAAGATGAGAGAAATGTGCAACTTGAAAGCTAAATCATTATTATAAAAAAGAAAGTCTACACATATCTTCTCATAAAACTAAATTATATATACAAGCATTATCATGCCATTATTATTAATTTATTGTTAAAAGCAGCAATTGGGCATGTTAGACCATGGTCTCTCCTTTAACTATATCAACATCTTTTTTTTTTTTAACTAATTATAGCATCAGCTTTACCCTAATTAGCTAACAACTGTCAATTAAAGAAGAACTGTGAAAGCCTGGTATTCTACCAAGAACATTTCCAATGTACAGTTGGCCAGTGTTCTCTTTCAACATAATGAGAAAGAACAAGTATCCAAAGTTTTTAAGTGCTGGCATTAATTGCAAGAATGCTAGCCAAATTCCAGATTACTCAGTTACATTATGCTTACTTGCACCCTCTCCACACTAGTCTTCATTTTATATCTTAAAAATATAACTGAACAAAACTGTTAGTGCACAATAGCTGTTCTAGTTCTCAAAAAAGAAAAAAAAGGCAGCTGCATCTCAGTAGCAGTGAAAAAACAAAAGGATTCTAATTACATTACATATGTACTTTGCAAATTCTAGACAAGAGCTACAGTGAAAGAACATAAGACAAATGATGCACAGCTAAGAACGTTTATTGAAAAATAAAGATATAATACTAATTCCAAATACTATTCAAAATGTATCAGGCCATTGCATATAAAATAATGCATTCATAAAATGATAAACTCATGTTTTGTAACTGTCTGGAAAAGTCTGGTCTTGGTTTGTATCTCACAGAAACACTATGCCAGAGACTGAATTCAACTCTGCATGACAAAAATGAACCATCTGAATTTTACTTATTACTTAGCTGCCCTTTAAAAAAAAGAGTAAAAGAATAAACGTGGAAACAGCTTTCATGTATCCATACGAAGCATATGACCATTCTGTGCAGAAAAGGATGACTACAAGAAAAATGTTGACATAATTTAAATTCTAACTATGTTATGACACATATGTGTGTGGATGTGGGTAATTATTGTGAATGACTGGAAACATCCTTTGCCAGTATGTTTTACATACAATTTCCTAAGGCAGAGAAATAGTGAATCAAAATTTCAAGGCTCTGTTCAAGAAACTGAACTAAGGCAATTTGTGTTACCTTGATCCCCTTGTTCCATCCCTAATGGAACCCTCTTAAAGGGGTGAGCTAGCTAACTGTACCAGTCACATTTCTTGTCTCAATTCCACCCTGTAATCTTCAACTTTTTTTTACCCCTTGCCTAGTCTTTCAAAGCTGCTCCTAACTACTACATGCAGACTGATCACTACGGGATCACTCTGTATGCCAGAATACTCACCTTTCTGATGGAAGAAAATGTATCACACAGGTATTAAAGAGAGATTGATAATGAAACCAAACAAAAATTATTAAGAAAAATAAGTCATTCAAAAATGGGTAATCAATTCAGTAGCATCACAGTGACTCTTCAAAATAAAAATGCCCTTAATTTTCTATTCCTTTGTTTTAAAAACTTGCTTAAAGCTGTATCTAACTCCCCATAATTTACCATGTCCTTAAGACATGTATTTACTCATTATGCAGAGAGGTTCTTATAAGCTTTCTACTTCCTTTAATTTCCTTATGTGGATTTTCATTCTGTTAGCCAGTTAGGTGCTTTATTTCCATCACTTGCACTGAGCTTTTACTGTTTTGAAGCTTTCTGGATAAAGTGTTCCTTTGCTCTGGAAATGGATAACCTTAAAGCCATAGAATCTCTTCAAGAACTGTCAATGAAAGAGAGTAATTATATACACTTGAAAAAAAAAAGGGGGGCAGGGGAGGGCTGCTTCAGTAAGTCTTTAAAATTCTTACGAATTAAACCAAACAGCATCAGTATTTCAGACATTATTCAATATTGTACGCCACAACTCACTGTGGCATATAGTGATTCCCAACAAATTATACTGGAGACACTGAACTCTCATTTGAAGCTGAAAAATTCTTCAGAACTTGGCTTAAATGTGGAATTGCTATAACTGAACTAAATGGAACCATATTGTCTTAGATACAGCAAGTGAGTTACAGTTCTGTGCAATAGGTTAAATTATGTTCTTCCTTCCTAAGTTGCCAGTATGGAAAATAATGAGAACATCAGCTGTAACACTATGCTTGTTCCTCATGCTGAAGCATTTTGCTGTTTCTTCTTCACATCATCAGAACTTCTTTGCAGTTCTCTTGCCTTAATCTTATCCAGTAATTTAGTGAGGCTTATTCAAGTTAAACCTACCTACTAATAATCCACTTGGCAAACAACACACCCACTTAAGAGTATTTCCCTGCACACAGCATACCTGTAGTTTTCCAGACTGCATCACACATTCTCAGTGTTTTAATGCAAGAGGTACTTGTTTAAAATACAAACAGGCTACTGAAGCAGTAATTGCCATTCTTGGATATGTATTGTATGTACCCACATTAGCATTGCTATTGTTTGTACTACAACTACTTAAATGTAGGATGTTTTTTACAGCACATTCGTATCTTGAAATTCATGCAGATAATAAAAAGAGCAGAATATACCATAGGAACCACAGTTTCCCTCCAGAGACATAACCCCCTAGCCCCAAAACAGAGAAGGAGTGAGAATATTAAGATGAGCAGTAAAAGTACATACAAAATACATCTATTATACACTTACTGGAAGCAAGATATCACTTAAAACATCAGTTCAATCAGCAAGTCTGTTGCCTAATGTTCTTGCTTAAAAATGAATTGTAGAATGGTTAGGGTTGGAAAGGACCTTAAGGTCATCAAGTTCCAGCCTCTCTGCCATGGGCAGAGAAGGCTCACATTAGACCATGCCACCCAAGGCTCTGTCCAACCCGGCCTTGAACACTGCCACGGATGAAGTATCAGAACTATCGGAGTGCTAAGGGAGTGAGCAGAAAATACAGCCTCAAAGTACACAAAACAATGGAATTCTTCATGTAATGAAGGGTAATGTAGTTTATTTATACAATGGCAGGTTAAGCTAAGGAACTCCTTACCACAGACCACTGTCAATATTAAAACATTTACACAAATTCAAAAGCATATGCACATGTTTATGGAGTAGAATGTTAATTGTTCTAGATATGTGGATGCAGGAAGTCCTTCAGCACAATCAGTGGTGGCTGGGAGAATGTTCTGCAGGGTGTCTCAGTATCACAGAAACACAACAGTACATTAATAGACCTTAATATATGCTTCCCCAGAATTTGTTACTGATCATTGTCAGAGACAGAAGACTAGGCTGGACACACACGTGCTCTAAATCAATGAATCTAAAGAGTGATCAGGTATTGGAACAGGCTCCCCATGGAAGTCGTGGAATCAACAGCTCTGGAAGCGTTCAAAACCCGTGTAGATGAGGCCCTCAGTGACATGGATTAGTGGTGGACTTGGCAGTCCTGGGTAGAGGTTGGAGCTGATAATCTTGATGGTCTTTTCCAACCTTGTTGATTTTAAAATTCTATAATACAGCCCTTGTCTTGTGACAACACACAAAACCAAGCAGGAGTCAGTGCAGGGCTCCGGAATCATGGTGTTCTAAATGTCAGTGTGGGGAATGGAATCGAGAGTTGTAGCTAACAAAGAGCTGAGAAAATGAGTGGTGAGCACAAACCTCAAGATCATGGTTTTCTGTATAGGGCTTGATCCTCTTCTGTCCTCAACAGAGACATGACGATCCAGAGGTGACAGGAAGAGAGTACCTGTGCAGGGTGAATATAGTTGAAATTAAATTTCAAAGAAGATGTGATCTTTTCATCATGTCAGAGGGAATAAATAACATTAAGTACAAGGAATAATCACAATATGGAAGGAAAAGTGGAGAAGAAGCCCTGTAAGAAGTGGAGGCTATTTACTGCCTTTGTATCTCCCTAGGAAAAAGACAAGCCAAGCAAAGAACAAAGAACATAACATTACCCAAAAATGGTACTTAAGCATGTTTGTAAGTGATCTTGGTCATGCAGTAACAAATTCTGGCACAAAGAGGAAACCACACATTCTTTCATTACTCTGTATCAGTTTAGGGCTACTACTGTCTGCATATCTTCTATCTAAATGCCATGTAAGAATTCACTCAAATTCATTTGACTTTTCTTAATCTCGGTTGTATTAAGATGAAATAATTCCTCGGTTTAGTATCTTAAAAAATTTAGAAGTACTTTGATTGTCCTTTTGTAATAAAACCTAGAATTCCTTTCTAGTTTTTTATGCATACCACTATCATGTCCACATTATTCAAAACTAATAGCCACAAAAGCTGTAGGTTTGATTATACCACAAGCCCTTTTTTCATTTTTATATATGCAGTTTCTTTCATGAGGGCAAAAAGAATGAAATGTAGCAGATAATCCCTGGTACTTCTGTGCTCAACAGATTGCTGTTTGATGTCTTTTATTTGACCATTATAAATACAACCTATAGACAATTCTATCCTCTTCCAAAGGAAGTCCACAGGAACATACATAAAGTTTGAAATAAACACAGAGTTTTAGGTGAAAAATTCAGATTCATTCCAAAGGCCACTCTTAAGTGTCCAACAGCTACATGATCAGAAGCACACTGTCCTATGGAAAAACAATTTGGAATTTCCAGAACATTCTCAATGGCAGTCCTAGCAGAAAAATAATAGATTAACAGAGCACAGAATAAATAACCTTATTATTTAAAAATACCAGTGTTTTCAACAAGGGTTGAACTAGGGAAACAGTTACCTCACTAGTTGTCTGCAAGTATTTTCCTTTAAGCAATCTCTGAACTGAGCTTTCACAGTGCAGAACACAGATGTCCTTCCAAGTTCTTAAACCCAGGGAAAGAATGAGTTAAAAATTGATTACTACGTAATTCCACCACTACTCAGAATTCTGTAAGAAAGCTACATTAATTTGCAAAGAGCTAAGTGAAACCTAGTTGGAATAGCAGATCACTACTGAATTTGAGAGAAATTCCACATCTTTCTCACAGTTGTAGCTTAAGCAAGATTTTATTCCATCTTAGAAGATGGAAGAACCAATGTTACTTATAAACAAAATCACATATTTAGAATTCCACTGAATATGACAATGAACTTGAAGGAATACATTCCATAAAAAAATTCTAAAGATACAGGAAGTACCAGCTTTTCAAAGTCAGAAGTGATATGGTAAGAAGTTCTAAACGCAATATAAACCAGTTCTTGTTTGCATTTTTTAAATCAACATACATTCATGTTAATGACTACTTACACCAACATGTAAGTATATATAAATACATATATATATTGATTTCTGGAGCTGAGGAAAGAATTTCACAATGAAGGTACAACAGATCTGTTCTTTGCCCTCTGACACACCAAAAACACACTCTGATAATAGATACCCCCACTACAAATATTATATTGAAAAAACAAAATCACGGGGTTTTTTTCTTCCCCTAAAGAGTGCATGTTTTTATAACATAAAACTTTAAATATTTAAAAGGATTTTTTGAACACCTGCCCTGAAAGCACTTTCACCCTCTTAAGTTTCCTGTAACTCAATTTATTCATATGCTACTAATTTTACAATGACCTCTCAAGATATAAATGACTAGCCAGTTATACATTAACTCTTGCAAAACCCAGTAACTTATCTGCATGTGAAGCACACACTCTGTAAAAGCACAGAGATTTAATCTGAAGACTTCTAGAGGAACAGAATCTGTGATATTCCGAGTTGTTACATCAACTGCTGATCATTGTCACTTTTGGAAATTACTGCCAGCTTGCTTTCTGCCTGTCAGTAACCACTAGATGCTCTTGCTCCCATCTTTTATAGATTAAATGATCCTTTAGGATTCTGTTGCACTGAAAGGCACTTGAAAACTCAATTCCATCAACTGCAGATCTTTCTCCAGAGAAACTGGCCAATTTAGATTGCCATGGTATGCACTGTATTTTCCAGATGTAATTTCCTCCCTTACAGTCTACATTTTTCTAACACACTCCTCAAATCGGACGCACCCAAACTATACACAATTACTTCAGCACGATCCTAAAGCAAAGATAACATCACAGACAACAGCAAAGAACAGTGCCAGCGAGGCTCATTTCAAACCCAGCTCAGATCCCCAAACTGTCTTACCGTGGAGCCACAGGAGCAGCTGTATTGGCGCACAGATGCTTCAGACTTCTTACACAAACATTGCTGTTGAAAAACACCCTTGTAAACGCGTAGCACGCATTCAACCTGTCACAGCTTTCTTCAGCAGTCCTTGCTCTCCCTCCCCCTTTCATACGGTGCAAACAGAGTAATCTGTGCCATTATCTGAACTGATTTGGAGAAAATTACCCTGAATTAGTTTTTTTCTCGTTTTCCTTCTTGCCAGGCTGCCTTTCAGCCCGGGACTCCTCCGCTGAGCACCATCTGCGCTAGCACCAAAGCGGTTTCAGCGGGGAGCAGCGCAAGGTCGGGGTGGAATGGGCAAGTTTTAGACACATTAAACAAGCAGTGAACCGCAGCCAGGAGAAGGCGCTGGGGCAGGCGAGAAGAGCGGCTGAGGCGGACTCCGCGCCGCGCTGACAGACCTCACAGCAAGCGGCGCGGGACAGCGAAGAGATCGCCGAGGGGCAAGGGCCGCTGATCGGCTGTGTCCAGCGGGACCCTGCCCCCAGCGTCCTTCGCAGTTCAGGGGCAGCCCAAAGGCAGCCCCGCGCTCGCCCGCTCGGCTCCAGGCAGACCCTCCTCAGGGACGACGCGGCTGCGGCTCCTGCTGCCCTGCTCTACCTGCCGAGCCACCAACTGCCCGCCAGCTGCTGCAACACCAGCGTGCTCACCCCACTCCTCACACCGAGCCCACCCTCCTCCTCCTCCTCGTCACCGTCTGCCCGCCCAATCCACACCCGCCGCCCCGCCCCACCTGCAGCGCAAGCGCACAGCGCAGCGCGCTCCTCCGGGGGGTTAGCGGAGCCAGCGGGCGGGTACCTTTGCCCTAACCCCTCCTCACCCCTCCACCGCGCACGCGGAGCGTCCGGTCGTCGTGGCAACGGGACGCGGTACCGGTTGCATGTGAGGCTGCAGCCGCCGCGGGACATGTCCGGGATCTTGTGCGAGTGGCTGAATGAAGAGGTGCAGCTCTCCCGCAGCCTGGGTGAGTGAGGGCCCCGCTGCGGTGCGGGCGTGCAGGGGCTAGGGGGTGTAGCAGGCTTGCCCGTCAGCGCGGGGGGCTGCCTGCCGCAGGGTCAGGGGCGAGGGGGTTCCGAGGGCCGCCTGCATGAGCCCTCCCGCTTCCCGTGTCTAGATACCCCCGCAGGTACACTATTAACCTTCATGCGTAAGACGGTGACTTTCGAGATGAAGTTAAGTTTCCTCAAGGCGCAAATGCTCTCAGGGAGTATGAGGAGCTCATGCTTCATTTGCTAATAAGGACTCCGGAGGATAAGAGTATTTTCATATGTTTGCAAAGCAGTTTGCAGAGCTTAGCTTTACATGGCAGGTGTTGTGCTGGCTTTGGAGAAGCATTTCTTCTGCAAGGAGGGAGCAACTTCCCATGGAAGAGAGATACTTTAGGTCTAGCTTTGTTTTCATTTGCATTTTTTAATTTTGATTGCGTAAAGCTTATGTTGCAAAGTAAGTACACTGAAAGCAGATTTACTGGTGGCTTAAAAACTAGCTACTGCTTGATCAACCTCCTAAAATTCCTGTGAATTATTTAATAAAGTTTGGACAACTTTTTAAATGAAAATAATAATCTATTGTATTATAATTATTCTATGAAAAATTTTGTTTGTTTTTGCTAACAACAAAAACCCCAAACTTAGTTCCAGGATCATTTTCGGAAGAGTTTTCTAATGGCTACCTCCTAGGAGAACTCCTATACAAATATGGTCTTCAGGATGACTTCAATCAATTTTCACAGAGCAGGTTAGTACATATGCCTAACATGTCTGTACAGAAATTAAGCAAAATATTTAGTTTTCAGATAGGATTGGCTAATGCACAGTGGGAAATATATCTAGAACTTACCAAGATTTGATACATTTATGAGTGAGTCAAAAGCTACTTGTATCTGATGCATGGATTAGCTTCGTATTTCCAGAGAGAGGGTAATTCTTAAAGAAAATTACGCATTTTGACTGAAACTATGATAATAGCAGGTTGGACCAAAAAGTTCTACAGGCCCTCACAGCCACAGGCTATGCAGACAACTTACTTAGAGCAGCTGTGTAGAGATGGACTTGAGGGTGTTGATTGATGAGAAAATGATCATGAGCCAGCAGTGTGCACTCACAGCCCAGAAAGCCAACTGTATCCTGGGCTGTATCAAAAGAAGCATGACCAGCAGGTCAAAGGAGGTGATCCTGCCCCTCTACTCTGCTCTCATGAGACCTCACTTAGAGCACTGGGTGTAGTTCTGGTGTCCTCAGCATAAAAAGGACATGGAACTGTTGGAACAATTCCAGAGGAGGGCCACGAGGATGATCAGGGGACTGGAGCACCTCCCGTATGAAGACAGGCTGAGAAAGTTGGGGCTGTTCAGCCTGGAGAAGAAAAGGCTGCGTGGAGACCTCATAGCAGCCTTCCAGTATCCGAAGGGGCCCTCCAGGGATGCTGGGGAGGAACTATTCATGAGGGACTGTAGTGATAGGACAAGGGGTAACGGGTTGAAACTTAAACAGGAGAAGTTCAGGTTAGATATAAGGAAGAAATTCTTTACTGTGATGGTGGTGAGACACTGGAATGGGTTGCCCAAGGAAGTTGTGAGTGCTTCATCCCTGGCGGTGTTCACGGCCAGGCTGGACAGACCCTTGGGTGACATGGTTTAGTGTGAGGTGTTTCTGCTCATGGCAGGGGAGCTGGAACTAGATGATCTTAATCCTATCCATTTTCTGGTGCTATGAATCAAGGATGTCTCTACCACTGGATATACTAACACTGTCCCCAGGAGCTGCGTAGAGCTAGGAGTCCAGAGGTGTGGTGTGATGGTGACCATTACGTCTTCACTAAAATGAAAACGGTGGAGATGTATTGTGAGGCTGAGAGAGTGTATGCACGCTCAGTAAATGTGATGATGTACAACAGGACATGATTCCCAGTACCAACTGGAGCAAATGCTGAGAGTGTCAGAGGCCTCAACTCAGATTGCTGTCCAGACAAAGGATGCAGTTCTCCATGTTTCAGACTGTAGGAAATACCCAGAATCTTTACCAAGCTTTGGGCAGGGTGTGGTGGCAGTTTTTTCTTCAGAGGTGTGTGCTCGTAGAGGATATGTGTCACAAAGTCAAGCTGCTACAGAAGGAAGTCAGTAGGCTGTTCATCATCACAGATGATGAAAAGGATATTGACTGGATGTTCCCTGAGACACTACAGATACCAGAACCTGAGCACACAGCTGTGCTGAGAGAGGGGCAGGCAAAATCTGTGCTTGTTGGGTTGGGAAAAGGAGATTACTGGCAGCTTGTGACTTCTGGCAAGAGTAGGCATGTTTTGGCTCAGCTGATCTGCAGCTGCAGAACAGGATCATTGCCTTGGTGTCAGATGAGAGGCTGATAGCTCTGTGCAATAATCTGAGCTGGCTCAGTCTGAACCACCCCAGGGCAGCAGGAGGAGAAGGTGAGGGATAGCAGTTGGAGACTTTCTCTTGCAGAAGGTGGAGGTACCCGTCTGCTGACCTCATATGCTAGCCAGGGAAGTTTGCTGCTTGCTGAGGGGTGGGTCAAGGGCTGCAGAAGCTTGTCTAGCTCTTATACTGTTACCCCTGCTGCTCTCCTGTATGGACAGCAAGGGTACTGCCAGATAGACCTGGACCATATCAAGAGTGACTCTAGAGGCAAAAGTCAAAGGTGTAGGGGGCCCAGGTGTTTTTTCCCTTAATTCTTCTGGTGAGGTGGAAAAGCTTGATAAGGATAGATTCTACGGGTTGTGCAGCTGCTGTCAACATCAGGGATTTGGTTTTTGTAGTCATGGGATTCTCTCTGAAGATGGAGGAATGCTAGGAAGAGATGGATCCATCTGACCAGGTTGGGCATATCTTTGCCAACAGGCTAATGCTGATGAGCCATAAACTAGGAATGGGGGCTGCAAAGAGATGGTTACTCTCAAACAGGTAAAGAAGTGGTGGTCTAGACTGGCAAGCAAGAGGAGGAGGGTGATGTAAATAAGAGGGAAAAAACAGTGCCCCAGTCTGCCCACCCCAAATATATGCATGCAATTAAGGAAGTGCTGAGAAGATGGCATTATGGGGAAAGCATTCACACTTTTTCTGGTATGTGCTTGAAAAGAAACACTGCCAAGCGCAAGCAATGCAGAAGGTCTCTGGAGTGCAATGATGATAACTTCCTGAGAAACGTGATTGAGCTGCTGAAGAGGGGAAATGTTCTACTAAACCTAGTATGTATTATCTGCAGTGACCATGACATGGTGAAGTTCATGATCTGGAGAGGAATGGGCAAGCTAAAGGGAGGCTAGAGAAAACAGATGCTTCCGTTCTGCACAGGAGAGAATCACAAATGACCATAACTCACCGTTGTTTCTTCTTGATGTTTGTCTTAAGGCAGGTTTTATTGTGAGGGACTGGTCTCTCTGCCTTTGACAAGACTGTTAACACTGGTTCCTCTTCTATCGCATTATGTGCTTTGTCCACCGTACCCAGGGCATTTACTTATTCAGTAAGGGTCTCTCAGAGGATAAGAATAAGTTTCTTTAACCTCTCCATGCTGTAACTTTCTTAACCCTTTCCTTACCCCTTGTGGTGCTGCCTTCCTGCTGGTGGAAAACAGATCCAGGCCCAGCCTCTGTGGCCATGATGAGCTGGCTTACAAGCATCATAGATGGCAGCGTACAGCTCCATTGGTCAATATCCCTCTCAGACTCTCAAATATTCAGTCTGCATGGAAAAGGCTGAATTACTTAATGCCTTTTCTGCCTCGGTCTGCTTTACTTGTAAAACTCTGACTCAGAAATCACAAGCCCTTAAGACTAGCAGGAATGTCTGCAGCAAGAAAGATTTACCCTTGGTAGAGGAGGATCGGCTTTAAGGAACATTTACATAAACTGGAAATACACAAGTTCATGGGACCTGATGGCATATGCCCACACATACTGAGGGACCTGGCTGATGTCATTGCTAGACCACTCTTAATTATCTGTTCAAGGTCATGGTAACTGGGGGCAACTCCTAGGATGAGAAGAGTGTAGCTGCCACCCTCTCTTCAAGGAGAGCAAGAAGGGGTCACTGGGAATATTGAAGACAATCAGCACCAATTTAGTCCCTAGGAACTGATGGAGCAAATAAGCATGGAAACATTTCCAAGTACAGTAAAGACAGATGACTGGGAGCTGTCAACATGGCTTTAGGAAGGGGAAAGCACACCTGACAACCTGACAGTGTTCTACAGTGAGGTGGCAGGCTCAGTGGTTGATTAGAAGATGGTTATATTTACTTTTGACACTGTCTTCCTTCACATCCTCATAGACAAACTGATGAGATATGGACAATGTAACTGGACAGTGAGATGGACACAAAACTGCCTGAACTGCCAGACTCAAGGGGTTGTGAGCAGCAATGTGAAGTGCAGCTGATAGTCAGCAATCACTGGTGTAGCCCAAGTGTGGATTGTGAGACCAGTATCATTTATCATCTTCATTACCAACCTGCACAACTGAGACACAGTGGACCCTCAGCAATCTGGAGGGTGCAGTCAATACACAAGATTGCTGTTCTGCCCTTCAGAGGGACCTTGGCAGGCTGGAGGAAAGGGCTGACAGAAAAGACACAGATGTCTTTGAGCAAGTCCAGGGAAGGGCCTTGGCAGTTATTAAGTTCTGCGAGTATCTGGCATATGAGAGGGAGGAGGACTGTGTGTGTTGTTTTTTACCTCAGTACTTCACAACTTTGTAAAGATAATTTGACGTTTTCATCTTTCTTAATTGTTTTCTGATATTGAACTTTTGACAACTATTTAGAATTGAGACAGTATTTTCTCAATTACAAAATATTTCTTCTGCACCTTAATTACTGTGGTGTGATACTCATTGTATAGGCTTGGAATCCTGCAAGAACCTTTAGCTGTCTGATCTTAATATCTATAAGGTAATACTTTGAAAATTTAGACTGTGCTCTGAAGGAACAGTATGTTTTTCATGGATCATTTGATAAGCTGGTGTCACTTTAATATATCTTAGCATAGTCTAAGGCAAAATCATACCTGTTGGGATGGTGGTGGGATAAATGTAATCTAGAAGGCACTAACAGAGAAGAATGTGGGTCATTGTGACTGACTACTCAAGGTCTTACAGGTTGGGCAGAGAAGAGATTCAGAGCAGTCACGTGGAGAAGGACTTGGGAGTGCTGCTCAATGAGAAAATGAACTTGAGCAGCAGGTTTCAGTGTGTGCTCGCAGCACGGAAAGCCAACAGTATCCTAGGCTGCATCAAAAGGAGCGTGACCAGCATGGCAAAGGAGGTGATCCTGCCCCTCTACTCTGCTCTTGTGAGACCTCACTTGGAGTACTGTGTGCAGTTCTGGTGTCCTCAACATCAGAAGGACATGGAACTGTTGGAACAACTCCAGAGGAGGCCACGAGTCTGATGAGGGGACTGGAGCACCCCCAATATGAAGAAAGGCTGAGAAAGTTGGGGCTGTTCAGCCTGGAGAAGAGAAGGCTGCATGGAGACCTCATAGCAGCCTTCCGGTATCTGAAGGGGGCCTATAGGGATGCTGAAGAGGGACTCTTCATTAGAGACTGTAGTGACAGGACAAGGGGTAACAGGTTAAAACTTAAACAGGGGAAGTTTAGATTGGATATAAGTTAGAAATTCTTTACTGTTAGGGTGGTGAGGTACTGGAATGGGTTGCCCAGGGAAGCTGAGAATGCTCCATCCCTGGCAGTGTTCAAGGGCAGGTTGGATGAAGCCTTGGATGATATGGTTTAGTGTGAGGTGTCCCTGCCCATGGCAGGGGGTTGGAACTGAACGATCTTAAGGTCCTTTCCACCCCTAACTATTCTATGATTCTATGTCCAAGACATAAAAGCGAGGGAATAATAATTGAGAAAATGATACTACTTTTATAAAGGAATACTACTGTAAAACTTTTTCCAATTTGGTTGTTCATAGTGGAAAAAAAAGAAAAGATTGTGGGTTTCCCTGAAAATTGTCTTGAAATAAGCTTTTTGTATTAGAAAGCAAGGTTAAGAAATTCCATCTGATCTGATTACAGAACAAAACAGAAGTGGTATCATCACAGCTTCTCAATGTATGTGAGGTGATTTATGACAACAGGGCTTTTGCTCAAACGGCAGAAAAAGTTTCAATAGTTGTGAGCTGTAGTTATATATAATTGTGTAAGAAATAAGGTACGAGCTATTATGGTGAGAATTATGAGCTCCTGAACTGTTTCCTCTAGGATGAGTTCTGTGTTACCTGGACATCTTAAGTTAAAAGTGGACATTTATGTACAATTATGCACATGTACAATATATAATTATGTACAATAAGTACAATTATGCTGTAGCTCAGTAGACCTCAAAAGCTTGTTGGTTCATGTGAAAAAAACTGTTGTGAACTCAAGTGCCAGAGCAGTGTAGAATGCATGATGTTCTGACTCAGGTTGAAATTAATGGATTTTTTAAATTAAATTTGGTGTGTTAATTGTAATACCGTGATATTTATTGATATTGGGTTTTGTCCTGTGTAGCTGTTGATTTTGAGTGCTTCCACAGGAGAATCTGCATATCAAGTGAAACATTAACCTGCAATCCACTATTTCAGTTTTGAATGTGAAATACTTATTGAGGCCATAGTCTTTTGTTTTCCACACTAGTCCAACCCATCTTTGCTTTCTTTTTATTGGAGAAGTATGACAAAGTGTTGTGTGGGTTAAGGGACTATCTGTCCTTTTTTTTTTTATTTTTTCTAACTTTTGCCTGCTTGGAGCTCAAGTGAATTGATACAATTTATAGAGAAATTTCATTCTAATTCTGTACTCTTTTCGGATGGTATAAAATTAACTGCAATCTGGGGTAAGCTTTTGCTGTCAGATCCACTTTGTGTGTGAATGTATCAACTTTTATGTAACCCAATGTGTTCTCTATTTTTTCCAAATGTTATGCTTGCTAGACCAATGCAGTTTCATGTACTGCAGTATAAAACCCAAGACAAAGAGTGTATCATATTATTTTAAGGAAGTCCCCCATGTTTTCCCCTACTATCTCGATAAAATGTCATGACCATGCTTATTGAAGCAAGGTAGAATTGAAAATAAGTTTATGCTCTTTTTTTTTTCTTTGTTGTTCTTAATCATATAGGGTTGCAATTGCAAAACTTAACAATTTTTCTCGCCTGGAGCCCACGCTTCATCTCCTTGGTGTGCAGTTTAATGAGAATGTGGCCCAAAACATCATGACAGGACAGCATGGGGCTGCAACAAAGCTGTTATATGAATTGTATATTGCCTTGGAAAAAAAGAGAAAGACAAAGCTCACCAGAGTAGCCATGGAAGCAATGATACCTGCAGCAACTGTAAAGCTTAAGTCTATTGAAAGTGTTTTGTATCGAGAGGTAACTAGCTGTGCCTATTTTGTATAAATATATAGGAAAAAACATAGCAGGTTTACATGTACGTTCCAAGCATGATGTATGCTTCCCTCCCCACTTTTTAAATCTCCTGTTCAAAATCTCATATTTATATGGAAAAGAAGCAGTCCTTAGTCATATTTTTTACACAGAGACCATGGATTACACAGTTTATCTGTGACTCATGAAGATATTGATTATCTGTGGTTTGTGTTCCTTTGTTTTGGCTCATTCTGTGTTACGTATAGCAACAAAGGCTTGTAGTTGCTCACCAGCTGCCTTTTTACTCATTTCATAAGTACAGATTGCAGACTCTACTGTGGTCTGGGTATCAACTTAAACTAATTTCCCCTCCAGGAAGCCTATTTGTAATTGTGTTGAGCTTTGTACCACAGTGGTTTGGTTCCTTCTCTTGCATATCTTTCCATATATTTATACTACACTCCAGTCTGCAATAACCATATGCTGAGTAATACAAAGAGGAAAAAACAAAGGAGAAAGACAGTATCTGAGAGGAAGTCAGTATTGATGTAATAGATTCTGTTAAGGACATTCTTGTCTTCAGCAGTAATGTTCAGCATATGCAGACCATAATTTGCTATCAGGATGAACAATCTTTGAGAAGCTATATGTTGTAAATCAAATTCTGCTGGGTGAAATGTCACTTTTTTTTTTTCTGACACACTTCCTGAAAAACGGTCTAGAAGCAGAAAGTTGTCCAACAAGCACAAGGATAGTACAAAACAGTCAAAACATCCCTTCACATATAGAGGATCAGCTTAAAGAACATAAAGGAACTGAGAATGGCTCCTGTCAATTAGAATCATATTTGAATTGTAAAATAGCTGAGGTTGGAAGGGGCCTCTTGGGTCACTTAATCCACCCCCCTTGCTCTAAGAAAAATCAACTAGAACAGTTTGCTTAGCACTTTGTTCTGTCCAGTTTTGAATATCTCAAAATGTGGAGACTTCATAGCCTGTCTGGGAAATTTATTTATTACCCTTCCACTATTTTTTTTTCCCATATATTTAAGTTGAATTTTCCATCCATCTGTTTGACTAGAATAGAACAGTTCCAGTTGGAAAGGACCTACTCTGACTGGTCTTATCACTAAAATGACTGACTAAAATTTAAAGATGTTATTAAGGGCAAGGTCCAAATGCGTCTTAAACACTGACAGGCTTGGGGCATTGTCCACATCTCTAGGAAGCCTGTTGCAGTGTTTGGTCACCCTCTTGGTAGAAAAATGCTTCCTGATGTCCACTCTAAACCTGTTCTGATGCTGCTTTGAACAGTTCCAATGTGTTCTGTCAGTGGGTACCAGAGAGGAGACACCAGCACCTCCCTCTCTGCTTTGCCTCCTTGGCAAGGTGTAGAAAGCGAGGAGGTAGCCCCTTAGACTCCTTTACTCCAAACTAGACAAAGTTTGGTATTGCTTAAGTTCAGATCTGCATATTATTTTCAATGGAGCTAGTCTTGTTTTTTACGGAAAAATAGTCAACCATGTTTAGATGTTCTGTGTACATTAGCACAGGAAAACAGATTGAAATTACTATATCAAAATTACCATATTTAATTATTTAAATCTGTTTCGTACTGCTTCTGACTTAATTGCTTGATGTTGAATTTTAGCGTTTGAAAACTTTAACACCACGTCAGTTTGATTTACAACTACAACAGATTGCAGAGCGGTTTGAAAAAAAATCTAAGGCAGCAGAAGATAAAATAGCTCGTAAACATATTGCAGAGCTGCAGAAAATTCAGAAGCTCCAAGAGGAACGAAGAGCCCAAGAAATTGAAAAGGTGACTTCTTATATAGTTCTGAAGAAGTATTTTCTTACGGTCATGTACATAATGGGTTCGAGTGAGTGTGAATGCTTGGTAATTCTGTGCCACATATTCATATTTATACAAAAACAAAGGGAAGGAATAAGCATAGCAGTCATTAATGTGTAGATATAAAGGCAATACATTGTTATAAGGCCTTTAAAGCATTAATATTTTAAAATCACTTAATGTTATATTAAGGACACTTGCATATCATCATGCTTGAAAAATATTTATGGATTTTAAGACAAGGTGCAAATTTTACTACTGTATGTGTTTAAGGTGTCCTTGTAAAAGACTTTTGTGACATTCTTCTCTAATGAAGATGAAGCATTGATCAAAAGCAGGAAAAAGACACAGGGAAGGGAACCTGTAGTGGGTATGGCCTCAAAACATGCAGCTCTGTGTAGCTGTTCTGATAAAGTGAAAAACAGGAACTAACATCTTAAGATACAGGAACACAGCCTGTGTACAGCTTGGAGCTTAGATAGAGAAATTGGCCAGCTATCCAAGGGGTGCTGGATTGCAGTGAAAGTGAAGTTGACTAATATGAGATGCATTTTATATGGCATAAAGAGAGAGAGTCTATGGTTATTTATCTGTTTTATTGCCACTGCATGAACAAGAATAAAAAAAAAAATCCATTTATTTATCTGGGAAAGAAAATACAACCAATATCCAAAATATTAAAAATAAAAATCTAGAAGAAAATACCATATTTGATACAGTATATACTTAATTTTAAATATTTTTATATTACATATTTATTTTGTAACTGTCTTTGATACATTGCATATTTATTTTTCAACTATCCTAGATTCTTTGTAAAAAACCCTTTTATCCACTTTCACTGCATGTAACTGTAGCGCACTTCTAAGTAGTGTAATTTAGATGTTTCTTACTTCTTGATCACGTGACACTCATTGTTCAGCAGTAATATTACATAATGTTATTCTCAGTTTCTGTACCAAGAAACTGGTATTCTGAGTTTCTGTACTGAATTCTTACTTGAAACAGGTGCCATAGTAGTGCTAGAGTTTAGTATAAGCCCTTAAATGCCTATTAAGCACTATGCACAAACTGGTTGCATTTTTTTTTGTTACAGATGGGCTTCTATTCCATCACAGTATTTCCTTATGTATATAAGATGTACCATTTTCATAATGGCAGTTAAAAAAAGTCTTCATTTTCAAATATTGAGAACATATACTAGCATATTGCTAAATTGTCAAATTATTCATAATGATACTTCAAAATGCATTTTACAGCACCTACTCCTTGATATAAAAATGGTGGTTTATGACTACAGTGGCTGAGAATACTGTAAGACAACATTTAACTGTGGACAAAAGATAAAGAATTATTTGTTTTATGGCATTTTAATGATCCACTTAAAAAAAATAAAAAAAAGGAGTAAATTCAGATATTGCTGAAGCCTGGAGCCTGATAAGCTCTACTATTTTCTTCCTGGAAGACTTTTTTCCTAAGGCTTAATTGCATTTACTTCATAGATATATAGGTAATGTATTAGGGCCATAGGGTATATTTTGTTTCAACTCAGTTATCTGAACATAAGATATTGAATATTCAGCATCATATAGGAAGAAAGAGACAAAATGAAATAATGGCCAGAATTCAAGAAGCCATTTTACAGACTCCAAAGCCACCACCAAGCCAGACCATAAAAGCTATTGAAGCTGACAAATTCTTAAGGAAGAAAAGAGAAGCAGAGGTAACTATCATCTATATTCTTTTAATGTTAATTATATGACCTTGCAAACCAGATAATTTCTAGGAGCATTTAGATTTAAGAATATTGTACTTGCACTCTTAAAAAGCAGATGATACAGTGTTAAAATGGTGTAGTAGATTCAACCAGTGGAAATTTGGCAAAATATTAGAATAATTCTGCATTTGTTACTTAGGAAAAATTAGCTTTTATGTAAGTGAAAGGTCTTATTGAATAAATACCATAGGTAGATACTAATTTAATTTCTGACAGCTTTTAGTTTACTGAGTAGAATATGTGAAATAAAAGTACTAATGTTACCTTCTCATTTGTGCATAATGGTTTGCACGTAATGTATGAACTCTTTTGTAACACACATTATAACACTGCTCTGTCAGAAATGTTAGCAACAGCTGAAATAGACAGTAGTTTTAGACCAAATCAAGAGATGATGGCAGTGCAGCAATTAAAAGAAAATAATTCTGTGTTATCTAGTGCTGGAAATTACTTAGATTGTAATCTTATAGTTCACGGGTTTGATTGTCATCAGGAATGCAAATATTACCAATTTTTACAGCTGCACAATGGTGACAGATGCATTTAAATGTAAAGTGTATAAAAGCAACATAGTTGTTTGAGTGACTATCAGGGATAAATTCAGGCTACTAAATCTAAAGCAGATCATAGCCAGAATACTGTGTTTCAAGACCCTGCATGGTGGGAATTACATAAATTGCTGAAGTCCCATGTAAAATCAGAATTATCTTGGAAAAGAAACAGCTGCAAAATCTTAGTATTTTCTGGGTAATGGACATGGCTGGGAGAAGGGCAGGCAGGAAGGCAATGAAAGGTAGGAAAGGGAAATAGTCTTGTTTTTTTCTTCATCTAGCTGATGCTAAAAGTATTTTCAGTGTAAATATTTGCATTGGACTAACATGACAAAAAAAATTTGTAAATCCTTAGTCTACTGAACCTTTGTGTTTTGTGAAGAGAAAAAAAAACATTAATTTTTCTGTTGTTTCTTCAGGACACGTACAAGGAGATTAGTAAGTTTGAGAAATCTATTGCCTATGCACTACACAGCCAAATCATTGACAGGTAAATAATTGAATATTAGATTGTTAAGATTAGACAGGATCCTACTCTCTAGTAGGTGCCTACTATCTATGTAGGCATCTATTTGAGGAAAATGTGATATCTTGTTTAGTTTTAACTGTGATTTTCCACTAGCACTCTAAATATTCCAGTTCCAGCACCATCACAGTATTTTTACCTTAGTTTTAGTTGTAGTAGGGATGGTTCAAACTTCCTTCTCTCTTTTTTTTACCATATGTATAGCAACAAAGGACACAAAGTGCTTCTCTGCTCTGTTCATTCCAGTCATTGAATCTATAAGGTCAGTTAGATTTGCAAAGCGACAAGAATGGTTGTGGATGTACATACACAGTAACACATACCAGAGAAAACAGAAGTAACCTTTCTCCTTAGACTTATCTGTATCTTGAATTATTTGTGAATAATTTAGCCATTCTGTCACCTTTAGTGACACGCATAACATACTCAGAAGAGGTGGCACTTGTGCATACTGCTGTGGATACCTCTGTATGTAAACAAAATGTGACTAATAACTGCAAAACTGCACACAAAGCATATGAACATATTAAAGATTATCCCATATTTCTCTGATATTCTGTGAGCCATCATAATTTCCTGTAGAATGTGACTTCATATTAGCAAATTAACTAATTGACAGTTGACTCAAGTCAATTTTGGCTGGAGCCCTCCTCTGAACTTAGTGGTCATTGTGGGGCACAAGAGCAGCAAAAAGTAACCACAATGCCCACAAAGAGTGCTGTTGTGCATTTGTCAGACTTCCACATAATTATACAGGGATCTGAATGAAAACACCTCTAAGAACCATAATTCCTGTGAAGTCAATAATCTTTTTAATCTTTTCGATCAGTGATATAGAAAAAGCATTGGAAACACAGAACTTGCAAGGAACAACTCCAGAAACTACAGAACAGACAGCAACTGAGCTATTAAGTGTTTATTCAGATGATGACTATATAAGGAAAATTAAAAAACGTTTAGAGGAAGATACATTTTATAGAGAACAACGAGAAAAGAGACGGCGAAAAATGTTAATGGACCAGTTAATAGCACATGAAGCTGAAGAGGTGAGAAAATGTATGCTGAAGTATATAACTCATGAAAAATTACTAATTTAAAGATTTGCTTACAAGTATAGAAGAATGGTATTTTTGGAGGTGAATAGATTTGGAGGCGATAAAGGGAGGTGTGTATGCTTAGCTCTGGAAATAACTTCTATGCCACTGTTTTTCCTTTCTCACCATCTTCATGTCATACTTCATCCTTATAAATCATAAAGAATCAAATAAAGACAGTAGAGCTAAGATTATTAAAAATCAATTGAGGACCTACCTCTTATTCCTTCCATCACCAAGTTGAACTTCAAATTATCAAAGTGTACAGTGGTTCTGAAGAAGATACTTCTTAAAAAGCAACAAAAATAGCATTCCTTGGTTGAAACCTGTATTTACAAATATGTAAAGTTTGATCTGGACTAGATGAATTTTGAAATGTTAGTTCTATGGAATATTGAAGAAGCAAAATACTTATGCTTCAGATCAGATCTTTGTTTTTTGATGTTGTCCTGGGTTCAGCAGTAGCAGTTGTTTTTTCTCCTTCTTAATAGCTGGTGCAGTGCTGTGTTTTTGACTTTTGGCCTGGGAACAGCTCTGATAACACTGATGTTTTTAGTTGCTGCTCAGTAATGTTTACTCTGACCAAGGACTTGCTGAGTCTCATGCTCTGCCAGGGAGGGGGAAAGCCGTGAGGAAGCAGAGACAAGACACCTGACCCAAACTAACCAAAGGGGTATTCCATACCACAGCACATCATGCCCAGTATATAAACTGGGGGCACTTACCCGGAAAGGCAAGATTGCTGGTCGGTTGGGCTGGGTATCGGTTGGCAGGTAGTGAGCAGTTGTATTCTCTTCCCTTGTTATTTCCCTTATCATTATTGTTATTGGTTGTAGCAGTAGTGATATGTGTTATACCTTAGTTACTGGACTGTTCTTATCTCAACCCATGGGAATTACATTCTTTCTATTCTCCTCCCCATCCCTCTGGGAGTGGGGTGGGGGGAGGAAAAGGGGGGAGTGAGAAAGCATCTGTATGGTTCTGAGTTACGGCTGGGCTTAAACCACAACAGGTGGGTTATGGAATAGAAGATACATCTCTGGAGGATGCCTGTGTTGTGTCTAAAATGGATGTTGCAGGTTATTTCATTTAAATACTGTCCCATAAAGCACAAGGCTTTTCAGATTCCTCCTCAGACACTCATTCCAAAAGCAGCTTTTAGACAACTGGCTTAACAGACCTTCTTTCTCATAATGATCATATCAAAACAGAACCTTGTAACTTACTGGGTTCTGTGATTTGTAGTTATTTTTTGTATTAGTATTGCACTGTGGGTCCTTAGCTTAGGTCATATATGTTGAAACTAGTATATATCTCCAATGTTGTTTCATAGTAATAGCATTTCAGATGTGTGGCATATCTGAAAAGTATGAAATTACATATATATATATAAACATTGGCATCAAATGTCTGGAGATGTTTTGGTGATGTTAAGAAAAATACAAATTTATTGGGGTAGGCATGTTCTCAATATTCATCCTGGACCTATATAGAATCATAGAATAGCTAGGATTGGAAAGGACCTTGAGATCATCTAGTTCCAATCCCCCTGCTATGGACAGGGACACCTCACACTAAACCATATCACCCAAGACTTCATCCAACCTGGTCTTGAACACTGCCAGGGATGGAGCATTCACCACCTCCCTGGGCAACCCATTCCACTACCTCACCACCCTAACAGTAAAGAATTTCTTCCTTATATCCAGTCTAAACCTCTGCTGTTTAAGTTTCAACCCGTTACCCCTTGTCCTGTCACTACAGTCCCTAATGAATAGTCCTTCCCCAGCATCCCTATAGGCCCCCTTCAGATACTGGAAGGCTGCTATGAGGTCTCCATGCAGCCTTCTCTTCTCCAGGCTGAACAGCCCCAACTTGCTCAGCCTGTCTTCATGTAGGAGGTGCTCCAGTCCCCTGATCATCCTCGTGGCCTCCTCTGGACTTGTTCCAACAGTTCCATGTCCTTTTTATGTTGAGGACACCAGAACTGCACACAGTACTCCAAGTGAGGTCTCACGAGAGCAGAGTAGAGGGGCAGGATCACCTCCTTCAACCTGCTGGTCACGCTTCTTTTGATGCAGCCCAGGATACGGTTGGCTTTCTGTGCTGCGAGCACACACTGAAACCTGCTGCTAATTTTCTCATCAACCAACACCCCTGAGTCCTTCTCCTTGGGCTGCTCTGAATCTCTCCTCTGCCCAACCTGTAGCTGTGCCTGGGATTGCTTCGACCCAGGTGTAGGACCACTTGGCATGGTTGAACTTCATGGGGTTGGCATCAGCCCACCTCACAATTGTGTCAAGGTCCATCTGGATGGCATTCCTTCCCTCCAGCGTATCAACTGCACCGCACAGCTTGATGTCATCGCCACACTTGCTGAGAGTGCACTCAATCCCACTGTCCACATCGCCAGCAAAGATGTTGAACAAGACCGGTCCCAACAGCAATCCCTGAGGGATCCTTACTGGTCTCCAGCTGGACATCGAGCCATTGACCACAACTCTGCATGCGGCCATCCAGCCAGTTCTTTATCCACCAAGTGGTTGTCTATCAATTTGATATCTCTCTAATTTAGAGACAAGTTGTGTTTGACAGTGTCAAATGCTTTGCACAAGTCCATGTAATTGATGTCAACTGCTCTACCCCTATCAGTTCCATAGCCTCATCATAGAGGGCCACCAAATTAATACTCTATGAAAAACATCTGTAGTAGCTTGAACCAAGAGTTCATCTGTCCAACATCTATATCATGTTCTTGTGGACATGCATATAGGCCATGAAGAAGTTTTGCAATCTAGTTATATAAAATCACTGTGGTCCCAAAACTTGCTCTTTGACTGCTATCAGCTGCTGCAGTCCCAGCAGAACAACAGCAGCCTGGACTAGTGGTTCTGGTAGTCATGGCTATCAGCTGATGGCCCTGTGTCCAGCAGCATTTACAGGGGCATTTGATAGGTAGAGCAGCTTTAAGCTAGCAAAGCCAGTCATTGCTGTTGAGGTTGGACAGCTGGTTCCCCTGTGGTTGTAGTACAAGCCCTGTCAATTTGAAAGGAGGAATTGTTGCAATGTGCTGCCAATAAGACTGTCTCCAGTGAGGCTATAAAGCAAGTACAAAATAATTTTTTCTTCCTAACTTCCCAGTAAGAAAAGTCAGCATTGATATAGGCACAATAGAAGTCACAGATTGCAGAAATTAGATGGAAAGACAAGTGAGCAGTTGACTGGACCAGTAGTAGACCAGATTATTTAGTGGTAATTTGGTTCTAAATTAGCAGAGGAAGAGGTGTCTATTTGGAACTCTGAGATTTCAGACATTAAGATGTTGCTTGACTTAGGAAAAAAGTGAAGCAAAATAATATTTTCTTTAATAAATAAATAAATATACAAAATAGTGAAAATTACTTTCTCCCTACATTATATATCAAACCAGAAAGCATTTTCAGACTGAAATGTAGCTTTCTTCAAGATATTAGGGTCAGATTGTGATCTGTACTGCATAAAACATGAACACATGCACAAGATGATTTACAGTCAAAGTTTGTCCCTTCAGAGTACTTTAATGTGTTTCATGTCTGTACATGTATACCTCTACTAAAAGAATCTTTTTCAAGTTCTTGAGGTTTGGCACACTACAAGTTGGAGCCTGTGAGAAAAAATACTTTACAATCACATGACACTCCTCTGTGTGGAGCACAGGGGGTGCCAGTCAGGTTTTCATAGACAGGAGTTGAAAGGGTTTGACAGTAACATGGCTTCGTCCCTGTTGAGTCTTCGAAACCTGCCATTTCAACAAAATATTTTTTCTAAGTACTTGTTTTATTTGATGCTCTCAAATTGTACCTTTCTGAATTTAAAAGTTGTCATAAGAAGTTATTTTCAACAATAAATTGAGAAGATGAAAAATGGGAGGGGAAAGGAATTGTTAATAGATTATTGGTTGTCAACCAAATAGATTTATGTATGCTAAAGTATAAGTTTTGGTCATAAACTTTATGACTACATTATAGGACAAAATCATTTCATTTGAAAGTAAATTAAACAATGAAACAGAAAAACAGAAAAAACTAATGTAGTAATTATATATGAGCAACAAGAAACGTAAATGTATAAATGTTTGGCCACTGGATGACACTGTTGTCTTGAGTAGGTAAACTAAAAAAAAGTGTGTATCATGTTTCTCAGTAGTAATTTTTTCAAGTGATTATGAATATGTCCCATTTACGGTATTTATGATTTCTTCAGGCACTTCACAATCCTCTGTAAAAAAGCTGATATTTACGTATTACATCAAAATGTTAGGTCAAAAAATTGTACTACAAATTTATTTCGTGTCCTAGTATCTCCAGGAGTTTCAAAACTTTTAAGCCTTAGGTTCTAGTACTTTGTCCATTACTGTATGTAGGAAAGATAGCTACCAATGCTTCAATAAGCACTCTTCTTGAAACTGTGAGTTTGGTATTCTGAATCCTAATTCATCCACAGTATAGCTCTGAGTTAATTACCTTTTCATATGTTCTTGTTCATCAGAAATTTCTGGTTACCTCTTTTTAGGCCTACTCAGAATGTCAAAATGTTTGATTGTGTAGAATACTGATGTTCTCCACTGTTAACAAAGGAAAGGTCTCTTGGCTGCTCTGAAGTGTTCTAAAGGAACTGGATGACCATGAGCCAGCAATGTGTCCTTGTGGCCAAGAAGGCCAATGGCATCCTAGGGTGCATTAGAAAGGATGTGGTTAGTAGGGCAAGAGAGGTTCTCCTTCCCCTCTACTCTGCCTTGGTGAGGCCGCATCTGGAATACTGCGTCCAGTTCTGGGCCCCCCAGTTCAAGAAGGACAGGGAATTGCTTGAAAGAGTCCAGCACAGAGCCACAAAGATGATGAAGGGAGTGGAACAACTCCCTTATGAGGAGAGGCTGAGGGAGCTGGGTCTCTTTAGCTTGGAGGAGACTGAGGGGTGACCTCATCAGTGTTTACAAATATGTAAGGGGTGGGTGTCAGGATGATGGAGCTCGGCTTTTTTCAGTGATATCCAGTGGTAGGACAAGGGGCAATGGGTATAAACTGGAGCATAGGAGGTTCCATGTGAACATCAGGAAGAACTTCTTTACTGTAAGAGTGACAGAGCACTGGAACAGGTTGCCCAGGGGGGTTGTGGAGTCTCCTACAATTGGAGATATTCAAGGCCTGCCTGGACAAGTTCCTGTGTGATGTACTCTAGGTTACCCTGCTCTTGCAGAGGGGTTGGACTAGATGATCTTTCGAGGTCCCTTCCAACCCTTGGGATTCTGTGATTCTGTGATAAAGAGCACATTCTACTAGAGGAGGTGCTTTGGTTTCTTACTAAGCCAGCTATTGGCACCATGTAGTTAATTGTTTGGGTATTTCCAATGACCACTGTGTTAGGGTGAGTACATCAATCCCTTGTGAATTAAGATTTGAAGATCTGTTTTCCTCTGGTGGAGCACTTATTGCATTACCAGTCCATGGCTGAGGTTAAGCAGTTGCAGCTAAAGAAAACAATTAAGTTGATTTATTTGTAATGGAGAAACAAAGTCTTTACATTCTCTTACGTTCTTTGAAATCTTCATGAAATTCTAAGCCCAAAGAAACAGTAGATAAAAATGAGGCAGGAAAGGGCATCATATCTACTTTTACTGCCTTGACTTCATGAATATAAGTGACAAATTGGACAGATTAACTCTTCAGTAGGCAGTGCTACTGGAAAATTTTATCACGTGAGCTATATCAAATGACACATAGGATGAATATGAAAATACAAAGTACATACAAAGTTCTTACTATTACATTGTTTTCTGTTTCAGTTGAATGCATGATGATAATTGTATGCATAAAAAAATAGTGTACAAGCACTACAAATAGAGTACAAAGCAAAAAACTTCCAAAATGGTTATCACAAAGTGGGATCTAATTCACAAAATTCACTGCATGCAGTTGAAGCACTATGGGACTGCATCTTTGCCATTAAAAATATCATGCAGTGCCCTGAGATTTAGTGGTTTGGAAAGGGGGAGTGCAAAGCTTAGGCTTTTCAAGCCACCAGTGTTTAATTTGAGTGTAGTTTATTTCCAGCAATTCTAAAGCAAAAGGAACTTAAAAATATGGAGTTTTGTTTGAAAAATATTGGCTTCTTGCTAACATCAACATTAAAGATCTAAATCAGAAAGTTGTAGTTCTTGTTATTGTAGTTCTTATTATTAAAATAGCCGTGTTGCACAGCTTTGTGTTAGAAATCTATTGCAGATGTCCTGGTTGCATGAGTAGCACAGATCTAGACCTCTTTGTAGAGCTCTTTCATAAGTAGTATAATGATATGTAATTTAGTTTGATTTTTCATTTACAGGTGAATGTATGTAATGTGTTTTGCCTTCTCTGTTACAGACAGCTAATGGAAAATAAACCAGATTTAAAAAAAACAGAAATGATACTTTACTTTGGTTTGGCTTTCATAGTATTACTAACTGGCTTTACCTGTTCTTCTGTTCTTAAGAAAATTAGTTTGAAATCTTCAGATCAGTTTCCAGTTTAGGTCCTTAAATTTGAATACATATTATAGCATTTTTGCTACATCTGAAATAAGTGTCCTGTGAATACAAAAAATCCTCTCAAATACTACTGCAGGAGTGATATTTGGCAATGCAGCTTGAAAGACAAGCTTAGAACTCAGGAGTTCTGGACTGTGAAATTAATGAGGCAAAACATCAGGTTAGGTGAAGCATTAGTTTAGATACCAAGAACAGTTTAAAGAAGTGTAGTAGTGAGAAGATACTATTATGTTTTGACAAGTACTGTGAGAAGACACAGTCCACAGCCTTCAAAGTGTCTGTGCATACTGACTATGCTTCAAGCAATGGTTCAGAATGATTTTCTTATAGTACCAAAGAGAGGATTCTATTCACGTCCCAGTGAGAACTCTGAAACTGTTACCAGGAAGTCTTGTGTTTTCCTCTGCTCTGAAAGCTTCCTCATATCCCACTTTTCTGCATGGAGGAAAATGAAAGACATAATTACCCAAATCCCAAGAAATCAGGGAAAATTTCGTAGAAGAATAGACTGATCAGGGATCCAGCAGAGTACAACAGGGACTGGCAAAGAGCAAGAATAAGTTAATTGATCTGAGGAAAGGGTGTATCTTTAGGTACTGAAGCAAATATGAATAAATGTATTTTTACTATCTCAGTTAAGACATAGAATTTGCTTCTGTAGTTCTACAGTTCTCACATAGTTTACAAATATATCACTTAGATATGTTGGTTTGGATTTATGTGTAAAATGAGAAGATAACTGCTGTTATATCACTCCATATTCTCTATGAACAACTGATGAGTTGTCTAGGAAATAGTTTATAAGCTGTGCTTAATACTCTTATTTTTTATATTTTAGAAGGCTTACCGGGAGGAACAACTAATTTACAGACTATTGAGACAAACTCAGCAGGAGCGGAGGATTGCTGTTCAACTCATGCATGTTCGACATGAAAAAGAGGTGTTAAGGCAGAACAGAATTTTTAGGGAAAAACAGTATAAGGAAAGACGACTGAAAGAATTCCAGGAAGCTCTTGACAGAGAAGAGGTAAAAGATTATTTGCTTCCTGAATTGCTGCAGGGCTGTTACAGAGCTTTCCTTTTATAAAATGGAATTTGTATTGTCAGCGGTTAGAATTTAGGACTTTTTTAGGGACAAGAATATATTCTTTTATATAGGTTCAGAGTGACAGCTAAGTTAATTAATGGATAAAGCTTGGCAACTTAAAGTCTAATTTTGATCTTGTCTTCCAAGCTAATTTTAACTTTGTAGGAAAACATCTGTTTGTGCTGAGTTATAAAAGTACAGTCTTGCAGAGGCAAAATGACAAGGCAGTGACATAAGACCTCATTCAAAGAATCATGTTTTTCATTTCCTTTAGATGTAATCTATTAACATCCTTTTTTGACAAATGCTGGAGGACTTTCACTCATGAGTGCTGATCTCTACCTTGGAAACTCAACTTCGCCTTGATTAATAAATTAAAAGGATTCATAAACTGTGGCAAACTGCAAAGTGCTACACTCATAGTAGGTGATAATGTGATGGTAGAAATCACCAGGTTTGATCCTGCAAAAAACAATTAGCAGCTCCAAATTCTCCAACACAGCTGGGGTCCTAAATTATCAGCAGCTGCAACTGTTGATTACATCTTTCTTAAGTATGCTTTTGGCATAAAGGAACAATGTCACAGGAACTATTGATAATTTTCTACCAATACCAGAAATCTTTCTCAAAGATTGATCAGCATCAATAATATCAAATTATTTGCAGATCAAAATCTTCTCAGCTGAATTACTTGTTGTGTGTTCTCAATGAGTAGTCCATTGTGGGTGTCATTGGAACTAAGCCTTTACCAGTGCCTCTGCATAGTTGTTTCTTAGGAAGAATAGACAGCATCATTTCATTTTTCCCTGCCCTGTGAGCACTAATTGTGTTGTTAATCTGTTCATTGTGAAAGAAGTAATGTATTTCTCCTTTATTTTATTTAGAAAGGTAAGAACCTGCAATTTATAGATTGGATAAAAATTTATAGATTTTTCTGTGTGTTAATCTGCTT
Organism: Melopsittacus undulatus; assembly: GCF_012275295.1. Taxonomy (NCBI): domain Eukaryota; kingdom Metazoa; phylum Chordata; class Aves; order Psittaciformes; family Psittaculidae; genus Melopsittacus; species Melopsittacus undulatus. The sequence goes on from NC_047557.1 coordinate 12,854,986, forward strand.
ACTCACTATCCACCTCTGGTGAGAATCTAGCTTTTTTTGTTTCTTGATTTAAATGGAAAGTTGATTTTTGTTTCCAGGACTGTGCAGTTCTGCAGTTTCATTTACTTTGTAGTTTCAAATCTATTCTTTAAAAAAAATTCTAGGCTCTTGCAAAACAAGAGAAAATTGATTATGAAGAACAAATTATCAAAGAAAGAGAGCATCATGAGAAAATTGCTGCTGAAAGAGCTCAGGCACGTTATAAAAAGCATTATTCTATATGTTGGGAAGTGGTCAACCAAATCATTGATTTGTCAACACAAGCAGGAGAATATCGTCTTCTGACAAACAAGTGAGTGAAACAAAAATAACAGCATAGCTGTTAGGCTGCAGAGTTCTACGTGCTATGATTCCCTCTTCTGATATACCCTAATAGCACAGATTCTGAAAAGGTCCTAAAAAGGCAGCAGTGTCCAAGTGCTTGTGCTGTAGGAGTGTTTCAAAAACCAGAGAGTGGGGCCTTGTTGCTCTTGTTCTTTCATCAGTATTCAGTGATTAGACTGTGGGGTAAGGCTTATAGTATTAGAAGGTATCCCAAAATCTTCATTGCCTTTTAATGGAATTGTATGTAAAAATAATAAAGCTGTAACTATGTGAAATATATATGATAATGTTTTATGGAAATTATATCAATTTAGGCCCAGTGAGTACATGATAAAATAGTCATCCTAAACACAGGTTAGTGATGATTTGATTCTTTCCTTGCCTGACACATAGTTCCAGCATAAGCTAGTGTCACATTTGCTTGTACTGAGTGGTGTACAATATGTAGAGGTACTTGAAATAGATTGATGGAATCCTAACAAGTAATAGAAACTTTAATTTTGACTATTTGTTAAATCTAAGTTTACGTTTAGCTTTCTACCATATGTAGTTTGTCTTGTTTGATATTAATATTTTCCCTTTCTAAAAGAAAAATTTAGCTTACTTTTGTAATGCTGAATTAATTTTAGCTTCCAGAAAAAAAAAATCTATTGTTTTTTTGGTGAGAGGAAGCTTTATCCTACAAAAGTGAAAAATATTTTGGAGTAGGGAAAAATAGCTATAGCAAAACTGTTGTTACACAACTCTGGTAGCCAAATACTGTGTGATGACACATTTGTGAAATATTGAAGTCTACAGGTGCCTATGGCTGTCATGTAAGTAACCAACAACTTATGTAAAGCTGTAATAATTATAGAAATAATTAAAAATTATATCTACTTTAGCATATGCATGTTTTGTCATTGTGATTCTTGTAAATTTAGGTTCACTATTCTCAAATATCTAACCCCTTTAAATTTTGGTTTGGAATTCATTATTTTTCTTTCTTTAAATTTATTTCTTCTGCAGCAGAATTCCATTAAAGCTGATGCTTGATTGGAAGGAGCTTTTTTTTAAAGGAAAACTGATATATGAACAAGCCTCAATTCAACCTTTGCCGAGTGAACCACACCCAGAACAACCTTTAGATCTGAATAAATTGAATCTTTTAGATGAAAAAGATTATAGTGAATACAAGGTACATCAAACTGATAAAATATAATGGAAGATAATACACTTTGATTTTTCATAATCATAAACATTCTGTTGTGATGTTTCATTTTGTTCTTTTACAAGTTTCAAATATCAGATTTTGACATGCATTTTCTTTTCATTGCCTGAGGTTCTATATAAAATATATGTCTATATTTTATGTTAATAGCAGTGGAGAACTGCTACAATTTTAAAACACTGTTATAATTTCATTATTGTATATAACATAGACTGTTTTTCCCCTCTTGAACTCGTAGGACCAATATATAAACTTGATAGCCTTAATTTCAGCAATTTTGAGTGAAGGCCTTCTAAGATTTATTAGCTGGAGATAAGCATTTGTTTTAAAATGGTAACATTAGTGAAAATTATTAAAAATCACTGGCATTTTTCTTAACCTTCCATTAGAATGCAAGTAACTATTTTTCGGGGAGCCTTCAAATTTCAGCTTTACAATACTTCAATATAATTTCACAAGTTACAGATGAAGTATTAATGTTTTCCTGTTTAAATGTATTGTACAATTTTTTTTCTGAGTAGCATTAATGGTACTTTGGGGGGAAAAAGAAAATCCTGCTACATATTCAGTTTTTTCGAGTAATTTGTTTAACTAGAATATGGCCTAATCATGGCAAATAGCCCATGTCTGACTTTTTGGGAACTTATAACTACAGTATGTATGTGTTTTTATCCACATCCTGAAACAATTGGTACATTTTCTTTTGAAGTGAGTATAATTGCTTGTTACGAGTTTCTGTGATGAATGTCTGACAGCTCAATTTACTTTGGTTTCAATCTTAATATAAATTTTCCTGATTGTCTGCTATTATAGCTTATTATCTGCTATTCTGGTGTCTATTTATAAGGTCTTTGATCAGACTTTATCAACTCATAATAGATTTTGTGATCACTTTCTTTAGGTGAAAAATGCATACATATAAGACCAACAGGGAGGACATATGGGACAGATAGGCAGGAAACTGGGGAGTTTTTCCATCATACCGTTTTTTATATTACACCATAATAATCTTCTTTAGATGTAAAGCACTGGAGATCACAAACATTTAATGAAACATTTAAAGTCTCTTTTTCAATACCAGTTTCTTCCAAGTTATCTTTAGTCTTATGCCTTTCTGAATCAGTATTCCTGAAGAGCTGGTATCATATGACTTGTAAAATTTTTAGTGCCAACTCGTATTTGTGTCTTCTAAAAAGTTAAGTAGATTACTAATACCTACCTTCAATTGATTCTAGATACAAGTATGTTGGCAGGGCATTCTGGCAGTTTATGCTGATTTCCTTAAACCTTGAGAAAAAAAAGTTCAGCAAAGGCAATTCTGCATCTCTCAAGAATAAAAAGTTTACATTAGGAATACTGACTAAAAGTGTCAGATACATTTAATAAAATACAAGAACAAGATACAGTGCTATCAGTCCACTGCACATTCCACATTAGATTGAAAATATTTGGAAACTACTACATCATCAGTGTTGGCTAATCACTTCATAAATTAATGGAATCAGCCAAAATAAACATAACGCTAGGCACTACTCAAAATATCAAATAATTTCCTGTTTCAATCAAGAGTGTTGAGAAGGAGTTACTTAACTTTCACCTGGATATCTGAAAATGTGTTTATGACAGGTAAGCTACTTTAGCTCAAGAAAGGTACAGTCTAGCAATCTTCTGCTTAAAAGGGCGAGAAATCTGAAAGGTGAGTATGTTGAATGGGGAGCCCATTTAATTTGAAATTAATTTTCCTCCTAGAGTTTATAACAACAGATCCATCTTTACTTATTTTTTAAGGAAGAATGGTTCAGATAGGACAAGGATTTGGTTTTTTTTAAGCATGTTTTTTCAATTACATATAAAGAAGGATGTTTTCTGAGATTGATTAGACAGGGGATATTGTGCAACTCAAGATTTTTTTTTTCAATTTGGTTTTACTGATTAGAAGTAGGAGATATTTTCATTTAGAGTGATAATAAGTTACATTGTGTTACTCTGTCTAATGCATGTATATTCAAAGTCGACACTGATCAAGTTCTGTTAGTAGAATATGTGCTGTAAAAATGTATCATTCATGCAAGTAAGTTCAGGAAAAGGTTGCATATTCTGCCTGGAACATGGATTCAAAACATTATATTTCAGCAGAACTTTGAAACTCGTTGCTTCTGTTAATGGTGATTAAATATTTAATTTTAGAATTATGTAGTTGTTGAGGTTGAAAGGGGTGTGGAGGTCATTTAGTATCACCTCAAAGCAGGGCCAACTCCTGAGTCAGATCAAGTTTCTCAGAACCTTGTCTGGTCAGCTTGCAAGTATTTCCAAGGGTAAAAATTCCACAGACTTTCTGTGTTCAGCCATTTTTATTGTGAAATTCTTTTTTTCTCCATTACTTTTCCTACTTGGAGTTTCTCTTGCTGAAATATTTGACTGTGTAACAATCCTTTATTGTGCACCCTAAATGAGGTGGCAAGCCAGAATAGCTTTTCATACCAAAAGTTGGACATCATAACTTTCCTAGAGCTATAAGATCCAGTAGTGGTAGAGTGTATATTAGAGTGACTAATGGCAAAAAGTACAATTCTGTGATCATTTCCTTTGATTACATCCTTCCAATCTCATCTTTCTTCCAAAGAGTTTGTCAGTAAGAGTATTTTTACCAGCAACACCTCGTTAAGCTGTATGCTGGTAACTCATAGTATCAATAAATTTATATTCATCTCAGAGTAGTTGAACAGGAAGTTTCTAATCAATATTTCCTTCCCTCAAAATTGTTTGAATTATATGGTGGCTTATTTGTATTGGATTGTTGACTGTTAGTTTTTGGTTGGTTGGTTGGTTGGGGTTTGGGCTTCTTTGGTTGGTTGGTCGGTTTTTTTTTGGGGGGGGGTGTTTTTTTGTTGTTGTTATTTGCTTGTCTATTTTCTCTTTATTTTATGTGTTAGGCAAATCTATATATTTGTAATCTTTGTCCATACAAATTTTCAAAGATGTGTAATACTGGACAACAATGCTACCCATTTTTAGAGTGCTGAGTATTAAGATACCTTCTACTCCAAAAATCTGCCATTGATTCATTCTCTATGCTAATGAATATCAATAAATGCCTAATGATTATGACATAATTAAAGCTTTTAGCAAGGGTCTGTTCTAAAAAATATTTTATTACCTGGTACTATTCAGATTTGGTTATTTTATGCATGCAGTTTGTGTATAAATACATGTATCTAGAAAGATGACAGATAAGGAATATTAACAAATTATTTGGTAATTGTCATTTACACAGAATATGACAGGGGAATGGTGTCCAGATGAAGAGAACAGTGAAAACAAACCTCCTCTTAATAATAACGTGTTGGGTCATGTGCTTCATAGACTAATGGAGATTTTCTATCCTCCAAAACCCGTATCTCCACCTGCATTTCCTCCATTTCCTATCAAGGGATGTATTTTGGGAAAACCTTTTAGTGGAAAAACTACCTGTGTAAAGTTTATTGAAAAAGGTAGAGTGGGTTTGTTCTGTTTATTTGTTCTTTTGCTTGTTATTTCTGTAATTCTTTATTATCTAAATTTTAGTCTTTATTTGCCTTAAAATCCCGCTTTTTTGTGTATTAGTTTGCAATATTCAGGTACTATCTGTTGATATTTTGGTTCAAGAGGCCATCGAAGCGTTTCTTAAAAATGAAATGAAAAGTGAGGAAAAAATGATTCCACAAGAGGCAGAGAGTTCTGGGGAAGAAAATGAGGTAAGCAGTTTTGTTAATTTTGGTTTTGGCTCCTACAGGGTGATGAGCATGAAGTATGTAAGGAAGAAAGCATGTTTAAATTTTTTTTTGCTAGATTTCAAACTTAACTCTAAGTTTTGACTTACAAGACTTCAAGAGTCAGCTTGAATTGACAGGCTTGTTTTTCCTGTAATATGTAGTCTCCTTTCTAATCCGTTTTCTTTCATAACTGATCAACGTTGAGAAGAACTTGCCACCACTGGATGTATTAAAGAATCCTGAAACAGAAATATCTATCAATAGAACTGAAGGTGGGTATATATTTTACTTATATATGTATGGATACATGTAATCTTACTAGATTTAAATGACAATTCCCTTTCTCTTCTACATTTGAGGTAATACCAATGAATTCTGAGTTTTTACAGTAGTTTCTGTTATGAATTTCCTATTTCCACACATTCCTGGTGTCTGGGAGCAGCAAATGCAGGCTGCTTCATGAAAGAAAGTGAACTAGGTGACAAGGACAATAGCAAAGCAGGAAATGCCAACATTCAGAAACAGAGATTGAGGATATCCACTGATGTCAGAGTCACTGTGAGGTTCAGAGACCTTGATCAGCATGAGCCTCAGTCTGATGCTGTTCACCTTTGCTGCAAGGGCACGTTGATGGCTCATGGTCAACTTGGTCTCCTCCAGGACTTCCATGCCCTTCTCTCCAAAACCAATTTCAAGACAGTTGACCACCAGCTGGTACTGAAGGCAGGGGGGGTTCCTCAGCAGAGGCAGGACTTTGCATTTCTCTTTGATGAACTTCATGAGATTTCTGTCAGTCTTTTTCTCCAGCCCATCAAGATCCCTCTGAAGGGCAGCACAGCAATCTTGTGTATTGACTGCACCCTCCAGATTGCTGAGGGTCCACTGTGTCTCAGTTGTGCAGGTTGGCAATGAAGATGATAAACGATACTGGTCTCATAATCCACACTTGGGCTACACCAGTGATTGCTGACTATCAGCTGCACTTCACGCTGCTGCTCACAACCCCTTGAGTCTGGCAGTTCAGGCAGTTTTGTGTCCATCTCACTGTCCAGTTAACATTGTCCATATTTCATCAGTTTGTCTATGAGGATGTAAAGGAAGACAGTGTCAAAAGTAAATATAACCATCTTCTAATCAACCACTGAGCCTGCCACCTCACTGTAGAACACTGTCAGGTTGTCAGGTGTGCTTTCCCCTTCCTAAAGCCATGTTGACAGCTCCCAGTCATCTGTTTGTCTTTACTGTACTTGGAAATGTTTCCATGCTTATTTGCTCCATCAGTTCCTAGGGACTAAATTGGTGCTGATTGTCTTCAACATTCCCAGTGACCCCTTCTTGCTCTCCTTGAAGAGAGGGTGGGAGCTACATTCTTCTTGTCCTAGGAGTCATCCCCCAGATAATTAAGAGTGGCCTAGCAATGACATCAGCTAGGTCCCTCAGCATGTGTGGGTATATGCCATCAGGTCCCATGAACTTGTGTATTTACAGTTTATGTAAATGTTCCTTAAGCTGATCCTTCTCTAGCAAAGGTAAATCTTCCTTGCTGCAGACTTCTCTGTTAGTCCCAGGGGCTTGGGATAACTCAGTCTTTTGCATGTCTCAACAGGCGCACATTTTCCATAGATTTCCTTTTGCTGTGTAGGGACCCATAAAATCCCATCTTGTTGCCCTCCTTACTGGGCATAAGAAAAGGTTTTCCCTCATGAGAACTATCCAGCATTGTAATCAGTTGGCTGGAGAGGTACTATAGTCTCTGTTCTTGGAGGTGTTCAAGATCCCACTGGCTAAACTATTGAGCAGCCTGGTCTGACCTCATAACTGATGCCACATTCTGCAGAAGGTTGAACTCGAACTAGGTGACTTCCAGAAGTTGTTTCAAACTAGAATTAATCAATGATCCTGTGATTCTAGCAATTATATATACCGTCTGTATTGATTTTTTTTTTCAAAGAACAATAGTGAGGCATATACTTCATAGAATCATAGAATAGTTAGGATTGGAAAGGACCTCAAAATCATCTAGTTCCCACCCCCATGCCATGGGCAGGGGCACCCCACACTAAACCATATCACCCAAGGCTTCATCCAACCTGGTCTTGAACACTGCCAGGGATGGAGCATTCACAACCTCCCTGGGCAACACATTCTAGTGCCTCACCACCCTCACAGTAAAGAATTTCTTCCTTATATGCAGTCTAAACCTCTGCTGTTTAAGTTTCAACCCATTACCCCTTGTCCTGTCACTACAGTCCCTAATGAAGAGTCCCTCACCAGCATCCCTGTAGGCCCCCTTCAGATACCGGAAGGCTGCTATGAGGTCTCCACGCAGCCTTCTCTTCTCCAGGCTGAACAGCCCCATCTTTCTCAGCCTGTCTTCATACGGGAGGTGCTCCACTCCCCTGATCATCCTCGTGGCCTCCTCTGGACTTGTTCTAACAGTACCATGTCCTTTTTATGTTGAGGACACCAGAACTGTACACAGTACTCCAAGTGAGGTCTCACGAGAGCAGAGTAGAGGGGCAGGATGACCTCCTTCGACCTGCTGGTCATGCTCCTTTTGATGCAGCCCACGATACGGTTGGCTTTCTGGGCTGTGAGTGCACACTGCTGGCTCATGTTCGTTTTCTCATTGACTAACACCCCCAAGTCCTTCTCCGCAGGACTACCATGAATTTCCTTTTTGCCCAACCTGTCTATTTATCGTAATAAGTATTACAGTAATAGAAGTGTTAAACTTTACAATGTACATATTTCAGGCAATTTTCCTGTCAGAAAGGATCCATCTTGGCAAGAAATTAAACCAGATAACAGTCAAGATGACCTATCAAAGGTTTGTAATCTAATTTTAGCTTCTACTTTCTAAAGATGCATTAATTAAAAGTGGCTAAATTACTGAAATGGTGACATCCTTTTATCATTCTGAATTAATTTGTTGACCTCACTGCAATTATTTTCTATTTGAAATATGAAAAGAGTTTATTATGAAAAATTATTCCTTTGTATCTTGTTTAGAGTTGTACGTATTGTTAAATTTCTATATCTTCTTGTTAAATCTTATATTTATGTAAGGTATGGTATTATGCCATTTCTGAGTTAGTAAAAATGTGTTTCTGATCTTGCTGCTGCCAAGCCAGTAGATCATTCATCCCATGACAAGTTTTCTTTTCTTTGCGTTAAAAAATACTGAATTCTACAATGATACCTTTGACTTTATTGCTTATTGGAAAACACTTCAGAAACTGAGATATAAAGAAATCCCTGTGGAATTAATGCTGCTGTATGAAACCATCAGTGGAATTACGGTATATGAAAATCAGAATAAGCTAGGAACCAGGACACCTAACTTCTTGTTTCTTGGCCTTTATATTCTTTGTTTTTCATCCTTTATATTCTTTGTTTTTCCATCCTTTATATTCTTTGTTTCTCAACCTTGTTTCTGCCTGGCATTTTTGTGAGTGTAATGATGGAAATCATTTGGAGATTTCCCTTAGACTAAGTCTTTTTTACATCATTTGAAAGTACTTATCCTTAAGAGATAATAATAAATACTAAATATAAACTAGTAATGCAGTTAATTTAAATAGTATGTGATATATAAAGTAGAATTATCCTCTTTTTAATAGTGACTGTTGTGAACATTCTGAGCAGATTAATCTTATGCTGCACTCTTCCACAGCTATCTGTATGTGCCCAGCTTGGTGCTGCATCACAGAAATTGTTGAAGAAAGGAGAAAGTATTCCTGATGAATTACTAATTGACATCCTATTGGAGGCCATTAAGTATGAAACTGTATAGCTTATCTTCCTCAGTTATTTAGAATGTAGTTATCCAGCTTGTATTATAGATTCAGATATTTCTCTTTTTTAAAGTATTTTTTGAATGCTGGAGTCTTCTGTTTTGAAAGTGGAGCTAATTAGTGATTAGTGTTCATTTTATGCTAGTAGTAGAATGCTAGCAGTAGAGTCTGGCCCTAAATTTTGCAGACACTATTGCATACTACTGAAGGTAAGTGAAAATATACATCACTATCACATCGTCATTAAACATAACTAATGTGAATATAAATGTCTTTATTTTGTTTATTATCTGGAAGCTATTCAGCATGTGCTAGTATTTTTTCCGTTAGGTTTTGTGAAATGAATAATCCAAACATTCATACTTTAGTGAATATGTTCCTTATCTTTGTCTACTCTTGTTTGGCAGAAAATTATCTCAGCTGCCTAGATATGCAGTTAGCACTTAATTTCCCACATGAATATCATTTTAGTTATATTACTCCCATTAGTATATTTTAAATTATGAAATAGATTTTTTCTGTTTGCTACTTCAGTACAAATGTACTGTGTAGTACAAAACACCTCTGATCATAGTCTGTATAGAAAGTGGTTTTGAAAGCTTTTTTCATTTTTAGTTAGGCTTAATGTTATTTTTCAGATTTAAAATCCATTGCTCTACAGTTCAGTATTTAATTATGCGTGCCATATTCTCTATTCAACAGGATATTTAATATACTGAATTCAGAATGAGACTGTTTGGGCAAGCTCTTCCTTAGGTGTTATTATGCTATGAATTCACTGTATAAATCTGAAACTTCATTTATTTTTAGACAAATACCACCAGAGAAGGGGTGGATTGTGGATGGTTTTCCAATGACAACTAATCAGGCAAAGCTATTTGCAAAAGCCTACACTGGCATTGATCCAGAAGCAGAAGATGCAAACTCTGTAAAGCTCTCACTTGTTATAGATCCCAGAGCCCCTAACAAGCCTCCTGCTACCTCACCTGCATTTGATATTTGTGTGTTACTGGATATTTCAGACACTGTGGTACTGGAACGTATGGCTAACTTGAAGTGTAAGTTTCCAACTACTTTTACCAAGGTAAAATGACAAGCAGGTTTTGGTAGTTGTAAAAGGAAAGTAAAGATGATTAGAGTACTAAAATATCTGAATTGTTAAGTACTTTGCAACATAACAGCAAACTGCATATTTTAATTAAAATACTCAGTTATAACAGTATCTGTCTTTTTCTCTAAAAATTATGAAATCAGAAATTGTTAGCTTTCTTGACATCTTTCTTCTCCATTTGCAAGTATTCTTTTTCCAGGACATGTATTTGGAAAGGGATGAAGAAAATGGTAAACAAACAGATGTGCCAGCATGCATTTGCTATTGATTACTGCCTTTGCATTTTCTTCAGTTAGTCAGTGAACAACCAGAAGCTGACAATTTTGACCACAAAGGCAAAAACATCAAAAACGTTTTGAGTGATGTTTCACTTTGAGACCACACATTTTTAATTGTGCTTACTCACCTTGGCAAAACATAGGTTATTTTCATGAATTGCCCAAATTATGAGGAGATTCCTCACCACTGCTTTCATACCAGGGCTTACATGGCACATAGCTTGCATTAAAGCACCATTACCTTTAGCTTTTATCAGTAGGTAGGGGTGAGGATGAGGTAAAATCATTGTTAGTTTCCACTAACTATGCAGTGAAGATAAGTGTATGGACATCTGAAATTCTTGTTAGACCTTGTGTTGCCAAAACACTTTGAAAATGTGATAATAAATGACATAATCTCAGAAATCCAAACAGAATTGATTTCATAAAATATAATGTGGTGATAGAAAGAGTCAAAAGAACAATAAAAAAAAACAACCCAGAAATCTATGAAAAAGGGCTTATTTCTAATCAATTAAAGGCTTTTTTTATATTTTGAAGGACTTAAAGAGAGCATACTTCATCTTCCAATGCAGTGAAATAGCTACCCATTGATATGAACAGGAGTAGTTACTTCAAGGAAGATTCAGATTAGACTAGAAAAATATCTTCTAAATGTTATAATAGATAAGCCTGAAATAGTCTACGTGCAGGAATGCTCCCCCTCTACAACTGGAGATTTCTATGACTGAAAGAATATATCTGGAAATGTTAGATGATCTTAAGGTCATTTCCAACCCTAACTGTTCTGAGTCTATGAATGGCTATGCCTTTAAACAGAGGAAGAGGCAAGGCGCTGTCTTCAGGTCCTTTCACACTTAGTTTTATATTTCTATCATTTTCTCCGACTTTTCCTTTCTTTTAGGGAGTTTAGTACCTAGTTTTTGCAAGAAGTCTAGGATCATGGAACACTGAAATTTTTATTTTAATAATTACTTTACTTGGTGCAAATGAGTACCTGCATAATTGCTTTTTTCAATATATGCTCATATGTGCTGTGTTCTACACAGCAGATAAATCAAAGCCATCTCAGACTGAACAGGAGAACAAAAATCAAAATCCAGATGCTGTAATCCAGGAGGAGAAGATTGACTTCAGCAGAGTCCAGGCGCTACACAAGTATGTTATATAAAGTACAAAGAAGTTGCTTCAGCCAAATGTTTAGGCATGTAGTTAATCTGAATCTCATATGTGATCCATGATACTACTGGCATGCATAATGTTAAGATTTTGCTTAGGAATTTCTCTAATATGAGGCCTAAAGAGTACATTCTTTTTTAGCACAATATAAATAATCCTAGAAGACAAGAATTCAGGTGTTTTGTTTTTTCAGAGTATTTCAAAGGAGAGGGTTTTTTTTCAAATATAAATTGCATGAACCATATGTATACTCATAAGTATATATATGTATCTATGCATACATATGTCTGACATCTCTCTTGCATCATGCAACTGTTCTTTTTTATTTTTTCCTATGTTGAAAACGAGTGGGCTGATGTGGATGGAGTGTTATTTTGCAAAAATATTGCCTGGATTTGGTTTAGTGTTAAAATAGATGGTCTGCTTTTTCTTTTGTTTCTTGTTTTAGTAAAATATTTTATTTCCATTAGTTAGATTTTAATTTTATACATTAATACAATTTTTGTAGAATTTCAGGCTTTCTAGATACCTGGCCAAAATTAGAGAAATGGTTTTCAGTCCATCACAATATTCTAGTGAAAGTCAATGCAGAGGCAGAAGAAAGGCTTGTGTGTGAAACGGTGAAGGAAATTATAATAGAAGAAATTTTCAATAAACAGAATAGAAGTAAGTTTTCCTTTTCTTGCTTTTTACAAGACTTTGTTCTTTATAATTAAAACTAATATTGATTTGTAATTATATGGAAACATATATTTTACTGGCTTTGAAAGAACGTGGGGATGTATGAGTCAGTGATAAGTGACAGGCCAGAAATCTGAGCATCTCTGTTGTGATTTTACTTTTTTAGATGATATGGACCTATTTTGCATAATTGTAAAGGTAGTTTAAGAAAAAAAAAATAAAAGTGTCAATTTTACTTATTTAAATTTAATGAAGTAAAGGATTACTGAATTCAGTCCTTTCATTCTGGTGTAAATATTACAGCTAGCACCTTCAACATAAGGGAGAGCATAATTGTGTAAGAAAGATAATAATGACTACCTTGTCATTATAGAAGCATAGAATCATAGCATAGTTAGGGGTGGAAAGGACCTTAATATCAGCTAGTTCCAATCCCCCTGCCATGGGCAGGGACACCTCACACTAAACCCTATCACCCAAGGATCTGTCCAACTTGGCCTTGAACTCCGCCAGGGATGGAGCATTCACAACTTCCCTGGGCAACCCATTCCAGTGCCTCACCGCCCTTACAGTAAAGAACTTCTTCCTTATATCCAGTCTAATCTTCCCCCATTTGAGTTTTAACCCATTACCCCTTGTTCTATCACTACAGTCCCTAATGAATAGTCCCTCCCCAGCATGCTTATAGGCCCCCTCCAGATACTGGAAGGCTGCTATGAGGTCTCCATGCAGCCTTCTCCAGGCTGAACAGCCCCACCTTTCTCAGCCTGTCTTCATACGGGAGCTGTTCCAGTCAGTTGATCATCCTCGTGGCCTCCTCTGGACTTGTTCCAACAGTTCCATGTCTTTTTTATGTTGAGGACACCAGAACTGCACACAACACTCCAGGTGAGGTCTCACGAGAGCAGAGTAGAGGGGCAGGATCACTTCCTTTGACCTGCTGGTCATGGTCCTTTTGATGCAGCTCAGGATATGGTTGGCTTTCTGGGCTGCAAGCACACACTGAAGCCGGTTCACATTCATTTTCTCATCAACCAACACCCCCAGGTCCTTCTCCTTGGGCTGCTCTGAATCTCTTCTCTGCCATACCTGTAGCTGTGCCTGGGATTGCTCCGACCCAGGTGTAGGACCTTGCACTTGGCATGGTTAAACTCCATAAGGTTGGCATCAGCCCGCCTCACAAGCATGTCAGGGTCCCTCTGGATGACATTCCTTCCCTCCAGCGCATCAATCGAACCACACAGCTTGGTGTCATTGCAAACTTGCTGAGGGCACACTCAATCCCATTGTCCACATCACCAACAAAGGTGTTGAACAAGACTGTTCCCAATACCGTTCTCTGAGGAACACCACTCGTTACTGGTCTCCAGCTGGACATTGAGCCATTGACCACAACTCTTTTTATCAACATATATTCATCTATCATCAGCAGCTTAAAAACATGGATAACTCGTAGTGGTTTTGACATGTGTTTTGGTGCATCTTTATTCCAATTTTCCTTTTAATAATTCAAAAAGAAAGTACCACCCAAAGAAAGGAAAAATGATGACATACCTAAGAAAAAAGATACATCAAATAAGCTAGAATTAGTAGACTTCTGAATAACACGTTTTTTTCTCCATAATTATTACAGAAAAGTCTTGATGTGGCTTCTACCCCTGAACCCCCCCCCCAAAGAAAAAAACAACAACAATCAAACAACCAAACAAAACCTGTAATAGCTTGAAAAGCACTCCTAACAGTTCTAGCAATAAAAATTTAGACCACTACTCCTACACTAGGTGTTCCAGTTCATTGGCTCCTGCTTGAGTCAATGGCAGAATTCCTATTGATGCAAATGGAGTTAAAAATTTCTGGTTAGAAACCAGCTATCTTGTAGAATTACGTTAAAGACTATTTACTCCATGTGGAGCAATAATCCCTGTGGTCAGTTATTAATGCCTGATTTTATATTTCTGTTAATATATTCTAAGTTATCTTTCACTATTAGCTTTGTATAGGCGGAACAGGAAGTATGAGAATATATGTTAATTTGTAGCATTCCAGGAAGCACATGGTAAGGCTAAATCCAGAGACTGCAAAATATTTAGCAGAAGCTGAAACAGTTGAAATATTTCATGTGGTCAACAGTTTTGTTCATTTTATAAATTTAAATCAGGAAAATGATAGCACTTTTTCTGTTGAAGCAAGACTGCTTTTCAGAGACAGATTTGTCACACTTAAAGTAAAATAAAACAGATCTACTCTTTAAATATTAAGCTTCCTTCAAACAAAAAGACAAGGCTGTTCCGACAGTGGTTTAATGCAAGCCTATTTATTTTCTCTGTGTATTTTCAAGCAGCAGCAAAACTGGCCAGAATTCATGCTCATGATTCTGAGCAAATAATTAATGTTAACTTAAAAATCTAGTTGTTGTAGGATCCCTCTGTGGTCACTTGTTTCTTTCTCTGATGTGATCTTTTCTGTCTCTTTTTTCCTTCATCCATCATCTTTCATACTTCTCAGCTTCTCATCAGAATAGGGTGTATTTTCCATATTACGACAGATTTAGCTCAATTTATCTGTTATTTGTTCAGTGTTTGTTTTTGTTGATTCACTGTTTCCCAAGTCTAGCACAGAAGCTATGTTTACAACCATTCTTTAATTAAGCAGGTAGTCCTTGAAATTGTAACAGTTCCAATGAATCTCAGAATTGTATCAGCACCACTGTCTTTGGTTTACCTGATAAAGAATTTGTTATATATATGCATATATAATAATTCATTATCTTCCTGTTTTCCTCACAGTGCTGGTTTTAGAAAAGTATCAGTCCTGCAAATTATAAGCTTAAATGGAAAGTGATTTTATAACTTTGGCATCACTGATTTGATTTTTATCTTTCTTCATGAACAACACCAAAGTAATGAAATATTTAATCTGTTCCATTATTTTGAACTTGTCACTACCAGAGATGTCTAATTCTGTTTGCTGATACTTCAAATACGTTTGAAGGTACTAATTGTATGTTCATACAACAAGGATGTGCTGAAGAAATATCACCAGAAAAGAAGATTTCACCAGTTGACGTAAGTAACGCGGATACACATACACAGGAAGACATGCTTCCTCGTATTCTTGTGGAACTACCACCAGTTCAACCAGGATCAGATGAATGGATTTATGTAGATGAACCACTTCCCAAGGTACATTAATTAATGATTGAATATCTTAGACATCAAACTATATATTTTTCTCAGTATTTTATGCATATTCTACTTGAATCTTTTGTCTGTGCTCTTTTCTTCAATATTTTTCAATGAAAGGCACACTAGTACTGTATTATAAATATTTAAAAATACAAATAACTGTTGCTACTAAAATATGTGAAATAAAGAAACATACTTCAAAATGTTGATTTTTTTTTTTTACATTCTTCACAATGATGAACAATAGCACACGGATGCCATATTAATGATACTTGTTAATACTATGAAATACTAACATAGGGTTATTAGGTCAGTTTCCTGTCTCTGATAGGGGCCAGTTGTGAATCTCTTAGAAAGAATGTAAGAATGGGGAAAGTGTGCACTGATCTTTCTCCTAGGATACTTTTTTTCTAACATGTTTTCCCCCAGGACATCTTCCTAGTTTCCAGTGATCTGAAATTTAGGAAATTCAGGAAAACTGAGATAATTTTAAATCTGCATCTTTGTGCTTAGTAGCTCTCAGAAGAGTATGCTTCCATGATTACGTCTAATTGCTTTTTTTTGAAGCAATTTACATTTTGGTTTCCATGATACAGCTTATATAATTATGTTCATTCTGGAAAAAAAAATTTTGTCTCTCCACTTTAAACTTGCTGTTTGCCTGGGTCATTTGATGATTCTATTTTCTTGGATGGTGACATACAATGAATAATAATTCTATATCACCCTGTGAAAGGTATACAAGATTCGACAGACACCTATTACATCTTTGTTTAATTCAGTGTTTCTTTACTTCTTCAATACAGTCATAATCTCTTTAATTCACCTCATGTGGGCAGTTCATATGTTTAGTCATGATTCTTGCCCTTCTGTCTGTTCTACTGTAAGTTTTTTGAGATGGGGAGCTGGGACTGCATGAAGTATTTGAGGTGCAGATTTCAAGGCTGCTTAATGTTGCTTTGTGTTTTGTCCTATAACTCATTTCTCAATATTTACCCGTTTTGCCTTCATGAATGCAACAACCTCATCTATGTTGCATTTCCTCTAGCCATGGGCTTTATTTTGTATTTCATGACAGTCAGTCAGTCAAATGTCATTTTTGCAGCACTATAGACTGTTGGCTTAGGTTTTTACCAGCTTTAGTAGCTGTGTACCATCAAATTTTGATACTCAAGTGCTCACGTAGGATCTTCACTTAGTTTTTTTGAGCATTTCCAAACCAACAGATATTGGAATAGTCTGCTGGAATTTCCCATTTATTTTGAGTACTGCCACTTTTTTCCAAATGAATCCACAGATAAAACTATATGTTGGTACAGGGTCTATAATCAGTTGTGAATAGATGCAAATCATAAGAAATACACAGCAAAGAAAAACTGTAATATGATTTAACGAGAAAATCTTCTTATATTTGCTAATGCTAAAATTAGATTGGTTACCAAGAAATATATTGATTAACTTTTATGTTTTTTAAAAATTCACAGGAGATACCTGATTTTTTAGTACCTTACTGGGAAATGGTAGAAAATACATATATGAATACCATCAAAAGTATACTTAGATGTCTAAGGGATGAACAACATTCAGCGATTTATTACTTAGCAGATGTTAGGTAAGTAGAAATAGTAGCTAATTACAGTAATATTAGTATTTTCCTTGAGCATGCATCTTTTAACTCCAAAATCATTTTTACCATAATTTACAGAAAAAAATTCCAAGATCATTTGAAGCATCCTGATATTAAGCAGGAGTTTGTATCTCTGTGGCAATCAGATTTTAATTCAATTGCTGATGACCTGAGAGAAGATGAGGAAGCAAAAGCAGAACTACACCAAAGAGTTACTGTAAGTAAATGGCAAAAGTTAAAATATTACCTCATTTTATATAGAATCATAGATTAGTTGGGGTTGGAAAGAACCTTAAGATCATCTAGTTCCAACCGCCCTGCCATGGGCAGGGACACCTCACACTAAACCATGCCACCAAAGGCTCTGCCCAACCTGGCCTTGAACACCGGCAGGGATGGAGCATTCAGAACTTTCCTGGGCAACCCATTCCAGTGCCTCACCACCCTAACAGTAAAGAACTTCTTCCTTATATCCAGTCTAATCTTTCCCCATTTGAGTTTTCACCCATTACCCCTTGTTCTATCACTACAGTCCCTAATGAAGAGTTCCTCCCCAGCATCCTTATAGGCACCCTGGAAGGCTGCTATGAGTTCTCCACGCAGCCTTCTCCGTGCTGAACAGCCCCAACTTTCTTAGCCTGTCTTCATATGGGAGGTGCTCAGTCCCCTGATCATCCTCATGGCCCTCCTCTGTACTTGTTCCAGCAGCTCTGTGTCCTTCTTATATTGTCTGAGTCAGAAGCTGCCAGCTGTGAATCCTGAAAAACAAATTTCCCTGATATCAGCTGGGAAATACAAAAATCCACCCCATTTTGTGGTGGGTGAAAAATTCCTCAAAGGCCTACAGCCTAAAGGGCGTCCAAGACTTTGAGATCATGGTCCAGCCTCAGAATCACTGTTGATAAAATACATTTGAGCCGCCCATCTCTGTTACATTGTCTTTCAGTAATTTCTCCAATTTCTGTCTTACTCCATTGCTATCACCCAACATAGTCAGTTGCTATGGGTTAGGCCCCACTACTTGTCTTGTTCCAGATGGAAAAGGACACATGCATCCATTTATTTCTTTTTTTTTTGCACCACCTTATTACAAGGAAGCCGATCCATTTAACACTCTTCTCGTCCTGCTGCCTCTTATTACACAGAAGTCTGTCACACCATTTCCATGCAGAGATGGCAATGGGGAACAAAATGGTTGTGTGCATGTTGTATGCTTAATAGATCTTCAGTGCTGTCAGTAAGCTACATAGTGCTGCTATTAGATCTAATTTACTACTTGAAGAGCCCTTAGTTATGAAGAATGTTGAAGAAAAAATTGCATGAAGTTATCCAAATTAATTGAAGAATACTGAAACTCTGACATACTCAGAATTTTTCTAATATTTTTTCCCCTTTCAGTGTTCTTCTTATAAGTGTATTAGTTAGAAAACAATTCAAGTGGGAAATTGTTGGTGCAGTTGAGAGCTTAGCTATTCATATTTTTGTCTGGCTTAGATAGATCTCTGCCTGAGGAAAGCAAAACAGCCTACACATTCATCTCATACCTTTGTAGTATTCTCCCTGGCACATTTGTAAAGCTACTTTCTGTCAGCTTTCTGTAAGCACATGACTTGTTGATCAGTCTTTCACATTTATAACAATAAAGAAAAAGCCCCAAATGGGAAGATGCCTTATGCACAGGGAAAAAAATAAATTTTTAATAATAAATACGAAAATGGTATTCAAGTTTTATTTCATAGTTATTTCTCATATTTGATTTTGTGTTTTAGGACCTAAGAGATCTTCTTTGGGATATCTGTGATAACCGAAGGGAAGAAGCAGAGCAGGAACGTACTGATGTCATGAATGATGGCTGGTTACCAGATCATAGGGGGATTGCAGTGAACCATTTTTTATCACTTATGCAGGTATGGATCTACTAATGAGTCTGCAGTGGGTGAGGACAATGACTCAGGTTTGGAGGGCTTAAGTAAGCCACAGAGCAATTTCATATGGTTGGATCCAAATAAGTGAGAAATGGAGAATTAGATAAGCAAATGTTCATGCCTCCTCTGAATTTATCTAGAAAGCTAAAAGATGAAACATAGACATTCATACATTTAACTGTTTGGCAAGCAGAGAAGGTTAAGAAAAACACTACTGTTTTAGTCCAAGCCTTCAAGCTTTTAGTTTGTAGTGTATAGTGTTATTTTTGCAGTTTTATCAGTCCAGCTAATCATCTAAGTTTTGTAACATGTACGTCAGAGCTGTTTATCCTTCTGTGGTTGTATTGACATCTACTCTTAATTTACACATTCCGTCATTCAGTGTAGACCCACTTGCTGTTAAGGTTGCCCTGTGTTTTCCGTATCACAAAATTATTGTAACTTTACCAATGTGGCTTGAAATTTTACTTACAGACTGAAAAAAAATAAAAATTGCAAGGAATGGTTTTGACTACGTGATGTCATTTGTTGCTCTTAAGAAAACCTGTTCCAATATGTCCCACCTTTCACATATCTAACATAAAGTTTTCAAGAGACCATCATCAATTAGTTGGTTCTCCCCCACCCACATGAAGTCCTTCCTCTCATTCAGCCTGATGTGGATTACTTCAGGTCCTGAAGTAAAGTAAGAATTCCCTGTGGCTGCTGTTCTAGGTGCATAAATTCAGGTTAAAGCTGAACTGAACTGGAACAGACCAGTCTAGACTAGGCAGACTTTTCTGTAAACTCAGTGACCATTGCGTGAAAGTTTTGGCAATTTTAAAGAAGACAATGAAAACAATACTTAAACACATGCCATATGAAGCTACTTTAGCTGAAAAATCAGACCTAAGCATCTTAGGGTGGGCCTCCTGCCTTTTAATTCTCAGTGTTATTTTTAATAAACAAGGGAACCACTCTCTTATCTCATGAGTGTTGTGGTAATTTAAGTAATATTTCTGAAGTACTCAGTTGCTAGCGTAAGGAAATTATTAACTATTTCATAAGAGTCTAAATAATGCCCTAAATAAAGACTGAAGGCCACCAACTTAAGTCAAAATATATAACTGCAGACTAAACCATATTCTTTCTGTAATTACAATATTTATAGGACCAAGTATTTAAAAATGTGTCTTGAATTATGCATAGGGGAGCTAAAAGTAATATTGTTGAGCTTAAATCTTTTATTTTTCTACCTTTATATTCTTATACACTTTTTCAATCCTCATTCTCTTGTAGCAGAATTTCATGGGCATATATGATGTGGTCCAGAGTAAATTCACTATGACTCTGATTTGATCTGGCTGTGTGGATATGCAGACTAACCATTTAAAATTACAAATATATGTATTAAACATATAGAAATTTAATAAAGAAAAATGCAAATGCAAACATTTTTAATTTCTTTGCTTAGTATATACTACCTAAAATAAAGGAGCTATTAATGCTAAAATGACAGAACTAAAAGTCTAATAACCAAATCTTTACGTTATGGCTTTGCTTGAACAACAGCCCAAAATAGGCTGCTTTGGTGCTGAGCTCTCCATCTGTGGGTTTTTCTGTGGGAAGTTACATATATTCCCCAGGTGTCTTTTGTTAGTGTGTGAACACACAGATTTTTATAAATGCCGTTTATCAGATTTCTTTCCACCTTTCTGTGTACACACAATTATACTAGAAGATATTTTCTCCTTAATTTATGGATAAGTGCTGGTTTACACCACAAAGGTTTTATCCTTCGTTTTGTGAATGTGGTTTTGTGCATTTTCCCATGAATATTTAGCACTGGTTTGTCAGTTAGAAGCTAACGCCATACTGTATCAATAAATCAAAACCTGACAGGTGTGAAATGTTTTTTGAATCCTCTTCCAAGATGATTCATTTAAAGATCTTCAAGACACTTAGGTGTGTAAAGTCTGCTGATTTCTTTAGTCCAGAAAAACTCTACTGCTTTTAAAATTTTCTCCATCCTTTAACCCTTTGTATGTTATGCTATTAAGAATTTTATTTCTTTTGAACAAAAAGATCTATATAATTTATTGATGTTAGCGTACTTACTACTATAGAAATATATACAGAAAAATATGTTTTAATTATACTGAATGCACCAAACATTATTTTTGTAAATATTTTTTTCCTGTTCCAGCCAGCAACTAAGAGTTTTATTAATCCTTAAAACTACCAGTGTGAAGACATTATAGATGCAAATAGAAGTATTTTGAATGCACTATAAATTTTCAGATAGGGTTGTGTTTGTTGCTCTCCCTCACACTCTTAAGATTTAGAATCGCTTCTGCTATTGTGTATTTAAAATTGTAACAGAAATCTGCTGTGTTTTGAATTGCAGTATTTCTATCCTTTTTTTTTTTTGAGGTTGAAGTGGATCGTTTTCAAGATACAAAGAGACTTCTTCATGATTATTATAGAGCAATGGAAGGGAAAATCCCAACAGAGTACAGTCAAGATTTTACTAGGATACCATTGCTAGATATTATGGATTTAGAGCAAAAGGAAGATCAAAATGACTCAACAAGGTAGAAATACATTATTAAATTATACAAATATCAACAAATATATTGCACTGATAGTTTTGTGGGTTTATGGGGAAATATATGCGTGTGTATTATAAAGGACAGGAAATAAGAATTTTTAAGTAGGGATTATTGTAAATTCATGAACCTTGAATCATCCTGCATGTTTAGTTTATGGATTTTTAAAAGCTGCCTTAGAAAGAGATCTGGTGTAGAAAATTTTTCTACTTCCTCTGTGTTGC
Source organism: Melopsittacus undulatus (assembly GCF_012275295.1). Taxonomy (NCBI): domain Eukaryota; kingdom Metazoa; phylum Chordata; class Aves; order Psittaciformes; family Psittaculidae; genus Melopsittacus; species Melopsittacus undulatus. The sequence continues at coordinate 12,876,906 of NC_047557.1, forward strand.
TGATAATTTTCAGCATAATCTTCCCATAAGTAAGTTAAGTATTATTACAGAACTTTAAAAGGTTTTAAAATAGCTAGTTAAATGGGTTATGTAATAAAAAATATAAATCAAAGGAGTCTTCAAAGATGCACGCTATATTAGAAGTTAAAGCCATACCCTCAAATAATTTCACAATACAAAAAATGCTGTCAATAATGACGCCTGCTTTTTTTTGTCGATAATGAAACCTGCTTTTTAAAAATACTTGCAGTTCATTTAGAAACTGATTAATGAGGCTGTACTTCTAGCCCATGTGGAATATATCACAGATCAGACAATCTTTTGGCATAGTTTTATCCATCTATTACTGTTCCTTAATTTCTGTAGTTAAACTAGACAGTTTTCTTGTCATCCACATATTTAACTACTTTTGGTCATAAGGAAATTCATCCCTTTTCTGTTGGTATGGCAAATTTTGAAAATAGCATTCTCATTCTCTTAGCATATTCTCCAATGTTATAAATTAACACTTTTTTAATAAAGGGGATGTGAGTAATGGCTTATATTTAATTTTTAAGGATTCCCCTAGTTTCTTGGAAAGTGCCTGTACCAGAAGTACATATTACTAAGTCAAAAACCAAGGGATCTCTGCATAAGAGTGCTAAGGATGATAACTCTGAAAATGACGTGACTACTGTTGGAAAAGATGAATGTCTTATTACTGATACATGGCAAACAGCAGCAACAACAGTATCGAATATGGTAGGAATGTTTTTACATTTTACATGTATTTACTGAAGTATTTCTACATCAGACCCTGAAAGCCTCCCATTCAGTAGGCAGCCTAAACACACAGCCTTACTCGCTGTATATCTCAATTTCAAGCCTCTTGCTCCACCACTGATATTTCCATTAAATATGTTTGTGTTTCTGCGAGGAAAATGTTGTAATTGAGTATTATCAGCACCTCTATTTATAACTGGCCCAACCATTCCATTACTGAAATATTTTGAATGTTGACTTTATATGTCTGCTTCTTCCATGATAAATTCTCCTGTTATCCCTCAATAGAAGCATGAGAAGAGGGACAAGTTTTATTCTGTGATGCAGTGTTTGCTCAAACCTTTCACAACTTCAAAGGCCATGGTTACATTGGTTTTTATATATAGCTAAAAGTAAATTAAGTTGGCTTTTCAAATAGTTGGTTCCTAGGTTCACTTTTTCTTTCCTCTCTCTTTGATCATTTTAAAGTAAGCAAATATCTGCACCCTTACAGGGTAACTGTAGTCTTGCTTTGAATACTGTTGAATCTTACATTTCTCACTTTTTCCTAAAGTACAGGTAATGAGTTACAAGAATTAAAACCATTTTCTCTGTCTTGCATTTTTGCTGTAGAATTTTATATTTGGTTCGTCAAAAATTAATCAATTTAATTAGGTAGTATGTTCAGTTCTCGACCCCTCACTGCAAGACAGAAACTGAGATGCTGGAGCGGGTCCATAGAAGGGCAATGAAGCTGGTGAAGGGTTTGGAGCACAAGCCTGGTGGGGAATGACTGGGGGAACTGGGACTGTTTAGTCTGGAGAAAAGAAGACTTAAGAGGTCTTTATCACCTCAAAGGAGGATGGAGTGAGGAGGTGTCTTGTCTCTTCTTCCATGTAACAAGAGATAGGACAAGAGGTAATGGCCTCAAGTTGCACCATGGGAGGTTTAAATTGGATATTAGGAAAAATTTCTTCACTGAGATGGTAGTCAGGAATTGGAACAGGCTTCCAAGGGAAATAGTGGGATCACTGTCCCTGGAAGTGCTCAGAAACTGTGTACAGGAGCCCCTTAGTGACATGGTTTAGTGGTGGCCTTTACAGTCCTGGAGTAGAGATTGGAGTTGATGATCTTAAAGGTCTTCTTCAACCTAGCTGATTCTATGATTCTGTGATTCTATGATATCTCCTTTGTTTTATTTAAGTACTTTCAGAAAGTATCGGCTATTTAAATCAGTACTTGCACAGTGTTAATACTATGTACTTTACTATGTGTGACTATGGTGTCAAGGTAACAGCTGAAATACAGTTTAGAGAAACCGAAGAAGAAGAAGATCAGAAGCTAAATCTGAAATCTTCAAAGCCATCAAGCAAAGCTTCCAAAGATTCTAAAAAGCAATCTCCAAAAAAACCTCCTAAGAAGAAAGGTATTTGAAATGCAGAACTTGTTTTAGCAGTGCTTGAAATTGCTGAAATGTAAATATATGACTAATACAGAAAAAAAGACAGCTAAGGTGTTTCTTTTGGATTTAATTTGTCTTTTGAAATGTTCAATGAATGTGACATATCAATGTGAAAATCTGATAGTGATAAAGCACTATGGAGGCTTTTGAAAGACAATTGCATTTATTTAATCATATTAATGATTATTATGTTGATTTCTATGTGTGTGGAGGCTTTTGAAAGACAATTGCATTTATTTAATCATATTAATGATTATTATGTGATTACTATGTGCAAATTATGATTATTATGTGCAAATAAGTATTCTAAATAGAACCTAGAAAGTAAAGATTAATTTTTTTCTATGTGCTGTTTTGGAATTGAATAGTTAGAAATAGTTCATCAAATTATATAAAATTCCATTAAATTCTGTCTACTTTCCAGCCATAAGTCAGATATTAAAAGTACAGGAATAGAATGCATAAATTATCCAGTACCTCAGGGTATTCTGAAATTAATTTGTCAGCCATATAGTTGCATGGATCTGTCAATGTCCATCATTATTATATGTAACTGTAACATACTGTAAATAATGCAAAATCTAATGGCATATATAGTCCTAAACCCCAGGCTCCCATAGGGGTAAATCTTGCTCATAGGCCTGGTGAGAATCTGTCCAAACAGGTGAGAATACAAAACTAATCTGCAAAAGAGAAATAGACCTTAAAAACCTATCTCTTTAACCTACCAATCCAGGCCATCTGCTGGAAGGAATTCTGGCATGTGATGCTGTTTATATATTTTTTCGTAAGTAATTCCTTAAGCATGTACTGCTTTAAGTAACTTCCTCTTTCCACAATATGTCATAGCTCCAGCAGGAAGCAAGGCTAGTAGCCTATGCCTAAGCCTTGGACTTTTTGTAGACATTCTACACAGCAAAAGAGGGGCTTAAACCCTGTGGATGTGAGCGAAGCCTGAAATTCAGGGACTTAATTTCCAAGTCAGAAAGCTGCAACTGAGAGTTATTATGCATAAAGCAGTTTTTTGGCTTCTTTTTTCTTTGAAAGGCATTTGATTCAGTGCTCTCTGGTTGATTCTCTTCATAATAGGGTGAACAGGTATAGCCACGTGGATGCCTAATGTGTGGCCCACAGGAATCCTAATGTGTGCTTCGCATCTCAATCCATCCAAGAGAGTGTCAGATTTTCAAATATCTAGAAAAACTTTGTAATAAAAAACCAGCAGCTATCACCTAGTGTATGCTAAGTGGTTAGGTTGTGGTTTGTGGGTTGCTTCTTGGAACTATATTTTTTGTTCAGACCTAGATGCCTTACAGTTCTTTCACAAACCTATAAAGTGAAAGAACTGCAACTAGAACTCAGCTGTGCATTCTTCATGGTAGAAGATGAAGTATCAACTGATGTATTTGTAATTAAAGTATTGATTTTGGTTTCATGACAAACACAGTATTACAATGGTCCTCCTGTAACAGAAGAGTTGCTTAGGATACAGATAGGCTAGTAACTGCATGATATGAATTATCACACGTGATTTTATCACTTTGAGATTTGACCATTTGCTTTATGTTGACCTTCTGTATCACGTAGATTTTGGGTTTTTTTTCCTTTTTTTATGTAACATTTCCATCTATTCCTCTTTTAGGACAAAGCAGGTCCACATATCTGAATATTTTTGATTAACAGTCAAAGTATTGTGACTGCAGAATTTCATGCAATCTTTGAAAAGTTGATAAAATACCTTTACAATGTCTATTCATAGATGTGTAGTTAAGCTGCAAAAGCAGCTAACGGAATGATTTAGAAAAACATGAAATAACATACCTCTTTTTTTTCCCCTGATATGATATTTTTAAAATAGCTTTATTATTTTCACTGATTTGATGGCAGCCAATGACATTTACAATCATAGTATTTTTACTACGGTTTGCTAAACATGAATTTGCTCCAGAAGGAACAGCTCTCAATCAGAAGAGATTTATTTATATGCTGGTTGTGATAAATCAGTAGATTTTAGGATCAAAGAGGACCTTCTGACTATCTAGGATCGCAACAGAGGCACACCTGCTCATTCATGATTTTCTATTTAAAAATACATTTTAGGATGTAGTTTAACCAATTTTAATATGATTGTATGTGCTGAAGTAATTTTATGTAGTATTAATCTGAGCATATCTTGCAAATATCAATTACAATTGAAGAAATCTAAAAGTGTTATTTTGACATAAGAGACCTGAGTAATCGTTTTTGTATTCTCATGAATGGTCACATCAAGTAAGTTGGAAAGTGCCATTTTTCATTTAAAACAATATGCTGACTTGTAAGTGTCTGTGTTTGGATACACAAACTTATTACCAAAGTCCATAGACTGTGGAGGTCTGTTTTCCTGCAGGGCTATCTTCTACTGCATCTGTGGATGAAGACAGTACAGTTTCTATAAACCCAGAAGAGTTAAAGCAACAAGAACTGGCACTTAAAATAAAGCAAGAATATTTAAGTGCCTTGAAACAGGAGGGTATGTTACTGTTTGGTTACTTAGATCGGAGAGTGATTGTTATTCCTAATTCAGGTAATGTCATAGTCAAAGCTAGCTAGAAACTCTAGGCAAAATGGATAGATAAGTGATAAAAAAGGGAGAGAAAGGAGTGCCTGAAGAAATCATGATTTTATTTTTTTTTTTAGATGGTAGTCATCAATGATTATGTATTAAATATATTTAAAATAAGAATGTTGTTGTCTTTTGCTTGATTTGATTTAATTTAATTTAATTTTCCATGATTAAGCAAGTATTCCTCCTGAGAGAGTAAGTTTCACATTAGTGGTTAGCCATTCTTCAGTATTCGACTGAGTTGAATTTGGTATTTGAAATGTTTTGATCTGGGAAAGAATTTGATGGTAATTATATATTTGTTAATGCTCTTCTCACTGATTCCCTCTTCCTCAAGTGGCATGAGATTCAAGAAACAAGACTCCGCTTTTGTTTATTCTTCCAAACTCCTTTTCAAACAGTCCCTTCAAAAAACTTCATACTATTCAGTCCTTCTATCTCTTTGTCCATCTTATTGAATAACTTCCAATCTAGTCAATTTCAGCAAAAAGTAGATATCTGAAGCAGAAAAGTCCCAGACTGAAAATGGGTTGATTTTTCTTTTTTTTTTTGACATGTGTTTAGACTAGAACAAAGAGACCTCTTTCTCACTAAAGAGAAGATAAAACGTAACTGTTAGAGATTCTGTTTGTCAAGAGTTGGCAAGCCCCTCATCATGCATTTACCCTCATGACAGGCTAACTTTTGCATAGTACCTACTATGAAAATTAGAAGGCAAACTTCACTTAATAAACAAAACACATATTCATAAGGCTTCTTTAGGTCTACACCACACCAAATGCTTGTACACCTACCACTTTCAACATGGTTTAATCCAAAAGCATTTTAGGAATAAATAATCTTAAGATTTTAGGATACTGAGGAGAGGAATGATAGTAACTTTGAGGATCTTAATAGTATGAAGATAAATCCTAGTGTGTCATTGACACATTTTATTTTCTTGAGTTTGCTTCATTTTCATCTTGTATTTAACAAAAAAGCCAAGATAAGAACTGAAGGAATATGTTGTGATAAATCATAACTGCGCGGACACATAGCTGGAACATTTGAGGATCATAGTTTCATTTACAACTATGGTAACTGGATTCTTGAGCTTTTGGTTATCCAGATACACAGAGACTAGCAAGTCACTAGCTGTGGACAGTTGCTAAGTATTTAATGTTGATTTCATATTCCTTTTACTTTGTTACTGTTAAAAGAGAAGCTTTATGAGTGTGCAATACCTGCTTCTGAAGATGTAGGAAGACAAAAATTGTTGTACACTTACATTTGTACCATACTGATAACAGCTACTAAAAGAAAATACAGAGAAGTCACAAATAAGGCAGCCTCGTATTAAAGGAAAGTGACTAGACAGGCACAGAGCATCTTCTGGTTGCTAAGAAGCTTTACTTTTTGCCATCAAATAACCCTATTTGAGATCCAAATCCATTCTATATTTAAAATTTTGAACTACTGCTATTTCTTGCTTAAAACTGAAAGTGTATACAATTGCATTCTACTGTGAACTGAAAAATACTACTAAAAGCACATGCCTTATATTTTTCAGAGTTCATCCTTCTACACTGGTTGCAAAAAGAGTTTCAGCCCCAAACCTAAGTATTTTGAAAACTTAGCAGCATATAGAATAAGGATCATAATATAAATATTTTACAGTCAAGAACTTTGAACTTACTGTACCTATTACCATATAACAATTCTGTAAAAGATTCTGAAGTATAGGAAGTTAAATACAAAGAAGCCTCATGTTGAATCTGAATTTTCTTTCAGGATTGAAAATGATCTCTAGCTACTCATATTCTTTTCTTACTTTTATTTTGTAAGGCTTTGAATGTCTTCCAGTTCCTGTTCCATGTTCACTCAATACATTACCTTAGCTGCCTTTCCATCCAGTTGGCATCCTTTTCACTTTGGACGTTGCTGACTTGTTTACATTTCTTATCCTTTTATCTCCTTCTTTTTAAGTATTAGCCTTTTAGAAACAGCTTTTTTTTTTTTTGCTTCTTTTTTTGCTTTTTTTTCTCAGTTCTTCCTATTCTGAAAACTAAAATTAATGAAATTCTTAATGGTTTTGAAAGTTACATGTAAATACTCTATGCATAACTTCGGTAGAGGTGGAGTATTTTCTTAGTGCTTACTAATGAAACTCGTTTCTAACTTGAATTTTAGGTATAGGATAGTTATATGTGAGAAGCTTGGAACAAAACCAGTAAGGTTCATTTTAAAGGGCTAGAATTTGGAAACAAGAAAGCAAACTTTTATTGTGACTACCATACCTAATGATTTAGATGTGTTTTCTTTAAAACTTATCCATAACAGTTTACTCACACATGCATCATTAATCTTCTAGGTCTGTTGCTGTTTAGGGTTAATTTAGTTCGATGTTACTGCCTACTTAAACATCCTCTGTACCTCTGTATTAGTTTCATTAAGGTATTTGTTATTTTGTGAATTCTGATACTTATAGAAGACAGACTTTTGTAAAATACATGGTGCAGTATGTATGACTGAAAAATAATTCAAGAATATGATTAATTAAATAAGTAGCTTGCTGCCCAAAGACAGGTCAACATGTTAAACTGTAGGTGCTTCATACTGAGAATTTTTGTCAAATTTTATAAATAGTAATTATTATGACATTCCTGTTTGAACAGAAGCAGCCGTAAAATTTCGACTAGAACTTATAAAAGAAAAAGCTTTAGCATTTGTGGAAGAGCTAACAATGAAAGCTGAAGAGGCTTATAAAGATATGGAAGAGTGGCTTGGATCCAGGTTTTTGGCAGAAATGTCCAGGTAATGTATAGCTAATTTTAAACAGGAACCTCTTTTTCAAACAAGACTATGCTAGTAAAGATAGTTGTTTATATAAACCTGGAAAAAAATGTATAAAATAATAATTTAATGTAATGAACTGAAAATTAATTTTATCTTAAATACCTGAATGGTAATAATTAATTTCTTGAATGATAAGAAGGTTCTGCTGGCAACAGTAGAGATAATTATCAGTTTTGCTGGTTTTGTAGTCTACAGATCTAACAGATTTATGAGCATCAGCAATCAACCACTTATTGCATTTAGCAGAAGCCACTGTCTCATTCTAGTGACATTTCTTCACCACTTCAGATTGTGGCGTTATTTTCTTTCCTGTGCTTTACATATTCTTGAAAATTCCACTTACTGTTATTATCACCGTGTATAATATTTCTCAAAATTATTTCAAGGTCCACTAAAAAAAAGTAAATAAAATGTGCTTGTGACTACCATATTTAGGCCACCTGGCATAGAACAACCTATCCATATAATTAAAAGATTTTATTCTCCAAAAGAAAGAGGTCATTTTGCCTTTTGGAAAATCTTTCTTGCCTGTAATAACTTTTGAAGCATACCTGGGACAGTGCTAGTTGATCCATGTCAGGGCCAGCCAAAGACAAGAGACATGAAATGTAGGATGTGAAGGCTCTAACAGTCAGTAGCTCAACAAGGGTGCACCTCTGCCTTCCAGGCAGTTTTATTTGCTCTCTTGACAGCAACCACTACAAAAGACACAATATTTACAGAACAGCATGTCCTTTGTCCTGACACCCCAGGCCAAACCTGTGTCTAGTTAAACATTATAGAAAGCTGACATCTTTCCTTATATAAATTGTACTCATTACATTTGAAACAGGAGTTCATATGCTTCTCCACAGAGCTACTTTAGGAAGTGCTTTGTACATCTAGGATTTAGGAGCAGAGCAGAAGATAAGGCATTGAAATTAGACAAAGGGTGATTATAGATACAACATATGTGCTCAGGCCCTCCAAAATTTATGAAGAAAGTCTCATCTTTTCCTATTTTTCTATCAGGTTTCTTCTATGGTTTATTTTTCCCTTATATAAATTTCTAACCACAGTCAAAAGATTTGTTGTTGCCAGGGGAGAACTATACTTCATAATGATTTTGCTGCGTACAGAATTCACACAGAGAATTTGTAATTCTTACTTCAGGAAAGTTTTCAAAGTGTAAACTCAGTAAAATTCGAACCTATGTTACTGTCTATTAAAAGTACTCACTGTTTTCTACATTTACACTTTCACAGTGTTGAAAAGCTGGTTGAGGTTGCGCGACATCACATTGAGAGTTCTAGCAAAATTCAGTATGAAATTATTTTAGAAGAAACAGATTTCTTCATCAGCAATGATGTAAAAGTGTTTCCTGACCCTGTTCCTTCACCACACGTTCCACATATGGAGACCTCTGGAAGTACTACTCTGACTATGTCACAACTTACTGCACTTCATAAGCAGTTTCTACAAGTGGCACCTAAAGGTAAGAAAAAAATTTCCTTTTCATTTCTGAACAACTGTTAGTTTTCTACTTAAAATTTAAAATAATTCCTGGGAGCTACTAAACATTACTTACCAATATTGTTAAAGATTCTGCTATGTATAAAAGTAAAGTTATAGCGCAGAATATTGAAAATGTGAAATACTAGACTACTTAAAAGCTTTTAATGTCTTTGCTATGGGGTTTATATCCTCAAGACCGAATACCTTATTTTGCTCAAACTGGTGCCTCTGTAATATGTTTTTAGGAGTGGTATGTACTGTTCTTACTTTGCTTAGACATGACAGTCTTTACCTTAATAATTCATAGATCAGTGAACACTGAAACGATATTATTTTAAAAGAAATTAATATTTTTATGGAACTATTAAATAGAGTCTAGTATAACTATAACAATTGCATTCTTTAAGTCAATGTGTACCAGTTGTTTTGGGTGACTTGCAAGATACATATTTTTTTCTCTTTGCATGTGTATCTGTTTGTGTGCCTACCCTCAAATTCTGGGAACCTTGGTCTTAGGATGCTTGAAAATATTTTCTTGCAAAACTTATATCTACTGTATAAATGCTACAAAATAATTTAGATAAGGCAGTTTTAAACTGAGATGGAAAGTTGTTAAACATATTTGCAGAGGGTTTAATTTCTACCAATGTTTCATATTTTAATTATAATTTTAGTATGATTGTCATCAAGATTGTGAAATACAATGTGTAAATATGTACTTTTGGATCCAACTCATCCAGTTTAATGAGGCCACAGAGGCACAATGAAGTTGAATTTAATTCTTTATTCAAAAATTATTTTCATGTATAATTATGCAGCAATTCCAATTACATTTTAAGCATGATTTTCCTTTAGAGATGCATGTCATGTTATCTATAGATAATATTTCATATATAATGACATGTGAAACTAAAATCTATACATTTGTAATCATTAGAGGTGAAGCACAGATATGTTTGACTGTCATTCTGCTTAAAAGGTTTTCTTTTGCTTTTAAGTAATTTGTTCATCAAGATACTGAAAACTAAAAAAATATTGTCTAATACAGACGCTAGTGTTCTTGACATATTAAAGGCAGAACAACTCTTTTCCTTGTACTTTTGTAATAATTGGCAAGAAATCAAATGAAATCTTTACTTTTATACAATATTGTCGTTTTGATAATACCATATTCTCTAAAATGGCACAAGATGACTTGCACAACTGTCCAGAAAGGTAAATATCTTGACTTAATAGTCACCAGGCAGTAGAAGAAAGCTGTTGCATGTTCTCTGGGTCAATGGTAAGAAATTACTTTTTAAAATGGGTCCCAAAAAGCATGCTGAGTTAGGATGGGAAGCACAGGCTGCACAAGTCACCTTTAAAATGCTTTCTTCCTTTCTCTCACACACTTTAAGACCACGTAAATTATGTACCAGATTTCCTAAGGCAATTACTCCCTTTATTTATACAGCCTCTGCAGCAAGAGTGGTTTTCTCTCCTAAAACATCAGAAAAAAACATTCACATCCTTCTGTCTCCCCTTGTTGAGGAGAATGCTCAACGGAAATTGCGGACATCCTTAGTAGTTAGCCTCTTACTGAATAACAGAAGGAAAACCACTAAAGTATGGCCATACTGACAATGAAACTGGACAGGAGCTCTAGAGGAGACACAAACTTATCCCTATCTTGGTTAACCTCTAAAGGGATCTAGATATGCTGCCAAACATCTTAGTCTTCTAATTCTTACTCCTGAGAGTATGCTCACTCCTCTGAGCATTCATGTCAGAAATCCACACAAATGAGCCTGTGAGCCATAGAGTATAGGGCAAATCTGAACAGAATGAATCTACCAATCTTCTGTGCTATGAAAATAGCAAAATTCCTAAGGTTGTTCTGAAAATGGAATATTAAGCTTATTTTCTATGACATTATGGAGATTCCATAAAGAAGAATTTTATCTAGCAGTCCAAGAAATAAAAGAGTAACAAAGGAGAAAATATGTTGGAAGAAATAAACATATGAACAGTTTTCTCACAGGATATTTGGTAAATGTCAAAAGGATGTGTTTTCATGATGTGCTTAAAAAATTGCCAAAATTAAAGTAAAAAGTGGTAGTGTTAATGTACTTACAAATTGTTTGGTATTTACCAAAGATATCTTACAGAAATTGTGAACAGTTTTGTGTTTCCTAGGAATTTAAAGTGTTAAAGAACTGCTGGTTCACCACGGACAACTTTATTCTATCCTGCACACTTGGTTCTTCATGGAAGCACATCACATTACTCACCATTCTAAGCACCAATGGACAAAAAAATACAGCCTGTGCTGGACCTTCCTACGTACTGACACAGTCTTTCATTTGATAAGGAAATATTTTAATTATTCTTTTTTTATTCCAAGTGCCATTTCCTAAACTCAGTATTTGGGAGTATTTTCATTCACAAATGCAGTATTTGTTAATTTCACTAACTCCTTTGATAAGTTTGTTAACAGTGCTTTAAAATATTGGCTCAGGAGTGTGCTGCTTTTTTATTGAAAGAACTGTCTCAGGTCTAAAAAGAAGCTGCTAACACTTTTTTTTCCTTCTTTTCTCTTCTACAGTGTCTTTGGATATGTTCTGTTCTTATCAACAAGATTAAACTAACCATCCATTAGATTTCATCCTCTTTGATTCCCTTTAACATTATTCTTCCTATCATTACATATATTATCAGTATAATTAGCACTTATTTGGAATGGCCTATTTTTCTTCTAAAGTTGCTCCAGAGAATGCAGTTTTGGTAATGTTTTGTATTAGCAAACAGATCAAGATTCTATCCGAGACCTTTCTTCTCCATCTTGTGACTCAATTACACAAGAGAATTTTAAATTTTATTCATTTTTTTACAGTCATCATCTTCATGAACTATTCCAGTTTGAATTATAGAACTGATTGTCCAATAGAAATAAACTCCAGTTAGGTTTAAAAACTTCAACATCAAATATACAAAAAATATTTCAAGTTAAACATAGAGGACAGCCTATGCCCAAACTATGTTGCTATTTTCATATCTTAGGCTTGTTAACTAAGTTTTTCTGGGTTGCTAGATTTGGAATATGCTTGATAGGCTATTAAAGAGTTCACCTAATTCAGCTGAAATATTACCTTTTAGTAAAGTATTTTGTTGAGTGGAATATTCAGAATTACATTCTGACCTTGAGCGATGTCTATGGATTATGCTTTCTCTTCACAGGCATTTTTGTAGAAAGAATTCAAGACCTTATAGTAGCAGTCCTCATGTTCTGACTTTGATGTGAATAGAGTGAAGTCCATATGTGAGCGTAGAAATACGTTCATCATCTCTAACTTCACTTTTCTAAGACTATATTCCCTTCTAATGTGCTTTTTCCAAACTTGAAAGTAACCAAGGTTAATTTTGTAGACAGAAGAAGTGTCTTTTGCTAGACAAACAATATAGATAGAAAATGCCTCAGCTTGGGGGATATAAAGCCCTTAATCAGAGATGCAGAATAGATACAATATCTCTTCCCACAGATAATAGAAAATTTGGTAATTCCACTGATTTAGTTTTAGTTACACCTCCTATTTTATCTCTTACTAAATCATGTATGTTATTTAATTTCAGAAATCTCTATTTGCCTATAGTATTTAAAAATCTATGTATCCAATTGCCTTTATGAAACATATTTCACATGTTTGTATATGTTTTTGTGCATTTTACTGTATATATATCCAAGAATTAAGATTTCAGTGGAGGAACTCCTCATTGCATCTGTGCAGAAGCAACCATACCTTTTTCTGTGTAATTCTAAATTTAAAATCCACAATCTTGCTAATTAGTAAATATTGGTGATATAACAGAATCAGTAATAATTGGTAAATAAATAAAGTGAAATAAAGTGAAATAAAGTGAAAGTCACCTGTAAACGATGATGAGTGTCTCAGTATCTTGGAGGGAATGAATCATATTTTTGAGACTCCTGTCTTTTTTATCTAAGGACAGAAGTATCTCATATTAATAGCTCTTAAGCTACTAAATTAGATTAATATAATTCAGCCTCATGGATTCTTTCACTCATTCATCCCTTACAGTGTTGCTGTAAGGTGCATAACTTGCATAGATCATCATCCGGTAAGGTGAATAACTTGCATAGATCATCATCCAATCTTCAAGTCAGGAATTGCTGTGGATTTATTTTTCCCAGTGAAAATTGAGGGGAATAGGAATGTTTAAATGTCTTTGTAAAGAAAAGGAGATAAAACGGCAAAATAACTATCTCTAGTACAGGTTTACAATTGCCTCATATTTTGTCATAGAATCATAGAACCATAGAATAGTTAGGGTTGGAAAGGACCTTAAGATCACCCAGTTCCAACCGCCCTGCCATGGGCAGGGACACCTCACACTAAACCATGCCACCCAAGGCTCTGTCCAACCTGGCCTTGAGCTCCGCCAGGGATGGAGCACTCCCAACTTCCCTGGGCAGCCCATTCCAGTACCTCACCACCTTCACAGTAAAGAACTTATTCCTTATATCCAATCTAAACCTCCTCTGTTTAAGTTTTAACACATTACCCCTTGTCCTATTACTACAGTCCCTCATGAAGAGTCCCTCCCCAGCATCCCTGTAGGCCCCCTTCAGATACTGGAAGGCTGCTATGAGGTCTCCACGCAGCCTTGTCTTCTCCAGGCTGAACAACCCCAACTTTCTCAGCCTGTCTTCATACGGGAGGTGCTCCAGCCCCTGATCATCCTCGTGGCCCTCCTCTGGAATTGTTCCAACAGTTCCATGTCCTTTTTTATGTTGAGGACACCAGAACTGCACACAATACTCCCAGTGAGATCTCACGAGAGCAGAGTAGAGGGGCAGGATCACCTCCTTCGACCTTCTGGTCACTCTCCTTTTAGAATCATAGAATCATAAACTAATTAGGGGTGGAAAGGACCTGAAGATCAGCAAGTTCCAATTCCCCTGCCAGGGGCAGGAACACCTCACACTAAACCATATCATCCAAGGTTCTGTCCAACCTGGCCTTGAACACTGCCAGGGATGGAGCATTCACAACTTCCCTGGGCAACCCATTCCAGTGCCTCACCACATTTGATGCAACGGTTGGCTTTCTGGGCTGCGAGCACACACTGAAGATGGCTCATGTTAAGTTTCTGATTGATCAACATCCGAAAGTCCTTCTCTGCAGGGCTGTTCTGAATCTCTTCTCTGCCTGTCTGTCATCTGTGTAAATTTATAATCTGAATCTTTATTCCAGTTCCTTGATTTAGGGAATTTTTTTTTCATACAGTGCCTGCTGACTGGTTTATCATTAAGAAATAGCGTCTTTTGTATATCTGTGCCTTATAACTGAAGTATGTTGATTGCTTTTTTATCCTTGTGTCCCTTTAGATGTCACAGTCCTTGTTCACAGGGTATACGTCTAGTGTATGCTTATGCTGCTGTCATTCTTAAATGCAGTTTTTTGAATGTTAAGTTTTCTGTTTTCAGTTTCAGTAGTGTTCCCGATCTTAATTACTTCATTAAGGTGCTTTGGGCTTTTTTTGGTATTTATTTATTATGTTTCTGCACTGCTTATGGAAACATAAGTGCTCGTCGATGTCACCTTGTGTATCACTGAATGATACCTTAAAAAAAAAAAAGAAAAAGAAAACCAATTCTACTTTGTATAGCTTTTTCTACATTAGTTTTCCTTTTGATTTCACTGATGACAAACTTTTATGTGAAAAAGAGATCTCTTCAGAAGTAGTGCAGGCTGGCTTCCTTTTGTATTCTGTGTTCTTTCACTCATGCCATTGCAACAAATCACACCTTTTCCTCCTTCTAGTCCATCCCTTGTTTCTTTCCATGTTAGTCTCATTTAAAAAAAGAAACAAAAACAAACAAAAAAAGCAACCCTCCACCCCCCAACAAAACAAAACATAACAAAAACACCAAACCAAACCAAAAAAACCTCATGTCATCTTACGTCTGTGTTTTGCCTGAACAGCTAGGGTGCACTGGATGCTGTGTGTGGTCTGGAACTGAGATTAGGCTGATTTATGCATGTTGGCCATAGAGTGGATAAAAGCTGGTTATCTCCCTGTTTTTTCCTCAGCATGAGTGTTATAAGGAACTTTCTCCTGTATCTTGGAACAGATCTGAAAGCAATTTGTAAGACCTTTGTAACTCTAGGCTACTGACAAACTTGGTTCAAATTTGCCATTCTAAAATTATCAGTGAGGGAGAACTAGCAGACAGAAAAATTGATGTAGAGATACACAGGCAACACAACTGCATAACCTTAATTACTTATGCAAGCATGGCAAGAGAATACTTGAGAGAGGATTTGTAATGAGTATAATCATAGTTTAGATGGGTTAAAGAGATGATCTGATGATTCATGGCTCTTAGCTATGTATTTACTGTTTTCACACACTAAAAGATATGATGTCTTTCTAAAGGTGCATACAACTGATCACTTATTTTATACATTTTTACACACAATGTCCCAAACGTCTTTTTCTAAGGTTTAAATCTTTGTGTTTTGAAATGAAAAAATTCAAAACTTGAAAAAGGTGGTATCATTGGAGGTCCATTTTACACAGAATCACATGCCTGACAGTGGCTTACAGAATCTGCTCCAGTCCCCATTTTTCTAATCAACAGCAAATTTCTACTGGTGTTCATACACCTCAAGAAGCAGTGATCACTACAGAGGTGTTACACTGATTTTTTTTTTTTCCCTTTCACCCTCTGACTTCTGCAGTTGCAGATCCATTAATTTTATCCCTCCACTCACCTTTTTTCACCTTCTCTTGCAGTTTTCTGGGTGCCTGATATTACAGAAGATTTTAATCTTTACAATATATTAAGAATGTGTTCGACACTGTCCCACACAACATCCTTGTCTCTAAATTGGGGACGCATCAGTTTGATAGGTGGGCCACTCTGTGGATAAAGAACTGGCTGGATGGCTGCATGCAAAGAATTGTGGTCAATGGCTCAATGTCCGGTTAGAGACCAGTAATGAGTGGTGTCCCTCAGAGATTGGTGTTGGGACCGGTCTTGTTCAATATCTTTGTTGGTGACATAGACAGTGGGATTGAGTGTGCCCTCAGCAAGTTTGCCGATGACACCAAGCTGTGTGGTTCAGTTGATACACTGGAGGGAAAGAATGCCATCCAAAGGGACCTTGACACACTTGTAAGGTGGACTGATGCCAACCGTATGAAGTTTAACCATGGCAAGTGCAAGGTCCTACACCTGGGTTGGAGCAATCCCAGGCACAGCTACAGGTTGGGCAGAGAAGAGATTCAGAGCAGCCCAAGGAGAAGGACTTGATGAGAAAATGAACGTGAACTGGCTTTAGTGTGCGCTTAGAGCCCAGAAAGCCAACCGTATTCTGGGCTACATCAAAAGAAGTGTGACTAGCAGGTCGAAGGAGGTGATCCTGCCCCTCTACTCTGCTCTTGTGAGACCTCACTTGGAGTATTGTGTGCAGTTCTGGTGTCCTCAACATAAAAAGGACATGGAACTGTAGGAGCAAGTCCAGAGGAGGCCCATGAAGATGATGAGGGGACTTGAGCACCTCCCGTATGAAGAAAGGCTGAGAAAGTTGGGGCTGTTCAGCCTGGAGAAGAGAAGGCTGCATGGAGACCTCATAGCAGCCTTCCAGTATCTGAAGGGGGCCTATAAGGATGCTGGGGATGGACTCTTCTTTAGGGACTGTAGTGACAGGACAAGGGGTAATGTGTTAAAACTTAAACAGGGGAGGTTTAGATTGGATATAAGGAAGAAATTCTTTACTGTTAGGGTGGTGAGGTACTGGAATGGGTTGCCCAGGGAGGTTGTGAATGCTCCATCCCTGGTAGTGTTCAAGGCCAGGTTGGACGAAGCCTTGAGTGGAATGGTTTAGTGTGAGGTGTCACTGTCCATAGCAGGGGGATTGGAACTAGCTGATCTTAAGGTCCTTTCCAACCCTAACTATGCTACGATTCTATGATTCTAAGAATGCTGCTTCTCTCTTTTTGGTCCTGGTTATGGTACTTGGGCATTTGTCAGGAAAAGCCTCTGTAGTCTAGTTGTTTCTGCTCTCCATGTGAATCACAGCTGCTACCTCAAATTTAAAGTTGTTTAGAAGAATCTCTCATAGTGGAGATGTGTTTAAACTGCACATTCCTAACTTTTTTTAATAATGGCCTTTCAGGATGTTCAGAATAGAATGGGGCAGGCAAACTGCCATTTGTATGACAAAGGGAACAAATAGTTCTCGCATTGTCTAATGCATATATGAAAATTTACCCCTTTTGTAAAATTGAGTGTGGTATAAATACTCTCTTTCTTAAGACCTTTTAATGCATCAGAAATTACATTTGTTTCGGTGATTAGGTGAACGTAACTATTAATTTTGTCCTTTCATGTATGCATTGCAAGAAGGAGGGGTGTGAGTCAGATTGTTTTTAGGTCATTTGCTCAGTGCTTTTCTTCTGCTGTTTCCCTATTAATAGATTTCTTGTTGTATTGCCTTAGTCCTGCATGGAATTTATCTTAATTATTTGACTGCTTTCTTTGCAAAGTATATTTTATGGCAACAGTAAACAAAAAGAACCATCAAATTACTTTCAAAAGTAGAAAATTCACTAGCTCTAGGGATAGAATTTTCAAAAAAGTCAGCTTATGGCATTTACTCCTACAAAATACAAGAATGACCATCTTGAGAACAATTTGTGAAATTAATGTTGAGAAAAATCTCAATACTTGGAGAATGTTTAAAATTTTAAGAACAAAATGTGGAACTTCTCAAAACATTAATAAAGTCATTCTGTGGATATATATGCAAAATAATTCTGTGGATATATATATATACATATATATTTTAAGAAAAGCCAGTCAGCTACATATGCCATAGAACATCTTAACACATTTTGTGACACGTATAGGATTATGTATTTATGGACTTGCTCCAAGTTAACTTTTCTGTTAATATCAGGTGTTGTGGGCATTGTAACAGGTTTGTGACTTCTGTAATATGTTCTGCAGGCATCCTGCCTGAAAGACCATTCTGAATTCTACCCTGTCACTCTGTTCTCCTCTGTTTCTAAAATGGTATTGATGCTGCTGCACTTTACTGATTGCATATTCTGACAAACTTCTGGTAGTAGAAAGGAAATTGGAACCAAAACTGACCACTTATAAGGGTCCTAGTAGCCTCCAAGTGATTTAAGAGTAGATCTCAGACTTCCCTGATCGCTTGCTGTTTATTTCAAGTCACAGTCTAGTCCCAGATTAACAGAATAAATGTGGATGAAAAAAGAAAACAAACAAAAAAAGATTGGTAATTTATTAAGTAATTTTATATTTAGTTGTTTCTTTTTAAATTATAGCCATCAAAGCACTGAAGCAATTCAAAAGAAAGAGTAATTCTTCTAGCAAGAGAGAAGCTGATGACAGAGGGAAAGAGAAGAAAGATTTGGAACATCAGAGAACAAAGAGGAATCGCCAGTTTCCAAAAATATGGCTAACAAAATACTCCTGGTTAAAATACGATGGTGAAAGGGGAATAATGTTTTGTGCACCATGTCGTAAGCATAATGTAGATTTGGAAGAAAACATTCATAATTTTTGTTCTGGCACTGATGATTTTAAGCTTGAATTTATAAATACACACCAGAGTAGTGAAGCTCATGCCTGGGCTACCTGCATGGAAGCTGCCAGTACTGCTTCACCACATATAGCTTCTGCTGAGCAGATGTTGAAGAGCATGAACTCCATAACATTAGGCAGAGTAGAAAATATTTTTAGAACATGCCATGCTATTGCTAAATCTGGTCGTCCCTTTACAGACCTTGACTGGATGTGCAAACTAGATGATATGAAAGGAGTGGATATTGGTTCTGTATTTAGAAATGACAAGTCAGCAAGAATGTTTATACATTTTATTGCTGAAGTGGAAAGAAGAGCTTTGAAAGAGAAATTGGAGAAATGTAAATTTTTTTCTGTTATTAGTGATGGAATCACAGACAGTATACTCAAAATGGCTGCAGTTGTCTATGTGCGCTTTGCACATGAGGGAAAAGTCCATTGCCAGATTGTTGGGGTACAACCTGTTCAGAAAACTGATGCTTCAACCATAAAAAATGCAATTGAGCAAACATTGCAAATCAATCTTCAGCTCAGCCTGGCAAGCCAAGACTGGTCAAGAAAATTAGTTGGGTTTGGAAGTGATGGGACAGGTGTCATGGTAGGAGAAAACAGTGGGGTAGCTAAACTTCTGAGGGAAATTCAGCCTTGTATACTGTCTCTGCGTTGTTTTGCTCACCACCTAAATCTGGCTTACAAAGAAGTACTGAAAAATGTGCAGCTGTACAACATCTTAATCAGCCTCTTGAGAAATATGTATTATTTTTATCATAACTCACCACTAAATAAGAATAATCTGAAAGCCACATATGAAGCCATGAAGTTACGCCCAGCTGTTCCTTCTCGTATTGGAGGCTCCCAGTGGCTTCCTCGTCTACAAAGAGCTCTACAGATTCTCCTGAAAGGTTATCCTGCAATTGTTCTACATCTGAATAAGGTAAATTATTTAATATTTGGATGTAACTTAAGGAAAAATTAATTGCTATAGCTAATTTTGGTCCACATACCTGATATTTTCTTTTTCTGTATTGATTTCCAGATTGAAAGAGATTCAACAGCCTCAAACCAGTAGAAAGTCAAAGGTCTTTTGCACCTCCTTCTGAAAATGGAGATAGTCAAGTTTTCTCACTTCTTGTTGGATGTCATCAATGTCCTCAACATTCTGTTATGTGTTATGCTGGATCACAGCTCCTCCATTGCAGATATATTTGCAACCGTACAGTTAACATTGGAAACACTCCACATGTACGAAACAAGGTCTGGCATTTCTAACTGAACCATGATCTGTTAGAATATAATAAAAGAGTATTACATATTGGTTTGCATTCTGTATCTTTCAGAGCTGGTCCAAAGGAATGCCTGATGGAGACTATTCAGCCCTTTCATGGTTATCAGCTTATTGGAAATGGAAATATTTCAGCAGTACGAACCAAAGTACTACGTGGTCTGGTGAAGAGGCTACGTGACTGTTTTTGTGACGCAAGTCAAGATGTTCTGAGAGCAACTACTATTGGAAGTTTTAAACTGTGGCCTAGCAAAATGAAACAAGGTGTAGAACCGTGAGAGTGGCTATTTGAAGTGCCTTCTAAACTTCTTAAAAGCATAAAAACATTTTTGTTTTGCCTCTGTTACAGAATTTGGTGAAAAGGAAGTGTCTGTCTTGATTAAACATTATGAAGTCATACTAGAAGCTGCCAGTGTGGAAACAGGTGAAGTAGAAACTGAATGGAGCATGCTGAAATCAGAACTGTATAACAGGTAAGAAAAAAACTAAATTTGTGTCTGTTTACTCAAAAGGATTATCGAAATATATTTAATGATAGTTAATTATATTTCTCACCATGCTTTTTAGATTTCAGAACATCCAGAACTTGACATGGGATTCCGTGAACTCAGATTATTCAAAGAAATATCCCAACATCCTGATGCTGGTAGATTTGATCCTAACTCTGCCGGCAAGCTCAGCTGAAACAGAGAGAGGCTTTAGTCAAATGAAACTCAGCATGATGCATTTACACTCTAAACTAAGGTCTGAAAATGTGACGGATCTTATGATAATTCAGATGAACTCTCCAGATATCAAAAAGTTTGATCCCCAGAAAGCTATTCATTTGTGGAATGCTACTTGGCAAAGAAATAGAAGACAACAGGAAGGTGACAAATGATGACAAATCGAAGACCTGATTACTCCTCTTGAGTTTGATTTGCAGACTCTCTTGTTTATTTCACAGTCTTCTTGTGACATATATGGACACTTTAACTGAATACTTTGCATGGCTAATGAGTGTAAAATTAGTATTTTTGTTCATAATGTATTATTATGTGAAAATATGGCTTTTCTTTATGTTCACTGCGGAATCACCAGCAGGTGTTTGCATTTATCCTTCTATAAACTGAATACAATGGAAAAATAATGGAGTACCTTGTTACCTTGGCAACATTTGGACAGTGGGATGATGGTCCAACTTCTGTCTAACTGATCCTAACTTCTATCTGATTGTTTATTGCGTTTAGCTGAGTCATAATGCATTATAACCACTGGGTTAACTGTCATCTCAGACTTCAGTAGTTCAACAAGGGCCATTGACTCTGAAACCCCAGATATTCTCTTCATAAATGTGTGAAAAATCGGTGCCTTATTTCTGTTAAATGACTGCCTGACCTCTGTAGCCTATGAAGTTTGGGTCATACCTTCTCTCCGTATCTGTATGTGTTGCTACTTTTTACTTGCTTGTGGATATAGTTTTAACATGACCTTTCACAGATTTTTGTCAGACTTGTTCTGCAGAAGGAAGTCCTTTTCTGCAGATCCATTTTGCATTGGTGATTATTTATTGCACATATTGGTCTTCCTTTAGCAAATACTCTTACAGGCAAAATATGACTAATATACTTCACAACTTCAGCCACTTTTTTTCCCTGTAAAAATGTTTGTAAGGGTTACAATAAGAATGCTCTATCTTAGTTTTTAATCTAGGAGCTGAGAATGAGAATTGTTCAGAGGAGTATCTGATTTCATAATTTTACATGTTCTAAATGCAACTTCCTACTTTATAATTTCCAATCAATGTAAAGCACACCAGCAGAATGTATTTCCACCATCAAGGAAAAAACATTGACTATATCAAAAGATAGCTAAAGTGAAATCATTCTTAGTTCTTCCAGCAGTGGTGAGGATGAAATAGGAATAATCTGAGAGAAATTTGAAGGTGAATGACCTCACATTATTACTTTCAATATAAAACATGTCTAGTAATTGCAGAAGACATGCTATGCATATATATGTAGTCTTTTTCTGTGTGTCTTGCATGTATATTTGTGCTATTTCTAGGTCTGAACATTATGTCAGAGGTAGTTTTGAATTAATCCCTTCTTAAAGGATGTTAGTCCATTCAAGTAGAATTAATCTGTAGGGATAGGAAAAAGAGATCAATAGTGTGAGTTATATGCTTGTTTATAGATAACAAAAGGTGTTTAATTCCGTTTCACCTAATAAGTGACAGAATATGTGTTGTACGGGATACTCTATTAGGTATGTGGCATTGCCACTTCTAAGGTTTTTCTCTTTAATCACATAATACCAAGTTTTTCCTCTCAAAGTTTTCAAACTGGAAGATTTTAACTATAATGAGATTAGAAGAAGTTTGAAATATGTCTCCAGAATGTCCCAACAGCAGAAGACAAAAGATAAAGTAACAAACAAAAGTATGTTTAGAATCTATAACACTGAAGTTGCTTCCATGATGCATGGGGGCAGCATCACATTTTTAGTATTAGGATTGAACATAATCATAGAACCATAGAACCATAGAATAGTTAGGGGTGGAAAGGACCTTAAGATCATCTAGTTCCAATCCCCCTGCCATGGGCAGGGACACCTCACACTAAACCATGCCACCCAAGTCTCTGTCCAACCTGGCCTTGAACACCACCAGGGATGGAGCATTCACAACCTCCCTGGGCAACCCATTCCAGTGCCTCACCACCCTCACAGTAAAGAATTTCTTCCTTAGATCCAATCTAAATTTCCCCTGTTTAAGTTTTAACCCATTACCCCTTGTCCTACCACTATAGTCTTAATGAAGAGTCCCTCCCTAGCATCCTTATAGGCCCCCTTCAGATACTGGAAGACTGCTATGAGTTCTTCACACAGCCTTCTCTTCTCCAGGCTGAACAGCCCCAGCTTTGGAAAATACCTTTAAGGTCATAAAATCCAACAATTAATGGATGCATTGCCCTCGGAAAAATACTAGCAAAATCTTAGTATCATAACAAGTGGTTGGAAATGGATATCAAGAAGTCATTCATGTCTAAAATTGGGATAAAATTTAGTCAGAAAATCTGTATTTGCCCTCATCGTTTTTTCATAAGCTTTTAAAATAGTGCACTGTAGAATGTGTGGCTTGTTTTCCTTAGTGCTCTGGTGTCCTTCTGATTACATGGCTCTTTATCACTCTCTGAAATATTTTGCTGCAAAGAAATTTTGTTTCCTACCATTCTTCCTAAATGCAGCTATGGAGAGGGAATTATCCTTATCCTCTCTGTAACTAACTTTTAGTGCTGAATTTTCTCATAACATTCCTTTCATAGATGAAATTAGCAGAATTTCTTCAACCTTGCTCTTAGGACATAGAATCGTAGAATCGTAACATACTTAGGGTTGGAAAGGACCTTAAGATCATCTAGTTCCAATCCCCCTGCCATGGGCAGGGACACCTCACACTAAACCATATCACCCAAGGCTTCGTCCAACCTGGCCTTGAATACTACCAGGGATGGAGCATTCACAACCTCCCTGGGCAACCCATTCCAGTACCTCACCACCCTAACAGTAAAGAATTTCTTCCTTATATCCAATCTAAACCTCCCCTGTTTAAGTTTTAACACATTACCCCTTGTTCTGTCACTACAGTCCCTAAGGAAGAGTCCATCCCCAGCATCCTCACAGGCCCCCTTCAGATACTGGAAGGCTGCTATGAGGTCTCCATACAGCCTTCTTCAGGCTGAACAGCCCCAACTTTCTCAGCCTGTCTTCATATGGGAGGTGCTCCAGTCCCCTGATCATCCTCATGGCCTCCTCTGGACTTGTTCCAACAGTTCCATGTCCTAGGAACATGTCCATGTTTTCTAGGCCTGTGATGACTCTTGTTGCTTTCTTCTGGGCACTCTTTAGTTTCCATACTAGATATGGAAATTCCAAAATTGTTTGCCAGCAGAAGCCTTAACAGATTAAAAGAATGCACAAGCTATTTCCAGTGTATGTCCGTCTACTTTCTGGCAATTTTGTAATCTGCCATAAACCCAAGAGCCTTTTCTACAGAAATTTTACATTGACAAAAAGATCCCCATTCACGTTTATGCAGTTCATTATTTCAGCCCAGTGTGGCAGTTTACTTTTATTCTTACTGTATAGTGTCCTTTTTATCCTAGAGTGTATCTCCAATTTTTATGTAAAGTTCACTATGAATTCTAATCCTGTTTCCATGTGAAGTCTTTTCCCGCTTGTTTTCATCTGTAATGTAAAAAGTGTATTAATTTGTGCAGTCTGTTTCCTCAGAGTACTTTGGTGTGTTTCCAGTGAAATTTACTGGGTGATCTTGAACACCTCTCTCATATTTCAAAATCTTGAATTCTGATTATTTTTTAAAATATTTGCTATCCGTTCTAATTAAAAGTGTTTGTACACATTTAATAGGTTCATTTTCTATTTAGTCTCCTACATCCTTCAACAAAAACCCACTGGGTGGTCTGGTTTCTTTTTTTTAGAAACCAGTCTTCAGGTGGGCAAAGCTGATTCTGGGAATTGTTTTCCCATTCTTTCCCAGAGGACATTATTTCCTTTTACCATTTGCAGAGTACTGTTTGCAAACACCACTATTTTTTTCTTAGCACCGTCTGTGTAGCTGCCCTATCATAGCACCTCTCCATGATAATAAAGCAATTACAACCCTGAAATTAGATTGATGAATCACCTTTTGTCTTGTGATACAATCAGATATTCAAAACCAGTTACATGCTCTATAATATAAAACCAAACGCATTAAACTGAGACAAAGTAACTAAAAATACATTGAGCAAAGTTATTTGATATCTTTATTACGTGCTTATGATGAATTTCATGTCTCTCTGAGACTTCCTCATTCCTCCTAAGTACTTCATGAGGAGGAATTAGGTCACACCCAGTTTGAAGTTTTTGAACTATTATAACTTTTTGAGAACACTGAAATTGACCCACATGGGGTATTTCAAGTGGAGGTAGTAAAGGAAATTTCCCTACAGCCTATCAGCAATTCTATAATTGATAGAAAGTAGTTTAGTTCTGAGAGAGATGTTTCTTCACACTTACCTCAAAGGAAGAAAACTGGGCAGACGCTGCAGATCGCCTGACAGTACTGCCATAGGCTTACAGCAACTAATACCAAATTGACCTGAATACTATGTTCTAGCATGTTCTACAATCCAGAGTTCCATAAATTGTGATTAGTGTTTTAGTCTCTGATCCTTTGATTCCATTTCACACATTATCTCTTGATTAATAATTCAAGTTTTTTAAAAAGTGTCATGAGGATATTGATGTTATTTTAGGTTTGGTTTTTTTTGCAGTAAAACAAAATTAAATTTAATTTAGGAAGACAGAAACTCATAGGAAATACAGGAACAGCATTTTCTGTTGTCATATAGGGAAATAATAGTAGGAATTGAACAGCTTAAACCATAAGGTAATGTGAGAGAAAAAAAGTTAGATTTCAAGAGTACTAGGGATCAGATGTGGGAAGGGAAATCTTTAGTAAAGCATGAAATATTAATTACTGTAGCTGGGCTTTTCATGGTAAAGCACTTGAAAATTTGAGATGGCAAATAAGATTCAACAATTTTCCTGTTATTTTAATACAAAGTTTTCATTGTCTTCTTAGTGTCCCACAGCCTATTCTCTCCATGAACCACTAAAAAGTTTCATGGTTTATTGAATGTTCTATGAAGTCTCCCAGTAATGATACTGCTGTGAGGCAGGCTGTCTTGTGCTGTCTGGAAATTATCTGATTCTTGTGGCTTGAGGTTCTCATCAAAATACAAGTCTCTGGTTACTTTAAAATTATTAAATCAGCAGTGCAAGGTGCTTCAGTAAATACCACATGATATATCACATGGCGTATATTCTGAAAGCAGGCAGCACAAAATCCTTCAGGAGGTGATATCAGTGCACTGTTACCAGCCTCCCAGTATAATTGCCAGTTTTTACTTTCATGCTGAAATTTATGGTGGGACATAAGCCTTCAAGCCCAGGTGTTTCTCCCTTGCTCTCCCAACAAACTTTAAGCTTCCCAAATCTATTAATTTCCTTTTCTTTCTAAACTTACACATGTACTGGATTTCTGTGCTGCATTAAGACGTGCTGAGGGCATTACTTCTGGTTTTCCAAGTTGAAGGCAAACATGTCTACAGAGACTATTAATTCAAATTGGCAACTTGAAAAGTGAGTTTGGATACTGACATTATGAAATTAATGTCGTACCACTGGAATTTTTCTTGATAAACTTAACTTATTCCACTTCTCTATTCCAAGGAAAAGGTGTTGACCATAGAATATGTACAGCTGTGCCTTTTCAAAAGGGCAAGTTTGGCTGTAAAAAGGAAAAAGAAAAAATAAGTCCTTCCAGTATTTCACTTACTGTGTTTGCTGTAAAGGTAATCTGAAAATTTTCTTTTTTGATCTATTGCAATGATTATAACCTGACTAAATCAGCTTTGTCTCTCCAAATCTGAATAATCTGAAACTAATTTTACTTTTTCTTTTTTTTTTGTTGTCATTAATGCAGAGATTTCCCAGTAAATCCTCACTATGTCAGCAATGTCTATTTCTGAAAGAAAAGAGTGTGTTAAATGTTGGTACACAGTTTTGTGTTATAATGTTGTGCATGGAATTTGAAGATTCTATTTGAGTAGAAGCAAATCTGTGTCTATTAAAAAAACAAATAGTTTTTGTTGCACCTTTTTTATCACATAATTTCTGTAAAATAAGATTGACCTACTTATAATTCCCACAAGACAATTCTAAGAAGCCTTTTAAGCGATTCAGTTTTGTTTCAAAGTCTAACAGACAACAGTTTGTGTTTTCCATCCTGTTCTCTAACAGGATGCTTACTTTCAAGAGTAGAGATAGATTTATGATTCATTAAAATGGCACAGTGAAAGAAAAGGTTAGTAGAATGTGTATTTGATTTGTATTCATGAACTGCTCATTAACTGTCAGTGTAGACTGCATCAGTATGGGTTAGTAACCACAATGCAGATGAGGAAAGTATCAAAAGGATTGCATTGTATTGGAATATTTCATATTAGAAAGGCCACATATGTTTACTTTAAATGAGAATTTTGTTTAGCTTGAATGATGCTACCACTATCAATAGTACATAATAACAAAATAAAATATTTCCCATATGGCCATTGAAGTAAAAAATATATTTCATCTAACAAAAAAATAGGTCATTTAAATTATAAATATTATTATTTATATTGACTTTCTTTTATTAGGTTTTATACAAAAGAAAGAATTTATTGACATATTTATTGACATGATTAATTTAAATCTTGGAGCCAATTACCTTCCTGATGCATGGATGAACTTGACACTTCCACATGTAAGTTTACTACTATTTTCATTTCAACTGAAGTGTTGGTTTGTGTAGAAGATGCAGCATTGTCTTTACTATCATAAAGTCAAGGGTATAACTATTATATGGTGTTACCACTTTTCCCTAAAATTCTTCTGTTTCACTAGAGAAAGATTCTGGAAGCCACTGGGACAGAAATAAAATGCTTTTGTCAGCACTATATTTGTTTTCAATTTTCAATTTCTAGCAGTTCCTTAGAATATATAGAAAAAATTATTTCTAGGAGTTAAAAGGAGACTGTTTATGTTCTTCATTCCAAGACAGGAGAATAAAATCTGTAGCTCCATTACCTTAAACTTATTTATTCAAGATTTTTTTTCAGATTTAGGAACATGGAAATTTATAGTTTAATCTTGCCAAGTTTTCCACTAGTGAATATTCTTATTAATTTTACTTCCAGGTATTGTTGGTAAGCCTGTAAGCCTGTGGAAAGGTTTACTTGTTTTAGCATAATTTTTATCATTATTTCTGTCAGTAAGCCATGATTCACATTAAGATTTTATTGCATTTTGCATGAGGGGAAACAGCTTTGTTCAAATATTTTGCATACAGATGAACAGCATGAGTAAACCATTTGAAAGTTTCTGAGCAGTGTATTCCCACTGAGTTTAGTAAAAACTAAGCATAGCTATCATCATCAGTATATAAAAATCTAATCTTAGCACAGGAAATTAATTATGGGGAAAAATATGAGTCAAACATTGTGTATTAATAGGTCACATGCACATATATCCCATGTTCTTTATTCTTTGAGAACTTTTAGTGCTTATAAGTACTATTTTAGATTAAAAAACATACTTTCCTTCCTTAAAAGCACCATTTTAAAATGAGACTCATAGATTTATGGTGAAAGCCAGAACTTACTTAAAAAAGGAAGTGCATGACATGTAAGATACACATTTATTCTGCACAAGCTGTTCTGTGTTGAACTCCCTATTTCATAATTGTGTGACATAATAGAATTTCCATTAAGTTTTGGAATTATAATAAGCAGTACTGGACCTGCCAATCTTGGGGCAGTTGACATCTACAGTATTACCAAATTTTTTCAGTCTGTGTTGCCTCAGGCCCTAATTCTTTAAAAAATATTGCTTCCTTCTTGAGCTCCAGTCTGGAGCAAACCAGGCACTTCCCTTGACAAGGAAATCTGGCTGCAGAGCAAAAGATAGTGTAGAAGTACACAGTAGGGTCTCAACCCACCAGTAGTGCAGAAATAACCTGTGCCAATTGTTTTCCCTCTACCAGGTACAGCCTTTGCAATGCCGTTTCAGGAGACTTCACATGTATTCTATGTGTCTTCTGTACCCCATTTTGCTACCCACATTTTTCAGTGTTAAAAAGACACATGCAGTGTCTTCCACTACTTTTTTGTAACTGAGAATAATGCTGGAGCAGGGGAAAGCCATTTGGTGTTCACCTGTAAGAGTAAGCAGCATAGAGCCAAAGCATAGGCCCAAGCATTTGCTACATTTTGTATAAGTGCTGCTAAATTGTCAGTTCCATTTTTAGTACTCTCCCAGGTGGAGCATAGTTCAGGAGTTAGCATGTACTAAGGGCTGTTATTTCATAGGCAGGTTAGATATAGACCCCTCTTTAGAGAGCTGGAGTACTTATTTAGAGGGATATCAACTGCACATACCAATTGGCCTCAGTGATGGACAGTGGTCTGTGAATTGTTTTGTTTAGTGATACACGTCCTTTATTCATCTTTGAAATCTCACTGCAGATGTCTTGTCCATCCTCACCAGGTAAAAGACCTAAGTATACATAGCATATTGAAAGAGTATGTTTATGCATGCATATTTGACAGTGGCAATATTTTTTGGTTTTATAGTTACAAAATCTGGCATCTGCATTCTCAGTGAACTCAGAACTTACTGACTGGCGGAGATTCTTGCTAGCAGCAGCACAGCCTTGGCCTGTACCATCTATGACACAACTTCTCGAAACACTACACAGCTTCAAGTCTCTTGATGTAGCTGGATCAGGCTTTGTTACACAGGAATACTATATGCAGGTTGTAATTCTTTTCTTTTTTGAATAATATTCTTTCATTAAACTCTGAATTGAATGATGCATTATTTGGTTTATTCACATTCAGAAATTCAATCTGAATTTTAAATGTTTTGGGATTTGAGGGTGCTTTCTAGTGTCTTCAGGAAATTGAAGGCCTAATACCCATGTTATCCATAGTTCCACAAATCAGGCTAATTAAGCTTACTTTTTACTTCCATTTCCTGCTTCTCCAAAAGTAAATTTCAAGTAAAAATCCTTCCTGTTCAAAAGAAACTATTCTGTGAGCACTTTGACTACTATTAACTTACAGCATTGCATAGTTCACCAATGTTTTTTAGGAAACAAGTTTCATGAAAGAGTACTAAGAACACATTTTTATTCCTCTAGCAAAATTCTGCTCATTAAATTTTTACTTTTACTTTAGATTCTTAATCATGTTTTGGATGACTGCTGGTTCATTCATTTAATGCATACTAGCTATATGTATCATATATTTGTAGATATAGATTTATATAGGTAGATATATATGTCAGTTTCAGAACTACTGTCAATAACTTAAAACTTCCAGGAGTGCCTGCCAAGCCCTACATACCCAAAAGTTGCAAAGAAATAAGTTCTGTAAAGCCAGAAGCCCCATAAAATATGCAAGTCTATCTGCATCTATTAGACCGATGCAGATTATTTATTGATGCATGTTATTTATGGATGTGGTGATTTTTACTGAAGTGTTAGAGCTTAATAATAAGCTAACATTTACAAGACACACAGACTGTGAATGCAAATTTCTAACACAGGATTGTAGTTCAAATATAATATTAACTGAGCAATTAATTTACTTCCAGATTGGAGCTTGTTCACATTTAGCTAATGATAGTAAATATGCAATGGTGTATGCTAATTTGTTTATAGGCTTATCCTCTGTTAATTTTCCAGACTTTCAGTAAAGTGATGACTCTGAACTTACAGTCTATACAGTGGCTTAAAGACTAAAAAGGACTAAAAAGTTCATAAACACACAGGTAGCTCCACAGCTATCTTTATGAGAACTATATCGGTAGGCACATAACTTGCGTGCACAAGAGAATGTTATGGAAATCTCCAGGGACTATCCAAAGCAGCTCAGTTTAACAGTCTGCATTGCTCAAAAGATTTGCTCTGAAACCAATTCATATTGAAAATAAAAATTGTAATGTCTGTCACCCTTATTTAATTTTTAAAAATATGACCAAAAATATTCTTCACTTAAAACCTCATGAAAACCTTGTATATCTACTGTATATGAGTAGGTATACAAGGTCCTAGCGTTGATGTTGCTGACAGTACTGTGACTTGGGAATTTTTCATATAGAATTATGAGAAGAACAAGAAGAGAATTTTTCAGACATAAGTAAAATTTAGTCCTCTATTTTAAAATTAATTGATGACAAACATCTGGGTTTTTTTTTTATTGCAATATTTTATTGCAATTGATACCCTTTTGGACTACTTTATGGCAAATTGTATGAGATCAATGCCTGTTTCATTTTTTCTTATTAATTTCTTTCTTGAAAAAATGGTGATTTACTTCCTGTGGAGCATAGTGCACCAGAGAATTAATGAATCATTGCAATGCATAAAATTAAGGAAAAAACAATAGCAGAGAGTTACCAAAATTATTGTTTATCAAGTGTTATCATTGATATAATTATATTATCTACAGCAAAACATCTGATCTATTTCTGGTAAAGATTTCAAAGACAACATAAAGTCTTTTGTCTTGTTACTCATTTGTTCAGTTTTCCCAGCCAAGTCACATAAGGAAATAGCAGAAAACTAGCTTTATTGATTTATTTTCCTTTCTGAAAATCTCTTGGAACTTTCTGTTTTGTTGTATTTCCTTGTCTTGCTTTGTAAAGAAAACACGTAGTAATGGAATATTTTATATAATCAAGAATCTAGTAATTCACCTGAAATGCAAAAAAGGATGTTGCTAATGTAATTTATAGCTTTATTACAATATTTTAAGTTAATATCTACACAGAAAGACTATTGCATGTTATTAACAACTGTGATTCATGAAGATTTCCAATTATTTGAAATATTTCATATTAGTCTATTAATAGGGAACATAGATTTTTTTCGTATGTTAAAATCTTTCAATAAAAATGGTAACAAACTTTATTCTCTGTTTAATACTGAGACTTACGTGTGTTCAAGATGTCATGAAACTAATGACAAGCATGTTCATTGAGAATAACAAGAAGAACCTTTCTCTGGCAATTAGAGATGCCCCTGCTGGCCCCTCTGTTTGCATCTGTATTAGTAAACTACACAGTGCTAGGGAACACCCCCAGATAATGCTACTTAGCTCTCCATACTTTGATGTTGTTTACATGTTAAACCTGGCTTGGTTTAACATGCATGAGTTTCAAGCAAGTGAGATTTCTGTAGGCAGTCTGTTCATGGCCATCCTGTTTTAGAAGGTAAGACCTAGCTGGTATTTCATGTGTGTTTGGTCTAGTATTGGAGAACTGGTTCTGGGCACAGCTATAGGTATAGCTCTGTAGGCGTTGCAGGACACTTTGTCTTCTTGTTGAGGGCAAGCAAGTGTGGGAAGGGCCATGATTCTGGCCTTGATTATACTGAGGTGTGTGGACAGTTTCTTCCAGAAGTACAGCTAGGACAAAAGCTATGATGTAGCAAAGAATACCCTAAAAGGATGAAACTAGAATACACATAGAACTTGGCATCATATTCTGTTTCTTGGGCAGTATAGGTTTACAACTACCTAGTTCATTTGCACTTTCTTCAAGGGCATAGAGTCACTCCTATCTTACTTCATTTTCACTAATTCCCAAAGTATCTGTTACAAAGTACAAACAGCTACTCAATTATTCTGGTGTCAATGTATGTTAATAACAAATTCAGCCTCATTAAGCTCAGGAATTAAGCTCTTAGTTACCTGTCTGTTGAACAGTTATAGAGCATGAAGACCAATGTATTTCATTGTGTAAAAATAAATTACTTTTTTTCTTTTTTTTTTTTTTTAATCAGGTTGGCTTATGGTTTAATGGGAATGAAGATGTAAGCATAACAGAAGGTTGCACAGAACCTTTGCCTTTTGATAGGCTAAGAGATCTCCTAAAGGTAACTCTAAAAAACAGGTATTTTGAAGAGACCACTCGCTGTTCTAATCTATGAGGTATCATTAAGTGCTTCTTGGGTCTTTTTTTTCCATAACTGCTGCAGTTCTTCAGAGGAATTTTAAGGATAGGTGGTGCCTCAGAATATGATTTCCATGTATAAAAACATCAATGTTTGAAATAATATAGAAAAGAATTGAAGAATTGTCCTTCAGTATTCTGAATCATAGTCTACTCAGAAAGACTTAATTTATTCCTGTTCTTCTTTGAACCACATTAATTTTGCTACATAGTGACTAGCTTTGTAAATAATTGGAAGCAAATGATCTTTGCATCTAAGCTTGTGGAAGTCTCCAAGGAGAAGGAGGTAATAGTGTGATCTGAATACAAGAAAATTATTTGGATCTATTTGTCATGATTTTCTCTTTGTTCTAGGAAAGCCCTCAATCTAGAAAAGAAAATATGATGATTTCTGTTTCCTTGAATAACATGTTTTATTTATCTTGATTTACACAGCCTTAACACATTTTTAAAGATAGTTTCACTTATCAGCAGTCATTATTTCATCTCTACAGTCATTGATTTCTGTTTAAGTTCCACTTGTAGAAACTAATTAATATATTTTTGTCCTTTTGTAGTTTTTCTTCAGTTTATTTGCTGATACCAAAAAAGATCCTGCTTTGCTCAGCTATACTGAGATGCTACTTTATTTTGCCTCCCACTCTGATCCAGTTGAAGGTGTTTACAGAGCACTTAGCATTGCTACTGGAACATATATTCATAGAAAAGAAGATTCTCTGCCATATGTGGTAAAATATTACAGTAGAATATTTAATAGTAGTAGTGGTTCTTGCAAATTAAAAATTATCTAAATTTCTGTATGTTTCTGAGTAGCTCCAGTCCTTACAAGGAGTACCACTGATTTCACAGGAACTCTGCAAATAGTTCACTGATTTTAGTAATAATACTCATAAGTATTCCTCCAAAAGTCTGAAAGTTTGCTTGCCAGATAGCAGTTTAAGGTTAAGATATTTTCTGGGAACTACTCCTTGTATAGATGAACAGAGGACCCTAATCTTACACCACTAAGTCCAGCTATCAATCCTCAGGAATTAGTCTGTAATATGATTTACAGTATCACTATCTAAAGATATAAAGCCTAATATAATTTATTTTCTGCTATGTTTCTTTGGGGTATTTAGAAGCATATATACCTTTGTGCTGTTTTGAAGTGGTTTGGCTTACCCATAAATCAGAAGGATCAATAATTATTTTATATTAAATAATTAAAAAAATACTTCTAGAGCTATGATGAATGTATTGCCACCACAAATGAAGCTTCTGAACATTTCTGAAGTATCTTGTTATTTTTAAAATCCCAAAACTGCCATTAGTGTACTGTATGTGTCAGTTACTTATTATTGAATTATAAGTCATTTTTTGAGACATAAAATTTTTATCAGTACACAGCTTTGAAAGAACTTGCTCTTCTCAATAATAAAATGTTTCACTTTGCTGTCACAACCACAGTGACTCTATCATTTGCTTAATGCTTAAAATATAGTTGTGCTCTCCGGAAACTGTAGAAAGGGCATAATTTTACCACACAAATTCTATCCGTATTAATAATTACTTTTTATCACTTCAAATGACAAAATATATTCTTGTACTCCCCTGTGTCTCCTTTTATTTGGCACAATGGAGTTTTTGTCCATGAGAGACTGAATAGGGCAATTTTTTTTTACATTTCGTAGAAGGAGAGTACAGAATGCTTCCAATTAGATACAGTGGATCTGAACAGTTTCCCATATTTCAGTGGAAAGTTCTAACTCTCATGTCATTGGATATAAAGCAACACAACTGTTCCCCTCCTCACTGTTTTCTGCTTGGTTTGATCTGTTTAGTTGGGACTATTGTAAGCCTCTAATTACCTGCAGTGGCTTATCATGTATGTGTCTCCAATTTGTTAAGGCTGTAAGTCACTGTTGAAGGCGAAAAACTCCTTTCAATCTAGAATTCACAATATATTTGATATGCAAGAATTATACCTCATCCAACCTGAGGATTTCTTCATGCTTCATTTTCCACTCAATGAATCTGCTCTGTGAATCCATATGTCTGATGTATGTCTCACAATGTATTATACAGACTGTTTTTTTGCCTGTTTACTTGGGAGTCTCTTAGAAACCTAGAAATATTTGAAAATTAGATGCTAAGTAAGCATCTTGCATGTGTGGATTCTCTTTGACATTCTAGTAATCTTTTATAGGTTGGTGCTCAGAACCACAGGGCTGATAGAATTTTAAAGTTTCTTTCTTCTTATGGCTTGTCATCCATATCTGAACACTTCAACTATCACGTTGAATACAGAAAAAAAGAGAACTAAAAAAATCCTGTTCCAGTGAAGTGAATGAGTTTTCACCGCTGGCTTCAGTAGGGCCTACATTTGCAGGGTATTTGACAACCACAAGGTGGCAAAATGTAAATTATGAGCTGGTATTGTGTTACTTTTGAGTCCAGCTCCATCAAACAGAAAGATATAGATCCCTGGAGACACAGATTGTTTTTCAGCACCAAATTAAGAAACTAAACCTTTGTCTAACTGTGGCTGTTCATATGTGATGTAAATAATGCCAGTTCCCACTAGAGGTACTGGAAATCTAGTAAATATTATTAGTGGTATATTCATCAGTGGAATACAAAGGGCTATGCAGCTCACCTCAAAGAAGTTTGGCAATACTTTTTATATAGCCAGTGTATTACATGGCAGCACCTGATTTAAGTTTGAGATGTTAATAGGGGAAAAACAGACAAACATATTCTAGAGATTTCTCTTACTTTGACTAACTTCATAGCAAAACCCCCTTCACTTAAAATGCTTGGCTTTTAACTTTCGAGGATTTGTTGCTTGTGTCAACCTTACAGCTAAATGTAAATGGTACAGTGAGGGACAGAAAAGCTTAAGTGTCGGTATTTGGGTGATCTCCACTGCTGAGTGTTAAAAGAGTTTTATTGATAACACTCTGTCAATGACTCTTCTCCTTCTGTGCTGTAAAGGTCTTATATTAAGGCCTAAGACAAATAGCACAAATGTGACTGAATCTCAGCAGTCTCTCCCTCCTAATGGGAAAATACATGCAATTTCCTGTTACTATTAGTGGTTAGTCTACACAGTGGCCTAATCTGGTTGAAGCATTGCTCACCTATGTGAGGTCCTTTCTCATCTTTGTGCTCACAATCTCTACAGCTGTTTTGTTTGTTGTTTTTTTGGGGGGTTGTTGGTTTTTGGTTTGGTTGGGTTTTGGGGGTTTGGGGGTTTCAGTGTTTGGGGTTTTTTTGTTTGTTTGTTTTTTTATACTTGGCATCTCTAAACAGACACCTCATTCAGTTCATAGTGAACTTCCAATTTTTCTACATGAAGCCCTTCTCATCATCTGTGAGCAGCTGGTGATGAGCCTATGCTGTTAGCCTAGATGAAGTTCTTGCAGTGATTCCTTAGTCTGAACTAGAAAATTCATGCTACTTTTTTTCATGTGAGCATCCAGAATTATCAAGTTTACTCCTTGTGCAAACACAAAGTTCTTAGTAGACATTGTAATTTGTAACTAGTAAGTATTTTTATGTTTTGTTGCTCAGAATAATATGAATTTCTCAGTGGAATGTTGGCCATGTTCCTGGAAAAAGCTGTTTATTAAATTTCTACTAATGCCAACATTATGGATATTTCTGGACTTTCAGGATCTATTCCTTCATCCTACAATTCAGTAGATAATATTTTGTGACTTTACAATTTTTGTTTGAACTGAACTGAATCTTGAATGGAAGTTTGGAAGTATAATCCACTGATCCTTAATGAATGTTTGACTGAAACAGATGACCCACTGGCAGACAATTTAACTAATTAATACCAAGTATTATACCTACACTTTCTTAGGCTTTTCCTTATATCAGCATAGACCAAGATGAGGAAACTTTAATAGAAGAAGAAAAAGTCCTGAATTACATGGGTGAAGGAATAATTTCAGTGGAAACTCTACTCAAAGTGTTTCGTACTGGAGGATGTAAAGATGATGATAATAATAGATTTTGTAATCCAGAGAAGGAAGGCAGCTATGATAAGGTAAGTAGGTTGATTCAAAGAAGGTTTTGTATGTTGTATTTTATGATAAATAAATACCTGCTGCAATCTTTGCTTTTCCCCAATTGTTTTTGAAACAATAAATTGAACACTTTCTTGTTTGTTTGTTTTTGGTTTTGTTTTCTTAAAGCATTTCGTCAGAATGTACAAAGAGTTAGGCAGTAAAGATCTGACACCCATTCCGGTTGCACTCCTTTTGAAGCATTCTTTCATTCAAGATTTGATCAACAGCTATCAAGAATATAAGCTTCCTGTAAGTATTGCTTTCTGGGACCAAGAACTTTTTGAGCATCCATACTGAAATTTGCATCATCCCAGAAATGTAAATTAAATTAATTTAGATGCTGCCAAATATACAGCATAACAGGTAGAGATTAAATGTTTCCTTTTCAATGAAAATAGCATCAATAAAAGACTGCATGGCTTTCTGACCTATTTTTTTTTTAATGCCTGTTTTGCTGGCCTGTAGCTGCCTACAAGTTTTCTACTGCCTTATCAGATGTGGCATTGCCTTTCCCCTGCCCATAGAAAGGAGCCTGATTATCTTCCCAAGACGATCTTAGTGCAAGACGCTATGAAATATGTGATAGAACACATTCCATCCCAGGCCAGCTAGGCTACTGAAAAGGGCATGCAGAGGAAGTACAGGTCAAAATGTTCTTCCCTGTCATACTCTAGATCTTCCCTGTTACCTGTACCTATGTTTAAATGTGTGTTACAACAGTTGCACATAACACAAGTTTGGGCCAGAATATACCTATTAAATGTGTCTAATTATGTCAAAAATATGTGATATATAGGGTATAAGAAAATAATGTGAGACAAAATGAAAGGATGCTTGCATTTGCATGCTCAAATTCAAACATGAGCAGTCTTCACAAGTTTGAGATCATCAGCACCATGGGCATATAATATCACACAAACTTTGAATAAGATACATAATGCTCCAGGACTAGCTTTGTATTTCATAATTATATTCATACACTTGTAAGAAGTGAAGTGCTCAGCACTTACCATATCTCTCATAATCGTTGTTAGTAAAAGACATGATATAAGAATATAAATATAATTTAAAAGAATATAAAAGAATATGTTTACTCTGTCAACAAGGGTTAAAAATTTATTTTTATTTTTTATTATGCCTCTGTTAATGTCTTGGCTGATTTGGGAAGATAGGCACCATGGAATCTTAGGTCGTTCCTCCCTTCCTTTCCTGATTCTTTCTTGCTTTTTGTTTAATCGAATACTACATTTCCTCATTTGAATATTTTTTCCAACTTCACTGAATTTCTCATAGACAAGTTTCTTAAACCAGCTCTCTGTTCTTGTACGTGATCAATCTCAAGAACCATTCTTTACATAAGTGCTTCATTTGCTTGCAACATTTAACATAGTGCAAGCTCCCCATGAAGACCAAATGTGTGGTCTAAAGTAGCAGTTGACTAGAGTGTAAACTGAGTAATGCCATATTTAAAGGCAGGAGGGCTGCTTTTTAAAACCTTTTTTTCACTAAGCAATAGTTGAATATCAAGAGCAAAGTATCTATTCTTCATCAAAATTTCTAATCTTCCTGTACTACTTTCAGGAGGAACTATGTTATATAGCTTAAAGAGTAGACTGTCATGCGCATGTAAAATCTGCTAGGTGCCACCAATCACCTGTACCTTAGGGTAGGGTATGTTCAGGGCAGTACAATTATAAAAATTGTCAGTCTATGAGAAAAAGTGTAGGTGAGAAAATACTGTATATGAATCTTGGCAGTAGCAGAGGGTTTCAAAACACATGCTGTAGGCCAAAGAAATTTCCACAGCTTGTCTACCAAAGATATATTGGAATCATTGCATTTAAATAACAGATTTTTGTACTCACTTGGCAAATCCATTGGATGTCTCTATCTACTGACTTGGCAGTTAGATGATGGAGAACTTAAATTTTCATTTGTAATACGTAGAATTTCCCCTTGCAAGGGCTTATACTGACTGTATCTCAAATACAGCGTTTTATGGTTTCTACACTTAAAAGGGAAAGATTATATTCCTTGACTGGACTGGTAAATACAGACTGCTGTCTTATGCATAAAGTCAATACTTCACAGTCTTACTCTCAAATTGTGGCTAACTAGGGAAGATCCAGAAGTTCTTACTCAACTTTACAACAAATTATTACATTCAACAGCAAACAGGCACAGTGACCCAGTGGCCATGAACTCCAAGGACAGTTTTCCTCTGACTATTCTATATTTGGTGAACAGGTGTTGTTTGGGTTTTTTTCCCAAAACATTTCCAAAGTAAGTAAACAATATTTTTAGCATCAATTATTTTTTCAGAAATTCTCCCAAGACTATAAAAATCTCTATAAAAATGAAATTCAACCACAGTGCTGTTATTTTGAGATCTTTTACAAGATAAATATAGCAAGTTAGGGTGTGGTTTCCAAGGTTAAAATCTTTCTACTACTGCAGTCATAAACAGTGGAAAATAAAATGTTTTGCTGAAAACTATAAATGGAATATCTAGCTTACATTTTTTTTAATTTTAGTTAGGGCACCTGATTATTTTGGCCTCTTGATTGCCTTTTCTATTTTAACCAGTACTATCTCTGATATAAATATTTGCTCCAGGTAAGATACATTGTCTTTTAAAGGGAGTTTGTTTTCTCCATTCGTGTACCAGTCGTCTGGCAACATCACTCATGATGACTTTTCTGTTAGCCTCAGCCAACAGATAAACTTGGAAATTCTGTTACTTTTCATCTGGGATTTTTTGTTTTCATTTGGTTTGGCTTTTGCTTTTTTTCTGTCTTGTTTAGTAGTCTTTCTGGTCTTGACTAGAACTTTAAAGTGGTTCGCAATTACTAACAATTTTTTTTCACTTGTCAGATGAAATTCATTCCTTTAGAATAGTTAAGACCACACCTGCATGTACATGCGTGTTTATGAATGCACTCAATTACATTCTGAATCAAATAAATAAGAAAATGTATTTAGCAGGTCAACAGATTCAGATGGGAGAAGCAAGCCATTCTGCTTTTATCCACTGCAGAGGTCTGTGTATTAAGATTTGCCTATTAAGGGGTCTTTTTCAGGGCTGCTATTTTTTTGTTACAAATTTTGCCTTCTATCTTGTATCTGCCACAGATAGATACAATAATACAGGAGCAACAACACATTTTAGTAACTCTGAATATTGATGGTGATAAACTTAAATTTAAATTTTGGGATATATATATGTAGAAATATATTCTATTTCTTAAATTGATAGTCTCATTAATCTGTTATTTTGAGGCAGCATGATATTATTACTAAGGATAACAAAGTTTGGTAATTAGCATTTAGTTGGTT
This sequence comes from Melopsittacus undulatus, assembly GCF_012275295.1. NCBI lineage: Eukaryota > Metazoa > Chordata > Aves > Psittaciformes > Psittaculidae > Melopsittacus > Melopsittacus undulatus. The sequence continues at coordinate 12,916,947 of NC_047557.1, forward strand.
GATATAAAAAATATTATGCATTTCATAATGCTACTTTTTAATCCTGATTATTCCTTTTTACACAACTCTAGTTTTGAAGATAGGAATATAATAGAATCATAGGATAGTTAGGATTGGAAAGGACCTTAAAATCATATTGTATTTCTATGTGTCTTTGTTTTGAATATATGTAACAGGCCCTTTAAATATATTTTAATTAGGCTCTTGGATCAAGTTTGTTCCTTCTATTGTCTTATTATTATTGCTGTTATTATTGGTCTTGTTAATCATTTCAGTAATATTACTCAGATATTCATACAAATAAATAGGAGTTCCACTGACACAGGTTTTCTATAGTAAACATGTCTTTATTAAAGAAAACCATGTTTGACAGTATGTTGAACAGTCATTACAAAATCTGTTTATATATACAGCAGCTATTTAGTTTTACACAACTCAACAAACATTCAGAACTACATGTATCATTTAACAAAGTAATAATGCTTTCTCTCTGGGGAGAGTTCATACATGTTATGTTGAGTAAGGCTTGTGAGGTACACCATGTAGTTCACAGTCAACAGTAAATGCATACTTTGGCAGAAAAAAAGCACTGCTGAATCACTGTCTACCCATAGGCAGTAGTTGTAATACTTACGAAACTTGAGAAGCCTTTTTCATGTGGTGTTTTAAATGTCCCAGAGTGCAAGAGAAGGATAATTCAGCTCAGTGTTTAAATACCTAGTTTTTAAAAAAGAGACATGTTATATTTCTCTTTATCACATATTCCAATAAAAATATAATCTTAGGAGATGCAAATATAAATGAAAAATACTGTTTATTACATTTAAAAATTATTAAAATATCTATTCACGTAACAGAAACATGAAGTTTGCTTCATTAAACGCAGACATAGTAAATCTGTTGGAGTACTATTCCTCCAGTGTTTTGAAGCTATTTAGTTTTGCTTTCTTCTGCAAAACTGTTAAATAAACAAAACTTGTCCAGATAAAATGTTCTTAAATGCTGTTCTGTCACTCTCTTTTCTGTATTTACTATAATTTTAAATCATGCTATTCTTACTTTTAGACTGATATTTAAGATATACTTCTGTGGTATTGCTGGAGTTTAAAACTTCCACTTTCCACACTGATGAACACAGTGACAGTACTGGATTTGTCTCTATATATCGTTTCATCCACAACAAGTAGTAGATTGCTTGAGCTAATTTTTTACAGGAGCATAGGTTTGTACGTTATGTTTATTAGAAGTCTCATAATACAGTTAACATTCTATCATGCCAGAAGTACTACAGTTTAAACTGAGATCCTCATCTGCTTTGTGTGGTAATGATACATACTGATAATGAACTTGCTAAAGGCTCCATTTGCTAGCATTTACTTTTGTTGAACCGGAATTGAAACTCCTTTTTCTGACTCAACGTGCTGAAAATGGCCTCCTTAAACTGAAGTGTTTCTTGAAGTAAAAGATAAGTGTCAGTACTACCTTCTAAAACAAATGACTACTAAAATCATCTTTTAACATGGTTCCTCTGTATTTATTGAAATGCTCCTGATATTTTACAAGGCATGTGAAGCATCATTACATACAGGCAGTTTCTGCATCTTACTGTTGTTACTGTATTTTACAAATATGCACAAAATACATACTGGAGTATTTAAACTAATTTATTTTATAACAATTCTGACTCAATTATTTATCGACAGTACCAGAAAGTTATAGAAAGTTTAATTACCATTTATCTTCATATTAAACATGTAGCACGTTATTTTTAATCAAAAATTCCTTGTTAACCCTACTTACACAATGGATAGTATTGCTGAAGTAGGAAATATAGAAGATTGTACTAATAAAAAATTATTAGAATTTAACAAATGATATGTTATAAAGAGTGCAGAACTACACAAAAAAATAACTAAATGTAGGTATTATTCCAAATTCTAATTACTTACTTTCTTTTATATCCCTTTCCTTGAAGTGTTGTTGAAGTTCACCCTGAAATATGACATATAAATAAAAGAAACTTACTGAAGAATTTGACTCTGTTCAGAATAATATTTCACTGGTTTAAACAATAGTCTTAATACTCCTGTTTATTGACAAGTTTAACTGATTTTTGAGATTTCTACATACTTCAAGAACTGCATTTTAACACACTCTAGTTTTCTAAAGTTGCGGAAGACAATGATGTTATGTAGGTAACTAATATCAGTGGTATTACTTAGCTAATTATTAGCTAAATCAGGCACTCTTTTAGAATTTGCCATGAAGGATGTTCTTTCTGTAATTGTTGCTGTATGTTTATGTTTTCATTAGTGTGCTGAACATACCTAGTGCATAAGATAAGTGACAGCATTGTTTTCAGTGCCCTTCTGAAAGACATCTTATGTAACCTAAGGGTAGTATAAATTATAGCAATATATCTCCACTGAAGTTAGTTTTTCATCATCATTTAGTCACTAGTTAGAAGGCTCACCCCATGGAAAGACAGGCATTTTTTAAAGTTTTTAAGGCAGAAGAGGCTGCAATATGAAATGACCTTTTAATGTTTCATTTTCCTTTCCATAGGATATTAAAAATTTTTTCCAAAGATCTGAAGAAGCACAGTCATCTGATGGAAAAAACCATCATCAATGTATGGAAAAATGATCTTCATGAACACCAAGAAAGTTTATAAGAAATGCTTCTCGCATCTTCAGTCCTCCCTTCTATGGGAAAGGATTATTTGTTTATTGTTGTGAGAGTAAAATCCCACTGAAATTACACATTTTCTGTTACTTTAAATTAAAAACCAACCAATCAACAAGAAAATACCAATAGGAAAAGTTAGGGCTAGTACGTATTAAATAATCTGGAGATACTTCTAAATAAAATTAAACCAGTTTCTGAATTTAAAGAAAGCTGACTGTGTTCATTAATAATTGGTATAAAACCAGAGTATATCCAGTTCTATTAAGTGAGCTAAGATATCTGGTCACCTTTTGTTATGTGTATGCTTTATTGATTCATAGTTTTTTTCATTAATTAAATGAGTTTTTAAAAACTTGTTGCAATTCATAGCTAATAAAATAAGTAAATGAAAAAACTGTTTTCTCAAAGTTCAGGATAAACTACCAAAAAGACATTATACATGAAAGTGGACTGCCTGTTGACAGTGGAGATGAAAAATCTTTGCTAGCCAACCATTCTATATCTAACCCTTCATTGCAGCTCACCTCTGCTCTTACCCACTAAAGCCCTGCAGGCTTTTTTTCTGGTGCAGCACCAAATGCATTTTAAGGGCATGGGTAGCAAAGGGTGCTACTGTCCAGTAACCTCCCCACCCACTGTGCTGCACTGAGTAGGCTCCAAACAAAGCAGTAGGTAGGTGCTACACCATTCGTAGTTCGTAGTTCCACTAGTAATTCTGCACATAATATTGTAAGTAAGTCACTAGAATTTACGGGGAGGTTCCACACAACTGTTTTCATGAATCAATTAAAAGTCCTTTTTAACCAGCATAGTGTATTCAAGAGCACCATACAGTCCAGACACACATTTCAGGCTTCTGTGGTTTGTTCAGGCAATAGGTGTTTGTCTAAAAATCTCTATGGCACAAGAATACATCTAGCAGTTGCCTTCTGTGGCAAGTGAAGCAGAGTCTTGGTGAAACACTCTCCTTATTTATTACTGACGTGGCTGTTTCTTTTTCTATATCCAGTCTGACTCTTACTGGCTTTCCTGGAAGTTGTTCTGAATAATTTTCATAGAAATTTTCTTGTTAATAGGATGCTGGTGTTTTCTTGCAGTTTTATTCAACTTTTCTCTTGTGGTTCATGATTGACTATTAGATGATAGGAAATATTTTTTTAATAAAATTTCTTAAAATAAATTTTAGCATACTCTTTGTAATTAATGAATATGGAATTCAACACTGCTATGTCTCATACCTTCAGTTTTCAGTGGTGCTCAATTGTTCTAATCTACAGCTTCAAGTTTTCCCAAGACTGGACATAGCAAGTAGGTAGCTGGTTATCTGAACACTGTATACCTTCTAATTTGCAATCTGTCAGCTGTCCAAGATGTAAACAAACCTTGTGCATTCTACATTGTTTTACTGGCTTAGAAACATAATTAATAAGTAAATACTTCCAAGATGTCTACTCATAGCTGAACATTGTCGTTCTGGAGTACTTTTTTCTATGCTTTGCAGTACCTTTTAAAGCTTCCTTTGCCTGATTTGGTTCAGTAAGGTACTCTAACATACGTTGCTCTCTAAGAATACAAATAGTCCAATTGAAGTCAGTTAACTTATAGGAGGGAACTACAAACCTTTCCCATATGATAAGTGCTATCTGCACAGAATACTTTTACACTTTTAATGTATCTTTACTACCCTGTAGCAAAGCACGCATGACATAGAATAGTACTTCTATAACATTTACTGATGTTCCTAATGAATTTTCTAAATTGCCTGCTGATGTATAAAGCAGTTATGTATCAAAAAAACAATAGCAGCATACAAAAAAGAGGAACTGGCGCAGTTATAGACAGTAACTAGCAGACCTCCCTGTAAAAACATTCTGGTTTCTATTATGATAAAATAACCAACGTTTATCAGTTTTTGAACTTGCTGATGACAATAATGGCAGTTTTGTTTCTTTGTTGATTTAAGACAGTAAAATTTTGAAAGGAAAGTTGGTAGTCTAGTGGTAGCAGATCAAAGCATCTATATGTGATATATGAAGCTCAGAATAGAAGCCAGTAAGCTTATCACTTCAGGCAAATAATGTTGTGTCTCATCACTCTACATACGAGGTGCTAACCACACCAGCATATTGTAGCTAAGTACTATCTTAAAAACAGATGTAACTTTGTTGTGCCCCCGCAAACCATGCTAAAACCTCAACATCCTTGTTTTACTTATGACAACAGACTTCATGATGCATACGAGTTTATCTGCTTTATTACAGGAATAATTTCTTCCATAGCCTGTACAACTTGGTCACAATTTCATCTCTAATATTCTTGAAACATTACATGTATATATTGATACAAGACTTTGACTTTTTTCTTCTGAAGTGAAATACTAGGTGGATAAAAAAAATTACAATGCAGTTCTCTGCCTTTTGTATGTTACAAAATCTTTACATTTTTACTTTTTTCCATATTTAGTTTCTTTAACAGAACCCAGCCTTAATTACTGAGTGTTAAATTCTGACTTCGCATGCTGGAGTTCCTCATGTGAAAATTAAAAGGTATTGCCTAAAATCTGTAAATCTGAATGAAGTAAAAGGGAGCTTTGGCTACGGGAAACCATAAATGGCTATTTAGGTAATGTTTTTCAAGTATTACTCTTTTGACATATACTCTTTATATATTTTACTTATAGCCTAGAATGGAATATAAAATCACAGCACCAGAGAATCACAGATAAACTGAGACTGGAAAAGACCACCAGGTGTCATCTAGTCTAACCTTCTAGCACAAGCAGTGTCCCCTAGAACATATTGCTCAGGACTGTGTCCAGGCAGGCCTGGTTTATGCCAGATGAAGGAGACTCCACAACTTCTCTGGGCAACGTATTCCAATGATCATTCACCCTGTTCAGGTGGAACTTTCTCTGTTCCAGCTTATATCCATTGCCTCTTATCCTATCGCTTGGCACCACTGAGAAGAGTCTGTCCCCATCCTCTTGACACCCTCCCTTGAGATGCTTCCGCACTTTGGTCAGATCCCCCTGAGCCTTCTCTTCTTGAGGCTGAACAGTCCCAGCACCCTCAGCCCCTCGTCATGTAAGAGATGATCCATTCAATAATGGGCCCACATTATTCCCTAGTCTTGCTCTTATTAATGCATTTGAAGAAGCCTTTCTTGTTCTTGACATCCTTAGACATCTACAGTTCTAACAGGGCCTTGGGTCTCTTTGTCACATTTCTGCATATGCTGACAACATCCCTATATTTATGCTAAGCAGCCTTTTTCCTTCTTCCTTCTCTGCACATCTCCTGCTTGTCTGAATTTTGACAGGAGTTCTTTATTCATCCATGAAGTTCTTCTACCCTCTTTACTTGATTTATTGCCCATGGGGTTGCACCAGTTTTGAGCTTGGAAGAAATGATTTCTGAATATTAACCAGCTCTCTTGGAACTTTCTTTCCTTATAATTTATCATTACCAATGTAATGTTTATCATTACTGATAAAGTTTGAAATTAAATGCGAATTGAATAATTCAATAAATGCATTGAATTAAATGCACAATGTCAGATGATAAAAAAATGGATTGCATGGTGAAGTGTCAAATAGCACATATTTATCTATGGTAAGGATAAAAGCATCATTTAAAAAGCAAAAAGTGTATGCCTTAACAATAGCAAATTATTTTTGTTGACAGTTGCCACTTCAGTATAATTGTCACAGTAGTTACTCTATAGACTTGGAGTTCCGAGCCTAATGCAGGCTACAGACATAAAAAAGGTCCTTTGACTCATGAAGGTGGAATGCTGAGTAGATTTGCATTCAGATTTGGCAGTAGAACTACAGTCATGCCACGTTCAGTTTTCATATCTACACTTACTTTATCAAAGGAAAACTTCATGGATGTTCAGGTATAACTTTACAAGAATCCATGTAAGGTGCCCTCATTCCGGTAAAGACAAGATTCAGCGGCTGGAACCTTAGGCTTCAAAGTAACATACAGATTTTTAACAGGAAAGTGGATTAACTGTTGAAGCAACTTGCTAGATGTTGTGGCAATTTCTTCATCACAGAGTTTATAATCAAGATGGATAATACTTTAAACCCCAGTTTTTGGTGGAAACTGAAACAAGAAATAACTGCACTTTTGATATTAAAAATACATAATAAAAAACAAAACCTGAAAAATTAGTTTGGCTTTCAGTCAACTGAATGCAACATATTTGATCCTGTTTTCACAGCATAGTGTCTTTTATCTTTATATTTCTTCTTAACTCCACTTATTTCAGGTATCCTTAAACATGCTGTATAGAAAATGCCTTGGATAGTTTGTGTTTGAAAACATTTTAAAATGCGTTAGAAATTGCATTAGAAAAATGCAATGGAGTTTGTATTAACAATATTTTTACCATAATTAAAATTCCATCCCTGAAAAACTGTTCTTTAAAAAAACCATCAAACCAAAAAGTACTGCTGAATTAGAATGTAACCTCATTTTCATTGGTTCACATAAAACCTCTCTGTATAAACTGAACTCAGCATTTCATTCTGTAAAGCATTCAGGCTCTGTACTAGTCTGTTTCAGGAATGTGAACCTAAGTACAGGAATGTATCCCTCTAGACACATTTCTCAGGAAGCAGTCTGGTGCAGAAAGATTTAAAAACTTCCAACTAACCAAAACACTGTTAAAGAGTTTTTTTGGGTTTTTTTTCACTTTAAACTGTGGCTGTGTGATGTCACATTGTCACCATAATAACAAGCAATGTTCCTCAATCTGCTCTGTGGTCCATACCTCAAAATTTCCACTGAGCATGAGGTTCAGCCATAATTTCTTTTTGTATTCTTCATAAATGAAGGAAGCCTTTTTGTGAAAAGCCTCTTAGCTACGATGAATTTTTTTAACGTGTGAAGACTGCTAAAGAGAAGTACTCCGAGCCATCAAACAAAGCACAGAATGATAGGTACAAGATGAAAATCAAGCATACTGCACAAACTTATTTGCAGTACTATAGCTATGAATCAAAACAACAGCAATCAGAAAATTTCAGAAGATGCAATATTGTTCACTTCGTCAGTACAGATTACTTGCTTTGGTACTGCTTTTGTTACGTCTAACAGATTCTGTAAGAAATACGGTCCTTTGTAAGTGGAAAAGCAATTTTCTTTCATTTCTGATTCTGCAAAATTTCCAGGACAGTGGGAATTTATCACTGTTATTAATTATTAATTTATTAATTATTACTTTATTAATGTTACTATTATTATTAAGCATGATGTGTAATTAAGATTTTGCAGTTTGGCATCATAGGGCATCCCTGAAAATTCCAGAACAGGTACAAAAGGCTGCCCCTTTGAAAGAGATAAACTCCTGCACTGGTAAACAGTGGGGGTTTTTCAGCTCAGGAGCAGCTCTGTTGAAAAGGACCTGGGGATTTTAGTGGACAGCAAGATGAACACAAATCAAAAGCAGCAAAGACCAACAGCATCTTGGCATATATTAGCAAGAACATATCTAGTAGATTGAGAAAAGTCATTAACCTCCATCAGTCAGCAGTCATTACGTCTAGAATGTGTGTCTAGCTTGGGGCCTCCCAATGCCACAAAGACAAATGGCAGTGGGTTCAGTGCAGAGCCACCAAGAGGGTTGGAGGACTGGGCACTTGCACTGAGAGGAGACACTGAAGGACCTGGTCTTGTTCATCCTGGAGAAGAGCAGGCTTTGGAGAATCTAGCTAGTTTTACAATACCGACGACACAGTTACAAAGATGTAGTCAGATTCTTTACTGTGGTGCATGGCAGAAGGAAAAATAACAACAGGCATGATTTTAAACAGATGTAAGAGAAACATTTTTCCCCATGAGAAGACTCCCGCAGGGGAATGGGATACCTAATGGGTCTGTGCAGTCTGGAGGTTTTTTTTTGATTGTTTAAAGCCCTGAGCAAATTGTATTGATCTCATGCATACAGTTCTTGAGCAAGAGGCTGAAATAGATGACATCTGCAGCTCTCATTATTCTGTGATCTTAAATATATTATTTTCAGTTGTACCATGCAAAATCATTGACTTCATTGATGCAACACAAGCATAAGTAAATGGCTTCTAATAGCTAGTTCTCCTGAAGATGAAAATGGATGCTATGCAGTGTCTTTGATTATCTTAGCACCATGAGGAGAGGAATGAAAAAGTGAACTTTTCAGTCACAATCATTACTGATGTCAAAATGTATGACTTTGGCTATTTCCAGGTAGCACTGTTGTTAAACAAAAATGATATCTTCCACCATCACTTTTAAATGTGTGCTAGATTTCACCCTTGACTTTACCATAAATGCATTACACACTTTACCATTCATTTATATACAGAAATTGATTCAATAGAGTTTCAACAAAGAAAACAGAAATAAAGCATCACTATCTTAATTTAGTTTGGAAGCATTCATATTATAAAGGTAAATGCAAAGGGAATTTTCTGACCTTTGAATATTCTATTCTTCCTTTAAAGATTCTCTGAAACACTTTGAATTTCACTTCCTTTGTCTTCTGTAGTCATTTCACATTCAAGATTTCTCACTGTCATGGCTTCAATAACAACATCCTTAGACATCCTTACACTTTAGAATATCAGAGCTTTACATTAGTATCTCAAGACTTGACAGGTTTCTAGCTCTTGGCCTTGCTACATTAAGGTGGCAAAAGTGGCTGTCTCTAAGAAAAAAACTTATACTTCTCTTGCATATGAATATCATACCTGTTAATTAACAAGCAGCAGCAGTACTACCAGTAACAAAGAATGAGCCCACACCAACTTCATAGTTCAATTTATGTGAAGACCTCATTTTCCTCTCTTTTTCTCATAATGGTTTGTCTTTGCTTTGCTTCTAATGTGTGTATATGTACGCATACACACATGTATCTATACAAAAACAAAGCTGAAACTTCTCTTGCATAATTATAGGTAGGAGTACATTTTCATCTGAAGACGTTTCATTACATCCTGATTACCCTTCAATTGCTGCTTTTCTAGCAAATGACATTTGCACTCGGTTTGATTTTCTTTTTTCCTTACAGCCTTGTAACTGTTGAACTCATAATCCAGTCTTTTGCAGAACTTCACAGATATTATAGTTATCATAAGGTAGGTTTAGGAGCAGGTCTTGATCAGAGTTGGTCTTATGGAAATGTTGCTACTTCTGGTCAAATAAGATTTAATTATGTCAGTGTAGGATGTTTGTTGAGTATTTTTGTTAGTAGAAGTAAGAGTACATACAAAAATCAAATCATTGTTGCCAGTATTTAAAAACCTGAATGTGCTGAAATCACCTGGAATTCAAAGTCCTATGTACTCAGGGCTAGATTAAACACACAGCAAAACTCTGTAGTACTGTGTCAGCTGAAGTTCAGATAGTACATGTTGCAATTGATTTAGCATCGTGTTTTCCCTTTTGGCCTCATAATGATTAATAGTGACACAAAGAAACCAGTGGTTTTTCAAACTGGGCATGTCATTGACATTGTTTGTCAGAGGAAGCCTAAAAGGGAAGAACGATGGTCTTGTGGTTAGAGCTCGGCAATAAGGATATCTTTCTTTGTCAAATGAAATGTAATATAGAGGTGTTGAAGCTGGCTGCAAGTAAGTTAATTAGCAACTTCAGGCCCTGGAGTCTGGCTAAAACAAACAGAGGCTGGTATTTGTAGTGCCATGGCTAAACCTAGAGCAACTTCATACTACATTCTTCAGCATGCATATATCCTTATGGGATGAAAAGACTTCTTTCTGGAAAATGCCTCTCACATTTTCTGCTCTTCTGTTTGCAAAAGGAGCAGCAAATAGAAGATTTCAGCTTTGTTTCGTGTCAGTGGGATCTCAATGAATCCATAGAAGCTGTTTTTCCTTATTTTTTTGGGATTAATATTGTCTTCAGGTTTTCTTCGTAACACTTTAAGTAACAATTAATCTTTACTTTAAACACAATATGTCTTCAGTACCTCAGTCTATTTGGCTTTTTTTCTCCACTACCACTTTCAGATCTGTTGAATTAGATGAGCCCTCTTAATCTTAGTATATGGCTTATTTTCGACTCTCACATGAATTACATAGGCTACTTGATAAGCTTTAAAATAAAGCAAAGTTTTATTTTTTCACCAAGCAAACTATTAAACTTTCTTTAATCTGATGCTAAAGAAAAAGAGAAACATATCTCTGTTACTTCATTCTTCTCATGCTCAATTGTAAACCCAAATGGTTAAAATACAAGACTCCTTAAAAGATCCAAAGCTGAGCAAAGGGCTAGGGTGCCTTCTCAGAAACAGATGAATTAGAAGTAAGAAACAGGTTTCCTCTGCTCTACCACTACCCACATCTGAACATACAAACAACAAAAACAATGGTACGGTAAGGAACAAAATGAGGACAAACTCAAAAAAAATAAGAGAAAAAAGAGCTGGTACTCAGATAAAATCAAAGATTGTTTCCTACCATCAGTTTGTTTTGGAGCATTTATATTCATATGGTGAACTTTTGTCTCTACTGAAATCAGTGGATTATTTGTTACAGATTTCAAAGCAAACCAAGTTTTCATCTGGAGATTGCAAGAAACTCCATAATAAAATTCCCAACAAAAAGCCTAGTAATTTTTCCTGATGGTTTTTAAAAAAGTGTTCATTTATGATTGCAAGAGATTGGGAGAGAGAGTCAGAACATCTGACACTGATTTATTCTAACAATTACTCTCACTTACACAAATATGCACCTCGTCTTCAGACTGAATTATAACTTCATGCTCCAGTGCCTGGACTTTGTTATGCTTTGTGTTCTAAGATGAAAAGCCTTTTCTTTTTGGAAGCTTGATACAACAATTTAATCTTTTATTTATAGAGAAAAAAATAAAGTTCTGATGTTTCTCCCTATATGTCTGTAGAGGACTTTCCTCTGTATTACTGAGTTCATGTTCTGGAATCAAGCATCCCAGATACTTGGACAGACTTTATAGTTTACCTTCTGTGAAGCCTATCTAGAAATCAGGTATTATTTAAATATTCACAGTTCTCCCACCTTCTATCTCTTCAATAAATTGCTAACAAAGCTTTCTGATGTGTTTAAAAGTAGAAAAGGACAAATATAAACAAACACATTACAAGGTATAAAACTTAAAACCCTCTTAGAAAAATAGTAAGCCTGCATTACTGCAGGATATGGATGCGGTTCTATTTCAAATGTGCTGTTGACACCAGCTATGCTCTTCTTGGACTTGAGTAAGGTTTAGTGGATGTACTATTTTGGGTATTAAGGTTGTATTGTATGGTCCTTTATTGATTAATATCTCTCTATTAATGCAGTACTGCTAGAGTAACATTATTTCGTATCTTGCAGCTGCAGCTTAATGTTGTTAATTCCCTATAAATATCTTCGTTTCTGACACATACAAGTCTTTCAGCTTATAAATACAACTGCATTATGAGATCAATATTCTTAGCACTTCAATGCAGAAAACATGGCATTCTTTACACAAAGGAAAACTATTTAGTGTGCAAAAGCAGTTTAATTAATTGCCAGTGGGTATTACAGCTGATCTTCGTCACATCAATGAACTTGGAGGCTTAATTATAAAACACTAAGCTCGTCTCTGTGTTAGTTTTACATATGCATAAAAGTACTCTAAGCCTTCTCAAAAGAGGGTAGGAAAACAGGCTAAGCTATTAAATGGACTTAGGACTTGGAAATCAGGTTTTCAGGCCCCTATTATTCATTCGTCCTTTTTAATCTGCAGACGAGTGTTGATCATAGAATCATAGAACCAGCTAGTGTGGAAAAGACCTTTAAGATCACCAAGGCCATACATTACCCCAGGACTTCTAGGTCCACCCCTAAACCATGCCACTAAGGGTCTCATCTACATGGTTTTAAACACTTCCATGGACAGTGATTCCACCGCTGCCCAGGGCAGCCTGTTCCAATGCCTGATCACCCTCTCTGTGAAGAAATGTTTCCTAATATCCAATCTAAACCTCCCATGGTGCAGGTTGAGGCCATTGCTCTTGTTCCGTCGCTTGTTACTTAGGAGAAGAAACTGACCCCCACCTCACTACAACCTCCTGTCAGGCAGTTGTAGAGAGCAGTAAGGTCCCCCCTGAGCCTCCTTTTCTCCAGACTAAACTCCCCCAATTCCCTCAGCCATTCCCCATCACATCTGTGCTCCAGACACTTCACCAGCTCTGTTGCCTTTCTCTGGGCCCCCTCCAGCCCCTCAATACCTCTCTTGTAGTGAGTGGCCCAGCACTGGACACAGGATTCAAGATGCAGCCTCACCAGTGCCCAGTGCAGGGGGATGCTCACTGCTCTGGCCCTGCTGCCACACTATTGCTGGTACAGGCCAGGATGCTGTTGGCCACCTTGGCTGCCTGGGCACAAGCTGCTCATGTTCAGCTCCCTCAGTCAGCACTCCCAGGTCCTTTTCCATGAGCACCTTTCCAGCCACTCTTCTGCAAGCCTGGAGCATTGCATGGAATTGTTGTGGCCCAGGTGCATGACCTGGCACTTTGCCTTGTTGAACTTCATCTCACTTACCACAGCCCATGGATCCAGCCTGTCCAGATCTCTCTGCAGAACCTTCCTACCCTCATCTGTAGACTTAATGAAGGTACACTTGATCTCTTCATCCAGATCATCACTAAAGATATTAAACACCACTGGTCCTAACAGCAAGCCCTGACAGACACCACTAGTGATTGGTTGCCAACTAAATGTGACGCCATTCACCACCACCCTTTGGGCTCAACCATCCAGCCAGTTTTCAACACAGTGAAGAATCCTACTATCCAGGCCACAAGCAGCCATTTTCTTCAGGAGAATGCTGTGGGAGACAGTGTCAAATGCTTCACTTAAATCCAAATACACAATGTCCACAGCCTTTCCCTCACCAACCATGCAGGTCACCTTATTGTAGAAGGAGATCAGGTTGGCCAAGGTTTTCTTTTTTTTTTTACCTGAGTTCCAGCACTATCTCCCTGTTCAGCCAGGCTGGTCTCTTCCCCAGTGGTTTGATTTTCAGCACATAGGGACTGCATGCTCCTGCTCCTGCTTCTTGAAGACTTAATTCTTAAAGCATGTCCAGCCTTTCTGGACCCCTTTGTCGTTCAGTAGCATTTCTCAAGGAATTCTGTCAACCAGCATCCTAAACAGTCCAAATTCAGCCCTTTGGAAGTCTAAGGTGGAGGTTTTGCTGACCTTCTTTCTGACTTCTCCAAGGACTGAAAATTCAATTATTTTGTGATCACTTTGCCCAAGGTGGCCTCCAATTACCACAATAGCCACTAGTCCTTCTCTGGGACAGCAAATATAGCCAGACATGTTCCCTAGTTGGTTCACTCACCAGCTGGGTCAGGAAGTTTTCTTCTACACCCTTCAAGAGCCTCCTGGATTGTTTCTTCTCTGCTGTTCCACTTCCAGCAGACATCTGGTAGGTTGAAGTCACCCACAAGAGCAAGGGCAAACTTGAAAAGGGTGAAACTTGTCCCAGTTGTTTGAAGAACACTTCATCTGTATCTTTGTCCTGGTTGGGTGGTCTATAACAGATTCCTACTAGGATGTCTGCTTGGTTGGCCTTCCCCTGATCTTCACTCACAAACATTCAGCCTTCCCACTCACAGTGTTGGGTTCAAGGCAGTCGATGCACTCCCTGACATACAGTGCAACCTCACCACCTTTTTCCTTGCCTATCACTTCTGAAGAGCCTGTAGCCATTCATTGCAGCACCCCAATCAGGCAGATCATTCCACCACGTTTCTGTGATTGTGATCATGTCATGATTTCACTGCTGCACAATGGCTTCCAGCTCGTCCTGTTTGTTGCACATGCTGCTGGCACTGGCATAGATGCATTTAAGTTGCCCTGTGGATCTGGACTCCAGCAGTGCACACTACCCTGTGGATCATTTCTAGCGAGCCTGGTGTTATCCTCTTCTCCCTTTAAACCTAGGTTAAAGCCCTTTCTATAAGACCTGTTAGCTCCTGGGCAAGAATGCTTTTCTCTCTTTGGGACAGTCATACCCCATCTGCTGCCAGCAGACCTGGTGCCATGTAGACTGACCCATGGTCAAAATCCCCATATTCTGACACTGACACACCAGTCAGGGAGCCAAGAATTTAGTAAGATTCTTCTGATGTAACCACTGTCATTGATTGTGACCGGCAGGAGGGATGAGAACACTACTTGGGCTCCCGAACCCTGAACCAGTAACCCCAAGGCCCTGAAGTCTTTCTTGGTACCAGAACTGAACAAAGTCACTCACATGCTGTATATTTAGAAATGTAAACTGCAAAGTCTTATGTTATATCCAGTTGAATCAGATAGGTTTGACAGAAGTTGCACAGTATTTTGAAGAATATTGTACCAGAGATTTTAAGATAGCATTGTTATGATGGTGTACTAATGGAGCTGGCTCTCAAAAATGCTTTTAGCTCAGACGAGTGTAGCATACACAGTACAGAGGTCAGGCAGATTTCAGGGAAGGCTTTCAAAGTTTTGTCAATTTCTATTACAGACATAAAAGCTTTTGCACACTAAATAATTTACCTTTATGTAAAGAATGCCAGTGAAATGCTAAGGATACTGATCTCACAGTGTAGTATTTATGTTTAAACACTTGTATGTGTCAGTATCAAAAGTATTTATAGGGAATTAGTGAATGCTCCATCCCTGGCAGTGCTCAAGACCAGGTTGGATGAAGCCTTGGGTGATATGGTTTAGTGTGAGGTGTCCCTGCCCATGGCAGGGAGGTTGGAACTAGACGATCTTGAGGTCCTTTCCAATCCTAACTATTCTATGATTCTATGAATTAGTGAAGTTAAGCTGTAGCTATGAGGTACCAAATCTTATTCTGTTAGTATTTCATTATTACAGAGATGGTAATCAATAAAGGAACATACATTATAATATGAATACCTAGCAAGCATAGCTCACACATGAAGGGAAGGGAAGGGAAGAAAATGGAAGGGAAGGGAAGGAAACAGAAGGGAAGAGAAGAAAAGCTGAGCCTATTGCCAAGCATCAGGTTTTTCCATTTTCACCTGAGAACTGAAACTTCTTCAAAAGGCAGAGATTTCTCTTATGTGATAAAGTAACTGTAGAGTGCTGATACACAAGAAACATGCAGACCACAATCATTCATTCCCAACACGTATGAGCAGCAACAGGTTGCCTGCATGCTAGTGGCTCATTAGATAAAACTGTTCTAGCACATAAACCACAGGCAAAAGTGTCACGTCACGCCCACACCTAAATGAACCACTAGTACACCTTTAGGGTAAATAAAAAAATTTACACTGATCAATTTTATTTCCTTTTTTTTCAGAACATTTGTTTATTTTTACACAAAACCCCCAGTCTATTAGGTAACGGGTTTATATGAGGACATGGAACAAAACGAGGTAACATGAATTTCTGTATCTCTTCAAAGGTGGGAAACTCGATGGAAGAGATGAACTTTAATTAATGTAATCAGCTGGGGCTTGTCATCTGAAATAACTGTTGCAGACTATCTTTTCAGCTGTAGTAAATTCTCACAGCTCCTTTGAGGACACTAGGTTTTTGCAGCTTTACAGGGATGCAAGGCTTTGAGAGCAAATGGCATGACAAACGTGATTAGCAGAGTTATCAAACCCATCCCTATACACAGCTACTGAAAATATTATTTTCAAATAATTAAAAAAAACCTACCTCAGCCCCTTTCATCTTTGCCAGGCATTCTCAGACTCATCCAAAGATACGGTAATGTAACTGTAACTCATAAACTTAGTTTAGATTTTGGATTAAGAATTTTCAGTTTGTGTATTAGTCCCACAGTTTTTGGAATTTGCATAAATAATGCAAATAACTATTACATTCTTGTTTACCTGCGGTGGTCAAACGGGAGGGAAATGAGCAACAGGTATCATGGTTCATATCTTAATAATGGTTGTCCTTTCACATTCAAGTAGCAACTAAACTAAAAAGCAATTTTTGAATGGTATATAAAAAATTGTTACTCCTACAAGTTTTTGTTAGTACATGAAGAAAGGGATGAACCTAAATGGACCAGCTGCTGGGAGCTATCTTTGCCTCACTGTTGTCTGACAGAATCCTACTTGTGCAGGAAGCCCCCCACTCACTGCCTCTGAGCACAGGAAGCAACATTTATGGGCCTCGATCACTAGTAACAAATCAGTTACCAAATCTGCTTATCTTTCCAAAATTTCTGTTCTGAGGCTTTCTAGCTCAATTAAATAACCAGTTCAAACCAGTTAAAACAGTTTAACTCTTCATGGGGACTCTTAATAGTCCCCATGATGTCATATTCTCTGTTGCCAGCCACTGTTGAAACCTTCTGTTTCATGAGCTTTCTTACCTTGAAATAGAAAATCTTAGGTGCTCAGTGCATATGAATTGTTTGCAATTTTTATATTAGTAAGAATATTTTAGTAGAAATCCTGACTATAATTAACTTTTCAAGCTGTAAGTATTGGCTCTGCTATGTAAACAGGAAAATGTAGTATTCTGATGACTTCCTATCTGAACATCATTTTCTCATGTGTACGTGCAAATGAGTCAATTGTCAGGAAACTTCAAGATTCTTCATGTGTTTGTAAAAGTACTGCTTCTGTGACAGTACAAACCACTGTTAAACAGCGGAGGTGCCAGGGAGAGATTAAACATACCTATACAGGACACAAAGCTGCATATTTATGGCAGAGAGAGAACATGCCTGTGTCATGCTCTGATTCACAGTGCATTTCCTATCCTACATCCCTTGTTGTTGTGCTCAGCTTCTTAGTTAAATCCAGAGTTCACATCAAGATTTTACATGAGTGAGCCACGTCAGAGAAAATAAAGTGAAGCTGACATAAAAATGCAAATCAGAATTTCTTAAGATTAAGAAGTTATTTTGGTACAGCCTTTCTGTGGTTTCAGAAAGGAGCAAAAAAATGAGAGATTTTGTTATTGTTATTGTTATTTTCAAAGTACATCATGGTTCATGATGTAACATTGTGGTTGGTTAAAATCTTGACACTTCCAAACTCAGTTTGACAGCTATCATGGTTTCACGGGAAATTAGTATTCATTAATTCAGCTACTAATTACTGCTATCAAGGTTGCCTTTATGAAGTCTCCAGTAGGGGTAGAACTACAAAGTGCTCCAAACCATACAGTTCTGTTAAAATGTTGGTGATCTTTCCAATTTGCTTTGTCACCAGCAATGGTTACTGTTCAGTTCTTCTTCCAAATTTCTGATTCTTTTCAGGTATTTGAATTTGACAGGTAAGTGAGCAAAAAAGGCTGTTAAAAGATAAGGATGCTGTCAGGATTTGTAGCTGACATTGCAGAGTGAGTTTCCCCCTTGTGTCATGAAGCTAATATTTACTTATTTTAAAAATTAAGGTTTTGTGGGTTTGTTATTAATAGCTCCAAATCAGTGTGCTGTAAATAGCTTGATTCCACTTTGCTTTTACAAAGCATGTTTGTGATTGTGTCTACATCCTCTTTGCTGGGGGGCTGAAGGCAGCTGCAACAGACACAGGGAACCTGTGCAGCCAAAGCCAACCTGCCCTGAAAAGGGGAGATGATTGCAACTTCTGCATGCCTTCAAAACTGCACTTAGCAATGTTAGCAATTGAAATGTATGTCTGTTTCTGTCTGTTGCCAATTCTCTTCTGACTTCTTCATAGAAGGAAATCAGTACTCATAGTGAGTCAAGTCCTGCATGAGTCAACATAAAATCACTCCCAAATCTGAGCATTTCTCCAAAATGTTATATGTACATTATATACACAATTTCCCTTGAATGCTGAGTGGCAATCCACAGCAATCAGTAAAACTGCCCCATGAAGCCTCATAGTTAGGCAAAAGGGCTGTAAAACAGAGGAAAATTTTCTGGAGCAAAAGCCTTGTGAATGTTATCCTGAAGGAAAAACTATGAACAGAGGTTATAGCATCCAGCAGCTAAAATTTCTCCTGGCTTTCCTTTGAAAGTGGCTGAGTCTGTGGAGGAAAGTTTAGTGAAATCTACTGGATTTGAGACTTGAAAGGCGATGAAACATTCATGAAATGGAATCATTGAAGGAAGGAAATGCAAATGCTAAAGATCATCTCAATTTGCCCAAGCGGAAGTCTAGCCATGTAGAACATGGGAATGAGGGATGGTGCATATTTGAAGGCTGATATTGTACTTCAGTGTGTCATTTATAGCATAGTAATGAACTTACTAGGACAGATTGCAAGCTGTGAGGGACTCAGACATACATGCTAGTTGTGTGGAAGAGCCAATTATCTCAGTGTCCCTTATGTCCCGCTTCAGTCCCTGGCCTATTCTGCTCCTCAGAAGGGCAGGAACCTGCTCTCCTTCTATGGCCTGTTGTGGATGGCTTCCCTCACTGGGCTTGGCTCCTCTAGACAGCTGCGCTGTGGCAAGTGGAGAGCAGATGGTCCAGACCATCAACTCTCCCGTGGTTTGAACTGCTGTCTTCTTGAGGAAAGAAACAAGCATTTAATGAGTTTCCTTTCTGTTTTGTCACAGGAAGAAATAGTGGACACTGAGAAAATCATTGAGAAGACCATGGTCAGAGCCATTCTTTTGTTTTCTTCTGTACTTGCACTTAGCATTTTATTGACAACTTTCCTAGCTGAATCTCAGGTTGCTACAAATGTGCCTTTCAGCAGCTGCTGTCTGTTGTGGTTTGTTTTTTTCTCTTTGGCTGCTCAATATTCAAATTCTTATTTCCTTCCCTGGCTTTTTCTTTTTGCTTCTTTTCTTTTTTCTTTTGAAAGCAGAGGTGATTTGGTGCAGGTTTACAGAGCCTTCTAGTTGGGAACACAAACACCTTGATGCAATAGCTCTTGTGGCAGTTACACTTCAGCTGCACAGGGGTTAGGCTTGAAGCATTTGTCTTGAAAAGCAAAAGCAGGGGAGGTATGCCTGTTTCCATGTTTTGTTACAAGCTTCATCTCAGGCCAAGGTCACTGAAAGGTTGGGCAGCTCCAAAACTTGTAAACAATCCATGTTACTGTTTTTCACCAGCATTGCTTCACTTTCATATATGGCTTTGTTGCAGGTTCTTGTGACAGTGATCAATTTCTGACTTGGCTTTGACTTTTCCCTAGATTTCTAAGGCAACACTCCTTGCATATATACTACCACAGAGTGAAAGCTAAGATAAGATTTGTGTCTTGAATTCAAAACTCTGTCTAGACAGCAGTACATGATGTTCATCCATACATATGGTAGACAGAGCAAGCATATACCCAGCTCTTCCGCACACATATTAGTGGGGAGAAATCAGCATTGTGTAATGGTAGAATCTGCCAAGGCTGCTCAAGACTGAGCTGCTGCTGGAGCTGGGAAGGAAGAAGAGCTACCTGGCCCCTCTGAGGGTCTGCAGGTAGCCATCTCCTCCTGCAGCACATGCACCTCTGCTGACTGCATGGAGCTTTTGCCAGTGGAATCTATATTGTTCAGTGATATCGGTAGCAAATAAAAGGCTCCTTCTTGGTCTATTCTGCATGCATGTAACACTCCTTAAGTGCAGTCAACCCTAAGTTACAAGAAGGCATCTCTTCAGGGCAGTGTGTCCTGCACCATGCCTATGTGCCTATCCAAAAACCAGTCAGGCTTTTTGTCTTCCTTCTTTGGGACACTGGCTCCTGTTCATGTGATGCTGACATTGCACAAATCCTGGGAAACTTCTCCACAAGCACCATGCTGGACATTCAGAAGAGCACCAGATGGGTGAGCGCTCCCACTGCAGGTCACTTTGTTGCATTTGTGCTGCCCCTGCAGGTGCCAAGAGCTGTCTTTTCACTTCTCCCCATGCACTGTTATTGCCACCCCTCTGTTCAGTGGTGTTCTCCTACTCCCTCCATGTATGATACATCTCTCTTAAAACATAGTGTTGAAATAGAAAAGAATTATGATGCTTTCACTGTTCATCAGAATCACTCTGGGTATGTATTCCCTAATGAAACTTCCCTTGTTCAGCCCATGCTGGGAAGCCCAGCCATACAGACCAAGCAGTTAGGAGCTGGGCTGCAGCTTGTAAGGAAAGCGTGTGAGCGAGACAAGTAACAGCCCCATGAAATTAAGCAATTAGAACCCCAGGAAGACCTGACAAGAACAGGTACACTCAACAGCAGCCTCTCATCCCCATAAGCCAGCTTTTGTATAGCATCTGGTTGCTGTTTGCACTCTTTCATCTATTTTATTCTATAAAAGTCTGAGCTCAGGGAAGTAATGGCTCCCAAATGAAGTTAGGTAAGTCTGTGGCCGTGTAATACAGCAGGTGATAAAAGTAAATGCAACAGTTACAGATGCAACAACTGCTGTGATCCAGAATTTATAAGCAAAAGAATGCGGAGAACTGCAATTATAATATCCCAGCACACAGCGATGTGAGACCCTTAAAAGAGTGCTGTGTCTGGTTCTAAGCATTTCTGGAAAAAGCTGAAGGAAAATTTCCTATCAGGAAGATCCATCTAATTGAATAAGAAGTAAAGCCCTAGATTTAGCTTACTTGCTCAATAACATAATAAAACTATAATTTATTTCATGGTTGACTACAATTATCTATATATTAAAAGATTTCTGATAACTCATTTTTGTAAATAAAAGCAGGCAAAATCTGCTCACTGTAAGTGGGATTCAGACAAATTTACACATACAAACTGACAGCTAATTTCAGGGGTGCAATATTTCATCCTCCGCTGTCTTAAGACCAAATATAATAACTCAGGCATCACAAATAAAACTGATACAGAGATGAGGCAGTGATAATTTTCAGACAGTGTGTGCTGCAGGGCAGATCACATCATGACAGTCTGTTCTGTCTTATAAATCCTCATGTTCCAATCACAGTGCACAGTGCAGGATGGTCTAGAGGTACCTCATCAGGATCTAGGAGTGAACCATAGTGATGATACACCATAGGAGCAGGCTGACACAAAGTCAGCCTAAGCTCACCTCCCATTACATATTGCTATGATGAAATTCCCCGAAGTCTTTGGCTGTTCTGCTGATATGACTCAGTGTATAAGAAAGGGGAACTGGAAAGGCTTGTTAGTCCTGCTGCTGCACATTAGACACTACAGTGACACAGAAATCCCTCAAAAGGAATTGCTGTGTGGAAAGTAATACTAATAGTAATGGTAACAGCAACAACAACAATAATGATGATGATAATAATATTAATAATATAATAACAATAATAATAACATAAGTTAATAACAATAGTAATATTAACAATTATAATAATGATGTGGCAAACAGTCTTCTGCTCTTCCTTATATACCTGCTGGGCCCCACACCCAAAGCTTTCCACTGAGCAGTCGCCATGGCCTAGATTTCAATCCTATGACACCTTTTTTTTATGTTATTGGCACACACCAACTTAATCCTCTAGCAAAAGAAAGGCCAATCCTGTTGAATGTGTGGGTTTAACCTGCTTTGATCAACACAGATAACGAGCCATTTAAAAATTAAAGAAAAAACATGAAGTAGGTAAGAATCTTTCCCTTGGGGTGAAGGAGGTGACCAGCAGGTCTGTGTCACCTTGGTAGCTCACTCTTTTATTTCTGTGGCTGAAGGATGTTGTCTGTGCTCTATGCTGGCAGAAGCAGAGCGAAGCACTGCATGTTTGCCTTGCAGTGATGGTTGTGGCACCTTGATCTGGGGGACCCAGAGGGGAAGTGCAGCTCTGCCCCAGTGCAGCTACACGTGACCAAAGAGAAACATGGAGCATTAGGACCAGAGAGGGATGGCAGGAAAGGGTGCAAGCCAGTAAAGGGGACTTTGCATCAGGAACGTGGACGGTGAGACCTGGACAGGCTGGAGAGTTGGGCAGGGAGAAACTTGATGAAATTCAACAAGGGCAAGTGTAGAGTCTTGCATCTGGGGAAGAACAACCCCATGTACCAGTACAGGTTGGGGGTTGACCTGCTGGAAAGGAGTGAAGGGGAAAGGGACCTGGGGGTCCTGGTGGATAGGAGGATGACCATGAGCCAGCAATGTGCCCTTGTGGCCAAGAAGGCAAATGGCAACCTAGGGTGCATGAGAAAGGGTGTGGTTAGTAGGGCAAGAGAGGTTCTCCTCCCCCTCTGCTCTGCCTTGGTGAGGCCGCATCTGGAATATTGCATCCAGTTCTGGGCCCCTCTGTTCAAGAAGGACAGGGAATTGCTTGAAAGAGTCCAGCACAGAGCCACAAAGATGATGAAGGGAGTGGAACATCTCCCTTATGAGGAGAGGCTGAGGGAGCTGGGTCTCTTTAGCTTGGAGGAGACTGAGGGGTGACCTCATCAGTGTTTACAAATATGTAAAGGGTGGGTGTCAGGATGATGGAGCTAGGTTTTTTTCAGTGATATCCAGTGGTAGGACAAGGGGCAATGGGTGTAAACTGGAGCATAGGAGGTTTCACGTTAACATCAAGAGGAACTTCTTTACTGTAAGAGTGACAGAGCACTGGAACAGGTTGCCCAGGGGGGTTGTGGAGTCTCCTACGTTGGAGATATTCAAGGCCTGCCTGGACAAGTTCCTGTGTGATGTACTCTAGGTTACCCTGCTCTTGCAGGGGGGTTGGACTAGATGATCTTTTGAGGTCCCTTCCAACCCTTGGGTTTCTGTGATTCTGTGATTGTGTGAAAGGAGACAGCAGCAGACATTAAGAGTTGTTTTTTTTTTTCTGAAGTACGTGGAGGGAAGAATGGAGACTATTGTTGCCAGAATCATAGAATCACAGAGTCAATCAGGTTGGAAAAGTCACAAAATCCCAGAATCCCAAGGGTTGGAAGGGACCTCGAAAGATCATCTAGCCCAACCCCCCTGCAAGACCAGGGTAACCTAGAGTACATCACACAGGAACTTGTCCAGGCAGGCCTTGAATATCTCCAACGTAGGAGACTCCACAACCCCCCTGGGCAACCTGTTCCAGTGCTCTGTCAGTCTCACAGTAAAGAAGTTCTTCCTGATGTTAACGTGGAACCTCCTATGCTCCAGTTTACACCCATTGCCCCTTGAAGATCATCAAGTCCAACCAATAACGCAGGACTGCCAAGGCCACCACTAAACCATGTCACTGAGGGCCTCATCTGCACAGTTTTTGAACACTTCCAGGGATGGTGATTCCACCAGTTTCCTGGGCAGCCTGTTCTTGGGAAAAGAGACCAATCCCCACCTCACTACAACCTCCTTTCAGGCAGTTGTAGAGAGCAGTAAGGTCCCCCCTGAGCCTCCTTTTCTCCAGACTAAACTCCCCCAATTCCCTCAGCCATTCCTCATCACATTTGTGCTCCAGACCCTTCACCAGCTCTGTTGCCTTTCTCTGGACCCACTCCAACCCCTCAATGTCTCTCTTGTTGTGAGGGGCCCAGAACTGAACACAGGATTCAAGGTGCATCCTCACCAGTGACCAGTGCAGGGGGATGCTCACTGACCTGGCCCTGCTGCCACACTATTGCTGGTACAGGCCAGGATGCTGTTGGCTTCTTGGCTGCCTGGGCACAAGCTGCTCATGTTCAGCTCCCTCAATCAGCACCCCCAGGTCTTTTTCCACAAACACCTTTCCAGCCACTCTTCTGCAAGCCTGGAACATTGCATGGGGTTGTTGTGGCTGCAGGAGCTGGCACTTTGCCTCGTTGAACCTCGTCCCACTGACCACAGCCCATGGGTCCAGACTGTCCAGATCCCTCTGCAGAACCTTCCTATCCTCCAGCAGATCAATGCTCCCATTCAATTTGATGTCATCTGAAAATTTACTGAGGGTGCACTTGGTACCCTCATCCTGATCATCAGTGAAGATATAAATAACAGTAACCCAGTACCAAGCCCTGGGGAACACCAGTAGTAGCTGGGCTGAGAGCAAGCCTGAAGAATGGGTCCTTGTTATACTGGACAGTATTGGAAATCTGACGGAGTTTCTCCATTTCCAAATGTGAAAAATGTGAAACCAGCTCTAGATGTTTTTTTAATGCTCACTGTAATGACAAGATGAAAACAAACTTGCATGCCAGCTCTGCCAGCTGGGATCCCATCACAGCTTGCACATGTTCTTCTGCAATTAGTGTCCTATCTGCATATTTCTTTTTTCTCCTGGTTAATTAGGCATAATGAATGGGAAGGAAATGTGTATTTTTCCCTGCTATAGAGCTTTCCCCACCCCTATATTCATACTTTAAGTGGAGGATAATCTTTCAGGTTAATCACACATATTTTCCTTTAGTTTACTGGCATGAAGTGTTTCAATATAAAGATGACTCCCATTTAATTTCTATGATACAGATGTAATTAATTCTGTATGGATAAACGTCTCAGTACACAAAATCTGTGCAAAACAAAATATTTTGTTACCTTTGATAATGTCTGTTTACAATATGTTTTTTCAGTTGCAGTTTCATTTTCTTATGTTTTTTAACTCAGTTTCTCTACTTCTAAATAGGTTTCATACCAGGAAAGATATTTTAAAAGATTTTTAAATACTTATTAGTCTTTTTTGTGACCTTTTGTTATCTAGTGTTTACCTAGTCCTCATTTGCTTAAGCATGTTTTTTAAAAACGTTTAATGAGTTCAGCATTACTTATAAAGCTACATTCAGTCACACTCATTTTAGCCAACAAATTCTGTTATCCCTGTGGCTAACAGTCGGCATGTCTCTAGATGACTTTTCAGTGCCGTTTGTTAATGCACTGGCAGACCACTATGTACTGAGATGTGCAAGGAGAAGCAAAGGAAACCTATGCAGATATTCAGGGCTTCCTCCAGCAGCCTGATCCAGCGCAGTTGCCAATCTGGTCCACTTCCCATCCCCCTGAACAACACATACCTTGGTTTAGAACCCCATCATCATCCTAAAATCCCATCTCTTGAAGACCTGCTTCTCCCTGGAGGCTCTATCCTAGCACGGATGTGTTGGTGTTGAAGGGCTGCAGCACAGAACCCACAGAATAGGCACAAGCGGACAAACACTGGCAGGGTCAGTTCCTTGGCAGGGCATTCAGCACAGCAGCCAAGGTCTTTCCTATCCCAACTTACCTCAGTTCCCTTGGTGCCACAGACACCCTGGCTTTGCCACACGACCTGCTCTCAACACTGGCTTTTTTCCCTGGAGTTTCAGCTTCCACTTTTGCTCACTTTCGTAACTCCAGCAGCTATTACCGAAAGAATTGGCAGTACTTGCATAACGTGCTGTATGTACAGGTAGATGCCCGAAGCGTGTATGGATCCTGTACCTGCTCAAGTGGGACGGAAGAGGAGAAGTAAGGGAGTGCTGCCGCCCTCATGCCAGAACCTTTCCTCCCATCCTTCCTCGCTCAGTCCTACTTACCAGACAGTGGAGGAGCCCCACAGCCACAGGACAAGCAATGATTACAATCAGTATGTCAGGTTCCTCTCACTCCTTCTCACCCTCAAATACCTCAAGATAGTTTCTGTCCATCTGTTCCATTTTACCATGGCATGTTGTCATGTTGTCACTGTTCACTCATTCCCTTTGTCCTGTTTGCTGAGGTCTACGCTTGCTTTTCATCTGAGACTTACAGAAGAGTCCAGGTCTCTGTCATGGACTAGTCATACCCTGGAATGGAGCCTCCTGTGCTCCCTTTGCTTTTTTTTTGTCCTGGATTTGTGTCTGCATGTGGGAACACGAAATATCAAATATCCAAGAACAACCACAGCTTTCATGGGCAGATTCTTAGAGAATGTATTGAGCTGAAACCAAATCAGATTTTATTAATTCACATTTTTAAACTACAGGAAATTCTAAAACCAAACTCATTAAAAAGAAAGAAAATCCAAACATACCTAATTTAAAAGGTGCAGACTGTAGTATTTTGCAGAATTACAATACATTCACAAAATTAATTGTCACCAATATGGCAGCGGTTTGGCTCATCATTGTGTTTGAAAAAATGTTGTTGAGCAAATGCAGTAGGCTCATGGTAGGTGCTCTCCTGCTAGATCTCATAAGAGAGTAATATGTCTTGCAGTAGTTAATGTTTCTCTAAGACCTAAAGAATAAAAATAACATGAAAACAATATAATCTTCCATTTCTTGAACTATGCTTTAACTCTGGTGATTGTAGAGAATAGCTGAAAATATTATCCTGAGCACCCTAAAGGCTTAGAAACTAGCAAGCAAATAATAAATCCCCCCACATTTTATATATGATTCCTAATATGACCCTTCTTGTTACTGTTGTTGCTGTATTCATTACTTAGGAAAAAACAAAACAAAACAAAAACAATGCATTTTTAGCCTGTCCTGTAGCTTTGGGTTCTGATCTCATAATATTTGAATGCCTGACCAAGGTCCCTCCTGCTTTACCCTTCACCCAGCAATGCTTTTCTAACTTTCCTGTATTTTTCCCTCAGTATAATAGGTCTCCTCATTACTATGCTGCTGGTGTAAAAAACCCCAGAAGATGCATTCTGGTACAGAACCAAGTTTTCAAGGAAGGTCAGCGTGACAAATGTCAGGAAGCATCAAAAAAGACCATTCTGAACCCTTTTTTTTTGCGTAGAAGTTGTCCTTCCCACAGCTGAAGCTAGCCAGAAGATTTCTGCTTCCCAACATATCTGGTAAAAAAAGATAAAAATCTAAGAATTAAGTCTATTTGAGTATATATGTAACGAATGTTCCGATGAGTTCTGGTTCATTAGTTGCATTTACCAAACTCTTTGGTAACAACAAAGTAATACTAACTGTGACGATAATCATATAGTTTAGTCCTATGCACAGATCTGCTACTTACAAATATGGGTATTAATAGCTCAATTTCAACTGTTTATTGAGTTTCAGAAATTCTCTTTCAGAACTGCACAAATTCCACAGTTTGCCTTTCTGGCAATAATCTAAAGAAATATCCTATGGGAGGTTTATTTAAAAGGATGTTCAGGGTATTTTTTTCTTGAAGCTTTCATTTAATGAGATTCAGATGTATGCTAAAATTATGCACAAATTAATTATATTGAAAGAGGATGGACCTTAATAGGCATTAAAAGCCATCTGCAATAAGCATCCATGGCCCATAAGAAGGGATGGGAAATTGTGCTATCCTCTTTTCCAGCTCCCCACATGTTTGAGGAGTAGGGTAGGGTGGGTCAGGTTAGGTCAGGCAAAAGGACTGCCACCCTCCTTCTGTGATAATTTACTTATATCCCAAGAAACCGAGGAAATCCCATGCCACAGAAGCTCCTGCCAGATCTCAACATGAGAAAAGCTCCTTCACTGTCCCAAGCTGGGCCACAGTTTTACCCACAGTTTCTGACAAGGACATACCAACAGACCTCCTAAAACACAAGAAGTGTGCTTGGTTAGTCACCTTTAATAGCTGCAATAAAAGTGGTAACGCAAGAAGGCACTGGATTGTGTGGAGCAGGAAGTGCTGAGGAGCTGATACACCTCATGGGCAGCACATACTTGTGAACCATAGGGCACAGAAAAAATTTCTTTCCTCAGTCATAGTAGTTGTAATCATGATGTTGTTGATGGCCAAAAAGGGTGACTCAGAAGCTAAGTGCTGGGACCCAAAGAGAGCTGGCAGACCAAGAAAGCACAGGTATGTTTTTGTTGGACCATAAAAGCTCTTATCTGTTTTAAGTGTTTTTTCTTCTCTTTTTCTGAAGAACTCTGAGTTAGGAGGCAGAAGCAGTATAAATTTATTGCAAATGAAAAGTAATCCAGTTTTGTTTCAGCTTCTCCTGCGTACTCAGCTGCCCTAAGATTTAGACTCACAAATTTGCTTTCCTATCTCCAGGGCATTAGAGAAAGGCGATAAGGTGAGACAGATGGACTCAAATATCTTTTAGAAATCAAGCAGCTTCAGAAGGAGAGATGCAGAAGTAAAACAAAATGTAGTTTTGGTTCAGATTTTTTCTCTATTCTAGTTTTTTTTTCTTTTCATTGTGGTCCCTTGTTTCCCCACCCAGACAAAATGCAGCTATGATAACATGGAAATCCCCTGAGCAGCATAGCTCTGATAATAAGATTGTTCAGGTTCAACCAAAATATTATGTCTGAAAAGTCTTTTACTTTTAGTTTGCTACAGCTGAAACAGGAAAAAAGAAAAAAAAAGAAAAGATCAAAGTGATAGCCCACTCAATTATAAACAAGACAAATTTAAAGTCAGAAGGTATCATTTCCAGATAGCAATCAGTTTGCACAGGAGAACCCTCCTTTATTGATATTTATGACCTGAATGTTTCTAGAATGACACACTGTTGAATATTATTAAGCCAGGTGCTGAAATCCTTTTGCTAAAGCAAGCTGTGGGGAGGCCTTAGACATATGATGCCACCAGAACCCAATCTCATTGATTCAAGTTTGCCTTCAATGAACTTGGGTTAATCATAGGAAAATGGAGGCGGGAGACATGAGGACTCCTAAAGTCCCACAAGGTGTCTCAGTCCTCTGAAAGAGGGTATTTACAGAAGGGATATAATGTGAATGGGTCAGTGACCCAAATAATTCTGTAAGTCAAGTCCCCCTCTTTAGTGAGGGTCAATCAGGCTATGATGCTTCCACCCTCAGAGGTTCTTTGGCGCCATGTCCATCTTCTGCTCTGCTTTGCATGGGTGGTCACTGTGGCCTTGCAGTTCCCTCTCTAGTTTGCAGGTGAGAGGGATGGTAGCAGACATCTAGACCCCACCTCACATTGGTCTCTTTCTAAACTCAGTGGAGAGACATGAATATATTCAAGGGTTTAGATTGCATCTTTTGAGTGTCTTTGTTAGAATGAAATGATTCATACTCTCAGCTCGCTAGATGAGAGCAAATAATGAAAAGCTCTGACATTTACTGTAAATGCCTACATATTTACCAGTGAATCCAGGCCTATTTTTTCTATGTCTATCTAGGTGTAGTGCACCTTCAGTGAACACTTTGGTGGTGAACCTCAGGTTCCTATCACAAGGAGGGACTCAACACACTTATGAGAGGTACCCACCTTCAGTTGCCCATGCTGAGTTCTTGCAGAAAGAGGATCATTTCTTCCCATTAAAACAGGGTAGGGGAGCCTGCTGCTCCCTCCTTAGAGCAGCAAGTGACACTGGAGGACAGTTTCTGATGTCCTGGCAAGAAAGACAGTTTTCTAGACACTACATCTGAGCTTTCATCATTTTAGCACTGGAGCAGTTTAAATTACTTCCTTGCAAATGAAAAACTGCTGTGGCTTCCATAGTGAGTCTTATAGTGTCATATTTTTTTCTGTTTTCTTGGGCACTTTTATCAACTTTGCCCTCAGTTTCCTTTACGCCTCTGACAAAAAGCTTTTTTGGTGCAGCCAGGGTTGTGCCAGAGCTTGCTCTTCCCTTTCAGGTCTTCAGCTCACTTGTACCTAGCCACATCAGTCAGCTGTGCACATAGCCCTGCATCACGCTCTAGCGTGCGTTGGTGTATACAGCCACAGAGAGTGTGTGAAGGAAATATTTAATGCCTCTTTTTATCCTCCACATTCTGCCTCTGTTTCGTCCAATGCCTAAAAAAAATGTGAGATGTAACTGCTTTGTTCTGAGGAGCTAGGTTTTGCAGAATTAATCTTTTAAATCAGCTTTTCTAGGTCAGCATTGCCTTATGTGGGACTTCACAGAATCACAGCATGGTTTGGGTTGGAAGAGACCTTTGAAGATCATCTAGTTCCAACCTCCCTGTGTGGGCAGGGACACCTTCCACTAGAGCTGGTTGCTCAAATCCCCATCCAAACTGGGCTTGAATACTTCCAGCAATGGGGCAGCCACAGCTTCACTGGGCAACCTGTGCCAGTGCCTCACTACCCCCATCATAAAAAACTTCCTCTCCATATCCAATCTAAATCTACCCTCTTTCAGTTTGAAACCATTGCCCCTTATTCTGTTGTTACAGGCCCTGGTAAAACACCTCTCTCCATCATTCTTATAAATGGCCTTTATATGTTGGAAGACCACAAAAGCATCTCCCCAGAGCCTTCTCTTCTCTGGGCTGAACAACCCCAACTATCTCATCCTTTCCTCATAGGAGAGGTGCTTTATCTCTCCGATCATTTTTGTGGCTCTCCTCTGGATCCGCACCAACAGGTCCATATCTTTCCCGGATTGAAAACTCCAGAACTGTATGCAGGACTGCAGGAGGGGTCTAATGAAAGCCGAGTAGATCAGCAGAATCACCTCCCTTGACCTGCTGGCCACAGTCCTTTGGATGTGAACTCTTAAATAATAAAAACAACAATCACTCTTAATGTTTTGTATCTGGAAAACTTTTCTCCCTTGGACCCGTTTGCCTCCACTGAAGGAAAGTGGACAAGAGGACTAAACCATTCTCTCAGGAAAATCAGCAGGAAAAATCCCACTAGCCAAGGTAGGATCAGTGTCCATGAAACATGCTCCCCACTCACCAGACTTAGATATTGCCCAGTAAGTCAATGAGACTGACACAGAAGGTCCTTAGTTTTGAAGGGGAAAGCATGTTTCAAATTAAAAGCTCTTCAAATATCTTCATACTGTTCCTGTGGCTTCCTGCTCCGCCACTAGTCATCCTTGTCGGCATGTTTACATTTCCCCTTGACTGAGGTCTCTTTATCAGGCAATGGGCTTGCTCTGCATCTAGTATAAAGTAACCAAGCCCAGGTTTTGCACACACACATACTGCACACATGCAGCATGCTCAGGATGACACAGACAAGTACAGTATTGAGCATTTTTGTCCTGCTTCTTCACACCACTTTTGGGGAAAGTGGTTGTACTTCAGCAGATGGTGATGGTGAGTCATTTCATCTTCATCTTTCCACTTGTGTATGATCCTGGAAAACCTGAGTTAATAGATCAAAAGTGCATCTGCTTGACTAAATGTGCTAGTGTTTCAGCATTCAGACTTTTGCTTTTAGTGCTAGTATCTTTGGCAGATGTGGAGCTGGAGGATATCTATTTAATTTAATTCCTGAGTTTGGTGTCCTTGTAACATCTATATTCATATGAAATTAAGATGTAGCTGTATGCAGAGGGTATGCAAGGTCAGACCTGTTAATCCTTTCTTATTGTATCTAGTGTTCATGTGAGGAATTATGCCTGTAAACAGATACCTGCTTCATTCTTCTGGAGTCCATGCTCACTCTCATCTCTCATCAGAGAAGGGCGAGGTTCTGGATTCACCTCTCAATGGCAGTTTAGTTTCCTCCAAAGAAAATGTTTTAATGTATCCCAAACTTGGCCCAAACTTCCGCTTCAAAAGCTAAACTTTTCCCCTTTTTCTTTAGCAGCTGCATCAGGTATAAGTGGCGGATAGCCCCAGTCTCCCTTGTAATATGGCTGAAGCAGCAACTCGAGCAGTGGGTTCTCACAGCCCATCACTAAGAGCATTCATACCTTACTCAATTATAAATTAATTCAACACTTTAAATTTAGGGTTATAGCAGATTTCATTATCTCAGAGAAGCAAAAATCATTTAACTGCATCAAAACAGAAAAAGAAGCAATAAACCCACTTTTTCAGTCTGCTGTTCCTTTTCTCAAAAGGGACATAAAAATTTGGATTTGCATATGAAGTCCCAGATCTGTTAAACTCTTAATAGCCTCAAACAAAACAAACAATAGTGACAGCGCTTATTGCACTGCATCTGAAGGACATTGACAGTCTCTCAGGTACCGATAGTTTTAGGAGCAAAAGAGATTTCGGGATTTTGTTTTTTAGGAAGATAGTGGCTGTGGTCCTATGCTACCTCACAGACAGGGAATCTCATTTTCCCATGTATGCCATGTATTATAACACATGTGTATGTACACATACGTACAAACATGCATATATTTTCTTAGATAGGATTCGCATATGTTTTTAGTTAGAAGAAAATTGAGTGGTTCAGAACTGCATCCAACAACCTTTTTTCCTGTTTGCTTTTTATTTATATAGTCTGCAGCTGTTTAGAGCCAGCTCTGTCAAGCAGCTATGGTGGTGAATGGTCAATGCTAGTGATTTATTGTTGGTGTCACTGAAATCTTCTGGACTTCTCAAAACCTGATATGATCAAACCTTTCCTTGTTTTGTCACTAGCTTCCAGTAAGCCATAATTGGCTTAGAATTAAAGACAAACAGATTCAGAAAATCCCCACTAAACAATTAGAAGCTTTTATGACTTCCTTATGAGCCTCATGGGTTTAGACAGCAAATTAAACAATCCAGTTTAGAATCACCCTTTATGGATGTTTGGCTTTCACTCTTTGCCTCTCTGACACACTGTCTCCTGGCAAAGTGCCGCCTGCCAATGCAGGCATGAGCTCACCCCTCTTATGGACAGATGAGAGGAAAGCTCATGGCAGCACTTGCCTTCATCTCCTCCTTTCTGAGCACCGGCTCCCAGCCCAACGGATGAGGTGGAGATCCCCAAAGCCTTAAGAGAGTTACAAGCAGAGCTAAGCAGGTGCAGCCATGGAGGTGGAGGTGCAGAAGCTAATGGGCAGAGGGCGAAGGAGTCATCCTACTGTGGGGTCTCATGGGCAGGACAGCTGGCTTCAGTGGTCTTCCTACAGAGATTTGTACGGCTTGTCCAACACCCATCAAAACTGTTGTGATTGAAATGAGTTCTTCTTGCACCAGATCAGCACTAAATAGTTTGCATTTCTTTACTCATGTAGACAGTCACTTCAATGACTTTGGAAATTCCATCATTAATCCTGGTGCTTAGCAGTGCTTAGCAGTGCCTTTGATTTCACACATTGTCATTATTCCCAGTGGCCTCAGAGCTTAAAGATGAAGCATGTCTGTAGCCTGTGCTAACATTCTGCTCTTGCTAAAGGCTCACGATATTCTTGCTGAGATTTGAACCAGCCTGACATGTGTTATCCAGACCGAAGAGACAACCATTTCTGCAAAGCACCTTCAATGGCTGTAGCTATGAGAGGAGTTTTCTCTTCTTAGAATCACCCCTCTCAAGCCCTGTCCTGATTTCAGCCCAGCCAGATTCAGGGCTCTGCCCGGTCTGGGCTTCTCAAGATAAATATTATAATCCTGTAGATTTTAACTGTGAAAAATGTCCTTAGTAGTGTGAGTCATACTGCAGTCATCAAAACAATTTACATAGCAAACACATTCATGCATGGTGAAGTTTAGGGAAGAAGTGCAACTAAGACTATATGTGTATTTTCATCGGACAAAAAATTGTGGTCTGCCCACAGAGGAACTGTACCAGAAAAAGCATTTCAAATTGCTTAACACTATTCACAAGCGTTAATTATCACATATTTTATGGTTAGGATGTTATTTCCATGAATAAGGAATGATGTAATCACAATGTGAAAGTTCAGCGTCAAAGAGGTAAAGTAAGCTTTCCTTTCAGGGCAGCACCAAGGGCGCACTATGCTGGTTAAACCAGCTGTAAGTGGCTTTTTGAACTGCAAGGCAAAACTTTTTTCTTTTTCATTTTACAGTCATCCTTGCAGAGAAGCTCTTTACTGTAAGGATGATGAGGCACTGAAACAAGTTACCCAAAGAAGTGCTAAATGCCCCATCCCTGGCAGTTTTCAAGGCTAGGCTGGACAGAGCCTTGGGAAACACAGTTTAGTGTGAGGCATCCCTATCCATGGCAAGGGGTTGGAAATAAATGATTTTAAGGTGCTTTCCAACCCAAACCATTCTATGATTCTATGATTTCTGACATTTTTCAATGAAGCAGTAGTGGACAGCTGAAAGAGTTTCTTTTTATATTCCATTTATTAATATGATGATCATCAGTGTGTGTGTGTTTGCGCAGTATCTGGTATATGTACTTTGCATTTACAAGCAGCACCAAGCAATTTTTCCCTCTTATGTAAAGGAAGATCAGTCACCTAACTCATAAGTTTAACATTGCCTTGAGGTAGCTATGAGTATAAATAAGCCAGTCTCCTGGTAGTTGCAAGAAGAGTCTTAGAGGGGCAGAAAATGTATCATACCTGTGCATGTGAGATTTGGATGTATTCATGTATATAAAATATGTGGGGTTTTCCATTTTTATGCATATTCATGTAAGCTTACTTGTTATTCCTTGCGTTTTGAATATATGTATACATATATGCACACACTTTCACCCACAAATATGTAACTTTATGTAATATACATTTCTGTTCTTTTATTTCTACCCAGATGGCTCAGGGCTGTGTTGGTCAAGACTCTCACCTGTGTGAAACTGCTGCAGGACTTGTTCTAGAGTTTCACTGACTTCTATGCCTCTCTTTTGAATGCAACATTCAAATAGGGAGGCTTTGTACAGTACCTGCTTTGTCCATATCTGTGCTGCACATATTATCCCCTCAAAACTGCGGCACTGTTGGAAGATGCTGCATTCTGTTGCTCTTCAGTGAGAGATGGGGTCCCCTGGGGACAGATCCACCAGAACTGTGGTGAGAAGGCAAGACTAGTAATTGCTTCTCTGCACCAGTTGTTCATGCTGGCAAATGGCCACTAAATCTTAACTTGGGGGAGAGCTCTGCCTGCGGGTGCTGGATCAGTGCAGTATCAGATGCACCCCTCCTTCCTGCTGCCCACCACAGCTGCTGGTGGCAGCAGCACCTGTCCTAGCCCCTGCCTCCCCTGCTTTTGTGTTTTTCTCTGCATTCCTGACTGACTTATGAATTTCTCCTCTTACTCAAAGCCCTACTCCAAATGCACCTGAGCTCCAAGGTCAAGAGGAACCAGTGCTGATAGCGACCATGTGGAGTGATGCTCTTGACTTACATTTTAAAGCAATAAAAATTAATCTCCTGCTTTCTCCCTGCTGTGAAACCATGATGAGCTCAGCTATGGTGGGTGAGATTCATGAAATGAGGCTGAACTGGCAGTTTCTGCCAGAGAGGACTCCTCTCAAAAGCATCAGTCTTAGGTTCACTGACCTCATACCTGCCAAGTGTAGGACTTGGGACATTTGCTCTTAGTCAAACGATGATTATGTTATTAGTCACCAAAGCAAATTGCAGGAAGCCACATATTCTGGCAGAAAGTCTGAGCTTTCCCTCCTGAGCCCAAATTTGTGACATTTCAGAAAACTTTGCAATAGAATCAAAATGGGGCTTACTTAGAATCATAGAAGGGTTTGAGTTGGAAGGGACCTTCAAACATCATCTAGTCCAACCTCCCTTCAGTGAGCGGGGACATCTTCAACTTGCATCATGACACCAAAATACTCTTGCCTTCCTAAAACCACCAAGGTCATTTTCCTGTCTTCTCAGTAACCCAGTGAAAGGCCAGCCCACCGCAGCATGGGCAGGAGGATGCTCCTTGGGCACTTTTAGCCACCTTTGATGCGGCTGGTCCTGATGGTGATGCAGCAATGGCAACTGCTGAGAGTGCATCCTCCTCTGTGGGTCTGCTGCTTTGAAGCTACAAGGTGTCTGATGTGCTTTGAGGCTTTCTTAAGCTGAAATTTCTATACAAATAACTCCAGTTGAAACTAGTCCTTGCTTTTCTTATTCTCATTGCTCATATGACCAATTCTCATATCCACAAAAATAAACCAAACCCTATAAACACCTCATTAAGATACTTCTCCCAAACTCCATTAAAAAAAAAAGAGAGATTGCTATTTATTTTTGTTATTCTGTCTATTTAAATAACCTTGGGATAGATGAAAAAAAATGTGCTAGGGAGCACATAAAAGAGAGGAGAGACAGGCAGAAAAAGAAAATACTATCTTTTTGGAAGCAAGAGGCACTTTCTTGAAGAAATAAAGATTTACTATACAAAGTAAAACACTAATCACTGCAGTTTGTATAAAAGCTCTGCCTATGGAGTCTGAATACGAGATATTTCTCTAACTTCTGTGTTTCACTTGCTCTTTCTTTTTCTTTATTGTTTATTTGTTAGCCTTGAGCACCAGCCCCAGACACTTCTAGCAGTTAGTGTGCAGAATATATCCCTCAGTGCATGTTTCCGTTCCATTTATTTTCCAGTGTTTCCATCCTTGACTTGAATATACTGCTTTTCAGTGGACATTGTGAACATGTCTTGCACCCCTTAGCATGTCCAAGGATAGTAGCAGTTTGTGGTTCCTAACAGCAAAACATCTTTGAGAACATTCTGAGATGATTTTCAGATATGAGATTTACATTCAGATGTGACAGTGTGGAGTTTTTGTAGTTTGCAGACAGATGATGCAGAATGCACTTTTGTGTGTGTTAAGTAAACAGGCTTCACTGGCAGGCAGGGAAAGCAACCTTGAAATGGCCAAGTAGCTTTTAATTTAATTTCTAAAAAGCTTTCTTTGCTTTTTTATAAAACAGGTAGGTTGATCCTCTTACTTTCAGGGAATCAGATAAAGAAGCAAACCCCTATACAGTGGTGCTCCAAATCAAATACACTCATGGATTTACTTCTATAATAGCCTGCTAATCTCTCTTTAGGGACTTTCGGAGATGATGAACCAGACAATTTAGACATTGAATGCTTCAGCCAGCTGGAATTTAAGGATTCCTATAGCAGCCTGACCTGCAATTTTACCGAGCTGCCTCCTCACAACACTAACTATACCCTGGCCCTGTGGTAAGTGCTGTTAGTTCATGCTTAGGTGAATGTCTAGGAAATGATATACTATAGAATCATGGAATCATAGAACAGTTAGGGTTGGAAAGAACCTTAAGATCATCCAGTTCCAGCCCCCCTGCAGTGAGCAGGGACACCAGGGACATCTCACACTAAACCACAAACCTCACCCAACGCTCTGTCCAATCTGGCCTTGAAAACCATCAGGGATGAAGCATTCACAACTTCCCTGGGCAACCCATTCCAGTGCCTCACCATCCTAACAGTAAAGAATTTCTTCCTTATATACAACCTAAACTTACTCTGTTTAAGTTTTAACCCATTACCCCTTGTCCTGTCACTACAGTCCCTCATGAATTATTCATCCCCAGCATCCCCACAGGCCCCCTTCAGATACTGGAAGGCTGCTATAAGGTTTCCATGCAGCCTTCTCTTCTCCAGGCTAAATAGTCCCAACTTTCTCAGCCTATCTTCATATGGGAAATGCTCCAGTCCTCCGATCATCCTCGTGGCCCTTCTCTGGACTTGTTCCAACAGTTCCATGTCCTTTTTATGCTGAGGACACCAGAACTGCACACAATACTCCAAGTGGGGTCTCACGAGAGCAGAGTAGAGGGGCAGGATCACCTCCTTTGACCTGCTGGTCATGCTACTTTTGATGCAGCCCAGGATACGATTGGCTTTCTGGGCTGTAAGTGCACACTGAAGCCGGCTCATGTTCATTTTCTCATTGAGCAACACCCCCAAGTCCTTCTCTGCAGGGCTGCTCTGAATTTCTTCTCTGCCCAACCTGTAGCTGTGACTGGGATTGCTCTGACCCAGGTGTAGGACCTTGCACTTGTCATGGTTAAGCTTCATGGGGTTGGCATCAGCCCACCTCACAAGTGTGTCAAGGTCCCTCTGGATGGCATTCCTTCCCTCCAGCATATCATCTAAACCACATCTTGGTGTCATCGGCAAACCTGCTGAGGGTGCAGTCAATCCCACTTCCATGTCACCAACAAAGGTGTTGAACAAGACCGGTTCCAACACCAATCCA
Source organism: Melopsittacus undulatus (assembly GCF_012275295.1). Classification (NCBI taxonomy): domain Eukaryota; kingdom Metazoa; phylum Chordata; class Aves; order Psittaciformes; family Psittaculidae; genus Melopsittacus; species Melopsittacus undulatus. The sequence continues at coordinate 12,955,145 of NC_047557.1, forward strand.
AGGGACACCACTTGTTACTGGTCTCCAGCTAGACATTGAGCTGCTGACCACAACTCTTTGTTCTTTATCCACAGAGTGGTCCACCTATCAAATTGATGTCTCTCCAATTTAGAGACAAGATTGTTGTGTGGGACAGTGTCAAACGTTTTGCACAGGTCCAGTAGATAATGTCAACTGCTCTATCCCTGTCCATCAGTTCTGTAGCCTCATCATAGAAGGCCACCAAATTGTTCAGGCAGGATTTCCCCTTAGTGAAGCCATGCTGGCTGTCACCAAGCACCTTGTTGTTTTTCATGTGCCTTAGCATGCCTTCCAGGAGAATCTGCTCCCAGATTTTGCCAGGCACAGAGGTGAGACTGACTGGTCTGTAATTCCCTGGGTCATCCATTTTCCCCTTCTCGAAAATGGAGGTTATATTTCCCTTTTCCCAGTCATCAGGAACTTCACCTGGCTGCCATGATTGGTCAAATACGATGGCCAGTGGCTTTGCAACTTCATTCACCAGCTCCTTCAGGACCTGCAGATGGATTTCATCATGCACCACTGTGTCATGTTGCCATATTCTGGGGAAAAGGAGCAGCAAAGCTACACAACATTTTGTTTAAGACTGTTTTATGAAGTTTTAATACCATGTTCAGCAAGGAAGAGGAGCTTAGTGAAACAGAACATAGTTCCCTAAAAAGGAAAGAAAACAACTGGAAGGGTCTGTAAAGGGCACTATAACATCTCCAATAGTCCTGATCTTGCTTTTGTTGCTCTGGAACACCTCTAATTATGGATGTAGCCTAGCATGAACTGAGAATACTTCTTCTTTAAACTAAATGATATCTAAAAAGCCCTAAGCCTTGCTTTACCAAGTGGAAATTAAAAATGTCTTTTGAAGAAGCAGATCCTTTTCACAGAAAATTCTTTGGCAAGAAGGCTGATTCTCCACTGCAGGGAAAATGCCTTTATCTAGTGTAAGCAAAAATTAAACAATTGTCTTCACAAACACAGACATGCAAAACCCACACTAGAATGATTAAACAGAAACCCAGCAGTTACCAAACACATCATTTGTCTCCACTTCTCATTAAGGTCTTGAAACTCTTTTCCACCTTTATGTTTAAACTGATGCACGTAGCTGAAGAAGGTCAGGTTTTGTTTTTTTAGTATACTTCTGCTTTGCCCTTTGCCTGTTTTCCTGATACTGAAAGATCCATAGCAACCAGCATCAGATGTGGATTTCTTTTATCTTGCTAGTCTAATTGCTACTAATTTTTTCCTACCTAGTTTCTTAGAATTTGTCTATTTTCATAAGATTCATTCTTACTGAAATTTTGTGACAGTCCTTAGACATGGGTATTACGCAGATGGAGGAACACACGGATGCAATTCTAACTCTGAAACTATAATATATGAGTCCTTAACAGTTTGACTGACTGCTGACCCTGTATTTGCTACCACTTGAGTCAATAAGAAATTTCTCATTATCTTCAGTGAGCATCTAAAGCTATTGCCCTGTATTCAACAAAAGTAGCAGTAAGAAAATGTTTACAGTTACAAAGTTTTTTAACACATACATCTCCAATTTCCTAACTGCATTTTCCTAGAGAGCTTGAGGACTCTTTCTGTGACTCATGTAATTTGATTATTTTGCTCAAAGACCACTAGGAAAAACACTATCAATCGTTTAAACCCCTTCTTTGCATGGCATTCTTTCTTAGTTCACATGGAATCTCACTTCAGTTACTGTGAAATGAGTAAAGAGGTTTCCTCCCTTACTATGTTATAGAAAGACTGAGAAGAAATTAATGTTGTGTCACTTTGGTCAACAGTACCAAAGAAGACAGCAATTATGTGTGCCTCAACATGGAGAAACAAGAAGATGTGTATTTCTTACAGTTCACTGATATACTCTCAAATAAGTACATTTGCATGGACTCTGAAATGAAGAGAAGGGTCTGCAGGAGTCTGGTGGTAACTGACATTGGTAAGACAATTAACATTTTGGACATTTTTAAGATATAGATGTTACTGGGGAAAAAATTAGCCCAGCTCAAAGCCTAAACATCAATCTGGATAACACAGAGTTGGTATAAAGTAGTGTCCTAGCAAGTTACAGAACTTCGACTGGGGTGTGGCAGAGTGTGGTGCTCCCCTTGCTTCAAAGACAAACATTAACTTCCATTCAAAATATGCAGCTGAATTTTGGCTTAGTGTAACACTCTGCCCAGATCAGGACACAGGCTGAGTAATGCACATGGGTGAAGCAGCTGCTCATGCGTGTGAATGAACTGTCAAGCAGGGAAATTTTGTTCATGCCTCCGTGGGGAACATGCAGTTTCAGGACTGACTGCCCTATGTATAGCATGAGCTCAGCAGCACAGGGACAGTAAAACTACAAGATTTCACTATTTCATACCTTGCTTCTAGGCGGAGCCTGTTGTCTGAACAAGGTGCTCAGGCATCCTGCAGCACAGAAGGGACACTGAGAGACCATGAATGGGCTCCTCAAAGCCATGACAGGGACATGCTTGGGCCAAGAAACAGGGAACTCTGGGGAAGTGGGTCTCCTTAGGACTTACCCCTCTTGGGATTTGGTCTCATCTGGAGGCTGCAGAAAAGCCCATGTAGGGTAGCTCTGGTCTGCTCTAGTGCCACATTGCTTTACCTTTGTCAGTAGGCACTGTGACATCCCTCTTCTATGAAACATTCTGCCCCCATCCGGTAGTTTTGTAATAATTACCTCTCCGTTTATGTGCTGTCTCTGGCAGTGTTTCCTCTGGAAACTGTGGTTCTGCATTAAAGGATTATACATATGGGGGTGCAGAAGGAGTGGACTTAATGTCTGGTTATATGTGTTTTCCTGAGAGGAGAGAGGTGTGGGTTCTCTCTTCCTGTGACAGCTGATGTACTTTACATGGCACATTCATGAAGCCTCAGTGACACAGACACAGATCCCTGCAGACCTCACGCACATCCAGATCAGATACCTCTTGGGGAGTCCTGAGGACTGCATTTTGGACTGTTAAGTCCAAAACATACCATCTGTATGCCACTTGTATGTACACAGATGGTCATTTGACACAACCTCCAGCAGACAGATCAGGGGCAGGTTCATAGTAAGGGCCACAGGCCCCTCTTCTACATTGAACACTGTCATACTTTACCTCACTGCCCTGACAGCTATAGGCAGTTGTACCCATATCGTTTGCTCGCTAGTGCCTTCTTTTCAGAGCAGTGATTAGCTCTGCCATGCAGTCTCCGTCTCAGACACTGACTAGGCAGACTGAATTGCAGGTCTTCAGGCAGTGCCACAGGGGTGGGCATGCTCAGGAATTGCATTCCAAGACTAAATGTCAGATCCCTAGGAAGCACTATCCCTGCTGGTCACACTACTGATCCATGAGGTCAAAAGCAAGCCCCTTTCCGGACTAAGGTGTAAGGATGCACTGGGGCTCAGTGTGAGGCTCACACAGCTCAGGCCAGCGCTTGCTAAAGATAGGTCACCATGCAGACACTGTAACTTGAAGGGACTTTTCCCCCCCTACTTTTTAAAACCTCTTTATTTTGTAATAATGTTTTATTCTGTTACATCCTTGTTACCATTTGCAGTTAAGCCTGAAGTACCATTCAATGTAAACATCACATACCAAAAGGAGGCAAATGAGTATCTTATTCATTATAGTTCACCACACTCACGGAAGAAATACTTAAGTGACAAATTAATACACCAAATTGCCTATCGTCAGGAAAAAGGTACTTGGCAGGTAAGTAATGATGTATTGTTGAGCTTACACTAATTTCTGAAATTGCACATTATCAGAAATACCAGTGTCATGTAAAAAAATCTGCATTTCTATGGTTCTCCAGATGGAAACTTGGAGAGGTGCAATATTTGGCATCTGTAATATCCTTCAGTCAAAACAGTTCCAGACTGGCAGCGCCCATGACTGTCAGACACTTTTCTGGTCTAATGAAGTTCCATTCATTCAGGCTTTGCAGTGGGAAGACATAATGTAACAAGCCACCTTCAGGTCTGGATGGCTTGCTCTTTGCTATTGTGGTTTTACTGTCATTTTCTATGCCCCTCACTCAGTAAACCATATGACTCCTTTCCTTACTTAGAAAGAGTTTCTTTGTGTCCCTTTTCACTGAGCCTCTCCCAGCTTCATGTGCAGCCCTGCAGCTCTCCTGCACTCACACCACATTTAGGGCAGCAGCTCCCTGGGATCTGGGTCTGGTTTGGGCTGCCTGGCTGCTGGGACCTCTGTGTCCCCTGTCACAAGAGCAGCTGAGCAAACGCAAGTCCAGATGTTTGAAAGCTTGGACTAAACCTGGGTTTTATGGAGGGAACACAGGAGAACTGTAGATAGAAAAAGAGAAGGATTCAGGCAACCAAATAAATTGAAATGAAGAGCTCCACTTCTTTCAGCTTCTGTCCTATATCTGCTCTTGTAGAAGTTGCCTTTTCATCCCGCACAAATGTATCTTCCCCCCCTCCCTCTTCTGAGCCACTGCAGTGCTGGCAGTAGCATAGTGCAGTTAATACTTCCAGCTGTTTTCCGAAGAGATTTTACCCACTGCTTATTTCTTCTCTTGATACTGTCTGGACTGCCTCTCTGTTAAGCTACACTGATGCCTCCATGACCAGCTGTATAATAACCAGAGACAGAGCAAGTAGCACAGTACTGCAGGGATGCACCTGATCTTCCACATTTCGCTGAAAATCAAAGATGCTTTGCCTGTGTCTTCCAGAAAAATAATTATATTTTTTTGTGTGTTTAGACAATAGAGTCACCATACCTTCAGGTAAAATTACTGGGGAAAAACCTTGAAAATGATGCATCGTATGAGGTGAAAGTACGTTCGCAGCCCAACAGAGACTACTTTAAGGGAACATGGAGTGAATGGAGCACTTTGAAGAGCTTCAGAACCACAAGGGAGCAACCCTCAACAGGGAGTTGTAAGGGCAGAAACCGCTTTGGTCCATGTAAAAGAAAGGGGAGCAAGGGGCTCTTGGCTCCCTGGCCAGCCCCAGCAGCAGCAGTGTCTAGAGCACGGGGAGTGATGAGCCCCTGGCAGAGCTCAGCCCTCACAGGCACTGGGCAACCCGGAGGAGATGACCCAGAGAGCAGCTGTATCAATCTGCCTGGGGCTCACTCCCCATGTGTAATTAAATCTCACTCATAAGATGAAATGCTGACACAAGGGCATGAGGGAGGTGCAAAGGGGGGTGAAGTCTGACTCATTCCTGCTTGCTGCCTCTTGGCATGCAGGAAGAAGTACCAGCTTGCACTGAGAATTTTAGTTAAGGCACAAAGAGTGGCGAAACACAACCCATTTCAAGGCCCTGGACTTGTGTGTGAACATGGCACTTTCATCACAAACACGATAAGCGATAAAATCTCATAACTGCACTTGTAAACATGAATAATTCTCTTGGTCCTTGGGTCCCTTCAGTCCCTGGGGGTATCTTGCCAATATGTGTGTTAGAAGACACTTTGGTGCTGCTGTAAGGATGTGGCACATGGTGGCTTCGACACAATGGAGGTGATAGCACTTTGAGCTGCTTTAATCCAACCTGGGAACGCAGCCTGGAGCTCAGCCAAGGGCTGATACTCTGGCAGCCTACTCTTTCCTCCTTCAGAAATGCAGGAGAAATGCACCACTACACAGTCCAATGAGACGCAGGTGCAATGCTTGGCATTAATTCCTGATTTATTGTCTGAAGAGACATTACAAGTTACTGTTGCTTAACGGTGAGGCATTTGTATTCATTGGCTGACGTTCTTTGATTTTCTTTAGACAGCAGTGTGGTCGTGGTTATAGTTTCCATCCTGGGATTCATGCTGTCCATTGTCATGATTGTCCTGCTCGTAACTTTTTGGGAAAACAGGTAATCTAAGTCCCCTTATATGAGAAAAAAAATACTGGAAGCCAATCCTGTTCTGACAGTCTTATTACTTTCCCTGTTTTCTTGCTATACTAAGGAGTATGCTCTTTCCGTCTCTCAGCTTCTATATTAAGACAAAGGCAGGCAAAGAGTAGAAGTGGACAGTACAAGAGAGGTTGTTGGCAGGCAGAAGATGACCTGCCACTTTTAGCATACTTCAGTTTTGGGCTTGAAACACTGGGACCTTTGGGGAGCTGAAGTCACCACAGCTCCAGAGAAGAAAGCAACCTGCTTGAAAAGATTTTAGCAAAGTCCCAGGAGATGTGGAAACAGTCTATCAGGGAGATTGTCTCTTTCCCTTTCGTAGCCTGAGTCAGCAGAGTTCTTGCTCTGCAGTACTTTCAGAAGCAGCATCACAGAGCTCTCTGCAACAAGGGCTTGATGGTGTCAGCTGCCTCTCCAGATATATGGTGAAACATCCCCCACCAAAGCAGCCATAGCAGAAGTGGGACTGGAGGTACAGTCATTACACAGGCAGTCCTTTGTTTTGGGTTTTCTTCATATATCAGCTACACAGCAGTAAATAACTGTAGATGTGTTTTAAAATACATGGCTGCATATGCTTATATAGAATAGATAATGACAAACTAAAGACAATGAACGCATACACGAACAACCTGGTGAAACCAGAATCTGAAGTGAAAGAAATCCTGAGTTCATAGGAAATGACCCCCTTGCAAGACAGAAAGCCCAGGCCTGTCGGGTGGCATTCGGAACAGCTTGTCTGTGGCATCCAGCTCCATTGGCATTCAGAGAGATGGCTGCATGTGAGCTGCTTTTTGAGGACAGCACTTGGCCTGTACTAACTCCTGAATTACACATGAGGATTTCCTGGAAATGTGCTAGTTGGCCTTGATCAAACCATGCCAAGAACTATTTTAATAATTAAACATTTTAGACACTGAACTTATCTGTCAGGGAACACTCCCTTGGTCCCGTTTTATTTGGAAGCAGAGATGTGGCTTGAGATTTATATATATCTTATATCTTGCTCTTTAGTGTTGCTGAGATATTGCAGTTCTTTTTCTATTAGAAGACCTGTTAAAGTGCTAAAAAAACAGGTGAAACTTTCTGGACACAGAGATTCCCCTTTTCAAAAGAAGGGTTTATGCATGTGCATATATACCCACATATACAGCACACAAAAAAAAAAAACCCACACAAAAAATATATTCATTTACACCTATAGATACATCATTGCAACACTGAATGTCAGTCAGGCAATATTCTCTAGATGCTTCATAGCAGAGGGTTTCCGGCAGCACAAGATGAGAACTTTGATAATTGAGGCAGTAAAAATGAGACCTGTGTGACAAGACTACAATACAGATACCAGAAACACAGATAGCTAGCCAAGGACTGGTACAATATGCAGATCTTTGAAGTAGGTAAACATGTAGAAGTAAATATCGGCAAATTCGCACTTTAACCACAGCATCTTTTTTCACTTTCAGAAATTGATTTCACTATGAAAAACCCTGTTAGCACAGCTAGATGCAAACAAGCTCTTTGCCAGCACAGTATGCTGCTTTTCCAGTACTTGGTAAAGTGTTTTCCTTTAGCTGTGACAATTGGTTCACTCAAAAGAACAATGACTATTCAGTAACCTTTATGACTCTCCTTCTGTTTTTCTTTTATTCTGAAACTTCTCTGTTGTTTTTCTGGGTAATTACACTTAGCCCTAAGGCTTTGTGAGAATTAATATAAATGATGCAATATGAACATATCCCTCTTTTGCTGCTGTTGAACACCTTTTTTGTTCACTGTTGATGTTTTAGGATCAAGCCTGCTGTGTGGCCAAACCTTCCTGATCACAAAAAAACCTTGGAGCAGCTATGCAAGAAGCCAAAAAATGTATGTACTTCTATTGTTGTTTTCACTGGAATATAGACTACTGTGAACAAAACTATCACTCACAAGAGATAGTATGTGCAGTTGCTGCAGGATCTGAGACATCATTCTGAAATTACTTCTACATTTCACTGAAGAGAGCCCTCATTTGCATAGGCAGATGCTAGGCAGGTGTAGGGAAATAACACACAATTCAACTAGTGCCTGAGCTTTGACTTGTGTGAAGTCAAAGAGGGCTGGAGGACTTCATATATGAAGAAATGATGGAGTTTGTTTATAGAAAAAAGGAAGCTTAGCTCAAGGTAAGGACTAATAATTACAACCTTCCAATACCTGAAGTCTAGGTAGGGAGATGGTAGAGATCCTCTTGCCATAACAATGCATGGTAACAGGACCAGAAGCAACAGGTATATGTTGCTTCAGGGCAAACTTCATCTGGATATGAGGAAGAAATCTTTCTCCACAAAAACAATTAAACTTTGTGTAGGTTGCCCACAGAAAAGGTAGGTTCTCCTTTGCTGGAAGGGTTCAAGAGTAGGGTGATAAGGTTCTGGATGACCCAGTCCAAGTCCTGCTTCTGGCAAAAGGTTGGACCAGTTAGACTTCAGAGGTCCTTTCCAACCAAGACACTCCTGTGATTCTATGAAACTGATTGTGGGACTGGACGAGGACCCTTTGCAAATGTCCCTGATGATCCCCATGTACCCTTACACAGCCAGCAGAGTTGCTCATACACATGTATGATAGTACATGAACTGCCCTGCCAGACAAAAGCCACATGGTCAAATACTACTAACCATAATGTGAGGCAGTAACCTTAAAAGTATGTGCCTAGTGCGTTTTTTTTTTTTTTTCACTAAGAAACTCATCAGCCCTGTTCTCTCCAGTTGGTACATTATTAGCATGTTCTGCTCAGGAGCCAGTTTTAGGATCCACATGTAGTTCTACTAGTGGTTTATATTATTTTTTAAATGTAATAATATTTAACAGGACATCTAAGATGACTCTCCCACCCCCCCCATGCTCCCCTGTGCAGGATTCCTAATGTGTTTCAGGAAGCTGTGGCAAACTTTTACTTCCTTCACTGCTAAATTAGGAAGGTAAAACTGAAAGGAACTGACTGGGTTGGCACTCATTCCTGTGAGATGGCAGGTGTGCAAATAGATGTGCAGCTCAGAAAAGCCTCTGAAACACCAGTTCCCACCACAGTGTGTACAGCATAAAACACTCTTCAGTGGTGCTGCTTGTAGGAGGACAATGGCTACATACAGATTAATATGGAAAAGGATTTTAAGTCACCCAATATTTTATCCTTTGCTAACCTATTCTTTAACCTGCCCCAGGTTACCTTCAGAGTTGAAGAAATAATAAATACCCTACTAAAATAAAATGAAATATCAAAGTACCTTTTCTTGTTAGGCTAATACCCACTGTTAACTGTCCATGCTGTTCTCTTTGCCATGCAGAATTTTGATATAAGCTTTAACCCAGAGAGCTTTGGTTACGTTCATATCCATAAAGTGGATGGCATTCGAGCAAAAGCTGAACTGGAAAATTTTCTGCAGCCACCAACTGCTCCAGAGGCAAACTTTCCAGAAAAATTTAGGAACAGATCAGACTTGAAGATGATCCCTGCAATGACAGACAAAAGCAACTTCAACCTGTCCATGACTTATGGAGAAATCTGGCCAGCTGAAGCCCTGCACAGACTCCTGGGTACCAGCCATTTTGCAGCCACTGAAGGAGATGGTGACTCCAGCACATATGAGGTGTGCCACAGCAACAGGGTGCCCCTGTGCCATGATGATTTCAACCTTTCCTCTGCTCCTCCACCACATCCTTCTAGCCAGCCTGGACCAGAGCCCCTGCATGGTGACACCATGTCCCAGATGCTGCCTAACATTGAAATGAGGCCACCAAACAATGAGGAAGCCTATGTCACGATGTCTAGCTTCTACAAAGTTCAGTGAACCTTGCAGGAACGACAGCATATCTTTTTCCTCTAACACAAGCGGAACACTGAAGCTTTCTGATTTGTTTTCCTGCATCCTGTGGATTCCAACCTCTGCAACGCACTGCTTGCAGTGCTTCACGATACCTGCAAGGAAGTTGGTTCTCCCACGTTTCAGTGATAAGTGGCCCTACTTGAGCTCTCAGTATGCCATTAACAATCTCCACTGAGCAGAAATTAAATTTCAATTCAATCTGACTTTAATCTTCAGATCTGATTAATCCAGAGCAATGATACTGCAGTCCTAGCTGAGGATCACAGCAGGTCTTGTAAAAGATAATGAACTCCTGTTAACCTCTTGGTTGCAGAGTTAAGGTTTTATTAATATCTAAGCAAGAATATGGCAACAAATTCAAGCTAAATAGAATCCAATCTCTTTCAAACAGTGGTAGGTCAAGGACAACTCCTCTGCAGTCAGTGGAAGTCCATGTGTTTGTGAAACACCAGTAAATGAAAATTGCTATCAAGCATTAGTTGCCTGGGGTTTCAGGAGCTTGGTTATTGCAAAGGCAGTTTGCTGAACCCCAAGGAGAAAGGACACATGGATTCACCCTAGAAGATGTTTTCTCAGAGTGATTTTGTTGGGTTTTTGTTTGTTTGTTTGTTTTTTCCTTGAGCAAAGGAGATTAAAAGAAAGTAAAACCCCACAGCCACTACTTTTTTACTGTTAAAGATCTGCCCTGGAGCCAGTTTGAGGATCCACAGGTACTTCTGCTAGTGCTTTATATTAAAAATCTTCAGCATTTCATATACTAGCAGTTTTTAGCTAATAAACCAAAACAAAATCAATGAAAAGCAAAGTCCCATCTCTTCCTGTAAACTAAATCTGGGCAGTAAAATAAATGATGTCTTTCTCTGCAGCTCTTGTGCAAGCACTAGTGCAGCATGTAGGTACTTGCCAGGACAGAAGGGCTCAGTGGACCATGTTTGTTTACTAATGGTTTTTCCAGTGGCTGTGGCTGCATGAGGATACTTTGAATTTGGCCAGGTAACGTCATACGACAGTGACCTAGGAAGATGGATGGATGGATCCTGCCGGAGATCAGAAGATTTACAGTTTTTAAAATTACCTTGTAAATTGCCTGGAGATAGCATTTTATTATCCTTTTAATTTTTATTTTAATTTTATTTTGCATTATGATGAAAGGCATCCTGTCTCTTCCTACTCACCTTTCCCTGAACTCTGTGCCCAGCTCTGATGGGTTCCTCTCGTACTGCCAAGCAGAGGTGACTGAGCCACTTGACAGTCCCTCTGAGATGCTGTGCATTGCAGAGCACATGCTTGGAAATAAGGCTGCTACAGCCACAGGGCTGCATGACAGCCGAGTAGTGTGGCCATGGGAAATCCAAGCTTCTCTGCTGCACTCTGGGGTTGGTGCCTCATTGTGCAGTCTCAGTTCCTCCAGCTGCTTGAAATTATCTTTTACTGAAATGTATGCACATTTCCAGAGTCTAAGGATAAAAGAGTCCTCTGTCATCATCAGAGCTGCTCAAATTTGTTCTGACTGGTAATAATCACAGAGATTATTACAGCAAAGCTGTATTTCATGTAGCCTGTTGGAGAAAAACATCACTCCCAAAACTGCACTCCACCTTTTCCATTTCGACCCAACACCAGCGAAACCTTCAAACAGGGACAACCTTATGGTCCCTGTGTGCAAAGGGGATGAGCATTTGGCTTAAGGAATTCCAGTGACATTTTACAGAGTGGATTTTACTGCTGTTTCTCACTGAATGGAACCTTGATTGTTGCAGTAGAAAAGATGAAAAGCTCTGAACATTCATTTGCTTCATAATACTTGTATATCTTTTTTTTTTTAAAAAAGCTGCTGGTAATGCTCATACTGTGCTGTCTTGCACAGTGCAATTGTAGATGCAGACAGAAATTGTGCTGCAGAGATTTCTTCTTCCAGTAACATGATGACAAACAAAAAGGGGATAGAAGAAGAAGCAAAAGCACATCGGAAAAATCCTCTATAGTATGTGCTATGCTTGTTGCAATATTATAGCCATCAGCATAAATGTGATGGTGTGTACAGATATAACCACTTGTAGCTTCATTTTGGGAAAAAAGAAAGAAAATATACTCCAAAGCAAGAAGCACCACAAGCACTTCAGGTCCATGATCAGCTTTTGGATCCATAGTGCATACATGAAGATACAGCCAAAGCTATGTCCTGACAACACTTCACTGAGTCAGGACCAAGTAGCTTCCTTATACTACAAGACAGTTTCCCCATAGCTGTTCACAAATTTCCACGACTCAACATCCACAATGGGATGTCCACTCAGATTTCACATGCTCCATGCACCTTCTTTAATTCAATGTAACCCGCGTGCTCCAGACTTTCTGCCTGTCATGCTGTACTCAGCTGCTCACACAAAAAGAGGGTGGTGACCCTGGCTTATATGTATCTGCTTTATGACACCAAGCCTGGAGCTGCCATCTCCTCTCTGCATGTACCCATCAGGCTTCGTCACCTCTTCTGTGCTTATGGTACAGCACAACTGCTCCCCTGTCTGCACTTCTCCCCCTTGTCTATACGCAGCTCATTTGCACTATGCAAACATCTCCTAGCAGCACACAGACGCTAATCCGTGAAATAAAATAAGTCTTTTGTCAGTTATAACAGTGAGTCACCGTCTAATTTTAATGATGCTGAAAAATGTTGATTACCTCTCAAGGCGATAATTGTCCCCTGCTGAATTTATTAGTTTGTTTACCTCCTTTTGTGCACGTTCGTTAGATGAGCTGATAAAGAACACCGAAATGCTTTGTGTGTCAGTGGGGAGGTAGATCAGCTAACCCTGGGGAGGCAGGGGAACTTCATGACAGGGCAAAGGGACAAAAGTGTTTATTGATTCAAAGTCCTGTATTTACACTCTGATACCACAGTGCTGCAGCCCTGGGGAAGAACAGCAGCAGGTTTTTAGTCAATATGATTTTTGCTCGAGCTAGTTATCTATTTGGTTATGATTTTCTGAAGCTATCCTTTAAATCAGCTAAAACATAACATAAAGGAAGTTTATCATCTCTGTGAGGCATTAGTTTAGGGTCAAGCAGTTCCTTATTATTGAGATAATGAAGCCTCCTAAATTAGCACTCCCGTGTGTAACAGGACATTGGCAAAACAAATCTAATGTACAGACACACAACAAAACAACAAATGATGCCAGGAAATGCAATTGCTAATTTGTACCCACCCTGCCGTCCCCTTTCCCACCCAGCATCCCCATAGATCAGTAATGCCGGCTGCTCCTTGTCTTGCTAGCGCCACCTGCTGAATGAAGCTACATGTCAGAGAAGTCCAACACTGAGACACCCGCTGTGGTCATCATTAAACTCTGGGAACGGCGATCAGAAGAGAACGTGAGAAAAAATCTCAAACCCGCAATTAACTTAGCAGTGCTTCATTTCTTTATGGTCTCTGGTCCCAAAAAAGCTGGGCCTAATGGAAGAAAAAGTCAGTTCCCAGGATTTCTTCATCATCAAAATGAAGTAGGCATCACTGTCCACAGAAGCAATAACTGCATAGCAATTCAAAAATTCATCTTTTGTAACCTAAGAATGAGAAAAACAGTGTTTACGATGTGTGATGGCTCTATGTGCCAAAGCAATATGTTTCTGTAACACAGCCTCGCATTTTGCAAATAACTCTTTTTCATCTTCCAGAGAAGTCTGATTCTTTGGTCAGACTGCCCTAATCTGACATTAGGAAGCATCCCTGCAGGAAGCTCTCATACAGCATTAGGTCCAATAACACTGGGGTTAATGGACTAAACTTCCTGCATCGAGAGACGGAGCTGTTTTTATGTCCTGGAAAAATGAATGTGAGAAAAGTTATTGGTAAATATTAACTGAATTACTTAGATGTCAGGATGACATCAGGCTAGTCCAGCATCAGCACCATCACCCAATAAATGCGAGAAGCTCCAGAAGTAATCAAGCAAAAAAAAAAAGAGGCAGAAATGTATTGATGGAAATGTCTAAAGGAATAAATCTGTGCCACAAAGCCAGAGCTTCCTAAAAGCAACATGCTATTGCTTCCCAGAAAATGTATGTGAGCTAAAAAAATAAAAACAAGAAAAAAAAACACAACAAAAAATCCAAAACAAAACAAAAAATCTTGAAAGATAAAGTATCAGTTGAAAGTAAAAAACAAATATATGTCACAACTTTTGGCAAAAATATCATGTCTTCAATGAAAAGAGCAGATTTAACTCAAGAAAATAAACACTGCTCACATTTTACCACAAGCTCTGCTTTTCCACTGAAAACCAGGCTTGATTTTACTTTCACAAAACATTGCATTCCTTTCTTTATAAATTATTCTACTTGCCAAGACTGTCAACAAGCTCTGGATCCCATCCCTATTCTCCAGCTGCAACTCCCATTGGGATCAATGACAACATTTTAAGCATGGAGGAAGCCTCAGGCCAGGTTTCCAGGGACGGGCTTGCTATACCTGGGGTCCACTGCTAATCAGTGAGCTGAAGCGTTTGCATCCTGCAGTGCTCCCACCTTCAGCAGCCTCTGTTGTCGTCAGAGCTGAAGAGGTGCTAGAACCAAAACACTCGCTTTGTAATCACAGGCACTTCAAACTCAGCGCTATGGGGGGCTGTTTCAATTACTGAGACTGCTCTCAGCTACCTGAGGATTTGGTATTAAATTAAGTACAGCCCACTCGGAATCGTGCTTTCTGCTCACTCACCCCTTCCTCCTGAGCTGGCTGAGAGGAAGGATTTCTGGAGAAACAGGAGGGGGTTTAATCATAACGAAAGTCGTAGTGGGCAGCTGCCGACAGCAGCAGGTTGCTCTTAGCATTAACTGTTTTACCAGGGAAAACTGAGTCTGCCACTGCTGCTGCTGCTCCCAATGTGGAAAGCAGGAGATGGGAGGCAAAAATAGCCAAAATCTCAGCTGGTGACAGTGGAGCCATGAGCCCAGCTCTGGAATGGCAAAGTTCTGCTCTGCCTATGCAGCTTCAGAGGCTTGAGGCAGTACTGTGTAAAAGCTGCCATGTAAAGGCAAGTTGGCTTTCATACAGCACTATGTGCAGGTGGTTTTATCTGCAAAAACCTCAGCTACTTCCATCTGCCTCTACCAAGACAGCTTTTTGCCAGGAGACCAATGAATCAGGTCACTGAAGATGCCTTGTGGTCTAATTTCAAGTATATATGCCGTGAGGAGCTTGCATTAAAACTCTCTTGCCTGAACCAGAAATTTATGTTGCAGGACAAAGCATGAGCCAAACAACAATCCTGGACCACATCAAGCCAAAAAATCTCCCTTCCAGGACAAAAACATGAAGCCACAAAAAGCACACAGAGTAAACCCAAAATCCAGTAAAAGATGCTGTGGGAGTGTTGCCTTTCCCTGGGGAACACACCAGAGGGAAAGTCTGTTCCCTATCTCCCCATCACATGCCTTCTGCTTTTTCCAGTATGGAGGGAGTCACAGAGATGCTCTGATGCCTCAGGTGGATGTAGGGAGTGGCGGCAGAGTTTGAGGGGAGATATAAGACAGCCTTTTCCCTCTATGAGGGACCACAGGGCTCCACCGGCAGTTTTAGAACAAGCTCCGGTGCTGCCCAGTGGGGTGGGTAGCTCTCAGCCCTAACAAGGTGCTGTGCCATGGGGCAGGATGGTGCTCAAGGTGCAAAGTCTTTACCTCTGCTACTGGCCCACAGCCTTGCAGACTCAGATGCTCCTATGTTTGTGCCATCCTGTTTAGCATCTGTTGCACAATCAGAAAGACGAAATAGTGCTTCGAGAATGAAGCACCAGCCAAGATCTGAAAATCTTGATGCTAGCACCAGATACGATGGCGTGCATTGCCACCTACCTACCCATATCTGCTGTGTGTGCTCTGCAACCACAGACTGGCAGGACAGTTTGTATCACCATTTATCTCCAGCATCTGCTGGGTCTGTAAGCAGCACACAGCAGCCTGCAGCTGAACATGGGCACTTGAGCTTCATTTTTTGCTCTCCCGGATTGCAGTGCAGCAGCCCCAGCACAGACAAAGGTGGTGAAGTGCAAAAGGGCAGCCTGGGGCATCTGCTGTTAGCCCCAGTATTCCTCCCTGTCTGATTCAAATCCCTTTAAGTTGCTGTTAATCTCTGAAGGTGTTTCCACTGCATCTCATGCGAGTGTGTTGTTATGGCTGCACATCTAGTAGAGATTTTCTGGCTAGCAGCCAGTGCTATGCATGAGTTTGTTATGTGAATTTGCACATGTATTAATCAAATGACATTTCTTACAGTGCAGGTTCCAATTTGTGTTCTATGGCATCTGATTGTAAGCAATCACATATTATTCTTTCCCAGATTGTTTATTTTTCCTGAAAGCCCTCTACCTTTCCTGCAGTTACCAGTTTTCACTCAGATTGTTCCCGCTGCAGTGACAGGGAACTGCCACTGACTTCAAATGAATCTGAAAACAGCCTTTGGAAACCTGCTCTGTGCAAATTCTGAAATCACTAAGTTGTGAAAAATGTCCTTCTGATGCTGAGCCACGTGTCCAGCATGCAATGAGGTCCACATACAGGCATACCCAAAGAACCAGGAGCCTCTCTGAGGGCACTGGGTACATCATCTGTGGCTCTCATGTAGGGTGGGCATTGAGCCCTCCCACCTGGATGGGGAGGTTTGAGCTCTCCCTGCTTGCATCCTGCATGTTCCCACACAAAAACCTCTTAGCCCAAGCTCAGTGCAGAAGTTTCATCCTTGAGCACAGAGCTCCCCTCAGTCACAGGCTCCCAGAGGCTGATGTCAAACTTCCACTAGTCTTAAGAAACCACAGTTGCTGCCAGTACCACTCCTCCCTTCTGAAATGTAAATTGCATTGGGGATTAAGTAAAACCAGAAAGTATTAGCACTTAAAAGAAAAACTGTTTGCAGTTACACAGGTTGAACTTTCCACTGTGCTTGATTAGCAGCACAACAGATCACGGTGGGGTCTGAAGACACGAGGCAGCATGTCGGAAGGGCCAGTGTTTTCATTTTGTGATTCCCACAGTCTATTCACATTATTTTGTTTTTATTTGAAATACCAAAGGCAGATAGCCTGACACCCTGCTGTGAAGGCAATTAATACATGAGAAATGAATGGATTCTACTCAGGCTGCCACAACATATACAGCCTCTATGTAACAGAGGCTGGTTTTTTTCATAGAAAGGATGTTGGCAATTCAGCATCAGTAGCATCACAGTAAGTAAAGGCTCTTCTTATGATCGATGACAATCATGAAGAGACTCCAACAGCTTCCATTGTCAGCCAGTATGCAGGCTTCTGGAGGCTTGCAGATCAAAGAAAATAATTGAGTTTGCACAACCATTACTAGGGAATTTCAAGCAGCGATTGCTCATACTGAGATCATGGCTAGACAATAAAAGCAGAGTTTGCACAGGAACAAAGCAGTACTCACTCAGGACTTCAGTGTTTGAATTGTTAGCAACTCAAGCTAAGAACTGAGGCTTCACAAGTCCAGCTCTTTCGAAAATCCAGCCTGTAAACCTATGCTCCTTTCAGCTGGTTGCCAGCTTGAAATGGAGAAAACGCTGCCATACACAAGCCATTTACTCCTAGCTACAGCAGCAGCATTTCAGTCTGGGAGAGCAGCATGATGCAAGAGAAGCATAAAGAAGATGAAAAAGGAAAAAGAATGAGAGCAAGAATAATTAGATAGTACCCCCCTCCCCCCCCTCCCCCAGTCCTTTTTCCTTTCTGTTTTTTGGGTTTTGTTGTTTTTGTTTTGTTTTGTTTTGTTTTTCCTCTGTGCACCATTTCTCTGCTCTCAGTATGATGAAAGGACAGCAGATCTCAGAACTGAGACAACCCCATTTGTGTGACCAGGGGGAGCAGATTTCCATCCTTTTTTTCTGCATCAGAAACAGAAGATGACAAGACAAGAAAGTTACAGACATTTTTTTTCCCCAGAAAGTTCCCTGATGTCATGGCTTGGTCATAAACCAGTATAAATACAAAAAGTAGTGAGCAGCTTTTGGTGTAGGTGTGTATAGACAACAGCTCTCAGACCATCAAATGTTCCAAGAACAGTGAGAATTAAATACTGTAACACATGAATGCCCTTTAAAGAGAAGTCTTAGCGAGATGATCTCACAGCACAAAAAGAAAGAAATCAAAGTGGGGAGAAAAGCTGTAAGCAAGCCTACAGAGGTTTGAGACAGGCATATACAGGAAAGATGCCTGTATGCAGATCTGTAAACCAGGGAGAAATCAGGGCTCTAAAGAGTGTTTTGCATTAATTTTTGCCCATGTCCTCTCTTCTTCATTTGTTTCTCCCTTCAGCCTCCTGGAACTGGGAACTCATATTTTCACCTATGAAGACAGGCTGAGAAATTTGGAGCTGTTCAGCCTGGAGAAGAGAAGGCTGCGTGGAGACCTCATAGCAGCCTTCCAGTATCTGAAGGGGGCCTATAGGGATATTGGAGAGGGACTCTCCATCAGGGACTGTAATGACAGGACAAGGGGTAGCAGGTTCAAACTTAAATAGTGAAAGTTCAGATTAGATGTAAGGAGGAAGTTCTTTACTGTGAGGGTGGTGAGGCACTGGAACAGGTTGCCCAAAGAAGTAGCAAATGCTCCATCCTTGTCAGTGTTCAAAGCCAGGTTGAACAGAGCCTTGGGTGACATGGTCTAGTCTGAGGCATCCCTGCCCATGGCAAGGACTGGAATTTGATGATCTTAAGAACCTTTTCAACCCTAACTATTCTATGATTGTATGTTCCCAGCAGTGAGCTGAGCAGTTGCTCCAACACACAAGTGAGACCCAAGAAGCCAAGAGATGCTGCAGTGGTACAGGTGAGAGGGCTGGGACCCTCCTGGGACAGGTCTCCTCACATTTGTAACAGTCTGCCCCAGACCACCTCCCTTCCAGAATATTTTGATTTCTATCTATCTCTTATATCCTCTGTCAAACAGAGCTGTATCTTAACACTGGGGGAGGGTATATTCAGGAGCCACAGGGACCTACTGCAGATGTTTGAGAAGAAAGGAGCAGATAGTCTCAGAAAAGAAAAGCCATGTCAGAAATGCAGGGAAAAAAAGGGGCAGATGTGCAGAGTGGCTGGATGACTG
The DNA here is from genome assembly GCF_012275295.1 of Melopsittacus undulatus. NCBI lineage: Eukaryota > Metazoa > Chordata > Aves > Psittaciformes > Psittaculidae > Melopsittacus > Melopsittacus undulatus. Next base: position 12,974,047 of record NC_047557.1, read on the forward strand.
ATCTGCTCTTTGATTATGCTCCAAGCCCCTAAGGCCGAGCCTATCAAAGCATCTGGGAATTATTTCTGCAGATTGTCTGTAATTGGCACAGTTACTGGAAGCTGCTATTACAGAAAATGAGCCTGTGGTTGTGCATAAATTTAATAATGGGAACCTACAAAAGGTGGAAGTAAAGTCTTGTTCCTTTAATCATACGATCATAGTTTCCAAGCGTTCTTCATCATGACGATAAAGTAGACATCTGTGTCTATTGAAGCGCTCACTCCTGCATAGTAGTTCATGAATTCTTCTGTTGTGACCTGAGGCAGAAGGGTTTAAAACAAGAAAATGAGCTTTATTTTTTTTTTAATATTGTAAGCCAAACCCACACATTGAGAAGAACTCTAAATGAAACTTAACATCTGCTATTTCATGTTAATAGTGAAAAGGAATCCAAGAGAAAGAATGAACCCACTGAAAATTTGCTAAAGTTCATCTGTTTGCTAGAAATAAGAGCTCTTGTCCTCCAAGAGCCCTTGGATGGAAATGGAATATGTGGAGTTGAACTAACATTAATAGGAACTGAAGTTAAAATTGGAGCTAGTCAAGAAGACAAATGTTCTAATGCATTTTTTTTTTCAATGATGTTATACTTTGGTTGTTTGCATTAGTATTAATAAAAGTGAATGGGATTTTGATGCAACCCAGACACAGCTAGGAGCTTTATAAACATTCACTAGAGAGAAAATGCTGTTGCTCTAAACAGGTCTTACTCAAAGAAGCAAACATTCTTACAAATACCCACATATTTTTTACATCTTTCATCATCATTTTGAGGTTGAATCAGTTTTAAAAAACTATAAAAAGAATCAGATTAGCAGAAATAAACAGTGCATGTCTTTTGTGATGGCCTAACTCTTGAACCGTCATTTGAATAATCATCACATAGAAAAATATTTGCTTCTACTGCACTGGGCATTTGAGAGCTAAGTGAAATGCCACAATGGGGAGAAATGAACACTGTAGATTGTCCTGCCATCAGGAACTGATTACAAGTTTCACCGTCCCTGCCTATTTCAGAGGCGCTAATCAAGATCACAGTGAAGAGGACTTTTATAGCAGAGGCTTAGCCTTGAGGCATTTCTGCTAAAAACATTTTAGGCTTTCAGCTCATACCAGCGTCGTTAGTGACGTCTGATTCAGACACAGAAAAGTCACAGTCGATTCTCAGAAGAAACTGCAAGTTTATAGGCAAACATCAGTATCGCTGAACAAAAAGTGAGTGCTCAGAGTAATTTTGCTATAAGCTCAAACACTGAGGAGTGTATGAGGCACAAGGCACTTAACTTGTGAAGGATCATTTTTGAGACCCATTAAATGTGTTCACTTATAGCACAAAAAGCAGGAAGATTGTGCTTCAGGTTTGCTAGATGTCACCGCTGCTGCAGAGAAGGAAGGGAACAACTTACACAACTGATATCTCTGAGGAGGAGATAACAGAAAAAGGGATGAAATTCAGCTCTACCAAGTGCAAAGTCATGGCCAAGAGAAGTAAAAATCATCACCTCCCTACAAATAGATGTTGGAAATTGAAGCAAGTGGAGGATTTGACTGTAGTAGCCAGCTCCTAGACAGGTGGGAGTCACTAAGTGTAGTGGAGCCATGAAAACCAAGGTGCAACCTCAAAAGTGCAAAGTGATAAATACATTACACAACATGCTGATGAAACCTTACCTAATTTGTTATTATGAATGTCGTTGGACCTAGAATATCACCATATGAACAGCAATGATCCACAATTTCTCTGAGCTGGTTAGACATGTGTAAGTTCAGACCAAAGAATTTCGGAAACACACAGCAAGGGGAAACAAAGTGTCCTTGACTCAGTGATAGTTACAAAGCAGATGCGTAAGAAAGCCATCACAGAAGGTGCCCAGGTTTTACATCTGCCCTGGAGAGGCGAGGTTGAGGGCAGGATGGGCTATGAGCCCAGCACTTGGCTGCTGGCAGCCTCCCCAACCCCACACTCCCTCCAATTCTCCGTGGATAAATCTGTTTCTATTATGGACTGATTTGCAAATAAACTGTCTCAGCAATTACACACTGGCGAAGTGTTTACTGTAAAATATTTCACATATTAGAGAACTTGCTTTTGAACTGGATCCTGGTACTTATTCTGCTAAGAAGTGAAAAATCCTCTAATGTATGTGGATCTTAAAATGAGAAGTCTGAAGATAAAGTACCCTATGAAAGTATAGCACTAAGGCTATAAACCTGTAAATGAAATCTCATGTCTATTCTCATACCTCCTGCAGAGTCCCTTTGCCTCTGAATGCTTAATCATTAGTCCTACACAGAGGTTAGGAACCCATTTTACAGTCCTCCATAAATGTGACACAAATGCCTGTTTAGTACTGCAATCATTCTCACATTCAATGACTTACGTCAAATGCTGAGTCAGATGGTGATTTCATGGCTCGACATTTGGTGTTTTCACTTACCTTCCCATCTTTGTCATAGGGGGAATCAAAATTATCCAGAAAGGCCCTAAAAACTTGGTCTTCTGTCCAGTCTCCATTTTGGTATTTGGGATGATGCTTTGCATTATACACCCCCCGTAAGTCTTCAATTGTTACGACACCATCTCCAGTCTTATCTAACTTCCTAAATGCCTGCATGATGATCTCTTTTCTTGCATTTGACATGGGAGGCTGTGAAGAAATATTAACAGAATCGTTTAATTTCTGTGAGCTACCTGCCGCATTTGAAATTCAGGTAACTGCTACTGTTAATAGTAAACCTATCTCAGGGCACTTGGACAACAAACTGCAGACAGTTTACACTGTCCATGAGCTAGGAAGGGCCATATATATCACCAGAAAAGCAATGTGATCGAGTCTATCAATGTGATAGCAAACGGACAATAAGAGAGAAAATGTTAACTAGAACACTTTTCTACCCATTTTGAATATTTCTAAGAAGAAATTGCTTATTAATCTAAGCACTGATTATTTTCATTCTAAATTGTTCAGACTTCAGCAAAGAGGCTCCAACTAAAATCATTCGCTCTGTGGTTGATTAGGGAAAACCACTACTGGGTTAGTTAATTTTATGAAGAAGTGCATCATAAAATGACAGAAAAAGAAGTGAGACTAATGAGCTGAACCACATAGGTGCCTGGACTGTAATACAGGAATTTAGGTATCTAAATCACAGCAGCAATCAATTAAAAAATTAACCATTTATTTGCAACTCTTTCATTCTACTGTGCTCTGCTCTGTTCTGTTCTGTTTTCTTCTGCTCTTTTCTGTTCTGTTCTGCTCTGTTCTGATCTGTTCTACTCTTCTATTTATAGGGAGCCTTTTGCAGAGATGTTGTTTTCTGAACTCTGACATCCACACAGGTGTTCTTTAAGGTGATTTTCTCCTTTAGCATTTTTAGATGGAAATAGAATATTTTAACTTCTCAAGAGTTACTGACTTTTTAAATAGAGCTATAGACGTTGCTAGTTACTAAGGTGAACAAATTGCTGTGCTTTGTGTTTGGCTAATGACAAATCAACGCTTTTCTACATTTAATGCAGTAGAAACATAAATTCACAGACTTACTCTCAGTGTAACAAGAAATTCATCAAAATCAATTGTTCCACTGCCATCTTTATCAAATATCCGGAAAATTTCTTGTGCTTCTTCCTTGTCTATCATCACAGCATAATCATTTAATCCTTTCACAAACTCTTTGAAATCAAGGGTCCTGCTGTTGTCATCATCCATAATTCTAAACACTCTGTGGAAAATGTGCAAATTGAGGATAATGCTTAGGAAAACTTGGAGAATGCTGTAGTAGTTTAGCACAGTGACAGTTCACAGAGAAACCTTCCTGAGATAACATTTTCCCCATAGTCTGCTGATGAAAAGAGAAATCAACCAACAAATAAAAACCCAAAACAAAACAACAAAAACCACAACAACTACCAAAAAAAAAAGTCCAAAACAAAAAAAACCCCACCAGAGAAAAAAAAGTAGGGGAGAGAGAGCCAAAAAACCAACACAATGACAGCAGAGATGACCTGCTTAGATTGAGTGTCTGAATATTACACAGCTGAAGTTAGAATGAGGTGAAGGCTGCCATGACTGAAGGAGTCTTCCTATTATAAGAATATATATGTATTTCTATCATATATATAATATATATTAAGTATGCTAACTTTTGTATATATGCTATATATACTAACTATATATATATAAAACTATATATATATACAAATATATATATATACTAACATATATATATTATAGGCATGTAGATGAAGTTTCAGCTTGTCACCAAAGTTTCGTCTGTGGTTTATTGAGCCCAGGAGCGGTTTCAAGGAGATGCAGCTCCCCTTTTCTAGGGGTGGGGTGACCCATACTCTCAGGGTGACTGCAGAAGGAATCTAGATGCCTCCCAAAAGAGAGACAGCTGATAGACCATTACACACAAGGGAGTCACATCCCAAAAGAAAGGAAGCACAAAATGCCCAGTATTGAGATAATATCATAGAATCATAGAATAGTTATGGTTGGAAAGGACCTTAAGATCATCAAGTTTCAACCCCCTGCCATGGGAAGGGACACCTCACACTAAACCTAGCCTTGACCATCGCCAGGGACAGAGCATTCACAGCTTCCCTGGGCAACCCATTCCAGTGCCTCACTACCCCTTCTTCCTTATATCCAAACTAAACCTCCCCTGTTTAAGTTTTAACCTGTTACCTTTTGTCCTGTCACTGCAGTCCCTAATGAAGAGCTCTCTCCATCATCCTTATAGGCTCCTTCAGACACTGGAATGATGCTATGAGGTCTCCATGCAGCCTTTTCCAGGCTGAACAGCCCCAACTTTCACAGAATCATATGACTATAGAATAGTTAGGGTTGGAAAGGACCTTAAGATCATCTAGTTCCAACCCCCCTGTCACAGACAGGGACACCTCACACTAAACCACACCTGGCCTTGAACACCACCAGGGATGGAGCATTCACTACCTACCTGGGCAACCCATTCCAGTGCCTCATCTCCCTTACAGTAAAGAACTTCTTCCTTATATCCAATCTAACAGCCCCAACTTTCTCAGCCTGTCTTCGTATGGGAGGTGCTCCATTCCCCTGATCATCCTCCTGGCCCTCCTCTGGACTTGTTCCAACAGTTCCATGTCTTTTTTATGTTGAGGACACCAGAACTGCACACAATACTCCAAGTGAGGTCTCACAAGAGCAGAGTAGTGGGGCAGGATCACCTCTTTTGACTTGCTGGTCACACTCCTCTTGGTGCAGGTAATTATACAAAAATGCCAAACAAAGAAGGAGGTGTTTCATGTTCCCTCTCTCTCCCTGGAAGAAGTTGTTCTGAGTCTTAAAGAAGCACCTTCCTCTGAGGGATTCGTGATCCTCTCTCAGTCCTTCAACAGGTAAGCCAGTCAGTCCTGTCTCTCAAAACACAGGAGCCCCAAGCTCAGGGTCTGTGAGGTGTGCCATTTGCAAAGGAGTGAGGAAACGCAAGTTTTGGTCACTGCTTAGCCTGCGAGCCTCTTATTGCTAAAACTATTATGCTAAATAATGGATTTGAGTTCTTAGACTTACCTGCCAAGTCCTTTGATGCCTGCAGATCCCCTTGCTAAACACTGCAGTCGAAGTCTTTCTACAGGGTCAGTGGTTTTGGACAGGTTCCTTTTGGCCTGGATTGCCATCTCTCGGTCATGCCTCGCAGTGCCTGGCATCTGGAAGACAAAAGCACTCACATGGCTTGGATTCACATGCACAAGACAGAGTGCTGAAACCTGCCTTACTATATGGAGCACCCCCAATCCCTCACTTGCAAGGTGCTGGCAACTCTTTCATGAGGACTCATTTCAACCATCTATTGTCCTTTTCCTTATACCTTTCTATCAGAAGAGGTAATAGCCAAACTGGGCACCAGATCTGAAAGGAGAGCTCAGCCAGATACCCTGTGATTAACCCAGATGGAAACATGAAAGTGTGAGTGAGAATTTGCTGCCTACAGTGTATGAACACACTGAAAACTAGTGTAAGCCCTCGGGAGGGCAGTGCTGCATATGCATCCCAGCATCCCTGCCAAGCCTCCTCAGCCTGGCCAGATTTGCAGTTGACATTTGTCCACAGATAGATGGAAAATTTTTTGCTGTGAAGAGCAAAAATTGTCCTGAGTGAAGACCTTTGCCTTTTGTTTGCCTTTGTTCCATTGTAGCTCCAGCTCTCTAGAGCAGTGCTTTCTCTCATTACACATCTGAGCTAAAGCAATCACCCCAAGATCTGACCTCACCTACAGATGACACCTTGTACTATTTTAACAAAACTGTAGGACAAACCTCAGGATTTCAGGATCCTGCAGCAGTCACATAAACCTTCCAGCTTCCCTCAGAGGAAGACAGTGGAATACAAAGTGGGAAAACAGCCCACAGACTTGGAGTAAGCACCACCAAGAGCAGCAGGCCCAGTGTGGGGAGTGAAGGCAATAAGGTTTGCATGAAAAACAGTTTGGGAATGAGCTCTGAGGCCTTGGTACTTGAAAAGCCATGGGGTGAGGAGCTGGGGCCTTGAAGGACAGGGAAGGTAGAGAAACAAGTCTTGGGAGGATGGACCAGGATGCAGTTGTGGTGGGAGTCTCAGTTGATGATGTGGGGGTTATGAGAGTGTCTGCAGCATTGTGATTGGACTATTGACATGGAGAGTTTTACAGTGGCCAATGAGATTGAATGTGACTGCTTGTGCAGGTTGGGAAAATACTGAAGAGGGGGATAAAAAGGGGTTGGTTGTAATAAAGTTGGATTTGAGTCCCAGTTTGGATTTCAGTCTCCTCATCAACTTGAGTCCATGTCATGAAACACCACAGCCCAGCCTGGCAGAGAGTCACCCACAGGAATTATTTGTAGTTTCTGCTAAGAGCACCAGGGTCTGCCCATGCTCCTCATGAAATCTTAGAGGCACATTGAAGCTTGGCTGCTGACCACATGCTCAGGGCCAGGACTGCCATTCCATAGCTTGGCTGTGGATCATGAGGACCTTCAAAACATTTTTCAGCCCTTAGAGCATCATAGGACCAGGGCACAGAAGGGTCACAGAAAGGCTGGTCAGAGTTACAGAAGAGGTCTTGACTTGGAGAGCACTTGGTGCTCTGCTTAGGATGTTCTGGGATGGGGAGATGAGGAAGATGGGTGGCCCTGTGATGTGGGGAGTGAAGATGATAAGATTTGCACGAAAAACAGTTTGGGAATGAGCGCTGAGGCCTTGGTGCTTGACAAGGGCTGGGGCTGTGAGTTGGGGCTTTGAAGAACAGGGAAGGTCCAAAAACAAGTCTTGGAGGGATGGGCTAGGATGTAGCTGTGGTGGGAGTCTCAGTTGAAGGCCAGAGGATGCAGCAGTTGAGAGGGTCTGCAGCATTGTGATTGGACTATTTACCTGGAGAGTTTTACAGGAGCCGATGAGATTGAACGTTGTATGTATGTGCAGGTTGGGAAAGTACCAAACCGGGGAATAAAAAGGGCTTGGTTGTAATAAAGTTGGATTTGAGCCTCCTCATCAACTTGAGTCCATGTCGTGAAATGCCACACTGTGAGGCATAGTCAGTACATGTTGCACTTCCAATCTTCTTGTCATTGCATGTGTAGAAGTATAAATTGAAACAGTCAGAGAAAACTGAGAAACATGGAATGAGACTGTTTCATCCTAACTAATCCACTCCTTCCTACAGAGCACTGGCTACTGCAGCTAGTAATGCCACATGGGCTGAGCTCTGCAACCCCTTCACACAACAGCAGCTGGGCTCTTAAAAACAGGAGAATAAAATGTGTTTGCTGCCCCAGAATGGTTTCAGTACAAGCTTACTGCAGAAATCCAGCTTGGTAAAAAAAAATAAACCATTTCAGTTTTGCTCCAGACAGAATGAGCAAAGTTCTTCTGGGAACTCATTAACGAGTGACCATAAAGACCTTAGAGCTATGTGAGATCAGCAGTCAAAAATGCTTTCTGCAAACAGTGATGTGTCCTTAAAGGGAGATGTTTAGCTGGCAAGAATATAGAATCCAGTAAGGTTACATAAACACAGTGCAAACTATATTTACATTATGTAATTATATACTGTAACTTTCAGGAGTATATATAATGCATACGCATCTATAGACAAAATGCATAATGTATGCATACCATTGTGTGGTATGCCCTTATACTATGTTATGTGTTTGTATAGAACTATAAATACTGAGACAAATGATGACATAATTCGTCTCCACTCCATGCTGCAAAAATCTACCCAAACACACACCATGAAAGAAGTGTAGTAACTCTTTGCCTCAAGTTTAGTGAAGTCATTTCCACTATACTGCAGGGTTCTTCAAAGAGTCATTGCGGCAAGATTCATGAATTGAGGCTAGGGAGGGATCATCTGATACGATATCTACTATCCAGGGAGACTTCCTAGCAGCTTTTCAATACCTAAAGTGGGGCTACAAGAAAGCTGGAGAGGGACTTTTTACAAGGGCATGTAGTGATAAGGCATAACGCTTTTAAACAGAAACAGGGTAGATTTATATTAGATATAAGGAAGAAATTCCTTACTGTGAGGAAGACGTTGTCCAGAGAAGCTCAGCAGTGTTCAAGGCCAAGTTGAACGGAGCTCTGAACAACCTGGTCTCGTAGAAGGTGTCCCTGCCTGTGGCAGGGGGTTGGAACTGGATAATCTTTAAGGTCCCTTCCAACCCAAACCATTCTGGGGTTCCATGATTATGATCGCCTGTACCTCAGGAGCCACTGAAACTGGCCAGTCCCCAGTTGTCTTTGCTGTAAGCAACAAGTCTGTTTCTACACCTACAAGCATTTCTAGCTGAGAGCTCACCACCTCTAGGCTAAGCTGTTCCAGTGTTGAATGATTTTCTTTTCAAAATACATTCTTTGTTTCTAGTCTAAGTTATCCCCATCATTAGATGGTGCTTTACTTTTTTATACTGCATTACACAGCTGCCTACTAAAGTTTGTGCAGAAACAGAGACCTGAAGGTCATTTTTAGCTAGGTAATTAGACAGAGCTTAGGACTCTTGCTACAAAATGAGTTTCCAGATGTTAGATGATTTTGCTGTTGCTCCTGACCTTTTCCATTTTTTTCTACGTGTTCCTGATGATGTGGGACAGAGCACTCTAGTAATCTCACTAACACCATGGGGTGTGATAGTCCCCTTTTTCCCCATGAATCATGGTTGAAATCACTAACAAATATGATATATAGTAAGTATTTATCCCACTCTGCAAAGCTTCATTCTCTATAATGTACAATAACAAAACCACCAACACCATGTTGTTATATAAAACTCAGCAACTGGAGTCTGTTCAGAAAGTGACTTCACTTACACGTTACACTAAAGCAAATAAAATACGACCTGGCTTCCTGTGTCACACAGTAGCATGCATCTGAGAAGCCTTTCTATAAATTGAATAAACACAGAAAGCCACTTATCGTCCTTACTGCATGTGATCCTGGTCCATAGTAACATGGCTACCACTTCCCTATTTCTGTTGTCTGCTGGTTTAAACTAGAGCTAAACAGCCTAGGCTGTTTAAAGATATAATGCATAGTAAGAAAAAAGATTCTGTATCAGAGCCAGAAGGAATCAGAGCAATTCACAAGCTCATTTCTCTCCTCTCCTCTCATTTTGCTTTCAGCCCTTTTTGGATAATGTGAAGTAATTACAGATACAGGCAGGATTCGTTGAACACAATAGTTCTCTGTATAGCTTACAAATGTGTTATGCATTACTAACCATAAATATACCAGGGAAAGGTCATAACCATGATTTTGCATGTTTTTAATTCATATATCTCTTCCAAGAGGAACGTGTGCCATTGTAAAATAAAAAGGGGCTGGTTAATTTAATTCTGAATGCTAGAGAATTTTGTTTTGTAGAACAGCCTGAGCTATAAGAAATTACAATACCCACGTTCTTAGCATTGTTTGTTTCTATGGGCAATGTTGTGTTGTGAAGGCTTCACAGAAATGACTGCATTTCTTCTTAACAAGTAAAAAACCTGAAATTCTGAGTTGTTTTTTTTTCCAGAAGATCCTCAGATTGATCAGCAATCAAATCCCTTTATACACCTCTAAGCCTGAGGTTTAAATCTGGCACAAGTCATATATAATATAAACTCAGCACCATTTGTTTATATGTTTTCCTTGAGCTGCAGCCAAAGACCTCCAGTGAAAATCCTGATAAACACCCCAGTGTGGCAGGCAGAAACCCACAGAGCCTCTGCTAGAAAGCCCTGTCCTGGACAAACACACCACCCCAGAGCAGAATATCCCGGTATGCAGGAATAGATTAAGTGTCCTAGATCAATTGCACGCATTTGGTTTATTCCTAACAACTTCATCAAATTCTTAAAAGCATGAAAACCATGGGAGCATTTGGTTTAAAAATATGGCTTTCCAGCCCCCAGAGACCTTTCTGCCTCTCCACCATCCCCAGCATCATACTGCTCCCATATTCTGGAAGGTGAAGCATAACTGCTTTTGCTATTTTGCATATACATTTATAGCATACATCTATACACATTTTGCAAAATACATGTATAGAGAGGTATGTGTATATAAAAACCCCCTAATCCTTCCTGAACCTCAGGCTCATCTGACCAGAGAAACTCACTGTGAGCTAGCAAGCAAGAGAGAAAATCCTTTACCTGAAGTGCTATCCTGCACCCGGGGTTTCCACCCAGGACCTGGGAGGTGTTTCAGGGGCTGGGGCTGCACCGTCCCCCACCAGCCTCCCACACTCTCGCAGGGCTCAGGCAGCAAGTGAAAGGGATGCAGGGCCACGGGCTCAGTGCAGAGCTTCCTCGTTCATCTCGTTTTACTTGTTTACACACCCTGCTGCCTTGCTCCCCCCCCCCCCCCCCCCCCCCCCCCTTTTTTTGGGACGCCTGGAGTTTACCAGCCGGTCTCCAAGGTGACACCGGTGGCAGTGACTTGCCCAGCCTGCAATTACGCGGCTCCCCTGGGTGATTGCCGCTGGGCTGACAGAGTCCTTCCATTTAACCTTTTCTAAATCCATGTTTTCCTTCTCCTCGCTGCCCTCAAGGGTCTGGGAGCCAAGAGTGGGAGGCATCTCCTGATACCCCGCACCGAGATGCCCAAGAATGCCTGCAGGAGGATACAGCATCGCAGTGCCAGTGTCAGGCATGGCTGTGCTACGATAAAAAAATTTGTTGGGTCAATCTATTACTCAAAACAAAATAAGATAAAATAAGTAAACGCCTGTCAAATGTGTTTCACGAAAAACAAATTGCAGGCATATTTTTTTTCTTGCTGATTAATTGCCATTTGGAATTGGCAACGAATGCCAATTTGCCATTAATTGCCATTCTGCTGGCAGTGAGAAGCTCTAGGGAGATGCTGAGATTGTGTTCATTTGCAGCAAGAAGAAAACTGAAAAGGTTAAACGCCCATATGATGAGGAAAAATTGCTCTCTGCCTAGACACAGCTATTAGCAACTCTGCAGAAGGTCACAAACATTGTCAGTGACATAGTGTAGCACCCGGAGAAGGAATCAGTGTATTGATAGACTCCTTCGGGATGAAAAACAGCCTGTATTATGCTCCTTGTCCCTCTCTGGTAGAAGCAAGCACAACACACAGGATCAGTGCTGATGGTAATGGCAGCTTGTACACACTGGTGCCAGAGCATATGGGGAATAAGAGAACTCAGTTCTGGCCATGAATAAAATAGCAAGAATGAGTAAGTGCATCGTTTCCTGACAAGAGCAGAAAGTTGGTTTAGGCAATTACTTGAGTAATAACACTGGCATCTTTAAAGGCTGCTTATCTCTCATCGACATGTACTTCCTGGTACTAAATCATAGCTTGTGCGAGACTTTGTATATGCTTTATATCTCTCATCTGGCAACTGACTGTACATTAATGCACAACCAGGAAACAATCTTTATTTAATCATTCAGCGATTTAAAAATATTGACTTTGTGACAGTGCAGCATCTCCCCATCTGGTATCATTGTTCCATGAATTGATCTCCAGAATACAGAAGAGATAAGGGGCTCTGAGTATGCCCGGGGCTGCTGGTGCAGGAGGAGCAGCCCCTGCTGCCTGTAGGCACACACTGCAGAGGCAAAACGGAGATGAACACTGCAGAAATAATTCTCATTCAACAACAACTCGGTCCTTGAAATTCAGCATCCCCCCTGAGAAAAGCAATTCTTCAGGTGCCAAATTTGCATTGACTTTCAGAGAGCTGTGTGTAGATTGGAACAGCAAAGATGGGCTCTTGAAAGCAGAAGAGTATGTCAATTTAGTATCTGGATACTTGGCTGCTCTCTGTTGCCTCACCTGCCCTCTGCCAGTGAGCCTGGGCACACACAGTCTACCTTCACACGGTCTGAAAACTGGACTGTGTTATGTCTGAGCTGGTTAATGAGTTACTAATCTGAAGAATTATTAACAGGCTTTCAGGTGTCTTAGATTGCATCAGACTGTGATTAAGTTTACTTGATTGTACCTGCTCTATTTCTGTGCCCAAAGCTGTTAGCAGAGCTTAGTGAATTCAGAACATATAATAAAAAAGATTTAATCAGAACTCTGGAATTTTCCTCATCATTTTCTAGCTAGCTGTGAATACCTATCTGTTTAATTTCTGGTTTTGTTCAGCTGACAGCCCTGAAATGTCTGTTCAGTTTGTGGTTCAGCACTGAACTGAACCTAATCAGAAAACGACTGATGACCTCTAACACTATACACTTATGACAGAGACTGAGATCTTGACAATTAAGATCTCAGATTTCTTGTTGGAGTTAGGCAGGAGGGAAGGTATAAAGAATGCCTGGTATGTATTATAAGAAGTGTCTCAAAGAAAAGACAGAAGATACTGGATATTTTGCCAAAGTTAGTTCACATGCACTAGCATCATTTCTGTATGTGCTAACACTGACCTTCACTGACAAGTTCTTCAGCAGAGAGAAGCACAGGTATGAAAACATCCGCTTATACTTGGCAGGGGAATCAGCATGGTGTTTGGTTCTCAAAACAACCAAATCAGCAGGTAAAAAAAAATAACAAAATTAAAAAAGCAAACATGAATATCAAAACACTATACAATGTAGACTAATTTTAGAGGATAAACCTTTGGGCTTTGTCCTGCCATTGAAATTAAAGTTTAACATACACCAAAAAATGAAACCCCCATGGTAAGGAAATTTGTCAATAGAAAAGTGTTCTGATTTTAAACCAAGCTACGATCCAATTAAATTGAACTCTCAGCCCAAATAAGATGCTTTTACATCCAAAATACCATCTCCTTGTGTGGTTTCTTGTTATCTAGCTGAAATTAATTGTGCTCAGGATTGTTCCCTAAAGGTGGCTTATGCAGACCATGCCTTTGCCACGGAACTCCTGCCAAAGAGTCACATCCAAGCTACATGCTGGGGATAGCTTCGAGCCCTGCTCCTCATGGGTCTGACCCCACAGCAGTGACCCTCAGCTCATCCCTCCACATGAGGAGCCTTTCAAGCCTGGGGAGCGCACGGTGCTGGCTGCAATGGAGAGATTGCTCTGCCCGGCTGCACATCAACATTCCTTACCTTTACCTTGTCTTAGCTTTTCTCCTCATTCTGGGAAAGCATAAACAGATTAATTTTTAACACTACGTCTCTTGTTATAGGCATATATGGTTTGACAAGTTTTTTAAGGGGATTTTAGATCAAAAGTGTTCCAGAAAAATGAGTAGTTATTTTGATTTTTTTTTCTTCTTGAGAATCTACCACAAATCTCTTTCCAGTTGAAGAATGGAAAATTAAGACACTGTATGCTTCAGCTTTTTAAGAAGGTTAGCAAACAATGTTTACTAAAATTCACTTATTTTTATCCTGTGCCTTGAAATAATGAAACTTTAAGTTTTTTAAAACTTCAGGCAAAGTGAAAAGACCTGTATGCATGAGAAACTTCTATGCAAGAGTAACCACTCTTTCCTCCAGATATGAAAACAAGTGGACCCAGCATTTAATAAGATCAAATACCTTCTGGTGCTGAAAAGCTGTGCTTGATCATTGAGAACTGGAGGAATAAGGAGGAACAGGAAAGCAATTTGCAGTTTGCTGTGACAAAACCCAGAACAATCTGTCCTCAGTGAAGAGAACAAAGAGAAAGGAGCCAAAACCAGAGAAGAGAAGGTTCTAGTTAGCTGCTCCTCAAAGAGAGTAGCCTCCCTAAAGGCAGTCATTAAGTGCTGGAGCAGGCTGGGGAAAGAAGAGCGGCTGTGAAGTCTCTGCTCTTGGCACCTGCACATGGCAGGGGAGCATTGTCTGTATCACTTTTTACATCTCTTCCACTCCTCTGAAATGAAGATTTTTATAGGTATATGGGATCGTGCCGTTAGGCAGGAAGGGGTAAAGGTGATAGGGAAGCGATGTCAGTAGTTGTACAGCAGGGGGCAGAGACTCTCTCTTCCAGGACATAAGAGAAGCATTCGCGGCAGCAATAGATGGAGGCTGCAGGGAGGAGCTGTACTCGTTACCAGTGAGGAGAATGCTTTGCTTGCCAGGCCGTGGAGCTGTCTGAGTGCAGCTATTGCTTAACACTCTGTGGTACCATTCTAAAATAGCCACAAACAACAGGTATCTTTTGTTGCTGTTCTCATGAGCTTCCTCTCCAAATCACCAGGGGCTGTCTGGTCCAGAAACTTGCTGGTGGCATGTGCATCAGAAGCTTTCCCCTACCATGGCATACTCAGCATGGCAGCATGCTTCGGTACAGGCCTGCCTACCCCAAAGCTGCCTGCTCATCTGCTCTACTCTTCAATGTACTGGTGATAGATACACCATCAGCCTAGAGAGCTTAGTGATGTCCCACATTCCCTTCCCTCCATGGCCTGCTCACTTCAGAAACCCTTTGTTGCTCAGAAGATTAGCTATTGTCAGGCTCTTCTGCACGTGTTGAGCCCTGAGATGATGCCACCTTGGCATATGAGCTGCTGTTTTCTCAGCGAAGATCTCAATTCTCTGGCTGTGAGGAGCAGACTCATACAGGGATGAGTCAGCAGACTGAAGACCCAGAGCCAGATCTCAAAACAGATTAATGCCAAGTACTGGCATTTACCCTTTCCTAATACTGTAGTGCCCAAAACCTTGTGTCTCTCACCACCAGAACATGAATATTCAACTGTTCTGTTGTACATATTCAATATGTCAATATTCAATATTCAAATGTACTGCTGTTCAAAGAGGGCCCCTGTCAATTCTAACCTGGTCCCAGAAACAGTGAGAGCCCAAACATATGTACTTAAGTCCATTTTAGCCCCCAGGGGCACCCCAGGTGTCTGCATAGAGCTACACAGGACTTACGTGTGCTCCCCTTGGAGAGGAGCTGAAGGGATGGCAGAATGCCTAAAGGTTCCAGACAGAACTACCCCATAGCTGTCCCTCCCATAGAATTATCCCATTGTAAGAACATTCAAAGTAAAAAAACCCTGTTAGGGTAATCTCAAAGGCCTGCTGGTCCAGTCTTTTAATACCCACAGTGGCCAGGAGCCCTCACTGGGGTTGCTGGTGGAGTTCTTCCTGCTCTGCCCTCCAGCAAGCAGCCATTTCCTAGCTTCCTGAGCTGGAAGTTGCACACATAGAGTTATTCTCCATGAGTTTTCCTAGCCCATCTTTGAACCCATTAAAGTGTCTCATGTCTCACAATAACAAGCACTGAGATGTCATATTCTGCAGGTCACATCTGGTGCTGCAAGCAGCTGTTCAGATTCTGGGGCATCCTGTCTGCTGGCTGATGACTGCAGGGCAAGAGGTGATGTGGTTGGCAAAGTCCAGCAAGACTGTCTCTGCCAACGGGCTTACCAACATTGTGAGCAGGGCTTTAGCCAGATTTGCTGGGACTCATGACCAAAGCCTGAAGAGAAAGAGAGGCATGGGGTAGCCCTCGCACTTTGCATCTGACAAAGAAGTCAAGTGCCTGCAGAGCACAGATGCAGATGCACAAGAAGAACAGAAGGAATTAAGAGTCTAAACACATTCCTCCTTGTCCTGGGTTCAGCAGTAGCAGTCATTTTTCTCCTCCTTGGTAGCTGGTGCAGTGCTGTTTTTGACTTTCAGACTGCGAACAACACTGATAACACCAACTTTTTTAGTTGTTGCTCAGTAAGGACTTTCTCAGTCTAATGTTCTGACAGTGAGGAGGCGCAGGGGAAGTCAGCAGGAAGCAGAGAGAGGACACTTGACCCAAACTCACCAAAGGGGTATTCCATACCACAGCATGTCATGCTCAGTATATAAACTGGGGGCAGTTACCTGAAAGGGCTAGCCCAACCTAGCTCAGGTTGGGCTGGGTATTGGTCGGCGAGTGGTGAGCGGTTGTATTCTCTCCCCTTGTTACTTCCCTTGTCATTGTTATTATTGTGGTAGCAGTAGTGGTTTGTGTTATACCTTAATTACTGGACTGTTCTTATCTCAGCCTATGGGAGTTGCATCCTTTCAGTTCTCCTCCCCATCCCTCCGGGAGTGGGGGAAGAAATAAGTGATAGAGTGAGCGAGTGGCTGCATGGTTCTGAGTTGCTGGCTGGGCTTAAACCACAACTCTCCTTTACTAGTTTCTTCCTGTATGCCTGGTGTAGAAGTCAGACTTCCAGGATCATAATTCCAGGCTAGGTCATCAGCCACAGCTTTCTGAGGATGCTGTGAGGATGCTTTTAGCCTTGGTGCAATTAAAAATGTGTAGCAGCTAGTCTACCTTCATAAGTCCTTAAATTTTAAGTCCCTGGGAATGTGCCTCTCTTAAACTAAGTGCACATATTCAATCACTAAACAGTGGAAATGTATAGGTACCTTTGGCACGCACAAGGAAAGCCCAAGGGAGTTTGATGTCCATTTCTCCTTAAGCTGTCAAGGGAGTGAGGCTCTCACAGGCATTTGTAACACTCAGAAGAAAGATATGGGGGATCTGCCATCACAGCCTAGAGTTCTGATCTGAGCCCACAGCTCTAACAGAGCATGCATATGGATAAAGATGAACACAGGTTCCTTCTCCATTATCTCCTGGCTTCCTAGAGCTCAGCTTTTGGATTGTTTTTTTCCAGTATCATCCTCCAGCATCCAGTCTGGACATGCTTTTCAATACTGGAGGAAGCAGAGCACTGAGAGAGGAGACTCCAGCTAGAGCTTGTGAACTTATATGGCTTTGCAAATGCTAAATGGGAGAAACTGCCAAGCCCGACTTTCTCTGGAGTTTGACAGCAAAACAGGTGTTTTTCAGATATCAGTGAGACCTAAATAACAGGCTCACATGATGCAAGCCCTTAGAGCTTGGAGTTAATTTGATATCAGCAAAAATCACATCCTTATGACTCTTTCAACTTGAAGGTGATGGGTGGAAGGAAGTCACTGGCAGGTGAGGAGAAAAATATCACAGACTTTTCCTTTCAAAGGTAGTTGTGTGTTTCCTTTTTAGAATCACAGAATAGTTAGGATTGGAAAGGACCTTAAGATCATCTAACTCCAACCCCTGCCATGGGCAGGAACACCTCACACTAAACCATGTCACCCAAGGCTTCATCCAACAAGGCCTTGAACACCACCAAGGATGGAGCATTCACAACTTCCCTGGACAACCCATTCCAGTACCTTATCACCCTCACAGTAAAGAATTTCTTCCTTATATCCAATCTAAACTTCCCCTGTTTAAGTTTGAACCCATAACCCCTTGTCCTATCACTAGAGTCCCTAATGAAGAGTCCCTCCCCAGCATCCTATAGGCCCCCTTCAGATACTGAGAGGCTGCCCTGAGCCCCAACTTTCTCAGCATGTCTTCACACAAGAGGTGCTCCAGTCCCTGATCATCCTCGTGGCCTCCTCTGGACTTGTTCTAACAGTTCCATGTCCTTTTTATGTTGAGGACACCAGAACAGCACACAATTCTCCAGGTGAGGTCTCATGAGAGCAGAGTAGAGGGGCAGGATCACCTCCTTTGACCTGCTGGTCATGCTCCTTTTGATGCAGCCCATGATGCAGTTGGCTTTCTGGGCTGTGAGCGCACACTGAAGCTGGCTCATGTTCATTTTCTCATCGACCAACACCCCCAAGTCCTTCTCCACAGGGCTGCTCTGAACCTCTTCTCTGCCCAACCTGTAGCTGTGCCTGGGACTGCTCTGACCCAGGTGATTTATTTTACTGTAAATTAAGACAAAACATGTTTAAAATTTCTGATGGAAAAACTTTCTGCAAACAGTTTCAGGTAAATCATAATATCTGACAAGCCCAGAGTGCTTCTGTTCTTCATGGATCTTACTACCAATTGCCAGCCAGCCATCTCTAAAACAATGAAGCACAAAGATGTTTCTCTTTCCCCTCTGTCTTTTGATATGCAAAATTAAAACCAAACACCTACTCCAGTTTTAAAATTCTGGGGATTTTTTCATGCTTCTTCACATGGAATGAAAAAGAGATAATTCCCTTCGGTAGCTGAAATCATGTTCTCAGTCTTACAGGTTTCCTTTCTCCCACACAGCAGGTTTGGAAATGGAATTCAGAATGTCTTTCTGTACTGGTCTATGTCTTTCTGTTACAAAGACATTAAAGACTTGAGCCAAATAGATAGTACTTGAAAACCCTTTTTTTCAAAAGAATTCACATGAAGGAGTGCCTGTAAAAAGTTCCATCTGCTTTACTACCCCTGTGTATTACAAGCCACCAAAATGAAAAATATCACAGTGCTGAGAGGAGTATCTTATAAGCAAGATTTTCTCATGCCTTTGACACAAATGATTCAAATCTTTTGACTTCAGTGGCATTATAGCAGTGGGAAAGGTCCTGAAATATGTGTGCACCAAAAACTTAATTCAGTGCAGGATGATACAGGAGAATAAAACAAAAAAAACCAAGAGCTGTTGCTTTGCTGCTCCTCTCAAAGCTTCTGATCTCTAAAACTTCCAAAATCTGCATGATCTGTTCCACCAGGGAACGCTCAGTTACAGATGTATGATCCTGCTCTGGATACACACTATAAAATGGGATAGCATGCCTTACTTCCTGAAAGACAGGCAAGAAATGCTGGGAAGTGCAGCAGTGTAGCCACGTAACATGGTGTTGCCCCTGCTGTCAGCAGGCAACCAGCTCTGCAGTGAGTTTGCAGAGCTTCAGGAAGAAGGCTTGCTGGGGTTGTTTTGTCTGAACCATTCTTATCTGACTGTAGCTTGGTTTTATTCCTTCCTTTGACAGCAATTCTCCTACCTGACCAGCTGCCTATAGTAATTTGGTTTAATTTTATCTTTGCATAATGCAGTTTTATACAGATGGCAGTAATAGGCAGTAATTTTATGCATAATGAGATGTTTATGACAATACACGGTTGAGAAAGACCAGACTGGTACAATTGCAGAAGCCTTGAGAATTGGAGGCACAACATACAGTATAGAGCAGTACAGGCATGAAATTATAAAAGCTGGCTTGGCATTGGAAAACCCACAGCTCCTCATCAGTGTTCAGTTAGAGAAACGCAGACCAGGAGCTGGACAAACCTGGGTTAAGGGTAGCAAAGCAGACAAAGAAGTAGCTTTTAGCATACATGAAATACCCCACATGCAGTAAATTCAGCTGTTACATGGAGCTGCAGAGCAGTAAAAAAAAAAAGGTGTGAATGTAAGTAGGTACTAGAACATCAGGGTGATAATATCCCCAACAAAGGACACCAGAAGATGAAGATTTATAATGTTAAATCATCCAGCAGGCTGAAGATGCTGACTTTTAAGATCCAAAGGAACAACAGAAGGGAGAGCATAATCCCAAGAAAATGGATAAAAACTAGAAGTGTATTATAATTTTAATTCCATTATTCATACTATTACTGACACTTTTCCCCTTATTGAAGCATTTTAATTACATTACTATTCTTTCTTTTTTTTCCTGCAAAATTAGGTTTGGATTAGCTAGACTCTACATACTTAAATAAAAATTCTTGGCTTTACTTGTATGTAAGGTGTTTCCTTTTTGCCCATAAACAAAACCTTGACCATAACAGAAGGGAGGAAAGATAACCATGAGGGCCTCTTCGAACTCAGCTCCTAGCAAGGGGCCCAAAGTCACGCTATAAGATCCCTCCTGCTCTTTCTGAGGTATGCCACACGTGTTGCCGGTTGCAAACTGTATTAACAGGAAGTTTGACTGTTATGCTGTGTGTGGTTATTTTCACATCACAGATTTGAGATCTGTCCCAGGAGTCAGGGAGCTTTGCCATTTCCAAGTATTTCCCCTTTAATGGGATGGTGTTTTTTTCGTTAGCTGGGGAGTCAGGCAGGTGATGTCTCCATACCGGCTGTAGGGTAGTGGTGTCTGTGTGCATCACACACTTGACCCTTGATCCCTGTTGAGCATATAATGAAGACTGAATGTAAATAGCAGTGATAGCATGCTTTGCTTATGCCCAGCAGATTTGGCATTAGCTATTCAGATCTTGAAGCAAAGATCCTCCTGTTCAGCTTGTGAGGAAATATGCCCCATGTTCTTTCCTTCACAGCAGCAAGTTTTGTTCTCCTTCTGCCTGATCTCTCTTTTAACAACTTCTGGGAAACAAACAGACCTCTGTTAACTCTCCCTACACTCACGCAAGCTTTTCTTCCGTGACCCAGGTGCTCTTGTCTAGCTGCAGGTTAGGTGGGAGTGCTGCCTGAAGGAGCAAACCTTAGCTCCCAGGCTTGTGCACTGCAGTAGCCATTTATGAGGCTTGTGTGGGAAGGGATCAAGAAGCACTGCATGGTGGCACAGTTCTTCAGCCATGTGCTAGGGAGGACAGGCAGGGAAATGCAGAGAAATAGGTACAGCAAATGCTGCAGAAATTGTAGCAAGATCCCCAAAACTTTTCCAACTCCACTGGCCAAGTTATAGTGTATTACAAACCCTGCTTTGTTCTGAGACCTTCTCCATTAGTCAACTTGTAGTTTCACTTGCTAGCAAAGTTACTGCCAATTTTAGAAGTGTGGCATCTAATGTGCTGTTAGGCCTGAGGCAATAGAGATGAAGTGCTCTGTATCCATGATTCCCCCTGAAGTTTTTCACCTGGGCCATGACCATTTACACCAGCTAATGTTCTCACTCTTGTGTCTCACTCTGTATCTCTGTTATAGGCATTGACATTGACAGGGACCATGCACAGACATACCACTAGCAGCAACCAGGAAGCTGTAATTTTCACAGCATCAAGTCTAGGATACTGGCACAAGTCAGCATTCAAGTGTTTGTGAACCACTTCTTCCTGAAAGCTTCCTTTTTAAAGCCAAGTTGGTCTTACTGTTTCAAATGGATTTATGCTACTGAAAAATGTAGTTCAGTCACACAAACAAGCAACTGGACTGCAACTACTGCTGTTTTTCTGATACACTGTTCCTGTTTTTGAGGCCAGATAGTGCTAACAAGAATTCATTTGCATTATCTACACAGAAATTGCATAATCTGGCATGTTTATTTTCTATAGGAGGAAGTCACTATCTTCTGATGGATGAACCCTCACATGTTTTTGAACGAACCATGATCTTTAATACAAACCATATGACTTGGATGTCACTGAAGATGTCTGGTTTGATGATGCCAAGCAAAAAAAAACCCTAAACAAACCAAAGCAAAACTAAATAAAAAAACAGCTCACACAGTGTCAATGAAACTTAACACATTTATTAAAATTGAATATTACAATAATGTGAATCCTAATTGTACTACTACTGTAAATATTATGTAAGCTCTAGCAAAGGTGTGTTTAGTTCAATGCCAGTTCCCTCTGCCAAGGACAGGGGCTGCAGTGCTATACCACAATCCCTGATGTGTTACTCACTGTAGCTTCTTTGTCCACGAAGAGGCTCTGCCGAGTGGCACCCCCAGCATGCAAGGCCAGCTCTTCCTCTGACATCACCTGATGTTGTCCCCTGCCTGCTCTGCCTGACCTGGACAGCCCTGTCCTACCATCACCAGCATGGCATATTGCATCAAGGAGGAAGGTGGGAGCAGAGTCCTGAGACTGCTTTGGCCACTTTCAGCAATGTTTTCCCCCAAAGGTCAGGCAAACACTCCTCACTGCACTATCACCCCAGTGCATGGTTGTCTATATGGTACCAGACCTCCTCTAGCCAAATAAAAACAGAGAGCCCTGTACATCCGGAAAATCTGTGGCTCCAAGCTTATGCTATAGAGTTTGTCATTACATGGCACAAATCGGTGCCTGATTCTTAGTTAGGGACAAAGCAGGTAAATGCGGAGGATGAGGACACAGAGACCCCTGGCCAGGGCATCCTTCTGAGACATTTGGTGGCTGACATCTACCTGTTCTGTGACTGTGAGTGTCACAACTGGTATCCGCACTGGAATGAATTGTGAACTCTTTACCTCTTTTTGTCCGAGAGCTGTGAAAAAGCAACTTATTCCTCATTTTTTAAGAGAAGGTTGAGTGAAAGGCAGTATGTTAAAGATGTCACTGGAGAGATCATGTGGGTTAAATGGGAGTAGTGCAACAACTACCAAGGTATGAACACCTATGACCACCCTGGTGGCCAGGACTGCACTGATGAATGTAAGAAAGGTTTTGCCAGCAACACTGACTGGTTTACGAAGAGCGGGTACACAGTCTTGGTTAATTTCTGTGCACAGCTCCTTAAGCAGCTTGGATTATTTGCAAAGGACATCAGCATTCCTCACAGTCCCAGTCAGTGGCTTCTTAAATACTAGGCTTTAAATAATGAATTAATGCTGCAAAAGCCATTCAGTGGAAGTTTCCTCTCCTTCCCCATGCACATACAATTCTTCCTTTACCATGTTCTTGCTAGGCGAAGCTAATGCTACAAGATAAAGCAGGCTGTAGATAAACACGTTTATAGAATTGAGGCCTGCACTTTAAAGTCCAGAGATTTCCCTGGTGGATCCTGTGCTTTGAATAAAATGCAAAGTATTTCTAGGCATGACAGTGTAGTTGTCTATTTATCACCAACACTGCAGTGTAAGGCTGTTATCCAACCTGAGGCATGTGGAAAAAAAAGAAAGCAAAAAAGACAACACATCTCTTATTTAGGTGCTGTAACATTTTTTCTCCAGGTTTTAGATTTTTGGTTAGGACACCCTTGGTCCTCAGTGTCAGAAATCCTTTTTGGGTGGTGTGGGTAAGGTAACAGTCCTTAACATTTAACTCAGAAATCAGGGAATGCACCGAAGGAACTCATTGGTGGTACAAGGTTTCCTCTGCAAAGTCTATTTACAAAACATTTACATTTGCTAACTCTCTAGCCCAGGGACTTTCCCAGCAGAGAAATTTCCTGGAAAGAGACAATGTGTTGCAGCACAGCTTCCTGATATCTGGTTCTTCTGGTGTCACAGCTCACATCCAATATACCTCAAGAGTGTAAGCACCCAAGGACACAACTGCTTGACTCCAACACTGGTACTGCTAGAACCAAAGAATCGTTTCACCACAGACCGTCATGTTTTGTTGTTCTCTGCAAGTGCTAAAAGACTTCCTAGTGCAAAACCAAAAGCTCAGCTGGGTCAGTTACTCTCAACCTTGTTGCTGAACTTGCTCTTCTGGAGGAATTCTGGTTTGAGCTGTCTACCCCAGAGTAAATGGAACTGTCACCTTGCCCTGTGGTTGATGAGCTGAGATTACCACAATGCGAACATTACAACTTTGATCTTGCAGGAGGATAAACAAGCTATGGACTCCAATAGCTAGAATAAATAGCTAACCTAAAGACTGGTTTCATATTTGTTCTTTATTCAAATATAGTAGTGCATTCAGGCAATCTCTGCAACAGTTCCCAGAGAAGTAACTACGTAAGACATGGTCTGGTAACTCCTTGTGACAGCAGTTTTAATTTCAGTAAGAATAGAATCAGCTTTTAATTCCTAAGGGCTGAGAGTAATTATTGTTCCTAGTAAATGGTGACTGAAATTTTATTACTTAGGTGCAGCATTTCAAGAGATGTCTGCTTAATAAGAAACAAATCCGTCTGAGTTCTGAAAGTGTTTATAAGTTTTTATTTATTTATAGCCCTAAATTTGTTCCAAATCCCTCAGAACTAACAAGAGGGGGACACACATTGAAGCTCATTCTGTTGCCCACTTTAGCAGGGGGCTCCTGCCTCTGTGGGTACTTGGGACAGACTCTTCCTACCCACCTGCACCCCAGTCCTGTTCTTTTGCACCAGCTCGGTTATCACTTTACAACCTATCAGCGTTCAAGCCTGCAGCTACAGTCTCTGCAATGTTTATCAGAGAGCTGACAAGTTTCTGGTGATTTATAAAGGTGTTTTGAGCTTTAGTCTAGAAAATCTGACTGCAGCTGTGTCTTCCCCACACACCACTGACCCATCTCTGAGAGACCATAACACAAGATAAGTAACTTACAAGGGGGCTCTGAATTGTACCACACTTACCCATGCTCTCAATCTCTCCCCCAACTCACTCCCTCCTTTTTCCTCTTCAGGGTACTCTTTATTTCAAGCCATGTGTTGTGCTTGGGTTAGATACATGAAATGAGAAGCAAAAGCTACAGGCTGTTTGCACAGTACTGAGCCAAACACGGGCTTTTATTGCTGCTCTGCAGTCAAAGTTAGGCATTCTTAGACTTCAGGGGCCAGGCATCAGGGTGTTGCTATCAGATTTCCTACAGAAAATCTGAGGTGAGGCTGTGATTAGCAATAGGTGCAAACTTAGCCCAGAAGCAGGCAGAGCCCATACCTTCCTTGTCACCACCACTTGAACACTCTCCCACGCTTCACCTCTCAACCCACTTCCTCTGTCCCATCCCATCTCTCTGCCCTGGGTTCACTTTGCTCATTCCTTTCCACACGCTGTGTAACACACGCAAGCCACCACTTAAGGAGGTGATACGCTGTGTCACGCTGGCCTCTACAAGTGCCAGCGTCTTCTGATAGACTTGCTAGTGATTTGTGAAACCTGGGCCTCAAAGGTGTTGCAGGCTCACTGAAACGTATCAGAGCAGTATACTGCTTTTGTGTCTTCTTCTCGATTCCCAGAGATTTAAAACCAGCAGCATCTTCCAAAAAGCATGTTTTTACAGGAGTACTAGTACTTATGGCAGGAGACAGTCTCTGGGGAACAAGAGGAATACAGAACAAACAAGAAAATTCCCACAAGCATCCGGCCTTTGTAAAGCTTACTTAGAATAGATGACCTTTCCTAAGCTTTGGAAATGATTTTGTTTGACAGTGGATTGTTTAGCTCTAAGTGTCCACTTGGATTTCAAAGGCTTAGCAGATTTCCACAGAGCATATATAGGCACTGCCACAGCTGCACCTTTGCTTTGATGTTGACTGAGTGACTCAAAGCACACACCTTTAACCAGATAAGCTGTTTCTGCGGAAGGAACCTGAAACCTTCTCTTTGTGCATAACCCACATTCCTAAACTACTCCAATACCTGAGCTTATTTATAAACTTAATCTCAGCTCAGATCATATTCCCCAAGGAAAGAAGAAAAAATAGTGTCTTCTGTCCAAGTTGGGCCCTGACTTTGGCTTTGGCTTCCTGAAAGAGCTCTCAAAAAAACAAACAAAAAAAATCCTGAAGGCAATGGTGTGCAATGACTTAACACACAACAAGATGATGCAAAAGACTGGATGCTTATGAAGAGAAAGCATTAAGATCCTTATCATGGTATACAGAGACTAGGATGAACAAGCAATATACTGGCAGGCACACCATGCCACTGTGCAGGAAGAGGTGAAGTGAGCAAGGTTAATTCACAACTCTGGTAATTCACAGTCTGTCAAATGCTATTTCAGAAGACTTAAAATTTACTGAGCAGGCAAAGTAGATTCATTAGCAACATGACAATAAAACAACAGAATTTATACTGCTCTCGGAGCAAATAAAAATCTGACAACGAGTAATGGAAAGTCAGTATTTAATAAAGGACAACTACTGTCCTCTGAACTATATAGGCATACAGTAGCTACTTACCACAGTAAGTCTGGAGGAGTGTGGCTGGTTAGCCACAATGAGAGTGATTCACCTCAATACCAGTTAACTACACTGAGAGTGATTCACTTCAATATCCAAATCATCTCCAGAGTAAAAACAAAAATGTGCACAGATGATCATTCACAGAATCACAGAACTGTAGAATTATTTGGTTTGGAAGGGACCATCAAAGGTTATACAGTTCCAACCCCCCTGCCATGGGCAGGTACATCTTCCAATAGACCTGGCTCATCAGAGCCAAAACCAGAACCTGGTTTTGAACACTTCCAGGGATGAGGCTTCTACCACCTCTCTGGGGAACTTGCTCCAGTGTTTCAGCTCCTTCACTGTAAAAACTGCTTTCCTTATATCTAGTCTAAATCTATCCTCTTTTAGTTTAAAACCACTTCCCTATTCTGTTGCTGCAGGCCTTAGTAAAATGTCTCTCTAATCTTTATTGCAGCCCCTGTTTAGGTACTGGAAGGTTGCTAGGTCTCCCCAGAGCCTTCTTTTCTCCAAGATAAACAAGCCCAGCTCTCTCAGCCTGTCCTTGTAGGAAAGGTGCTCCAGCCCTCTGATCGTCTTCATGTTCCAAGTCTCCAATATCCTCACTCCCAACAGGTCCATGTCCTTTGTATGCTGGGGACTCCAGTACTGCAGGTGGGATCTCATCAGAGCAGAGCAGAGGGGGAGAATCTCCACCCTCGACCTGCTGGTCATGGTACTTTTGATGCAGCACAGGCTACAGTTGTCTTTCTGGGCTGCAAGCACACACTGCCAGGTCATGTTGAGCTTCTCATCAAACACCTCCAAGTCCTTCTCTTCAGGACTCACTGTTCCTTCCTACACATTCTGCTACTCCTATCTCTTCCCCCATCAACAGAGAAAATGCCATCCACTGGATTATGATCAATGGCTCAGTGTGGTCCACTGAACATTCTGCTACTGATCTTTAGCATCTGCATGCATCATTCATTTAGTAACTATGCTGAACTCATGTATATTAGAAATGCCTAAGATGCAGAAAAAACACCCAGTATTCCAGCAGAACAGAGAGATATGACAGTCCCAGACTTTATCAGCTGTGCCAAAATATTCCTACTGCAGTGGTGGCACAGACTAGTATTGAGTATGCAAAATGTTACCCTGCAACTCACTTAAAAGAGCAGTTGTAAATCAACCACAGGCGAGGATAAGTAATGAAATACAGGAATCACCTAGTAGTAGTTATAAATTTTTATTATTATGAGGTGCTAAAACAATGAATTGTTTTTTGATTTACGATACCGGAAGATACTTCTTTACCACTCAAGAAAAAAAAATCCACTTTATGAAAAGGTAAAAGAACAACCCCTAACAACGTACCTTGTCACTGTAGCTGAAATGAGAAGTATTTCAATTAAAAAAAAAAATCTCTCTTCTTCCTTAAGTTTTTTTTGGGTTTTTTTGTTGGTTTTGTTTCGTTTTTTTTTTTTTTAAGGTAGGTTAGACAAAACTGCTAAATATGCAAGCAGTGAAAGAGGTGAGTTAACTAAACCTTCGCTGTGCCTACCTCCTCACAGCTGTAATGGGAAATCTCGTCTCTATCCTCACCAATGGCCAAGAACATCTAGAAGGAATTATGACTTGATTTGACTGCTTAATGAAAAGAGGGAGAGGTGTAGGAGCCCTTAATTCCATCCCTCCTTATGCTTCACAAAAATACCAAGTGCCCAATCAGCCCCAGGAGCATACAAAGTCCTCACATGCTTCCTCCAGGCACTGCAGGAAGCTTACATCTGCAGCTAGCCTTTGCTGCACTTCTGTGTATCCCTGCATTTGCAGAAGCTCTTTGAGCTTCTGCAGCCGGGACAAGCTATCAATAAAGATACCAGCCTGAAAAGTAGGTCCAATTCTCTTCCCCAGACTCCAATAATGACATGTCCAGGTATGCAAGGTTCCTCTTGATTTCCCTTTTTAACCTGCTGTAAAGAAGATGCAAAAAGACAACTAAACCAAGGCTGGATTATCTTCTAAAGTAACCTTAACTGCTACCTGGAAAAAAGAAATGGGTCAAATTTATCTTTAAAAGATAGCTATTAAAAACACTTCAGAGAAGTATGAATATCTAAAGTACAACAGGGAAAATGTATTGCAGAAATTATTTATTTCATGCCAAATCTTTGACTAGATATTTTAACACACATTGCAAAAATGTATCCAGTACAAGCATAATTTAGAAGACTACAGAGAAAAAAATTTATAATTTGAATTTCAAAACAAGGTGTTATGCATACATACGTGTATCATAAGGCAAGTGAAGATAGTCTATCCATAAGCTGCACTCCGACCGCCTATATTAACACACACTGGAGAATGAGTATCTTCTATCACTAAACCTGTATTTACAAAGGAACTCCCTTATCTTCCAGACACCCCTACAGAAATATAAGCTATTTCTATAAAAATACTTAAGTTTCTACAGTGGTAACTAAGCTGTCACTCTGAAACTTATAATTCACAGGAATATGTCACATATAACATTATCCTTAAGAAATAACCGAAGTTCCATATTATTATTGCCTGCCAATTACAACTAAAACACACATACACAAAAGCAAGCTGAGGAAGACATTCCAGTGCATTTTAATGGAACAAAGAATAAACCTGATTGGGTTTGCCATATGACTAAAATGGAAGATGCCAAATATAATCAATATAGTCAATGACAGCATTTAATGTATTAGAAAGGGATCTAGTTCAAGGTGCTTTTTTGCTAGCAATGCTGAGTTTCTGTAAATGTAATCAAATGGTGTAGGAGTGTCTCAGCTTCAGATTAGACTACTTAGTTTGAGGCACAGCTAGTATTACAGAACTGCCATAAAGCAGTACATATTCCTGCAGAGCCTATTAGGGAAGAGGAATGTAAAAGTTTCAGAAAGTTTACAAGATTCATAAATAAATTACTCTGAAAGAAAATTTAATAATTTACTGAATTTTAAAGAAAAATTGCTGGAGACAATATATACCCTAAGTAGTATTTTTGTTAATAATTAAGATGTATATATTTGTCTGTAATTATAGGCCTGATTTCTTTAAGAAGCCCCATAATAAGTTTTCCTTCATAAAGTGATCTCTATTTGTATTGTAAATGCCCACCAGATTGCAAGTAATTACAACAATAATAAAACTTTGAAGAAAATATTGTATTTTTCCTGTAACATTTAAAGTATTTGAAGATTAATTTAATAAAATATAAACCATGATAATTACAGAAAATCAGAGTAATCACTTTTTAAATACTTCAGATATAAAAATTATTGACATGGTTATGTTTTAAAATAGCAAGAATAAATACTGAAAAGATAGCAGCTTTCTGCTACTTCCATTAATACTGTTAATGACTATTTTACAAGTGCTTGATTGCAAAATAAAGGCAGATTATATACCATGCTTTTTCCAGTAGTGTAAGTTACAGCAGTATAAAGTTTGTTGTTTCTTAACATGCTATCATACCTAAATAATAAAATATATTACAGTTTGCCCAAAGCATCACTATTAGCACAGACTAGAATTTGCATATCCTTCACTTTCCCTCACAAAAAGACTCACTCACTTCACAGCTAAGGGATGCACCTTTCTTAAGAAGAGTGCACAGGACTCATTTCCCAGTACAGATATTTGTATCTTTAAATGCCTGAAAGAACTAAAAATTCAGTAGGAGCAGTAAATTTGACTAGAGATTTTTGCTATCTATACTTTTTACAAAATCAACACTGAATCAGTATTAAAGTACTGACTGTTTTCATTCCCACTTTTCAAAGTTCATTACAACAAGCATGGATACTTTCCACTGGTTTAAATCTTTGACATTAAAACATTCAAACACTTGCACTTAACTTCGGTGGGCTTTTTGGTGTTTTGTGTTGCTTTTGGTGCTCACAAATGAATTATGATGAAATGTAAGTACACCCTAACTGCTCAATAAATCGAACAGAGAAATAATAAATAGAGAACGTGACATTCCTTAGCTGCAAATAAATACAATTATATACTGACATAATATATGTGCCAACATGTTTAGTTCCCTAAAATACAGTTTGCAAGGCAGTTACATTTTAAATCATGTAATCTGGAACATCAAATACAATGCAAGAACACTATTAGCCTACAGTATATTCACTGCTTAAACATACCAAAGCTAGTTTTAAATTATTTTCGTTGTGGTGCTGTTAGGATTAGAGCTATAGTAGCAAAGAATTTGTCAAGAGTTGCCACAATCTGGCTGAGAATCATCACAGAATCATAGAAGGGTTTGGGTTAGAAGTGACTTTTAAAGATTATCTAGTTCCAACCATGGGCAGGGACAATTTCAACAAGATCAGGTTGCTCAGAGCCCCATCAAGTTGCACATAGCCCCCAGGTTCTGCATTATTTGCACTACCAGTAACCAAACTAGTTTAAAAGTAGCCCAAGCACACAGCAAATGCTGTGCAGGCATATCCCTTATTTCTACAGTGTTCTTTCAAGTTGTACTCTCTATTTCTTTGTTCGAAGTCTTCCTAATTTACTCACAGGAACTCATACTAATTTTCTAAACACACTTAAGATTAATTTGCCTAAAAATTGCATATAATTAGGGCAAGAGTAACTGTTGGTCAGCAACTATCAACTCCTTACTTAAACAGTCAGTGTATCTGGGGAGCACATTACATCAGAAATCTCCAAGCACAATCCAAAGAACTTTTGAGAGACTTTCAGAGCTCAAAGCAGCCATTGGTAACTCCATCACTCCACTGCAACATCAAAAAAAGGTCACTGCATTCCCACCTCAATAAAGTCAGCCTTTCTGTTAGCAACCGAAATCCCACTGCCATTAAACTTGTACATTCAACTCCCTAAATTACTGTATCCCAATGAAAACTGCACAGAGGACTTAACACCAAGGACTAGTTAGCTTTCATGTATAAAATCTGTAAAAAGTTTCCACTGAAAATTCTGTTTGTAGCCATTCCACTGATTTTCTGAGAGGGGAAAAATACCCCAAACAAACCAGGCCCAAGAAAGCCTGATCCAATTCTCTGAAGTCAGCAGGGGCTAGGTAAGGATACTTCACAAGAACTCGGAATAACAAACATTCCTTCTATAATTTTTCAATTAGCACTGAATTAGATCCCTTTGTAGTGACAATTTCAAGAGTTAAACAAAGAACCTGAACCTTATTTCATCCAAAGATTTTTTTTACAAATAAACTTTCTGGCAATTAAACGAGACACAAGTTTTAAAAATAGAAATATCAAGTCTAAGAACATTCATGTGGATGAAAGTCCATGAATATATATAATCCCCTTCACATAAGGCTGAATTCAGAATAGACCTAAATTAAATTAAATAGGTGCTAACATAAAATTGCTAAAGAACAATCTGAATAAAAAGAGTCTCGTTTTCTTAACTACAAGTCCCTGATACCACTGTACGATTTTGATCAAGCTTTTACAGTATAAAAAATACCAAAACTAAGAAAATGTCCTTTTACAGGTAATCTGGAAATTGTATACCCTTGAATACATGTGGACGTGGCTGTCATTCAGTGTATTCACCTAAAAAAGGAACTGACGATTACTTCATGTCAGCTAATTTATTAATATAAGTATTTCTATACAAATAGAGTATTTTTTTCTCCTTCATAATAACAATTAAATGTTTTAAAACAGGCAGAACAATATATTACACATATCACTACTGTTAGAACACATGATCTACTAAATCACAAGAGGTAGTTAGATCCCCATTAACAATTACTTCAGAAACAGACTACTTTTAAAAATCAGTAGAACACCTCATTCATAAAAAATTTCTTTTCACAAGAACTCATTCCTAACTGTTTTAATGGATGTCTGTTTTTTAAGCATGATAAAGAACTTAAAATAAAAACATGTTCTCTTTCAGTTTTCAACATAACTTTGCAATAAGAATGGAAGAAAATCCCCAAGTGGTAAAGACTTAAGACAAACTGCAATAATACAACACTTTAAATAAAGCAAATTTCCAAAGACATAATGAATTTGATCACATCTTTTACCCTATGATTACAGTTGAAAATTCTTTCAACTAACTACACTTTAAAAATCTACACCAATGAAATTCATGTGAAGTTTTTTTACACTGTTAGTAATTGGCATTTTTGAATGGCATTCAAATGAATAAGCATTGTTCTTTTTTCAACAAGTTACTGCAAAATACAGGCACCTTAAAAACAGATACATAATGTAATCAGGGTATTTGGGACATTAAAAGTATTTACCATTAT
Source organism: Melopsittacus undulatus (assembly GCF_012275295.1). Taxonomy (NCBI): domain Eukaryota; kingdom Metazoa; phylum Chordata; class Aves; order Psittaciformes; family Psittaculidae; genus Melopsittacus; species Melopsittacus undulatus. The sequence continues at coordinate 13,006,302 of NC_047557.1, forward strand.
CCAGTCATGCTATGTATTTCCCTTCATTTAAAGGAATATGCTACAATTTGAAGCCGTGCCCGAGTTGTGTGCAAATTATAAAGTTTCAGCATTTAAATCAATTTTCACATTATATTTCTTTTACAGTTACAAAAATGCTAGTGTGCCAAAATTTTCAACCATTACAACTGCAAATATCTTAAATCAATTTATATCTTTGATAATGTATTCCTGCTATTGCACATATGCTCATATGACAATGAAAACTATGGTCAGTCGATTTCAAATATTTACACATGCTAAAATTATTTATCTGCATATAATGTTGGAAAAGAAAAAATACATCCTTTCTTGACCAATACAGCTTGCTTCAAAATTTATGCCACCAAATTTCATAGAATCATAAAACATCAGGCTGGAAGGGACTGCAAGGATCATCTGGTCTCACCTTTCCTGGCAAAACACACTCTAGACAGGGTCCCAGCATCCTGTCTGGCTAAATCTTAAAGGTGTCCCATGCCAGGAAATCCACCACTTCCCTGGGGAGGTTACTCCAATGACTGTTCTCACTGAATTTTTTTTTCTTCCCAAGAGTAACTTGTGCCCACTAATCTTCATCTTTTCCATGTGACTCCATGTAGAAAGGGAATCTCCATCTTCTTTGCAGCCACCCTTTAAATACTGAAACATGTAGTTTCTGACTTCGTGAAGACAGCCTGCCTTTCAATCTTTCTACTTAAACATGGTCTGCTACATGACCTGGGAGTGCTGACCGATGGCCGGCTGAACATGAGTCAGCTTGTGCCCAGGCAGCCAAGAAGGCGAGCATCATCCTGGTCTGTATCAGCAATAGTGTGGCCAGCAGAACCAGGGCAGCAATCATATCCCTGAACTCAGCACTGATAAGGCTGTACCTTGAATCCTGTGTTCAGTTCTGGGCCCCTCACTACAAGAGAGACATTGAGGTGGTGGAGTAGGTCCAGAGAAGAGCAACAGAGCTGGTGCTGGAGCACAAGTCTGATGAGGAGCAGCTGAGGGAACTGCAGGGGTTTAGTCTGGAGAAGAGAAAGCTCAGGGGGGATCTCATCCCTCTCTACAGCTACCTGAAAGGAGGTTGTAGTGAGGTGGGGGTCAGTCTCTTCTCCCAAGTAACAAGCAGCAGGACAAGAGGAAATGGTCTCAAGCTGCACAAGAGGAGGTTTAGATTGGATATTAGGAAAAAATTCTTCACAGTGCAGGTAATCAGCCATTGGAAAAGGCTTCCCAGAAAAGCTGAAGTGTTCAAAAACCACATAAATGAGGCCCTCAATGACACAATATAGTGACGGTCTTGGCGGTCCTGGGTAATGGTTGGACTTGATGATCTTAAAAGGTCTTTTCCAACCTAGTTGATTCTATGATTCTATTATTCAAAGACCACTGAAACCAAAAGAAACCTTAATTTCATTCTGTAGATTTTGGACTAGGCATTAAGTTGTAATAAAAAAAATATAGAAAGTGTTTATTAAAGTAATTGACAAATCCGCACTCTGGATGCATTAAAATGCTCATACAGCATCTGTTAAAATACAAAAAGATTCCTTCCAAAAAATCGTTTTCCTAAAACTGAAAATGTTAAAGCAAGTTGAGCCCCAGGTATATTTATGAAGTTTACACTCTTTTAACTTAATTATTATTTTTCTCTTTTTGGTCATGACACAAAAGCCCACACTGATGGACAACAATATCTGCAACAGAAGAAGCACATTCTTGTCATATACAGATGCATTTCCAAATTAGTTGTTCCTTCATATTCATTTTTTAAAGAAATATTATCTTCTCTGGTTCAGTGATATATCATAAAAACAGTATTTTTTAAGCAATGAGCAGGGAATAACTTCCACTGAATTTTCTTCAGCTTTGAGGAGTTTAGACATCATCAAATATTTTGCTTCGAGACATCGACAGGTATCTTCCACCAGGCTGGTACCTGCAGAATCAATTTTAAATATGAGAAAGTATCAAGGGAAATAGAAAAATAAAGACCCAAGAAATCATGTAATTCTCACTGAATTCTTTCTCCTTCACTCTCAATGAATTATATGATCTGAAGCTCTACTGAATTACTGTTTCCGTGAGAATTTCATAGGCAGTCATTAAGTTAGATCTCATGTGACCAAAAAAAGCAGTGATATGAATACTGGGAGTCTTACAGAACTTTGTTTCTTCATACAAAGAAAAGAAGTTGATGTTTTTGTTGAACATAACCTTTTCCTAAAAAACCAAACCAAATCAAACCAAACCAACAAACCCCCAAAACAAACCAACCAAAAACCTAAAACCTACAAAAACCCCCAAAACAACCCCCCGTACCCCAAATCACCAAAACCCAAAGGAAAAAGCCAACCAACCAACAGCAAAACTCCAAGCAAAGAAAAACCCCCAAACCAAACAACAGCATCCAAAAGTAGTTTGGGTGATTAACAGTACATCTCGGTGGTATTCCTAGGAGAAATAGTTTCAAAGATAATGAGAACAAACAGCTGCACTCTTAGCAGGAAAAAAGCCTCACAAACTGTTGGTCAAATCTATTTTAAAAGCATTTTAAAAGTACATACAACTCTCAGTGAAAGCACAATGTACTTCCTCTCTGCAGTACTTCCCAAAACCTGAATAGACTTAGTGCCAGAAGCTAGTGTTCCTAATGCTCTTACTGTCCTAGAACACTTGTAACTACCACAGGAGTTATAGTTTGAAAAAAAAAAAAATCAATGTTGCTATAATGAGCTATTTTTAAGTGAATTGAAATGTCATATGCAATTATTCTTGATTTATTACCTCTATGAAATCAATGCAGGTTACTAAAAAAGAACTGAACTAAGCTCTGTGGCTCCAGATTTTCTTAAGAAAAAAATATTTCAGAATGTTCCACTCTGCAAAATCTGTATAGGTGCCAGAAGACTTCAGATACTGTACCTGAAAAACATTGGCTCCGAAAGAATTATATATGTATATTCCTATTTTTGTAGACTATTACCCCTTTCACACTGTACAGATATCAACAACTGACCAAACGTTAGGCTAGCTCTTTGAATTCTTGTGCTTAAAAAGAACCAGCTTTTGAAATGTGGTGACACTGGACTAGACAAGTTAGTTGATGATGTAAACTAACATTGCTGATGTGATCTGAAGAACTGGCATTGTCATTTAATAGCGTGGTTTTGGCATTTATTTTTTGACATTATGAGTCAACTGAAACCATTCATGATTTTTTTAATTGGACCGGGCATGCTAGTTTTGCTAAAAATAATGTAAAGTCCAACTTTTATATAGGAATTTAAAATTATTTATCATTAAATGATTCTACATTATAACTACCTAGATAAAAAAGCACCCATAAAATGTATTATTTGTTTCTTAAATATGAGCAGAGCTTAGCAGTCACGAAAAATACTCTATGGCATGACTAAGGAAATTTGCTGTTGCAGCCACCACCACCGAATCACAGAATTCTCTGTTACAGGCAGAGCTACTCTGTTCAGCTGGGAACTTTATGTTCAGTAATTTCAGATTTAGTTCACTCCAGTCATTCCAAGATCTGATCCTCAGATGTGTTACTGAAACTACTGGTCTTGTAATATTCAGTTTTCTTTCTTGCAGCCCTTTATGATAGTTTTTATACATGGAAATCAAAAGAACTTTCTAAAGTCTTCTAGGAAATTAGAGAAAACCTTGTATTGTTCAGGTTGTTCTCCAGGTTTCTGGTTTTATATGAAGTATATGCATATATGCAGGTTTTTTTTTCAGATTACGCCAACATATAAAATTATATTTAACTCAAATTCCACAGAGACATTTCTAAAAAATATGAAAAAGCTTCAGGTTTCAACTAGTTTTAAAACAGTCACCGAATCATGGGGGAGAAGGAAGAAAGGAAAAGAACTAGGTAAAGTGGTAATCTTTGTTTACAAAACCTACTAGGAAACCATCTGATACAGGTGTCATAAGTCAGAATATATTGTAAATAAGAGAGAAGATTCCTCACCTTCCAGAGTCTGATTCAAGAGGGTCATCATTAATTGAGTCTGCATTAAAATCCAAAGGTTCTGCATCCTGAAGAAGTTCTATTCTATCTCTTTCAGTCCTACCATTTGATCGGGTATACTTTGATAGAGCTGAACAGGTAAAAGAAAGGAAAGACACTCATTTGCTCTATGAACACCTTACAGAATGTGAAGTCATCAAACTTTAAATACCAGAATAATAAATTGCTACTAAGTCATCCAAAGTTTAGCTATGATGATTTAGAGTAGATTAGATATTAAACTAACCAACTATATGCTCAGATTCATTGTATTCAAATTCATTTTGTATGTCCATGGAAACTACAATTATCATTTTGTCCATCAGGTAAGATGAGATCTACTTTGCAAAGAATGGGCTGATGCCAACCTCATGAAGTTTAACCATGCCAAGTGGAAGATCCTACACCTGGATCAGAGCAATCCCAGGCACAGCTACAGGTTGGGCAGAGAAGAGATTCAGAGCAGCCCAAGGAGAAGGACTTAGGGGTGTTGCTCAATCAGAAAATTAACGTGAGCCAGCTTCAGTGTGTGCTCACAGCCCAGAAAGCCAACCATATTCTGGGCTGCATCAAAAGCAGCACGACCAGCAGGTCAAAGGAGGTGATCCTGCCCCTCTATTCTGCTCTCATGAGACCTCACCTGGAGAATTGTGTGCAGTTCTGGTGTCCTCAACATAAAAAGGACATGGAACTGTTGGAACAAGTCCAGAGGAGGCCACGAGGATGATCAGGGGACTGGAGCACCTCCCGTATGAAGACAGGCTGAGAAAGTTGGGGCTGTTCAGCCTGGAGAAGAGAAGGCTGCGTGGAGACCTCAGAGCAGCCTCCCAGTATCTGAAGGGGGCCTATAAGGATGCTGGGAATAGCCTCTTCATTAGGGACTGTAGTGATAGGACAAGGGGCTATGGGTTAAAACTTAAACAGGGGAAGTTTAGATTGGATATAAGGAGGAAGTTATTTACTGTGAGGGTGCTGAGGCACTGGAATAGATTTCCCAGGGAAGTTGTGAATGCTCCATCCTTGGCAGTGTTCAAGGCCAGGTTGGACAGAGCCTTGGGTGACATGATTTAGTGCGAGGTGTCCCTGCCCATGGCAGGGGGGTTGGAACTAGATGATCTTAAGATCCTTTCCAACCTTAGCTATTCTATGATTCTATAAGAATGAAAAAAAAAAATTATATGCAAACTTTACTTTTAAATTAGATGGATGAACAATCAACCATTCATCTTCCCAACCTCCCACTTTAATTAAGACACCTGAAGGGTTGGGTTTTTTGGTTTTTTGTTTTGGTTTTTTTTAAAGAGGCAATCTTATGAACTAATGAAATACAGTGTTTTTGCAGTTCACTCGGCCACTTTCATTAGGCCAGTACCTACAGTTTGTTTCAATATTGAAATGCTACATATTCCTTTAGTTACATTAAAGTATAGAATATACTAATAATTTAATGTAATCTCACAGTTAGGCTACCTCTGAAAATATGAATTTGCAACTCTGTAAAGAGGAGGAGAGATCTACCAGTATGTTCAGAGCTTGCTTTCTCCTCCATCTTTTCTCTTCTTTTTTTTAAATTTCATTTCTTATTTGTCATTAGCTTACAAAAGCACATAAAATACATAAAAAAACGTTAAGACTGTGACAAATAAACTGTTTGGAAGAATGGAGCACCCACAAAAAATGTTTTGTGCTAACAGACATTATTAAATGAATATGTATACACTCATGTGATATGTTACTTATTTTACATTCATTGGCCATGTATCTGATCATTTAATTATTCCCATCTGAAAAATTAATTCGCAACTACAAGAGCTAAATTTAATATTTAAAATTGCAAAATTCAAGATATATCCTAAATATAACCTCTTTGTTGACAGCTGCTACTCTCATTGCAGCCATTTTATGCCCCATAAGAAGACCAAGTTGTTGAAACCAGCCAGAATCTCCAACCTCAACTAGAGGGAGTACAGAATATGGGAAGAAACGCAGCACTCTTTTCAGATGGCTTTAACAGGCAAGATGACACTGTGCCAATGAAAGGAATATATTAGCACATCAATTAAGACAAAAAGGAACATATATGAAGCTACTCACACAGCCAGTGTGGTGCAGGCAAGATACTAGAATAATAAACCAAATTAGACTCCCCACAAACCCTATAAAGCTTACGTCTATTGGCATTGGCCTCTGAGAAACTGGATTCTTTTTGGTCTGTGTGAACAACTCTGTTTCTAGTGGAATCATCTCTATTTCCATATCGCTCTTTCCACTCCTGGAAAAAAATGATAAAATAAGGAAATGTGTGTGGCAAGGAAAAAGCAACACAACAAAAGCCTATGGAGGATCAAGATATATTCCAGATCTGCAATGTAGAGCTAATTGGTCAATTACATCAGACTATGAAAGCAACACTTTAAAAGTGTTCCTGTTCAGTATCTTCTTACAGAGAGAATTTTGGTATGTATTTTAAACTCAATATAGCTCTTCACTAAACCAGTTACTGTAATAGTTCTTTAGAAAAAAGGCTTGCAGAAAACAAACTACATATTAAATCTGCATTCAAAGTTCACTACACTGCTTCAAATTATGGTGGGAGGGTTGCTTTTTTAAAGTTCTACTCCCATCTAGTGGCAGAATGGAAAAATAAACACAAGCAGCACAAAAATATTTGGACAAGCCATGTTTACTTAGCTTGTTCTGTTGTGTTTCTATTCCATCATGTTTTAGTATGAAAACATTTTAGTATCAAGTGTAATATTAAAGAACAAGACATCTCATACTTTTATTAGGAAACAACTTCATGTCTCAACAGAAACTTTTCCTCCAAAGCAACTTTTCCAGAAAATTGCCCCAATAACTTTCAGTTTCATATCTAGATCCCAGATTATGGGCTGGTAGGAACTCTATACTCGAAGTTAGTTGTGTTAATTTATGCCATGTTAGTTCTAAGCTGCAGAAGGATCAAGCATTTAATCATGATCCAGTAAAAGATAATAGTCTCAAAAGCCCGAAGAGTTTCAAAAAATAAAGCACTACAGTATTCAATGTAAACTTAAAAAACAGGTAACATCTGAAACTGAGTTCGCTGTTGAACCAAAATTGTTTCTTAATGTCAGATCATTTCAGTGTATACTAAATGCGGCATGCCTTTGCTACTATTTCATTTAACAGTAAGTTTGAATTCTAAAATTATGAGATGGGAAGATGAGAAGAAAGGCTTGTCTGTCCTGGTTGTACTGGCTGTCATCCAGAATTAAAGTATTCTTGAGCATGAAAAGCCAAAAGGTTTTAGTCCCAGTATTATCCTACCTTTCTGCAGATAACATTTTTCCCTTCCTTTAGTCCATTGATTTTTTACATGCATCTTTTGATTTATCTCTTCACGACTTTTTATACTAAATTCCTAATGTTATAAACAAATGGAAAATTAAAGCCATAGTTAACTGACACTCCTTAAAATGAAGCTTCCTGAATTATTTTTCTCCAGATTGACTGCCTTCATAGATTTTTCAATTCAGTATGCACTGAAAGTCTGATTTGAATCAAACATTCTGTTTGTTACCCTGTGATAAAAGTATTGATTTTGTCTTAAATGTAATTCCCTCCACTGAAAACAAGCAAACAAACAAAAATCTGTGTCAATTATTTTCCAAAGGGCATACAAAGCAACAGGTATGTTTGGGAGGAGTATACAGTCCCTATTTCAGTGAACATGATGACAGTGCAACTGCAGTTATTTCAAACAGAGCAGTATCAATATAAGAGACTGATAATAAGCCATTTCAGATTATTCTGCATCCTAGAAATCAGGATAATTTTTAATGTTTATTATACCCATTGGCATACACTGCTCTCACAGCACAGTAACAAAAGTGCCCAAGTAGTGTGACCAGAGTAATTCTCTTATCCTTTAAAACTAAAATGTAAATTATCACCCCCCATTCCTAGCCAAGACTACTCTCTAAGATTAAACTGATTCCATCAATTACTGGGAACTTACATTTTTGTGAAATAGAACATGCTGAATTAAACAGCAATGGCAAATCCTATTAGGTATTGCAGTATATTAATATTGTAATTAGCTAAAACAATCTCATACCCTTCTTCTGTTTTCACCTTCTTCCTGCCTTTGACGTTTTCTTTTCTCTATATAAGAAAAAAAAAAAGAACCAGCTGAGCTCCACACAAGAAAAATCATTACCGATATTTTTTAATAAACAGTGAAACCCCAAAGTTAACTTGCTAAGATTCTTACTTATATAGAAATAAGTAGCTCATACAATTAAATGGAGACAAAAGACAAAGCTGCTTGTCTGTCATTATGGAGTTTCCTGTTAGAATTAGTCGTGATGGTATCCTGGGTCAAGGCATGACAGGTGGATACTAGCTAACAAAAAAAAAAGTAGTTGGAAAAAGTATGATGTTAAGAACAAACTTGAGCATTATCAAATCAAAATCTTGCTGAAGTTCGGTGAGGCCCAAAGTATGACCCAAATAGTTTGTGTCTGTATCTACTATTCAGCTGTAAATGTAACATCCCAGCATCAAAGAATAACGTTTAAGGGGAGACATGCATCTCTCTCAAAAAGAAAAAAACAAAACAAAACCCAAATCCACGAATAAACCTACTCTAAGAAAATCTAGGGTTTTTTTGTAAACTGTGAAAGAAGTATAAAATTATTCCACAATATAAAATTGTATCCAAAGATTTTATTTCTAAACATAGCTTTTAACAACTTTCACAAAACACTTTCAATAAGAATTACATTAAAAATAAAAAGCTTTCAAAACCAGCAGATAATTATAGCTCTACAGAACAACACATTTTCTGTGATAAGACACAGTTAGGTGAAACCACAAAAAAATTGTAAAGGAGATGACAGCGTTTGGGCAGCTCAATTAACATACTACACAAAGCAAGATTAAAATGAGTTTGTGCAACATTTCAGGTTGTTTCATGCAACAACATAGTGCACTTCGTAGGAATACTAGGATAGACGATCCAACTTACCTCTTCTGATTAGCTCTTTCCCTTCATCAATCAAATCAGAGGTCATTTCGTTATCCCCCATGAACTGCTGAAATCCCAAGAGATTCAAACAACGAGTTCCTAAACTGGTAAAGCAGGAGAAGCAATTTTGTTTGTTAACTTACAATGAATAGAGATATTACAACGCAAAATGTAAAACAAATTACTCAGAAATCTATAAACAATTCAAGTCATAAAGCAATATAGAAGACACATTATTATACTGAGAAATCAGAAAATTCACAACAGTGACATGTTCCTATATCCAACTGAAAGTGATTAAATACTCCTATTCAAATCAAGGAATAACACTGTCTATAGTCTTGAGAGTAGTGATTTAAGATAAGACAATTGCTTGAAATGTTCTCAGATATAACAAAATTCATACCTATATCTCATTGACTCTTCTTTGTCAGAACACAATTACTACAAAAATTCTGCCTATTAAGATATCTGTGGCTTTGAAATAGTAGTAACAGGAAAGCCACCTTCATCTCAGGTTTCACTCAGGAGAAACATGTGGCATGTTCTTCTGCTGCAGGGATGCTGGCTGAATACACATTAGGCAGCAGTCAGATAAAAAGCTTGCTCCATTTTTTTTAACATAGTCCTTGAATTAAGACAGCATTCACCTTTTCAACTTCACACTTGAGAACACAACTGCTGGTTTTGTTGTTTTTCTCCAAACTGGTGCAGCAATATCATGTCAAAGTTGGCTTCATTGTATATGCTGAAACGCTTTTTTTTCCCTATACTATCTGAACTTTAAGACTGCTGCACTAAACAGCTTTCCTTGATAGATTTTACTTAGTGTTCTGCATGCATCTGAATTATTAGAGGGCGGAAAAGTCCTCGCAAAGCAAGATCCTCTCCTCAGTTTCTTCTCTTCCTTTTCACTGTGGTATTCAAGACCCAGGCTCATGGACAACAAGTCACACAAATTATTTTCTTGTTGTTGGCTTCGCCGTTTTTTGGGGGGCTTTTTTGCTTGTTGGGGCTTTTTTCACTCCACCACTATTTTTGTACTCTAACCTAAAAGTAAGCATGCAAAAATAAGGACACGATCCTTGTTGTCTTATTATATATGGATGCATACAGGTTTTTATGGACAGATCAAGGCATTTTACTACAATCTATATGAGTCACCAAAATTTAGGAAGCGAACATAAACATAGCTGGGCAAACCTAAAGTATCTCAACCATTACAGAGCTCAAAAGCAAACATTTTGAAATGTAAGGATAAGGCAAACATATAATACATACAACAGTATTTTCTGTAACTACCCTTACAGCTGCCAAGACATTGTGCCTTAGGGAAACAAGATCAAATGATTTAAACCATTATACTTTCAAACTGAAGTCTGGTATGGATCAGAAAATCACCATACCAATGAGAAAGTTTATTAAGTACAGTTTCAGCTAATGCTTCTTAATATATTAGAAAACCTTGCTGAAAACATAGTTTCCTCATGGTAGTTTCAATCTCAAAAGCAGAATCTAAATGTCTGCAGGCTCCAAAGTTTGAACAGATCTGACCTCAAAATCTAGGAATGAAGTTTAATGGGGAAAAAGCCCCCACAACTCAGTTATGAGTTAATATAATAAATATTCTTGAAACGTGTACATTTCACATATATAAATAGGTAGGCATTGGTTTAGGTTTTGCATTTTTTTATTATTTCATAACTCAAATGCTGGAAAAGGAGAAGAGACTATCTCACCGATCACTGAAACTAATATTCTTAATGTAAAGAAATACAGAGGATCTATCTAGCATATTACTTACCTGAAGTATGTGGCAATACAGAGAATGACAACAAGCATTGGGTAATATATATAAAATCCATCTGCAATGAAGGACAGCACTCTCATGGATCCCATTATCTGGAAAAAAAATTCCAAGAACAAGCTATAATCAACTATTTTCTACATGTATCCGTAAAGATTGTCCCATCTTACTGTTTTTAGTCCACAACATACAAACACACAATCCCTTACACTTACTGAAAATCAGTCAATATCATTATCACAGATCTGTTTCACTTAATCCAGAATAAGCAGATATAAAGGCTGCCTCTAGCAGTGTATCCACTTCAAGGTTTCCAAGATGCTTGATCTTGTCTCACCTAATCCAGAACCAGTTCAAATCTGGTGGATCTTTTTTCATCTGTTGTGAAAGTAATCTCTGGGCAACACTAAGAATCCACTTGCTAACAACAAAGATGTGAGATGTAACCTGCTGTCCTGTGGAAACTGTGGTTCAGTTATCCCAAACTCACTGTTTTTAGCGGCAAGTTAGGTTCACTTCTAGTCTATAAAAATGCCCCATAGGCTGAAACCAGAGGAAGCTAAAGCTCTGAAGAAGTGAAGAACCGTCTGAACTCTTCACAGTAACACTTTACTTTCTTAGGATAAAGAGACCTAAACAGAAAAATTGAACTACTGATTACTCCTAGCAGTCATTACTGAACTATAAGTAAGTATGTCTACCTGTGTAATAGTAATTAAAGTATTTTAATATCTGAATCTTAATATAAGAAATATTTTAAAATATTGTGCCTATTTTCCAAAACATATAGATGGCTCAAACCCACATTTTCTGTACTTACAGATGTATAAGCAGTTGGCTGAGTATTTTTGTGAGAGATTGTTGCATCCATGTGGGTCAAGCCCAAAAAGTTCAAGCATAATGGTGGAGTAAGACGGCAAAATAACCTGCACAAATACAAGAAGCAACAGCATTTAAAACAATTTATTGCACTAACGATATTCACAAATTATAACTTGATATTTCACAGAATAATGATGATCATTAGGACTTATACCTATATGTTTATAAATGAAAGAACATAAATTAAACTTTCATGGACACCTTCAATTTAGTATCTGACAGAAAATTTGCAAAATATATGCCACATACTCACATGCCACTGAAAAGAAGACTATACGCATCTGTCTGATGATGTGAAGCTAAGTAATAATAGTTAAATACACGGATCCTGAAGACAGTAGAGTAAACACAGATACTTAAGAAAAAGATGGTAAGAAAACAGGCCATCTGGGAAAAAAAAATATAAAAGTCACTTGGGTGCAGAACTCTACTAAAGGTTTTAATGTATTCAGTACATAGTCCATGCAGGCAATAGGTTGACTGCAGTCTAATTTTTTATTTTGAGATGGGACTACAACACCAGCTCTCACCTCCTCAAGAAACTTCAGGAGATTTTTTCATCAATTTAAATTAAGAATTATACTTGTAACATCCTGCATTTCATATAATGACAACTGACCCTAGAAATATTAATTCTACTTCTTGTTATGTAAATGAAATTGCTGTAATTACCTTGATAATTACTATGACTAATTTGGCATTTCTTCCCACAAAAAGGGATAAAGATGAGTGTTTTCAATTCAACATATATTGTTAGTACACTAGAATTTTTCAGCTCAGTTCCTTTACTGACAAATTTGTATATATGTATGTTAGCTACAGCTGAGGCTGTATTTCTGGTCAGCAGCAAATTCCTGGTTAGGAAAGACAGGTCACACATGGCTGATTAAACACAAAGCTTCAAGTTAAGGTTTCACAGATCACTCTACACATGACATTCAGCTCAACAGGGTCACACCCTCATCCTGCATTGGAGAGTTTTAAGAAAGTGGCAAAAAGCTGACTCACTCCACAGAAACAATGTTTGGTGTTACATGTTTTAGAGACCTCCTGAGAGTTGACAGATTATTTAGAGGCTTATTTTTAAATAAATCTGGTCTAATGTTGTGGTAACAGATTACCTGAAAGATTTTTACTGAGTGATTATTTCAAACTTACCTCTATGTATATATAATTATATGTCTTTTCTGCCAGCTGTATGAAAACTGCAAACAGTGATAAAACTGGTTTTGTGCTGAAAAAAGTGCACTCTGACCACACAACAATAACAGAGAATGTGGCCAGAACAACAGCAAGCACCCTGTAAAACCATGGTCGTAGAAGGCATTCCCAGTACCACTCTGGAAAAAAACAACATACATACAATCAGAAAGGGTTAACGAAAATTACACAACCAGAAACTGAACTCCCTCACAAAAAATGTCACAAACTTCTTGGACACACGCCTTTAAAATGAAGACCAGAATCTATGGGGTCACACACTTAATTTTAGGGGTCTTCTGAAGCTGAGAGATCTGGCTCAGCCCTAAATAATCATACACAAAACAGGAGAAAACAGGGTGGAATCTAGGAGGCAAATTTTGCAAATGGACTGGGGAGAGTGAGGTGTGCAGAGCAGAACTCTTCACGTTTGGCACAGATACAATAAGTGATCCACATTTTGTTTGCTCATGTGTTACTCTCTCGGAAAAAAAGCTAGGCTTTAAAAATAATACTGTCCTACCTGAAACAAGGGGAACACAAAATCACAAAATGGAACTTATAAACCTTTAGAATCAGTTTTAAGCAATGTTAAGTTCAATGGCTTTGTAACAGTAGCAGTGGAAAATTACTGAGGTGCATAATACATAGAAAAAATAGAGTACAGATAGAGAACATACTGGCACAAGATAAATCGGTATAGTTGATGTGGTCTTAAGAAAAACAGTCTAGAAAAACAGGATGCAGGGATAAGGAGTATCTGGGAATAGCAGGTGTCCAGGATAGGCTACGGGTAAACTAGCTGATAAGTAGGAGGATAGGAGGATTACTATGTCTCTGGTGCTAACGAACCAATTAAACTGGTATAAGCATCTACTGCACCTGCTTCAAAGGCTGCCAGAAGTGATGAAGATTGCTGGAAGAAGTAAACGACCCTCAGAGACCACCACCACAATTCTGTACGCATGCGGGGAGCTTTCTGGAAAGTGATGTAATCCATACATAGCCTCATGAATATGTATGTATGCCCAGGGACTATATGAGGATGGCTTGTGTAGCAATAGGGAGATACACGTTAGGAGGAGTTATCCCCCGTGTCTCCTGGCGCCGCAATAAAGAATACCTGCTTGTTAGCTTGAAAACTTTGTTGGCAAGTTTGTTCCTGGAGTTTTCTCCGAATCATACCCGGGAAATAACCCATTGCTACTGCACAACAAATTAGAAGTTGAAAGATGACTGGGAAAAGGCAATTTCCAAAAAGATGAAAAAGCAGCTACATCTCCTTATGTTCAGTACATGACAGATAGAGAATCTTTTTCCTTTACTGGAAGAGTGGTGCCATCTCAGTAATATTCCACAAATGCAGAAGGTATCTGTGATCCAGTAATTTCAGTTGCTAACTTAATAATTTGGTTTTTTCTTCTAAGGCTTCAAAGTTTGCTATTACAACATGGAACTGCTTTTAAGTTTATATTCTTTATATATATATATATATATGTACACATATATATATAAACAATATATATGTTGCAGAGAGGTTGCCTGGTCTATTAAATCCCACTAACTATTACTCATATGAAGACAGGCTGAGAAAGTTGGGGCTGTTCAGCCTGGAGAAGAAAAAGCTGCGTGGAGACCTCATAGTAGCCTTCCAGTATCTGAAGAGGGCCTATAAGGATGCTGGGGAGGGACTGTTCATTAGGGACTGTAGTGACAGGACAAGGGGTAATGTATTAAAACTTAAACAGGGGAAGTTTAGAATGGATATAAGGAAGAAATTCTTTACTGTTAGGGTGGTGAGGCACTGGAATTGTTTGCCCAGGGAGGTTGTGAATGCTCCATCCCTGGTAGTGTTCAAGGCCGGGTTGGATGAAGCCTTGGGTGATATGGTTTAGTGTGAGGTGTCCCTGCCCATGGCAGGGGGGTTGGAACTAGATGATCTTAAGGTCCTTTCCAACCCTAACTATTCTACGATTCTATGATCAGTAACTGATGCCTATTCCATTACAGAAATGCATTAATATGCACATTTGTTTCCCTCTACTGTAACTGAACCTTTTACATAAAAAAAATAGATTCTTCTTATGGAACAGTACCAGTTACTCCTTTGCATATTCAAAATCTGCATCATAGCACTTACCAACAGTTGGTGTGTAGAAATACTGAATGATTTTATTCTCTGGTTCCTGGGAATGAAAGGTATGAACAAACTGCCGAGTTGCACTGGTTTCATTTTTTGCCACATCTTCTAGGTAGAACGCTTGTTCTAGAAGAATTTGCCACTGGACCTGTGTACGACGATGTCTCTGTACTGAATAGATTACCTACAATAAATTCCAAGAAATTATGGTTACAACATACTTGTTTCAAGAAATGCGAGAAAAGCCTTGCAAAACCCCTTACAGATGTCTATTTTGCAGGATTGCAAAGATTACTTCTGTATATTAACAAAACCCAGTAATTAATTATCTAAATACATAAAACATAAAAGGACTACCTACATGATTCCTGTGTTTTGAAGTTCTTTTATAGGCTTAAACTAACAATATTGTGTGTGCCTTTAACATAGTAGAACAGATCAAACTGTTCTAACATACTAATGTGTACACAGAAGGAATGTTTGGCAGATGCGTGAAGGAACATCACAGGACTGATAACAACTAAGGAGACAGTAAATAAGACCAAGGGTGCCAGCTTTCAAGATAGCAGAGTGGCTTCCAAAGTGGAGCAAGACTGAAACAAAAAGAGAAGCAAGGGCATACCAACACCTAACTCAGCAGTAGAACCTTGTGAGTATGCACAGGCACCGATGTTATTCAATAAACACAGTGAGGAAGACTATCAGTGACCAGCAGAGACCCCCACCAAGCCACAAAGCGCATGCGTAATTAGGATGCAAGTATTATAACTATTTCATAGAATCATAGAATAGTTGGGGTTGGAAAGCACCTTAAGCTCATCTAGTTCCAATCCCCCCCCCAAGGGCAGGGACACTTCACACTAAACCATATCACCCAAAGCTTCGTCCAGCCTGGCCTTGAACACTACCAGGGATGGAGCATTCACAACCTCCCTGGGCAAACAATTCCAGTGCCTCACCACCCTAACAGTAAAGAATTTCTTCCTTATATCCATTCTAAACTTCCCCTGTTTAAGTTTTAATACATTACCCCTTGTCCTGTCACTACAGTCCCTAATGAACAGTCCCTCCCCAGCATCCTTATAGGCCCTCTTCAGATACTGGAAGGCTACTATGAGGTCTCCACGCAGCTTTTTCTTCTCCAGGCTGAACAGCCCCAACTTTCTCAGCCTGTCTTCATATGGGAGGTGCTCCAGTCCCCTGATCATCCTCATGGCCTCCTCTGGACTTGTTCCAACAGTTCCATGTCCTTTTTATGTTGAGGACACCAGAACTGCACACAATTCTCCAGGTGAGGTCTCATGAGAGCAGAGTAGAGGGGCAGGATCACCTCCTTTGAATTGCTGGTCACGCTTCTTTTGATGCAGCCCAGGATATGGTTGGCTTTCTGGGCTGCGAGCACACACTGAAGCCGGCTCATGTTCATTTTCTCATTGAGCAACACCCCCAAGCCCTTCTCTGCAGGGCTGCTCTGAATCTCTTCTCTGCCCAACCTGTAGCTGTGCCTGGGATTGCTCTGACCCAGGTGTAGGACCTTGCACTTGCCATGGTTAAAATTCATAAGGTTGGCATCAGCCCACCTCACAAGCGTGTCAAGGTCCCTCTGGATGGCATTCCTTCCCTCCAGCATATCAGCCGAACCACACAGCTTGCTGTCATCAGCAAACTTGCTGAAGGCACACTCAATCCCACTGTCCATGTCACCGACAAAGATGTTGAACAAGACCGATCCTAACACCGATCCCTGAGGGACACCACTCGTTACTGGTTTCCAGCCAGACATTGAGACATTGACCACAACTCTTTGCATGCAGCCATCCAGCCAGTTCTTTATCCACCGAGTGGTCCACCTGTCAAATTGATGCCTCTCCAATTTAGAGACAAGGATGTTGTGCAGAACATTGTTCAATGCTTTGCACAAGTCCAGGTAAATGACATCAACTGCCCTACCCCTGTCCATCAGTTCAGTAGCCTCATCATAGAAGGCCACCAAATTGGTCAGGCAGGGCTTCCGCTTAGTGAACCCATGCTGGCTGTCACCAAGCACCTTGTTTTTCATGTGTCCTAGCATGCCTTCCAGGAGAATCTGCTCCAAGATTTTGCCAGGCACAGAGGTGAGACTGACTGGTCTGTAGTTCCCTGGGTCATCCGTTTTCACCTTCTTGAAAATGGGGGTTATATTTCCCTTTTTCCAGTCATCGGGAACTTCACCTGACTGCCATGATTTGTCAAATATGATGGCCAGTGGCTTTGCAACTTCATTTGCCAGCTCCTTCAGGATCTGCGGATGGATTTCATCAGGTCACATGGACTTGTGTACATTCAGGTTCTTAAGATGGTCTCGAACCAGATCCTCTCCTACAGTGGGCCCAAGGTCTTCATTCTCACAGTCCCTGCGTCCGCCTTCCAGGGCTAGGGTGGTGTGGTCAGAGCCTTTGCCAGTGAAGACCAAGGCAAAGAAGTCATTCAGAACCTCAGCCTTCTCCAAATCCTGTCTAGCCAGTTCTCCTGAAAGCTTTTGGAGGGGGCCTATGTTGTCCCTAGTCTGTTTTTTATCCGCTACATACCTATAGAATCCCTTCCTGTTATCCTTAACATCTTTAGCCAAGTGTAATTCTGACTGGGCCTTAGCTTTCCTAACCTGGTCCATAGCTTCCCAGACAACATCCCTGTATTCATCCCAGGCTGCTTGTCCTTTCTTCCACCTTTTATAAGCTCCTTTTTCCTTCTAAGTTTCCTCAGCAATTCCTTATCGATCCAAGGAGGTCTCCTGGCCCTGCTGCTGCACTTCCTTCTAGTTGGGATGCAACACTCCTGAGCTTGTAACAGGTGATTCTTGCATATCAACCAAGAGTCTTCATTTCCTGGAAACTCTGTAAATATGCATGAATATGCTAAATATATGGCTGCTCCTGGCAAGGAAAAGGTGCACACACCTCTGCAAAATGATCTGCATGTGAGCCCAGCACTGCAATAAAGAATGTCTGCTTTCAAAAACTCCAAACTGAGTCTTAGAGAGTTCCTCTAACTGACATTTATGGTTAACACTTTCATCATAATCTATCTGTAGCAATGACAGTCTACTTTTTCCAACATACCATTTTATTTTCTGCGTCTTAGTGAATATCAATCTTTTACTACAATTTCTTTTTTAGAATGCACTGTCAATCAATCATTACAAGGCTTACCCACAGTTAAAACAATGTCAAGATATAACAGAGTGAGGATATTCTTTATACATGCAGAAATTTGATCTGGATATCACTAGGGTTTTTAAACTTTTGTGCTTTCTGTAACTGAGAAAAGTTTTTGTTAAGCTCAAAACCCACTGTACTCAGCAATTCAGGTAAAGTGCATTGAAAATTTTTGTTTGACTAGCATTTATTCTCATTATGCTAGCATAAGTGAGGCATTCTCTCATTTATTAATATACCTGCTTGTGAAGTTTGACCAAACTTTTTTCAGTTGGATAACTGTTCTGTCTTTCATCAAAATCTTCATAATCATCCATATTTCTACCCATTCTTTCCTGGTACTCAGTAGGACACTGGGAAAGACAAGTGAAAATTAACTGGAAGATAAAGGAATAGCAAGTGCTCTTTGTTAATTATGAGTAAATGTTTGGTGCATTTCATGTAACCGAAAGGCCCGCTTAAAGCGTAGGTTTTTCTGTTTCAATACTGCATATGTCAAAACACATCAAAAGTAAGCATTTTACAAAGAATTTAAATTCAAATTTCAGTCAGAAACTAACAAGATGCCAATTACAGATTTTATATTAGGGGAAAAGAAAATAATGAACAAATATTCACCAGGTGCAGGAACACCCCCTCCCAATTGAACAATTATGACTGAAGATGAGAAATTTGTTACCTTTTTCAGTATTGTATCAACACATTTTCTCAAAGGGTGGTTATACTTGATACTCTCACTTACTTTACGAACTTCCTGTTGAAAAAAAAAATACAGATGTGTTTCATTTTGCTAAATAGATTAAAACATTTTACAGGATCAGGTAAGAGCTCCAGAGCTTCCAATGGAAAAGACAACCATCAGAACTTAAAAACAATACAGCTTCCTAAAATCCACAGCTTTACTAGACATCTAATAAAAGATAACTATAGTATTTGTAAAGAATATATATACATAAATCTATTTCAGAGTGCAAACAATATTCTGTGAATGCATGGAGGGCTGGTTTCTACACATGAATGCTGAAACGGAAAATACTTTCTTGATTTAGTTGTAGGTAAAGAGGAGGAGTTTGTCTTGCCGGGTTTAGTTTCATTTTACTACATTAAGGAGCTTGATGAATATAATTTTACACTTCTTCATTTTATATCTTCCTCACATTATCTCCACACAGCTTACTTCTGCAACCATTTGGCATTTATTAGTAATAAAAAGATGCTACCTAACAGCTAGAAAAGTTGTGTCAGAACTGGCTCTGGCAGTTTATCAGCCTTACTGAGAAACAGATTTTGTTCTTCATCCTATTGGCAATCTAGAGATAATGTTTTGATGGTTTCTTGTTGTTACAAATGACGCTTTAGAAACCAAACCAAACCAAAACAACAACAAAAAAATGTTCTAGAGTCTAGAGGACAGAAATAATTGGAAAGGCTTAGAGATACTATCAAATAGGACGACTAAGCAGACAAAAGAACTGTATTTGTTTAGTATGCCAAAGAAGGCTAAATGGATATAGACAGTCCTTCCACATATAAAAAGCTGCTCTAACAGATGCCTCTCAGTAAATCTGGATTCCCTCAGCATCTCACAAGAGATCTGATCAGTCTATGACAAAGGATTTTTCATTATGTAGTGGGATTACAAAAAAGAAGGAAAATGCGTCAAGGATGTCTGTAAGAGTCAATCCTAACATATTCAGCCCTATCAAGTGGAGCACTGGACTGGAAAAAGCATAAAATAAAATAACAAATTTGAAGTATCATCCAGAACTACAGTTTCTTGCATTTTCATAATCCATGATAAAGGAAAAATTCAAAAGCCTGAATTAAACTGGGTGAGAGCTAAAATCTTGTGATTTATTTGATGCAGCAGCAGTTCATACTAGTAACAATCAAGTTCTCAGAGTCATCACCAACATTCCTAAAAATCTGTACATATTTTCACATAGTTCAGTGTTCCTGTGAAGGCTGAAAATGAAATATTGGTCAGAGTTTCTAAGGTACAGTGCAATCTGTAGTGCAATTGTTTCTAGACGGAAAGAAAAAGAAGTTGGGAAAAAAAAGTGCAAAACATTGAAACAAGGTTTTATCATATATTAACCATAAATATATTTTATGTTGTATATGACATAACCTCAGAATTTGTCAGTTACCATACCTGACTTAAAGGACAATCTAGTACAAGACAGCAGTATAATACAAGACTTTCTTTTCAGGGAAGTTTGCTGCCTCCCTGAGCCCAAATCAGAATCATCACCACAAGACTGACAGGCACAACCTTCAGACTGCAATCCATTCCTGCTCTTTCACAGGGGCAACTAAGGATGTCACAAAAAAAAGTCTGAGGCTGATTAAAGGAGATTTCACAGCCCTGGCAAGAATGCTAAAAAACTGAGGAGCAGAGGCAGTCTTTTCCTCAATTCTCCCACTAATGGGGGGAGACTTGGGAAAAAACAGGTGAGACAATAATGTCAAGACCTGGCTCCAGAACTGGTGCCTCCGTCAAAATGCTGGGATTTTAAGCCACAGAAGAGCCCTCAAGGCACAGAGTGTGTTGTGTTTAATGAAACAGAACACATCAGAACATTTTCAGTTGGAAGGGTCTTACAATCATTTAGTCCAACTGCTTGACCACTTCAGGGCTGACCAAAAGCTAAGCCTGTTATTAAGAGCACTCTCCAAATGCTTTTTAAACACTGACAGGCTTGGAACATAAACCACCTCTCTAGGAAGCCTGTTCTAGCATCTGACCACCCTCTCAGTAAGAAATGCTCCCTACTGTCCAGTTTGAAACTCCCCAGACACAGCTTTTAACCATTCCAAAGCATCCTATTACTGGATACCCAGGAGCAGAGATCACTACCTCCCTCTCAAGGTTTTGGATGATAATCTTTTGTTCAGCCCAGAAGCAGTCAGGCAGTTGGACTAGATCACCACTCTAGGTCTCTTCCAAATGAAATATTCTATTCTGTTCCATTTATTCAAAGTACTATCCTTGCAAACCAAGTTTTTCTTGTTCATTTTCTAGTAAGCTTTGGAGTTATGTCCCACCCAGATGTTTATTATAGAGATTTCTTCTATTTCTAAAGAATGAAGATTCTGCTATTATTTTATGTTGATGTACCACAGTTACCACTCTTACACTAAAACTCTTCAGCAGTATTATTTTCAATCCACAGTACCACAGCAGTAGAACAGGGAATAGCTACTCATACGGGCTGTATTTCCATTCTGTTCTTGAATTGCATTAGATCTTATAGCTCACTCACAAATAACAATAAACATAGTCTCAAAAGAAACTGACTGAAAAAAACCCAACATTCTATATACTCTCAAAGGCACATAACATGGTCCTGCAAATTGAATTCGGAAACTCTTCTCAAGATTCCAGAAATATAGAGAGGGGAACATAAAATCAGACATACAAAATTTGCATGAACATTACTGAAACATATGTAGACCACATTTTCAAGTCCACACTTGAACACTGTGCCACAAGTACCCAATACCAGAAAATTCAGAGATGATTAGCAGCAGCCTTCACTTATTTCATAGTGAAAGCTACTTACTTACCTCCATAATATCCTCTAAATTCTCCTCTGCGTCTGCTTTTTCAGTCATCAGTTTAGCAGCTTTGAAATAGGTCTTCATGAGCAGATAACCTCTCTTGGCCCCATTCCAGTGAGAACGGGGAATTTCCACCAAACCATAACCCAAAAGCAACACAAGAAGAAAGAGACCCCATGTGTTTGCAGCAGCTATCCCAATCGTCTGAAGTTGGTTCCTAAGGAAAAAAAAAATTGCAAAAACAAAACAAAAAACCCCAACAAAACCAAACAGCCCAACAAAAAAAAAAAACCAAACCAAAACCCCCCAAACAAAAAACATCTTCCTACCCCATCCTCAAGAAAGCAGCCCTGAAGTATCTATGCACCAATAGGCCTTTCAAGTTTAAGGAACAGGCTTAGTATTATCAGTAATTCTTGCCTAGGGCAAGTCTGCTACTTGATTGTATTTAAAGCTGCCACAATTTTTCTGTATCTCCCATGTTTCTGCCTCCTCTGGAGGGAAAACAAATATATTTGTTCTCAAGAAGTATGTTCCTTTAGGAAGCAACATGAAATTAGCAAACTTACTGAAAGCAAGGTTGAAACACTATAATGGCAGTCACTATAGGCAACAGTCTCAGAACGCAAGATTTGTATTCAGAACAGGAAGGTGAGAGCAATGAGGCATTACATGAGGTAATTGTGTCTAGTACGGAGCACCATTAGCACTGTTATAAATACCAAGTATTTTATCTTTTTTAAATAGAATCCACAGTAGACAGAAGCGCTACACAGGAAATACTGACATAGGATTTTTGAAAGATGTTTTTCTGACACCACTGATGAAGTTTCTGCACTAACTTTGTAAATGCATTTGTAGGGAGAAAAAATATCCCACTGCTAATGCAAGGGGCTCCTCTGCCACACATGCCAAAATCAGAAAACAAAAACATAGGTTTCTATAAATAGGCAAAAAATCCCTTTTCACACAAAAAAAGCCAACAACGCTTCCCAACTGCCTAGCAAAAATCAGATTAACTAAAACTGTTTATAATAAAAACACTTATTTCATGTATGGAAGAGATTACCTACGACAATTTTGTAAGAACTAATGCCAGTCCTTACAACATTATTCTTACCATTGTAAATTGAACTTTGGGTTTACAGCCACATATATTAAAAATGCTCCAAAAATCAGCAAGTAAGTGCCATAATAGATTGCATTCTCAATCAATGCAGTCTTAATCTTTCCAGTAATGGAGAAGCCTCCTGATCTAGCATATGACTGCATGAAAGGTAGCAGAATCCTAGGAGGAAAGCAAACAAAACCAAATTACATCAGTTAACCAAAAAGACAAAAAAACAAAGAGAAGCAAAAACCCAAACAGTAGGTTAGCAGTGGCTGGATACTGAGATAGGGGTGTTTAAGCTAAAGACTAGTTCAATGTTTTGTTCTAGATATACTAGTCTGACAGCAAACCTTAAACAAGCTGCAGATAAAAACAATACAGTTAGCTTTACTTTGAAAAACCTGTGTTAACTGAAAACTCACTACCAACCCTGATATTCTTGATGCAGCTACAAAAATAATAACCTGATTGTAGGTTGATCTGAAACCACACATCAGTCTAACCCAAAAGCACAGACAACCTGTTTGATGCAGCTATATCAATAGCTTTATAGAGTATGTCCAGTAAAACAAAATTATTTACAATATTACTCAAAAATCGACCAACTTATGAATGAGTTATTTTGCTCTATGGTTGCCTAAACCCTATCTTTTTCTGACAATCTATCCATAAACACCTCTATAAATTGCTCAGTTTCAACTACAAAAAGTAAACCAACAGTAAATCGCTGCCACCTGAAAAAGTATGCTCAATTTAATACAGTAATTATTAGAGAAATTTCACTGCTAGCAAATAATACATGACTAGACATGTCTGTGGAATAGTGATATATATTCTTAAAAAATATATTATGACTGTTAAGAAGTTGCACTTTGTCATGTTGTTTTGCTTTACTTACCATGTTAAAAACTGTGATGTCCAATACACAACACGCCAGAAAACTGGCATAATTCCATTAGGGATGTAACTCCATGGCTTGAAACATTTTTGCTTGCTGTAACAGTGTACAGAAAATTATTGTTAGTTTTAGGGCCAAAAGTATAAAATACATTTTCTATAAATTCCTCTATCTAGAAAAGTCTTTGAAAATAGTATAGAAGTAATACATAACTATTTGAGTACATAGTCAACCAACAACCATCTCAGAAGAAAATAAAGTGAATCACTACTTTAAAGTGTTTACTGCTCTCCTCACCACACAAAACATATGTGGACAAGGCAGCTTTATTAGAGAAAAAAGCCAGTATCTCACAGTCTACAGAGTTAAACAATTAAGCAATATAAGCTTACAATTTTTTCTTTTTGGGCAGTAAATGCTTTCTTCATGCAAAGAAAAACCAACTCCTTAGACAGAAGACTACTCAACTTTAGTTAGTGCAGCAGGTTCTTACGAAGTATCTAGGGGCCCCATTACCTAGCTCTACTAGAGCGTTAACAATTAGAGAAAAAAAAAAGAAAGTGTATTAGTTATTTCTTAATCAGGCTTATATCAACCATGTTTGGTTGAGCCAATATTTTTCTGGCAGGTAGTGCTTGCTTCAGAAGACCAAAAAGTCACAAGAACCTTTTCAGTGAAAAAAAAAAATGAAAGAGGAAAACCCAAAGTGCACATCTACTCTCTAAGGCACTTCATTTTTATTCCCACACCTGCCTGGTTAATAAAGCAATGGTGAGTCAATGGGCAGCACAGTCAATTTAATAAGATTACCTATTGAGAAATAATTGGTGTTTTCCACTGTTTAACTAATTAAGCTTGAGCTGTGGGTTTTTATGTACACAGCCTAAATAGTTTCAAAACTATCAAATTACCATAGAATGATAGTGTGACTACAGGTTTCACCTAGTTTTAAAATCTGACAGGCATCAACACAGTATCTGCTCAATTATTACTTACACTGATATTGCTATTTGAAATACTCAAGTCATATACTGTAATACAACATCCACCAGCATGTTCTGAAATTGTAAGTAAATAGAAACGCTATTGAATAGTTTTCAAATTGTGTATTTACCTAGGTATGCTTAATTGTTGTAAACCCCATAGTCTTAGTAAAGGGTACAAAGTTGTGTCACTAAGTCTGTCATTTTACTGCTCTTCCACAAATATACAACAACCAGATAGCCTCTGCTCAGATCCGTCATGGATGGATTAACTGACATCTCAAATGCTCTAATTGTCTTACAGATAACTACACTGCATACATCTACATCTACAACATATGGAAAGAGCCAATGGCAGCTAAAGAATGAGCAGTCATGGAAAGAGCCCACATTGGCCTACATTCACCATGTTTTAGGGATTAATTCCTTCCTGCCAGAAGACAGCAAGCAGACTATCATTACTCTGGTAGAATGCAGTAAATTTCAGATAATTCTAATTACTATGTGTGTGTGTATAAACACACACACAATTATAATAAGCAATTAGATATACTGCTTACATATAAGACAAGGCTACCAATTTCATTCATAAGGTGTAAAATTAGATTTTCAGGTCTAAAGTCTTTAAGACTCTGGAGGAAAGAGAAGCATGCACCAAGGCCTGTCCTCACAGATAACCAAGATTGCTTGAAAAGCTTAGTTCTACTGTTTTAACAGCAAGCTAGAAGAAATCTAGCATGATTAAAAAAAAAAAAAAAAGGAATACTTAGGTAATCAGTTAGAACAACTGCATAATTCTACCAGTAGATGCAGATGCATTTTTCTTCACCTCTTTCCTCACCTTCCTGTATGATTACAGTCTTCAGTAGTCATATCACACAGACAACCCTTGTTTATTAGATTTAAAATCACAGTATACTCCTATCATTTAAATGAAGAAAATCATAAAACACTTCTTGAAAAATTATCTAATGAAGAAAACATATAGCTCATACCTTGGAGGAAGAGAAACATAAGAGCCATTACTTTCTGCAGGGCTGGAATTAACAGCAAGTTTGCACCGATTGTAAATAGTCTAAAAGACAATTTTACATCAGTGATCAAAAATGTATAACATTTATTTAAAAATAATAAGACCCACTTTAAAAGACATTTTCTATACTACATTTGGAGCATATATACTAATAAACCCTCAAAACAACATGCAATCTTCAGGACAAGTAAGTAAAAACACTAAAAACACTGGAAGTGTTTTTAGGTTACCTAAAGGGATAACTTATTTTTTAATAAACAAATAATGAAATTTTAAAACATCTGAAATATATTTTTTATCTGATGAGATCAACAAAAAGTAACATCAGTTGTAAGCACAGGTGCTGTCATGCAAAAACTTAACAAGTGTTTATTTTAGTAAGATACTTTTTGGAAAATTTATTTGCTGTTCAAGAAATTATTAGTTTTTTTAAAAACATACACATTTTACCCAACTAAGCAGGAAATCTCACAACTCTCTTACCGTACTGACATCCAGAGGCAGTATAAATACAATAAGAAAGCAGAGATACCAAGCCAATAATGTTGCTATGATCACCAGCCTATGCTGCTTCTTGAAGTCTCCATACCGATGAAGTAGGAATAAGGCCAGAAAGAAGACAAATACTATCTCCAGGCCCAACGCTGCCCCACTCATTATTGAGTGGTCACCACAGCTGCACAGCGCAGCTCACTTAGAAAGGCAGATTAGAACTGTAAGACAAAAAGACATTTAATTATATTAAAATCTCTGGAAGATATTTATGCAGAAAAGAGTTGTTTAACAGACATTTGTTAACCCGTAACTAGACTTTTCTTACTTCACATGACAAGAGTTCTGATCAGATGAAGAACAAGGTTTTTAGCAAGGTGTTCTACAGTTCTCTGCAGAAATCAAAATATCATGTCATTCCAATTTTGTAATTTCTAGCAACATATTAATCTAATCTCTTATTCATCTACCAGACATACAATAGATCCAGAAGTCAAATCTCTGTCCTTAAATAAGATTAGAAGCATAATGCTTAAGTCCAGTAATAAATAAACAAATACATACATACATCTATTCTGATCTTTTTTCTTTTAAAAGAAATCAACAAATTTGGACAAAGGATTACATGTATAAATTAAATGTTTCTGCAAAGCTAATGATCAACTTTATTAATGGACTGCTCCTTAACTATGCATTTAAATCCTGTACTCAGACTTAAGAGAGCACAGAAGTACAGTACACTACATGTTGTGTCTACTTGTGATGTACCTCTTTCAGGTTTCAAATTTCATATGGTAAAAGGTAACGTGCTAGCTAATTCACCTACCTACTGGTGTTCTCCATAGAAACAAAGGTTTCAATTAATTTGTTATTAATCTAGCCATGATACATTGTGGGTTTGCTTATAGTTCTGGGTTTAGTTACTCTGTGTTACATTCAGGATGGCTAGAAGCATCTACAAACTTCATTCCAGTGCTATTATGCAAAGGGCCAGTAAGCTGCACAAATCTATTAGAGAAAACTTCACTGACTTGTCACATTGCCAATTAAACTGCTTCTGACCTTTTTAATATGCATCTTTTTACCACAGCACTCCACACATTATAAATAAATAGAAGTTTATTACTCTGGTCAGACTGACTTGTTTCTCCATCACGATTACCATCATAGCCGGTTTGATTTAACAGAAATAGGATGTTTTGCTATGGCTTCCCCACTGCTGTATTTTCAGTGCTTTCACTATTCCTTGGAACTTGACAGATTTTTTAAAAAAAAATGCTACTGCTAAAAGATTTCCTCAGTTGACTTTTAAATTCCTTCAGAATTTGTTTAAATAAACTTATTCTTTTACTAATTTCTCAGTATACTGCTTAAGCAGATCTGCTATGGATGAGGGCACTCGGCAGTGAGATGTGTCTTACTTCCACTACAAAATTCCAAAGTTTGCGATGCTAGCACTTCTTTTAGGACACACAGGACAGCTATTTTATTATTTTTTTTCTCTCCAATTTTGCTACTTTCACATTTAATTTCAGAATAGTAAGAGCAGTCTGTTTACTCCGTATCGGCTGCTATACACAAAGCACCCCATATTCCAAAAATAGCTTGAGTTACCTTCCTGTTTCTTATCAAAGATGCACGTCCTTTTTATCTTCTGTCTTTTATCTAACATGTTTATCAAATAAATAGCATTTCTGTCAGGTCAAAGTACCCCCATGCTATCTGCCTGTTCCAAATTCTGGCTAAATCATTTGTAAATCCGTGACAGCTAACCTATTTCTCAATCACATATTCTAAGCAATTCCTTGTCTATTCTGTTATACCACTGTTGCTTCCTCAGAAAGCAGTCTCTTATATTTATACTATCATAGCAAATTCCAACAAAAATGAATGGAAAATAAATATTATATATCAACTTTATGAAGGCAGTGCTATCTGACATATGTAGGTGCTCATTACAGCCACACCTTATACTATGTAAACAAAAAAATTATACAGCATTTTCCTGAGTGCAGCAGTAGCAGTCATTTTTTTCCTTCTTAGTAGCTGGTGCAGTGCTGTGGTTTTGACTTTCAGCCTGGGAACAACACTGATAAAACCAATGTTTTTAGTTGTTGCTAAGTAATGTTTAATCCAACCAAGGACTTTCTGAGTCTCATGCTCTGCCAGGGAGGAGGGGAAGCCATGAAGAAGCAGAGACAGGAGACCTGACCCAAACTAGCCAAAGGGGTATTCCATACCACAGCACATAATGCCCAGTACAGAAACTGTGGGGAGTTACCTGGAAGGCCCAAATCACTGCTTGGGTTGGGCTGGGTATTGGTTGGAGGGTGGTAAGCGGTTGTATTCTCTTCCCTTGTTATTTCCTTTATCATTATTATTACTGGTGGTAGCAGTAGTAGTTTTTTGTTACACCTTAGTTACTGGACTGTTCTTATCTCAGCCTATGGGAGTTATGTTCTTTCACTTCTCCTTCCCATCCCTTCAGGAGCCAGAGGAGGAAGAAATGTGAAGTGAGGGAGCGGCTGCATGGTTCTGAGTTACTGGCTGGGCTTAAACCCTGACAAGCATACTCTCCATTAGTCACATCTATACAATTTTTTACTATAGTCACTCCTAAAAAGCTACTATCAAAACAGAAGTTGAAAAGTTTTTGCACAATATGCTATACTGTTACTACCATGAGGGAACTTACAAAAGGATCATAAAAAGATAATGAATATGCTAAAAAATAGAGATGGGAATTGAGTTCCACCAAACTTAACTTGCTTTCAAAGGCAGAAGCAACTTTGCATGTGTAAATTACATTTTTCTGTTCTTGAGCTGGTTCTTAATTCTATCTCAAAATACAAAATGAAAGGCCTAATTTTTTTCCAGACTGCTACTGATGACAAATAAGAGTTGTTTTGAAATAATAAATATGCATTTTCAAAATTACATTTCAAAATTTTTAGACAGAAACCATGTAAAACTAGTTCTCCACACACATAGCTTAAATGGAGAAAAATCCACAACGTAAAGGTAAGTTTCTCTCCCACAGTTCTCTTCCTTTGTTTTATTTAGGCAGGCTTCTCGCTATTAGAGCATGGCATCCTAGTTATCAGCTGGCTAAAATTCCCAATCCCCTAAAGAATGTTCTCCTGAGAACAACAAAGTACTTGAGAAGAGTTTTCTCATGCTGCACAACCTTCTGCTGCTTAGAACATGCTCCTATCAAGCAAGGGCAAAAAAGTTACAAAATTCCTCATGCTGAGGGGAAGAATATCACCACACTCTGTTTCTGGAGAACAAGGCAGCTACAGATTAATATGAGATCAAAAGCTGAAACACTGGCACTAAAGTGCAACTTAACCAATAAAAGGCAAAACTCTTTTGTAGGCTTAGGACTTTTTTGCTTTGTTTCAGACACATACAAAATCAGAAAGTTTTTAACTGTACTAATATAAGTCTGACTGCCCCAATATAGGACATACATTTCAAAATTCTGACATTAAATCCTCTAGAGTCCAAACCCTGTCAATAACTCTTTGAGGCGCAGTTCACACTTAACTGCCTTGGAGACTCCAAACTATCAACAATATTGAATTACCATGACAATGTCAAGACTAACCACTCTCACAACCATTTACATTACAAATGAGCTAACTAATCTGCCTGGTACAGAAATACTCAAGTTAATAAATGAAGCAGCAGAAAATAAAAAAGCCACACTTTCTTAGAGCTTTCATATAGAGCATGAAATTTAACAACAAACACCTTCCTATATTATATTCTTAAAGAATAGCTAAACAGGGTAGAGCGTATCTGTGAAGAAGGGACCCTGGTCTCACTAAAGTGGTCTCCAATACCCTGCTATCAGAAATCTGAGATCAGACTGTACCAGTTTTATTCTTTGGAAACTATGCAGGAAAGCATTTGACCACCAGATTGTTTATTCTGCACACTATTGTAATTGGTGCTTCAACCCTTCCCAGTCAGTCTATTATCATACTTTCTGCAGATTTCTCATTGCTGCTCTAGATACTCTCCTTAGTTCACCCACTCCTACAATGAGCTGGAACCCAGGCAGCATCCCAGCTAGTGCCTGAGAAGGCCTGAACTGAGGGTAAACATTGCTTCACATGCCTTACTGAAATGTACCAATAGAAGTATAACCGGAGTGATACTCCCTTCATGTACTCAGCTTATTATGCCCTCCGAATTATTTTTTCCCTCTAAGAAACACCACACCATTCTCTATCCGGTGTTTCTGTAGTTAATCAGAAAGACTAACTTAAGAACAGGCACAAAACTGTACTGATTTCTGCTCCTTCCTCTCCTTCAGGCTTCACAATCTTCAAGGCATTTTGGTTTCTACTACCACACTCAAAAAGGTCTGAAAATCCTTCAAACTTTATGCCTTTTTAAGTTATCACAGTCACGTTATTTCATTATGGAAACTCTGCAAATATCATGAATAGCAGTTGACAAGAGGCTGACCTTACAACAGTAGCTGTTTCCACCATTCTTCCCCAACAAAAACATCCTGAGAAACAGAGTAAAATGTCTTATCACAGACCAAATGTAAGACATCAACTGATCCTCTTATCTACAGTAGGCCTATCAGTGAAATAAGTTAGATTACTTCAAGAATTGTCCTTAACAACCTCATGCTGTCCTTTACTCAACTACTACATTCTGGATGCTTACAAATAGCTTTTGTTCCAGATTTTTCTTCAGGAATTCAAAAGGAAGCAGACCAGCCTGTCATCGCTAATTCTCCCTGTCCTTCAAAATTAGTAATAAAGACAAAAACAATGCTTTTGGTTCTCTTATCTTTGGTACCTCAGCCATTTCTAGAATACTACAGCCTTTTTTCACTGTTCTTGAATTCTCAAGTAAACATCAGATTCAGAAAAGTTAGATTTTTAGAAAACCTGGATGTTTCAGTTCAAATACTTGAAGAATAAAGCAGCTAGAGATCTCCTTGCCCCAGACTAAAGAGTTCTTGACACTTGCATCTTTAAACAACAAAACGGGCTAAAGACACATTTTAAAAACCTTAAAGAGAGAAAAACAAGAGGTCAAGCAGCAATAAAAATATTCCCTTCAGCAATTTTCATATCCAAGTCTGCTTTGTGTTGCTGGGGTTTCTTTTTTTGCCTGATTTCAGGTTTTGAGAAAAGTGGGGTTGGTTTAGGTTTTGGGTTTTTTTTTTTACTTTCTTATTGTACACTCACTCTTGCAGCTTGGGAAAATAGTAAGCATTTATAAGCAGATAACACACAAAGATCTGCTTAACCTCAGCACATTATGGAAACTATCTAAAGAAATAAAAGAGCCACAATCTGCCTGAGAAAACTGACAAGTTCTCTGATTGCACTTGGGAGAAATGAATCAAGAAATTTGGGAGAAAATAATCAAGAAATTAATCAAGTCAATTTGGGAGAAATTAATCAAGAAAGCATAATTTGTATAGCTTTGCACTTCTGTGAAGCAACAGTCTATGTACTGATTGACATTTTATTAGTACCTGTAATTTCAACTACATTGCAACAAAGATATGGTTTTAAATTGACTAAATTTTAATTGATTGTGTATCAATAGCTAGGGAAACAAGAAAAAAAAAACATAAAATGCTGCACTGACTCCATTCAAAATAGCAGTAATCTCCAATTCAGAGGAACACTGGGTTCTCCGCAGAAGCAGTAAATAAAAGACAAATGCTTAAACAAGAACCATGGAGATTTTTGTGTTCAAAAGCAAGCAGGGACCATTGGTACAAAACCATGCAAAGATTATTTGTGTTACATGGCGTTGCCATGTCCTCTAATTTATTAACTACCACAGGGGCTGATGTTTTCCTAGAGGTCAGGGGAGTATTCTGGAAATAACATGCTGAAGAAACCAACTTGCTTGGAGGAACTCAAATAGAATCAGATACAAAAGCTGTACAGTTGCAGTAGGAATCTATAAAAAATGACAGAAATTGCAACCTAGGCTGCCAGAGTACCACAGAACAGGTGTCAGTAATGTGGTCAACCACATGACTGCAATCCTAACATTGCACTGAGGCAAACTCAGACTATTTGGTAATTCAGAGCTTTTTAAAAATTAATATTTTATTCTTTTCAGCAAATTCTTCTTTCAACTTCTGATGCATTAACCGGAAAAAGTGAAAAGATGAAGAAAAAAGGAACTGGTGAACAGGATAATACAATAATTTTTTTTACTGAAAAAAACCCACTGCTCTTTCATTTTGACCATCACGTATATAACCTTAAACAATTGTTCCATTACTTCAGTTAACACTGGAAACACCATAAACTCTTTCTTAAGACTATATAAATGCTAATTTGAGTCACACTACCATCAATATGTGATTTGATAGTTGCATACGATGTGTCATGTATTCCATTACCATCTCCAGTTTTACAGGCATGTCTCTCCATCGTTACGCAGTAAACAAACGACAGCATCTACCAGCAAGTGGCTGACTAAGTGCGGAGTTGTAGGTGTGTTCAGAATTAGTTTTCCAACCCCATCAATTTCAAAACAAGCAGTTTGGAGAGAAGGACTGAAGAACTCCTTAAGAAACATTGACGTGAACCAGAAACGTGGTGTGAAAAGACCAGAACAAACGGATAGTCCCTCTGTATCAGGCCTTCACAGTGAAGACCTTCCAGAAGCACAGGAAAACCTTTCACGGTAAAATGTCACTGTCAGCGAGACTCCGGTCTTACAAACCAGGGACAGTCACTGCACATTGCAGCCATTAAAGCCTACCACTGTGTGATCAATGGCCTGTCAGGCGCACAGAACTAAAGTCGACAGACACCTAACAAACATCAACATTCATGCTGTAAACCTTCCTGCTCGAGGTCCCTAACGGAGGTAAGTAAATAAAAAATCAGGGACTGAGAGCAGGAAGACCAACACGCCGGTCCCTCCCGTCCTCATCGCAGTCCCCGCAGCCTCCCCTCCCCGCCACTTCCTCGTCAAAGACATTGTGGGCTAGCACAGGGTCTCCCCGCCCCGGAACCGGGTCATGCTCCCAGCCGGGGGGGGAGAGACGGCTGCCCCTCATCCTCCCGACAACGCCGCGCCCGGCCTCACGCAGGCCCTCACCCCGCCGTGACTCGGCGCTGCGGCACCCCCGGCCGCGCCGCTCCCTCACCTCAGCCAGAGCGCCCTGATCAGCAGCCGGTGCCCCGCGGGACGCCACCGCCCTCCATTCCGGTTGCCCCGACCTCGACGCGCGGGCTCAGATACAGAAAGCGGCGGCCGCTCCCGGCTCTTTACGTGTCAGAGCAACCATGGCCGCCGCCGCCGCCAGATTTGCTTCCCGACACCCGACCGCCGTTCCTCAGCGGCGCTGACGTCGGCATGCCCCCCCCCGCCCCGGAGACGGGCGCAAGGCACTGTGGGAACGGCCCGTTCGCGGTGGCGGGGTGTGTGTGGGAGGGGTGAGGCTGACGGAGCGTGAACTACAACTCCCAGCAGCCTTTGTGGCGGACGGCCACCGGCTTCCGGTCGGCCCCGGGAGCCCCGCCCACCCGAGAGCGCGCGCGTGGTTATAAGGGCGCGGGGGAGCCGCGCGCTGTAGAGTCAGGTGCCTGCGTCTGGCCGTCGGATCCCGCCAACATGTTCAGGTGCTCCGGGTGCATGAGGCTTCGGGCGGGGGGGGGGCTGCGGTGGGGCGGCTGCGGTGGGGCGGGCCGCGCTCTGCTCACTGTGCACGGGGTGCGAGCGTTCGGGGGAGCCCGGCTTCGAGGGAGCCCGGTTTCGGGGGAGCCCGGCTTCGGGAGCGTTCGGGGGAGCCCGGCTTCGGGGGAGCCCGGTTTCGGGGGAGCCCGGCTTCGGGAGCGTTCGGGGGAGCCCGGCTTCGGGAGCGTTCGGGGGAGCCCGGCTTCGGGGGAGCCCGGCTTAGGGAGCGTTCGAGGGTCGCGGAGCATCGCGTTCCTCCCGAGCGGTCTCGGCGGGAACTAATGCGTGTGTCCTGCGGTGCCCGGGTGTGAGCCGTTCGTGGGGCCGTGGTTGCGGGTCTCCTGGAATGCCCCCCTCCCGCTGCTCCCGCCTCCGTGCAGCCCGCGGGGGCGGCGGCGCTCTCGTTGTCTTTGCAGCGCTGGCGGGATGGAGCAGAGCGGAGTATCCCCCGCTCCTCCTCCGCGGTCCCTTCGTCCCGGCCCTTCCTCGAGGGGCCCCGGCTGCGCTGGGTTTCCGCAGCACGGTCTGTGGGAGAAGTGGGCAAGGGGGGGCCGGGCTGTACCGCATCTCCTCTGCCGTGTTCTTTCACCAGCCCCCTGCTCGCCGGCGGACCCGACCCGGGAACGGGGTTTGGTTGATCCCTGGGGGGTTGGCGTGAGTGTGCCTGGTGAGCGCAGGGCTCAGCGGACCCAGCACTCTTAATGGGGATGTTAGTTCAGTGTGACCATGAAATGGTTTTGTGCATACGCAGTGCCTTCTGAGCCTGTGGGTTTTGCTGTCTCTGTAGAAGACGCCTCCAGGAGATCCCATCTTCCAGCAGCAACGTGTCCACCAGCAGGACCTCGGAGCTTCTCTCTGGCACGATAACGTCTTTCCTTAAGAAGGAAAAGCTGGACGATGAAAATACTCTACAAGATACACCAGAGGCATCGCCCGGTTCTCACAAACGGCAGAAGATGAAGGAGAGGGACTTTGTCATTGCCCGCCGGGCTCGGATGCTCCGTGATTCAGGTACCATTACCCTGGTATGCCAGGGCATACCTCAGCCTCCTTTTGGAGCTGAGCTGTAAGCAATGCAAAAGACCCTGCCAGAGAGCACAGGGAAGATACAGCAAAAGGTGTAGGAAAGGGACTGGCAGAGAAAGAGCAGGGCTGTAACCTGAAGACCTGGGGCACTAAAAAGGGTTATAGCATACTGAGCTCCTTTCTCTGATATTGAAAGATTTTCAGTCTGCACCAACTGCAGAATGCAAAAGGAAATTACAGCTCTCTCCAGACCTAGGTAGACCATGATATGCACCTTGTCCTTGGTTTAGCTGTAACCGTTGTTTTTCTTAGTATCTGGCGCAGTGCTGTGTTTGAGCTTTTGTCTGAGAACAATGCTGATAACACACTGAAGGTTTAGTCTTTGCTCAGTAGCACTTACCCTGATCAAGGACCAATCTCTTGTACTCTGCCAGTAAGGGGGGCACAAGAAGCTGAGAGAGGACACCTGACCCAAACTGGCCAAAGGGGTATTCCATACTACAGCACATTGTGTCCAGTGTGTAAACTGAGGGGAGTTACCTGGAAGGCCCAGATTGCTGCTTGGGTCAGGCTGGACATCAGTCTGCAGATGCTAAGCAATTGTGTTGTGCATCACTTGTGTTTATTGTTGGGTTTTTTCCTCCTTTTAGTTTTATATTCTCTCTTCTTGTTATCTCCCTATCGCTATTAGTAGTAGTAGATTTATATTTTAGTTACTGGACTATGCTTACCTCAACCTGTGGGGTTTACATTCTTTCAGTTCTTCTCCCTACCCCACCCAGAGGGGGAGAAAAGAGGGGGATGTATGAGCAAGCATCTGTGTGGTTCTGAGTTACTGACTGGGCTTAAACCATGACAGAATGCTGTCAGATGACCCTGCTTTTACACAAGACAGATTCTGGTTCATGGGCAGCTGTTCTTGAACCTACGAATCAGAATGTGAATGGCAACACCTTCTGAAGCTCTGTATCTACTCATGAGAAGTTGAGATTGCACCAAATCTTTTCAGATAATTCGGGGGGTGGTTGTTAGTGTGCATAATTTAAGGAGCAATTTGCAGTACCTGCTTTTTCCCAGGTACCACCCAAAAGCATAGCTTGCTTTGGGCTCCCTTCTGGGAGCTTAACATGCATAGGAAGGATGGGCATTTCAGAAGAGAATGCGGGGAAGAAGGACCATACAAGCCTTAGAATACATAGGAAGTAACTGAGATGCTCTTGTTTCCAAAATGAGTATATGAGCAAAGATTATTGTAATTTTTTTTTCCATGGAATTTGTCCTTCCATACCTTTAGTATGTATACTATGTTGATGTTATGGAAAACTGCATTTGCCAGTCATGCCTATGCAGATATCTTTCTACAACAAAGATATGAAAGGGGAATAAGTAGCAGGCTGATGTCTAATGGCTTAGAGATGCAGGGGTGCTTTCTAACAGTCTGTATGCATGAATTTTAACTAGAACACCTTTGCTCTTTACCTAAAGGTGTTTCTTGGGATACACTTCCAGATGAATTGCTTTTGACCATCTTTGCATATTTGCCCCTAAGTGACTTGTTAAGAGTTTCCATTGTTTGCAAGAGGTGGCATTGTCTTTCGTAAGTATTACTTCTCATCTTGTAGTACTAAGAAAATCTTTGCTTCCAAAGACTGTTAAAGAATCTGATTCCTACCTTGTTTGTTCATATATAATTCAGTTTATGCTATATATGGGTTATATGTATGTATAATCAAAAGATGGCTTGCATATTTCAACATTAGTAAATTGTGTTAAATAGCTTTCTCAGTCTTTTGTGACACTGAAAACTTTCAGTAGTTGTACTCATCGTTCTGACCCTTTCTACCTCACTAACAAGTAATATTCTGTGCTTTAGGTTTGATGAATCTCTCTGGCAGACTCTCGATCTGGCTGATAAAATTTTGCCGCCAGGAGTGGTTGGACAGTTGCTGCCTGCAGGTGTTACTGTATTCCGCTGCCCACGATCTTCTATTGGGAGCCCATTGTTCAAAACAAGCCAGTAAGGCTTTTTCTGCATGTTCTGGATCCTTAAACATGGTCTCTAATATTCACAATTTCTCTGTGTTTTTGGTTTTAAGCTCTCCACCAGTAATAGCATTTGTGCTGTCTCTGGAGTGTGAAAGAGCTGATCAGTAGTTAGACATGTGTTGAAGTAACGGGATCTGCATTCACCTGTCAGTTGTTTAAAACTGAGTTACTGTGATTTGTTTGAAAGTACCAAGCAACCATTGTTCAATGTAGTTTGTATCTTGTAGAACCAAGAATTGTTAGGATTTTTATGTGGAATACTCAAAAAATTA
Source organism: Melopsittacus undulatus (assembly GCF_012275295.1). Classification (NCBI taxonomy): domain Eukaryota; kingdom Metazoa; phylum Chordata; class Aves; order Psittaciformes; family Psittaculidae; genus Melopsittacus; species Melopsittacus undulatus. Next base: position 13,043,689 of record NC_047557.1, read on the forward strand.
TTTAACTCCAGCAGGATAGACTTGCAGGTGTTACGATGAATTCTGTAAATGTGTTGAAGTTAAGAGGACTGCAGTTTTGGGTGGTAGCTTAAGAGTAGGCTCAGTGAGCTTATTAGTATGTTCAGTGTGCAGCTGAATACAAAAGTATTATTTTCTGCAGGCTTTGCACAGCTTTATTGTAGGGGATATATTTACAGTCTGGGGGATTTGTGGAGCAGGTTTTAATGCAATTTTTGTAACCTGCCTTTCTCCTTTTTCTTTTTTTAGACCTCTCAAACTTCAATGTATGGATTTGTCGAACTGTACAATGTCTGTTGAAAGTCTCCAGAGTATTCTTAGTCTGTGTGAAAAGTTGCAGAACCTCAGCTTGGAGGGCCTAGTGCTTTCTGATGACATCATCAAGTGAGTGATAAGTTTGGGAATATTCAGTAAATACCTCCCTTTCAGTGCTATCATTTTGTGCAGGCTAGCAAAAGAATGCAGTTGGGAGTTGTTCATTGTGGGAACCTTTTTAAATTGTCATATTTAGATATCTGACAGATCTAGCTGACAGGCTAGATGAGCTGTCTTGTTCCTCTCTATTGTCCAAGAGATGAGGTGAGGAGCCAATACCCCTCTGGAAGAGTGTTTCTTGGTGTTGGGTTTCTTTTTCATTCCCCAAAGCAGGAGAAGCCTGCTTGTCTCTCTAGGGTTTGTGTCCTTTGGCTGTTCCCAGACCCAAGCTGTACAGCAGAGCTACTATCATTTCCCCATCTCTGTGCTCCCAGGAGAACTTTGTGTTCGGCATGCAGATTCTTTTCTGGTTTAAGGGGTCTCAGCAGCAATCCCACCAGGCACTTGTTGTAATTCTGCACTGGTTCTCACTTTTTCATTGAACTTCACTTGTGAGTGTCTGAAAAATAACAGTGTCAAGGAGATGAACTGTCACTTGGTTAAACTGGAATGTCACTAATGGGCATGCAATAAACCTCCTGTTCAATCACAGGAGGTGATTGTGGAGGTGCCAGGGACCATTGCTCGAATGGCACAGACTCTGGGTGTCCAGTTTTCTACTCCTGAGCTTTCTGATGCCTTTCTTGCTCCAGAGAAGAAAACAAAAAGCAAACTCACAAAACAAACCAACCAAACATGCAAAAAACCCACAAACATACAAAACCCAACAGAACAAATAAATTCCCAGAGCACAGATAAACCAATATAATTTGGCGTTTTGATACCAGATAAAAAGTGCCGGAAAATGGGTACTAATTAGGGTTGGAATTTTATTACCTTATCCCTGGTAGTGTTCAAGGCCAGACTGGACTAAGCCTTGGGTGATATGGTGTAGTGTGAGGTGACTCTGACCATGGCAGGGGGTTGGAGCTAGATGATCTAAAGGTCCTTTATAACCCAAACCATCCCATGATTCTGTGAAATCTAGATACTGGATGTAAGGGATTTTCCAGGTTTTGCCAATTGCATATCTGCTGTAACCTTGCAGGCAAATGCATTCAGGGGGGATGCTGTTTGGACATGTGTTTTTGTTCTCCAGTAATCTTCATTTTGCCAGAGGAGTGGCTTCAGGAATGGGATGATTGCTTTGTCTTTTGTAGAGGTATAGTCATCTGTAATAAGCTGTGGTGTGTGTTTAATCTTATACAATAAGAGAAGGTGAAAAGAAACTCTTTCCTTTTAAACTTAGCAATTATAAATATGCAGACCTGTCAGGAATGTAAGGTAAATAGGCAAGTATCCCTCTCAAAGTTGTGCTGTGATGCAGCAGCTGGAGTTTAGATCTTTGGTGACTCTTGGATTGCTCAGGTTACTAAAGATGCAGTGCTTCATATTTAATGAATAATTCTGTGCCTGGGATTTTAGCCCTTAAAAATAATCACACTTCCTAACAATGCAAGCAGTGTTCCAATATTAAAATTCTGTCACATTTTTTCTTCCCTACAGAAATATTGCTCAGAATCCCAGTTTGGTGCGACTAAATCTCTCTGGTTGTTCAGGGTTTGCTGTAGAACCCCTGGAGCTGATGTTGAGCAGCTGTTCTAAGTAAGACAAAAATAGTTTTTGCTGTTCCTGTTTATTGCTCTTCCTGAGAAAAAGGATTCTTTTTAATTCTTTCCATATGCATCCCAATTGTACTTATCTTTAAGATCTTTTTCTTTTTTTTATGAGCTTCCTAAATGCCTAGCAGTTGATTATTAGCTGAATAATCACATAGCTTCTTTCCATCAAGCAATTTATTCTTTAATAGCAAAAAAGTACTTCAACAGTTTTTCATTAATTTCTTTAATTGTCCTCAAAGGAAGTCTACTTGGTGGGTAAACCCCATTTATGTTCTTTTGATATCATGTAAATTCGATTTTCTTGACAAAAGCAGTACATAATCCTCACAAAGTGAAAGTGTGTTTTGAAGCTTGAAAAGTGGAGTCTCAGAGCTCCCTTTCCAATCAGAGTGCAGTGTGAATGGCAGAAAACATCGTGCTTTTCCATTCCTGATCCTTCAGTAACCTTTCACTTTATGAAGCCCTGTGCTCAGATTGACGGTGCCAGTGATTAAACCATCTGCTGGCAGGAAATCACTGAGCTAAGCCCCAGTCTGTCTGGGATTTGTCCCCTGATCGTTCTGCTGACTTCCTGTGAGATGCTGGACAATCTACTTCATGTTTGCTTTTGCAAAAGCACATTTTTAATCAAAGCCCTAGTGAGTGGGCAGACAAAGCCTTAATAGTTACCTGCCTCTCATGGGTAGATAATGCTTTCTATTGCTTGGATCATGAGCTCTTTAGAGAATGGCAGTTCATACAGTGCACAGTGGATAGCAGATGGCAAACCTGATCTGAGGAATGCTAGTGGCAATTTAACTGGTTGTTTTGTTTTGTTTTCATTTACATAGAGACAGCAGCTACATGCTCTGCTTCTGCTGTCCATGGTGTCTTTGTCCTCTGGTTAAATCTACAACACCTGTACACAAAACAAACACTTTGTCCCAGCCCCAAATGGGCTATAAGTAATCAAGCATTTAAAGAGAGTTAAGGTCACAGTGTGACTAATACTTGTATAAAAATGTGAAGTATTTTATGCTAATGAGGATTAACATCTGACCAATGCTAATAATGGATAGCCTTTTTACCTGTCAATGTGAACATCTATCCGGTAGCAACAGATTCAGGTGGCAAACTGAGAAGCAAGTTGAAAAGACAGTGTCTCCCCATGGTGGTCCCTGGATAGAACCATTTTCTTCCTAAGATATTGAGTCATTCCAGCTGGAACTAGCCTTGGGAAGTTATTTTAACCCCTTGACCACAACAGGGTCTAAATCCAGCACTGGCCAGGACTTTCTCTAACTGGATCTTGAAAACCTCCAAAGACAGACTCCACAGTCTTGCTGGGCAACTTGCTGCAGTGCTTGATTATTATCATAGTAAAATTTGTAGTCACAGGTACAGTGCAGTTGGTAGTAAGTGTGTTACAAGTTTTTTGCCTTAAAAATATCAACTCTAATAGATAATATGAGAACTTGGATGTTGTGTCAGTCCTTCTTCCACATGACTCTTTGTTCATTTGTGTGTAGGCTGGATGAGCTGAACTTATCCTGGTGTGACTTCACAGGCGCCCATGTGAAAGCAGCAGTCAACCATTTTACTTCAAAATTAACCCAATTAAACTTAAGTGGATACAGACAGAATCTACAAATTGAAGGTAAATAGCAGCATGGCAAAATTTTGTACCATTTTATAATATAAAGCAGGAGGCTTTGTTTTCTTCTGGGTGGCATCCTCTGTGAATACAGAAAAGTCACGCACTAACACTGACTTTGTGCTCTGCATAGCTTGATGTACTGCCTGTCAGACAATCTTATTAATGTCTCTGGCTTAGCCATGAGGGGTGGGATGATGTGTCTTCTGAGTTTAAAAACAGTCAGATGAAAGCTCATTTTATCTTCAAGTGAAAGGTGTAGCCCTTACTTCCGAAGTAAGGCATGGAATTAGGATACACTGGATCCCATGTTCCACTATGAATCAGCTTTTCAGATAATGTACTTGGAGTCTTAAGAATTCTGCTATTGTGGCTGCTGAAGACATCTTCCAAAATGGAGCAGTCACAGTTACTACTGATAGGCCTGCCACCTAATTTAGAAGGCAAATGATCTCAGTAATCAATATTAACTATTTACTTGATAAAAGTTCTAGGAGGAAAAAGTTTGGTTAGGGTTAGGGTTTTTTTGCAGGGTTGTATAAAATACAGAGAAATCTAGATCTTCAGAGAGAGTGCAACAAAATGGACAGAAGTATAGGTAGAAGGTAAAGTGGGTTAGGTGATAAAAAGAAATTAACTTTCTCAATGTGCAACTGTAGCAATAGGACATTGGCTGACACGCAGGTAGGTAAACACAGGCAGGAATTTTTTTCTATGTACAAGAATTTCAGGCATCTCACCATTACTGTGTCTTAGTAGATTTCTAGAGCAATATCATTTGTATTATTCTCTTGCTAAGTTGCTGACACAAATGGCTTTTAGGAATTTTCTTGGGACTCAATGGGTCAGTTTTGCTGAGGATTTAAAAAAAATGCCTGTAAGGTATCTTGATAGGCCGACTGGATGCTATAAGTCTTAAGTGCATATCTTTTTAACAAAAAGTTATGTTTCAGCTGTGGGGCTTCAGTAAGAGAAGGTATAAATGAACATTTATGGAAGTGAGTAGGCTGTATAAAGCACGTTCATCTTGTTAGTGAAAGATGGACTGACTCTGAGTGTCCTGTTTTCAGATGTTCAGACACTGGTGGAAAGATGTCCTTCACTTGTCCATTTAGATCTAAGGTAAGAAGGCCTTTGCAGCTTGTCCTTAAATCGTATGGTTTAAGGAATTGTCAATTGTACTGTAGTGCTGCAATTATATAGCAACAATGCATGATTGTATAGGATTGCACAACCAGTAAATACTTTCTGTGCTAAACCTACAAAAGACTTGTTTTATGGAATGGTCTAATCTGGAGCAGGTAACTTGAACATTTCTTTCTTACCTCAGCGTAAATGTTATGTACAGGATTTGTAAACTAATAAGTCATTGTAGCCAATAGGTAGAGTGGAAGAAAGCATTTTGGTGCATGCAGTTTATGGGTCTAGCATCCTAGAGAGTGTTTAGTTCAGCTCTAATATAAATTTGTTACTTGGCCATAGAACTGGGGGGGGGGGGGAGTGGGGTGTATTTTGGCTTTGACCTAGTCAGTTAAAATATATTGAAATCTTGGTATGTGGTTTTTATGCCTTTTTATGGCATGAGTTCTGCTGCAGAATATCCGCCTGCAGAGAAACTTCTGCTTCAGTGAAGATTGAATAACTCCCACACAACACACACACTAGATACAAGTTATTCATATTGAACAAAAAAAAAATACTTCAGTGGTAGAAAAGGAAGTTTGTATTCATTAAGTTTCTTAGCCTGAATTTTTGAAATGGCAGATTTACTGCTCCTTTATACTTAAACTTTCATGTGCTCTTGTGTACAGTGACAGCGTGATGTTAAACCCTGAGTGTTTCCAGTACTTCCAAAAACTCCGCTGGCTACAACATCTGTGTCTTAGCCGATGTTATCAGATAAACCCTGCTGACTTAGTGTAAGTAATCTCTAAAGGGCTTTGATTTACTACTCGGAGGATAAGTTAATTTAAACTTGCTTTATTTTAGGTGCATCTGCAATAATCTTTCTGTGATGTGTACTCACGGAACTTGCTGTTCAGTGTGTGCATCATGTCTTCCCTTAATGGCATTGTACTGCTGGTACTCATTACTGTGAGGTACAGCTACAGGTACCAGTCCTGCCAGTGACCAGTATTGGTGTCAGTATTAGGGTTTCAGGTGCACAGCAAGGAGAGTATAGTTCTTTGGAAAAGTTGTTGACAGTCCTTGCAGACTAGACAACCTGTTTACATTCCTTTGCCTTTTCTGTGCCTGTATCAGTTGTTGGCTGCAACTGAAACACAGCTTAAATTTGCTTGCTTGTGAGGTGGTTTGGTTTTGGGATTTGTTTTTTTTTTTCCTTTTATTATTATAGCAGCTATCTATCTTAATCCTTTTAGGAAGGGTATCAATCCTAAGGAAATGATCAACACCAAGAAAAAGGTTGTGAGAGGAACAGGACTATCAAAATGGGTAGCTGAAGAACCTTTTCTGTAGAGTGTGTGCTGTCATGGTGATGGCTTGTGTATCTCTCAGTTTTGTGCAGTACTTGCTCATTGATACACAGTTCACATGATGACTGGCAATCAAGAAGCCAGGGCTGGCTATTCACCAAAACATGGTAACAGATTGGAGACTGATAGTACATAGAGGCTTGTGTCCTCAGAACCACATTGTGAAACTTCATCTGGGGCAATTCCTTACACTTGTTCTAAACTTCAGGGAAGTCAAAAGGGAGGAAACAGTTCATTTTCACTCTATGTGAGAGAGAGAGAGAGAGCAGCAAGAAGCAATTTATTAAGCCCATTTCTGGAATTACCCATGCAGACAACTAGTTTCAATTAAATATGTGCTTTTAAAAAGTAGGAAAAGGAATTTAACTTAAGTAGTTACCATAATTCTAAAAAAAATTGTAGAAATACAGTTATATAGTTTGGGTACAAACTGAAAAAAAAATCAGGTTTGTTGTTAATTTTATGGTTGTGTTTTGGGTTTTTTTCCCTCTTTTCTAGGGAACTTGGTGGAATTCCAACATTAAAGACTCTTCAGGTATTTGGAATCGTGACTGATGGCTCCCTAGAGGTCCTCAAGGAATCTCTTCCTGACATAGAGATCAATTGTTCATACTTTACAAATATTGCAAGGCCAACTTTTGGTAAGAAAAGGAGCCATGAGATTTGGGGCATCAAATGCAAGTTGGTGCTGAGTAATTCTAGTGGCTTGTGATCATGTACAATGCACTGGATGCAATGAACATACTGTGTGTAGTGAAGCTCCTTAAGAACAGAATGCTGGAGCACTTTCAGTGATAGTATTATTATTGTAAAATGCATTCTGACTTGGTCTTGTGCCTTAATGTAGTTTCATAAATATTCTCACAGTATTTTTTTACTTAAAGCCTTTAGAAATCTGATAATGTGGGAGCGATTGTGGACTCTTTTCTTCTGTAACTGGGGATATTTTTTTCAAAAGTACTGTGAAAAAAAAACTATTGTAATCAAAACAGTGCCAGCCTATAGTGACTGTTGCATGTTCTGATGCAGCTTTTGGTGCTTTGAGGTGTTCTGAGGGTGCTTCTGGTTAACTCTACCAGTTCTACAGCTCTTGAAATGGCTTGTAGGGGTGCTAGATGTTCTAATAAGGCTTATTAAAGAATTGCCTTTGTCTGAGTCTGTGGACCTCAAAGTGAATTATGGCGTTAAACCCATTTAAATGTTCAGTTGAACAAGATATGTAGTAAGATGAGAAACTACCCACTGTTTGTGAGACAGGGTACTGAGTCTGAATTTACGAAGCCTGAAGACAGAAAGGATGTTCACAGAAAAGCAGCTAAATAATGCAGAAGTGAAAAAGTAGTATAAAGGGGCTGATGAAGTTTTTCTTGAGCAGAGCATAAAGATAATACTTGTTTTAATATTCTTGTTAGCAAAATACACTTTGAAAACCCCATTCAGAACAAGCATCTGTAAATGTAGATACTGGTTATCAAGTCTTTCATGGTGTGGTGCTGTTTTCTGATACAAGGTTCTGCAATATTGAAGCTTCTGTGACCTTGACCAAACTTGACGAGCTTGATAAAAACTCTTAAAAAATATTCTTCTACATCCTTTAAAGATCTTTCAACTGCAACTCCTAAACTGTCAGGAATCTTGCAGGAGGAGGTCTCAAATGATTATAATCTTGGACCAAAACCTCAGACTGCAGTGAGTGCTGAAAGGGGTAGATGCTTTGGTGATATTAAGAAACATGACTTCAAATTTTTTTTTGTAATAGCTTATGTTTGCAGTATCACTTCTCTTGTATCTGTAACACTAATCAGTACTGGCTAGTGTTGGGTTTTGGGGTTTTTTTTGAAGTTCTATGAAAAGATGAATAATTGTCCAAAAACAAACTAAAAAATATGATCATGTACTTCTGTCTGTATGTGTTATGATGGTCCTTGTGTATAAGCATGGAATGTTCCAGCAAATGTACAGGTTAGTTGAAAAGTTCTGGAGTAAAACTTGCACCCTGTGTAGGACAGGAAGATGCTGCTGTTGCTTCCATGAATGCAGCAATCAAGCAGATAGTATTTATTCATGGATATTCAAAGTGAGCCTACAGCTTTACTGTGGGGTTGTTGCTGTTTATAGTATTCCCATCTCAATCTGAAGAGAAGGGCTCAGGAGTAAATGCCTGGTCATACAGATTAATTACTGTGGAAAGACTGTACGAGTACTAGAATTTTAACTTTACTTTCTGTAGTACAGCAAATACAGCATTGTCTTGTTAATCTGCTCTGGTTTGGTTTTTACAAAGTTTTAACTGTTGACGACAATTACAATCACAGAATTGTTAGATCTGGAAGGCACCTTAAAATTATGTAAGATCCAACACTCCTGCCATGAGCTTTACACTAGACCATGTTGTTGCTTAACTCACTACTGGGCTTGTGCCCTTCACAAAGGAGTTAATGGGCAATATGCCTTGTGAAAACTGGCCTGGAGAAGCAATGGGAGGTTGGATATTGGATATTGTGTTGCTTCACAGTTTGCGACCTGAAGTTTACGCCTTAAATGAGTTACTTCAAAAGTAAATCTCTGCAGCTCAGCACTAGTGTAAATTCTTCTTCCTATGTATCATGTAACTCCATGCAACTTGTTTTGCCTTTAATAAAGATCTGAAGAATTGATACGTTGTACAAAGTGAAATATTCTTCCATAACTTGCTACCAACTCTGTCATGGGTTAAAAACAGGGAAACTTTTAGGGAAAATCATGGTTTAGAGGACAGGGCATTATCACGAGTGTATTTTGAATTTAATAGTCTGTGATTTAAAATCCTGTACAGAGCTGAGATAAAGGTCATACTACTATCTAGAAGGAACAGTGCCAACCTTGCTGGTTATTTTGAGTATGAGGTTTGCTGTTGAAAGAGGACAAAACATTTCTATTGCAGGGCTATGGATTATGATGGCAGTTGTAGCAAACATGCAGCGGAAGCCCTCTGGGTGAGGTACCCCACTGCCCTTTCCCTACGTGAAAAAAGTTATGCACGTAGCTCTATGCAATGCCCACCAAAAGTTGCTACAGTGATTAAGTTTGTGTTTAACTAAAGCATAAAGGCTTACAAACTGTTATTTACAACTGCACAATAAATGAAAAGAAGCTGAACACTTGAAACACTTCTGAAAGTTGAAATAAGGCAGAGGACAACTTCATGCATCTATGATGTTTTTATTTTTTTGTTACATAATGCATAAACACCACTTTTAAAAAAAAAAAAGCAAAGAATGACAGGTGTAGTTTAGCAGAACACATCATGGACTGGCACTAAATGAAAAGACCATGTATCTGATTCTGCAGGTAGAAAAGGTGTAGAATTCACTGCCAGTCCAGGCAGATTAAATCAGTGTTAAACCAACACTCAGTCCTGTCACAGAATACTGTAAGGTGTCTGTACTGCAAATCCTTTGTAATAAAGGAACCTTAAAGAGGATTCTACAATTCTTTAATAAAAAAGGTAGCTGCTTACTGTTTATCTATTATAGATCTCTGAATTGTCGTGGTTACTTAAATCAAGCATTCACCAGTAAATGCTTCAACAGAAGTGCAATTAAACATAGCCAAAACCAGTAGAGGCCACTCATGAGTAGGGCAGGTTTGCATTTTGCTATGTAAATTAGGAGTCTGACTCTGAATCTCTTGCTAAGCCCTAAACAGATCATACTTAGAGTCTGCAGGGTCTGAAAACATTGTCTTTTAGTCTCAGCATTCGTAACAAGGAATGACAGGCATCATTAAGTCTGAACATATACACCTTGATCAGACTAATCAATTTCCATTAATATGTTAAAGCACACAAATGTCTCTAAAAAAGGTCTCTGCCATGAATTTGTCTATGGAGGTATTTCAGTACACTTTCAATACCTAACCCTCTGATCTAACACTGGTAAAGTCCTAGAAGGTCATAAATGTCATTAATTTATGACTTTCAACACAATGGCATTGGAGGGGGGTGTTGAGTCTTAACAGTATATTGACTAGTGTACTAGACAGAGGCACATAAACCATCCTTAAGTTGTTACAGATGGGTTAGGAATAACTGAAACACCCTAGTCTCTGTATAGACAACTTTGTAAAAGATTAGTCTTTTGCATCTTTACATTTAGACCAGTTTTGCAGTAATTTAGGCATTAAAGAGCTTTATTCTGATAGTTCGTGAACTTACAAAGTTATGAAAGAGTTGTTTGGCTACTTTGATTTTCCCCTTCTGGTCTGCAATTGTGATAACTCCAGCAGATAGTGTAAATAACTCAATCTGTAGCACACTTAAAAGGTGAAACGTACACAAACAGTGATAGCTTACTCAAAAAGCTCCATCAATGTCACAATTTCCTAAAATTGAATGGTCTGGTCAAATCAATTTTCTTTAAATTCTGGTTTAGAGTGAATACAAATGCTTAAAACAGTAGAAGGAAAAAAAAATCACTCTATCCAATTTCTTTACCTATAAAGATCAGTTTACATTTTGTTCGGCAATAAATACTGGCCCCACTGGAGAACATTTCCATTAGCCCTGAGAACATCTGTTACAGAAGTCTCTTTATTCAAAAGTAGTTAGAAAACTCACATTTGGAACTAGACTGGTAGTAGATAGAACAAATAAATTTGTTTCAAGTCATGTAGCAGAAGAGTTCCTGTGTAGGAATCTTCATCAAATTCTGCCCCCCTTATCTATGCAATTAGCAGCACAGACTTTCAAAGGCAGTCATAGTTCACAGTTTCTCTAAAACATTATCTAAAGTCACTTCCGCTTCTATTTGAGCTTTTTTACTATTGCCTGCTTACCTATCTCATGATCAGAGGCATATAAATTGAAATTAATTTGTTGCCAATTAAGTAACAGTAAAATTCCGCATAGGACTGGAAATTTAAACTTTCTGGGAAATTTAAAAACCCATACCTGGAAAACTGGGTACATATACATATGAGCTTGTGCTTCAACTACTAGTGCTCAGTACATCTCATTCTTCTTCAATTCCAAACCATTCAACTTAATAAGGCCAAATATCTTTTTTAATTATAGCCACCTACATACACTACTGAACACACTGTGACTGAACACCCACTAGCCAGCTAATCTATTCAGTGAAAGAGTATACCTTACTTCAAGGTACTTCTTAGAGTTTATGTATTTTTATGAAAGGGCTTAATAAAGCCCTTAGGTTTCAGTTCCCTCTGTAGCCAAAAGAAAAGAGATACCTTATTCAAGACATGATTAAACCTGATTTTTACTTCTGATGTGAATCTACAAAGTAGAAAAAATATTGGAAGAGAAAAAAAAAGAAGTCACAAGTTGTAAGAAACTACAAAGTTGTAAAAATTTTTGAAAAGTATATAAAAAGTCTGTATTTCCATTTCTATTACATCAACATCAGGATTTATCATAGGATCATAGAATCATAGAATAGTTAGGATTGGAAAGGACCTGAAGATCATCTTCTTCCAACCCCCCTGCCATGGGCAGGGACAAACTGTTTTAAGCTTTTATTTGCTATTTCTAAATTACCAAAATCTATATATCCTTGCATCAAATTGCTAGATTGACAGTCAACTTTTCTATAAAAGTATATGTATGAATGTGTTTAGTTTCATCAGTCCCAGACTGTTACTAAAAAAATTTACATCTGGATACTTAATGCTACTGACTTAATACTTGAACTCATCTACCTATGTTTAAAAGTATATTCTTTCATGTTTGCCTTACAAGTAACAATGTCAGTTTTCACTGAGGTTAGTGGTGTGACTTCAGATACATTTCTTTCACACCAGATGCAAAAAGAACTAAAAATCAGGCTAATGTTTGCCCAACCCAAAGGAATGAAAAGCATCTCAAACTTCCTCCAAATACTCTTGTATCCAGAAAGGTTGACTTCCAACATAATGCAGCATTATGATGTGCTGTCTATCCCCAGGAGTTCCCTCTCTGGATGCAAAGTTGTTTCAGCAGAATACACTAGTGTCCTTCATTCTTCCAGCAGAACAGTGCACAGTGCGTCCTCTGTATCAATCACTATTGAAGCTATCGCCCCATCATTGAACTCAAAAGATGTTCCTCCATCTATAACCATACACGCATCCCAACAGCGGGAACGGACACAGACCCTGCAAAAACATAAAAAATAAGTTTTCCCAAAATAGTTTAAAAAAAAAAGTATTTCACAGAAGCACTTATCTGAACAGTAAGACTGGTTCTTGGACAAGCATGGGTCAGTAAATGCTTAACCACATGGGAGGATACTTAAGAGAAGAATTTACCATGGTACTAGCACCACAATCCCCCAGCCTATCTATATTTTGTACAGACTTAGCAAAGAGTCCAGAGAGGACTGCAGGACTTGTTCAAGTGAAGACTATTGCTCCAAGAGGTTCAAGACAGCCTGTAACTTAACACTTGATATTGTGAAAGCTGCAGTTTAGGTGTATGTTTTAAATAAAGCTACTGATTATGCCATTTAATAGTTGTTTACTTAATCTTCTACAGGAAAGTTTCAACATTAGAACTATAAATTAATTGAAGTGGAACACACAGTTTCGATGCTTAAGATTCAAATAATTTTGGATATTAATATAGTCTATTTTTGTTACATGAATCATTCCCAGAGAATGCTTGGCAGGCAACATCATATATAGGCAACACCATAAACAGCATTATACTGTCAATATTAGAGTTTGACTACTATATCTTCAGGCTAATTGATTATAAGACAGCTCTTTCACAGGTGGACAAGACAGAATAAAGCTACTCAGCATCTTCCTCTTCTCTTACGTTTAAAAGGAAAATTAACCATTGTAATTTGTCCTTTCATAAATGTAGAAAGCAAGTAAAGTAAAAAGTTCTCCAAATTTACTAAATAGGAACCAATAGTCATTATGCCAGAGCAGCTGCAAGAGTGCGGTCTTACTAAGTGGATGTGCTTGACTGTTTTTGACTTGGGCCTTGGTCTAGACAATGTTGTGATCTCCCAGATTTAATCAACAATTAGCCAGTAACTTAAATTTTCAGGAAGACACCTCTTTCATAAATATGAAAAACTTGGAAGCACAGCCACAGTGTCAAAGCTTAATTGGCATATACATCACTAAAACACAGCCTAGTCTGGATACTGCAGAAGAACCTGGGGGCATGTTCCACTCCTCCATTTCACTCTGGGCAGCTACTATGTCAAAAAAGATAAAGAACAGCAATGGGGAGATGTGTAGTATCAAGAGTTAGCGATCAACTAGAACAGACAGCAAATTCTATTTAGAAAAGGAAAAATGGGAAGATATGCCTCACAGGTATTCAGACATAAATTAAAATTACTAAATTACCAGGTAATTTAGTTTGGAAAGGCATACAGTCCATCTTTCCACTCAAAGCAGCCCTTACTTCAAAGACAGACTAGATGGCTTAGGGCCTTGCCAAAGCAAGTTTTGAGTATCTCCAAGGATGGTGATAGCACAGTATTTGGGCAACCTGTTCCACTACTCGACAATTCTCACTGAAATATTTTTCCTTTTTTCTAAATCAGAATATTTCATCCTGTGAAATCATGGCTCTTGCCTCCTAGTTTGCTCTGAAAAGAGTTTAACTCAGTGTCCTCTGTAACCATCAACTGGTAGCTGAAGACAGCAATTGGATCAATTATGCTTAGTCTGGTCTCATCCAGGCCTCTCCTTTATAGATCACGTGTTTTGGCCTCTCATCATTTCACTGGCCCTTTCCTGAATTCACTCCAGCTTGTCAATGCCTGCGTGTCATACTGAGGGAAATGGCACTCACCCAAAAGTGGGCGCAGTGAGATTCTTTTATTCTGTAAGATTGTGCACGGATCGAATATTAAAAAGGCATAACATAACTCACCAACATTTTCTTCCTGTTGTTTTAAGAACAATACTCAAGCCCCTCAAAACACAACACAAGTTGGATGTTGAAACACTTCAAGGGAAACTCCCAGGTTACTCCTACTTTGACAAATACACAGAATGAAGCCTTTTCAGTGATTGCTACAGCCAACACTTACTTTGAAGAGAAGCCACGCTGCCGGCTACTTGAGAAAACTCTGTTTACAATAGGTTCTCGAACACTGAAAAACATCTTTGGCTCTTCTGGACTGTAGACCAAGGACTCATTGTAATCATTTGTTACTGTAAATAGAGAAATCATGCATTAGCTTTTCCTGAAAATATCGGTTATTCTCAGAGACACACAATCCTCCAGGAAAGAGCAGCTTCCCTTACAAGATGGAATACTGAGTCTCAACAGATGTTTAATAGCCTTCACCTGCAAATAAAAAAATCAATTTTACAGAAAATTCCTTTTAATTCTGTTGCATGACACACAATAGCTCTCTTCAGGTGATTAAATATTATGTGTCTCTAATCTTAGAAAAGAAATCCTCCTGAAGATCAATATATATGAAATTCCAAGTAAGTGCTTTCATATCAAATCAGACATTTTTCACCAAATGTGCCTAAATAATGTTTGCAAGAAAGACTAATATTGCAAGAGTACTAAACACTTAAAGCAGTATTAAGAGTACAAACAAAATTAACTAGTCAAAGTTAAAATACCTTAAAGAAATCTTGCCTTTTTCACTAACCTTTCTGTACTAGTTCTGAGTCCAATGGCATATTCAAACTTCCTTGCTTTTTTGCTGTTAAGCCAAAAGAAATAGACCCAATTAGATACATGTTTATATAAACTTGGCAAGTAATGCCTTACTGTTCACTCACCAATATTAAGGATCTCTTCAACAGCTTGTTGTGCTATCTTGTTAATATTATAGGACCTAGACAGAGAATCACAGGTCTTGTTTACAAAACAGTACAACTGGAGAGAAAACCAAAACAAAAAATCTTGCATAAAGAACTATATTCAACATCAGGAAGAAAAATAAATAAATAAATAAATAAATAAATAAATAAAGCTTTAAATTGACTCTTGGTTTTACATCTACCTATGGCTTTGTAAACCTTAATAAAATATTTAGTAACTCTTCAAGAAAGAGCAGCATGACACACAGGATGTAGTATTCTTACCAATAATCCTCTTGCTTTAAACCCCAAATAATTGCTGATTAAAAGATGCATTAAAAAAATCACTGCATGACAGTTTTACAGACTTTGTGTGTTCTTATCCCTTCTATCCACCTCTTGCTAATTAATACCTTCTGTTAGTTCTTATTTATGGGACTTAACACTTCTTTACAAATATTATGCCTCTTTTTCTATATTGTAAGGTGTGGGCTTTAATCTCACAAGAATCTGTGTACAGAGAAAAGGAACTGTCAGATCAGGCATTTGTGCATTTGCCACATTTGGATGAAAAGCAGATCAGCATAAAACCCCAGTCTCGACTAAGTCTGAACTCCAACAAAAGTCTCACTCCTGTGTCCAAGCTCAACCGGGATTAGGTAATCACAGCCTCTGTATAGCACTACTGTGCACATCTCAGGTGCCCAGGTCTCAATACAGGTTAAAAATATTTCTGTCATGGCACTAAACCACTTCAGACTGCAACAGACAACCACTGTACATCTAATAGACTATAGAACTGCTGAGGGTGGTTGTCCAAGACTCTTTCTCTTACACTTACTGCCCACCTGCAAGCCTGAGCAGATGCTAGCAAGAAACTGAGATGCACAGTTTGACACTATTATCTCTCTTAACTAGATATCCTTTGATGCAAGTTTTGGCAGCTGAAGGAAGCACTTGGACATTTAGATGCATTTCAGTCTGAAGCCTGAAATCCCAGAAGACCCTTTAAAACGCTGGCTAAGGAAGATCACTCCACTGAGGCTTGGCCACAGTTTAAGAGACATCCAGCAGTATACACTGATTACAGCAGTGGAGATGGGCAACCCTGGAGTTTGGTCCCTGATTCTGGCATTGCTCAGTAGGGACTGTATGAGCAAATGAAATGCAGAGCAGCACTGAACTAAGACCATACAGTCCCAAGGTACTGAACACTAGGAAAGTTACTCTAGCAGTCTGCCAATTTCATCCTTGGCAGCCTCCAGGACTATGTTATGCTGACTGAATACAAAATTCTGAATTACAATGAAGGGTAAAACCCAGTAACTATGGTTACAACATGACTATTCATTTTTGAATTTCATTAAAAGCTTCAGTTTTAGTTCATCTTAGCCTGCCACATAAATCGAAGATTTGTTGTACAACTTTAAACTATAAGCACAGTCAGACTTCCAAATGAAAGAGGCTCTCACTGTACAGGTCTTTGACATCTCAAAACTAAATTGATTTAGAGTTACAAGCAGTACCATAGCTTGTTTAATTTAGCCCTCTGATTAAGCTAGCACAGTTCTTCTTAGATATGCTGTCTTTGTTTAAGGGGAAAACTTTGGCAAAGAGACTGTGCCATTTTAATTAAATTTCAAATAGGCAAGAGGCTTGGAAGGAGAACGGACAGCAGATGTGCCAGAGAACACTAAAATCTGTTTCCAAGTACACTTTTTCCCATTCTTATTGGAGGTTAGGTTTTTAGAAGTTTTCCATGCTACTTCATCTAAGCATTTTAATTTTAGCCAACAAGAGCAGTCCAGAGATCCCCCAGTATGCTCTGCAAGAAAGAGCAGAATCTCTTTCTCTTGCCACCCCAACCATTCATCTCAGAGGCATGCAACCTCTTCCACCAAAGTTACACTTAAGGTAAACTTCTATCTCAATGCCTCCGTTCCTCACCCTTTCAACTCTTCCCATATGCACAAGTGAGGGGTGCTCTGCTCTTTTCATACCCCAGAAACAGCTTTGGATCACACCAGCAGTGAGAATATTTGAATAGTGAATATAAGCACTAACTTAGCCATAGCTCAGGAGAGTCTCGGGATGGACAAAATGCTTAAACAAAATAGGTCCATCTAGCTTATCTGACGTGATGTTTCATATCAAAGCAGCAACATGTACTTACCATGCTTTCGATCCTGTTCCAGTACACACATTAAGTCCTGAACTCTTCTGTTTTTCCCAAGGACCATCATCAACTGATATCTCATAATAGGAGGCCCTATGAAGCGAGAATTTAAAACTGGGTTTGCAGGACTTAAAGTTCTCCCTGAATAAGACAGAACACACAGCCTTATCAGGGACATAAAAATTTAGAGCAGCTAGTTTCAAATCTGGACAATTTCATAGTCTTTGCAGTGTTTCCCATTTGGCAGCCACTTTTCACTGTTTTACAGCATTTTTTGTAACAGACAAAAGTGATTTTCAGCATGAACAGAGGCAGTGTTTCTATAGTCACTTTTCCTATTAAATCATACACAAAAACCTCTGTGGTTCATCTGGGCACAGCTTCATATACAAGCAGGGTTTGCTGGACTTACAAATGAAACTACAACGATGAAACTACTTACAAATGAACTACAAATGAAACTACAACTTCCTTGTGTAACTGTTGAACTACTGAAAACCTGTGTTTATGCTGTGATTTGGTCTCATAAAATTACACCAGGGAACACTAAGAAGTAAGGTACTCCATCATCAGCAAGTAATAACATAGCTTCAAGCTGAATTTTTGATCACTTTAGTAATTAAAAATCCACTGTGATTCTTCACAAATAGTTTTAGTCTTACAACAGTCAGAAGGCTTACATTTCTCTCCAGGGCAAATTCTTCATAAAACTCAGATGTAGTAAGTCTTGGGGCATAATCATAATTCTGCAAGGTATTACTTTTATTATCAGCAGATTTCTAATGTTAGGCATAGAGAGACCAGTCTCTCTGAATGCTTCATAACATCCAAGAGTATATTTATGAACTAAAGCTGCTGATGTTCATAAGCGCCTACTTCAAACAGTACAATGTAGTCTTCGGATTAAGATACCATCTTAGAAAAACTCTACATTCTGTGTGTTCAGCATGTCTGAGTTTCACCTTTCTTAGTAGAAGAGGGTAACTGAGCTGTTTTATATGATGAATATTTAAGTCTGGATCAACTAGGAAATACATCTCTTGAACACTTGGTGTCACAGTTTAGATTCTTAGTAACCAAGGAGATTTTGTGTACTTGCTCTTGAGAACATGGGAAGATGAAAGAACTGGAAGCAAATTAAGAATGCAGGTGCACAGCTCAATTCAGTTTAAGATAATTTTTGCAAGCTGGGTATGAAACTTCAGTTTCTCTTTTTTTCTCTCAATTTCCTTCAGTTTCCTTGTTTTCTTAACTAATAGGCAGAATAAGACCTTGAAAGAAGCACCTACAGTTATTTTGCCTTAATATATAGCAGACTCATGCCTTACAGGAAAGTTATCTGAGTGACATCATTGTTTAGTCTTCAAGCGCAAGGTCCTCTTACTGAGGTTTGTTCCTACATGCACTGTGTTCCTAAATGTGTCTTAAATATACTGGAACCAAAGAACACAATACATCTGTGACACTGAAAAGATGGCTATTACAAAGTGTCAGAAAGCAGCTTTGTGTTCCTCTCTCACTGTGTGTTAAAGAAACTTTTAAAAATCTTGATAAAAATAGGTTTAACTTAGCACAGAGCAAAGTTTCTATCTCTGAGACTAATTCCTTTGCTCGTCTGAGGCTACAGTCCAGATGGAAGATAAAGCACTCACGGAGCATTTATATTGTTTCCAGCAGCAATCACAGTGTCCCAGGCACTGCACAAACAACAAGACGTTACTTGTGGAACAATGGCTGATGGAGTGTGGGCACACGAATTATGAAGGGCTGAATAATCCCTGATTTTGACTTGCACAACTCAGGCTTGAAACTGAGCGAATGACAGTGAACTGTTGTAGACTGGCTGCAAGGCAGTGGGCATATTGTGCCCAACCCCAATGTTTTAGCATTAGAAGATGGCGTTTATGAGGAGTGCAGGCCACAATCCTAAGCCAGCAAGTGCCTATGTGAAGCCTGACATGAACCGAGGATGAAGAAAGCTGTGGGTAAAGAAGCAAAAGTAGCAGTGCAAGCAAGATAAGAAGAAACTGTGATGTGTTAAGACACAATAGTGAACTGTTAGCAAGTTTTGGAGACCAGGCTCCCATCCCTTTAATGTAACCAATTGATTGTATCTTAGTTGTTGTGTGCTACACTGTACATGTATCCACTAATACAGCAAGCTATTGATTATGTATCCAATCTTAATACAGCCAGTTATTGTGTATGTATCAAAGTATAATACACTGAGCCATTGTAAGCAGAGGCAGAGACTGACATGGAAATTCTAGCTTAGCCAATAGCTATATATAGATAGGCAGGTGGACAAACTAAAGTAACCAATGAAAGAGTATTTAGTAGTGCATGGGCTATCAGTAATGGGATAAATATAGGCAATTGTGATCAATAAAGTGGAACAAGATGTGTAACTCATATTGAGTTGTCCTCTTGATTCTGGGTTCCTCCGACAGTTACTCTAAACAACTTAAGTTGTTTTGGTTTTTAAAGATGTAGAATAAAGGGGAAATAGATAGAAGATACAAGTAAATTTGGCCAAATCTTGACCAAGGATCATGTTTTAACTCCTTTCCTACAGAGCCATATTGTCCACAGCTTTCTTGTTATTGATAGAAATGCACTGATCTTCAGGACAGAAAGGTATCAGGATAATATCTGCACTGATCTTCAGGGCAGCCAAAGGTATCCTGGATAATACAGTACCAGGATTTGATATAAACTAATTTCTTAAAACAATGAAATATGTATTTTCCTGCAATAACAGAGCTCTCACAAAAGCAGGCTGATGCCTTTGCTCTAATAACAGAGAGTCAGGGAAAGGAGTACCTGGTCATATTAAAAACTATTTCTGCTTGGTAATGCTAAAAGCTTATGAAAAGATACTTAACAGGAGATGCATGAGGCAGATTAAGCACAGATAACTAAATCTCCAATCCACTGTAAAGAGAGTAAGTGAAAGCATTTGGTTTCCTGAGAACAAAGCAGGAAAGGAGTAAACCAATGAAGCAAATAGCCAGGAATAAGGAAAGATGAAAGAATGGCCAGACAGCAAGGTAGAAAACCGCAAATTAACATCACTGCATTTACATCTCTGAAAATACACTTTGTAATCACCAACAATACATTTATGGACTAGAACTGAAATTTAACAGCAAAGACATTAATTGTTCATTGCTATGTCGTAAAAATAAATTAAGTCAACTGTGCCTTACTGCAACAAAAAGTAATTAAACATACCTTGATGAAAGAGATTCCCCAATGAAGACTTCATTGAGGGCTCTCACTGGTAAAAGATGTGGACCAGAAACGTCAGATCCTGCAGATATAAAATGTAACAGTTTTGAATCATGGCTCTAAAACCCAAATATTCAAAACCAATTCACAACTCACTGAAAGACACATTCTGCTGCCTGTGTTTGTACTCTAGCTATAGTGTTCCATCTTCTCCAAGGACTCAATTTTTCACCGATTTAGTCTGCAGCTTGTCCTTGTCCTTTACTGGAGAGTATACGTGATCAAACCAAGGTCAATAAGGTGACAACACTTATGTTCTGACATGACATTCCTTGAAAACTCAGGGTAACCAGACAGACTGAAGACTTCTGCCAGTGACTCAGCCTTGTTAAATTCGGTGACAGTGACTTAACAGACATTTCTGATAAAGTTCAAGGAATTAGACTTCATACCACAGGGTAATTAAGGGGGATTAACAAATTGTTCATGTTGACAAAGGACCTCTCAGTGAGAAAGTGCTAGACACAGGTTAAGGATAGAATTATGCATCTTTAATCCATGACAAAGAAAACTGTCAAAGGTGTCTGATGACTGAAGATTTACCCAGGGAGAAATTCTCACTTCTAATTATGAACTTCTAATTTCTCATTTGCTTTCTGACAGTCTGTGACCAGCTTTTTCAATTGCAAAGTAACCTATCAAATGTAGCACAAGTTAAGAGCAGCTAAATCCATGGTAAAATGTTCGTGTGGTGTCTATAGTAACCCCAAGAGACAGCATTTAAAAAAAAACCCTCAGGTATTCTGCCAGCAGATAATATTACATAAAAACCTCTCTAAATTAACTACTAAAACTGAAAACTGGTTCTAAGGGAACTGGTCCAGAATAAACTTATAGAAACAAAAATACTCCCTTCTAAAAATCCTTAATCTGGATCTTCAGCTAATGACAGCTGCCTCTGTCTCTCAAACAGAGCAATGAGACTTCAAGTATTTCAACTCTTACAAATATTTATCTCCCACTCAAAGTTATCATAGCAAAATGATTATATCCTTGTCAGATTTTAACCTACTTTGATCCTGGAATCTTTCATTTACGTGAGCCCTGCTGTGTTGCTCTTGGCTTAGCTGTTGTTCATGTAAATCTACAGGGATTGGATTAATGCCAGTTCCTTCAAGATACAATCGGATTCTTTGCCGCCATTGCCACCTTAGAGAGGAGAAGAAATTGGTGTCAGTAGATGAAATATTTGTTACAACACTAGGACCACAGTCTTCACTCTCAGAGCAGAGCACCTTAAATATACTAGAAGTCATATTTCAAATTCTATAGCTTCCACTACAATTTCTAGATTCAGCAAATTAATCATACTAAAATGTAAATATGCTACACTTACCAATTTGCTAGCTCATGTTTTTGTATGTGTAAAATAAGAGGACACTGGCCAAACGTAGTCTACAAACATTATACATAAGAACTCAACTTTTTAGGCATGTGATCCTAATTTATGAGTTCATGACTGATGCAGTGATCTCGAGAACAACAAACTCTCAGAAATTTATGCAGCAATAAATGGTGTATTTTTACCATCTTCTGTTTGTTTTTGTAGATATCCAGAAAAGCAACTCTATCCACCCCTTCATACATAAGGGCCATAAGTATCCTCATATTTTAAGAATCAATCCTAGCATTGGAACTTAAGAGGAATTCAAATTAAGAAAGAGAATGATATAAAAGATATTCTTCTTAACATACAACAATTCAGATTTCCTATTTCTTCTAGAGGAGGGATCTATTAATTTTTTCCTCTGACAATTTAGAGATTATATAAAACAAAATAGAACACTAGTTTTGATTAAGAAAGCAAATCACAAGGAAGTGTTATGAGCACATCTTTTCCCAGTTCATATGTTGACAGCTGGATGACAGTATACAGGTTTCCTGAAATTACAACAAGGAAGACTTGTGCTTTGTATGACTAGATTACTAATTTTTCCTCATTGCCATCCTGGTATTGCCTTATTCAAAACATCCTTAGTATAACTACCTATCTGCCCTTAGATTCAAAGTATGGTTTTAGAAATTCAGGTAGACAGCATGTGATGAGTATCATTATGCCAGCCTCCTCACAATACTCATACTAGAACATGACAAAACCCTTATAAAGTTAGAAAATAGGACTATACTCCTATAATACCCATATTCTGAGATCCTGTTACACCACTGACTCTCAAAACAAAAAAAAAAAAACATAGCTTGTCCTTTATAAATCTGTAACTCAGTAATGTTGGCTGTTTCATGTGACTACAAGGTCACTGCTTACACATATTGTTGTACTGACACCTCAAGGATTAGATGAAAAGACTATTCCCTTTTCCAGTCTCTGCCATCTCACTGCTCTTACATAACCCTGAGCCATCAGAAGCTCTCAGATGGGCTAATCCAGTTACCCTTGTACGTTAAAGTTTCCTTAGGGCCAAATAAATCTGAGAACTGCCAAGTGAAACAGGCAGGTCCCTGCTCACAAACATCAGTTTGTGTTATTCTGGAAAAATAACCAGGGAGATCCTTTATGTTTCATTCTGGTGAGGCTTCAGCTCCATTATGAGTAACAACAGGAGTGTCAGTAACAAAAAAATAAAATGGCATCCAACAAAACATTGGAAATGCCTAGATTATCAGGGGAGGATTCCTGCATTACCAGGACCAGCTTTACCTATGCAGTTTAGCATAATAGAGTGCTAAAAGCCTCTGTTTTCCAAGTCTCTGAATATGCAAGTTGAAAGTACCTTTTCATTTAACAATATATACTGAAACTCCTTCAGTTATTTAAAATTGATCCTGATTACTGTATTCTCCTCATTTCAGAATTTATCTATGGCATAAATATAGTTACACTTCAAGATACAAATTAAATGTGCTAGAAGAATAAACAAAACGCAATTGCAACACATTCCCCACGAATTACTTATTTCTGTTTAATGGTTTGCAGTCATAAAAGTATTCTGGAATGTTAATATACCACAGAACAATAGCTCTTTAAATGGCTAATAAAAAATCTCTTCCTTAGTCTCTCCTTTAAAATTCAGGTTGTTTCTTAATTAAAGTGAGATTCTTCTAAGAATATCTTGTACTGAAAACATCAAGCTACCTTCAGCATAAAAAAAAACTGCCTCACACCTGATCTGTCAACAAAATTTAAGCCACTCTGCCCTAATCACCAGAAACCCAAATGCAACACTGTCCATGTCAGAAAAGCAAATCAATTACTGAAGGTTATGACAAAAGCCTTTGCTGTAACTGCCAGTCAATTTTATCCTTTGTATTCCAATCTCACTCAAACACACACCCTCTTTTCAGCACAGTAAACATCTACACAAAACTTACAATTTGAGGCATAAAGATTTTACTAAGCGTTATCTGCTCCTTAGGAATTCATAATTATTAAGCATTTTCCAATCGTAATGTGTTTTGGAAAACCAAAGCTCAGTGAATCCTACCTGAACTCACCACGATAAAGCTTCTGTAGTGCTTCAGGAAATGAGTGTGTGTATCTCACAGGCAAGCAGAGGTGACCTTCCGATCTGGCAGCAGAAAAAGACAATGAAAATGACAGGGTATCTATTAAGGTTTGGTTCCTTTAAAAAAAAATAAACATCTCTTTCTCTAACATAAAGCAAAGTTACCCTTTGACCTTTATGAACCTATACTATTCTCACAGAAATAGCACAGCAGCAACAATACAACCTCTTTCAGCTCCCAGGGTCTATGCGTGTGACACAGCATATTTCTCCCACATTTCGCCTGAAAAACAGCTGTTCAACTAGTAATCCTTCAGAAATAGGCAGGTACTAATATAGTTCCTATCATCAGAGATCTGGCAAGGAACTCAAGCTTAATAAACCTTGCAAGTTAGGAAGAAACTTTCCTCCATTTACACACAAGTTAGTGACACAAGACAGGTAAGCAACATTCCTAAGATCAAAAAAATCTCACATCAAAGCCAAAAGACAAAATACTACTCCCCTTTCATGAGTGACACTTGATAACTTGCAGGCGCTTGTTATTTGAACCCTGCTGTTCAGGCTTGACACTGTAAAAATATATATCCACTGCATTTGAAGAGTTTTGGAAGAGTAAAAAAGTATGGAAGGAATTTAAACTTTTGTCCACCACTCTTATCACCAAGGTTAAATTAACTGGCAACATCACAAGCAGAAACCTAAACATGAAAATTTCAGCAGACAGAAATTCAGTAAATTCTGAGTTTTACTTGCGTCCATTATACCAACCAGGCAGTACTAATACACTGCATACACCTGCCCAAATCAATCTTACGGGTAGGTGGATGCAACTTGTGTGGAGTTTATAATAGGACAATTAAATGCCATTAACTGGCTGAAGAGACTGCATTCTTTGAGGTATGACATCGTTTACAAGCAGAAACCAAAACAAACATTTTCATATGAGGCCCTACTGGATTTCCAATAGAATCTACCTTCTCGGTAAAGAAGTCAAGAGTCTGCCTGTTCAGGAACCACTTTTGGTTTGTTTTGTTACATCGCTTTTCCTCTCTCTGTTCTATACTGCCACACTTAGCCTCAAATACCTACTTAGTAATACAAGTTAACTAAGTGCAAATGTTGTTACACTGCTGTGGGGAAAAAAGTGTGGCAGTTTAACACAGTCCTGCTTATTCAATACTACTTAATTTCCTCTCAGATGAGATGGGATAACTCGTTGTGGAAACTTTTCTATTAAAACAACAGGTTCACTTGATATCTGCAATCCACTAGAACAGCTATTTATGCTGCCAAGTGCTACAGGCACGCCTCCATGGATCATAAAACAGATGCATGTTGTGCCTGGTATTAAACAAAGCATTGTTTTCCCAAATGTGCTTTTACCTTTCAGGATCAGTATTTACTCCAATAACGGGTTTAGATTTATCAAAGACCTTACTGGCAGCCAACAACATTGTACCATCACCTACAGATAAAGCAAAACTAAAGTTAGTTTCACTTCACATTCTAGGATCACAAACAAAATAGTCTCAGGTGTACTGCAGTATTACCACAGTGTGCCTTTATCTTCACAATTCATCGGGTAAGCTGCACAAAAATAAAGCAGAACACAAAAGTACCGGTACTTTTTAAAGTAGAACAGTGGCAACTGAATTCAAGATGGAAAATGTGACTAGAAAATGTACAACTTATTTAACACCTATACATGCCCAGGCAGGTGAATTTGGCAGAAGCAAGTCTGAAAAGAGATCTGTGGAAATTTTTGGATGTTTATCAGCTGGTAAGAGATTTAATAAATTTAGAAAGTATTGCTAATCAAAGACATAGTACACAGGAAACAATACCAAATTTTACTGTGAATCACATAAAACCAAGGACCTAGTTCTATCTCAGCTGTTCTAGAAGGCACAATTTAAAGGTCTTACTTGAACCCAAACAGGCACCCTCGGAAAAGAAGTCCTGGATAAAACTGTGAAGTAGAAATCTTTAAGTGTTACTAACTTCTGCAGATACTGGTATTCTTTCCTGTCTGTAAACATAAGGACAACTAACCTGAATTAGTTTTTGCACCAAGATGCAAGTTCTGAAGACTGCTTATTTCACAACCATGACAAATATTGCCACAGTCACATTGGCACTTTAATCTCCATCTCAGAGGAGTTCTTTGAAATATACAGGAGTGTATTAGGATATTTAAGGAATGCACACATACCCTTTTCTACCTGTTCTGCATGGTAACCAGGAGCTAAGGGCAAAGTGAAGCCAGTGGGGAGGAGAAAGAGGCAGAGCAGTGATCAAGTCTAATTGCCACAAAAGACTCAACATTATGTCAGAGCCCAGCAACACAATGGGCATTTTTTTTGCAGCAAATCACAAAAATAACACTGAATGAACTACTGCAAAACAACATTAAAAACAAACATGTTAATTGCTCTGTTGGTTCATTGAAAAAGCTCTAATCAGGCTGCTCAGTAGTTGCATACTTTTACCTCTACCACCCAACTAGATACTCCAGCCACTGGAATTAAGCGTGAAAGCAAGATAGTTCAAGCCAAGAGAAGGAAAAGGTAGTATGTTAGTCTTCACAAACCAAACAGTAGGATTATAATCGACAGCAAGTATTTTAACCTCTTTGGTTGAAAACTATAGAAAATCACACAGTTTATATTGTTACACACAAAACAAACATTTCCAAAGTGGCGATGTGCTGGGATTCACTTCCTAGTGCTATAGTTTCACACCCTACAGTTAGAGAGGATGGTCACAACCATCACATTTTGTCACATTTCCTGACAATTAGATAAGCAATTAGATTTCAGAATGTGCATATCTCAGATGCTTCACACACTGCAAAATATTTTTGGAAAATGTATCTGTGAAAAGAGATTACATATGTTGTGTATACTGAAATGAATGCTTTCTTTCCATAAAGTCTTACCTCCTGCTGATATAACTGCATCTGCCCACCGAACTGTCTCTTCATTATATTCTCGACGTTTAACAAGGCGAACTTCTATCCTCTCGTTCCTGCAAAGTGCAGAAAAAGTCTGAGTGAGTCCTTCCTTTTGTTATTTTACACAATCCATGGACAGTTGCACCATGTCTGAAATTCTCATTCTTACCGTAAACTGTCTACAAGATGCTCCACATTTTTTGTATGAATGCGATGCCGCTCCAGCAGACCAGCATAGTTAGATCCCTTTAAGGCAAGCTGTAAGACACAAATTGGTTTCGTAGACCTTAATCACTACAGCAAGTGCTCTTGAGCAGAAGCAATAAAAAGCATGTATTTCATCTCAGCAGAGATATGTGTTTTATAAGCATTCTATTAATTGCATCTCTACATACATACCAGCCAGCTTACATTGACTAGTTTATTAAATGAGTTACATGGCCACAGCAGCCAAGAATCACAGACCTTGTATGATTATGTAGAGCCATTAAAAACAAGTATGCTATTACACCACTTCAGACACTTGCTTTCCCTGAATCTGGTAAGTAAAATCTATGAATAGGTAAATGTACATAAATAGTTATACTAACTATACTCCTGTTATGTGCTAAAAGCACGCAGATAGTTGCCTAATTATTTTAAGAATTACAAATATTTTGCTACAGAGAAAGAGAACAAAGAAAAAGCAACAGGAATTATAATTATGAAAACAAGAATCTCTGACACAGAGCATTAGCCTTCAAATTGTATTTGAGCTAAAACAGAGACTGCCAAGGGCTGACAAAGGTGACATTTCCCCTGTGTCAAAAAAAGCTTAAGGACAATCTATCACACTATATTTGACACTGCCCCTTAGATCACAGACCAGGTTTTTTAAGCAAACTCTCATCAGTAACAAGACAAACTGTATTCAGCAGTTGCTTTCTAGCCTTGTTTTTCTTGGAATCCAGAGAATTTAAATACTTTATCCTGACACACTTGCTAGACCATGGAAATACTTTGCAGTTCGCATACACACTCTTCTGAGCAGGCAGAAGAGACTGATGAAGATTAGATTTAGGATGTGAAGCAAAAGGAGTTTAACATATATTCATAACAAAAGTGATCCTGCTTTAAGCAGCAGGCTAGATTAGATGACCTCTTCAGGCTCCTTCTAGCCTGAATTTTCTACAACCATTGCCTCCTTTTCTCCAACCCATTAAAACCAATTTACTATCACAGAAACTAAACTTCTCCTAGTATTTGTGCAGAGAAATTCATTTGTGCCAGAAATTCTGAATAGACACTTCCAGCAATTTTTTTTAAGTGCCTTTACTACAAGTTGCATCCCCTTCCAAAAGAAAGTGGTGCCACACAGCCTCATCTAACCCCATTTCCATAGACATGCAACACAGAACTCCATAGCAAAGGGTAGAAGACTGGCAGGATATGACAACTACAGTTAACTGCAACCCAACAAATGCAGTCTTTCTTTACCTGACACCCTCTGGTGTCAAGAAATCCAATCATAAGCTAAGCACAAAGACAGACTCAGTGCTGAAGAAACTGCAGTAAAGAATGGAATTGGCCATTCTGGAGTTGTATTGCTGTTATGCACAGCAGAATCTGCAAGATTAACTTGCAGAACAAAATCTTCAGGTGGTATCACAGCTGGGACCAAGAAACTACCTCCAACAGAAGGGCTCACAGACTTTGCCTGGATGCCACCAACAGCACTACAGGAATGCAGTGGGAGCAGCTGTCAGCTGTCCTTGGTCACACAGATAAACATGTGGGTGATGAAAAAACATCCAGACAAAGCTTTCAGGTCATCTTTACTAAGCTTTTTAATACTGGTTTACTAAGGTATGGGGTGTTATGTCGCATTAATTGCCTCACACATTTAAACTCTTCATTTCTACTCCCCAGCTACAATGTTTGCACATGTCTATACACCCCTTGCTCTGCCACAGCCCATAGTGCTGCACTGGGAACTTGAAGGGTGCACTGTGCTGCTGGGGGCAGGGAAAGAGACCACAAGGCTGTGATCAGTTACAGCACTACCTGTTGCTGGGTCTGCTGTCAGCCTCTCATAATCCATCTGCGGCAGAAAGGAAAACATGGAGAGGAGAAAAGAAGGTATTCACATCCCACAGGCAACATCTGCTGCTGAGCATCACAGGTTTATAATTTGCTATAGGGATTTTCAGTTGTACATAAAAAGCACAGATTGACCTTTCCTTGCCACCAGAAAGAACAAGAAACCCACAGCAAATACTCTCAAAAAATCAACCACGTTACTAAAATCAGGGTTCCCAATCAAGCTTTCTCTAGAACCATCTGAAGTGAATGAAACATAAGCACCTGACATGAAAATGCTGCTGCAGCATACATTTCTCAAGTTGCTACCTCCACAGGCTATTTCACACACAACGAAAACTGCAAACCCCATCTTGCAATTGTATGTAGC
Organism: Melopsittacus undulatus; assembly: GCF_012275295.1. Classification (NCBI taxonomy): domain Eukaryota; kingdom Metazoa; phylum Chordata; class Aves; order Psittaciformes; family Psittaculidae; genus Melopsittacus; species Melopsittacus undulatus. Next base: position 13,072,970 of record NC_047557.1, read on the forward strand.
TCATTTATTTGGCTAATTTGTCAGCATGCTATCTTCCAACTTGGTCAAAGAGATCTTTTATCTCACAGCAAAGGCAGTGTAATGAATCTCTCGCAGGCTTTTGAGCCTTTTCTTCCAGAAGATGCCAGACTGCAGACTGACTTTCTAGATGAGGGATAGAAAATAATAATTACATTCCTACAGAGCTCTGAATCCTCAAACTGGAGTACCTGGCATTTCTCAGTGTTGAAGGACCACACATAGGTCTGGAGCCCTGCATTGCAGGTTATGTGATTTTTTTCTTGACTAAAAAGGAAACTGAAAGTAATGATGAATAGAAGTTACCAGCTATGTGTCTATAAACACACAGGAAAGACAGCATTAGCTATGGAGTCCCATTTGCTGAGGCTCCTAAAACAGGAAAAACTAGGAATAAAACGTACAGGAAATGTCACATCATAGCACCAGGGTAATCAGCTACGGGTGGCATTAGCACAAGCAAACAAAAGCAGAAGTATTCGTGGAGACTGAGAAGAAACAAGTACAACCTTAGGCCTATTAATCTGACCCCAACAGTGTGCAAGATTGTAAAATCATATACATGAATATATATATACAAAAGCTGTTCTAGCTAAAACGAAAACAGGGACAAACATTCAGGCATAACTTTAGTAATGTTCTTAAACCTCACATCAGAAATGAAATGCAAAGCAGGCTGCTAGAAAAATTTGCATTGGAAAACACACTCAGGTGAGCAGAACATAGAATCATAGAATCACAGAATAGTTAGGGTTGGAAAGGACCTTAAGATCATCTAGTTCCAACCCCCCTGCCATTGGCAGGGACACCTCACACTAAACCACAGGACCCAAGGCTTCATCCAGCCTGGCCTTGAACACTGCCAGGGATGGAGCATTCACAACCTCCCTGGGCAACCCATTCCAGTACCTCACCACCCTCACAGTCAAGAATTTCTTCCTTATATCCAATCTAAACTACCCCTGTTTAAGTTTTAACCCGTAACCCCTTGTCTGGTCACTAGAGTTCCTAATGAAGGAATCCCTATAGGCACCCTTCAGATACTGGAAGGCTGCTATGAGGTCTCCATGCAGCCTTCTCTTCTCCAGGCTGAACAGCCCCAACTTTCTCAGCCTGTCTTCATATGGGATGTGCTCCAGTCCCTGATCATCCTCGTGGCCCTCCTCTGGACTTGTTCCAACAGTTCCACATTCTTTTTAAGTTGAGGACACCAGAACTGCACACAATACTCCAAGTGAGGTCTCACAAGAACAGAGTAGAGGGGCAGGATCACCTCCTTTGACCTGCTGGTCACACTTCTTTTGATGCAGCCCAGGATAAGGTTGGCTTTCTGAGCTGTAATCGTACACTGAGGCCAGCTCATGTTCATTTTCTCATTGACTAACACCCCCAAGTCCTTCTCCGCAGGACTACCATGAATTTCCTTATTACTCAACCTGTAGCTGTGCCTGGGATTGCTCCGACCCAGGTGTAGGACCTTGCACTTGCTATGGTTAAACTTCATAAGGTTGGCATCAGCCCACCTCACAAGTGTGTCAAGGTCCCTCTGGATGGCATTCCTTCTCTCCAGCGTATCAACAGAACCACACAGCTTGGTGTCATCGGCAAATTTGCTGAGAGCGCACTCAATCCCACTGTCCATGTCAGCGACAAAGATGTTGAACAAGACCAGTCCCAACACCGATCCCTGAGGGACACCACTTGTTACTGGTAATGAGAGTTATTTTTCCTTAGGAGCCTGAAGGAGAAAAGACTTGGACTGAATACCCAAAACAATCTCTTCCTGTATCTTCTGGCCTGAATCCTTTTTTAGTTAAAGAGTTGTTTCTCACAGATCTCCTCTAAGAGTCATTTAGGCAAAACACATTGACTTGACTGCCCTCCTCTGGAGTCTCAGCTCTCACCTCTGGCAAATTTCACCCCACTGGCTTTGAACTCTTGAGTCTGCTGCTCACAAGTAATGCTGGCCCTCCAGGAACAATGCTGTGCAATGAGGACATGGCATCTAACCACAAATACAGAAAAAACCTGAAGCCAAGCAATATCCAAACACCCACTGTTGTCCACATATGTATATTATGATCCCTGATTTAGAGGACAGAGAAAAGTCGTAGCCAAGTCTCACTGACATTGCTAACCTAATAATAAGGATAAAACAGTATGCTCTCTCAAAACAGCAACATGGATGTTGTCCAGAGTGAAATAAAAAGCACTGATCTAGAAATGATTACTTTCACAAATTTCCACAATTAACTTGCCCACACATGCAGGAAAACAATAACACATCACTGCTTTCCCATTTATCCAATATCTACAGAAAGAACAACCAAACAAATGGATTTAGAGAGCAACAGCTAAACACAGGAGTTTGAATTTTAAACTAGCAATGGAAAATACTATGATAACTACAAGTATAATCATCTAACCATTTCTAAGCAGCATACAGCACTATTAAAAATCCTGTATTTTCAAAACTTGTCACTCTATATTAACCACATACCCCAAGTACAGACAAGTTAGTGCTCTCAGTTTTAAAATAAACATTTATTTCAACAGGAATATGGATTTTTTTTTCCAAAAGTGTTAAATTTTGAACTAGAAACGGCTTTGCTGGAGCACCTCTCCTATAAGACAGGCTGAGAGAGCTGGGCTTGTTCAACCTGGAGAAGAGAAGCCTCTGGGGAGACCTTGTAAAAGCCCTCCAGTACCTAAAGGGGGCCTACAAGAAAGATAGGGAGGAACTCTCTATCAGAGAGTGTAGTGATAGGACAGGGGGTAATGGATTTAAAATGAGAATAGATTTATTAGGTTAGATGTTAGGAAGAAGTTCTTCACTATGAGAGTGCTGAGACACTGGCACAGGTTGCCCAAAGAAGCTGTGGCTGCCCCATCCCTGGCAGTGTTCAAAGCCAGGTTGGATGAAGCCTTGGGTGATATGGTTTAGTGTGAGGTGTCCCTGTCCATAACAGGGAGCCAGAACTATATGATCTTTCAGGTTCCTTCTAACCCACACCATTCTATGTTTTCACAGAAGTGGCTTGATTTAAACTTCTCAAGCTTCATAAAACAGGAAGTGTGTTTTACCTGCCTTTGCACTTAGAAACATTAAACACATCCAGTCGTACCATACAGGCCATTAATTGCTTGCTCAAAAAAATGTGGTCAGTTAACCAATGCATTATGTCTACCTGCTGTAAAAGCAAGATAAGAAGGCTGGTGTTACCTGACTAACACTTTGCCTGTCTACTGTTGACTGATATACTAAGCAGGAGCTCTCAGTTGCTCAGAACTGTTCCCATTACTGCTCCTGGCCATCTGCTAGGCTTCTACTGGTTTGCTGTGTCTCCCCTTGCTCTGTAGGGGCCCAGTGGGACGCTTTAACTAGAAAAATCTTTTTCCTACTTTCCTCATCATTTTCTTGAGCAACTTAGATTCTTCATTCTCATTAGATCAGCCTTTCAAATACTGCCTTAGTATCTGCTATAGAGTAATGATTATGAAGTGTTTTGCATATCATAGCATTTTGTATTCCACTACTTCTGTAGTAGCCGAGGCCAATAATTTCTTCACTTGGTAAACGAAACTGGCAGTATTATGTTTCTGAAGCTTTACAGAAATGCTGCCTGGGGGCAGGAACTTTATCTATATATGAACAAAAGTAAAAATGCCATAAACTGTTTTCTCATGCTTCATCTACCACATTAAAGTATTATTAACATTTTAACCACAAGGTTGTAATTCAAAGGCAAATGCAGAGAATATTGCTGTGTTAACTATAAACAGAGCAGTAACTCTCCTCTAGCAGGTTTCTAAACCCAGTACAACCCTCAGTTCTCATTAATTCAGCAGGGCACCAACATGATGTCATAAATCACAACTCTTTAAGTACATAAAACCAATACTGAAGTCACTTCCAAAAAGGAGCCTTTTTCAGCAGTATAAAGTACCAAATGCTTGATGAGATAATCTATGAAGTTTAATTCATGTACACTGAAATGCCCTACTTTTGCATCTCTTTGCTATGTATAGCTGAGTATATTGGAATGGGCTAGAAAAAAAAAGTAAAAAAAAAAAAAAAGCAATTACTACAACCCATTTGTTTCCATCATTTTCCAGACTCCTCTTATGACACAAAAACAACATAGAGGGAACAAGCTCCACAGTTCTTTGGTCTTATTGTGGTACACAAAGACATGCCAGCTCCAACTGAAGCTCTCCAACTTGCTGAGAGGCAATCCTTCCTGACCAGCCATGCTCAGTATGTTGTTGGTGCCCTATAATGAAGATGAGTTCACGCTGTATCTTTTTCAGGAGGCAACATCCTGCTAACAGGCTACCTTTTCTCCATCCAGATACCAGTTTTCAAGAGAGCTATATGAATTCACATTTCTAAGATGACCAACCCTGCCAATTTGTTGCAGTGGTCCAAAAGAACCAAAATTTGTTCCAAACCTTCAATTCCTTGCTCTCCCTCCCCACTCCAAATAGACACACAAACCAGCCACAACAGAGTACCAGCTGTGGTCCAAACTGAATCATTTTGCTTCAATTAAGACCAAAAAACATGTAACTTTTCATCTGACATGACATTTTCAAAGATACTTCAAACTGTGTCTAAAGTATGTTTGGATAGCTAAATTATTCATCTTCCCTAAATACCTAACCAAACTGATTTAGCTAACAGCAAGGTAAGCCAAGCCTTTCCTGTGCACTTGGTTTTTATTCTTTGTCACTATCCCAACAGCAGGCTTTCACATGAGCCTTGACTTCCACCCTGCCCTCTGTGCAGCCATTTGGGTGACTGAGCCCAAATGCCAAGACTCACAACCGCTTTAATTCACAAATCTTCACGATAAACTGGGCATCACCCAGGGTAGCAGCAATAGGGACTTGCTGCATGTCCAAGGGCAGCATCTGACCTCATTTCTCAGAGACCAGCAGCCTTGGGACCAGCTTCTTAAGTCTCCCCAGGAGAAGCAGGGACACAGGGAGCACAGAGTGCAGCTAACCTCAGGAGGGAGAATGTATAGCTCTCCTTGCCATGTTCCTAAGCTGTCTGCAAAGGACTGGCACAGAGGGGGAAGGTCACTTTTCAGCAATCACTCTGCTAGGGAGTGATCTCTGTCCACAAGAGAGAGGGTAAGAGGCTCCCAAACCTTCACCTAATAATCACTGAGGCTGCCAACAGCACAGAAAGCCTGAGGAGGAAAAAAACATGAGATGGAGTCCCAGGAGAATGTAAACACAGACATACTTACAGGTCAGCTAAAAAAGGAACAGGCAGTAAGGAGGATTCCTTCGCTCTCTCATTTCCTATTTCAAAAATACAATTCTGGAAGAGCTTTACAGTGTGCTCTTGCACAAATCTTTGTATTCCCAACCATATGGCAGGAGCCTAACTTAAAATTACTAGACACGTACTTAGGCAAGTTAGGCTTTGTCTAGCTGGCATTGCTATCAGTTTTATTGCTGTGATTCCTCACATTGAGATATTTTCGGGGTAACTAGATTTAAAGAAGCACCAGACATTCTAGAATTCTTCCAATTATGGAGAATTATACCTACAAGTCTCTCCTAAAGGACAAAATCTATACAGTGTTTCTGCAATTACTACAATTAGACACTGTGCATTCAGTTACTTTAAATGCACCTTCAGACTTCTAGATGTTGCCAATAATGCATAATGTGCATTCTTGTGAGAAGAGAAACAGCAGCTATCACTGCATTCAGCTGAGAGCACCTTTAGGGACATACAGCACTAACGACAAAGCTCACTAACTGATTCACTGTCCCAGACCTGCCTGTACACAAGCAGTTAGGGAAAGGTGACCAAACACCACTTCATTTTTCTTGGTTTTCTCTGTGCACTGAGAACTGATTCCATGTATGTAAGAGCAAGAAATGCTTCCTCAAGCTTAAATGAGGACAGAAAAGCAGGCTCAGAGAGATGAACTGTGAGAGGGTTATTGCTATTCCACAGCCACCATATGAACGGAAGTACCGGGACACAGCAGCAACAGGAACCTGTATGTAGATAATAATACAGGCTGATGTTTTCACATTAAAATTGGTGCCCACAGGGAATTTGACTAGAGAACTTTCCAAATCATGTAAAAATGTTTTGACATTAATTCCATAGAATGTGTATGATCAACTTAAGTATGTAGAAAAATGTGAGAACTACCTTGCTTTAAATACTGTACTTTTTATTCTAGTGCTTTACAAATCAAAGCTACACAATAAAAGCTGTTGCCTCTGTTACATAAGTTACAAACATCTGAAAGCTTAATCCTAAGATTGCAAATGAAAGAGGTCTAAAACATCTACAGTTGTAAGAGCCCGCAGACTAGACAGACCCAAATTAATGGACTTACTCAGAATAAAGACAATCAATATGAGCTCATGACCTGCCTGCAGAGACTGCTAGCAACCAAAGTCAAGCAGGTACCAGTGGCAGATGAGCACTGGAAGTACAGTCACAGGGTATATGGATGATGGTATCACTGAGCTTGGTGGAGATGAAGCTATGAAAACTGGGTGTGCTTATCAACTCTTTCCTTTGTATACCTTCATTAATGGAACAGCCACTTGGTTTTGTACTGAGTGCTTCCTAATGACCAAAGAAAAAGGCTTTTCTAAAAACTGTAGCAAGACAAGATGGATGTGAATGAGAGATCTGTCGGTTTAACTAGAAAGTTATTAGAGAAATATCTTAAGGATGAAGTAAGGAAGTGACACAAGGATAGGGTGCAAAGGAGCAGAAGGAAATGATTCGTTTCCAAGTCTCAGAGTGGATTTTCACAACATGGTGCTTTCCTCAGAATGCACGTCTCTAGTAGAAAGAAAAGCCTGGAGCCTTCTGAAGGCTGCTGAAATCACTCCGAAGATAAAACCCAAACACACCTACTACACAAATCCCCCGGTAGCTTGCAACAGATGAACGAAGGGCAGTTAAGCGGCGCTGCTTGCACAGATCTTATCGCCAGCTCAGGTAGAGCTCTGGAGCCTGGGGAGGAGGCAGGACCGGCACGGCCGCCCTGCCGCCCCCCATCTCACCAGCCCTGGCCCCCAAACAACGCCGGGAGAGGCCCCAGGCCCACTCGGGATATCCCGGCCCAGCGGCGGGCCGCTCCGTAGCGGGGGCCCGCCGGCAGCAGCGCCAGGGCAGACCGGGACCGCCGCCCCCTTCCGCCGCTCACCAGCTGCTTGAGGTCCTCCTCGGAGAGCCCAGCGTAGCGGTACCGCTGCTGCTCGAACTCGTACCGCGTCGTTTTCACCACCACCGCCACCCGCGACGGACGGAACCCGCCGTCCGCCGCCACCCCCTGCCCTGCCGCCGCGGAGCCGCTGGCGGGGCTCAGCCCGCGGAGGGCGAGGAGGCGGCGGCGACTGTCGCCGAGCAGCGACAGCCCCGGCAGGGCGGAGGACAGCCCCGCCGCCCGCTGGCAGAGCAGCAGGGACCGGCGGGCAGCCGCGCTGCTGGCGAGGCAGAAGTAGCCGCAGAAGAAGCGCCGCGGGGAGGACATGGTCCCGGCTCACCGCCCGCCCGGGAGGGCGCAGCGCTGCCCGGCGCCGGCTGCCCCGCTCTGAGGCGGCTTCCGCGCCCGGGCAGCGCTCAGCACACATGGCACGGCCGCACGGCGCGGCCCCACCCCCCTAGTGCGCAGGCGCCTCCTCCACCAATAGCGAAGAGCGCTGCCAGAACACCCGGCACCCCCCCAGCGGGGCGGGGCTGAAGGGGCGGGGCTGAGGGGGCGGGGCGTCGAGAGCTCATGCGCGCTCCTCCGCGAACGGCGCCGGACAGAAGCAGGGGGGTGGGCACAGCGCGTGGCGGGGACTGTCCTGCTTGCCGCCCTCTCCCGGCGCTCAGAACTGCGCATGCGCCGGACGGGCTGGTGGTACCCCTCCCTAGCCCCTTCACCCCCCATCCCGGGTGCCCCTCCTCCTCTCTCTTGGCGGCCGGGCGGGACGGGGCTCGGGGCACGTAGGCCGGTGTGCGGGTTTCATGTCTGGCTCCACCGGACCTACTGAGGGGCTGGGTCCCCTGCGGCGGTGCCTCTGCTCCACCGACACTGGGGGATGCCGCCTGCGGCCCCCCCGCCGTGCGCTCGGCTTTCTGGTACGCTGGCAATGTGCACGTTGAAGGCAGGTATTGTCCTCTGTTCTAGCTGATGGGGACAAGGGAAATACTGAGGTGGGCCTCGATGTGGTGTCTCACTGGGAAGCTGGCTTAAACCGGTCTGAATCACAGCACTTGTTTCAAATCACAGGTTGGAAAAGGCCTTTAAGATCAAGTGCAACCTTTGCCCCAGCATTGCCAAGTCCACCACTATACCATGTCACTGAGGACCTTATCTGCTTGGTTTTTGAACACTTACAAGGATGGCGATTCCACCACTGCCTTGGGCAGCCTGTACCCATGCCTGAACACCCTCTCTGTGAAGAATTTTTTTCTAATATCCAGTCTAAACCTCTCCTGGCACAGCTTGAGGACATTAGCTTCTGTCCTATTGTGTTACTTGGGAGACTGACCCTCGTCTCACTACAGACTCATGTAGTTATAGTAGCAATAGTCTGAGGAAAAGGCCTTTGAAAGTTAGAAAAACACAACAGGTTTTGTGTTCTAAAATTACTAAGAGAAACATGTAGCTTGAGAAGCCCGTCTCTTATTTGTGACTACTCTGCCCTTACTGTATTTACGGCAATGTCTGAGAAAGCACAGTAAGGCAATGTTGAAAGCAGTTCTCCTGAGAGAGAACTGTGAAGCAGCACTGTGAGGACATGTGAGTGTGTTTGGCAAGCCCAGGTAGAAAACTCACCAAATAAATAATTGATCTAGATTACTTTTTAATGTGGGGTTTTTACATCATTAATAATAACTGGCTTCTCAGGCACTGGCTTCCACAGACAGCCCTGCTGCACTGAAAGCCTGTTTACACATGTTTGTCTCATTACTCACCCTGTGCCTGTGTTTTTCCCTTCGGGAAGTCACAGCCTGGCTCTGTGGGGAGGGACTGGGGCAGTGGCTTTTACCTGTCAGTGCAGCACCCTTCTACAGTGCTTTGCTAAGAGAGTCTTAGGAAATGAGAGTAGCTAAAGCCTTCCAGCCCTTCCCTACTCTTGTATAAGAATTCCATCTGGTCTTCACTGACGGATAGGAGGATTTTCTATCTACTGATTAGCTTAGCCTTGAAGGAAACCACCATAAACCAGATTACCAGAGGAGTAATTAAACACAACTAATTCCCTTGCTAATCAGAAAATGCCTCATTCTGTATAACAATTAACTTTTGGATTGCACAAAGCAGTAGGTAATACAAGTTCCTGGAGACGAAAAGGATATAATAGGTTTTGAAAAGTTACAGCTGTTACGAATGTTTTATACTTATCTGACCTTAAATCTTCTCCTGTAATATTCTGTGCTTCATGTATTACCTCTTTGAACTGGTTTGATCTTTCTTTGCAAAACAAATCAGCATCAACCAAGGCAAGCTTGAATGTGGAGCAGTATTCTACTCTGAGGCTATGCAAGATCTTCTGAATTAATGACCACAGCAAGCATTATAAGCATAAGATATTAAATATATATTCTAAAATGTAAATTCAAAACAGTAAATGACATTCTAATGTGCTGGAAGCAGACCTGAGGCTTGGAGTGTGAAGTGATTCATCTGGGGTTCTCAGAATGAGGTCTTTGTAAATGAATCTATTTACAAAATATTTGATAGACACTACTTAACTTCTCCCTTACTATATCTTTTGATTTGAACATATACTTGTACACAGGAACAAGACACATGTTACTTGTCAGATGACACTGGACTTATTTGGAGACATGTTCACAATTTGTGTCATACGACATGCTTCATGTCATAACCCATCTTCAGTGACTTCAGAGCAACATACACAAGTGCATTAAGGGTCAGATTGGTTAATATAGAATTAAATTAATAAGCACAAGCATTTTACTGTGGTACTCTTCTATAATATAAGTGTGGAGCAGGGGTGAATTCCCACTGTAATAACTTTTTAAGCCCTTGGCTGACAACAGCCAACTGTTTTTTGGGCCTGGAATACTTCAAAATTCCTCATGGAAACAGACACCTCAGTAGTGCCTATGGTAAGGAAAATGGCCATTTTAGACACCAAGGAGTTAGAATACATGAGGTAAATTTCAACATACAACTCCATAGGAAAATGGGCATTCTTAGCTCTACATTCTTCAAATTATATAGTGGACTTAAAAAAATAAACAACAAAAAACTATTAAGCAGATGTAAAATAATCTGTCTTACAAAACAATGTAATTGCAAAAATTTGTTACACTAAATTATTCCTAAGTCATACTAGCTGCAGAAGTGGCAATGCACGACTGTACCAAATGTAGCCCTCTTTCATCCTAAAGAATGTATATATTCCAGTACACTTACAATCTAAGACAAGTGTTCATTTCTATTCCTTATTGAAGCCTGTAATGCCTTTCTGTGATCATTTAATTAATAACCAGTTAATATAATTAACTAATCCAACCATTGGCATTCCTTAAACTTCCTTTATATGCCCCTAAGTCTACTGGTACCTGAAAATGATAGTTCTGTCTTTGTGTTGAAAATGATAATGCTTCCAGTGTTAGCTGCATTCACAGAGGAGGAGGTAAACAGACCATTACTGTAACCTTGCACAGCACTGAGTCCTCAGATTTTGAGTCCAGCTGAACATCTGTTAATTCTGACTATTCATAAGAGAACTCCAGATTAATGCTTAGAGAACATGTCACTTGTGTGACACATCAGACTCTTACAGGTGGATTAACACATTAGCTGATGTATTCTGACTGATTTTCTGATCCCACATTCTGTCCATATATGCTTGCATTTTGCTTGCAACTTACGTCCCTCATCAGTGATTACACAGTTGGGTCATTTGCTTCATAAATTGTGAAATAGGGGAATTTAAGCATGAAGAGAATGCTTCAGGAAAAAAAAAAAAAAGGAAAATTAAATAAAAATGCACTTATGAATGCAAATTATTGAGGGTTTCTTTCAGACAGAGCCAACGAGAGGGGCAAGCTTTTGTGTCCACACTTTCATTAACACACATTTTAATACAGAAATTTACTTTTCTTCTTTTCTTTCCATTCCTTGCTAATGCAGAGCAAATTACACCATCCCTGAAGCAGACTTACGTGACTGACTTCACCATTTCAGAATCAATTTGAATATGCTTAAACAGCACCAGAAACATTGTTTTGTAATAAGAGTTTGTGGAAGACAGGTCAGGAATCTGAACTACACTTTTTAGGCAATTGCTGTGCAACAGGCTATGTGTGGTTCTTCTGGATTTTCCTGCCAGCATGCCCCAGCACTTGGTCCTCTAAAACCCAGCTAGGGACAAGAGGATGCTCTTTCCCTCCTTGTCCATGTTGCACAGGCTGTCAGTAGCCCTGAAAGCTGTATCACATGTGCTGAAGGTTTTTTTGCATACTCATTCATTCACCTGAGACATTACTAAACTCTCAACTTTACAGTTTGCAAAAACTAATTCAGAGGTCACTAAAGATCATGACATAAAAACCTGAGCAACAAGATATAGAAAGAGATAAAACTACCTCCATGATGAAAATAAGCCATTTAAGCTATCCCATCCATGTAGATTTTGATAGAAACTCACAAGCTTGGTGTCAAATATCTGCAAATGTATCCTTATATTGGGAATTGTCAGTTTTCCCTGCTTTTGGAAGTTATTACTGCACTAATACAGAAGAGCTTTCAGTCCATTATGTATATAAATTAATCACTGGAATTTGTTAGAAATAAGTAACAATAAATAAATAAATAAATAACATTCATCTGAAAAGAACATAGAAGAACATGTCGCTCCACAAGCAGCAAAATGTGTGACATCTAGTTTCATGCTGATTTGAGTCACATCCATACAACCCTCTACAGGCTGCAGCAATAGTAATCTCAGTTGTACATCCCTCTATGGTTTCTTTCTCCTCCCTTCCAGAAAATGCTGCAGCTTGTTCAGAAACAGGAATGAGCCACTCGGCCCCACAAGCCTCACAGGAAATACCAAGCTCACACCAAGCTTACCCTGAAGCTTTTTCCTCAAAGGATACCTTCCTCTGAGTTCTGTCACTCAGTAACTGTCATTTTCCTTGAGGAACTTCAGGTGTATCTGAGCTTTTTACCTCCCATCTGATTTTTCCGAAACTGAACAGTGGGCTGGAAGTAGGTCTAACACACTGGTGGATGAGGTACACAACAATGGTTTAAATCTCATTTCCTTAGGAAAGCAGGCTTGAAATTCTGCAGCATGGAAGGAACTGTCTGTGGAAAGCTCTAACAGAGACACAAAATAACACAACTAGCTGTAAGAAAATTGTTTATTGATCAGGCACAGAAATTGTTGCTCCAGCTGTCCTAAAAATGACAAACTTTACATTTTCAAAACTGAGTTAATATATCACATATTAGCATACCTTCTGCCTTGAGAAACAATTTTAGTGCAATGAGACTAAATAGAATAATTAGGCTCTCAAGAGTAAAAATTCATATAAGAAACACGTGTGTTTGTATGTCCTCTATTACCACAGTATCCAAACTCTTTAGAATAGTTAAAAATCTCTTTTTCTCCTCAGCTTTAGGAGACATAGCTTCATGTTAGAGAATGCGTGTGTCCACATGAGTGTGTGTGTTTGTATACTTGTGCATGTGTAACAACATGGGGAAGAGGCAGATCAGGATAGTTTATTGTGAACAAGCCTTGTTCCTTATGCTGTGACAGCAAGTGACAAAGTTTAAGTCCTGTGTCTGCAAAAGTTCTGTTGTGCCTTCCCTGGAACACTCCGTTTGCCAATGATTTTACAGCTGTAGTAGAATTTAGGGGAATATCATGACACTTAGGTGCTTAAATCCTGTTTCACGGAAGGCTTTGATTATCAGAACAGACTTTGAAATCAAAGTCTGCATTCTGTGCATAGCCAGCTGAACTCTAGGGCAAAGTTATCACCATGACCTGTTGCTAAATACATATGGCTGCCGTGTTTTTACAATTGCTGAAATTTTTATAATGTGGAGCTTTGTTCCTGAGTTGCAGAAATGAAATAGGAAGATCACCAATGCAAATACTGTTGTGGTCAGGAGTGAGGCTGATAGAAGAGACACACTGTATAGCTAGTTATGGAAAGAACGTTTTTGTTATTGGCAAACTGAAGAGTCAAAGGGAATGCCAGTGCTTTGCTGTCTGACACAGGTGTTCTGTTGTGAAGCACTCCTCATTCCCTAAAGGCAAAATTCCAGTCCCACTTCACCTTACTGTCATCCAGATGCTAAATCAGTGTCAGACAAGTGCTAGTTTCAGCAGGCTGTTTAGGATTCAGTGTAATCTAGATGCTAGTTCAGCTTCATGTGGACACTCAACAGGGCATGGAGAAATTGTGGAGAAGCTGTTAGGCTCCCAACTTCATACATATGTTCAGATGGGAGAACTACATCGTAATTTGGCTCTTCAGGTGTGATGCAGCTTTTAAGAATGAGAAATTGTTACAGTTACCTTAATTAATAGGCCTTCAGATATTTCAGAACATGGTTTGAGCTCTGAGGATGACAATATTTGGTAACCCAGCAGCACACAAGACAGCAGACAATGGCTGCAGAATTATTACAGACATGTCTTCTTTATGTTTTGACAGAATGAATGGACAACACAGCATAAATAGTGCGTGCATCTGTTCAGTGCACAGGCTTATGAATGACCTGGGAAGTCTTAATTCACAGGTGGCATTAGAGAGAATTAATTTTCCTAATTCCTCGTGAGAATGGTTAGGCAGTAATTTGTGCAATCCCCTTTACAGAGTGAACAGGTCTTTGGCACTGTTTGTATTATTGCACACATCAGGATGTATAACATTCATGTATTTCAAGGAATGACACTGTTTAGGGATAGCTACTACTAAGGCAGAAGTAATCTCAGGTAGTTTCACATGTTTAAGAAAAATTTCTATGCAGATATCCAGCTATACTGTGCATGCATTTATTTGTGGGTATCAAAAGGACAATTAACAGTGCAACTGCTTTTCAGTGCAACTGAAAAGGTGTTCATGAGCACACGCAGATACACTTTCATAGTTTTTAAAGCTCATACACCCCCTAGACCTGGCTTGCAGTTCTTTGTGGTGAATTCTCTTGGTGTTTACTGCTGTAAAGGCAGACCATGGTTCTCTGCCCTGTAAGAAAATCCTACAACCAGTATACAACTCCAGATATTTTCAAAACAAACTGAAAAAAATCCCTAGTTTCTGTAGACCTGGTTTCTATAGACCGTGGCCATGCTAAATTGCCAGTCACAGTTCTGCTTCATGTACTAAAGGCAGGGTGCTGAACGCTACCACTAAGTTTTTAATAAATGTCTGCAGAGAAGCCCAGTTTAAAGCTCTTAAACTGTATCTCTTATATAAAGATGCAAATCTCTTCACATGTATCAGTTTATGGTTATGTGGTTTTATCCATCAATATGATGAATAAATCTTTTATTCTCTATGTAATTCCTTAGTGTAATAATGCATCTAAATATATTTAATTCTAAAATCTGAAGCCTTTGTAACACTTCTTCAATACTGGAAACCATTCTGTCATTCTCATCTCAGTGCAAAGCCAGCTGATTAGAATCCCCGAAAGTGCATCTCAAGTTCTTTCTCAATGTAATAAACTTAAGCTGTCCCTAAAATTAATCTCGGATTGAAAGTCATAAGCAAAATGCATCTGTTTTCGTTCCTCCAGGACCTGATTCCGTCCTCAATGAGTCAGTTTAGACATTTTGGGAAGATGTGTTCTCAATTATGCTGTTGTAAATTCTGGTAGGTGTCATGAGCAGGCTACTGACTGCCTGTGGTTCCATCTAGTATGATCTGAAAAAGAGTTTTAAACAATATTGCTTATTCGAGCCTACTCATGTTGAAACAATCTGGAATTTCATAATACTGAAGCAGAAGGTTAAAGTTTGGATATGATCAGTGTGGTTTAGGTAAATATCTAACTAGATAACACATGATTATTCGCAAATATTTGAGCATGCAAATAGTGAATGAAGCCTGTGACCCCCCATGTCAATAAAGACAAGCACATAAAGACTAAGGATTCAGATGTCTAGGTCAGACAATGTGTCTGGGATGCAAACAGTCTCACTTTATAAGGGGAACACTGCACACTTGATAATAGATGCTCAGTAAACTGTGAGAAATACTACCTATCTTCAAACAACTCATTGGTCACGATAAATTATGCAGGGGTGGCTTTGTGCTTAATCTCTACGATTTGACTCATCTGCAGAAAGCAGATATAGCTGACTAATGCCTGATACAAAATAGACTAACACCGTATCTGTTTAAAAATTGCTGCTGCCATCTGGCCACTACTAAATACTTACTAATGGTTTTAAACCTCTAGCAGGTGAAATAAAAGACCTTGCAGTTGTCAGAATATTAGATTTGATTTCCCTGTCTCTTTTCTGATATGGCAG
Source organism: Melopsittacus undulatus (assembly GCF_012275295.1). Lineage (NCBI taxonomy): Eukaryota > Metazoa > Chordata > Aves > Psittaciformes > Psittaculidae > Melopsittacus > Melopsittacus undulatus. Next base: position 13,088,510 of record NC_047557.1, read on the forward strand.
CATTTAAAGCCAGTCAGAGAGCTCTTTTCTTCTCTGCTTTAGAAGTTACTGATGTCTGCTGGAAAGCATACAGAAACTTGGACTCCAACAAAGAATTAAATTCTTAAGTTTTCCTCAGTTTTAATCCCTATCAGGTATGCGTTAGAATTATGAAGTGGAATCCTTAGTAGTTGAGAAGAATTTAATTAACAAGAAACATCGAACAAAAATAGCAGCTTTTCAGGAGTTCCTGTGGTGTTGCTGAACAGTAGTTCCTTTAAGAACTTAAGTTTTTTACTTAAAAAAAGCTCTTGTAACATTTTAAATCTTGGTATACACCAAGAGATGAGAGCCCTAATGAGGCCAACACAGGAGGTACACCTATAGTGGACTCAAAGAAGTCTCTACAATGAAATGAAAGTTGCACTTCTGTGATACACTGGTTCTCTACACCTGTAGTCTCCAAAATTCATGGAAGTCTTGCTGGCCCCATATGGGCCACGCTATGTCTTGGCACAGTTTGGTCTTCTCTCTAGGTCTATGGCTACGTATGGAGACAGTTCTTGGGACTTAACAAATTCTAGACTTCAGCATCTTTGAATTCACCCTAATAGCTTTTGAAAGAAAATCACATGCTAGGAAACAGGGGACATCAAAATCAAAAGAGAAGAACCCTCTATCAGGATGAAGTTAGGAGAGGATTTAAGAGAGTTACTGATGAGGTGCATTATAAGGAATAATGCATAAAACATTTCTTTGCCTGGTGACACTGACATCCTTGTCCCTCACATGTACTTTTCCAGCTTCTGTTTCCCCTCAGGGATACAAATGAACAAATTCCTGCAAAATCAGGAAAGGGAACCATACTACTTACAGCCCCATGCTATTCTACTATGACTGGCATTTTGTACTCCCCTGTGAAAGAAATGCCTTGTGTCTCTCAAGGTGTAACAGTTCTTTCTAAATGCTAACAGGGTTTCAGCAATTCAAAAGATTTTCTACTATTTCTGATCACCATGGTGGACTTATCTCTAAATGTAAATAAAATGCATTCCTTTGGAGCAAGGACAGAATCTCCTTATGCTTATGAAAAAAACATGGAAGATCTCTGAGAAGTGTCAGAAGCAAGGAGTAACATTTTCAGAGACATCTTAGTCACTTATGGGTCCAAGTAGTGACTTCTGATCAGCTGCTACCAATGGCAAGCTTAGGCTATATGGCTCTAGATCCATGTTCTGTCAGGATGATTTTTTGAGGCTGGCATTGGTACTTTATTTGTGCTGCCAGTGGAAAGAGATGGGCACCTTACACAGTGTCTGCATTAAAGAACTTCATATCCAGTATCTATATGTGGAAGTTATGCTTATTAGCAGTGCAACTCAGTACTCCCATGTGCTGAATTTGCAACTGGCTGTAGTCAAGGTGCTTAAAAAACAGGAATCAGAACTTGTATCTGCACAGATACCTGACACAGGTCTGCCAACATATAGGAAAGCCCAAATCAATGGTTCAGATCTATTAGTAAAGCAGAAGGAGGTGGGGGCAGTAGTTTGACATATAAGTCATTGCAGAACATGCCTAGACACAGACCCATAGGGTGCTAGGTCCTCTTCACCCACAGGGGTCGGGTACAGCTCATTGCACTACCCGAAGACCATGCTTCTTTACTTGGCTATTGTATAAGCCTGCCTAAGTGTAATTCTTTGTTCTATATGTTGAAGCAGATCTACCACATATCAAAGAATGTAAAGTCTGCAAGTCTGAAGAAAGAAAAATGAAAGGGGAGAGTCATGCAGCTGGGGCCAGTGGCATTTCCCTCAGAAAGGAGCACTCTTGGTCCCATCATTGACATGCTGTCATATCAGCATTTTTCATTGGGTTTTTTGTTATTTAGTGAGAAAAAATTTCATATGCATAATAAAGAATTCTGCTTATCTATCTTCAGCTAGATACTACAAAGATAACTGCAGGCAAATACATTACGATACTTAGAGAAATGAATTAGCAATGAAAAGATGAAAAAGAGATTTGTTTGACTTTGGTCAGCCTAGAAGTTTGCTTTCAAGTCTACATTAATCTCCTTAGCTCACTTTGTAGTTAGTGGGAAAAGATAAATATGTCCTCCTACTAACAAGGAGAAAAATTAACTGTTGCATCTGAACCCAGGACAACTTCACAGAGAGTTATGCATCCCACCCACTCTCAAAATCTCTTTGAAGATGAACTGTTCTATTTCTCTCTACTCAGAATTACAGACCCATTTGTGGGTGAAAATACCCAAGCTGTAACTGATGAAATATGATCTGATAAAAATACCAGGTACAGCAACTTATTCTCTATGGAATTTGTGAAATTAATGATTACTTCAAAGTAAAGCAATTAAATTAAAAATTTAAGGGAATAAATATCTATAGGGGATTTGTAAAATGGCAAAAGTATCTCTACTACCTTGTATACTGTCCGTATACAGGACTAACATCCTGTGGACGCTATAGTGAAGAATTGTGTGTAAAAAATCTTACAGAAATGTCTTACAAACATATAGGATCTCTTTAATGTTTGTAATAATGCTTCACTTATTAGGTATATATATTTTATATATAAATAAATATATTATAAATATATATATGATATATATTTTCTTTACTGTAAGGGTAAATGCACTGGAATGGGCTGCCCAGGGAAGCTGTGAATGCTCCATCCTTGGTGGTGTTCAAGGCCAGGTTGGACAGAGACATGGGTGGCATGGTTTAGTGGGAAGTGTCCCTGTCATGGCAGGGGGTTGGAACTAGATGATCCTAAAGTCCCTTCCAATACTAACTATTTTATGATTCAATGACTGTGTTAGTTTAGTTTAACAAGAAGGAAATTGCTGGTATTAAGTAAAGAAGGAGCTTTTTTTTTTTTAAGACTAAACAGAATAGAGTGAAAGAAAATGCAGACATACTATCTTGTATTTATTGTAGTGAAACAAGTGTAAGTCACTGAGAATTTACACTTCTTAGCATCTATCTAGTGTTAAGGAGACGTAATCTCTGAAACAGAGTTATATTGATAAAAAGAAGATGACTTATTCACACACATCCTTCAATGAAAATGGAAGCATGAAAATGAAACAGTATTTGATCTCATGCATTCAAGTGGATGTTTCTGTGCTGGTACTTAAAATTGACCTCACCCTGTCCAAAACCTGTGGAAATAAACCTTGGGTTTATTTTCCTTCCTGTTTTGGAAACTGGAGTTCAAAGGACAAGCATGTGTAAGATGTTAATGTCTGCGGGTGAGAATTGGATACAATTAACTGAAATGTATGTAAAATTATAACCTTCTGGCTCTGAGAATAACCAACAAGGTTAAGATAAGTAGGAAATGTTAGAAGTCATCAAAAAACACACTTGAAAGAGATTGTTACAACTGCTGTCGGTAATGGGCATAAATGAAGGACAGATGTTCAAACTAAAAGGTCAAGATCAAACAGCACCTGACACTCCTATCTCAGAATCTGTTTGCTCACTGACATCTGAATATTTGTCTCAGAGTCTCTGCAAATCAAAATAAATATTTTAACTTGCATATATGTGCTCCTACACTGCTTTGAAATCACCTTTCCCCCTTTCCCCACCTTTTTATTTCCCTCCCTAAAAAAAACAAAGTTTTCATCATTAATAGTTCTGGAAAGGTATCAAGCTCTATTCAGTTTTCAAGTTACCAGAAACTCTTTGTAAAGTCAACAGACAGTCTTTCGGAATTAGAAAGGTAATGTTTGATTTTGTGGGAGCAATCCAGTGTGTTCTCAGCACTAGCAATTTTCTCATTTCGTAAACAGGAAAAAGGTATTTGTGAGAAAATGTTGTATAAGACCATTGTGCTTTGTTTAGAGCAGTGGATGCTACTGAAATGGAGCTAAAAACAATAATGAGAAAAAGCACTGTAAACTGCAACCTACTTGCCTATGGAGAAAAAGAAATCACTTGTTTACTTAAGGAAACAGTTACTTGTAGCTATTACTTGTATATGACTTGATTCCTGTTGAATAGTTGTTAAAAGAAAGGATTTATGATACCAAGACAGTATGCTTCTCAGTTGCAGAGGGAAACTAATGCTATGAACAACTCAAACATGCCTGCTGTAGTCCTTCTATTACAAAATCAAGCATAATAGGCATCTCCTGTATTCACTGTGGCAGTTTGGCACAAGCAAGTCAATCTGCCCAGAAATGTCCTTTGTTAAGATATAAGAGCTTTTAAGTCTGACAGCTGTTTCTGCCTTGCTTTCTGCAAATGTGCCCCAAGCCTTGTTGTGAGCTGTATTAGCAGCTTCTAGAGAAGGATGAAGTCAGCAGCTTGCCCCTTATATCTTGTTTTAGTCGCAGTTTTCCACTTGAGGAGCCTACATTTTTATTATGTTGAAGAAAGCTTACAAAACTGGTATGTAAATCTTGACCTGCAAATTTCCTAGTGAGGTAGTTGTTCCAGCCAATTAAGAATCTGTATTTTACATGAAGTTAACCATTGCATAATAGAGTAATAGAATCATAGAACAGTTAGCGTTGGAAAGGACCTTAATAAATACCTTAGTAAACTTGCTATGCTTCAAGCCGTTAGTGATGTTGTGAATGGTCTCAGCTTTCACTTATTCAAGGAACAACCAATATCTCAATACCTGTAGTAATTTCTACTGAAATATATTGAAGAATCCTCTAGGATACTTTGATATTGAATATTCAATATTGATATTTAATATTGAATTATTAATATTGGATTTATTTGAATTTAATATTGAATAGTTAATATTCAATATTGAAATTTCTTAACCCCCATCCTTTTCTCAAGAGTATTGCACTGCTGTAAAGATGTATGGATAACTGATCTGGCAAAGCCTTGCATTTTAACAGTAGTAAATCAAAATACTAAAAGGAATTACCATCTTCTACTGGAAAAGGGGTACCTGTAACAGATGGAAGTTACATTCAGCATGAAAAAAAAACCAAACCAAACCAAACTAATTTTCATTGCTAACAAGAAAATATCCTGAAAGGATTACAGTATTCCTGGGAAAATTCTGCTTACCAGATCCACTGCTGCTCACTTGAGTTATTTTTTCATCTTCTTCATCATCACTGCTAAATGGATGAAAGGTGATTTCTGACTCTGTGTCTATTTGATAAGCATCAGGCTCTTGCTCAGCAAAGCTTCGCAGTGCCACAAGGCGATGATGAATTGCTGCATACAGGTATCCAGTGTCTTTTGAGCTTGCCTGCAGAACATAAAATGCACACAGCCAAACCAATAAAAAAAATCTCTTTTCACAGAGAAGCTGAGAAATTTTCAAAAGTAATGAAAAAGCTGTGTTTTGTCCTTTTAAATCAAAACAATCCATTAGAGATTCACACTTAAGAAAATAAAATTAAATAAAGTCAGCTTTAAGTGGTTGTGTTTTGTAATATGTAGCTGTTGATTATTTTCTCGATAGTTACAAGAGCAAGCTTGGAAATTATTTCTCCTGAAGAACGGCTCCGTTTCCTGAATATGTTTCTAGAAGTAAGAATAAACTTGCACTTTATTTTGGAGAATAAATAAGAATTTTAAAACCTAACTACAAAGAAAAATACTTGTGATTATAAAATTTAAAGATACCATGAATTCTGCTGCTGTTGTTGAGCAGATGAGCATCATCAAGTTGGGTACTGATATCAATTCCATTAGTGGTACGTGAACCACAGTCTGGAAATGTCTGTCATAAGGCCATATCCCATCTTCACACCTTTTTTTTAATACTGAGGGATAGCTCATTTCATAATAAAAATTATGTAACAGCTAAGCTAAGCACAGCACAACAGAGCACAGAAGGCCATTTGCTAAAACCAAAGCCTCAGATAGGTCTTCAGAATCCTAAAAAAATGTGTATTTGTGTGGCATTTTTATGTCTTGCTTACCTGAATCAGAAATACTTGAACAGAGTGGTCCTCTTGGGCTGTTGCAGTGAAGCACAGGCTCTTTCTGTTTGCTCTTTTTATAACCATTTGCTCCCAGAGTCGAGTGTTGAGAATAAGTTTCAAACTGCCTTGATTTCGCATAACTAAAATGAAAAGGTTTATATGATAAGTCATTGGAGACATCTGCATTTTAACTGCAGTAGTTTTCTCTAGCATTTGTATACAACTAATATTTTCATAAATAAGTATTTTTAATTTGGTCTAAAACCTGACATGGTGGATTTTTTTTTTAATTATTTTTAAATACCCAAAGACATTAGCTTCTTTCAATACATACAAAGCAAATAACCTGCTGAAACGGTGTAATACAGTATGAAAACATGACAGCACAGGAAAAACAACATTCCAGAAGTGACTTGAAACAGTGCTCCTGCAAAAGCACAATCAACAAAGAGCAAACTGTCAGGCTAGTGACTGAGCTAATTATACGCTGCAGTAAAAATACACAGAAGCTAACAACATATATAAGCACAAGTATACAAACTGAGTGAAAAATCCCCAATGCCTCAGTCTGTAATACAGCTAACTTCTGTCAGGCAATGTTAAAAAGATTCTCAGCAACTTGACTTAAATAAAGCTAGGTACTCAGTGTTAATATTCTGAAATAAACTTATTCCGGCCAGCAACAGTACAAGTTATTTAGTGTTTTGTGTGTCCGTGTAATTTTGGTCTTTAATTCTTACTTAGCCTTGACTGCAGCATGCCGTGTTTACTGCTAGAAGTGTCATTAAGCCTCAGGGAGCCTCTGCCTCTTTCAATCCAAGTTAAAGAAAGCTTATTAAATTTAAAGAGCTTGCAGTTGATCTGAAAAAGAAATACATGATGAAAATTGCCACCCAATGTTAATTTTATCGGTTCTAAAACTTTATGTTTTTAAAACTTTTGATACAGATTTTAACATGTCCGTATGCATGTATACAAATACAGAAACATAGGTAGATCACCACAATTACTTAAAATGAAACTGCTTCCAGATCTGTGCTAAACATTCTGCTAGTCATGGAAAACATTCAGCATGAATCCCAGTTTACTTTTTAAGTTATTTCATCTGTCTTAGCTCTTCATCTGTGATATCCACTAACACAGCTGAATTTGTTGCAACTGTTCTACAACCTTATTCCCCCACCTATTAGAAACATTATACAGACCAGGATACCAGTACCACTACTAAGAGAGTACTACTAGAAAGAGGATAAAATTTTCATGTTCTGACAAGACAGAAGATTTAATCAACAATAAAACTTCCCTGCCCATGGCAGGGGCGTTGGAACTAGATGATTTTAAGGTCCTTTCCAACCAAAACCATTCTATGATTCCATGATAAAATAATGTAATGTTCAATGTTAAGACTTTTAAAATCATATGTCATTGCTATTTCCTAAGAACATTACATTTTTGAGGTGAAGAGAAGTAAGGTATGTATTGCTGGGCCAGAAAAATATTTTAGATTAGCTATAAAACTAATTACTTTGTGTCATGGTTTAACCAGGATACTCTGACGGCACATTGCTGGCGATAAAAAGGTCTTTACCCAAATTTTTTTTTATTTCGAGGGTTTAGTTACTGCTGTATAGCTGCTTATAAAATGCAACTCCAGAATGAAATCCTGAAGCAGTCACTTACTGAAAAGGACTACAAAATGAACAGATATAATTTGAAAAAGAAAATATCAACTTGCAGAATAATCAGTTAGCAGAGGCATATCTTTAAAAAGTGAAAATTCAAAATATAAACTGAAGTTATTTACAGCTTGCTGCAATCTGTAATGGATCTCAATGTTCTTTTCAACAACAAAACTGCTCACAATCTAGTCTTTATGAAATACACACCTGTAATACATTGTGTTCTGCTTCTTCTCCAGTTATAACTTCAATTTTATCTAACAGAATTTTCTTCACTGGCTTGGAAATACAAGCAGCTGCTGATTCAATTAGTGTTGCATTCTTCAATAGAGATGTTTCTGTAAGGAAAAAAAAAGGAAATCCAGGACAATAAAACTAGCATACGTGATGGCCTATGACTTCAGTTGTGTCAAAGTAATTTATCTACCTGAGCAGTCACAAAATACAAGCAGCTTAAAATCATAGTTAAATATGCAGTCCAAAAGGCACTCACAAAGTTCACTGCATTTTCAAATAATAAACAATAACAATCTGTAATAAATAGTACCAATCTGTAAAACCCTAACCTTTCCTGAGTAACTTAGATGATTCATTCTGAAGTTAGTCCAGTTCAAATGTTAAAAACCAAATTATAGCTGCTTTCTGAACACAGGTTTTGGCACAAACTGCAAGCATGCTATTGACACGGCAACTTGAGAGTAGATTAAAATTATTTACCAGCACTTATTTTATATCCTCTAAAAAGCAGTGAAACATAATAATAAAGCTAACTGTACTTGTTTGCTTACGTGTTTGTGGACTGATGTGACAAGGTTCTATGTGCGTGGATGTTATTTCCCCTTTGTATGAACTGGCTTTGTTATACACCTTGGGATGCTTCTCAGGACTCTAAAAAACCCAGGGGAAATAAGAATTCCCATTTAAACAAAATGGCAATGTTACTTCATATCAAACAGAACATGGAATCATTCAGCAAATGTAGTATCTTCAGAGTAAAAACTGACCCAGATGATACAATTTCAGTCTCTACTGGAGGTAATTTTATTATCATGAGTATATAATTTTTCCACTGAGAAGAATGATCTCTTTGTATGGATCCCAGATTAAGATTTAAATCCACTGAAGGATTTAGTTGTTTATGTACCAGCTAATTTCTGGTTTAACCACTTAAGCCCTAGAAGAATAGTTTAAACATGGAAATTTAAAAGCAGGGGAATTAAAAATTTCCATGACCTTCAGATTTTGCACATAAAATTTCTTAGGCATGTCTAAATAAATGCTTCTGGTTCCCTACAATGCTCAGTGGCTCAACACCTACCTTGTAGCTAAATCCTGGTCATAAGTCATAACCCAGACCAATGGTGACCAAGCTTTTTCACTGGCAGATATGCACACCATTTTCATTCTACTTCTGCTAGAAAATGAATATCAGTTCCATTTTGAGTGGTGCAGTCATCCTCAGCTTGTAAACCACCTTTTTGTTCGAGTTTCATTTAGGACTTTATCCATTAAACTGTCTCACAGTACGCACAATTTAGTTCAACACAGACACTATCCAGCATATTTATTACTCCCACCTCTTAACAGTTATGATGAAAACCATCAGAGTGATGGGGACCACATTCTTTTATCTTGCAGCTGTCTCACTTTACGTGGAATATAAAAAAAAAAAAAACTTTTTCAGATCAAAAAATGAACAAAAGAGAAACACTGCATACTGGTATGAGTTAGTAATTAGAGTACATATCTTGGATGGGGAAGATATGGATGCCTAACCCTCCTACAGTAAATATTTAGATATTTTCTCCTCAACAGTCATTTGAATCATAATTACTCACATCTCTAAAAGAACATGAGGAGCTAAAAAGAATCTCTATCTGAAAATAATTATACTCAAATACATTAACCTTCATAAAACATCTGCCAGCAATTACAGATCTTACCAAAACTCTCTCAACCATGTTTTCTCCAAACACAAAATCAGAATTGCTGATGTTTTGTACGTTTCTGTCTTCAAGCAGCTGAATTCTGTGGAAAAAATAATGTAAGAATGTGATATAGAAGTATTTAAAACTTTGTAAAATATATAAATACGTTAATGCATTTGCCTTAGTACACCTTGCATTAAAGACAAACAAAAAATGACCACATAAATAACCAGAAACTTAATTCTTCAGGACATTCTTCAGATCAGTCAGTCTTCACCTTTGTGTCTAGCAAAATCTTGGAGCAGATTCTCCTGGAAGGCACGCTGGGGCACATGAAAAACAACAATGTGCTTGGTGACAGCCAGCATGGCTTCACTAAGGGGAAATCCTGCCTGACCAATTTGGTGGCTTTCTCTGATGGGGCTACAGAACTGATGGGCAGGGGTAGAGCAGTTGACGTCATCTACATGGTCTTGTGCAAAGTGTTCGACACTGTCCCACACAACATCCTTGTCTCTAAATTGGAGAGACATCAATTGACAGGTAGACCACTCAGTGGATAAAGAACTGGCTGGATGGCTGCACACAAAGAGTTGTGGTCAATGGCTCAATGTCTGGCTGGAGACCAGTAATGAGTGGTGTCCCTCAGGGATCGGTGTTGGGACCGGTCTTGTTCAACATCTTTGTCAGTGACATGGACAGTGGGATTGAGTGCACTCTCAGCAAGTTTGCCGATGACACCAAGCTGTGTGGTTCGGTTGATATGCTGGAGGAAGGAATGTCATTCAGAGGGACCTTGAAACACTTGTAAGGTTGGCTTACCAAACCATACAGGATTCCTTCAGGGTGGGAATGACTGGTCTGTAATTCCCTTGGTCATCCATTTTCCCCTTCTTGAAAATGGGGGTTATATTATTTTTCCAGTCATCGGGAACTTCACCTGACTGCCATGATCTTTCAAATATGATGGACAGTGGCTTAGCAACTTCATTTGCCATCTCCTTCAGGACCCGCAGATGGATTTGTGCACGTTCAGGTTCTTAAGATGGTCTTGAACCAGATCCTCTCCTACAGTGGGCCTAAGGTCTTCATTCTCACAGTCCCTGCATCTGCCTTCCATGACCTGGGTGGTGCGCTCAGAGCCTTTCCCACTGAAGACCAAGGCAAAGGAGTCATTGAGAACCTCAGCCTTCTCCAAATCCTGGGTAGCCAGTTTTCCTGATAGCTTCTGGAGGGGGCCCACGTTCTCCCTAGTTTCTCTTTCATTCGCTATGTACCTATAGAATCCCTTCCTGTTATTTGTAACAACCCTAGCCGGACACCTACACCTGGGTCGGAGCAATCCCAGGCACAGCTACAGGCTGGGCAAAAAGGAAATGCATGGTAGTCCTGCGGAGAAGGACTTGGGGGTGTTAGTCAATGAAAAAATGAACATGAGCCAGCAGTGTGCACTCACAGCCCAGAAAGCCAACTGTATCCTGGGCTGCATCAAAAGGAGAGTGACCAGCAGGTCGAAGGAGGTGATCCTGCCCCTCTATCCTGTTCTCGTGAGACCTCACTTGAAGTATTGTGTACAGTTCTGGTGTCCTCAACATAAAAAGGACAAGGAACTGTCGGAACAAGTCAAGAGGAGGCCACAAGGATAATCAGGGGACTGGAGCACCTCCTGTATGAAGACAGGCTGAGAAAGTTGGGGCTGTTCAGCCTGGAGAAAAGAAGGCTGCATGGAGACCTCATAGCAGCCTTCCAGTATTTGAAGGGGGCCTATAGGGATGCTGGGTATGAACTCTTCACTAGGGACTGTAGCGACAGGACAAGGGGTAACGGGATAAAACTTAGAACAGGGGAAGTTTATATTGGATATAAGGAGGAAGTTCTTTACTGTGAGGGTGGTGAGACACTGGAATGGGTTGCCCATGGAAGTTGTGAATGCTCCATCCCTGGTGGTTTTCAAGGCCAAGTTGGACAGAGCCTTGGGTTGCATGGTTTAGTGTGAGGTGTCCGTGCCCCTGGCAGGGGGTGGAACTAGATGATCTTAAGTCCTTTCCAACCCTAACTTTTCTATTATTCTATGTTTCTGAAATCTGAGGATATTCTCCTTATAACGTTTCAGAAAAAGGAACACAGAGTATCACACTGTATTTTATGAACATTATTGAAGATGTTCTTTAAAGCAAATAAATAGAGAGAAACAACATGCCACCTCTTCCTCCTCCTCAGGAAGTGTCTTACTCTAAAATCTTTAATGAGTTATTAACAGTTATCCCTTCATGTTGATGGAGCTCTGGTACCCTTTAGAGGACTGTACTTCCTGGAGCCCTACAGGTCATCCTTTGTCATCCACCTAATGTCTTGGAAAGGCAGACAGGCAGTGTATTCTAGTGCCCACAATTTCAATTCACTTTAATGCTCCAAAAATGTGAAAGCGTTATAGCAGATGATTTATGATGAGGTACAACTGAAACAGAAAAGAAACACCTTCCTTCCACTTTTCAATCACCTGTTCCATAGATATCCTTAAAATGAGAAGTGAAGAAAACTAGATACTTGAAATCCTTTGGTACTGGCCAACTAAGCTTAGGAATACGATTTGGGGAGAAAATTTCATATACTAGATATATCACTTCACATTTAGGATCTGGAGTGTGACTGGTTTTGGCAAAACCTACATTAAAACAACACTTGTCCTGCTTCACTTCTGTCCCTTTTTCCTTCCTGAATGAAAAGCATGAAGTGTTTTTTTGCACTGTCACCCTGAGTTTAATTACTCTCAGTCAGCCTTTTACTTCTCAGGAGATTTTAAGAGTAGGTGAATGAATTTTTAAATAGTGACAGTCACAACTTGTCAAAAGTTGTTAATTGTGGATTATATTCAAGAACGTTCTAAGTACAGTTGTGATCTGACCTGCTAATTACAGAGCCACTTAAATTAACAGGACCCATTTTTCATAAAAATCACTAGAATGTAAACTTCTCTGTCTGGAAGTTGTTCCTGCTGCTGGTTTGGTTTTTTGTTTAACAAAAGGCTTAGAGGTTGTTCAAACTTTCTGTTGATGCTTATTTAATGCACCTTTTGCTGGCAAAGGCAAGTTCTTGTCTGTTTCTAGAAGGATGACTTGGCAGGAGGATGATCTGATGTTTTGTCACAAACTGTATAATTCAGCACCACTTATCAGCTCTTCTAGATCATTTATCACCTTTCAGAGGGCTTACTGGCACGTATGTCACGCAGAGGATGCTCCTATTAATAAACTGGGTTTGTGGCCAGAACTTTGATGATTGCTTCTAAAACTTAGTTTCTGTGTTCATAACTACACCTCTTCATATAGGATGAAGGATTTCCAAGTATAAGCTATCTGCATTTTACATGTAAGGAAAAAAATATTCCTTAACATTCTCATGCTTGATGTGTTGCTAAAACTAAGAGCAAATAAGAAAGAGAAATCAGAGAATCAATCTCTTTTCAACTTAAAGACTTCCATACATGTCTGGGACTATGGACAGGGAATGTGTGTTTAAACTAATAAGTTTCTTATTCCTTAAGAAAACTCTCCACTAAAATTCATAGAATTGTGATTGCTTTCCATCCTAAAATTTCATCTGCTACATCTAGGCCACTCCAGTAGCAACTCAGTAAGGACAAAACTCTAGAAGAGATAAAAACCAGAAACTAGAGCCTTGTTTGAAATGAATAACTTGGGAAATGGATTTATTCTTTTCAGAAATGTAAGAAAAAAGTAATCAGTGCAGGATCTTTCTTTTAAGAGGGCTAACTGGAAGTGCCAGCCTTAGATTGTTATTGAAACCTCAGTACCCTTGTGTTGCTGCAGGGTAAGAACAAAATGTGCAAGTGATGGCATTGCCATGGAGATGAAAAACAGAGGCACTGAATTCAGGGAATGACCACTAACAAGGAAGAATGGGAGCAGGAGAAATGTGTGTAAGATACTGGAAAGGTTCTAAGGAAAGGGAGCCAGGTACTGTCCTCAGAGTGTCCGGAAGGGTCTGAGTAGCTACTAGGTCCAATGCTGGCCTTGCACCCTGGCAGTTTTCCAAGCAAGTCCTAGTGCAAAGCTGAATACATGGTCAGAAGCCTGCATTTTCACAACATTACACTTCTGTAACTTACAACACAAACTCCTTGCTTTTAATCAGAATCAAGAAGCAGCAAATTTCTCATTTTCAGTTTACTACAGTCTGTTCAGGAAATGGAACTCCTGGTGGTTTCCTGGGACACAAATAGCTGCAGCAACTGCAGAGGGGTAACAAACCACTTCCATTCATCTCTCTACAGAACTGTATCACATAGAGAAGAGGTGGAAAAGGAAGGAAGGTAAGAGGGACATTTGCATGCAGCAGCAATCTTGCTGTTGAGTCTCTCTGCATTTTATTTTGTAAATAAATATCAATACTTACACCTTGATTAATAATTAAAAACACATCTACAAGTTCTTTTATTAGCAATAAGCAGGTCTGGCTGCAATGTTCAATACTATTTAGCACGTACATGGAGTTTAGTAAAGTTGCATGTTCGAATACTTGCTGACAAGTTACCTGTAAGAAAATGTCTATGACAAAAAGATTTTACTGAAGTATTTTAAAGCCTCAGGCACTTAGTACAGATCAGAAGAATCTGATCTGTAGAAGACGACCTCCCTGCAATCCCAACAGAGCCATAAGCACCTAGATGTATTTGAATTAGATTTCAGCCTCTCAAATAAACCAACATTTACCACAATTGCAGATTAGCCATTTCTCTTTAAAAGAAGGAAAAGAAATACCATAAGCACTTTTAAGTCTTGTAACTTGTTGACATCAGAATACTGAATTGCACGTCTCTGTCCATCTACTCCACAGGAAAAAGCCTCTCAGCTATCTTTTCCTAGATATTATACAGGTGAGAGAAGGTAAATAGACTTGGAGTGTTGATACTAATTGATTTTGAGGTCAGTACCATCTTCCCTCACCTTTTCAACACACATTGCCATCATTCTGAATCAGCTAAAAATCCAGCATGTTTGTGGCTCCATGTTATTCTCACAAGGCATCATTACAGCATTAGTTGTGATAGAAAAGGACAGGCTGGCTCTTCTGAAATCACAGTGAGCATCTGCCCTCTAATATTCTGAAGTATCCAAGTTATGAATCTAAAAATCCCTTACCTCCTCAGAACCCCAGCACTGTGAATTTCAGATGGTGGGTGCAGAAGATGGGCCATAGATGAAGAAGGCTGAAGTAGACTCCTCTGCAGTTAATGTGTTCTCTTGGGAGAATGGCAAATGTGTTATATGTGGCCCTAGCAATTTTGAAATGTCATTCCCTCATCATAACTGACGTATCAGATGTATTCCTTATGCTCACAATTTCCAGGTAAATAACCCTCGTCAACCCTCAGCAAGCAGTATTAATATCCACACAATAACCTGCCGACACCAAGCTGGCTAACCACAGACGTAACATTCTCATAAGCAGGTCTCCAGCAAGAGGTAATAGCCCACTTTTGCACTAGTATGAGCTCTTTCAGTCATATACAGAGGCAAGTCCAAGGAAGTCAGCTTCCTCATGCAGAAATTCTTAAGTCCATGCCGGCAAACCCATGTCTGCACAAAGACTGCACCCTACCACAATCACTCTAGCTAGCTGTTCATGCCAAACAGTCTGGTGTGAGCAAAAGCAGAGCATCAGGTGTAGCATTCACCTTGTCTTCCAAATCAGTCCTGTACAGTTTTCTTCATGTTTCTTATGTCCTAATCTCCTATCTCCTAATATGTCCAATATATTGTGCTAATTCCTGAGTCTCTCTGCATCTGTTTATGAGCTACAGCAGCTACACAGTCAGAAAGGAGTTCTCCAAAAGGACACAAATGTGACTGTAAACATTCAAAACCATAACAGATTTTGAACTACCAAAGCTACACTACATGACAAATTAAAATAGTTTCTGTCCTCAGGGTTGCCAGTGAGAAACAAGATATCCCACAGAGATTAACTCCTGGCAGAGTCCATTTCTTACTGCATATGGAGCTCATGTCAGCACCTACAAATCCTGGCACCACACACAAGCACCAGTGAGCACTGTGTGGGTGTAGATAGCATGGGCTTAGTACCATGTTAGATTCTTTGGACAGAAAAGGCATGCCATAGACCAAGTGATGAAATGTTACAGAAATATAATAAATAAAAGCTTACGGTGTTGTTGTAGAGCTAGAAAGGTTCACAGTAATAGATGATCCTGCTGCTGTTTTGGAACTTATTGAATTCTCAGCTGAAGAGTAGGAGCTGTCTTCAAATACCTAGGAAAAATAAAACTACGTGAGTTAATTAGACCAAGGTTATTTTCTGCTATAAACGTATCTGCTAGAAGTCCAGAGTTACTGAGGTATGTGATGTTTGTATGTATATATGTGTTAGTTGGCAGAGCTGCCTCCAGCTGTGTACTAAGCCAGTACCCTTAATCAAAATGCTAAAATACTATGTTCTAAATAAACAAAATCCAAAAGACTCCCAAAGCTGATTTGCCCACAGAACCCTGATATCTGAAAGCTGAGACAGCCCACAGAGAAGAGGTGTTTTTTCAGACACAGTGAGAATGAGTTTAACAGTTCATACCATGTCAGTGATCCAAGCAATTCCACTGCAATTGACACAGGAACTTGCCTGAAAATCATGCAGTGGAATAATTACTTTTCCTTTTTACCTTAACAAGTGCTTCTTTCTCAGTCACAAGAGATACTACAGGACTTCCAGGACAGGTCAGGGCTTGTGGGGGTTGTAAAATGGCAGGTCTAACGACATTCCACAACTGACTTTGCGACAAGGATCCTTGCAAAACACAAAGACAAAATATTTAAACAAAGACTTTTTTCACACTTAACTCATACATATGTGTTTTGCCTCTTTAACTAAAAGAATCAATGCATATTTAAATAACATTTATTGTTGTTTACTTGCTGCATATTCTGAAAAATTGTAAAATCGTAATCCCTTCTAAAATACGCAACTCTGAAGTGACAGCAACCCCTTTATCCTATCAGAATAAAAGGTTGTATGTATATGTTGTATACATAAATATACTTATTTGTACTTATAAGTTGTACTTTATTTATTTAAATATTTCTTTACATTTATATTTACTGCTCTGTGTTAGATCTGTCTTCTGATATTTCAAATTTAGCCCTGCACCTGCAGATGCCAAGAGGTTTCTTTATTGCCTTCTCCTGGAGTGCAGTTATTCAGGTAGAAATGTGGAATTTCATTATTCGAAGTTATGTTCAGTCTACCCAGGTATTAACTAATCAAAGCAGAAACTCATAACAGAGCTTTCAGGGTATCTATGCTATCAAACAAACAACTTATGAACCCCATAGAGAGAAAAGGTGTCATTTTTATGGGTTTTTATATCTGTTAAGAATATCTTTGTGGAACTACAGTGAAAAAATACTGCAATGATGGTTACCTTGTTTTGTACTGCTGATCAGATCAGTGTTTCTTTGAAGAAGAGTGGAGGTCATGAATATGTTATTCTTCTTTACTACAGAACAAGGAATTTAAACTTTAATAAAGAGTAACAATAAACTCCTATTAATAGTTCATGTTTCTGTAAAACCCCTCCCTGTTCTGGTAACAATATTCCATCCATCTAAACACAATCACTGAGATAACTTACTGTCTTCATTTTACAAGTGGGTAGACTTCAGCACCGAAAGCACCATGGATTTTCTGGCTGTGTTAGTGACAGAAGTCTTTTGGATACTAATGGATGTTTTAAACTCATAAAATCCTTCTTCAGCATTGAAAACCAGATGTTGCTGGTTTGCAAAATCCATTGAAATGGCAATCCTGTCTGGTCCAATTTTAGCCATTTTTTAGGTGTGTAAATGAGGCTCAAGAACCTGGGAATAAATAAGTGTACCCCCCTGTTCTGGTAAAAAGGTTTTCATAATTTGCTATAATGATGGCAGTGCACTACTGGTACTTTTACTGCTTTAATAAAGGTACCAAACACCAGCCAGAAAGTGATGGTAATCATGTACTATGTCCTGTAAAACAACAGAACTAATACTCCACAAACAATTACTCCTTTTTCTTTGCAGAAAGATTTTGGTTTGTTCCTATAACAATGTTGTGTCCCCTTAAGATTATTTAGAAATCCTTTATGTCAGTGTCCATCAAGTACCTGTCTCTGGCAAGAGACAAGGATTCAAGAGCCCTCCATTGTTCCTCTTAAGTGGGAGAATACTCCCAGGGTTACTGGCTAGGTGGAAGACAGGCTCCTAGGACAGAAAATTATATTTCTATAGGAATCATCACTATTAAATTGCAAGCAAACTAACTCATGTAATTACTTCAAATCCATTCTGTTTTTTTCAAGTATAATTTGTACTTAAATTTGTACACTGTATAAATGCATATTTGCAAATTATTCAAAGATTCCTCCCTAACACTGCAAGATTCCTTAACAGCAAATGAAAAAACATTTCTTCTATTGAACTGCCAGTCCCTTTTTTGAAACTTGCATTTCTTTCTCCTGTCAAAATACCAGCTTGTACAATGCATTTCAACTTTGTCCTGCAGAAAAAGCATTTCTGTACAGCTCATTATTTTACCTGTTTTATTTATTTAGTTAGTTAGTTAGTTATTTTCTTACTTTTTTTTCTTTTTAATTACCTGGATGGGAGGGAGGGAAGGTAGGAAGTATGGTGAAGGAACACGATCTCCCTCTTTTCTGAGCGCAAGTTGAATCTGAAAGGGTGAGAGACTGAAATTATCATTTGTTTGGAGAAAAAAAATGTATTAACTGTAAGGTTAGCCAATTCGATGTTATGCCATCATTGGCAGTAGAATAAACAATTACTTCTAGCTACCAACTTTCTGAAGTAGACTGTTAGGTTATGTGCATACTGCTGAATTGGAGAGGTCCCTGAGGCCAAGTGGCACAGCCTGGCCCAGGCACTCTGCTGATGGCTAGCCCACCCTCTAACAGTTGGAGACCACCAGTTGAGAGGTTCAAAACAGAACCAGGAAGTGAGCTATCAGTTAAGCAGTGTGGACAACCAAGAGGTCGAACACTCGTGCTCCCTCCTGCATCCTGTTTTATTTTCTGGTATAGGCATACCCTAAACCTTCTACCATGTCTGTGAATTTTTATTTATGATCTTGGTATAATTTTCAGAGTAAACCAGACTTAGCTTATCTTAAATTTTTGTACCTACAATCAGATGTGTCACAGGACTATATAAAACAAAACACAGTGTACACATATTAATGCCTAAATTCAGAAGTAACTTTCTGGTTCCGTCCATATGTTAAACACTGTAAATACCAAATGAGTCCTTCTGCTCAGTAGACTCAATGACCTGTGTGCATTTCATATGGAAGTAATACCCAGTCCTTAAAAGGCCTTTCAGGTCAGCTGTTGGATGGATGGAAGGAGGGGCCCTTCTGGAAACTGCTTCACATTTTCAGGGGTTGCCTAGGGAACACTGATCTCTTCCACCAACCAGGAAATCTCACTTCTTTCCAGCCCTCCTCCTCTCCTGATTGTGTTAGTAATCCAATGAAACAATATAAAATATGCAGGTTTTTCACTACTTTATGTAATACTATGTAAGCATAGAAAATTCATGTATTTTTATGCAAAAGGGAATTTATTTGAAATTACCAGAAAATTAGTATCGGTATTTTAAGTTTTCATGACTTGCGGTATTTCTACAGTGCAGAAATGTTTCTTAGATAGGAAAATTACTTATCTTCTTTACCAGATGAGAACACAAACTGTAGTAATTAGAACATGACTGAAGCTAAACATCATACCTGTGTTAAACTGAGAGTCAGACTTCTGGTGAGTAAAAGATGATGATCTTGCACGTTTTCTGGAACAACTAATGAAATCTAAGGGAAAGTAAATACAGTGTTCTGCAGGGACAGACTGGCAGGAGATTTCAGCATAATGTTATGATATGGAATTAAAACCTGAACACACTAAATTCTAGGAATGACTTATAGGAACAGCTGTAAGGCTGAGAGCAAGAGGGCCTGGAATCTGTCAACACCAGGCACAAAGCCCCAGGGACTATTCTTTTCTCTTAAGTTCAGGGAACCTAAATCAAGCACTGAGAATCAGTTCATAGCCCATAGGCTATGAAGACATAAGAATGAGAAGTTACATTATAATGTAGCTTAAACAAATAGAAAAGGGCAGCTAGGAGCTCATACAGCTGATTAATATATCTGGCCACTTTTCAGGGCTTCTGGAATCTGGCTTTCTTGTAACTATAAGGGTTAAAATGGAAGAATTCTCGAGGTAAGACAGGAATACAGAACCATAGAATCACAGAACAGTTAGGGTTGGAAAGATCATCTAATTCCACCCTCCCCGCCATGGGCACAGACACCACATGATAAACCATGTCACTCAAGACTCTGTCCAGCCTGGCCTGGAACATTGTCAGGGATGAAGCATTCACAACCTCCCTGGACAACCCATTCCAGTGCCTCACTACCCTCACAGTAAAAAACTTCTTCCTTATATCTAACCATGTATATTGGGATGTAGTAGATGGCTCTAGAACCCACATACATCTGCTAACAGGGATTTGTCCTTGCTCATACAAAGTAAGGGTCTAAACACTTACTTCATCAGCAAGAGTCAGACCTATGAATAACCCAGTGTACTATACTGTTTCAATAAGGTGGTTATTACCGTTTTCAGCTTTGCAAACTGGGTCTTCTGCAGGCCGCTGGAAAAAACAAAAATAAGTGTGGAAAGGTCAAGGAGAACAGAACAGCTATTTTCTAGACCAGGACACAAAGTATATCAATCCAGCGTATATGTATTAAAAGCAGTCTTGTTTCTAATTTTGACTCTTCCTTACTCCATTCTGAAACCATTTGTTACAAGTCTTAACCAAGGCTAAAATCTTTTGTTACTCCTAGGATCATTGTCTATAGAATACTCATTTCTCAGCATTTTTTATCAATTATGAAAAAAAAAAGTTTTTTACCTTCAAAGGACGGTCCTTCCTTTCAAAAACAAATGTCGGCTGGACAAGTACCAGTCTCTCTGGAAAAGAGATCATTCTTGTTAGCAATTCTGTAATAGCATTTCTCAATCACAGTTCTCTAAGTGCTGAGCAAAGCCAAACAAGACTTATCCTTTTGTTACAAAGGATGAAAATATAAACTTGCAATGATGTACAGCACAGTACATAAATACAAGAAAAGCTGCAGTCTTCAAATCCCAATGTGATTTTTGTCTAACTAAATGCCACAGGATCTGGCCTCTTGTTTTTTACACTACTTTTAAAAAGAAAAAAAAGTACTTTTAACCTTTACAAACAATGTCTGCTATCCTCTACGAATAGGGGTGACCTGCAGCTTTAGTTCTCAGAAAAGTGCAAGGACATGAAATGCAAAATTATCCCAAAAGGAAAGCAAGGAAATGTGTTACACTCAGCCTCTCAGATGCGTTCATACTTCCCATTCTTAAGACTTCAGGTAGGTGAATGCCTCTTGTCAGTTAAAATGTGTAAGTACAATATATTAGCATATCGAGTTCTACAGAACAAATCCTATCTTCAGGGACACTTTTGCATTTCTTAGCTATGCCTAAAACCAACTTTGGATCCATGTTTTGTTTGTGGGGGCTTTTTAAGAAACATATTTCAGCACACAGTTTCCTGAAATCAGATTTTATGCTGATTTAGGGTTCACTACTTCTACATCTTACACTGCTTCTTTGGAAAACTTACTTTTCTAAGAATGAGACCTTCACAAGCCTGTAAAACTATAATGGATGACTTTGGCTGCCAGTGTAAAAAAAGTTGTTTTCATCAATACCAGCAATTAATGACACATTCATTGCACCAATAAATGACAATTAAAAAGCAAAGAAGCAGATATAAATAGATATTTTTAGACTACTACATACAGGATTCACCTCATGCTAGCTTGATCTCCATGGGCGATAAAGGCAGACTAGGGTGACTGTGCTATATGATTGGCTTTTGGCCAGAGAAATCCCACATTTGATATCTTGTTAATTGACACTTGACAGAACATTTATCATGTGCACACCATTTTTATAACACCGGCTTCCTGTTACCAGCTCAGGTAACAAACCATCCAAGTGAAAATATATGGATCAACATTTTTATCTTGATTTGCACAGCTATTTATGACCAAACCACTTTAGCACTGGTATCAATTACGTAAAGGCTTGACAAAATAAACATAAACCTATCATAGAGGAGTTAAAATTACTAAATAAACATATATGAAACAATCAAGAAAAAGACAAATATTGTTAAATAAATGCTGCACTTATGTAAACAGGGGCAGGAAGCATTGCTTAATCACAGTGATATACAGACACAGCAGTAATAACTAATACAGTTTTGCTGTTGTTGAAGTAATTGTGCATTTACTTGGGTATTATGCATGGCAAAGGACTGAATTTAGCAAACCTGGCATGCTTTGCAATGAAGGTCTGGTTTGTCCTCAATAGAAGAAAAAAAAAGAAAAAAGTTCACATTGTTTAACTGCAAAGAAAGATACTTCTCTGCCACTGAAAGTTGAAGGAATTTTCCACAATCCGGTTGAAGCTGGGGTCCATGGCATGGCATGAGATGGAGCAATTCCACTTCTATTCACTAGGGGGAAGTGGCACACATAAACAATAGCGTTTCACTGCAGTGTGATTTATTCAATATAATGGGTTTCTTTTTCCTGTCTCCTCAAGAAAAAAAGAAAAAAAGAAAACCAACACCGCCTTGTATTCTCATTGAATGAAGGAAAAATACAAGAACTAAAGCACGACTACAGAAAGCTTCGTGGTCTCCTCAGTACCTCTCCAAACTCAGAAGCTAGAAACATTTTTAAAGGTACATTTACTACTCCAAAGCAGGAATTAGAAATGACTGAATTGCTGTGAATAAGGAACTGACTTTCTATCACATGGTTAACTTTTGCTGGAGCTGAAAGGCTGTAGGGAATTTGAAGGAATTAGGAAAGTTTGCTACAATTTAAACAACAAAATTCCAGTAATAGTTTAAACCCCAAAAGTTTCTGAAAAAAAATGCATAGCTGGCTGATTACCAACAGAAAGACGTAAAGCTAGGGCATAAAGGTACCTTAAAAAGATAAATATAAATATTTTGATATTGCAGTAAATATGAAAGATATATCACATCAACTGCTTTTGAGCCAAAGTTGTCTCTAGATTATGACAAGATGGTACCATGGTTATTTATCATTTTTATGGTACTCTTCTGCTTCTACCCAAATCAAGAAACCCTTTTTGTAACTCCTGAAAAGTATTCCATGCATCTCATTAGCAAGACTTTCACTCCTCAATCAGCCCATTCATAACAGAGTTTTACAAATATATTTGTATTAACTAATACATTAAGTTTCCTGTGCACCAATTTCCAATTACATTTTAAACTTCTCAGCTATTCAACCAAATATCTGCAGCTGATCCCTGCAGAAAAAGCAATTCAGAATACTTGTGAGTGCAACAAGGCCATCAAGGAGTTACCACAAGCATGTTTATGTGCTGATTTTAACACTGATGAGCAACTTTGATTTCTCTCCTTTGGTTTCTGCACTAAGGCTGTGGCTTCCAGAGTGGATGGCTGTGCACAGAGAAGAGCAGGGGGCACCCCGGTAGAGCCTGACTGTCCCAGGAAAGGGGCAGCAGCAGCCAAGGCTGGGTTCTGAAGCCACCCCTCTTGCTCACTGCCAACAGGACACAGACAGACACAGGCAGGCTAGTTCCTGGTTAGGACTGGGCTGCTCCAGCCCTCAGCAGCTTGGTGCTTGTGGATGAAAGAAGCTGCTGGAAAAGTTACCAGAAAAACCTGCCAAATGGGCTGCGTCGGGTTGCAGGGACTGGAATAATCCACCAGCCTCAGCCAAGACTTCAGGCTCAGAACCTGCCTGCCTGACCATGAATAATCACCACAGACTGGGCTTTTTCCACACTACAGTTCCCCTGAAGCTGCTGAGTTAGAAAAGTCTTGGCCTAAAGTCTGCTGCATTTGGAGCTCAAAATAAGCCCTTGCCCAGAATACATGAGAAAGTTCAGTTCCCTTGTTTGAGACCTTATCTGCACAGTCCCCTATCCTGTGCAGAAGTGCACCCAACCATAACATGGAAGGCACCTGGGTCTCAGGCCTGCTGCCTGCTCTGCTCACCTGGAGCAGGCATCTCTGCCCCACTGCTCTGCCTAGTGTTGTATATGCAGGCTACTGGCAAGTTACAGTTATTTGTATGCCAGATGGAAACTGCATTTACAAAGCTCTTTTTGACAGAAAATAAGAGATGAGTTTTGGGAAAAGTAATTGCTGGCTGCTGCCAAAGCATAGGAAGCACTAGTCTGGATCAGACGCCAAAGAGAATGTAAAATGGTTTTTACCACCTCTGTTTGTGTCCCAAAAGCTAGGACTGTCCATGAGGTGCATGGGTCCTTCAGCCTTTGCTGTGATATTCCACTCTTCATGGCTATTGCTTTTTTTAAAGTTGTACAAGCTTCACAAACATTAAAAAATAAGCAGGACACTGGTGGTTTTGAAAATTTTAGGGTTCATATTATTATTATTATTGCTCCATCTTGCCCAGAGGAAACATAAATGATCTTTAACCTCTGAGGGCCAAGGACACAGTAGAGAGAGTATGAGCCCAAATCTCTCTCCAGATTTCAGGCAGTCTTACGCCTGAAGTCCTATGCCAAATGTGGCTGACAGTGCTGTGTCTCTATTCCTCACGAAGTGAAGCAAAAACCCCTCAAATCTGTAAGAGGTTAATATAGGAATCTGTGATCTCAGCAAGCTTTTTTAATTCTGAATTTTACACAGTTAATTTTTGCATTTTCAGATTCAAAAGAAAATAAATTCCATTGCATCTTCACTATTACCAAACTTGCCAGAAGTCTGGAAACATTTTAATTCCTATTCATGCCAAATACTTTCACATTTTTGTACCTAAAGTTAGGAATCTACATCTATAAAAAAATAACAGTAGAAGGTTTTGTATCACTCAGGGTGACTGGCTCCAGTGAAAATTCTGAATGTGCATCAAATCTAAAAATCAAACTGACTTTATATATGCATTAAAGTGCTAAAATGCAGGTACCAGAATTTGACAGCAATTACAGTTCTTTTACACGAATCATATTTTTCTCCTCCAGTCTTAGCAATGGGTTCTGTCCTAGAAAGGACTTACAGAAACAGATATTCAAATTTGTGTCCTCTTCAGATCGGTTTCATTGGTTAGTGATTCCCTTTGGCAAAACACAAAACTGAGTGGATATTTATGGAATTAGGCTCTCTGTGGTGTCAGAAGGATGCAGCATCACCCAGATCTTCCCAATTCCTGCTCAGTGACTAGACAATACCTTCCTCAGGGACTAGCCAGTCAGCGTTGAGGAAAGCTGTAAATACTTTTCCAGTAAATTAACCTAATACCTTATAAAATACAAAGTTAAACATGTTCGGCTTTGTATTAGATTTTAAAATTGGGCTTAACTGAAAGCCGTATGGAAAACTCTGTTTTCAAGTATTTCACCACAGAGTTGGCAATAGGTGTGTTTTATTCTATTTTTCAACTGAGTGCCGTTGAACAGTGAGGTGGTGGCACTCTCATGTCTGGGTTGTTTCTTTCAACAATCGCATACTGAGAATTTCTTTGATGGCCTAATGCCAGCTCTTGCCTGAGCTTCTACTATTCCAACCACTTTATGTATTGTTCGCATAGCTCTTTACAAGTAACTACCAACCCTGCAATCAGTTATTTCAAATTGGCTTACCTATGAAACTGAACGCTTCACACAAAACCTGGAAAAAAACCCCACCCAGTAGTACATAAATGCAAACAAAGATGTAACCCTGATACCAAAACCTGTTGTAAAATATACGTTTTTCTCAAAATTCCTTAAATTGTCAACTTGTACTTTTGGGGGTTTTGTAGCAATCCCATTTGCACCTCATCAGAAAACTTTTAATTCTAACACAGAAATGACAATTTTTACTTTCCACAGTTGTATTGGCTTTCCATGGCAAGGTTCTGGTAATGTGGGGCTAGAGGTGTGGCTTCTGGGAGAAGGTGCCAGAAGCTCCAAGATGGACATCCCACTGACCAAGACCGAGCCCATGAGTGACAGTGGTGGCACCTCTGGGAGAATATGTTTATAAAGGCGAGGGGGATGACACTGAAAAAAACTAAGACCAGCAATTGCAGCTGGAGGGAGGAGTGGGAATATGTGATAGAAACAGCTCTGCAGTCACCAAGGTCAGAGCAGAAGGAGGGCAAGAGGCGCTCCAGGCTCCAGAGCCCATAGTGTAGACCATGGTGAGACAGGCTGTGCCCCTGCACCCCATAGAGGTCCATGGTGAAGCATTCTCCACCTGCAGCCCACAGAGCACCATGGTGGAGCAGGGGGATGCCCGAAGGAGGCTGTGACCCTCTGGGCAGCCTGCACTGGAGCAGGCTGCTGGCAGGACCTGTGGCCCCATGGAGAGAGGAGATCACACTGAAGCAGGTTGGGTGTAGGACCTGTGACCTCACGGGGGGCCCACAGTGGAGCAGCCTGTTCCTGAAGGATGCACCCCATGGAAGGGACCCACACTGGAGCAGTTTGTGGGAAGGACTCACACTGGAGAAGTCCATGGAATATACTGTCTCCTGAGGGAGGGACCACACACTGCAGCCAGGGAAGAGTGTGAGGTGTCCTTCCCTGGAGAAGAAGGAGCAGCAGAGACAATGTGTGAGGAACTAACCACAACCCCTATTCTGGGTCCCTTTGATGTGCTATAGCATGAATTTCACTTGCTTTATATATTACTGCTAAAATTTGCAAAAATAAAAGCAGAAACACTTCTGAATTTTGATATTACAACTTAAGAGTGCTGTTTCCTAAGTCATAGAACTCAAACCAAATAAAGTTAAGCAATAACAACAAACTCTTGCACATAACAAATATTGGCATTTTGTTTATTTCACATGCAAATTAGCTTAATGGGAACATGTAACTGGGGAAGATGTTAAGTAGATTTACTGTGACTTTAGCTGCTACATCCCCACAGCTAGTTTTGCATTACTGAAACACTGAGAATAAAAGGGAGAGCTTTGCCATTTATGAATATATGTTGTTTACAGCTATTATACAAAAAAAACACATTAAGACAAAATATTGTGCCTGGCATTTTGTGGCAGCTTACATGAAGAAAAAGAAAGCACTATGAACTACCATGTAAGTGGAAGACATGGATCCAGAAGTTCATATAGTTCCATTAAAATAAAAAGGAATCATTCTGAATATGCTAGCTGAAGATCCGTTCATTAACATGGTACTTCAAAGAGCATCAGAGTTAAATTATGTAGGAATAAAACTAATTTTTGTTATGCTGCAAAACCACAGAAAACTACTTACATTTCAGATAATAAAACTGCAGTAACAGGAAGAAGAGAAAT
This sequence comes from Melopsittacus undulatus, assembly GCF_012275295.1. Classification (NCBI taxonomy): domain Eukaryota; kingdom Metazoa; phylum Chordata; class Aves; order Psittaciformes; family Psittaculidae; genus Melopsittacus; species Melopsittacus undulatus. Next base: position 13,115,503 of record NC_047557.1, read on the forward strand.
AGAAATAGTGAAAAAATGCAGTAAATTAACAAAAATACTTTGCTATCCAAGCTTGGCCTCATGTTTAAATATTATTTCTGGCTTTTGATACAAAAATACAGCTGTCAGTATTTCCAGAGATGGACCATTTTCATCTATAAGGAAGTGAAAAAACAGTAAAACCCTCCTGGCTTAGAACAGGATTTGCTAAACCTGAAGTAGAACTATGGTTTCTGTTTTATAAATACTCACTGAACTTTGCAACATGAAATAGATTCAGTTCACAGTCAAGCAAGAGAGCAATGAGGCTGCCAGCCAACATCTCAGGTCCCCAGTGACATGATGACATAAGCCAGGCTTTCCTCTGCCAAAACTTAAGTAAGATGACACAAGCAAAATGGGGATGTCCCAGGACAGTACTTTAGGCACCCAAAGTGTGAGATCCTGGGTTAAGACTCCTATCTTGCACATTCTTTGTTTTATATATAGTTCATAACCCACATAAATAATTTCACTGTCATCAGTGACACCAGTTATGACTGCAAGGATTCTTCATCCAGGCACAGTTGTGCAGAATCAAGTCCTAACTTTTTAAAGCATCAATTACACTTCTCAATGCCACAGATTCCGAATACAGTTTTCTTACTAGTGTGGGAAGGATTCTTTTACCCAAGCAATTCCATCTACACAGCTCCCACTGTGGGGTTAGAGCATGCCATGTAAGATTTACAAATCAATACACTTTTTTTTTCAGATATGGAAACTCAGCTGACAGCCTGCAAAAGCATTTATAAATACAGCATATGTCACACCCATTCATCTCTGCAGAGCACAGCCCTTGTCTTTATATGGGCAACACATACACAAGCACTGAAACAACAACAAAAAAAACGTATCACAGCATTTCTAACAGAAATGAAACCCAATTGGCTTCATTTCAAACATGAGAGTGAAGGAAATATTTTTGGGAGTCTCATCATTACAATGTAATTTTAGCACTGAAGCAATGCCAGAAGTAACTGTGTCACTAGACCAGTGGGACTGTGCCCAAGTATGTAACCAAAAATTGCTTTATAAACACTGAAACTTCCAACACTGCAGTGCTCAGCATTTTTAATCTATTGTAAAAGCTTGTAATACCCAACACCCAATGCAAGGGCAGTACAACTCATGGGCATATACAGCTTTTCCCTTCTCAGGGCACTGTACCAACACTGAATTTAATAAATCCCTGCAAAGTAGCATAGAAGTAACACTCAGGATTTTTGTGCGGAAATTGAACTGTGATCCAACAACACTCCCACATCCTTAAATTTCAGGCATGTAAATAAATGGGATTATGTGTGCTCAACACTAAGCACAAACTGAAAGGCTGATAAATTAGCCCAAGCTAATTAAGCTGTATCAGCCACAGCATCAGGTTTAGACATTGAAAGCACATACATCTTCTTCCTGTTTTGGGTTCATTCATCAACCTGTGTGGCAAAAAATGGCATCACCTGCAAAACATCTTTAAAATTAGCACTTATTTCTTCTTTACATCCTCTTTAAAAATGTTGCTATTAAAAATTCATGCAAGTCCTCTTAATTCCTGTTCCTCCTCACTACGCCAAGACAATAAAGGATCTTGCTGTCCACCTCTTTCATCAGGCACCTCTCTGAGGAGCTAGACTGCTTTCAATGCTCAGGTGCACAGAGCAAGGATGGCCAGGAAAGTGAGCACTGATCCCTGGCACGGCCAGGAAAGTAAGTGCTGTTTCCACCCCTTGTCAGCGTTTTGGAAAGCTGCATAAGTTTGAAGGGCAGAGGAGTCAACGCTTTGAAACACAGACCACTTTGGGGTGCTCTACAAGTAAAACCCCAAACATACACTATCTGGTAGTGTCTTTTCCTCAACTAAAATACAAACTGGATATTCCTGATAGATTACCACTAAAAACTTGCAATAGAGAAACAGCAGCCAGCCAAGCTCTCTTTTTGCATCACCCACAATGCTGTTACCAACCGGGCACATTCTTTGTGTTTATCCCATTCCCCAGAAACCTCCCTGCAAAGACGCAGGACACATGTGGAAGGCACTCGCCCACAAAACCTACCTGTACAGCGCTCCTGCTTGGGCTCTAACTCACCGGGACAGAGCCTGGCGCCGGGCTGTCCTTGCAGGCGAGCAGCTTGGTGCAGAGCCCGGGGGTTACTGGGCAGGGCTCTTCTTTTGGAGAAGTCAGGGTCTGCCTTCGTACCGTGCCTGGATCCGACTGAGAAGTCACAGCCGGCATCTGTGTGGACAACATTCCCTTCGCAGGCGGGAATTGGCTGATTTCTCATTGTGGGATCGCTCCTTACACGCACCTTTATCTATATAGATATGTAAGATATAAAACCCGTAGCTGGGCTAGAACCGGATCAGTCTTACTCGCTGCTCCCTCGGCCGCCGCGCTCAGACCCGGGCCCTACGTCGAGCGGCCCCTCGCAGCCGCCGCCGGAGGGTGACTGAGGCCGCGCCGTGCAGCCGGAGCCGCGCTGACAGCGCTGGGTGAGCCCTTGACGGGGCGGCCGCGGGGAGGGGACGTGCGGAGCCCGCGGACTGACATCAGGGGGCGGGCGCGGTGTTACCGCCTTAGGGAGCGCGGGGGGTGGCCGCTCCCGCGGGGTGAGGACTGAGGGACAACACCGGGGCCGTGTCCTCTGCGAGGCGGTCATGGAGGGACAGCCCCTTAACCCCACTGCCCTGCTCCCTGACTGGGGTTTCTCCATGAAGAACCGGTGCTTTCCCTGTAAGGGAAGTGTACGTTTCGCTTGGCAGATGTCTCCTTTGATACTGTGCTCGGTGTTGATTTTTCGGGCTTTTTGTTTTCGCAAAGCAGACCAAACAGACAAAAGGGAGGCAGCCAAACGCTAGGATCACTCCCGTGCTGACATGAAACAAATGCTGTGTCAGCAAAAAGAAAAAAAGGTGTTAACATCTCCTCCTTCCAGATGCACTGAGCAGCGAGTTTATACAGCCCAGCCCGTGCCTCCTGCTGTTCACTTAAATGATAACAGTCCCAAATTCCTCAGTTCAAGTGGGAGCAATGTCAGGGCATTACATTGCAGGCCTGGCACTAAACTGCTTCTAACCCTAATATGACAAAAGAGTGGGATTTTATTAAAATTTCATCAGAACCATATGTCTTGTCTAATCTCGTTTCTTCGCATGGCCAATATCAGATGTTTCACAGAAAAAAAAAGATGCAAGAAGTCCAAGAGGAGGCAGCAATTTTCACTCATAGAGCCCCAGTCAATTTTAGCATAAACCCTGAAGTGTGCTGTTTTACCCCTGCTACAGAAGGACCATAGAATCATTTTGGTTGGAAAAGACCCTTAAGATCATTGAGTCCAACCGTTAACCCAACACTGCCAAGTCCACCATGTCCCTAAGTGCCACATCTACACATCGTTAAACACCTCCAGGGATGGTGACCCCACCACTGCCCTGGGCAGCCTGTTCCAGTGCTTGACAACCTTTTCCATGGACATTTTTTTTTTCCTAATATCCAATCTAAACCTCCCATAGTGCAACTTGATGCCATTAACTCTTACCCTATCACTTGTTACTGGGAAGAAGAACCTCCTTTCAGGTAACTATAGAGAGCAATAAGGTCTCCCCTGAACGTTCTTAACTTCAGGCTAAATAACCCCAGTTCCCTTAGCCATTCTTCCTAAACCTTGTTCTTTAGATCAGCTTTGTTGCCCTTCTCTGGACATGCTGCAACATCTCAATGTCTTTCTTGTAGCGATAGCCCAAAACTGAACATGGTATTCAAGGTGTGGTACCCTCAGCCTTAACTGTTAGTACCAGGTATTTTTGTGAACTCCAATTAAATGTGCAGCCTCTGTCTAAACCTTTCTAAACCTTTGATTTCATGGGTACATTATGTCAGCAAGTTCCACGGTCACTGTTACATGAAGAACTGTTTGCCATTTGTGATTTTACAAAGTTTCTGTTAAAGTTGAATAATGGCTTGTTACTGGTATGGGCATCAGTCCTATTCAGACTGCTGAACACCATTTCATTGTTTTATCACATATTCTGTTAATCTTCTGAGGCAAACTGTTCAAAACTTTTCATTCATTATTCCCCTGAGAATTGCTCATGCTTTGTTGAAGCTCTTGAGCCTCAAATTCCAGAACACCCTTCTTTGGACTGAAGATGCCCACAGTCAAGATTGTGGAAAATGCAGTGGCCCAGAACTATGCCTGAATTCTTCAGAATTGTTTTGCATTCCCTTCCACATATTTCCTAAAACCTCAGTCATTTTCAGTCATATTGCCCACTGTTTGGGGTAATGCCCAATTCCATTTCTGAGATTACCAGAGAGTTAATTTAGAATCCCATAACATGTATTTATAAAGGATTTTTTTTCCTTTTTTTCTGCAAGACTGTAATTTGTCATTAGTATTATGTCATTAGTTACAGTATTTGCCATTTTCGTGAGTATTCATCTAGTAGAGTGTAAGACTTCTCAACTTCTTTAATGCCTTCTCTCAACTGAATGACTTAAATATTTAATTTGCAAATGCTGCTGATGCATTGTTGGCCCGCTTCCAATTCATCTGCATTGGAGGCCTTAATATGAAGTCTGTTTTTCATCTCTGCTCAATAAAACTAATGATTTCTTTCTAATTCCTTTCCCTGTTTCTTAGGTAACTTTTGAGTCATGTTAATATTTGGTCCAATCCAAGAATATCTAGTTGTGGGCTAACTTTAGACTTGAAAATATCTGTTTGGTGACAGCAATCATAGCTTCACTAAGAGAAAATCATACCTGGCAAGTTTAGTGGCCTTCTGTGGAAGGGCTGCAGCACTGATGGGTAAGGGAAGACCAACTGAAGTTGTCTGCCTGGACTTGTGCAAAGCATTTGATGCTTTCCCACATGACATCCTTGTTTCTAAACTGCAAAGGCATAGATGGATCACTTGCTGGATACAGAACTGGATGGATGGTTACTCTCGAAGAGCTGTGGTCAAAGGCTTGATGTCCAACTGGAGATCAGTGACAAGTGGTGTTTTTCAGGGGTCGGTATTGGGATCTGCATGATTTAACAACTTTGTCAGCAATATGGACAGTGGGGTTGATGCACCCTCAGCAAATCTGCTGATGATATTAAGCTCTGTGGTGCAGTTGACACACTGGAGAGAAGGGAGGCTACCCAGAGGGACCTTGATACACTTGAGAAGTGGGCCAGTGGGAACCCCATGACATTTCACAAGGTCCTACAGCTGGGTCAGGGCAATCCCAAGCACAATTGCAGACTGGATTGAGAGCAGCTCTGAGAAGAAGGACTTGGGGGTGTTGACTGACGAGAAGCTCAGCTTGAGCCGGCTTCAGTGTGCACCTATAGCCAGAAACCAGCCATGTGCTGGGCTGCATCAAAAGAAGCGTAACCAGCAGATCAAGGGAGGTGATTCTGCCCCACTGCTCTGCTTTTGTGAGACTCCACCTGCAAGTACTGCATCCAGCTCTGGGGCCCAAGCATAAGAAGGGGAGGCCATTAAGTGAGTCTTAGGGGAATGAGAGAGTTGGGCTTGTTCAGCCTGGAGAAGAGAAGGTCTTCTCTCTAGGAGATAAACCATTCTATAAGTCTGATAATACATTTTCTTTTGTGTATTCATACATAGTGATCTGCAGATTTCTAGTACTTAGAGGTTTTAGCTGTGTTTTGCATATATACATACTGTATTATATAAACTCACTGTGTACTCTGTCCACTATCGGATCAAGATTCTTATGCTTTTGGTGAAAAAATCTGAATAATATGGTGAATAAAGACATAAATCAACAGCCTATTTGCAAGTCAGAAGATGCTGAGCGCTTTCTGTTCTTGTCTGATATGGCTAACACAGCTTAAAAAGAAAGGTGTTACATGTTGAATTGCTGACTTGGTGGAATTGAAAATCTTAATCTTACGGGCCAGTTTTAGAAGGTCAATTCTGGTAAAGACTGGTAAACTAATTTACCTTCAGTGCAGTTATTTTAAGGACATCCTATTTTTGATCAACCTTCTGAATTCAGCTTGAGTTGCAGTTGTTTACAATTAGGAACTTGTAGTTTGACATCAAGATTATCGTCTTCTAAAACCTAGTGTAGAAAACTATTTTTACTCTTAAAATAGGGGACTGATACCCCTTCACATTCAAAGATCTGTCAAGGTCATGAGAGGACAGCAACAACTTGGAGGAGTGGTACTGAGACTAACCGAATAGTTCTGAACATTCTGTTCCTCTTAGGCTTGTTTTGGGTTCTCTTGTGATCAGCATGTAATCAACCTTCCCCACTGCAACTTATTATTGTAAGCCCCATGTAAAATACTGTAAAAGTGTATTTAAACACTGTGCCAAGTAAAATGGAAGTCTGAGTTTAGACATGTGTGACATTAAATGTGATTGTTTATATCAAACATGAACTTAATCTGTCATCTAAAGCCCTAGTAAACGAGAGCATTTGGAAAACTTGGATTAGGTGGATCATGGTCTCAGATTCCCGTTCCAAGTTTTAGAGAATGTTTTCTTCATATATGACATATGTTGGATCACATTAAATTTTTATATTTAGTTCTGAAAAAGCTGAACAATTTAGTGGCTGAATTTACAGACATTTTTCTAACTTCCATTTCACCAGCTTAATTTAGAAATTACACATTGCTGCAGCTTGGCTGAACTTTTGGCCCTTACTTGTTCAAAACAATTACAAATATTAGAATGCATTAGTTGAACTTAGAGTTTGAAATGTTGTAAAACTGCACAAGAGGCAAGATTTACATAGCATTACATTTCATTGTCAGCATTTTTGTTTATATATCTTCAGGTAGTGATCCCCAAAGCCCAGCATATTTCAAAACGTCAAATATCACAAACTCTATACTAGTTTAAAAAAATGCCCAACAAATGTAATGTTTTAAGTTTCTTCCTTAGAATCACAAAAATGACAAACATGCAACCATAAACTTATAAGAACAAATGTGATGAGAAATATTCCAGTTCCTCCCAAAACAAGCTGAACAAGCTCTGAGGATTTCAATTTCATGTTGGTTTTATTTGTGAATTGTTTCCATTGGTTTGATGTGAATTATGCTTTGATGCTTTTCACAATGTGAAGAGTTGTAACTAAGTTTTCATCATATGGTAGCTTTTCTTCTTTACTCAGTAATACTCGATTTGGCCAAGTCTTTCAAACACCTACATTCTGTTTGAAAGTGCAGCCGTTATCTATCTCCATGTTTCACACTCTGATTCTTAATGTCTCATTTCACTATAGCAGAAGAATGCTTTATTTCTTCTACTTATTTTTGTCAGAAAAAATATTGCTAAGGGCCAGGGTCCTTCTTCCTGGCAAATGTAATAGAAGGGATAGAGAAAGGAGGCAGAGCATCACTGCTACACCTTCCCTGGCACTGCCCGTTGGACTGACATGGCACCTGCAGCCAATTTTGTGTCAGTGGTGGAAGTCATTCCAAAATCAGTGGGTTTGGATGGTCACAAATAAAGCATCATTCTTAATCTGTGTTATGAATTATTACTCTCTAGGGATGCCTTTGAAATAAAACTTACACATTTTATGGCTCAGCCTCAGCCGTGTGACTTGAGCACACTGAGGTCAGCCTGCAGAAAGCACCAGCCTTGACAGCAACAGAAAGTCTGTAGTTGAAACCATCTGCACTGGCTGACAGTCAACAGATACAGATGTTTGAAATTAATCCCTATGACTCCCTATTAAAGATTTAATAGAAATCTTTGGGATCATTGAATATCCCTAAATACAACTGCTGACAAAGCAGAGAGTATTATGGGGAAGCATCCTATCGGCTTGTTTTCCTGTTCTCAGCTTCAGCATCCATTCCTGGCCAGTGCTGAGGATGGGATGTTGTGGTCTAACCCAGTATCTCCCTTCTCATAACATTGTGTTAATACTGTATTCATTTTTCTTGTAGAACTCCTTCAAATAATAAAATCTTTAATATGCCATGAGTGCAGGACATCATCTGAAAGAACTAAAAGTAAATAAAAGGCAAAATCTGTTTGTAAATTGTAAAGTGCACATATCCTGCTCTTTTTGACAATTCAGCTATTAAAATTTAAATTCACCAACAGTTAGCTTCTCCATAAGTAGTTTTTCATCACATCATGATGAAATTCAGTTTGGATTAAGAGAGGTAAAAGTGAAAAGCAAAGAAATGAGCTGTGTTACAGTCTTAGCTAGGTCACAAGATAAATTCCTCATTTCTTCAAGCTTCCAAATGGTGCAAAGTCCTTTTATAGACAAAGTAACTATGTATTGTAGACCAAAGACATTATAATCTAATTATACAACTGAATGTTTTTTGAACACTCGGTTGTAACAAACAAAACCAAGTGTTTGCAATTAGCATTCAGTCAAAGTCCTGAAAATGCCTGCATGTGTCCTGCTGTCATTGGCAAGTCTGGCACTCTCCCCTGCAGAGCTGTTTCTCTCATTAAACAGAACGGCCAAGGATAGCACAGATTTTGTGAATTTCGGCATGTTACCCTCACATGACTGCTATTTCTTCTCCAAAGATAACCTCTGAGAGTTCCTTATTTAACATGAATAAAGCAAAAATAATACATTAATTTTAATTTTCAGATATATTAATCACTTGACCGAAAGGCACCTACTCCGTGCTCTGAGCAGTCTCCACTTACTACCATTTTAGGAGGGGGCATCATTCTTACCGTACTATCGGTTGCCTTGCCCCTACCCTGAACAGATACTGTCTATAATGGCACCTGCAGCTGTGACATTTCTGTTCTCCATAGCTAGCAACAAAAGAATGGACATGAGATTTTCATAACAGCTGACATCTAGTTTCAAGGAATAAATGATTAAAAAGCACTTTTCTTAGTATTTTACTTGTTGTCCTTTACTAATTTCCCCTAACAGAGAATTTACATCTCAGTTTGGCTTAGTGTAGCAGTGCATTTTATTGATTTTTAACCCCTTTTTTTCTCAGACCAATTCCAGTGCTAAAGTTGAGACAGGCCTGTGTGCCAGAATTTCTGCCCTGTCTGTTCAGTAAAGCAGCTGAACAAAGGGGACCTCAGTGAGGTAACTGAGCACATGCCTGTTATGCTGGGAGTACTCGCAGCATGTTCTCCTTTCACCTGCCCCAAAGGCAAAGACAGCTAGACCTAGGGAATGGGAATAGGAAGGAGACATGATGGAGCTCATGTGCCTGCCACCTCTAGTTATGGCTTACCCACATGAAGGATGTGTACTGGCTGGATGTTTACAGCAGCCTCAGGGCTGGTAAATGAGATTTAGCTCCTAACTTGGGCAGAATAACACAGAAGGAAAAGCAAAAAAGCAAAAGGCACTGAGCCCTGCTGCATTCAGCATAGCTGCCGGGCAAGGGATTAAGAGGAGGTACAAAGCTTGGTGAAGACTCTTGAAAATAGAGAGGGATGTATTTGGCACTAAATTGCTACTTAAATTTCTCTGCAGTATTCCAGAACAAACATGCAGTGCAAAACAAGGGTATTTTTAACAGTCTGGGGCCATGTGGTGTTCCACCAACCAACAGCTCAGGAAAATGAACTGACTTCCCTGCTGCTCATTCAGGACATACGCATTCATTTTTTATCCCCAGAGCTGCCAAATCGAACTCATTAAAGATTGAAAGACACCAGCCAGTTCAGAATTAACTCTATTTGTTATAGTATCCCCCAAATACTTTGAAGTCCACAAATGAAAGACATTGTAGAAATAAAATGCATTATTACTACTAGTACTAGATAAGATTTGGGGAAAGCTCTTCGAGTACATCTTCAACAGATGTACATCTGTGTGAATATGCATGTGCAGTGCTTCCTGTTTACTTATTTGTGAAAGCAATAGAGGCAGTACTGGATCTATTTATAGAATGTATTTTGCATTAAAGAACTGGAACTATATATATGTGTCAATACAAGTTTGGGTTTTTCTCGGGTTTTAGATCATTGGCTTGGATTTCTTAATTTCTTTTGTTTTTCTGTGTCAAAAACTACACACCAAAATCATGGAATATGATTCAGATTAGGTAGGACCTCAGGGAATCATCTAGTCCAGCCTCCTGCTCAAATCAGGGTGGACACTGGAATCATTGGGATCAGACCAGATTGCTCAGGTGTTTAGTCAGTGTAATTTTGAAAACCTCTGTGAATAGAGATTCCAAAACTTCTTTGGACAACTTGTTCTTTTTTCTTTATGTTCAGCAAGATCCTCCCTCTTTCAATTTATGACCACTCTGTTTTGTTCTCTTGCTGTGCCCCTCAGAAAAGAGTCTGTTTTCATCTTCTTAATAAGCTTCTCTAAGGTTTTGTAAGGCTGATACAAGATCCCCTTGACACTTTCTCCAGGCTGAATGAGCCCAGTTGCCTCAGCCCCCCATGAAAGGGCAAGGCTCCAGGCACTTGTAAGCCCTGTGCTGAACTTGCTTCAGTTTATCAGCATCTTTGTTATACTGTGGGGCCCCAAACTGAATGCAGTGTTCTACATGAAGTCTAACAACTACTGAGTAAGGGGCAGTAATCACTTTGACTGCCTATGTCAAACACCTTCTTCTTCATGTGCTATGAATATATAAAATAATGCAGTAGGAAATAATATGGACTATCAAGAGCTTGGTCATCCATATTTTGTAAAGAAATAAAATTACCTCTTTGGGCTGTAACACCTATTAGCTCATTTTACAGTGTCTTGTAAAACAACCTGCAAGTTTACAGACTGTTTCCTGAGAAGTTCTGTTGCGTTTATGTTATGCTACTAAGAGCATTTCACAGCTCTTGAGTTGCCATGTGTACGTTCTGGCTGCATACTGATGTCCTGTCTTGATAAAAGCTGGAAAATCACTGTGGCCCGCATACTTTTTCATAGGATAGGGTAGGACAGGACAGGATAAATAGTTCAGTTGGAGGGGACCTACAGTCCAACTGCCTGACCACTTAAGGGCTGACCAAAAGTCAAAGCATATTATTAAGGGCATTGTCCAAATGCCTCTTGAAAATTGACAGGCTTGGAGAATCGATCATCTCTCTAGGAAGCTTGTTCCAGTGTTTGACCTCCCTCTTAGTAAAGAAATGCTTCCTGGTGTCCAGTCTAAACTTCCCCTGGTGCAGCTTTGAGCCATTCCCTTATGTCCTGTCACTGGGTAGCAGGGAGCAGACTCAGCACTCTTGATTTCCCCTCCTCAGGAAGCTGCAGAGAGCAAGGAGGTCTCAATGAGTTTGGATCATAAGCAAACCTGCTACTGATGTATTCAACTTCTGCACTCAGATTGGTAAAAATATTGAATAGAACTGGCTCTAGAATTGAGCCCCGAGGAACTCGTCTGCCCAGGCAATAATTGGACAACTTAACCAAAAGGATGCTGTGAGGGACAGTATCAAAAGCCTTACTAAAATCCAGATAAACTACACCTACTGCTTTTCTTTCCTCGACTAGGCAGGTGACCTTATTGTAGAAGGGTATCAAATTAGTCAAACAGGACTTTTCCCTCTATGAACCCATGTTGATTGTGCCTGATGGTTGCCTTATTCTTTAAATGCCTTTCTTCCCACTCTCTACCTTCTATATGCTCCGTTTTCATACCAGCAAAATCTAAGCAGAGACAGACCTGCAGCTGCCTTCAGCACATCCTCTGCACATGCAAGGCACTGCTTTAACACATTTCAAGTACACCCTGCATGACCTCTACCCTTCCCAGAGTTAGAGCTGTTCACAATACATTCCCCACTCTCTGCAAATGCACATATTCCCACTTCTAGACTTTTAACTTCACATTTTGCCAGATGAAAGCATTCTTTTTTAAATAGGCCTGAGTTAAAAAGCCATCTAGACAACCCACTTCAAAACTGCTATGCCATACATACATTGTCAATGGAAATGTGGAACAGCTGCAGGCTTCCAGTCTCTGGAAAAAACCACTCAAATTCACTGGTAATTTGCTAGCTGCTGGCTTGAGCTCTTAGCCCCTTCACACCACAAAAACAGCCAACCTGAGTTGAGAGTTAGAATTTCTGGCTGAATGGATATGGGGCAGGGACACTGAACTCTGCAGTGAGGCAAAATGTCACTCAAGAAAACAAATACTGGGATTTAATTCTGGAAACAATGGAGACCATGATGGTATGAAACATCTTTCCTTGAGAATCCCCTTTTGTTCAATATTATCTTTATTTTAGTAGAGCATAGAGACCTATAGACCTGAGGTATCTCACCACGTGGAAACTATACATTTGGGAACATGGGGCAGGTATCTATGTGGCATATGGGTATTTGGACTATGTAGCCAAGTAATGTACCACAGAAGTCAGCCATGCCCTGACCTTATCCTGTGATATTTGTTCAAAAGCTTTTTCTCTATGTCTCAACTGTTTCAGAGAGCCCAAAGACTGCATCACAGAGAGTAATAAGAGGTGAAAGCACCATAACTTTATGATTTCTCTCCTTGCACAAAAATTAACAAAGCCTAGTTTGTTGAGAGCTACAATGTTATGCTGTAAATGTGAGCTGAAAAACAGTCTCATTTCTAATCTATTACACATATTTCTGATCCTTTTCCACACTTGAATTCTGTTACAGGGAGCTGGAGCACCTGGAAAGCTGGTGCTGGTTACAGGTACACATGGTGACAGGTAAATGATTACTTTTTCTCTATCCCCACATCTGAGCTGGGGATTTTCCACTACAGTGTCTTTGCTTAGGGAAAGTTTTAAAATGGCAGCAGAGTCTCAAGCTGTCTGATTTTAGTGCTGATAGAATGGTACTTGATTTGCTTGACTAAGGAAGCTGCTGGCAAAAAATGTTACAATTGGCAATTTACTTGACTCCATGCATATTTTGGCTGTATATCAACTTTCTGAAGTTTTTTTCCAGAGAAGTTCAGAATAATCAGCACATCTGCCATGTAGACAAATGTAAACTTGATGAAAATATTCTATTTATACATGCATTTTATTTATACAATACAAAAATGTAGTTTGATATGTTGCAAATGTAATTTTTAATATTTTGAATTAAAACTATAATCTCATTGTGGAATGAAAATATTTTTCTCATTTATTTGGGCTGTATTCTCTCTTTTAAATCCAGGTTTAGGGTATACAGGATCAAAAATTTTTCTAACAAATAATACTAAACACAGGGCATCTTATAGGAGCAAATATATGAGGCTTACTCCCCTTCTCACTCTCAAATATATAACTTTATGATCTATTGACATTATCAAAAATAATAGCTCTAAACAAGATGTCCATACCCTCATTAAATGCCACAGATCACAAAAATTAAAGATAAAATTAGTCTCTATTAATAGATTACTGCAGTTCAGTTGCCAAATATTTATGCTGTTATGGCCTTTCCCATTTTTTCTCTAAGAAAGAAAAAGAAATTTTTACTCTGTATGCAATAGGTTTATATTACATATAACTTTGCATAAGTTGTACTTGTTTTCTTGAGAAACAGTCAGAATGCATTTGGATAAGTATGCAGCAGTCTTAAACCATACAAAAATATTTCTAGCCTAGCCAGAATTTTTGTTTTACATATCAAATATGTAAAATAAATAACACACTAAAGATACTATTCAGTGCAAATAAAGATATCAGATTTTAATTCTTACTGCTAGCAGACTAATAGAAAAAGAATTTACCCATCCTAAAAATAATTTGTAAAATGTAAGTCAGAAAAAAATATAATTTAAAGAAAACTTTGACAACACTAGAAAAGAATGGTGATTTAGTTCTAGTTCAACAAATCCACCTTATTTGAAAAACCTTTAAAGTGCATATGTATCTATACACATAGCATCAGCTCACAATTAAATTTCATCTATTTGAATAAGACCTAAGCGGATGCTTAAGTTCTTTGTTGAATATCTAGGGTAATATTAAGTAATTGACATTATAATGTCAGCTTTCTGCATCAGTTTTAGTTTTAAAAGGTGGCTCAGGAACCTCTAATCTTCTGCTGACATTTGTGATGAAGTTGTAACAGGGTTTATTGCTAAGAGCAATATAGAGAATAATGGCACAAGGGGAAGAAATTTAACATCTCTGACTGATGAAAAGGCTTCATAAAATAGCAACCATGAGATCCCGAGTGACTGGGTAGAAAGCTAATTTCTTTTTTGAAATGCACAGTATTAGCTGAGATTTTTAAAAGAAAGTTTCTTTGGAGTACTACTTATTTCCTGCTACAATGTGTAAGACAGACATTAATGGTTTGCAGGTTTTTTTGATCCAGCTACATTTTCAAGTTTTCATACCTCGCATATGCTGTATATTGATAGGAGAATTCCTCAAGAAATTAGTGAAGTCACATCCATTTGTCCAGCTGGAAACTGAATTTCTTGTTTATTATAACCAGAGAAAGTCACATATGTGGAAAGTTCAAAGATACATATGCATACTTGTTTTCCAAATGTCTTCTTTATGTGTAACTGTTAGGTGCATTTTTTCTACTTTGTGTTTTCAGGAATTTGATTTTATTTCAACACTTTAAGAAGTCTTTTTATTCCATTGTTTCAATTCACCTGAGTTCTTTCATGAGAGGATCTGAAAGTAAAGGATAGAAGATAGAAGAAGATTCAAGAACTATACCATCCCCTTACACATGGAAGAAAATAGGGAAAAATTTACAGTATCACATTCACATGGAAAAGTTAAGAAAAGATTTTCCAAAAATTTTCTTGCTAAAAATCTAATGCCACAATTGTTTTTCTATATTATTATATGTTTTATATTTTAAGCTTCTACAGCCTGTTGTATATAACGTTTAAAATTCAAAAGTTGTATTTATTAACTTGGATATTTCTTATGTGATATTTAATTAGATTCATTTTAAATGGATTTTAAAAAATCATATGAATATTCAGACTGCCACTGTGAATTATTCACTCTTGAATGCAGTTTTTGCACCAGAAGTATGTTGGCATGTAAGTCAGTCCAGTTTGGAAGCGCCATCTCTTAAAATCACAAATAATAGCTTAAAACCTGCCTGAGAATGTGAGGCCCTACTGGATTACCATAATAATAATAAGGGCTTTCTTTCAGACCAGATGATACTTCTGGGACAATATCACTCCCGGTTCCATCCTCCCTTTATATAAAATGTAGTTAACCATATACATATAATGCTTTTATGGGGCTTCAACTATATTAGCTTTAGATATTATTTTTTCGAGAGATTCAGTTTAACTCTTTTCTGTGTTTAATGCACATCTTCAGCAACTTGCTTTAGTTTTTTTGACTCTGAACTACAGTTATGTCTGAGTTTTCTAGGTCAAAAAGTGCAAGTTACACCACAAAGGAACACCAGTTGTCAGAAGTACTAATATATATTAATAAGCTTTAACACAAATAAAAAAGCTTAACTGCCTAGGTTTTGATTGTTGGTGAAATTTTTTCCTGGTAAAATATTCATAAAAGATCTGTAGATAAGCAGATAATCTTCCATCTTTCAATCCTGAAATAGGTTTCTCCACTTCCAGTATACCTATATTAGAAGTTTAAACGTCAGCCCATAACTAACACTGCCAGCTGTCAGAAATAAGTATGTTCAGGTTTCTTTTTTGTACAGTTTGTCCTTTGCACTAATTTCAAAACACACTATCAACTCTGACAACAGTTGTGAAGTAATTTTCTTTGTCTACACAATAAAGTAACAGCTTTATAGTTGGTTTGAGTATTTGACTAAAAGTCCCACTTAGACTGAAATAAGATTTGAACAGTTTGATCCCTGCCTAGGTGGAAGTCAGCTTCTTTCCTAACTCTGATGAAGACTATCAGATTAACTGCTTGGATTGATTCCACCTGTACTTACTTATACAGGTGGTATACTGTACATGAGTGAGCAGAAAGATGATCTTGAATTTAAAAAACAGTTTAAATCATCTAAAGCGGTATGGAAAACAAACCATCCTCTGATGTCAGGAGAAAAGAAAGGACTTGGATACTCTAGATGGAGTAAGGTGTTTTTTTGATAGACTGAAGGAATGGAAAGGAGAAAAACCCCCAGCATTTGAGCAACCATCACAATGTAGGTAATGAAACAAAGAGAGGACAATGGCAATGTAACCCAGATCCCCTGACTACAGGGAGTCTGAGGTAACTGAGCATCAGAACACAGAATTACAATGGGGGAAGCAAAAAACTTCAAGGTTATTCATGTTTTTTAGAACTCTTGAACCACAGATAGACACAGTAAGAGGGTACAACTGATCACACAACCAAGGAGGGCAACAGATCTGATTGAGAGATGATGCCAGAAACAAGAGGAATGTGATGAAGACCAGCTGCACACTTACTTATGGAGAAGGGAAGGAGAAACCTTCTACAGTAAACACTGAAATCTCAATATGACTCTGTAAAAAACATTTTCTCTATTGCCTTTGTCCTTTAAAGCTCAGACAATATACAGCCAATATTTACAAGACAACCATCACCTGATATCTGTAAGGACAATTTTTAATAAATGTAAAGTAAGAAGCAACAAGAATAAATACTGAAGCCAATTCTGCATCAGAATCAGTTTTTAAGTAAATACTTCTTAATTTAGCACCTCCAGATGAAGCCATATTTTCTGAAAATTTAGCACACTGAATATTGTGCCAGTTTACAGATTTTTCACCTGAAAATGATGCAAATATTACAGGAGTTTTATAATGCTTGTATGTTTTAAGTTTTTTCCTGATGACTTAAAACTTTTTAAACAGCTTTTGGTTCACTATCTTTATACATTGCATGTAATTAGTAATTCTACATGCATTTTGTTTTAATAAACATGTTGAGAAGGTACGCCTTTTAAATTCCTTTGCAAGAAGAAAGTTTTATTTTATTGAGCATAATATCTATTTATAAAAAACTTCTGCTTCTGTCACTTTTTCAGTCTTTTGTTCCATTAAAAGATGAATCTATCAATATAAACATTCCAATATGAGGTTATGAATTATATACAGTTTTAATATATACAAACAAATACATCCATCCTTAATTACCAATTTTGTTTTGAAAGGCTTAAAAATTATAGATACCAGATGTAGAACATTTCCTTCATAAGTAATTTAAAGCCTTAAAAATACTAGATTCTCTCCTAATTACTGCAAGATTCTTAACAGCCTTACTAATTATAAGCATTTTCTTCATCTGATTTTCCTTGTTCGCCTGACCATAATCTTGTCTCTTAAAATCTGAAAATATTTTAGAAAATCAAATAACAAGCTGCCAGACAGCTGTAAACTTCTCTCTGTACAACAAGATGGGTTTCCACAGTATTCATTTAACCAGGTTTTGTTCTAACTTCCACATACATCCTTTAAAATTTACAGACAAAGTCCAAATAAGTTAGAGAATGTAAACTGAGCAGGGAAATTGTGAGTGAAGGGAGGAACTGACTGCGTTTTTAACTGGTTTAATACAATGTTAACAGTCTCCATAAGGACAAATATTTCTGGGCTTCACTGAAACAGTGTCATACATCTTTGACTTGACATTAAGAAGTAGTATGCTCTTGTATGAAAAGTATCCTGGCTTTCCCATGCAATTTTCCTTCAGAAGTTGAAGGTGCAGTAATTTAGAACTGGGACGCTGTTTTAATTACTAATTTATGGACATTTTACTAATTCACATGAAATCCTTCTGAGTAATGAACAATATATCTGCTATACTGCAAGGGATATTTTACTACTATATTGCCACACTGGAGATTTTCTAATCAGCCTTAACAATAATTTAACTACAAAACCTGAAAGAGATTGCTATCCCACTCCATACCCAAAGTATCAAGAGACTTCCACCCTGGGTAAAAAGGCATCACAACCACTTTGTGACTGCTACTCGCATGCCTTAAAAAGTTTTCTACTGCTGTAAGGGGAAGAAGAGAACACTGATTATTAATTGCTCCAACTGCATTGAGAGGAACATGTTATAAAAAGTCTGAGCAGTGGAAAATTGTGCTGAAAGATGCAAAGATAATATACTAATTTTTTAGTTTGAAAATACATATTATGCTCCCACTGAAGTCAGTGTCATTTTTGACTTTGACATCAGTTGGAACAGACAGGATAGGTGTTTTGTATTGCTCCTACACCTGTCATCACAAAGGTGATAATGATTATTCTGACATTCTGAAACATATTGTCTTTTTAAGGGTCTGGTTTATGAACCTAAAGAAGCTTGACTCTGAATAATGTGGGTTTGGATATGTATAAAGAAGAAGATATATGCAGTATATGCCTCCAGATTTTCATATTATTTCATCCCCAGCAGATGTCAATTCGTATTTGGGAATGCTAAAAAGCATATGAGAAAGAGCCTTATAACATTCAAAAAGCTGACAAAAAGCTGAAATTAATTTTTTTTCCAGGGATTGCTGAATTCAGGGATCTTATATCTTCCATGTTTACTGTAATAAATGAAACACTCTGGACTCTAATCTAGACACATACTCTAACTTAACCTCTTCACCAATTTAAAGCTGATGTACTGAGGATTTGGTACATCCAGGAAGGAAGCTGTTAATCCCTTCTCTATTCTGTTGCACAGCCAGATGAATTCACTCTTAGAATTTGATGCTATGTATGTTTCCTACAAATGAAACCAAGAGCTGGTATGAGATTGAAGAAATTTTTAAATTAATGCAATTCAATAGAATCCATCTGTTTTCCTCACCATTTGAATTTTGGTCTCACATCTGTGAGAGGGAAAACACAACTCTAAAATATTTTCAGACTAACCCAGACCAAGGTGTGAATAATTTTCATGTCATAATTGGATTTTTAGTGAAAGTCATCAAGAATATTTGCTCTGAGGTTTCTATCAAAACTATGATTCTTTCAGCTGAGTTTCCGCTTACATTTTTGTTTGAATTCTCAGTATATGCAAACGTTATGCAAACTGCAGCCAGAACAAAGTCAGAACTCTTGCCAACAAAAACTGCTGAGTTTCACACAGCTTTAAATATTTTACAAGGTCTGAAGCTTTGTTTGCTCTCATTTGAAAGAACTGTTAGGATACTGCTCACAGTTTGCCTGACCTCAGCCTGTAATTTGGAAGGTTTACTCTCAGGCATACCTGTAGTTTTCCACTTCACACTCAGTCTCAACTATTTAGGAAGACTTGAGAGGGCAAAAAATGGAAAGAGAGTCTCAGTCTATGTAAGAAATGGCATTAGGTGTTTCCAAGTCACTGAGAAGTGAGGACAAAAGTTCTTGAATGCTTACAAATTGATGTCCTAAAGGATATAGAAAGCAGTATACTGTGTGCGGCTTGATACCTATCACACCAGTGAACATAATGTTCATCACCGTAAGAACTAGACTGTAATGTGAAGGGTAGAAAGCTGTATTATCACAGGTGACTTCAACCTGAGAAACATATAAAAACCATAATGAAGTATAAATGCAGGTAATGGGGTATACACACTCCTAGTGTGAACAGAATTTATCCATGTTTATTTTTCCAACTGTTTAATTTCTAGTTACCACTGATGAAATAGTGATAACGCTCATTATTAGTAACAATAATTATCAGTAACAATTTGTAAATCTAATATGGGCAGTGTGCACAAATAAAGAAGACCAGGCCATTTAAAGAAAAAAATATCAGTAGCTAAGTGCAAGGAATTATAATTTTATCAGATTTTCACAGGTGAACAGAAGTGAACCTACTAATACACATGCATATATTTGTACATCTATCAGTATTTTTCACAGGCTAATTTTATAGTGCTAAAATTGAGTGAATCAGCTGCCTGGGAGAAAAATGCAAATGGCAGTAGAAAAGATTTTAAGGCTACTAAGATAAATATGGAAAACAAAGACATTTTCAGATAAAAGTGATAGCAGCAAAGATCTGTATACACATCTGTATCTATACATAAAAATATATATATGAATGGAAGAACTAGGAAACTGTCAGCAGGCAAAATAAATTAAAATCTGGAAACTTCAGAAAACTGGTAAAGAAGCTTTAAGGAGAAAAGTATGGTCCAGAACGATAAGGATAATAATGAGATTTTTCATACATGAGCAGTAATTAATATGTTTCTAATATTGCATATAGACTATGGCCACACAGATATGGTAGAATGTTAGTAAAAAGTAGCATACAGTTATTATTCATTTCTGGTCTGTATCTGCAGAGTACAAAAGCAGATTATTATATACTCCAGGAACATAACTATATGATTTCCATATGAAAACTAAGCAAGGATATCATACAAATACTAAGGAAACAAAAAATTATATCAGTAGGTCAATGTAATTTGCATTTAAAAGTTTTATAGAGCTGGAGAGTTCAGAGTTACCTGAACAGTAACTGATGATTTTCTGTAACCGTTGGAACACTGGAAAAGTTTCAGAAAACTGTAAAAAAAGCTTATGTAGAACATGTACTTAAAAGGTTATCGGTCCAGATAATTTCATATCTATCAGCTTGACACTGATTGTAACAAAGTCAGTCAATAATACAACAATTAATATAGAATGGTCTGTCAATAGAAACATTATGAAAATACAGTATGAAAACCCAACTGGCCTTTTTTTTGGCTAAGAGTCCGAGACTGGAGTACTCTTCCTGATACTTTTCCATGACAGCTGACTGTGTACTGCACAGCATTTTGACAAACAGGAAACTAGGAGTACTGCAAAGGTTAAGAACTGTCTAATTTGCACAATGTGGTGTTTAATATGGATAATATCTTTCCCTGATAACTGTTTACTGCTATTATCAGTTACATGGAAGAAAAGGTTAAATTATCATTGCTAAAACCTATAGATGACACAGTCTGGAGGACTGGTAAGCAATGGTAGAGATGTGTCACTGGTACAGAATGGGGTCACTTACTAAAATGGGTATATCCTAACAGCATACAATTTAAGACAAACTACAGGACAAGAATCTTGAATCTAATGAGATAGCAGATGGACAGTTTGCAAATATGGGAAGACCATGGTCAAATAGAGGGACAGAACATGACTTCTACTGACAGCATTTTTAAAGCATCAGCTGAAGAAAAAGAAGATGTTGCAGTATGTAATGCACAGTGTAACCGAGCTTTACTCTAAAGATATGCAACTGAGAACGGTAGGGAAAAGGTATGCTAAAGGAGTAGAAGCAGCAATGAATGGCTTAAAAACGTGACACTGGGAAGAAGAAATATCAATCTGAGTTTGCACAAAACCAGAAAAGCTGAAATGTGGAAGGTTTACAAAGATCAATCAAAATTGCGATCATACCTTCAGCAGAACTGCAGATGTTTTCAAATATGAAGCACTGAATGTGTAACAGTGGACAAAGACACACGTAATACGACCACTAGTGTCCAGATTAAGACAAATTAGTTACATCTGTGGAACAGGCAGCTTATAAATGTTTTTTTAGTTATTCATACCTCAGATCTGAGCTGAATTAACCCTGCTATCAAGGACTTGCAGGAAAAAACTCATCTGGGAACAGTAAGGCCCTGCACTACCACCCTTGCCACCTTCTCCTTTCTCCCTTACCATGTTTTGTGTTCATGCAGCATTGTAAAGGAAGGCAGTAAGGGTAGTCACAAGTGCAGTCAAAATCATCACATGAAAAGTGTTTCAGAATGGGGTGTGACATGAGCTTATCTGGCCCAGAAGTCTTCCTAGCAAAAAAGTGGGAAAAAAATCCCAAACAAATGTGAAGGAATCATGGGATGTTTTATCATTCTGTCCACAGTAGCTTGAAAACAAGTATTCCTTCCTTTTCCCATCTCGTATGTCCAACCTATATATCATTTTTTATTACTTTTTAACAACTCCAGGACCTCCTTATTTTAATTACCATTCTAATTTCTAGTTCTTCTATTCTCTTCTTTCTCATTTTCCTAGAATTGTTTCTGCTCTTTTCTCTTCCTGATTACTTCTCTCTACCTCTTCTGTATTTATCTACTATGTTCTTTTAATTCTATCTGTTTTAAATAACAAACCTTTTGGGATAAGAAATTTATCATATTCAGTGGTTTAAAAATGGACATTTAGGCTTATGGGCATGCATTTAGGTGGCAGTACTGAGCATCTGTTTGCCCATCAGCTGCAGCAATGGAGCAGGCTTCTGTTCACAAAACATCCTGCCAATCAGCATGGTTATAATGGAAATAATTTGCTATGAATAAAGCAAACTTAATACACATTAACAAATATTAAATATTAAAATCTAAAAATATTCATATTTGCCATACATATTTTATCTGTAAAAATGCTGACCTAAATAAAATTTTGGTAAGATGGCTGGTCATCATTTGAATTATTATAGCTACATATTTCTCACTAGAACATTTTTTGGATTAAACAAGCAAGATTAGATTATGTTAAAAAAAAAGGCAGATCAGTTATCTTTAGTAGTAAAGGTTATACATTTCAACGACCATAAAGAATTGCAAAACTTCAGTATGTGTAGGGTTAAAGGGTGGAAATGTGCTGTAACTTGCAGTGGAAATTTCCACTACATGCTTTATTGGCAGAAGAATGAGGCATACCCATGGTAAGGGGGGTGTGTGTGTGGTCTCTTCATAAACACATTGGAATGCTGTGTGACATTATTTCTCCTTTCAACCTTCTGTCCAGTTTTTGGTTTTGGTTTTCCTGAGTTTTCTGGGGTCACAATGCACACAAATCCACTAAAACCTGAGGGAATTTTGCCTAAGAACAAACTGCGTGATCATATTTTAAAATACTGTGCAGTTTTCTCATACTGACACATTGTACTTTCTGCAGTATTCTCCAGCCTTTGTCACCCATACACTCAGTCATCTTTTTTTATTATTGAATGTAACTGTTTGCCTTTTTTTTTTTAATTTTGTACCACCGGCACTTAATTATATACATGGGATAAAACTGTAAGATCTGGGGACAAGAACTGTTGTTCTGTCTCTAAAACAGCAATTCCTCTGCTTCAAAACTAGTAACTGGGTAGAAGATACAAGAGGAAAGTTAGGAATACTTGGAAAGAAATTAGCTAGAAGTAGTCAGTACTGAAATCTGACATGTCCAGTTTATTTGTCACTGATTTGGAAAAACTCTTGCACAGTGAAGCAGCAACATGAGCAGCACTGTTACTCAGAACAGTTGAGCAAAGCTGGCTGCAAAGGACCTGCGAAAGTGCATGTTTGGGTGGTGAAAGGACAGCTGGAAAGATAGGGAAGGGTTAACAGGAAAAGAAGTCACTAAGTATATGTACAAATATGGGCTTACTTGAGCTTTTGTCACTTGGGGAATAAAATCTTAGTCAATGTCTGAAAGCATTAATTCAGTGGGAATCTGAATATTACACAATGCTCTGAATTACCAGGAAAGCTATAAATAAAACATAGATGGTTATGCCTCTTTATAAATCTGTTTTATTAATGAATCCTGAATACTGCTCACAGTTCCTTTTTCAGTGCTATAGAGAATATTCCAGAAACAGAAAAGATGAAAAGAAATGAGTGACAAAGATGGTGGGAGATGACAAAGATGGTGGGAGAGTTTCCACATTAAGCAGACCTGAGCAGAGTACAACTTTTCATTGTAAAAGAGAAGTATCTCAGACGAGACTGAAAATTGTCATTTGACTGAAAGTAAATAGAAACCAGAATCATAGAATCATAGAACGGTTTGGGTTGGAAGGGACACTTTGAAGGCCATCTAGTCCAACCCCCTGCAATAAGCAGGAACCTCTTGAACTGGATGAGGCTGCTCAGAGTTCTGACAAAACTGACCTTGAATGTTTCCAGGGATGGGGCATCTACCACCTCTTGGGCAACCTGTTCCAGTGCTTCACCACTCTCATTGTAAAAATTTCTTCTATGTAGTCTGAATCTACCCTCTTTTTGTCTAAAACCATTACTCCCTGTTCTATCACAACAGGCCCTGCTAAAAAGTCTGTCCCATTCTTTCTTATAATCCCCTTTTGGCAGTGGAAGCTGTCATAAGGTTTCTCCAGAACCCCAACTTCTCCCAGTCTTCAGACAAGACATGCTCCAGCCCTCTGATCGACTCTATGGCCCTCCTCTGGACTTGCTCCAACAGATCCATATCCTTCTTATGTTGAGAGTCCCAGAGCTGAATGCAATACTGCAGGTGGGGTCTCATGAGAGCAAAGACACAGAATCCCTTTACTGAACCTGTTTGCCATGGTTCTTCTGATGCAGCCCCTCATATTGTTGGTTTCTGGGCTGCAGGTGCACACTGCCAGCTCATGTTCAGTTTCTTGTAAACCAACAAATCCAAGTCTTCTCCTTAGGGCTGCTCTCAATCCATTCTCCACCCAGCCTGTTTGTGCTTGGGATTGCCCTTACCCAGGTGTAGGACCTTGTATGGGCCTTGCTGAACCTCATGATGTTCACATGGGCCAACTTCTCAAGCCTGCCCAGGTCTCTCTGAACATCATCCCATACTTTGGGCATGTCAACACACCACTCAACTTGGTGTCACCTGCAAACTTGCAGAGGGTGCACTCAATTACACTGTCTCTGTCATTGATGAAGTTACTAAACAGTACTGGTCCCAGTACAGACCTCTGAGTGACACGTGTCACTCATCTCTATTCAGACCTTGAGCTATGACTGCTACTCTCTGGATGCAACCATCCACCTATCACATCCAGGCCTCTCCAATTTAGAGAGGAGGATGTTGTGGAGGATGACATCAAAGGCCTTACAGAAGTCTAGTTAGATGACAGCTGTAGCTTTTCCCATGTCCACTGATGAAGTTGCCCCTTTAAAGAAGGCCACTATTTTGATCAGGTAGGATTTGCTTCTGGTGAAGCAAGCTGGCTCTTTCAAATCACCTCCCTGTCCTACATGTGCCTTGGCACAGCTTCTGTAGGAGGATCTATTCCATGATCTGCTTAGCCACAGAGGTGATGCTGAGAGATCAGCAGGTACCAGGAACCTCCTTTATACCATTTGTAAAAAGAACAATGCTTCCCTTTACCAGACCTCCAGGGACTTCACCTGACTGCTGTGACTTTTGAAATACGATAGATAGTGGTTCGGCAGCCACAGCAACCAGTTACCTCAGGAATCAGGGAGGAATCTACTCAAGTCTGATGCCAGGCACAAAAAAGAGATGGGAGACTGACGGACAGTGGCATTGCAGTGATGTAAGCCACATGTGTGAACGCCCAACCAAGTGATGCACACTGGTGTTACTGAGTGACAGGTCCTGATGTCACCAAAGGATGGACTGTGACATTCCAAGCAATGGAACACAATGTCCCTGAATGATGGATTACGTCCTTGTGCCCCTCACAGCTTATAGAATGGGGCCATGTCTCACCCATCGGCTGTGCCCGCACTCCAGCTGAGTGAGTCCATGAGGTCGGAGTGTTGAGTGAGGCTGTTGCTGGAGCTGAGGTCGTGCTCAGGGAGTTATTCACTGCAACTCCCAGTGCCCGACCCCAGAGCCACTGGAGGATTTTACCCACTCTGTCTGGTTCAGGCAACCGGAGCACCACAAAGCCCCCTGTGCAGCCACCCCACCATCAATGACACTGGGAGGGGGCCTCAGAGGCTGCACAACACACAGGCTGGCAAGAGATCTGCGATCTGGCCCTATTATTATTATTATTATTATTGCTATTGTTGTTGGCATTATTATTGTTGTTGGTATTATTATTATTCAGTAAATTGAAGGACTTGTTCACATGGACCTCCTTTCTACTCTTTATAAAACATGGGTGCAACATCTCCTGTTTCTCAATTTCCATGGACTTCAGCTGACTGTCATCACTTCTCAGATGTGGTGGATAATGGCTTGGCAAATACAGCTGCCAGTTCCCTCAGAACTCTAGGATGCACCTTGTCAGGTCTCAGAGACTTGTGTACATCCAGTTTCCTCATGAGGTTTTGAACCTGATCTTAGAATCATAGAATAAAATAACAGAATAGTTATAGTTGGAAAAGACCGTAAGATCATCTAGTTCAAACCCCCCTGCCATGAGCTGGGACACCACACAATAATCCTTGCTACCCAAGGCTCTGTCTAACCTGGCCTTGAACACTGCCAGGAATGGAACGTTCACATCTTTATTGTGCGACCCATTCCACTGCCTCACCACCTTCATAGTGAAGAACCTTGTCCTTATACCTAACCTAAACTTCCCCCTGTCTTCTTTACCCTGTGTCCTATCACTACAGGCTGTGATGAAGAGTCCCTCTCCAGCATCTTTGCAGGCTCCTTTCAGATACTGGAAGGCTGCTATGAGGTCTCCACGCAGCCTTCTCTTCTCCAGGCTGAACAGACCCAACTTTCTCAGCCTGTCTTCATACAAGTGCTCCAACACCCTGATCATCCTTATCGCCCTCCTCTGGAGAGCTCCATTTCCTTTTTATGTTGAGGACACCAGAACTGCACACAATACTCCAAATGAGGTCTCACAAGAGCAGAGTAGAGGGGCAGGATCACCTCCTTTGACCTGCTTTTCACACTCCTTTTGATGCCGCCCAGGATGCAGCTGGTTTCTGGGTTGCAAGTGCACACCGCCAGCTCATGCAAGTTTCTTATCAACCAACACCCCCGAGTCCTTCTCCTATTATGTTGGTAGGGACTTTGCATCCCTTGTCTCTGCCTTGAGGTCCACCCACTCCAGAGATGTGGGAGGAGAGGCTGCCAGTGAAGACTCAGGCAAAACCACTGTTGGTTTTCTCAGCCTTCTCCTCGTCCGTTATTACCAGTTTGCCAGTTGTGCTCATCAAGGGGGGTTCACATTCTTTGATCTTCCTTTTCTGGTTCACATGCCTGCAGGAGTCCTTCTCATTATTTTTTGCATCCTTTGTTCAGTGCAGCTCCAACCGTGCTTTGGCCTTCTTGATCTCATCATGTCACAAGCAGGCTGCATCCCTATACTCTTTCTTAGGAGACCTGTCCCTGCTTCCACTGCCTGTGCATCTCCTTCCTGCCCTTGAGTTTGACCATCAGGGCTTGACTCAGCCCTGCCTGGCCCTTGCCTTCCTTTCCTGATTCTTGTAGGTGGGGATCAAGAGCTTGTGTGCTGTATGAACCCTTGAAGATCTGTCAGCTTTGCCTGTTCTGTGGGCAGTTTCCCAGGGGGTTCTGTTGACTAGCTCCTTCAACAGCTGGAAGATTACTTCCCTAAAATTCAGGGTCCAGATTTTACTCTTTGCCTGTACCATGTCCCTCAGGACTGCACACTTCACTAGAGCATGATCATTCGGCCCAGGCTGTCTCCAATCTCGATGCCTCTGATTTCCTCACTTGCTTTGGCAAGATCCAGTATGACACACACTGGCAGGGTACTCTATGACCTGGCTTAATTCTCTTTAAAGGGTAGTCTATGACCTGGCTTAATTCTCTCTCTTTAAACACTAGAGGGCACCAATGACTTCACCCATCTGCAGATTTGGTAATAGCGAGAGAAAGTATTTTTTCAGCTTCACTGAGGTATTTCAGAGGTACCTCACTGAGGTATTTCTTGCTCTAAAGTATTATGGCAGTCCATATTTTAAGGGATTCAAAAGGTAATTGACAAAATGCAATGAATCCAATGAGTAGTGGTGAAGCTCTACAGCTTTTGACTCAGAATACATTTAGACAGATGATGCCTAAGCACAAGTTATGCTTTCTCTCATTGAGTCTTTCCTGAGCAACTGCTTGGGAGCAACAGTAGGAGGTTGACTCTGAGATGAGACAAACCTTTGGGATGTCCTAGCTTAATAAATAAACGTTCCTGACACTAAGCATACAACATAACCTTTAACAATAACCTCTTATCAACATGTAAAAACTGTGAAACCAAGACATTTGTGAAACCAAGACATTTTTAATGTAAGTGGCTGAACAGCAGAGCTCAAAGGATTGTAGTGAATGGAGCTACATCTGACTGGCGACCAGTCACCGGTGGTGATCATCAGGCTTAAGTTCTAAGGGCCAGTTCTGTTCAATATACTTATCACTGATGTGGGTGCAGGAGTCAAATGCACCATTAGCATGTTTGTTGAAGATTCTAAATGTTGTTTACTCTCTCAAGGGACAGGAGCCTGATTAATGCCAGCCACAAGTATAGATTGGAAGAGGAGTGGCTGGAGAGCAGCCCTGCAGGAAAGGATCTGGGGGTGCTGGTCGGCAGCAGGCTCTGTGTGAATCAGCAGTGTGCCCCAAGAGGGCAAACCCTGGGGTGCATCAGACACAGCATCACCAGCTGCTCAGCAGGGGTGATTCTCCCTCTGTATTCAGCATTGGTGCAGCTTCACCTGGAGCACTGTGGGCAGTGCTGGGACCCACCATTAAGAAGGATGTGAAGGTCTTGAATGTGTTCAGAGGAGGCAACAGAGCTGGTGACAGGGCTGGAAGGAAATGTCCAGTGAGGAGTGGCTGAAGTCTCTGGGCTTGCCTAGTTTGGAGAGAAGGAGGCTGATGGGTGATCTCCTTGCTCTCTACAGCTTCCTGAGGAGGGGAAGTGGAGAGGGAGGTGCTGAGCTCTGCTCCCTGGTACCCGCAACAGGACATAAGGGAATAGTTCAAAGCTGCACTGGGAGAGGTTTAAACTGGACACTAGGAAGCATTTTTTTACCAAGAGGGAGGTCAAACACTGGATCTGGCTTCTTAGAGAGGTGGTCGAGGCCCCAAGCCTGTCAGTGTTTAAGAGATATATGGACAATACCCTTAACAACAGGCTTTAATTTTTGGTCAGCCCTTAAGTGGTCAGGCCATCGGACTAGATGATCATTGTAGGTCCTTCCAATTTGAACTATTCTATTTGTCACATATTGAGAATTCCCTAACATATGCTAATAGTGTAAAACATGCATAAGGAGAGAGATTCAGAAAACTTTTAATCTAGCGCTATTTATCTTGCAACAAAAGGATTTTGTCAATAATATCAGTAATAGCACAGTCAAATGAATGCTGCGTGATTCATTTTAAAACTCCCATCTGAGTTGTCTGTATCACTTTATGGTTAGTAATGGTTAATAATTATCTTTGGTGGCTTCTATATCTAACCAGATTTACAGGAGTGTATACAGAACTATTCTGAGAGGAAACATGAATTAAAGTGTCATTACAGGTCAGAGTGTAAAATATAAAGTAGGCTGAGACTATTAAATGTATTTTTTGAAATTTTGGGTTTCTCTTTGTAGTGTTTCATTTCACATAATGTTTACGTACTTTGATTTAGTAAAGTCTGTCTAAAAGATTGAGAATCCAAGAAATTAGTCGGGGGGAGGGGGGTCATTGCCCACATAAGCATGTGGCGTAAAATTCGAAAGTTCAACTACTTCTGTAAATTGCTTCATGTTACTGCTAGTATGCTTTCAAAAGCTCTTTGAAAACCAAGATCTTGCACCTATGTAAAATAATAAAATAGTACTACACTGATTTTGATTCCATGCTGAATGGCCAAATGGCAACAGGGCAGCTTTTATAACAAAATTGTGCAATTTATGAATTGAGTGACCATTATGCAAGCTGATGTTCTTGTTTCTCCACCCTGTAAATACCATAATAGAACTAGACAATTTTGGCACATTCAACACAGATGAGACAGCTACCACAGAATTAGAGATTAAATAGGTGATGCAACTTGGCAAAATGACAGCTAAAAGAAGAGGGGTATGATTAAGGGCTACAAAATTATGGGTGGTGCATGGAAAATTAACACAAATGACTGCTCAATATTTCTTCTATTACAAAAAAATAATAATAATCAAGAGATCAAATTAAATTATCAGGCAGAAGTCTTTACAAAGACAAGATTTTCTATACAGTGAATAATTAAATTATGACTGCTACAGGGTTCTCTGAACACGAACAATATAAATGGAATTTAAATAGCAGTTAAACAAAATAATAGAAGAAAAAAAAAAGATCAACTAAAAGCCTGTAAACACAAAGACACATTTATAAATCCCATTCATAAGTAACGTATTGCCTGGAGCTAGAAGGACACATTAAAGGAAACACTACTGTGTTCCTGCCTTGCTTGCAAACTCTTTCCTAAAGCAGCTACTTTTGGACATTGGCAAAAACAGGTTTCTGGGCTCAAGTTTTGACTGATCTGGTACAATATAAAAGTAATACTTTCAGATTGTCATACATCTGGTCATGCAGTTTATAGAATGAACATCAATATGAGTGAAGCTCATTTCTCAAGATGAAAGAGGAAAAACAAAAATAGTTTTACTCATACATGCATCTCTAATTAGCTCTCAGTATATATGTAATTATACATTTTAATAATTTTAGACAAATTACAAAACAGAAGGAGGCAATATGGCTTGCTTTAAAAAATAAGGTGGTTTTTTTTTTCTTATGAAGCTTTTCAATATTCCTTAAATTTGAGACTTAATGTGTTTGTCAATGAAAACTTTTTTGCTTTTTTAAAGGAGATAAGTCAAGCAGAATGAAGTAATACATGCAACTTTTCCTTCTGGTTTCTTCATCAATGTCAGAATTCCTTCCATGTTTAATGACTTATGATAAATAAATAACAAGTGTCTCCAACTTAGAGAATTATGTTTTTTGTAGCTTTTCATGTCTTGGGACATGTTTTGAAGAAAAGTGTTCTAAAATGAAAGAAGGCATTTTAAATACATTTACTGGCAGTCTGTAGTAAGCCTGCTGTGAATTAATCACCATCTGTTCCAAAGACAGTTGCATCCCTCCTTAGGAGCAATCACCAATCCATTACTGTCTATCTTGAATTCTAAGTTTTCTATTATTGATTTACAAAGTTTATGTGTCACAGCTATCCTTCAGGAAGGGAAATAGTTGTTGATATGCACTGCTTTGGTTTGGACATCTCTTCAGAAGCTTATTGCAGACTATTTACAATAATTTGCAACTGTAAGGAACTGTGCTACGAACTCGTTATTACAGTAAGTATGAAATTGTTACTACTGTACACTTTACTATGCACACATAAAAAGGAATTATGATTCTTTTTATGATGATCAACTATTTTTAGGCGAGGATATAAAGAAACAATAAAGTTTGGTTACTATCTGTTCTAGGCATTTTCCTACCTTGATTTATTTTGCTATTTTGTGAACTCATTTTTGTAGAATACAGAGATCATTTAGCCAAAGCCACACTGAGCTCAGGAACTCTGTTTCACAGGAAATTTTGAACTTGGTCCGAATGTATTGTAACTATTTTTACATCTACCTTTACAGAATTTGGAAAAAAAATGTTCTGAAAATATTTCTAAAAAATGAAATTCACCCAGTAACTTTAAACACAGCTGAAACTAACTGTCAAACTTGTCAAAATAATTCTGCAAATTGCCAGAAATCAGGTCAAGAATGCCTGAACTTCCAGACAGCCTTCTAATTGAACACAGAACTACAGCTATAACCATGTTTCACAACAGCTGGTATCTCTAGAACACTAACTTGAGATAATATTCACAGGTTTCAAATCTACTATGCCATAGAGCTTTCATCCTCCAGCACAAATGTTCCACCTGGGCTAAAGCGAGGCGTGGAACTCAGGCCCAACCATTACTAATGTTACAAAACCAGAGAGAATGTCTTATTCTGCAAAAATATAGAGAAGCAAAGCCTACAACTAGAAGGTATTATCTGGATAAAAACACAGTTTGGTCATAGAAGCAGCATGGACTGTGATATCTGAAGGAGTAACTCAGGCAGTCTGGTAATATCAAGTGCCTAAGGGTTTGAGAGGGAGATATTGTTTCTTGTGGAATTATGTTATAGGCATTAGTGTTGCTCTATGTTACATAAAGATGCCTAATATGTTAAATGGAGCTAAAAATCTCATTATTTTTAGATTTTAAAGATCTAATGGTATGGTGAGAAATGTTTTATGTTATATCCTAGATCTGGTATCTAACAAAAAGCTCCTGGATACACAACTTGTTTGAATTTCAATCCAAATTACTTTTACATGGCTTTTATAAGAGTAAGCAGTGACAGAACAAGGGAGAATTGCTTTAAAGTGAGAGAACAGATTTAGGTCAAATATTAAATATGGGGGTGGTGAGCCACTGACACAGGTTGCTCAACAGAGATGTTGTGGCTGCTCCATCCCTGTCAGTTTTCAAGGCCAGGCTGGACAGGGCTTTGAGCAACCTGATCTAGAGGAAGGTGTCCCTGCGCATGGCAGGGGGGTTGGAATGAGATAATCTAAAGATGCCTTCCAACCCAAACCATTCTATGGTTCTATGACTTTCAATGCCATTTACGCAGATGTACTGAAGCCACTGATGGCCAATGAAAACAATATTAAACTGATAAATAAGGTATTCATTAATGGTGAAGAGTCAGACCTCATCCATCCTTAGTATTGTTAAATCAAGGACAGCACTAATGAAATCTGGTTTGTCACCTTAAAGTTTAAATGAAGCCTAAAAAATAGAAAACTTACTATAATCAAAGCAGGGTTCAAAATTATACAAAATCCCATGAAGCTGCCATCACTGAATGAAAAAAAGATCATGCTTCTGGGGAAGAAATTAAAATGGTACACAAAGAGTGGTGGTGTTCCTTTTGTGGTCTCATGCATCCCTGACGTAATTTGTCATCCTAGACGACATGTGTACATCTGTATGTGAAGAAGCGCAAAGTAAGACACAAGATGCCTGTAATTTAGCCTGAAAGAAATTATAATTATGCAACAATTACACCCAAGACACACAATCAGGACATAAACAGACCAAATGAGCTCTCAATCAAATTTTGAAGTGAAACAGGTAACTATCAGACTTGAAAAATTTAATCTTCTGCCTGGCTTTAGTTCTGTTAATAGGAGATAGAGGAGCATATTTCCATTCTCTAACAGAATTGGTAGTATTTGGTTAGCCATGCGATAAGGAATAAATTGTCATAAAGAAGAAATAAAGCGGCAGGTAAAGGGTACCACTACTGGAGTGAATCCACTGAGGAGCCACAAAGACAACTAAGGGATTGAAGTGTCTGAATGCAAGGACAGGCTGAGAGATATGGGACTTTTCAGCCCAGCTGGAGAAGAGAAAGCTCAGGGGGCTGTTATCAATGAGTCTAATTATCAGGGGGGTGGTGACAACAGACTGAAGCAGATGGGAGTCAGACATGTGCCCACTGACAGGACAAGCAAGACACAATAGGAAGAAACTGAAATACAAGAAATGCTCTTTAAACAGAAAATAAACCTTCTATTGTAAGGGTGATTGGACACCAGAACAAGCCAGAGAGGTTATAGAGTCTCCATCCTTGGCAATATTCAAATCCCAAATGGACCCTGTCTTGGGCAGCCTGCTCTAGTTGCCCTCTGAGCAGGCAGGTAGGACTAGGCAACCTCTGGAGGTCCTTTCCAACCTCAAGTATTCAATCATTCAATCATTTAGTTCATGTCATAAATTCCTCAAAACAGAATTTTATATTAATAAAGCATAATGTGACAATCTACAGAAAATTCCAATGACTGGTTCATCTGCACTCTGAACTGATGCAGAGGCTCATTTTACACAGTCTTCACTAGGCTATCTAAAAAAAAACATGATAATTCAGTTTGTACTTTGCTCATCATACAGACCAACAGTATCTCAATGTCCCCTTGTACTTGTGTGATCGTAACTACTGTCACTTGTTTTATATTGTTAGATTTTTAACAAACATTCATGCAGTGGACTCCTGGTCCATTAATGAGGCTTACTGGCATTAAAATAATGCTATTATTACTTTGTGAGTTAATGTAATTAGGTAATAATAGTTACTAAACTATGATTAATAATATTGAGATATTTCTTTAAGCTATTCATCTTGCTAAAGTATAAAAACTGACAATACCATAGAGTAATAAATTCAAATGCAGACTTTCAGTAATAAGTAAATGGGATGTCCTCTATGCCTATAATCACTGAGAAATACTAGTTTTTTCCAGAAGATGGTGCTTATGTGCCACTAAACACAACAGAGTCGTCCAATTTCAGGCAAGATTCCCACATGGTAGAACAGAAAATAAAACTTAATTCATTATTTTTGTTTTTCATTTTGAAAAGATTAAATGAACTGTCAGGATAAGGAAACAGCATCTTTCTTTCACATGAGATGAATTCTTCAAGTTTTTTAAACTGGGCATTCACTGAAATACTTTTTTAGTGCTGCCAAGTACTAGTAGTTAATGCACAAAACAATGAGAAATAATTTATAGTTTTTCTACAAGAACAGAATTGTAACGTGTTGTAAAAATGGATTATTTACATTTGCATTAGTAAACACCTGATGAGAAGCTGCAGTTTCAATAACTCATTTTTACTACTTTGGGTTAAGAGAATGTTTTTTTAAAGCCAAAAGTGAAGATAAACATACATTCTCAAAAATTAGGTTAGAAGGGGTACTTTGAAATTAAACTGCGAGGTCGTGTGCGTGTAATAAGGATCTACAAGAAACTAATTTCTTTTAAACAACATTTTCATTTATGCAATATCATTTACCCCACAGCAACACAAAAATTATTTTAGAGGCTTTGGTATCTAACATTTGGAATTTCAGAAGTTTTATTTAGAAAGCTGATTTGGAGATGTGAGTATTGCTCTCCTGCTACCTGTTGCCTGTAAGGTCTTGGAAATAACCTGTCTTGTTCTGAAACTTTACTTAGACCTCCTTAAATAAATGGTCTCATTCACTGTTTTGAAACACAGGACTAAAAAGGCACAAGAGAATAGGAGTGCTCTTCTGTTATGTCTGCGCCTACAGAGATTCACTGCTAGCCCAGAACACACCATCTCCAGAAGCAGTCAAACTATTGTGGTATTTAAAATGGCATGATGCATGGCAGTGCTGCAGTTACCATAGTTCGTCTTAGACGTATGCCTGGTTCTTGCTCCATAGGTATGCAGACCTCTGTGTCTTGTTCAAATTCTTTGCTGAGTAAGGTCATTAAGTTGAGTTTATAGCCGGGATGGTAACTTTGTGATGAATCAGGCAGATAACTCTGCAGTCTTGGTAGGGTAATGTTTGCCTGCTTCTTTTGTTCCATGATGTGACAATTATTCTGTGAACCTGAATTAATCAAAAGCTTAAAAAAAAAGAGGGAATCCCAGAGTGTCTGCAAAATAAACAGCACTTCCAGATCTATATTATTTGTTGTATATGCATGAGCAATGCAGGGAGTTGTTTTCAAACCTGGTTTGGTAGAAGGTAAAGTACAAAAGGAATATGCTGCATGAGGAAGGAGAATTACATCTACCAGCGTTATCTTCATTTTGCTTGCAAAATCAACTCTACTTCTTTTGGTAGAACTTAAATGACTTAACATGTGAATTACATATACCTAGACTTTGCCCTTCCTTGTTAGGAGGTTCTTTTCTCTCACCTGTTCTCTACGGAGCTTAGAAACACCTATCTTGTGTAGTTGCAGTGGTGCAGTGTTTGCTCTCCTTGAAAGAATGACATAGGGCTCCCTATAGGGCAGTCTCAACAGCTGCTCCAGATTTTTTTGTGTGACTTCTTCAGGGAAAAAGGCTTATAAAAGATCACACTCTCTTTATCCAAGTATTTGTGAGCCAAGGATTCTCCTGTTAGGCTTTCAAGCATCTCAGACAATACAAGGTTAAACGGAACATTTTCCCACACACAGCAAATACATTTCCAGTGTTTTTCGCTCATTTACTGGTGTCTGATAAGGGCTGAGCTGAAAGCATAAGCTCAGCATGATTCAGTTAAACAGCTACTCAACCAGTGCATACAAGAAACCAGGCTTCACCAAGTCCAGCATTCACTGAAATACTTCTTTTTCCGTGGAGTCACTCCAGTATCCCTGGCAAGGATGTAGTGGCACTGCCTCTCATCCTGCCCATTACACCTGGAAGTCCTTGAATAATAGACTGTAAGCATTTCTTTCACAGAGCTTCCCAGTATGTGGCCTGGTCACTCTTTCCTCGCAGCTACTTTATCTACCATTATAATGGGACTGTAGCATTTGTTCCTCTTTAAAACCTGAACTGGCAGAAATGCACTTTTCAGTGAAGTGTTCTAATGGAAACTTATGCTCAGCCTCAGCCACCATAGCTGAAACCTGTGGCCAAGAGGCTGGCATGAGGCTTTGTGGGATGGCTGGTACAGAACTGTTAAATACAACAAGAGTAAACGCATGTGTATACTGGGTGTGGAGTTACTCAGCCCACACAGAGCCAACAACTTGCTGCCTCCCATGTGGAGACATACTGCAGTCCTTCCTAAGGAAAGCTGTGAACCACAGATCTTGATTTTTGCAAAACTACACAGACCGCTGACTAGACCAAAATCCCAACTTCCCTCTTAAAGTAAGGTCTTTTCTATCCTAATGTATACTCTGTAGACAAAATAGCTTAAAGCATTAAAATACACCCTGTCCTTTCTTTAACTGCCAGTCTTCTGCAGGATTCCTCTGTCAGTAGTTCTGAGAGGCTTAACAGTGGTATAAATACATGCAGCAGCTACTGGATGTAGCTACCTACAGACTACCCTGGACTGGACATTCCTGCATCCCAGTTTCATAGAATGATAGTTAACAGTCAGAAAAGACCTTAAGATCATCTAGTTCCAAACCCCTGCCATGGGCAGGGACACCTTGCACTAAACTATGTCACAAAAAGCTCTGTCCAGCCTGGCCTTAAACACTGCGAGGGATGGAGCATTCACAACTTTATTAGCCAGCCCATTCCAGTGCCTCACCACCCTCACAGTAAAGAGCTTCTTCTTTATATCTAATCTAAACTTCTGTTTGCCAAACACCTAATTCATACGTTTAAACAGAATTTTATACAATTTTCCCCCCACATATATTTGCCTTTATACAAACACCCATAATATGGGGAACAAACGAAGAATTAGAGATGTGTGCATGTCTATGGGGATATAACATGTATCACAGAAACATAGCAAGATGGCTCCTATAACTGGAGTGTTGGAATGGAAGGTTACAGGCTCTTCAGAAAAAAACAGGCCCAGCAGATGGAGAGGGGGAGTTGCTATTTATGTTAGGGATAGGCTGGAGAGCATGGAATTTTGTCTGGGGACAGGTGAGCAGTTAACAGAGAGTTTGTGGGTCAGGGTCAGAGGGGTAACAGCAATGGGGGATGTTACTGTGGGGATCTGTTACAGACCACCTGATCAACAAGACTCTGTGGATGAAGCGTTCTATAGACAGATAGGAGCAGCCTCACTCTCACAGGCCCTCGTCCTCATGGGAACTTCAACCACCCCGATATCTGTTGGAGGGATGATATGGCCTGGAACAAGCAATCCAAGAGTTTCCTCTATTGTGTGGAAGACAGCTTCCTTCTGCAAGTAACAGAGGAGCTGACAAGGAGAGGTGTCATGCTTGACATGCTCACCAACAGGGAAGGGCTGGTTGGAAATGTGATGCTCCAGGGCAGCCTTGGTTGTAGCAATCATGAGACGGACAAGGTTGAGATCCTCAGGACAGTGAGAAGAGTGTGCAGCAAGCTCACTGCCCTGGACTTCAAGAGAGCAGACTTTGGCCTCTTCAGGAACCTGCTTAGTAAGGTTCCATGGGATATAGCCCTATAGCAGAGGGGGCCCAAGACTGTTTTCTGATATTCCAGGATCACCTGCTACAAGCTCAGGAGTGCTGCATCCCAACTAGAAGAAAGTGCAGTAGGAGGGCCAGAAGGCCTCCCTAAATGGATAAGGAGCTGCTGAGGAAACTTAGAGGGAAACAAGAGGCTTATAAAAGGTGGAAGCAAGGACAGGCAGCCTGGGATGAATACAGGGATGTTGTCCAGGAAGCTAGGAACCAGGTTAGGAAAGCTAAGGACCAGTTAGAATTAAACTAGGCTAGGGATGTTAAGGATAACAGGAAGGGATTTCTATAGGTACACTGCAAACAAAAGACAGACTAGGGAGAACGTAGGCCCCCTCCAGAAGCTATCAGGAGAACTGGCTAGCCTGGACTTAG
The DNA here is from genome assembly GCF_012275295.1 of Melopsittacus undulatus. Classification (NCBI taxonomy): domain Eukaryota; kingdom Metazoa; phylum Chordata; class Aves; order Psittaciformes; family Psittaculidae; genus Melopsittacus; species Melopsittacus undulatus. The sequence continues at coordinate 13,153,381 of NC_047557.1, forward strand.
AGAAGGCTGAGATTCTCAATGACTTCTTTGTTTCAGTCTACACTGGCAAAGGCTCTGCTCGCACCAACCAAGTCTTGGAAGGCAGATGCAGGGACGGTGAGAATTAAGACCTTAGGGTCACTGTATGAGAGGATCTGGTTCGAGACCATCTTAAGAACCTGAACGTGCACAAGTCCATGGGACCTGATGAAATCCATCCGCGGATCCTGAAGGAGCTGGTGAATGAAGTTGCAAAGCCACTGGCCATCATATTTGAAAAATCATGGCAGTCAGGTGAAGTTCCCAACAACTGGAAAAAGGGAAATATAAGCCCCATTTTCAAGAAGGTGAAAATGGATGACCCAGGGAATTACAGACCAGTCAGTCTCACCTCTGTGCCTGGAAAAATCTTGGAGCAGATTCTCCTGGAAGGCATGCTGGGGCACATGAAAAACAACAAGGTGCTTGGTGACAGCCAGCATGGCTTCGCTAAACGGAAGCCCTGACTAATTTGATGGCCTTCCATGATGGGGCTACAGAACTGATGGGCAGGGGTAGAGCAGTTGATGTTATCTACCTGGACTTGTGCAAAGCGTTCGACACTGTCCTGCATGACATCCTTGTCTCTAAATTGGAGAGACATCAATTTGATAGGTGGATCACTCGGTGGATAAAGAACTGGCTAAATGGCTGCACAGAAAGAGTTGTGGCAAATGGCTCAATGTCCAGCTGGAGACCAGTAATGAGTGGTGTCCCTCAGGGTCTGGTGTTGGAAATGGTCTTGTTGTCACCTTTGTTGGTGACATGGACAGTGGGATTGGGTGCACCCTCAGCAAGTTTGCTGATGACACCAAGCTGTGTGGTTCTGTTGATACGCTAGAGGGAAGGAATGCCATCCAGAGGGACCTTGACACGCTTGTGAGGTGGGCTGATGCCAACCTCATGAAGTTTAACCATGCCAAGTGCAAGGTCCTACACCTGGGTCGGAGCAATCCCAGGCACAGCTACAGGTTGGGCAAAAAGGAAATTCAGTGCAGCCCTGTGGAGAAGGACTTGGGGGTGTTGGTCAGTGAGAAACTGAATATGAGCCAGCTTCAGTGTGCACTTGCAGCCCAGAAAGCCAACTGTATCCTGGGCTGCATCAAAAGGAGTGTGACCAGCAGGTCAAAGGAGGGGATCCTGCCCCTCTACTCTGCTTTCTTGAGATCGCATTTGAGTATTGTGTGCAGTTCTGGTGTTCTCAACATAAAAAGGACATGGAACTGTTGGAACAAGTCCAGAGGAGGCCACGAGGATGACTGGAGGACTGGAGCACCTCCTGTATGAAGATAGGCTGAGAAATTTGGGGCTGTTCAGCCTGGAGGAGGCTGCATGGAAACATCTTAGCAGCCTTCTAGTATCTGAAGGGGAACTATAGGGGTGCTGGAGAGGGACTATTCATTAAGGACTGTAGTGATAGGACAAGGGGTAATGGTTAAAACTCAAACAGGGGAAGTTTAGATTGGATATAAGGACTGGACATAAGATGTGCTTTACTGTAAGGGTGGTGACACACTGGAATGGGTTGCACAAAGAAGCTGTGAATGCTTTATCCTTGGCAGTGTTCAGGACCAGATTGGACAGAGTCTTGTCTGACATGGTTTAGTGTGAGGTGTCCGGGCCCATGGCAGGGGGGTTGGAACTAGATGATCTTAAGGTCCTTTCCAACCCTAACTATTCTATGCTTCTATGAATTTTGACTGACTTTTAACTGCTGGTAACACTACATTTGCCTACTAATCTTAACAGTTCTTTCTCATCTTCAAGTCTCTGCATGCATTAACTAATATAATCCTCTTAATCCTCTTAATTAATCACTTTGTTACTTCTTGTTATTGCCCCCACCACCCCAAAATGTTAAGGACTGTCCTGAAGAGTTGCTGCTTAGGCTTTTTTACTGCATACAAAATAACAGAGTCTTTGAGAAAAGGTAGTCACTGCAAAGGTGTTATAGGAATTATAAAGAAAGCCTAATACTGATGAAACACAGGTGACATATGCTTTTAAAAGCTCATTGTATGTGCATCATCTTTTATACAATTCTTTAGTATTGAAAAGTACTGCATATTGAAGAACAGGTTCATTCTCCAACCTAATGCATATTTTCTTCAGAGGTAACAAAAGATAAATACCTAATAAAAAGAGAGAAAGAACTAGTTAAGGACAGGCAAACTTGCAGGTTTTTCTGAAATTATAAAGTGCACAAACACAATGGCTTAATGCTTTAAAAATAACCAAAAGATTTTATTTCTTTGAGGAGAAAAGGATTTTCAGTGAAGTCATGTATAAAAATAACCAAAGCTAATTCTAAATTAAGTTTGAAAACTGAGAAAAGAAGGACCGTCTATCCTAATAATGCTGTCTAAAGTGCTGTCACTTGGAATGTTAAGTTTCTTTTCACAATAAAACTTGGATCAGAATGGAAATTAAGTGTTTGCATTTTAAGGACTGAGTCAATCTTTAGAATATTTTCTGCAATTACTCTTTCCCTGTAATTCTTTCTTGAGCTTTTATCCTGTGTAATTTTCACATGAGTGCACTGCTTCTTAAATCATTAAGGGTTTTTTTTCCCACCTTGTTTTGAATGGACCAAGGACTTGTTCCAATAGAGCAACTGCTGTACTCTAAATCAGTAGCTCTCAAACTATTGTTTGCAGTCATCCACAGAAAGCTGGCTTGTCACATGGTGCTGGCTGTAACCTTGTAAACAGAAATAAAAAAACACTAAAAAGATGTATTAAATGCCTTCCCATGACATGGTCTCAGCAAACAAAACTGAAGTGATCATGCAGTGCTCTAAGAGAATTGTGAGTGTTCTTTGCCAAATCTTGGAGGTTGGCTGTAATTTTGTGCACTTTTAAACATCAAGTGCTTCCCTAGAGTATCAGAACTACTTACACAGAGAAATCTGTTAGAAGAGTAACAGTGAAGAGTGGTGAAAAAAGAGAGGAAGGCAAAATAAAAACAATACACTTCAGGATGGTAGATTCCAACAAACTCAAGGAAACATTAGTTAAGAATTTATGGGAGGCAAGTTCATAGGGAAAAGGAGTTAAAGAGACCTGGCAATTCCTCAAAGAAATGGTATTGACGCAGAAGTACAAGCTGGCCCAATGCAGAGGAAGGATGGAAAAGGTAGAAAGAGACCAATCTGGCTAAGTCATGAGCTTGTTATTAGCCCTAAACACAGGAAGAGAACACAGAGAAAGTGGAAATTAGGTTAGACTGCTAGGGAAAGTATTTTTCAGAGGACACAGAACTCAGGCCAAGGTACAAACAGCTGCAATTAGAAGGAAAATCAAGAGTAACAAGAAATAAATATGTAAGTAATAATTATATTATTAAGAAGAGCAAGGACAACTGTCCCAAGTGACAGCCTCATGAACAGCTCATGGAAGCTATGTCTTGACTTTCCTAACACAGAGTGAATGCATAATTTGTTGGAAAATCATACCCAGAGTATACCTATTTATGTTTAGCTGTCAAAATGGAAGGAAGTATTGAGTGATACCATGATTGGAATGAAGCTCAGCAGGCATGAATACAAGTACTATGTGAAAGCAGAAGCAGTGACCAATCACCTGTACAAATACTGCACATGAACAGCTGGCTAAGGAGGAAGCAGAGGTAAATCACAAGCTGCACAAGGCCCAGGACTGACTTGCTGTTCCAGAAGCAGCAAAGCTTAGACTGAGTTACATAAATAGCCCATCTACCTTGGAATAAGTCAAGTAAACTGTCTGGTCCAATTAACACTGATAAAAGCACAGGGCATGCAGAATACAGTATCCAGCTTGGGGCATTGCCCTTCACTTAGATCCACTGGGCAAACTTAACAGAGCACCAGGATATTCAGACAGCTAGAAAGCAGAAACTAAATAAAACAACCACAAGAAGCCTGAAATGTGATAATAATCAATATAAACATTACTGTAAAGTGAATGTTTTTCTCTGTATGTGCATGCAAGTGCTATCAGCTGACCCTATGCATTGTAATTCCCAAATCTTAAGACACATTCCTATGGCTCCCCTTAGATACTAAAAGAGTTGTAGCAGACAAACTGAAGTTTGTCTAAACCAGTGTTCATGCTTTCATTCCTATAATGAAAATATCATATTATATACCACTTTTATTTTCATAGTTGGAACCAACTCAACGGTCATGTTCTTCAGCTGAAGCAAAAAACACACACAAATACTGCTCTCAAATTCATATTTATTTAATGCTTCTTCACTTTCCTTTTAAGGCAAAACACCATCCAAAACTTAGTAATGCTCTTCTTTCCAGCTTCCATTCACATTCCTCTCCCCTATACAGCAGACTCTAAAACTGTCAGCTTTTACCTACGGTAACCACTCTTACACATACTTGGAAAGCTCCCTTGAAACGTCTCTGAAAAAAATAAGACTGCTGATTTCCTGATCACTCTGCAAGACTTGCTTTCACAAATAAGCTGGTGCATCTAAAATAGAAGCAAAAAATTGGGAAAATTCACAGCAGACCAACTATGAATACCCTTATGCTTAAAATTTTACTCTGGAATGTGATAATGGAAAATTTGTGGCTACCTCAATTCAGAGTTTTTTTAAATAAGGTTTATCCACTGACCAAAGACACTGAATAATCAGATATCATGCAAATATAAAGCACTTCACAAGTACCAGATAAGCTGCTTTTACCATTCATTTTTCTTTACTTCTTCTCAAGTTATTCTACAAGGCATTAAAACAAACAGAATACCTAGTCTAGTAGCTCACCTGTGCAAGGCAAACCATGTTATGGTTGAAGGCTGTGCCTCCCATTTTGTATCTCAGTGTGCAAATCTCCTCAAATCTCTTTTCAAGAGCAGTTCTTGGTGGTGTTGTGGTCTTTTTTCCTGACATGGAAATGAGAGAGAAATCCAGATTTAAGAAACATCACTTTCAACTGTGAGAGCCGATTTAGTTTCCTGAACAGCTAGGCTAAAAAAGACACAGTCATTGATATGTTACACAGTGGATGCACAGAAAGAGCTTTTGGAAAGAAAGAGATCCACTACTGCTTCAAAATCCTATAGTCAGAAAGGGTCCATATTTCAGAATGTCAGCAAGAGAATTAATACAAAGTAACTCATACTATGTTTTGCCCATTCAGACTAAAGTCTTCCCTCCCTGAAATGCCAATCCTATAATTTGAAATGGATTTGGAAACTGTTCAGAAGTTTTTTTTTACTGTACTCAGTCTGTGGTCCTTGTAAGAAACTGAGATTCTCAGATCTCCGCTGCTACTACATTTTGAATGGTTAGTTAACAGATACCCAACCAGGTGCTACAGAAGAATTTGAGATTTCAAATAGTATATAAGCTACTACTTTTTCTGCTGTCATCAGCAGATAGTAAAAAATCAGCCTTTCACAATATATAACTACAAGAACACATTTAAGGGCACGTACACATGAGTGCAATCGTATAGGTACTAGAGCATAATAGAGCCCTATTTACAGCATGAGTGCATACTGTGTTCTTGGGGACAAGGGGTTTTAAATACTTACAGACAATACCTACGTAACAAGCTAATGAGTTAGATGCAGTAGTTCCGTATTTAGGGCACAGCTATGAAAACTTGACTAAGGATGCAAAAATCAGCCACTGAAGAATTTAGTGGCATGTTCATGATTCAGACAGTTTTTGAGTTCTTGTATTTTCAAGTGAGACAAAGATAGTTTCTTCTAGTGTCATTTTGGCAACAGGTAAGCTAACACTCCTACAGGAAACTAAGGCCCAAGACATACGAAGTTGGGAAAAACTCTTGAGTACTGGAAAAGATGACTTTATACAATTTTAACATAAAGGTGAGGTAAATTTATTAGTAACAATTATGTTACTAACATAGACACAGGCACTGACAGACATACACAATTTCTTCAGATTGGCAAAAACATTAGAGAAACTTCGTGCCATTTTGGCAGTTACAGTACTACTAAAATAGAGAGAAGTATCTATAATTTTAAAAATAGAGACGCATCCCTAACATAGATTTGTCCTGTAGGTAGCAAGTGGACAATTAAATTTCTGTGGCGACACTTAAATTCTGACTGCACATGGCATAATCTGTTTTTTTCAATTTAGACCAGCAGTACTTTTATGATGCAGTGATCTGCATAATGCAGTGTTCACATTTTTTGTGAGGGATTTTACTGTCTTTTCTTCTCATTTCAATGTGCTTCCTTTTTCAGAGTGCTGTTCTCTCCTGGTGAATCACTTGCAAGTACCCTGGCAATGCTACATCTTGCAACCAAATGAAGGGTTTTTCTCTCTCCCTTGTTCTGGGGGTCTCTAATTTGCATTTGGTGCAAATAGGATGGCAGTTACTGTATGCTCAACTGATTTTTTTACGGACATATTTACTGATTGCCTAAGGGAAAGGCAAAATCACCTATCTGCTACTAAGTAGGATCTTGCTCTCCCTCAGACATGAGAAAAAAGCTGTAGCCATTTCTAGTCAAGGCTAATTGAAGAGAATAGCAGGAATCTGAAGTTTAATCCAGGAGGATCCCAGTAACAGCACCAGTTGCAGTGTGCTGGTCATGTTTCTGTCCTCAGAGTGACCCTGCAGGACTCCCCTTTCCTGTCTCAGCATCAATGCAGGCAGTCCCCTGAGGATGGACATTCCCTAATCTACCTTCAAGATGCTAGAAGGATTAAATAATAGATGTAAAATTTATTTACAAATAACTAGGATGCTGCAGTGTTACATTTCTGTGCCACATCGTTCAAAAGGTCTTACAAAACACCAGATGATAAGGCTGGCAATGAAAGGAGGCAATATAAGTAGTTCAGCTAAAAAGGTAGGAAATAGATTTTTGAGGCGAAAACAATGTTCCCGTGAAATCAACTGATTCAGTGACACCAGCTTTTCACTCCAGAAAAGTAACTTCATTTGTTTGTAAAGGTAGCTCTAGTGTTTGTAAAGACTGAGTAAGAATATAAACTTGATTTGTACTATTATTTAGAATTTTTCCAATTTTGGTGAATGAATACACACACTATACCTTTAGGACACAAGTCTTACTTTAGACACTAAGCATATTTTTGAGGAAAAGAAACACTCCATTTTATCAACAGAATTCTTATATGCAAGTGCTTCTTTTCAACTGTACTTGTACCACCATAACAAGCATAGCAAGTCTCTGAGCTGAAAAGAACTGAGTGTCGGTAAATGTAACATTTACTTGCCTTTTCCATTCTCCAGCCTTCCATTTATGACCACTGCTAGAGACAAGAGTCTGATGGACACTTCTGGTGTGGTGCAGAATGGTCATTCTTATATTCTGATGTGGTAATCCTTCCTATTCAGGAATGACTGATGTGATTAGCTGCACCTTAGCAGAAGGAAATTGCACTGCAATATGTTAACCTTTTATCCCACTCAGACAGGCAATGTTGTCTTAGCTGTGTTAGGTCACACTACTCTCAAATCCTGATCTGCAAAAATGCAGGTTTTTATGTTTGGGAGGCTTAAATCAATTTGTGGAAGTACCATAGAGGTCCAGCTAGTTGTTGCTTCCACTGTAATTCCACATGTCAAACCTAACTTGCCATGGGAACAGGAGAGCCTGTCTACATAACCTCTAAGTAAAAAAGTCTTGTACTTTAAGAAAAGTGTTGATTTATTTTATTTGCTCCTTGTGACATCATCTTAGCAATGTACTTGTGCACAACTGAGAATAAAGTAGAAAAATAGCTACAAATAAAGATAGGAGAAATTACAAATTAATCCCAAGTAAAAAGATCTGAAAAGTTCCCAAATGCATGGCTTACATACTCACCTTTTTCTAAAGAGACCTCTGAAGTTATTTACTCCATTCATCTACGTAGTAATTGGAGTAAAGCTAAGATGCATCTGCAGGTGTACAGTTATCTGCAATAAACATTAAACACTGCCCAAATCAGAGATGTTTAATAAATGTAAATTAAAGAGCATAACACGGGAAACAGAAGACTACTTGAAGCTTTAGAAAGGTTAAGTATTGTGAAAGGAATATAGTCACAATGCCTGCATTACTGGTGGGTTTAGAAAACATTTTTCAGTGCAAAAGGAGCATATTGTTTCATCTCCTGATTAGCATCCCTGAAACTTGAACACCACCAAAAGCCATAAGAGGAAATAACTGAAGGGTCCTACAGTAGCACAGATCCTGTCTTTGTCTTGCATACTAGTGAGACTTTCATCGTTTGTCTGAATGGTGTATTTGAATTGCTTTCAGTGCAAGCATTTGCTGCCCCCAAGAGTTGACAGCTCAGTTCCCATGGTGCTGTGTAGTTTCTTAAAAGATGTTTCAAATGTACAGTATCACATTCCTGTGGTTGCTATAGTAATAAAGCACTTGACTTTTACAACCTTGGACAGTGAAAAATGCTCATATAAACCATGAAGAATAAATACCAGAGTTTCAAGCTCATTTCTGAGGGGATTTTGGTTACTGATGTGTACTTTCTGTCCAATATTAACATGAAACTGAAGTAATATAATCAAAATAACCTCTTCATCTAGACAACAGAAGTTCTGCCAACCTAATTTGTGCAATATTAGCATAAATATATACCTGAATATGTGTATTTGTGAAATAGTGCCAATAACTGATTAATTGTACATTTTCCTTTACAATATACTCATCCCATTACTTTCTAATGTGCATCTTTATTAGTGATTTTACTGAAAAATGACCATGTGGCTATTTGTGTCCAAAGCGAGAACAGAATGCAATCCCTGCACTATAGAACTAGTATACTGAAGACTAAACACCCCACCCAGACTCATATAGGAGGGAGCAGAGTGTCCCTCACCTACAGAGAGGAGATCCACCTGGGATAGCATATTTTTCAAGAAATCCAAATATCAAAGGCAGAAAGAAAACAAAGGAGTGGGACACTGACAAAACAGAAGTGCAAACCCTAAATAACAAAACAACTTCTCTTCAGGGAAAATAAAAACCAATGTGGAAGTGATTCAGCATCTCTCACACATACCTTACAGAAACACGTGTAAACACAGAAAAAAGAAGTATAAATGCATCATACACCTAATGAAGAATAAAGAAAAGTGAGGGAAGAGGCAAGAAATGAGCTGTGAGTGTGCAGTGATATGGCTAAAAACGTAATACTTTTTTAATTGCTTATGCTTATGCCCAAGTAATGGGAATGTTGCTCATAGTAGCAGTCCTAGAAATTTAGCACATTTATAAAGTCCTGTCTTACTTTCCTAGTGTGTTTTTCTCTGGCATTTATTAATATATTATCTAAGTTGCTCTCTCTTGTAAATCTGACTTTTACGACACTCATGAAATGAAGGGGGGATGTACCACTTTACAAATACAATAAAGCGATGGAGTAGATACTCATTAATTGTAGGCAATTACTCTGAGGTGTGCACTCTATTTCCTACTTTCCCTGAAAGCAAAGAAGAAACAACAAACAACAAAAAGTGCCCAGCTTTTGTAATGGGGTTTCCCTTTTTTCTTTTTTTTTTTTTTAGCTTGTTCTTGCTTGTTCTTAAACCAAGACAACAAGAATTTTAGACTTATGGCACAGCAACTGTGCTAAAGGAGTAACTCACATCATTAGCAGTTGTTGTCCTTCGGAAGGCCCTGAGAGGTATCAAGACAAACTACTACTTAATCAGATGCACAGATACTTGTTAGGAGAACACTGAAACACAGAAAACCTGGATACAAATTAATGTTTTTAATGCGTTCTTTTTCACATCTCTTGTTTTCTGCATACTGCATTATGCTAAAGGGTGCTAACTTAATGCTGTGGAGAATGTATCACATCTTGACACTCATGGGTCTGTCGCAACGACTGCACTTTTTTCACCTCCCATCTGTGCTGTGGGGCTACATCGTCCTTCCACTTACTTCATGCTGGAATTGGCACTAGTTGGATACCTTGAATGGTCACTTTCACTTTTGTCTGCCAATATTGCTCAAGTTGGGCAGGTTTCTGCTGAACATAGTGCATTACGGCAGCTAAAGGTAGCATTATCAGTGACAAGGCAAGATACAAAATAATGTACCCTGTGCAGGAGGGGGAAAGAGCAGGCAGGTACTGAGGATTAAGGGATGTGACAAAGATGATCTCCATCTTTGTTTGCTCACCCTTGTAAAGAACTGCCACCTAAAACTTGTATCTGTCTACCTCTGCATTTTCCAGCCTCATTTCTTATCAGTTCCCTGCTATAATGTTGTGCCATTTGTGTGTGTCTCCACGCTCCCTCTGCCTCCCCGCAGCCCGTTCAGTAGCCCATTCCCCTTGCTCATCTGTCCCACACAGGTGTTGACTCAGCTCCCCATACTGCCCCTAGTTCAAGTCCTTGTCTCTGCTGCACTCCAGCCAGGTATTCTCCTGCTCCTGCACTTCCTGCACAACTGAGCTCAGGATAGACCCTGGTGCTCCCAGGATTTGCTTGCCTGGAACTCAGCTACCAGAAACTATGCTGCGAAAGGTTCTGTACCTCGGCTACCACACAGCACGCACAGCCATGTTTTCACAGCAATGTGTACAGGCTGGCCAGCATCCAGAACTGAGAAAAGACAACTCCATCAATCTTTAGATTAAGGTGCAGAACTCTTAATAGGTCTTGGAGCATATTCCAAGTGAAAAAATTGATAGCATAACTTCGTATATGTGGGTGAAGTTCCATGGGAGTAGCTATAAGCAGGCTCTCTCTATTTGCAAAAAACACAGTAAAGAAATAGCAGGCTTTTCAAAGAAAAGCTTGATACATATCTTTTTTAATTTGAAAGAGAAAACACTTTCTCCACCGGAATAAAAGCATTAAATACAAACACATTCCTCCAAATATCCAATCTGTAACACACATTCAGCCTGTAATGTGAGCAAAAGCTTGACAATGCTATATGCAACCAAAGGTAAATTCTTAATAAAAATGTCAGTCAACCTCCATAATGGAAAAGGCTACCAGCCCTACCTATAATTACTGTTGTATACATTACAGCTGCAGGGTTGTGAGTTTTCCTGCAAGCTTATGCAAGTTACAGCCTATTTCTTGCAAGTCTAAGGAAGTGGGTCTCAAAGAATTATCTGATAGGAGAAAATTCCACAGGAATTAGTTCAAGCAGCGCATCCACACAAATTCAAAAAACTAAACACCTGAACAACCATGATGTTTCAAGAAACTGTCAAATACAAAGAAGCCAAGATTAATACCATTTCTAATGAGGCAATATGATATCTGCACAGACAAACAGGGAGTTTTCATTATTACAGAATTCTGAAGGGCTTGAAATATAAGAATGTTAGGTAATGGCATTATTCCAAGTTGTAACTAATGCAGTCAATGAACTAAAAAGATTTCATTAATTATTCTGAAAACTGCAAAAGGTTATAGTGTAGGTATTCAAAAGGCTTGTTTTAATACTACAGAAATCCAGCTTAAAGCAATTTACATGGCATACTAAGACAGCAAGAACTTCATATTTAGACCTCCTTAAAATCAGACCTTCCTCCAGTTTTTTACCTGATCTTTGATATAATCTAAAAAACCAACCTAGGTATGCGAAAGATGACCTCTCTTTTCAATGTGTTGCTAATAAGACTTGTTCATCCTTATAGTTTGAGTTTACAGCAACTATAAGAATAATTATAGAAAGTACTTATAGTATTTTTAATAGCAATAAATAGACAGTTCCACTCACAGATCTCTGAAGCTTTGGATCACATGAGTAGATGTAAAGTAAGGCCAATACTGATTGATTCTGAAAATCTTTGCCACATTATTTTTACCTCTGGATTTTTTTTTTCTTTACAGCAGATCTTTACACCAGCATGGCATGAAGTCAACCTCTGCAATCAAGTGAACAACTGATCCTTTGGTTCACTGGACAGAAAAGAGACCATTTTGGATCTTGAGGTCCTTTCCAATCCTAACTATTCTATGATTCTATGGATCAAAATTTCCTGTTGGCTAAAATAAAATGCTACCCCTTGCTGCCAGGTGTTCAACTTTTCTCAGCTAAATGCAGATGAGAGAGACATTTCAAAACAGCAACAGAAATAAGAAATATACTTTTAAATACACTGTATTTTGCTTTGAAATTACTTCTTGGGTTGGACAAGTTTCACCTAAGATTACTTTTCAAATGACAGTTTATTTTCTAAACCATCCCCACTTCTGTCCATTTGATCATTTTAAGTCTTGGTTAAGCTGATCTGAAAATTAACACATTAAAATTAATTTTCTTTGGAGAGAATTTAAGTAGTAATTTCTTTTGCAGCTGTAAGTATTCCCCTGTAAGAAACGATAAATGTAATAAATGCAGTTCAAAACAGAAAAAGACGACAAGAAAATCTCCAAATATACCAAACTGCTGCTGCATCTTCTGCTACATTGATTACTTTAGTCCTGCATACCTCTAAACACATGCATGATGAATGAAGAAAGCTAATAAAGATCACCAGCAGTAGGGATTGGTTCTGAAAAGTAGGCAGCACTATATGGCTAAACTAGGTTCTTCTAGTAACTAAACAAAAGCTGTATCTATGAAACGCTTCATCGAAAGCATGAACTTGATCAAAAAATGTAATCTAAGCTAGTCCAGTATTTTTCCTGTGAAAGTAACAGACATACTCACATGTACTACACGCTATTAACAGAGAAAATACCATTGTGGCCAGGTTGAATTCCTACTGGGGTAAAAAAATAAAAAAAAAAAGAAAAAAGAATGAGATACTTTGAGCGTCGCTGTTTTTTTGGAAGTTTTTTTGATTTTATTTTTTAAAAGACAGCTTATAAGAAGTCTGATTTTGGTGACTGTGGGAAGATTGAACTACATCATGCAATCATTGCTCAGAAACCCAAGACTGTCTTTCCAACTAGCATACAGAAAAAAATCTCTTCCACTCCCTGCTTGCTTAAATCACAGTATGTGTGTTTCCACCAATCCCCCGCTCCTTAGATACTTTTAATGCATACACATACCTTCGTCCTCACCTTCCCTTTCATAAATCTTGTGCAAGACTCAGCAAGTACCCAAAGCCTCAGATAGCAATCTATAAACAACTTAGCCTCTAGATACTGAAAGGGCACTCAGTCGTTATCCTCCATCTGCCCAATAAATACCTCTCATGGCAAAGCTCAGCATCACCGAGGATCAGCAAGGAAAATTGCAGTCTGTATCTTGTTAGCAGCATTTATGCCTCAAAAGTTACTGGCAAACTTTCCTTTCCTAACTGGGGAAACCAGAGTGGCCTTGTCCACAGAACAATCTAAGCAATTCCTCAGGTTTTGTATTTGGATGATGCATCCCTCTTGGTTTAGCTACCAGTCAAGGAATGGTACATATACATGTTTCCGCATTTTGACTGAGCAGGTGGCAGCAACGTACCTTACAGCTTGAGTAAAGTCTGAAACCTTCCTAGATCAAAGATACACTTCCTAGCAACCATTCAACAGCTAACATAATGTATTTAATTTTTCCACTAATGAACTAAAAGCAGAATCCCATCTGCACATTTGACTGTGCTGGAAGAAATAGTCACAAAGAATACATGACACGAACACAGCTCCAGCTGATCAAAGATAAATTGTTTGCCCAGCCTAACTTGCTGGGACAAGAAGGTTCAGAGGGGTGGAAAACATCAGCAGAGAAAACAAGAGACCACTGAAAGAGAGCAGGTCTTCCAGCCTGAGAGCAAACTGCTGTTTGAGACTCGACTGACATCCTGGAGACTAAATGGGTTTGGACACTACCACAGCTTCAACAAGATATAGTGTGATGCAGAAGGAAAGCCCAGGCAAGGCAGGTCAGTGGTCCTGCCTGTCGATGGACACAAGCTGCATGGAGCTGCAGTGTCTCTCTACCACCCCTACCCCTCAGGCACTCCAGGAGCCTTCCAGTGCCCCTGCTGAGACTACCCGGCAACTGAAGATGAGATGGAGAATTGGTTCTGATTGGCTCAAATTCCTGCATGGCCTGCTGATTGGCTGCTGCCACGCTCGCAGCCTGCCCTTCGGGAAGGTTCTCCAGACACCAGGAAGAGTCTGTCAAGGGATGAGGGTTGGGGGGGCATGTGAAGTGACCAATGGAGGGCAATGTCGTCTGTGACCTGCTGATAGGCCTCATCTAAGGAGTGTGGACTCTGTGTTACACGGAAGGTACAGTCATGGGTTAAGGTTTCCTCAGCAAATAACTGTCCATTGCCTGACCTGTGGTGACTGACCATTATGTTTCCAGTTTTTTCAGCTGTTTTATTAATATTTACCACCATTTGAAAACCAGAGTAACTGCATTAAGGCTGTTACTCCTGAACATTTTTTCCCATATTTGAGTCATTTTCACTAATGCTGCTCCACTCTTTAAAGTATTTAATTGACCATTACAAAAAGCCTTACTTTAGCTGTAGGAAGTACAGCATACAAACAGTCTGAACTGTATGCATGCTTGTCAACTGCTATATTACTTTGTAGCTGAAGGAAATCTTTCAAAGCAAGCTACAAATTAGACAGTAGTAAATGGCTATTGCTGCCATAGGAAGGTGAACAGAAATCGTTCGGACCAAAACTCAAACCCAGACACTGTACTTCCTGTCTTTTAGATTTTCTAACATGTAAATTGACCTTTACAAAGAGGATTAACTACTAGAAGTGTACGGCTGAAGCCCAGCATTCAGCTCTGCTCTTTATTGACCACTAGAGCAGGTGTCCAGAATCCTAATGCAGGGTTCTGCAGTTGGCGTTTATATGATCTGCATACTAAGCAGAAGTCACCATTGTCTTCTAGTTTTAATTTATTGATGGCCTTAACAACGGCTATTTTGTTTCTAATTATACTGTAAATTGCTAGTACAAAATTAAACGGCACTTTGGACTCTAAATACGCACTTCCATGAAGTACATTTCTTTAAAAACTATTTTATCAGATAACTAGATTTATGCTCAGAACTTTCAGGCTTTCTCACAGAAAATTACCTTGTGGTATTTTTGTTACGTTAATGGCTTACGTGTATCATTATTTTCTCAGGAAAGCTTTTTAGTATGTACTAGGTAAGAGATGGTGGTGTAAGAAGGCGTTTTCAAAAGTTGCAATAATTACAGGCACATTTGTGTCATTGCAAGATGAAGTCTAAGGCATTTGAGAATCTCCTCTCTTAGCAGTTCTCGCAAAAACAGGCCCAAATATTCCAATAGATTCCAATAGATTAGAAAGCCTGTTATTTATCTAAAGTCACCATGCGGCTTCAGTTTGTAGTTTAAAGTATATCTCATCCAGGTGGCCATGGGAAAGAGCTGAGGGCTGACAGGGAACATGGAGTCCACCATCGCTGACTGCAGATCTGGATGTTACTCTGGTTCAGACTAGTCCATGTCTTCCAAGAAGTCATCTCTACTTCACATGTGAATTTAAACTAAATGGCTTGCCAAATGCTTTGTGACCTGTCTTGCTGAAAGACACTCTGAAGTAATAAGAGTTAGGTTCATTCCCTGGAGCTCAGAGCATTTTAAACATCTAGAAAGGTATGTCTCATATTAGCCCATTTTTGTGGATGAAAAACCCCTCAGGTTTAAAGATTATAAGTAACTTAGCCTGAGCGATACTAAGCACCCCTCCAAAGTTTAAAGCAGACATTCCATCTCTCATTTCTACCCTGTGTTCCCACCAGAAGACCATTTTTCAGTGAAAACTGAGGGTCATCATGTCCTACAGAAAATAACAGGGGTTAGCATATAACTCAGAAACTAGGTTTACTCTATGGAACGCAAGACTGCATGCCTACTCTTCCAGGGCCTGCCTTCATTTTTCTTCTTAAAAGTATGGAGGTTTTGCATTTCTCCCATGTTTACCAGATGTGCAGTTGCCCATGGTGAGAGTATCATTTCTAATGTTACAGAACTGCAAGGCCATGAAAATGTAGTGAGAACTACGGCAGCCATACAGTCAACTCTTGGTTATGTCTGGGTAGTCATTTGCTCTGTACTCCACCTTGCCAGGCAAGCTTGAGCCCTTCTGCTATCAGAATGGCAAAACAGTTGTTTTCCATCATGTGGAATATGGTCCTCATGTTGCCAGTCACATAATAGCTGGCAAAATGAATAACTGAGTAAAGTGCTTGGAATAAAAGAATGAACAAAATTAAAATCTAAACATAAAAATTAATTCCGAGGGGGGAAAAAAAGACTAAACCCAAATCTTATCTCAAACTCACATCATAAAAACAAAATCCTGGTTGCAAGTACCACTTGCAAAATTATAAATTCATTACAAAATACTTTAGAAAAATGTTTTAATGAAATTCTTTAAAGATTAAACCTGGGTTTAGATCTGTGAACATCTGATGGGGTTTAGTATATGATAAGCAGTAGATTTAAAATTCTCTAGGGAATATGTAAACTCAGATATACTCTGCCTCTTAATTCCCAGAACTGAAATCCTCCCCAAATGCATTGGAATCTCTGTAGTTTACTTGAACAAATGTACCCACTGCTGAAATGTAGACCTTCCTCCTCAGCCCCTTGCACTGTGAAGAGGCATGATTAGTTGTTTAATTCCATGCAGAGCTCAGTGCAGAGTGGGGAAAAAATGATAGGCTTACATCAACAGATAGTAACCAGGATGGGTTTGGGTTTTTTTTCAGTTTAACATTGGCAGAGGCACAAAGGTAATACTATATTCTTAAGAAAAGTCCTGTAAATATCTTCACTATTCATATGAGGGCAAGGTCTTGATTTCATATTTCTTTCAATTGGTACCAGCATCTAGTCTGCTGTAACATTTTTTGAGACAGTTTTTAAGATAATATCTAGCAAGAGAAACTACTACAAGCTGAGATGCTAATGTGGTAGCAACAGCAGGAACACCTTTTCCTAGCTATGACATACAGCTTTTGAACCTATTAGGATAATTTGTGAGACTCTGTTTAGATTAGAGACTGACATAGGATTTGGTTAGAGACTGACATAGGATTTGGTTAATCTGTGTAACACCTGCAGAGTTTTCTACAATGAGAAAGGGTTGAGCAGCTGCACAATGACGCTTTAAACTGCGTTATTGGAAAATCAGCGTCAGGCTTGAAAAAAGGTCATTAATCATTCTTGCTGCTACTCCACTTTCGAGGCAAGAAGAATTAAACAATCATTATTTCTAAACTGACAAATGTAATCAAAGTACTGAAACTTAAGTTTTCCAGATTCCTGGTTACTTGTCTTTAGAAGATTGATACTGTCATGTGATAGGTGTTTAGCTCTGCTTTGTGCACAGTCCTCCTCTTGTCAGTATCTAGAGCTGAACTGAGTTATAAACACCAACCTGTGATTCTTTCTCATATGTTTAAAGTGTGTTGTGTGTAAATAGAAATGAAGAAAGGAAAAAAAAGCCTGGAACAGGGATGCAGTGTTACAAGCTGCTAAGATTGAAAAATACATTTATTTTAAGGTAATATATCATCTCTGTACATCATGTATTAAGAATTGTACCCATTGTCAGGCTGTTCTACAAATCTGTGAAAGAAAGGTAAGATGATTACTCTGGCGGATACACATAGACATATTTGTATTTTAACAGTGTTCTCACATTGCCTGTTCTGTGTTTCTTGCCTTCACTCCAAAAACCTTTGAGGTAACTCAGATAGTATGTGTATTACTTGCTAATAATTCATGTGTCTAAGTTACGTTTAAAACACATCTGGTTTTATAATCTAGAATAATACACATTTATGTGGCACTTCCCATTGGAGGAGAAGTAAGTGCTTTTCAATGATTTGTGAGCTGAGGTGTGGAAGACTTATGAAATTTCCTTCATTAAAAGATAAGGCACAGAAAGGTTGAGATATTTATAATGAGACCCTGATGCTGAGTCTTTATCTCATTGATTTGTTTGAGTGGTAACTGTAGACAGCTGGTCCTTTTGAAAACCAATGAAACAGATCTTTTTAATTGTCTATAAAAATGGTTTTGAACTACATGGTATATCAAAAAATACTCAGTAGTTCTTTGAAATATTCAATATCAGAACATAACACTTCTGAATATTATTCCAGCCCCTGAATTCTCTACACTGCCTGTTTATTGCTCTCAGTGTTCAAATTTGCTCTGTGGTGGTCAGCAAAAGGGACAGTGCACAAGACCTACGCTTTAGTAGAAGTCAATTCTTTCCATTGAATTTGGCATTTTACTGCTGAACAGATTGAAGGGCCTTTTCATGGAAAGATATTTAGTTTAAGGAGTCAGACAAAAGAATAGAAAGTACGTTTTTCTGAATCCGTAAACAGACTTCTGAACTTCTCATTCTTACCAGTCATTTACTGAAGGATAATCTTTCACATCTCCTTTTTCAAGCCCAGCGATATAGCCAAGTCTATAACATGGTATATCCATAGCATATTTGAAAGTGGTATGAAATAGGTATAACAGGAAAGCATCTGGCTCCTATTTATGTTAGTGAGACCCATATACATGCCCCAAGTGATTTGCATGGTTGGGGTTGGTCCATATCTTAGAAAGAAATTAAAAGATTCGCATTGCATAACAGAATTTTTACAATGGAAAATTTACTGTCTAGTTTACCCAGCCAACACTGATAGATTTCAGTGGGAATCACATATCTGCTTACAGATGTGCAAAAGCGTTATATTTTAAAAGCAATGAAAATACTCAGTTTCTTTTATTTCATAAAATCACAGAATGGTTTGGGTTGGAAGGGACATTAAAGATCATCTAGTTCCCAGCTTCTTGCCATAGGTGGGCACACCTTCCACTAGACCATGTTACTCAAAGTCCCATTCAGCCTGGCCTTGAACACTTCCAGGGTTGGGGCATCCACAACTTCTGGATGCCCACAACAGGGCAACCTGTTCCAGTGTTGTTCCTTATCACTAGAACCATGAAATTCTGTAGGAGTGTCTTTTCTCAGAGGGAACATTTCAAGGAGATTAGTTCAAAAAGGTCCATTAAGGTCTGGGTTGCAACAACTACAGGGGCTAAAAGTGCCACTGGTATCCAGTCACTTCTGTATCTGGGTCATTCTTTGATTATTCTGTTTAAATGGCTACAACTGAAGCAAAACATCTTTATTTAACAAAAATACCTTTTTTTAATTTTAGTTAGAACACATATTCAAAATATTTTCTGTCATGACATCTAACTTCCGTTCATTATCAGTTCAGAGATTCCCAAAATATTTTATGTGTAATTCAGATAAATACAGTTTAGAAGGGAAGCAGAATTGAACTAAGTGCATGAGTTCTCTAGAGACATCTCTTTCAGTCCCTCCCATTCACTGCCCTATCCATACATCTAAATTTTTACTCAGTTTAGCACTGAAGTTAGCTTACCAGCACTGTAAGCATGCACTCCCTGGTACTTTTCACTTAAGTTGTAATTTTAAAAGGGGAATGACTTATTTGAATAATTCTTCCCTCTGTGTAAATACTATTTGGGATAGTTTATTTGCTAAGCTGAAACTTGTTTTTCCATTCACACAGCAAAAGCAGTCTTTGTGATATAAAATAAATGAAGCCACTTGTGCTAGAGGGCATAAAGAAATGCTGAGAAATAACCAATGCCAAGACCTTTCTCTTCCCTTTACTATGGTTTCTTCAGCTATAAAATGAATAAAATATACTGAGGGGCTTTGTGAAATATTTTCAAATTTACAGATGGGAAAGCACTACATGAGAACTAGCTATTGTTTTTATTATAATTGATTTAGTAGTATGGACTAAAATCTGCATTTTGGGAGGTTAGATTGAACACAGAAGTTTTGCTTATTTAGTCACTCTAAAGAGATACAGGTAAATATAAATATACTTTAATATGTCATCTCACATCATACACTGTCAAAGCAGCTATACAGTAAGTGAGGATTTGACAAACTGAGCTTACAGCAGAATTCTTTTATCAGGCAGAATCCTTTCTAACAGGAGACAGGATTCTGCCTAATAGAAGAATTTTGCTGTAAGCTCTGTTTGTCTAACAGGAGACAGCATTCTGGATGTGTGATGAAAGGCAACAGTCTTAAGAGACATGCCTGAAAATTTGAAACCTTAGGAAAATGTTTACAATAATCTGGATAATACATGCAATACACATAAATGTATACGTGTCCTGTGATGTCACTATTTGCCTAAGAATTGAAAACTAAGGCCCAATAGAAGTTTCCAGATTTCCACATATATGCTGCCTTCCCATAGATACAGCTTTAACTGTAGTTACAACATTCCAGGAAAACTCTTAATTTCTTTTTCCTTTGTTCAGATATCAAAGCTCTTTATTTAAGACAAACTACATTTCACTAGAATGATCTCTTTTCATCTCTGCTCTATAAAGTAAAATACTACATGCTGTAGCAGTGAAATGAGCAATACTGACCTTTACAGCAGAATATAAAACAAAACTGCAGTATTTCTTCATATAAATGGTAATTTATGAATGTTATTTAATTTTAAAATATTGCCATTCTTCAAGTTGTGAACACCTTCCGTAATACATATACCTAGGAATTTGGGGGGTTTTGCTTTGGTGTATTGCTTTTACATGTCTGGACGAAAGAAATGGAGTTATCACTAGCGTCATAAGAAATTTGCAGTACATTCTCTTGCATAATTCTTTCCACCAGGCTGGCACTAATCCATGGACAATGCAGATGAAAGTGTAGCCAGCAGTTTGGTGAATAAAACTGAAACCAACCCATAACTTTTAGTGGAGCTGGAAACAGTAAATTCTGTGAAGACTTGACTATGGCTTTTACAAGTTTTAAATAGTTGGCTACTGTGCAGGTATGCTGCCTCAGGATCACATCTGAAACCAAAATATAAATCACTCTACTGCAATTCAATCACCAAGTTTCCTCAGTTCCATCTCTTTAAAGATGTCAAAACCACTACCCTTGTCTTAAGCATTTTTTGTACCATTGCGTAAATTTGCTGAACATACTTTTTTTTCTGAATGCATATAAACTTGTCTCAGTTAAATGAGAAACTGTAAAAATTCCAGATTCATATTTAATTGCAGATTGGATTTGCAATTAGGTTTATTTCATGAGATGCTTTTGATCAACAGTTCAGATTAGAAGGAATTTTGGGATTAGAAGGAGTCAACAGATCAGAAGGATTTTTTTCAATTTGAGAAGGCAATAATGCTGACTATGTAGGCAAAGAACCTATAGCAAAAAACCACAATGCAATTCCAGCATCTCCTGCTAAGTATTATCTGTGAATTATACTAACTTCTTTTATTTGTTGTTGATTTTAATTGCTCAGTTATTAATAAAATTATGGATTTTAAACTGATTTTCAAGATGCTGCTAATACTTCTCTACTAGAATGATTTTTATTATTGTCTGGTACACAAACAGACATTGAATCAATTGTGGATATGTATCTATTCTACAGAAATGCTTTGGGCAAGCTTCAAGAATATTCTGGGACATAAACTGGGGAAAAGTTAAAGTGACATGAATATTCTCATTAACTGCCTTCTTTTTTTTCCCTTTTTTTTCAGAATTTTTCTGATAAGCAAAGCAGAAATATATTTCAGGTGCCCATCCAAGCAAATAGTATCATAGAACAGAGACACTTGGTTGGAATGGACTTCAAGGGCCACCTGGTCTAACCATTCCAGGCAAAAGCATGGTCTAGACAAGATGTCATGACACCTTGTCCAACTGAATCTTTAAAGTGTCCAAGGCTAGGGAATCCACCACTTCCCTGGGGAGATTACTCCAGTGGCTGATTGTTCTCATTGTGCAAAATTCTCCTCTTGTGTCTAATTGGAATCTCCTCAGGAGTAACTTGTGCTCATTACCCTTATCTTTTTCCATGTGATTTCTTATAAAAAGGGAGTCTGCATCCTCTTTGTAGCCACCATTTAAATACTGGATCAGGGTGGTAAGGTCTACCTGAGCTTTCTTTTCACAGTGCTGAATAAGCCCAGCTCTCTCAGCCTTTCCTCACACAATAGGCTGCCTAGTTCTTTGGTCATCTTTATGGCCTTTCTCTCAACATTCTCCGGCCTGTCCACATCTGTTTTGTATATTTGGGACTAAAACTGATCACAGTAATCCAGGTGTAGCCTCACAAGTGATGAGTAGAGTGGAATTATGACTTCTTTATGTCTGCTGGTGATGCTGTTGTTGGTGTAACCCATTATTCTGTTGGCTTTCTTTGTTGCAGCTGCATCACATTATTTACTCCTATTGATCTTCTTGTCCACCAGGACCTTGAGGTCTCTTTCCACAGAGCTTCTCCCTAGCTGATTAGATCCCAGCCTGTGCTTTACTCTTGGACTGTGTTTACCCAGGTGTAACACCTTATGCTTGTCCTTGCTGAACTTTACAAGATTCTTGTTAGCCCACTTTTCCAGCCTATCTAGGTCTTCCTGCAGGCTCTACCTTCTTTCCATTTGCCCACTCAGTTTGGTAATGCCAACAAACTTCAGCAGGGTACACTTGATCCCATGTTCCACATTACTTAGGAAGATATTGAATATCAAATAGTGTTGGGCCCAATACAGTTACCCCACTTGTGACAGGTCACCAGCTGGAAAAGGAGCTATTCACCACCACTACCCCATGAGTGCAGCTGGTCAGCACACTCCCCACTCAAGACTAATAGCAGTACTATGGAGACCTTCATGACAGACATCAAAACTATCTTCAATATATTATCTCCTGCATATTTTGTGGTATTTGCTTCATGCTAGGCTTCACAGAAATACAGTACTTCCCTGCCATCTAGCTTACTAGTGGACTGATAGCAAAAGATGGAAACAAACCTATACAGAACACAGCGACATACTCGTGGAAGCTGCTCTTTGGCAGACCTACACATTATATAAAAACACTGCAGAAATTTAACCTCTGAGGCTGGGTTGCCTGCGGATTCTAATCATGACTGAAAACTTACAAAAGATAGGCAGAATGAAATAGGAAAATGAGACAGGTATGTAACTTGTGTATGTGCTCTGAAGTGCAACAAATACCAACAGAAAGGTGGGGATGTCTTCCAGTAAACTTTGCTGCACTAACATTTTATAGTAAGTGAACAATAATAACAAGTGTTCGCAGTCTGTGTCTTCTACTGATAAAAAATCAGTAATGTACAGCTACTGGCCATTAGCTATTGAAGTAGTTGGGAGATTGCATTTTTATGTGTTAAATTAGGTGTAAGTACATCACACGTATGGGTTTTGGGCACATTCTGGTGGAAAAGTTTTTTCAGAACTTCGTATTTTTGTAGGAGGCCTTAAAACCATGGATATAAATGGATGCAAAAATGCACAAGCAAGGTATATAAGGAAATTGGTCTTTATTAGACTAACTAATAAAGTTAGAAAAATACAAGTTACTTTGGTTTTACTTATTTTGAAATTATTTTTATAGAACTATGACAGTTTCATGCTAGGAAATTATTTTCCCTTTGCAGTTTCTCTTTTAAGTGGCTGGGCTTTTTCTGAGATCTTGGTTTCAAATTAAATTTATTAAGGTTCCAAAATCTCTCAGATAGAAAAAGACATATGGGAGGTTTTGCTGATATTTGAAACTTCCAGATTTCTCTTCATAAAACCATTAGTATTAGCAAGTCAAAGCATGTGTCTCATTTATGTTCTGACTTTTTCAACTGTAATTTCATAACAGTATTCTGCGAATTTTCATGCCATATTAGCTTTGATTGATTTCTTCAGTAATTTTTTTATGTAAGGTTTTCATTTCCACAGCAGGAGGAAAACTGGGACAGAACCAATCTCCATATGTAGGACTAGCACTTCATATTAATATTCAGATTAGTGGAAAAGATAGGATCAGCTTCCCTTTTTTTCAAGGGGGTTTAATTCTGAGAGGGTAGCTCTTGTTCCTGGTATACTATAATGATTTGTTGTTCCTTTTAAAATACAATTCCATGCAGACATACTTGTCTGCATTTTGATGGTAAAGTGAGCACAGGAATCCAGAAAGAGGAATTAAGATGCCTGTTCAGACATCTCTTCTATTTCACAGGGCCTATCCAAACTGAGCAGTTACACAGCTGTCTTCCAACTGAGCAAGTCTGGATGCTGCGGGAGGATGCATTTTATGCCTGAAAGTTTTCAGGTGCAGCTGTGGTCCCTTGTAATTTATTTTTTTTTCAGACTCAGCTGAGCGCTGGTTGTTTCATACTGAAGGCAGTTATGCCGCATGATATGTTAAAACCAAAATGCAGATAAATTCTCAAGAAAATGCTAGACCTTTTTATTTGGTTTTCACACTGATAAAAATTGCAGTGGCTGGATGTGAACTTCAGAGTCCCAAGGAAGAGGAAAAATGGAAGAATCAATTCATGGAAGCAATATGATATTGTGTAACACAGTGAAAATGAAGAGAGAAATCATGAAGCAGGATATAATATCTAGTATTTTTCTCTGCACGGATACATTACAAATAGGCATGAATAGTAATTCCAGAAAAATGCAACAGCATAAAGTGTTATTTTTTTATACAAT
The DNA here is from genome assembly GCF_012275295.1 of Melopsittacus undulatus. Taxonomy (NCBI): domain Eukaryota; kingdom Metazoa; phylum Chordata; class Aves; order Psittaciformes; family Psittaculidae; genus Melopsittacus; species Melopsittacus undulatus. The sequence goes on from NC_047557.1 coordinate 13,177,868, forward strand.
GGCTGCAGTTTTGAATATACATTGCCACAAAATGAAGCCTATCACCTGTAACTGAATCCTGCTACTCCCAGTGCCCCAGGGAACCTCTGTTCATTTTTATATGCCACTTAAGAATGGGAAGTATTCATTTGTTTTAAAAATACACTTCCTGCACATTTTGGTAGTGAAAGGAACTGCCCACAGGGCTCTTCTACCACTTCCAACTTTTGGTCACATAATTAATTTGTTTACAACTACTATGGCAACGATGACTGCTATGGCAACTCTTGATAAACTGCCAGAAGAAAAGGGAAGGGAAGGAAGGTTAGAAGAAAACGCATTTTGCAATAAACTGCAGGAAGATAAAGCATTTTTATCTTCAGCTCATGTGCTGCAGGAACAGATTCTGTTCCCCTTTCTCACTCAGTGACTTAAGGCATAGAACTGATTATGGAGCAAAAAGCTAGCAGGAAGAATCAGGCTGTCTGAATTTTTTTCACAAGCTTAAATTTCCCACTTCTGTGGAGCTCTTTTCAACTCTCACTATATTGCTGACTGAAGAAACTTAATAAACCTTAGTTTAAAATCAGTCAGCATTACTTTTTTTACAAGTTACATGGATCGTGCAAGTACACACCAGAAAATTCTTCATGTATTTAATTTCATAAAACTCCTGTACAAGCACTCCAGTGAGCCAGACATGCATTTTGCAGAAGGAAGACTGAGATAGATAAAGGAAGAGTGAAGTATCAGACGCTTGGCTGAGTGCATACAGACTTGGATTGCAGTTGACAGCAAAAGCACAGTAGCACTTTATGCATGTTCCAAACCATGGCAAACATGGATTACATGCATCACCTAATAGTTCAGAAATGCCTTATGAGAAATGTCATGGTATCTTAAAGCTTAAGAAATAAGACATGGAACCCAAATCTGTTACAGCAGTACTTCATCACTACTGTGCTCAGACCCAGAAGGCTTTAAACGATATGTATACGTTATTTTTGTTCATAAAACAAACAGTTACCTGCATAAGTTATAAGTTTCAATTTAAAATTTAAGTTTCAAATTAAACTCCAGCTCAAAGGGTAGAAAAGATTATTCTTATTTAAAATATCAATAGTTCTTAGCAGGTTGTGTCTGTTGCTTGGACACCAAAAATTGAGATCCTTTGTGGGGCATGCTTATCATCTAGAATGACTCCTGTGCCTGTTGTGCTCTGTGGAACTCAGCTGGAGGTGTGGGGGGCACAAAGTCATGCAATCTCCACTAAGTCTTCTGTCTGTTCTTGTATATCTGCCTTGTTTGAGGAATAAGCACCGTTCTCAGCTTTTAGTACTAGGGAGCATCCCTAGGGTTAACTTACACGCATCCATGCCCAGACTCTCCTATCCTGACACCTTCTTTTGTAAAAGAAAGTCATTTAAGCAAAAAAAATCTCTCTCCTGAATCTCATCTTTTGGAGTTCTTTCTAACTGTTCTTCTGAGCTTACACATTGTGCCTCATTCAGAGCTAACTCATTTAGATTCTTTAGATGCTTTATGTTCCATCACTTTCTTAAATAAAAGCTTACTACTCACATACCTCCTAGAGGCATTAGCAGAATAACCACCACCACTAAACGCATACACTCTCACTCTGGCATTCTCAGAGGAAAGCTTGTGTCTTTTCAGCATAATGCCAGGTACTTTCCACTTTTTAGAAGCTCTCATAGAATAAGAGGACATGTTGTTAGATAATATTTGACATTTACCTCAGGAAGACTACACGTCAGAGGGCAAAACAATAACTTGAAGCTGGGAAAGCACCTGGGACAGCATAGACTCCAAGACAATGTAAGAGGCAGACAGAAAAGACAAGTCATTATTCTCCACCTTCTGCCTTTGAACAGCTGTTAAATCTATATAGTTTCCTATCAGTAACTATCAGTGGCAAATACAATGGCAAAACTTTGATCTTCATATCAAAAAGAGATCTTTTCAAGGGGTACTGGTATGAGAGGGAAAATCCAGCTCTCTATTCATAGGTTTTCAGAATGCTTAATTTACATACAACACAGGGGCAAGTTAATTATATAAGGTTCACTTTTTTTAATTTTTTTCAAAACATTGTGAATATAAGGTAATTTTTATATTAGTATCTTTGTAAAAAGGAGTCTAAACTCAGGATTTATTTAGAAGACTCCATATGCCTTTGTAATATGAGGTTAGCAAACAAACCAAACCAAAACCTAGTTGAGAAAGTAATAAGTAGGGAAATTCAGAGTATGTTGTAGGTTTTATATATGATATATAATTACTGTATTGTATCAAATGATGCCACATACCAGTATCAGTTAGCATTTTTCCAAACCATAGGTTTATTTCAAGAATTATTTTTTGAAAAATGTCTTTAAGTGGTGTCAGGTGTGATCTGGCGTAATAGAAATTACCTGAGCTTCCTTATAGACAAAAGTAATAACACAGAAATATTCCATTCCTTTTCTCCACTGCTGTTCCCCAGTAGAATGAGTAACTAGAGATTTGGCATACTTTCTGTAATCTTCCCTGACCTGTCGTCTAATCTCATTCATTAGGTGAGATAAAAATAATGTGTTTAGCATGAAGATGCTAAATGCTTCACTGCCTTAAAGTAAAAATCCAAGGCACTTATGCATTTGCTTGGAGAACCACATTCAGATTAAGGAGGTGATTTAGCAACTTGCAGTTTCGTTATTGATGCCACAAAGTTAATTCACAACCAGATCAGTCCCTAAAATTGACCAACTGTTTAGCTTGGCTAGAATTCATTCTGTCGAATAAGACTTTGGGCAGCAGCTTGAGCAAAGACTTAATGAAATCAAGAAACTGCACCTTAAGGATATCGTACAGTTATGTGCTTTTAAAAGCTGAATACTGCTAATGGGCAGGATAGCTCTCTCTTCTGTCCCTGTTCGCATATTTCTACTCCTTCTCTTACATTAGCAGTGGTGCTTTTTTGACACTTCAGTGGTCTGGGTCAGGAAGCTAAACTGACATTAAAGTTATGGGGAGGGGGAAAGCTGCATTCCAATTAGATCTCACCAGTATCTCCACCTCCATTTAGATATCTGGCAAAACAGTGAAAAGTGCGATAGGGCTCAGAAAGATGAGGTGAGGGCAGGAAATGCAGAGAGCAAAGTGAACACAGGCTGGACTAACTGCTAGAGCAGTTGGAACTGTTCAATGTAGATGTTGGATCTGCTGTTAACATCAAAGAGCATTTGAGTGCTGGCACACAGATCATTGTTTTCTCCTTACAACATAAAAGAGTGTAAATAGGGTCTGGTAGTTTTACCTTTCACACAGCAGTCGTGATTTGAGCATTTTCCTTGTCATTGGAAGATATAGATTGTATTAAGTCTGCCTAGTGATTGCATGTTTTTTTAATTTTTATTTTGGACTTACATCACACATAAAAGACAAATGTGAAACAAGAGCACATGGAAAGTTTATTTTTGAGTATTTTGGTCTTTATAGAGTCAATAAAGATACCTGAGTAAAGCATCCTACTATTCATCAGAAGGTAAATGAGGTATCTACAGTGTCATGTGGGAACTAGAAAAGAGAATTTTTAATGTATATGCAGTTAATTCTGTAAAGATCAAAGCTCCCTTTATAAAATGAATTGACTTTGCACTGTGCTATGACCTTCCTGTCCTGTTCTTTGGGCTTTTTCTTTTGTTTCAATATAGAAATCCCTGGATAGTGAGTACAAAATAACACCACCTTTTTGTTTTCCACTTTCCTTTGGGTTTGCAACTTAATATGCAACACTAGTTAGCCTTAAAAATGTTTCTCCAGGTTTAAAGGCATTCAGCCCATTGCCGACTTACTGTTAGGAGTCTTCATAGACATCCAAGTACTAATAAATGCAAAATAACCCGTTTTTCATGTTGCCAGAAGAAAACTTCAGACACAAGAAAAAAAAGGAAAGTAAATATTTGTTCAAGACTCTTTGAGAACATGGGTTCTAGTAATTGAGTTCTAATAATAGTATTTCCTGCATTTTCACACACGTCCCTCAACTGAAAAAATTTATGTGTGAATAAAATTACAGTGTGTAGCCATTGCTAATCATATTATGCAGATACCAGAGTCACAGCTTCTATGATTTCTTATTTTACCTCTTCAGAAGAAGAAGCAGAATAGGAGTACATTTCAAATATTAATTAAAAGTAAGCCTTGTTTTCTTTTTTTTATCCCTCATGATTCTAAGCATGGTTGCAGGAAAAGAATTGCAGCCTTAACAATGTACTACAAACCTTCATGCACAAATGGCTGAAAAGGACCCAGCCACCTAACATGCAGAAAGAAGTTACCAATCAACCAAAGAAGTTGATAGCATTTAATAGTTATGACCTGACAGATATGTCTAACATGAAGAACAGAGCAAAGAACTAGAATGTTCATAGTAGATTTAAAAACTGACATCTAAGACTTTGAGAACCACAGGGACATGACATCTGAATAAAAAGGAAATATGCACAAATAACAAAACACTATAATCTAATGAAGAACCCCGAAGCAAGGGGTAAAGTCTTTGTGAATATTAAACACTGAATGAATGTTTTCCCAAATCTTCAAAATGGTGAGGAAACAGAAACCCAAAACTCTATATGTATATTGGACATACTAGACAGTTTCCTTAGCCTTTCACAAGACAGCTGCAAAATAGCAATGTCCTCTAATGCTAATTCATTGTTAGAATATAATAATGGCTGTTCTGGGTCAGACTGAAGATCCCTCTAGCACAATATTTTGTTTCCAGTAGTAGCCAAAAAGAGGATCCTTAGGGAAGCATGTAAGTACAGAACATAGAAGAATAGAGCCTGCACAACAGTGAGTTCCCACATACTCACTCTCTACTGCTGCCTTATAGTTGGTCCAAGTATGTCTTAGAGGGTTATACTAAAACCAGAACACACTAAAGCTGCAACATGAACAGGGTTTGTTTTTTAAGGGTATTTTCAGGGTTTTCAAAACTGCATGGCAAATATTAACAGTGAAACGTAGAAGTCTTGAGCAGATGTCATACAGAGAATCTATGCTTAAGTTATGAGACTATTAACCAAAAAAGCCCTTCCATTCCCTTGGTCATTCAGACCAAGAAATTACCAACACATTTCCCCCCAAAAGGAACACTCAGCCCATGTTCTAGGAAGAGCCAGATGAAAATGGTAATTCCCCTTCAGCTTTTCAAGTCCTAGGGTTAGTCACAGACCTGCCTTAGAGGGAGGGAATCTTACATGGGTGCTTGGCCAAAGTTGTTTACAGCTTGAAACTGAACAGCCAACCTGCTGAATATGAATCTTATTTAACAACAACTAACTCCACAGTTTCCTATAACTCAGGAAAAGATGGGAAATTACAGATTTCATACATGCACAGAACTTCTTAGTCTGTGGACAGCTTGCAGTAGTAGTCCATAGCAAAATCTGTAGGAGGAGAGTAGCCACCACACCCCTTATTCCAGGATCTGCAAAACTCTTTTGTAAATCACCAGCAGAAAAGACGTAAGTAGACTGAATCCAGTTTCCTGCATGGTTGGCAGACCCACTAATGACTGATGTTATCTAACTCCACTCACTTCAGCAAAACATACATAAAATCAGTAGCTGAGGACAGTTTTGGTAACTGTTACTCTCTTCAGCTGGTTATGGTCTTTATCTGCAGTATGTTGCTCCCAAAGGAACATCCTGTCTTTGTCATCCTGTTGAGGGAAATGCCCTCAACACAATAATGCTATGCGAAGCCAACAGTGTGCCAACAGAACGACAGATCTGTATGATTTAAAGCATTGCTGCTTGGAGCCTTCTCCAACCAGATTTTGAGTATCTTTACTGAGAGAGAGTTCACAAGCTCTCTTGTCCCCTGTTCCAAAGTCTATCACCTTTATGGTAATAAAAAATACTCATATGAAGTCAGAATTTCCCTTGATCCGACTTGTGTCTGTTGTCCACTTGTCCTTCCACTGTGTACCTCTGAGAAAAGACCCACTTCACAGCTTCCTGCTGGACTCACTCCAGCATGTGTCTTTCTTGTAGAGGAGTACTTTCTTATACTTGATGCAGTAGTCTGACTGAGGTGTCACTAGTGCCAAGTAGAGGAGCAAAACAAATTCCCTTGAGCACCTACCTACACTCTAAGTCTTCTTATTAATGTGCTTGGCCTTCTGCAAGGACACACTAACATAACTGTGAAAATAGGTTATTCTTAACAGAGGCGGGTACTTATGTGCTGACCCTAAGTTACAAGGCCAGTAAAAAAAAGGTTCCCTTCTCATTGTACACTTAAATGTATCATCAGGACTTTCTTATTCAAATGTAAAACAAAATAATTATGCATCTCTTAAGCATTACTGTCCAGCATAGGACACATTCTCCTTTCAAGATGGCAACTTACTCCTTAGCCCCTAAGAGAAAAATAGTACAAACGTTATTTGATCCCAAATACTAAAGAATGCAGTAGAAAGAAACAGTTCAAGGGGAGAGGTGTAATGAGAACCAGCAGGGAGGACTAATAGCATGGGAAGAGAGGAAGAGGGACTAATGAAATGGCAAAATGCGAAAAGACAGGGGAAAGGGCAAGAGATTATTGTAGAGGTGAAAGGTAGGGAAGAAATAGTCCTTAGTCTTCATAACCATCTGGAAAGTCTGGCAATACCAGCAAAGGCCACTGCTCAAAACCTACTGCAAAAACAGACCCTGCTGACCTCCTCTTTCAAATCCTTTTATAGTTCTAAACACTATAAAATCTATCCTAGTGTTTCAAATAAACTCAGTGACTGCTTGCAGTGCGTGAATCCTTGATCAGTCTTTTGGCTCTGCATAATCAACTTTCCGCAGTACACTGAGACTCTGGCATTGCTTCTCAGTGGCCAGTGCCAACAGTAACCTGAGTTTCAACCATTTTATATTTGGTAAGATTAAGAATTTGCATCTAAATCCAGTCACTTGTTTGGCCAGAAAGGGACAGTTTATGCTTCAATTTTATTTATCAAAACCAATAACTCTAGCAGTTTTCCTGAAACCAGTTAATTTTCTGTTAATTTCCCTTTTCAGCTTCAAAACTCTGCTTTCAAATTACCCCCCTTTTTTTTTTAGCCATTTGCCCCAACAGGATCAAACAGGGCATTTTTGTGTAATGAAGTCCTTTCTCCATGACCACAGCTTTCACTGTGGACAGCAAGAACGTTGCAAATCAGGCTTTATTTATTTATTGTATTTGTTATATAACACCCATCCCCATGTATCTGGCTGCCCTACAAAAGTTAAAGACAAGAATAAATAAGGCTATACCCAGTGGCCAGAGAGAAGCAGCTGTTCTGCCAAGAGAAGAGCCAAGAAAAAACAACTCAAAGAGAGAAGAGCCAAGAAAAAACAACACAAAGAAAAAGAACTGTTGAGAAAATCAAGATAAAATGATCAAAGATGCACTGTCTAGAAGGGTCAGCAGAGTTTATTATCCAGGCTTTTGCATGCCCTTTCTGCTTGACAAGGATTTTATGGTCAGCCCTGAAGGCTAATGCAGGTGGAGATGCTGTGCAAACCTATCAGTGGAACAAAAAAAATGCTGTGCAGCTGTCCAGAATTCATGGCGGTGTGAAAAAAAATTGAAAGAATCATTACAGTCAACTGTAACTTCTTAATAAAGTTGAGGAAAGTTTATGCTCATTTGTCAGAGCCACTGCAATAAACAGTCATGTTAAAGTTACTGTGATTGCATAGCAAGAATCAAACAAAAGGAAATAATCTTTGCTACTAAGTAAATATTACAAGTAATGTAGAAATTAATTAATTTTGAACCCCAAGAGTAGAGCCATATGGTGTTAAATTCTTAGACAGTTCTGATGCCAGCCAGATCCTCCCAGCTTTTTAGTCAGTGTGACTGTATAAAGATGTAGAACCCTGCCTGGAAGATGCACAGTTTACATCTGAGCTGAATTACGTCATTCATACTACTGGGCAGGCAATGAGGCTGATCTGCTGTTTTGCTGCTTTTTCCTCATGTTCACTGCTGACCTGGCATTTTCCACTGGAGATCCATACTTGTACAGCAACAAAATGTGAGTATTTTAGTGCAAAGATTATGCATCTTTTCTGTTTGCAGCTCTGCCAGCTCAGCTACAACTCCTGTTTATTGCTGGCTACTCACTGGTGCACCCCTTCCAGTGTCTACCATACTTTCTGTCCTGCCAGCAGTGCTTCTCTGCAAGCACATCCTAAAACATTTCAATCCAACTGAGTCAAATGCACAGGATTCAGTGGGAATCTTGCATATTTGTCTAGTTACTAAATAAATCCTAATAGCTCAAAACAGCATGGATGCAGGCTAATTCATAGTAAATAAAATACACAAAGTCTTGACACCATATATAATAATACCTGTTCATTCTCTTCCCTTTTATCACCAAAATCCTAAGCACTATTAAAATTTGTTCTATCATAAATTTGTGGTTTGGAAAACCTTCTGAAAATTCCAATAAATAATTGGAAGTTACTTTATCTTCCACCAGATCCCTCCCTGAGGCCTCAAGCTCGTGGCAAATTTCCAGCTATAAAGATTTTGTAGCTGTTTCCCATTCCTGTATTCCTTTTAATGCTACTTCCTTCCCAATCTCCAGACTCTGGAAGAAAAGCCAAAGAAACAAAGTGCATTCCATTCAACTCTTGAGAGCAGGGCCAATTCCCCAGCAAATTGATTTGTGATGTGCAACCTACCTTTATTCTGTGTTTCAGACAGAAAACCCTTCAGGGCATAGTCTGACTCTTTTCTGTGCTTAAAGGACACAAAAGGCCCAACCCTTTTGGGAACCTAGATGCTATCTGGATTCTGAGAGATGCTTTGATCGCCCTCCATTATCAGACCATCCCAACAAAACAGCAGGTTTAGACTGCTGAGGCAGTTGCTATCAGACATTAAATACATACACAAATTAATATATATTTCTTCTTTTTAAAAGACTCCTTGTCGTTATTCTTCATGTATGTTGGCCTAAGAACAGCAAATCCACCCCTTCCAATCTCTGAATCTCTGCTCACAATTAAGCAGGACCCTGTAGCTGCATGTAGCCAAGTATGAGTTGGCCTGGCAGTCAGAAACCAAACCTCTCAATACACATATCCAAATACAGATTTTTGAAGATGTAACAGTTGCAGATGGACAATTGCTGATGCAGTCATGGTAGGAAATACATGGAACACAGATCCCTGTGAGCATTTTGACACCACTGTCCATATGGAGTTACGAAATCACCATGCAAATAGAAAGGGTGTTTCTAAAATGCTCATCACGCTAGGCCCAAAACGAACACATGCAAAGACTGAATTATCTCTTGTCCATGGAGAAAATATTACTTTTGATTGCAAGATTGAGGTTTTTGGCAGGGTACCAGTGAGCTCCCAGTGTGGCTGCCTGTATGACACAGAAGTGTATATGTCTAGAAGGGCAAGCATAAGATTCCCACTGTGCCAACATATCAACCTTTGTGAACACAAACATGTAATGAAAAATAAGAAGCGGCAAGACTATTATCATGCCAGCAGTACATGCTGTATTTATTATTCCAGTGCATATGCTCTGAATAAAAAGATCTTTGCAGGAGTCCCACTGCCATTCTCCTTCAAAATTAGGCATTTCTAAATCCACAACAGCTGATGAGAATACTTTTCAAATTGAAAAAGATCCTATGCTGAGAAATCTATCTTAAGAATGTCTATTCTTTTCCTGCAGTCTTTTCGGTTTATATTTTGTCTTTGTGGTGTATCTCATATCACTGTCAGTTATTGAAGTGTATCCAAAAGGTACTCTTGCAATGCAGTGTTTAAGGACAGCATCTCTCCAAGTCTCCTCAGGCACAAACTGGCTGTCATTGAGCAGGTCATGAAGAAGATGCATAATGTAGAAATAGAATTTCACATTAACCATCTGTGGCAAAAGAAATTTTAATAATTTGAATTGTTCCTCTTCACAGTTATAACTTAATTAGAGCTTTAATTTGAAACAGATCTGAGGAAAAGAAATAATTTTCTGAAGTTGTTTTGATTGTTTGATTTTTAAATTTTGATAGAAGATATCATAATTGTAGCAAAAAAAATTGATAACCATTTCAACCCAGTTTTACTCTTTTCAGTTAACTTAATTTGCATCTACGTTCTATATAAAACATCTTCACAGTAGTCCTGGGAAGGAATTCTTAGCACTTCTTGTAAGTTATGTGCAATGTCTTTTTTTTAATCTGAGTCTGCCCAGAGACTGTACATTTTTCTGAAAACAAAAGAGCAAATTGCTATACTTTGTTGGAATCACAACTCTCACATTCTTATGTACTTGGAGACTCTACTCTTTACTCTTCATTCACAAAGAATCCACAGGCACCACCGGAATGAGAGCTGTGCCAGGGGTAAGGCAGCTTCAAGATCAAAGTGCAGATTTATCAAGAAAACAATAAAGAATAGGAAAACAAAAACACTTTAACTATACAAAGTCATTGTACATTCAGAGCAAGAAGATTTCACTCATTACCACATTTGTGAACAAAAGGGAGAGGCAGGCATAAAGAGGAAAGACAGAATTCATTAATGAAATTGCAAAAATGTAGCTGAGATTTGTCCCTCAAGTTTCAGTGGATGTAATATGATCAGTAATGGATTAACATGCTGGAAGTGAGAGGTTTGGAAGCTTTTCTTAACCCAGAAGGATGTCTGATTTTAAAGTAGTGCTGTAGCTGTTTGGAAAAGTCTCCTCTAAAAGTTTCTGAGAGTACCTATGGGAAAAATATTGCCATATTAAACTTTTCTAATAACGTATTTGTTTTAAACTTGGTAGAATCTACAACAAAAAGATGCAGAAGTACCTACAAGGAGAAGGAGTTAATGATTTCTTCAAGCCAAGAATGTTCAAGACAAGAATTGTTCAAATATATTGCACAAAATGCTATACAGATGGCCCCAAAATACTGTAAAAAACATTTTCCAAATTATGCGATCAAGTCAGTTTATAACAACAGACAATAGTGCAATAAAGCTAGAGAAATGGTATATAAAAGTCATTCTAATGCCTTATTCTTTGAGCATCACTTTTAAGACTTTTCTGTCCCAAATCCATCATCCAGAACTTTTCTTTTTGCATATTTCCTGATCAGTTGTGCAGGTTGCACGGAACTCCTGTGATTCAAAAGTCAGTGTGTGTACTGACTTTCACATGTACGAGTGAGGGGATAAACCAGGGGATTATTTTACATATATTGCTGAAAAAAAAAAAAAACAAACCAAAAAAACGAGAAACCATTATTGGTAGGGGGGAGGCTGGTTTTGCTTGTCTGTTTAGGAAAGGCCAGGCTGGTTTTGACTATGTGGATCACAGGAAGAGAAGGATATTATTAAGATAGCAAAGTAGGCAGGATGTAGCCTACTCAGGTCTAGCTGTTACCATTAATTCTGAGTAAAACTGTCCTATTTTCTCTGTCCTGTGGTAGAACTAACATTCCTGTCCAGAGAGTGAATGACTTCAAATATCTTTACATAAGACGAGTGATTTTTAGATTAGCATATATAACTTGTTTAGATGTCTAGGCTTAGGTTTAGAATCACAATGTTTGCACTGGCTCTACGGCAGCATCCAGATTTCACTGAGTATTTCTGTCACTCAAGAGCTGTTTGACCTGTTGGTAACAGTAAAAGGGGGCAAGTAAAGGTGTAGAGCCCTCAGCATTTCGCCAGTTTCCAGAGCAGAAGCAGATTGTCGACAAGAAAGGTGTTAGCCAGGTACTATTTTATTTTCAAAAATGTGTAGAAGATCCTGCTTTGCTGAGTATTAAGCATATGAGCTAATAGTGGGTCATTCCCATGTTCAGAACATTATACATTTCTAGTGAGAACTGTTTTCTAAAGAAGCTCTGACCCTCAGCTGCCATATAGGACTGTGCTCAACATTTCTGTTTGTTTTCTCTCTTGCTCTTTGCCTCTGGCAAGCACACACAGCCTGTCAGTCCTGCAGCCTCATGTTTGTTAATGCGCCAGCCTGTTCCACGTAGCTTCTCATTGGCTCTTCCAACTCAGCTGTTACTTTGGGCTGCAGTTCCTGTTGGTTCATGAAGGAGAATCTGACTATTCCTTCTTTACTATTGTTTTTAAAAATAAAATCTATTGTATTAAAATTTTATATTATTCTCATAACAAACACTGACATCTTGTTTATGAAAAAAACCTCATCTGTTGGCATTTACAGACATTGTATTTGTGGCCCAAATTATAAAAACATGTACTACATAGGGATATTAAATAACACATGAATAGACTTATACATGTAATCAATTGTCTGCAGCTTTCTGAAAGACAAATGGAATTTTCATTACGCACAGCACCAAAGCTCATTTTGAAATAAAGTTCATCCAAAAGGCATTTCAAAAATTACATGAATGACATCTGAGAACTGTTAACACTAAGTCTTTGACATGAAAGCATTTAGAATTGTAGTCAAGGACTGATACACAAATAAACAATGAATAAACAATGGAAAAGCAGCATTCTGAGTGTTAGTAAACACAACATATGCATAAACATGCTTCTTTGCTTCCCTGGAAATATTTTAATATGTTTAACCCTATGCAGTTAATTTCATAAGATGGGTGAGGTCAGCAAAGACCACAGCTCTTCCAAAGGGTCATCTTCTCTCAGCTTTGCCTTCCTTTCTACTGCCAGCTGCACTCTCCTGTCTTTTGTTCTTGCCTGGCTATGATGCTTGCTGTGATTCGGTTCAAGTTACAAATCAATAAAGAGTTTTGAAAATAGGAAGGTTCCTAAATGATTTGTAGATGACTTTGTAGCCCAGGTTATATTCTAGTAATCTCATGTATGATTGTCAAAGATTTATTTAAGACCCATATACAACTATGCAACTACAACTACATATACATATACAACTGCAAGTTTTGCAGGCTCATAAAAGGCAAATACAGATGTCAGAAAAGTCTTCTCTTCTGTGGACTTTTCCTAGCAAGTAATGTGATCAACTGGCCACCTACAAAGTATTCATGAAGATAATGGTCTTTTCTAAAAAACCTTTCTTAATATCCAAAGCAATTGGTGGATACCTTAACATGTTGTCTCAGATGAAAGAATATCTTCTGAACAAGATAAAAATCAGCTACTAAACAGAAATTTCATAGGATCCTCCACAGTGACACCTTTTCAAAACATCTAGCTTTCAACACAGTCAAAGATACTGACTTACACCAATGCCAAACAAAATCATAAGCTTTTATCTGCAAAGGGTCTAAACAATATTGAAAGGTGTTGAACCCCCCCCCCCTCCCGGTTGAATATGTCTTGTGTCTTCTTGTTCAGAAACTTGTCAAAACAATGGTATATATAGATAACTTACTTTGAATTTGTAAGTAAGTTCTGTCTGCATAATCACTAAGTATGATTGTTCAAACAGAATTACACTTGTGTGGTTGATTCATACAACATTTTCCATGTAGAGAACAAAAGTTGCATCATATACAGAACATAATTGGCAATATTCCACAGTAAGTTGAGATTTCGCCTTACTATTTTATTTTAATCAGTTTATGCAGTAACTTTATACTAGTTTTCTTTTTTAGTAGAGACTCTAAAGTCACTATTTTATTATAGTAGTTACTCAAAAACTCTAAAAGTTATTGTTTTATTAAGCTGCTATAACCTGATACAGGCTTTAAGGTTCAAATCTGAAAAATCAAAGCTCCAAGAAACACACAGTTCACTATGATTTTAATAGTTTCACTTTCACAGTTCTATTTCACAAAATACCAACCAAAACAAAACCCATTTTCTCACATTGGGCTCCTTTTGTGGCAATAATATTTACTTATGAGACCTAAAACCTACTGAATGTTACACTATCTTCAAGAATGCTCTACTATGTCAAATGTTTCTGTCAGTTTTATGTATATACTTTATATATATACTTTACTATGGATAGCTGTAAAGGGTACATGTGGTTTTGCTAAAAGATTCCAATGTGCCATAAATGGTAATTTTATTTTTTTAAATTTAAAAATATCTTGGGGAAATAGTATTAGTATTGCTCACAGTGTCTGTAGCAAACAAAATTGTAAAAAATCATTAAAAACTAACTGAAAATTTATGTTCATGTTGCTATATTGTTGCTATATGATGTACCATAATATGCAATAACATTTATAGTCTGTTGCAAATAGTATTTTTAAAATGGCTTCTATTTTGCATATACATTACACCTATTCAAACTCTTCCTTGCAAACAAGTATTCCAAGGAAACCAAACAATTATAATATGCTCTAAAACCAGTTTTCTGTATAGAGCTGTTCTGCTGAATAAGAGGTGAATTGTGCAGTTTAAAAACAAAAAGGGAGAAAAAAAAGGAGACAGATTGGAATAGAAATAATTGTGCTGCTTGAAGATTGCTATGCATGCTGCATGCTGAAATCTCAGCACAAAGTGATATATGAGAATTCTGAAAATTCTGCTGCATTGTACTGTGTTAAAAGTACCAGAATGAAAAGAATAATTTTGAGATGCTGAGACTGGAAGAGGCTATTATCAGATACTGATGCCCTGTTCGGAGAACTGAGTATACCTCTTCTCCAGAGCTCTTATCTGAAACACTCAGAAAATGAATAGTACTGTAAGATGTTTTAATATTACCTAGAAGTCCGGAGCTGAAATTTCAATCTGGAAAGCAGTTTAGTAATAATTAAAAAACAAACAAACAAACACACAAACAAAAAACCCCCAACCCAACACATGAAGAAGCTAAAAGATCTCATGTACACACCTTCAAGCAGATTTCTTATTGTAATCTGCATAATCACAATGACAAAAGAAAGTAATTCAAAACTTAGAATATACCAATAACTTATAAAGAGAGATGTAAAAATTGGTAATTTTCAGTCCCAATGTGATTTCAGCCGAAAACAGTTCAGGTAATGGTTTGATACTGATAAAAAAAAAATTAAAAAGGGGACGAAGTTTATAGTTACCTTTCACAATTGCATGGATATTTGGGCTTTTATGAAGATTAGTTTACTGTCCAATATGTGGCGTGGGAAAAAGGCCTGTGATTGTCCTGTGTCAACCACAGCAGCCAACATTATAGTCTGGTAGGAAAAGGTTAATTCTGCAGGGAAAAAAGCCCAACTCAAAAAGCCCCTAAAGATAAGTGAAAACCTTACAAGGGAAAGAGCCATCAGCAGAGACCTTTCTCTTGAAGGATGAAAAGCGCTGGAATATTCTTTATGAATGCTATGTCTAAAAATGACCTTACACAAGGGGAGCATAGTATACCAAGTGGGGAAAAAGAAAGAATCATAGAATCATAAAATAGTTAGGATTGGAAAGGACCTTAAGATCATCTAGTTCCAACACCCCTGCCATGGGCAGGGACACCTCACACTAAACCATATCATCCAAGGCTAAAAAGAACCAAAAACCCAATGAAAGCAAAATCCTGATTACTTACTGGCAATAGGAAGCTGATACCTGATCGCCATCCCAGCGTACTGGAAAAAATGCTTTTCCAGAATTATCTAATGATTCCTGTTTAATAAATTCCCTGCTAATACGTTCATCTGATAACACTACATGCTTCATGACCCATATGCTATGCTGTCATTTTTGAGGCTTTGAGGGCCTTACACTAAGCATCTACATTTTTAATGTAATCTCAGGAAAGTTCTGTGATAGGCAAAAAGCTGCACTTCCTGGACCACTGTTCCCACGTCTTAGAGAAGAGTGAGTTATCTGTGGAAGATGGGACACATTGCTACAGATAGTTCCTGGAGTTTTTGGTAATGCAAATGAAATACATTAAGGGTTATGCTTCATATCTATTTAAAGTATAATTTTGTAGTGTGTTTCAAATGTGTAAAAACCAGCATCTATTAAAAATATTTACAGAATATTAAATATACACAACCTACATAACCATGCACTTCAGTGGAACTAATAGAAGTGAAATTAGTAACATTTTGTGCTTCTTTGCACTACATTTATAGAACCCTTAGGTATCAGAGGAAAGAAAGGAATGAAGCTGTTCACACATCACTAATAAAATGGAGGAAATTATTTTTTTTTTAAATCTGAGGCAAAATGTTTTCAATTTTAATGGTATTCACGTGGGTCCATCAAAGTAAAATATCATTCCTGCAGTTCAAACAAGATTTCAAATGTTGTAACTAAATTTTGTGTGCAAACAGGAATTCCAAGTTTCATTTGTTACTGAACCATTATAGACTTTAATAGCTTGTGATGATACAATATTCACATAATTTGTTTTAAGCTGTTTGAATACAACATGACAAAAGCGGCTGAATGCAATCATTTCATTCATCTCTCATTTTATTCTCCTACTTTGAATCACTGTATCACTGGAATTCTGTCTAATAACTTATCAGGAACCTGATCCAATAATTAAATGCTTTCATATTCCTGGGCTTAGAGGAAGTCAAGAATAGCAAATATTTTTCAAAAAGTATTCAGGTCTCAGAGAAAACACTGCTTTAAGGATACTTATTCCAGGATGACACATTCTTAGAGGTGATATGTTTATAATGTTTAGGCTAAAACAGAATTCCTGGGTAATTCTACAAAGAATGCGGTAGTGATTTTCCAGAATTAATGAATCATCAAGAATTTAGTGTCAAAGCACAGCTGACTGAGTTCCTATTCAGCACTTCTGAATCTCTGCTCATTGAGCTAAGCAATCAGTGGACAAACAGGCTTTTTGCCTCAGCAAAATGTGAGTCAGGAGACCTGGATTCCCATTGTCTTCTCTGGGAGTTCTGCCTGTGTATGGAGTGAGTGGGGACTTGTGGTGAATGGGAGCCATTCACAGCATAGCTAAGTAAAGCACCCATCACCATTTTGAAGTTAATACTAGGTGGTAGACATGACTGGAAGAAATACAGACATTTTTGGAGACATGTGAAAGACTTGTATAAAGCAGCACTTCAAATGTATTGTCTCTTATTTCCCCCTGTTTTGGCCTGAACTTTTTTTTTTTTTTGAAAGATAGCTGGCTCTTTTCTCCAACATTCCTGTGGTTTAACAGATTAATTAAAATAATTTCCTTTGCACGGAATTATAGGTGGAAGAGACATCCCTGTTTGGAGGGGATGAGCTGACATCCTTGCAGCTAAAAATGGCAACCTGTTCCACTGTCCATATCGCCTATCACTGTTTAGTTGAAGGAGAGATTTCTAACTACCAGTTTGCAGCATACTGCTATGTAAGTTCATACCCACTGATCTATACACTGACAGCTGTATATTTGTGGTACAAACTCCTCCATGAACACATCAGTATGAGTGAGACTTTCAGTCACATTTTCCAACCCAAGTGAGAGTTGGTATAAGCAGGCAAAAAAGGAGATAGAAAGAAGTAAAGAAAAAAGAACAAAATAGCAGGACAAGAGAGCCTATAGGAGAAAAAAAAAGAAAATGAGAGAAGAAAAAGGAGTATTACAGACTACACACAGATCATAAAGTAAGGGGTGGTTTGGAATAGGTGTTTTTAGAAACAAATAGGGCCAATGTCTAAGCTTCCCTCAAAACTCAATTCACTGATTCAAGTGAAAACAAGACCTGTCCTTAGTTGTTTTTCTCTCTGAGGAAGGTAGTGGTGAGCTAAGAATTGAAAAGGAATATAGACTTAATGAAAATAAAGGGAGAAGGAGAGCAGTGAACCAGCAGAAACCTGGGGAGCTGTAGCTCTACCAAGGAAAATAGGACAATGGGGGTAGAAGTTCAGAGGGAGTAGAAGGGATGGAATAAGTGACTGCATGAAAAACAAGCCTAGTGAATCAGTAAATGGATAGGATATCATACCGTGGCTGAAATACTTGATTTACATCTTTCTTTTAAAAATTTCTGGCCTGAATGAAAAGACTTCTGTTTATGGTCTTTCTACAGATGCATTTATAATATGCATCATTGTATAGCAAAAAAAAACTTAAAGAAAAAAACAGTCTCGAGTGCATTAATCCTTTGTGTTGCTACGGAAAAGACAGTTTTCAAATGTGGACTCAACACATTCTTGTTTCTTAATTTTGATTAATTTTTAATTGCAATTTTCTGCATTTGTTCTGTATAACAGTAATATTAATATCCTTTCAGAAACTGAGTGAAGAGCCTAGTCCTTCTGAACAGAACAACTTGAAGTAATATACGTATCACACCAGTGATACCACTTTTGAAACATACTTGTTCACCCTGCTACCTAATGCTTAATTTTTCTATAGATCTGATGACAGGCTTTTGATCAAGAAGAATTATGAGTAGCAAGTATTAAGGGACTGTTCCTCCTTTAAGTAAATCACAGATTACCAATGAGTTCTGAGGCCCCAGATCCCAGCAGAGAATGGAATTTCAGAAAGAAAAACAACAAAATAAGTGCTGACTGCCACACATCCTGAGTGTCTGGGTGCCAGGGATACTATGAAACAGATATTTTGAGATTTTCTGTGTTATATTGAAATGGGATCACCCAAAAGACCCTAATGACATTAAATCACCTCAGCATATGTGGACTAGAAAGACAGAAGCAAAGGAGACTTTCTTCCATTCTGTTTTCCAAACCTGATGCTGCTTTCTCCCTTGCTGAAAATTTGCATGTTTTCTCAGAGCCTGTTTCTTTCTCACAATAAACAATGCAAAGCCCTCCTGCCAAAAAAATGTCCAAATGCTAAACAGTTGCTATTATAGTCATTATTATAACAGCAACTTTGAGTTCTGTGCTTTTAAATTATAATTATTTTTACAAAAGATTTTTGTATCTTGATTGCAGTAATTATGATACCATAATAGTAAATGCACATTTAAAAAGTCACGTTAACTTACTGCTCCAAATAGATGAGTTTCCTTAAATGAACTTGATAGAGATTAGTGGTCTTCTTTGTATTTATTTTACTTGCTATGCTAAAACACACTAGGAGGCATTAAACAGCAGATAAACCATTGTTTCATTAGAAAAATGTCTATGGACAAAGATGTCAAATGAAACACAGTGTTTTATATTAAATGTATTTCACAGAGCTAATACCAGATTCTAATTCAGAAATGTATATTTCTCTTTAGTCTCATTTCTCACTAATTTGCCCTAGCTTTGTTAAAGAATCACAGAATAACAACGGTTTGGAAAGGGACCTCAAGAGTCATCTGGTCTAATGTTCCAGGCAGAAGCATGGTCTAGACAAGATGTCAGGACACCTTGTCCAATTGAATCTTTAAAGTGTCCAAGGCTAGGGAATCCACCACTTGCCTGGGGAGATTATTACAGTGGCTGATTGTTCTCATTGTGAAAAATTTTCCTTTTGTGTCTAATTGGAATCTCCCCAGGAGTAACTTGTATACATTACCCTTATCTTTTCTGGGTAAGTCCTTGTAAAAAGGGAGTCTCAATCTTCTTTGTAGTCAACCTTGAAGTACTGAAACATGCTGGTAAGGTCTCCCTGAACTTTCTTTTCCCAGTGCAGAACAAATCCAGTGTAATGGATAGGAACCTAGCTGAGAATTTATTCCCTCTCATGACTGAGAGACATAACAAAGTATGTTGTTTGCCACATTGTAGTCATAGAATCACAGAATCACAGAATAGTTATGGTTCAAAAGGACCTTAAGAACATCTAGTTCCAACCCCACTGCCATGGGCAGGGACACCTCACACTAAACCATGTCATCCAAGGCTCTGCCCAATCTGGCCTTGAGCACCACCAGGGATGGAGCATTCACAGCTTCCCTGGGCAACCCAATCCAGTGCCTCACCACCCTTACAGTATAGAATTTGTTCCTTATATCCAATCAAAGCTTCCCCTGTTTAAGTTTTAACCCTCTACCCCTTGTCTTACCACTACAGTTCCTAACGAAGAGTCCATCCCCAGCAACCCTGTAGGCCCCCTTCAGATACTAGAAGGCTGCTATGAGGTCTCCACGCAGCCTTCTCTTCTCCAGGCTGAACAGCCCCAACTTTCTCAGCCTGTCTTCATACAGGAGGTGCTCCAGTCCTCCAGTCGTCCTTGTGGCCCTCCTCTGGACTTGTTCTAACAGTTCCATGTCCTTTTTATGTTGAGGACACCAGAACTGCACACAATACTCCAAGTGGGGTCTCACAGTGAAGTATTTCTTCTTAATCTCTGTTCCTTCTATCCAGTAATAATTTAATGTACTGCTAACTTTCTTCAATACTTTACTTATATACCTGTATCTCTGATTTGCCTTATTGCACTTATTCACTATATAGAGATAATTGCCTAGTTCACATTAGTGTGCTTGCTTTAGTGTGCTTATTTGCTTTAGTGTGTTTGTTTATTAAACTCTGCATATTATACAGCTAGTGTGTGTTCACTTTGAGGTGTAGCCTGTTTGTCAGTAGAACACCCATGTGTCTCAACCTTTCCTTACACCACAGGCTGCCCAGTCCTTTAGTCATCTTTGTGGTCCTTCTCTGGACCCCTGCAGTCTGTCCACATCTGTTTCGAGACCAGGACTGAACACAGTATTCATGTGTGGCCTCACAGTTGCTGAGTATAGTAGAATGATAACTTCTTTATCTCTGCTGGTGATGCCCTTGTTGAGGTACCCAGCATCCTGTTGGTTTTCTTTGCTGCAGCATACTGTTCACAGTGTTTAAGTGAGGTCATGTAAAGAAAATAGAGCAGTGAAAAAGGAATCTAAGACCTATTGTACAGTCTAATACATGTACTAATGATAAGCCTATACCCTGTGTAAAGAGCATCTAATATAAATGGCACAAGATCTAAGAAATGGACTTTTTCAACAACCAGTCTGGTAGGGAATAAAGACAGAAAATAGTTCAGCCAGAGGGACATCCACCAACGGTGCTATTATTCCAATATGGGACCTGTGTGGGATCACTGATCTGTTGCTACCGTGACCAGCAGGGATTCGAGGTCACCATTTAGAGTACCCGTGGCAGTTAGTACTCCCAGCCAGATTTCCCAAGGGGACTGTTAGTAGCTCTTGATTCACAAGCTACTGAAGTTTATAGCTATTCAAAAAGAGGTTGTTTTTTAAAAAAAAAAAAAAAGAAATCAGGAAGAGGAAACAGAGAGGGACATGAGAGAAAGGGGGTAGCAAGTTTCTGGCTCCAACACCACTCTGTTTTGTAATTTGCCACAATGCTGTATTAAATTTTACAATGAATCTGTCTATCCCTCGACGCCCATTTAAGTGGTTGTCACTAGCTGTGAGAAAGGCAGTGAAGCCATACTATACAGTGTTTTGGATCTGAAACGCTATCAGCTATTGATGTAGTTTTCTTACAATGACACAATCCCATCCTATCTCCCGTCCTTCCAAGATAACCTTGCCTATTCTTTGGTGAGAACTGCGCCATTGTACATGCAGACATTCATAGTTGTGATAAGACAGTAGGGAAAAGTTCATGAGCCTCATCTTCTGCTGGTATAACTTCATTTCCCTTCCCCCTTCTCCCAAGAGTGAGTGGATGATCTGTCTCCCTGTGTTGAAAGGAAACAAGGTTCTCTATTCAGCTGCATTCAAACATACAGTATGTGTTAAGGCCCAGACAGCCCATGATGCTGAGTGGAGATACTAAAGGTTCATGTTTCTCTGCTGGGAGTTTTCACAGAGCAGAAAAGTAATGCCACTTTTTTGTTGTGCAACTTCCGACTGACAAGTGGCAGAGCATAAAATCACAGTTATTCTCATGGTGCAAGGCCTCAAAATGTAGGGAAAAAAATTACCAGGAGGATTTATTGGCTGGCTTGAATGAGCAATGTTAATACTGTAATGGGACACTAAATAGAAATGCTGAAATGGGTCACTGAAAATCTGAGTCCTGCTGATTACATTGGCCATTACAACTAATCATTTTGCTTAATCTCAGGCAAAACACTTTGCTTTTGAAATGTTCTTTTGATTGAATATAGCATTTTAAAATAATAATTCAATCTTTATCATCAACAGAAATTTTACAACATAATTTCTATTGATAACTGAGCTTGTCCAGTGATCTTCATTGTATCAAAGATAAACTCAAGTTCAGCATAACTTGTAAAGGAAGTTTCCTACTAAAAGTGACCAACAGCAACATGCTTTGATTCACATCATAGAGGGCTGTTAGGAGGTGTGAACTGCACCCGTTTAGGAGAAACAAAACCAGATCATACAGTCCAAGAACAAATGGCTGTTCGGGTCACCAAACAAGGTTAGGATTAATTCAGAGTAACACTTCTGCAGTGCCTACATTGCAAACGTTACATCCTCGATACCAGCCATGGATCTACATATGTTTTCCTGTAGCTCTTCATATTTGCTAACAGAACAGTCTGTATCTTCTATGATGTGTGTAGAGAATATCAAGTATATAGATTACAGCACACAATCTGTTCCCACTATCTTCAATACAGTAATTACTGAAGTAAATTCCCAATTACTTCAATAAATAATGTGGTAACTGTAATTGAATCAGATTTTAATAAAAAAAAAACAAAGTGTAGTTTTTACTTTTGGCTGACCATAACAGAAGTATTTGTCAAATACCACTCTGATAAACAGATTTGAAAAGAAACAAGTACTAACCCTCAATATCTCATACTCATTTTAGCATGTTCAAAAAAGCAAGAGCTAACCAAGTACCTCAGGAGAAAAAAACATGCCATGGTCCTGTGGAAATATTGAGAAGCCTAAGGCTGTGTCTTAGCTCTGCCAACTATTTGTTAACTTGTATGGATTAAATTTGACCCCTTAGAGACTCAGTTTCTTCATTGCTACAACAGGGTATGATGGTAATTAACAGCTGTAAAATGACTTTGAGCTTGCAAGGAGCTTGAAAAATATTCTTATTTTGTCCAGCTTAATTGAAGACTGGGGACGCACTGACATACCATTTACCACACAGTATTTCACAAGAATTTTTGTTCCAATTTTGACATTTTGGTTTCAGTAATACTTTGCTGAGCTTATACCTAAGCCTCCAAAACTTCAAAGATTCAGCCAGTATTACTTTATACTTCTGGTTTATTAATGTGAAGACTTTGAATGTTAGAAAGTTTGAGTTTTGTTACTATATGGGAAATGAAATGGTTGTGCATTTTGTTGCTTCATTTCCACTTCTTGCATTTTCTACAACTGACTTCCCTGGGTTTTTGTTTGGTATCTCTGGTCAGCTGAAAATTACAAGACTTCATGTTTGAACAGCAGTTTCCAATCTAATACTTTTACTTATTTTACAGAGACATTCTGATAATTTGCTGACACACAGAGTACATTCACTGGCTGATTTTTTTAGCCACAACCGAGCAAGGGTTGAGTTCACCACCATGTGAATCCACACTCCCTGGTGAAGATGAGGTTCAAGTTAAAGCCAGTCCTTATCCTATGCTTGCATTCCCTGTTTTGCATGCCAGCTGGTACATTGTCAGAGAAGGGCTAAAACTGAAACCCAAAGCACAGGGTATAATGCTGAGCTAACAGGGCAATGCAGACAGGCTCATCAAGGCCTTAGTTCATTCCTTGTCAATTTTTATGAAAAAAAAGCCCCACCGCCAAAAACCAGAAACCAAACCAACAACCCAACCCCAAACCAAGCTAAAATACAAAACCAAAACCAAACAAACATGAAGCATCTAGAAATTATTTTGCCAATGCAAAATTGGTGGTATATACCAATGCTTTTGTGTATTCTCAGTGTTGACTGATTCAATTTAAAGTCTGCAATGTTTCTAGTAACTTCCATGGCTTAAGTTGCTCTTCCTAGAAACTAATACCACTACTGAAAATTACAGACAGAAACACTTAATTAGTAACATTTTAATTTTTTCCCAGTGCTAGTATTAAGTACTGTATACTAAATCTGTTTAATCTATTGTATATGTAAAAGAAACTGCCAATTCATTGTGATTTCATATGTTGCATTGTGGCATTGTACTGTGAATTGTGACTCATTTATTACTGTCCAGAGATATCTAAAATACATGTTTATTATAACATAAAGAATAATACTCTTTATATAGTTGCCTTATTTCATCATCAAAGTTTAAATCAATAAAAGAAGTAGATTTCAGGAAATGAAGTGGAGGAGAAAAAAGACAGAAAGAAAATTTTTAGCAAAAATGTGTTGCCAAAAAACTCTTAATATTTGTTTTTCTAAGCACTTTGAGGTATATGTTGCTCACTAAGAGCTAATAAAAGTATCATTGATGAAATATAGCTAAGCTATTTGGCTGCTTATTGTCTATTTTCATTTTCTCTCACCAAATAGCTAATTCCTTCACAGGATTATTCTAATTTCTTGTAAATTCCATTACTAATGATGGCATTAAATGAAGCCATACTTCTAGATCACCTCATTTGAGACTGACTTCTGTCCCATTAAGGCAACTGGAACATTATTATTCATATGAACAGAGGGAAAATAAAACCCTTATCTGTGAGGTTTCACAGAAAGCATGCCTTACTCCAAAAAGAAAGATCAAACAAGCAGATCACTAAAGGCCAAAGGTCAGTTAGGAGGTCAGGTCCCATCTCCAGGCAAAACTGTGAAAGTATTTTAGAACTCCACCAAAAAAAAAATGAGAATGAGATTGAGGTGCTGCCAGGTGCAAGAAAATGCATGTGTTTCTGTCCTTGCAACACAAACTGTCAACATGTCTGCATGCCTTTTAAAGTCAATTAATAAGTAAATTTACATGAATACTCTCTTTCTTAAGTTAGATACCTAAGATCAAGGTTCCGCAGTATACAGTTCAATCTCAAACCTACATTAATCCTGAGTAAGTTTGCATTATTACTTCTCTCTACATTGCACATTTTTATCTGAAGCACATTTGAATTAGAAAACACTTCAGCGAAACTATTACTATAACTGTGTGGAAATAACACTACTCTTATTTCATGGCTAGCTGTATTTTATGTGTCTGACACATAAGATTATTTCTGTACATTTAAAATCACTTTCCAGAGAGAAAAACCCCAACATTAAAAGCCAATATAATATATAAACAAACTTCTTAAATTGAATTTTTAGTGTAAGATTAAATAGATTTCCATTTACAGTATTTGTTCATGTTTTAAGTAAATACAATTAAAAATCTCATGAAAGATGCACTGAAATATAATTGTGGAATATATTAACCTGACTTTACCAACATTTAAAACTGAAATGTTTTTCTAAGAAATGAAAGAAGGCCTTTTGGAATTCCCTTGCCTCTCCTCTGCAAATATCTCTTCAATAGTACATACTTTTAAATGCTAAGAAAACTGAAGGACACTTATTTCTTGAAAGTGAATGTTTTATGCTTTCCCCTTTATCATTCATTCCTTGCTATTGAAGCACGCTGAATGGGGCTTAGTACCAGTGAGTTTACATTGCTAAACAAGAGGCAAGTCTCATCATGTGGTCTGAATATCTACAAGAAACATACAAAGAATAATAGCTGATTTTCTCTATTCTTGATAATGCTCCAGTTGCTTCTGAAAGATATGTCTGGTTCCCCACCCTGAGGAGATCGTGAATAACTGTCCTTAAGAATTAGAAAATGGGTGATAGCCTTATACCCTGTCTCCTGGCAGAACAAACTAGCATGCTCAGATATTTTACCATATATTTTAAAAACTCAGGAATGGTGTTATATAATTATGTTCAGGCTTTTCAGATTGCCAGTCTGGAATGCCTAATGAAGAAGTGTTCCTGCTCCAGCCTCCGCTGCTCTGTGTGTGTGTGTGTGTGTGTGTGATCCTTCAATTCTTCCTGCATTCTGATTTTGCATTTCTAATGAAGCTGAACTGACAAAGCGTGAAAGTGGTCTAAAAGGAAAAACAAAGAAAGTGACCCTGCTTTCACTGTGCCAAGACCAATCAATATTCCAGCAGCTCCGCTTTGCCCTCTCTTCTGATGTGTTTTTATTTTTTTTCAGAGTTAGGCTCACAGTCTCCTCCCCTTTCCTTAAGTTACAGTGATAGTAAGTTGCTGTATTCCAGAGCACATGCAGATTGTCAGTTTGCTCTGCCTCCAGCTCGCTCAGCTCTGCAGCTCTGTTGTATTTGCTGGGAAACCCTCACTTTATCTGCCACCACCGTGTTCTTAGGGTACTGAAGATCTGAAAAGGTGAGCCGATTTTTTCATTTCGTGGGGTTTTCAGTAGGAAGTCTTAGTTTTTTCACTCTGCCTTTGTATGCTACATAATGTACTGATCCTTTTGGCTGTACCCATGCTCTTTCTTTATCTTGGTGTAAGTCGTAAAGGACAGATTAGCTGCATTAATCTTGGAAAGAAAAGTCACCACGAATGAATCTTTACAAAAAAATAAGTAATTGTTCTGAAAAAAATGCTGCTTGCACACAGTAGTCATGTCCAACCTGGAATATTTAATAATTTAAATATCCAGCTCTTCAAAAAAGCACAGAGTTTCCACTCTTCAAAAAAGCAAAACGTACATAGCATTCTGTTAAAAATTAGCCAGGATATTGCACCAAAGTGCCAATCTCGGAACATATGGTAGAAGCAGTGATCAAATCCCATCCAAATAAATTTGTTACAACGTGGTATTTGCTCTAAAACATGCTGTTTGAAAACTCTGTGTACTTTCAGTCTAATTTATTAAAAGTATTAGGCCACGAGATTTAATAAAAGTAAGATGTTATTCGGTCTATGTATAAACTGGGAGATTTCAATGGAAGCACCTATCTTTATCCATTTATTAACTTTTAATTTCTTCACAAAAACATGACAGTGTATTGACAAAGACTTCAGAAAATGGAAAAATACCTTTGTGCAGGATCCATTTTTGAATAAATTCATGCTACCCAGGGAATAAAAGTATAAAAAAAAAACAAAACTAATTAAAAATAATGCTCTAATCAAGGACTTTTAATATTCAAACATTTTAAGGTTGATTCAGTGTGTCATTTCTTACAATCAGATTATATCCCCATAATCACTGTCAGGCCAAGTAAGCATTATTTTGCAATGTGTATTTCTATTGCAGCCTGAAGTGACAAGCTAAGTGGGATATAACTTCTGATGTTTTACAGATGTGCTCTGAATAGTTCATACACTTCAAAGATGAACATTATCAACATAAAACTCTCAAAGGCATATCTTCTAAATAGTGGTTCAGGGATAAATAAACTGTTCCTGCTGCGTTTTGCCATGTGAAAAAGAGGAATTCAGCCAATCCATTCAACCATTTAAAAACATCTGAAATGCAGAACATTTTAAATGTACCAGTTCAAGCAAAATATTTCTCTCCAATGAGTAATGTGAAGGTGAGCTGGAATTTTTTCAGCTAATATGGGACTGCTAAACAGATGAAAAGCAAGCCTGACATATAGTTTCAAACATTATACCAATTTACACTCCTATGAATTTTACTAAATTCACATTTTTTAAAAGTTAATCCTGGGTTTTACAGCATGACAACAATGCAGATTAATTTTTGAAGACACAAGACATGTTTGATCAATTCATATAATCCTTCTTCCAGAGTTCTTTAGCAGTCATTGAGGTTATCTATCAAAAACTGCAATCAACAACTTAGATCCTATAAATAATACAGGTTTTACTGAAACATGAAGAATACTTGCTTCCATATGGCTAATCATTTCTCTGAAAATGTTACTGCAATATGTGGTATTTCTTGTCTTCCAGGTTTCTCCAGTACCTCCCACGGAAAAGAGTCTTCCACTTTTCTGAAGGGATATTGGCAAAAGTTAATTATAGGAGAAAAGTTTCAGCAAGATAGATGACTAAAGGTAACGGAGAAGACCCAAAACCTGGAAGTAGGATGGAACGCATTCAACAAGGTGTCCGAAAACGTACACTTTTGGCAAAAAAAAAAGTGCAGAGCATAACAAAGGATGATGTTAAAAGTTATTTATTGAGGAATGCCTTTGTGCTCTTCACCGTTGTTGCTGTGATTCTTGGTGAGTAATTTATTCAGTAGGAATATTCTGTTCTCCAGTGTATTTGACAATGACAATTTGCCCGGGCAATTTGCATTACAAATGAGATCTCAAATTCTTCTGCACTGATAAGAATGTTCTGGCTTTGAGAGTTTTGGCTTTGACAGCTGCATGTTGAAGTTTAAGGAAGAACCATTTTAACTATTCTAGTATGCCTAAGGAGAATTTGGGTGGAAAAAAAATCAGTTGGTTTATGTCTTCTTCTCTTAAAGAATTATATACAGTAAATGAATTTAATGTTTTCAATTAAATCTTTTTCTACCAAAGCAAGCTGCTGCAAAATGCTTAGTATGTAACTTATTTACCTAATCTACCAAAAAATAACACCTTGCAAATGATAAACAGAAGTCCTCAAGGAATTAAATTAAGTGGCATTTCTAAGCAAAGATATATATTAGAGCCTCAGAGGTTTTGGTTTTCCCCATATAAATGCAAAACAAGCTTATGGTCTCTCAGTCACTCACAATCTTACATGCATCTTTCAGATGTAATTGGGGCAACAATGGCAATGTTACTTGTTCAAAAGACTGCAAGATAGCACCCAAATACATGCCTTTTTAGAGTATACTGAGAGGAATCCTGAACATCAAACAGCATTTAGATTTGGAATGCACCAAAATGTAAATCTAAAATATTGCCACACATTTCGAAAGAGAATCTTCTGAGGAAAATGTACAATTTTTAAAACAAATTTCTTTTATATAATTATAGTATCACTTTTGATAATTTTCCCTTGACTACAGAATGTCAAATGACACCATATGTTTCATGAAATACCATTCTTTTAGTGTGAGCAGGAACATTATGGCTTTAATGTACCACTTTAAGTTTTATTTTCTAATTAGTTGAAAATAAAAGCGAATCTGCTTATAAAAACCCAAATGTCGGTATTTAAAAGTAAAGGTTTATATCCTGCTCCTGTGTAGGCCCTAGTGTCCTTGTTAATGCTGTTCCATATAAATCTGCTTGCAATTTTTCTATAAGTTTTTCAGGAATTAAAATTTTAGGGCGTTACCATTATTGTTGCTTGATGCCACTTCTGCAGGATTATTTTAAATTTATTTCAGGTTTGATGGGCCTTTTCTGGGAAACAATAATATTAATGTATATATTGGTAAACTGAAGTACTTTGTTAAAACAATTTCAGTCTGTTGATATTTATCAACAGTATTTGATCACAAGTGAAGAATTTAAGCATTTTCTCTACAATGATCAGGAAGAGCAGAACTAAATAAGGAGGTTTTGAAACACTGCCCAACCTCAAGTGAATGCAGTTTTATTATTGACAGTTACCTGTCAATACTGCACAAGACCAGTGTGTTCTTGCAGTTTGTTTCTTCACTGTCATCTAATTTCATTGGGACTCCCATAAATCTGGCAAAGTGGGAGCAGAAATGTAGGCTTCACAAAGTGTTTTTACTGTTTTGCATGTTCCAATTAGTTTTAGATAACTAGTAACAAATGTCTGCCCACAGCTCCACTAGCACCTACAGCAGTGGCAAAGTATCAAGTAAGGCTGGAACCGAAGTTGTAGAGCTAATGAAAATGTGCAAACTGAGATGAGCCATCTGCTCCAATTCTGCTAATGAACCTGTAGATGTATCTGGTGTAATATGTAGAAAAAAAGTCTTCTCATTACTATCATGGAAGATTTCACATTTGTTCACATTTTTTCACATTTGTTATTTGTGGTGTAATTTTACAGTACATATATATTAGAACAGGCAATTCACAGTTGGTAGCTTATTAAAAGATTTTTCTGGAGAATCTTTTGCTGTCATAGAAATATTCGCAAGTAGGGAACAGTTGGCTAAAGAGTTTGGAGGTGGTTAAACTCCATCTGTCTAGTTTGGCAAGGACTAATCGTTATCACCTCTTGGTTGTATGGTGATCTGTGAAAAATCAGATGGATCCCTTTCCTACCAGAGAGCAGTCAACATTGTGAAATTAACCCGCCAATTAGCACCACTGGCTGTCTCATCAGAGATGCTTGCATGGAGTGTAGTGTAGGTGGAAACCAAGCTATGCCCAGGCCAGGGTTGAATCATTTACAAGAAACGACGCTTAGTGCTGTCTGTAATCTAAACAAACAGATTACATCAGTTATTAGGACTGTCAGTCCAGCAATTTTCATAAAGACTAAACTCAGGAAAAGCAAACTTTTAGCTTTAAAGAGAGCAACGTTTCTTCAGAAACATTTATTTCAGGCCTCTTTTGTCAAGGTACTGACATGAAAAAGCCTGTTTAATAGATCATTTCCAACTGCTTTGCTGGGCAGGATTGATGCTGGTAGAGGTTAAGTGGTTAAGATCATCTTTCTTAGGTCCATTTACAGGACTGCAGTTTATAATGGAACCTTGAGTTTGTGTCTGTAGAGACTTGCACTTTGTTACAAAGCACATAGCTGCAACATGCATTTGTTTGTGGTGCATACTGATATTCTGCAGACAGAGTAGAGATTTTTCTGGCATTCATATGATAAGGAGAAGTACAGCCATTCACCCCAACTTCTGCCATTACTCTGATTCTGAAATGAAGTCTAACCTGAATAGCTTCTACAATACAAAGCCAATTAATCTTTGAAAACCTAATGAAGTTGCAAGGAGCTGTAATTCATGTTGAGAATTACTTGGAACTATTCTCCTTTTCCCCAGAACCTCATGGAAGGTCCTTCTGACTTCACATTCTGCATAGATAGGATCTGTATAGCACATTGTCATTATCATTGTTGCTATTTTTAGTGAAATTTAAACTGCTTTTGAGCTCTTTGAAAAACTTCAGGAAAAGCATGGTCAGTAGGTAAGTTATGAAGCAATCTTTGGATTCTTTTGGTACACCTAGAAATACTAATTTTCTGCAGTGGATCTTGGCAAGAGCCCATAGCTGAGAACAGTTTTCGTGAGGTGAATTTGGGAAGCAGACCACTGGTAAATTCAGAGTGTCAGGATGACCACGAGCAATTAAAGGTAGGCTAAGGGTCATGGTGGCTCATGGAAAATCTGCAGGAAGTCTTCTGAACTTTGAAGTGCTAGCCAAATTACTGGCAAAATCTCAGACTGTGCCCTCTCTCCCACGCTACTTAGCTCCATCATCCTGTCCCCAAAATGCCTTCCTTTCAGATACCCTTCCTTCAGTGGACAGTCTTGATTCTCTACTTACCTCCCATTTTTTTAAGAAATGCCACAAGGAGTCCAGACTTTACTCTGGCAGGAGTCCTAAATGCCAAAGAATCTCCTGTGGATTCTGAACTTGTACTGAAGGAAAGATCAAGACACACAGAGCTGCTGAGCAGAGATCCTAAGAAGCTGTTCACAGAGAAATACTGTTTTAATTGAGGGAATAGGTAAAATAGAGGAAGGTTGTGGAGCAAGTACTAGAAAACGCAGTTTCTGCATAGTTATGAAATCGCTATAGCTCCAAATGTTTAGCTGAAATTCTTTGTATGCTGCCAAAGTTATATGCTGCAGTTGTCCACTAGCACATTCAAGGGGAACAGAGATAGAACCAGTTCTATTTTCTGGCTACCTGTCCACCTAAGGGAGCGTAGGAGTGGCTTTATCATTGAACCCAGTCTTCTGTAGTTGCAGGCAATCTCACAATAGAGATGAAATGTAGGCAGGCCCAAACATCTGTTCTACAACAGCATGCACCATATAGATTCCAAAGATTCCAAAACTTTCCAACATCTTAAAAAAAACCCAGGCCAAACTAGTTGGAAATACAAGAGGGCAGGAGAGATGAAAGCATAGCCAATGTTCCTGTTTCCTGGAAAAAAGCAAAGAACTAAATAAAGCCTGAAGATGATCCTTCATAATACAGAAGGAAAAACAAACCACAAAACCCCTAAAACATCTGAACAGTGAAAAGCTGGGCAGGGTAGCAGATTCTCTTATATCAACACACTCCTTTAAATGAGTCCTGAGAAGTACAAGTCTGTAATATGCAGGTAGAATTCTGGGTAACACTCACAAAAAACAACAGTCTTTCGTGTGCGAAGTGACATCTTCTCTGCTATGGCAGATCCTCTGTGTCTACTGAAGAATGAGGCTAACATACCCAGAGAAGGGTATTTGACCCCATTACACACTGACAATGAACATGATGACAATGCCTAAGGCAGCTTTGGTAAAATTTGCATGAGAACAAACAAAAGATCCATCACTATAGGGGAAACAGCTGTGGGAGGTGAGACCTGCATGAGAGACTATGTTAAAACATAAAGAATGAAATGTGATACCAGACAGAAGATGAAGACATATACAAGAAAATCAAGATAGTTTGGGGACAGCGAAGGATAGATTAATTCTATTTATGCTGATCTGAGAGGCTGTCTCTGTGCCAGTGCTCCCCTAAATAACCTGCACAGGCAATTGGTTTCTCACCGAGTGACAAAACTTTCCTAAGTAATATTCTGAAAAAAAATTGCTAACCAAAACCTTAATTCTTTTTTTTAAAGAAATCTTTATGATTTGGGGAAAAACAAACAAAACATAAACAGACACTGTAAGATCCAGAGTAACATTTAAAAATTCAAAAGATGATCTTTTTCAAAAAGGAGAAAATGTGTAGAAATATAGGGAACTTCAATTCTGCTACTAACGGTTCAGACTGAAATATGAGCAGTACACTAGTTTAGCAGTTACCATCAAAATAAAGTTACGTTTGTGTATTATCACAATCTGAATTTCTTACTGTACAGTCTAGTGTAACTGCCATACATGACACAGGGTAATAACAATAAATGTGGCTACTTTGTGAATCACAGTTGTGCATTCTGGAGACAGCAGCTGTGCATGTATGCACATTAAAGGTATAAAATGTGCTTAATATAGACTCACTACCTTCTCATTTACTCTAAATTGTAATTCTATGATTCTATGAATTCAGAGGACTGGCAAAGTGGTGCTGAAAAGTAGTATGTCTGAGTGATCATAAAACAATCCAGAGAAACATATATTCATTGCACTCTTCATACAGCTTGTGAAAAAGAAGGTGAGATTCTCAAAATTCTCGCTACAAATTATATTTAAATGCATTTTTGTAACGCCGCTTCTCACAAAGGAGATACCAAGCCTGTCCTGGGTGGAATGCAAGACGGTAACCGCATGAGACATTTAGGATGTTTATGTGGTTTCTCAGAGATTTTACAAGAGAATTCCCTGAATGCCAATAGAATATGACAATCACACTATCGAAAGATGTGCTACAACAGAAACAGTGGTCATTTCAAAGAACATAAAAATATTTTTGTGTTTTTCATCAAAAGGGACTAAAAAGACATTTCTGCATTAAATTAGCTAGTATTGAGGTTGCCAGTCAATTCCACTTTTCAGTAGATAGTCACTGTAGTTACTATGGTGACTGCAAGGCAGTACAAAGTCATAAGGAAGGTGCCAATTATTTGTATGCTGAGTAAATGTTTAAGATTGTTAGATCATTACTAGGACCATAGCTATTGTAAACCTAGAATGAGTTGTCATCTGTACTGGCATGCTTTTGAGTTGGCCACAGTGAAAGTGTGGTGAAAATAGTATGATCTTTTGTTCATGAATTCTTACAAATTTCATTCACGTGGCTTAAATTTCTCACACTTTCTTGAAATCATAGAATTATAGAATAGTTAGGGTTAGAAAGAACCTTAAAATTAGCTAGTTCCAAACCCCAGCCATGGGCAGGGACATCTCGCACTAAACTATGTCACCCAAGGCTCAGTCCAGCCTGGCTTTGAACACCGCCGGAGATGGAGCACTCACAGCTTCCTTGGGCAACCCATTCCAGTGCTTCACCACCCTTCTTCCTTATGTCCAATCTAAACTTTCCCTGTTTAAGTTTCAACCCATTACCCCTTGTTCTATCACTACAGTCCCTAATGAATAGTCCCTCCACAGCATCCTCGTAGGCCCCCTTCAGATGCTGGAAGGCTGCTAAGAGGTCTCCACACAGCCTTCTCCAGGCTGAACAGCCCCAACTTTCTCAGCCTGTCTTCATATGGGGGGTGCTCCAGTCCTCTCATCATCCTTGTGGCCTTGTCTGGACTTGTTCCAACAGTTCCATGTCCTTTTTATGTTGAGGGCACTAGAACTGCCCACAATACTCCAAGTGAGGTCTCACAAGAGCAGAGTAGAGGGGCAGGATGACCCCCTTCAACCTGCTGGTCACGCTTCTTTTGATGCAGCCCAGGATACAGTTGGCTTTCTGGGCTGTAAGCACACTGAAATTGGTTCATGTTCAGTTTCTCATCAACCAACACCCTCAACGGTGCAGGAATGCTCTGAATCTCTTCTCTGCCCAACTTGTAGCTGTACCTGGGATTGCTCCAACCCAGGTGTAGGACCTTGCACTTGGCATGGTTAACCTTCATGAGGTTGGCATCAGCCCACCTCACAAGTGTGTCAAGGTCCCTCTGGATGGCATTCCTTCCCTCCAGCGTATCAACCGAACCACACAGCTTGGTGTCATCGGCAAACTTGCTGAGGGCGCACTCAATCCCATTGTCTGTTCCAATGAGAAAGATGTTGAACAAGACCGGTCCCAACACCGAACCCTGAAGGACACCACTCGTTACTGGTCTCCAGCTGGACGTTAAAACTGGAAATAACCAAGCATCTAAAAGTTTTCAGGGATTTTTATGATACTGAAGAAAAAAATATTTTTATAAAATACTTACATTTTTATGTGAATTATGATGATGTGCATTTGGAAAACCATACAAAAAACCTGAAATTTAAGAGAAGTAAATAAATTCGATCTTCTGGATATTAGTAAAACTGCTAAAAATGTAAAATATAAATGCAGGCATTGTGATAATTTACTGTAGCACTGACTTCTAGGTTAGCCACTGAGAGATACTGACTTCTTTAGTTTTCCATGTCTTGTTAAAAAAAATCAGATATTCTGGTACAACCAGCTGCATAAAATAACCCATGTAGTCACATTACGTGTGTATATCCTCTGTCTGTTTACTGTGCATTCCTTTCAAATATGTATTTCATTCAGAGTTTAAATCGAATTTTCAGATTACAGTTTAGTGCTATGTTAATGGTTGGACTTGATAATCTTAAAGATCTTTTCTGACCTAAACAATTCTATGACTCTTTGTGATTTAGAATATTTTGTCATATATTTGTTTCTCAGTATATTACACTTCTGTTCAACAGGAGCTTTGGAACAACAAGGCACAATGCAAGTGAAACATTAAAAAAAATAATAGGAGCTAAAAGATATCTTCTTCAATACCAGTTTCTCCAGCTCCGTTGTTCTTAGTATATGCTATGGTATCTACAATGTATATTAGAAAACTAATAGGCTCCTGACCGAGGAGTTTTAAATTAGTCTCTGATACAACAAAAATAAATGGTGTGGAATAGGGAAGAAAATATGTAAAATAGGTAAAGAACAAATGAAATTATTCTAAAGGAGTTTTATTAAAAATTGGATTATTATGTCAACCCATCAGACTTGAAGCCATACTGACACTGTTTGTACTTTTAATCCACAGGATGAAACGATGGGGTGTCTAACTTTAAAAAATCTATAAAATATGAATCTACTTTGAAGATAAATTTTGTAAGGCATTTTTTTAACAAACAGGAAAATAATAAACCCGTGAGCTGTACAGCAGTGAAAAGGAGAACAATTAAAAGCAGGAAAAGAGGCAAAGAAACCAAGAAGGACAGCAGTAGAGTCAGGAGAGTAGCAAAGTGTTGCTGTTACTTGTATTTTGTGGTTGTTCTCCTGTGTCTGTTCTCTTAGCAGCAGTTATATCAGCTTTTGAATTCTTGTTAAATTCCGTACATTGAAGAAATGCATTTTCTTGCTTGAGATTTAATGTATTTCCTGTTGGCATGTATAGAAGATTATAAATGGAAATCAGCTTGACAGTTACAAAGAGTGTGCTTGGTTTTCACCATTTAACTTGGCATAACTGCAAGTTTATTTATTAAAAAGTTCTAAAACATGAGGCTGAAATGTTAAGCGTTATTTACACTGAAGCATAAGATGATCCCTCACGCTGGCTCTAGTAATTACTGTGGTTTTATCATTCACAATGACTGAATTAAAAAAAAAAATTAAATTGCCTTTGCATAGCAGGACTAATAACCAGGGGGTTCCTGAGGATACTAACCAGAGGCAGTTGATAAATAATGCTACTGCATATATTTTGATGTCTTTTAAAATCATTTTTACTTAGGAATACATACATTAAACAAGCATAGATATACCATCTACTCTTTCAGAGCCTAAAATGTAAGAAAATGAAACGACATATGGAATCCAAATCTCAGAGCTGGGTGTCTTTCTAGGGCATGAGTGAAAGCTATGAGACTCAGAAGACCCCAGAATTCCACAAGCTAAGTATGTAACTGCCTAAAACTTGCCAGGAAAAAAACAAACAAAAAACCAGGTTTGCATTCCTGCTCCCACTCCGTCTGAGTAAGTCAGGACCATGCCAGATATTTTTCCCCAGTCAAGATCCAGAAGCACAGGAGTGCTCACCTTGGAAATGGTGTCAGCAGTGCTTGAGGAATTGGCTCACTCTTTTCCTTTCGAAAGCCAAGTAACAGGAAGATGCAATTCCACCATTAATTTCAAAGTTCTGTCATCAGGCAGAAGGAAATGCAGTACTTCTAAAGGCAAATACATATGCCAAGAGAGCAAAAGTTGGCAGGACGTTAAAAACAGGTTAAATGCTCATCTGTAACAGGGAACCCCTCTCAGGCTATGAAGTAATCCTTTCAGCAAGGATAAGAACTTGAGGCATCCAAAATCCAGGTAATTTTCTGCATGTGTCAGTCACGTTCAGTTTCTACATCCCCAAGATTTCTCCTGGAGTTAGGCAAATAGATGTTTAAGTCATGGCAATTCTGAGAAAACCACAAATAGAACAGTGAAGTGAGGGGTCTTCCAAAACAAATGAAGTGCGCATTAACTTTGTAGATTTCCAGAACTAAGCTTTTTTTTATCTAGAGGGACTTTGCAGGTCACAGTTTGGACTCAGGTACTTATTCTATAATTGAATATTATTCCACATGCCAGTTTCCCTTTTCCATTTTTTGTGACCTTTAAGATAGGAAAATTCTGCCTCTGAATAACACTTAATGGTGAGAAGATAGGTATTGTAAGCTATATGGAAGCTATATTTAAATTAGTCCTGTATGCTACAATGAGTTAACTCACAAGAAGTCAGATGTGAGACCTCTTTTTGATCAACTGAAATAAAACACTGCTGGAAGTTTTATGTGCTGAAAGAGGCTGCCTGACCAGAAAACTAAACAAATTGAAAGCTCAAGGATAGTTTCACAGTCATATTGAAGCTTTTAGTGATAAAGTGGCTCCAGTAATAAAATCAAAGAGCTAGAGACTGAAAGCATCCTAGCTTTTTAAAAAGATGATAATATGATTCCAGGGATTTTAGTAATGAACCTGATTTCCTTATTAGAAGAATTCACTGAATGGTGAACTAAACATAAATCAAGGATTGGGATAACACACCTGATATGACAAAAGTCATGTATTCTACAACAGGAAATGCATACTGTCAGTCTGTCTAGGTTGTTTTCATGTGTCAGCAGAATACTGGATAAAAAATGGTCTTTAAAATCTTACAACAAAATCTGCCATGTTAATTGTTTTTGATGACCCAAACAGTTCTGGCATAGGCATATCTTGATTCAACAAAATACTTAATGTTTAGTGGCAAACATCTCAGTTACAGATTTAGACTATCAGCACTAGGCTAAATTAACAGGTGGTTTTGTAGGAATGAAAAGTTGGGCTGTTTCCATAGACATGTGAATGCATAATTTGAATGCCCCACAGATAATGGTGTAAAACTGCATATCAAGGAAAAGAAGCTTACAATGAACTGTTTTGCAGTGTATGTCTGAGATGGATTTTAAATAAAGCAAATAAAGGCAATTATCAAGGTCTAACTTAAGACTCTCTGTTAAACTACACTGGAATTTGTTCAGAGCAGAGCTCTGTTTTCTGAGCATGTTCACACAAAGTTCTTGGCACTGAGGGATTTCAGTCTCATTCACTGTGATTCCTCAGTTTTACAATACTGTAAAAAAGAAAATAATACAGATGGGCAGCTAAAACTGTAGTAGAGAAAAACAGAATTAGGTGCTGTTAAAGACTATGTCAGCTTCCAGTTGAGGAAAAACAGGGAAAAAAGAAATGTAAAGGCAAGAAAGAAACTATATAGACTTTAAGAGGGCAGCTCTCTTATTAGTTGGGAACTATTCTTTATGAGAGTAG
Organism: Melopsittacus undulatus; assembly: GCF_012275295.1. Classification (NCBI taxonomy): domain Eukaryota; kingdom Metazoa; phylum Chordata; class Aves; order Psittaciformes; family Psittaculidae; genus Melopsittacus; species Melopsittacus undulatus. The sequence continues at coordinate 13,216,092 of NC_047557.1, forward strand.
AAGCATTAACATTAGTTAAGAAGGTGAAGCAGCAAAGTAAACTCAGGAATGAAAAAAACACAATAACTTTGTAAAGCACTAAGTAGCATCATAGTTCTAAATAATACTTCACAAAATAGAATCTGGTATATATCGTGAATGTCTGATCTTTTATACATATATAAGAGAAAAATACTGAATTTTGATGTAATTATTTGTTATTTTGTGCATTTTTTTTCTATAACTCAGAGACTAATAAGAGTACATAAATCATGAGTAGTTTATCTTTCAATGAAATCTTTTGTCTGAGGATGGAATCAGGATAATGTCCCTATTCCATGAAGAACAGTCTGTTTCAGTGGAGCAGTGAAAACCCTTCTTCATTCCAAACCCTCTACAATCCTTCAGTTGCTTGTCTTATAAATAACAACAACAGAGAAATCAAAGATTAGAAATAAATACAGAAACAGTTCAAGGAAAATGGAAAAATTAGAAAAAATTGAAGGCAAAGAAAGAAGCAGAAGTTGGATAAAATGAGAACAATCTTTTGGACATGTTCTCAAAGGAAGAAAATTACTTCTTAATTGGGGAAGAAAGGCAAATGAACAAAATAACCTCAGAGAGATTGGAAAAAATGTATGAGTGTGACACTGGAGCCAGTGAGTAGCAAAGGACAGATTTCAGTGTTTTTTTAATAAAACTCAGATGCTGCTGTATCCCCAGATTTGGTATAGGAAGTGTCGTGGCTTAGGCAGTACCTCATAAAAAAATGTGATTCTTCTCATTCCTTAGTTCCATCAGTTCTTCCTTACAGCTTCAGACTCCCCATTCCAATTGCATGCTTTCTGTACACAATATACATGGAGGAGTTGCTGTGTCTGCAAGTAGAGAGAATGAGCAACTGCCCAGCTATAGTTATAAAGATGTTTCAGAAGTTCAGACACCTGCAGAGTTAGACAGTAGAAGGCTTTGAATGTCTTACTTCTGAGCTGTGAATTACATGCTTATGTGTCTATGTTAATATAGCTTTAAATGCCCATAAAATGTGTTAATATTATTAAATGCCTCTGGACCTTTCGTAACAGTAAATGTGATTGTAACTCAATAGAGATGCTATAAGTCTTGTGTGATTTTTGTAGAAGGTAATAGCTCTCACTGCATAAAGTGAATCTTCAGGGTCCGGTTCAGGAGGCAGATGTTCCTGAGGCACAGTGGCTGCAGCACTGCAGGTCTGTCTCTCTTCAGTATAGCTGAGAGCACCATGCCACTCTTGTCACCCCTCAGGCTGACAAGAAGTTCAACGTGAGCCAGAAGCGTGCGCTTGCAGCCCAGAAAGCCAGCCATGTGCTGGGCTGCATCAAAAGGAGTGTGGCCAGCACGTCAACAGAGGTGATTCTCCCTCTCTAATATAAGAAATATATGGACCTGTTGGAGGGAGTCTAGAGGAGGGCCACAAAGACGATCAGAGGGCTTGAGCACCTATCCTGTGAAGACAGGCTGAAAGAGCTGGGGTTGCTCAGCCTGCAGAAGAGAAGGCTCTGGGCAGACCTTTTTGAAGTTTCCAGTGCCTAAAGGGGCTACAAGAAATCTGGAGAGAGACTTTTTACAAGGGCTTATAGTGATAGGACAAGGAGGAATGGCTTTAAATTATTAAAGGGTAAGTTTAGATTAGATGCTAGGAAGTGTAAGAGGCTAGGAGGCACTGCATAGGTTGTCCAGAGCTGTGGCTCCTTCATCCCTGGCAGTGTTCAAGACCAGGTTGGACGGGGCTTGGAGCAACCTGGTCTAGTGGCAGGGGCTTGGAGCTGAATGGCCTTTGAAGTCCCTTCCAACCCAAACTGTTCTATGATTTTGTGATTCTATGGTATGATTGTGATCTCTTGGATACCTGCCTCTTCTACGGTACTTCTCCCATGACTCCCCACATGGTATCTCTCAAGCAAAATAGAGGTAGCTGTTTGTGTCTAATCAAGCCATATTCCACTTCAGTATAGCCACCTATTAGAACTACTCGGCAGTACAGGTCCTTAATCTCTCTACTGCATTGGCATCATCCACTTAAGAGAGAAGTGAGATATCACACAAAAATATACACATGTTTACATGTGGATTCTCTGCTGGGTCTCTGTCAGATGAGAGCTGTAGAAGAGTAACAGCTAGTTTATTAAGCCAGTTGATGCTTGGGCTTTTAAAGGTCTGAAACAGAGAAGCAAGTTCATATGGAAAACATTTGTTCTAAATTCAGTGTTAAAAGAGAATTAAAGGAATTATAAGCTATCTTCAAACTCTTAACTTTGGATTCTTTTAAAAGAGTAACTGATAAAGATGCTTAAGGGTACATTTCTGTGGTTGATTAATGCAGCCCTACCTATGTCCCTGACTTCATATTTCAACCCTAAAATGTTTGCTTATTTCCCGTGCCATTACATCACCACCATCATCTGGCCCAGCAGTAAACCTGTCCAGGGATCTAATTTGTCAAAAAACTAACCCAGTAAAGAATAGTTCCTCCCTGTTTAGCAGCCAAATGAGCTCATCTCAGTACCTGGCAAGTACAAGTGCATTGAATTACAGATTGCAAGTTTGATTAGTTCAGAAAGGAGGCTGAGGGGTGACCTTCTTGCTCTCTACAGCTTCCTGAGGAGGGGACGTGGAGAGGAAGGTGCTGAGCTCTGCTCCCTGCTACCCAGAGACAGAACACATGGGAATGGTTCAAAGCTGCACCAGGGGAGGTTTAAACTGGACACCAGGAAGCATTTTTTTACCAAGAAGGAAGTCAAACACTGGAACAGGCTTCCTGGAGAGGTGATTGATGCCCCAACCCTGTCAGTGTTAAAGGGGCATTTGGACAATGCATTTATTAACATGCTTTAACTTTTGGTCGCCCGTGAAGTGGTGAGGCAGTTGGACTAGATGTAGGTCCCTTCTGCTGTGATGACTGTCTAACATAAAAAGCAGTTCTCAAATGATAAAGAGCCGTAACCCTGTTGTGATCCTAAATTAAATTAATTGGGTAAAAAGGTAGCTAGTTAGCTACTAATCAGTAATTAGTGCAATAAGAGCTAATCTTTACAATATAATTAGTAAAAATAACAGAAAAATCACACATAATAAAAAAGACTGCTGCAGTATTTAGGAATTGAATATGTAGGTTAGATATCTAGTATGTAGGTTCAACAAAGTGTTTTCAAAGGGGGCATACATCCCATCCTATATAAAGAAAACCAGAAAGTAAGAAAGAACAGGTGATATGCAAGGTGGGGGGAGGGAAAGTGAGAGTGAGGGGAAGGCTCAATATAATATTGTGGGGAAAAAAGAAATTATGAAAATCAAAACCATGCAAGTGAATTGGTTAGTCTGCGGTTCTCGTGGCAAGCATAGAAAGAGATTAAGAACAGTTGTGATTTTGTTGGGAGCTTGAAGTATTTCTTATCACTAGAGGAGTTACTTACCTGTTTGTTTCAAGTACATACAGTTGTGGCCTTATCTGAAATGGTTGTTAGAAGGAAAGGTGTCAGAACAAAATGGTAAATTAAGCAGAAGCAAATGACCCGAAGAACAAAAGCATTCATTCCACAGCTCTGCAGGAACATAAGAATGAAATGGCTGGGCAGCTAACAAAAAATACACAGTGCACCATCAAACTTATAGGAGCCCAACTCTCTTAGTGGCTCTAGGCTAATTTCTGCTACAGAAAAAAGTCATTTGCTTGCTGGTTGCAAGTTTTTCTAGAAGAGTACTATTTACAGCTACTACTTTATTGCACCATTTCACCTACTTGAAGGTATTCTTTTCCAGTTTTTATGAAGTTTTATATTTCATGCTAGAAAAAAAGTAAGTCTTTATCAATAACCTCTTGAAGGTTATTGATAAAGACCTCCTTTAACAGTGCTTTGAGATTTACTGGTAAAAAGCAGAAGTGTATGTAAGTCTGACTGGTGTGTTCTGTTTGAGCTGGAAAGCACTAATATAGGAAAGACATCTCTTGCCCTTTCATTAATACACCACCTAGTATTTTCCTCTTGAAATATGCTTAAATAATTTTTGATCAATTAAAAAGTAAACCTGCTGGATTTTCTACTTTCTGCACGAAAATACAGCAGAGAGCATGAAGATTGTAAAAAGTATTATCTCCAGATAAAAGTATGGTTACACTCGTGTGTTTCTGAAATAAGACAGAGACCAGAGGCTCATAACGTTTAATTTTTAAAAAAACAAGACTTCACTTATTTAAGAAAAATGCTGCTTTTGTTCACTTAAAAACACCATGTCTATTAGGAGCTTCCTTATTCTCTTAAAATTATGAATTATTTGAAGTGAAAAACCCCACAATCTGCTCCATTAATCTTTTATATCTAATTCCTCTAAGAATGCCAAAGAGGAGAGTAGTCTTTATCTTTCCTAAAGTTCTTGAAATAGCATTTAGATCTGGGTAAAACTCCATCTCTCTTTCCTCTTCAAAGAGTTGTGATTTGGTTTCTTTTACTGATAAGCTGTTTTAAACCTATGTGTAGCTATGCAACTTGTTTTATTTATGCAACACAAAGGATCATGTGAAAGAGCTCTCTACTGTTATGAGAACAAGACATTCCAGTTAAGAACAGTTAAGAACTTAATTTTCTTCATGAAGGATTTTAAGGTTCATTTTCAAATTCAATTTAGGAAATTATAAGTTGATGATACTCTGGTAGATCATTACAATATTTTTTTTTTTCAAAAAACATCCAACCAAAAAAGAATAAATATCTCCATAACAGAACTATTCCTAAAAACTGAGTATTAGAAAAGTATTTTTGTCTTGTTCCTTCAAACCCTGATTTTAATGCTCACTTCATCACATTTTGATGTTGATCTGTTTAAGAAATTTTATATAGAAGTTTGTATGCTTCTTATCAATTGCAGGTATACCTGTATCTTTTAAAGCCTGACCTCAAGACTTTAATTTTCTGTTCTGGTATTGCAGCATCTAGAAGTTAAATCCCTAGGACATTCATCAATGTTTTCCTGTTTTAGGAATAAACAATCCCAAATCATATCTGCTATTTTTGCCATTTCCATCCCATTCTTGTCACTGTTAGAATTATTTTCACCTACTGCTACTTTTGAGTTTAACATCATCTCTTCACTTTATTCATACAAACTGAATATTTTTAACACCTATATTGGTAGAAAAATGCAATAAAATTGTGTAGCCCCAGGATTGTTCTGATTATCTTCAGGATTATCTACAAATCAACTTTTCCATGAATTTGACTTTATCACTGACAAGAACACCTCAAAAATCTTTTTATAACTATAATCTGATTTGCTTCTTCATAGTGAACTGTATAAATCATTCAGCAGTATGGTTCTGTTATACAGCTATCCACATGTATAGAATAAATCTCCTTAACTTAAACAACAACTACTGATTTTTGTCCAGAAAAAAACTAACAAATTATATTGAGAAATCTACTCTTCCCTGCACTGCAGAAATGGTACACCATTTACCATTTGAGAAGTCAGGCTCTGATAGCGTTGATTAGTTGTTCTTTTCTGTTACAAAGGGTAGACAGAAACCTGCACAACAGGTTGTGGGAACTTGTTTCACATAAGCCTTTGTTTCATTAGAATTTTCAGAATTAATCAGAAACTTGAAACTTCCACTGAGAAAGGCCAGCTCCAGTATTTAATTCTCCCAGCCTTGGTTGGGGAGGGCACTACGCACTGCAATTCTTACCACACACAAAGACATGGATGATTGTTGAAATACCACACACCTTCCAGAGATTTAGTACCTCTTACCTGGTGTTACTTCCCAATTTTATTTTGATACTCTGTCACTGTGTTTATCTTTAAATCATCGTTGTATGCTGTTATCTCACTATTTTAAACCTGTGAATGCTGGTTCTGAGAAGTGAATTCAAGTAAGTCAAAGCTGCCTTTCCAAGTTTGACTTTTCTGTTTCAAGTTCATGATTTTTCTTAATGAAACTTTGTCAGACAGGATGTAATACCCAATATCTAGGTATTTAAACTCAGAACCAAAAATAAAGTTTAAACTCCACATACTGTAAGATCAAGAGACACTGGTAAAATCATGCGATTCAGTCATTATCTGTTCAATGCTTTCATTGTCACACATACAATGAGGAAATAATTAGCTGAGATCCTTTACTGAGCCTCACTATGTGAAGACATTTTCAGAAACATCAGTAATAACAATCACTACTACATCTATATTACAATCAGAGAAAATGAGTCAGAGAAAAGGTTCTTATGTTTTAGGCATAACTGCATAGAAGTTAATAGCAGTGATAAGGTTAAGGCTGAAGAATTACTAACTATTGGGTGTTGACCCAGTTCACCACAATACACTACCAGGCACATTTTTTCCACATCGCAAAAATTCTTTTTGTAAACTGCAGTGCTGGCAACCCTGTAATTATGCAGAGGGCATTTTCACACACACAAAAAAAAAAAAAGAAAACAGTCATTTTTGGCTCAACAAGTTTACTTGAAACTTCAGAAACTTATTCTCACTATGAATAATATTAATTCAAACAGCCATTTACTCAGGCCCTGATTCTCTCTTAGGCCACTTTGTAATGCTTGAACAGTAGTGGACCAGATAATCGAGCCCTTATAGTATAGCATAAGGACTAGTTCTTATAGTAGCCTCAGAAACCCTTACTAACTTCAGTGAGGCTTTGTGCTAGTGCAGACATTAATTCATGTGGAACTAATTGCAGGACTGTGGCCTAAGAAACTGGTCTAGCTCTATTTGCTTGTTATCCAGTTGTCAAAATGCAGTGCTCATTAAATGCAGAAACAAAGGGTCCAGATGGGTTCTTTATATCTGAGAAATGTGTTCCCCATATAAAAAGAAGATAATGAGTAACACTGCTGTGGAATTTAAAACCTTATTGGAAAGAAGGGAAAGTCTAAGGCAGGTCTTTTAATCAAGAATCGTTCAGAGTCCCTTTCTCTATATATTTTATGATCTACTTTTACCTAAAAAGTAGTTTATGCACTTGGACTACCTGAGCCTTCTTGCAACATGAATGAGACTTACATGCTTTGTAGTCCCATTGCTTTTTTCCACAGTGGGAGCTCTATGCTTGTTTCCAGTTGTGCTCTAATTGCTTTTCTCCTGTCCTGTAACACTGAGATTTTCTGTCCCATGCAAGACATTTCTGGACTTCTTTAACTTAACCAACCTGCATGATCAGACAGACAGGACTCATTAACATGAGAGTTACAGCTATTTCCTTGCATCAGCAGATGGCAATAAACTAGTGTAGGAGGCATAACAGCACATTCTAGCTAGTAAAATTTGGCATGAAGGTATTATCTGCTGTATGGATGTGCCAATCTAAAATCTGATTTTTTAAAAAAGCGCAAAACCACAAAGTGATCAAGAATTGGAACTAACAGTTTACAAAAGTATTCAATGTTACAACAGTTTTAGGATGTACCCAAGTGCTAATAGGATCTAGAAGTGAGCTTGAATGCTCTGCTGTCTAACATCACTGAGGATTCAGTTTCATGAAAAGTTTGAGAAAACTGAAGTCTGTCTATCTACCAAAAAGGGCAGTCCCACTCTTCTCCAAAGCACAATTCTGCCTGTGAAAATACCAACACTTGTGCAGCCATGCAAACAAATTACCTCGGAAAATTGACTTAGCTTCAAATTAACTCAGAAAAATAAATTATTTTTGCAGAATGATCAGTTCTCTGATTCACCTTTCTATACAGTCATAGTCAACACAAATACCAGTGATGGACAGTGGGGGAGAATATGGAGTCATTAATGGGAATGAGGGATGGTTGAGCTTCACAATCTGTATAATTAAAGTATGTTGCCTGGCTGGATATAGAAGACCTACATCAGATAGACACCAAACCATTTTTTAATAAATTGCATCTATTTATGTAAATTAATCAAATACTTAACTAAATAAGCAAAAAAAGCACTTGGTGCCAATTACAGGACAAAATACACGAAATTCTAGCTGAGAGATTTAGGTTGTCACACATCAGCTCATCTGTAGATTCCATTTGTAAATATACCTCAAGCACCATTTATCTGTTGCCAGCAAAATAAATGGATCCACTCCCTTGCTCCACTCCCTCAGGCACTGAAACCCACCACTTGATCATCCAACAAGACCTTCCAACCCTGATTAGCTGCTTCTTTGCAAGTGTTTGTGTAGGTAGGCATGTGTAAAACTACTAACCTCCTGGTGCTGTTTTGCTGTGTAAAGACCAAACCATGAGAGGATTCTCAAATACGTCTACAGAGGTTATCTCATCCAATCTCAAGCTCATCTACAGGATTAGGTCCCACAGTGTAAACATGCATGGACAAGACTTTTGAAGGTTGGGAGCTAGTATGTCTATGCATTGCATGTATGATTACGCTCACAATCCCAGAATGCAAAGCACCTGGCTGCAGTAGCAGGAGCTGTTATCTTTTCATTAATCCTTAAGATATACCTTTAACATTAATTCAGACTTGAAAAAATAGCAGCACAAATAACCTCATTATTCTGTTACAGTGAAAAATAATGTAATGGTTTTAGCAAGAATCATCCTAATAGTAGTTGATATTTGAGAGAACAAATCAAAAGTGCAGTCTGGGACACAGCATGTTATAATCAGATATATCAAGTAAGTACTATGCAGATGTTCATGTTCAGATGTTACTATTACTTTAGAAGAGTAAGTCATGATATCTTTTCCCTCTCTTTAGGTGTAATACTTGGATTTTCTCTCCGTTCATATAAGATGAGCTATCGGGAAGTCAAGTACTTTTCATTTCCAGGAGAACTACTCATGAGAATGCTGCAAATGCTGGTCCTGCCACTAATTGTGTCCAGTTTAGTCACAGGTAAGAAATAAAAAAGAAACTTTCTTTTTTGTTCTTTAAATAATTTGATAAAAATGCACACACCAAATCATAATAAATGAACTTTCCATGTCCTAAAAGTGTTACAACCTGCAGAAGGAGACACCTTTACTCTTGCTGTTTTAGAGGCAATATAACAAAAGGTTTGAATTAATATACAAACAAAGCAATTCCAAGGCAATCTAACTGGACAAATTACTGTATGTAGCTTCTATGAAGATGACCCTGTACTCTTCTTTTTTCTCTTAATTTCTGAACAGATATTTCCTTCACAATGTCCTATTGTTATCACAGATAACGTATCTCAGAAAAATACTTCCAAAATCAAAGAAAGTTTAAACTATGAATTGTGAGCCTAGGTAACCCATGCCTGTAAATCCAGCTTGACAAAACATGTATCTCCCAATATTGGAGACAGATTAGAAAAAATAGGTGATAGATGGGTAGATTGGATAGTTTGGAAGACACTTCATTCCATCAATTCTGTTAAATCCATCTATTCCATTGCTGTTTTCTGGTCAGGAGCTCTATTAAATTTCAAGCCCTCTTTACTAAGTTGTTCCTTGACCTAGAAGTACAATAATTAATTTCTGATGATGAAATATGCTTTGTCATTCCATCTAAGTTTCATAGAAAATCTCTCAGATCTTTTATGAATGTTCAGAATGTATCTGTGATGTATTTATTTATTATAGAAAATAATTGTATTTATTAAAGAAAAGGAAGCACGGACATTGGTTTATCAGCTCATCAGTGGTACAGCTTGGAGAGCTTAATTAGACCACATGCTGTGCAGTCCTATGTTCTAAACACCTTAAACACTTCTTAATTGTCAGCAGGTCCAGAGACTATAAGCTCTTCTTCATTTCATTGACTGCGAAATGCTTTAATACTAAGATCTCCTCTTACAAATGCAAATGAACGTAGACACAATCTTCACAGACACCAAAGATAGTATATATGTATATAAGCTGTTAATACAATAGCAGCTAACTATGGTATTCACAGCTAAAAAATCATTTGCCTTCACATATTTCAAGGGGAAAGTAGTTTGTTTCTATGCACACATATTATACAGATACTGAAAGCTTAATAAACACTGAAACCAGAGAGAATTTTATAAATCCTGTTGGGAAAACAATGACATGTTTAATTCCCAGCAAGTGTATAATTCTATTATATCTCCTTGCTGTTTTCGTGTCCGTTTCACGTGGAGAACTCAGGTTGGCTGGACGCTGATAGAAGAACCATTTAAAATAGAAAAGGAGAGACGTTCACCCCTTCACCTTTCAGTTTCACTGCTTCTTCATCTTGTAGGATGAGTTACTGCAGGAAAATTTGCCTGCAGAGTTTCTTGTAATTGTACCCATACTGGTTCTCTGAAAGAACTCAAGGTGAAGCAGGAAATCAGGCAGATCATTCTACACAGGGATTTGAATTCCCTTTAAAAATTCTAGGTACAGACACTTTGTCCAGGTAAAGATCAACAAAACCACCTCAGGGTCACAAACATTCACAAGGAGCTGGCCTAGTGGTAAACAACACTCATCTGCTGTATCACCAGGTCTCAGCAGAGATTTTGTGAAATACCAGAACAGCGTTTCCAGTTAATTCTATTCTGAAAAGAATCATCAGTCTCTGGATTTAAACAATTCCTTTCATTTTGATGGCTTTTATCCTCCTTTAAGACCTTTGGAGTCCTTTATCCTTTTTTATGCCTTTTTTCATAACAATAATTTCCCTTATTATATAAAGTTTTGGCAAAGAGAAATCTCGTCTATAATATTCATCTTATTAGCATACCAGTGCCTTGTAATAGTAAGTGGACTATTCTTAGAGTTCCCTTTTGAATTAGAGATGGTAATTTGCAAGGTGAAAAAATTTTAAACTTCTTTAGTTGAGCAATGAACAATTAGAAAATACTCAATGAAATTCGGAAATGGCAGATTTCATAAGTAATTTGCTAGTTGCTGCTTAAAACAGGAAAAAAACTTTTCTACACTGAACAATACCTCATGTACTGTACAAATTACTGTGGGTTTTTTCTTTGCTTTTACATATTTGTTGCAGAGCTGTCATACTCAAATAGAAATACAGGTATAATTGAATATCTAAATAATAAAGAACTACATGTAACCTTTACAGGGGTACTGCTGTGCTATTTAATAGAACTTATTGGTTTCTTTTGTTACACATTATTGGATAATTCTTTATGCTTCTCAAGTCAGTCTTCAGTTATTCTTGGCATCCATGAGCCAAAACTGTTATTTCCTATATTTTGTTTGGCAGGGTAAAGTGGGTGTCTCTTAACTAACCTCAGAAGGATTCCTCCAGGGTCTTGAACACTGATAATATAATTGCTTCTTCCAACTGTGAATGATCTGAACAAATAGTTACATTGTTGACAAGAATGAATGTGTGTCCTAGATACAGTGTTCTAGGTTTCCATTTGTATATATGTAAGTGTGCTCAATTTAATTGGTAGTGACAATATCAGCACATATTGTCTCTGAATACTAGAAATAAGCTGGGGAAAGTTATATTCTGTTGCAAATTTTGTGAATGTCAAAGAAATGAGAACAAAACCAAATTAATAATCATACGAGCTAGAGAATGTTACGTAAATGAAACATAAATTGAGAAACTGAAGAATTCTTCTATACAGCTAAATAATTCTTATAGTTATTCACAGAATCTCAGGAAAATAAATTTATAAAAGGTGAAGTCAACCCAGTCATATTCCTCTATAGGCTCTTTTGGTACTTTCATGAAAGAAGCAATGCAGAATCACATTCAGAAGTTTTTAGTCACATTCACCTGATGGCTTATCATTATTGCATGTGGCTCAAGCAGGTATGCACTTTTCTCTATGAGATTTTATCTTCTGATGTGTATGTTACCCGGCATGTACTAACATCTGCTTGGGAAAAAACAGTATATTTGCATACCTTTTACCATCTTTTACTGTTTATAGGAAAATACGTTTATAAGAATATTGGTAGTCTTTATCTTTTGTGGTTTAGATACAAATCCAGCTGCGTACTCTGTGGTTGCTGGTCTTCATTCTCTACAGTCTTTCAAATAGGAGAACTAAGTTGTTATTCCCAATCAGTATGTGTTATGAAGTCAAAGGCAAAAATTAAAGCACAGCATATGGGAAGCAGCATAAATAACCACAGAAACTGGTGAAATTCCCATGGATTATTTAATTCACAAATCTGACCTGAATACAAAAACAGGCTGACAATTTTGCGCCATCTTTGTTTTGAATTTGCTAGAATTATAGGAGTTAAAAATATTTATTTTAACATAAATCAAACTGGGGAAAGAGAAAAGGAATGTAGAAACAGTGAAACAGAGAGGTTCACTGGCTCACCGAAGAATGCACAGCAATAATAGAAACAAGCAAAGATCCCAACTATGAATACCAATACTGTGCATTAGATTATAATACTTATCCAAACTTAATGGGAGTAACAGTAATATAGTACAAATGAATCTTGATCACATACCAGTGTGTAGCAGGAAAAGAAGATGACTACATATGATGGAAATTTTAATGGAGACATGTAGTTAAAGTTGTTCAGTTCAGCAGACACAAAGTATGTATGTTTTAGTTATATCAATGTAGAGAGGGCAAATAATTATGCAAGAATAGTATATGGGGCCACCAGTGAAAGAGTTGCTGTAGAAATACTGCACCCAAAGTTACCTAGTGACTGCTTGCAGCTAGCTGTGATGCTATCACCAATATCAGATATGCATAAATGGACCATGCATTTTTTACCACATACAACTGTTTAACAGGGATGTGTTAGCCATGAATTTAAAAAAATTATTCTGAAGTTAATATATGATGTGATGGACTTAAACTAGGTTGTATGACAGGGAACTGTGATACAACGGCCAGCCTCCCACATCCAGATAGCAGCTGCATCCAGTCTTCTGTAGAGACATAATTCTAGCAAATAATACAGTCTCATATTATTAAATTTAAGAAATTGGGTTTTATATTTGCCTTTCCAATACTTGGAAAGAGGCAGCGAATGAGCCATCAAGTGTAACTGGATGCAAATGCCATTGAATCTTATCAAAACACCTCTCCTCCAGTAAATTATGAGCATTTTTCATTTTGACAATTATAGTGTCCTTTCTTAATAACAGTAAACATAAAGGCCAGAATTCTGAATTTGTTCATCCTGAACCCCTCACATCAGAGAACATGTTAGGAAGGTCTCATAATGAGACGTGCATCACCTCTTTAGAAAAGTGTCAGGAATACATCCTTTGTCTAGGTTTATGGAAGCAGGAGCTATAATACATGAAGTCTCTAGGTAGCTCCAGTGTTCTGTCTGCTTGCCGACAAGTCTATTGTGGAAAAATAGCTCTCACTTACTACTAGGTCCCAGGTGCTGTCCCATATCAGCCACAAATATTTATGGTAATTTCAACAGATAGAAAGTCTCTCATTCAGCAGAATTCCAGAGAGGGGAACAAATGGTATGGAGCCAGATTACCCTTCTAATAGGAGAAAAAGGAAGGGTCAACAGTAACTCCTTTTAGCTCATCCTGGCAGAATGGACTTATAACCAGCACCTGTGAAACATCTTGCGTATTCACAACAAAGCTGAAAGCCAAAAATACTAACAAAAGTCAGTCTTCTGTGTTTCATTTTAAGAAGTGCAGTATTCCTGATTCAGTTCATATAGTTCATACATGAAAACTGAGATACAATTAGGCTGCTATTTAATTAGAACATCCAAAAACGTTTTTCCACAAATAAAGGAAACTCATGTTTTGATTTGGTTTTGTCCAAAACCAAGTCTGGCTAAAAATGTGGGCATGCAAGTTACTAAGTTTGTAGAGATCCAGCCATCTTGCAAACAGAATTTTCTGTAGGAATAAAGAAACAATTGAAGAAATATTACAAGTGCTGATTGATGTTCTGTAAGAGTTTTGTCTCAAGCTAGCATCTAAATGTCAGATTCAGCAGCTAAAAATGCACAAACATGAAACTTCAAACACATAACTACTTCCAATAGTGTTTTCAGTGCCTGTATTACTGTATAAAACAAATATCTATAAGTTCTAGCATATAGCCTGTAATAATCATTATTTAGACAGGCACTCAAAGATTAAAAAATTGCAGTCTTCTTGTACTGTTCCCCTCCACAATCTTTAAGAGAATGTAGCAAAAATAATTTCAATAAATATGTAATGTAATTCTAAGTATTTTGGACAAAGGTTTTAAGAGTTAAAAAAATCAGTTTAGGTAGTAAGCAGCTATATTTAAAAAAATCATTAGGAACAAAAAGGCAGGTTGGAAACGATTCAGAGCCTAGAAACATAATTTGTCAAGTCAAAGCACAAAAAGAACTATGTCCAGATTTAGTGTGTGTTGGCAGTCACTGTGACAATGACTCCTGAATATGTTTCCTGAACAAGTTTTTGCACCAAGAGTGCTCCAGGAGGAAATAAACTATACCCAGTTGCAAGTCTTGAATGTTAGAAAATCATAATGAAGTGTCATGTGTATTTGTAGAATAAACACAGCTTTGGGTGGCACTCAGAAAGTGCTATACAACTTTATTTATGCAAATACCAAAAGTAAATAGTGACAAAAGGATTATAAAATGAAAATATAACTAAATTCTGAACCATTTCTGAATCAATTTTGCATAGGAAACACACAGCAATCTGTCTTCACACAAGCCTGAGAGATCAGTGCTAAGCAAACCTAGATCTCACTAAAAAATAGAATGCAGTAAGAATAAAGATTAAATGTTAAAGATATAATGACAATCTATAAAATAAAATTTTATTATATGCCAAAAAAAACACGCTTAGGTCAAAACCTAAGCGTGGTATACAGCAAAAAAAACACAGCTGTGGTTTTTGAAGTCAGTCTCTGCAAGCAGAGACAGGCACAGACAACAAGGATATTCAAGAGCAAAGTCTACAATAACTAGACAGCAAAATTTAAAAAGCCCTTTAAAATAATTCCAGTTTGCCAGAAGCCTTTAATTAAAGGCTGATTTAAGTTTCATTGCGAAATACAGCTTTTCTCTAGTGGACCACTACTTTGTTTCACAAAGTATTGAATCGGTTTAACAACACTTCTAGTAAGTTTGCAGTCTGAATGGGATTTCAACTTAGTTAATAATAGGTAACAACCTGCCATCCACAAAGACTTAGTTTGATTTTTTATCTTAGTTCAAAAGGATAACACCAAGAATTTTCTTGCTGACCAGCATTTCACTGTCAAAACAAAAAGCAAAAACTGTTTGGAGGAACACGTAAGAGTTAAAACATCTTGCCTGAGCACTGGTGCACTATTGTCAGTCTGCACTGTCTCTTTTTTAACATTTCTATTTCAATCAAAGGCAGAAGGACTAAAAATATGTTAGGTACAACTCAAAACAAATTTTTGAGTTTAATATAAACAAATATGAATTGGTTACAGGAAAAACAGTAGGCTTGAAAATTTAAAAAAAAGAAAATAAAAAATATTACAAATGTGATATCAGCTACATTAGATTGTAAATAGAAAAGACTTGGTGGTGTATTTTGTACAGCAAAATGCCCAAAATACAAACCCAAGGCTCCTCAGTATTTTCGAAATTAGGACACTGAAAACAAGCATTTTATTTATATTGAAGACTGAAACTGTAAAGAACAATGTTGTCACTAATGAATGACTCAGTGATAATGTGACAGTTCAATTAGAATGGTGCCAAGTGCAAGGTAATACACCTGAGAAAGGGGAACATACTACACCTATATTATACCTAATCACAAGCTCTCAGATGGCCATTAGTACAGGGGCAAGAATTCTCTGACTCACTTGCAGCAGCCCGGGAAAGGTGACAGAGCATATTAGTGGAATGGAGTTCTAGTGAAATGCAAGGAGGGATTAAACAGATTACAACTTTATGGCTTGAAAAAGCTATAATTGCAGAAGATGGCCATAAAAGTTCACAGAAAACATTAATCACTTGTTCAGGCTTAGATGAAGTAAATATTTATTATTATATCTCATAATAATTTTTCATAATGAAGAAAATATGAAACAGGGAAATATGAAATAATTAGGTTGAATGAAATAACTAGTGAGCACATTTATAATAAAGGGAAGTATTTTTTCACATAGCACACAACTTGTGTTGTACAGCACCACAAGCCAGAAGTTAATAGTTTCAAAAGGCAAGAGAGTTGGCTTTAGAGATACAGCCATCATGGGCAGCCATGAGCTCAGCAAAATGTTTGCTGAAACCTAGAATCTCTTCACAGAATTGCCATTTTCTTTTACTTGTGTGGGAAGTCTCCTGATGGTAACTTTTTTAGACTCAAACAGTCATGTCTGGTTTTCTTCATGCAAGTGCATCCAGGGTGCTGTTATACTGATAAAAGTTTGATGCAAAACTCTTGTAACATACCACCAGTCCCATAAATTAGTGGGTTAGTTGTGATGGCTTTTTCCAGACAGCATCAGTTATGGCAGGTCTGGGCATAGTCTGCCAGTTCTGGGTGGATTCTGATTCAGATATTTTACATTTAGGGCCACCCTGAGGACACTTTTTCCCCATTTACACAAGGCCTTTTTCATTTTATTCCAGTAGGGCTTGATCTTTCCAGGTTTGACTGAATGACATCACTAATACACTTCACAGCAAAGTTAATTCAGTTTAGCTAAAAGCCCATTTATGTGTCTCTGAAAGGTAGCAAGTACCATCTGAATTCCAGAAATTGGGAAAAAGAAATTCCTACAGTCCCCTACCTGGGGACTGGCTGGCTTTTCTTGAATCACCTATTTCTCAGGAAAACAAAGTTTGTATGTTTAGCATTTTTGATCTTGACCAAGCATTCATCTTTGTCAAGCATGGTGTTTCCATCTGAAAGAGGGACAGAAGGACACATGCTGTCAGCACAGATTCCTCAGAAATTTGCACACCTAGCAAAGCAGAGCAGGTTAGTACACCACAGACTTTCAGTTCCTGCTAATGTGAAGACAGCTATACCTAGAAAAACAAGAAAAGCACCTGTAGTGATAAGCTCTTAAATTCTGGTTCTTCAGCTCAACAGAAACAAAAGTTTGTGTGTTCTTTCTATTTATACTGTCTTGGAAGGACCTTTTTCTCTGCATGAGTCTGTCAAAACCAGATATAGCAATGTTGATCTACAAACAGAAGTAAAGACTACTGAGATACAGAAAGACTTGTGGGAAAAAAAAAAAGAAGTCTCATTATTTATGGGGCTATATTATGCAGGAAAGAAAAAAGAAAGCTCTTTAGTTTCACATGAATGAATAGCAATTCAGTTCTAATATGGAGTGAGAAATACGCAAGTAAGGAAAACAATCGAGTGATCAATTCTGTTGTCAACACAAGCATTCAAATTTTAAGGTTATTCTTAAAGACCCATCATCTCTTAAAATCAAGTATCAAAGCAAGCTGAATTTCTGGCCCCTTAGTTGTGAAGAAAAGCTCAAAACCAGATTCTGACTATATTCTGAAAACTCAAGAGTCATACAACAAAGAGCACTTATGCAAAAAATGTTGGGGTTTAGAGTATTACAGTATTTGGAAAACATTACATGTAGTTCCTGAGTTAGCAGATCTGGTATTAATCTTTAAGAAATATTCATCTTCTCCACTGAAGAGTTTGGAGGGCTTCAAGTGTATCAGAAGTTGTGAAGAGTTTTTTGGACTAAGCACATGAACACAGACATTTATTTAGATACCTCAGTTGAGCATGTTTTCAGAATCAGGCTTCAGTAACAATTATATACTTAAACAGAATTAGTATTTTTTCATATAATTACACCATTTCATCATCAGAATATTATACTGCTAACTAGGGGTAGATAAGAAAAAGTACAGCATAGTACTAGAAGTACACTATTTACAATAGAATTAACATACTGATGCTGATTCTTTTCACCATGAACAGCTCTCTTACTTTCTCTCTACTCATATGCAAAGCTAAACACTTACATTATTCTGACATTTCACCACCCACTTCTAACTTAGATCAGAATGCTTAGATATTATCACAGTTTCTTCAGTGAATATAGTTTCTTTCCAGAGCTAGGGGAAAAATAGGTTTTGGTCAAGGGTTTGCCTAATGAATGGTTGTTTCATGAATGAATACATTCTTGCACTGAAAATCAGCTTTGTCCCATATTTACAATTGTGGTATGTCTTAACTCCCCACCCCTGAAAACAAAGTTGCAGAACATCAGCTTACTGAGTATGGCTAATATCTAAAGGCCGATGAAGCTGTGCAGCAGCCTACATTCATAAAGAAAAGAAACTTTCAAATTCAAGATATGATATTTAATACTTTGTTAAAAAGTAAATAGAGTTCTTTTCTGCAGGACATTACAGTTAATAATAGTGTTTTCTTTCATCTCTTAAGTTAAAATAAGCTAGTATTTTCACTGGTATACCTCAGACCTCCCATTGAAATTTATATCAATCCTCCCTGCAAGTAGATGGTGCCCAGGTGGTAACTGTATAACACCTGAGTTATGGAAGCCAAAACCTGTTCTATACCTGTACTTAGCACTGTTATATCCCAGAAAGAGAGCTGAATAATGTTATTAAAAAGCAGTGATTGCTACTGTCAGGCATTGCAGAAGAAATCTTCTTTCCCTCACCTCCTACAAGCCTGTAAGGTGGAAAAAGACAAAGCAAAAAACTGTACAGCTTTGATGTTGCAAGGCTGAAACTGAATCAGTGACCCAAAGTTCAAGAGGTCAGTGAAACAAAGGAGGGAAAAGAAGGAAAACAAAAGCCTCTTCATATGAAACTCCAATTCCACACTTTCATAATGAGTTCTCAGAACAGCCTTAACATCATTACTGAATTGTGAAAAAAAAAACCAACCCACAATTATAACAACAATTTAAAATGTCATACGCTAATTGCAGCTAAAGTACAGACTCCTTAGTGTTCATATGGCATATTACCAGAGGACCTTAATTTCACAAATAGGAAGCATTAATTTAGGGTGTAATTAAATTACAGTTTAGTCCTATGGATGATGACAAAAAAAGAATAAATGCATGTGATATTCTTAGTTGTTTTAAGTGCTTATGATGTTCTAAATTTGAATGTTCTTACTTATTATTCAGATATTAACTTGTGGATTGTAAGTAGTGTTTTGAAGTGCTGCTTGTTCATAAACTGGAAATTGCTTATACACATTTTTCAAGTTACAACTACATTAGATCCCATACTCTTTAAATAGAATTTGTCGTATTTGATGAAGGAAGTCTCAGATTGTTTCTAGAGTCCTTATTTAATACAAAATTCATTCTTATGCCATATCAAGCTTTATATGTAGAACTTTTCTTATGAAATTCAAGTTAACATGATTCTTTAAAAAAAAAGAATCTAAAAGTGCTCTGTGTTGTCAAATTAGCTACTGTTCTGCAATTTCTATTGCAAGTAAAGAGTTAGTTAGAGACATGAAATAGCTCTATGCATTTCCTTCTGATACGGACAGATAATACTTTGTAGTGATGCATTTGTACCTGAACTGTCAGAGGGACTGAGGCCCCACTATACAAGCCCCTGTACCAAAGTCAATATTATTGGGGTTAATGTCTTTCAGAACAAACTTCCCCAAACTGAGAAGACGTTAGGTTGACAATGTCATAGAGGTAGATAACTGAGCTACTTTTATAACAGTATAGGGAGCTGGATAACAGCAGCATGGAGCTCTGTTCAAAGTGATTTACATTGCTTCATGCGAATGCAGATAACTCTACAACTCACCAGAAATTAAGATTATACTTGAGGCATGAGAGAAGAAGTGTCAGGAAAAAAAATGTAAATCCATCAGGAACAATGCATGGAAAACACATCTACTGTTATAAAATATTGCAGACTGAAAAAATGTGTGGCACATTGGAAGGAATGTGTTGAAGTAAAAGGATTACAAAAACATGTAAACACCAGCAGGGTGTGTGTAACATAGACAAAAATGAAAGCAATAGATCCATGAGCAGTTCACATAAATTTTCTGAAAGATCAAGGAATAAAACAACAGCAGATGAATGAACTGGTAGCTTGAAAGCAGAATGAAAATTTATCACTTTTAAGTTGGACAGATGCACCAGTTAGTGCTGTGACACTGACAAGATTTGTAAAAAAAAGAACAAAAAATAAAATTTAAACAAAGAACCATTTTTATTATTAAAAAGCTTGTAGAAGAATAGACAGTAGCTACTGCAAAAATGAAAAATATGCAGAATTCTTTCATGAGTGGGAAGTTACTAACTTCAGATTACTCAAATAGAAATGTTGCTGAATTAGGAAATAAAAATTATATCAGAGGTTTAAAAATTGTGCTAAAATTAGAATTCCAAGCAGAAATCCAAAGGCCAGGTTTCTACAAGATGCAGTAACGCAGTACCATAAATTCAAACCTTAGTTGAGTAACATCCAACTGGGCAAAGCTTATTTCAAGATGATGACTGCTGCATGAACACTATAAAATTAACTTAACTGGTGTCAGATCCTAGTGGACAATCATCCAAATAAAAGATATTATCACTGCAATAGAGTCTATTATTGGAAGTTTTAGTGAAGAAGCCAAGAACTGGCTGGCCAGCAATCCTGGATCACATTCTGTGTGAGAAGGTGATGTCACCAGCATAGAGCTGTGACAAGTTACGTATCAGTACAGTCCCATACCCTTAGCATTACTAGCTATTGTATCTGTAGAAATACCTCTAATGTCATATCTGTACTCTCAAGTATGTCATTATTTTTTCAATGGCAGCTAAAGTAGACCAAGAGTGACTTAGCATAGTAAAGTGTCTACAGCTTCATACAGCCAGTCAGGTAATAGAAGCACTGTACATTGGTGGAATGTTGTTTCATAAATGCTGCGCATGCAAAACCATGTCTGTGAAGAACTCCAGGCACAGTCTACCGAAACTCAGACCAGTGTTTTAGCAGATTAAAAGCTTACACATGTGTTTTAAGAAATTGTATTAGAGATTCCTATGGAGCACTAATGTGCATAAACACCACCTGCAAGGCAAAGGTATCTTTGTCACTGGTATCTTGCCAGGATGCGTGTGTTTCATGTTTGAAGTAGATGTTCTTAGCAATATGTTCAGAATAACTGAAAATTAGTATTTTCGTCCTTGGGAATAGGGTAGCAGTCTTAAATTCAAGCATATTTATTTTAGTCTTGTAACAACATGTCCTTTAGGACTCAAGCCAACTTAATGTGCTTTGGCTTATCAGCTACTACAATTCACGTTTTTCCTCATTAAACCAAAATAATTTACCATGCTACATTATGTTTTGCTTAAGGAAATGTGCTCCTTTTTTCACTTCTGATACAGAAAATAAGCAGCTCTATGCCCAACCAAAGAACCCCATTTCCAGCAAAGTTTAGTCCAAATGTGTGGACATAAAAGGATGTCATTTTAGAATTGCACTGTACAGGTAGCAGCAGTGTTTTGTTACCAAAAAAAAATCGTGAGCTGCTATTTTCTGTGTTCCTGGGTCTCTGATTCTTGGCTTGAAGACAGTCAGCCCTTTGTACTCTGTTATTACAATGAGGTAACCAAAGAAAGACAGTCTTGGTTTGAGACTGTCAGCTGTTACTAATCACTGCTTCATGGCTTGCTGTGAATCCCTGCTTGCCTCTCCCTCCTGCTCTGCTTAGCACACATAAAGAAGATAAATTACTCCCTAGTTTCCCTTCAGAAAGCATATTGTTTGGCACATTCCAATACTGTGAGCAAAAGATGGAATAATGCGAAGAGTTAAATGGGTATCTAAACAGCCACACAGCAGGGGCCTTCTCAGGCAGATGCAAGTTTCAGGAAATGTTCTTTCCTACTGACTCTCCACATGTATTCTGTTCTATTGAAACCTAAAAAATACATCAACTATACTTTTCAGAATGGTAGAGCATATTCCTGCAGTAACACAGTAAATGCAGCATCTAACTGTACCATATTTACATATTTTATTTTATTGGGGTGATAGCTATAACTTATTGATCAGCAACAAGCATAGTCTGGGTTGTTTTATGGAAGTCTTCCCTCACAGACTGACACTGTCCTGACAGTCAAGAATTTAAAAGGAAGAATCTTACAATAGTTTGGGTTGGAAGGCACCCTTAAAGGCCATCTGGTCCAACACCCCTGCAATGAGCAGGCACATCTTCAACTAGATCAGGTTGCTCAGAGTCCCATCCAACCTGAGCTTGAATGTTTCCAGGGACAGGGCATCGACCACCAGTCTGTGCCAGTATTTTACCACCCTCATAGTAAAGAATTTCTTCCTTATATCTGGTCTCAGTCTACTCTCTTCTAGTTTAAAACCATCCACCTTTATCTTACTGCTACAGGCCCTACTAAAAATCTGTCCCCATCTTTCTCATAAGCCCCCCTTAAGTATTGAAAGTCCAAAATAAGGTCTCCCAGAAGCCTTCTTTTCTCCAGGCTGAAGCCCAACACTCTCAGTCTGTTTTCATAGGAGTGGTGCTCTAGCCCTCTGGTCATCTTCGTACCCTTCCTCTGGACTCCGATGGGTTCATGTATTTCTTGTAAATGGAGCTCCAGAGCTGGATGCAATACTCCAGGTGGGGTCTCATGAGAGCAGTGTAGAGGGGGAGACTCACCTCCCTCAACCTGCTAGTCATGCTGGACACAGTTGGCTTTCTGGGCTGTGGCTCCACATTGTCAGCTCATGTCCAGCTTTTCATCTACCAGTAATCCCCAAGTCCTTCTCCACAGGGCTGCTCTCAATCCTTTAAATCCTTTCAGTGTATTATCCTTAAATACCAGGGGTTGCCCCAAACCAAGTGCAGGACTTTGCCATTGATGTTGTTGAACCTCATGAGGGTAACATGCACCCACTTCCCAAGCTTGCCCAGGTTCCTCTGAATAGCATGTCAGGTCCCTCAGGCATGCCAACTGCACCACTCAGCTTGGTGTCACCTGCAAATTTGCTGCAGGGGCTCTCAATCCCACTGTCTATGTCATTGATGAAAATACTAAACAGTTCTGGTCCCAGTACAGAACTCTGAGGGACACCACTCGGTACTGATCTCCTGTGGAATACCCTACCAGGAAAATATGATAAAAATAGCAACCGATTTGAACCTCAAGCTCAATAAATTTCTAATTAACACTGTATAATATATTTGCCTGCTGCATGTGAATGCTATTGACAGCCCAGGAAACACTTTTTTATAAGATAGCAACTGAACTCGGTGCCCTGAAATCAAAATTTCATAAAGAGAAGCTGTTCCACTGGAAGAGCAGTTATCGGTGATGAATAACAAAATGATCTTTCATTATGCATGGTTAACTGGAAGTGAAAAGTTGCTGTAAAGCCACTAAAGACTGTTTGGGCCTCTACAAGTACATGTGGCAAGATTAGGTTAACATCCTGTAGAAAAAGTCTGTTTTCATCATAGGCAACCTTTCTCACTGTAGTAGTAGAGAATCCACAAAGTAAGGTACATCACTTTTAAGCACTTATGAGGACTCTTCTGCATATTGTTAATGGCACCTTTCTGTTAAAGTCTGTAATGTCTCTCATTCACTCATGCAGTGAGATTTTTTTCTTACATGTAACAAGAACATCTGTGTATTTTCGTAAGTGTATATTTTTATGCTGATGTTTTAAGGCAGTGCTGTTTGAGTAGCTGTGGCCCTCACAAGCTCTCTTGGCCCAGGTGCTCTTTCACACACCCTTGTTCTCTCCTTGTCATCAAATGGTGTTTGCTCAGCTCCTGGTGAGAACAGAGCCAGCTTAAAGATAAGCTGGGAGAAGTGAGGAATACTTAACTTGTTTAGTAGTGCTACTACCAAAGAGCAAAGGATGCAGTTTAACAATATAGCCAACTTGAAGTAATGACAAAGTGCTGCCAAAATGATAGTTTTCTGCCCTTGGCCATGCTCTCCTTCTGGTTCCCTTGTAAAAGTTCCGGTTTTCACATGACACTATTCTGAAATGATTCATTATGACAAACTGGCTGAAAAACTACCCCAACAAATCTCAAAGTTAATAGTTTTCTGGTGACAATGAATGGGGCACGACCACAAAGCTGTGGGGCAAGTCTTGTCCTTGAGGAGCCACTCTTACCCATTTTATTGGCTCATTGAATTGCATTACTATATTCCAGCCGTGGGTTTCATTAGTCAGCTTGACATAATCATGGTCATGTAATTCTGGATCAAAAACAACTGCTAATTTTCCTGTGAGATGTTTTCCCAGTGTTCTTTAACGGACCCAGAAAAACTAATCCAATCTAAAGTTAATAAGTTAAATACAATAAGTAACATTAAATTAATGAAATCTAATTTCATTATTTAAATTTCATATTCAAATAAGTTAAACTGAAATTTAGGAGCAACTTGTCCCATCAGTTAATGCAAAAAGGCATAAGAAGCTGTATTTCATACTTGCATTTTATGTGGCTTCAGGAAGTCATTAGCTGTATTGATTTAATATTAATTAACTTCACCAATGCATGTAGTTCTTAGAAAATGTTATTTAGCTTTTTTCTTTGCAGTTTTATTATTTAATACTACTGCTATTAAAAATAATAATCAAGTTTGGATTAATTCTGAGCCTGATCTTGTCAGGGGCTCAGTTGTCAAAGCTTTAAATATTATTTAACTTCTGTTTTCTGGGAATACTCAGCACCACTCAAGACATGCTCATCATCTATCAGAATAAAGCTCTAGAGCTTAATCATGTTAATTAAATTTGGGCAGTACTTCCACTTTCACCTATTGCTTTGCCTTACAATTTTTCTGCCAGCCTATTTTACCATGACCTTGCACAGCATTATTCATTTCCACAAATCCTCATCAACATACACGAAAGGATTGTTCTCATGGCCTCACACTGTGAGTTTACTCATCACACAGTGCTTAGTGGATGCAGGGGGTCGGGAGTAGCTCATTTAAGACTGCTTCATTAGGAGAATGAAAGACAACCTTAAAGAAACAAAATTAGGGCAACACTCCTAAGTCAACAATTGTCATTATTGCTGTTCCACCATAGGAATCCTTAACAAGCAACTACAATTTCCTAATGAAGAGACCATACGAAGTAAGCAAGAAAATAATTAGCATAAAAAGATGCTATATTCATTATATTTTGTTTTTAAAGGCTGAGTCCAAAACATCTAAATGATTTTTATATAAAAATCTACATTAGCAAGGAAGTGCCATCAATTCAGTTCTAATACATTTGAATAAGGAAATAATTCATCATGATCAAGGAAATCCTCACTTATTTATTTCCAGTAATCAGTATGTATGAGAGCCAGAATACAGTTTGTTCTGCACACTCACTCAGAACTGGTTCATGTTTTGATACATTTGCAGCACCATACAGTTACATCTTGGCAGGATTCTGACTGAGAGGTGTTCAGTCATATGCCCAGAGAAGATAGCCTTGTGTCAATGGATCTACAGCCAAGTGCCCACACCAGGGCTCTGAACCTGTGGTTCCTTTTGAACTGGGCAGCATTGCTCCTATCCTGTGAGGAGAGGCTGAGGGCTCTGGGTTTGTCCAGTTTGTGGAGAAAGAGGCTGAGTGGTGACCTCCTTGCTCTCTACAGCTTTCTGAGGAGGGGACGTGGAGAGGAAGGTGCTGAGCTCTGCTCCCTGCCACCCAGTGACAGGAGACGTGTGAATGGTTCAAAGCTGCACCAGGGGAGGTTTACACTGGACACCAGGAAGCATTTTTTTACCAAGAGGGAAGTCAAACACTGGAACAGGCTTCCTGGAGAGGTGGTTGATGCCCCAGCCCTGTCAGTGTTAAAGGGGCATTTGGACAATGCGTTTATTAACATGCTTTAACTTTTGGTCGCCCCTGAAGTAGCCAGGCAGTCAGACTAGGAGGTTTTTGTAGGCCCCTTATAACTGAAATATACTTTTCTATATTTAAAGTTTTCACCATTATTCCTCAAAAGTAATTTTTAAAGAAACCAAAAATTGAAATTGTGTGGGCAAAATAGTAGATACTCTGTTAAAAGAACAAGAATGTTAATATATGAAAGCAAGCACAGAAACTTCTTATTTTTTCCCAAAGTTTTTAAAAGGCAGCAAAAAAAGATTCAAAAGATTGAAAAAAGACTCATAAATACAATATAAAAAAAATGTAGTTGGCACACACCCAATTAAGGAAAGTTGCTGCATCATTAGTTCAGTCTAATCTGTGGAACAATTATTAAGCCAAGTGAACAATCAGAACTATCAGCTTAACAATTCAGAATTTCTAACAAATTGCCCTAACAAGATTTTTTTCTCCTTTTCCCTGCATCCTTTCTCTCTCCTTCTGTCTCTTGCAATTACACACTTACTTGCTTGCTGCCTTTCCCTACATCCTAAAATATTTTCATTTCTTCTCTGACACCTTTGTTAATGAACAACGTAGTGCTTTGCTTTTTGCCCTGGCATTCTGGAGAACTCTTTGTCATGTCTTTATTTCACTCACAGTGTGAATGATTCCTCACTTCTCAAGAGAGGGAAAGAGTAGGTGAAGGGAGAGGACAGGGGTAAGGGCTTGGGTTTGTTTGCAATTTTACAGACTTAGGCCTGCCCCCTTCTTTCTTTTCTTCCCTTTCTCCCTCCTTGCCTCCTTCCCTCCTCATCAATACTTAAAAAGTCATTCCCATTCATGATGTGTGAGCACACACGCTGGGAGAAATTACAGGCGCTTTGCTTCAGGTTGCCTTGACAACTTCTAGGCATCCCTGTGCATGGGGACCGGTGGCACAGAGAAGTTTCCCAGGCCCCCTGGGGAAAGGGAGGGAAATGGAAGAGAGGAGGCAGGGGTGCTGGAGCCAGCACCCATGCAGAGGAAAGAGCAGAGAGCAGGATGAAGGGACACATACATCTCATGTGGGACAATGGGAGTTTTGCTGGCTGGCTGTGAAAGGACACACTGAGGATACAATGGTCTACAACACATGAAAGCTTTGGAGCAAACTTTATTGCTTCTGTATTAAGGACCCTTCCAGAGTCTCTAAGCTCTAAGCCTTCAGAGTCTCAGCTCTAAGAAATCTTGTCAACATCTTAAAATTTAAAGAAAACAATCCCTTTCAATTTCTTGTGTCTTGAAAACAGATTTAAAATATTTTTTTAACTAATTCTTGTTGGTGATATGCTGGAAGCTTTTGCAGTTTCAGCCCTGTATGGTACCAAGTGTCCCTCCTGTGTGTTCCTTGAGTTGCTATTTAACTTCAGTGGGAGGGAGTGTTTCCCAGCAGGTCCCCAGTAGGGGTTCTCTGAGGTGAGAACTTCCTTCCTCTTCATAAAGCTTTTATTCATACTTAGGCCTGTCATCCCTCTGCTTTTAATGCTTGCTGCTGTAAGCAAGCCACGAACAGTTTGAGTGTAAGATGAGAATTGCTGTTCCCTACTTTCAAGCTGAGAAGTAATTTATATGATAGCAAAAGCAGGAATAAGACTGACCAGCCTAAAATAAGGGACCATGTAGTCACAGCCAGAGTGCACAATAGGAAACCAAGCTGGAAAACAGCTCATAAAGAAAAGAGCATGACTCTTGCTCCCAGACATATCACTTTCCCACAGTTCACCAGTCAATCCCAGAATCAGTCCAAGAAAGAAAGAGGATCACAAGTTCTAATCCTTCAACACAGAAATCTTTAGTGGTAAAATAAGCCGTACACTGACTCCAAGTGATTTTTGGATTGCAGGAGACTCAAATTAGTATCAATTGTGGAGTGCAAAGAAAGATCAGGATTGGTTCGAGCTGTAAGTACAAACTCCTGCAACCCCTCTAGGTTGACAGTGCTCAGCATTTGGTCCTGAATCTATTACCTGGCAAGGGCACAATTCTGGGAACTGGCTGATATAATATCTGTGCATTTCCAAACCTTCCTACCAAACTATATAGGTTAACCTTTTTATGATCAGGATGTGAAACAAGTTTAAAGCTGCTCTTATGCTCTTAGCTAAAATGAAAAAATACACAGCCCATTGATGCTACTTGTGTAAACAGCAGGTAAGAATAAAGAATTAAAATATACAAAGATAAAGTTGACTGGACTTGTATGTATTGATTTGTATTTCACTCTTTAAATTACACTTCAAGTTACATACTTACACTTTAAAATATTTGCAACAAATACTGTCTGGTATGATCATTGTGCAACTCAGTAGCAGATCTGAAATTCTGTAAAAATTACTAACTTTATTTTATACATTGGTTAATTACATTTGCATTATTTTGCATTTGCATTATTTTGAGGACTTTAAAAAAATAATTGATCCTCTACCCACCATCAAGAGGGATACAGGACTTCTTGCTTGTAAAGATAAAAAAACTATACTTGGTAGTATTTACCATTTTCACAGGTTTTCAAAACATAAATGTAGACTTACCATGAGCATTATAATCCAGTTTTGCAGATGGAAAAACTAAGGAGAGGAATGAAGGACCAAGTGCTTCAAATGTTGGATTTCCATTTTCAGTTCCTTTCTCAGTAACACTTTGCTCTTTCACTACAATGGCAGGCATAAATCAAGCATTTCAAGATGCAAATCAAGTGATCTTCCTTTACAGTTCATTTTGTGTGTACAAATTTTGATAATTGTAATGGCTTTTGCCAAAAAGACAGGCGAGCCCTTGCTGAAATGAGAGGGTAGGTATGAAGCATGTGATGAGGTTTATACTTTGGAGGTTTGAACAGTGTCTGGAACGTAGCCTTGATCTCAGTTACATCAGTGACTAAATTACTTTCACTGTAACTTCAGTAGCACATATTTCCTCCTTTAGGAGACAGAAGCACAATACGTCTACAATGATTTGAGAAAATACTTGGTCTTTCCAGTTCATGATTTGTGTTTTGTTTCTGTATTATTTATATTCATGTAGTACTGTTACCTTATTTTAAATGCTTTCTCCTCTGAAACAGGCACCTAGAGCAGAAGGTGGTCAAATTTCATTATATTTTATATGTTCAAAACAGCATATAGATAGGTAGGCAGCCTGCAGAAATCTGGATTAGACAGTGCCATGCGGGGGTCCTTAGGAGGAGGTAATAAAGTGAAGAGATCCTTCCTTGATCTCTTTCTTCATTCTGAACTTTGAAAGCTTGATTTCTGCAAGAAACATCAGCACTGTTTTGAGACAGATGGTGTAACCCTCCAGATGAAGTATGGGGAAGTTATTGACTATTTTAAATTTTAAGGAGGAGGAGCAAAGGGACATGTTAAGGAGAAGAACACTAAAAAGAGAAAAACAATTCCATTTGTGACAGTCTTAATGAGATACCACTTATACAGAGATTCAGAGCTTTTCCCCTGGCAGAAATGCAGCTTCATTTAAAAAACACACTGCAGCCTTGTCAGTGAAGTCTGATGAACAAATGCTTTAGCAGATGCCATAGTGAGCACCCTAGTATTCACATTATATCAGATGCATTAAGACAAGCCAAAAATTGGGATTAATGTTGCAAGGTTTGCAAAGCTTATAAAAGGCTCTAAATGTTTATTCATACAATGGTAAGGATTTTCTGAAAAAAAAAAAAAAAAGCTAACAGCAGTTAATCTGTTTTGAACTCCCATAGCTTGAGACAGAAGGAAATGAGGTCATTCCATTAAGGATTGAAGAAATCTCTTCATACACATTAATTGTAGCTAACATTATTAAAATTACTGGAGAGTACTGTGTTTTCTTTCCTGCTATTTCAGATTAGGTGCAACGCATTTCTAAGTCACATTTTCCAGACTATAATAACTATGCTAATCAAAACCCACAAACTGGCTCTCTGGAATGCATGCAGTACCATATTGCATCAGACCAACAATCTTTACTTTTATGAAGTGTTAACAAAGCAGAGGAAGCTGCAACTCTTGTAATAGAATATCGTATAAAAACAAGCATTAGGAGTGGGATGGCAAGACAGGGGCAGTATGAGTTGCAGAAGAGGGATGACCTACCTTGGGTAGCTTTTCAAATGTAATGGTCAAAACTTTGCACAAAACTGTTTTCATCATGCTGAGTTTATACTCTTTACTCACAACTGTATGAGGTAATGTCCTTGTGCTTAAATTTACTAGGAATTGCTGCCCTGGATAGTAAAGCGTCAGGGAAGATGGGAGTCCGAGCTGTAGTCTACTACATGAGTACTACGATCATTGCTGTACTGATTGGTATAATCATTGTGGTCATCATTCACCCTGGGAAAGGTACTAAAGAAAACATGCACAGAGAAGGCAAAATTGTGCAAGTGACAGCAGCAGATGCCTTTCTTGATTTAATCAGGTATGGCTATGATATCGCACATTTTCTGTACCAAAAGCAACAGTAATAATATTTAAGTTCAAACAAAAACAAAAGTAGAGAGTTTTAGGCAGTAATTGCATAAGCTAGCCAAATTTCTTTCAACTATGTGATACCAGTATCACTAACCCCTACAACACTACAAAAGAATACATGGATATATTTTTGAATCAAGCCATTGCAAGAGAAGAAACTGCTTTTAATATTCAAAAATACTTTCACACACAAAAGAAAGATTTCTATTCTGCTATCTGCATGAGTCTTTTCACCTGCTTCCATAGTACTATCCTATTTACCAGATTCCTTTGCTTTTTCTTATTTCCAACTTCTGACCGTTTTCTCACTTCACTTGAATCCCTGATTTAGCTATTTGTCTTAATTTTGAATCATAGCCGCGAGTCTGGGTGCATCTACTCAACTTGTAAAATTGTACGGATGGGAAATAAATTCCAGGAGCAGGCAAGTAAATGCTTAAAATAGAAGGGCACTGATAAAAATTATTGTTTTCTCCTTGCTCAGAGACTCTGCAATACCTCTTTTATAGAGCTAATATGTCATAGATGTATTCCAGGGAGTAGGGAAGCTGAGGTTTTGAACTCAGGAGCTTTTCCACAGGTAAAGCCACCAAAATTTTGTGTTCCACTAACCCATTTGGAGAAGCCAGAGACATGGAGAAAGGCCTCCAAGAGTCATGCTGCCAGGAAAGGGGACTTCAGAAAGACCCATGAAGAGGTTTGCACTCAGATTCCTCAAGATTTATTTAGATGGGCTGCTTCTAATTCCTTCAGAAATGTCACCATTCTGGAAAGCAAAGAAACAAATCCCCTGTCGTGGTTTAAGCCCTGTTGGCAAGTCAGCCACACAGTTTCTACCCCCCACACACCTCTTTCTTCCCTTACCCCCCCTACCCCTGCTCCCAGAGGGATGGGGAGGAGAATCAAAAGAATGTAACTCCCAAGGGTTGAGATAAGAACAGTCCAGTAACTAAGATATAACACAAATCACTATTGTTACCACCAATAATAATAATGATAAGAGAAATAACAAGGGAAGAGAATATGATACCACCCGCCAAAATGAGCCTGACTGAAAAGAGAGTGCCCTTCTGGGTCCCTCCCAGTTACATCCTGGGCATGACGTGCTGTGGTATGGAATACCTCCTTGGCCAGTGTGGGTCAGGTGTCCTGTCCCTGCTTCCTCCCGGCCTCCCCTCCTCCCTGGCAGAGCATGAGACTCACAAAGTCCTTGGTCAG
Organism: Melopsittacus undulatus; assembly: GCF_012275295.1. Taxonomy (NCBI): domain Eukaryota; kingdom Metazoa; phylum Chordata; class Aves; order Psittaciformes; family Psittaculidae; genus Melopsittacus; species Melopsittacus undulatus. The sequence continues at coordinate 13,247,521 of NC_047557.1, forward strand.
TCTAAACATTTGAGCAGTAGCTAAAAACATTGGCGCTATCAGCATTGTTCCCAGACCGAAAGCTAAAAACACAGTGCTGCACCAGCTACTAAGAAGGAGAAAAAATGACTGCTACTGCTGAACCCAGGACACCCCCATATGTAACAAGTACAAACACACATACACATGTGTATGTGTTATTATTAAAGAATACTTATACTTCAGAAATACTTATTTCTTAATCGTGAAAGACCCTAAATCAAGTGATGAATGTCATGAGGTGCTAGGCTGCTAGACTGCAAAAAGTGAGAAGTAAGAATGCATCAAATATTACTTTTAATCTGGATTCAGAAAGCATTAATACAAAACTTAAAGTCAGCACTGACCACAGAGTTTTGTTCATTTGGTAATTTAGCTAATATTTTGCTCCATAACCAGGCCTGATATACAATATTTAATTCAGAGATTGCCATTGCCAGGATCTATCCAACCCTACTACATTTCTTCCTGATAAAACCAACCAGGCCAATGCTATATGCAAAGCTCTACTCACTGTATGCATAACTACATATTGGTCTTAGGACTCCTTTGAAAATTAGCTGGTCAGTTCTTTCATTAGCTGTTTCCCTACTTAAAATATTACTAGAATTTTATTGCTTCTAATGTTACTTTATTTCTTTTTCACAGAAATATGTTCCCTCCAAATCTGGTGGAAGCTTGCTTTAAACAGGTAAAAATGCATTGCTATTTTGAACTAAAACATAACAAAGTAAGAAATTGAAATATAACAGCATTTTCTTTAGTAGTATCACATACTTGTACTTACAGCAGAAATAAATCTTATGTATGCTGACAGCTGTCAAAAAAAAAACAACCCAAATTAGACCAGCTAAATCTGTGCTCTTTTTCTATGAGAAGTGAAGAAAACACACTTAGCAAACAAATACAAAGTAAGATTTTTTCAAAATGTCAAGTTAATAAGTCTACAGCAAGCTTCATTAAAGTCAACGTAGAGTTTACTTTTCAAAACCAGTGTTACATTAAATTGGGAGATATGCACCTTTTATACAAAGACTGGAAGTTGTTCATCAGGTGAGAAATGTGCATGGGTTCCAATCAGAGGAAACAATTCTGTGAGCATCAATAATAAAATCGAACTAGAGCACTTCCTGTCACCTACGATAGAAGAGCATAGGAATGCTCTTATGTTGTTCCTGGCTCAAACCAGGACACCATGTGCCTTTATTATTAGCTTGGTCTTAACATAAACTGTTTTACAGAGTAAATAATAGTGACTAGTTGCATTCCTTTTTTAAAAGGAGGACATTATAGATTCAGCAAAACATATGTGTGTTTCCATGATCTGAGTGACCCCACAGAAAATCTTGAACTCATATTATTTACCAGTTATTACTGTAGCAATAAAAAAGCCTGAAATGTGGAGGTCAAGAAGCAAGGGGATAAAGTAGAAACTTCCCAAAGTCCAGCTGAGTTACATCTTGCAGAAGAATTGCAAAGAAATAGGAACATTTTCTTCAGTTATATCAAAAAAAAACAAACCAATAAAAAGCAGTAACTTTCTAGATTAAAGATTTGTTCAAGATAAACTAGACCCAGGTCCAAAATCAACAAATGCTATGCCTCTGTTTTCAGTAAGGGTGAGGATGAACTCAGGATGGTGATCCAGAAGAGCAGTACAAAAATACAAAAGTCTGCATCTAAACTAGAAACAAAATTCAAAACATTTTATGTAATAAGGTCAGCAAATAATGTAATCTTTATCTCAAAATAATGAAATAATTAGGGCATAAAGTTACAGATTTAACAGCATGTATTTTCAATAGATCTCTCAGTCTGGGAAGTTATTATTTATTAGTGGTAAAAGCAATAATATTGCCCTTCAAATCCTAATTTCAAAAAGATTTGGAAATTGATTTAAGTAGTTAATAACCCATTAGCCTGATATTGGGCATGCCAAAGAATGTAAGTAGAAGAAAAGAGTAAAGATGAGTAATAAATGGACGTTAAAAATACATGAAAAGAGATAAAGAATAACACAAGTTTCTGAAATATAGATTGTACCAGAATATCCTTCCATCTTTCTTCTGCAGGACTGCTCATTTTCTTCTTTCCTTTTTTAATATGAGGGAAGTAGTTGAGCAGAGGGTAAGATTATTGTAAGAACTGTAAAATCTGTGGAGGTAGCAATGGAAGTAGCTGAAGGACTGGGTGCACCTCAATTGGTAATTTTTTTAATTACATTGCCATAGGATGCACATTATGAAATTTACAGATGACAAGAAAATCCAAGGACTTTGTATCAAAATATCTAACAAATGCCAAAGAAGTTGATAACGTCCTTTGCATACTGTAATACTACAAAATCAGAACAACAAAGTGAATTGGCTCTTGCAAACACTGGCATTTTTATTTATCTCCTTCAGCACATAGAAATAAATATTTAGAAATTAAAAGTAATTTCTTCTTTGAGATGGGAAGCCATCACCAGAAAGAAAACAAAATTAACACTTCTAATTGAGCTGTAGCATATATTACTGACATAACTCCAAGAGAGAAAATAAACCAGAGGAATGTGACTCTCTGGAATACTAAGTATATTCATGTCATTACATTCATAGGGAGATTCATGCAAAATAAGCATAATGGAGAGAGAAGTTGCTAGGATTAAGAATGCAGTGTATAAAGCAAAAGAAGGTTGATTTAAAAAATATTCAGGTACAAAAAAAACCTGGAAACAGAGCTGTGTAAGATTAAAAAGTTTACACAAGAAGAACTGGAAATTACTATGACTGAATTTAAAGTAGGAATTAGTAAGTTTTTTAACCTGCATTACCTACAATGTGAGGTCCTGGAAAAATCTTCAATTAGGAGTCATGGGGACAAACTACCTCATCAGTTTCAAGATACAGCTTGAAAAATTCTTTTGATAAAGTATCCTTTAGCAACATGAGACTTGACTCAGTGTCTAGCTATCTTAAATCTATGTTCTTAATTAAAGATGTTCTATAAGTTCTGCTTATGTTAAGTATATTGCATTTCCAATGTGTTTTACAGCTTAAAGGGATTTCCAAAAAATGGTTCACAAACCTGGAAAGATTTAATGAACATTTTTTTCTGAATTTCATCAGCAGATCTGCTTATTGAAGCAGGATTTTAAATCTGTCATACTGATACTATTGCATTTTCAATCAGATACCAAACCCTAGGTTTTTAGATATAATTATTCTGTTGTAGCAGATTTATTAAATTATAAGTGTTTTGCAGGAGAAACAAGTATGTGTAAGATTGATAAGTATCCGGGTGACTTTGTACATCTGACTCAACTTTCTTTTCCAAAGTTTACATGAGGTTTTTCATACATTTCTCAGAAGATTGATGAAGAAGGATGATCCATCTGGCAATAATTTGGTTCTGTAACAATATTTGTGTTTGCTGGCCCAAACACAACACAGACTACTCATAGTCATACACACTCAAAGGTGTAATACTGATCCAGAGTTTTGCACAAGTGGAAACTATCACTGGCATTCAAAACACAGCTTTTGATATATTAGGTGCTCACATTCTGTCTTACAGCATCCTTAGGCAGGTTTCTTTCCTGACAGAGATCTGCTTTGGAACACACTGGAAGGTTTTTCTTTCTAACTGTGGCCAGCAGACAAGTCCTCTAGTTACTGTGTTAGTCCTCACAGCAAGGTTTGACTCTGTTACTTTCCCCATCAATAGCAAGCACTTCCCAAAGCACCTCCATTAACACAGAGAACCAGAGTAACACCAAGACATGGAAAATTGTACTTGCCTTTACATAGCTAATTTTAGAGAAGAAAAGTTGATTTTCTGTGTGTGGAATTGCTCTCCTGCAAAACTAAATAGAGTTGTGTGAAGAGGGTAATCAACCTAGGGAGGGCTTCTAGGTGGAGTTGAGCAAGCTTTTGTAGGATTGCTGCTGGGAGAAGAAGAGTCATGAAGGAAGACTGAGACCTTAGGGCTTATTTCGGAAGGATCTTTCTAAGTTTTCTACTGTTCATCATTGAGTCTTCTGGTCCTTTGGATTCACTTTTCTGTTTTTCTTTCCCAATGAGTCTGTGAGGTAAACTGCCCCTCTTGCTTCTTCTCCTCTTCTTCTTTCCAGTTTCTTCCCCAGCAACAGGAAGTGCGGTGCAACAAAATGGCCTATATCCTCCTAAAAGGACTCCCCATTGTGGATCCCAGAAGCCAGGAGGAGTCCCAGTAGGCGAGAAAGAGAAGCCTACAAAAAAGCCTGTCATTCAAACCTTTCAGCTAAGAACTGGCAGAACCATTTCAGGTTTAGCTGGTATATTCAGCTCAATGTCCCAGGAAAGTACAAAGAGCCATCCTTGTCTACCAGATCAAGTTAAGAGAATAATCTGGAAAATGCTGGGCTTTAGCTTCATTCTGTTCTTTGTAAAATATCCAGAGTACTCTCTCTGTCCCTGTGAAAGACCAGAGTCCTGTTGGCACCCTGTCTCCATCAGGACTTCATCCAATTAAATCAGTGGCAGATAGGGGTCATTGGAAACAGCAGATCATTAATCCAAAAAACATACTCTCTGATGCTATTATTTCTATATGACATAATGTTGCTACCTTTGCCATGCACTGATCATACTGATAAAAATCTTTTAGCAGTAGCAGGACAATCTGAAAAGACCAAATGCAGATAAATATTCCACACTTACCTAAAACTGGATTATTTTGCTAAAAATTTTATCTATACCACTATATCCATCCCCAGTTTAGGGATATCTAAATAAAGTTTAGGATTTATCTTTCAGCTTTGGCCATTATCTCTTGATTTCTCTTTCTTTGCTAATTTCAAAAACGGTATCTAGCCTGGGGCTAAGCAGTCATAACCAGCCTGCTTGTTAAGCAGATAGTGCTTTTTAACTGCTTGTTCTTTGTGCTGTGCTCTGGAGATATATCAAAATACAAAAGAAACACAAGTAAACTTGGGACATCAAGAGAAACAAGATCAGTCTAACAATTCGGGGAGGGTCATTCTGTTGTAAGTGGAATTTGATGTCAGCTGAAGCTTAAAGAACTGTAAAGTTCCATCTGATAACTGCATTTCTTCTGAGCTATTTTTAATTAAGTATTCTTTCCTGAACTCATACAGGGGATTAGAAGTGTTAATCACATACCTAAAAATGAATACTAATTAATATATGCTGTCTGTTTCTCATGATAATTTTGGCTAGTTAGGACATATTTTCACCCATGTCATCAGCTCCTGTGCAGGCAGTTTAACACATGTCCTTATGGAAAGAAAAAAAAAAAAAACAACTTAGGGAGATGGATATCGATGACTTATTTTATTTTCATTTTTAGGCTTGAATTTTTTGTAAACTTGTTGCTTTTAAAATCGTCATTCATTAAAAACTGCACCATGATATAGACTTAGCACACTGTGAGAATTACACCATCTCATAGTACTGTTAGTAAATTATGAGTTTTCAGAGGAGTTACTCATGCAATTACCTTGTCTGCAAGTTAACCACTGGAATGTGCTACTGCCGTGTTATAATGTGGCTTCTTAAAAAGTCATGAGATACATTGAAGTCAAATGACTGTGGGTTTCTCATACCACTAATGAAAACAAAATAATAAGAAAGTGTAAACAGCTAATTCATTTTATTATGCAATAAAGTAATTATGTTTTCTATTTCATAATGGGCTAACTTGATTACAATTCATTTTAAAGAGCTACACAAACAGCTGAGAATTCTGATACCCACCAAGACAGAGATCTGACTGAAAGTAGGAATCTCATAAAAACTCATAATCTCTTATTGCCAGTTTCTCTGCAGAGCAGCAATAGTCAACTCTCCTATTACCATGTCTATTTCAAAACCTTTGTAATTTTTATTATCTTAAAGGTGGTCTTTCATTGTCACTTCCTATAAAATGTTGGCTTTTGTCATTCCTTTTGTGGTGATCAAGCAATCTTGTATGTAGTCTTTAGTGTCATCTGAAAAAACACTAACAGGAATAAAGCTTAACCTACACTTTTTCTTTAGTAGATATCTCCTTTGCGTTTTCCATATTTGGCTTTACTTAAATTCTTTTGCTTCACCAGGAACTTGTCATGACATTTGATTGACTACTTTGGGCATAAGAAGACAGACACATACAGAGAGTTATCTTTAACCTCATTTAGGAATAATAGAGCACCAGGCTGGAAGGGACAGCAAGTATCATCTAGTCCAACCTTCCCTGGCAAAAGCATAGTCTAGACTAGATGTCCCTGCACCCTGTCAGCTAAATCTTGAAAGTGCCTCATGCTGCAGAGTCCACCACATTCCCAGGGAGGTTATTCCAATGGCTGATTGTTCTCATCATGAAAAATTTTTCACTTGTGTCCAATTAGAATCTCCCCGGGATTAACTTGTACCCCTTAACCCTCTGCTTTTCCATGTGACTCCTTGAAAAAAGGGAGTCTCCATCTTCTTTTTAGGCATCCTTTAAATACTGGAACATGGTGGTAAGGTCTCCCTGAGCTTTCTTTTCCCAGTGCTGAACAAGCCCAGCTCTCTCAGCCTTTCCTAACACCACAGGCTGCCCAGTCCTTTGGTTATCTTTGTGGCCTTTCTTTGGACCCTTTCTAGCCTGTCCTCGTCTGTTTTGTGCATTTGGGACTAAAACTGAATACAGTAATCCATGTATGGCTTCACAGGTGGTGAGTAGAGTGGGATGACTTCTTTATCTCTGTTGATGACACCTTTGTTGATGTAACCCAGCATCCTTTTGTCTTTCTTTGCTGCAGCAGCATCACACTGTTCACTCTTAATGTGCTTACTGTTCACAAGGACCCCCACAGAGCTACTCCCTAGCTGGGTAGATCCCAGCCTATGCTTCACTCTTGGAATGTGTTTATAGCCAGGTATAAGACCTTGCACGTGTGCTTGCTGAACTTTGTAAGATTCTTGTTACCTCACTCTTCCAGACTATCCAGGTCATTCTGCAGGGTGGCTCTCCATTCCAAAGTGTCTGAATACTTAAGTCTGACCAGCGGGGTGAGTCAACAGATAAGATCTGCATATGTGTGTATCCATCTGCTAGCTGAAATGGGCTTTGCTAAATGAGGTTCTAAAATCTATATTATAAGGAGACCTAACAAATAAAGAATTAAAGGCATCTTCATGCTGGGCCAGAATTCCAGAATCAGCACTGAAAAGAAGATGTATGCTTTTTACAACCTAAAATGATTTCTATTTGGGGTTTTTAAAGGTAAGGAACTTCAGTGATTGTGCTTTCTCCCCTGTAGCTGTCCAAATTGTTCTCTAGTACCCTGTCATAACTTCTGAGCCAAAGGCTAATTTCAGCCTAATTTGATATGAGGGGGGCAATTCTCAGATAAATCAAGGCTTTGCTGCCAACTGAAAGAAGGACACCTCGGACTTAGCTCATGGCCTGTTCCAACAGGCAGCAGCTAACCAGCCAGGCAGCTCACTTCTAACACTAACAGTCTATCATGTGTTTCTTTTGACCTAGTCCAAATAGGCAGGAATGAAAGAAGGACCTGAGGGTAATGGAAAAAAATCAGGACAGTGTCAGTTATGATGTGCTAGGGAAATTAGGAAATAAATAGGAAATTCTGTAGTAAATTAGGCTTTAATTCCAGTCCTCATTAGACAGCTTGCTTTTTTATGTCAGGCTAACCTGTATGCCCCCAAGTCCAGCATAATTCCAACCATCAGATATTCACCTTAAGGAATTTTTTACCTGACTTTTTTTTTCTAGTGAAAAGCAGTAAGGGAAATTAGAAGAATTGGAAGTGTTGAATGTACAGTGTTAGGCAGTATTTTAACATTGCTGTCAGGGCTGAATTGAAAACCCTTTATTAAGAACTTCTAGAAAATTTCTATTTTCACCCTAATAACTCTGTTGCCTCAGAGAAAGAGGCACTGACAAAGGTGACACAGAGGAGAAATCATCACAGATTGGATATGAGTGGGTAAGGGAGTGGAACTGGGCCTTTCTGACTGAGCAGCTCAGCAGTCATCTCTAACCACAGCCCAAGTCTTGAGGCGTTTTAGCAAATTTAATTTAAAACTCAAGAAAATCCAACCTCCATAGATATTTATTCTTCTACACCTTATAGAATCATAGAATAGTCAGGGTTGGAAAGGACCTTAAGATCATCTAGTTCCAACCCCTCTGCCATTGGCAGGGACACCTCACAATAAACCATAGCACCCAAGGCTTCATCCAACCTGGCCTTAAACACTGCCAGGGATGGAGCATTCACATCCTCCCTGAGCAACCCATTCCAGTACCTCACAACCCTCACAGTAAAGAATTTCTTCCTTATAGCCAATCTAAACCTCTGCTGTTTAAGTTTCAACCCATTACCCCTTGTCCTATCACTACAGTCCCTAATGATAGTCCCTCACCAGCATCCCTGTAGGCCCCCTTCAGATACTGGAAGGCTGCTATGAGGTCTCCATGCAGCCTTCTCTTCTCCAGCCTGAACAGCCCCAACTTTCTCAGCCTGTCTTCATATGGGAGGTGCTCCAGTCCCTGATCATCCTCGTGGGTCTCCTCTGGGCTTGTTCCAATAGTTCCATGTCCTTTCTATGTTAAGGACACCAGAACTGCACACAATACTCCAAGCGGGGTCTCACAAGAGCAGAGTAGAGGGCCAAGATCACCTGTTTTAGTTGAAAGTTTGAAAGACTTAAAGCTTTTGGATGTGCCAAATATGTGGAAAGAGTGCATAAAACTATTCAGGTGTGCACAATAACAGAAAATTACATCAGGGTTGATAGATGCTGATATTCAGGTTTCCCATCTTGGTCGTAATTACTCCATGTCACTCAAATACTACTGCAGTGTGCAACAATCTCTAGATGTTAGTAATAATACCACAGCTCCTGGATTTAATATTTGTCTTTTGTTGGCAGGCACAATGGAATAAAAATCCAAAGTTGCTGAATTACCTTGACACCAGCATCCCATTGCTTTAATAGGGCATCTAGTATCCTGAGATACATTTGAAACATTTTATTAATGATACTTAGTATTCCTTGGGTTCAATAGAATTCAATCAGGACAGACTGCAGGGCTTTTTGAGCCGAGATAGAAAATGAAGATTTCCCCTTAGAAAAGCATTAGGTGGTGAAGGACCGTTTTTTCAGAGTAGATGTTTAAGAGCATATTGAGATTTTGAAGTTGATTTACCCACTCCATAATAGAACCATTTAAGGTAGAACCCATTCTTAGTTAAGAAATGTGATGATTTGTTACTGCAAATCATAGAAAACTAATGGCTTTGCCATAGCAAAGGAAAGTAGAGGTATATTATATTTGAGTTACTTTCAATCTATTTTTTTACAATTCAAAAAAGAGGAAAAAATAAGTAAACTCCAGAGCATATAAAATAGTCTCACTAGCCAAAAAAGACTCCTTTATTTAACAGATGTAAATACGTTGTTGGGAAAAATACCAATTTATAAAAATGCAAGCTAAGAAGCAATACTTTTGTCACAAAACTCATGAGCACAACAGATCTGCATCTTCAATTTTGACATACTCATGAGAAAATGAGTTATGGAAACTGTGAAGATTTAGCTCTTGAAGTTAACATGAATTTTTTTTTTGCTTTCAGGAAAGTCAGATTTTCTTTGCAGTACATTTTACTAATAAATATTACACAAATAGCTCAAATTGTTTTACAGTAGTAAGTAATATTTTAATGTGTGATTTTTTCCTCTGTTTGCTATGATTCACAGAATTCCTATCTTTCTATTCTTTCTGTTTTAACAGTTCAAAACTAGCTATGAAAAGAGAATGTTTAAAGTAGGTATTCCATCCAATGACACTTCCACAGTGGCTTCCATAATAACCAATGTGTCAGAAGCAATGGAAACCCTCACCCAGCTGAAAGAGGAAATAGTTCCTGTTCCAGGTTCTGTAAATGGAGTGAATGCCCTTGGCTTGGTGGTTTTCTCAATAAGCTTTGGCCTGGTGATTGGAAGCATGAGAGAACAAGGTCAAGCACTAAAAGACTTCTTTGATAGCCTTAATGAGGCAATAATGAGATTGGTAGCTCTAATCATGTGGTAAGTGACTCTTTGATAAAATACCATTTTAAGTTATTAACACTTTTTCATCACAGTCAGGTACTGGATAGCAACAGTCTATTTGGCAGGAAATCAGACAATAAGATCTTAACTACCTCAAGCTTTTTTCATACATGAAAACAAGAACTGTAATTCTATATGTCTGCAATTTTGTTGACACACAACAAAGCATTGATATTTTGTTCAGTACAATGTCAACAATCTACTCTTTCATTGCGTTTATCTTTAGACATAAGAAAAATCAGGGTCTGTGGCAGAACTGGCTAAACTTATACTGAGACATTCTATGTCTTCATAAGGATAGCAGTCACGACAGTATGCTATCGAAGTTTCCTAATATCTTAATCTGACTTTATCAAAAGAAACCGACAAATCTCTCCCATAATCTTATTTCTACACAGCAAGACCTAGTTATCATTAGTTTCCAACATAACTGGTTCCTGCAGTTGGGTAGTGTATATGCGTGTCCTTGCATTGTAGCTGCACTGCTTAAACACACACATAATTTTCCTACTTCCTTTATTGTGTTCAATAGGTAAATAAACTCAATACCTTTTCCCTTATTAGCTGTGAAATCTTTTCAGTGACAAAGAATCATTATTTGTGGACAGAAGGTTAATTAGAGAGCAGTGTTATTTCTGAGAATTTTTTACATGGATTTGATGGCTTAAAAATGCAATAGAGATATGCTGGGCGAATTTTGTTCTGTGGTAACTTAGTATGAACAGACAAATGGACATTTATAGATATAAAGCTGTACCAAATGTCCAGCTGCAGCAGAATTACATTAGGGTTTATGCTCAGCACTATCTCTTTCTTCATCTATACTTGTGTTTACCCATAAGAAAAAATAGATCATACCACATTGGTTGCTGTCCCGCAATGCAACTAAAATCTGTCATACAGAGGGTTTCATGCTTATGTATTTATCAAGTGCCCCACTGTATAAAATGGCGTATGGCCAGAAGCAGCTTGAAATTATCAGATGTTTCCCAACAACATGGGAAACTGCACTGGTGAGGGGACAGAACAAGGTGCATGGCCTAATCTACAAGTATGTCTATTGAGCCTTCATTCATACAGACAGAATTATAACAGAATCAGCTAAACTAGCTTTTAAATCACATTTGAATTCCAAAGGGCCCCAGTCTCCCTACATATCTGATTGGCATGCTGTGCATCTTGAAATCCTTATCAGATCCTGAATCCAGTGGAGCCTATCAGAAACATTCACCAGTGTGGTTTAATCCAGGTTGAACTGTGAGAAATTAAACTCTTGAAATGCTTCTGAATGATTACAGACATCCTAACTGAGAAATCCTATGATCATTCTTGGATATAAGACAAAAAGTCTTTATGGGGGTGTGAATTTCTACTTTTAGTACAATACTGATTTTGTTTCTTGTTTGAAGGTATGCTCCACTTGGAATCCTCTTCTTGATTGCTGGAAAAATTGTTGAGATGGAAGATATGGGTGTGATCGGTGGTCAGCTTGCCATGTATACCGTAAACAGTTATCATCGGTTTACTAATTCATGCTGTCATTGTCCTACCTCTTCTCTACTTCCTGATCACTCGTAAGAACCCTTGGGTATTTATTGGAGGCTTAATCCAGGCATTAGTCACAGCTTTGGGAACGTCTTCCAGGTATAATACAGTATTTTAAGGCCATATGTTTTTTTATATTGCTGATTTAAAAAACAATTGTTCATTGTAATTGGTTATTCAAGGTTTCACTTGGGCACTTTATTTCTGCTGCTCTCCAATAGAGATAATTGTTTTCATTATACTGACTTGAATTTGATTTTCTATAAAAATCACTAAACAGAGATTAAATTAGTCTGTTTGGTGATGCTGACTGTGTGGTTGGAATCCTTGTGCTTTAGTCTTGATGTTTTAAGATTTTCAGGTAGTTTGTAATGGCATGTGACCAAAACAACATTGATCACATACTGATTTTCCAGCTATTGCTGAACAGTATTTACACAGCATTGAGACCTTCTTTATTTCTCATTCAACCCTTCAGTGAGTAGATAGAGAGATGTGCAATAGATTGAGAGGACACACAACCAGGAAGATTCCATGCCATATACAGTATGCTCAGCAATCAAAAGGCAAAAGAGGTGATTTTAGGTAGGCTAGCCACGTTTTACTAGGGAACTGACTGGGCATTGGTCTTGTCTGTGGGAGGCTGTGATTGCCTTTGCATCACTTGTTCTATTTTGCTTTTTTCTCTTTTCTTCCATTTATCATTCACTTATTAAATGTTTTATTTTAATCCCACAAATCTCAACCCCCGCATCTGCTTATTTTTAGTGTTGCTTTCCTCTTTGCCCCTTTCACTCAGGGTATAAAGGCATGTAAGTAAGTGGCTATGTGGTGCTTTGCTGCCTACTGGTGTTAACCCACAAGTGATGAAGTAATGCAACTGTCCATCAAATGCCCTTTCCAGGGGAACTAGCAAATAAATAAGAGAAAACATGGCTGTTTACTGAAGGCCTCAATAGCTCAATTTGTATAACTTAAGGAAAACAATGCTTAGGGATGATTCAGTAATAACTCCATGACTCAAAAAATGAGAAGTAGGATTCTTCTGCCCAGCAGCAGAATCTCATGACGAATTACTGAAATTTGACACATTCAGACTAGGTGTTGCACAGAGAGTGATAGTAATTAACCAGTGGAAAAAAATCCAAGAGCATCAGGAGAATCTCCATCATTAGAAACATTTAAAGGTCTTTGCTTTTTTTAGAAAAATATTCTGCCAGATCACATAAAAACTAAGGCATACAGAACAATCTCTCTTGTCATCACAGTGTGTGGCACTCTTCATTCCCTTTTTGTAGAATTCATCGTGTATATTAACTTCTTTCTTTTTGTTTTAGTTCTGCCACACTACCTGTTACATTCAAGTGTCTAGAAGAAATAAACGGAGTGGACAAACGAGTTACAAGATTTGTACTCCCAGTTGGTGCTACAATTAATATGGATGGAACTGCTTTATATGAGGCTTTGGCTGCAATTTTCATTGCACAGGTTAACAACTTTGATCTGAACTTTGGGCAGATTATCACAATCAGGTACAGAAACCATTACCTATATCTTATAAAAGTGTTCTGTAATGACACCTTGCTGTTGTATGTGGGATTAAACAAAAGCATCTAGAGCTAAAACCAAGAACTGCTACAGTAGCTGAAGAGCTGTAATGATTTACATCTTCTGCACATACTTTCCATTAGTATACCTTCAGAAAATTGTAACTTGACACTTAGTAGAGGCAACTAGAACAGTTTTCAATTACTTTTACGTTTTGTTTCTTAAGAACTCATGCAGCTGTTGGGAGCTATAGACTTACAATCAGTATCATGTAGTTTATAATGCCTGTACAAAGCAATAGCATAAAGCAGCAGAGTACTAATGCTAGAAGAAGTACTGTTTTCCTAGTCCTGAAAGTACAGGATACAAGTAGAACAAGCTGTGTAAGGAGCAGTAACACCATTAATTACATCAGCTGATACAGGTGGAGAAGATAGGTACATTTTCAAGCACACAAGCCTTTATGTTTGAAATAGAACAGTAAACAACCCACTAAGTAGCACCCATGATAAGTGATCTGCATTTATTTCCTTATATTACTCAAATAGTTAGAGAGAAAAGGGTGATGGGTACATGTGCAGAAGAAAGAAATGTCCATTTCTTCCAAATGTGAATTTCTTCCAAATGTTGGCAAGGCAAAAGAGGGACACTGTAGGACAGGGAGACACATATTTATCACTTGGGAACACTTAAAGTTCATATATGGAAAACTGGGAAGGTAGAAGATTTTTAAGAAGTACTTGTCTCCATAAAAACCACTAGCATAATTAAATATTCATCAACAGAAGGCAAAACTCTGCCTTCATGCTCCGAGGCAATCGTCCACATTCATTAGTACTAGAGCTGCTCCTGCCAAATAACCTGACAAAACAAATTCTTCCTAAACTAGGTGTGAACAATCATATTTATGTCAAGTTACTAGACTGCATGATTCAGGGTTTCTGGCAGGCTTCTGTTTTCTGATGGCAGAACGCCAACTGCTGGAGGACATATACTTCACCTGGTGTGAAGTATATGTACAGTGAGATGGACAGAGAATAAAAGTTCTTGCATTAGATCTGCCAGAACAAAATTACCTCCTCAGATTGTTTTTTAACATGCTTAAGCTTGTGGTGTGAGTTTACTCAGTGGTTTGGGGCAGGTAGGTATAATGTTTTTGTCTGGCCCTTAGCATCCAGCAGGGGATTTAACACCTAAAAAAACACATGTTTCAAGGGTTCTGGATAAAGGTTTAGTGTAAACATTTTTGGGTTAAGATCCACACTCCCCTACAGCTATGCAGTGTTCAGCTAAGGGACTGGACTCATCTTCTTATTTACTAGTGAGTAAATGCCATCTTGTTTCATATCTGGTTTTAATGTTTGCCAGATGATAAGGGGACTTTATTATGGAAGTTGATTAATTGCTCTTGCCGTCTCTTTGCACAGCATCACAGCTACAGCTGCCAGTATTGGGGCTGCAGGCATTCCCCAAGCTGGACTGGTCACCATGGTCATTGTACTTACATCAGTAGGTTTGCCTACAGATGATATCACTCTTATCATTGCAGTGGACTGGTTCTTGTAAGTATTTTTATGGAGTCACTAAGGTCTTGGACCATATTTAGAAGTGCAATTGCCAGGGACATCCTGGCAATACTGCAGTCAATAGTGTACTTCATTTTACTGTGGAAGGCAGTTGGAAAGAAGTGCCTAAAAAAAAAATTAAAAATCACAATTTCTTGCAATTAAGGGATTTTCTTAGAGCAGATGGTGGAGGGTGTTACTTAATGAAAAGGGTTACTTAGAAACCTGGATCTTTAAGGTACTGAGAAAGGTGTTCCAGACACACTGTAATTAAGTTAGCAAAAAATTGCTTCAGTCTTCTGTTTTCTGTAGGATGGTGATGAAAACCCTTCCATCAATCAGGCTCAGAGTTGATTCAGATCCAACCCACTTCATTGCATCCCTGCTGACTAATCTAGGGAAGGTTCATATGTCTACCCTATGGTAATGAAAAACAGTTGTGTAACTCTCTTATCCAGCTACCCAAGTTTTTCCATTCCTCTGCAGAAGACTGACACTTGTATGTATATGGGGAAACACCTTAAGTCCAGGGACTAAATCAAAGCAGAAGGTTTCCTCCAACCTCTCTTTCACCCTGCATTAGCAAGTTAGCATTTTTAAAGGCTTCGGTCTTCTCAAGTGATTCCTGCAAGAAGTTGCCCATGTTGTTTTCAGAACTTAATGTCTTCAAATGATTAGCTAACCCCATGCCCACAGCCTTATGCAGGTAGACACAGTACTGGCTACTCCTTGTCAAGCTGCTTTCTACATCTTCTGGACAGGGCCCTTTAAGAGGGCTAAATTGTTGTAGTTTTATTTTAATAATTTCAGCATAGTTCCACCCTAAATTATTGACTGTAGTTTATGGTCAGCAGAAAAAAGACCCTAAAAAGATACTTATTCGCTCAAGTGTTCAGAGGATATAAACCCAAACACCAGAGTACAGATATGCCTCCAAGAAGCATCTTCCATATGTTCCTCTTGTCACCTCATCACACAGCTATTTCTTGCTATGAAGTTGCCAAGAGTATTAACACATTTTATGACTCCAAATGCTATTATATTTGTTAATCTCCATAGAATGAATCATGGCATTAAAGGTCAAATAAATATACATAAAATAGCTGAAGCAGTAGCTATATTTATTTTAAGAGCTAGTCTTCATGCTTCAGTGAACAAATGGTGAAATCAAAGGTAACTTTGTGCTTCTCCTTAGGGATCGCCTCCGTACCACTACCAATGTCTTGGGAGATTCCATTGGAGCAGGAATTGTTGAACACTTATCACGACATGAGCTGAAGAACAGGGATGCTGAAATGGGTAATTCTGTGATAGAGGAGAATGAAATGAAGAAACCATACCAACTTATCTCACAAGAAAATGAGAGTGAGAAACCACTAGATAGTGAAACCAAGATGTAAGGTAGAGAAAGAGTGAGTTCAACACTACAAATGTGGAAAACACATACTTTTTCCAGCCATTTTTATCTTGAATTCATCAAGTTCACTTATTCCTTGATTTCTCCCTTTATGCTCGCACCAGAAAGAATTAATGAAAATATGTTCCAAATTAGCAGTGATCATGGTGTATGTTGGCTTCCCACTTAAAAAGAGTTAACAGGCAACAACACTGATCCTGCTAGACATGTGCTAACTGGGGATAAAAAAAAAAGAGAGATTGTCATTTAAATAAAAAAAAATCAGTGAATATGTTGCTCAGTCCTCTGCACCTTTTTTTTTTTAATTAACTGGAAGATAAAAACACTTAACAGAGCCTGAAAATGGTTTTATTTTTTTAAATACCAGTTGTAAAATTCCTAACATTTATAAATACACAATCAATACTTTTAACTTGGTTACTGCATCCAGCTAAGTAAATTAACAGTATTTTTCCCTTTTTATCTGTTGGGTTGTTGTTTGTTTTTTTTTTTTTTAGTTGTTCAAATACTAGCAGGACAATAAAAAGAAGGACAATAATTGAAAGGATAAAAAAATATATAAATTTTAAAAAATACCCAACACCAGCACTTTTATCAGCTGAATTGAAATATTTCTGATAAAGTTATTTCATTTAGACAGAGATTTTTGCATTAGCCTCAGCTGATCTTGGCAAAAAAAATACCCGTGTCAGCTCCTACTGACTTGCAAGCATTTACATATGTATATATGTACTTCCAACCTTGATTTGCCCCCTTAATTTCAATATCACAACCCAGGTGAACAATCTGTGTGTGTGTTTGCAGGAGAAAGGCCATGGGCTGTATTGATTCTGGGACAGAAAATGCCTGTTTTCTCCAAACAGAGAGACAGAACATCTCCTGTTGGGGAAAAAAAAAAAAAAAAAAAAAAGAAAAAAAGAAAAAAAAAAAATCCATTATCTACTTTAAAATCACTTACAAGAATAAAAAGCAGTGCAGCCTTCTGGAGAAGGGGCAGACAGGTGAGATGCTCAGATTCTAAAGGGATTAGATTCTAAATCTGGATCCCTGTGACCAACAGGAGGATTTCTGATTGAAAAACCTCCAAATGTTTGGTCACCCCACTGGTAAGTTATAGAGCTATTAGATGGATTTACTTTTTTCCATCGGGAGAAAAAAGCTCCCTGTTTCAATGTGAAATTTTGAAATCATTGTTTATCACTAGCATCTCAAAAAGAAAAAATAATACCATTAGAAGGTAAAATTAATAGGTGCTTTTTTAACAGAAAAAATATATAAATTATGAAATAGTAAATACTATAATAAATGTTGAACTTTTGATTAGAGAGGATTTTAAAGCACAATATTGTAGGTTTCTTTCAGGGAATAGATACGGAAAGAATGAAAAAAGTGAAACAATGCACTTGTAATCTTGTGGCTTTTTTTGTTCATTTCAAGATTATTCTTTGATGAAGCTATATTCTAGAAATAAAAATCATGTA
This sequence comes from Melopsittacus undulatus, assembly GCF_012275295.1. NCBI lineage: Eukaryota > Metazoa > Chordata > Aves > Psittaciformes > Psittaculidae > Melopsittacus > Melopsittacus undulatus. The sequence goes on from NC_047557.1 coordinate 13,265,183, forward strand.
TTTCTTCCTTTTTGCCTTGTACTATTATAGAGGTTAAACTGGAAAGTTTTATAATAAAGTTACAACTGGGGGGATGAAAAAATATTAATCAACAGGCACAATAGTGTTGAGTGATTTTTTAATTAAAATGATTGTCTATTGCTCCCTACCCAAAACTTCTGATGGCAGAAATGACGGATTTCCTTGCAATGTCCCAGTTGCCACAAAAAAAACCCAACATTCAATATGTTAGTTCTGTCACTAAATGAATATAAACACGGTGTACAATAACTATTGTGAAAATGTCAGCATGCTGGTTGAAAAGCAAATCTTTTCCCAGGCAAGACTGGGGTTTTTTTTAAGGACTGAAAAATCCTGCCCATCTTCTCCAATTGAGTAACCCAGACAATACGAGCAGGAACTCTACAGTGAATGAAGTGAGCAGGGTTTAATACAAAGTATTGAGCAGTCAAACCAACAAAGCTCTAAATGAATCTCTGACTGAAAGAGAACAAAAATGGGGGATTTTTTTTTTTGCTAACAGAATGCAAATCTAGGATATAGAGAGGCATTTTCTGATATGTAACTAGAGATATTTTTATATAGATACTGTATTCAGAATGTGTGTATAAACATTAACAGTAGAATTTATGGCATAACAATTTAATTTTTTGTGAAGATTTTGTTTGGAAATACATTGCAAAGACAATGTAAATGGCTGTCTTTCTATGACATCAGCTGAGAAAAAAGAATTGTGTCACAAAGAATGTGATCTTTTTTTATACTAACTTTGTTATGGAAATCAGGTATTATAGAAAGATTCCCTTCCCCATCCCTCACTGGTTCTGCATTGATGTGCACCCAGCGTGGATTGAGAAATATTACTTTGTAGATGTATTTTCAATAAAAATAGTTTTACATTACTGTTTTCTTGTGATTTAGAATTTCTGTTAAAGGTTCTGTAATAGAAGCTTTGCACAAACTGAGAGATGACAGACTCATAATATGAGATTTCAGGAATTCTGGGATATTTTTACAGAAAGGATTTGACATAGCAAGGCTTCATCATTTCAAATACTTGCTTACACTTTCATGATCAAGAATAAGCAAACGGGGAGGAGGAGGGAACATTAAAAATTAAAAGAACCAATGTTCATCTACTTACATTCAAGTTCAAGTGTATAAATTCATATTGATATCTGCAAAATACTAAGAAAAAAAAAAAGGTATTGACATTTTCATTTGTTTGGCTACAGCAAAGCTGCAGTTTCATTTCAGATGTACAATCAGATTGGTCCAAAACCCCCTCTGACGGGGGTATTACAGCATCATAACATTATATTACATAGTTATATTACACTGTCATAGAATCATAGAATAGTTAGGGTTGGAAAGGACCTTAAGATCATCTAGTTCCAACCCCCCTGCCATGGGCAGGGACACCTCACACTAAACCATGTCACCCAAAGCTTCATCCAACCTGGCCTTGAAACCTAGACAATCCACTGTTTTTCTCACAGAAGTGGTTTGTGATGGTGTCAGGGTTTATTCAGCAACAATTTCACATAGCAGTTGTCATCTAATGGAAGTGATGTCTTCCCAGGGGACTGAGAAAGTATAGAAGGCATGAGCTGAACCATTTGCATCTGCAAAGCTGATGAATGCAGCAGGGCAAGTCCTACCTTCCTGAACATAAACCAACAAACCACTGGACGATGACCTCTGTGAATTCATATGTGGTATTTTAAGTGAAAACAATATACAATACAACCAGTTTTGTGGAAGAAGAGAAAACCAATAGAGAAGACATGGTTTTCTAATGTCCATAAGCATAGCTGTTCCCAGTTGTTTTCTAGTTATCTACACATTCATTCACTCAATCCAGGTAAGTATCTTTGTTTTTCTAGAACTACTATCATGATTGAAAGAGCTAAAGAAAGAAGGTTAATATATCACTTAGACATGCTATTCTTCTCTGCCCCCATGCAGAATAAAGATTACTGGTATTCCATAATCTTTATGGAATAATAAATTATCTTTTTCAGCAGTTTCCATTTGGAAGCTAGGGTACAAAACAGCCATGCCATTCTCAGGCAAGAATTTATGTCTCTGTAACAGTGTGTGGCCAGTGTAAAGCAAAGTGATCATGCATGTGGAAAATCAACTATTGGCACAGGAAACTATTTCTGTCTTCACTTCTGAAGGACTGCATTTTCACAAGTGATATATGTGTTCCAACACAGGAACAACTAAGAAATTTAAGGGTTTTTTACTTACACTGTAACACAAGCTTGGTTTCATAAAGTTATAATGGAAATTGTACAGAAAAATGTATCTTGCTTCCAGTGTGATCAGTAGTGTATGATCAACTTGCTTCTGGTGAGTTCAGACATTTCCCACAATAGAAGAAAAAGTCTGAGATGAACTAATAGAGCACTTCCTCTCTGGGTTTCTGTGCCATCTTTCTAAAGTGATCAGCTTACCCTGGAAGTATGGAGTAAGACAGAGAAAGACTTTGCAAGATGAAGATTTGTACACTTCCAGGCCAAACTGAAAACCCTTGCCAGTGAGGCAAGATTCCTTCTGATAATAAAGGGACATGTAGCCAGCTGATATAATCCTGCACAGTGAACCTTTCTTCCTTTCTTCCCTTCTTCCCTCACCTGGTTCCTCAGATGTCTGTGAGATGCTCAGATGTATCTAAAATTCCAAAATTTTAGTACAAGAGCACTTGCATCTCTATTCAAAGCTTTCTTTGACATGCCTCATTACACAACTAGGGCTGCACAAATAATTGATTTTTCACTTCAGTAAGAAAACTGAAAAACTAGGAAGAATAATTCTTCCATGGCATCACACAATTTTTCTTTATTATTGCTTGGGGAAAAAAAAAAAAAAAAAGAAAAGAAAAAAAGAGTCTCAGGTATAATGAAATGTTTTATTCTCCACGTCTTGAAACATCGGATCTCACTTCTGGAACACTTTTCCTCTATCTTGAATTTGAACAAATTCAGCTGTAAAGTGAACTGGAAATAAAACACTGAACAACTTTGCTAGGAAAATGTCAACACGAAATATTTTAGCTTTTCTATAACATCTCATTTTAAAGCCAATTGTACTTACAGAAATTGGAACAGCTTCACAAGTACTTGCCTCAAAACCATATTTTTCAGCAGTATATTTTTTATATTAATGTTTTTTTGTTCTTTACAACTTCCTTTCTCCAGACTTTGCACATTTTTCTGCTTTTTCTGGTTGCTTAGATATTTTTTTCTTCATTATATGATTGGCTTTTCAAACAATTTTTAGAACTCCTGATATTTGTTTAAAACAGTAAACATCAACTCTTATCTGGTATCTTTCCACTCTTATTACTATTACACTTGCTTTTAAGCTTGTTAATTTCCTGCATCATGTTTTTTCTTTTCCATGTGTTGACCAGTTTCCCACTTTTTTCAGTACCATATTCCTCTCTTCATCTATCACACTTTCTCTCTTGGCTTTACTCTTCATTTTAACAGCTTCTCCTCCAAGAACTCCACTGCAGCAGGTCTTCATAAACCCAGATGAAGGTCCCAGTGGTATTCTTGATCTCCTTCATAAATCTAGGCATGATTCAGCCTTCCTGTGTTTTGGTCATGACCAACAAAATAGGGACAATAGTGTTCCCCTGGATGGAAACACTAGCAAGAGATTTCCAGAGAGATCAAGGTTCTAGAGAGCTGGTACAATGGGGTTGACACACATGCTTGTGTCTTGGCTCATGCACCATGAAGACCCTGAGGGTTTGCCCTTACTGCGCAGTAGTTTTGTACTATTATGTGCTGTGTTATAGATACTTGAAGTGTATTTAAGGATTTATGCTACCGTCTCTTCAAAGCAAAACTTAAATGAAGTTGTTTATCATCTTAACTGCACATAAAATCAGGCCAAATCTTATAGTTCTTGCTGTCTCCTTTCACTTGCAAAATTCGCATGAATAGCAATAGGGAAGGATAAAATAAAGACCTGACTTGGATTTGACACACAGAGAATAAACTACAGCACAAATTTATTCAGAAGAGAATTAGTGCTGATGACAGGTGATGAATCTCATCCACTCTGAGCAGATGAGACACAAACCTCCCTTCACAGAACTGCCAGTTCACCTTGCTCATGACCTGCAGTTCCTCTCCAATTTGAATCCTGCTCCTCTCTCAGGCAGCAATTCCTGATCATGCCAAATTGCCTGTTGGTTTTGTGATATGCACAAATGGGGACTGGGATGAGACCACCCAACTTGTTTTCATTTATGGGCTAAGCCAGGATGTAAGGCTGAGTCTCCAGAAGAAAAAGACTACGGTACTAACCCACTGTGACACTTAGCCTCCACAGTGCAAAAGAGCTATTCAAATGCTGCCAACGCTTCATTTTCAGATGTACTGTGGCTGTGTAACAAACAGCCTCCTGGAAACTGCACTTTCCCAGCAATTCCAGCCAAAACTTTTGTCTCATTGGATTATGCTGCCATCGTGTGGCACTTGTTTTATACAAGTAAAGTTTCCTCTACAATTAAAAAACCAAGTTAAATCCTCCAATGAACAGTTGAGCACAAAACTTAACATTTGCTTCAGGTGCAGAATATCGCTATTATTATTATTATTATTAGCTAGTCACTATTGGTATAACTATAATCCAATTTATTCACATAAAGTATATACTTGTTCCTCTTGTCCTTTTTTCAGCATAGCCTTAAGCAGGTTCAGCTGTGAACACCTTCATTCTCATATTGATTTGTGTGTGTGTGTGCGTTTATTTTCTGCACTTTATCTGAGCAGCTCTCAGGCAAAATGAAGGTGTCTTGGGGAAAATATGGGCTACAGTTCCTGAAACACTGTTAGAAACTGTGGGAATACTGGTACATTGGCTAATTTGTTAACCCTAGTTGCTAGCACAGTGGAGTTTCACAGAGTTGTTAATGTCTTTTCCAGTCTTAATTGTTTCTCTTTGAAGAGACTTTCTCTTAATAATCTGATGTTCCACAAGGTGTTATGAAAATGCTAGATTTGCACCCTTGGAATCTATACCTTCCAAACCTTGCCACTATTGATGCATATAGGCAGTACATTGGCTTGTAGTTTTTCCCCAGGAACCCTTGATTAACAATCCTTGAACAACAAAGATCAAGACTGTCAGCTGCAGCCAGAAAGCATCTGGTATATGTAACAAAGAGAAGAACATACAAAACATTTTAGATGTTCTTTCTTCTAAGACTGAGTCTGACCCTGGCCTGTTCCCTGGCTCATCTCTCTAATCTGCCAACAAGTTATGGAGCCCATGGGAGTACAGGCAAGACATGAGCACTGAAAAGGACCCTAGAGTTGTCACTGACAGTTTCCTGAAATAATTGGCTCAATGCATTGGCCCGAAAAGGCAGCAGGATGCTGGGTGTCATCAGGAAAGATAATCAGAACAAAAAGAACAGAAGGCATAATTTTGGTGCTGGCCAAAGGCCTTTGTGCAGGCACACCTGAGTCCTGCAGACAGTCCAGGCCCCTGTATTTCAAGGAGGATATACAGGAATTTAGAGAAGTACAGAGAAATAGACATGAAATAAAACAGCTGCCTTATGAGGTGATACAATAAGGTTGGGACTTCCTAATTGCAGAGGTTTTATGATGAATAGCAAAATCAAGACGGCAATGGATAAGATAAATGAGGAATTACTATTCCCCATATCCAATACCACTAAACACAGGGGAAAACTGATGAACTACTGGGAGAGTATTTTAAAACAGGGAGTTTAAACTAGTTGAAAGAGAGTACAGCTTTACAAAGTGGGTAGTGAACTTAGGAACTGTGCTGTCACAGGACATGCAGGCAGACAGTATCACAGTGGAGGCAACAGCATCAACAGATTCAAAAAGGATTTATGTACATCCATGAGCATGCCTAAAAGTGGGTACCAACAAGAATAAAGAGGAACAAATCCTCCAGCATCCTTAATATAATAACTTTGGAAGTTAAGGGAGTTACCCAAAGAAGCAGCCAGCTCACATGTTGTTACTTAATAGTGCCTCCACCGCAGGGCAGTGAGAAAATACTGGATTTAAGAGAACACTGGTCTGACCTTGCAGGACATTTCTGATGTGTTTATTTTTTTCCACCTGTCCCACACCTGTAGGCATCTGGGAATATAACATGGCCTTTTCTGTTGTCAGCTGGTGGGTGTCCTATGGCACCAGTAATTCCTTCTGTGATTTTCCACTTCACCGGCTCATGCCTTGAAGTTCTGCATCTTGAATAAAGTGGTCACCCTGGAGATGCAAAGTAATATCTTTCAGGAAGAGTTGTTTTCTGCTCATCTCTATGATATACTATCCTCCTTTGCAGCATGTTACAAAGTTCCCTTGTTAAACCTTTTACAAAACTGGCATGACTTCCCTACACACAGACCTCTCTTCTAGGCCTGGAGCAGCAAGACCTGCTTTCTTCAGCTCCCATTATGCACCATTTTGCACTTTGTGGAATGCAAAAAAGGTGAAATAGTGAACAAAATAAAATGGCATATCTTCTCATCTCCCATTTTAATAGTCCTTAACCATTTTCAGCAAATCTAGCTTCCCTTTGGAGCAGCCTGGTGTCAGCACAAAGTTGTACATCTGCGCTCTGCTGCTTCACAGCCAATTCACTCATGCAGACAAAGCTTGAAGTCTGAAGCGCAGAGACTTCACTTCATCTATATGCACCTTCCTGAAATATTGGTTTTGTTTTTCTGATGTTTCTGCACTTTGTAAAATATTCTCTTAAAGAACTTGGGGAATTACTATGAATGTGTAAAAAAACTTCCAAAAACCAGACTTTTTTCCTAGATTCATCCCTTTCCTTTGATTGGAGAGAGCAGGAACAAAGAATGACAGCAGCTTGATACAGTAATTCATCATGTGCTAATGAAATTCCTGTCTGTTTCAACCTCTAAAGAACTCAGTTTAAAATTTCTTTAATACAAGTTATTTTTGTTTGAATAAATTAAATTATAATGAATTTGCTATTGCAATTTATTATTAAGATGGTCTTATGTAAACGTTTTGCAGATTTTAATCTTTGGTTAGCAAACCTAGGAGAGTATTTTACTAAGGGCATGTAATTTAGAAAATCCAGCATAAGAATATTTAGAAATGGCATACTATGAAGTTGCTATTGTAAGCTGTTATTGTATTGAAAAGCAGCTCTGAAAAATAGTATGCAGAAAGTTTGTACTCTATGGCAAATCAGATTTATGATGATTTTGAATGCCCTGAATGCGTTGGTTTTGGGAGAATTCATGATAAACACAATATCATTAGAAGTAAAATCCCGGGGGCTCCAGATATAACATGATGTCTCTATTCTAGCTAGCGTGTCAAGCATGAGGGAATACAAGGCTTGTGATTTCCTCCCCTTAATAGGTCAGGACTGTAAACAGTTGTAACCCAACATGAGGGTAATAATGCATTGACCCCATTAGCTACTTTTGCCAAGATTAAACACTCCTTCACCTGACACCACAGAATGAAGCACACATTTATAGCAAACTGTAAAGAATAGCAGCTCTGCTCATTTAACTTTGATCCTTTTTCATCTCTCTGCTTTTTCATTCATTTTTCCCTCCTGCCTTTTTGTTTTCTGGAACCTGGACTGGCATTTTTTGTGTTTATGTACGTGGCCTGTTATACAAGTGGGCTTCTTGAAGTCCCTCTTGGAGACTGGGCAATGGCCATCTGTCCTCATGTCATGAAACTGGTTGAGACAAATAGCAGTGGAGAATTTGTTAGACACTAGAACACTGGTATCTATCACACACCAAAAATTTTGCATCTAAAAGCTGCACCAAATCAGTGAGGTTTAAAGCCTCAGTAGAGTGCTTTTGTCCAGAAGATGCGTTGTCCCTACAATACCTACTTTCAACACTACTAAGGTCAGAGCTCACCATACAGGGAAGTGCAGAGAATGAGCAATAGATGTGACAGACAGTCCTGCAGAGAAAGCCAGTCCAAGAACTGTGTTCTTGTTTCCTCTTCCTCAAGGAGACTTAGAGGCTTTGCAGTAATCCCTTACATCAGGATGGGATCCACCACAAATCGGACAGGGTGAATTCTTTGCTCTGCCTGACATCTAGTGGTTCTAAACAGAAACATTTTCAGCAACTCGACTTTTTTTCTTGTTTCTTACTTGAACCGTACACACTCAGCCTGAACATTGTGTGAAACTTTACTGTTTCGGATGGGAGGCTTGTAGTGTTTTTCCACTGAAATTATTTAAATCAGCATTTTGGTCTGAAGTCTTCTTATTTTTCAAGTGAAGTGAAAAACTTAAATAAAAGCATAGAGATGTCAATCACTGCTCAAGAAGATCGTTTGCCATGGATTTTCCCATATGCACAAACATGTTATTGTAGAAGAGCAGCTCTGTTACGTGACCAGTAAAATAAATATACTGTGCTATACTATCATCCTGATTTTTAAAAAGACTCAAAATATAGATTTTCCAGAATAACCACATTACCATGGCAGTCAATATAAATGATGTGGGAGTTTATCTTGGATCTATGTATCTTACCTGTCATTTTTCATTATTCTGGTTTAAGAATTTAATATCTCTTTCAACTACAATTTTCAAAACACATACAAGAACTACTGGTACAAATACAGTGACAAAAAAGATCATACCCAGAAAGGGTAGATAAAAGCAGAAAATAGTTGTGTTTTTTTTTTCCAGTGGGCTGAATAACAACCCCTAACTGTTTGTTTTTGGCCACACCATTTCAAAAACTATGCAGTAACAAAAAGACATTTCCAAGAAAGGCAATAAAAATTGTATTGGAGGAATGGAAAACCTTCCAGCTGAAAGGAGCATAGAAAGAGTAGAACTATCTGAGGTGCTGCTAACGAAGCCATCGAGTTGCCAAGATCTCCAATAAGTGGAAAGAAGATGTGCCACTTATGCTCGCTCCTAATGAAGAAGCAAAGTGGCAGTCCATGAAATGAGAAGCTGAAAATTCACATATTAGAGTTAATTACTTCAGGTTATATTGGGGTGAAGATTTCAGCAGAATCCGGAAGAGTTTCCATGTTTATAAAGTCAGTTGGAACATCCATACTCACATCAGATAAATTCATATACAAACTTTTAAAAGGGACAGAAATTCTCTTATCTCAGGAGACCCACTGGTCTCTTTGTGCTGAGCAGGAGTAAAATCTCTGCCTTCTTTGGCAGTTTTGCACTCTTTCTGAAGCTTTGGCTTGCTGCTGTTGCCAAAATCAAATTACTAAATGAAGTGAACTGGAGGTCTGATCCAGGATGGCAGTTCTCATGTCCCCAGTTACCACAGCAGCTTGTGAAAACAGAAGACATGTATGCTTATTACTTGAGGATGGGAAAGCAAGAAAGCAAGACCTTGTGAGGCAGGTGCCCTCTTATCATTGATACCAAATCTCCTGTCATGAATTTACCAAGCTTGATTTTAAAAACAATTAGGATTTGGATTTTTACGTCTATCATTATAACTGGGAAGCTTTTTCCAATTTTATTAACTTATCCAATAGTTAGGAATTTTTCATTTCCAATTTTATATAACACTATTTTATATCCATTTGTTCTTGTTCCAGATACTCTACACCATGTAAGTGGCTCTTCTCACTCCCCATGTTGAGTTATAGTGTTCCTTCCCAGCCTTCTTTTGGCTTTACCAAGAGTAAAGTTTTTCAAGCCTACTCCCACCATATCTCTTGTGCCAGCAGTCCTCGTCTGTACTGGAGTCCTTAGCCTCCTGCAAATAACCAGTCAGAATTGCTAATGGTATTTCAGGCAAAGCTAGGGATGCACAAAACTATTAATTCTTCCCAATAGCTATCAAATACCTCACTGACATATCCCAAGACCTCATTTACTGGTTTGCTACCATCCCATTCTCTTTACATGAAGTCATCCTTCAAACATTTTCAACTAATTATCTCCCAGTTTATAGCAAAAATTCTTGTTATTAGTCCCTAAGTGCAATGACATTGCACTTTGCACAGATTAATTTCACTGCATTAAATGAGTATTTGGCTTCTTTTAATTTTACAGTCCTTAATAGAATCATCCTTTTCAATGTTGCTCTTTTTTAACCAGTCTCGAACTCCTGAGCAGTTCTATACAAACCAATATGCTTCAATTCAGTTAATGATTTTCTTCAAGACATCATAATACTAAACACTATGTTGAACACCAGATAAATGTGATCCAGTAAATTGTTTTTGTCAAGAAAATTAGTTATATTTAGAAAGAAAATGATACAGAAAAGTGTGGCTCAATCTATGTCTTGTGAATCCATACAGCATTCTATTCTGTTTCATTTAGTTCCCACATCTCAATTCCTTCTGATTTTTTTTACATTCCAAAGCTCAGGCTAGTCTGGTATCACAGCAATGGCAACTCCAGAGACATCTGTACAGTCTAAGTGCCTGTGTAGAGGCCAGACAGGGTCAAGTAACATTACCTTTGACAGGTGTTTGTCCCATCTGCTCTCAAAACTAACATGGCTGTGAAAATCTCTAATTAACCACATCCAGTGTTTCACTTCAATTAGGAGTATCTATCTCCTAAAGTTCACTTCAAGTCCACTCTGCAACAAAAGATGACAGTTTTTCTCAGAAAATTATTGATCAGCTTTTGATAATAGTCTTGCTATACAGGCAGACTGCGGCTGTTCTGCAGTCTTCTTTCTTGCCGTTTAAACAGACCCTGTTCTCTAAGCCTTTCTTAATAACATGTTTTGCAAAAATTTCACATTTCTACATGCTCTCTGGGACTTTCTCCATTTTTTTATTAATATTTAAATTATTATATATTCTAACCCATTCACTGCAATTTACAGTACAATTTCCCTGCAATTCTGTAATTCCTCTTTCAAGTATGAATGGAACTTGGTAACCAGTACAGTGAGTATTTGTTGTGCAACATGTATACAGGGACATATATGCCTGTACACAAGATCTGCCAGGCCCTAATAAACAGTGAAGCAAATGTTCCACTGTTTATCAGACAAATAAATCACTGCTGCCCATTTGAAGTATTTTATTATTTTGTTTGCTTTACATATCTAAAGCCCTGACCCTACAGAATTAAAACTTTTGTCACTTCAATCACTCCCCAAGGTTCATGGGTGCTGGTTTTGGTTACTTGTTCAAAAGAATTACAATTAACACATACAAATCTACATTTTGTAAATAGTACCCAAGGCAGCTGATAGACTCATTACATAGATGAACAGCACAAAATGCACACCAGTTTCTACAGTCTTCAAAACTACTTGAAGAATATTCAGATGAAGTTTCAGTAAATACTTAAGTTTCCACTTCTAGTCTTCCTGCATGAACTCACCGCAGGGTAATCCAGCAGTGACTGCCTGGCTGGACACAGAGTACCCTGCTCTTTCTGGAACTGACATATCTTCACAAATGGCTGCTGCTCTGTCACACTTACGTTGCCAGCAAAAGGGCACTGCCCTCCCTTTGACTGATTCCTGGATAAAGTACCTTTCATTACACAGTTGAGGAGAGTGCACCTGCCCCAGAGGGAAGAGCTAGCCGTGCAAAACAGTCTCAGGGCACATAGGGACAGGAAGATCTTTTGCTTTGCTTAAGATTTTACCACTACATGAAAAAGAATTTGAAATGCTGAGCTAGAAATACCATCATTCTGTTGTCTGGTGATCTGGATACACAGCTATGTTCTGGCTTCTACTACAATGCACACTTAAATATTTATATTAAACACTCTTAATATTAAAAGACATAAGCACAGCTTGAAACAGAAACTGAAATATATTCTCTTTTTCAAGCAAATGAGAAAAAAAAAAACACATAAGATTGCCTGCCCATAAATTCATCAAATTACATTCTTTTAAATTCAATTTAAAAGAATTCAACTTAAAAGAAGGCAGGTATTTTGATCCCATGATTCCATATGTGAAAAAGAAGAGATGTTCAGGAGATAGAATGCATGAATGCGAACATACAGAATCACTACAAACTCTTGGAGTCTTACCTTGGAAAACTGAGCCTTGTCATTCCCCATGATCTCTCATCTTGTGCTGCAAGGGACTTCTAAGGCTCTTCCCATGGAGCCTTTCCCCATGTAGAAGCCTTAGTAAAATGCTAGCACTTTCTAGATTTAATCCTTTTTTAAAGATCTATTTATCATTTTGATAACAGATCCAATTTCGTCTATCTTGCACATTTTTTCTGCAACACTAGTTAATATTGGAGGTCCTCATTTGTTTTCTAACTCATAGCCTAAACTATATGTTTAGGAGTTTTTCTTTCAGTCCTTTCCATCACAGAGGTAACTAATCCCATGCTCTCAGCTCTATAAGCACTGGTTCATCTGTTTACAGGTCTTCAATTCCAGTTATGTTGTCAGAACAACCATGATGAAAGTCCCTGAATATCTGATGCAAGAGCACAGTCCCCAAGTGGCAGCTATACCTTATTAACCACATCTTCACATGAAACCATCTGTTTATCTCCTTATAGATTGCTGCAATCTAACGTTCTTTGTGCCTGTGCTGCTCAGTATGCTTATTCTGGCAGTAAGGCTCTCAGTGAGCTGCTCTCATCTCACCTTCTGCTGCCCTATGCTTAAATGAAATGAGCTAGAAAGGATGTTGTCCTGCAGCACAGGTTTTGTAATGAAGGTGTGTTCCAGTCCCAGGAAGCTTTCCAAGTTTTCCCACTTCATGATGCTCTATTTTAATCAGTGACAGGGTGTCTCAGGGGGTTATTGAAACCTGGTAAACACAGAAGAAAACACCTTCTGCAGCTTAAAAGGCTAAGGAAACTGTCTGGTACGTAAGACGATTTCAGAATCAGTCCTACTTGAAAGCATCTTCTTGCAATAAGTCAACAGAGACTTTAGCTTCTTTTATCCACCCATTTTCTGAGTATGATTGCTGAGTTTGAAATCACTATGGGTCACACTCTGCACTTACTTATTTACATAACCTCATTTCAGATGTAATGAAAAGCTCAATGTAGAATTTAATCAGACTTCCCTTCCCTTCCAATTCCTTCTCTTCCTTTCCCCCAGATGAAGAGGTGTGGTCCAATGTAGGTCAGAAAGGTGTCTTGGAGGGAAGAAGTTGTACCCAGGAAACAGATCTCTTTCTTTTACAACACTGACTACACAGACTGCAGCATATTTTTCTCTGGGAGCCTTGTGAATGATTTTGGTTAGAAAAGACCTTAAGGTCATCTAGTTCCAACCTCTGCCATGGACAGGGATACCTCACACTAGATCATGTTGTACAAGGCTCTGTCCAGCCTGGCCTTGAACTCTGTCAGGGATGGAGCATTCACAACTACATTGGGCAACCCATTCCAGTGCCTCACCACCCTCACAGTCAAGAATTTCTTCATTATATGCAACCTGACCTTCCCGTGTTTAAGTTGTAACCCATTACCCCTGTCCTATCACTACAGTCCCTGAGGAAGAGCTCCTCTCCAGCATCCTTGTAAGCCCCTTTCAGGTACTGGAAGGCTGCTATGAGGTCTCCATGCAGCCTTCTCTTCTCCAGGCTGAACAGCCCCAACTTTCTCAGCCTGTCTTCATTTGGGAGGTGTTCCAGTCCCTGATCATCCTTGTGGCCTCCTCTGGACTTGTTCCAGCAGTTCCATGTCCCTTTTATGTTGAGGACACCAGAACTGCACACAATACTCCAAGGGGGTTCTCACGAGAGCAGAGTAGAGGGGCAGGATCACCTCCTTTGGCTTCCTGGTCACACTTCTTTTGATGCGGACCCAGGATACGGTTGGTTTCTGGGCTGTGAGTGTGCAATGCCAGCTCAGGTTCATTTTCTCATCGACCAACACCCCCAAGTCCTTCTCCACATGGCTGCTCTGAGTATCTTCTCAACTTGTAGCTGTGCTTGGGATTGCCCTGATCCAGGTGAAGGAACTTGCACCTTGTTGAACTTCATGAGGTTGGTAGTGGCTGCTTGAGTTACTTCAGTTTTTGTTATCTAAATATGAAGGACAGAACGTTGAGCATAAACAACCCCATATCTGCTTTCCCTGCAAGTCCTTCACAAAGTACCTTGACTTATTCTTATTTATGCTTCACTCAGACAGTACGCTTGATGCCTTCCCTTCCAGGAAGCAAGCAGTTAAAATTCAGTTTAAAATAAGAGTTCCCAGAACTTTCATTTACCTCAGTAATTACTGCTTAGGGAAAGAGGAAAAAAAAAACAACAAAAAAAAACACAACAAGAAAACCAAGTCCCTAAATTCCCATAGTTTGCCAGTAGTTCCTCTTTGCAGCTGACATGGTATTTACTGATATAATTTAATTCAAGCATGAAAAATTAGTGAAATACTGATAACTTTGTTATCCAGCGGCTGACAAAGGAAATAATGGAGCAATTAAATGACACATTGGAACAGGCTCATTAAACAAATACAGCCACCATTTTACTGGCAGCAGGATCTTCATTAAAGCTGTGTTTAGTAACAGGGAGAGGGAGATGAAGGGACAGGGGCTGGGAAAGGGAGAAATGGAATGCAATAATATTTTGCAAGACATTTTTCAGCATGGAAAAGAGCAAGGTATAAAATTATGTTTATCTTCTGTCAGAAAGCCAGTGCCAGCAGTGGGCAATGTTGAATTTCCCTCATATATGCGAAATAAATCATATTGACTCAGTAACCGAGTAACTCCTGTACAATGCTGAGTGGATAGGAACATATTGTGATGTGACCTAGGCAGGATTTTATTGTGCTCCTGCATGGTTCCGCTGTAAGTCTCCAAAGACCACAGGAACCAGTCAACTTCTCACCATCAAGCTTTTTCCTAAGCAGCACACTGGAAAGGAGTGTGACCAGACACAGCCCCTCTGGCAGATGCACCATCCTTTCTTAAGCTAGCACAATAAAATCAATTTCCTACATGAATCAGAGGATTTTCAGTGAAGTATTTATTGTCCTCTTGAGCAGTAAATAACCAGCAATTTGAACAGGTTGTTTGCTCATTTTGAGGTTGTTCTGTTTTCCTGCTCAAAGTAAGTGGCATTTATAACAAGAGAGATCAGGTGGAGAAGAGTCCTCTAGGCTAATATCCCCTGTCTGAGTTGGCAAGCAGATGTCTTGAAATGACTAGATTCTGCTGGGGAATCTATTTCTGCCTCAGTCTGAGCCTTTTGAGCTCACTCAATTAAATATGTCACTGTCTCCACAGGTTATTGTGCCCAAGCCATGTTTGCAGCCCCAGTTTCCCCTCAGTGAAGGTCTTCCACTGCACCTGAAGCCAGCATGTGAAAATCCAGTTTCTGGCACCAAGTTGTTTTTTAGTTTCATCTCATCAGATATGGGAACTGCATGTCACAAAGCAACCTCACCCCTCCCTTTCCAGTCTATACAGGATTCATGCATGCAACACTTAATGTTAATTTGAAATAAGAAATCTCTGCCATACATAGGTTGGGATCATTTTAATTTCAGAGAGTAATTATTCAGTCAGCGTAAAAATGCATGAGTCAGATGCAAAAAGGGATGGTTCAGTAAGCAGGCCCATCAGGGCAGCAGCTTTACATTGTCACCTTGGAGAGCTGCTGGGACCGCCCTCAGAACAGGCAAGCACTGATTGTGTCATGTATGACAGAGGTGGAAGGTGCATGTTTACAATGGCGATAGCAGCCATGTGCCTGCATCTTTGGAATGTTTTCTGAAAAATATGTATTAATTATGGACATTCTTTCTCCTTCCACTCTGAAAATGAGCAAACCAAACACAAATAGGACAACAAAACCAAAGCATGAGGCAGATAGGGAAAGACTACAGTTTAACACTCCTCATCACCACAGAAAGTGCATCCAGGATTACTTCAGCACATTCAGGGCCAAAAGGATATGTGGAGGTCTTACGCCAAAGGGAGCAGACACATGACTTTGGCATGCTCTCCTGTAACCATGGGGAGATCTGTGGTTCCAGCAGAACTTGCTCTCACGCAAGGGGGACAGTAAGCCTGTTTGGCTGCATAATTAAATGCTAAGAAACTATAAATGATGGATCCATGTGAATCAGCCTCATCCCAAACATTCAGCTCATTTGCATCCCACAGATCTCTAGCTGGGACATCGTATCAATCTCCTATAGTTTAAATTGTGCAAAAAGTCTGATAAAACTCTGCTGGTGCCTCTAAAATTCACCAAGGTGCAAAGCAAAATAATTTTTTTAGGGCAAGTGGAAATAAAATACAACTGTGTGCTGACACAATCACCTCTACTTGGAGTCAACAGGGTAGCTTATAGCAAAGGGTAGGGATGGCCATAGGACAGAAGTGCTATTATCGGCTGGTGACACTCGGACTATTTGGTAGGATCATTATCAGCTGGGTAGATCTGTCCCTCATTCAGGTGCAGGAAGAACTCCTGGAAGCAGAGTAAAAACAGCCCCCACCTATATAGCTCAATGGAAGGTTAAACAGCAGCGAGGTGGTAATGCCCAAGTTTGGAAATGTGGGGAGGAGCAATGGCTTGGGAACAAAGATAAAGAGGCTTGGATGAAGGTGTGTGAACAATTCATTTCATAAGTGAACAAGGAGATAAACGAGTGGATGAAAGAAGGGTGGATCAGAAGAACTCAGGTTGGCTTGTGATCTTAGCAATACAAAGACAGAATCTGAAGGCATACCATCAGCTGAGATCACTAAAAAGTGAAGTGATGGAGTTAAGAATGTCTTGTTAATTAAGGCATTAGAATGTTGCAAACATAATGCACTGAGTTAATCTAGATTCTCCCTTGTTTCTAGCCTTGTGATTACAGTATATATTCTGCCCTGAGAGATGTTTAATCAGCCCTTTTTTTCAAATAATGATTTAAACATTATTCTGTCCCTGCTCATCAACCTCTATACAGGATTGATCCTTCCATGCAGACTACACAGACCATCTTGGAGGTCTGGCTTTCTTATTAGGAAACATGAACAACAAAACTACAATATATGCTGGACTCAGTATGAACCTGTATCTATTGCAGTTCTATGGCTGGCTTTTCAGTCACACCTCCCAGAAAGATCCTTGGATCAGTCTTTGTGCAGGAAAACAGAACTCATACTTTGTGTCCATATCAACATTACAGTAACATCATTCTAGGGGGCAAAACTAAACAGCTTTCATGTTTAACAGGCATTTTAATAATGGGCTTTAACTTTTGGTCATCTCTTCCCTTCCCTTTCCTCCCCTCTCCTCTCCTCCTCTCCCCTCCCCTTCCCTCCCCTTCTCTTCTTCTCCCAACCAATCCTCTCCTATACAATCCTATCACCTCCTGCCCTCTCCTATCCCACTGTAACCATCCTACCCTATCTTATTCTACCCCATGCCATCTTATCCTATCCCATCCCTCCCTACCCCATCCCATCTCACCTTATTCCATCACATTCCATCACATCACACCCCATCCTACCTCATCCCATCCCACCATCTCATCCTATCCTATCCCATGCCACACCATGCCATCCCATCCAATGCCATCCTATCCTATCCCATCCTGCCCTATCCCATCTCATGCCATCTTATCTTATCTTATCTTATCTTATCTTATCTTATCTTATCTATCTTATCCCATCCCATCCCATCCCATCCTACATCACTGATTCCACAACCACAGACACAACAAAAGCAGTGCTGCTTGGTAGTTTGAAAGAGGTACATCAAATCCCTTTGGTGTACAACATGCTCTTTCCTTAGATCTCTTTCCAAGTCCTCATAACTTTTCCAGGAAAAAAACACCCAAAGACACACCTGTGAAATAAGAGGAATGTTGCAGAGATGGTGGTTTACAGTGCAGCAAATGTCTGCAGTTGAACAGATACCTGTGAAATACTCAAGCACAATGTTGTCCAACACGTTGACTTCCTGATTTGTAACTGTGAGTTTTTGCTTTCCACTCAGAACAAATAACAGCCATGAAACATACCCAGAGAAAATAAGCCTCTGAGTGTGAGTTACAGCCTTATGACAAAGCCAGGTTATTGCCTGTAGCCATTGGTACTAGCTGACCAGACCAAGCTGGACATGCGTGCTTTAGATCAAATGAAAGGATACGAATGTGTCATGCCTCATTCCTTCTGCTGCATGTCAATCTGTTCTAACTCAGATTTGGGAACTTTAGCCCTACAGAGCAAAGACTGTTTGCATCATGTCCACTGAGGTTGTGTCCTCTTTACTTCAGGAAACAAGCTTAGGGCAAGCAGCATGTATGGTTCTTTACTTGTCCATCTGCTGAAGGAAAGAAATACACTAACAGTTCCAAAACATGGTAGTTAGACTGAATGTCAGTCAATTAAGCTTTTCCTACACACATCAGTGCAAACACCACACAAAACCCACAACAGTATAAGAAAATGAGCAATTTACATCTACTTGTTTCACTGGTCTTTCTAGCCAAAGTGTCCTGCCACTTACCACAGGTCAGTGTAACTACAGCCTTTCTGCACACAGGCAAAATTAATCTCATGCTGTGGTAAATCCTTCAACACCTGAGCTGAAAAAAGACACAGGGTAATATGTTCATGCTACAGGTAAGAAGGAGGTCAGCTGGCATTAGAAACTCTTTAGGAACTGCTGTCTCAGGTTAGTGCTGTGCCAGGCTCTACTGCTCATCAGTTAGTGAAGCTCTGAGCATTTAGAAGGCCCAGCAAAGCTCATTAAAAATAAGGAAAAGTGAGGGAAGGAGAGCAAACAGATGAGACGGCAAGTGAGAAGAACGTAGCCAATTGGTGGTACAGTGGAAATTGCCTTCTGGCTCTAAGCCCAATAGCAGCTATGGTCCTAGTGTTCAAGAGAGGAAACAGGGGATAGAAGTAGCAGGAGATGAAAGTTAAGCAAAACGAATGATTGCCTCTAAGAGAATTGTTTGTTTTGGCCTACTTGTTCCATTTATTACTTCAAATAAATTAGCTTTACTGGAGCTTTTTGTATAATGATGTAACTCAGTTGCCAGGCTCTTTCCAATAAGAGTTCAAATGCTTCCTGCTTGTTAGGTGCTGGAGGATCAAAGACAGATTTTCAGCTTCCTTCAGACATATCAAACTCTCTTAACACAGACTTCCAAAAACCTTAGCTTTATGGCAAATAGTAAGATAACTTTATTTTCCAGTTACATCTGATGCAACTTTGCTGGCTTTCTCAGATATACTCTGGAACTGTGTCTGTAAGTCTAACAGAAACAGGCAGAAATGGATAACCATAATGAAAATAGCCAAGAAGGTGCCAGACATTTCTGAGAGAAAGGCAAGACTGAAGCAATTACAAGGAATGTAAACATGATGAGAAAGCATGTCCTGCATTGGATGCTTTGTTTGTATGCCACAAAATCTCTTCTTTGGGGTGAGGGGAGCACACAGAGTGAAAAGAGAGAAGGAGGCATTTTCATTTAGGTTCTAGGTCGTGGGCATGCTATGTCAGAGAAGAAAATAGCATGAAGTATTTTTTCTCTTATTTTTTTATAAAGTGGTCAACCAACTGAAAGCAGTGAACTGACACAAAAACAGAAACAGTAATAGTGAGAGGAAACTCATGACAAGGAATTTGAGCACAACTACAAAATAAAATTTTACAAATTGAATAATTATCATAAAATTCTGCTTTGTTTTCTTACAAGAAGTAACATAGGTAATCTGATTAAGGCAGGGATGCATGTTCCTAGATAACTGTGCAGAACCTAGTGTGCTTTGGGGAACTTCACATGATAAGAAAATGCAATTTGGTGAGGAATGTGGCACTTTATTGTTGGTTGTTCATTATTTATTTCTGTTTATGCATTCTAGAAAGGTACATGAGGGCAAAAAGGGTTCTGAGTAAAATAAATGAACTGAAAATATTGACTTTTCAGTTATAATCTATAGTGAGATCTTCATGAGAACTGAAACTTATCTCCAACAGATAAACTACTGCGGTTTCTAGCCCTTTTACAAACAGCACAAAACTCTTCTCATTGTATCTATTAATGTTTTATTGCAAGTATTAATATTTCACTTGCAAGTATTGCAAGTATGTTGTTTGTGTTAACAGAAACGATGACTATTCTTGTTATCTTGGTCTTTAGAATTAAACTCATATCAGAAAACTTTTAGGACAAGTTAGCATATTGGAAGTTTTTAGGATAGCAAAATGACTACAGCTCATTTCAAACTTACTTTTGCAATTGTTCCAACCAAACTAGTTGCTATCAATTGAATGCTGGTGTATTCAAATAGAGCAGCAAATGTGGATTGATTTAACACTGATATTGACTGTAATATCACTGCTGCATTAACTGATTTTCTTTCTAGTTCCTCAAGGCAACGTTTTCCTCATGATACAGAAAGTATTTTAAACTACTAATTCATACCACCAGAGGGCAATGTAATAAGGATAATTTTACAACGTACATAGGAAGAAACATTGAGCTCTAAATGAAGCTCTCTTGTACATTGAAAACCCTTTTACAAAACTTAAAATACTTTATCTCTTTTATTCAACACTTTCATAATTCTAAATTTCATAGAAAATGAGAAGCTGTATTGCACATCCATATAGCAGAATACCCAGGAGCAACCAGAATACAAGGCATTCTGGAGAAAATTACAAGAAGAGAACAAAGCATCAGTAACAAGTCCTGTTGTTCTGACTAACTGAATTTGTACTGCGAAGTGGTGTGGGATGCTGAGGATCAAGAAAGAGAAAGAAATATGACATTTCAGTACATTTTCAGGCAGAGAAAGGTGTTTAACTAGATGTAACTAAGGGCAAGCCAGTTAAATTTGAGCATCTGTTGATGTCTAACAATCAGGTATAACAGCACATAATGCCTTTACTAGTGCTGGCAATAAATTCATATACAGAATATCTTCCAATCATGTATGTGCAAATGCTGCCTTGCAGAAGAAACCTGAGACTGTGTTTATTGTAGAGCTGACTGTTAAGTTAAACCTCAGGAAGCTGATATATAACTGATTAAATTACTAATCAAAATGGGGGGGGGGGAGGGGGGAAGGAGGGGACGATGGACACTACAGGGAAATTGATAGCTAAAAAAGAGCAGACAGTTTCAGAAATTATGTTTGTTCTTACAAAACTGAGAATTTACTCTTAATTTCATGTGATTTGCCTGAAGAGTAATTGGATTTCCACTTTAGATTTTAAATAAAACTCAGACCTGAGTTACAAAAAAAATGTCATTTGGAGGCATGCTTGTAAGAGGATGTTTCTATGAAAGACAGAAATATATAATCCATAAAATAGAACTTTATGCAGAAACAGTGTCTAGACATTCTTGACATCCATTTAATATCATCCAAGTCAAGTAAGGAAAGAAATATACCTCAACACTCACAACAGTAGAAAATTCTAGGCTACTTACATTGAAACCACATGAGTACAAGCTTCTGAACATAAGCCTCACTGAGAGTTCTTCAAAGTTTGAATCTGTTTAGCTTGAAAGGAACTGACTCCTTTCCAATGTATGAGAACTGTTATAGAAATGACACTCTCTCTGGTTACAGTGTGGTAACTTTTAAGCTACTATAAGTAAGAAAGCACAAACAACTGGCCGGGATCTGTCATTGAAACTTAAGAAGCCACAACTTGAGGGTACACAATATAAAATTAACAATATAAGATACAGGAAAGGCTTGTTATCAGTAAGGATGGAAGAAAATTTCCATTCACAGCTTTGCAGGTTCCCAAAATCTGGCAAAATCACCACATTGTGTAAACATCAGTTATAGAAAGTGCTTATTTTGTACAGACAGACAAGACCTTCTAGAAAATGGTTTGTTAAAGTAAAGATAAACAGATAATGACAATAACTGCAAGGTTCGTGCTCATCAGGGAGAATCAGAAGAGAAATAGCTCAAAAGGCAACAGAATTGCAGTAGTGCTGATGCTTTGCTTTTAGATGCTATCTTTTATCTAAGGAAAGGACTTTCTAAAAGGTGACAAAACATGTAAGAAAATGAAGAGGTGGGATCTGATTTAGCCAAGGCCACACCACAAATTAAAGATTTCAGAACAGAAATCCGTATCTGCAACCACCTGATTTCATCCCCAGACAACATTTACTACTTTTCTTGTTAAAAGCACTGTTTTCACATTCTTATTTTCCTGTCACTGAAAGAGGCTAATTCCACTCAAACCAGAGCCCACTGGGATCTCAGTTACACTGAGAGGTGTTTTGCTTGCTGTTACATTACATTTAGTGTGGTGCACTTGGTGATCTGAAACTGCCTTTTGCACAGGCTGAATTCATATACATGAGGAGGTTCTACTTAGCCATTAGTTGTAATATGTCTACACTGTATATTCCAGTCATTTGTGCCCAGGTGCATTCAGTTTCTAGAGGGGTCATCTGACACTCAGAATCTGCCTAGGCTACAGCAGATTTGCACACACCAATACCACATTCAAGCAAATCTTACAAGTGATCCACAATGCCACATCTGGAGAACGTATTTTTCACTGACCCTAAGCATAGCAAGCAAAACTTGCTTCAGCTCAAAGGTGAATATGACTTATATTCTGGCCTCCAGGGCTTCTTTCAGGTTTCAGTTCGGTTCAGTAGAACTGAATGACCATGAAAGAGTATGTGATGAGAAGGGGAGAAAAGAGGAAAGTAGTTTAGAAATGTGGAATCCCACCACCATTTGGTGTTTGAGTACTCAGGCCAGGGTCAAAATAGAGGCAAGATGCAGTACCTTCCAGTACCTGATCAGCCTCACAGTAAGTAATTTCTTCCTTATATCCAATCTAAACTTCCTCTGTTTTAAGTTTTAACCCATTTTCCCTTGTCCTGTCACTACAGTCCCTCTCCAGTGTCCTTGTAGGCCCCTTAAGAATCGTCTTAGATGGTGCTTAAAATGAGCACTGATGGCCAAAAGGGCACTGAAGCATTATTATTTGTTTTCTTTCATTTTAGAAAGTTGGCAATGCTCTCTTACCTCTGGTGTGCAATACTGGACAGTTAAAGTACATTGAAATCCTCTTACTGCACAACAGAGCTGAAGAGCTGCCTCTTCCAAGTGTTGCTGAAGATAAGTTTGACAGGAGCTGGGTTTTTTTTTTATTTTTTAAGTCTACTTGGAGAAAAAAACTGTAATAGTATTTACAGCTTCTTAACCTGAAACACTCAATTTTCCTGATGTATGTGTTAAGTTTCCTATAGCCTGAACACCCAGGGCTAAGTAAAGATACACATGTAGGAAATTAATTCATAAAGGGGGTCTGGACTTATATCATTGTTGAAGCTTTCTATATAAACAGTCCCTGAATGGAAAACCTAATCAGAAAGGTACAAGGGTTACTAGCTATAATATAGGTATGATCCTGACACATGTATGAATAGTTCTTCACACAAGTCAGCCTTGCAGTAGTTAGGGTTTGAGTCACATTGCCAGCATGAATAGAGGAGGCTGCCACCCAGACAGATTGCGCGTTAATAACAGAAAGATTGTGGGGACAGGAGGAAGGAAAATTAGCCAACACTTGGAGCCACATACAAACGTTGTTTATTTATGGCTCCAAGTTTAGATATTTCCCAGGCATTGAATGAACTGTCATCAAAACTCTGCTGACTTGACTTGAGCTAAGTATGTCAGTATGTCCCACAGCAGTTAGTGCAACTGCTCAGGTAGCTAAAGCCTGAGTTTATGTACCTCTCTGGAGTATACTTCAAACTTGAGAACACTTCAGAAAAATGACAATAAATGTGCTAGAAGTACAAATAACGGAATACACAAGACCTCTGCTACTTTTTCACTTAAGAATTTAATTCTTAAAAAGGATTATTTTGAAATCCTGTCTTTATAATAAATGAATCCTAAAGTAGAAGCCCTTCTTAGCTTCTTCTCTTCAAAACTAGTATTTTAAATCTACAGACATATTCTAGCTGTAGCTCCAAGGATGAGTTAGCTCAGATTTTAACACCTCTGCTTGAAGTACCAATTGGTGTTCCTTAGTGATGCTTACCTTCCCAATCTCCTCTTGTGATCTTGGTAGAACCGTCACAGCTCATAGAGGGCTGATTGTAAAGGCTACTTGAGTAAGAGTTTAAGAACTGCACTTCTAAGGCTCTCCAATGCTGTCAATCTAGATAAATTAAAGCTGGACAACCTGACTGTGACTACTCCTTCTTCTCAATTCTCTTTCCCAGTCCTAGCCTTAGAACTTCATGATGCAGAGTGCTGTTGTAATTATGAATAATTTGACTGAAGAGAGAACTGGAAAGAGATGATACTCAATGACCTCTAGACAAAGACTTCTTTCTGTGGAATCTGTCACATAGCTTACTCTATAGATCTCCTCTGTTCAAAACTTTATACGAAGAAAAGAGTGGAGGAATAGCAAAATGATCCAACTTACTGTTCCTTCTAAATCTGCATGAATTCTAGCAAGACCTGCCTGACAAAGTAGCTCTGAACTCTGCAGTGTAATAGCATATCTGTTACTTTTAATTACCGTACAACAGTAGCAAGCCTCACCGCTTGTTATTTTATGTAGTGTTGCTCTCTACATGCCTGCAAGCTTGGGAGGTTTTCTTATATGTTTCCAACATGTTTACATTGCTGAATTAAGCCTCAACCAATCAGATTCCCCTCTGCAAATCTGTATTGCAAACATTTCATTATTCAAGATTTTTAATGAGAAATTCCTGAGCTAAATGTAACCCCAGATTCATGGATTCTACCGAATTTAATATCACAAAATCTAGGAGATTGTTTCAAGGTTGGTTTTGTTTTTTTTTTTTCCAGATGGAGTAAGAGTGTGTTAAAGAAGCCAAACAATCCCTGTGGGTTTGCAACCATTGCACTGGATTTTTTTTT
The DNA here is from genome assembly GCF_012275295.1 of Melopsittacus undulatus. Classification (NCBI taxonomy): domain Eukaryota; kingdom Metazoa; phylum Chordata; class Aves; order Psittaciformes; family Psittaculidae; genus Melopsittacus; species Melopsittacus undulatus. Next base: position 13,290,014 of record NC_047557.1, read on the forward strand.
TAAGTACATAGATTCTGAAAAGCTATTTTATATCCAAAATGTGCACAGATGGACAAGAAATGTGGGGTTTCTATTTAACATTCTTGCTTTGTTCTTCTTCTGTTGTATTGGTGTTTTCTCAGCTTAGCCCTTAATTAGTGCTTAGACAAACTCATCTCAAATATGGGCCTCAGGCTCTGACGCAGACCTAAACACAGGTAACAGAAAATCTTCCTTGCTGCCACAGTGTTAGTAAAGATACAAATACATTTGGTTTATAGCATCTGAAGAAATTTTCTTCAGCTATCTACAAAGTTTTATTTAATCAAATTCAAATTTATTCCAATTTTATTTTTAAAAACATTGCAATGTTGGAATACTGTTGTTAGCTGGCTTCCATTAAGGAAATGCCTTTGTGTTTGGAAGGTTGGAATAAAATATTCTTAGATGTAATTTCAGTTTTGTAATATTTTCTTATTGTTTCAGAGTCCTGTTAATGAAGAAAACTATTGCCTGAAACTATGAAAATTAAACTTAAATTCAGAGACAGAGTTGTTGAGAAAGCTTGGCAGGCTAATTATTCTTATTTATATTGGGAATCATTATATGTAACTTCAACCACATAAAAGCTAAATCCCAACTGAATCCCTTCTATTGCCGCTTTTAGGGGCATACTTGTATCCTGCCTTTTGAGATGAATTATTTTCAGAAAGTGTCTGTATTGCTCTGTGAATGTAACAAAACTGTAAATAAAATTCATCAGCCTGGTACTTTTTTGTCTCATGAGACCCCGACCCACAATCCTGCATCCAGCTCTGGGACCCAGCAAAAGAAGGACATGGACCTGCTTGGGTGAGTCTAGTGGAAGGTCACAAAGATGCTCAGGGAGCTGGAGCCCCTCTCCTATGAAAACAGGCTGAGAAAGCTGGGCTTGTTCAGCTTGGAGAAGTCCCTGGGAAGACCCTAGAGCGGCTTCCAGTACCTAAAGGGGCTACCAGAAAGCTAGAGATAAGGTTTTCGGAGGGGCCTGTAGAGACAGGACAAGGGAGAATGGCTTTAAAGTGGGAGAGAGTAGATTTAGATTAGACATGAGAAAGAAGTTATTTAGTACGAGGGTGGCGAGGTACTGGCACAGGTTGCCCAGAGAAGCTGTGGCTGCCCCATCCCTGGAGGTGTTCAAGGTCAAGTTGGACAGGGTTTAGAACAACCTGGTCTAGTGGGAGATGTTCCTGCCCATGGCAAGGCATTGGAACTAGGTCATCTTTAATGTCCCTTCCAACTAAAACCATTGTATTATTCTGTTTTACAAAGCTAAGTGTATATAAGGTTGCTGTACTCTATAAAATCCTAAATTTAATTTGACATATAACATTGGATAAAGTTGAAGAAACATATCTTTCAAAGTAGTATGCAAGCGTGCAGGGAGCCATAGAGATGTACTCAGGTTTCTGGCCTGCTGAGAAACCCTTGCTGTCATGATTTTTGCTAGGACTGTTATTAATGCTTCCTTAACTCAAAGCTATGACTGTCTCATCATTATATTATAGGAAATAAGTATTTTGGACAAAGAAGTTTTTAAAGGCTATCTGACCTGAATTTCTTTAAGAAACCATTAATCCAAATTTAGGCTTACAGTGTTTTCTATACAATATTCATGAGCTTGCTTAAATTGTAAAAATCTTAGTAAAGCCGAACTGCAGGCATATATTTAAAGAAAGGAAGTGATAATCATACATTACTTCTGAGATAAATAAGATTCTATCATGTTTTAAAGTGCATACTTAGAAGTATGGAAGTACATTTAGGGAAAAATGAAAGGCTTGAAAAGAAATTTTGTGTTCTGAAATGTTCTCTGATTCTCTACTTATCTGTGAAAAGTGGTGTGTCATACAAACATAAAGGGATTTTCTTCAAGATAGGGCAAAACTAGCTTGACACAGGAATCATGATAAAAGGTACACAGCCATGAGTTCTGTCTCTGAGCTATAAGAACTTCTAGGCTGCCTGAACACCACCTTGGAGAACTGCTGGGTTCTTGCTACAAAACTGCTTTCACTGCTGAATATTATAGCACAGTCTGTTAGTATCGAAGAACTATATATTTAATTTCTTGTACTTATAATTGAAAATGCACACTGTAGCGGCCCCTTTAAGATTGAAACATTCAGGTCAACATCCTAAGAATCACTGGAAAAACCTCCTAGCAACACCTCCTGTCACTATGGTAAAGTGTTGCAGAAACACTGAATGGAGACCTGTAACTATGTAACATGACAGCTTTTTTTTTTTTTTGTAGTTGCAAGACCTTTCCTTTTCATAGCATAAAGGAAATTATGTAGCTTTAACTAGAAAAGAAAGACTTCCACAAAATAAAAAAAAAAAACCAACCAAACCAAACTTCTGTGACAGAAAAGGATATATACTATGTATGAGTGAGAGACAGGGAGAAAGTATATAAGTAATTTGTCTGACATCCCAGAATCTCATTCAGACTCATCTGATGTGTGGTAGCCCATGGCTGGTTTTTTAATATATTTTGGATTTAGAACCCAGGAGAAAGAGATGTTGAGCTTTAAACAGGTTCATCCATGTGGCTAAGACTGCATACAGTATAGCTAATTTAAATACTCGGATTCCATACAAATAGTTTCTCATTCAGAGCAATGATATTTTGAAGATATTACAAAGATGTTGCAAATGCTCCAGCTGCCCAAACAGCTTATATTTTCCCAGGTTTTTTTATTGAACTCTTATGAACATTTTAATAACTGTTTTTCTACAGTGCAAACAAAAGCCATGTTTCTTTTTTAGTTGTACATGATGGCATTAATTTTCACCTATGCTTGCTTAAATCCCACAGTGAAGAGGAAAGGATGGAGGAGGAATGGAAATTTTCCTGCTAGAGATGCTAAATAACAAAAATTGACAATTAGAGGTAGATTACAGTTAGCACTCCCATGTCTTGACAACATCTACTGCCTAAACAGAGTTACATGCTGGACTCCACAAGTTAACAAGGCTGAGAAGCAGCCTAAGTACCGAACAGTATGAATTTGCTTGTAAAGTTCAAAGTGTAGCTATGCTGTGAATGTATATCAGGGAATGAAACTCACTAGGCAAAGAAAGGAAGATAAATTAGTTATTTTACCTTCTGCTTGCAAGCAGGTAAGTCTGAGAGATGAACAAGAGAGCTCAGTTGTTCCTTGCTGAGTTTCTGTTTGTCATGCACAGATGGATCCCAAATAATGAACATGATGTCTAATACTGCAAACAGCAGTATTATATTAAAATTCTTCAATACTGAACACACGTAGTAGGAGTATATTTGCATTATACCTCCACATCAATGTCGAGCTGGGATGCCCCATCTTCCTATAACATGTTTGTGTAATTGATCAAGCATTAGTAATGGAAATAGTTCTGCTTTTCTATTACACTGGAAAGTAACAAAGATCTTACGCACATCTAAATATGTTGTTTTAGACACCATGAGTTTCTGAATAGTTTTTTTTTTAGATACTCTCAGTCCACATTCATCTTTGTATAAGATACAATGCAAGTCTTACAAAAGTCCAGATAATGAATGATGCATTAGATTAACTCTCATGACACTGGGGTCCCTAATTTGATTGGGAAAAGCAGAAACCACTCTACAGTTGGAGATACATCACGCCTGGGTTCTAACACAGTGAAGCAACCAGGCTAAGACACTACTTTGAAAATTTTGGCAAAGAAGCACTCCTAAAGCTGCAGTACATACATCCTCTAGGTACTAACCAACTTCTACCCTTTCCCTACCCAGTCACTTTTTTTGGCTATCTAATGTGATGGGAACTACCCAACACTCACTGTAAAAATGGCACCTCTTCCTTAGTAAAGGACCTTCTCTCACTGAAGTATTCTTCCTTCTCTGGCTGAAAAGACCCTGATCATGCAGATTGCCTCAACTGCTTTGATCCTGGCAAGTCTGCTAGGTTCCCTGCCACCTTCCCTGTGTTTGACTTGCAGTCCTGTTTTTCTTCCCTCCCAAGTCTTCAGATGATAAAGCTGTTGTGTGACTCAGCACAGCAACTAGAAGTATGTCACTCTTTTTCATCAAGTGCAAGCCAACTAAGAAGAGGCAGGGGTTGGAGAAATCAGATTATAAAAATCATTATAATAATAATTATAAAGACACACTACCAAAGTGGAAAAAAAAATAAATCAACAGAAAAAAACTTATTTAGAGGAATGCAAAAGGTAGTTCTCAAAGGCAGAGATGGGAATTCAGGTGGCTGGATGTTGTGGCTTAAGCCTAGCCTGTAACTCAAAACCCGTCTGAGCAGTGATGTAACCCTTCTGAGTAACTGCCCCAGTTTATATAGTGGGCATGACGTGTTGTGGTACGGAATACCTCTTTGGTTAGTTTGGGCCAGGTGTCCTGTCTCTGCTTCCTCCTGGCTTCCCTTTCTCCATGGCAGAGCACAAGACTCAGAAAGTCCTTGGTCAGAGTAAACATTACTGAGCAGCAACTAAAAACAGTGTTACCAGCACTGTTCCCAGGCCAAAAGTCAAAAACACAGCGCTGCACCAGCTACTAAGTAGGAGAAAAATTACTGCTACTGCTGAACCCAGGACACTGGACTGATATATTAAAATAATTATCAAGTTATTTACCAACATTGAAGCACTGTAAAAGCAAAACCTTCCACGTTTTTTTATTCAAAAATAAACCTCAGGAAAAAACATAAGTGCCCCGAATTTCCTGTTAGTACAAAAGAAATCTCAGAAACCTACAGCTTAGAACACTTTTTTTCTTCTTTTTTGACTGGTCTAGAGAGAAATCAGTATCTTTAGTTCTTTTACGAATGTACTGTTCACTTCTGTTCTCATCTCAAATTGCCCTTGCTGCTCTTACAACAATTTACACATGTAAGTTAGGCATTGTAACAAGTTTCCCAGGAATTTTGGTATCACTGTCCTTGGAAGTGTTCAAAAACCATGCAGATGAGGCCCTTAGTAATATGGCTTAGTGGTGGAGAGACCACGGAAAAAGGAAGAGTAAAATGAAAAATAGAATCTGAAGTTATGCATATCTTGTATCTCCCTGTTTTTTTATACTTAGATTCATAGAATCATAGAATACTTGGGATTGGAAAGGACTTTAAGATCATCTAGTTCCAACCCCCCTGCCATGGGCAGGGACACCTCACACTAAACCATATCACCCAAGGCTTCATCCAACCTGGCCTTGAACACTGCCAGGGATGGAGCATTCACAACCTCCCTGAGCAACCCATTCCAGTACCTCACCACCCTCACAGTCAAGAATTTCTTCCTTATATCCAATCTAAACATCTGCTGTTTAAGTTGCAACCTGTTACCCCTTGTCCTATCACTACAGTCCCTAAGGAATAGTCCCTCACCAGCTTCCCTGTAAGCCCCCTTCAAATACTGGAAGGCTGCTATGAGGTCTCCACGCAGCCTTCTCTTCTCCAGGCTGAACAGCCCCAACTTGCTCAGCCTGTCTTCATACGGGAGGTGCTCCAGTCCCCTGATCATCCTCGTGGCCTCCTCTGGACTTGTTCCAACAGTTCCATGTCCCTTTTATGTTGAGGACACCAGAACTGCACACAATACTCCAAGTGGGTTCTCACGAAAGCAGAGTAGAGGGGCAGGATCACCTCTTTTGACCTGCTGGTCACACTTCTTTTGATGCGGACCCAGAATACAGTTGACTTTCTGGGCTGTAAGCACACACTGAAGCCAGTTCATGTTCATTTTCTCATAGACCTCCACCCTCTATAAGTCCTTCTACGCAGGGCTGCACTGAATCTCTTCTCTGCCCAACCTGTAGCTGTGCCTGGGATTGCTCTGACCCAGATGTAGAACCTTGCCCTTGGCACGGTTAAACTTCATAAGGTTGGCATCACCCCACCTCACAAGCGTGTCAAGGTCCCTCTGGATGGCATTCCTTCCCTCTAGCGTATCAACCGAACCACACAGCTTGGTGTCATCGGCAAACTTGCTGAGGGCGCACTCAATCCCACTGTCCATGTCAGCGACAAAGATGTTGAACAAGACTGGTCCCAATACCGATCCCTGAGGGACACCACTCATTACTGGTTTCCAGCCGGACATTGAACCATTGACCACAACTTTTTTCATGCTCCCATCTAGCCTGTTCTTTATCCACCGAGTGGTCCACCTATCAAATCTATGTCTCTCCAATTTAGAGACAAGGATGTTGTGTGGGACAGTGTCAAATGCTTTGCACAAGTCCAGGTAGATGACATCAACTGCTCTACCACTCTCCATCAGTTCCATAGCCCCATCATAGAAGGCCACCAAATTGCTCAGGCAGGATTTCCCCTTAGCGAAGCCATGCTGGCTGTCACCAAGCACCTTGTTGTTTTTCATGTGCCCCAGCATGCCTTCCAAGAGAATCTGCTCCAAGATTTTTCCATGCACATAGGTGAGACTTATTGGTCTGTAGTTCCCTGGGTCATCCATTTTTCCCTTCTTGTAAATGGGGGTTATATTTCCCTTTTTCCAGTCGTCAGGAACTTCACCTGATTGCCATGATTTTTCAAATATGATGGCCAGTGGCTTTGCAACTTCATTCACCAGCTCCTTTAGGACCTGCAGATGGATTTCATCAGGTCCCATGGACTTGTGTACATTCAGGGTTTTAAGATGGTCTCAAACTAGATCCTCTCATACAGTGGGCCCAAGGTCTAGATTTTCACAGTCTCTGCGTCTGCCTTCCAAGACTTGAGTGGTGTGGTCAGAGTCTTTGCCAGTGAAGAATAAGACAAAGAAGTCATTCAGAACCTCAGCCTTCTCCAAATCCTGTGTAGCCAGCTCTCCCAAAAGCTTCAGGAGGGAGCCTGTGTTGTTCCTAGTCTGTTTTTTAGCAGCTACATACCTATAAAATCCCTTCCTGTTATCTTTCACATCCCTAGGCAAGTTTAGCTTTAACTGGGCCTTAGCTTTCCTAACCTGGTCCTTAAAATAATCTGAAGCTGGCTAGTGGAAACTTTTCATTTTGGTCTGACTGCCCATATCAGACCCAACCATCAGTTAGTGTAAATTGGCTTATCTCCCCTGAAATCAATTACACTGCAGAAGCCTTGGCTACCATGTATAGATAATGACAAAGAATCTGGCGATGTTCTTGGTTGTTTGAATTTGTTTGCTTTAGCTGACTGATCTACAACATTCCCCTACAGTCCCCCCCGGTGGTAAACCGTGAGTCTACACATCCCATCCAGCTCCTGAAGGCAGAGGCAGTGAGAGATCAGGACTGGGAGTCAGGACCTGATCAAGTGATTGTTTGAATCATTTACAAAGTGTTCCACAGTGTTTATTGCTTGAACTGCTCTTTGGAATTTCTCAGATCTTTCATCAGTCTCAACTTCAGATATTTAAGCTCTGAAGAGTGCTTCAAGCTTACCACCTTTTATTTATATATTTCAATAGCTTTTTTGTTTGTTTGTTTTGTAAGTTACATGAATATTCATATAATCCATAAGTGTTCATTGATGTACTTAATAGGATTATTTTTTTAATGTTATTGTGTTTTATCTGAGTTTGCTAAATCATTCTGTATGAGTAGATATAAAGCTGCTGATTTTAAATTACACAAAGAAAATTTAGCACCTATGATGGAGTACTAAGACATCCTCATAAAAGATTACAAGCTGATACTGATGTTTTAAATCTTGCTAAAATTTAAGTAAGTTTGTTTATTACCTCTGAAGTACCTCTGCCTCTATACAAATGCCTGTAGCATGGGGAACAAACAAGAGGAATTAGAGATGTGTGCATGTCTATGGGGATATAGCAGGTATTACAGAAACATGGCAGGATGGCTCCTATGACCGAAGTGTTGGAATGGAAGGTTAGAGGCTTTTTAGAAAGGAAAGGCAGGCTCAGCAGATAGGGAGGGGGAGCTGCTATTTATGTCAGTGATAGGCTGGAGAGTATGGAACTCTGTCTGGGGACAGGTGAGCAGTCAACAGAAAGTTTGTGGGTCAGGATCAGAGGGAGAACAGTGATGGGAAACATTACTGTGGGGATCCGTTACAGACCACCTGATCAAGATGACTCTGTGGATGAAGCTCTCTACAGACAGATAGAAACAGCCTCACACTCACAGGCCCTTGTTCTTATGAGGGACTTCAACCACCCTGGTATCTGTTGGAGGGATGGTACAGCCCAGCACAAGCAATCCAGGAGGTTCCACAATTCCTTCTGCAAGTAATAAGAGGAGCCAACAAGAAGTGCCATGCTTGACCTTGTGCTCCCCAGCACGGAAGAGCTCATTGGAAATGTGATGCTCTAGAGTAGCCCTGGTTGTAGCGATCGTGAGGTGGTCGAATTTGAGATCCTCAGGACAGTGAGAAGAGCATGCAGCAAGCTCACTGCCCTGGACTTCAACAGAGTAGACTTTGGGCTCTTCAAGAACCTGCTTAGTAAGGTTCCATGGGATATAGCCCTAGAAGACAGAGGGGCCCAAAACTGTTGGTTGATATTTAAGGATCACCTGCTACAAGCTCAGGAGTGCTACATCCCAGCTAGAAGGAAGTGCAGTAGGAGGGCCAGGAGAACTCTTTGGTTGGATAAGGAGCTGCTGAGGAAACTTAGAGGGAAACAAGGCTTATTCAGGGTGTAAGCAAGGACAAGTGGCCTGGGAAGAATACAGGGATTTTGTCTGGGAAGCTAGGGACCAGCTTAGGAAAGCTAAGACCCAGTTAGAATTAAACTTGGCTACGGATGTTAAGGATAGCAAGAAGGGATTCTATAGGTACATTGTGAATAAAAGGCAGACTAAGGACAAAGTGGGCCCTCTCCAGAAGCTATCAGGAGAACTGGCTAGCCTGGACTTAGAGAAGGCTGAGGTTCTGAATGACTTCTTTGCCTTATTCTTCACTGGCAAAGACTCTGACCACACCACTCAAGTCTTGGAAGGCAGTACTGTGAGAATGAAGACCTTGGACCCATTGTACGAGAGGATCTAGTTTGAGACCATCTTAAAACCCTGAATGTACACAAATCCATGGGACCTGATGAAATCCATCCGTGGGTCCTAAAGGAGCTGGTGAATGAAGTTGCAAAGCCACTGGACATCACATTTCACAAGTCATGGCAGTCAGGTGAAGTTCCCAGTGACTGGAAAAAGGGAAATATAACCCCCATTTTCAAGAAGGGAAAAATGGATGACCCAGGGAACTACAGACCAATAAGTCTCACCTATGTGCCTGGAAAAATCTTGGAACAGATTCTCCTGGAAGGCATGCTGGGGCACATGAAAAACAAGGTGCTTGGTGACAGCCAGCATGGCTTCGCTAAGGGGAAATCCTGCCTGAGCAATTTGGTGGCCTTCTATGATGGGGCTACGGAACTGATGGACAGGGGTGGAGCAGTTGATGTCATCTACCTGGACTTGTGCAAAGTGTTTGACACTGTCCCACACAACATCCTTGTCTCTAAATTGGAGAGACATAGATTTGATAGGTGGACCACTCGGTGGATAAAGAACAGGCTAGATGGGAGCATGAAAAAAGTTGTGGTCAATGGTTCAATGTCCGGCTGGAAACCAGTAATGAGTGGTGTCCCTCAGGGATCGGTATTGGGACCAGTCTTGTTCAACATCTTTGTCGCTGACATGGACAGTGGGATTGAGTGCGCCCTCAGCAAGTTTGCCGATGACACCAAGCTGTGTGGTTCGGTTGATACGCTAGAGGGAAGGAATGCCATCCAGAGGGACCTTGACACGCTTGTGAGGTGGGGTGATGCCAACCTTATGAAGTTTAACCGTGCCAAGGGCAAGGTTCTACATCTGGGTCAGAGCAATCCCAGGCACAGCTACAGGTTGGGCAGAGAAGAGATTCAGTGCAGCCCTGCGTAGAAGGACTTATAGAGGGTGGAGGTCTATGAGAAAATGAACATGAACTGGCTTCAGTGTGTGCTTACAGCCCAGAAAGTCAACTGTATTCTGGGTCCGCATCAAAAGAAGTGTGACCAGCAGGTCAAAAGAGGTGATCCTGCCCCTCTACTCTGCTTTCGTGAGAACCCACTTGGAGTATTGTGTGCAGTTCTGGTGTCCTCAACATAAAAGGGACATGGAACTGTTGGAACAAGTCCAGAGGAGGCCACGAGGATGATCAGGGGACTGGAGCACCTCCCGTATGAAGACAGGCTGAGCAAGTTGGGGCTGTTCAGCCTGGAGAAGAGAAGGCTGCGTGGAGACCTCATAGCAGCCTTCCAGTATTTGAAGGGGGCTTACAGGGAAGCTGGTGAGGGACTATTCCTTAGGGACTGTAGTGATAGGACAAGGGGTAACAGGTTGCAACTTAAACAGCAGATGTTTAGATTGGATATAAGGAAGAAATTCTTGACTGTGAGGGTGGTGAGGTACTGGAATGGGTTGCTCAGGGAGGTTGTGAATGCTCCATCCCTGGCAGTGTTCAAGGCCAGGTTGGATGAAGCCTTGGGTGATATGGTTTAGTGTGAGGTGTCCCTGCCCATGGCAGGGGGGTTGGAACTAGATGATCTTAAAGTCCTTTCCAATCCCAAGTATTCTATGATTCTATGATTACTATGGAATAAAGGAATATATATATATATATATTTCTTTCTGTGCTGTTTTTGTAATTTAGCCTTGTCAAATGCTCTGCAGAAGATTCTTGAGATGCCATAATCCTTTCATTTTCTTAAAATAACCTCACTCTAGCTATGATAAAAGAGACAGCACTAATAGAAAAAAATTACAATAAACTTGTCTCCAGTCAAGTTTGACAGTATTGAGTTTGCTCTGAACCTCAGCATGCCAAGGGTATGTATTATTAGAAATTGCTCATATGGTCTGTATTCCCACCTGTGAACACCTGGTACGGCTTCCTGATCACAGAATTGTCTTCATTTAGTACAAGATCATCAGCACAAATGATTCAGAGTACTGTTGTCAGTAAATAATCATCAGTACCTAAGCTCACTTCTATCCTTTCCATCTGTGTTCATTTTTCTTAGGGGTGTCAGGTCTCTAATGCACCAAACATCTCCCCTCCTAGTACTGAAACAAGGTTGTAAAGATAGAAGGCATAGCAGCTTCTGTATTCATTGCTGATGAGCTTGTGATACTAAGTCAAGTGTTGGGAATGAATCATTTCACAGTGCAATGAAATGTTGACGTATCTCTTTAACCATATTGTTTTTATTTATGTTATACCTGCTGCTTTGTTTTGATCCTCGAAGCTCTGTGCTATAGAAGTGAGAAAAACCTAAAAAGATACTCTCTTCAGATCTCAACTCAGAAATTAGTAAAACATGGTAAAGTAGCTGAATCAGTTTATTTTGTATTACAGGTCAAGGTAACATTCGTATTAATTTTTCAGTATTACTGAAGGTTTGCTCACTCTGCTTTTCAGAGCTTTTTTTTTTTGTCTCCTTTGAAATTTAGAAACGCTCTCCTATTCCTCAAGTTCTTGGGGAAAATCTCACTTCCCATGTGGAGGAATATTCTTCTTCTCATTCAAAATACTGCTTAAATCTTACCTCTTTTCCCCCCAGCGTGATAGGAAAAGAGCTCCTTCTATTCTGGCTTGCAAAATGCTACTGTCTTTTAGGAGAGAAGAGATTGCTTTTCCACACAAACTCAGCTCCTCAGAAGAGCTGTATTGTTCTTATTTTCACACCTTGCAGCTGAAACGAGTCATGGTAAGATACTAGAATTGGTGAAAAAATTTCTTTGCTGCCCTCTATGTTTGTCAGGAATGTGTAAGACTGTCTCTACAAAGTGCAGTGTAGCTGCAATCATGGAGACTGTGATGATCTTCGAAGCCCTGTAGTTTCAGTTATTGTACCTCTCTTCTCCCAGGTATACCTCTCTGTTTCAAGTCTTAAGGAAACATAACACTTCATTTCATGAAAGAACTCTGTGTTGCATCTCCTGTTTCAAAGTGGAAGGCTATAGTGGTTCTTTAGTTTCAGGTCCCACAGCTGGTTTCCCTCAGGCAGGCTGACAGCATTCTTTCCGTCTGCAGCCTTCAGAGCTTATTACTTTCTGAATGTCTCATTTATTTCCAGTATGCCTATACATATGCCAATCCATATTTTTTTTATTCCTTCTGTTTACAATAAAAATGCACATGAAGCTTCAGTAAATATATTAATAAGATGGTATTCAGAGCACATTATACCATAAAATCACAGCAATCACAGATTAGAAAATAATTTTTATATTCATTAAGAAAAAGACGCAGCAATGCAGGAAGGAGCACAGAATAGAAGAAAAGAAGAGGAGGAGAAAATGCTCCACTTATGAATAAAAGACAAGAGCTGTAACGTCTATAATTAAATTACTCTTTCATTAACATGTCATCTATACAGTCTTTTTTTATATAAAGTAGACCCACTTAATGTGATTTCTTTTTCCAGGCTTTTTCTGATTTTCAGTATCTTAATATTTTCCACTCATAATGCTTATAGCTATGCAAACTGAATATCATACCTGCTCTAAGCTCAAAGTAACCTCCCTCTTTTCTTCCAGATGTCTCACTTAACTCATCACATTCTTGCTGCAGGAGTCTCTATCTCTCCTAACATCCTAACTCTCCAAGGACTCTCCCTTCCAACTGCTCAGTTTGTAACACAGGCCTTAATCCAGCAAAGTAAAAATAAACAGTCTATCATAAATAAAGTACGTGAAGTTGAATATGTAGACTGGTTTCCACTGAATCAGACCCTGCAGTATTGTGTCAATAAACAAGAAATTATTGCACAGATATTTGTATTCTTCTCCAAAAATTCGAATGCTGAAATTGAACGAGTCTTTTTCTGAAAATCAGACCCTAATCTCAACCGTATATGTAAAAATTCAATTTATCAGATTTCTGTAAAAAAATGTGGTACTTACTACTAATGGTGTCATTCTGCAGGTCTTCTTATTCTTCTGAACATCTAGTTCTCAATTTTGCACTGAGATATTTAGAAGAAAAGAGTTAAAATATGCAAATTACTTTTGTTATTGGGATTCATAAAAGCTGGGAGATTGAAACAACTAACAGATTTTTCCTTTTGCTACTGAAGTATTTTATCTTTAACTATATAGTCTAATTACATGTCTGACAGGTAATCTGCCACAGGTAATGGCATTCAACCACCTAAAGCCCATATTCTCCAGCTCAGACATAGTGAATGATGAAATCTTTATTATGCTAGTAAGGAACAAAGAATTGTACTTAAATCCAATGTCATTCTTTGTTAGCATAGATCAAATATTGACATAGTCTAAAAAGAAGACCGAGAGTTAATCTGTTAAACATAGTTTACAGTGTGGTGAAGATCTGTATCATTCCTCTGGAAAAAGCAGGAATGAAAAGTAGCCTTTTCCAGCCTGATCTACATAAAGGCTGCAATTCTACTTGGCATTCTCATGAGCCACCCAAGGCAGGGAGGACTCCCAAGACATTTTTCCCTCTGCTCATGCGTAAAAGAGAACCTAGCTTTGGTTCACTAAGAAAGGCACTTTGCCTTCATTACAGCTAGCTGAAAGAAACAACTTCCAGTGTCTTGACTCAAAAGAAAATTATTAAGCAAATAAAATTTTAAAATAAAATCAAATTTGTATTTGAAATGAAATAACAAATAGAAGGTGACATTTCTTTTAAAAAATCCTATTATTTTACTAAATGTATATGTGATTTTTCTCTGATAATCAGAGAGAAAAAAAAGAACAACCCAAACAAAATAACCAAACAGATATCAACTGCAAAAATCCAAGTCACCTAAGACTCCAGAGAAGCTTACAATTGTACAGAGGAAGCTTTGTCTATGAATACCGAGTATTAATCTTAAATCTAATCCTATAGAATAGCCTATTAGTGTCAAGTACGATGTTTCAGTACTTTCCAATTTCCCTCTTAACAGGATTATCTATCAAGATTACATTTTATCTCTTTTATTATTCACTCTGGTGATGAAACTGCCTTCCTCTCTTATCACAAATGACCTGTAAATATAAGGGCTGGTTAGTGTTGATCAACAGTAAGTCATTACACTGTGTGCATGTGGCAGCAGTGTCTGGAAGCAGAAATTTCATTCCAAACTCTCCAGAGAACAGTATATTAAAATGTTGCATGTGTGAAGGGCTGATGTGGATGTGATAAGCCACTTATTTAAATGAGTGTTAACATACTTAAAGGTTTTAAAAATTACAGAGCAGTGTGTGGTATGTATAAATGGGTACTGTGACACATCACAGCTGTGTAAAATAAAAAACAGCAGTTGATGCCCCATATGTCGAAACCACGTGCTATATCTGTGTCTGCTTCTTGTGAACTGTGCTGTTTACCTAAACATCTTAACCATGAAAATCTGCAGAATGTACTTGATACATTTAGAAACACAGACATGCTTCCCCCTCCTGGTGTCACAGTGTCGTGGCATTAGGCAAAGAATAATCTTCTTCAAGAACATTAGCATTTTCTAATAAACAGTTTAAAAATAAGGAGGAAACTTAAGTTGACTGAAGCCGACTGAGGTTGTTCTGAAGTACAAACAAGACAAAAGGGAAGGATGCCATATTCAAACTACTGTTGCAAGAAAAAACAAGTATGAGTATTTGCAGTATCTATTGGCCCAGAATAAAACCTCTGTGTTCTTTCAGTGAATTTTCTTTATTAAAGTGTAGATTCCATTTAAGTAAATGAAAACCAGTATTTTCATCTTAAAAAAATAAAAGACAAACAAGAGGCATTACTAACAACAATAGATCTTTCTGGCTACCACATATCTCAGTAGGCTCAGATATATCTGTAGATAAAACACTTACTCGAAATAAAGGCAAAATTGGACACTAAAAGGATGACTTTGGTGTTCATTAAATCCTCTGACAAAGATTCTGATCATGAAAATAACCTTCCTGTGAGAAAAGCTCACTGCTGTAAATGTATTCTAGTGGTAATTCTAAAAGTAGTTCTACCACAGAAACTTGGAAGTCAGCATGATTACCTGAATCTTTCACAAGAGATTGGGTCTGTCTGTTCAGAAGACTGCAAACATAAATAGTAATAAATAATTAGCAACACACCTTGAAAACAGAATCTTCTTTTCCAGTGATACAGTGGTTTTTCCAAGTCTTACTGTGAGAAGGGATAAGAATCCATTAGAGAAACCAGATCAATAAATCCACAACATTCACCATTCCAGGACATTCATATCTATCAAAATCTGTCAGAAATAGTTTTCTGGGGGTGTAACATAGCCTTATAACAGTTTTCTGGAACTGTGAAATATGAATACTGCTTTGTACAGAATGCTATTGTGGGGAGAAATTTTATCTCAATAACCCAGTACATTCCTCTGCTTCCATATGTTTGGAAATTATTCTTTCTTCCTCAAGATCTTCAGACGGGATCATTATGTTTTGCCTTCAAGATTTTCAAATTTTCCTCTAAAAACTTGGAGGTCTTCAGTTATATTCCCTTCAGAACACTGTTCAAGCAGTTTCTTGCTTTCACTATTTGTAGTTAGCTCAAAATATGCCTCAGAAATTCCTATCTTTGTTTGCTTTTCACACTTAACAATTAATTACGTAATGGCATTATCATTTTCTGAAATGTGGATGGTGCCTTACAGAAAGGTATATGGGACTCCTGATGACCACAGATACAAGAAGCCACTTGAAAACCTGTCAGTTTTCCTGTTTCAGCCATCCTTTTTACATTTTGCTCAGTGCTCTGTAAACACAATTAGACAATGTTATAACAAGAACTTCCATTGTGCATATACTTACACTGATTAAGATTAGAGGATTTATTTTTAAATAGATTTAATATACACTGCTGTTGTCAATTTTTAAATCAGTGTTTCTCTTCTTCACCTAATTCACCTCACTCTGTAAAGACAATCCAAGGAATTTTGAGAGAAACATTTAGTTTCAGCAAATAAAGGTTAACCTAACTGGAGTAAATTAATAGGTACTGTGAAGATTTTATAATCTCTCATTTTGCATGTGTACAATACACCTCACCTTTCTCCTGCGCCTTTATTATTGAGCATGACTGAAATTAATCTAATTCAGTCCTGTCTGGCATTTACTCTTCTTCATTGACAAGTTCTTTTATTTCATACTTAGCAGAACCTTACACAGCCCACAACTGTCATCAAGTTCATCATATATCAAGAACTCACTGATACTTATTTTCACTCTGAAAGACCCACATCAGTGTGCCTTGCTACTCAAGCAATACTGAATGAAAGTCACATAAATAGAAACAGCAAAGAGAAGTGCAGTCTTTCTGTTTTTTTTTTTTTTATATAACTGACATTGCCAAAACTTTTTGCTTGAATGCATAGCTGAAAATCTCACCCTGAGCAATTTTTGTGATGTAATGCTCATATTTAAGGACCTCACTCTGGCCTGTAATAATTCTTAGCTCACTGGTTTTATCATAGTGGCTGTCCAGTAACTTCCAGTAGCATATTTCTTTCATAGCAATCTCACCATCTTGGCAAACACCAAGGTGTTTACATTTCTTGCTGCCACATGACAATCATGTAATTAATCTCTTGGTGCTATGTAAAGTCATGTAAAGCGTAATTCTTTTTATATCCTGCTGGAATCCTTGTCAATAGAAGATACCACCTGTAATGTTTCCTAGTTTATTAAAGTTATACAGTCCTTAAAGCTTATTTTTTTTGCTTTCTGTATGAGGATTTGGTAAAATCCTAGGCAAGCTCTAGGTCTGTTGGATAGCAATGGGATAATATTATATGCTTCAACTTACTGCCCCCGCTCTTCCATTCAAAAGCACACGATTTCTTCATTCAAGTCATGTCAAACCCCTTTGAGGTGCAGGTGTCTTTGTGTTACTGTATAAAACAATCCTTTTCAGCCTGGGCAACTGTAATCTTCTCATCTCTGCTTATTTTTTGTGGTTGGGTGCCTGTCTGGAAGTGCTGGTTGTAACTTTCTGTATGTCTTGAGACAAATCAGAAATGCTGCCAAACTAGCAGGCTTATGTATCATGAGCAAAGCTACAGAAAAGAAGTATGTACTGGCCTCTT
The DNA here is from genome assembly GCF_012275295.1 of Melopsittacus undulatus. NCBI lineage: Eukaryota > Metazoa > Chordata > Aves > Psittaciformes > Psittaculidae > Melopsittacus > Melopsittacus undulatus. The sequence continues at coordinate 13,307,045 of NC_047557.1, forward strand.
CTCCACATCTAGCTTTCTCCAATCCATTTAATTACCCTCTGTATAGTGTACTTACGACCTTAATAAGACCTTTATAGGACCTTAATAAGACCTTAACAGGACCTTAATAGGACCTTAATAAGAAACTCTAGTTTCTTCTTGAGAACAGTATTCCAAACTAGGATTAGTTCTTAGATACTCATTCATCCTTTCTCTGTGGCCAGCTTAACTGACAAAATTACTTACCTCCTTCCACTGAACTGCCAGCTCCTGCTGTGATAGCACAATTGTCAACAGATGCCATATCAACTAAAACTCTGTAGACTGTTGTCCTGAGTTCAGTTGTAACAGTTATTTTACTCCTTCCTAGTAGTTGGTGCAGTGCACTGTTTTGGCTTTAGTATGACAAAAATGCTGGTAACACACAAATGTTTTAGTTGTTGCTAAGTAATGTTTACCATGATCAAGAACTTTTCAGTCTCTCAGGCTCCACCACTGAAGAGGGGCACGGAAAGCTAGGAGGAAGTAGAGATAAGACACATGACCCAAACTAGCCAAAAGGATATTCCATACCACAGCATGTTATGCCCAGTATATAAACTGGAGGGAGTCACCTAGAAGACCCAGATCACTGCTCAGATCAGGCTAGGTATCAATCTGTAGGTGGTGAGCAATTGTATTGTGCATCACTTGGGTTTGCCATTTTCCAGCACTTACCTTTTTAGTTTTTTCATATTATTTTCCTTATCATTATTATCATTTTTAGTAGTAGTAATTTTATATTATACTTTAATTACTGGAATGTTTTTATCTCAGTCTGTGAGGTTTACATTTCTCTGATTCTCCTTTGCATCCAGCCTTGAAGGCGGGGATAAGAGGGTGGTGGGTGAGTGAATGGGTGCGTGGCTCTGAGTTACTGGCTACAAATTACTGGCTTAAACCACAATTGTCTGCACTAGAGTGTTACTGAATAGAAGGTTATCAATGTCTGGAAATCTTAGTCTAAAACCTAACTCCATGTATCTTTAATAGGATTTCTGTAGGAGCATGATAAAATAATTTTTTTAGTAATATCTTGTCTGAAATTAATCATAGTGCCTTACTACAGAAGGGGAAAGGGAGGGAGAAATGAAATGTTGTATATAGCACACAGAGAATGACGAAAAATATAGAAATGTAACAATAAATGAGAAAGAGTGTGATTACCTAACAGATACCTTCATTCATCTGTAATATTATTGAACTAGTTCCAAATACAAAAAAATGAGTCATTCATGGGAAAACAGCTATTCATGTAAACCAGCAGAGAATGCAAAGAAGTTTCCTCTGTTCCCTTAGTAAGCTATTTTCTAAAAGATTGATACTAAGTAGATATTTTGTAAGCATTTTTATAAGCTCTCAAAAAAAAACCTTACAGTATACTATATAACTGTAGATTGCCTTTTTACTGTGTGACTTTAGAACAAATAAAAATTATTGGCCTTCTGATACTGTAAAAATTCACTAAAGTGGTGATTCTGTCAGAATAGGTTGTCATTATTTTATGAGCTTCTTCTCCTCCAACATAAATGATTTTCCTTAAAAGAAACTATGTACTACAAAGTATCTTTTAATCACACCATCAAATTACAAGGAAGAGTAAATCACTTTAAAACCACAGGCAAAATGTCTGTAACAAAAAAGAGTAATTAGCAATAAAATAGGATAGTGCCATTTTGACAGACTAATGGAGTACATAGGACTTGTGGAATGTTTCTCCTATTGGAATGCATGACAAAGAGTCTTTCAAAGTTGTGAGAGGGATAGTCAAAGATAATCTGGTTAGTTATTTACATTTGTCATATAACTTTGAAACTGCTGTTGCCCCTAGTTCAGATGTGCTCTTTGGAAGAGATTTCTTTTGTACTTGTACAGATCTCAGAGATGTATCAGTGCATGGGTTCCTGTTCAGTTCTACCAATTTGCACCAATGACTGCTTCAGAAAAATAAAGCTTCAGCACTGAAAATGGCTGAGTACAGCTCGGGCACATCTATGGAGAAATGACAGCTTTACAGAGACAAAAGCCCTTTAAAAAGTATTATTTAAAACTCAATATTATTATATATTTTCTCATGTGATTTTATGATTCTATTAATACATTTACTGAGCTCCACTTTCAAACGAGACAGTTTGCTCACTATCATTTCTGGTATTAGAAAGCTGCCATGAAACTTAATTTTCTTAAGGGTTAGTAACCTCTGAATTTGCTCCTATTTAGTTCATTTTATTTGAATATGGAAGGCCAGTCTTGCTTAGAGTGGCCTAGGTTACAGCTCATAAATGCCTTTTATTAGTATAGTAATTATTTGATATTGCTGCAGACAATATATCATGTGTGGCAGGCTAACTGTTGTCTTTTTCATGGGTGTAATATATAGTCATAACTAACTTTTAAATCCCTCTTTTTTATCATTTCAAACCAGTGAATCTTAAATTGTTTGTGACCATTTTTGTTGTCAAACTTTGTAAGCAAGTTCTTCTGTCAGAACTCCGACTTTTTGTAACACTGTCATGAATGGAAATGCGAAATAAGAGTAATCAAAGAAAACAAAAAAAGCAAGAACACTGATAATTTAAGAATGTTACCCTTTAATTCTTTATTTTCCCCAAAACAGTATTTTTTAGTCCCCAAATGCCATGACAGTAATGTAATTATTTTAGTGTTAGCTTTGTATTGCATTCCAAAGTCACTGCTGATATAATCTCATTCCTGAGCAACAAGATATGCTGAAGATGAGCTTTTTGGAAAGCCTCAAGTTAATTGAACTGGGACTTTGAAAAAAAAAAACCAAAAAATAATGTACAGAACAAATGAAAAGTTCTTCACTTCTCCTAAGGTCTTACTTCAGCAAGGCATCTACACTTACTAAAGTTACTTTGTTTTATTCATCCATCTTCCTTGGAAAAAGAAGTGCCTTTGCCTAGGCAATTAATTCTAGAAATATTTCTTATGACTTTTTTAATATCTTAAGAACGTATACATTATCTATGGAGCTTCAACTATTTGCTGTCTCTGATGATGTGTCTTCTTGTCCAGTGACAAGAAACCTACAAAGATCAACAGCATTTATAAGAACAAAAGTAATGTTGAACAAGTTCCATAAGTCTGAAATACGAGAGTGCTACAGAGCAATAAACAAGAAAGTGCATCAACACTACAGAGCTACATCAGACTCACTGATTGCATTTAAAAATGCCATGATCAGAAACATAAGGAAGAAATATTAGTCACCTTTTTAGAATGGTGAAAGATGAAGTACTCCTAATGATTGAAAAGCTCTTTCCAGGATACAAGCAAATGAATCTTCCTCAAAATTTTGTCACTTAAACATCAATATTATAATAGTTAGGGCTTATTACAGGTTTCTTGCTTTAATGTTACATACCAGGTGTTTTTTCCTGAACACATCTTTAGAAGGATTAATTAAGTTCTGTGAGAAAACTGAGAGAGAACTGATGTAGAAATTAGTAGCTTAAGAATCTATAAACACTTTCAATTTAGATTCTCTGCTTAAAAGCTTACAGACTTAATTGCACAGGCCTTCTGCTTTTCAAATGAGTCGAGGATGTCCCACATCATCCTAAATATCACCAATTGCATTTAGATACAATTTTCTTTGATCTTTGGAATTGAGCATGTCCTACAGATATTGTTAAATACAAATTTTGGAGGTTAATGTTTATACCCACAGCTTGAAAATTTGAATGCAGTTTTTTTTTTATCTCTCTTTTTTTCAATCACAACAAAAAAGACTGTAAGAGGCACTTACAAAAGATTCATTCCTCCCTCCTTGTGCAGATCAGCCAGTTTTTTATAAACTAGCTTAAATATGTCACCCAAGACATTTTGCAGATATAAGAAGAGATCTGGCAAAACCTCAGCATTAGCTTTCGTGAGGCTGAATCTGTGTGTACCCATGCATTGAATGCTCTATGCATATATATAATTGAATAGCAATGGATAACAATTTATGAGAGGATTGTATCTTGAATCTTAAAAGTAAATGGTGAAGGTCCAGGGTCTAGAAGCTTGACAGGCACTGTTTTCATATGTAACCCTATTTCATCGTACCGGTATACATCTATCGCGTTTCCAGTGCAAACCTTAGGCTCTGATAAACTGTTCTGAAAACATGATTATATACACTGGCTTGCTTATAAGCTGGTATATATAAACTGATTTCTGATTCCTGTCTGGGACAACATGCTCAAGCTCTCAGCCCTGCTCAGCTGGGACATAATAACATGTCACACCAATGAATGATGCATGCAAACGCTGTCTACAGTAGTAGTTGCAGGGGAGTGGAAAGACAGGGAAGAGAAAAGAAAAAGGTCATATAACACCATGTAAGAACTGGGGATGAGAAGAATTACAGACGGAAAACCAAAATGACCATTTCAAAATATTCCACAGGCAGAGACGGTAGTCTGTGGTCCACTGAAACATTTTGCTTTGATGTTTGGAGGAAAAAAGTTAGCTTGGAGCTTCTCGGTAGCTATGAAATAAAAGACATGTATTGATTCTGTGTGACAACTGCTGCTCCAAAGTGCCATATGTGGCAAACAGAAAATAAAAATGTAGATGTTTTAAAAACAGGAAGTGATTGTTACTTACTTTCCATTTTCATTTTCTTTCTCCCACATTAAAAGATGTTTCACTATGACAACTGTAAACCATCTAAACATCTGCAAGTCAGGTATTCGAGGTAACTCTGAGGTGGACAAAGGCAATTTTATTCTCACAGTTTATAGCTATAATCCTAGTAATTAACGTCTCCTTATAATGTATAGACCTCAAACACAAATGTAAACTGGCCTTCCTTTATGTGGTGCAAATAACCGACCTTAATCCATATAAATATCACAATTTCAGATAAACAGTACAGTTAGCCTAGCATGAATAAAATAATCAAGTTAAACCTCCCAAAGACTCAAGCTTTAACAGTCTGCCTCTCCAAAATGTGTCAGATGGTCCCATCCTAAGTATAACCTTTCACATACCACAGCAGATCCTATGGAAACAAATATGCAAATTAATCTAAGCAAGTAAAGCACAGAAGTTTATTATCACAGAAGTTGGTTATCAATCCAACTGTAGACCACCCAAATTATGTCATTCAGATCCAGATGGACTTTTTTTTAGAATGTGGAAGAAAGAGATCAGCATAATGTGCATCTAACTTTTGCAATCTATTCCTCACTGCTGGTGTAGTTTTTCTGCTGTTTATGAAATGTCGAATATTTGCTTTCTTATGAATGAAGATGAAATAGGCATTACTGAAACAATATCTGAGGAGGAATAGAATGGAGAATAGGTGTTCTGCATGCACAGAAGAGTGGTTAAAAAAACAGTCTGCCATTGTTCATATTAGTAGGATTTAGTTTGGCACAGCAATCACATCATAATAATGAAGGGAAGAATACTGATAGGGTATTATCAAATTATCAGTACTGACAGTATAGGCCACAATAAATCAAAAGAAATTTAATAATAAATGATACTAATTTTGCTAATATGCTTGAATAAAGAAAGCATGCTGCTTTCAGTAACAGAAATGCATATTTGATTAATTTTGGGTCTTCTTCTGTTTGACTGCATATCTTAACTTTAAGATTTGTGTTGTAAACAAACCCAGAAGTCCTCTATCTTTTCACTGCTTCATTTCAAAACACATCTTTTCTTTTCCCAGATTTTATGTTGTATCTGGTGCTATAAAGTGAATCAAGCTACTTAGTAAGTACAAATGCTAGTAAGGTAAACATATAACTCTTCAGCAACCAGTCAGAAAGTATACGTTTGAGTTTTCTCATACAGATTGCCTATTAACTTGCACAGCTGCTCAGATTAAATCAACTCGTGTCTCTGCCGCTACAGCAAAAAAGTATGCATATTTACCTGAAGTTCATGAGATCCTTTGATATTTTTGACACAAGTATATTAGCAGTGGGAAAGTTGGGTAATCAGGGAATACACCTAAACTTCCAGACAAAAACTGATTTACTAAGTTCAGAGAGGCAAACCCAAATTTATATGAAGATAAACATGATTATTATATTTCTGATTCAGAAACAATTTTTGCTTTTTCCAGCCTCTAACTAAAAGTGCTTCTCATATGCATTATTCTTAACTACCTCCCTAGTTAACTGCTGTAAGAATGAAGACCATTATTTTGTTATGATTGTGTACATCATTTGCCAGTATGGGAGGGAAGAAAGGACGGGGACTGACCTGCAACAAAACCAGCAAGCAACAACTCTACAAGAAACTTTCATGTAGGGGTGATGTGTTGTAAGTGGCTTTACTTCTCCCTTACTTCTGGGTGCTTCCCCAGATAAGTGATTAACAGAAGTAAGGGACCGTGATCTTCCCTTATTTTTAAAAAATTACACCTCCTTGAATAAAATTTTGTTGTATTTAAAAATAAAAATGCTATCTCTCTTTTCAGATGGTGGACCTTAAGAATTCCATTTCTTAGAAACAAATAGTGGAAACAAATTAAGCCTTTCAAAGAGCAAAATTTCAAAATTTCTTCACAGTAATCTTCTTACAAATATAATAAAATAACTACAGTAAAATTACAATCCTTATTAAAAAAACAACAAGGAAACAAAGGAAATATCAGAGCTCCATTAGAAAGACATTTGCATCAGATATTGTATCAGTGTTAGCAGCTGATATCCAATAAACAAAATGTCTGATTATTTTAATAAATAATGTAATATTCCTGTGTCCAATCATTGAGTTTCTCCTTGCAATACAATACAATCTCCATGCACTCCCAGCTGTTTTGTAATATTCATATTATGTATAATATTATGAAGCAATATGTAATGGCCAAAGACAAACAGAAGTCTTTAAAGTGAGATGCAAAGGCTTAGTTTCATGGGTGGCAAAACACTGTCACTAGGTGACATCTCCTTTCTCAGAACTGCAAGAATTCCTGAGACGAGGACAAGATGCTGAAGCTGAAGAAGTGAAAATAGGAGATGGATACAAATATCCATACTAGGACTGGGGGAATTATTATATAAGTTAAAAAAAAAAAAGCATGCTACAAAAATACAAGAGGCTTAAAAAACCTAATATGGTCAGTGTCCCTACATAGCTAAGTGGTTTGTTTCCTAAAACTTAGAAAGGGCTTTTTTTTAAGGATTAGTTTAAAAGAACTGCAAGACTGACCGTAAGAAAGAGTCACAGAATGACTTCAGCAGAAGTGAAGTCAATATAAATACACAGATCTAATTTGTAGTCTGAAGGATAAATAAAATGGACACAATGGGCATGCTGAATGAATGAATGAATGAATGAATGAAATTTTGGGGGACTTGATGTTTCAAAAGTATTATTAATATATAGTCACAGATGAGCAAGAATAGGGATACAAGAGATCAGAACCCTAATTTCTGAAGTACTTATTAGCAAAACCCATCATAATACAGCAACCAGGAAAAGCAATAGGGATTAAGCAATGAAAAGCTGTACTTAAACAGAATGATATGTACAAAGTGAACATACTTAGATCTCTCTGATGAAATATGCAGGTAGCAAGGGAATCACACATCACTGCAAGCAAAAATGTACGTATTTTTGATAAATCAATTGTAATGGAAAAGATACATTTTCACTCTCTTACCTTTATCACAAGATTACATGAGAAGCTACATTAGGTCAGCCTCTGAATTGAGAAGAGTCAGGAGTTTATCTGCTGCAGATAATGCTATATTTTCTTTGACATTCCTGCTTCATTTGCCTTTTAAGCAAACCCTATCATTAAGAACAGAGTGACACCTTCTCTTTGTGATTTCTTCAAATTGTATCCTGAGTAGCAAAATCACTTCTAGCAAAATCCTGCAGGTTTCAATGCATTCTACAATCATCTTTATTCTCATGTTAAAGATACCTAAGGATACCTCACTTGGTTACGTTGTGACATTTTGCCCCAAGGGTGACCACTGAATTTATTCTTGTATATTCATACAAGAAAACTACTTTTTGATTTACAGTTGCTAAATAAAAGTTAAATATTATTATAAATACACCTCTTGAGTGTCATAGACTGACAGACTTAATGACAGGAAAGAGATTCACAGACCAGATCACTGTTATGTTGCATGGAATGATTCTGCACTTAAGGCTGGGTTGACTTTCTATTTTAAAGCTCACTATGTCATATTCCAACATTCTAAAATAGCCTGGGGCTTTGTGAATAATATGCTATTGCTAAAAAGGGAATATTATTTTTTTCTTTTCTAAAAGCAATGTATGGTTTTCTACTTCTTTCTATTGAATTGAACATAATCTTCTGCTTTGAATTTATACCTAAGAAGTAACATTTTCAAGCAGCTATTAGATGGAGTCATTTCACTATGTTAAAAAAGTCATAGTATTTATACATTTGAAAAACTATTCTTGAGCACATAGAATAATTACTTTTCACAAACACACTGATTCCAGCATTTATCTTCAAGGGATTTTGTTTCCCATGCCACAATTCCAGTGATGTCAGTGCAGATGTACCCAGATAATGCCACAGGAACAGAAGCAAAATATGCCATCTTCATTTCCATATTACCTTTCATGCCAAAATCAAAGCACTGTAAAAAATAGAATCGTCTAAATGAAAAATTTGATTCCTACATTGAAATACAATATTTAAAATGGTTGTCCTTTGGCTTAATACATATTGCTAGAATTGGCTTAGGATTTTGCACTGGCCTTGCTGAACTTCATAAGGTTTGCACTGGCCCACCCCTCAAGCCTGTCCAGGTCCGTCTGGATGTCATCCCTTCTCTCCAGCATGTTGAAGACACCACACAGTTTGGTGTCATCAGCAAATGTGTTGAGGGTGCATCAATCCCGCTGTCTATGTCACCAACAAAGATGTTAAACAGCACTGGTCCCAGTACTGATCCCTGAAGAATGTTACTCGTCACTAATGTCCACTTGGACACTGAGCTGTTGACCACAGCTTTCTGATTGCAACCATCCAGACAATTTGTTATACAGTGAGTGGTCCATGCATCAAATCTATGACTCTCCAATTTAGACACAAGGGTGTCATGCAGAAAAGTGTCCTGCACAAGTCCAGGTAGATGACATCAGTATATGCTTTCATAGAATCATAGAATAGTTAGGGTTGGAAAGGACATTAACATCATCAAGTTCCAAACCCCCTTCCATGGGCAGGGATACCTCATACTAACCCATGTCACCTAAGGCTCTGTCCAGCTCAGCCTTGAAAACAGCCAGGGATGGAGCATTCACAACTTTCTTGGGCAACCCAGGAAGTTGTGAATGTAAGTTTGTTGCAAACTTACATTCCAACTGGAACCTAAAAATGCAGACCTTCTGCTTTTAAAATCACAATAAAAACTTCTATGTGCATTAATAGAGGACAGGCATTCAGATAAAAACTGTATTTATTTAGCTTAACAAAACTCTTGAATTTATTCTCATAGCTGACTTCATTCTGTGAATTAGATATAAAATCTAAGAATCATAAAGAATCAGAAGGAAATTAATATAATTCATTCTCTTGTACAGAGCCAAGATCTGAACTGTTTATAGCACCTGTCCTTAAACCTTCAGCAACAAAGACTGTAGAGTAAGTCCAAGCCATCTACTTCAGCATTTAACTACCAGAATATGAAAATATTGCAGGTCTTGTTCTCTAATGCTTAATGGAAATCCTCCTTCCTGCAAACTGAGCTGTTATTTCTTGTCCCATCCTGAACAAACACTGATGATCCCCTTGCCATTTTTAGATACACCTTGCATATTCAGAGTTCTGAGAGCTTCCTCAAGCCATCTTTCCTGTGGCTGAACAGCTTGAATACATTCTAAGTTGTGAAACGAGTTACGTTTTTCAGCAGCTTATTCTCCAGTTGTCCAAGGACTTCTTGAAATACAGTGATCAAAGCTCCAGTTTAGGCTTTATCAGTTTCAAATATAGTTGACATATTACTCCATCTGTCTTACAGAGAATATTCTTATTTAAGCATCTAATATTGTTCTTGATTACTAAACAGTACCACAATAGTTTTAATAGATGTTCAGAATAGCTATTGCACTCCCTGAACTTTCTTTACAAATCTGTCATTCTCTGTCCTGCATTGTGCATGTTATTATTCCAGCCTTCTTCACCTTGAAATTTTTCTCATTTATAACCTTTTTTTTTTCCCCTCTAAGTATCTGCTAGCATTCCTGAGCACTTTTTTCCATTAGAATACTTTCCTAATGGATTTTTTTCATTAATGATGTTTTTTTTTTTTTTTCACTCTTCCTAGGAATCATGGATTCTATTTTTTTCTTACTACAGTCATCAATATTGCTTTTCACCTTCAAATTCTCACACAATTCTATACCAATGATTTGAATGTCAGATGCACTTCACCACTTCCCTTCTTACTGTCAGAATGAAAAATCTGGCCAACATGTTCGAAGAACTTGCTCATACTTTGCATCCTGTGCTGCATGCTGTACTTCTACCAAAGTTCGGTCTAGTCTGAAATGAGTTAATCTGCCTCTTGGATTGATGCTTTATATTGGACTAACAATGAAAGCAACTTTGTTATTTTTCTTTTATTGCCACTAGGGACTTTAAACAGGTTTATCTCTTGACAGATGACACCTCTCAGAGCAAGAATGTATACCTCAATATACCAAGTAGTATCTAATACCTCTTTTTCTGTCTGTCTTTCATAATACGGTTTAGCATTCTATATTTATATTTTCATTATGAGGTTTATCCTATGAAGTTACTGCTGGGCAAAACAGAGCATAATCTACATAAGGTAAGAAGATTTCCAGCTCTTCATTCTGACACTTTTTGTGTAGTATTTCATACAATTCTAGAAATGAAAATGTGATGGTTTTTAAATAAAATATAAACTCAGTCCTATTTATATTTAATTTAATAAATCCTGGACAGTTAGTTTTTATCTGCTTCATCCATTTGTTCTCACTGAACAAATGAAAAAAAGAAAAAAGAACAAGGATAATAGCACTTTTTGAAAACTACAAACTGATAAACTGATGTAAATTTTAGATGCAAATATTTTCAACAGCCCAGTGCTGGAAAGATGTCAAGCTATGGTAATGTCATTATTAGCCTATCACCAAATACATATCCCAGAGTCAAAATGCACTTATATTATTATGATGCTGTTAATTTAGGGGAAATAATAAATTGTTTTATAGATGTGTAATTCTGAAATATATCAGCAATAGAGAATAGACTGTCTGCTACAGTTTTGAAAGTCTCCTTAAATTTCCATTTCATTTCCCTCAAGATCATTTACAGCCCAATAAAAAACTTCAAAAGCTTATTGTTTCTTACTAAGGATTCCTTTAATTACTGTTTTAGTAAGATATTTAACCAGTATGACTTAGAATGTATTGTTTCTGGAAAGTGCACTTTAATTTGAATGTCACATTAATGTACTGTTCATTTTAATATATTTACTTTTATGTCTTGATCAATGAATCATTTATTAACATTCTAGGAGGCAAATAATAGGATTTATTAATAATAGCACAGTATCTTTCATATATGAAGCAAAAGCAGTATGTTACCATCTAACAAGCCTCCTGTTGATCCAACTAGAGAGAAAATACACCGTCCATAGTAGCTACTGAAATATAATAGCACAATTTTCCAATACTCTTTTTCTGGGGTGAAAAACACACCACATTGTTCTTACAAGTTCTGAGGGCTGTTCATCACTGCAGACATGCAGCATGCAAATTAAACTTCTCTGCTTCAGCTGAGGGTCAATCATGCCCTCTGAGTGATTCATCTTCAAAGCAGAGCAGGTAGTATTTTCATCTTTAACCTTGCCTAAGATTTTATTGGGGGAAAGCTTTCTTCATCATTTTGATGGGATTATGTGAGAGTCTTGATATGGAAACCACCCTAAATAGAAACACTTTTGGACACGTCCTGTGGACGTAGTTCCTACAGTCTTAGCCATTTGGGGCACATGACTCTAAGTGATGTTTTAAGACAACTGTAAACTGTTTTACCCTTCCCTGTAACACTTTTTATTATCAGAATGCGTTTACTCTAAATTATATTGGCAGAAACTGACACAGTTTAGGAGTATACATGAATCCAGAAAACATTTATTTGAAAGAGTATGTATCTGGAAAAAAAATTAAAAAAAAGAAATCTCACAGTGAATGCTAAAGTAACTGTTGCTGCACTCTCAAGTTTGAATACTATAATGATCTGCAGAAATAAGTTTTGTCTGGGGTACTAGCATCTACAGATTAGTCCTCCAAAATCAAGATAATAACTTGCTAAATACATTTGCTTTTATTTTGCTACACAAACCTTTTAAAATTCTCTAACAATAAAAGAGACAGATTTTAAAAATGTCCTTTCTAATATCCTTATATGGGCCTTAAAGGACTACAAGTGTCAGTAAATCCACAAACTAGTAAGAGAAAACTAAATATTCTGCGTTTTTAAACTTCCAAGAGAAAAAGAGGGGGAACAGCAAAAAAAACCAAACAACCCTTCTCAGTTGTTCTACTTTCCCATTCAGTCCTTCTTCCCAGGGCTGTTTATCTAAACTGAAAACTATTTTGGGTGAGGGGGTTGTCTTCTGACTCATATTTGTCACTAAAGATTGCTGGCATTCTGTACTAACAAGTAACTATTATAAACAGCAACATGTATATTGTCTTTCATACAAACTCACTAGATTTTTAACAATCAAGAATGAGGATTAGAAAGCAGATTCTATACTTCAGCCTAGAAAAGTGAAAATTAGCTGAGATTAAATGGACAAATGAGACAGATCCCAGGAGTTAAGAGAAGCTGACAGTGCCAACAGCAGCAGGAAGCATTGAAAAGACGGAGGGGAAGCTCATGTTAAGGGACTGGAAGGCACATAAAGAGTTGAAAGTGAGACACAAGTGAATCACTACAGCATAAATACGGCTCTCATCCACAAAGCTGAATGTTTCTAACTAGAAATACAATACTACATAGCTCACAGATAATTGAAATTGTCCTAGCCAAAATGCTGCTGGGAAGAAAATTCAAGTTTTACAGCAACACTGTACAATAAACAGTGACTGGGTCTGAAACTAGGGATGTCCTTTCTCCAATGGCCAGTTCAGCAATATCACAGAGCCTAGACACAGTTATTTTATGGACACCTTTATCTGAAGAGTAATCAGTTTCTTGGGTTTTGATGGAAAATTTTAGTATGGTAAGGTTACTTGAAAGTAAATTAGTCCTTTGTTTCAAAATAGAAATAAAGAATATGTGTTTGTGTCCAACCTTGGAGACACTGTATAATCAATAGATTATCAGATTGTATTAATTGTTTTAAAAATTATTATGTGGAATGTACTGAGTCTATTTCAGAGAAACATGATAGGGAGAGTATTAACTAATGCGAATAGATTCATATAAAACAGAATAGACACAATATGAGAATAGTTAATTCATAGCTGTATTTATGGAATGTGTAAGAAAACATTAAGAAAGTAAAATTCACATTTGCCAGTCTTAAAAATCAGGACTTAAATCACAATGCAGAAGAACATAAGCTAATTTTTAGTCTCCAGCCAGTGTCCCTATCTACTATGACAAATAACAACAATTTTGAATATCATGTTATTAGTAAGCTTGCCACTAAATACCATTGACTAAGATATGGTTCTCTGCATTTCTGTAAAATCTTGTGTAAAACCATTTTTTTCATCACTTTAATTGAAATTATTTTACCTGCTTTATATAAAGATAAAATTATAAATATGTTTTTCTTTTTTTTTTCACCCTTGTAAAACTCCCATAATTCCCACGTCACAACATAATCATCAAATAAAATTATTAACAATTTGCACATTATGCCTGGAACTAAAGCCTAGAAAGTCTGATGTTCTGCTTCAGGGAAACTGGTAGAAACAATATTAAAATTTATAAATTATGGACACATGGATAAATACTGATGGAGAAGAAAGTGTAAAGTTGGCTTTTTAGAGGTAAATCATGTTTCACAAATCTTCTGGTCCACTGTAGGTTATCACAGCTCTTAATTTTTCTATTACACATGAACTTCCTGGATCCAACTATCCCTCACTCTTAGTACACAGAATGGTCCTATAATCTTTCTTACATCATACTAAATATACTTTCAAATGTCAGCTAGCTCATTTGCATATACTCAAATTTGACAGAAGGTAGCACACGTAATTAAAAGATAGAAAAATCACTTCTTTGCTCAGCACTGACTTTTTTAATGTTGTTGCTTTAGCATTTTGATAACTTACCTCTGGCATGCTTTAGTTTTCCAATGCTTTTTTTCTATGTTAAACCTGTCTGCTTCAAATTTGGAAATCTAATGTCTAAAACTGTAATTCCAAAAATCATTTACTTCAGTGATGAGACTGTAGAATGTTAATTTAACCTGGTTTTAATGGAGGGTATCTTCCAATCTCTAGAAATGCTTTTTCTTAAATGCAAGACTGTGGCAGGAGGGCAATAGAAAAACTGTGTTAAAATATACATAAAGTCATAGAATTATAGAATGGTTTAGGTTGGAAGAGACCCTAAAGATCACCTAATTCCAAAACCCTGCTAGGGTACAGGGGCACGTTCCCAGAGTAAGAAGGTGAACAGGATCATTCTGCATTAGCTTGCATCCATCTAGTTGTAACCATCAAGGTAAGAAGGAAAATAACATTGTAGAAATTTCAGCAAATACATGCCACAGCCTCAAGAAAATGTCTCTATAAGGAGTTTTGTTTGTTTTCCATCCTCAAATGCAAATCTAATGATCTTTCTAACAGTGGCAGCTACAGCATAGGCAAAATGGAGATGCTATCACCATGTCATCTGGTTCTACTCAGAGCAATACTAGTAGAGAAAAATCCTTATGGATTTCTCTACAAGATGTTTTGCTGCCTGTAAAGATGAGATAATAACTTACAATGTTGTGAAGAAAACGTTTGAACAATCATAAGAGATACAGTAGGACGAAATGAAGGATAATATTGAGGTTCATCTCAAGAAAGTCAAAAGAAAGGTCTGACTGGTAAGTTTCTAACAAGATATGTTGGCATCTGATGTTAATAATCATACTGTTAACAAAACAATCTATACTTCTCAATAATGGTTAATGAACCATTTAAAATCTGGTTTAGAGTGACAGATAAAATTATAGAAAACAGTTAAAATAGCAGTAATTTTCTGTGTATCCATAAGTCTGAAATGATAAACTCATTGATTTTCAGATAGCAGTACAAAGTGTAAGTTTCTGTGAAAGCTTTTCAGATGTTTTAACTTTTCTGTAGGCAAGATAAATAAACCTAAGGTAATGAAATCTAAGATATTACAAAGTCTGTTCTTCTAACTAAGCAAAACTCTTCCAGAAAGCCTTATTTTAAGTGATTATAATAGCAAAAAAAAAAACTCCAACAACAGAAAAAAACCAACTTTGAGCATATATTAAATACTATTTCTGTCCATTTTTTTTTTTTGTACAGCATGTTGAATTCAGAGTTAGCTATTGTTTAATTATTAAAATATTCAGTTTAGGCATAAACTAGTTTACAAATGCAGTATATATTTGTCACAAACAGTTTTATAAATATAAATATTACATAAACACAGATGTAGAAGCATAAATATTAGCTATTCATGAGGCCTTATGAATTAAGAAGGGAAACTATTGTCTCCATCATTTGGCTGACAGGATTCAGACTTCTTTCTCAGTCAGAGAAAGGCAAAGGAAGAATAAAACCCAAGTTCCTATTTTAGGGACACTGAAGCACAGCAGCACAAATTTCAAATGCCCTTGCCAGTGGTTTGTAAAATTTCTTAGATTTGTTTTTTAAGAAAATATTCTGAATTAAATCCTTGCCTCAGAGACAGCAGTGGTGGCAGTGCACTTTGTAATAAGTTCTCAGTTTCAGCCTGTATTTAGAGATTTCTGCTCTACTTAGTTGATTTACTTAGATGGAAGACTGTTTTTCTGGCCTCAAACCCAAGCTTTCCAAATTAACTTTAATTATTCACTGCTCCTATGTTGCATTTTCAACGCTCCTATGTTGCATTTTCATGAGTGTAGACTGCATCTTAGATAACCCACACCCTTTTAGAAGTACCAGCTCTTCAGAATAAGCACTTTATATAACATGTGGAAGATCAGAGGAAGAAGCAGGAAAATGACTGAGAAGTTGTGCAGTAAATCTTTTGTGAGCAGCCCACACTTACAAAACTGCTCAAGTGAAGAGATTTTTGCCTGTTTATTTCTACATGTAAGAGAAAAAGAATGATTCTTTGAATTGCTAGCAGTTACTTTCCATATGTGCCACTACTTTCCCAAAGCTCTGTAACATCCAATTGCTTTGTGTTTATATATCACCGTTTTTTTTATACAAGACTTTCTAAATATATCCATAACTCTGACTTTGGCTGCTGTCTTTACTTACCTAAGTCCCTGTATGAAAAGCAGTTTTACATACTGTTGCCTTTGTTATAATTAGGGCCTTTCACAGGGCCGTAGGGATTGATAGACTGCTATGGGCTGAATTAAGCCATTTTATTTTAAGTAGATGAAGATTACCACTGACACCATTTAGAATGCCAAATTTCTAAAATGCATCTTCCTCCAAAATGTCCTAAAATAAGTTTTTGTGCATTAGTATTATCACCACACATATCTACACATCAATTACTCCGACTCAAATATCTCCTCTCTCTTGATGAAGTTCATCCTGCTTTATAAGCTTATAATGGACTGCACTTTCTACAAACCGGAAAGAAGCTTGCTTGAAAGTATTTTTAATTGTCCGCTTATATCCCATAGGCTACGCATGAGTCAGATTGTATCAGGTTTTTTTAACACACGGGAGGTCACCTGCTGTCAGGTCGAAGGGGAATCCGGATCTGTTCCTCTTGCACCATCTAGTGGGAAAAAAGCGAATAGCGGAGGTCCCAGAGCTGCTCCCGAGTGACCCTCCTACTGCCGTCAACACCCTTGCTTGCCTTCATCTTCCACTGGCAGGTACGCTACGTTGCTGACCTTCACGGATAAGAAAGCAGGTTCTTGCCCGAACGCTCTAATGTATTCTACATTATCTCCTTTATTTGAATCCTTATGTCCCGAGAACAATTAACTGTAGGACAGGAGACAACATTAGACAAGAGATGTTCAGAAAAACAGACCAACTGCTCAGCTTTTTCTAACCTTTTACCATTTTAGACCAAAATAATCAGTGTAGTTTTGAATGCCATGAATTCCATGCTTAGAAGTTAAAAATGATAAACTGTTCCCTAACTGTTATTCAGAGTAAACATTCAGTACAAATAGTTAATTGTAAATTAACAAGCCACAAAACTGGTGTGATTATTTTGGGGAAATAAAACAACTGGATATAATTCACTCAATACCTGAAACAAGGACAAGAAGAGAACACTAATGGAAAAATATGTCTTTGAGGTAAAAAATCAAAGAACAGAGGAAGACTTGTAATACTTCTTTTCTTTTTTGCAGCTTTAAAGCAATAACTAACAAAAGAGTAGAGGAAAAACTGGGTTCCAGGACAAATTTTATCTCTAATAAGGTCAAAATCTATATTGATATTTTCAGGGACATTAGAAGGGCATGTAATTATTCAGAAAAGTTTACTGGCCATGGAGTATTTTAGTGTACCTACTTCCAAACTAGATTTCAACTGTTAAAGGGTGCAATTTATCTCATCACTTATCAATACAGAGCTTAGAGTACTTTTTTTAACCTAGCTATGTAATTACATACCCAATAGAACTCTATTTCTTGTAAATATAATCCTAATACTAAATTTCTTGACATGAGAAGTAGACAGAGGCTGACAGATATCATAATCAGTGATATGGACAACTTTAAATAGCAACTAAAGGCAGTGAAGTTACCTTCTACAAGGAAAGGATTATGGCTGTTCTGAAAGGTGAACCCAGAGCAGAAAAAAAGGTTTCATATTATCTTCTTATTTATTTCTGAAGGAAGAAAAACAGGCTGTGGTTTTTAACAAAACAAAACAAAACCCCCACGAACAAAAAAACCCAAACAAACCAACAAACCAACCAACCAAACCCCAAAGAATCATAGCCACAGTTTGTGAGTGTAGTGTGACAGTAAAAGTGCTTTCTGGAGCCAAACTGGAGGGGGAATCAGTGGGTCAACGGAATCAACCACCACTCCAAAAGTTCCCAGTGCTCCCAACACTTCCTTACACGAAAAAGAAAGCTCTACATTAGATTGAAGGGAAGCAAACAATAAAATTCACTGAGTGAAGGAGTTTATTTTAAAAACTTGCCCAACTTCTGTAAGCAACAGCAGACATTTCTTATATGCATTGTATTAAACAAAAACTTGCAATATATTGTTATTTGCAAAATGGTTTTCTTCTCTACTTACTTTTAAGGGTTGTGATTGCAGTTGTACACCACGTGTGCTTTCTAGGTTGGAAAACTAGGCCTAACATTGAAATATAAACCAAACGTGCAAAAACACTTTCAGACAAGAAGCTATACAGCTGTAGTAAAATAAGTATTCTAATATCTAGTTTGTTAAAGGAAATAGAATACCAATATTTGTGGTCAGACACCAGCACAAGTTACCTTGCTTGGCCTTAAGCCTTCTAGGAGTGCAATTCTTACATCATATAACTTAGGAGGCTACTGGAAAAAGCTCTCTTGCACTAGCACAAGTCACAGAAGTTCTTCCATGCACTTCTTGCTACAAACACATGCCTAATAACCCTAATGACTTGGAATAAAAGTAACAATTCTATCCCACATTTACTTGAAGCCATATACTTCCCTTCCTTAAAAAAAGTAAATGGCTCTTATGGTACAGTTCAGTATGGTCCAGAATATCATCTTGTGGGAATTAGAGAATAAAAGAGAATGGAAAGAAAAAAAATGTAGTCTAAAGAATGAATCCTGATTAGGACAAGTTGCAAAGATGGAAAATATTGACTGAAAAACATTTAAGAAAGAAAAACATTGTGGGTGAGGGAAAACTCCAAAGAGATCCACTGCTGCAAACATGGGAGGCAATCTGAGGAGGGGAAATAGGTTTTCTGGTATTTACTAGAGCCAAGAGACTGAAGAGACTAAGAAATAATAAGAACTCAATAGGTTTTTTACATGTTTTTATTTAGGAAAACTGAAATTCTTTGAGGGATTGAATCACCACTTGAAGTTGAGAAGCAGCAATAGAGAAATGTAGGGATAGCTGAAGAAACAGAAATGTGATCTAAATGATGCTTCATATTACACTGTTTTAAAAAAGTAAGTAAATTTATAACAATTTTTTTCAGTTCCCCAGCGATTGCAATTGGGAAAGACTGTATATGAAAATCCATACCGTCCTATCATAGACACTTTAATGCTTAAATTGAAAAAAGCAGTTTAGGACCTCAGGTCTCAGATCAGGTCACCTCCATGTCTCCAGTTATTGCTCAAGAGAAACAAAATGTTGTTTCCAAAAGCTGACTTAGCTTAATGGAGGAACTACTGCTCTCCACAGACCGAGGGCAACACACAACCTCGCGATAAGGAGACTGTCACTGGGGAAGCAGTATCTACTATGTTCTGCACTGAAAAACTTCAAAAAGAAAGAAAAAAAAAATCACTTTACCCAATCAGTATTTAAACACTGTCACATAGTTCCACAGCATAAGAATGGGTGACTGATTGACTAAGTCCACCTTGAGACTTGGCAGGCGTTTCCCCCATGCCTACATTGAACAGTTCTCACAATCCGGACCAGCCCGTGGTGGTTTAAGTGTGGCAGAGCTGTTTAGCAGGATCCAAACTCTGAAGCAGGAACAACCTTCCTCACAGGAAGGCTGGGCCTTGGCAGAAAGGGGGTTAAAAGTTGAGCTTTGGTGCGGACTGTTCCATTTCCTGCGAGGGGGGGAATCTGCTTACAAATTGTTAATTATTCACTGTCAAGTTAATGACAGAATTTCGAAAGGAGAGCTATAAGCTGTCATTAAAAAGTAGAAGGAACATATCTGTAAATTAAAAGAGGTAAATCTGAGGTAAAATCCTGAGGGCACCTTTCTACTTTCTCGGGCGTGGGCAAGTTCCACACAGGCTGGTCTGAGGGAGGAGGAGAGGCGGCACTCCGGTAGTGTGTTTGGGGGTGGTAGGGAGTGTTAGGAGGGTTTAGATCCACTTCGTTTCTCCTTCATCACCGAAGCTTTCCTCCTCACTGGGCAGTGGCTGCTCGTAGCAGGCCTCTTTTACCTGAACGGGGCTGAGAGGAGAGAAAAAAGGGAGGGCATGGGAGCGGTGGTTGTGGAAGGAAGCGGTTTGGAGTGACAAAGGCGCGGGAAGCGGGGGCAGCCGGTGGTGCCGCTCGGTTCGGAGGCCAGTGGCTTTCTTTAGTGCGAATAATAATATAATCTGAAGTGCTGGACCAAAAGCTCCTTGGTAGAAGAGGTGTAACGGACAGGTTCGGAGTTCTGAGCATAAACGCAAGTAATTCGACCAGATTTCATACAGTGTTGGAGAACCGGGGCTGCGTGGCTGAGACCTCCCCAACAGGCAGGTCTGGGGCACTGGGGCTTCTTCAGACGTCTTATTACACTTTGAGCTGTCGTCGACATATTGATTGTGTTTTTTAGGATCGGCTTAAAACTTACGTATAGTAAAAAACCCCAACTTCGTGCTACTGGGAAATTATACTGCACATCTCTGGTTTACAGGCCCATAAAAGAATTTATTGAGAAAGTGAGGAACTGAGTTCCTTGATGTGCACCTAGACAGAATGAAACAGGGCGCACTTAAAAGGTTCCTGAAGTAGCTGGTATAAGAGCAGCTTAAGAGAGCCTTCCATCATACTAAAAGTATTTCTGTAGGATCATATGTGCAGTGCTTCCTAGGCAACTAAAATGCCAAGCTCACTGAGAAACTTAAAAGCAAGCCAAAATCACACAGACTACACAAATTAGGAGCATAAAATTAGGTGAATGGGAAGGGTTATCATCTTTGGGAAGCCAAATTGACATTTTTAACCTGGTGTTTTCTTTATGATTCATAAGAAAGTTTCTTGCTTGTCCAATTACTCCTAAATCTGCCTAATTAGTCCTAAGTACCAGCTGAACAGTATAAACAGTAATACTGTGGTAACATGATATATAGAGAGAGTCCACCTACTGAGGAGAAAGATGTGAGAGGTTGAACTACATTATAGCCTCCCTGATCCCTCTGTGGTGCACCACTGAAGCAGCACAAGGAAGTTTGCTTTAATCATTGTTCCTGTGACGTTTGGTTTTGTGACTAAAAAAGGACTTCAGTGTGCTAAGCTAGCAATCCAGAACCTTTCTTGAGCTCTGCATTAACACATGACCAAAAATAGCATTTAATTAGAAAAAGTTGCAGTATGTTTTTGCAATCAAACAAAAGCATATATGCTTTAGGAAACCTATTAGATTAACAGTACTGTAACTTTTTTGCTTGACACATGCACAGTTCTAAGAACTTGTTCTTTACATTTCTGTAGATGAAAACATGTTCCTAAGTGCATTAAATAGCTATTCTCCTATAGCTACCTAAATATGTGGTTGTATTCCTGTAGTCAGATTATTGCAGCTTTATAACTTCCCCGAAATTACATACAAAATTTTCTATTTCAGGCATTTTGGCATCAGTTGATAGCATTTTGAATGAAAATTTGGGGAAACTGGACAAATTATATCTATTTACATGTGAAGAACACCTGCAATAAAGAAGTCTCATATAGGCATCTCTGAGCTGCTTTTAGAAGAGGGCAAAGCTCGTAGAGGCTTGGTAAGAAAAATCTTCATTTAAATATGCACATTTTTATGGTTGGGAGGGAAGATTGTTAAAGGAGTGAGAAGGAGAAAAAAAGTGTAAGTGACTGCTAAGGATGATCAGTTTGATAGATCATGAATGTTCAACAGTTACCCAGTTTTATACCGACTTCATAACACTATGAAGGCCATCAGAATGCTGTGTAACACAATATTCATAATGATGAAACAAAGCCCTGAAGACAGGCTGTAAAAATATGTATGTGATGCTTCTTTCCTCATAGGCCACATTATATTTTTGCGTTAATCATCAACAGTATAGGAATGCGAAGCATTTTCCTCACTTTTGAAGTTCTAACTGGTATTAATGGAATGATGTAGAAAATAAGGGGACCTTAAGAATATCATGACTAATTGCAAAATAAAAGCTGATGCTTCCCATTCAAAATTATAATGAACTAGAAAAAGCTGCATTTACCTCTATGAATCTAGTTTTTAAAAAATAAAACAAACACCTCAAACTTCTCTTAGTACTTGATTAGGTGACCAAATTAGATGACCAAAAGGAAGGTCAGATGACGGTAACATCAAAATACATAGCCTATACATTTCTACCATGTACTCAAAGACACAGTACATTCTCTTTTGCCTCTATAAGCATTTGACTAGTTTATCTGACTACGCTATAAAAAATACCTTATGATGTATGTGTATATGATATGTTTTCCTGACAGGAAAGCTCATATTTTGAATGCTGCCAGGTTATTTTAGTTTAATGGATCTGTTAGAAGGCAACTGTCTAAACTTGAAAACGTATTCTTACCTTCTTTGAGTTGAATAACTAGCACATTGTCTCTGTCAGAAAAAGTGTATAAAGGCATTGGATGTTTTGATGCCATCTACATATAAAGATTGGGTGTATGTTCTTTTCCTCTGAAACCACAGGTAAATTTTACTCAGTCTCAAGTCCTTTTCAGTTGGTAGTTACCTTAAATCTCTTTTGCTCCATTTTTCTCTTAGAGCTACATTCCCAGTGATTGCTCAAGTCTGTGTATGGGCTTCTGTGTCTTCTCTGCAACTGTTTCTGTAGCATTTTACATGCTTTTTCTCGCACATGCCTATCCTCAGGTGTCCAAGAAAATATGTGCCATCCACATCTGTCTTTGTTTTCAGTGGTGATGTGTACCCGTGTTTTCCTGGAGGCTGTTATTTTTCCAGAAAGTTTAACTGCTACTTCTTACTGTGATTTAAAAGAGCATTGTCTATGACAACTACCTGTAATATGTTTTATATAACAGAAATATCATGCATGACAGGCCACTTTAATGAACTGAACCATGCATGGAAATCATGCTAGCAAAAGCAGAAGTATGTGGCTTGTAGGGACTTTGGGAGAGTCACTACATCATCCTTCATAGGAGTACTTACACTGGAATGCAATCTTTACTGGGAATACAGTAGAAAATGTTGTCAACCCTACAAAATGATCCATAGTAACTCAAAACTGTAAATGAACACAAATTAACAATGCTATGCATACTAATTTTCTTTCACTGTAGTCAACATTTGTAACTACAAACTTCAAGAAAACTGCTTATGCTTGTCCTATTATTTCTCCAACTATATACCTCTTAGGCCAAGACTTTCTATGCTGTTCTTCTCATCAAAGATTAATTAAGTTTAAGTAACCTGAGGGAAGTCATGTAGGTATTTTGAAATAGTGGGAGGACAAATACAAAAATATAAATATCAAAACCTAGAATTTAAATACATATGATTCTGAAGAGAGCATTTTTCATAAATAGATCATTTTGACTTGATTTTTGAGTAATGAGTAGTTGAGAATTCCATACTAACCATTCCTAAAAGGTATAGTATTCTTTGTCTTTTTTCTTTTTCCTGTTGCACCACCTAAACAAAGACATGAGTTTGTATTTAATTGTACTGTAAAAGCTTAGACAGCTTATCCAGGTCAAACAGTTCAGTTTTCTGGACTACTTATTGACCCCTTCAAATGTTAAGAAAAAAAATATAAAAAATAAAAAGGCTTTGCATTTCAGAATGTGTGGCATTGCAAGTCTGTAAGAAATTAAATCTGTGACAAGTTAATACTGATTTCTGCTCACTAATGCAGCACTCACACATCATCTGAAATCCTGACAAAGTAAGTGGACTGCTGTTTGTCCCTATAGCCACACTGAGAAGCAAATTGCCAGCAAGTGTCCAGTTACAAAATGGAATAATTTCTTTTTTTTTTTTTTTGGGTAGAAGTGGAATACACAGCATTCAGAAAATACCCAGTGATGTTTTATTTATCCTGACTCCCTTTCCATTCTTATCTTAAAATAAATAAATTACACTTTAGAAGTTGTTTTCACTACCAATTGATGTTGACAACCGTAATTTAAAGAAGTGCAAAAATTACTTGTGTTTGTTTCATTTTATTGCACAATGTGTGTTTTCTGTTCCTGTTCTCACTGTAACATCCTTACATAAAGGGCCACAGGATGTCTAAAAGAAAGACAGATGTCTTCTGCAAATTAAAAGGCTATTTTAGCCATGGAGTAAGACTTTTTAAAATATCTTCACATGAACAATTAACTAACTTGATAGCCATATTTCAGTCAACTTTTGTCAGGTTTCTGGTTAAGAAAAAAATTGGTGATGAATTGCTTCAGTAAAGAATTAACTGGAAATATGAACATGGTTTATATCTAGGTGAGCAACCACAGTTCCCTCTTACCTTCCTTTTGCCTAATCACTCCAAGGAGACTGTTTAAGTGTGTCCATAAAGTGCAGTGTCAATGAAACCACCACAAAACATTCATGGACACTGGAAATCATAAGTATAAAAATCATGTATTAAAGTGTTCAAACAGGCCTCAGCACAAGCTAAAAGCATGCCAGCTAGCACTTTTCCAAACAATTCTGGGCACAATCTGGGAGTTAGTGTGAGTCAGGAACCATTCCCAATGGGCAATAGATGCATGTGACTATTCTGTTTTGAAGAATAAGAATTTAGTAATAAAGGCATGAAACATTATGTGGCTACTACTCTCAATGCCAGCGAACAGTCCCAGGCATGTTTAACCTGTTAGTTTACATGTAGCCATTGAATATTCTGGCTGAGATGGTTGCCAATTCAGTATCTGAGGAATGGAAAAGTTCTGCTTTCTTTCAAAGGCCTAAGCCCAAGAAGATTTTTTAACATACATGATTTAGATGAAAGTATCTCTGTCTTAAACCTTCTTTTTACTGGCAAGTTCATTCAAATGGAGTGGTAAGGGATTTAAAGCATGATATGATGTTCTTACAGTTCTTTAATCCGTATGTGTAGGGCTTATAGATGAACTCAATAGAATGGACTTTCTGTTTCTAAAGGGCAATTTTTAACTTCTGTCCTTTGCCAGAAGATGAATGTCCACATTTACTTGCTGGCCCATGAAGCTGTATTGATTCACCTTTACACCCTAAAAAGTAAAAATAAAATAAATTTGCCCAAATGTTTTGAACTTTATGTCTCAAAATAATCCATAATGGCCCTCAACAGTTATAGTATGAACTTGCACAGGATTTCTTACATAACTGACATGCAGTTCTGTATCTGGCTTATAAAAAAATATCAGTAAGTTGTTTTCTCAGTGGCTACCCAAAACAGGACATTGAGAGGATAGAGTTATGTAAGGCTCAAGTTAAAAAATGCAGGAAAAAAAAAAAAGAAAAATGAAGAAAAATATTTTGTGGAAAGTTAGGGAAATTACAGCAGGAATGATACCTGCTTTCTTTCTGAAGTTCAGGCTCAAGCAATCCAGGAGGTTCCTCAATGGTGTGCAAGACAAGTTCCTTCTGCAAGTAATAGAGGAGCTGACAAGGAGAGGTGCCATGCTTGACCTTGTACTCACCAACATGGAAGGGCTCGTTGGAAATGTGACGCTCGAGGGCAGCCTTGGTTGTAGCGATCATGAGATGGTCAAGTTCATGATCCTCAGGACAGTGAGAAGAGCGTGCAGCAAGCTCACTGCCCTGGACTGCAAGAGGGCAGACTTTGGCCTCTTCAGGAACCTGCATAGTAGGATTCCATGGGATATAGCCCTAAAGGACAGGGGAGCCCAAGACTGTTGGTTGATATTCATGGATCACCTGCTACAAGCTCAGGAGTGTTGTGTCCCAACTAGAAGGATGTGCAACAAGAGGACCAGGAGATCTCCTTGGTTGGATAAGGAGCTGCTGAGGAAACTTAGAGGGAAAAAAGAGGCTTATAAAAGGTGGAAGCAAGGACAAGTGGCCTGGGAAGAATACAGGGATTTTGTCCAGGAAGCTAGGGACCAGGTTAGGAAAGCTAAGGCCCAGTCAGAATTAAACTTGACCAGGGATGTGAAAGATGACAGGAAGTGATACTATAGGTACGTAGCAAATAAAAGACAGACTAGGGACAAAGTGGGCACTCTCCAGAAGCTGTCGGTAGAACTGGCTAGCCTGGATTTGGAGAAGGCTGAGGTTCTTAATTACTTCTTTGCCTTATTCTTCACTGGCAAATGCTCTGACCACACCACCCAAGTCTTGGAAGGCAGATGCAGGGACTGTGAGAATGAAGACCTTGGACCCACTGTATGAGAGGATCTGGTTCGAGACCATCTTAAAAACCTGAACATACACAAGTCCATGGAACCTGATGAAATACATCCACGGGTCCTGAAGGAGCTGGTAAATGAAATTGCTAAGCCATGGTCCATCATACTTGAAACATAATGGCAGTCAGGTGAAGTTCCCAATGAATGGAAAAAAGGAAATGTAACCCCCATTTTCAAGAAGGGGAAAATGGATGACCCAGGAACTACAGACCAATAAGCCTCACCTGTGTGCCTGGCAAAAAAAGGACTTGGGGGTGTTGGTCTGTGAGAAAATGAACATGAGCTGGCAGTGTGCACTCGCAGCCCAGAAAGCTAACCACATCCTGGGCTGCATCAAAAGGAGCATGACCATCCAGTCAAAGGATGCTGGGGAGGGACTCTTCATTAAGGACTGTAGTGATAGAAGAAGGGGTAATGGGTTAAAACTTAAACAGGGGAAGTTTAGATTGGATATAAGGAAGAAGTTCTTTGCTGTAAGGTTGGTGAGACAGTGGAATGGGTTGCCCAAGGAAGTTATGAATGCTTCTGATGAACGTTCGTCCCCAGCAGTGTTCAGGGCTAGGTAGGACAAAGCCTTAGGTGACATGGTTTAGTGTGAGGCATCCCTGCCTGTGGCAGGGGGGTTGGAACCTGATGATGTTAAGGTCCTTTCCAACCCTAACTGTTCTATGATTCTATGATGCTGAATCCATAGAAAAGAGCTAAATTTCAGATGTCTTTCAATGACAATGTGCAACTTTTGCGATCATTTATCTTCCATACAAAATCCAATGTTGTTATGTCTGTTCTTACGGTCTTACTGTGACAGTCCACTTGTCCAGTGATCACTCACTGACTTCTTTTTCTCTTACATGTTTTATTATATATGTTTTGTAGTCTGAATTAGTCAATTTAACATTATTCAGGATCCCTAATGTCTTGCATAATCAAGATCATACCATAACATTCAAATGAAAGTACCAAAGCATTGTCTTCTCTCAGTTTTCCTTCATAGAACTGTTTTTTACAAGTATCCATTTAAAAAATGTGTCTGCCATAGTATCCATGTCATGTCTTTATACAAACAGAAACATGATAGAAATAGTGCAAGTTTGCCACATAGAAGCAATTAAAAACTATTATTTAATTTCGTATTAGGTTCTTGTTGGTAAATTTTGCTAAATAATTACAAGAAGGAAAAAATATTACCTCCATGTGGCTTACCAGAGAAAAAATACTTATTGGTAGTCACCATGAAGTTGTAAGCTTAGAGCAGGTAACTATACAAGTGTTGTATTCCTCAGTCTGCAGACTTCATTGGCTTTCTGTTTTACCTGTAGTATCGAAAAACTCATCTGATATTTACATTGCTTCTCACAACAAGAAGTCCTCAGTTAATTGATTATGTGGTGCTATTTTTGCTGCTGTGAACTAAGTCAATGCAAAGAACATAACTTTATGTCATATGGCATTATTACATTCTTCCTACTCACTGTTGTAGTCCAGTATTAACAGCAGATTCTAAATAATTTGGATACTTAAATTTAGGATGATAGGTACTGATTGCATTACTGTATTACATTCAGAGAATGAGCTCTTAAAATTCTATAGGAAAGTTATTTTCAATGATTGAAAAAAATACGTTTTTTATTAGTATTTCACTGTTATTTATTTAAAGGAATCTGCCCAGACATACATACTACATATAAATTAATAAAAGGTAAACATATTTTAATGGGATGTTTATGCATCCCATTAAAAATTTAAAATGAGAGGTACCTACCTCTATACTATACCAGCCCTTAAAAGAGGCAGAAATGGAAAAGCACAATACGTGTTTTCATTGATTCGATAGGAAAAATATAATCAGATGACAGCAAGCAACCTCTAAGAAAACATAGGTGTATTTTTACTGTAATATTACATGCTGTTCATAATTTATGAAGCTGAATACCAGCATGTAGCTGTCAGGGAAGTTAACATCTGAATGAAGAGGGCAAAGAGGTCTCTTCACTGTTTTCAACAGGGTACATACACATGCTTGTCTTTGCATTTAGAAAACTTACCTTAGTGCACAGTTGTAAACAGCAGCATAAGAGGTGCCTACAATTTACCATATATATTATGAAAATTGCTTGATAAATTTTTAAAACAGTACTATCTGCATGAAGATATTTAATTCCTGTCTTATAAAGCCACATTAAAGTACTCTTTGAAGAAGAATAAGGAACAAGCCTCAGAATAACTGGCTGTGCAACCAGCTTATATTTATGGGGCAAAAGACACATTCTCCCTTGACATCCAAGGGGACAGGATTAGGTTCTAAAGCTTTATTCTGAAACTCGCAGTTCATTTTCAGGACTGCAGAGGTGTGGATTTATCAGGGAATTCAGAGATCTTTGCCCCTCTCCGCACTGCCACCAGCTTTGTTCAGTGCCGTGTACGGTCGGTAGCGTGCCACAGTCCTGTTTGTGTGACTGCAAAGCTCCTCCCATACAGATGAGGACTAGCTCCACCCCATGACTAAGGCCTGGAACAGAAATAAGGCTGAAAGTATCTTGATATGTGTCCAGCTAATTTCTGAAATACTTGATTTATACCTTTTCCTGGCCATTTAAGACATAATGATATGAACCTCATGCATACTAAAATATCTCTTAGGAACATAATGAGCCTCCATTCTGAGATAAATTGCTATGAGCAGACCTTTGAAGACAAAAGTAATATAAAGAACCACTTGTCTAAATGCAGTTGAAGAATTTGATCTTTCCTTTTAAAAAAGTAGGTTACATTAATCCCTAATGGAATAAAAAATACTTAATTTACTTTTAGAAAAAAATAAATCCTGATTTGCTCATCTGTTACATCACCTTCTAAAAGAACTAATGACTTGAATTAGTTGTTTTCTTGGGCAGATAATATCATAATACTCAGGCAAAATAGTAAATTCTATAAATTCTTTTAGTTGAACAGGATTTTAAAAGCGTGAAATGGCCCCATGACATTCTCACTGGAAAATTCTGACTGAAACAGTAGTCAGATAGGTGTTGTGTCTTACTACGATGTTTGTGCTGCCTAAATAAACCCTTTGGCATCAGAAAAGGAAAATGTCACTATTTACATTGCATTTACATACTAAGTCACTACTTAAGAAAATGTAGTCATTATATAAATAAATTACTAAAATCACAGGAAGACTCCATCAACATGAATTGGTAACATTCTGTTGCAAGCAGATTGAAGTAGTATTTTCAGGCCAACTTTTGTCAGTTTAGAATCACATTTTCCTGTGAATTCATGGCTGTGTATGGCCACATGCATACGGATATGTACACAGGTAGTTCATTAAACTGTAGTTTATTAGTAAAAGAAGATAAATATTTCCCACCTTGAGTTACAGAGTTACGCTGTATTAGATTAAGCCCAAAGATTTAGGAATACTCTTCATTTGCTACAACAATTATTTCCCTTTATTTCAGATGGATAACTTGAAGTTGTAAGTGCATAAACGATTACAAGATCGGAACCTTTTGTTTTAACTTGGAACAAATGCATGCAATACATTTTTTTTTAGAGCCTGGTTTTCTTTGTCTCCATTAAGTTTACATGAGCATGTACCCATCAGATATGAGTATTTCCAGTACTGAATTACCATATTCCCCAGTGCCATCTTGTTTCTTTGCTTTCAAAAACACATACACTTATAAAACAAACTTTGATTTATCCAACATCACGAATTTACTAGTTGTTTAAGTTTGGGAGAGGCAAATCTGTATTAAAGACAGAGCATTATTTGGAAAATCCTAAGCCTTGGAGGAATTCAGGTGCATTGGTGTAAGAAGCTATCCTTTTGTGCAAATGATATCCATCCAGAGCTGAAAGGGTGTTTTTGTATGTCACAGGGTATTTACAGCTGTGACCAACTGTATAGCTGATTTCTGAAGCAGGCAGAAAAAGAAGGCTTCTTCTAGAAATAAAGGGATTTTTGTCCAAGTGCCAAGGAGCAAAACAACATAAATGACTATGATGTATAATTAATTCATCAGATATAAATTCTTCTTCACTGTTATATTGTGCTGTGATTAATCACAGTTTTACCTGTACAGAGGAATATCAGAAAATCTTTCAGACTAGGACATTCTCCAAACACAACCCACAATTAAAATATTTCCAGTAAATCTGGTGGCAGTGGGGTCCATCAGCCTCCAATGAAAGACCCTTCACCAGAACATCAGCATTTTCCCCTGTGCTCGTCCAAAAAAAGGTTGTTTTTAAAAGTCACTCCAGTTCGGTATGTCCAGATGGAAATCCCTCGCCCCGGCAAGGCTGTCAGCGTGGGGTGTTCCAGTTCCTGCGGCACGGCCCCTTTCCACCCGCAGCGCCGGACGTGAGCGGTAACAGTAACTCCAGCAAGCCTCCCAGGTTTGACACACCTCACCCGCTGGGAGAGGGGCACTGCAGCCTCTGCTCGTTCATTTTAAGCCTTGAAGCGAGGCGGCGTTTTGCAGTTCTCCTTCCCCCCATCTTTGGGGAAGATAAAAACAAAACACTAAAAGTATGTTTTTTTAACGGCCACTTCTTCACAAATCGCTGGCTGCCTCCTCGCCGCGCAGGCCCAAGCGTCAACCCTGGTCTCGTTCCGCGCACCAGGAGGATAAAAAAAAAACAGAAAGAGAAACTGGTGCGGCAGGCTCGGGGGTGTGGAAGCGCAGTGGCGGCCGTGCCGTGGAGGTTTGCCGTGCCCGCCGTCAGGCCAGGCGAGGCGGAGGGAGCAGATCCAGCTGCGGCGGCGCCGAGTAGCGCCGTGGCGGCGGCGGCGGAAGCGGCGTTGGTTGAGCGAGCGAGGGAGCGAGCGGGCGAGGAGGAGGCAGCGGAGGGAAGGGGGAGGCTGTTGGTGTTTGGCGCCGGTGGAGGGAGTCATTCCTGCAGCTGCACTTCCGGTCGGCATTTTGTTCTGAGAGGGAGCGAGAGAGACACACACAGGATCCTTCCCCCTCCTCCTCTTCCCCCTACCCCCCCGCCCGGTACCGGCTCACCGTGCCCAGGCTGACCCGTTCCCCGCCGTCCTGCACCCGCGCACACAGAGGGAGTGGCGGCGGCCCCTTGGCAGCGCTGCGCCCTCCGGCCACCCCCCTGCTCCCCGCGGCTTGGAGAGTGTCTCGGAACCGGTTCGGCGCGGCCCGGCCTGGCCCGGCCGTTGTTGATGTTGTGAAGCAGGCGCAGGGGGAAGGGATTTGTCTTGGCCGCTCACCCCCCGGCTCTACATGTTCGCTGCACTGAGGAGGAGACGGAAGAGGAGCCAGCCCCCCTCCCGGCCCGGATTATTGTTGTTATATTATCTCCCCTCCTCCTCCTGCTCCGCGGCGGCGGCGGTGGCCCAGCGGCGGCGGCGGCTCCTCTGAGGAGGGAGGGGGGTGGATTTCTTTCCCCCTCTCTCAGATTCTCGTTGGATTCAGACGCCGATTTGCTCAGGTAATCCCCCCTCCTTGTCTTTCCTTCCCCTCCCTGCCCTCTCCAACAGCGGGCCGGGCCTCGTAGCCCAGGCGGCCCAACACTGCCGGGAGCAGAGGGGATTAGCTGTTATCCGGGGTAGAGGGGAGTAAGTGGCAACCGGAGGTGTTTTTTTTTCTCAGGCCCCTTTCCTGCTTGTTCGGGTTTGACGGAGGAGATTGGTTCTTCCAGGGCTGCCTGGAGGCCCAGGCCCGCTGGAGAGCGCAGGCCCGCCGGCCAGCGCCTTTACTCCAGCTCGGGGATTAGAAAGGCGAAGCGGCTTCTCAGTGACAGGCCTCAACCCAGAGAGGGGCAGGAGGAGGAGGAGGAAACAATACAATTAGCCGCAAATATGCACTTATCCTTTGCCATATTTACAACTTCACCTAGGGCGAGGAAGGAAGGTCCCAGCACAGACAGCCCTCTGAAGTGGGGAAGGAGTAAGTGGAGAAATAGGGGGAGACAATGTAAATACCCAGGAACAAAAATACCATCTCTCTTCGCTAATACCTTCTCATCCTGTCAGAATTGCGTTCTGAACATTCAGAAGTTCGAAGGTATATGGATTTATAGTGTGCAGAGGTTTGATTTCTAAATAATACAGAGATTGATCAGTGTGTTAATCGCTTAGTATATTTATAGCATAAAACTAGTGCTGGTGGGATGATTGACACAACACGAACGCTTGCAGACCCAGGAAATAGAGGTAGGCAAGCATAATGTACCAGGCACTCCACACAATCTCAGTGTCTATGGGCTGTATGTTACAGGAATATGTGCTAAATTCAGAGGAAATACAATTTTATGCTTCTGGCAAACAGAAAATGGGAGAGGGATGGTATGTAAAGCGCTGGTTTTATGACGTTTCAGGGACCAAGGTGAAGATGAGATCTTGCCCAGAGTACTTGAGAATCAAATGTTTAATTTAGTAAAAAGTGAGGAATGCCTAAAAAGTGTCATCCTTTCTTGTCAGGCCATATCACTTTGAGATGCTGAGGTTGTTATTGGCTGTTTGTGTCCAGGATGTTTGAATATGTAATTAGGTGTCATTTTAACAGGTCAAATGTGTTTTGTAAGTGACTGTTGATTAAGTGTCAGGTCTTTATAAGTAAGAGGCAGCTAATTTACAGTAGAGTAAGTCTTGGACTTATGTGTGGTAGAGTTTGAGAGTATTACTAAAAATTGAGGTGGATTTAAAACAGACACCCTATGAACTAATAAAAATACTATAGGAATTACATAATAGAGGGAAATTTCAAGGTACATTTTTTCATCTTCCATGTAGCAAAGAAATTTGTAAATGGCAGATAAGTATCAACATTACATAATTTGTTTTTTTTTAGCAGTTTTCTTAGTGGTTCGGGTAGATCTGTTATAATAAGTGGTTAAGGTATATAATAGAGTAACTTTCTGGTGTCTCGTGTGTAGAATCGTATAATAAAACTGCTATCATGTCCCTGAGTGCCCTGATACATGTTTTAAAGGGTGAAGTTAATATAGCTGTCACGTAGAAGGCGTGTTTTTAATGCTGTAAATCCGTGTAGTAGTCAGTAGCGTGTCCGTGATTTGTATTGGTCAGGGAGCAGTTTGAATTTTAAAAAGCTTGAAGATCCTGCTGAGCCCCAATCCCGGCCTCCCTCCCTCCCACTAATCTCCCATTCCTGTCTTTGTGCTGCCTGGTCCTGTTAGACACTGTTTGCAACAGGGCCTCGGGCCTACGTGCGTGGAGAGGAACCATTAACACTTTGAAAAGGCAGCCTTTTATTTTTAAACTTCGTGAATTGCACAGGGAGCCACTAGTCGTCTCTAACTGTCCTTATCCAGTGTGTAGCAGCAGAATTGCTATTTTCTTTCTGTCCGTGCATGCGTAGAGGCCGAGTGTAACTGCTTTATAGGAAAGAAAGGACTGTGCAGAAATAGTTGTAGTTGTTGGGTAGTTTTCATCATCAGGAAGCGACATTAGCTCCAGTGTTTCTTTCGGCGTGTAACAGCTCTAGTTGTAACAAAAATGGGTTTGTTAAGCTAACAGTAGTGACTTATTTTTAATTTCTAGAGGTTTGCCTTAAATATAGCAGATACGAGCAGGAAATGAGCTACTGTAGTTATGTAGTTCCTGTCAAGTTTATCTTGCCAGGGTTGTGTTTACAGCACTTTTTTTTTTTTTTATCAGAAAACATGTACTTTTCTGGTATGAAAAATAGGCTTATTTATAGGGTGAAATTTAAGACTATTTGTGATTTGTAATGAGTTTTTTCTTGTTTTGTTCTTCTAAGCCATATGTGATTAATCCTAAATTAGTTGCTTTGTCATGGTTTATGTAGTTGTAAATTTTTTTATCTCAGAAAAATATATTTAGCTTTCAGAAATATTTAATGTGAAAATGTTTATAAGGGAATTTATTTTTTTGATTTAGATTGTGTTTTTTTAGCATGCTTGAGAGTGTGTGAGTGTTCGTGAAGCAGGACTATGTCACTTATATACTACTTTATCTCTAACTTTAGGAATTTATACTGGTCTACTGTTTACCATAACAGTTGGCTGCTGCAGTTTTTATTCATGTTATAGAAACACAAAATTAATTATTCCACAAGATAATAGAGTAACTATTAGTTGTAGCAATTATTTTAACTGAAAGAAAAAAAAGACTTTCTTTGTATCTTTTATTTTGTATTTTGAACACTTTGCATATTCTGAATTTCCTGAGTATAGATTTTTCTGTTTTATTTTGCTTTTAACTTTTTGAACTTTTACCTGAAGTTATTCCAATAATTTTTATTTTTTTTTTCCTGGAGTCTTTTACCGTCTTTTAAAGCTGTTTTTGTACTTTTTTAAAAAATAAAGACATAGGAACAGGCATACCAGTAAAATAATTTAATTTTTACATTTGAAGTATTTGTGTTTTGATTCAGGTGAAACAAGAATAGAGAAGCAAAATTATGTCACTAAACCCCTTTGCAGATCCCTGTGCTGTATTAGTACAGGTAGCCCTGTGCAACCTCCTTGCATGTTTGAGACTCAATGTACGTTAGTTTTCACATGACCCTTCTTGCGGAATCAAGGCAATAAATAGTAATTTCATTAGGATAGAACCATGGGTTTTTTGTTGTTTGTGTAATGATTAAGGTAATGCAGCTT
Source organism: Melopsittacus undulatus (assembly GCF_012275295.1). Taxonomy (NCBI): domain Eukaryota; kingdom Metazoa; phylum Chordata; class Aves; order Psittaciformes; family Psittaculidae; genus Melopsittacus; species Melopsittacus undulatus. Next base: position 13,342,087 of record NC_047557.1, read on the forward strand.
TAATCCTAAATGTTTCATGTATTTATTCCTCTATAACATAAATAAACTATATTTTGGAGGCTGCTAGATGAAAAACAGTCAAAGTGTGAACGGATTTGAGCCAGAGATTAGTATAACAAACTTCTTGCCGCAAAATGTGTTCAGTGGCAAGTGTGATACTTTTATGTGTGTACTATGTTGCAAAGTGTTAAGGTCATATTGAATTTATATTAACATTTTATAAATACTGCACAGGAAATGTAAAGTTAGTACAATTAGAAAAAAAATGTCTATTCTGAATATCAAGATCTAGGAAAGACATAAAGTCTTCAAATTCAGAAAATGTGTTCTGGAAAAGTGTATAATAGTCATGAATGGATGTATGTAAATTCATGATGGATGTATACTTCATTGGAAAAATGTCTAGTGACAGCTTTAGAATCTGGTGTTTGGTCGGTATGATGTGGCTCATCCAGTGTTGGGGTAGCTATTTATTGTCACAAAATATATTACTAGGAATACCTAATACTTGAAAAAAAAAAAAGGCCACTTCAATGCAATCCAGGTTATTTTCAATCTTGTTTTTGTATGCCTTTATTAGAAGTAGCACAGTTTACGTTAGCATCTGATTTTGAATTGTCAGTAATGAACACTCAGTTGCACAGAGATACCTACAAAGAAATGCTTCAAATAGCTGTGTGTTATGCTAATAACCCTGTACAATAATGGTCGTTTTTAATAATCGAAAAAGGAAGTCCTCTATATATGACAGTTGGTAAAGGCATGTATTCTAAAAAAAATTATTAATTTAATCTATATTTGTGGTTTTATTTTCTTAGTATTTCAAGCATACTTTTTAGTAACTGATCTTGACCCCCAAAGTACATGGGAGAGAAGTGCTTTATATTGTCATCTGCTGCACCTCAGGAGTGAGGAAATTGTGTTTTGAGGAGATTGTGCAGGATCCATGATTTGTGTCTCACTTCCTTTTCTCTCCTGTTCACTATGAAAAATCTTGCTAGCGAAAGGGAGGGGAGAAAGGATTTTGGCCCACCTGTATGCAGAAACTAAAAGGAATTCCAGTTAAACTGGATGTGGTTGTTGATACTGTACTTAAGGTGATTATGTGGTTTGCACAAATAACTTAAAAAAATATAAACATCAAAGAGTGTATTTTATGTTAAGGTCAGAAAAAATACTAGAAAGATTCATTTTTATGGCCTTTAGTATTTGTATCAGTTTTAAGTGGGTTTCCAATCAGAAATCTTGAAATATTTCATACGGGTAGATATTCTAACTTTTCAGCTTATTGCTGTGGTTTGATTTGAAGCATTCTGGTTTTTTGTAGCAGTGTGTATGTGTGGGTATGCAATTTACTTTACAGGAACAGTGTCAAAAACCACTAGGCTGCAAAGTAAGAGAGTAAAATAAGGAAACAGTGGACTAAGATTACAGAACCAAGCATAATCCAGTTCTCTTCTCCATATGCTGTGCCTTTTAACTACATTATTGTATTCCACCGTACCTTCAGAGCCTCAGTTTAATGTCTCATACAGTGCATGGGAAATGCCAGCTGGCTGGTATACTGTTATACAGCATACCAAACGAATACATAACCTAGTTCATGTATTTGTTTTCCTTTGTCATTCATTGTGTAGCCTGCTGCCTTATTACATGCAAGTCTTTCATGAAAGCTGCAGTGTTTTCATCTCTTAGTATGTAGGAATTATCTTAAAATAACTATCTGTGCTTTGCAGACATTAGAGAACTTTTTTTGCACATCTGTAAAATATTATTTCCATTTTTACAGATGGAAGGCAGAAACTAAATCAAAATAGTGGTTTTAAAAGAGCTCAAAATCTGAAGTAATTTGACATGCCTTTTTTGTGTGATTTTTAAAGTTACTTTGCAGCACTCAGTAAGTTCATACTGCTGTTTTCTTTGACTTTATTCGTGGTTGTGAATGCACTTCATTTCAACGTATCAGGCTCATTGTTTCTCATGCTGGATCCCTGAAAAGTATAGAATAGTTTTATTGATGGCCTTAAACATCCATTAAGTTTCAACTGTCTTGATCGTGCCAGCAGTTGGAAAAGAATGGTTTCCTATCTTAAAAACTTAAAACAAAATCATCTTCCATATTATGAAGCAGCCAAAATCTCTTTAAAGTTTATTGCAAAGAACAGAGACAAGTGTTAATAACCAAAATCCCGCAAGTAATTAAATGGCTTGCCTGCAGTATTGGAGACAGAGATTCAAAATGTTACTCTGTAAACCTCCAGGTTTGCTAGTTCTTTCTGGGACATTGTTTATTGGCTGTTATGGATAAAACTCCGCCTCTTACACTGATAGTTGTAGCAGTTATGTAAACTGGTTGAGGGAAAACTTTTGTACCTAGTGGTCAGACTGTTTCATTGTGGTGGTAGCCTGTTGTCCAGCTGCTGTAGGGCTCTGTTAGCAAGGTAAGACTGTTCTGAGGTCTTCCTAGCTAGACCATTGCTTTTGTGGTATAGAAAATTCTAGGTCCAAACATCTAATCCGAGTTGGGCAGAAAAGTGTTTTTTTGTTCTCCCCATGTGGCTTTTATGTCATATGATCTAGGCATGGCCCAGAGGCTGCGAGTATGTTATCATAAAATCATAGAATGGTTAGGGTTGGAAAGGTCATTAGCATGATCTAGTTTCAACTGCCCATGCCATGGGCAGGGATGCCTCACATTAGAACATGTTGTCCAAGGTTGTCCAACCTGGGCTTGAGCACTGCCCGGGATGGAGCATTTATCACTTATTTAGAATCACAGAATAGTTAGGGTTGGAAAGGACCTTAAGATCATCTAGTTCCAGCCCCCTGCCATGGGCAGGGACACCTCACACTAAACCATGTCACCTAAGGCTTCATCCAACCTGGCCTTGAACACTGCCAGGGATGGAGCATTCACCACCTCCCTGGGCAACCCATTCCAGTACCTTGCCATCCTAACAGTAGAGAATTTTTTCCTTATATTCAACCTAAACTTCCCCTGTTTTAACCCATTACCCATTTCCTGTCACTACAGTCCCTGATAAATAGTCCCTCCCCAGCATCCCTATAGGCCCCCTTCAGATACTGGAAGGCTGCTATGAGGTATCCACACAGCCTTCTCTTCTCCAGGCTGAACAGCCCCAACTTTCTCAGCCTGACTTCATATAGGAGGTGCTCCAGGCCCCTGATCATCCCCGTGGCATGTTCCAACAGTTCCATGTCCTTTTTATGTTGAGAACACCAGAACTGCACACAATACTCCAAGTGAAGTCTCACGGGAGCAGAGGGGCAGGATCACCTCCTTCGACCTGCTGGTCACACTTCTTTTGATGCAGCCCAGGATGTGGTTGGCTTTCTGGTCTGCAAGTGCACACTGCCAGCTCCTCTTCATTTTCCCATTGACCAACACCCCCAAGTCCTTCTCTGCAGGGCTGAATTTCTTCTTTGCCCAACCTGCAGCTGTGCCTGGGATGGCTCCGACCCAGGTGTAGGACCTTGCACTTGTCATGGTTAAACTTCATGAGGCTGGCATCAGCCCACCTCACAAGTATGTTGAGGTCCCTCTGGATAGCATTCCTTCCCTCCAGAGTATCAACCGAGCTGCACAGCTCGGTGTCATCAGCAAACTTGCTGAAGGTGCACTCAGTCCCGTTTGAGCAACCTGTTCCAGTGCCTCACCACCCTCCAAGTAAAGTAGTGCTCAGTCTTTTTTGTTGTTTGTTTTGTTTTTTTTCACACCTTTTCTTCTTTTTATCTTTACTTTTGAAAATTTTCTGTGAAAATAAGGATTTTTTTTTGTTGTTTTTTTAGGAGTTGATTTTTATAAATGGCAGTTCTCAGCAAAAGATCTTAGATGGGAAACTGGTTTTAATCAGGTAGATTTATTAACTGTATTAAAATTCCTTAGTAAAAAAGTGTAATGTCTGATGGAAGGTACCTCCTTTTACTTGGTAACAATGATTTGTTTTGTGACATGTATGTCGTGTGCAATATATGAGGCAGAGATCCTGTGAATAACAGGGAACAGTGTATAATAATTCTATTAATTACTTTCATATTGCACAAGGCACTAAGCTATAGGTGTAAGCAACCAGAATTCTGATATTTCTTAACACTTTAGTGCTTGGTTTAATAGTACTAAAACTTTTTTTTTTTTTTTAATAAAATGTAATTAACCAAACTCCTTGAACGTGAACATGTGTCTGTGACAGTTCAACCACTGTCTCTGATGTTTGAGCTAAAAATCTCTCCTGTGGGTTGACCAGGTACTCAGAAAGGAGAAGGTTATAAATAACTTGTCTCTGAAATTTTGTTTTCAATCTTAGGTTTTAGTAGAGGCTGCCCCCCTTTCTTGCACGTTGTTTTCCATTCAGATGTTCCCCCCCCCCCCCCCCCCCTTTTTTTTTTTTTTCTTCAGAGTTACATGTGCCCATAGTGCCAAAAGGTGTGGAATTGGCAGTGGAGTGGGGTGACTGGGGGTATTCATCACAATGCTCCATGAAAGAGGATCGGAGTGGATCCCAGTGACCTAAGCACGAAATCTATATGCTAGCTGGATATTGAGGATGGGGGTAAAATTAAGATGGCCCTCATCAGATGCTACATACAATAGCTATCTTAGTGTCTATAGAAAAAATAGTCTGGAACCTGCTTTCTGTAGTCAAAAACCTGGGAAATTTTGATAAGATTCTGGTAGGGCTGTGGTGAGAACTCATGGGGAATGCTGTGCGGAGATCTAAAATCAGTATGACTTTTTATTTATATTTTTTTCCCCTGAAGAGAAAAATAAAAATCTGCCTGATAATTTGTTTATTAAATATTAGTTAAAACTAAAGAAATATGAGTGCATTTTACTACATGGTTGCTAGGTTTCCCTTTTTCTTTTTTTTTTTTTTTTTTTTTTTAGTAATGGGGAATGTATTTTCTTCTACTAGTATGCTCAGTGTTCATTTGATCTTCCTGGAAGTGTCTCTAAAAACTCATGCTGAGGCATAACCTGTAACATAGAAAAGCTTCAGTGTATCCTAATAAATTTTGGCAGTTGCAAGTATTTGAAACATTTCTTAACAGTTAGTAGTCAGTTTGAAGAGTGCATGTTGCTTGCTTTTAGTAGGTAGGACCAAAAGCCGCTCCTCTGTTTCCTGACAACATAACTATTTAAAGGCCGTGATAGTACTTCTGACTTTGCTAAACTTCAGGCATTTAGGCCAAAATCATTCATGCTGCATAACTGATTCTTTTAATAAAGCTTGAAGCCAGAATAATTCACTGGTTCCTCAGGCTCATGCTAGAGAAAAAGAAAAATGTTTAAAAATTATTTCTGACTGTTTTTTTGAGTGATTGGATCACCCCCATTCTTTGGGAAAATAATTTAAAATTTAAGAGTGAGGTGACTTTTTGTATTAGGGATGTGCATTTTGTTGTCATTCGAAAACCTGTTAAAAAAATTGGACAAGTTTTTGGTGTCTGAAAAATTATGTGACTTCTCTGGTTTTAGGCATTTATGTTGAAAAATTTGGCATGCACAAGAGAACTTTCCTAATAAGCACACTTGTAAGCAGTGAGATGTGATACAGACTCTTAGTTTCCTGGTGTTCATTCCCTGATTATCCACAGTGCTGATTTGTTTGAGTGTGGAGAAGACAAGAACTGAGGTTTCAGGTGTCTGGAAGGGTGTACACATGGAGCAGGTAGTGGACTGGAGCCAGACTTACACGGGATGGGGAAGGAATGAAGGTTTGAAGGGCAGGTATTGGGAGGAGTATAGGAGCTTGGAGTTTCTAGGGAAATAATGACTGAACTGTGAGGACTGACTGAAAGCTAGTGGAGCAGATAAAACTGTCCTTGGTCAAGATAGCAGAACAGCTGTGAAACAGCCTTAGTGAGAAGCAGAGACAGAAACATAATTTGGAATTGGGTGTCAAGGGAAGCAGTTAATGGATGGGAATGAGTGAGAAATATGTACTGAGAGAGACCAGAGAAAGGAAGAAGAGCAAACTGGCTGAAACACCAGAAGTACAAACCAAGGATAGGCTGGGTGAAGAAGCATTATTTTGCACACAGGAATTGTTTTTATTTATTTATTTATTTATTTAAACTGAGGAAATCGCATAGTGAAAAGAAAAAATAGGCTCAGAAAATGTGGAGTACTTCTTGAAGAGCAAATGATGGAGAATTCTGTAATTCAAGTTACCTATGTGGTCTGTGTTTGGCATCTTTGTGAATGCATAGTGTTGGTCTTTGAGTCTGTCATGGCTTTTTTTTCCTAAAGCAGGATGCCTATTTCTTTTGACTTTTTGGAATGAATGGAGCTGGTTTTTGATTTGCTTTGTTTCGAAAAAACACAACTGGTTGCATTAAAGTCTCTTAGGATTGGCTTTAGATACTCTTGGTTCTACGTTTAGGAAAGGGATAGACCCTTTGAGATTGCTTCCAGTCCTGTCTTTTATGATTAAGTATTTTGATTTCTCTTTGGTGTTCACTGTATACTCCTTTGCCTTAATCGCTTCACATCATTAAGCCGTATTCTAGAGACAGAATTCTTCTTTTTGTCATGGACTTTTCTGTGACATATATTGTAATATTGGAATGCTTCAAAACTACTTATTTTTTAAATGTTTTTGAGGAGAGTATGTAGTGGAAGTTGGGAACTGAGATGCAGAAGTTGGTCTTTATAATGTTGGAAATCTAACTGAAGCAACTGTAGGACCTGAGTTTTAACTTGATTTTTTTTTGCATCATAATATGTGTGATAATATTAGAATCATAGAATCATAGAGTCATAGAACAGTTAGGTTTGGAAAGGACCTTAGAGATCATCTCGTTCCAGCCCCAGTGCTATGGGCAGGGACACCTCCCACTAAACTATGTCACCCAAGGCTCTGTCCAGCCTGGCCTTGAACACTGCCAGGGATGGAACATTCACAGCTTCCCTGGGCAACCCATTCCAGTACCTCACCACCCTTACAGTAAAGAATTTCTTCCTTATATCCAATCCAAACTTCCCCTGTTTTAAGTTTTAACCCGTTACCCGTTGTCCTGTCACTACAGTCCCTGATGAATAGTCTCTCCCCAGCACCCTTACAGGCTGCTTCAGTTATTGGAAGGCTGCTACAGATTTGTTAAGTTTGGTTACAGATATAACTAATAAGGGATTGAGAGCATTCAGGAAAAAAGGAACACAGAAATATTTACTGTCAGTAACAGAAATACAATGAGATTCCCAAGAGTGACATTTTTGAGTTTCCTGCTATCTGATCTGCAGCCTCCTCCTCTTCATACTTCCTTTTTTATTCGAAGAGTCACGTATACAACAGACCTCACAGCCTTATGATTAGCCTCTGATTCATTTCCAGAGCAGATTCCTTCTGTGAGCTGAATGAAGATTGGGCTGGGGAGGTGGGAATGTTACACAATTATATAATCCAAGGACTGTGTCACAATTCCTGAGTGCAGGGGGCATTTATTAACTTTGAATTGACTTTGCAAATGTGGTCTTTCAGTTTGGGGGTGTAGGATTTCCTGGTAGAAGTCTAGAAAGCTTTGACTTGGTATACAGAAAAAGTAACCTTGGCATATTTGATGACAGCTTTTCTGTGTTGAGTGTACTTGAAGGGTTTTTTCAAATCAGATCTTCAACATTTTCAGTGGCACAAATTTTAACATATGCAAATGCATTTAGTATAATATCTTTAATTTGCTTAATATTATTTAATATGCTTATACATTGCCTTGTAAACCAGCTGTCGCAGTACAGTAATTAAAATTTTAATCTTGATTTGTATATTATAAAAAGGAATTGGAGTGGGATGAAAAAGGGACTTTGTTGTGTGATACTTCTGTTAACGCTTCAACTCTCGATTGTCAATCAAAAGTTTGAGATTTGCCGTTCACTGCCCAGGGAAGTTGTGAATTTGGAAAGGTGTTGAATGCTCCATCTCTGGCAGTGTTCAAGACCGAGTTGGACAGAATCTTGGTTGACATGCTTTATTGTGAGGTGTGAACTAGATGGAACTAACTGTATGGCAGGGGGTTTGGAACTGGATGATCTTAAGGTCCTTTCCAACCCTAACTAATCTAAGATTTTGTGATTCTATGAGATGTATGAGCATGCAAAATGGAACTACACACATGCAAAAGGGATACATACTGCTAGTCAGCAGGAAACATTAGACAGATTTTTGCCTCCTGGAAGAGAGTTTAGATAAGTTTGGTTTATGGTCGTATTCTCTCTTCCAGGCTTTTCTCCTGTTTTAGTTAATTTTCTTTTCACTGTGATGTATTAATTCTACAAGAGGTGAAGTGAATGCTTGCTGCCCTATAAAATCTTAGAGCCAGTTGAAGATGCTGATAGGTTGTGACAAATGTATGTGTGGATATCCTGCTACTGAAGAAGATTTTAGAATCTGTGTTTCTGATGTGCTGACCGAAGTTCTCCTCCTCTGTCCTGCAGAAATTTTGAGTGAAGGGTTGGAAGTAGTGGCTGTTACACAGTGTGAAGTATTCAGTTTGTGTGTTATGCATGTTCAAAAAATGTGTATGGTTAGACTTTCCTACTATGGATGGCTTTCCCAGGCTTAGATGTGAAAAGGGTGTTGAGCTGGTTAGTTCTGCAAAAACAGTAGCAGTTCTGGTATACACTGAAGAAAAGCTGTAGGTGAACTTGCCTGGTGATAATTTAGGTGACCAATGGCTTAGAGAGATGTAGGAATGCAGTGTGCACTCTAGGGTCCCTATTATAAAAGATTACAGTTACAGCTTTGCATATTTACTCACTGGAGTAATTCCCTCTGGTTCTGTTTAGCATGATGTAAAGTTTAATCATATTATTTACAGAAATAGATCATTTATTTTTACTGTGGAAAATATTAAAATGTTTGAGGAATTGCAATAAAAATGGTATGGTTTAAAACCTGTTTTGTCTGCAGTTCTCTAAATATCATTACATGAATAAGCCATCATAATACTGGGAGGTAAACATACTCAGCTTTCACATCACAAGGTAATCTTAGCCTGCAACCTGGAGAAAGAATAATGAAAGCTATTTACTTAGTGCCATGTTAAATGATTATATTCAATTAGTAGACTTCAGAATAAGAATTCTCTCTTTTTTCCTGTAAATGTTCTGTGTTTATTCCTAACAAATGTTTTTTCTAGTCTCAAAGAAGACATAATGTCGTGGGATTGAACAAGTTCATAATCACATGTTGGTAATTAGCCAATGGAGTCCAGCTCTGTAGATGGACTTCTAAGGATTCAACGTAACTTGTTAGGTCGTGATAATTTGATGTTATTGCATGCTCAGCTGCAGTGAATGTTCAGTTGTGTATATGTAGCCTGTGGCAATTATGTGTAACTTGATTTAATTTAACCCTATTTCATCGCTGGCTAAGGAAGGTTGAATTAGTTTACATTTTTCATGGGCTAAGTGTGTACGCATCGTTATTGAAAGTCAGCTGATGTACAGTAACTTGAGAGACTGGGCTAATGAACTTGCCCTAATGTGGCTGACACTCCATGTAACCCTGTGTGAACTTTGGGAGAGGACAGCATTTGTCTGAAACAAAGCTGTTGAAGGACTCCCAGCAATACCTGTAGGTGTGAATTTGCACCAGTGTTTTGGGAAGGATCGTAAGAATGGGTGAGATATCTCATTGTAAAATAGGCTCGTTTTGGAATGCTGTCAGAAGATTCCAGAAAGGTTGTTGTAGATATAAGCAGATATCTGTTTAAAAAAGAACAGAAAAACTTGCATGCTTATGCTGTTTTGTAATGAAACCCAAGCAAAATTAGAAGGTAAATGTACCTTAGATTTAAAGGTGACCCTATAGAAGTAGCAGTAGTTACCAAACACATTAAATTTGCTGTACAGAACTTAGTTTTTATTAGTAAAATAACTTGCTTTGTTAATAACTTACTTTATTAGTAAAATAATTTACTTTGACAGAAAGAATTCAGTTTCTTGTGCATGATTAAGTTGAATAAATATTCTGTAAATCAAGTTACGTACAAGTTCATTAATAGGGTTGTGTGTCAGATAATTGAAATTATACTTCTATCAATGGATAGGCTTCAGTGGGTTTACACAGGTATAATTACTTGAAATTGTTAGATATCAACATACTTTCTTCCTGAAATAAGTTAGAATTTCAAGTGGACTTTAAATATCTTAGTCCCTAAATATTAAGGTGGCAAATACAGTGAAATATTTATTCACTGGACGCAGTTATTATAGTAGTAAATAGCCTTGGTGCACACAAGACTATTTAAATAAGTATTTTTGGTTTTTTCTTTAATATGTAAAAATTTTGTAGATTAGATTTACCCCATTGAGATTAACCGTAGCGCTACTGGTTCTGTTGTAGTTACTTAGTATAGTTCTGTGGTTAATTTGGGTTTTGTCATAATCATATAGTGGTTAGGGTTGAAAAGGACCTCAGTTAGTTCCATCTAGTTCCAACCCCTCTGCCATGAGTAGGGACGCCTCACACTAAATCATGTTGTCCAAGGCTCTTTCCAGCCTGGCCTTGAACGCTGCCAAGTATGCAGCATTCACAGCTTCCTTGGGCAGCCTGTTCCAGTGCCTCACCACCTTCACGTTAAAGAATTTCTTCCTTATATCTAACCTGAACTTTCCCTGTTTTAGTTTAAATTCGTTCCTCTTTGTCCTGTCACTACAGTCCCTAATGAAAGACCCTCTCCAGCATTCTTGTAGGCCCCCTTCAGACACTGGAAGGCTACTGTGAGGTCTCCAACCAACTTCTCCAGGCTGAACAGCCCCAACTTTCTCAGCCTGTCTTCAAACGGGAGGTGCTCCAGTCCCCTTATCATCCTCATGGTCTTCCTCTGGAGTTTCTCCAAGAGCTCCATGTCCTTATTTTGAGAATCATTGTTAAACACTTTATAAGTCTTTGAAAATTAAATATGTTTGTATCTGGGGGGATGGAGGGCAGATGAGTAGCCTGTGGACTGGAGTGCTACTTGCTAAGATGTGGTGGTAGGCTCCCACTTGCTGTGATTTCTTTGCCATAACTTTCTGAACTGTGAACATAGTGCAATAAATTCAACACTCATGTAGCTTACTAACATATTCATCAGCAGTATGTTAATGTACATGTTAATTAGCTTCAGAGCTTGAAAGATTTTTTCATAATTACCTTTGTAAAAGGCTTATATTTAATTGGGTAGTAACTCAGATTTGTGTCCACTGAGAAGCAGAGTCATGTCTGAAAATTTTCCTTAAAATTTTTGGAAATAAGAAATACCTACTGGACAGCCAGTGTCCTAGAAGACCTAGAAAAGGATGTTTGCTGTGAGTAAACATTAGGGGTAATTAGCACTGGGGACAGTTCCTTGTAATAGGAATCTAGAAAATGTGAATGAATATTGGATTATGGAAGACAGCATTTTAGTACAGAATACTATTGTTGGTATACCTTTTTGTCTCCGACATAAATATTATCATGTACAAAAGCATGCAGATAATAATGTCAAACATGTGGCCTGGGAAGGGCACTTGTGGTTCTGCTAGCTCTAATTTATAGTCTCCCATGGCAACTGTTATAGAGAAAAAAGGATTATGAATTGAGATGTGTTCCTGGATCATATCCCTTGAGTAGAATGCAAAGAGTTTATTTGGGATTTCTTTTGAGGTAAACAGCCAGTTGACACAGGAACAGTTTTTGTTGCTGCTTACCTGCTGTCCTTTTAGTTCTGTGTTTTATCACATAGGTTGGTTGTTGGTGGTAAGCTAGAAATTACACTACTGGAGAACAGGACAAACTCAATAGCTTGACAGCCTGCATGAATAGCTAGCAAAGCGCACTGTCCCTACCTGTGTAAGTACCTGAGCATCCACTGCAAAAAGGAAAGACTGAGACCTAGCTACTCCTTATTGCTACTGTAGTATATATGTCAGTATTGATGCACATTTAAGGTAGTTAAGGTGTGATCCATTTCAGCTCTTTCTGTTTCTGTTCAAATGTCGTGTGAATGGAACTAGAATGCTATAGTGCTTCATTTTAATGATTTTATATTGACAGAATAGTCCCATAAAGATGTCTCTTTTGCTAAAGTAATTTCCAGTTTTGGGAAAAAAACAAATTAATTCTCTTTCTTCTGTGAAAGCAGAGCTGCAGAGAAATGAGAATTTTCTCCAAAATGAGCCTGTGCCTTGTGAAATAATGTTTCACACTAGAAAGATTGAGCTACCTCTCTAAAAAGTGGGTGGTATAACCTGCATCTCAGGGAAGACTGCAAATATCAGTTGTAGTTTTTCCTCAAAGGTACTGCCATACAAATATATATTTATAGCAGTGCTGTGGTTTACATCTTACTTTGTACATACTCATTTTCATTCACCAGTGAATTATGGGAGACAAATAGCTATAACTGTATTTTTCTTTGAACAGAGTAACCTGAAATAAATAGTACACTTAGTTTAGTTTATTTATTGTTTAGTTTTTAAGTAATTTAAAGATGCAGTGATGATAATTCAGTTTCATTGGGGGTTTTATGTTTTTTTTCAACACTGATAGAACTCTTTGTGATACCTCAAGTGTAACTTGCCTGCATTTTAAAATCATTCCCTTCCTAGGAAAAAGGAATGTTGCAAATTGTTGCAGGTCAACAGCTTATGAAAATAAAGTGGTCATCGTGCAACTGTATGAATTCTATTAAAAATTTGAGCATGACTGAGTAATCTGGCTTTCAGTTCAGTTATTAATTCATTTATCTGCATGGTCGATTGTGTTCATGTTCCTGTAGTATACAGGCCATGCTTCTCCTTTGCTTAGCTATACCTAGGTGCTGTCTGAATTCAGTAATAGAAAGCTTTTTATTAAAGCATCAGAGAAATACAGAGCTATAATTGGCCACAGTAGTGAGTTTTAGATCCTTAAGAAAAGATGTTCATCAGTTGAAGTGAAGTGCCTGGAAAGTAAAGTTCACAGAAGATAAGCAGAACATCTGTGGATTGGATACAGGCAGAGTGGAAGGATTCAGTGTGGATTCTGTTGGCATGATCCTGTGAGGACTAATTTAACCTTCATGAGGTGGTTCTTGGGCTTTCTCCATATGCTCATAACATAGTTGATATGGCAGTTCAGTCAGTAACAGAACAGAGTCCCAGGCCTAAGACATGCTTCTCCCTTATTTCAATATATCAATTTAAAGTTTAGAGATGCATTTTTCAAATTATAGAAATGCAGTTCACAAATGGGGAAGTAAAATATTTGCTGGTTTAGTCATTAATTGATGACCAGCTTTCTCATATTGGAAGATGTGGCTTACCAATATAAATAATGAAAAAAGACTTGTCTAACATTAATTAATAGAGAAGCAATAGGAGTGCATTTATCCTCTCTGAGACTATACCAGTCACTTGTTTGAAGAAGTTATTTTAAGAACACTTTTTTATTTTACTATGTAGGGTTTTTTTTTTGCTGTGTTTTTTGTCAACCTCATTATCTTCTTGCTTTTGTAAGTGAGAGATTATATATCTGAGTATACTTACTGGAAAGACCATGCAACTGCTTCAGAAAGTGAAGTTGGAGACAGGCGTAACTAAACCAAACCAAGCTACTTATACACTGAGACTTAGATTTCTGCATTTCTTTGATGTTACTTTAAAAATGTAACCCTTTTTTTGTTACTAAAGGCTTGCTCATCTCTTCCCTTTTCCCACCTGTCCCCCAGTTTTGAAATTTGCATTTTACTCAACCAACTCTCATAAGTCATTGAAGAAGCCATATAATGAAAGACCGCTCTGGAGGTTGGAGGGAAGATAAAAATATTTCTCATTCTGTTTTATTTCAGAGCAAGGTAGAGCATGAATGAAGCTGTAAGTCTTTCTTCAGTTTGTGTGTTATGACAGATTAGCAAATGAGAGTTTGGCAAGCATGTGATACAAACAAGAGGAAAAGGCTTTTGTCCCTTTCTCACCTTGCAAAATATGAACAAAATGATCCTGGCTTGGATGAGTTGAGTAGGTTTGTGGGAGAAAACTTGATTTCTGGGTGTGTTCCAAGAGGGCATGTTGTTGATTTGCAATAATTTCATCATTTGTTTTACAGTATTGCAGTGCTTGATTAGCTGTAATTTTATAAATTATTTAGGAATTCTAGTTTTCAAAGTATGTCACTAAAATAGATCCTGAGAAATGTTTTGGTTGATTGGAAGATGCTAACAACTTACAAATTTCAGTATAATGGAACAGATAACTCTCATAATTTTTTTTTCCCCTCTCAGTACACTTATTTCCTTGGCTTTTGGGGAGATACAGATTAGCATATATGAAGATGTTGCCTTGTTTGCTTACTTGTATTTAGTTTTAGCAATAATGTGAAGTAGTGTGAGCTTCCTCTCTGTGTCATGTACAGTTTTTGATGACACTGTACTCCAAAGTGAAATGAAAACAATATGGCATCTCTGATCAAATTCTGGAAAAATGTCAGTAAATATACGTAGGTAAACAGTTGAAAATAACATAGTGGTATTTGTAGAGGGGAAAAAAAAATCAAAGTGGACCTGCAATTAGAATGTAACTGAAGTGTTTTATTTAGGAATATTGTAATGTTGTGAAGCTGAAATACCTTAGTTCTGTTATTTTAAAATAAAGTGTATTTAAATTGAAGCATTTTCTAAAGTATGCCCACTTTGACAAATTACAGTGCTGAGTGAAACAGTTTAAACTAAAACATTCTCAGTTTAGTGGGCAGCTGACTGGGAGAGAGGATCTGCATAAATGCTTACTCCCTAGCCATCAATGGTGATGGGAAGTGGGATTTTCACCAGTGTCTCTCCCCTGTTCTTTATAGGGATATTATGTACTTCCATGAAATCTGAATAATGTTCTTCTAGCTATCAAATAATTTCTCTTTCTGTACATGTATAAGATAGCTGTAAGATCACTTCCAGTTCTTGCATGTGCTTCTTGCTTTTCTTGTTATTTCTAGCTCACAAGCTGCTTCAGAGAGCTTTGAACAGCTTTGATCTCACGGATTATTCTAAATTTCTCTAAACAGGCAGGTTTACCAAGAGGCTACTGAAGATGGCTAGGACTTTCAAAGGTGGTTCAGTAGTTTGGTGCTAATATGGATATTTTTTTTATATTCCTTTAGCAAGCAAAAGATTCCTGTTTACCAGATGTGAATTTAGAAAATAAAGAGACAGAGGGTTAAGGTCTCTGTAGTTTAGTTTGTCACCTTTTGTCCATAGCCCTGGCTACTGTGTTTTTTTCTGTAAGGTTCATATTACAGGACAGTCGTTACATGGTTGTACAGCTTCTCATCTTCAAGATTACTAAGTTTCCTTAAGTTTAAAAAAGTACTGTATATGCAGTAGGCCAGCTAGGGAAATTATGGTAGTCAGTGAAGTATAACTTTATAGCCGAATTTTCTAATTTCTTGTACTATAAAATTGTAAGTTTAGTTATGAAAGTTTGACAGTATAGTACTTGGGCTGCGTAAAGTCTATTAATACAAGCTGTTGTGGATAATGTAAAATTAATCTTTTCAGAGTGTAGGAGCTTATTAAGAGTTACCATGCTTAGTACGCCCTATGCTAAATTTTTGAATTGTTACTCTGTTTAGTCAGTTCATTTACCTGAAAAATAATACTTTCCCCACATAGGTAGAACAAGAGTTTTGAAAGTTAGTAAGATTAAACTAGTTTATTAAAGTAATTTATTCAGTACTGTTGAATTACAGGGTTTAGTTAATAGTTGATATACAGGGCCATGACCTTCTGACTCTCTAGAACTGGAAAAGTAAAGAAAAATACTTTTATTCAAAATTGATGAATAAAACCTCTCTAATAAATTCTGCTAACTTTTTGTAGTAAGAATCCTCCTTAAAGTTGCAGTTTAGTTTACATCTGTGAAAAGTACAGTCTTTGAAAACCAGAATAAGAATCTGTGATAGTGATGTTGCATGCAGTCAATACATACTGACTGGAGAGTCCAGTCTGGATTGTGTATTTCCTCTGTTCTGTGTTTGAGCTGGGTTTGTGTGTGTTTGTTTTAAATTATGTTATGAAACAGATTGTCACATGCCAGAGTTTAACTGAGAAAAACACTAGTGTATAATTTTCTAGTTTTACAGTGTTTCTTCTCTTAAACCTCCTTTTGATATTGTTCATTCAGCCACACCTGTAACTACAGCTTTAATTCTCCTAAACTAAAATAGTTGTTAATTTAGGTACTGTTACTGGGCAAGTGTTAGTGGCCAGAAATTTTTATTGATAGCATTAATTCTGCTTGTGTTATCTGTCTGAATGCGTGTCTATATATAATACAAAGAAAACTGACGTGTATAATTTGAAAGCCAATTTGAGTACCAGGCAGAAAAATAAAAAACAACAAACCCAACCAAGAATACAAGCAGCAAACTGTGACTTCTAATGAAAAGAGTCCTTCTGGTCCTAAAAAATAGCCTTTCAGAATATTTGATTATTTCAATGTGATATCAGTTGCCTTTCGGTCTCTTTTCTGAAACTATGGGAGATCTATCTTGCTGTGTTGGAAATGACCTTGCCTGTGCATCCTCCACACTCCTGCCCATCTCCCTCATAAGAATTGGTTTGTCCAACTAAAACATTAAATTACTTTAGGCATCACAACATCAGACCTTAATATTAACAGTAACCATATTACTCTTCTCTGTACTTCAGCTTACCTGTGTAGTATAATTTCTTTACCTAGCTTCAAGAGCAAGTGGGTAAAGCATGGTAAGATGGTGTAGGTGGTATTATTATAAAAGGAAAAAAACCAAAGCTTTGGAACTTTAAAAGTTTCTAGCACCTTGTCAGCAGAGAGCATTTCTGCACCTTTTGTCTGGTCAGTCATAGTCAGCTTGTGCCTTATGGCTCTTGAAATTGGATGATTGGTATTAAAATGTTATGAAATGCTTTTTCCACCCACTGCTTGAGAGGTCTTGGTTGCATTGTGGCAGAAATCATGACAATTAGGTAGCAAGTTGTTTTTTTTTAAGTTAGCTGCTTGTATTGTAATACATTGTTCTGGAGAAATAACATACAAATGTACATTTTTAAACAATGCATTCTTGCAGTCTATGGGTTAATCTTTGCCTTAACCATATATTTTGAATTTGACTTTGGACTTGCCATTCGCTTAATAGATCTTACCAAACTCCTATGTAAGGTTATATCTTAGAAAAAATTATACCTAGATTTCCAAAACAGTTTGTGATGCTTGACTGAGGCAATCTCAAAGATTCTCATTTTGAGTAATTTACAACACTTGCTTACAATTTCTCAGAAGCACCAGGTGCTAGAACCTGCAGTCCAAAAATGGTGAAAGTGAGAGAAATCTTTCTTAGCTGACTTTGGCAATGAAATTGCTTATCAGAGAGCTTAAAACCACAGACAAGTTTTATAAATTTAAACTGGGGAGAAAATAATCAGTGAAAAGCTTTTGAATAAGGAGGGTGTTTCCTTTGAGCATCACCTAACATGGGATCTATTCTTAACAGAACTCTGTTTCTAGTGGAGCTGTATCTGATTGTGAATAGTATAAAAACTGACATAGCCTACGATTCTTACTGTTCAGGAAAGAAAAATTGGTAGAGACTAATACTGCAGCTGAAAATGTCATAGTGTTAAAACTTCCAAGTGTGTTCAGTAACTGCAAAATACTGGAAGCAGTTTTTAAAATGGTGTTCTCCCAAGCCATTTTTTCTGCTTCTCTGATTTCTATCATCTTTTTTTTTTTTTTAAATCTTTACCAAATTTACTCCTGCAAAGATCTTCTTGTGGCCAAGGAATTCCAGAAACCATTCTTTTGCATGGGTATTGAAAAACTTCCAGTGACCTAAGCAAGTTTCTACAGGTCAGTAATGCCTCAGCAGCTTCCATCCCATACAAAAGGCTGAAAGTGATGAAATATCAGTGGTACACAGGTGGTCGCTTTTTTTTTTTTTTTTTTAATATGACTTCTCTTTTCCTTGTGTTGTGTCTTCTTAACAGTACAACAGAAATGCCATGAATGCCTGTATTAGCAAAAAGATTAGTACCTGCATCAAAGTGGGGCCAATTATTTTCTTTAGCTTTCCTTTCCACTCAATTCAGTGGACAGCTTGACCTCCAACTCCAAATTTCTTTCATATTTTCATATTGCAACTTTTAGATTGCACGTTGTATCAAAATTATCGCTGTGTAATCAAGGGGAAGAAAGGCAAACCCAAACCATTTCAGAAGTTACAGACTTTGAAAGTGCTTGTTCTCAGTCAGTTTGATCATATGTTTAATTTTGTGATGTTAATTTCCAAAAATGAGGAGAGAGAAGTATAATGTCATTGTACAAGCCTTATTCCTTGTTCACAGAATTCAGGCATAAGACTTGCTAAAGGCTAGAAATAATTACTTGCAGTTTAATGGGCAAGTGTCTCTCCCACCTTGTCTTATATTAATCATGCATCTTTGCTTACCAGCTTCTAAAACTCAGATAACTTTCTTCTCCTTGACAGGCCAGTGAACAAGTCTGCAGGACCCATAGATTTTCCTAAAAAATATTGCTACTTGAGTGCAGGCTTTACTTGCCTCTTCGTGAAAGTGCTGCTTGTTTTCTAGTATTTACTAGTGGTGTTATTTATGAATTGTAAATTATCTTGGCTCCTCAGCAGAAGAGGGTTGTGGACCTGTTGGAGTGAATCCAGAGGAGGCCATGAAGATGATCAGAGGGCTGGAACACCTCTCCTATGGAGACAGGCTGAGAGAGTTGGGGTTGTTCAGCCTGAGGAAGAGAAGGGGAGACCATCAGGCAGCCTTCCAGTATGTAAAGGGGGGGTGCAAACAAGCTGGAGAGAGACCTTGTAGAGCATGTAGTGATAGGACAAGGGTGGTGGGGAGGTGGGTTTAAACTGAAAGAGGTTTAGGTTAGACATAAAGAAGTTGTTTTTTACCGTGGGAGTGTGCTGAGCCACTAGAACTGGTTGCCCAGAGGTGTTGTGAATGTCCTATCCTTGGCAGTATTCACAGGCACTGGTGGGGATCTGAGCAAACTGGTCTGGTGGAAAGTGTCTCCGCCCATGCATGGCATTGGGGTTGGAACTAGATCTTTAAGATTCCATCTTACTCGAGCCATTCTATGATTAAGATTTTTGAAGCGGGTTACATGACAGTGTTGAAGGCATTGTGAAATATTCCTGAAGTTTCACCCAGAAGCTGTTATTGCTTTGAAGGCATGTATACATAGTTTGGAGTCAGGCTGTTCACTGAATAGAACTCAAGTCAGAGAAGGGCTTGCCCTTAATATCTGAAATAGGAACTTGTACAAAATGGAGAGTAAGTCCACTGAACACAAATAAATTTGAAGTACACTATATATTCACAAGTGCCATCCCCACAATGTCACATAAGAGGCTAAGTATCTACATGTAAATAGACGTTTCAGACCTCAGCACTGAATTGTTCTCAGTGGGTCTATTCAGTAGACCAAAACTTCCTTCCAATGAACTGCTAGGGGTTTGTTGGCAGTGTAACATTGGGTGGAGTTTGAGTTTGGTTCTCCAGAGACCATCACAGATAATTTTTGTACAGTATAAAAATAGAAATTGTGATAATTCTGTTGACTTCACAGTCTGCAGTAGTAGCATCTTGGTCCTACTGGTTTTTGCTATAGAAGTACCAATGAAAATGGTCAGAGCTTGCCAGTGTTGCTGTGCTGCAGAACTGTGTAAGGTAAAGGTTCATGGATTCTTTAGAACAACATGATAGAAATTCTTCAGTGACCTACATTTGTCTGAATAGTGGGTGCTACAGTAATTGTATGTCTTTATTTTAATGTAGATAGATTTTGTGGTTTAACTAAACACCATGTAGCTGTTCACTCATTACCCACTACCCCCGTGAGACAGGGAGCAGCAAAGTGTGAAAACCCATGGGTTGAGATATGAACAGTTTATATATTAAATATATTCATAATTTATGTAACATAATAATTTATATTTATAATAATTTTCAATAATTCATCTAATTTAATAATAATAGGAAATAGAGAGAGGAAGGAATAAGCAAGTGATGCACAATACAGTTGCTCCCCACCTGCTGACTGGTGTCTGGCCCATCCCTAACGAGCAACCGTCCCCTTCTGGCCAGCACATCCAGTTTATATACTGAGCATGAAATTCTGTGGTATGGACCATCTCTTTGGATAGTTCAGGACAGCTGGCTGTGCTCCCTCTCCCAGCTTCTTGTGCTCCTTACTGGCAGAGCCTGAGAGACTGGAAAGTTCTTGACCAGAGTAAGTGCTACTCAGCAACAACTAAAACATCGGTCTGTTATCAACATTATTCTCAGACTTACAGCCAAAACACAGCATGGCACCAACTACTAGGAATTAAAATAACTATCCCAGCCAAAACCAATACAGTCGAGTATATGGTGGTATTTTAAATCCAGCTTATTTTACATTGTTCTTGTGCATGATTTTGACATAGTGATATTTATTATAGAATTACCCTGCCAGAGGTACTGATAATGCAAAGATTATACTAGAACAGCTGAAGGATTTTGTCAGGTGTGTGGGACCAAGTAGGGTGTTTGACAGTGGACTGAACATTGGATTATGGGTAATTGAAGTGTCCAGTTTCCCCATATAGACCAGCTCTTGATAAGATGGTAGAAACAGGTGAAACAAAAAATTAGCTGCTTTAGAACACCAGATAGTTTTTGTGATACTCGGAGATGAGAAGCCTTTCATTGGAGAGTCATTTGCATCATTGATAGTCAAGTTCCCATAGCCTTTCTCTGGCTTGTTTTCTTTGTTTGTGTTGGTTGGCTTGTTGTGTTGTGTTTTTTGGCTTGGTTTTTTTTTTTTCTTTTTTTTTTTTTATTTGTTTGTTTGTTTTCTGTGTAGTTTTTTAGCCGTGAATATCTGTATAGAATTTAAGAATTTGGAAATACTGGTATACTGGGCTAAAGAAGTCCGGAAGATTTGTGCTCTCAAAGATTATGTCACTTTCTCACCATTATTTCTACTAATGCTTATATTGATACACTACAGTGTTGGTCTCCCCTCCTGAGGAAGCAAATGGGGCAGGATTAATCCTAGTTTTATTTTGCATCTCTGTAGGAATAGTTTCTCTTGATCTTCGTGAGAAGCAGTGATGACAGCATGGAAGGAAACCTGCCTAATGAATAGAACTGAGAGAAAAAGAAAGCAGTATTTGAGGAAAGATTTCTGCAAAATAGTATTTTTGAAGAGTGCTGGTAGCAACAATAGTAGGAAAGGAGGCATATTTATTTTTGCTTTAGTGATTGAAAATATACAGGCAGAGGCAAAGGGAGATAAAGAAATGATTAGTGCCTTTCTCCTGTTTCTCAATCCAGCATTTAATTGCATCAGAAATTTAAAATACAGATTTCTTATTGAGTACCCCCTTTCAGTATCAGATTAGGTCATCTTATTCTTACCATCCTATTTGTATACTATATTGTCCTTTCTCATTGAAATGAATAATGAATTGGAGACAGCAAGTGACAGTAAGCCACTGAAACAGTTCAGCTGTTACATGGAACTTTATCCTTCACTGTATGTCAGCACCTTCAGTGCTATTACTTTCACTCAGCATCTCTGATTCTCAGGTTGTCCTGCATTTGTTGTCTTGTATGTTAAGTTCTATTTACTATTCCTGTAAATAGATGTGTTAGAGAAAGTCATGGGACTGACTTTTCTTAATTAGATCGTACTACTTCTTGCTCCAGTTTTTCTGTTTATGCACACAATACAGTAAGCCATTTAAATTCATGTATATTGTGAATGGTCTAAATTAAAAATAGATGAATAACAGTGGAGTGATTCAGACTCCTGCTTCTATCTTTAATCTAAACTTGCAATATGAAGCACATACTTTGTTAAAATTACCACGCTAACACAAAAGTAAATGAAACTGAAAACTTCCTGATCTGAGAAGCATATGTTTCTAGGTCTAAACTTTCATTGTCAAAGTATGAAAGCATAATGTTATTGTATATTGACAGAGGCGTATTTGCACTTTTACTGTGTATCAGGTGCAAAGCTGCAGGAATTTACAGTCTGTTACCATAGGTCAGCTGATGTACAGTAGCCTGGAGATCTCTAAGCCAGAATATTGACAATACATGGATAGATAAAGTATTGATGATTATAGTTTTTGTACTGAAATATGTTAAAACTCATTCAGAGGTTCATCAGGAAGATAATAAAATCCATTCCTGAAATGTAGTTTCCCTGCCCGTGGCAGGGGGGCTGGAACTAGGCGATCTTAAGATCCTTTCCAACCATTCTGTGATTTTAAATAGCAGTTTTCAAAGGTAGTGAAGGAGTAGTTAGTTCATTACCTCAGCAGCACAACTGTCTTCTAAAGCAAAAGCCGCAGTAACCTTTCAGTCTTATAAAAGAAGGAATAATTTATGGGTACTTTAAGTAAATAAATACAGTTATGTTTACAAGTTTATTTAAATAGGGAATACAAGTTGTACATTGTATGACAATCAGCAAGTGTTCTATGAATTGTTAAAAGAGATTTTGGGATAGAGAATGTAAAAGACCTGCAGTGAATCTAGGAAATACACTTTGTGTATGGAAGACAAAACAAAGCATTCATCGATATGAAAGGGGCAAATGCCAGTAGGACCTGTCCTTACTGACTGTGGAGGAGGTGGAAGGAAGTGTGATGTGGGACCAAGTCTGTGATACGTAACATCAAGTGGAAAAAAAATATGCAAAGTTTTGCAGCTATAACATCACGGGGTAGAGATACAAGATGGATTGGTTGAGGATACAAGATGAAAAGGTGGACTCAAAATACTCTTACGACAGTTGTAACAATGAATTATGCTGTGGGCCATGAAGGCAAAATCAGTCTGAAAGCAGAATGTAAACAACATGGTCAGTTAAAAAGAAAAAGGAGATGCTGACAAAATGGAATGACTGTGACAGAGGGTTATGGAGACAGAGGATGAAACATGAAATGTAAGAGAATCTAAGGTAGCTAGCTGGGTTTCTTTACCCTGGTGAAGAGAAGGCTAAGAGAGATTGAAATACTGTCTTTAACTAGCTAATGAACATTTCTGTAGAAGACAAGCTCATCTGAGATGGACAGCAGTAGAAGCAACAGCTACTATTGCAAAAAGGGAGCTGCTGGTTGGATTTAACAGGGAAAAATTCACAGTGAATCTTCATCCTTGGAAGTATTCAGAATTTGACTGGCAAGGCTCTTAGTACCCTGACATAACTTTGAACCTGGTCATACTTTGAGCAGAGTCCAGCAGTCCATCTAAGCCTGAACAGATCTATGATTCTGTGGCGACTTCTGTTTAGAATCATTATCTATACTTGTAGCAAGAGGAGCTACAGGAGGAGAGCATTGTTAAAATACTGGACCAGTTAAATCTTACTTGGATGATGTATTTAGTATAATCCAAGTGTGAATGTAAAGTTTCATTTAAGGACAATACTTGGAAGTTATACTCCTGGCTAAGATGACTTATATTGTACCTCTCATGAACTTGAGGAAATAAAATGTTTCAGTTAGATTAAGATACTTATCTAAAAGGTAGCTTCTAAAACGTATCTTCAGATTTCTGTGTCAAATTTACTGTGTTTCATATTCATTTTTTGAAATTCTGTGTTTAAATGATGAAAGGAGGAGTCTGAATAGTTAGTTGTACTAAAGTATCTTCCACAGAGGGTTTTTTCTACATGATGTAACTCATCAATCATAATTATTTGTTTGGTTTCTTTCTCATACTTTCATTCTTTGCTTCCTGTTGCTATGGATGGACTTTTTGCAGATAGAGGCTGTTTTATAGCTTTAACTGAGTTTCTTTCACAGTAGTGAATTTGATCTTTTCTACAGAACATAGTTTATTCTTTTAGCTACTGAAAAGTTAAAATAGTGGTACAGAATCTCATTTTGCAGGTAAGTGCAAGAAGGTATACACTTTTATTGTAAAGCTTGTTTAAAACATTGTTAATAGTAAATACAGGTTCTGAATGTGGATGGTTGTACAAGCTGTTTGAAACAATGGATTCATTAAAAAGCTGTGAATAAAAAAACAATTGTAGAGTTGCTAGCTATTGTCATTAGAAAGAAGTTTGGGAATACCTGTTAGGAAAATGTTGATGACCTTGAGAGCTGCAGAAATAGGAGGATGAAATTTAAGTGCCAAATGTTGATGCATTTAGAATCTATTTGGAGAGGTATGGCTGTATAGAGATACTGAAGAATCAGAGTATATGCATTGGTACACGGTTCCTTTGTGCTCAGGAAAAAACTAATCAGATGGTATCAAATGTAGAAGTTAGTAAGAAGACTGGGAAATTTATTTATGTGGAAACTGACTTTGTAAAGAGAAGATTCTCAGCATGATTTATAACGCAGCTGTCTGAATTAATCTGTTTACATGGCTTCTTAGCTACAGCTGGCTTTATATCTGGCTAGCTCAGAGCATTCATTGAGTGGTACTCACCTGTTCATGCAACAGTTTCCAAAGTTTTCTTCTGTCTTGTTCCATTTCAGAACTTTGTGATCATGCTCTTTTTTTGGATTTTTTTTTTAAGTGATGGTCCAGCTGTTAAATTTGTAAAGTCTGTAAACTGGTTGTGTTCTGTAGCTCCATCTTTAGGGGGACTGCTGAGGGATGGTACAAATGAGCTCTCTCAGTATACTGAAAACATTCACACCTGGAAAGGAGAGGAGCTGCAGGCAAAGATGATGCAAGAAACAGGGACTGTAAGCTGAGTCTGAATAATTCCAGTCTGGAAATTGATATAAAGCTGTAAAATGCCAAACAATGGGATACTGGAATTATGTTCCTAAATAATGACGAAGCTGAAATGTTTAGCTAGTTAAGGAAGAAAAGTTGATAAAATTACTGAATGCTTGAAATACATTATGTGGTGTAAATAATCAGGGTCTGGACCTCAAGATCAGGGTAATCATTATTTCTTAGGCAAGCAGCATGAGAAGTTGTTTAATAACTTCTGATGTATTTAATGTGAAAAAATCTGTAAAAGCCAGAAATTACAAGAACCCCAAAATCACATTACTATAATTTACCATATTCAGTGTTAATGGAATTACTCTTATACCTTCAGCTCCTGGTAGTTTTTAGACTGTACCTGTTTTTTAAAAGAAACTTAATTTCTAACTTGGCTTTCTAAATTGTATTCTGAAAGTCATATTTTTACATTGTAGCTGAATTTTATGTGGGTATTTGTGTTTGGTTTTTTGTTTGTTTTGTTGGTTTTTTTTTCCTTTTTTCTGTTGCCAATATGAAGTGATTGCTACTGCTAGAAGGCAGGTGAATTTGTCCCCCTCACTTTGCTCAGCTGGAATTTACTATTCGTATGCAAATCCACTTCAGCTAATGGGATTAAGATTTCCAGGTATCTTAAGGTGGAAATGACACAAACAATTGTAGTGTTGAACTGTTCTCATTGAAAGATTTGTGCACGTGTAATGCAGAACCTAAAAAGTGGTGTGTTTGTGAGGAAGAACCTGGTTTGGTGCTGTGGTTGTAGGTGGACACTTGAGAAAACAAAGCTTTGTTGCTTTTTCTTTCAAATGAATACAGTAAGTGGTGGTGTTGATTCGTATTCATAGTGCTATAGGAGCTATTTGTTTAAGATACAAGAATGGAGCTGTACCATGAGATTCACAAAAACATACATAAAACCAGGCTGTGAAACTTTTTTGCCAGTATCAGCTGTATCTGGAAAAGAGCTGCAAGTCTGAAGCTTTAAGACAGTTTGTTACTGCAAGCTTCATGTCAGGGATACCCACTGTGGATTTTTATTACTAATGACTTTCAATTTTATGGTCAAAATATGCAAGTTTAGTCTTTATTTTTTTCCACCATGAATTCCTCCCAGCTTCTAAAATCCAGAGCTGTGTTAGTTTCCTGGGCTTTGAGTTGTCATCAGGCAGGTAGTACTGTGTGAGTTAGCATTAGTATAAACTTCATGATGTTTAGAATATGTAACTTACGCATTATGGCCATAAAATAGTAAGCAAGCAGACCTAAACTTTTATTTCTAAAATGATCAAAATGAAAAATACAGACTGTCCTCATCCATGATTCATTACCTGTTGTCTGTAGGATGTATAAGTTTAGACGGCCAGCATTGCCAACATGGCTTCACTACAGACAAATCTTGCTTGACCAGTTTGGTGGCCTTCTACAATGGGGCTACAGAACTGATGGACAGCTGCAAAGCAGTTGATGTCATCTACCTGGACTTCTGCAGAGTGTTCGACACTGTTTCCACATGCCATCCTTGTCTCTAAACTGGAGAGACATCAATTTGATGGATGGACCACTGGTGGATAGAGAACTGGCTGGATGGCCACACAAGCCAAGAGTTGCAGTCAATGGATCAGTGTCCAGTTGGAGACCAGTGATGAGTTGTGTCCCTGAGGTGTGGGTGCTGGGACCAATCCTGTACCACATATTTGTCGGCAACATGGAGAGTGGCACTGAGTGCGCCCTCAGCAAGTTTGCTGATGACACCAAACTGTGTGGTTCAGTTGATACACTGGAGGGAAGGAATGCCATCCAGAGGGACCTTGACATGCGTGTGAGGTAGGCTGATGCCAGCCTTATGAAGTTTAACCATGCCAAGTGCAAGGTCCTCCACCTGGGTTGGAGCAATCCCAGGCACAGCTACAGGTTGGGCAGAGAAGAGATCCAAAGCAGTGCTGTGGAGAAGGGCTTGGGGGTGCTGGTTGATGAGAAGGTTAACATGAGTTAAGTTCATTGTATGTTCACGGCCCAAAAACCAACCGTGCCTTGGGCTGCGTCAGGAAGCATGATAAGCAGGTTGAAAGAGGTGATCCTGCCTCTCTGCTCTGCTCTTGTTGGACCCTGCGTGGAGTACTGTATAGAGTTCTAGTGTCCTAAACGTAAGAAGGACATGTAGCTGCTGGAGAAAGTCCAGAGGAGGGCCATGAGTATGGTAAGGCAGCTGGTGCACCTCCCATATGAAGAGAGGCTGAGAAAGTTGGGGTTGTTCAGCCTAGAGAAGAGAAGGGTGTATGGAGACCTCATAGCAGCCCTCCAGTATCTAAAGGAGGACCTACAAGGATCTTGGAGAGTGACTTTCATTAGGGACTGTAGTGACAGGACAAGGGAGAATGGGTTAAAAATAGAACAGGGAAAGATCAGGTGAAGTATAAGGAAGAAGTTCTTTACTGTGAGGGTGGTGAGGCACTGCAGTAGGTTGTTTGGTTCTGGAACAGCTTCTTTGGTTACCCAGAGAAGTGGTAAATGCTCCATCCCTGGCAGTGTCCAAGGCCAGGTTGGACAGAATCGTGGGTGACATGATATAGGGTGAGGTGTCCCTGCCCATGGCAGGGGATTTGGAACTAGATGATCTTAAAAAGTGTATCAACAGAACCGCACAGCTTGGTGCCATCGGCGAACTTGCTGAGGATGCACTCAATCCCACTGTCCATGTCAGCGACAAAGCTGTTGTACAGGATTGGTCCCAACACCAACGCCTGAGGGACACCACTCCTTACTGATCTCCAGCCGGACATTGAGCCATTGACCACAACTCTTTGCATGCTGCTATCCAGCCAGTTCTTTATCCACCACGTGGTCCGTCAATCAAACTGATGTCTCTCCAATTGAGAGACAGGGATGTCATGTGAGACAGTGTTGAACGCTTTGCACAAGTCCAGGTAGATGACATCAACTGCTTTGCCCCTGTCCATCAGTTCTGTAGGCCCATCATAGAAGGCCACCAAATTGGTCAGGCAGGATTTCTCCTTCATGAAGCCGTGCTGGGTGTCACCAAGTACCTTGTTTTTCATGTGCCTTAGCATGCCTTGCAGCAGAATCTGCTCCCAGATTTTGCCAGGCACAGAGGTGAGACTGACTGGTCTATAATTCCCTGAGTCATTTATTTTCCCCTTCTTGAAAAGGGGGTTATATTTCCCTTTTCCCAGTCATTGGGAACTTCACCTGACTGCCATGATGTTTCAGGTATGATGGACAGTGGCTTTGCAACTTCATTCACCAGGTCCGTCAGGACCCACGGATGGATTTCATCTGGTCCCATGGACTTGTGGTGTACATTCAGGCTCTTAAGATGGTCTCAAACCAGATCCTCTTATACAGTGGGCCCAAGGCCTTCATTCTCACAGTCCCTGTGTCTGCCTTCCAAGACTCAGGTAGTGCAGTCAGAGCATTTGCCAGTGAAGACCGAGGCAAAGAAGTCATTCAGAACCTAAGCCTTCTCCAAATCCTGTGTAGCCAGTTCTCCTGAAAGCTTTTGGAGGGGGCCTATGTTGTCCCTAGTCTGTCTTTTATTCATTACGTACCTATAGTATCCCTTCCTGTTATCCTTAACATCCCTAGACAAGTTTAAATCTAACTGGGCTTTCCTAACCTGGTCCCTAGCTTTCCGGATGTCGTGGTTTAAACCAAATCCGCACAGTTCTCTCACTCACTCCCCCCCCCTCGCTCCCCCAACTCCCGGAGAGTTAGGAAGCAGAATCCAAAAAATGTGGCCCCCACGGATTGAGATAAGAACAGTTTAATAGCTAAGGTATAACACAAATCACTCCTGCTACTACTACTACAAATAATAATGATAAAGCAAACAACAAGCAAAGCGAATACAACACCTCACCAGCCACCGACCCATAACTCACCCCACCCTGCCCAACCGAGCACTGACCAATACCTCCTCCATTCCCCCCCCAGCGCTCCAGCCCTTCTGGCTCTCTCCCAGTTACCTCCTGGGTATGACATGCTATGGTATGGAATACCTCATTGGCTAGCCTGGGTCAGGTGTCCTGTCTCTCCTTCCTCCCGGCCTCCCCTCCTCCCTGGCAGAGCATGAGCTCAGAAAAGGCCTTGAACAAAAAACATCCGAGCAGTAACTCAAAACATGCTCGCTATCAAGCAGCTGTTCCCAGCCCAGAAGTCAAAACACAGCACTGCACCAGCTACAGGAAGGATTAAAAATGACTGCTACAGCTCATACCAGGACACCGGACAATATCCCTGTATTCTTCCCAGGCCACCTGTCCTTGCTTCCACCCTCTGTAGGCCTCTCTTTTCCTTTGAATTTTCCTCAGCAGCTCCTTATCCATCCATGGAGGTCTCCTGGCTCTCCTGCTGCACTTCCTTCTAGTTGGGATGCAGCACTCCTGAGCTTGTAGCAGGTGATCCTGAAATATCAACTAACAGTCTTGAGCCCCCTTGCCCTCTAGAGCTATATCCCATGGAACCTTGCTAAGCAGGTTCCTGAAGAACCCATGGTCTGCTCTCTTAAAGTCCAGGGCAGTGAGCTTGCTGCACACGCTTCTCACTTTCCTGAGAATTTCGAATTCTATGTTCTCATGATCAGTGCATCTAAGGCTGCCCTGGAGTGTCACATTTCCAACAAGCCCTTCCATGTTGGTGAGCACAAAGTCAAGTATGTCACCCCTTGTCGGCTCCTCTTATTACTTGCAGAAGGAAGTTGTTTTCCACACAATCGAGGAACCTCCTGGATTGCTTGTGCTGGGCTGTACCATTGCTCTAATAGATGTCAGGGTGGTTGAAGTCCCGCATGAGAACAAGGGCCTGTGAGTGTGAGGTTGTTCCTCTCTCCCTGTAGAGAGCTTCATCTGCAGATTCCTCTTGATCAGGCAGTCTGTAACAGATCCCCACAGTAATGTCTCCCATTGCTGTTCTCCCTCTGACTCTGACCCACAAACTCTCTGTTGACTTATCGCTTGTCCCCAAACAGAGTTCCATGCTCTCCAGCCTATCCCTAACATAAATAGCAATTCCTTCTCCCCATCTGCTGGGCCTGTCTTTTCTAAAGAGCCTGTAACCTTCCATTCTAACACTCTAGTCATTAGAGCCATCCCACCATGTTTCTGTGATGCCTACTTTATCATACCCCTGTAGACGTGCATACATACCTAATTCCTCTTGCTTGTGCCCCATACGAGCATTGTATAGTGGCATCTGAGCTGAGCTCCAAATGAAGCCGGCTCATTGGCTGGTGTGGCTGGAATATCTCTACGTTACTCCGAGCATTTATTATAGGTGCTAGCAACTGACTGGGTGTGTTGGGATGGAATGATGCTCCCTCCACCAACATGTCTAGTTGAAAGCATCCTTGACCAGTCTGGCAAGCCTCCTACCAAAACTTCTCTTCCTCTTCTTTATCAGACCAGATCCACCAGGCCCCGGTAAACCTGTCCTGCAATCTTGGGTCCTGTGTTCAGGACACCCAAACCCCTGACTATGACACCACCATTCTAACCATTTATTATCCTGGCCAATTCTCCTAGCTTTTTTATGGTCCTCTGCTGTATTCTGGAGAGTTGATGATAAGACAGTCTGAGCTCCAGAGCCCCTAACCACCTCTCCCAGGGCCCTGTAGTCCATCTCTATGTTCTCCAGACTACTAGTATCTAGATAACTAGGTCTTTAACTTGTTTTCCAGCCTGTCTCTGATGGAGCATTGTCCTTGCTACTTCTTTGCTGCTGAATTGTGTTAGCTGTGAAAGGTCCTGTGTTCGGTGGTTAGTAGTTCTCGTAGCTATACTGAGCCTGTTATATACTGGAACTGAAGTTGGTCCTGTAAGCTTATACTGATATTTTGTAATTCATGCATGTGCTATTGGTCAGCTGAAAGCAAAAAAGTAGGAAGTTCTGGTGTCCTCAACATAAAAAGGACATGGTACTGTTAGAACAAGTCCAGAGGAGGGGCATGAGGATGATCAGGGGACTGGAGCACCTCCCATATGAAGACAGGCTGAAAAAGTTGGGGCTGTTCAGCCTGGAGAAGAGAAGGCTGTGTGGAGACCTCATAGCAGCCTTCCAGTATCTGAAGGGGGCCTACAGGGATACTGGGGAGGGACTATTCATTAGAGACTGTACTGACAGGACAAGGGGTAACGGGTTGAAACTTAAACGGCAGAGGTTTAGACTGGATATAAGGAAGAAATTCTTTACTGTGAGGGTGGTGAGGCACTGGAATGGGTTGCCCAGGGAGGTTGTGAATGCTCCATCCCTGTCAGTGTTCAAGGCCAGATTGGATGAAGCCTTGGGTGATATGGTTTATTGTGAGGTGTCCCTGCCCATGGCAGGGGGGTTGGAAGTAGATGATCTTAAGGTTCTTTGCAACCCTAACTATTCTATGATTCTATGATTTTATTGCAGCTGATTGTTCAAGAGAGACATTCATTAGTAATTTTCAGTGCATGTGAGTAACTTTCTATTTTGGAGCAGAATATTTCAATGTGTGTTCATGCTTCAAGTTTTAAAAATCTATTCTAGTACATTGTTGTACCCTAACAGTCATTCAGTCATCAATTTATGAGCTGATAATTCTTAAAGTATGTAATGGAACATTACAAAATTGCAGATTTCAATGCAACTATATGACCTTTTTATTCTTAGCTCCTATGGTAATGTGTAATATTTGCTTTTCTATGTCAATAATGATTTTAAGCAGCACTATTAGCTTTTAAGCCTTTTAATTTATCACACTTGTTAAGGAATAAGCATATTGCAAAGGCTTATCTGCAGACACCCTTTTTGTATATGCTAAATTTCTCTGTATGGTTATAACTTCATTATTTTGGCCTTTTCCTTTCTTTTCTTTGTAAGGTTATATTTCCTAATGGAAAGCAGCATTTCAGATAAGGAGACAATACTAATGTGTCATATAATTTACTAGGATGAACTCTGCACTAGGAACTTTAGCAGACATACTGGTTTGGATGTATGTGTTTGTGATGTTTCCTTGATGGTCCAGTAAAGGTGCAGCTTTTGCTGATGGGTAATTTCTGTCAGTGAATTAATACAGAATACACAAAAATGGGCTCTTAACAGAAGATGTTGAACTAGGGAATTTTGCTTTTTAATAGCTGAAAGCTTAAATGCAGACTGGAGAAACCATCAGAAGAAAACTGCTTTCTGACTGCCAGGTCTTCTTTTTTGACCACTTTATAATAAAGTATCTCTCCTCTCTAGTTTGTGTTTGTTTGTACTAGTTAGATAGACTGGGAAGTTCTGCACTCTTCAGCAGTGGACTGTGAAAATGGGAAACTTTACCAGATTTTATGAATGAAGGATAGGCCATTATCTCTCACTTTAATCATGTAAGCATTAGTTTATAGAAATTACTTGGAATCCCTCTGATTTTTTTAAATATATTTTTATTTATATTTATATTTTAATTTTTATTATTATTTTGTGTTGATTTCCAGTGCTCATCTTGCTAGTTTTCTAGTTTTGGAAAGATGTATAATATTGAGTGGTGGAGTTAACCCAAAATGAGGAAATGATCTGTGGTAGATATTAATAATGCCTTCAAAATTATTGCTTAGCTGCTGATAAGTATCCATGCTAACCTCCGATCATGTACTCCTGTTTCTTCAGGGGTTTTGTGCCTTAATCAGCTTTCTGTTTATTTGCCTTCCTCTTCTTGGTCATGAGTTTTGTTATAGAGTATCTCAAAAATTGTTTTAGAAACCGTTTGAAATCGGTTGTATGTAGTTTAGATATTCACAAAAAAACATACGTAGTTGTACCTCTCACATCTACATAATTCTTGCAGTTAAAATACCATAACTTGAAATCGCCATGAGTTTTTGTAGAGTTTGGTCTCTGAGTGCCATAGTTGCGTATTCATTATTTTATGTTTTAATGGGCATTTGAATTACTTTTTCAGATGCTGAAAGTAGTGCTTGACAGTATAAAACTCATAAGGTCATTCAGTACCTCCTGACAGAACTGTGCAATTTTGACCACTGTGCATTCCTTGAGACTGTTCTTGATCATTTGCATTTTTCAGTTTGTTCTTTGATCTTCAATTCTTTCAAAAGTGTCTGGTGAATGCTACCAAATCCTTGTCATTAATCACACTGCTTGAAGAGTATTTTAGATGGGCTCCCTTGAATGACAGTAAAAGGTGGTAAGAAGTGGGAAACTGACCTACAGTTCTTGTCAAGACTCTAATGGTGATGTGAAATTCACATTCTTTTGTTATCTGATAGTTGGTTCTTCTGCACCTGGAGGTGTTTTCAGTTTCCTAAGATTTCTGCATAGGACTTAGCAGTGCTGCTGTTATCTAAAGGCTAAGTGTATTTAGGTATTTCATATTATCTATAGAATGGAGGGACACCATAGTAGGAAACAAGTAATTCAGAAGGTTTCTAGAGTTTATTGTCAATGACTCCATAACACCAGGTGACTTACTGGCTGACAGGGGAGATGTGGTGCTGGACCTCATCCTTACAAACAAGGAAGAACTGACTGGGGATACAGGCTAAGACAGCCTTGGCTGCAGCAATATGTGATGGTGGAGTTCAGGATCCTGAGAGGAGGGAGCAAGGTAATTAGCATGATCATATCAATGGACTACAGAAGATCAGGCTTTTGCCTGTTCATGGATGTGCTTCGATGAGTTAGGGTACAGCTCTGGAAAGAAGAGGGATTGTGTAAAGCTGTTTAGTTATTCAAAGATCACCTTCTCCCAGATCAAAAATGGTTCATCCTGACATGCCAAGGTAGCAGGAGGTCTGTATGGAGGACTAAGGCGCTTCTAACAAAGTTCAAATATAAAAAGGAAATGTGGAAGTGTTAGCAGGATCAGGAGACCCAGGATCATGCAGGGCTGTCTGAGCATGCAGAGATGGAGTTAGAGAAGCCACACCTCATCTGGGGCTGTGTGCTGTGAAAATGTGACAGAAAACAACAAAAAGCATTTCTCCACCTACATCAGGAGCAAAAGAAAGACTAGGGCAAACGAGGACCCACTGCTGAATGGGAATAGGGACCTGGTGACAAAGGATGTGGAAAAGGGTGAGGTACTTAATGCTTTCTTCACCTTGTTCTTAACTGATAAGACTGACCTGCCCAGGCACTGAGGCCAGCAGAAAAGTTGAAACAATGAAGACTTATCCTTGGTAGAGGAGTATCATGCTAGGGAACATTTAAACAAACTTGATATGCAGAAGTCTATGGGACCTGGTGAGATGCATCCATAAGCGCGGCAGGAACTGGCCAATGTCATTGTGAGACCACTCTCAATAGTTTTTAACACTCATAGTGATCAGGGGAAGCACCAGAGGGCTGAAGGAAAGTGAATGTCACCCATATCTTCATGGAAGGCAAGAGAGAGAAATCCAAAAAATAAAAGGCCAGGCAACCTTGCCTTGATCACTGGGAAGGTGATTCAGCAACTACTCCTGCAAACTACTTCCTATCAGGAGTAATCAGCATAGGTTTATGGAGTAGAGATCTTGCTTAATAAACTTTCTGTGATGACATAACTAGCAGTGTGGATGAAAGTATCTTAATTATTTACTTTAGTAAGGCTTTCAACACTGTCCCACATCATCCTTGTTAGACTTATCAATGAAGTACAGACTAAATGAGCAGACAGTAAGGTAGATCAAAAACTGGCTGAACTGCTGGGTAGAGCATTGTAAAAAGTAGCATAAAGTGCAGCTAGAAGCTAGTCACCAGTGGTATACTCCAGGAGCTGACACTCTGGCTAGCACTGTTTAGCATCTTCATTAGTGACTTGGTGGTGGGGGACAGTGCACTCAACCACTTTGCAGACATACTGGGGAGGAGCGGTTGAGGAGTCAAATCAGCTTCCTGCTGTTCAGAGGGAACTGAACATCCTGGAGAACTGGGCAGGCAAAACCATCAGTCAGTTCAACAAAAAGAGGTGATATGGCCTACACTTGGGAGTGAATAACATCATGCAATGCTATAGACTGAGAGCCGTCAACCCTTACTGAATATGAAGGTTATATTATTCAAGTTACCCAAAAACTGACAGGACATAACCCTGAGCTAACCTGCTATTGCTGAGCTTGGTCTAAGCAGGGGCACTTGGCTAGATGGCCTCCAGAGGTTCCTTCCAACTTTAAACACTATAGGAGTCTATTTTTATTTATTTCATACCAATTCCCTTAAGGCAGAAAAATGTACTTGCCTTGTGCAGGTCATCACAGCTGTTAAATGCCAGCTGTCTGTTACAAAATTATTTTATAGCATTACTCCTTCAGTAACTTAGCTTTCATATATATTTTACATATATATGCAACATCTGCTTCTTGTTGCATATATGTTTCATAAATGGCCATTTATTGCCTAGATACTTTATCACCTTTTTACTATTAAGGCTCTTGTGCTAGCATAATAGGAAGCTTTATGGGATGTAGTTATTTTTTTAAAAATATGTCCTCTCATGCATGTTAATTTTACTAATTAAAAGTATCTTTTTCAGTCCTCTTATATTTGCTTGGAAGGCCAGTAGGTATTCCATGAGTTACTGGGGGCAGCTTCAAAGTACTTGAGTGTTAGTGGAAATTGTGATGACAGCTTTCTGCTACAGAGAAAAACAGTGGTTTGAGATTAAAGGCCTCATCCTGCAGTTCTTATCTATGCACTCTGCATAGATACCTCATTCTAAGGAATAAATATGATAACAAGAAACTGCATTTAGATTTATGCCTGTTTTCATTGTGCCAGAGATTTATTAATTCTGAAAGAAAACCACATAGTTGTAAAAGATGCTACTGATAACTCATTAAAACCAAGGCAAGTTGCAAAGAGTTTGTCATGAGCAGCACTGAAAAAACATTGCTATTGAACTGTTGAAACTTACCTTGGGTTTTGTTATGCTTTATTGGAGCTTAACATTTGGTAAAAAAATCTGTTTTATAACTGGCTAAACTCTTTAAATTTTGTACTTACATAGCAGTAATCATATTCATTCTTGATTTGGGGAAAGAAAAAGATAAGCTGGGTCTCCTAAATGCTTTTCAAAGTAGAACCATGCCCTAAATGACTACAGAGGAAACTGTCATTTTAAGACTGGTAGTGTGAACATTTCCAGTTTCCTCAAATTATTATCTCAAATTCAGTTTCAGCTAGTATTTATTCTTCTGTTATATGCAGTGGTATTCAACTTTCCATTAATATTAGAAGCCCTTTTTCTTCGTTATGTTTTAATAGGCTGTGAGATCTTATTTTACTAAATTTACTCCCAAAGAGGTAGACAAACATAATGGAGATTTTATGGGAGTGCTTGACTGCTTACAACTTTCCAAGATTGCTTGTCTCACATAATATCCTGGTCATTGAAGCAGTATTTTTATTAGAGGGTTTGCATGGTTTGTGGAGGCTAGAAACCAGAATTGCCTTCTGAACTGAGAACTTGGAATCAGCTCAAGAGCCATTGCAGTTCCAGTCCCTTTTCCATCTAGTTTTAAAATTTGTGCTGAGGAGTGACCCTGAAGGACTTAAGTTTTTCCAGGAGACACCATTCAAGCTTTGGATAATAATGTGCTGTCAAGTGTGACAGATAACAATAATTTTCCTTGGGAAAAGGTACTCATTTGCAAAGGCCTGCTGGAAGACTGAATTGAACTGAGGGAAGTCTGAGGGTAATTACCAGCAGCCCTATATGTTTCTACCAACAGTTGCAAAGGCAGTGATGGTTACTTTGAAACCAATAAGAATGTTTCAGGTGTATCACATGAGTAAAAGTTACTTTGAAAGAATTGAGCAATTGGAGAGAATGTTTTGTTCCTTCAAGGCTTGGGAAATAAACTTTTAGTTTGGGAATCTGTATGCTGAGGGTTAATGATGCTTACTTCAACAGATTAAAGGTATTGTGTTAGTGATCTAGGAGAAGCGTTACTGAAAAAAAGTAATCTTAAAAACAGATTTTTTCCTTATGCAACAGAGCACCTTAATGGAAATTATTTAATCTTATTTGAGCTCTTAATTTCTGTTACTGATCATGGCAAAGTTGTGGGCATTGTTCTTAGGATTTTACCCTTTAAATTGTAATTTATATTTGCAAACTGTACCACATATACTCCAGAAGAAGAGAAAGGAGAGGCAAGCACTATGACAGTAGCGGATGAAGTAGTTAGCTTTGCTTAGATACTGATTGATAGCTATCCTAGGTTCAGCAGTAGCAGTCATTTTTCTCCTTCTTAGTAGCTGGTGCAGTGCTGTGTTTTTAGATTTCAGCCTCGAAACAACGCTGATGACACCGATGGTTTTAGTTGTTGCTAAGTAATGTTTACTCTGACCAAAGACTTTCTGAGTCTTAGCTCTGTGAGGGAGGAGGAGAAGCTGGGAGGAAGCAGAAGCAGGAAACCTGACCCAAACTAACCAAAGGGGTATTCCATACCACAGCACGTCATGCCCAGTATATAAACTGAGGGGAGTTACCTGGAAGACCCAGATCGCTGCTTGGGTCGGACTGGGCATCTGTTGGCAGGTGGTGAGCGGTTGTATTCTCTTCCCTTGTTATTTACCTTATCATTATTATTACTGGTGGTAGCAGTAGTGGCTTTTTTTTGTTATACCTCAGTTATTGGACTGTTCTTATCTCAGCCTATGGGTGTTACATTCTTTTGATTCTCCATCCCTCTGGGAAAGGGGGGAGGAAGAAAGGAGGGAGTGTGCAGGTGGCTGTGTGGTTCTGAGTTACTGGCTGGGCTTAAACCACAACAATAACATCTTGTAATGGCAGTACAATGTTATGTTTAAAGCTTATCTTCATAGTGCATCGTGTACTCTACAGGTATAGTAGTGTATCTGCTCTACAGGTGTATTAAATGAAAGTTCAGTAAAACAGAATAGAAAGTTTATACCTAAACTGTTGTAGTGCAGTCTGGCAATTTACGGTAATACACAATTATTTTACTATTTTCTCCCCCTCCAGTTAGGAAGGGCATGGCTTTGCTGATTGGAGATGTATTTTTCATAGATGAACACACTTATTGGTCATCCTAATTGAATACCTGTAGTGGTTGTACAGAACTATAGTTAGAAGTCTGATTGGAGAAGTAGAAAAGTTAGATCCTTGTATCAAGTGTTTCCAGTTCATCCACTTCATCTGGCTGTAAAAGGTTTAACCCAAGATGCTTGTATTTGTCAAAGCAAGAATAGAAAGCCTGTGGCTCATATCTAGTACTGGCACTCTAAAGCTGGAAGCTGAGTCTTTTGCAGTTCCATGAGTTTTGATTTGACTAATGAGGAATTTGTTGCATCCAGTGATCATGCAGCAAAAAACGCCTCTGTTGTTTTGGATATTTCTGATTTTGTTTAAAAAAACCATTCCAGTTGGAAATGTTAAGATACCTGATTCTATCTGAATTCTAAAAGGCTCTGGTGGTTTGTGTTGGGTTTGGTTTTCTATTTGTTATTCTCCTTACTGACAGTAAAAGGGATGTTGTTTTTTTTTTTAAATTCAGTGTACGTGTCAACTGTTTTCAAGCAATTTGCTTAGTCTCTGCCTCTTATAAAAGTAGTATGCACATAGGATTAAAAGCTATAAATAAGAACATCAACATGTATAGCTTTGGAAAACAAGCAAACTTAAGTGTAAGCGTAACTCTTTGCAGATTTTAGCACAATTTCTGGATTCCTGATGCTCTTTTACCCTGTGATGACCTTTTTTTAGCTGCATGTACTCTTGGTGTGTGCTTGTGTGCTCTTTGTAAGTTAGTCTGAAGAGGTTAATGTGGGAAAATTTTTGCTGTTAATGTCAATGTCAAGATTAGATATGTTGTATACAACTGTGTAATCCGAAAGTATTACTACTGTTCTTTAAAATGAAAATGGAGAAAATACCTAAATGCCTACTTTTAGAGAAGGAGTTCTGCAAATATGAATTTTTTTAATATGTAGTTGTTCAGTGGATTGTTTAAATTTTTCTTTTTGGAACAGGGAGCCTCAGGTTTCTGGAAATGCTTGCTTCCTCAGTTTAACAAAATATGTTGTCTAAAGGGTTGAATTGTCTTTATTTTATTGTAGAGCAAGTCTGGCAGCTATGTGCCAGGTATAATAAACAGTGCTGCTAAAAAGAAAGAAGAGATAGTTTCTTTGAATACATCTCTCGTGGAATGGACTCAGTCAGAGATCAATATGATCAGACAAAAAGCCATTTATTGCAAAACATTAACTCCTTATATACTATTGCTTACACACACCTACAGCAGTTTGGCATATCATGATTGGATACTTGTCTAGAAGACCCTTAGTGACTAACATATAATTGGTTAAGCACAGGTGTGAGAACTTGACCTCTAAAGCTTGCCAACAGTCCACAGTTCTCATCCCTCAGTGAATTCGAACTTCTTCTTACCTTGCTTGCTTAAGCTTCCTCAGGCCTCCCATGGCCATGCTGTATCTTTCAGAGTTATTCAGAGCTCATGTACCAAATATCCATTCTCCTGTGAGAACACTGTCTCCACATCTCCCCCTTTTTAGTTTTACTAAAAATTTTTTACAATTTGGTGTGTCTGCTCTATCACTGCTTGACTTGTGTAACATAACAACCCACTACTCTAGGTAGCATTATTTCAGTAAGATTAGTCTGGTTTGAAGTCACTTGAACCTTTATAACATGTGGCATACAGGTGGTTTTATACACAAAATCACAACCTCTAATAATAGCTACTTTACAAGCATGCATATTCAAGCTGTTACTTTTCAGTTGCCCCCAAGCTATGTTTTGCAATCATTCGTTTCTCTTTATCTCATTCTGCTTGGGATTTTCACAGTCAGCTCCTGTAGCTGATGCATCAAGTTCTTCCCCTCATCTGTCCAGCTCATGGCAAGGCTTGACAAACTTTGCAGGCAGCCGCTGTGGACCTCTAGGTAGGAGGACAGAAATATACCCCTTCCTCCAGGTTATCAGTTCTTGAGAAGTAGACAGGTTAAAGTGAATCCTTAAAGCAGAAGCATTCTGATGCAAAGGGGATGTGAAGCAGCTGCAGAAATAGACTGCACATTTTTAACAGTCAAAGGGGTTTGCTCCATCATTACATACATCAGTTTTTTATTTTTTTTTTTTTTTAATTGGGAGAAAAATAGTGGGATATGCAAAATCATGGATGCATGAGCAGAATAGTAGTCCTCTATTATTTCCTTCACCCTGGAAGGGTAGGACAGGAAGAGGGAAAGGAAATTGAATATATGCACTGTCCTTGGTATTTCTTATCATGGACTATCTACCTCATTGATACTAAAAATCATTCTTCAGTTCCAGTGTTAGATAGATGGTAATTTTTAGTCCTTTCAAATTTGAAGTTACTTGTTTTCTGCAGTTCTTTGTGTTGCATAATGAAAAGGAGAGTTCTGCAGAAATATCTGCATGGGCAGACCATGTTTTATGGAGGAAGGGGATGAATCATGATGTCAAGATGTGTGATTGACATCATGATGTGGGAAAAATGGCAGCAAAGGCTAACTTGTTTGGCTGGTAATCACATTAGTTTCATAGACTGTTCTGTGAGCATTTTGGTCTTCTTTGTCTCCTCTAGCCTTGTGCCTTCTGGAATTGCCATGGAAGGAGGATACAGCCATTATGGAAGGGCTGTATTTTGTGTTTTTCAAAATAGTCTGCAAATGAAGTGAAATTTTTAGCATAGTTTCTCAGCTTTTTGTGTCATGGATTATGATCCTGCTTTGCTCTTTAAAGTGAAAATAAAATCTATTGATCTCCCACAGTCTAATTTCTTTACATGATCTGCAGTGTTTTTACATGGTCTCCAGTGGTATACCTTGGTTTTGACATTGTTCTCCCTCTAGATTAGCAATGATTCAGTCTTGAGATGTCATAGTAAACCTTCTATTTTATTTGTTCTACTCACTTTTGTTCTGATTGATAAGTTTGTACCAGAAGTGTACCATAGAAATGTACAATGTGAAACCTAGAATTTTCACTGTTTCTTGGAGAAACAAAACCAGAGCTAGTTCACAGCTAAATCACAGGTGTATTATTTGTGTTCACCTGAACTGTTTTCCAGATGTGTGACTTTGTCCAAATAAATAGAAACTAAAGGGACTATTCAAACTATGTCTATGTAACAACACTTCAGGCTTTTAATGTAAATTAACAGGAAGAAATGCTTTCAAGTGATTTACTTGAGCTACACTGAACATCTAAGTTTATATTGTCTTTCAGAATTAGTAGCTGGAATTCAGTTGGTTTTATTTACCGTGAAATTAATTTTCATTGAGTGAACTCTACTTATGTATGAAGATTTCATACTGGTTTGAGATAGTTAAGTCTGTTAAAGAAGAAAAACCTAATCAAAACACAGATGCATGTTTTATGGTGCTTCTACAGGTAAGGAGGTTTTCCTTAAGGTAGTGTTCTTCGTTGTGCTTGTTTTACACTAGCTGGTTGTGGTAATCGTATCTGTAGAGCTACCTACCTTTCGGTTTGCTCTAGACTATTACTTTGACAAGTATGCTTTCAGGTGTCATGAGCTCTTCTGTATTTCTTTGTGTTTCTGTAGTACCCTGTGGAGGTGGGCTGAGAATGTTCAACAGGTGAAAATAGTTTGTGCATGGCCATCATACTTTTGAAATTCTACCTGATTGTTATTGATGGAATGTTTGTTTATGCTGTGATATTGGTAATTTTGAAAAATTTGAAAGTTGGGAAGTTAAGCTTGATTGAAGCCTGTAAGCAGCTTTGCAAACCAATTGCTTTAACCTGTTGCAAAATAGGTAGCTTTGGTTTAGATTTGTAATATGTGCAGACTGTCAAGGGTAGGATATGGAAGATGATCAATAAGATGAGAGAAACACCACTTTAGATAAATGCTTTTCTTGGAACTGTATCCCTCCTTTCAGTACAGTTTGTGAGCAAAAGAAACTTCTGTTGTGTTCGTGCTGCAGCCATAGGAGAATCAGCAGCAGCAGTTCAAGATGGCACAGGGTTCTTTCCTGGATAGCTGTGTGAATCCATCCCCAAACGTACAAAGATCCTACCCTAATATAGTATTTTTGCTAGATATTGTGACATACCTGTTCGTTACCATCTAGCCCTCGTTAATCATGGTGAGATGGTCGTTGTTTGGGTTTAGTTGATTAACAGTAATTCCAGCACTATACCTCTAGATGTTGTGTATTATATACTTAAGGGCTTATTGATAACTTTGAATATGTTTTTTTCCTTGTGTAGTCTGTGTTTGTTTCCTGTGCTCTTTGAGTTCATTGTACTCAAAAGTTTAGCTGACTACAATGCTCATATGAAAAAAAGCTTTTAGTATGTGTGCAGTTGAGAAAAGGATTATCTTGGCTGACTAGTGATACTCTTTTACATGCTCATTTATAATATTTTTGTTTGTGATGTTATTAGGAATGATAATTGAATAGGATAGGGAGATAATTAAAAAAAACAAACATAAAGGAAGAATCAGGGACTCCTGAGTTTTTAGTAATCATACTTTTGTAGTTAAAAAAATCATGGAGCTTTACTTTTTTAGGATTGCTAGGTTGGATGTTGTATGCAAAAAAGTTTATGTAATCCTCAATTTTAGACTTTAAACACTATAAAATCAGTAACCAATCGATGAAAATTTTTGTATGTTTGAAGTCTCTTGCATGATTATTTTATTTATTAGACACTAACACTGCATTTTTTTTTAAAGTTACCTTTTCTCTCATGTTCAGTCTTTCCAATCAGAGTGGTTTGGCAAGATGTTAGTAAGGTTAATTTAAATGTTAAATTGTATTATTTTGGAGGTTTTGGCTTTTTAAAGTTAGCATACTCTCCTTTAGAGAGAGTGTGTCTTATCTGTATGTTGCATGAGCAATATAAGCTACCTTTTGTAAAATGAACCAAATGGAAAAGAAATTGGGTAGCAAATACTGTAAAATTACAAAAATAATTCCGTTGCTAGCAATTGTGGAAGTGTGTACAGTAGGACAGTAGAAACCAAGATCTTTGTGTTTCTGTATATAGTCAGTAAAAACACTGATTTATTTAATAATTTTCTCCTTAATGATCATTACACTGTTTATCTGTAAGTCCTCAGTCTGATAATTTTGGAAAGCATCAGCTAATTTCAGTTATATTTTAGAGGGTGAAAGTCTCAAGACAGTTATTTGTTGAAGTTGGATTTGTGGATAGAGGAGAGATACTCGTGTCCCCATTGAGGAAGAGGCCATAGCACATGCTTTCTCTTCCATCTAGCAACTGAGGTGTGGGAGTGGATTTGATGTGAGGGGAGAAAACTGTGTTAGAGAGCTATCATAGATGCTCTGGAAAGAGGAATTTGCATTGTTGTGATAAGGGGTTGAGGGGAAATAATACAGCACTCGAGAAAAAAAGCATCATAGCCACCTGCAGTGCTGTACAGCATCAGTCTTAAACATGCACAGAGCTGAAGTTGATAAACAGGCAATGAGATGAGTATTAGGACAAAGGGAATAAGGTATCATAGGTCAATATTAGTTCCAATACAAAAAAGCAGGCGCTTTTGAAATGCAACACACTAAATCTGTTTATGTAAATTTTTACGTTGTCATTTATTGTGCATATCTAAAGAAAAACTTGT
The DNA here is from genome assembly GCF_012275295.1 of Melopsittacus undulatus. Lineage (NCBI taxonomy): Eukaryota > Metazoa > Chordata > Aves > Psittaciformes > Psittaculidae > Melopsittacus > Melopsittacus undulatus. The sequence goes on from NC_047557.1 coordinate 13,385,436, forward strand.
GTGTCTGTTTTCTTAGAGTGTACTAAAGAAGCTTGGAAGGATTTTAATTGTTTTCCGGATTCAAAAATGAGGCAAAAGATATGTAACTGGAAGACTTGTGCAAAATCACCTGCTGCCTCAACAGGTTTATTTCTTCTCAGTTTTGTTTCATAAAGGTTATGAATCATCTGAGAGAGTTCAAAGACAGAAATGCAAGATTAAAAATTGGAAAAGACTGCTGAATTAAATAGGTTTTGGTTCAGTGTTTAGTCAGTAGGTTTTTAGCCTGGTTAGGATCCAACCTAATTAAAGAAAAAAAGTCTTTAAAATAGAAGTAAATGTCAATATACAAATGTTTTTAGAAAAGAGCAGCACTACTACCAGCTAACATAAATGAGACATTCAAGAGAAAATTAAAAAACAAGCTGCTACTTCCTCTCATGCCTGTCAGAACTACTTCGTTAACAAAGATGCGTGTTGCAACCTAAAGTGTTCTTTATTTGACAAATCTGACCTGCATAACCCTTTTAATTGTTCATGTTCTTCTTCATCTCTTAGTTATTTTCTTTCAATATAATGAACTGTATCTAGTGTCTGCTTCTCTGTGTGCCTGAGCAAGCAAAAGGGCTGTGCTCACCAAAAAAAGCACAATTACAGACATTCTACTTTGCTGGAATAAAAGTTGTGTGTGGATTATGTAGTGCAGATATGCATGAACTACTGCTTGGGGTTTTCCCTTTATGTTTGAATTTCTCAGCTACACCTAATATGACTGCTGCCTAACAAAGTTAGGTTTTTGCAGTTTAATTCTACATTTGCTTCTGCAGGACAAAAAAATTCAGTAGCTCTCAGTAGTGTTAGGAACTTTGACATGAATGAATCTCATAAAGAGGATATTTATTCCTTAAAAAGATAGAAAAGGAGTGGAAATCCCTGAATTGCTGGATTCTCCCTGGCAGAAGTTATACCTACTTTATTGTGCAGAACTGGCAAATATAATTACACTTCTAAGGTATTGTGTGACTCATAGCTATCAATGCACTTGTGCCTGCAAAAATAATGTGAATTTTATACAAGCTGAATTTTTAAAACATACGAGTTCTTTGGTTTAGTTTTTGCTACCTTATCAGTATGATTCAATCTTGTATCACTTTTCTAATGAGAAGGAGCCATTAGTATCTTACTTTTGTACCAGGTACAAGATTTATGGTACATTCACTTAATCACTGTGTTTTAAGGAGACAACTGAGCTGCCTTACATTAAGGCTTTTAAACAGATTCTGTTTTGCATTACTTCTCTAATAAAATAGCAAGAAATACACTTTTCTGTAAAGCTGTATTCTTATTTACGTAGCCTCATTGACACGTAGGGTATTTTCCATAAAATTTAGTAATTCTGAGATTTACTTTTTTTTCTCTTTTGCTGAAATAAGCTACATTTGTTGATCATCACAACACTTTGTAAATATAATTTGATTTTTGGGTCAGATTCTGTTTTCTGAAAGAATAGGCCTTTACTTGTTAGGTAAATGTTTCATTTGTATATGAAGTACTTGATATAGGCTCATTTTAAAGAGTTCTTCATGCCAAGGCATCCAAATTAAATATATGAGATGTTATTTTTAATGTGGAGAACACTGCTTGTAAGTACTTTTTAGTTTTTGTATCACATCTAATGAATAAAAATGAAAGTTTCCTGTGCTTTGAAGAAGGATACAGCTTTAGCAGAAAAAGGTTCTAATGCTGCTAGAAACCTGCTCCTTCTTTTCAGGAGACTGTGTTTTAATGTATTTTGACCCTTTGTAATTGCAATTACAATAAAAGTCAGCATTGCCTCCTAGAGATTCACAAAGAATCATAGACTCATAGAAGGGTTTGGGTTGGAAGTGGCCTTAAAGCTCATCCAGTTCCAACCCCCCAGCCACAGGCAGGGACGCCTTCCACTAGACCAGGTTGCTCCAATCCCCATCCAGCCTAGCCTTGAACACTGCAGGAGATGGGGCAGCCACAGATTCTCTGGGCAACCTGGGCCAATACCTCTCCACCCTCATAGTGAATTTTGTTTTCATAATACATAATCAGTCCTTCGTTCCTTCTTGTCCTGTCAATACTTGCACTTGTAAAACTCCTTATCCACCCGTCTTGTAGCCGTCCTTTGAGTACTGGAAGGCTGCTTGGAGGTCTCCCTGAGCCTTCTTCAGGATTAACAAGCCCAACTAACTCAGCCTGTTTTCAGAGGGGAGGTGCTCAAGCACTCTGATCATCTTTGTGCCTCCTCTGGACTTGCTGTAACAGGTCCATGTGTTTCTTGTGTTGAGGGCCCAGGATTTGAATGCAGGACTGGAGTTGGGATTTCATGAGAGCAGTTGAGTGTGGAAGAATCATCTCCCATGACCTGCTGGTCACACTTCTTTTGATGCTTGGGATTGCCCTGATAAAGGTGCAAGACCTTGCACTTGGCCTTATTGAACTTCATGAGGTTGGCATTGGCACACTTCTCAAATGTGTCTGTGTTCTGCCGGTTGCTATACCCTTTCCTCCAGCATGTCGACCGCAACATGCAGCTTGGTGTCTTTGTCTTAAAACTAATCTGACTACTTCTGCATCATGTATATCAGGGAAGCTGCATACTACCCACTGGTATCTGCTCTCTGCACATGACTTAGTCTGATGGTTTTTTTTTTTCTTTCCTTTTTTTTTACTTTTAAAATTTGTGATGGTCCAATTGTGTCATTTCACCTCCTCTTGTTCCACAGGAAGAGTTATTACAGATTCAATGCTTTGTTATTTTACCCTGGAGGAAATATGTGTGCTTCTGCTTTAGAGGCATCTTGCCTGGAATCCACAGGCCTCTCATACTGTGTATGCTTCCACCACCTTTACTGGGGTTTCTCTTGCCATTTACTACGGTGCTACTGCCACTAGTATTCCATGGGCAGCAGAGACATTAGTGTCATTGTTATGGACCAGAACAGTGGAGCACAAAAGAATGTGGTAGCAGCCACAGAGGAAGAAGCTGGTTTCTCAAAATTTTTTTTCTAAAGCTTTCTTTATATTCAGAACCAGCTTACAATTACAGTCATTTTCACTAAGGTTTCTTTTCTCACAGTGTTTGTAGTTATTCGAGCACCTGTTATGGGAATAGTGGTAATAAAAACATTATGCTAATACGGGTTTAAAAATTGGTCTAGGTAATTTTTATCTCAAACTTTATAATTTTTCATTTGCTTTGGCAGCATCGCTGATTGCACTGGCTGATCACTTCATGAATCCAACACAAATTTCACTGATACACTGAATTTCATCTGGTTTTGTGCTTCTGAGATACCTGTATTTGTATTTTCAAACAATTTTTTGTACCTAGTATTGTAGAAGGTGAAACTATTCTGTCTGTGCTGTGAACATCCTGGTTTCATAAATGCTGATGAATTTTCTTGGGCTTTTATTGTTAATGATGAGTCTTGATTTCTGACACCAGCACTTTCCTCTCACTCCCTTTCTCTTTACCTCTTTCGATATGCTACAAGCACTACTCTTCATCGGTTGTTCAAGTTAGGTTAATATCAGGTAGCTTCCTAGTTTCTTGCATTATTACTTTAACTTTAGACAACTTGATCAATGATTAATCAATGTGCAGTTGCAGTTCTGACTTTTTCTAAGATTGACTTTAATATCTGTGTTGCTGACATGGACAACGGAATTGAGTGTGCCCTCAGCAAGTTTGCCGATGACACCAAGCTGTGTGGTTCTGTTGATACGCTAGAGGGAAGGAATGCCATTCAGAGGGACCTTGACACGCTTGTGAGGTGGGCTGATGCCAACCTTATGAAGTTTAACCATGCCAAGTGCAAGGTCCTACACCTGGGTCGGAGCAGTCCCAGGCACAGCTACAGGTTGGGCAAAAAGGAAATTAATGGTAGTCCTGCGGAGAAGGACTTGGGGTGTTGGTCAATGAGAAAATGAACATGAGCCAGCAGTGTGCACTCCCAGCCTAGAAAGCCAACCGTATCGTGGGCTGCATCAAAAGGAGCGTGACTAGCAGGTCGAAGGAGGTGATCCTGCCCCTCTACTCTGCTCTTGTGAGATCTCACTTGGAGTATTGTGTGCAGTTCTGGTGTCCTCAATATAAAAAGGACACGGTACTGTTAGAACAAGTCCAGAGGAGGGCCACGAGGATGATCAGGGGACTGGAGCACCTCCTGTATGAAGACAGGCTGAGAAAGCTGGGGCTGTTCAGTCTGGAGAAGAGAAGGCTGAGTGGAGACCTCATAGCAGCCTTCCAGTATCTGAAGGGAGCCTATAGGGATCCTGGGGAGGGACTATTCATTAGGGACTGTAGTGATAGGACCAGGGGTAATGGGTTGAAACTTAAACGGCAGAGGTTTAGACTGGATATAAGGAAGAAATTCTTGACTGTTAGGATGGTGAGGCACTGGAATGGGTTGCCCAGGGAGGTGGTGAATGCTCCATGCCTGTCAGTGTTCAAGACCAGGTTGGATGAAGCTTTGGGTGATATGGTTTAGTGTGAGGTGTCCCTGCCCATGATAGGGGGGTTGGAAGTAGATGATCTTAAGGACCTTTCCAGTCCTAACTATTCTATGACGTAGTGTTGTTGAAGTGTTGAAATGCTGTATATCATGAATGTGTATGTTTCTCCTCTCCCCCACGCCACTCAGGTACTTACGTATTAGGCTGTGTTTTGACAACTGTATCTCCTTTCTTAGTATTTTTTGGCGACGTTTTTGATTACATTTAGTTCTGGAAACTTAGTGTACTGTAACTGTGGTATGGAAACAAGAAATGTGCCCTCTTGTGGGTAAATCTGTCTGATGTACCTCACTCAATGTTTCAATGTGAATTAGAGAGTGTTCAGTCTCTTTCTGCATCTCCCTCATTCTTTAAGTGGTTTTATTTATTTATTTGTTTTAGTAAGGGTTGTTAAATAGCAGAGCTTCATTTAGTGACTAGCAAGAAAGGTAGTTCATTGCAAAATGTGAAAGTTTAAAACTGGCTGTGAGGTGAGGATTCTTAAATTTCTAGCATGTTTCCTTGTCTAAAAGCAAGAAAAAAGTCCACTGCTCACCAAAATTATAAACTAGCTAATACATGAGCTGTACTGGTTTACTTTCAGCGTGCTGCTACAGAAGTCAACTTTGATCATGGTGCTGCAGTTACATCAATATGATGCTACTCAGCATATAAGAAATGAAAACCACATTTTGAAGTATTTAATTCTAAATTAAGATTTAATAATATAAACTAAATAAAACGTAAGTGTATTTAAAGTATTCTATTTAACAGAATGCTTTGAAAAATAGAAACATGGAGATCAAATAATATAGTCATTCTTTAAAACATAGTTTTAATCTGCCTAATTTTGTCTCTCATATTCTTCTCAGAAATATGTTGTCAGTCATATACAAACTATTTTTAAAATCATCATAATAAATTGAAGAATACCCTGGGTATTCATAAAAATTAAACATTTAAACGTACTAGGAAATTTCTGAATTATGAAGTTGGTTACTTACCTTTGCTTTACTGTTCAACCTGTTTATTACAGCACATAAACAGATTTTTCCCTTTATTCTTTTTTCCACTGTTATCATGCGTGCATATAGCTGAGCTGGGAAGAACTGATTTTTTTTTTAAGGACGAATGTTTCATAAATGCAGAGCTTGAAACTTCATATAGTAACAAGTGGTCATGAGTCCTCTTGTCATTTCATTGACAGTCAGATGCTGCAGTAGCTGGAAAAGTACCACTGGATTTTATGTCTTTTTTTTTTTTCTGGGATTTTTCACGGTTTAATTTTATTTGTTTGCTTGGATTGTTTTTCTTTGGTCTGGTTTTTTCCCCCTTCCTTGGTTGTGGTCATCTCTTTGCATACAATTGTTCGCAACTTACTTTCATCCTCTCTTCTTTAATTTTACCTATGCCTGTCCATTCTCTCTAAAAAGATTTGTTTCTTGTTAGTTTTCCACTCTGCCATTAATCCAGTGCTATGGTGAGAAATGAAAAATGCAGAGAGATACGAGCTGTGGAGAGGATCCACACGACACAATTGGTGCCACTGAAGGCAGTCAGTATTTTCCATGTCCATGCTACAGAGTATTTTACCAGCCACATATTTACTTTCTACTTATGAAAAGATAAAACCCAACAACCCACAACACATTAAATTTAACATTTTGATAGTAATTTTCTTTCGAATATTAATTTGCAGTGAAGGAGAATATACATAATTGACCAAAAAAAAAAGGAGGAAGAAGACTGCATACAAAAGTAGCACTTCAAAAGTATACTTATTAACCATAGCATAAGCTTGTGTAATATTACTTTCCTTGCTATATTGCATTGGCTTCACTTTATTATTGTGTATTAGGATGATAGCTTTTTCATATATTATTCTCAATATATGCTGTGATTTCTTTGTTTTCATTTCACTGAGGGGTTCTTTGTATCACTTCCTTTGTGCAGTGTGGTTTCTTTGTGAGAATTTCACAGTATATCTTCTTTCTTATAAAGAAGCAGGAGTCTAAATACACCTATACTGAATGTGGAAGACTTCATTTGCATATTTATAAATTGATTTTCTACTTCTCCGTTTGAGCTGCTATGCTACAATTTGATGCATTGTTTAAATGCTTTCCAGTGCAGCAGTTCTGAGATTTCCTTAGTTTAGCTAATTTAACTAACAGTTTCATTTTTTCAGTCTAGAGGTAGAAATGCTGTACTACTGGAACTAGCTACTGTGCAAAGCTGATAATGATAATTTTCTAAATATTGTAAATTATTGATTCTTCTCAACTAATTGTGAGCTGCAAGAAAACTTGTCTATCCATCAGGCTATTAATTGTTGCTTGATCTTCTGATATTTTAAAATCATAGAATAGTTAGGGTTGGAAAGGACCTTAAGATCATCTAGTTCCGCCCCCACCCCCCCACCCCCCCCCCCCCCCCCCCCCCCGGCCATGGGCAGGGACACCTCACACTAAAGCACTAATTTTGTGTAAAAGCATTGTTTTTGTGTGAAAGAGCCTATCTGATCTTGAACTGCCATCCCACCCCCCCCCCCCCAATATTTTAAATTCCTTAACTGAGTGAATTTACTGATGTTCTTGGTGACATCAAATATGACTGGATTTTAGTCTCTAGTTCTGGAGTTGTATCCCACTTTGTTTACCAGTTGTATAAAAGTTTCACTCTCAAAACAACAGACACAGTATTTGGATCCAGATACTCCTTTGTGGTTTCTTTGTATTGTTCCTGTTGTATAACTTAATCTCATTATTTAATCCCATCTCTTTTGGTCTTTTGTTTACTCTCATCTGTTTACTCACATTCTCATACTTACAAAAACTTATGAGGCAGAATTCTTGAATTGCTGTGTGTAGTTCCCGGCTGGTGCAGGTAACTACATCCTGTCACTTCCGTAACAACAGTATGATCCATGCTTATCTCTACTACTCTTAATGGAAGCTCTTCCAAATATTGGCAGCTCTGATGGTGAGAAGCTCCCTTCTCATTTTCTTCTTTCTTCATGGCTTTACTAGGGGGAAATCCTGCCTGACCAATTTGGTGGCCTTCTATGACAGGGCTACAAAAGTGATGGACAGGGGTGAAGCAGTTGAGGTCATCTACCTGGACTTGTGCAAAGTGTTTGACACTGTCCCACATGGCATCCTTGTCTCTAAATTGGAGTGTCATCAATTTGATAGGTGGACCACTCGGTGGATAAAGAACTGGCTGGATGGTCACACTCAAAGAGTTGTGGTCAATGGTTCAATGTCCGGCTGGAGACCAGTAACGAGTGGTGTCCCTCAGGGATTGGTGTTGGGACCGGTCTTGTTTAATATCTGTGTTGCTGACATGGACAACGGAATTGAGTGTGCCCTCAGCAAGTTTGCCGATGACACCAAGCTGTGTGGTTCTGTTGATACGCTAGAGGGAAGGAATGCCATTCAGAGGGACCTTGACACGCTTGTGAGGTGGGCTGATGCCAACCTTATGAAGTTTAACCATGCCAAGTGCAAGGTCCTACACCTGGGTCGGAGCAGTCCCAGGCACAGCTACAGGTTGGGCAAAAAGGAAATTAATGGTAGTCCTGCGGAGAAGGACTTGGGGTGTTGGTCAATGAGAAAATGAACATGAGCCAGCAGTGTGCACTCCCAGCCTAGAAAGCCAACCGTATCGTGGGCTGCATCAAAAGGAGCGTGACTAGCAGGTCGAAGGAGGTGATCCTGCCCCTCTACTCTGCTCTTGTGAGATCTCACTTGGAGTATTGTGTGCAGTTCTGGTGTCCTCAATATAAAAAGGACACAGTACTGTTAGAACAAGTCCAGAGGAGGGCCACGAGGATGATCAGGGGACTGGAGCACCTCCTGTATGAAGACAGGCTGAGAAAGCTGGGGCTGTTCAGTCTGGAGAAGAGAAGGCTGAGTGAAGACCTCATAGCAGCCTTCCAGTATCTGAAGGGAGCCTATAGGGATCCTGGGGAGGGACTATTCATTAGGGACTGTAGTGATAGGACAAGGAGTAACGGGTTGAAACTTAAACAGCAGAGGTTTAGACTGGATATAAGGAAGAAATTCTTGACTGTTAGGATGGTGAGGCACTGGAATGGGTTGCCCAGGGAGGTGGTGAATGCTCCATCCCTGTCAGTGTTCAAGACCAGGTTGGATGAAGCTTTGGGTGATATGGTTTAGTGTGAGGTGTCCCTGCCCGTGGCAGGGGGGTTGGAAGTAGATGATCTTAAGGTCCTTTCCAACCCTAACTATTCTATGATTCTAAGATTCTTGCTTGCACTCATGCCCCATTTACTGTTGTGTTAGCATTGCACTGTAACATTCTTCCTTTGTAACCTTCTTTGACTGCTTTAGAGAGAGCAACCTCATCCCCTCTTGACCTTTGTTTTGTTAGCTAAACAAACCAACCCGTTTTACTCTCCTCTTACAAAAGAAAGTTTGCTCTTCCCTGACCATACTAGCTTACTGCACTTGCTTCACTCTCAGGTTTTGCCATTTCTGGTTTCTCATCATGTATCTGTGGAGAAGGTTTCTAATTGTCTGATTTCTGAGTTTCTGGTTTTGGAGGAATTTTTCCCATTAAATAGCTGTATAATTTAATTCCTGTGACAGTAATACCAAAAAAGGACTTGAAGTAGTTACAGCCTCTGATGTGTACAGCTATCCCAGATGATAGGAAGAGAAAGTGAATGGATTTTTTTTTCTTATTTTCATTGTTTCTATGTTGCATGCAAAGTTTCCACCAATACTGATTAGTGGTGTGGCCTTAGTCAGCTTTGATACAGTTTATAAGGACAGAGAAAGTCATCAGACTTGACCTTCTAATTGAACATATGGTTTATCTGTCAGAGGTGTTATATAGTTTTTTTAGTTACTAAACTTCAAATGAAAGCTTAAATTAAAAACTGTTGTTTTTTTGTGGGTTTGTTATTGCAGACTTATTACTGGAGTAGTTTTTTTTTTTTTCATGAAGAATTGCTAATTTATGGAACGAAGAAACCACAGAAATTCTGTGTGTACCGATATTCATTTCAGGTTAAAAAGTCTTCAAGTATCAAGTAGTATTTGAGACTGTGTTTTTGAAGACCATTTTCTCCTGGATTAAAGAAAAAAACCAAAAACCGTCCAAACAAAAATAATCAAAAAACCCACCACAAAACCAGCAGCTCACACAGAGTATCTCTCTATATGTTTCTTTAACTAGATTTCTGTACCTATAATATATGATATTTTCAATAAGCAATTGTAGTTTAGTGGTGAGAACGAGACTGTGGCAGGTTCAGCAAAGGAAGTCAACTCATTGTCAGTTCTGTTTAACCTCGGTGTTGATTTTTTTGTCAAAGAATTCAGTTGTGTGTAGATAGGGAAAGCTTGAAAACTTAACTTCAATGGTTCATTAAAACTTTGAGCATGAAAAAGACTTAAAACCTTTAATTTCCTTGTCTGTCTTGGAATCTGTATGTATTTATTAGCAGCGATGTCCTATATATTGCCATCAGTGTGGTGTAAGAAAGGAGATAAAAATTAGTAAGGAAATTACAGTGATCTCCTGGTATGTATGTATTGTATGTAATTCTCTAAAATATCATCTTGTGAAGTCAGCAAATCATGACTTCAGTCTCCTTAGTATATAATGTAAATGTTTCCAGGAGTCTTTTTACTATTACCAAAACTGTTAATGCAGGTGCCTGTCTATAGTAAGTAGTCACATACATGTCGAATTCTTTTGTTTGCCTTCATAAACACCATATGCAATTTTTTATTTTTTCATTTCGTTAGTATAATAGTGGGTTGTAATGTGTGATCTTCACAAAGTTTTGTTGTTTTGGAACTGCAGTTGAAATTATTGTGATTTTTTAAATTTATTTATTTTTTAAGTAGTATGGACTTTGTTACAGTTTGGATCTTTATAGTTAGTTTAAACTGAGTGAACAAATTCCCTTTTCAGTAGTTGAATGTAAACTGTGCTGTTTTACAGGAAATAAATGAGCTAGTTCTGTGGTGGCTAAACCTTTGCTTCAGCTACCTTTTCTGAAGATGGGTAAACTCCCTTTGTGAGGGCGGTGATACAGTTTCTGGTAGTAGTTTGAAAATACAGTAGTTATTATTAGATATTTTCACATCAATTTTGAAATAATGACTACTTTTAAATTATACCAAGGTTTTGTACTTGTCATATTGTTTACTCCTTGCTTTCTGCATCTGTAATTTACTCGTTTTGGTTTTGCTATACTCTTATATGAAAAATATCTCCTCCTAGAAAACTGGAAAGTGAATATGCAGCTATAATTAATTACATGGGTATGTGTACGAACTAATAGAAGATTTGTTAACAGTTTTGAGTTGGTACTGTGTAACCTGAGCAGATTGTCTTCTAATTGCCTTATTTTGTATTTTTTTGGTGAATGACTCTCCTTCTGAGACCAGAAGCTTGCCTTTTGATTGCTTAATATCACTGAATATTTAAAATCTACATTGTTCTACTCAGTCTTGACAAAATTTACATAGTATACAACTGAGGGTATGGTCTGTGTTTCATTTATATTACTGAATTTAAAATTCTGAAAAAGTAAACAGAATTTTCTTTTGCTTTTTTTCATTTCTTTTTCTTTTTTTCTCTTTTTCTCCCCCCCCCCCCCTTTTTCTTTTTCTTTTAGTGCTTGGGAGATGGGAAGTAATGATAGCTGGCACCTGAATTGAAATATCTGTGTAGGCACTACTATCCCAGAACTTCAGGATGAATGGGGATATGCCTCATGTTCCCATCACTACTCTTGCAGGGATTGCTAGTCTTACAGACCGTAAGTATTATTCTTTTTCTTGACTTTGCTATGCTGTTTTGTACCTCTTTTGTAAATATCTGCATTTTCAAAATACTAAAAATAGTTTTATTTTAAAATTTCATAGAGGTAGAATTGTTCAAAATCAGATTTTGCATTAAAAATGTTAATTTTCTCATTGCTTTAATTTTGAAAATATATTCAAATAAAACATGCTAATTTAAACATGAAGTGAAATGAATTTTAAAGAAAAAATCCTTAAGGAAACTTGAAACAAAATACAGGAATTAATTGTTTCATAGAATCACAGAATGGTTTGTGTTGGAAGGGGCCTTAAAAACCATCCAGTTCCAAGCTCCTGCCATGGGCAGGGACACCTTCCACTAGGCTGGGTTGCTCCAATCCCTATCCCACCTGGCCTTGAATACTGCTACGGATGGGGCATGTTTGTTTGGAATATCATTCATTAGTATGTCTGGGTACCCCTGAAATAAAGAAAACCAAATAAATTATAAAAATGCTTCTCTAAAACATGCATCATCATGATCACCAAGGCAGAGTGATAGAGGGGGAGAAACAGAAAGAGAGGTATACATTATATAGGGGGAAAAATACTGTAATTCCACACACACCCTTTTTTTTTTAATAAAAAATTTCAAAACATGAAAGAGCCAAAAGAGTATATTTTGCTTGAGGCTTTTTGGTTTTACTTTGGTTTGGTTTGTTGTTTGTTTTGGTTTTTTTTTTTTTTTATCCCAGTGCTTCAATCAGCCTGGGAACTTGAAGTCAGTGTCAGCTTGTTTTTATGGACCCAAGAAAGTGATTTTTCTCTGTAGCTAGCTTTTTGGACTCTTCTGGCTTACTTTCCTCTTGTCTGTGTAGCTCTGCAAATTATCCAGTCTGGGCTTATAAGGTACACTTCTTGTAATGTCTGCAGACCTAAGAATGCCCTCTGAAAGTATAGTGTACTGATTCATAAGCTGATTGAAATATTGTGATGGGTGTTTTAATTAAATCTTTTTTGCCAAAATTTATGAATAGGTGTATTGACTTAGATAACATTTTAGTAATCATACCAACCAATGATATTAGCCTCTTCTTGAGATGATGACTTACATATGAACAGATACAAGACAAGAATAAATAGAGAAATTAATTAGTGGCTTAAATTGGTTGGTGTTTGTTTTTTTGGTGGATTGTTTTGGGGGTGGATTTATTTTTCTGTTTGTTTCGTTTTTATCTACCCTGACCATACAAAATGGGAACATTAATTAAAAATGAAGATCAGAGTAGAAACCTTAAAGTATATTCTTAGTGCACTTACAGTACTGCATGCAACTACAAGGATTTTGCATTTCATTTTTTTATTAATGCTTTTGGCTTGAAGAGAAAGCTGATATATATAAGTAGCTTAATATTCTGGGACGTTTAAAAGTATGCTTTTATTCATAATACTTGCTTTAGCACAGTTAAATATTTACAGTAATATAGTAATATAGCTTTTAGACTTGACTGCATTACTTTATTTAAAACAGCGTCCAGCATTTGTGTGTGTGTGTTTGATCAAAAAAAAAGTCGAGGTATCTTCTTTATATTTATATTTTAGATGAAGTTTTCTTACTTAATCATGTGAGGGAGTAAGAAATATTTCTGTGTTCCATGAAATGGCTCTTGAGCTCTTTTCTGTTATCTGATAACAGTTTTGAACCAGCTGCCTCTTCCATCACCATTACCTGCTACAACAACAAAAAGCCTGCTTTTCAATGGACGTATAGCTGAAGAGGTGAACTGCCTTCTGGCTTGCAGGGATGAAAATTTGGTTTCACAGCTCGTCCACAGTCTCAATCAGGTGTCAACAGATCACATGTATGTATTTTGAACTTCAGCTGCATCATATCTGTATTCCTTGAAATCAGAATTAACTGGATGAGGATGGAGAAGGATGTTTGTGAGAATCTGAAAATTAGAACATGCGGAGTAAAATTACTAGGCTTGCTTAGCAGATGACTGCTATACAAGAGTCAAATATTTTAATCAGTCTGAACATTAATAATTGTCCTGCAGCCTTTATGCATAACTGTGGGAGATACTTTATAGACATGCTGCTTATTGTATGCTTGGTTAGTTACGAGTGCAGACTTTGTGGTTTTGATTTTGCAATACTCATTAATGTTCTACTTTGATTGATAATGCACGGAGACAAGTTGTATACCCAGTATTATACAGAAAGAAAGTTTTTTGAGACACCCATGTAAGACCCATGTCCATTCTGGTTAGGTATTGAACTTACATATTTTAAGAATTGGACCAGCAAGTATGGTAATGTGTTCTCTTTGTGTTAATTTTTCCCTTTTTCTTTTTTTCCTTTTTTTCTTTCTTTTGTTGTTTTTTTTCCCCCCCTTGTTGTCCTTTGACTTTTCTTATGTTGGCAACACTCTTTTCCTGCATGTTCCAATAAGTTGTTTAGATCAAGTGAAAGTAGCTTTTAAAAGTTCTTAAAGCAAACCATAACTGAAAGCATGGATACACTTGTAGAAAATACATTACATTTTTTTATATATTTAAGAGAGAATCCTGTGGTGTCAAAGATATTCCAATTTCCCTTTTTAAAACAGATGATTCTCAAAGCAGTGGGCTGTAACCTGAATGTTATACGTTCATGCGTGTGTTAATTTTACTCCTACAATAATACTTTATTGAAGTTATGCCAAAGCATACTTCTGTGAGGAAGATCACAACATAAAAGAGGGCATAAGAAACTTTTTATAATAGTCTGAAACTGACAGACATGTAAATAGAAGTGCATTGTAGCAGAAAATAATTCTAAAGACTAGTAAGAATACCACTTGTGCCACTTCTTAAACAGAAGAGAAAAAGAAAAGCCATACAGGCAGGGAGCAGTGCTTTGCAGGCTTGGTTTTGTCTATTTTAACAGTAAATTGTTTTCTTTCATTTTGGTTTTGTTTTTTTGTTCTTTTTGGTTTTGTTTTTGGTTTTTTTTTTGTTTTGTTTGGTTTTGTTACTTGACTCATAGTTTCTTATAATTTGAAATGCATTTGCCTCTTTATTTGCTTACTTCCACAATTCCAGAGAGTTGAAAGATAACCTTGGCAGTGATGATCCAGAGGGAGATATACCAGTCTTGCTGCAGGCTATCCTGGCAAGGAATCCTAATGTTTTCAGGGAGAAAAGCATGCAAAACAGATACGGGGTACAAAGCGGTAAGGACTTTTGATTATTTATTATTGCATTTTATGTTGTTCAGAAGTTTAGGGGCCTGATACTAACCACAAATTTATATGGAGTCCAACTGTGATATTTATGCATTACCTTGTATTTAATAGTGATATAAACCTGTGTACCGTAAAATCTTCTGAGAGTGATTGATTCTAGTAGAATAAGCATGCAAAATACACTACAATATTTTTCTAAAAATAAATTTAATTTCACTACAAACTTTAATCTGTAGGGTGATTAGATTTTGTTTTTAAAGTTTATTTTCATTTTTATGGCTGCATTTGTATATTTGCCTTAGCAAATAGTTGAGGTTGGAAAAATATGCCTTAATCTTACTGAAAATCTGTATGATTATAGTGTATTATTGTAGCAGTAGTGAACTATGGCATAGGTGGGAGAATTTCCAGAGTTTCCTTAGTGTGACGGTAAAGGTTTGCTTGTACTGCAGAGATACAGATAGAAGTGTTACTGGAGTCCACAGAGCATAGGAAGTATAAGGTGGTTTTGGACAGGTGAAATAGCAAAAAGAGATTGTTAGGTTTTGTTCTTCTGTGCCAGTGAGTAAAAAACCAATCAGTATTTGAAAATAACTTAGTAAGGGCAGAACACATGATGTTACTTAAAAGAAGGCCTAAACTTCCTGGAATGAACATGTGAAATGCAGAGCTAGATATTATTAAGTTTCATTGATGCATTTACATGTGCTTCACAGGGGGAAACATTTTTGCAGCTTGATTAAGTAGGTTAAGGATAATCCCAATGAAATAAAAGCCCTTATATCTTTGATAGATGTGTTTTGGCCATCCTTGAAAGAAGATATTGATACAGAATAAAAAATAATTAAGCATGAAATTTAGAAAAGTTGGTGTTATTTTAGTAAGTTAAAAAGTCTCTCAGAAGAGATCTGACTTTTAAACTCCCTTGAATATTTAATTTTATTTTATATAATTCTGGTTACTTGTGTGAGTACAAGAATTGAAATATAAGTGTGAAATCTGAAAACTGGAAAGAAGGGGAAGAGAGGAAAATCACAGCTATAAGCAAAGTGTTTTAAGAGGAAGAAGGCCCTGGAATAAATGCCTGGAAAAGCTAGGTGAAGTGCAACTTTATTTTTAATGGAAAAAGGGGACACTCTTAACCAGAAAATATGTGGATCTTTAAGTTAGATGCTGGCAGATTGTGATAGACTTACTAGCTATGCCATTGCCCATTCAGATCTCTAAGGCCAAAGGTGGCTGCACTGATGTGTTGGAAAGCAAAGGTTGGATTTTCTTCTGCTTTCTGAACAGATAATTGTAAACATTGTAGGGTTGTGATTTGTAGAACAATTGGGGGTTTGGTAGAGATCTTAGGTGATGATACATTTTGCCAGCTAGAGTGAAATTCAGACTCTTTACTAATATTTCAAATTCGCCTTTTTCGCTTTCCTTTTTGTCTTCTGAATATTGTCTTTCCACTTTCTGTTGAGTCCAGCATGCATTGAAGTCACAAGTGGGTACTGTAACCCAGTGTTTGTAATATCCACAACTGAGAAGCAACAAAGGCAGTGGGACCCCCTGAGGACTCAGCCTGGGATGGATCTCTGCACCCTCATCCCTTGAGTGTGTCAGTTTCAGCATTAGTATGGACAAAGTGAATTCAAATTAATTTCTCTTAGCTTTCATTTCTGATGCAGGAAAATGAAGATCACCTAGCTAAAGAAATACATTAAACATGGAATAAAGTTCTTGGTTCAATACAGTTTCTCAGGAAATAAAGGCATCTTCAGAAAGCTAAATACTATGTTAGGAATTCTTGTGAATATAAGCTAAAGCACAAGCAGAATTCTATGCTGATGGGTTTTTTTCCCAAGTTCATACTGATCTGTATTTAGTTCACAACTGATTTTTAGAGCAAGAAATTGTTTTAGTTATAATGAACAAATAGTGCAAGAAGGATGTATGATCTGGACACTTTACTTGTAACCTGATTGGGCACCCTTTACTTCCCCCTACCCTCCACTGCTGGTATATTTAATTTGCGGTAACATAGCACAAGTGCTCAAACTGTTATTCCCTGTCTTTAGATAATAGTCCTATTGTTAAGACAGTCTTCAAACGTGCTAGGTTTTTTAGATTAGATTTTTAGTTAGGTTTTTTCAGACTGTTTTCTATTACCAGGTTGTCTGAACAGACTGATTCACACCACCATGTGGTGTCAGGCCTAACTGTGTACAAGTGCACAATGTTAATTTTATTTTAGAACTTTTCATCAGATGACACAGTTTTGGATGTCATCTTGCAACTATACCTTTCTTGCATCTTATGGTGTATGAGTGGAGTGGATTTCTTTAGAATAATTTTTTAGGATTTATTTAGAATTGCTTTCAGTTTTCATAATATTTTTTTCTCTTTTCTCTGTCAAAACTTTGGCTTTGTTTTTCAGCAGATATGTGTTGGAAGATAAACTAAAATAGGATATTGCAATAGGTTAGTATTCATAGCGTCACTTAGGGTTGAAGAGGGACTTACAATTCCCTTCAAGCTTTTTATCAGAACTTGTGAATTTTGGGGTTTATAATCATATGCATATTTCTGTAAACGTAAATGACCTGGATAATTTTTTTTGTTTGTAGAAAAATTCAAGTGTATGTGCCTGTAAAAGGGAAAAATTCTGAAATAAGAGTGTATATTTAACTGAAACTTCAGCTGTTGGTGAGCAGTCCTAGATTAAACATGCTGATGCTGTAATACAGTTTAATCATACAAGACTTCCTGTCACCTCGAGCTGCAGTTTTGTGTAGTGCATTCTTTAGCATTTAGTAATTTAGTAGGAAAGCTAAAATGGATTTATGAATGTCACCTTTTTTCCAAGAAAAACAAAAAAAAAAAAGAAAAACATATGCAAGACTGGAAGTGTTATAAGGAAACTCATTGTAATAGTGTTACTACTAGGATGATGTTTTCTCAAACCTGAGCATTTCTGATATTAGAATCATAGAATAGTTAGGGTTGGAAAGGACCTTAAGGTCATCTAGTTCCAACCCCCCTGCCATGGACAGGGACACCTCACACTATTCAAGTTAATAATTTAGGTTAAGTTTTTAATATATATGTAATTATACATATATATAAATTATGTATATTAGGTTAAGTTATATATATATATAAAAGTTAATATTTAAGGTTACATTTAGAAGAAATTCTTAAATAATTAAGGAACAGAAATGCACAGTGAAGCCCTAGATCTGCTGCTTAGTGATATGACAACAATGTAAAAAATGTACAAGAAGGTATGTTGGTGCTAATGGCAGCAAACTAAGTTCAACTCCTTTTTAGACTAAATATTTGAGGCATTTACTTATTTCTTATTTAACTGTTATGAGGTATGGTTGTTATCTGTCTCAGAACTTTGGAGGCACTGGGGCTTTCTTGTTGTTTGGCTGGTGTTAGTTGTTTATTTGTTTTATTGTGGGGTTTTTTAATTTTGTTTTCTAGGTTGTTTTTTTTTTTCTTTAAGTTACTGAGGTTTAGCCTCCTGTATCCATCTCCCTCCCTCAACAGAGAGAGAGAAGTGAGAGCTATCTGTCACAGAGTAATTTTTAGGTGTTTTGTTGGTTGGTTTGGTTGGTTGGTTGGTTGGGTTTTTAATGGTATTAAAATTTGATTCATTTCTGTATTTCCTGTGATTCTTTTAAACCAAAGCCTGTTGAGCATCTGTGGTTTAAAATGTGTCTTGAAGTTAGGGAGGAGAGAATACATAGAAAATTTTTGAAGTATATTAAAAGCACAATTTTTGCTTTACATAGAATGAAACTTTCTTTTTATATTTCGTGCTCATTCAGGCACATTCTGACAGTTTACTGTACGTGAATGATGAGGGTTGATTGACTAAAATACCCTATCTAGCTGGTGTTGAGAGTGGCAGTGAGAGGTGAGTGAGAAGTGGGCATGCTGCAGCAAAGCATCCCTGGAGTCTCCTCCTCGCCTCTATTTGACGCAACCAGTGTCCATAGAGTCTGGTAGTCCCCTTCTGTTTCTCGGGACAGTGAAGTGTCCTCTAGTGAGATCTCCGGGATTTTTTTCAGCACAACAGGGGACTTCTGCTCTTGGGCCAGTTTTCTTGTGCTAATGTACTTGGAGTGCAGCACTTCACACCTATTAAGGGTGTATTAAGGGGTATTAAGGGATGCATTCCTGTGTGATTATCACATCTCTGCTGGGGAGAGGGGAAAAAAGAGGGTGACAGACCTCAGGTAGGATTTCTGAAACTAGTTTTGCAAAAGTGAATACCACAGTAATTGAAATCCATGATAGCAATTGAAGGATTGAAAGCTCCCAAACACTCTGCACTGGGGACTCCTGTCAGCCTTTTGCCTAACTTTTGTTTTAAAATATTTGTACTACTTGCTGTGGCTTCCCAATCTTCAGTGTGCACATGGATTCTGACACTGCCATTTAGCTGCAGTACTTTAAATTCTGTCATTAAAATAACTTAAAAGTAATTTTTTTTTGTTTCTGCATCACTTCAATTTCCAATGTAATGCTGTTATTAGGGAATTCTTTATTCCTGTGTCAAAGAGAGGAAAAATAAAAGATTCCTTTAAATTCTCCATAATAGGCAAGTTAGAATAGAGTATTTCAGTTGAAGGGACCTGCAATGATTATCTGGTCCAACTTTCCAGCTGCTTCAGACCTGAAAAAATGTTACAGAAAATTATTAAGGGACTTGTCCAAATGCCCCTTCAATTAGTTAGTTTCAAGCACTTTGGTACTTGTGGCTTGCCAGCTAGTACAACTCCAGAATTTCTAAAGCATGACTGTGGGAATCTGCAGGCTACAGGAGCTTACAGCTGGAATATTGGTTCTGCTATGCAACTGAAGTATTTCAGCACCTTCTTTGATAACATTACTTACAAACGGTAGTGGAGTTGGAATAGAAAGGTTTTGTCCCTAGGTAGGAAGGAACCACTAAGGATTATGGTAGTGGTGAGGACTTGCAGCACAGCCTGAGATGGTTGTTTGCTGTACTTGCTTGAAAAATGGGAGATACATTTTCTGTGTTCTTCTGACTTGAAAAGTTTCAAAATCTTTTACTTATTGGCACAACGAATACTGTACAAACCAGCCTGGGGTTTGGAATATATATCCTGTTACAAAATGTTTCTATTTACTGGTAGGTTTTGGCTTGGAAAGCAGTAAAGAACAGAGGAAAGAACCACTGTTAATATATAAAACTGAATTAACACGGCCTTAAGAGCACTTCCGTATGTCATGATGTAAAATGAACATCTTAAACAGAATCGATCATTTCTAATGATCATTTCTAGTGTTTTCTAACACTAGAAATGGATAGATGATGTTAATGGCTGTAAAGTTTATAATCTTTTTGTATATAATAATTTTTGAACAGAGAGATTTTGTTGATTTAAAAGGAAATGTGTATAAAGTAATGCCGCTATTTCTTTTTAATAGGGATGATGATGTCACAGTTTAATATTTCTCAGAATTCCATGCGTGGTAGTCCTGCATCTTCCAATTATCAACAAACCACTATATCACATAGTCCTTCCAGGTAATGTTTTCTTTTAAATGGGGTGGGAAGGGCAGCCAACTGCAAATTCTTCCTACACTGAAAGTCAGTTATTGTTGCAAGCATGTGAGTGGAAGGTGCTAAGTGTCAAGACAAATTTTGTAGTTGACGGAAGGGTGTGTTCCTTCATCTGGCAAAGAAACCTTTTTGTCACTGATTTAATCCTTGTATTCTGAGGATTAGTCATGATTCTCCTCTCTCAATTGCTTCCAGAATTCTGACAAACTTTTTTTCCTGCTTAACAAGTCTCTTCACATCTCCTGCCATCCCTCCACATATTTACCTGAGGCAGAGGCTGAGGCTGGTGGCAAGAGGTTAATAGAGAAGAGGCTAATGTGTTCCAGTATGTGTAACAGTACCAGTGTGGCAGGAGGGTGGAAAAGAAAGCTTGTAAAAGCATGGAGTACTTGTTAACATGTTAACAGTTATACTAAAGGCCACTCAGAAAAGGATAGGCATAGTAGTTTGGCAAGTCTTCCAGCAACATCCTCGTCAGCTTTCTGTTTTTTTTTTTTTTTAAACTTCTGAGTGCTTTCAAGTAGTATGTACTATAATCCACGCCTTTATTCATATAATAAAGTACACTGGACTGGAGGAAAGAATTCTGCATGTTGACCCAGTTACTGGGTTATAATGTGCATTTATTATTGCCACAAGCCTAAGTTATTTTTATGGCTTTCTATCTGTAGGATCAGTCAAAGATAAAGCCAAGGAAAGAGTAAGTTGTATTCAGTGGACTTTGTGTCAGGTCCTACCTAATTGCCTACCACATTCCTATATTTTTGAAATCTTCCAGGAGAAATCATACTTAGAGCAGATGGCTCCTTGTTAATCCTACTGACCTAGTGGTTAGTTAAAACCTAGCTGTCACTTTCATTAGAACTTATAGGACTAACTTATGGAAACTGCAGATCCTTTCTGTAGGTGGAGGCCTTAGGAATGCTTTTTATTCTGGTCTTTATTGTTATTAATGTAGTACCTAAGCTGTGATTCCTGTACTTAGGAAGGTTTTGATAGCCTGGAATACTGTGTTTGGGAGAGTTTATCAATTATGTTGAGATTTTGTATCAATAATTTTGTCTAAATTTGTTTTTCCAACTTTTAAAAACTTTGTTTTATTTTTAGCCGTTTTGTGCCACCACAGACAAGCTCTGGTAACAGATTTTTGGCACAACAGAACAGCCCAGTGCCTAGTCCATATGCTCCTCAAAGCCCTGCAGGATACATGCCGTATTCACACCCTGCAAGTTATACACCACATCCGCAGATGCAACAAGGTAAATCTGTGATGTATTTTATTCCTCTAGCTCATGTCGGATTTACCTTCATGGGCACATTTCACAGCCTTCTTATTTCTTTGAAAGAGTCACATGCTTAATGAAAATCTTTGAGTTGGCAGGTGTGTTTAAGCTTTGCTTACCTGATTCTACAGAGTGCTAGTATACACTTTATTTAAAAAAATGTACATTGTAGATATACCCATGTGCCAGCTGTGCCATTTTGCATAGTTGGCATGTATACATAGCAATCAACAAATCAGAACAAACCAAAAACTTCTACTTGTTAGCTATGGCCATTTTTCTATACTCTCTAAAATCTTGGATTTGCTAATATATCGTAAGTTTTACTGCCAGCTTATTTAGCCTTACCAAATTTTCTAAGTTGGCTAGAAATATGCTCAAAGTACGCAGTAACTGGTAAAGATGACATTCGGAATGAATGGATGTCTTTGTACTTACCTTTTCTAAAAACGATCTTGAAAAACACAAACCCTGTTAAAGTATCTAGGTCATTTTGCTATTGGTAAGTAGAATTCTCACTGGATTCTTTTAAATAATTTGTTCTTGAAGTTTAGCATTGTGCTTAGAATAGATATAGATGGTTCTTTATGTAATGTTGTATACCTCATGAATACTTTGATAGTTAGTGAAGGCAGTGAAAATATATGGAGGAAAACAAAGTTTTGTATAACCAGTAAGACTATGATACTGACTGTAATTAAAATAAATGTGGATTGTAACATAGATAATCTGTACAAGGAATTTAGGTTTTAAATTCTCTTGAAGATTAAAATCTTAGATATCAAGTTTTATTCAAGGTGTTTGTGGCAAAAGGAGTCAATCAGAAAGTTAGATTCTTGTTCAGATTCAAGAGCTAACATGTACAACACATAAATATCCACTATTACGGTGTTTTATCTGAAACTTTTCAAGAGTTGATGAGTGTGTGAATATATCAATATAGTTACTTATACTTTCTGGATTTCAGCTTCAGTATCCAGTCCCATTGTCACAGCTGGCATGAGGAATCTCCATGAAAATAAAGTTTCAAGTCAATTGTCTGGAAATTCAGCTAATCATCATGCTGATAACTCTAGACACGGCTCAAATGAAGACTACCTACAGATGGTGCACAGATTAAGTAGTGATGTATGTTAACTAAATCAATTTTATTATGATAAAATAAATATTTATTATGATAAAGGAAATATGTGTTTAGCTGCCTCAGAAGTCAGATACTTTATTGTGATGTTAATCTGTAAAGCCACTGGAAATATATTTTGATTTCTGATGCCACTCAACCATGTGCTTTTACTGTGTGAGATTTAATTTTTGCTAGATTTCTCTTTCCTTTGGAACTGTTTGTGGCATTCATTCTGAAGAAATAAAAAAAGAAAGAAAACTTCACATAAACTCATATGTGAGCTTATTTTAAAGAAATGGTAGAGTGTCTCTACAATTACTGTAGCAATGTGTTGGTGAAAACAATACTAGATTGTAAATAGTTGTATAGTTAACTTGTCTCTCTGAAGATCCCTGCAGCTGTCTATTAGACTTGATATATTTGAATAACCTATTGGGTAATAGAGTAGTGTTGTCTGAGGCAAGAATTCCTATGGACATCTTTTCTTACTGATCTCCTACATGCTTTTATGGCCTGGTTCTTTGTAAGATGTGTTCCTTTAATGACTTTTGTTTCACAAGGGAAAAATTCTTTCTGAAGTCTCGAATCTGATGGAAAAAATCCCACAACTTTCTCCCACATTTTTTCTAACTACTGATTAATTTTCTTCCTAATGATCATCTCATCATGTGGGTGAAGCTTGTTGGGTTTCTTCTTTTCAAGTTTGACACAAAATCTTGTTAATAGGACTTGAGTTTCAGTTTTGTTTTCACATCAAAACTTGGTGGCAAGAAGGCCTTTTTTTTTTTTGGTGTGGATGTGATTGTGTCTGTGTTTTATTGAGCTTACAAAAAAAATGTGGGCGACTCTTGTCTTACTAAACTGTCTTGTGGAAGCAAAACAGTGTTGTATTCAACAAGTGTACTAGTAACTCCAGACTCTCCAAATTGCTTGCAAGGTTTAATGCAGTAGAACTACAAGAGAATTATTAGTTTTATCAGTCTTGGGTTTTCTTATCAGTCTTCCTTGTTCTTTACATTAAATATACATATATCCCCCAACTATATTAAACTATCAAAATAATCTTGGGTTTGTTAAAAATAAATTTTGAAAAAATTTATAATAATTAAGAATAACAAGACAGAATTTTTGCAAAATTTCATAATGATTAACTTCAGAATAACTTCATAATTCTAAAGAGGGAGTATTTAAAAATATTCATCAGTAATTTTGTGGTGCAAGCAATGCAACCACATCCTAGTTCATGAAAGCTTACAAAAATAACTCATTCAAAATGGGCAGACTGTGAAAACATAGAGCATACCCTGACTGGTCGCTTTAACTGGAAAAACACTAAGTGGAAAAAAGCTAATAGAGTTGTGTTCTAAGTGTCCATGGATGATGCAACTGGTGAAATCTGGTTTCTTAAGGATTTATGTTCTTTGACTTGTAAGCACTTTCAGTCCATGAATATCAAGCACTTTCCTTTTCTGTAAGCAGCATCATCTCTACACCTTGTGAAGGTGTAACATTTACACTGTCTAGTCTTCAGCTGCACCTGTGTGGAAATTGGCCGTTTGGCCAATTTCACAGGGAGTGTGCGGGGTTCTCTCTCCTTGAAATGTCAATTTAGCTTTTTAACTTACTACTGGCTGGTAGTATGCAAACTACCAGCATGCAAACATGTGTCAACATAATTACAGTTGAGGCTTCTAACATTCTATCAATTGGGTTGAGATTGGTGAAAAGGTATTAGATAATTCAGGAGAAAAAAAAAGTATATAAGAACTGCATGTATTGAGCTATCTCATCAGGAACTGTGTTAGAATATTAGCTACTGAAATAACAAATTTAATTAGGATAAAGGTTAAATAACCTTAGAATTTCTTTGAAGACTTCCTTTGAATGACTTTACTCTTTAAAAGAACTTTTTGCAGTTTGTTTACAGTTATAGAACTTGTATCTTCATAGATACATATTTGTTAGTTTGTTATTTCCTCGAAAATTCCTATAGATTTTGCATTTAAAAAAAAAAAAAAAGAGTGCTAAAAATAGGAAATACTGTTCTGAAGAAGTTTAAAATTTAGTTAGGGCATTGCGTGAACGAGTATATTCCTGACCAGCAGAGGGCTCCATGAAAGCAGTAAAAAACCCAGGCAGAACATTAAGTGGTAGTTTGAATAGTGGGTTTCATGTTTAATTTTCAGATAGTGTTGGGGTAAGAAGGACACATTTACGTTATTAAAGATAGAGTGTGGACATCATAACATTGTCATTACTATTATATTATAAAGAAGTATGTCAGAAATTATGAATTGCGTTCAAGCAGTTTGTTCTGTGTATAACTAAGAAGACAGCAGAACTTGTTTGCTATGCTGGGGAAGTGCTTTATACTGCCATTGAGTTTTTTCCTATCTAACTGTTGAGACAGTGAGTAAGCTAAAGTCACTCCAGTTATGTTTTACATGAGACTGCCTCAGCTGCTACAGTGAGAATGGTAGAGATTCTGTTCAGTCCTGATGATACAAACACAGTCTTACTTTGCTTACCTGTTAAAGATGGCATTCTAAATTAAACATTAAGGGTAGGTTAAGTGGAAAAAAAAATGATGAGTTTGTTTTGATAATCTTCATTTTATGCTCAAATTTTTTCAGTTGACATTGTATAGAAGTCATGTATCTGCCACTTTTCAGCTCTTCACAATGAGTGCTTGTAACAGAAAATTTCTGAATGGAATCTTAATGTGAACTGAAAGTGCTTATCTAGCTAGAAGACATGTTCATAGATTTAGTGTTATGTGCATGTACTGCTTATAGATTATTCTTAGGGCTGATTGTTGTTTGGAATGTTACTTATATAATCTAATAGCAGTCTAAATTACAAATATTTTTATGTAAATAAATATTTTTCTAATATTTCTTATATGCTTTTTTGTCAAATCCATTTTATCAGCATATGTGCTAATTTCAGTCTTTTTTCTTATCAAGTGTTCGTGTTTCTAATGTTAATTTTTATCATTATCACTTTAGGATGGCGATCCCTCAATAAGGAATGCTGCATCTTTTTCCTTGAGATCACCACAGTCAGTGTGCTCTCCAGCTGGAAGTGATGGAACCCTTAAAGGTAGCCTAGCAATCATATATATATCAATGTATTCTTTCCCAATTTTAAAGAAAAGAATATTTAGAAAGGTATTTAGTTGTTCATCCTGACTTTTGTATTCAGATAGTACTATGGAGTATGTTATGTTTTGATACAAAATTATTTTGAGCCCTGATCCAGAAGAAATTTCTGAAAGTCCAAATATTGATTAATCATCTTTCAAATCAAAGCTCAAACTCATGGAGGACAGAAGGATTTTAAATCCTTTCCAATATGAGGATTAAGTTCTTTAGAAGAATGGTTTCAGTTGCTCTACATAGGAAATGGTTTAAAGGCAGCATTACGAGTATTGAATATTTAAGCAGCTCAAAAGTGTTTTAACATGCAGCACTTATTTGCAATCATGAAATCTTAAGGACATGAAATTGAATGTAGTGCAATGAACTCAATACATATATTGTAAACGAAGGCTGAAAAATTTAGCTGTGGAGAAGGAATAGGGTGAACTGTCAGTCTGGTGAGGGAACAGAGGAAATATCTGCTCACAATAGTTCTTTATGCTAAAATCTGGAATGCAAATTGCAATTTTTAGTATTATTCCTAAGAAGCAATGACTGAGGTACACGAGACTTAGTAAGGTAGGGATTTGGGCATATTCATTCTAATTTTCCTTTTCTAGTGTTTATGTATAATAAAGATGTATATATTATAAAATATAAATTGTTATGTATATATTTATATAGCAAAGATGCAACAGTGCTTTCTTCCTCTTTAGCCCTAAACAAAATTAAGTCTTTCCAGATGGTCATGTTAGGTGTAGATGAGAACAGGAGACAGGGGAGATTCCAGAGGAGGTGAAGTTACTGGCCTTGTGCAGCCTGTGTAAGAGATGCCTTAGGCAGGGTGGACCTTAGAGCAGCCTTTCTGTAGTTATGATGAGATTATCAGGAAGACATGGGTCAGGCTTTTCAGTATTTTAGGGGAAGGATAAGATACAATGGGCTTAAATTGAAATGGGGGGTTCTAACTAGGTCTAAGGAAAAACCTTTTCACTATAAGGACAGTCAAGCTTTGGAAAAGGTTGTCCAGAGAATCTGTTCATTTTCTACCCTTACAGGTTTTCAAGTTCAGGCTGAGTAAAGCTCTGCATAATGTGGCCTTGCTCACCCTGCTTTGAGCATGAGGATGGAATAAAGACCTCCTGAGATTCCTTCTTAATTGAATTATCCTATGATCCTATGACTGCTGAGTGATCTCTGTAGTTCATCTTCTGTAGGCATACACTGTGTTTAAACAGTGATAGAAGAAATGTGGCTCAAGTGGCAAGTGGAAGTACTTGTATAAAGCATGCCAGCATGATCAGTATTTCATGAAGTTGTGTCCTAAAGGACATGTAAGATTTGTGTAAATGGTGAAGATTAAATGTGGTCGTTTTTCTGTCTTTGTCACACTGATCAGTTCAACAGCATTGTGAATCTTAAGCTACTTACACTCAGATACATGATTACCGCTCAGACAGAAGAATATTTGAATTATTTTTTGTTTAAAGTTGCTGCTGTTTCATTTAGCTGTGTCAGAACCCAGTTTTGAAGGGATAATATTTTAGATTATTTCTTAAAACAATCTGATTTTACAGTCTAGATTGTAATGTTTCAGCATTAGTGGGGCCAAAAAAGTACAAGAGGAGCTTTTTGATTTATTGACTTGTGTGTTAGCTTTAGTTTTCCTATTAATAAAGCACACAACTGACGTACTGTTGCCCATGGTGCTACCATTTTGCCCTCTTAAGGAGATTAATGAACCTTGATTGAGAGAACTTGATTCTCCAAGGATCTTGCCAGACATTTACTTTCTCTAATCTCATATTTTAGAAATGTATGGGAGAGGTGTAGGTAATGAAAGTGATATTTGGAATGTGGGATCCCTAACAGTTTTTGGCCTATTATTTGGAGTGAAAGTTGTGATGATAAATTTTCCAGTGATGTAAAAAAGTTTTGGTTGTTTTTTTTTTTTTGTTGTTGGTATTTTCATTAGCCTTGGAAGTTTGGTTGAAAGGTTGCACACCTTGGTAAAGAAAATTAGCAAAATAATTCATTATGTGTTCGGGAAGACAAAAAGAATGGCACTAAATATCATCAGTACAAAGAGAGATCTCAGGGAGGATGTTATATCTAAGCTTCCTTATATAACATAGAAACTTGAGGTGATTACCAGAGGTATAGGTACAGACTATACTTCATACTTTTGTTGGGAAAGTAGCAAGGACTTCCCAAGACTTGGAGAGTGTGATTGCAGAGTCTTGAATTACTTTAAGACTGACTGTGGCTGGCTGTTTGACAGAATCTGAACAAGGAAGAAGTTTGCAACTCAGGCAGATATTTGAGAGATGGAAGAAGTTGTATGATTTTATTTATTCACTTATTGAGTGGAGTAGAATTTCTCTGTTACAGGAATCTTTGCTATACTTCTACTTTAGTAAATGTACCAGAGCAGCTGAAGTTTTATCCAGAAGTTCTAGGCTGGTGTTTGTCTTTGGCTCTGCTTTCATGCTGTTGTTTGTTACCACATCTACCTTCTTAAAATGTTCATTTATATGAATTCACCGATGAAGAATTAACACGGACTATTTTTCTTTTGTTGATCTCATGAAATATTCTGTGGATTCTGTTACCCAAGATCAGTCACATATCAAAATCCATTAGTTATTTGTTCTAGTTTCCTGCAGCTCTGGTACCTCAGAAAAGATTTGTTTAAGACAGCATCTAAAGATCTGTGTAAAGGAAAGCTTTCCGCAATGATTTTGTCCATCGCATTCCAAAGAGAAGTGTTCCTATAAGTTACAGTCCTGTTTCCATACAGTTTCGTAAACTCCTGAGAAAACATCTAAGTTAGGACTAGCAATAACCATTCTGAAAGTATATGATTTTGCAGTCTTTTCTAGAAATAAGTTGTATTCCCTCCAGAAATTCTTAATGTGTATTTGATTATTTTCAGAAAATTTTGGAATGATTGCTTTTATTTTCATAGGGATTTATAGGACTTCTTCAGAGAGATTTCTTTACACTTTGCCTCTCAGTGCATTGTGGGTGGCAAGAAGAATTAGGAGTCTTCTCAGATCTGTGTACAGACTTCAGTGCTCTCAAAAGTACTTGTTAAGAAAAAGTGTCATCTCATCCTCTCTCCTTCAAAAGAAAGGTGGAAGAAATTTACTCAACGGGCCAGAATAAACATTAATTCTTGTTTCTTTTTTCAAGTCTTAATTTTCTTATGCAAGGATCCTTCTGAATACATCAGTCTTAAGCTAGAATAACCAAATCTGAGTTTTTTCATGAGACATTTGAAGCTCTGGAGAAAGTGGTATTCCTTCCTGAAAACTATTGAAAGAGCAAGCAGAAAATTAATGCAGTCTGTGCCTAAAAACCTTCCAGTATATGTTCTTTCTTTATCTCATGTGCTGTCCCTTTAGGTTTGAATTTTAAATTAAGCTATCCTCTCTGAAAACGGATGTCAGCATTATTAATCAAAATAAACAATGATTTCTTTATATCTGTTACAAAACTTGGGGAATATTTCTAGAGGAAGATTCAGTGGTTTTAGAAAATAGAACAGGAAAGGACTTGGGTGCTTCCCATCATCTTATCCTATCTGATGCTGGATGAGCTGTACCAGTGTCACTCCCAATAACCTCCATCTTTTTTTTGTTGTTATCAAAATGTCAGTTACAAAAATGTTGTTGTTGAAATGTCAGTTATTACAATGGAATTTCCTTATTCTTGCCATGCAACCCATTTGAATTCTTAGTGCTAGAAAGCTTTTCTCCTAATACTTAGCCTGAATAATTTTTGTTGTAGTTAGCTGTGCAACTTCTTGACTTCTTTGCAATGGGCAAAGAAGAACCATTCATGTCCTTTTTTTTTTTTTTTTGTATCAGTCATTTACATATCAGAGAACATTATCATGTCTTGCACTAATCTAATCTTCTCCAGGCAGAGCAGCATGGTCTCTTTCTATCATCTTTACATAAGCCACCATTTCTGAGCTTCTACTTGTCTTTGATTTTTTTGCCTTTTAAGTGGTGTACATTTGTCTTGAGTTGTACTGTCCTAAGTTGTAACTATAACTATTTGAAGATTTAGAAGGATGAGTAGTCAGAAAAGTGCTGTAGACAAGTTTGTATAATACTACTGTTGTATATGAAGACTTCATATTCATATTGCAAGTTATTTTAAACATATTGGTGTTTTTCTTTAGAGTTTATCTATCTTCCTCTCATGATGTTACAATTGTTCTTTCTCGGATGAATAAAAATTTTTCTGTGCGTCTCACTGAATATCTTTTGTTTCAAAAAGTTATTCTAATTAGTCAGGAAAATTGTAATTTTTGATTCTGTTTTTGAAAGCAGTGGTGGGCCTGTCAAAGACTCAACACCAAAAGCTGTTATGATCATTAGATTAATAAAATAGTCTGTTACATGAGAAGTTATAAATAAATAATTTAAACTGCTGTTCTTAAGACAGTACTCTGGAAATCTGCATTTGTTCACTTACATTCCATCCATTTTTACCAAGAACAACTGGTAGTTGATGAACACATTTTTTCTATAGGGTATACTGAAATCTTACTGTATTTTTGTTTAGATCGTACTTCCTCAGCTGTTAGTGAAATTGTCATGAGAAACTACATAGAAAGACGTGCTAAAGGCTAGATAATGGCACTCAGTTCTCTTTAACCCACAAGATTGTTTTATGGAATAATATTATTTTGATTTGATGATACTTACTCTTAACAAAGATGATACTTACTCTTAACAAATTCACACTGGAATACTATTTCTTTATTATTACCTCAATCCTAGTACCTAGTCCTAGAATTTATTGTTCCAGTATGTACTTAAATCATACGGACTATGTAGAACACTGTGGGCAGTTGTTAACCATCCTTTTGAAGGGATTGTTTTTCTTTTCTTCAGTCTGCTGAAGACACATATTCTCCAGACAATTATTACCAATTCTGAGATTGGTTTAGCCAGAGTTCCAGGATAGATTTGTCTGATCCCATTTTTATGAAAACTTTTAATTTATGTGAAAGTGGTAAATAGGATCATACTAAATTAAAAACAAACAAACAAAGAAAAGTATGAGACATTTCCATTTACTCATTGTAATTCCATTCTCTTAAAATCTTTTGGCAGTAGTGTGTTCCTCAGATTCTGTTGTCATCATCAGGTTTGTAGCTTTCAGCCAGATAACCATCTGTATGAATGCAGAATGGATACTCTGTTTCTTTTCTCCTTCTCTAGGTTCTGCCTTCAGGAGCTTATTTACAATGTAGTTACTCAGATGTGAAGTCTAATAGTCCACAAGTAGCACAAACGAATTTCTTAAAGCCTCTCTTTCCAGAGACTTTTCCAGTAAAAAGTCTGGAATGCTGTGTCCGGGTTTGTACAACAATTTGGTACCCACTTAAACAATATTCCTAGAGTCTTGAGGATCATTTTGCTATGGATTTAAAAAGATGTAGCAGTTGAATGTTCCTGAAGTTTCTCTCCAATGTGCTATGAACCAAGTCTTCATTTGTTCACTAGCAGGTTTTTGCCAGCTTTCATGTATAGGTAATGGTGCTTCTGGCAAAAGAGGATGTAGGATGGGTGAAAGACTTTCTGTCAACATCTGGAAACCTTTATCTGCAGGGGAGTCAAAGAAATATGAAGATACGGTTTTCAGTAACCCTTTGGAAGTGTGGGTAATTTTGGAAGTTATTGTGCAAGTGGAAATCTAGTAATTCTTTAAAATTCTGTAAAATATATGAATCCTAAGTTCTTGGTAACCTTAATAGTTGTTTTTTAACCGTGTGGATCATAACAAAGGAAGTGATCAGTGGCGTGACTTTGCATCCGCTTTGAAAAGCAAGCAGCCTTTACTCTGAATAGGCTTACAGAACATCAGAGAAGGTATCATGAATGCTTAAGTGAGATGGAACTACTGGAGTGTGATTTGAAAGTGTGTAGACAGCAAATGTAAGGTGGAGATATCACTGATGTCTTCAGTCTCCTGGAAAGAAGCTTATTTGATTGCTACTGAAGTTACTGATGCACAACGAATAAGTGAAGCTCTGTAAACAAACAAGAACTGGTTTTGAAACTTTACATTTTTAAGAAGGCTAAGTCACTGCCAATGCAATGCATTTTGTAGTTGCTTGCATTATAAAGGATTTGATAAGAAATCAGTCAAGAGTCACAGAAAAAAATTGTTTAAAAGTTGTTACAGTTGCTAAAACTTCTTCCGTACTCAGTACCATCTACCACTAGAAATCAGTAGGAAAACTAGTTAATAAAGAGATCCAGTTCCAGGATTATTATGGATGGTCTGGATGACTGAAAGACTGTGGAGATACTGTTGATGGATGTATTTGTTCTCTGTAGAGGTCTAAGTTGCTAATGATGTTACCTGCTTCTCAGCTACATTTGGAATTTTCTGGTTGACCATCAATATTTGCTATTTGGTAATGGTACAATAACCTTCCCAAATCAGTGCAGATTTTTTTTTTTATCTCACAAGTTTTACATATTCCTGCCATATAAAGAGTGATTGCATGAAGTTGTTTTGCTGATGCTATGGAAGATGAACTACAGAAGGTCAGATTTTTCCCTCCTGAATTACCGGACAGCCCTAGATTTAGACTTAAAAGCTACTGAAATCCCATTCATTCCCAAAGATCCTTTCCGAAGATCATCATATTAACTACTACATTGACAGCATGTGGTAGAACAAAACTTACCAACCTTGGAATCTCAACTGGTTCAGCAAACAGATCATAACTATGTGTCTGTGTATTCTTTCTACACAAACATTTCTTGTGTTGTTAAGAAGTCTTGTAAGAGCTTTGTTTTCAGACATATAATGTCTCAAGTCTTCTCCCATAGGAAATATGGCAGACTGACTTCAACAGTAATAGACAAAATTTTGTCTGTAGAATGGGTGTTTTGTCTGATGTCTAAGCATCTAACAGAATGTGGTACATATGCAATGTGTGATACCTGTTCAAAACTGCTAGTATCTGGAGTGAAACTGTTCCAGAGCACTTAATCTTTTTCAATTCCTTTTCACTTCAGTATATAAGTATTGTAGCTTCTAAGCCTCCTAGTTGCCAGAGGCTTAACCATCATTAGACATCTCATAAATGCATGAAGTTACTGCCAGAACATGTGCACCTGCAGTGCAGCTTATAGGCCTTACTGTCAACCTTTCAGGAATTTCCTTCAGGAGAATGATACTTTCAGATATCTATTCGTAGTGCTGCCTAAGAGAGTGAAAACTTTTTGCTTTTGTTTCTTCATTTCCTGGATTCTATGTATGTTGAATGGAATGCACTGAAATCCTTCTGACCTCCTCAAGTCTACCCAAAGATAATACTGTGTCTGCAGTATTGTTTTTCAGCACGTCAAATGCCAAATTAATACCAAATCAGAACAATCTTGTCATGTTTACTTAAAAATATAGGACAAGGGAGAATCAAATCTCTGTCCTCTATTTGAAGTGTAACTGAAAACCAGTAAATGTTCAACTGTTGCAACTTCAGAAATATTAATGTAAGAGATAATTCAAGGGTAAGATGTCAGTAATATCTCTTTAAAAAGTTTTGAGCTGCTGTAGTATTTCTCAAAGTGAAAATGCAGCTTGTCCTGAATGGTAGTCATTACCATAAAACAAATAAATCAATAGCTAATGATTTCTACTACACATTACTCTAAGACAATATTTTAATTTACCAAAAGAGACAGTACTAGGGGGAGCATCACAAAAATAGAAATTTTTCATGAATTATGTGAGAGATTTTCAGGGTGTAGCTGGGAATTCAGTACTGGTGTTGAGTGTTGTATCTAATTTGAGGAGGGGAAGCAGAATAGTGGAAAGTTCTTGAGAACTGGGATTAGACAAAATAGGACTTCCCAACATTGTGCATGTTATTGGCAGAGTATAAAGGTGTTGCCAATGATCAAGAAAGGATAAGATAAACCCATTTCATAACCTGTTCTCTATATACAGAAGTATTCTCACAGAATGTATTAGGGAGAGGAAGTAGGTGTATAAGTGTGTGCAAAGAAGTCATCAGTAAAGGCACACCTTTCATTTGAATTTAAGTTTTGCTAGAGGTATCCATCTTATTTTCTTGTACACGTCAGTACATTACTTAATGATTCTTGATGTTTCTTGAAATATCTAGTAGAAATTTAAGATGCAGAATAAAGCTGCTTTCTTGTTTAATAGTGTTTCTTGAATGAAGCACACGGCAACCTCTATTACAGTTAGAAGTACTGACCTATAATGATGGGTATAATAATGAATGACTAATAATAATCTCAGTTGCTGCTTTCTGAAGACCATTAATAAATCTCATAAATGTTTGCTTTAACAAGAGGAGTCTGGCCATATTGGTCCAGCCAAAAGCTTCCCATCCATTCAGTATTCTTTTTTAAGCCAAAAATTACAGGTAAAAATTATGATTAGGACAGGTTGAAAAGCTTCTCTGTTTTTCAGAGTTTTTTTCTGGGCTGACACTTATGTGGAGCTAGTTTAATTTGAGAAACAAGATATTTAAATGTGATTAATTGGACAATGCTTTTTATTAAAAATGTCCTCTTTTAAAAACTTCTCTAGATACACTGAAAGTCTGGAATAAGTGCATGTAGAAGGAAAACTTCATACATTAAAAGAGTGGGGAGGAGAGATAAGGCAGGAAAATTACCTTGATACAATTAGTGTTATCTAGATAGTAACAACGGGGGAGGTTGGAATGACTTTACCTAAAATAAAATAAAAATTAAAAATTTAAAAATGAACTTTCAGAATCAAAGTTAAGGAGGTTGTGTATGCTTTGGTTTTGTTTTGGTTTTGTTGTTTTTTTTCCTGAAAAAAAGAATTAATATGTGTGACTGGAATAGCTAATGCCTATGTACTGATCATTAAGTCTTCATCACTGGACCTTATTATGAATCTTTTTGATCTTTCCTTTTTCTGTAGTCAACTTGCTTTCATTGACCATTTTCTAATAGTTGATACTCTGAACCTGCAGGTACTATTTTTATTTCTTCTTTTTGGTGGTGGGTATTTTCATTCCATCTTCTCTGAAATGATCATTTGCCTACCTGCAGTGGACTGGTAAAGTTCCTAGGAAATAACACTGCAACTATCTAGATTATGTCTTGATCAAGGAATGATGTGCTTCCTACCAATCTTACTTAGACCTTTGTGAACACAGATATATGTAGAAATACACATTAAAATTATGTAGGTTATATTTAGTGTGTTTTTATATAAACATGAAACAACATAACTGTTCAGTTTTTCTGAATTATTATTCTAGGATCAAGACAACCTTTAATCCAACAGTCTCAGCCTCCACCTTATTCATCACCTAGAGATGTTCCCCCAGACATATTGTTAGATTCTCCAGAAAGAAAGCAAAAGAAACAAAAGAAAATGAAGTTAGGCAAGGATGAAAAAGACCAGACTGAAAAAGCTGCAATGTATGATATCATTAGTTCTCCTTCCAAGGACTCCACTAAGCTTACATTAAGACTCTCTCGTGTAAGATCTTCGGATATGGACCAGCAGGATGATATGCTTTCTGGTTTGGAAAACAGCAGTGTGTCAGAGGGTGATATTCCTTTTAATGTGCAGTACCCAGGACAGACTTCTAAAACACCCGTTACTCCACAGGATGTTAACCGCCCACTAAACGCTGCTCAGTGTTTGCCGCAGCACGAACAGACAGCTTTTCTACAGGCACAACAAGTGCCTGTTTTACAACAGAACACTTCAGTTGCTGCAAAACAACCTCAAACTCCTGTGGTACAGACACAGCAACAGGTTTCGCAACAAGGAACTATAACGTCATATGATGAAGTAGAGTTGGATGCATTGGCTGAAATTGAGCGGATAGAACGCGAATCAGCTATTGAAAGGGAGCGATTTTCAAAAGAAGTGCAAGATAAAGGTAAAAGGATTGTATGTGTGTATACACTATATATTATATAAATATATATATATGCATATAAACTCCATATATATATATTAAAAAACTTCTTGTCATTGTCACATAGTTCAATTCTGTTTACTCAGTGTAGGTTCTTCTGTGACATTCATCTCCATTCCCCTCCAACAATGATCTGTAACCTCTCATATATGCATATTTTTAATATCTGGTGTTCTTTATTTGGAGTCTTAAAGTATGGAAAGTTAAGATCTTGTTTCGAAATTCTTTTTAAGTTACTCTTATTTTGAATCATGAGACTGAATGACGTACAATTGATGTTGTTTATAGTTTCTAAAATCCCAGCAGTATCATAAGTCAAAATTTGTAGTAAGTTTTGGTAGTTGAATTTTTAATTAACTACCTATGTTGCCTAATTTATGGAAATACATCCTAATGTGAAGGTAGTTTTAGATGAAAATCACATTTATTCTTTTAAAAGAAGTGTAATGATACACTACTATCTTGTCTCCAATGTTTGTTCAGTTGGAGATTCATTATTATGTAGGCATTACAAGCTTTAGAGAAATACCATATATCTATGTAGTCTCTAGCACAGAACCATATACACTTCTGAAATGTTTTCTCTTAACTTCAGTAGCTGTGCTGGTTGTCTAACTGATATCATTGAATCTATCCTCTTTGGCTTATTTTGTTTTGTTTTCTCTGTTGTTAACTGGTTTGAAGGTCTCAGAGTTCAGAAATCCCAAAATCAGACGTGAAGTCCACATGTGAATCTTAAAAATAGCATGTGTTTTATGAATTACATAGTAATAGGTTAACATAAGTATTTTTCACAAACTTCGTCTGTACTGTGTTTAGCTTCTGAGAAAAAATCTTCTGCAGTAAAATCCTAATTTATTAGACACTCCCAAGAAAAATCTTGCAGAGTGGAAGGTGATACAAATTCTGATTTTGTAAGCTTTGTAAAGGTGGAAATTGTCAATTTTGGACATTCCTGTGTGGATACAACTGAATTTAGATACAGCTTGTATAACTGGCACAGAGAGCACAATTTTTCTCCCTACTCCAATTTGGTTCTGTTTTCTTTTTTTTTCTGTTTTTAAAGATGCTGGGGAAGAGGGAGAGGAGGAGAGAGAGAGAGAGTTGTGTGTCTGTTTGAAATGTGTTTTTTGCAGTTACTACTGTTTAACTTCTCAGATATTTTTTGTTTAGTGACTAAGGCTTTTAGGAAATATCGTATGTGAATATACAGAAGAAAATGTGTGCTCACCTTAAGAGTGTTCACCTTTAACTTTAATTTAGTGAAATGGGAAATTTGCCTCTTTGCTTAAATCTCTTCTATTGATTTTAAATTTATTGATTGAGAGCTTGTGGTTTGCCTCCTTGTACTATAAAAGCTACTTTTTATCTGCACACTTCCGGTAGAATCTCATCACATTTTAGCTGAGAAGCATCTGGAAAAATGCACTTAAAGCAAGACTAAAACACACTTTCTCTTTTGTTCTGGCTTTCAGGAAATGCTGAGCATTAGTTGTAAAGTTTGTTTACCATGATTACGTAGCCATGGGCTGACTCTGATTTGTTTCTTTTGGGAAAGGAGTGATTTTTATAGAAAGTGATCTCCCCCCTTCACCACTTCTCAATAACCACCTTCCAAAAATTATTTCAGCCTTATGCTTCCCTTCTAACTGCATCTTCTGGTAGGTCTCAGTTGTTTCTGAGTTCCTGCAATTGGTATTGATCAGGTGCAGGATTTGCTACCTTATATTAAGACAAATATTCACAATTTATTCACTGGTGGTATGTTGCTAGACAGCAGCTTCTTTCACTTTGGGTGCTGAGATTTCAGCCATGAATGGTGTTAAGTAGAATGATTTTTACCAGTCTTGTAACAGATTTCCTGAAAAGATGTTACTTCGGAAAAATAGGGGGTTTATTTTCTAGTAATGCTTTTGCGTTACTTGTAAGTTTGTACTGTGTTTACAAGTTGACACACACTGGGGTTGTTCTAGTTATAGCTGCTCAGTTTGGTGTGACTGCAGGAGGAAGCTTCCTCTATTGTTCCTATGGGAATATGTCTGTTAGAAATCTGTCTAACAACTCCTAAATATGTCATTCATTTTTGTGAAGCTGCTTATGGTATTTATGCAAAAGCCTGGCATTTGTGCGTTTTAGTACATACACTGTAATTTCAGGTCACATTATGTGAAGAAAATGGTGTGACTGTAGCAAGTACTCAGTCTAATTAGACTGGGAATGTATAATGCTAGCTGATGTTCTACAATAGCCAGCTTCCCTCTAGACAACTTACTCAGGATGCTAGCGCATGCTGAAATCTGCATGAAAGAATTATTTGCTGCTTTTGTAGTCTAGGCATGGGAATGCGTATTACAGTAACACTACACTTTCTGCGTAAGCACACTTTTTTGTCTTGCGTAACTTACTTTGAGTAGAATTGTACTCACAAGTTTTGATAGGTTACTGTTCTGTCATTTTTTTTTAAACATGAAATATCTGTAGTGCTGTGCTTCCTCAGAGGTTTTCAGCTACTTTCTTTCTAACTGTAAGGCTTTGTTTGGATATTCCATGTTCTTTCACAGGCTTGGAACCTGTAGTGTGGTGGAACTGTTTCTTCCAGGGGAGAGGCAGAGAATTGTTGGGGGAGGTACACTTGCCTAAGGCAATGCCAGGGTGTTTTTTGTTAATGCTGAGGTCCTTTTATCATGCTTGGTACATGTGGGAAGTGGAGATTGGAGCCCTTTGGTAGTTATAGTACTTTCTGTAATAAGTCATTAATTCTAACAAAGCTATTAAAATATTTAGGTTCCACCAAAGTCTCTCAAAGTGGGAAGCAGTCTCTGTTTCAGAGGTGGAACTAAAACGAAGTTTTTCACAAGTGCCTTCTTCTTTGAAAAGCAGCATCTCTTTCTGGAACCTGATAATCATGCTTTTGCTTTTTGAAAGAGGGATTCTTAGTGCAAAACTCACTAATTCAAAATCTAGCAGATTTGATCTAATGTGTATCAGATATGCATAAGGAGTGATTCTATAATACAGACTTTTGTCTAGTATCTGAGTGCTTTTCAGAGCTCTGTTTTAATAATTATATCCTTTTGATCCATTTGGATCTTGGATTAAGTGGTTTACATGGTCTTTTCATCATGATAGAGACATGCAAAGCTCAAAAAAGTTGGTTTCACCCTTGTGCTCTGTGTGAAAGGACAAGAGTCCATCTGTTCTTCCTACTTTTTCCATCAAGGAAGTCTCTCTGTATTGATTAACTTTGCAAGTAATTTGTCTGTATTTGTTAATGAAAGAAACAGTTGGAAATTATGAAGATTAAGGCACTTGGCACCTGAAGTTACATTCTAATGCATCTATTATGTCTAATACACACACAATAAGTAAACAAATCCATGGAACATGACATACCCAGGTCTTCAGTTCCCATTGGCCCCCTCACAATGGTATATATATCCTCATCTGGTTACAAGTTGTTAAACAATGTTAGCCTTGGGTGATATGGTTTAGTGTGAGGTGTCCCTGCCCATGGCAGGGGGGATGGAACTAGATGATCTTGAGATCCTTTCCAGTCCTAACTATTCTATGATTCTATATTTTCTCTTTGGAAAGGATGTGTATACATACATACAAATACATCCAGCTCAGATCAAGACTCAGGTTATCTGAGTTGGAAAAAAAGTGATTTGGAAGGGCTGATACAGAAAAGGATTATCTTCTTCCACAACAATCACAAAAACAAATGAACCATCCTTGGCTCAGGTACATTGTGATACCTTTCTGATGTCATATCTTTAGAAAGGCAGTAAAGTTTCTTACACACTTTCTTCTCTTCTAATTATCATCAGTAGTCCTATTTCCTGTACTACTTGGTGCTGTTGAATACTTCTGAAAAAAAGTAGAAGTCCGTGTTCTTAACTTGGTTTGTTCACGTAGCTGGAGTTGTGCTCTGTTCGCATTCTGAAGTTGACTACTCCAAGGAAGTTTAGGAAATCCTGTTGAGTTTTAGAAAATCATGTCCTGGGAATTTCTATTCTTCTCAGAAATCTTCTTTTCCTTGGTTGGGATTGGGTAGGATATTGAGAGAGAAATTTTATCAGTAACCTCAGTTTTTCTCATTATCTTGTACTTTCCCACTGTTCACTGTTCAGATAACCCAATGGGTTATTTCTGTGTATAGTCAAGTAGTTTAAAGCTAGTCAGTCACTTGGGGTATAAAACCTTTACTAGAAAATTACATAAAGCTCTTTTTCTTCAAAATTTAGAACTGCAACTGAACTAATTTTCAGGTTCACACTATACCTCAAGACCTTCATGCTTTACTAAAAACCCCAAATACTGTGAATCAAAAATATTGCAGATATTAAAATGAGCTCTGAGTCCTCTAGAAAGTGAAACAGGGAAGGTAACCTTAAAAATTACTTGGGAAAAAAAAAACAAACCAAAAAAGCAGAAAGTAACCCATCTTTTTTCAAAGACTGGTTTTCAAATTTCTGTAGTGTTTTGTTTTATTGAGATTTGATAAATTTTAATTTTAACTCTTCCATAGCACTGTGTGTTCACCATTAGATTAAGGCTACTTCAAAGGCACTTCTATATAATGCAGCTGTTTTAACAGATTAAGAAGTTGTACTTTTACTTATAAAAGGCACAATTCTCTGGAGTTTGTGAGAAAAGTAATGAAATCATTAATCACTAACAGTTTCATTGGGAGGCTAATACATTTTTTTAACTTAAAAGCATTAGAAGCATTTTTAATGAGACAAACCTGCTCGTATCTGTGTTATTTTCCCTATATATTTTACCTCTAAGCATCCAGTTTACCCATTTCTTTGGAATCTTACTGTGGATTCTTTGAATTAAGAAGAAGTGGATCTGTAATAACTTTATTTCCAATAATTGGATCAGTTAGGGGGCATTTGGATGCCTGCTGTGGGCCCTTCATTTTTAGTTCGTTCCAAGCCCATAGCAGCAGAGACACACAACCCAAGAGTGTGAATCTGCCGGAGAAAAACTCTCAAAACTACAGTTATAGGTAAGTAACCTTTTTCTCTTACATTTTAAGTTCTTATCCAGCCCCTCTCCCTTTATTCCCATTACCCATCACCCCCAAAAGTTTCCCAAAGAGGAAACTAATAGAACACTATTAAGAGTGAACAGTTTATTTACGTATTATTTTATAAAGCCGATTAATGAAATGATGGAATGAGTAATTCTAACCAGTGTATTAGAATTCATTCCAAAAATAGGTTATAGTGGGTTTATTTCCTTAAAAATAGAGCTATAAGTGTTGTAATTTGTATAGTAATCTTGCAGAAGATTAAGGTGACTAAGACAAGAAGATGAAATGAGACAGTGTAAAATACAAATGATTGTGTGACTGTTGTAGGACAGTGTGAGAATTAGGTTTCATATATTTTATGTATTTCATTAGGTCTGCATTTGTAGTGTGACATAATGGGTGAAGCTGACACCTCATATAGCTTTCCCAAGAAAAAGCAGTTTTGCAACTGCCAGTTCCTGTACATGAGAGTTTTTTGTGTATGTATTCAGACATGTTTCAAAAAAAGTAAGGGGAAGAAATTCCTCTAGAGAAATTGCAATGCAGTATTGCAGTGTTTCCATCTATCTAGGAAAAATTACATTCTTTTATTTTCTATAAATAATGAAATACTAATTGGGTGCAAAGCACATTAAAAAAACAGAAGTAGAGTTATATGTTTTTTAATGGCATTTACTTCAGTTTAGTGCTCTTGTGTAGCATGCAGATTCCCTCATTTATCTCAGGTTGGGGTTTACATAGGGT
Organism: Melopsittacus undulatus; assembly: GCF_012275295.1. Taxonomy (NCBI): domain Eukaryota; kingdom Metazoa; phylum Chordata; class Aves; order Psittaciformes; family Psittaculidae; genus Melopsittacus; species Melopsittacus undulatus. The sequence goes on from NC_047557.1 coordinate 13,426,859, forward strand.
AGCGCAGAAACCTGTTCTTGTAAGCAGGTGTAAAAAATAACTAAAAGTTAGCAGTTTGGTAAGAAGTTTATTTTTTTTTAATCTTAGTGTAACCTAAGATTAGAAAATTTAATATAACTTGCCTGTAGCATATGCCTTCAATTGTACTTGTTAGATAGATGGGAGTATTTCTATTACCCAGTAATGACTTTTGTTCTGGGACAGTCACTTCTCTATAATGGATTTAAATCTTGGTAAAGAAATTGCATTTATAATTAATAAGCCTTATTAAGAGTTTAGGACCAGCATTTCTATATAGTCACCAAGTTCACTCTAACATCAACCTAAGAAGACATAGACTTTTATTTTATTTCATGCAGTATAAATGTTACTGGATCTAGTTCATTGAAGATATTTTTGAGCGCAGAGTATGATGTCAGAATAAAATCCACACCAGGAAGAAACATTTCAAAGTCATTGCTGTGAATGAATTAAAACCCAATTGGGTATCTTAATTTGTGATACATAAAAGGGGTATTTTTCATGAAGTTTGCTGTTAGTGTGTTCCTTCTTTCTTGTGAAATTAGATGCTGCATTAGGTATTTCAAAGTAATTGCACTTCAGGTTTTGCTAAGATATTTTAACAGTTGAGTTTACAAATCTATAATTCTTCACAAAGCAACCACATGGATAAAACCTAACACTTGTGTCAGAAAAATTTATCTCTTAAATAAATTAAAATCATATTGTGTGTAAAAGCAGTATTAAGTTCAAGGAGGTTAAGTTACAGCTTCCAGTCTAAACAAGTGTAGATACTTGGTTATACATTTCTTCAGTTCAATTCTTGTTATTTCCTTTTAAATATCTTTTGTATTAGTTTAGTTAACAGGAAATGTGTTACTAGGCATCCTTAAGTAGAAAAAAAGCATAACATCTTATTTCATTCTCCAGTTATGCTGATTACATCATTGTTGTATTTAAGAAAACAAGCAGAACTTACCAGAATGAAGATTCTGAAGTCTGCTACACTCTAAGGCATGTCAGGGACTTCTGTAGTCTGTTTGTGTTTTGTCCTGACTGATTTTGGACATTCCTCCTGGTGGGCTTTCCTTTTTGCAGTGTCCAGAAATTTGATAAGGTCTTTTGAACAGATTGATAATAATCAGCAGCTCTTTGTGTTAAGATTCTCAAAAATCCTTCCTCTGAACTGAAGCAGCTGGAAGCTATAGTCTCTTCTTCAGAGACTTTGGAATTACATTCTGTCTATAAAGCTTCCTATACTAGATTAATGACTTCACATTCTTGGTTTCTTCTGTATGGGAGCAACCAACGAGAATAAGATTTTTGAACTGTATTTGCTGAGTCTCTCCTTCAAGGGGAGCAGTGTGTCTCTTCTGCTGATGTGAAGAGTTCTCATTGGTTCTTCAGTTCCTTATTGGTATATGGCTTTGCAGGGAGGTCATGTGAGAGCAAACTCTCATGGTCAGTAATATTCAATTCTCATGAAGGATTAGAAAGCTAAGAATGAATATTTGCCCTCACTCCATTCATAGGTCATGCATCAGTACCATTGGAGTAATTTTAAAACCTTCCTTGTACCCAGAATGTTTCAATTTCTGTTGGTTGTGGGGGCAGGGCACTGGGACAGCTTTGAAGAGATCTGTGAAAAATATCTAAGAAAAGAACACAAAGTTGATGTATAGATGCCTAGTTATATGTTTACCTGTCAAAAAATTCCTAATTTTGGCTGTTAGCTTAAATAAGCTAGTCTTTGGCTTCTGGCTGACTTGTCACTGATGTTGTTAAAAAATTGGAAGGTTTGAAATAGTAATTAACTGCTTAGGATTTGTATATTTGGTTTAAATTTATTAACTGCTGATTTAAATACTTCAAGTAAGTGGTAATTCAAATAGTGGAGGCATTGCAGTAATCTCTGACAACTGTTAGAGCTTTAAAATATAAATCTCTTTATTTCTGTGCTTTAAAAAAGAAAGTTTATACTGGGGTGATCAAAAATGGTTCAGCCAGAATTCATCAACTTTGTAGCTCTGAAGAGGATTGGGATCACATTTAACCATCCTGGATAGAATTGAATCCCTTACAAGTTGTAAATGGGAAAGTGATAATTGATCTGTTGTGTCTTCAAGATCATTCAGAAATTTCTGTATTTTAGAGTCTACGAAGCAGTAGAGCAAAGTGTTGCCATTCTGCTAAAATGAAGTTTAGCAGCCATGCGTATGGTTATTTAGATTTGTTGCATTTTCACATATAGTTACAAAAGGCCCACTTCAGTGTACTAGGACAAGCAGTTCAAGATATTTTTAAGCTACCATCCTATTATACTCATTTGTCTGGGATTTAAGCAATCAAGCTTGCAAGAAAGCAGTAACATCTGAGACTTCAGCACTAATGGTGTTCTGGCTGCTGCTTTGGAAAGATTTCAGATTAAACAAACAGAAGAACAGAGATACTTTTTTATTACAGCTCCCCTTATCCAGCTGCTAGCCCTAACACTTTGTCTGCTTCCAAGCATACCCGTTTTCAGGATGGGTAATCTTCAAGCCATTATTGACTCGTGGAATAACTTGTGGTTATTCCAGTGCAATAGTTTTGGTTTTTGTTTTTTTTTTTGCACAAAAGTTCCACAGTAGTTGATTAATTACTAAATATGAAAGTACTCGTCGTTTTGATACACAGATAATTCCAAAGATGAAGGCCATCCAGGTCTCCAGAATACTGTTCAGAAGAGAACAGGTGAGAATAACTGCTTGGAAATCCAGCTAATCTTTTTTTCAATTTCAAACTTGTGGTTCCTGTAGTTTATTTTTTCTTGCACCACAGTGACCCATTTAACTTAAATCTCTACTATTTTTTAGAGTAAGGTAGCTTCTGATCTTGCTTTGATTACCAAGGTATTGTCTTTTGTTGAGCATGTTGCAATGTAAAGAGAAAATCTATGCAGATTCTCCAAGCCAAAAAGATGTATATATACAGAAAGAGAATAACTAGGGTCAGACTGTGCTCTAAACCATCATAATGTTTTTTTCTGAGAAGTGAAAAAAATGTAGATGTATTTTGGATGATTCTACATGCTGTTGGAAGAGGGAGAGGAGTGGATAATATTACTAAAGAGAAAAAGAAGCTGAAAACAACAAACTTGGATACTTCATCTCTAACATAGAAAGTTTAAAACATACTCCTTTTATTATGAAGACTGTTACAAAGAGTGAAGAAAAAAGATACTGATCCCATTTTATTAGTCTCAAGAGCTTGTGAACCTGTGTGTCCAGAACTCTGGCAAGCTTTGAATCTACATCTGTAGGATCTGAAAGAAAAACCTTAGCCTGGTATTTTGGCAAAGTCCTAGATCCTGATAATAAAAAGAAATCCTACTGTATATGGAATGAAGTGGATGAACCTTGGATACTGAAGGATACAGAGTAGATTTGAATGGATATTGTAAGAGTTCCTATGTTCATATGTTCATCAAAACCCTTAAGGGTCTTGGGACTAAAGACAACAAAGTAGATGCATGCAAACTTGCATATATTTCACTGTAAAAGATATGAAGACATCTGTTTTCTGACTGTAATTACTCTGTATTCACCTCTGACTCTGATTATTCTCATATAGTTTAAAGTGAGTTCAAGATTTCATAAAGCCCTTGAAATCCAATGGTGTATGTCAGCTTTCAGATTTCTGCAGCTACCATGGCAACTTAAAAGCTTTTTGTACTCATTCAGTGGAATTTTTTCATTATGCTCTGTGAAGATGGCTGTACTATGTACTTGTAATATCTTTTATGCCCTAGTTCAACCTGATATTTTCATATGCTTGGGCCAGTTTTTTTGTCCTAGATTTTGAAATCTTGTAGAAGCAAAATTGTAATGATGAAATCTAGTTCTGAGGATCGCCGTGAAGATGCACTGGAAATATGAAGAAATCTGGAGTAATCTGTAACTCTGTTTGCGGTCACCTTGCCATTTAGGAAGAGAAAACTTTGAAGGTGTTCTTAGATAAGATGTCAACATGTTGTTATCATAACATACTAAAACATCAGTACTCATTTGTCAAGAGAAATGAGGAAGGTGCATCAGAAGAGCTCTGTGTTTAGAGGGAATACGTTTGCCAAGTTCTGATTTGGTCATCTACTTACATGTGTTCAACTTACAATTTGATGGTTTGGATGATGAAGAACATCAGCATTTTGAGCCTGGTCAGTTACAGAAGTTCAAGCGAGAAAATTGACCCTACTTGAATTGTTTTGGTTGTTTAATCTTGGAGCCTTCAGCATGAGGGTTCTGAAAGGTGAGTTTTGGTTGATCCAGCTACAGTTGTTTAAGACATCACAGCTTCTGGCCATCTGCCTTGCTCCTGTAGTAGCGGTAGCAGAGGGAAAAAATTCACTTGGCTCTTATCTGACTCGTTCAGCCTGGTATTTTTATGTAAATGATCTTCACTAGTGCCTTAGGGTGATACATTGGACAATGATATACACTTGTGGAAATATGAATGCGTGTTCCCTTCTGCTACAGATGATAACCTCATTTAAAGGAATGGGGCAGATAATTTATAACAGTAATGTCTTAAAGGCTACTGTTAGATCCACCATCAGAGCTTTACAGGACTTTTTAAGTGTGGCTGACATTTCTAGGTTAAAATGAAAAAGCTGAATTATTTCTGTTAAGAACACAACTTTCCCAGTTTGTTTTTCAAAATTTAAAGAGTTGTAATTCAGAAATAAGGTAATGATGTGTGTGGATGTGTGTCTATTAATGTATATGTTTTCTTTAACCAAAAATACCCAAACATCCAGTTTGAAACCAATGAATCTGAAAGCTTCTACTTCATTACCATTCCTAAGATTTGCCATGAAGCTCAATGAGGCCAAAGCCCTTTTAGTCACAAGGAGAAAAAGGCTTTTCATCACTGCGTGAAGATTTCAAAAAAAAAATACTCATTTTAATCAGTAGTGTAGGGAAATTAATCTAAGTTCTCGTATCAATCTAATAGTTGTGTAGTACAGAAAAAGAAAAAATCTCCATGCTGTAAAGCTGCACCTTTGATTTGGCAAATTTATTTTGTTTCACTTCTCTACCATAAAGTTGGCAGGTGTTCTTACAGGTTTTTGTTGAATTTTGCAAATTTCCTTATGTGCAGTTGACCAGTGTCTGCATGGAGTTGTTTGTATCTGTCTTTACTGTCTTCCAGCCTTAAACACTATATATAATTCTGGAGTTTTAGGAAACTAGAGATGTACAAATAGACTTGGGAATAAAAATGATGGGGGAAAAAGCATGTTCCTATTATTGGCATTGACCATAAAACTATTTGATATTGTTCTTTAATGTTAATATTGGAGATGATCATTTAAAGTTTTAACTATTCTAAATGAGACTCTTCTACAAATGTAGAAGAAATTGAAAAACATACTTTACAGTTTTGGTTTAGAATTTGAGAGGGTGGTGTTTTTTCCCTTGGCGTTTATTTCCTATTCTTTGATTGCAACCTCCTTACCTCATTCTCCTGCTCCAAAATAAGAGCTGGCTCATTGCATCTGGTGATACAGTACCACAAATCTAGGCATGAAATAAGTTATTTTTTGTATATTTGTGGTCTAGGCATTTTGACAATACATCTGCACAACAGTATTTCCAACCTAAGTTTCATGATTTCTTAGACTTGAAGTCATATTCCTTGATAACAGAGAAAGTTATTGGGTTTTTTTGACAAATTACACAATGATAGTTCAGAAATGAGAATGTAAGGTGTAGTGCAAGTAGAGCTTTGGGTTTTCATGGCAGCAATTAATATTAGTTTAGAATACCACGTTGGTTATATAAATAGGTTGTAGTTTAAATGAAAATAAGGTATCTTTGGATACTTTCATGTGCTTCTCATTTCTACGAATTCTACCAAATTATAGGGCTTGTGATTGGCTCACTTTATTTTCTGTGTTCTACTGTTAATGTTTTTTAGTACAAACTGAAAGGCTTATTGCAGAGTCAAGCTCTTGACACTACATAAAGTTGACACTGAACTTTTATTTCATCCATGAAAAGAGTTATGGTTGCAAAGAGAAAATACTGAAGTTTTTAAGTGTGTAGTCACCCCCAACAAACACATATGTGTTATGGTATAGACTCCAGCTCTTGGTATAACTGCTTTGGTTCAAAAACAAGCATGGAGTGTTGGATTTACTCTAATAATTTTTGTTCATTGTTCATGTGTTCCTGGCTATAAAATATGTGTGAAATCCAACTGATGAGCTGAACCAAGTAGGCAGAACCTCTGTCTTAATCACTGTAGATTCTTGCTTAGTTCATGTATAATGAAGCAGGCTGAAGAGAATCTTTTATAGTAGTATTCCTCAAGAAGTAGTTGTGGAGGTGCCCGTTAGCTTTGTTGCTGCAGACTTCTGCTTCAAGCATAATTAGTTTGGGGTTTTCTAAAAGTTTTGGGTTTGATTGAGATGTTGTTTTGTTGTTTTTCTTTTGTCTTTATGAATTGCAGCTGTTTTTGTCATTATGAATTACACCTAATAAGGTGTCTCTCTCAGAAAATAATCACACAGAGACTTTGGTGTCATACGTTTTAAGGGTGGGGTTTTTTGGTGAGTAGTTGGCAGCTGTGGTAGACTGACAATGAATGGTAGTTTGAATACATTGAAAAAGTATTAGCTAGAGAAGTTTTATTATTATTTTAAATTCAGTTGATTTTGTTGTGTGTTCACATACTTGCTGAGGAGGATTAATTGGTGGGAGTGGAGGGAAATGGACCATTTACCGGTCTATATATGTAATGTGTGTTGTTTCTCTTTAACTTGCAGATAAGCCTTTGAAGAAGCGAAAACAAGAAAATAAACCACAGGAGGCTGGAGGTGCTACTGGAGGAAACAGAGCAGCTTCTCAGGAGACAGGTTCTGCAGGAAATGGGGCAAGGCCAGCATTAATGGTTAGTATCGATCTGCAGCAAGCAGGAAGAGCGGACTCTCAGGCAACAGTAACTCAGGATTTGGACACCATCAAAAAACCTGAAGAAATTAAGCAGTATAATGATGCGTTTGTGTGTGTTCCCCAAGAAGACACTGCTGGAGTTCTTAAATTTAAACCTGAAAACCATCCAGAAATTTTTAGGAAAAAGCCAGACTTCGAAGGTCAAAAGACAGATATCCAGCAAAATGAAAACAGGCAAATGGAATTTCAGCAAAGTGAGAGCAGACGGTTGGAAAGTAAACACAATGAGAACAAACAGTTAGACGCTAAACATGAAAGCAAGCATGAAAGCAGACAAATGGAAGTGAAACAAAATGAGAACAGACAGACAGAATCAAAACAAAATGAGAGCAGGCAAATGGAGATGAAACAGAATGAGGGAAAACAAAATAATGGCAAACAGGAAATAAGGCAGAGGCCTGAAACGCCAAAACAGAAGAGTGAAGGCAGGCCTGAAACACCAAAACAGAAGACTGAAGGCAGGCCTGAAACACCAAAACATAGACATGATAATAGGAGAGACTCCAGTAAACCATTGTTAGATAAGAAAGTTGAAGTATCTAGACATAAACTAGATGTAAAATCTGACCTTTCAAGGGTAAAACCTGAAAGTAGATCTGATCCAACAAAACAAAGGCCTGATGGTCGTTCAGTTTCTGATGCACTGAGGCGTGATCATGATAGCCTTAAACAAAGATCTGAGGATAGGGGGGATTCAGAGAGATACAGAGGAGATCCATCCAAGATTAGAAGGCCTGAATATTTGAGATCTGCAAACAAAAATGAACATGATTCTAAGTATGGTGTTAAATCTGATGGTTCAAAACCTGAGAAATTTGAAAGGAAACATAGGCATGAGTCTGGTGATTCAAGGGAAAGATTTTCTGCTGGGGATCAGAAATCAAGACCTGACAGCCCTCGTATTAAACAGGAAGGTAGAGGAGACTCAAGTAAATCAAGACCTGATAAACCTGGTTTTAAATCACCCAACAGCAAGGATGAACGAAGGACAGATGGTAATAAGAGTAAAGTAGATACTAATAAAGCACATGCTGACAGTAAAGCAGAGTTTCCCAGTTATTTGTTGGGGGCAAGATCTGGTGCATTGAAACATTTTGTCATTCCAAAAATCAAGCGTGATAAAGATGGCAATGTTACTCAGGAATCAAGGAAAACTGAGTTTAGAGTTGAACAGAAAGACAAAGTAGAGAAGATTGGGCTAGTTGAAGATCTAAATAAAGGAGCTAAGCCTGTAGTTGTCCTTCAAAAGCTTTCTTTGGATGATGTGCAGAAGTTTATTAAGGATAGAGAAGATAAATCGAGGGGCTCTTGTTTTAAACCCAACAAGAACAAGTCATCCAAATCTAATAAAGGTAAGACCTTTTTTTAATATTAATTGCATTATATCTTTTTTACACTCTTGTTCTTTTAAATTTGTTAGTAGTTAGAAATTGAACATAAACCTTTGATAGCTAGTTTCAAACTTTTTTAAATGATGATTTTGGGGAACAAAGTGAAGCTCATCTGTGGGCCTGTCATTATTAGAAGTCTTACTACAATTAACCTGAAATGATTTATTTATCGAGTGGAAGTACCTGATGTAGGAACACTTAAATGGTCTTAAACTGTACTTTAGCTACATTAGTTTACCCTGGTAATTTATCCAGTGAACTGTAAATCCCATATGCATGATTTAAACTTCAGGTTTAAGTGTGTTTCGTATAAGGGACTGGTACTACTGTAACTCAATCAGTGTAGCTGGAGCAGTGAGAAATAATATGTATACAAGCCCCAAGATTCTTCTATAAGCTTAACTGGAGATTAATTATGCTTTTCCAGGGCATGTTTTAACATGATGCAATAAGAACACAGTTGCAAAGTCTCATTTGCCTCTTTTACGCTGTAAATACAACTCTGTTGGAGAGCCTCCACACTTGAGGCTGTGTGACAATAAGCTTACAAAAAGTTCTGTCTTTAGGAGAGTTCAGACATTGTCTTTAGGGTTCACTGTATGCAGAAAGAGGAAATTAACTGGTAAACAGTTGGCTAGAATTTTCAAATTAGTAATATGAACAGGAAATAATTCAGTATAGTTTGTAGGTTTGATTTTTGGTTGATAGTCTCTTCTGCAGTTATAACACTTTATATATAGGATTGATTTTCTTCCTGGTGCTCTGATTTTGACTAATTTGGTTTCATACTGAAGTAGATAAATTCACATTGTGAAATCAGTGTTACTGACTGGTCAGGGTTCCCTTATTTTTTAATCTTCAACATTTAAAACATTTAAGTTTCCCATACAGTTATGTTTATATGTTGTCATGTCTCAAAATAGACAAATCAGATGATTTAGGAATGCAGTTCCAGGTAGATCATGAATTTGAGATTAAAATGTTTTCTTATGTAGTTGATCTGATAAGAATTAATGTAGAATTATCTTGGGGAATGTATAACTGTGTTTATGTACATGTATACAACAGTGGTGATACTTGTATAATTAATTTATTGTGCTACATCAGTTCTCTATCTACTAACCTGTTTGTATTCGCTCTTAAAAACTTAACAATTCGGGACATGTATTAGTTATTTGTAAGACATTAGCCTCCTTGTTAAATATTTGCTCTCTATCCTGGAAATAGGAACATTTTCCATGTCCCTTTTTGAGGTTCAGAACAGACAAAATTTCCATTTCTAATAATAGGCATCTAGAATTACTCATAAAATTATGACATCTTTGTTGTTAGTTTAGTCTAAAGATTTCGGATTAAACCTTGATAGGGAATACTAAAAACTTTCTGATGGAGCTCAGTTCTAGTCTTAGAAGAACAGAGTTTGAATTCACACAATTCTGTGTGTGGAAAATCACTAATTTTTAGAGCCCTCAGAGCCATATGTAGTGTGTTTATGCTTTCTAAAATATTTCTGAAGTATTTTTTAATAGTCTGTATTGTATGTGGTTATTCATATAGAACTTTTTAGTAGCATGTAAAGGTTTTAATGACTCTTGTCTAATTAGCATGACTAGTAGTAGATGTGCCACACATGAGCAACACATTGATTTTTGAAGTCAGGTTTATAAATTTGTGCAGTGTTTTTATGTATTTTTTGTTTTATAAAGTCATGTATTTCTTATATACTCTAAATAACATTGGACATATTTTCCAGGAGAAACGAAAAAAAAATGTTTGAGTCTAATACCAGTCTTTTTGCTATTGTATTCAGAACAAAGTTCTTAAAATTATATTAGAGATAGGTTTTGTGAAAAGAAGAATGTTGTAACTATGTTTCTCTCTTACAAATGGTTTTGAGTGTTCAGTCAGGCAGATTTTGGAAAAAGTGCCTTTGAACTTCAAATTTTCATGTGTCTTTTTGGTTTTATGTATTTTTTTCCCCCAGTATCCTGGTAACTTACTTCCTAGGATATATGATACACACCAAGTACGTGAACTTCAGTGTCTGAAAAAGTTCATAATGTATGAAAGTATCTCTTCATAAGTTAAAGTCTATTTGTCTACAGCTGACTGATACAGAAAATATTCATGCCATAGCCACAACATCCTCACTTCAAAAGAGAGAAACACTGTTCATTGTCTTACTCTGTGCCATTTTTAGTTCTAAACATTTTAATACACTAGGAAAAGTAATTTTCATAAACATTCGTTATTTAGTTCATCCTATATTTCTTAATAGATTGTAGCAGATCTTTTCTAGTGTTACCTTGTAGCATCATTATTCTACTTCTCACATCCCTCTTATTCCATGTAGCTTAGTATATTTTACTTTATCTTTCCTTACTTTACTTGCTTGTATTTCTTATCCTTTGTTTTTGCTTTTTCATCCATCCCTCCCACAAGAATATGTCTTCTCCCTGCTTCGTCACATACAACATCATTGTTGTGATTTATCTAAAATTCAGTTTGAAATACGATTAGTTCAGCTGCTTCAAAACACCATTTCAATAGTCATTCTGTCTTAAGGCACTAATACTAATTCATTGTAAAACTCAGTAAAGTTGACTCATTTTAAGCTAAAATTAATGTGTTACAAAGTGAAAGTCTATACAACTTTTTACATTGCTTCTATAAATTTTAAATTTGAAACCCATACTTTATTAGGCATGTGGATAAGCCTTGCATTATAGTGCAAAAAGACAAAGTAAGATTTTAATCGAATTATAGACAGGTTTGAAATTTTGTGTTATTACACAAATGGGAGGGATGGCCATCGTACACAACTGTTAATATTGAATCATCCCGACAGTCCCTTCTGGCATTTATGATGAAGAATCAACTTTTTTTCGTCTCTCTGCTGGTTTTTGAAAGATTCACTCCAGCTCCAAGAAAAGTTATGGAAGATTTTTTAGTAGTGTATTTGTTAAGGGATCTTAGGTTGAAATTTCGTAGCCATTTTGTCTGGGTCAGAATGAATTGTAACACATTTTTCTAATGGTTTAACATCTGTGAATGCCTTTATCCTGGTTTTATTGGAAATGTATGTTGTTGGGGGATCCATGAAACTTTTCCCTTCGAGTTCATGCCTGCAATGAGGAGGTCGTGTTTGCTATTCTTTCTTTTCAGAGCTTCAGCGAATACCTTTTCTGCTGCTATTTAGAGCTATACTAATCAGCTGTGTTAGGATGGGAGCTGTTAACAGTTTCACAGTTACTGCATTCTGAATAAGAACATTTTACTTTGTTAAACTATGAAACAGATACGAATAATGAGAGAAACTGTAACTGTCTGTGTAAGGACATTTCTGAGTTGATTTATATGTTTGAAGGATTGCCTTTCAAAATTACCGTACGTGTAATGTAAGTTTTAGTTCTAGGACAAATGAGTGTGTTTATGCAGAAACACTGGGTTTTACAGTATCACCTAAAAAGAGTTTGCTGCTAAAGAAAAAGAAATAGGTCTGATCTGAATGTTACTCCTTAATTGTGTGAATTGTTGCATGGTTTTATTATCAGTACAGCACAGAACTCTACATATAACTTTTTGTGTCTCACTGCAAGTGTTCCTAAATATACTGCATTCTCTGATGATATGATCTGAAATTTGAGTGGAGATTTACTGTTTTGTCAGAGATGCTTTCCATATTCATATATTCTTACAGCATCAGCTAAAAACTTTACTGCTTAATAATCTTCATGTCACAGAGGTATAACAATGCTTCTAGATTTTCCTGTGTCCTTTGCTTGTGTGTTGTTTGTGGGGTTTTTTTTTGGGGGGGGAAAGGGGTTGTTGTCAGTGGTGTTTTTTTCTGGGTTTTGATTCCAGGTGACATTTTCGGAGCCTATAGTAACGATAATTCGGCATTTGTGTAACATGACAGTCCATCTTTGAGACCTAGCACTGCTGGAAATAGTCTCACTTGTGAAGCAGAGTAATCAATTAGGTGCTCATCTTCTATCTAGGAGCGACAAGAAAAGGGAGTATTCCAGGATGAAAAGTTGTATCCACATTGTGTTGTCCCAGTGAGGCAGCTTGTGATGTGTCTCACAGACTTACGGTTAGCACAGCAGAGCTGCTCACAAATATTTTCTGGTAAGGCTGAAAACTGGACAGAAAGGGAGTATCAGCTTTAAACAGTTTTTAAACCTTTCATGTATGGAGCTTCTGAAAGGACGAAATTGGCAAACCTTTAAAAAAAATTGCTTATGAATGTTGACATATCAAGCAAATTTTAGAGTTCAAATTTGTTTCCAAACCCAATTCCAAAATAACAGTCTCTTGAGGCTGAAACAGACACTATTATACTCACCAAAATCACTGGGGCAACCAGCTGTGCTGCAGGGAAATAACTAGAAAGGAAAAGGCTGCAAGTCAGCTTTCTTACAACAGATAGTGATTTTGTAAAGATTACCATTGTGAAAGCCCATAATGCTACAAATCTGAAATTTGAAATCACTGTCATGGGGTGGGAAGACCAGAGTAATAACCCACTAAGCATCTCACATGTGCATGCACCACCAGATATCAAGCATGTCATTAAGTTCTCTGAAATTCTACAGAAAATTATGCCACATTTCAGAGAAAAAGGTTGTATTTCATGCTTTACAGCAAGAAGTATATTATGATTCTTCTCAGCTGAAGTGTTAGAAGCTTCTCTTAAGATCTAAGTTTGACTAGAATTTGGGGATTTTTTGAAAAAAAATCACTTTCATAAGAATTCTGCTGTCTTCCTGGTTTCACCCTTTCTGAGATATTAATGACTACCTCTTTTCAGCTGATCTGGCTGTCCTTTTTTGGCATTTAAAGAAGTGTTGGGTTTGCAGAGGATCCATCTTAATATATATACTTTGTCTATTTGGCCTTGATTAATTTTGTTCTCCTTTCTTGATGGAACAGTTTGAAAAATGTTCCAGGCATTATTTAGTCAAAAGCCAAAACCAGACTATATATAACCCATTAAAGTCGAGGAAGATCTCATTTCTCTAGCATGCTCTGCACTAGAATGTATCACTCCTACATGGCAGGGACTTTTAAAATATGATGTGTCCATCCTGTCCCAGAAAGTGTGCTGAGATTTTTATGGGCATTTTACATACTCTGTGGAACCTTTATATTTAGTACTTGTTTTGCAGAAGTAATCTTGGATAAACTGGTAGGCAGCAGGAATTCAGCCACTGCACACTGTTCATCTGTTATCAGTTGTAATAGGAGACATTTTTAGCACAGTGTGGCTGCTTTAATTTTTTCCTACTTTAGTCTTTGCCACTAAGGTAAATGTTTTGATTCTTGCTCTTACGTTTACTCTGGGTAGTTAAGAGTGAACTTCACATGTTGCACATCTAGTTCTTAATCACAATAATAAACTTGCCAGAAACTACTAATTTCATTGTGGTTTAGTTCATCTAAAGTATGATTCTTTGCCTGTTTGCAGATTTAAGAGTTCATTGTTTAACTAGTTCATTTTTGAGAAATTACTTTGTCCTGTGTAAGTGATAGAAATTTATTACCTAATTTGTCAGAGCAATTTGCTGAAAGTCTGAACCTGTCCTTGATTCATGGATATGGATGCTTGATCAAGTTCCTCTTACTTCTGGGAATAGCTAAGGCTATTTTGCATAAGTAATTTTTGCAACAATGCATTGTAATAAGTAAAAATGTGGGCCAGCAATTTGTCTGATGTCAATTACAATATGCAGAGTTGTCTAAGTATGTAAGTTATTCATGTGTCTAAGTATCTAAATATGGATGTTATTCTTAGCTTATGTGCAGGGATACATGTTCAAAATTTTTGGTCTGAATTTTCTTCTAAACAAAGGGTTAATTTGGCAAAATACAAATAGGGAAAAGCCTCATGTTTGCATCTGGTAAATTAACTTTTCTGTTGCTTGGAATTTTCTGCTGGTTATGTGTAAGAAAATTTAAACTGTTTACTTGAAATTTGGAATTTAGTTTTTCCTCATGGAAACATCAGTTAAAAGAAAAGGATGAGAAGTTTTTTGTTCTTCAGATTATTGTTGGTTTTATCAATAAATGTTCCTTAAACAGATGTACTATTTAATTATCTTCTGCGCAAATTTCCCATAGTATTTTATATTAAAAGCTGAGACATCAGCAATCTTTTGTTGTTGTTGCTTATGTAATTATTTTGAAGAAGCAAAGCAAGGTGAGCTTCATGTGTTATCCTCAGTGGTAAAGCCTGAGAATGTTTCCATGATAATGTGAGGAAAAAGCAGATGTTTTTGACGTCCTATAGTCACAGATCAAATGTAAAACATGGTATTTGTTTTGTTTGTTTTGTGTGTTTATTCTCCGCAAAGATCTTGGTTATATTGTATTACTTGTATGGGAGTTTTATGGGAAGAAAAATTATGAGGTGTAATTTGAATTTTTTTAAGATCTTTTTTTCTTAGGTGAGACCCCAGTTAATCAGAATACATGGCTGGGAAAACACACCAATCATAAATTTCTGATTCTGAACATAAATAGTAACAGAGAATTATATGCTATGTTTTGCAACTGTACAAAACACTAGAACTTTTTAATATAATAAATTGAGTTGGCTTAAATTTCAATGCATATATTCAAAAGCAGTGACAGCAAAAATCCAAAAATGATCCCCTGTCACTGATTCATGAAAGTCAGGGGTTTTGTGCAGTACTGCATTTAATTCCCAGTCTTGCTCCATTTTGCTCTGATTACTGCTATTTTTTTTTTGTGTGTCTTGCAAACCTAGACTGCTCTAGCCTCCTTTCATCAATTTTCATAAAGACAAAAAGCCAGTGAATAGCAATAAAGAATAAAATAACGTGGTTGTAGTGCTGCAGCAGTCAGATAGCTTGAGGCAATAATTGATGACAATGTAAATGTGAGTTCTCTTTTGGCATCTTTGGAGAGCACAGTTTGTGTATATTCCCTGATGTCTTCCTGGATCTTTCAGGATGCTCTTTGGAAATCTCTTCCCTCCATCAAAAAATGTTTCTTACTTCAAAGAGTATTTTGTATTGTTGTAAAATTATTTTTGAATCTGTGCTATTTAGCCTTGTGCAGTGATGACCTTTTTTGTATCATGGAATTACTCTGTTGCTGTGTCCGAACTCTTCTCTGATCTACCTACCTGGCTGGATCCCATTTTTCAAGCCCAGAGCGACAGACACCAGAGTATAAGCAGGGACTCTGAACCTCTTCTTTTCTTTAGTCCAAGGCTGGGAGCTTTTCCTTTGTGTCAGTATTGGGGCAAATGAGTCAAAAATCTTTTGAAAGATGTGTTCAAGAAGATTCTATGGAATGACACATTTCTTCCTAAAACTGTTTTTTCTCCCTCCTGCCAAATTCATTGCAGCGGAAAATCCTGTGGTTGCAGTCCCTTGGGTGGTAGTGAGGGCATGTCCAGTCTCCCCAGCCTCTTAATGGTGTGTGAGCTGAGGTTACCATTCATGGATGTAGTAGAAAATGAGGATAAGGGGCTCAGTAGAGAGTTATATCCTGTCTATAGGATGTAGCTGTATATCCTTTCATAAACTTCAATGGAGCAGGAAAGAGAAGGGCTGCTAGAGTAAATGTTACTGCTTCTCAGATTATTTTCACCAGTATTCATTTGATGGTGTACTTTTCAGCTGATAACATGGTATTGAGCTAGAAGTGGAACTTCAGTCTTAACAAGCAGATATACTGTCCTCATGCCTTAAATTTCAATTTGAGAAAAGGATTGTGATTTTCCTTTTTCCCTTTCTGTTCTTGAAACTCCAGGGAGCATAATTATTTGGAGGAGTGTGCAGCTGGTGGGCAAGGGACTCTTATCACCAAGGACTTGGTTCAACATACTGGAGCATTTTTAGGAATATCCTGTTAGAAAGGATATAATAAAATTTGCACCCTGAGGGATAACCAAACATTTTCGTTTTAATCAGTAAACTTTATTTTCAGCAGATAGTCATGTGGCCCTTTGCATTGTGATACTTGAGTGCTGAAATGTAACAGTACTTGACTGTTTTAAAAGGGTGTTTGTTTTCCAAACATCTTTATAAAGTAGGGAAGTACTTTTTTTATACCCCACTTTTTCTTTTAGTTCTTTATCTAAAATAGAACCTTTATCTGTATGAGTGCTGACCTAAGCATCACCAAGCATCATTCCCTTTTCCATAGGTACTTGCTTGAAGTTCTTATATCTAGCCAGGTGAAACTAATATGAATACATTGATTGTTATGTAAAAACAAAAATGTGCTGTCCATATTGATTGGATTCAGTAAAAGTTCATAATGATGTTACCTTTGTTTTTTTCTGATGTTTAACCTCTCTTGAAGACATCCATGTACCTGGATCAGGGAGATCTGTTTGACTTGCAATTAAAGGCAAAGTGATTTTGAATCCTTCTGAAGATTAGAGATGCTTAAATATTAGCTGGAGGCTGTTCTACAAGCTTGAAAGTACCCGTAAAGTTATGAACAAAAAGCAATGCTGAAGTTTGAATCACATCTCAGCCTGCCTATTCTTTTTCTAAGCCATATGTGGCAAAGGAAAATACTACATACACTGCATATTTCTAGAAATCTTTCTAGTGTACATGGCAAAACCCTTTGAAAAGCTTCCCACATTAAAACAGGATGTGGAAGGAAGCTTGCAGACTGATACAGTTTTTAGCTAATATTCCATGGCTGATCTTTAACTGTATTAAATTTTGTCAAGAATTGCTTAGTGAGGAAACAAGTATCTTGATGGTCAGTGTATATTCAAGTGGCTGCTCAAGGTTCTTGAATACCTTCTCTAAGAAACCTTTTGATAATAGCCATCAAACCCAAGAGCTTGTTCTTCCTCCAGCAAGCAACTAGTATGTAACTCATGGGAAGCATTGCATGTGTGTTCAGAGAAGCCCTAAAGAAGTGGCTGTTCATGGATGCAGTTCATTGAGATGAATTGTTCTACAGCTGTTCTGACTTACCCTTCAGTTTCATTAATGTGGAGTTTGTTAACATGCTGTTCATTACAGTGAGACAAAGATTTTGTAATGATACTTTTCTTCTGGTTTGTTTCTTTTGTTTTAATTGTTGAAGCAGCTTTGAAAATTTGTGTGATGTCTGCAGAACTCTGTTGCCTACAGCCCACTTCAGGCATATTGTGTACACTGATAACACACTGTAAAAAATTGTATTATTCCATTGGTGAAGGCAGTTCTTTAGAAAGCTACTATTTTGGCTCATTCTTATTAACTTGTGCAGTAACTTTTTAGTATTTAGCTATTTAAAAGCCACGCAAACTAGAGGTGAATGTAACTGTCTTAGCAAATTTAGCAAAGAAATTGGAAAGCTGATGGTGATTGTACATGTTTTTGTAGATACTTTCAAAGGGGTTTGTGCTGTATATTATTTTAATTGTTTTTTAAAAGTATCCCCTAAACTGAAAACACATTAGCATGTTTTTTATACCTAATGGTTGTTGACATGTGACTGGATTCTCTGAACTATTTACTTGCTACCCCAAGCAAATAAACAGTTCCTTGCTTACAAAATATAAGGTATAAAAGAAGGAATTTAGTATGTTTCTAGTGAATATTGGGTGGCCCTGATGCCACAAAAGTGATGGAGGAAAATTAACATTAACAAGCTCTTGTTTGGAGTCCCGTAGTACATAATAAATGTGTATTTCTTCAGGAAGAATGGGGGGTCCTTTTACATGCGCAGTCATGCTTAACTCCATTGTACTGCATGAGTAAAACTCATTTTAGAAGTTGTTACTTACAGTCTTCAGCAGCTGAGGAAACTGTCCCTGCAGCACACTTGCTTCAGGGAACATTGTGACAGGAACAAAACCTTTAAAGATAGGTTGTACAGAACTTTACAATAATTCCATTTGTTCTCTTTTCTGCTGTTCCAATTGAATAAAGAAATATTTACATACTTCCTAATAAAAGAAAAAGAGGTAAGCTTATAATGTTATCTGGAATATCTGTAACAGGAGAGCACAAAGCATTAGGTGAATTTAGCACTGAAAAATGTAAATTTTTCAGAAGGAAATGAAGTTATTTTTACAAATATTTAAATACTTGCTTTTTATTTGTATGTTTGGTTTTGTTGTTGTATAATTAATATTGTGGCAATTGATTTATTTTTAAAGATTGATTAGTGTTCTACCCTGGGAACAAGATCAGTAAGGGAAGCAAGAATAAATACTCCTTGGAGGCAGGAGGGTAGTAGCCTGTGTTTTTTGTTTGTTCTTTGGAGATTTAATGCAACTTTTGTTCCTTTACTTACAGCTGACTTTTGCGATGTCTTTGGCCAAATTTGCTGTAGGCTTTATGTTATGTGTGTAGTCCTGCTGATTTCAATGAAATTACAAGCAGTGCAAAATATTGAGAATGTGCATTAGAGAACCAGATTATGAGGCCATCTAGTGACTTCACCTGTGGAAATTGTCTTAACATATGTGGATGTGAATTTTCCTGTAGTCTGGGCCTGAATGTAAGGGGCCTCCTCAGACACTGTACAGGTGTACAGAAAGAATTGGAGAATAAGTATGGGAACACCACTACTCAGGTGCAGAGCTCTGCAGCCTCAAGATTAGGTCTGGCTGTCATCCAGTCAGCTGCTGGTACATATAGAGGAGTGATTGGTCCATGCTGGCATACTTCTGCCTGCCGTCAATCAAGTGCCCAGCCAGCAAAGAATAATTGTGTCACAGCAGTGTGGTCACCCACATTGAGAAATGTTCTCTAACATTTTCAAAAACCATATTGAGAATATAGGTAACCTTGGCAGGTAGAGATTGTCTGGGGGTGGCAACTTAACACAAATGTTAGAGTGACCACAGCATGAGGGAAGCAGGTACAAATTTTGCTGCTGGTTTCAGTTTATTGGTGTTTCCCTGTCTCAGTTAGAAAAGCTCAATATTTTAAGTAAAATCTTTTTAGATGCACTTAAATGACTTGCTAAACATAATAAGAATTGTAGAAAAGTAATTCTTTATCATCACTTGCATTGCTTGTAGGCATTTTTTATGAATGTAGACATATGTGAAACAAGTAATATATGAGACTTACAAAAATTTTTGTTGCTGGAAATGATTTCTCATATTAAGGCTTTTCTAATTCCAGTTGATGTTTAAAGAGAAAAAGAAAGAAAAATGCTAATCTTGAGTTAGAAGATAGGATACAAATGCAAATAAATTTTAGAAAGTTATGTTACTGATACAGTGAATAAATTTAAAAAGTGAATTATCATCCAGAAGATGATTTTTGGAGGATTGTGTGTGTGTGTGTGTGTACAGCAATTTGCAGGTGATTTTCTGTCTAAATAACATAGTATGTCTTGGAAGGAGAGAAAGGTGCTTATGGCAAAGATGTTGTTTCTGTTGTTGAAAAAGATTAACAGTTTAGTCTGATAATCTTCAAATATGTGGAATAGGTTCTTTGATAGATAACGGTAAGATGTTGAATAAACAAACCTCCAAGAAATACTTTTGAATTAATTTGGTTTTCTTGTATCAGTTGTAAGAATTTTGACTGTAAATCTCCATTCTGACTGTATATGGGTCTAATCGTAGTTCAAAGTGAGATGAGAACGGTGCGATATTGCCCACCTGTTTACCTCTGTGGAAAAGAAACATGATGTTGTCCAGCTAGCTGTTGGTATATATTAAATAAAAATATTTCAGCTTTGCTGTGTGACAAAATCTAGCACAAATCTGGTTTACATTATAAAACTGCAAGTAGGACTTCAGAAAAAGAAACTTAACCAGAGGTTGGGTTGCCAATGATTTGGCCTGTATTTATGGATAAGACCTCAGAGGTTCTGCCAAAGATTGTCCCTCCTTACTGGAAAAGAGAAAATAACTGCCTTGTGTACACTAAATAGTATGAATGAGAATAAGCACAACTATTAATGAGGCACAAAGAATCTTTTAATTTACCTACACTGTTAGAAAACCTGTAAATTCAGAGGATGAGCTGAAATTGGGCTAAATTTTGCGTAAGTAGAGGAGGGGTATCTTTTTACAAAGGATTTTCACCAATTTGAATTTGTTTATATGCCTGACAGAATAGTTTATGGAAGGAGATGTGTATGCAGTTTATTATGCTAATTTCTAATTGTAATATGAACAATAAATACAACTTTAAAAAGAGCTGTCAAATACATCCAGGTATATCTAACTGTGATATTATTAGTGGATATACTTTTAAGTGCTTCCTGAATAAGGACTATAGTGTTAGGCCCTTATTTTTATCTTCAGGTTCACATTTGCTGTTCTTACTCTCCATTAATAGGTAGCATAGATCAGTCAGTGTTAAAGGAGTTGCCTCCTGAGCTCCTGGCAGAAATTGAATCCACCATGCCACTTTGTGAACGTGTGAAAATGAACAAGCGCAAACGTAGCACAGTTAATGAGAAACCAAAATATGCTGAAATCAGTTCTGATGAAGACAATGACAGTGAAGAAGCTTTTGAATGTAAGTAGTACATATTAATATTTAACTTTTCTAAAAAGATACTTCTTTTTTTTAAGTTGGCTATTCCAAAAACTTATGAAAAACAAGTTTCCTGACAACTACTTAGACAAGAATAATTTTTTTCTTTTAAAAGAAAAATTACTTGATTTCATTTTGTCACTCAACATGAAAGCAGCTGTACCTTAAATTTCTTTTCCTAATTACCTTATGGGAAGCCGCTGCCTAGATTTTTTTTTTTCACTTGTAGTATGAAACATTTTTAGCCAATCAGATTAAGGAAAATATCCTTTAAAACAGCACTGAAAACTTGTATACAAAGGTATGCAGAGAAAAATTCCAGTAAATAGGTTTCAAATTATTTTTATTAACTAGTGAAGGATTTCTGACATGATAAATTGCAAATCTTACTGCCTAGAAGAATTTTTTCTATTATTTCTTTGGCATAATGTTTGAAAAACTGGAGTTGTTTTTGATGGGTTTTCAAAATACCATTTATTGATGATACTCTTCTTGAATTAACTATTTTCAAAGGAAGAGAGGAAGATTGTAGTTGGAATTTTGTTGCACAATCAGATCAAGTTCCTAAGTGTCAAGAAATTATGTGCCTCTAGGTTAGAAATGGATTTCCTACTTGCTAATAATAGGATTGGTAGTTCGTCTCTATGGTAGTCCAGTTAGCCAACAAGAAACTATTAGAAACAGACGAATCAGTTCAGTCTGAGTTAACATCTTAGATGTGTTACCCACGCAGGGCTGGAGGAGAAGTGCATATTGCTGTTGACCTGAGCAGGAATCTTGCTTATCATGCTTTTTTTCCACAGTTAAGCTTTTTCCACCTTTGTTTATATAAACATTTCACTGATCATTTGTAAAACGTAATGTTTTGCTTTTCAATCTTTCTTAATGTCTAAAAGAAAAACATTTGTTTATTCTGCTTTTTAATATGTTTCAAATTCTTGTCCAACAGTTACGCAGTGCTTATGCATACATACACACAAAAATTGTAGTAGTGATACCTCTGATCTTTATCAAAGAAGCAGAAAAAAATTACTTTGGTTTTTCTTTTAATTATAACTGAATAATGCTGCTTTGAGTGTGAGTATGAGATCTGGAGCTGATTTGTAATTGATCTTGATTATGGCAAAGGCTTAATGATATTTTGCTTATGTTTACCATATCATATCACCTGTTTATGGTGCTAATAATCTGGAACAGTGAATTTAAAAATAATACAGAATTATTTAAGTTGGTTGGGAATGGAGAGAATTGTCAAGAATTTCATACACCTTAATGCACGAATTAGCCATAGTGGCTGTTGAAATTCTTAAATAAAAGTAAAGCAAATTAAGGAAATCTTTCATATTAATTATATGCTTTGAGAGATTCTAGGTTCATTATAACCACTCAAGATCTGGCCGTCACTCTGAACATCTGAGTAAGGACATATGGTTTAAAATAAATTGCAATATTTCTCAAAGGATACTGTAGAACTGAATTGAATTAAAATGAGACAAAATGATTAAGGGAATTAAATATTTGTGACAACCACACTGAATAGATTTGTATTGTTATAAATGCATATTTCAAAATTCTTCCTGTTGTCTAAACTTGAACTTAAAAAAAAATGAAATAGTCATCTTTATAGAAGAAAATAAATCTATTTCATTTCATGAAGAAAGGACATTCCATTAAATTAAATTATTAGAAATCAAAATTGATGGAATCAGTCTCATACAATAAGTGCTAAATGTGTTACTGCATAAATGTTTGTCAGAATTCAGAAGCAAATTGGGTATTTATATTCTGAATACTTTTTATTTGTGTATAAAATTGATAGGAACTCTTGCAATGTTACTAATACTTACATTTTTAGTTAATTTGCTATACCTTGGGATAAATTCTATAGAGCACTGACTGTGAATAGCTGTTCCTATGTTCGTCTTACTTGCCTTGCAGAGCCAGCACGACTGTAGCAGAGCCTGTTTTGTCGTACAACAGTAAAAAAATGGTCAATGTAAAATTCTGCTGGAAAGTAATACTGGAAATTATTTTCCCATGGAGGTGTAGCTGGAGTCAGAATTCATCCTGCAGAACTTAAATTGATACTAATGATCAGTAAATTGTGGAGACAGATGTCATCTGTCTGCACAAACTACTGTCTCATGGGGGAAAATGAATCAGTTCAGATGTGGGAAGTCTTTTCTTCTAAAGCACTTTCTTCTTCAGTGTACTCACTCCAGGTATCCGGAATGGCCCTCCATTGCTTTAATTGCAGTTAAGTCTCAGCCATTTTAGACAATGTTAGTACGTCAGGCATCGTGAGCATGACTGTAGTGCATTCACAAGAAAGTCTGATTGAGAAGCAGTATAGTACAACTCAAAGCCTGAACTGAATTATTACCTTAAAGACTTGTGTCAACTCTGTGCAAAACTTTTTTTACCACATTTTTAGAAGTGAAAGCTCTCTGGGGTGCAGTACAGAACACTAGTATCACCTCAGTTTCGGTTTTGTTTGGGTTTGTTCTTTTTTTATTAATTCTGAACCAGAGTTGCCTATTGACTGACTGTATCCTGGTGTGTTTATCAGGTGTAACTATATCCTGGTATTTCCTGTGCTTCCCAATAAATTAGCTTTGTAGGAAAAACTTACCAGTTTTGTTCTAGTTCTGAATAAACACTTGGAGCTCAGAAACAACCCACATACAGTCATAACTCTCTAAACTTCAGAAGACTTTGGTAGGAATACACAAGATGTCAGGGCTATCTTTGCAGGTTCACAAACTCTACTCAGTCTAGAATATGATGTTTGCAACTGTTTTGATATGCACAGCACATTTATCTCAGTTTCTTCAACATTGAGTTCTTCTGGCCTTTTTGGTCCTGTCTGAAAACAGGTTATAATAACCTTCTGCAGTACTGACTTGGTGTCTGGCCCAGAATTGTGACTCCAGCTTTCTCCTTTATTCTGAATTTCCTGTACTATGCATCAAGACAAAATTTTAGCTGTTTTGCCAAAACAGAGTATCTTTAAACCACTAGATTACCAAGTTTCATTGGAACTTGCTATGTTAAATAAGCAAAGCAATCACTGAATTGGAATATGAATGTCCAGTAATTGTTGCAACTTGGATAACTGAAGAAACTGGCTCAGTGTTCTCTTATGAAAAGATGAAACTTATTTTGATTTGTTCCACTTTCCTTACTTCGCTTAAAAAGGATAAATGCCCTCTAAATTTATGTTTTTAAGTATTTCCTGGTGTCTTTGACAGTGTCAGGCTGTGCCTACAGGTTTCATGTAGCTAAAAAAAAAAAAAGATAGAATAATGCAATAACAGAATTTGATATAAGAAAGTATTCACTTTTTTTACAGAACAGATATGAAATAGTGTTTAACTTGCAAATCACAGAATCACATAGGTTGGAAAAGAACTTTAAGACCATTGAATCTAACCATTAACCCAACACTGCCAATCCCACCAATAAACCATGTCCTTAAGTGCCACATCTGCACATTGTTTAATTTAAAGATGTTTAATTCTGAACTATTAAAATTGATTTTTTGTATTTATAATGAAAATGGATTTCATTTCTAGCTTCTCGTAAAAGACATAAAAAGGATAGAGATGAAGCTTGGGAGTATGAAGAACATGACAGAAGATCTTCTGGTGATCATAGGAGAAGTGGTCATTATCATGAAGGAAGGAGGACTTCTGGTAGTGGCCGTTACCGTAACCGCAGTCCTGATGACTCTGATATGGATGATTATTCTTCTCCCCCTAGCCTCAGTGAGGGTAACAGATCATTTTAAAAAATCAATTTTGTTCCATAATACCAGTGTGTTTTTAATAGACATGCTAAACATTTAAAAATAACCCATCTTTACATGCAGTAATGAATATAAGTGTAAGAATAATCCTTTATTTAATTTTTGAGAAATTATTTGTTTCTTTGTCTTCATAATTAGTGGCTAGAAAAATGAAGAAAAAAGAAAAACAAAAGAAGAGGAAAGCTTATGAACCCAAACTAACACCTGAAGGTAATTTTAGAAGATGTATTTTCTATAGTTTGTGTTTTGTGTTTTGTATGTAAACTAATTATTTATACTTTTTTTTTTCACTAGAAATGATGGATTCCTCAACTTTCAAAAGGTTTACTGCTTCAATAGAGAATATTTTGGAAAATTTGGAAGACATGGATTTTACAGCTTTTGGTAATATGCCAGAAATTTGCAAAATGTTTTTCCCCATTAGAAACAAAAGAAACATTAAAAAATGTGTATATCAGTATTTTCAAACTTTCTACCTGGTTATTTAATTGCTTGTGACACATGATTAGGCATACTGCTTTTATGTGGCTTCCACCTTGAAGGGTTTTCAATTTCACCTGCTGCTGCAAGAAGATCCTCCTTCCTGCAAAAATCATAGTGAGACAACTAAAAGTCCCTTGGAGTGGAAAGGATATCTCTTTGAGATGTCATGGGAATGTTACTGTTCTGTCAAACGTATCTTTTCAAACAAGACTGACATAAGATAGTTCTCCTGCTAATAATGTCCAAGGCACATAATTTTGCATCTGTTGTGGTTTTTAGCCAAGCAGAGTTTGATTATTCAACTCAGGTAGTCGAGTCTTTATGTGTTTATTGCTTAGCTAATGAATCACTATATGCTCCTTAACCATTTCAGTGGAAAGCTTAGCATGTCTGTGGAACTAGTTCATTTTGACCAAGGTGTGTGTCTATTGAAATGGATAATGGAGCATTTGGGGTGGTTTTTCCATATCATTTTTGTCACAGTATTAAGAACAAGGGGAGGAGCATAGTAAACAAATCACTACAGTTCTTAAAGCAGTAGTGTATACAACCTTGGATTTGAAAGTGAAGTCATTGGTATTTTCCCTGTCTGTAGCATCATGGTTTTTTTTCTAAAGGTAAATACAATTAAGACACGCTGTATCCCAAGATGCTTCATTTCATATGTGGTTTTCATCTACTGCTCTTCCACAGATTTGACCTTTAGAGTTAGGACAATAATCATTTAAGATTTATTTTACTGAAATAAGGGTGATGGCACAAGAGCTGCAATAAATGGATTTTGCTGTATTAAAAATGGGTGCCTCATGTTAGGCAGTCATATTTAACAAGCAGTCATTTAACACAACCAAAAGTTGTCATTATCAGTTTTCACTAGATGGAACTATTAGATGCTAAATATTTGGAATTATTAGATGCTAACTATTTGGAACTATTAGATGGTAGCTATTTGGAAATCAGTTCTTTTTCTTCAGTTGGTTTTTTTTTCCATATTGGCTGCTTCCCTTGAAGTTTCATTAGAGATATGACTAGGGCTGGTTTGTTTTTTTTTTTAAGGTGATGATGATGAGATTCCACAGGAATTGCTACTTGGAAAACATCAGCTTAGTGAGTTGGGTAGTGAATCTGCAAAAATCAAGGCAATGGGCATTATGGACAAGGTAAATCTTCATAGTCTTTAACTCTTTCTGATCATATAATATTGATAAATACACAAAAACTTATGTCCCCTGTTACAACATTCCACCCTTTTCAGCTGTCTGTCTGACAGTGTAAACAGTTGTGCTTTTGCTGAATTATCTGAAGTGCTCAAATGTTACCACTTCTTAACTCTTGGTTTGTCTGAAGCTGAGCCATTGTTGAATGATCCTGCTCTGTGTCAATGCTGGCTGTATACCGATACATAATACCCATTCCTGAGCAGTAAAATCTAAAATAATTAGTATACTTTCACAAACGCACATCAGCCTATAGGCTTTGCTTCTTATGGCTGATGTTCAGCAACCACAGTAAATAAGAATCTGCTGGCAAAGTGAAAAAAATAACCCTTTCAGATATACGCCATTGGTGCATTGTCCAGACAGCATTACAGTAAATTGCATGCTTCCTCCCTCTCTCCAAAAAGGACTTTCAACCTTTCAAGATTTAACATGGCAGGTGGTAAAAAGATTCATTTTCTGTAGATTGCATATTGTGGTTTCTTTGCCACAGTCTTCTCAACTTCAGAGGAGCTTTTTCTTGATGCAAACTTTGGTATTACATCTCTAGAAACAATGTTCTTGCTTTCACTTTCCTGGAATTCCTTGCTTTAAGCTGTCTTATGTTCAGCTCTTACTCTGCCTGCTTCTGACCACTTATATTTATGAAGTGTCTGTGAAGATAGGATTTTCTTAATGCAAAATTTAGAAATTCTTCCTAGGCTTGTCTGCAGTCTCCTCACCTTGCTTTATAGCATATTGTCAAACTGAGTGTTTCTTTTTCCCTATAGTCCTCACCCTTAGCCTGTCTTCTATTTTTCACACATACATACATAAATACATCCCTCTATACATAAAATCTTATTGCTTCTAAAGGTGAGTGCCAGTAGCATCTGCATGAGTGAAACTGGGTCTCTTGAGTTTAGCATATTAGAAAACATTTCCTCAGGTCATAGAATGATTAGGGTTAGAAAGGACCTTAAGATCATCTAGTTCAAACCCCCTGACATGGGCAGGGACACCTCACACTAAACCATGCCACCCAAGGCTCTTTCCAACCTGGTCTTGAACACTGCCAGGGATGGAGCATTCACAGCTTCCCTGGGCAACCCATTCAAGTACCTCACCACCCTAACAGTAAAGAACTTCCTCCTTATATCCAATCTAAACTTCTCCTGTTTTAAGTTTTAACCCATTACCCCTTGTCCTATCACTACAGTCCCTAATGAAGAGTCCTTCCGCAGCATCCTTACAGGCCCCCTTCCAATACTGGAAGGCTGCTATGAGGTTTCCATGCATCCTTCTCTTCTCCAGGCTGAACAGCCCCAACTTTCTCAGCCTGTCTTCATATGGGAGGTGCTTCAGTCCCCTGATCATCCTCGTGGCCCTCCTCTGGACTTGCTCCAACAGCCCCGTGTCCTTTTTATGTTGAGGACACCAGAACTGCACACAATACTCCAAGTGAGGTCTCACGAGAGCAGAGTAGAGGGGCAAGATCGCCTCCTTCGACCTGTTGGTCATGCTCCTTTTGATGCAGCCCAGAATATGTTTGGCTTTTGTGCTGCGAGTGCACACTGAAGCCAGCTCATCTTCATTTTCTCATTGACCAACACCCCAAGTCCTTCTCTGCAGGGCTGCTTTCAGTCTCTTCTCTGCCCACCCTGTAGCTGTGCCTGGGATTGCTCCGACCCAGGTGTAGGACCATGAACTTCGTGTGGTTAAACTTCATAAGGTAGGCATCAGCCCACTTCACAAGCGTGTCAAGGTCCCTCTGGATGGCATTCCTTCCCTCCAGCTATCAACCGAACTACGCAACTTTGTGTCATTTTCAAACTTGCTGAGGGCACACTCAAATCCCACTATCCATGTCACTGACAAAGATGTTAAACAAGACTGGTCCCAACACTGATCCCTGAGGGACACCACTCATTACTGATCTCCAGCTGGATATTGAGCCATTGGCCACAACTCTTTGCATGCAGCCATCCAGCCAGTTCTTTATCCAGCAAGTGGTCCCCCTGTCAAATTGATGACACTTCAATTTAGAGACAAGGATGTCATGTGGGATGGTGCACAATTCCCAGTAGATGACATCAACTGCTCTACCCCTGTCCACCAGTTCCATAGCCCCGTCATAGAAGGCCACCAAATTGCTCAGGCAGGTTTTCCCCTTAGTGAAGCCATGCTGGCTGTCACCAAGCACATTGTTGTTTTTCATGTGCCTTAGCATGCCTTCCAGGAGAATCTGCTCCAAGATTTTGCCAGGCACAGAGGTGAGACTGACTGGTCTGTAGTTCCTTGGGTCATCTATCTTACAGTGGACCTAAGGTCATAGGTCATAACTCTTACAGTCACTTCATCTGCCTTCCAAGACTTGTTTGGTGTGCTCAGAGCATTTGCCAGTGAAGACTGAGGCAAAGAAGTCCTTAAGAACCTCAGCCTTCTCCAAATCCAAGTTAGCCAGTACTGCCGATATCTTCCAGAGAGGGCCCAAGTTGTCCCTAATCTTTTATTTGCAATGTACTTGT
Organism: Melopsittacus undulatus; assembly: GCF_012275295.1. Classification (NCBI taxonomy): domain Eukaryota; kingdom Metazoa; phylum Chordata; class Aves; order Psittaciformes; family Psittaculidae; genus Melopsittacus; species Melopsittacus undulatus. The sequence continues at coordinate 13,455,754 of NC_047557.1, forward strand.
AGAATCCCTTCCTGTTATCTTTCACATCCCTAGGCAAGTTTAATTCTACCTGGGCCTTAACTTTCCTAACCTGGTCCCTAGCTTCCCGAACAACATCCCTGTGTTCTTCCCAGGCTGCCTATCCTTGCTTCCACCTTTTATAAGCCTCTCTTTTCTTTTGAATTTTGCTCAGCAGCTCTTTATCCATCCAAGGAGATCTCCTGGCCCTCCTGCTGCACTTCATTCTAGTTGGAACCTAACACTCCTGAGCTTGTAGTAGGTGATCCATGAATACCAGCCAACAGTTTGGGCCCCCCTTGCCCTCTAGAGCTATATCCCATGGAACCTTACTATGCAGATTCCTGAAGAGGCCAGAGTCTGCTTTCTTGAATATTCTACAAATTGTTTAATCATAATTCTGTAGAAGATCATTAAGTAAGTTTGATTTACTTTTTTCCACATGCTAGTTCTTTAAAGTTAACACAAATGTAAGGAATACTTTTCTTTTTAATAGCATGTAAGTATCTTTGTGTTCTACTTGTTCATGGAATTTGGATTTTCTTCTGATAAAACTTTATACAGTCAGTTTGATTTTGTGATTGATACTTGGATTTGGTCAGTTTCTGTTTTAGAAGCAAAAGTGTATAACTCTACAACATTAATGAGAGTTATGCAATTTTAAATCTTTTTCTATAGATTTTGCTGTTTGAAAATGCACTTTGTTTGCAGTCTTAGAATATATTTCACCTAGTTTTAGTTACATTATCATCATTCACCTTATATCAAATTGCTTACAGTATCAGTGCTTCAGATTATATGACAAGTTCTATATCAACCATGGGTATTCTTTTCAGCAATTTGGAAGCCTTTATGTTCCTGCAGTTTTTTTATTTGTTTCTTTTCTTGTTTTAGCTCTCAACAGAAAAAACAGTAAAAGTCCTGAATATTTTGGAGAAGAATATTCAAGATGGATCAAAGCTTTCTACATTACTTAACCATGTGAGTTTCAAATTACATAATTTCTCAACATTGTGTAGAATAGAGTTTTCTTTACTTGAGTCCTAAATAGTGAGAGCTGCAAATACTGTGTATGTGTGAAGGATTTTGGATATAATATGTATGTGATTAAGATTGTCAGGTTTTAATATTTGAAGTAAAATTCATTGATCATATTTTTTTTTCAGTGCTAAGCTTGTTTTGTAACAGTATTAATAACAGGTGTTTTGGGAGAAACTGGAAGGGGGGGGGGGTGTTTCAATTTTAAATATTATAGTTTGATCCTGAAATATTCATGGTAACTGGTGCAATTTGCACCATTGGTCATTTCTTTGCTACTTCACTAGATGTGTATAAAACATCCCTTACACAATGAAAGAAGTACTAGAGGTTTCGCACAGAGTGTATTCTCCTGAGCATTAAGAAATGAACCTTTATCTAGGTCTGTTGTTATGCTGCAAAGGTAAAATTGTCAATGTAAACAAAACTATCAGGAAGTCTAAGTGTTTTCTATTTTTTTCGTGATACACATAAGATAAATGGGGATTTAGAGTTTTAATGAAATTGATGTAAGATACTGCACGTCATATTTATTTCTACACTTTCTAGTAAATATAATATTCTAGCAAGAACAGAGTTCTTAATTTTTATGAAAGAAGTGTTTAATCTGCATAAATAGAGTAATTCTTTCAAAAGAAAGAATTTGAACTTGCAAATAAAAACCAGAGATACATTATTTGAACCTAAATACTTTCATCTAGATAGTCTGTAGGGTTTTCAAAGTTTCATTATATGGTTCTGAATGTCTTTAGCAATATGAAAAATAACTTAAAAAAAAAAAGCTGGCTTGCCTGCTCTATTTCACTGTTATTAAGTCTTTACGCAAATGGCTTTAAAGTGATAATTTTTTTAGTTTTATATACCAAAACTCAAGATTAGTAAGCAGTGAATTAAATTGTCCAATTATTGCAATTCAGAGACAAAACTTTGATTAGAAAAAAAAGCAATCTTTAGCCAAAAAAGTTTTAGGTTTTTCTTCAAATGTATTGAAGATGATTCAAATCATTATGGCAAAGAAAACCTCTACGAAGGATTAAGCTTACTTTAGTGAAGATATCCTACCTCCATGTGAAGATGTTTTCCAGAGCAGGAGTAGACTTGTGTATTCTTCTAGTTTCCAAAACTAATGAAGAAAAAAAAAAAGAAATTATTTAAAACTGCTTGGAGTTTTGGGTTTTTTTTAAGCCACCGATATATGCAAGAAATTTACAGAGATCTCCTGATTTTCAGATTTGTGTTTATTTTACAAATATTGTATTTATAATGCACTGTGATACTGTTTCAGATTCTCTTACCACAAAGGGAAAAAAGTTGATATGGTTTCACCAAGCTCTTATTTTTACAATGAAAGCCAACGGTTTTGAACTATGGTGTCAGGCAGGCAAGAAAGATGTTTTTCTCTGTGGGTTATATCAGCACCAGAAAAGCTATGAAAAATTCTACCTGCTTTTGCTATAACTAATGTTCTTACAATATTTAAGTACTCCTGGGTGGTCATAATTAGCTTCCTGCATATTTGTTTTTGTAACTTGGACAAACAGTAATACAGAGATTCTGTGCCCTGTGCTATATCTGAATAGACATACTTGATAAGAAATGTTTTGAAACCATTGATATGTTGGCCCAGGAAGAAGAGAAGATTGTGTACTTAGGAGTTTTATGTAACCTGTAACAGTCTTTTTTGTGTAATCATTCCCTCTAGTGGCAAAAAATTAGACTGATCAAAGCAGCACCTGGTGTGCACAGGCCACTGAAAAAAAACTCTAGAAGAATGAGTTTAGATTTTGCTTAAGGTACAGCAGTCTTCCTTCATAGTGGGAAGTTCCAAATGATACACAGAAAGCTTCTTTATGTTCTAACAGAAAAATACAGTGAGGCTTTTAAAGACTGGTAGCTTAGGGAGACATACTACAAATATATTGCTGATAATACAAACATTACTTGATTTCTAAAACAAACTGGTTTTGTATCCAAGAGAAAAATATTTTATACATGCATGTATGTAAGTATATTAATTTAATCTTATTATCTTTTACTTGGTAATTATAAAAATTTTACTTCTTCACATTAGCCTGTTTTTCTTGCCTGTTACAGAACAATGACACTGAAGATGAGGAGAGATTATGGAGAGATCTTATTATGGAAAGAGTGACAAAATCTGCTGATGCTTGTCTTACTGCTATCAATATTATGACATCACCAAATATGCCTAAAGCTGTATATATTGAGGACGTAATAGAAAGAGTTATTCAATACACGAAATTTCATTTGCAGAACACACTTTATCCTCAGTATGATCCTGTTTATAGAGTGGATCCTCATGGTGGTTAGTATGCTAAGGAATTTTTTAAAATCTTCTACATTAAAAAATACCAAAACACATCTACTGTATGATGATGGAGTGATATGACTTTCTGGAATAAGATTTTTATACGCAACTCTTATACTGATAGCTCTTCCATATCATATACAACATTGTGAATTAATGCTTTGTGTTAGTGTGAGGATGATGAAGTATACAGTAAAAAAACAATGAAGGAAATATGTCCTGTGAATAACTTGACTCATACAAAATCTTGTTTTACTGTAATAATGTCAGTGTAACCGAAGTATTTAGACTAAGGTATTTAGAAGTTTGTGTGAAGTTCAACTTCTGCGTATATGCAGGAATGATTCATTTTGTAGACATTATTTCTGTGTATATAATGATTTATTTCAGTGAAACCTATTTAGCATTTAACATTTTGTGGTCATGTACGTACCTTTAGATTCAGATATCCTACTGCAAGAACCTTTTCAAAAACCTTGGATCCAGAATTTAGAACAATTATGAAAAAATAATATTGTGAAATTCTTGCTTTCCAGCTGATGCTACTAAATAATTTTCCTTTCTGAGCAATTGCTCTTGCAAAGGCTGTAGTTATCCAGTTTTTTTTGAGGACAGTTTTTAGAAATATTATAGTTCTTGTATTTCATGTGAAATGTTGAAAAATTAGTAAAGATATTTTTTGTTTTCTAGGTGGTGTTTTAAGCTCAAAAGCAAAACGTGCCAAGTGTTCCACCCACAAGCAAAGAGTTATAGTGATGTTGTATAACAAAGTTTGTGATATTGTCAGCAGCTTGTCAGAGTTGCTAGAGATACAGCTTCTTACTGATACGACTATTCTTCAGGTAAGCTTTATGAGAAAAATTCTGTCTTAGAATGTTTGGGTTTTATTTTCCCAGGGAGAATATGAAGAATGATTGTCTCAGTGACACAAAGTATGAACTCAGTATAAACTTTCAAATTACTGACATCAGAGTGACTTGTTTGTTGTGTAGTAGATGATTTGCAGGAGAGAGCATTTAATGTTGAGGTCTTTAATGCCTTTTCTTGTACACTTAAGTAAAGTTTAACCTGATTGTATTAAAATGTAAAATCATAGACTCATTTAGGTTGGAAAAGACCTTTAAGATCAATGTTAACCCAACACCGCCAAGTCCCCTGCTAAACTATATCCCAAAGCACATCTATATATATATACTATATATCTATATAGCAAACTATAAAACACCAAGTTAAAGCATATAAATCACCATTATGCTTTAACTTGGTGTTTTATAGTTTCAGCACTGTTAACTGTAAGATAAAATAACTTAGTTTTTCTAGATATTTTTGGTGAGGGGTTGTGTGGTATTAATGTTTTACATCTCTTCTGATTACTGATAATATTTTTGGTATTTAAAGTTAATAGTTTGATGTGTGCAATTGAATTATCTCATACATAGAATGGAATCAAAGAATCATTTGGGTTGGAAAAGACCCTTAAGATCATCAAGTCCAACCATTGACCTAAGACTGCAAAGTGCACTACTAAACCACGTCCCTAAGTGCCACATCTACACTTCTGTCACGTATCTCCAGGGAGGGTGTCTCCACCACTTCCCTGGGCAGCCTGTTCTAATGCTTGACAATCCTTTCCATGAAGTTTTTCCTAATGTCAAATCTAAACCTCACCTGGCATGAATTGAGGCCATTTCCTCTTGTCCTATCACTTGTTTCTTGGGAGTAGACTGACCCCCACCTTGCTACCACCTCCTTCCAGGTAGTTGTAGAGAGTTATGAGGTATCCCTGAGCCTCCTTGTCTCCAGGCTAAACAACCCCAGTTCCCTCAACTACTTCTCATCAGACTTGTGTTCTAATACCCTTTTATAACTTTACTTGAAAGTAATGCATCTTGCTGACTACTTTACATGCTAAATAAATAACCTGCTTGTGAAACAGCATAAATACAAGTTTGTTAGTCAAATATGTTTACAGCAATTTATTTCCATTGATAGGTATCATCTATGGGAATAACACCTTTCTTTGTAGAAAATGTCAGTGAACTACAGTTATGTGCCATCAAGTTAGTGACAGCAGTAAGTACTTTTTAATTTGGGGTTTCACGTTCCTCCAGTACTGAGAGTTATTAGGGCATTTACATGGGCTGTATTTTCTGTCTGATAGAGAATTTGAGATTAAAACTAATGTTATTCTTGAATATTTTTTACAGTTTAGGACAGTATTAAATCTGCCTGAGCTGCCCCTGTTTGCAGAATACTCTATAGGAAAGAACTTCTTAGTTTTGATTGTGTCATTTAAAGTCTAAACACAAGCCCTTTTCTCTTAGCTGTCCATTTTTGTCTTAAGGAATCTTAGCAATGTAAAAAAATTTCCTATGTAATAGAATCAGTTTATTTCCTCATAGGAGGAAATAGCCATATGAGGTTCACATAGATGGCTATGTGAAAAATTCAGAGGGCAGATGAAATACTATTTCTGAAAGAATTCATCACCACACAGATTTGCTTCTTAAAATGGGAGTTTTCCATCTTTGTATGGATGATATACTCCATTATTCTGCCTAAACAAAAGGAGAGGAAAGGTCTACTATCCTGTCCTTGTAAATTGAAAGAATATGTCATTTCAGGCAAACATTAAAGCTTAGGATATTAAGTAAAACTTGTTTCTCAAATGTGCTCTCCAACACTACATGTGTTCATGTAATGTATGTTACCACAGAGTTTTGCTCTGGACAGGAGTCTGAAAGCTTAGTATTACACTGTTTGACTTTCTTGTACAGTGGATTTTACCACTGACAAAAATTCTTAAAATATACAATATTTTTGAGAGCTGTCATAAATTAATGTTATTTGGATACATTTAAATATAGATTTGAAAAAAAAATAATGAAATGCTTGTTTGAAAAAACAAAATAATGCCTTAAAAACAAGGTGTGCATTAATTACAGTTTGTGTAAGCATCATGTAAAATGTATGTTTCTACATATATTTTTTAAATGTATATAAGAAATATTTAAGAACACATTTTAAATATATTTAAATGTATTTTCAAATGTATATTAAGTGTATAATTTTTCAAATGTATTTGAAGAATTTCTTAAATGTATTTATGTTTAATGTATTACACAAATGTATTTCGTGTAATAATTTGCTAACAATCCTGTAACTATTAAATAGGTGTTCTCCAGATATGAAAAACATAGGCAGCTAATACTAGAAGAAATTTTTACTTCCCTTGCAAGACTACCAACTAGCAAGAGGAGTTTGAGAAACTTCAGGTAATTTCTGACATAAGTTAATAACTTGTAGACAGCAGCATTTATGATTTTGTAGATACAGGATTTTCAGATTCAAGATTAACAGCTTTAAAAATCTGTGATTCCACAAGCTGTATTTTATTACAAGTTGATATTTAAAAAAAAAAAAAAGTGCAAAATTACCTGATAGATGTGTTGCAATAATCACTGTTCCTTATGCCATCATGTTTATGCCTGCTTACAAAAGTACGATCTTATTGTTTGTCTAAGGATGTAAATGACTGTAATGTTAGTATGCATTCAGAGTTCTTTTGTTGAAAAGTGCTTTGGTTCTGTTTGCATGAAGTTATAGAGCACTGTTTCAAGGGCGAAAATCAGTCTTGTATGTCTTTCAATGAATTTCATTTAGGAACTACTCTGCTTGCTGTGACTGTCTTTTAAGCACTTACACTGGATTTCAGTGTATCTTCAGAATAATAGTATAGGTTCAGGTTCAGGTTCAGTCTAAGAGATGGGCTGACCTGAAGTAGATTTCAGTTAAAATTTAGGTTGAGACACTTTATATTATTCTAAAACTTTTGGATTTTGTGTTGATTTTGATCCTTGCTTGCACACATTTTGCCCTCAGAGACACAAATAGTCAATTAAATGTTTTGTCCAATGCCAGGTGGATGAAAAGGAAATATCTGGGAAAAAAAAATACACTGAAACTTTGAAGTTGAATTCAGTGACCCTGCCATTAACCTAAGTGCTTGTTCCTAGTGTTTCCTATTGCTTTGGTTATAGATATCAGAGAGACTAGCAAATGGGAGGGTGATAGGAATAGGAGCATAAATTCTTTGAATTAGGATTTGTATCACAAGGAAATCACTATCTCAGGGCCACAGTGATTGCAATCTTCATCTGCAGAGTCCTAACTCTGGTCTGTTAAAGGGCATTCTCTAACTGGCTATAGATATGAAGGGTACAACTTACACAAAATCTGATCAAAATTTTTTCTATCTAAAAGCAGTCAAAGATGACTTCATAAAGATAATTACAATCTGTGTTGTGCCCCGTAGGTAATTTTATAATCTGGGGAGAAATATGTCAGGGATTATCAACTTTCCATGTTAAGGGTAGCAGTAGATGGTGTTCATGTGTATAAGGGTAGTAAATGTCATACTGTTTCTCATGGGAGAAACATGGACTCTCCCAGAAGTCAGTCCACGTCATGGTCACTATTTTCTGTTGTTGTGCATTTCATATGCATTAAATAATATATAATATATATTAATATATGTAGTTTATATTAATGAAATCAAAGTAAAAATGCATTGTTATGGGAGCAGTTTGGGGAGGTTTTTTGGTTTTATGTTGGAAATTGATATGGCCTTATGCATTATAATCCTATAATCCTGGCCTTCACATGGAGGTGTCTGGTTTATTAAATATTCCTGCAGAATTTTCTGCTGCTAAGCTTCACAGTGACTCTGATAGCACATCCTGAGGCTCTGTCAGTTCACCTCTTCTGCCTGAAAAGAAACTTCATTTGTTTTAACCATAAGAGAGAAACAAATCACTAGATAAATGTCTAGAACACAGATTTATAGCTGTGGTAATAATTTTAGAAAGACACTGTTTAGGATCAAAAAGTTTTAGCTTTTGGGGTTGGGTTTTTTGTTGGTTTTTTTTTTTTTTTTTAGTTTTAGTGTTAATGCTGTCTTTTCTTATTAACAGGTTAAACAGCAGTGACACGGATGGAGAGCCAATGTATATTCAGATGGTAACAGCACTAGTTCTGCAGCTTATTCAGTGTGTGGTGCACTTACCATCAGCAGAAAAGGATTCTAACTCAGAGGAAGAATCAAACAAGAAAGTAAGATATTTTAATTTTTTTTTTGTGCAGGAATGACAGTGGGTATAATACTTCATTATAGTGCTCTGGTAATCATATAATCATAGAATAGGGTTGGAAAGGACCTTAAGATCATCTAGTTCCAACCCCCCCTGCCATGGGCAGGGACACCTCACACTAAACCATATCACCCAAGGGCTTCATCCAACCTGGCCTTGAACTCTGCCAGGGATGGAGCATTCACAACCTCCCTGGGCAACCCATTCCAGTGCCTCACCATCCTCACAGTCAAGAATTTCTTCCTTATATCCAATCTAAACCTCTGCTGTTTAAGTTTCAACCCCGTTACCCCTTGTCCTATAACTACAGTCCCTAAGGAATAGTCCCTCCCCAGCATCCCTGTAGGCCCCCTTCAGATACTGGAAGGTTGCTATGAGGTCTCCACGCAGCCTTCTCTTCTCCAGGCTGAACAGCCCCAACTTTCTCAGCCTGTCTTCATATGGGAGGTGCTCCAGTCCAAATATTATACATTCATATCTACAGTAATTTTTTGTGTATTAGAAATGCTAATCTGGGATCATATTTCTATGTGTGCTAAAATAATAGAAAAATATGTCTTGCTATTCTTAGGTGGATCAAGATGTGCTTATTACTAATTCATATGAAACAGCCATGAGAACAGCACAAAACTTCCTTTCTATTTTCCTTAAGAAGTAAGTAATGTCACATTTTCTAGTGTACTGATGAAACCAACTCCAAGTTTGTCATACCTTAACATAAATGTAATTACTTTTCAGTGATAAATAGAATCATAGAATCATAGGATCATAGAATAGTTAGGCTTGTAAGGGACCTTAGGATTGTCTAGTTCCAGCCACAGCACTCCTGAGCTTGTAGTAGGTGATCCTTGAATATCAGCCAACAGTCTTGGGCCTCCCTGCCCTCTAGGTCTGTATCCCATGGAACCTAACTCAGCAGGTTCTTGAAGAGGCCAGAGTCTGCTCTCTTGAAGTGTACGCTCTTCTCACTGTCCTGAGGATCTCAAACTCTACCATCTCATGATGGCTACAACAAAGGCTGCCCTGGAACATAACATTTCCAACCAGTCCTTCCCTGTTGGTGAGCACAAGGTCAAGCATGACACCTCTCCTTGTCAGCTCCTCTGTTACTTACAGAAGGAAGCTGTCTTCCACACAGTCGAGGAAACTTATGTATTGCTTGTGCCATGCCGTACCATCGCTCCAACAGATATGAGGGTGGTTGAAGTCCCTCATGAGGACAAGGACCTGCAAGTGTGAGGCTGTTCCTATCTTTCTATATAGTGCTTCATCCATAGAGTCCTCTTGATCAGGTGGTCTGTAACAGATCACCACAGTAATGTCTCCCATCGCTGTTCTCCCATTAACCCTGGCCCACAAACTCTCTGTTGGCTGATCACCTGTCCCCAGACAGAGTTCCATAATCTCCAGCCTCTCACTGGCGTAAATAGCAACTAGCCCTCCCCATCTGCTGGGCCTGTCTAAAGAGCCTGTAGCCTTCCATTCCAACACTCCAGTCATAGGAGCCATTCCACTGTGTTTCTGTGATGTCTGTTATATCATACCCCCGTAGACATGCAGATATCTGTAATTCTTCTTGTTAAAAAATGTCTACTTATAAAGTTACGTATATAAATATACTGTATAGAACCCTCAGAGGCCTGCCCTTGGAGAGGTACCTGCCTGGACAAAAATGTTTATGGAACAGAAATTCTTTAGAGAGTTCTTTCTACATTTAAGAATATTGTTTGATAGTTCATGTAGGATCCCTTTATTAGGGACCTGTTACTCATCTGAAGCCTGGAAAAGAAGGCCAAGTAAATATTGAAGTAGTGAAACCATATTCATTCAGTCATCAGAATGACAAAGATATAAAAAACCCTAAAAATTACTTTCATTTAGCTAAAGTTAGGAATGTCAATAATAGCTCAGCAGGGATTAAAAGAAAACATGCCTGTGTAACTGATGGATTTCTAAGAATAAGTTCTGAGGTTTTTATTGTGTTAATTTCTACTTTTGAGCTGAAAGGTTATATAATAGCCATCTAGTAGACTCTCTGCATAGTTCTGGTATCCTTAAAGTTGGGAATGCCACGTGTGAGACTCTATCAGGTATGTTATCTTTTGAATTTTTTTTGCATTGTGATTTTAACCTTTGTGGAACAAAATACTGAGACATCTTATCATTGTCAGATATATTAGACCAAGCTTAAGGAATGTAAACAGCCCATGACAGCTTGAGCTTCACAATTTTATGTACATTGTCCCTCCGATTTAACCCAGACTTTAACTCAAAGCAATAAATAAAAAAAATCTTAGGAACAAAGTTCTACTATCATGAATTAGCTTCATTACTTGCAGTGCAACTTGCATTGGTAACTTAATTATTTCTCTGTAAATGAATAGAGCACATTTCAGACACATTTCTTAGAATTGCAGAAAGCTGATTTTCTAATTAAGCTTAGGATTACTTTTGTTTACATCAGAAAAAAAGGTTTAAGTGGCTCTTAAATTCGCTTACAGAATGCATCTGGTTTTAAACAGGTGTGGCAGTAAACAAGGGGAAGAAGATTACAGACCCCTGTTTGAGAACTTCATTCAAGATCTTCTCTCCACAGTCAATAAACCAGAATGGCCAGCTGCAGAGTTGCTACTTAGCTTATTAGGAAGGCTATTGGTAAGGGATTCTTGTTTTAAGATGTTATATAAATTTATTTCTTACTACAATGAAGTCTCATTTCAGCTGAACTACAAGAATGCTTTCTGATTGTTGGCACACATACAGCATTTAAGGATTTTCTTATGTGTATCACTACTATTTAATATGTAAATAATAAAATTTGGGTTAGGGAATCATTGATATGGAACTTGTTAAAAATCATATGTATACAGTTCCTCGTGGAAATCCACTTCCACTATTCCATGACATTTCCAACACGAAAATTACCTCCATGTAGAATCTAGTAAGTGTAGATAATCTTTTGGAGTAAAGTCAGGCTAATGGCTGTAATTATTCATGTTACATGTCTTCTCTGGACTATACTTTTAAGCACAGAACCTTAAAATAAGTAAGTAGTTAGGGTTTTTACCAGTAATAGCACTTACTTGTAATTACAGAATGTTAATGTTTTTGTCAGCATGTTCCATGAGAATTGTTCTTCAGTATGAGGTGTTTCTTGGAAAAATATTTCATGGTCCTGTTCTGGATGAAATGTAACTTTCTTCATACTTTTATGAATAATGAGGAAATTGGATTATGGTGCTTAAGAGCGATGCTATTGTATGTTGTCCAGTTTATTTATGAAAATGCATATTAAAAACCCACAAAACTAATAAGCATATTTGAAAAGAGACAGTACTAACAGATGCATTTGAAGGAAAAGAGTAATGTAAAATGAATAGTGTATTTGTGATGTAATAGTAGATTACATAATTGTATTCAGCATGGGCAGATAAGTGGAATTTTAATAAGATCAAACAGTCTCTTCTGAGAAGAATCTCAGCTGCATAACTATTTGTTTTTAACAGTTTTATTCTGTTTTTCTTAGGTTCACCAGTTCAGTAACAAATCTACAGAAATGGCATTAAGAGTTGCATCACTTGACTACCTTGGAACTGTAGCTGCAAGACTGAGGAAAGATGCAGTCACTAGCAAAATGGATCAAGGATCTATAGCAAGAATCCTTAAACAAGTGTGTGAAAAATCCCATGACAGCTAGCTTGAGATGTACCCATTAAAAATCTTGAAAATTTTAAAGATGTTTGAAAAGAGGCATTGTGGAAAATTGGTCTTCATTGTTCATAATTCTGAATGACATACATTCTACTTTTTTTTTTTATTGGACTTGCATATTATTTTCATCAGAGCATGCATATTCATATTTGCATTTTTGCTAATGCTCTCCAGCTTTGCAAGGGTGGCAACAATTATCAAAGCTGTGTATGCATTTGGGAGCTGTGGAGTACAGAGTGTGATGAGAAAATCTCAGATTCTGTGTGTCCTTTTAAAAATGTGGGCTTGTATATTTCATATGGATGCTATGCATTTTTTTTGTGAACTGCTAACTGTTCACTGTTTTGGTTTTGGTAAGTCAGCTAATGGTGACTTCTCTGTTTTAAAACCCTGAGTTAGTTTGCTCTGTGTGATTTCAGCCTTTCTTTTTCCCTCTGTGACAGAGGGTCTTCACACAAGACCATAGAATGAAAATCAGTCAAATCAGTCAGTCTTTTTTAAAAAGTCTTACTCTGCTCTCAGTCTTTTTAGAACTTAGAGCCACTGTCTAATTTGTTTCAGCCTCCATGCAGTTTATAAGTAATTGAAAAAATTGTTAATGTTCTGCAATTATCAAAGCAACTGACTTCAGTGTATGTTATATGTGGACATGCAAATTTTCAGAGTATAATTATCACTGTGCAGTATTTTGTTTTATATCTCTCTCTTTCCTTCCAAAAGGTTTCAGGAGGAGAAGATGAAATTCAACAGCTGCAGAAGGCTTTACTAGATTATCTGGACGAGAAACACAGAAACTGATGCATCATTAGTGGTAAATTTCAGCTTTCTGGTGTCAAGTGTATATGAAAACAGTTCTAGTAACATGTACTGAATGAAGTGATTTTCTAGTATGCATGTTAGTGCTTTAATGAGATTGTCACCCTAACACATATACTATTGATTATGTTTTTCCCAAATATTGTTGATGCATTAGATTCACTTAATGTCGTTATAAATCTGTTAATTTTCCTTTTCTGTTTTCTATGTATCCCGCTGTATCTCTCTAGTTTTCTCGGAAGTTTTATGTAGCTCAGTGGTTCCGTGATACAACTATGGAGACAGAGAAAGCAATTAAATCTCAGAAGGATGAGGATTCATCTGAAGGAACTCATCATGCAAAAGATGTTGAGACCACAGGACAGATCATGCATAGAGCAGAAAGTCGCAAGAAGTTTCTTCGCAGCATCATTAAAACTGCTCCATCTCAGTTCAGTACATTAAAGTATGTTTCAGTACCATTTATTTCTTTATTAGCCATGCATTTGATGTTTTAAGTATTTTTTATATACGTATCCTAATTAACAAATGGAATTTGTTGCAGGATGAATTCTGATACTGTGGACTATGAAGATGCATGTCTGATTGTTCGCTACTTGGCCTCTATGAGGCCGTTTGCCCAGAGCTTCGATATTTATTTAACACAGGTAAACTGTGCCAGAAATCGTGATACAGTGAAACACAGTTGGTTTCTGATTCAAAACACTTTTGTGGTAGTGCTGTATCTGTTCATTGTTGAGCATAGGTATTTAATGGGCCATGACAACACCGTGTTCTTTTGTGTTCAGTATTTTTGACATATGTAATTTTGTTTCCTTATCTTGCATGCATTTTGTATGTCAAATTGTACACTCGTTATATTTGCCCATCTGTGTATGGCAAAATCTAATTATGTGTATGCACTTTCCCAGTTTCATGGCACGCTCGTTTGATAATACTAACTCATGAAACTGAGCTTAATTTGATTAGAAAATACAAATCGGCTTTATCAATTAGTGGCAATGCATGTTACTGTCACTTTGGAAGGTGTTGTTTGACCAGTGTGATTTCTTTCCTTTCTCTGGAAGGAGAATGCTAATATATTGTCATGGTGACATGCAGTACTGGTTTAGGTTGTGTTACTTATATTGATCTACATACATTAAGAGCCGTTCTTAAAATTACAGTGCCTAAGTCCAACTCTTCTGTTGGAAGAACTGTGGTAAAAGCCACAACTGAATGACGAAAATAGATTTTAAAATTATAGCTGTAAAGGGAACATACGGAGCCTGTGTAAATCCCATTTGGACCAGTCTTATAGATGTAGCAAATGTAATAACTATCCACACTCAGTGCCGTATAACTTCATTTGCATGCATCTTTTTGCAGTCTGAGAAGACATTTTTGATTTTTAATAGACAGATTAAGTATTTTACTTAAATTGTTTGTATGCTGTTTGTCTGCTTTTTTGCGTGTTGAATTGTTTACTACCTTTGCAACACAGTTGAATTTTTGTTTTTGTTCTCTTCTTAGATTCTGCGTGTACTTGGTGAAAATGCAATTGCTGTTCGAACAAAAGCCATGAAGTGTTTGTCTGAGGTTGTTGCTGTAGACCCCAGTATTCTAGCCAGGGTAAAAAAAAGGAAATATCTATTATACACATACATTCTTCTGTCATACTTCAAACCAGTCTTCATTTCTTATTTTGAATCTGTGTTTCATTTGATCTTTTCAGCTGGATATGCAACGAGGTGTTCATGGACGGTTAATGGATAACTCCACTAGTGTACGAGAAGCAGCTGTGGAGCTGCTTGGCAGATTTGTGCTCTGTCGTCCTCAGCTTGCTGAGCAGTATTATGACATGCTGATCGAAAGAATATTGGTATGGTGACTTGTGATATTAATGATAAGTGGCATGAAAAATTTGGTTTTAGCTGATTTATGGAATGATGATCCCAAGAGTGAATTATATCTTACTGTTTTAATTGGGAGCATCATGCTTTTAAGATCAGCCTTGCAAAATGTACCACTTTTTTCCCATGAGGGTTTATTATATCAAAAGGCACACATACATAGAAAGTAGTACCCCATCAGAACCAGAAGTACATTCCTTTTGATTCCATTATTAAGACATAGATTAGGTGAAATGAGGAATTTTGCCACTTCTCTATCAGCTTCTCTGAGATATGGGTTATTGAGGGCAGTTCAGCAGTATGATGAAGAAGGATCTACAGCACAGTAAGCTAAAGATGCCATTTGTAATCCAAAAGAGAAAAAAAAAAACAAACCTAAAAATGCTTGGGCCCTCTATCCTATTTTTAGTGTTTTAAAAGGCTTCTTATTAGAGTTTTTGTATGAAAAGTTTGGTTGTTTTTTATTGTTTTTTGTTTTTTTTCGTCTGGGCATTCAGATTAAATACAGTGTCAGATGAAATACAGTGTTAATTTAACTGTAACATAACACTAGCTGTTAGCATCCATGTCAGGTTTTTCTCAAGTACTACTCACTGTCTATAGTTACATGATAGAACATGTTCGTGAAGGATTTTGGGGATAAGCAGCTTCATGTGCATATGAGCTTGCATAAAGCAATTCATCCTAACATTCAGATTCAACAGGATTTTAATAAGGTATATGAAGTCAGTCTCCTTGTCTATTTCCTTTAGCCAAAGACTTGAAGTCTTACAGTCCAGATCTACAAAAAAATCTTGTGTGTTCCAACAAAGTAGCTAAACCGTCATCACATCTAGCTTCTAAACTCTTGAATTAGGAAGGGGAACTGTACATTTACAACATCATGCGCTTTTAGATGGGAGGGTATGAGTGGAGTACGGTATCTGGGGACACAACCTTTAAAATTGTTGCAAATAAAATGCTACAAGTTATTTATTTTATATAAACGCACTCCTGAATTTTTAGCTTCCTTTTCTAAATAAATTTTGCAAGTCAAATTGGATAATCTTCAAATATTAATTCATATAATACAGAAGTTAATTTATGTTTCTGATTTGTTTTCAATAATGTAGTGCTTTTATGTTCACAGGATACTGGTATCAGTGTCAGAAAAAGAGTCATAAAGATACTTAGAGATATCTGCATTGAACAACCAACATTTCCCAAAATTACAGAGATGTGTGTAAAAATGATTCGGAGAGTCAATGATGAAGAAGGCATTAAGGTAGAATAAAACATATCCTTTAGGATTTTAATTATCATTATTTTAGTGTTTACATATTTTGACCAAAAGAAAGAAGTACTGCATTGCTCCTTTGTAAGATTTATGATTTTTATTCAGTTCTGATTTTTTAGAGCAGATGTGTTAGCTTTCTGAAATGCTCTCTGATTTGTTTTTCTTTCTCTTCTATCTTCTACTTTTTTTTTTCAATTCTTGTTGACAAAAGATTTTAAGAAGTTATTTTCTGCGGGGTTTCATAAAATTGGCATATAAAACTTCTTTCTGCAGAGAAACTTTAAGTCAATATTAGGACTTGATGTTAATATATGCCAGATTTGGTTTTATCCATGTTAATTTAGCATTAGCTCTGAATGTTCAAGTGGACCAGTTATTCCCTCCTAAAATTTTACTTATGCAATCATTTGTAGCTCTGTGCAATGTATATGCAGAAGGCAAAAAAACTTGTGTTAAATCGTAAACCTTACAGTGATGGTTTTTTGATCTGGAAAAATAAGTTTAAAATTACTGGGTAAGTAAGAACACAATTATAACAATTTTGATATCACATTCTCAGTAGGATTTTAAATCTAAAACTTTACAGCTACAGCATATTTTTTTGCCGCTTGAGATACGTTAACATCAAGTGGCTTTCTAAGAAGACTGTAGAACAGCTGGATCCAAGCTGCTTCTGGGAAAGGAAGATGACCTTAATTTCTCTTCTCATTCCCCTTTCCTTTCTAACAATATTAGAAAAAAGGAAGCATTGTTTTTGATGTATTTTTTTATGTTTTCATGAATGAGGAGAGCTTCTTAGAACCATATGCCTCACAAGTAGTTAGGGCATAATTTTGTTCACTCCCATTCTGTTCCATTTTTTTTTTCCATACAGAAGCGTTGGAAGGGAACAAACTGCCTATGCTAGGCTAAGACTTAACTTCCCTTTCCCCCATTTTCACAGCTGTTTCAAAAATTCCCAAGTAACCTACTGTTGCTGCTAGTAATGCAGTACGAATCATAATCTTATTATTATTATCAGCTTCTCAGGGTATTGTGTTGTCCTGCAGAATTCAGATTAATGCAGGAAGGTGGTAACTATTTTCTGTAGCATTAGGTCCCAGTGATCATTTTGTGGAAATTTGTTTAGAGGTCAGTGTAACTACCCTAACAGTAGATACGTGTCCATTTCAGATAACATTTCCTACAACAGTCTCACTTAAGTTGAATAATTGCTTCTGAATGGCACACATCAAGTCTATTATATGAATGTAGTAGAAATAATACCTGTGTGCCAAGATATGTTTATTTATCCTTTTTCTTTTTTTTTTTTTTTTCTTCCTTTCAGAAATTAGTAAATGAGACATTCCAGAAGCTCTGGTTTACTCCAACTCCACACCATGACAAAGAAGCAATGACAAGGAAAATACTAAACATCACGGATGTGGTATGTTAAACAAATTTGAGTTAAGTTGTATGCAATATTTGGTTATGCTTTTAGTATCTTTGATACATGGTCTGTAGTTTTTTAGAGTACAGTAATTTGATTGTCAGAGGGTTTTCTTTTTATATTTCCTGGTATTGAATATATGCCAAAATTATTTATCCAGTGGAACAGGCTGTAGGAAGCATTAAATGCTCACTGATCTGCTGGCAAAAATAACTGGAACCATGCTATATTCAGATTGTATAAAATACTTGTTCAGTTAAAGCACACCAAATTTCTACTTTATTTAACATTTTCCACGAATTGCTAGTAGCAGTATATAGTTAAGCCTAAGTAAGACACTGTCTCTTAAAAGAAAATTTTCTCCAAAAGCTAATAACATTTTTTTTAAAGATTTAATATGCTGTTCTAATAAAAAACAGGGTTATGTTCTCAGTCAGGGTAAACTAGTATCTGCATAATTGTATCTACTTTTTAGGAGCTGCAACTTAAATATCTTCAAAATAACAAAATCTGTTTCAAATAAAATGCTTTAATTTGTATTGAAAATGTGTTGTGTATAAACCACTGTACTGAGATGTTTTAATATACATTACACTGAGATGTAAATACCAAATAAAAGTATTCACTTCATTACTTGCAGTTACAGGTTTAAAATTCATCATGCTTTTCCAAAATGGTAGTCTAGTGTGCATTTTTCCAGACACTTTAAAGTACCTGTGAGCTGTTACTGAAATATTATACCAGTGAAGGCTTGGTTTGTTTAAATAAAAATACACATGTACATGTATATAAACGTGTTCATTTCTGATGAATCAAGATTGTATTTGTGCTTTAATCTGGGCAAAATGTTCTATAGAACCAAAATTTGGCTTACATTAGAGTCAGCAGTCTCCAGTGGAATGTGTAGGCTTTGTGTTGTATGGAGTATAAATTCTGGAGTCACTTAAATGGTGAGGACTATTTTTCAAATGTAGAAGTTTCTGATCTCCAAAAATAGAAAATCATTATACTGAATGCATAGGAAAATATTATCTATGCATGTTTAATGGTCTTCTAAGATGACATCTGTATTGGAGTAATTTTTCCTCCTATACCATTTTTATTGACCAGCTTATTCTCTAAAATACTTCTAGGTGGCAGCTTGTAGAGATACAGGGTATGATTGGTTTGAACAGCTTCTTCAAAATGTAAGTAATGAATTTTGAATATACAGTGTGATCATTGTTAGAATTTTAACATGTATTTTGGTACTAAAGCACTTAGAAGGCAGACTACAAGAGCAGTCCTTTGCAGTAGTCAAATTTAAATCATGCCCTTTAAACATCTGACCTTTTTTTCAGTCTTCATTGGTGCAGTTCTCTTTGTCTCTCTGACATGAGTTTCTGTCTTTCAATATCATCTGTTTCAAAAATGCCTCACTACTTGGTTGGGGAGGATTTTGTTTGGTTTTTATTTCATAGTCACTTGAATAATCATAGAATGGTTGGGTTGGAAGTGAACTTAAAGATCATATAGTTCCAACCCCACTGCCCTACCCAGGGACATCTACCACTAAAGCCCCATCCAGCCTGGCCTGGGACACTTCCATGAATGGGACATCTATCCACAACTTCTCTGGGCAACCAGTGCCAGTGTCTCACCCCCTTCACAATTAACAACTTCCTCCTGATATCTTGTCTAAACCTCCCCTCTTTCAGTTTAAGGCCATTGCCCCTTGTCCTGTCTGTACAGGCCCTTGTAAAAAGTCCTCTAGATTTCTTGTAGGCCCTGTTTAAGTATGCACTGGTTAATTTTCGAACTAAAAAACCTTGTTTGATCTTACTTTAGCCTGGAGTACCATAAAATAAGTATACAAGTAAACCAGAGCCTCCTAATGCCTACACTGAAAAAAAGGCTATAGTATGGTCTCAGTCCTACATAAATATTAAAGGATCTTCGTGGACACAATTTCGGTACCCAAAGTCATATAGAAGAAGGCTAACTGATTAAAATGTTCATGAAAACTATGTTTCATCTTTGTTTTACTTTTTTGCTTCGTCAAAAACAACATTATTTTTGAATCTCTTCTTTTTTATCTAAGCTTTTTAAAAGCCTTTCTTACTGCTGGCAAGTATGACTACATTATTGTTTTCTGTATTATTTCATTAAATACAAAGTTAACTTTCATCCCAGTGCAAGAATCAATAGAAGCTTTCTGGCTTTTTATTGCAATTAATTTTTCTTTAGTTCTCTTGCATTTTGGTTTGATTTTTTACTTCCCTTAGTTTTTTCATCACCATGTAACTTTTATGGAGAAGTTAAATAATAATTTTATAGTGTAAAATCCTTATGTATCTGGGGTAATTGTTATAAAACTAGCATGCATCCAATGTAAATGAATGCTACTCTTAAAACTAAATCGCCTTGTTTCATCTTCTACAGCTGTTGAAGTCAGAAGAGGATGCCTCATATAAACCTGTGAAGAAAGCCTGTACTCAACTTGTTGACAATTTGGTTGAGCACATTCTCAAATATGAGGAATCTTTATCAGGTAATACTGTTTACCACCCAGTAGTTCAAATCCTTTGAATTTTATGTGATAATGTAAGAGTGGTTGCTCAGATTACTATCACAAAAAATTACTGTTATAGAATTCCTGTTACAAAACTGATGGTAATGATTTTTCGCTTTAAAGTTCATTATGAACTTTTGAGCACTGTGTAGTAGTAAAGCTTCTCTAATTTTCACTAGCTAACTACAAAAAGAGAATAACTTCTTCAAGCTATTAGGTCACTAAAACCAAAGCAAAATATGTTAACTTTTATTTCCATTAGTATATTTCACAGTTGTAATAGGAACTATTGTGGACCAGTGTTCTGTGCACAGTAAATAGTTTAAAAACTAGTGATATATTTGCAGAACTTTTGCTTCTTTCTTAACGTATTTTGTGATCTCATAGAAGTATTAAAACATTTTGTTCTCTAATAGGAATATTCTGTATTGATCTTGAAAGAAATGTAATGAAAGAGATAATTCAAATTATGTTTAGGGTATATATTTTTCATTGCTAAAATATACTTTGACTTTTTCGTATTTTCTAATCTTTTGCAGATTCTGACAACAAAGGTGTGAATTCTGGTCGCTTGGTTGCTTGCATAACCACTTTGTTCTTATTCAGCAAAATCAGGCCCCAGCTAATGGTCAAACATGCCATGACCATGCAGCCGTACCTGACCACTAAATGTAGTGTAAGTAGAGAAAATCAGTCTTTTTTTCCCCCAGATAGTTAAGCATGGCTGTCTTGTATACTTGATGCAATTGAAGGTAGGAAAAGGAAAATTAAAATTGTGTTTTTATTTTATGGGCACCTTAGCCTCAGAAGATACTAGTTATTTTGATGATATCTGTAGCTTCTAAGCTGTTCCTCACACTCTACCACCACATTTTACAGCCAAATGAAAGTGAAACCTGTGCTGCCTCTTTCCCTTGAGGACTTAAGACCCAGGTTTTCACCTGTTATGAAATAACTTCTTTAAATTGTTTTGGTTTCTAGTCACAGTCTTAGAAGTAATTAATATTTAACATAAGAATGTTAAGACTTAAGACTAAAGGTACAGTTCCATAAGAAAGAGTGATCTAACATAGAGCAAATATATCAGAAGGAAAATGTCCTGCTCTGTCCTCTTCCATACTTCCTATCTCACTTCTCTAGCTCTAATGTTTTTGTATTCGCCTGTAAAACAGTTAGCTCACAAAAATGATAAACATATAAAATGTTGAACCCCGTACCCTGCAGTAAAATGGCCTCTGAAAAATTGCAGCACTTTCTGCCTTACTGATTAGCATAGTTGGCTCAGTGAAGGTTCTGATGAACCCCTCATCTAGCAGAAGGAGCAGGGCAGAATCATGCAGCCCAGGGCAGGCTTGAGAATAACTGTTATCTGCTTAGATTTTAGGTATAGCCTGCCATTTTCCACATTCATCCCTGGAGCTTTCTCTAGACATATTTACTACAGACTTCTAGAGCTAATTTTGATCAAATAGCATAGGAAAGGGTTTCTGGTGATTTACTTGCTGCAACCCATTTAGGGGGTTACAGTGGTTTTATACTTGTACAGGTTGAGATCACTTGTAGAATTGTCACTGTCACCTTGAATATGTTAAATAGCTTGATAGTAGAATTTAGGAATTATACTATCCTGATCAGTGGGCTAGATTTTTAAAAAAAGTCAGTTTCTAGCAGGATGTGCCTTTAACAAATATTTTTCTATAGATTCCTCACTTACAATGCATACAGAGTCATGATAATGCAAACCAGTAATTTTAATTGTATTTCCTACATCTGTGAGCATTATTATCTATTTTGCTTAAGGCACTTTGAGTCATAGCACAGCTTCATTTTATTGCTGACACTTGCTTCCATGTGTTGTGCATTATGTAGTGTGCACGTATAAGGAAAAGGGTTTATTTTAGGACTCAAAAAGAATCAGGACCAAAAGTTTTCAGTTTTGTCACAGCATTAATGAGAGATGAAGTTCTGCTCATATTTTTTTCTTTTTTCATAAAAGTTCTGTGGAAAACAGAACTAGCTTTCATAATAATATGGAATTTAATAGCAGTTGTAAACTATATAAATATTATTTTAGTTCTTTACTAAATATCATATATGAGTTGGGAGTTTTTAACTATCAGTGCATAATAATAATACTTAGCTTAAGGTAAAATTACCAGAAATATTGAACACTATAAATACTGTTGTTTCAGACCCAGAATGATTTCATGGTGATCTGCAATGTTGCAAAGATCTTAGAGCTTGTAGTGCCACTAATGGAGCACCCAAGTGAGACCTTTCTTGCCACTATTGAGGAAGACCTCATGAAACTCATCATCAAATACGGCATGACAGTAAGCTTTTAATTGCTACTATTCCATAGATTCAATTTTATGTTGTAAATTATGTGCTTTTTATTTTTAAAAAGTCTGTCTTCGTTGTGAAGATTATTTTTGAGCCATGAAAAATTATTGTACTTGATTTACTGGAGCTTGTATGCATTGCTATATTTTGATGAGTTTGAGCAGGTTTTCGAAGCAATCTAGGAGATGGACATTACATGTATTGGATCATTGGGTTTAGTTCAGCGTAACATTTTCCTACATAACTTCACAAAATCTTTTCATTTATTCTTTCTTGCTCCTAGGTTGTTCAACATTGTGTGAGCTGTCTTGGGGCTGTTGTGAACAAGGTCACCCAAAACTATAAATTTGTATGGGCCTGTTTTAATAGATACTATGGTAAGTAAAATCACAGCACATAATTCTCACTTTTCAGTTTTGGCTGAAAGTCTTACCACAGTGATATACTATGACTAAACACTGTGATCAAAACTTCTATCTTGCTGTAGGTGCACTTTCAAAATTAAAAAGTCAACACCAAGAAGACCCAAACAGTACAATACTTACTGCTAATAAACCAGCACTCCTTAGATCACTTTTCACTGTTGGTGCTCTGTGTCGGCATTTTGATTTTGATCATGAAGATTTTAAAGGCAACAGTAAGGTAAAATAACTTGTATTTACTTTCCATGTCTTAGATATATTGAATGTTCCACTTTAATGTGAAAGCACATTATATCTAGTGATTTTAATTTTTCCTGATGGATACAATACAGCTTTTTGATTTTTAACTACATGGTTTTGCAAAGGTCATGCAGTATGATGGTGTTTCTGCTTTTCTTTTTGATATTTGTGTTTTTATAAGAGATTAAAAAAATCTTTTATCTTCAAATAGCTCTTATTTTTGTTTTATTTTGCTCAGGTTAACATTAAGGATAAAGTACTGGAACTGCTGATGTATTTTACAAAGCATTCAGATGAAGAAGTACAAACAAAAGCTATTATTGGCCTTGGTAAGAAATATTACAGTTTTGATTATTCTGCTTTAGTAAAAATCCATGTGTATCAGTAGGAACACATGAGTTTGTGTGATGGCAAGGGAGCTTGTTTAAAGTCTTAAGTTTACTGCATATTTTATTTGAGAACCAGCTGTAGAAAAGTTGTCAAAGAGTTGCCAGTTGCATGCTTCTACAAGTCATTTTTTCTCCATATGCAAATACATTGTAATTCAATCTTCCTTTTCAGTCTGTAAGGTATGGTTAGAGAAGACCTAGAAAATGTGCTGGAAAAACTTGAGTATTTTAAGTGTAGGAGCAGATATTCTGCAGGAGTCAAGGGAATTCTGGTATTTTATACCAACTGGGTGTGCTCTGTGAGACTTGATGAGGCATTGAGATTGTTGTCATAGTCTAGGTATTACAGTTAGTTTCATCATTTTACCTCTATTTAACTTTTTTAATAGATTCTTTATCTGAAGGCATTAATATGGTACTTCAGTGACTTTGCAGTAGTACATTCACTGCCATTCATACAATGATTTGAGGTGGAAAGGACCTTAAAGATCATCCAGTTCCAATGCCAGTACCACGGGGGGGGGACACCTTCCACTAGGCCAGGCTGTTTAAAGCTCCATACAACTTGGCTTTGAAAACTGCCTGGGATGGGGCATCCACAATTTCTCTGGGCAGCCTGTGCAAATGCCTCACCGTCCTCACAGTGAAGTACTTCTTCCTAATATCTAGTATAAATCTACCTTCTGTCAGTTTTTAGCACTCTTGTCCTGTCCGTACAAGCCCTCGTAAAAAGCCCATCTCCAGATTTCTTGTAGGCCCTCTTAGATACTCAAAGGCCCCTCTAAGGTCTCCCCAGAGTCATCTTTTCTCCAGGCTGAACAACCCCAGCTCTCTCAGACTGTCTTTATAGGAGAGGTGCTCCAACCACTGGAGCATCTTCATGGCCTCCTCTGGACTTGCTCCAACAAGTCCATATACCTCTTGGGCTGGGGGCCCCGGAGCTTGAGGCAGTACTGCAGGTAGGGACTCAGAAGAGTGGAGTAGAGGAGAATCGCCTCGTTTGACCATTGAGTGTTTTGTATCATTCGTTTTCTCATAAGGACAAAAGCTGTGCATATGAGAGAATCTTGTTTGGGCAGATAGGCCTTGGATTCTGGAAGAGTTTAGTTCATGATTATGGCTTAGTCTAAAGAAAGTTGTGCTCTAGGCATGTGAGTTTCTGGTTTAACTGGACAAGAATTTGCTGCTTTGTGTTGCTGTTTAGGTGGCCTCTTCAATTCAGACTAGGAGGGTTCAAGGCCAGGTTGGATGAAGTCTTGGGTGATATGGTTTAGTGTGAGGTGTCCCTGCCCATGGCAGGGGGGTTGGAACTAGATGATCTTAAGGTCCTTTCCAACCCTAACTATTCTATGATTCTATGATAAGGACCAAGACTGAATATTGATTTCATATTCTATGGTAAACCATTTCAGACAGTTGAGTGGGATTAATGACTTTAGAGTTGTCTCTGTTGCAGGAGTAATGCTGTGGTTTTCTGGACTAGTTGGAGTTTTTCTAGGCATTACATAAAGGTTCACAACACTTACTGTAGTCCAGTCCAATTTAATTATCCACTGCAGAATATTGCACATGGGATGGACCGTCCGAAATGATTGCTTTGCTCCTGGGTGTGAGAATGTTGCACTCACTAAAAATGTTTCCAAATTATATACTGAAATTTGATCAGTTTGGGCAAAAGGGGAAAATGAGGGTGGCTGTCAGTAGGTATCTTAAGATTTTTTTTTTCTCTGCCTGTAAATCTATCAGTCTTTATTTTAATTAAACCTTGGAAAACTGTTTTGAGTGATATATTGATCTCATCTACATAGTTTCCATCTGGAGGGTAACTATGGTGTGTGTGGAGATGTGGTAGACAGTGCAAAGTTGTCAAAGCCATTCGATGTGTGCAGCGTTAAGGTAGAAAGGACTAAGTAGTTCAACATTTATACATAGGAAAAGGCATCATGTGAAGGGTGTGCTCTTTCCTATTAGCAATTATTGGTGTGTTGTTTCAGTAAGGACATTGAGTGGTTTCAGCCTTTGCTTTGGGATGTGTCACTGGCTGTTGTTGGATTAAGTTTAGCCATAAATTAAGGATTATGGTTATGCTTCTCCTGCAGCTGTGTACTTGCAAGGCAGGTTGAGAATATGACATATTATTAGTAAATTTAGCTATACCTGTAAATATCTAACAAACATGCTTTTCATTTTTAAAATTTACCTTAAGAAATGGGTTGGACTTATTCAGAGGTGGTCAAGTCATAAACAACAACATACATCTATATAGAGTGCACAATTATGCCACATACTTCAAAGACAGTCATCATTCCTTTTTCTCCTCTTTCCTGTCCACCTCACCTGCTTCTTTCTGCTTCTTGTTTTGAGACTGAAATGAGATCTTAAACACACTGAGATCTTAACCTGGCCTTCACCTGCACTCTTTTCCATGTGTGTGGAACCAGTTTTAAAAACTTGGCTCAGTCATCCCATTGTTTCAGCTATTTTTATACATTGCTTTTGCATAGTTTATTTGCTTTCATTTTTCCTCCCAATCTTCTTTTATGTTTATATGTTTTCTGAGTGTCCATTCAGAATCTTAGTTTCCTGTGTCATAAAAAATACATGTAATGTCAGCTTTTCTTTAACAATCTTAATAATAATAAAAAAGTAGTTAAATATAATTTAAATTGGGGTGGTATGTTGCCATTACTGTTTCATGATACTCTTAAAGAGTTTCTCAGCAGCACTTCGGAATCTACATACACGACCTAAAATGCTATATACTGACATTAATTTAGGAAAGTTTTATCAGATATGGAGTCAGAGAAACCAGTAAGCTTGCTAAGGGTAAGGCTCCAGCTAAAAACAGTTCTATAGTGTGTATCTTCCAATAGATGTAGTCGTGGGAACACTTCAGATAATTTTCAAGAAAAGACATTGATAGTAGTTACGTGAATATTGACAGCAAGATATAAAACTTTTTAATGTGTTTACCATTGTGTTTTTTTTTTCCTTTCAAGATTTTATTTTAAAGTACTTATGATATTTATCGATTTTTCTACATTAGTTCTGCTTCTATATGAATAAATCTTCACAGTTTCCACAAAATGTTCTTCTCCAAATGTATTAGAAAAACAACAGGTAATTTTTAGTAGTGCCCCTCCCTTGTCCTTGTGAGAGCTCATGGTCATTCAGATGCAATCAACTACACTGGACGTGCTTTCAGACCTGTATAACTTTTCTTAGTGCAGCTGCTGTATCAGACAGTCATGGATAGAACTGTCATGGCTAACAGAACTCTTAAAATCTATGAATGTTGTCCCTATAGAAAAGCAGTACTGTTTGATCTAGAAGAAGCTATGCTGTTGGGAGGACATGAATTCCATACCTCTGTTTTGAAGACTGAAAAAGCAGAAATAATATTTTTAGAAGATAATAATATGGAATATTTCCTCTTTTTCCCATCCTTAGGATTTGCATTTATACAACACCCAAGTTTAATGTTTGAACAGGAAGTGAAGACTCTGTACAACAGTATTCTTTCAGATAAGAACTGTTCAGTAAACTTAAAAATCCAGGTGTTAAAAAATCTCCAGACCTACTTGCAGGAGGAGGATACACGTATGCAGCAGGCAGACAGAGACTGTAAGTGTTGAGTTCTTTTGTGCTTATGAGGCACACAAAACCTATCTTTCTTCATACAGTTACTATAAATATGAACTGAGTCACTTTAAGATTGCTATCAGATGAGTAATTTTGTACCCAAAAGTTTTATAAAATTATTTTCAAAAATTCATTATATGCATAGGTATGCACATATAATAGGTATATAATTTACTTTCAAGTTGTATAAATCCTGAAAGCAATCCAGAATGCATAATTGCTGTAATGATTGTAGTAATACTTCTAATCAGTCTCTTCTAAGGTTCATTTGCAGACAGTAAATAATAAATAAAATAGAAAAAAATTTTAAAATTAAAAACCTTTATTAAGGAACAACACTTTAGTTAAAAGTCACGTCTCTCTAGGTTTTTTTTATGTATATTTACCATCAGACTGTTCTGTGTTTCATGAGATTAAAAAGCCATTTAAGACCACTGAAATGTCTATGTATTATAAAGCTTAAATATCAGCATGAATCAAGTAATGGAAAAGTAAATGATTATACTGTGGTGAGTATGCTTTTGTTCTTTTTACAGGGAAAAAAGTAGCAAAACAGGAAGACCTGAAAGAAATGGGTGATATTTCCTCAGGGATGAGTAGTTCCATCATGCAGCTATATCTCAAACAGGTCCTTGAGGCTTTCTTTCATACTCAGTCTAGCGTACGTCACTTCGCCCTAAATGTCATTGCACTGACGTTAAACCAAGGTCTCATCCATCCTGTTCAGGTATGGCAGGCTTTTATGATGGAAGGTTTGGTTATTCCAAGTTTTCAGAGGGTTTCACGTTTGCTACATGTATTTCCAGTTTTTCTTTTCTGCCTATGTTACAGTAATTTCTTATTGTAGCAAGAGGGCTTTTACAGAAAGCAAATTTTTGTTTCCTATGTTGTTGAGCCAGCAAGTGAGATTCCAAATGCTGTATTTTCTGGTTTTGAATCAAGACGTAAAAAGCCCAGCCAGTGCCTAAAGAGCACTTACAAATGTACGTTGGAGCATATTTCTGTTATGAGTTTCTGATAATATGCCAGGTTGTTTTCTTAATTTGATTCTTTATCCTGGAATATGTGTCATCATGTGTCCACCTCAGTCCTCTTGTCCAGACGCTATGAAATTCCACAGTCAATGTCAGAACTTCAGTCATCATCTCCATTATTCTTTGCTTACATAGTGGTTTTGTAACCATTTTTTATACTGCATCCATTGTGTATGTTCAGTCAGTAGTGGTGGTTTGAGTTTTTTTAAATGGCAATTTTTGTACTCAAAATTGACTTTAGATTTTGAAAAGCAAGAGAAATATTACCTGAAACTTCTCACAACTTCTGTAATTTATAATGCTGGTTATAAATTCTTGTATTTTATATTATTTGCTTGCAAAAAGTAGTCAGGTGATAAATTGCATAGAGCTTCCTATTCTAGTTTCTGCAGTTAGTCAGAATATAACAAGAACAGTAGTGTTGTAGAAGAACAAAGACTGAGAAAGAGGAGGTACAGTGACTGTGAAATAATTGTTTTGTTTGTTTTTTTCCAAGTGTGTGCCGTACTTAATTGCTATGGGCACAGATCCAGAGCCCTCTATGCGAAATAAAGCTGACCAGCAGTTGGTGGAAATAGACAAAAAATATGCTGGGTTCATTCATGTAAGTAATTCTAATTTAGCATCTTGCAAAATACTGGTACGTTCTCTAATAGGTTATCACCTGAATAGGCCTCAAGTGCAGAATAAAGAGTATAAACAATAAACAGTAACATAAGCAGTTGTAAAGATGATCTCTACTCTTTTCTCAGTTTGGAGATTTTTGTTCTTAAAAATAACATTTAATGATTTGAAGTGTATCTTCCAGTCCAAAATTTCCTTTGATTTATAATTCACAGTAATATTTTCCTCACTGAATAGTATTTAAGAGCATTAATTTGATAAGATGTGAGGACAGCTGTTTCATAGCATTTAGCAATGATTTTGCTGTATCAATGGATTATGCATGAGAACACCTTGTAAAACTAGAAGCCCTTAGTATATATGTATTAACATATTAAGGTATCAAGGCTTTATAAATTGTAATCTAAGCAGAAGGGGCATAGGAAGCTGTTAAGATCTGAGGGATCTTAATGAAAGGAAAATCTCACAGCTAAGCGAGGGCTTGTGGAGCTGTGGCATAGCACAAATAATTCTGCTTAAGATGTGAAATAGAGCCACATCAGCACCCTCTTCTTATTTCAGAAGGCCCCAGATGAGGTTCAGTGTGTGTACTGCATTGTGGGACTTCTCACATCTCATATCAGAGCAATTAGAGCATTGCACTATTGATGGCATTCAGATTCCTAAGCCACTAGGCAAAAGGCTAACAAATGAAATATGCTATGTTGGCAATGACTGTGTTTGATGAAAGGATAACTTTGCTGAACAGCAGCATAGATGGTATGAGGAGAGTTGGATATGCAACCTAATTAGATTTAGTTTTGTTCTGAAACTAGAGCAAGAATCTTGAACTAAGTAAAATCTGCTGGAAATTACAGCAAAAAGTCCTTCATTTTCTGTTTGTTAGTCCTATAGTACTAAGATGAATTCAGTTGTTGGTTTCACTGTAAATGACATCAGGCATACACATATGTTAAAATATTCTGTTCATGTATGAAAACATTTCTGTTCTCTTGAAAATTGGAATACCTGGCTGTAGTGGGTAAACAGATTAGCTGCATGTTTCTAACAGAATTCAGAGCAAAAGCAGTTCACAGTATATTCTGATTGCTGCCACAAGTTCTATTTTAATCTGTTTGCCAACTCAAAAGGTAGTATTGCTTCAGTGCATGTTTGAAAATTAAATTTCAGGTGAGCATCTACTTTAAAAGAGTAAGTTTACTACTTTGAAAGCAACAATTTAAATAAAATAAATACATTGCCATTTCAGATGAAAGCAGTAGCTGGTATGAAGATGTCTTACCAGGTACAACAGGCAATTAATACCTGCCCAAAAGATCCTGTAAGAGGTTTTAGACATGATGAATCATCCAGTGCATTGTGTTCACACCTGTACTCCATGATCCGAGGGAACCGTCAACACAGACGAGCGTTTCTAATTTCTTTACTCAACCTCTTTGATGATACAGCAGTAAGCATTGCATTTCCTTCACTTAAAGAGCAATACAAGCTTAATTTCTCCTTTTGCAATGTATTTTTATGACTTAGATAACTTTATCTCCCTAATATATTTTATTTTGCTTTATAACATAAGGCATTTACCTATCTAATGTTGCCTATATAGAATGCATTTGTTGCTTTAACATCATTCTGTGCCTATCTGTATCCAGTTATATCTTCAGGTATGACTGAATTCTGCATATATACATGTTGTTTAGAGGTGGGTTTGGGGCAGCATGTAGAATAAAATTTGCGATCATGTTTCTAGATTGTTAGGAACAAGGGATAAATGTATAAATCTAAAATATTGTATGTTTTGGTTTTATGTGCTTTTTTTTTTTTAACTTGCAGAAAACAGAGGTGAATATGCTCTTGTACATAGCAGACAATCTAGCCTGTTTCCCTTATCAAACACAGGAAGAGCCACTGTTTATAATGCATCATATAGACATTACACTGTCAGTTTCTGGTAGCAACTTACTACAGTCATTTAAAGAGGTAAGTGGATTTATATTTTAGTGTATTTATTATGGTGGCAACATAAACTTGTCTCTAATTTGGTCAATCTTTCAGAGAATACAGTACCATTATTATTATACTGACCAGTAGCATTACTTTGTGACCAGGAGTAAAGAACAAGCAACCCTTTCTGTTCTGTACTCCATCTGGTAGACACTAATTGAAAACTTTCCATACATTGCTGCTTACATTATTAAAAAATAATGATGAATTTTTCTGTCATTCCCTGGTATGGCTCAATAGTAATTAATTGCATGCATCTGGAAGCATGTGAGCCCAGAATCATTAGGAAATACTAGTTTATTGTGGTTGTTTGTATAATTTTAATAATAAAATCCAGTTGGCTGTTTATTTTCTTGTTAAGTAGCTGATGGCAGTTGCATGTGTGTCATCTCAGAGACTTTAAATAGGTTGTTTATTACAGGAAAAGAACTTACAGTCTGTCTTTTCTTAAGGTAGCATGTAAGAACCTGAATTATGGTATAGTATCTGTTCCTATAGGAGTACACAAGCCTCTAAAAAATGGCCTTTGCAACTTGAAGGACTTCAGTGTCTTTATTTCCTGGACAGCTTTGACAGCAGAAGGTGCAAACTGTCAGGAAGTAAACCCATTTCTAGAATGTCCAGCCTGACTAGAAAGTAGAAGTGAGAGCTCATGCCTGAAAATTACACTGCTTTGATTTGTCACCATAGCAAAGTCAATTTCTAATCTGCTAGAAAGAGGGAGTACTGGGGACCAGTGGGTAGCACTCGCACAGAAAGGATGAGATCATGCTTAGGACATGTTAAGATCTGTGTTATGAAAAATCGTACTAGGTGCAGTAATAATGTATGTGTGAATTTCTGTAGCTTTGAAAGTAGTAGAACTGATGATTATTAGTAATGTGTATGATCACTTGAGGTTTCTCTGATCAGCAGAGTAATTACTGTCATAGAATTTTATGAAACAAGAATTAAAAGCATCTTGGACTTGTTGTACCAAAGTACATATGAAAATCTCTGTGATGCACAAATGATGTCTGAGTGAAAGAAAAATGGAATTTTATTCCTGATTTATTGTATTTAGCTCTCTACTGCATTTTATTGTAACTGCTTATGAACTTGAGCAGTCTTCTAAGCATAACATGCCAATGGGGTACTCATTACTTCAGTTCCTTCTGTACCCACTTTTACAAAACATGTGAACTTTGGATCATTTTTTTGTCATATCTTTGCCATAAAGGATTTTAATGTTTAATGTCAAGTTATAAATTAATAACATTGTTCAGGGAATTCTTGCAAACTTAAGGCAGGAGTAACTTAGGAAACATTTTTTAGAAACATACATGATGCTACTTACTCTAATTTTGGAATGTGTGTTAACATCTCTATTTGCAGTCTATGGTGAAAGACAAAAAAAAGGAAAGAAAACCTTCATCAGATGAGGAGACTGAGAGTGACAGTAACAGTGGTAGTGAGAGTGAGAGTGAAGAGGAAGCTTCTAAGCCTCGGAGGTTGCGGAAACGAGCAGACTCTGATTCAGATTCTGATGAAGAAAATGATATAAATGCTGTGATGAAATGTTTACCAGAAAATTCAGCTCCTTTAATTGAATTTGCAAATGTCTCCCAAGGCATATTATTACTTCTGATGCTGAAACAGCATTTAAAGAACCTCTGTGGATTCTCTGACAGGTAAGAATATTTAGGTCATAGGCCATATTGTTATTTAGTAAGTTCTTTGTAAGGATCAAGTTTGGAATACTTTTTTTTTAGAGTTGATTGTAACTGATTGTCTAAGCGATATATTTGTGTAAGAGAAGAAACATAAATGTGGTAAGTTGAATGCAGTGAAAGGCTGGCTTAGAAAAAGCAATTACTTAATTTCTTACCAGGTTGCCTGTTGTGTATGGAATGATTAAAACATAACTACTTATAATGAAGATTTTAGAAGACTTCCTTGAAATTACTTTGGTCTTTCCTTAAAAGTTCTTTGCTTTTATTTCTTTAAACAGTAAAATTCAGAAATACTCTCCATCTGAATCTGCAAAAGTTTATGATAAAGCGATAAACAGGAAGACAGGAGTGCATTTTCACCCAAAACAAACTCTGGATTTTCTGCGGAGTGATATGGCTAATTCCAAGATAACTGAAGAAGTGAAGAGGAGTATAGTAAAACAGTACTTAGATGTAAGTAAAGTTTCTTTGCAGAAAAACCTGAAATTTATACTGTATTATGTAGCACAGTATAAATTTGAATGTAGGTGATGATGTATTTGATGAACATTTCAAAATGTTAAGGTCCTGTTAATCTCACATGATACATTTCAGTCACCACTTCCCTTCAGAATGTTTAGCAGGACTGTCTTTCAAAGATACATAGACATTTTAAGCATGATGAAAATTGATTTCAAGTAAAGGATATTCATTTTTATGGAGTATTTTCTATTTTCTAGTATTCATCTTGTATAACCCATACAACTTGTTCACTATGTCCCTGACTGCTGCCATCATAGGAACAGAAACTAGATCTGTTGTATTTACTTACTTTCCATCCCCCTATCTTTAAATATAAGTTAGAGAAAATTTGCTATTTTGGAAACACAGAAGAAAAGCTTTTACATAAAAAAAGAGATTTCTACATGAAAAGTTAGTAGAACAAGTCATAAGCTGTTTAAGTTTAAAGTCATCTGCCATTTATTTTACTCCATTTCTTTACCTTGCTATTTGTTTCTTTGTTTAATCTAGTGTGATATGCATATGTATTTTTAATGTTTCAATGTGGAATAATGTGGTTTTTTAATAGTTTCAAGCTCCTTATGGAACATCTGGATCCTGATGAAGAGGAAGAAGATGGAGAGGTGTCAGCTAGCACAAATGCTCGGAACAAAGCAATTACCTCGCTGCTTGGAGGAGGCAGCCCTAAAAACAATGCAGCTGAGACAGAGGACGATGAAAGTGATGGGGAGGATAGAGGAGGAGGCACTTCAGGGTGAGGCGGAGGAGGAGTCAACGTATTTCGCAGCGTATTACGTAAAATGATTTTTATGTGCTTATAAATGTCAGTCTATTATATTAAATGTACACCAAGTAATGTAATCCACATGAAAGAAAGCATTTTGTAGATAGAGATTCTCTACTTAACCGTTTATACGACTTTTGTAGAAAGTTTAACAGAAAAGACAATAAAAAAGAAAACCTAGAAAATGAGATTTATCCCGTATAAAAAGTTATTAATTTTCCTTTGGAATGTACTGTGTGTTATCCTTTTTATTGTTGCCAAGTTTTTATGTAGCTTTATGATTCATGTGTATATATAATTTTATATATCAATAAGAGATAAAGACACGGGTACAAATTAAGAGTATGTGGTTTTACAAGGATATGTTAACCCCTTGGCGCTGGCGGTCGCGGTGCGTCTCATTGCCGGCAATGGAATGTGTGCCGGGAAATCCCAACTCCCGGCGTCAAGGGATTAAAAGCAATAAAAGCAATAATTTCACTAAAGTTCTTTTTGTGTAACACTTGGTCTTTTTTCCCCCCAATGTTTTAGTCATTGAGAAGGTCAAAACGAAATTCAGACTCTACGGAGTTGGCAGCACAGATGAATGAAAGTGTTGATGTCATGGATGTCATCGCTATTTGCTGTCCAAAGTACAAAGACCGACCACAAATTGCAAGAGTAGTACAGAAAACCAGCAATGGCTTCAGTGTTCAGTGGATGGCAGGCTCCTACAGTGGCTCCTGGACTGAGGCTAAGCGCCGTGATGGCCGCAAACTGGTGCCTTGGGTAGACACTATTAAAGAGTCAGACATTATTTACAAAAAAATTGCTCTAACGAGTGCTAATAAGCTGACTAATAAAGTTGTGCAGACTTTACGATCGCTGTATGCCGCCAAGGATGGAACTTCCAGCTAATGAATTTGTACATGCAGCCAAATTTACAGGAATTGAAATAACAGACAAACTTGAAATACCAACTTTCTGGCAAAAAAAAAAAATCAGTTAAATGAAGAGTAAGAATGGAACCTGGGACGCGGGAAAAGAGAAGGAAATGTTTGGTAAACATTTTTGTGGGAGCTTTCTTCGCTGTTGTGCAGCAGAAACTTCTCAGTTCATTTTTACTCCCACTGTATTATAGTTTAACAAAAAAATTGTTTATATCTTGAAAAAAAACCTTTCTGTTTAAAAAAATAAACAAGTGAATGTTGGAAATTAGTCTGTTAATGTTCTTAATAAAGTGTTCTTGGAGTTTAACCTAGCAGCGGATGGCTTTCTTTAGCTTAGCCCAGTTTTCCAGGGAAGCGTTGTTTTTCCAGGCTGTAAAATGGAAGAATCTCCTGGATATATAATTTATTCTGTTGAAGAAAAACAAAAAAAAAAAGCATGCAGTATCTATGACCTATCTGCAGGAGGAGTTTTTGTAAATGTAGATTTTGATGTATTAGGTCACCCTGAAATAATACAAGAAAGGGATCCCCAGCAAATCTGGTGGAACGAATACTGCAATAAATTTTTTTACTTCTCTTTGTTACTTGTCTGTTTCCATTTGAATTTCTTATTGTAAAAATCTGTTTAAATCCATTTATATTATTTGCAGTCTTTTTATGTAAAATTTTACTATAGCATTGGTTTTCAAAACAAGACATAAAATATTGTTTATACAGTTGTATAGGCTGACTTCTGAATAATTGGTATCGTTTTATTTTTATCCCTTAAAGGGTGTAAACACAAGTTAACTCCAGGGTTTTATTGTATCCTGCAATATTTAGTATTAACTATATGATTTAGCACTGTGCCAAACACATTTTCAAGAGTACATTTTGATATAAAAAGAAACTATAGTTTATTCCTTGTATGCTTCAATTTCTTTCTAATGCTGTCCATATGGTAATTTATGATAGTTTAAATATGGGGAAAGCTGAATAACTATTCTGCTTCGGCTGACTGGCCATGTATGCATTTCTCTGGGTTAATATAGAAAGGTTTGTGTCAAGAGGAGATAGGTGCTAGTATCTGAGGAGTGATGGGTATGAGTCTGGGTAATTACGCTACATTCCTTCACAAATTGATTTTTGAAAAAATGTTTGTATATTAGACTATTTTTTTTACTAATTGAAAGATGTTTTCACATTTTGTAAATTGAAAAATGCTATTTCAGAAGCATTTGCTTCAACTGCGTTGCCACAGACTTTCATTAGCAATTTACCTTCCTGGAGAGTAGGAAAACCAGCATATTTACAAACAGAAAAAAATCTAAAATAGCTGAACTTTTTAAGGGACTCTTAAACCTGCTGTGTTTCCAAATGTATTTATCTAAAACAGGTGTTCCTCAATAAGTAAATCTTTCATTATGCTATGTTTCTTTAAAAATTTAATTTATGGTAGGAGACTGTTTTTAGGTTTTCTTTGCAGAATTCTAAGATGTTATTTGATTTGTGAGGAATAGTAACAGTATTCCAAAGCATTCTCATGTACAAAAGAAAATTAAACAAATTATTAATAACTCCTCAGAATCCAGTTAGTAATTGTTCCTATGGGAAATGCCTTTTTGCTGTTTCACCACTGGAGTTTTTCTGAATAGAAGTATTTTATCATCTTTTTGTTTTCACTGTTAATGGTGTTTCCACTGTACAAAAAGACATCTCTTAGGCTAGGATAGCTATTGTTAAAGTAGGGAGAAGTAGGAAAAGCATAGTAACTCTTCTGCAGTTCTGGAAGCAGGGCATTTTTGTAGCAAACAATGAAATACTGTATTTCTCAGGGCTAGGAGCAGCTTTTATAGTGGGAAATTTGTACTTGGAGAATAGAGGGGTTGTATGACATGTCATATGTTACTACTAGAAAGAGGTGAAAATACTTTACAAGGAAACTTCCAGATGAAAAAAAAGAAGATTCACACAGATGCAGTCTCTCATAGGAAGTTGTCTGTTAGCCATTTCTAATGCTATTTATATTAAAGCATCTTATTTTTAATAGGTAACATAAATATTTCCTTGTTCATAAACAAATTGTTTCCTGGTCATGCGGCTTTCCCAATAGCAAAGAAGTTTGTTTTTTTTTTTTTTTTTTAATTTCAATTTGCTTCGTATTTACTGGAATAAAATTATCAGAAAGAAATAATAGAAACCTGAAGTCTAAAGTTGTCTTAGTTGAGAGGGTTTTGGCCGTTAATATGTTGTGTGGTATGCCGAAGGGCATACATAGTCCTTGATGGAATCTGTTGGATATAATAAAGATAATACACACTTCCAAAGTTACAGATTATTGAAAACGATTCTAACTAGTTTACAGTTGGATTTTCCCCTTCTGTACTACCCAGAGTATTATCCAGTTTTCCTTTGCCTATCACAAGGATTCAAATTACTTGATGTGAAAAAGGCAGTAGTGTTCATTTTGGGGAAAGAGCTCCCTGGTTGGCCATGTATATAGCATGCCTCACGATTTGAAGCAGAGAGCCCAAGGCTGCAGCGGTAATCAGAGCAGTCGTCAGCCTCTGAGTCAGTCACAGTTTTACCAACATGAACCATGTTACTGGCAACAGCACATACCAAGATACAGAGGTTTCTATATAAAAAAAAGTAGTATGTTTCTTGCTTTGGTTGGGTTTTAAGTGCTGCAGTGCAGAAATCAATACTGTGACATTTTACTCTATGTTGACATAGAGCCTTCAAGTGTTTTTTCACTGTATGGCTATAAATTTTTTACATATATAACTATAACAATAACTGATTTTTAGTTCTTACTGTTTTCTGCCTTTGAGTACAAGGTCTGTACATGGAAAACTTGTTGTGGTATCTCCCCTAATGAAGTCAAGCTTTTAGAATTAACACTAGCCATACTGTGCTTCTTAAGAAAACAAAGACACTTCCACAATCTAAATAAAAATTATTTTTAATCTTCCACTTCAGTACTGTCAAATTGCATAATAATTCTTGAGTATTTTCATTATCTGCAGCTATAAAAAATCACAGTAGTTTTTTTTGCAAAATTTTAATTAGAAATAAGTATTTTTTAAAATGATTCAGTAATGCCCTTTTGTATTTTTTTGGGGTTCTCTATCGCTTGTATAAATAAGTCTAACACAAAGGCAGGCATGGGTAATATTCAGCATAAGTCTTTTAGTGAGTTGTGGCTATTAAAAAACTATTCAAAATTTTAAAATGTGAGTCAAAACTTTAGCCTTTATTCTGTTGTCGTGGTGTCACTAGTGAGAATATTGAGGTTGTGCTAAACATTAGATCTAACATGAAATGCTTTACAGCACTTATAGCAGTACTTAAATGTGCTTGTGACTCATGACAAAGAAGTTTGTAACCAAGTCTGACTCATCTGATTCCAGTGTTAAGAGCAGGCATTCTGCAGGAATGCAGGTGTTACTGATGCTGCAGGGTGATTAATGGTCAGTTCAACTGATCCCTGCTGTAAAGCTGACATGTTTTAACTCCAAACCCCAGACAGATACTAATGAGGTTGAATTCAAAACACTTGCTGCTTTTGTTGTGGGCCCAGCACCCCTAAGGTATCACACCCTAGAAATAGCCAGAGACCAACACACAAACCCTATATCCTCATTTGCTTCTACTCACTGAAGAGCCATGTCATAACCATACAAGTGTTTCCATGTTCCTCAGATAATCTGTCCTCTTATGAAAGTACTGAGTTTGTAATGGATGAGTTCTTACTGTAAGTAGTAAGTTTTTAGATTTCATGGTTCCTTGACTAAATATTAAAGTTATTGTTGTATACAAATAAATCCATAGTATTTTCATATTTCATAAATGTTTTGAGAGTTCAGTTTGAAACTTTCCAAAATTAAACTTGCAGGTTTTCATCCTAGAATGCACGTACAATTCATTAATCCCTTTCTCATGCTCACTATGCTCAAATTATGCCTGCAGATCCTGTAAGGCATCTAAGGAATCCATTTTTTTATTCTGAGAGAATTCTTGATAGTCTCTGTTCAACCCATCAGATGTGACTGCATCATTTCGAATGATTCAGATGTGGTTTGCCACCTAGAGTTTTCCTGTATTAGGAAGGGATAGTTTCCACTGGCATACATGAAATTGCATACACTATTTGAAGCCTCCCAAGGTGCTGTGTGTCTTCTCCAGAAAAGAAACATAAACGGAGGTTTGGGGGTGCCAAGGAGGTGGGAGGGGAGAGTTTGTTCTGTGTAACAGTACCAGCTCCAGGCAGTGGTGTGGTGGTGGTTGGAGTGTGTGGCATGCATTTTAGCAACTGTCCCTCCAGGCACAGGGTCTGCTACACTGGAGTTGCAAACCTTTGTCATCAACAACCTGACTGTTCCAGTTACAGGTTGTGGCACAGTATTCCTTATTATTCCAGTGGCTATTTAAAGCAGTTTGTTTTGACTTCAAACGAGTTTTTCTTCATCAGTGTTCTTTGTGCAGCTCTGTTGGAAGGTACGTATTTCTGTTTTGAAAACAAGAATCCTGCTGTGTAGAAGCTTCTCATCGACACCTCTCCAGGAGACTGATCATTAAACAGGATGTTTTTCTTCTGTGTTTGTCATGTAGCCTCTTTCGGAAGCTGTAGTTACGAGCACTAAGCCATGTTGCATGGGGGGTGCTTCAGCTGCTGGCTTTGGCTGTAAACCTCAGCTCCCCAGCACCATTTTTGTCAGCTCGTTTTCAATGCACTTCCTCCTTTCCGTTCTCCCAAAATAGCTCCTGAATTTGTTTTAAATACTCCTACTTGCAGTTCTCATCCCAACCAGAGGACTACAAAAATTCTCAGAAATGTACTATGTCTGTCACTACAGTCTACTTATTTTTGAGAAACCACACGAGATCATCTGCTTCTCATTTTGCCTTCACAGGCACAGACTGAAGACTTAGGCTTTCACTGAGGAGCAGCCTTTTATTTAGTATTTTATATGTTCTTGTTAGGGTTTATGCTTGTACAAAAATACTGGAGAACAATGTGCCTAAATTCCTATAAGCCAGGAATACATGCATAGAGAAGAAATTCAATAGGTTTGTGCATCCTGCTTAGACTAAACACACTGTGAATGCTGGGAACAGTATAATAATTCATTGAGAAAATCTATTTCTTTCGGGTGCATGAGGGCTTTTTTGATTGTGAACAGTCCTGTGTGCAGATGGATATTCAAATTCAAAATCAGCCTTGAGCACCTCCCGTCTGATGCATCCTGCAGTTCCAAATGGTACCGCTCCATCTCCATTTGCAAACCCACATGTCAGTTTCATGTAATACCAAGTTCCCTGGTATTTGGATCACTCCTCATCACTCCTGGTTGCTGTCCAGAAGTACTGATATTGCTCTAGTTGACAGGGAGGGAGGATTCCCTCTGAAGTTCTATCACAAAAACAGGACTGACTTCTAGTATTAAACTTTTCCTCACTCTGCATCTCCAGCAGAAACACAGAAAGCAGATGGATACAACCTTCACAGAGTGCAGTAAAACTAAATTCGGACATAGCCATTCAGTGCAAGTCTCAGCCAACTGCAAGCTATGTGAAGTAAGTATTCCTATTTTGCTTCCATCCTCTACTCAGAGTCTTCCAAACTTTTCTACTTTTCCTGCAGTAAGTCAGAAGAGGAAGCTGTGTTCCATTCATCTCAGCATGCTGCTATGTTTCTGGTAATTCTGGACATCTCTACACTCATGAGATAGCAAAAAAAAAAATCAAATTACATCAGCATTTCTCAAAAGAAAAAGGAATATCAGAAAAACTAAGCCAAAAAAGGGGAAAAAGGAATTATTTTAACTGGTTCACAAGAGAATGTTTCTACAAATAAGTTTTTTTAAATGCACAGGAACATTGACTGCGCCTAAAACACTAGCGTATTTTTTTGAAGATAATTTTTTTTTACCTGCGTACTGTGAAAGCGTCATCTACAGAGATGCTTCCAACTGTTATGCTCTCAGGAGAGAAGGATCAACAGAACATCAGAATACTTCAACTAATACAGTATCCATCCTATTTGTACCTCTTAAAATTGCTCCTTATGGACTCAAAAAAATGCCTTGGGCTTGTATCGACGTTGATTTGAAATCTGTCCTCATGATAGACAAAGATTAGCTCCATTGTTGAGAAGCCACCTACCCTCAGCTAAGGATTTTAGCAAACTATAAATATTTGTCTTAGCAGCACATGGCTGAGGAGGATACATATTGCTTTTGTCATTAAAAAACGGCTTCATACCCCATTGTTTCCTGCAGTAAAGAACTCCATAAGCACGACCTCAGCTCCAGCGACAACCTCACTCAACAATCCAACCTCAAACACTCAGCTGGAGTAATCATAATAGCAATAAAAGCAAACCCACAACAACAGCAATAGTAATAATAATTGTAATAATAATAGCTGTGGGTCTGGCTGTGTGCTGTCCAGCCTCTGAGGCCCCCTCCCAGTGTCAGCGACGGCGGGGTGGCTTCTTGGGGGGCTGGGAGGGGTCCTGGGGGCTGCCAGCCCCCCTCTTCAGGGCTCGCCGGCGCCTCCCAGGGCAGCTCTGGCTGCTGCGGCTGGGAGTGGAGGGCCCGGGCACAGGCTCCTGCGGGTCCTCCTGGGGCTCTGCTTGCTCCCCGTGGGTGCCAACGGGGGTGCTGGGGGAGCTGCCGGGACCCCTGCGTAGTTCTGGTCTGGGGGCAGGAGTCCCCGCTCGGGAGGCAGAGGAGCCGGGAGCAGCCCCGGGGCTCCCCTCCCGGCCCCCGGCAGCACGGGTGTTCCCAAGGCCCAAGCGGTGTCGGGCCTCCTGGCTGCACTGGCGCACGGCACTGTCGATGAGCTTGGTGGACGAAGCTCGTTGTGCGCCGGCCCAGTGAGGGCTGCAGCACCTGGATCAGAGCCTCCTCATGCAGCCCAAAGAAGCGCAGGCTGGAGATGATGAGGCTCTGCACTGCCGGCACTGCCTGGGCATCCTCCACCAGTTGCCCCAGCTCCTGCTGCAGCCAGGGCAGCAAGGGATTGAGGACAGCGGGGTGGAGGCGGAAGATGAAAGCCCAAACGTACACGTGGAAGCCGCCCAACGCGTCCATGCGCAGGTCTCCCGCAGCTGGTGGCTGGGGTGCTGCAGGGCCATGGATGCCTTGGGCGGCTGCGTGTGCCGGTGCCCCTGCTGTCAGGCGGACGACGGGCAATGCCGCTGCAGGTGGTGGCAGGACGCGTTCCTCAAAGTCGTCGTCCGCCCGCACCGAGTGCACAATGGACGTCACCCTCCTCTTGCAGAGGGGGGCAC
Organism: Melopsittacus undulatus; assembly: GCF_012275295.1. Lineage (NCBI taxonomy): Eukaryota > Metazoa > Chordata > Aves > Psittaciformes > Psittaculidae > Melopsittacus > Melopsittacus undulatus. Next base: position 13,497,843 of record NC_047557.1, read on the forward strand.
TCGGGCTTGCTGTCAACCCACCGCGTGATGCAGGGGTAGCAGAACTGGTGGAGGCATGGCAGTACGTAGCTGGCCTCCTCCCAGCTGTCCAGGCATATTGGGCAGCGGTCCTCCAGCTCCGTGGCCATGCTCTCCATTGGCTGCGGTGGGCTGGGGGGAGCAGGCAGTGTTGAGGCGCTCCCTCTCCCTGGGGCTGCAGCAGCAGGTGTCACGCTGGAAGAGGGGCCACAGTCAGTCATTCGCTGCTCCAGGGAGGGCTGGAACAAATGTCCAGGCTCCTCAAGAGGGAAACCCTCTTGGCTTCCCAGGGTGAGCTTTCCAGGCACAGCTCACCTACCTCTGCTGCTGCGAGCTCTCCTGCGTGGTGTGCCGGCTGCCTGAACCAGACAGGGCGAGTAAAATCCTCCAGTGGCTCTGGGGTCGGGCACTGAGAGTTGCAGTGAAGAACTCCCTGAGCACAACCTCAGCTCCAGCAACAGCCTCGCTCAACACTCCAACCTCACGGACTCGCTCAGCTGGAGTGCGGGCACAGCCGATGGGTGAGACGCGGCGGCCGCCTATAAGCCATGAGGGACATGACATCACAATCCAGCGTTTGGGGAAGTCGTGTTCCATCACTTCGAATGTCACGTTCCATCCCTTGGTGACATCAGATCCCGTTGCTGGGTAACACCACGTTGGTGTTGGGCTCAGTTGGGCGTTCACCCATGTGCCTGACATCACTGCAATGCCACTGTGTGCTAACCTCCCATCTCTTGTTTGTGCCCAGTATCAGTGCTTCATGCCCGTCACCGAGGCCTCAGCCACCTCATCCTGCTTCAGCATGAGGTTGCTCTGGCCGTGGCTGACAGCCCCAGGCACATGCGGCAAGAGGGTCCTTTACATAACACCTCGTGCCTCCCTTGGAGGCATCAGGACACAGTCCCACAAGCTCTCTCCAAACCCCAGCACTGCCGGCAGCCCTCTGGGCTCCCGGCTTCCTGCCGCAGCAGGTCACAGGCAGCAGTCTGCTCTCAGGGATCTTGTTTGACCCAGGGAGAACCCCAGTGGATGGCTGCCTCCAGCCCCAAGCCCTGGCTGTCCCTCTGCCTGTCAAAGATGGCTGCACCACACACAACCCCATGCACATGCCACAGGACGCGGGCCCTTTCCCAGAAGGTGTTTTGTTCAAGGCCACTTGATGGGGTCGACAGGTCCCTTCACACTCAATCCATCCTATAGTTCTATCATTCTGGCCAAAGTTTTTGAGGTGAGCAGCAGGGATGTAGAAACAATAGAAGCAGGAGGTGGTATGATCTTTGTTAACAAGGAGTAACAATGTGAAAAGGGCAAGAGCCTCATGCACAGCAGCAAATCGTAACAGTGATGGGATGGAGATCCTAATGGAGCATCACCAACTACCAGCACCTTTAATATTCTTAATAAAGCTTAATAATATTCTTTAAAAAACTTTTTTTTCTGCTGTGTTCTATCCTTATTCTCTCGTCCTGCTTCATCAGTAGGTCTACACTAGTACTTAAGAGTCCAAGGGTACATTGGACAGCTGTCCACCAGCTTGTTCGCCATGCTCTTCATGGGCTGCAGTGGACTGGTTGGAGCACGTAGTGTCGAGGCACTCCTTCTCCCTTGTTGTTTTGGTCATGAAGATGTCTGCCTGGCTCTGCTCCTCTGGCCCGGTACGCATGTGCTGGCATGCGGTAGCCAGGTGAACTTTCCTCTTTACCTATAGGGTACATGGTCCTCTCTCCCAGCACCACGAGGCCCAGCAACATTTGGTAGGAAAGGGCTGTGCCATTCTCTTGTACACTGCTTTGGTGCTGTCTGGGAGAGTGCTTGAGCCACTGTGGGGCCTTTGTGTCCTCACAGCCCAAGCTATGTGCCACTGAGCCCCAGGAGCCCAGGGGCTGCACCCACTGGTGGCACTGCCAGCCCTGGGCTCTTGTTTGCTATCAGCACTGGCCCTTTTCTTTCTCTCTGCTGACCTGCCCAGAGCCAAGCTGTGAAGAACACAGAACCCTGGCTTTCAAACCAAGGCAGCACTGAATGCCCTGCAAGGGCGATGAAAGGCAATACTCCAGAACAGTTCTGCTACCTATCATTAAGTCCCTGCATTGCTCTTGTGTCATGGTTTGTGTGGCACAGGTACTAAATATCTGGGAAAGAGAATCGGTCATTAACCCAATGAGGGAGGGAGGGAGGAAGGAAAGGAAGGAAAAGAATAAAAGGAAAAAACGAAGGAAGGATTCACTATATGGACACTGTATCTGACAGAGTGATTACTAAGGGTTCTGTGTGAAACTACATTTTCTGCTGAAAACCTAAGCAGCAAAGTCACACATAAACTACACACATTGAAACAATCCCACATCTCATTGGGCTAAAATGGTGTATTGGTCTATTTCTGTTGCTCAGTAGGATCACTGAACTCTGTAGTAGGAAGCTCTTGATATGCAACCCTGGATGGAGATCTGCATCACTTCTGCAGAGTGCATGCCATGCAAGTCAAGTCAGGCTGCATGGGGGTTTTAGCAACCAGATCTAGTTGAAGATGTTCCTCCTCATTGCAGGGGGTTTGGACTAGATGGCATTCAAGTGTCTCTTCCAACCCAAACAATTGTATGGTTCTATTCTATGATCTAAGGGGTCTATGACCAAAAAACAGGATGGCAAATGCAAAGCAGACTCTAGAACAAAATCAGGAGAAAAAACGCGAGCCGGTTAAAGAAGGAAATGGTATGTACTAACTTTTTCCTTTTGCAAAGTTTCAGCTTCTGTGGCTGGGTGTTTGCAGAGATTCTTCGAGGACAAGCGTTCAACTCTGCAAGATTTTGATCCTCAAATATTACAAAATAGAGCAACTTACGTGTAAAACTTGCAGTTAGTGATTTTTTTTTTTCTTTTCTAAAAGAATGCAATGGTGTTAGGAGTTACTGGGTTTTGACTTGTTTGATCCTCCTAGCTTCTATGATAGCTGGCACTTGGTGGTATTTCTTACTGTGTATTTCAAAATTTCATTTAGAGACTGGCAGAGGTAAAAAGAATATCTGGTCCTCTGAGGAGACATACTAAGAAGTTTGATCTCTGCCCCAGAAAGAAAAGTGTCATAGCAGAGAAAGTGCACAAAAACGTGAGTTTGTGGAAGAAACAGGGTTTATAGGTATTTCCTGATCATCCTATTCCCTTGTGTCTTGAGTGCTTCTGTATAATGGCTGCAGTGCAGCTCTGCCTGGGCACCATCTTCAGTCACAGGTCAAGCAAAGGGTGAGTTTAGCCCTGACCTCATGGTCTTCAAACTGCCTCTCTGCTCTTGTATAGTGACTCATGACAGTATGGATCATCAGGCACTTGAAGAAAGGATTCCTCAGCACTCTTAAATGAACTGCTCATTTGCAGTTTTTTCTTCCTTCACACTTTTGACTTCCACCAAAAAGTCCAATTTATTTACTATGAAAAGATAAAAACTACAGTTGTTGGGAAAGCCACCATGAATGCATCTGTTCAGGCTATCACAACTAGCTGATGACCACTGAACATATGGGAAAATTTTCTGCCTACATCTGGAGGATGCCAGAGAAGCTCTAATAAAATAGCATTGCAGCACTTTTCTTTACCTCAGGAAGTACTTGTCCTTAGTGTCTTATACTGGTGTCTGATTTCCCTAACAGAAGTCTGTATTTTATTTACTGCTGCATGACTTCTTGTACCTCTATCAGTCATTCAAAATCTTGAGATTTTTCTGAAATATTGTACAAGTAAGCTGGGTTTAAAATACCAGGGTAATGCATGTGCACATGGGCAATCATACTGGTACACAACAGTAACTGCACTTTGTAAATCAATAGGGACCAGCAGAAACTAATTTTTATTAAACCAGTTTATCACAAAATGTTAAGTTACAAAAATAAGTTCATCTGTAATGATGTTAAATATTAAATACAAAGGTAAACCAGTTATATAGTGCTCTTAAAATAGAATAGAACTTTTTATGTGTAAGTAGCTGACCCAGAAGTTCTTGTTTGAGACTGCTGGTCTGCATTTATCAACGGTATTTAGTTCTTGTGACTGGATGACATACAGAAAGAAAACTACATGTTAAAGAACTGAATTTCACGTAGGCAAGATTGAAAGCAGTGAGTTTCTGTGCTGCTTAAGAACATCACAAATGCAAGCCTCAAATCCATTTTAAGTACAACAATGAAACCAAACTCCAGCAACTGTTCAGAAACCAAACTCCAACAACCACTGAGACATTTCTTTCACTTGTCTTCCACATCTGCAACCATAGCTTCAACTGCATCCCAGTCCAGTTTGCTGAGGATACTTCCTGTGCTTTCAGAAACATCATCAATGTCAACAGTGCCAAGAGGAGAGAAACTCACAGGATGCAAGGCCTGTTGGAGGAAAAGAACATTAGCTGAATCACTGCATATCATTTACGGACAATGCCTCTGTATAGCCAGGAAAAACAATATTGTTATTTTCAGAAATGTCCTAAACAAGTTACATATCTGCATTTATGTGTAGGGCCTACAAGAAATCTGTAAAGGGACTTTGTACCAGGCATACACGGATAGGAGAAGGGGTTATTCTTTGCTCTGATGGTGGCAAGGCACTGGCAGAGTTTACCCAGAGAACCTGTGGCTGCTCCATCCCTGGCAGTGCTCAAGATAGGGCTGGACAGGGCTTTGAGCAAGCTGGTCTAGTGGAGCATGTCACTGCCCATGACTGGGGATTGGAACTACATGATCCTTAAGGTCTCTTCCACCCCAAACCATTCTGTGATTATGCTGCAACAAATACAATTTATTTTCCTGTTTATGCACTCCCACTAGCCATCTGTTGCCTGGACAGACAACATGCCTATACAGTTGTTACAAAGAACTTTCATTTTCAGGGCTCAAAAGAATGATTTTGCTTGTAAAGACAAAATGTAGTTCTGTTGAATCACAACCATTTATATCCCCCTGTATCTACCCCATCCACAGGTTTTGAACAGAGATACACTTTTTAAATAAAGCAGAAGTAAACAAAGTATTAAATGGCAAGTAGCAGATCATTCCCAGAACAAGCAGAATTCTACCTGAAACAGGGAGTCATGAGTATCTCGAAGTATTCTTTGGATATCATCAGGCACAGTCCAGGGGCTTACTATGTCTCGATCAGTTTCTTGATCAAGATCTTCTGTCTGAACTGTGGTGGCAAGGTGTGGATGCTTTTGTTTTGATGTTCTGCTGACTTTGTACTCAGCAGCTGAGGAGAAAACAAAGCCAACCATGGCACTGTAAGATTTCCTGCTGTTTACTTCTGCATGTCTTGAAACTTCTTCAAGAACAGAAACTCTGAGTTACAAAAACTGAAGCTATGTGAAAACATGTGAAGATCAGCATGACCTGTTGTCTTGAACTAATGCTTCATGCTCTGAACTGTCTTCCATACACGTAGATATGTGGAATACAGAACACGAACTGGAACAGGACTATCCACAGTGCCTACAGCATGCAGGCTCTGTAGTGCAGTCCTCAAAAAGGGATATTGATACATTATTTGACAGAGGAAAAAACCTGGGTAAATTCTGGATTAGTGCCCCATAGAAGACATGGAACTTCAGTGATGCCCTTAGCAGTAACAGTATATACCAAAGGATCTGATACAAGAAGGTGATGTTAGAAAAAGGTCAACCTGCATTTAGAGCTTAAAAAGAGACTATATGGAAAGGAGAAGAATGACTTTTTCACACCTGTAGAGGTGTGAAAATCTTACATCTCTTCAAGAATATGATTAGGAGTAAATATTTATGTGAACAAATTTTTCTGAATCCAGACCTACAGAGACAGGCACACAGAAAAAAAAGATTACTAAAATCCCACATTATTTAAAAAAGTTCAGTCATAGATTTTTCCACTCTATGATAAAATTACATCTAAAACAGATACTATACAAAGTGATACTCAGAAAGTAAGCAGTGCTAGAAAGGTAACAGAGAGGCAGAATACTTGTGTACTGTACTGCTAATTAACTTTCTCTGTGTTTCAGCTGAACAAAAGAAAAGTTCTCTGTCCCTCACGACATCATACTGCCTGTTTCAGTATGCTACAGTAATGCTGTATCTGTGGTTTACATTGCATAAATTCTACCCAGGATGTTTTCTGAAATGTGTTTGCTGTCTTGTTTTCCCCCTATCCTATGTAGCTGAACAGCACTATGTCATTGCTCTATGTAACTTACAGTGTCTAGAATTAACAGGACAATTTGCAGCAGTTTTCATTCTTCCTCTGGAAGCACTTTTCTGAAGGAGAGCACAAGCTTTTCCTGGAAAGACAAAGAAAGTGTTTCCTCTATTAGGTGCATCAGATCGAAACTCCACAAAAGATGCTTCAAAACATTCACTTGTGAGCTTGCTTCCTCCTACTATGGCAAATTAAGCTACTCTGGATTTAGAAAGAGATTATAAGGAAAGGTTAACTCATAATCTAGCAGACCAATGACAGCACTGTTACAAAAGTCAGAAGACAGGAAGCCTTCAGAATTATTAATCTGACTTTCTACATAGGTATTAAAGCTCCTCCCTCCCAAAATCCTGTAAAAGTTAAAGATCATCTCCAGTTTGTGCTTTTTTAGGAAAGTTCTGTACTTACCCCTGGAATGTGTTAAACCAAGAGATGGAGTGAAACAGTGTACTTTTTGCCCAAAGCTGGGTTTGGCAGTGATTCTGTTCCTTTCTGACACAACAGAACTGTTTGGATGTCCTCTACAACAAGAAAAAAACAAAGCCCAAATACTTACCACTGTCTACCACACAGCATTCCCCCACACAACTTAGATCTAACAGGTCTTACTCAGATGAGGCAAAAAGACCACAGAAACCTTCTTCAGCCCACTTAGCTGAGGATCAGGAAAACATGCTGCTTGTGGGGCCAGTCAGTCCCACCAGAACTGCTGGCAATCAGAGTGAAGACATACCAAATTGGCTTTACAAAGAGGCAGCCCACAAAACTTAGAAGCTATTACCATTCCTAAGGTGGCTTCCTGCAATGACATTCTCTAGTGCTTCTGATTCTGACAGGGCTGATGTACTTAAACTGCCCTCATAAAGTTCTGTTCTGGAACTTCAATTATTAAAAACAGATGCAGAAATAGTTAAGTTTGGAAGTTACAGGATTATTTCTTCTCCTATTATTCTGGAAAACATAAAATAGTATGTAGAAGAGGAAACTGCAGTATACACCTGGCTTACATATACACACACAACATTAACACCATCAAACAGAATAAATCTACCAATTTATAATACTCATACCATCATCTCCTCAAAAGGCAATAAGCACCAAAGTGCAAAAGAAAGAACAATTCCTAGGTAATGAAAAAAAAACTAAAAAGGAAGACAGCAAACCTAGAGTATGCTGAATTCAAATTAGTCTGTATGCATGGACAACAGTATTTTTATTTGCTTCTTGTTACTAAATGCTCTTCCGATCATTAACTATGTTGCTGGCTATAATCCAGGGCAATTGCTTTTGAGTGGAATGGGTTAGGACACTGATTACAGCTCTGACTAGAGTTGGCTCTGAAAAGCATTTTTAAGGTTCCTTCTAAGACTATACTAGTGGATGGAAGAAGACTGGTACAGGAACTTAAGACACCTCTGATACAAAGCGTATCTTCGATTCTGCCAGAATATAAAGCTTCTCTCAAGCTAATCCTGTATCAGCTTCAAACTGCAGACCGACTTGAAGCATGGTAAAGACACCAATGCATTAGAGCAGGTTTAATACTTAAAGTTGTTACCTTTTAGCAGATGCCATACACCTTTTTTTGTATTCTTGATGTGATCTTGTCTTTGACAGTGTTCTATGTTCATTTGCAGTTAACACCACTGTTTCAGATAACATTTCATTCATCAGTGAAAGTGCTTGTGATATTCTTACATTGTGATGCTCAGTTAACAGGGCTCTGTGGAGAAAAATGTATTACATATTACCTCATGCTGTCACTCATTTAATTGCAGCTCGCTTGTGACTCTTGTAAGGTTATATGCTAACCAGAATAGAACACATTTTTGCACTTTCAGAGAAGATATACTAATTCTTCCCAGCTCATCAGCAAAAAGCTGAAACATTTATTAACAATGGGTTTGTCAGAATGAATAAGTCAATGTTGGGGGAATAAAAAAACTAAAGCAAAAATCATATCCAGGAAGTGAAAAATAAAGTCAAAAGATGAAATATGTTCTGAGTTTTCCTATATCATAAAGCAAATACGGATTATTTATGCTTCTGATTGAAATGTAATTTATAGCTGAATTTTCATAGATAGGCAACCAGGGATATTAATAAATAAACAAGGATACAAGAAGTTACATTTATAGAAACTTACTTGTGTTTTTCTTCTTTCATCTTCTGGAAGCATTTAATATCCTTAGAAGTAAGACTACAATGCTGTGCAAGAAAGAATAATAATCATTAACTTACCATGTATTTCATTCCAATCTCTCACTCTTAAAATGTATGCCTATTTGACTTGACAGTTACTGTTTAAGACACTCTCCTGAATGAACAACAATATGAAAGCACATGAAACTTACACAGCAGAAGTTTAGATTGGATATAAAGAAAAAATTCTTTCCTGTTAGGGTGGTGAGGCACTGGAATGGGTTGCCCAGGGAGGTAGAGAATGCTCCATCCTTGGCAGTGCTCAAGGCCAGGTTGGACAAAGCCTTGGGTGATATGGTTTAGTGTGAGGTGTCCCTGCCCGTGGGAGGTGCTTCAGTCCCCTGATCATCCTCGTGGCCCTCCTCTGGACTTGTTCTAAAAGTTCCATGTCCTTTTTATGTTGAGGACACCAGAACTGCACACAATACTCCAAGTGAGGTCTCACAAGAGCAGAGTAGAAGGGCAGGAACACCTTCTTCGACCTGCTGGTCACGCTCCTTTTCATGCAGCCCAGGATATGGTTGGCTTTCTGGGCTGGGAGTGCACACTGAAACTGGCTCATGTTCATTTTCTCATTGACCAACACTCTCAAGTCCTTCTATGCAGGACTTCCATGAATTTCCTTTTTGCCCAACCTGTAGCTGTGCCTGGGATTGCTCCGACCCAGGTGGAGGACCTTGCACTTGGCATGGTTAAACTTCATAAGATTGGCATCAGCCCACCTCACAGGTGTGTCAAGGTCCCTCTGGATGGCATTCCTTCCCTCTAGCATATCAGCCGAATCACACAGCTTGGTGTCATCAGCAAACTTGCTGAGAGCACACTCAATTCCATTGTCCATGTCAGCGACAAAGATATTAAACAAGACCAGTCCCAACACCGATCCCTGAGGGACACCACTCGTTACTGATCTCCAGCCGGACATTGAACCGCTGACCACAACTCTTTGAGTGTGACCATCCAGCCAGTTCTTTATCCACCGAGTGGTCTACCTATCAAATTGATGACACTCCAATTTAGAGACAAGGATGTCATGTGGGACAGTGTCGAACGCTTTGCACAAGTCCAGGTAGATGACGTCAACTGCTCTACCCCTGTCCACCACTTTTGTAGCCCTGTCATAGAAGGCCACCAAATTGGTCAGGCAGGATTTCCCCCTAGTGAAGCCATGCTGGCTGTCACCAAGCACCTTGTTGTTTTTCATGTGCCTTAGCATGCCTTCCAAGAGAATCTGTTCCAAGATTTTCCCAGGCACAGAGGTGAGACTGACTGGTCTGTAATTCCCCGGGTCATCCATTTTCCCCTTCTTGAAAATGGGGGTTATATTTCCCTTTTTCCAGTCATCAGGAACTTCACCTGACTGCCATGATTTTTCAAATATGATGGACAGTGGCTTAGCAACTTCATTCACCAGCTCCTTCAGGACCCGCGGATGGATTTCATCAGGTCCCATGGACTTGTGTACATTCAGGTTCTTAAGATGGTCTCAAACCAGATCCCCATGTACAGTGGGCCCAAGGTCTAGGTTTTCACAGTCCCTGCGTCCGCCTTCCAAGACTCGGGTGCTGCGGTCAGAGCCTTTGCCAGTGAAGACCGAGGCAAAGAAGTCATTCAGAACCTCAGCCTTCTCCAAATCCTGTGTAGCCAGCTCTCCTGAAAGTTTCCGGAGGGGGCCTACATTGTCCTTAGTCTGTTTTTTAGCCGCTACATACCTATAAAATCCCTATTATCTTTAACATCCCTTGCCAAGTTTAGCTCCAATTGGGCCTTAGCTTTCCTAACTTGGTCCCTAACTACCCGGACAACATCCCTGTATTCATCCCAGGCCACCTGTCCTTGTTTCCACCTTTTATAAGCCTCTTTTTTCTTGTGAATTTTTCTCAGCAGCTCTTTATCCATCCAAGGAGGTCTCCTGGCCCTGCTGCTGCACCTCCTTCTGGTCGGGATGCAACACTCCTGAGCTTGTAGCAGGTGATCCTTGAATATTAACCAAGAGTCTTGGGCCCCCTTGCCCTCTAGGGCTATATCCCATGGAACCTTGCTAAGCAGATTCCTGAAGAGGCCAAAGTCTGCTCTCCTGAAGTCCAGGGCAGTATAACAAAAGCATCAAGTATATATGAGCTGGCAACAAAGGAGAGGGAAAGAAGCAGGACACATTTTCCCTGAATCACTTCTCTCTAAACATGTACAAAAGAGCAGCCAGGTTCAACTCTAAAAGACTGTTTAATACCAGGGGAAATGCTGTAATTCATAGATGAGATCTGTTAATCTTTCTAAAGTGAATACAATTATATTACTTAATAACAGGAAACTTTTGTGTGTTACATGTTTGTTGCTTGGCAGTTAAAAACAGCGTAACTTCATCATGAAAGAATTTACAGTATACCCTGCATTCTGCTGATGATCAAAAAGTACAGGGAATAATTTGCTGTTGCTAGGTCTCATGTCCTGTACCCCTGAAGCTTTCTCTGACTCAGCAGTGTCTTTTCTGGTTCTGAAAGGTATCCAGGTGACAAATGCATACTTTAAGACTTAATACTGATTGAGAAATTATTTCTGAACTACATTTGTACTTCCACTCTCCCATACACCCCCCCCCCACCTTGGGTTACTTCCAGCACAGTGTAGATCAGAAGAAATACATTAGGCCATAAATGTGTTTTTACTAATTAAACTTAAAACTAAAATAATTCTGTAAAGGAAGGCATTGTTTGCTGAGCCTGCATTGAAACCAGCCTTCAAGTCTAACATCTCTGCTGACCCTCTGTAACTGCATACACTTATGTGTGTGTGAAGTTTAAGGACGGCTGCCCTCAGTATCCTGTTGCATTTGTAAAGGATGTTGGCACCTGAACTTCACCTTTTAATTTCATTGAGGGTCTTAGGGAGGTGCAAGGGCAGGTGAAAACAAGATGTAAACACATCTTTAAAACCTTTTTAGTTATCACTCCCTGACAAAATACAGCTTTTATCCATTATATGTTACAGCTTTATCCATTACAGTCAATGGACTATACTTCCTGAATCTAGAGCTGGGGAACAGGTTATAATTGCGACCTGTAGTGAACAGTCTTTACTGCAACCTGGTGTATTTGCTTACTGATCAATTCTGACACAACTACAGATGGTTCCAATAAAACCAACATTAAAATAGAAAAAAAAATCACCAACAACCTTTGTATTTTCTAACCTGAACAATCAACACTTGTAACATACAGAACAATTACTCTTCAAGATATCCACTATTCTTACCCCACTCTTTCTTTGATTGAATGGATTATGCTCTTTCTGTCTTTGTTCATCCAGTTTCTTCACATATTCTCTCATTCTTTCCTTTTGCTTTCTTTTCATCCATGCTTGTATCTCTTTCTTCTCCTTTTCTGTTTTTTGAGAATGTCCAGCAGCAGAATTATGAACCCTGAAAGCAGATGCAAATGGCAAATAATCTAGCTAATCCTCTAAACTGCAAACAATTGCAGCTACACATAATAATAATAATACTGCAATTCATTTACAATTCTAATTCAGCTGAAAGCATAAGTAATGAAAAATTGAGAAATTTTCTTTTACAAAACTTTACTTCACAAAATCCTGCAACAAAAGTAATTTCCAAGACGTTTCCTAATTTTTTTTCTTATTTGTCAACTACATTCCAGGAAATAGGACCAAAGCTTTAAATGTGGACGATATGTTATTGTCTTTATAGGATTAATAGGACAAAAAACCTGCAAGTCACTGTGCTTTGATCTTTCGTTTCAAGCACATATAAGTATCTAAAAAGAAGACCAGCGAGATTGCCATCTTTTTTGTTCCCTCCTGTCAATCTATGATCTTCTTCACATGTCTGTCTGTTCAATGTAATTTTAAAAACACTAACTCAGAATATTAACACCAGAAGACCACAGCCAGTAAGAAATGCTAACATAACGGCATCCTCAGAGTTCTTCAGAAACATTTACTAATTCATCTTGCAACTGTCTTTAAAATAAGCAGCTGGGAAATACATGTTTTCTTCACTGCAAAACTGAAAGTATTGCCCCAGAATTTAACAGATTTTTCCAAGATGAGTGTTTCAATTATAAATGTCTGATTTTTAAACTTCTCTCATTTTCAAGGCTGGTGGGTACTAATAATTCCAAAAACAAAAGAAGGTATGATTGTAGAAAAATAAGATACCTTTAGTAGCTCAACTGAACCTTTAGTAGTTCAACTGAAAGCTTATGGATCAAAGCATTAAAGTCCTCAGGGAATTGCAACTTTGACACATCTGAATGTGATTTACTTTAGGGCAATGGGAAGTGTCATTATCAGAACTGTTCACAGTCATGTATGAAAATAAGTAGGTGATACTGAGTTGCGTTTAGGTCTTTGGTCACGTTTGATTAAATACAACTTGAACACATTTCTGAAATTTTTAGTGATTTTTAAATATTCATATACTTGCACAAAACAGCTAGCAGCATTTAAATGTTGATGTAGTCATTACTATGTGTTTGTAATTCTTGAAGGACTGCAAAGATATATTGATCTCTGCAGAGATTAAAATTTGATGCTCTTGAGATCCTTTTACAATCTAAATAAATCTTAGAACATGTAAACCAGAGCAGTACATTCTACTCAAATCAGTCATTAGAACATCCTGAAATAGGTATCTTAAACTGGTGTGAACTGTTGCACTAATGTAACAGACTGTTTGGCATCCTAAACAGCTGTATTTTTGTCTTGTAAGCAACTGATACCACAAACAACGGTAGAAAACAGCTGTAATTTCAGCCTATCTCAGGAAAGAATACAGCTGATTTTGTAACTGACAGGAAGTTGTAGAAACCTCCAGCAGGGAGGGGAGCGTGACAAGCTGGAGACTGGGGCTGGAAGGTTCTGAAGCTGCTTTGCCACTGACAGGAAATTTCTATTTTATCTTTTAGAAGTCTCCAATCACCTTGCCTGAACTGAATTTCCTGTATATATAGAGCTGTGCTCTAGCCTATACCTGGTAAAAGATGAACAAGCAAGTAGGAAGGAAAGAATTTCAAATCCAAAATAATAAAAATGTAATCAGTACATTTGACAATAATAGCCGTAAAATAGTGGCTATTAAATGGTTTTAATACCAGTCTAATTAACATCAAGTTAAATTACACGCTTGTTTCTATTGTTTACAGGGTGTGAGCTATGAGAAGAATTTAGTGTGAGGTGTCCCTGCCCATGGCAGGGGGGTTGGAACTAGATGATCTTGAGGTCCTTTCCAATCCTAACTATTCTATGATTCTATGATTATTTAACTAACATGTAACAAAAAAGCAGCCATGGTTTACCTGGAGATTTTCTCAGCTTGTAGTTTTGTAAAGCCCAGCTCCAAAGGAGAGACATCACCTTTTACTACAAGATCAGTAATGATATCAGTAACACCACTCAGACCAGTAATTTCTAGGGGATCTTCTAAACGGCTTAAAGTCAGGAGAAAAAATTGTTACAAATTTAAAGTAGAACATGCCTGCAAGAAGAACAAGCTAAAATCTTTATTTTTATGCTTAACAGAAGAATATTCATGTTGTTTAAAGAGAAGCCTTTGGCCTGAATATTCTTTCCCCTACATCTCATTATGCTAATGCACACAAGCAAAACCTGGGTATGTGTGTAGATGCATTGTCTTAAAAAAGTTACCAGACACCACCTTAGCTTTGCTGTCATCTTGTACACTTCAGACAACAATTAGCCTCACAAGTGTGAACGGGACAGAACGAGTGAGATCTGACTAACAACAAGGGTACTGCAACAAAATGGGCTTTAAGTGAACCAGCCAGAAACATGGCCCCATCCAGAGCTGAAATGCCTGACCTCCACTGGGGCGTGGGAACATGGCTGGCCCAGAGAAGGCTGGGCCTGGCAGGCCAGAAGACCAGGAGCATTCGGAGTGCTTCAGTCTGTTGTTCTACCCTGTTCATACAGTAACACTTCCAAAACTTTCTGGTGATAGCTGGCCACAGTAGATGACTACTAGCAGCCATTACATATCCTTGTTCAAAAACTAGTGCTTTGCACATAGAAGAAATAACACATGCACATAGACAATAGCAGCATCTATATTAACAGCTCTGTTACTTGTAACTAGAAAAGCAACTTTGAATGCTAACAACAGCGTTCGCATAAAGTAAATTTAACAGACATTACAGAAGCCGAAGTAAATGCCTGAAATTAATTAATAAAAAGGCTTCCATTCAGTTTGAAAATGAATGCCTATTTACATACGTGACGGTTCCACCTTGACAGTCTGCCTTCTGGTAGGAGTTTAAATTAAACAAAGTTTCAACAAAGCCAGTATCAAAATACATACCTATCACATAATAGATCTTTGCCTGAAACAGAAACAGCCTTTGTTATAAAACGTTTTTCACCTATAGACAAATTAGTAACACAAGTTAAGCAGCCCACAGGATAAAATACAGAAACATATCAACCTGAATATGCTAACATTAAAAATAAATTAATATTGAACATAAGTTTAATGACCCAAGAGAGCATGTCATCAACTGCTAGGTTAATATGTAGTCTTCAGAGAACATTAACAGCTCCCCGACTGACATGGCTAGTTTTGTTAGGAAGACAAGATCACTCTGTTAGTCTTCTGCCACAATCAAACTAAGTTTATTAGTTCCAACTGATTGGAAATCATAGGCTTCAATAAGCTATACTGTGTTCTATGGCAAATTAACAATTGCCATTTAGTTGAACTCCTGGAATTCAGGAAGCGCAGCTGGAGAGCAGTATGGATGTCTTGGAATGAAGAGCATTATTATCCTTCCTAGCCCAAATTCCACTCTCAAAATATTATAGTTGCAATTCAGGATCACCTACAGTGTTTTAGCTTGCAAGTAACAAGTTTATACTTCGAGAGAAAACTAAGTGTATTACTGTTCATAAAATCCATCTGTGTGTGCATGCCATTTGAGATTCACTTCCGCTGTATGCAGAAACAGGAGTTGTGTTTTAACACCTTTTAAGATAGATTGCTGCAAATGTGAGTGGAAAAATGTATGTCCACCTGTACAAAGTACATATCATTTAGAACTTAAATGTATGCAATGCAGGCAACGTGCAGACAAAAGAAGACACACTACATTTTTAAACACAGGCAAAAGGTTGCTTGCATAGTGATTTTTCCTTCTCAATGCTACTGCAGTATTCACAATTGCAAAAATCAATTTACTGTCAGTTTGCAAAACGAGATGGGAATAATGCTTTAGGACACAACCAACAGTTACTGTATAGTGATACAGAACAATTTATTTGCTGATGTGGGTTGGATTTAGTTGAGATTTCACCTCTCTAGACATAGGAGGAAGGTAGAATAGTGACAAGAGATGATATTGACAGCTTTGTGAGGAGGCTATGAGTGTTTTGTGGCACAGCGCCTGTTTATATTCAGGTAGACTTCAGAAATAATTACATAGCACAGTGATGGGTTTGAGAAATAGACCCAAAGTTATTAATTTTTCCTCAATGATGGTGAATTTGAGTGCAAGTATAATTCACAGCTGAACTGTTTTAAAAGCTTAGTGATACTGCTCTCTCATGGAACATATGAACATATTACCAAAATACATCCATGAAGCCATCCTAAAAGCCTGACAACTGACTTTTATGAGCTCATTGGCATTGCGTTACAACAGGAATGAGAAAGTACTACATTGGGAAGAAAAGCTTTACTTATTTTTAAAAGGGGAAAAAGGCAAAAATAAACATTGAAGATTATACCAGAAGATGACTTTGTACTACTGTGAAGTCTAGAAGCAGAAGCTGCAGAGGCAGGGGAGTGTGCTTCCAATGCAGTGTAACTGGGTACAGTATATTGCAGGTTCAAGCCCTCCTTGTCATGACCTGTAACATCTGCAAAAAATCATGCCCCACAAATGATGATCAGATTTTGTAAAAAAAAAAAATAAAAAAAACCAAACCAAACAGTAATTAGTGTAAACCAATGAAAAAAACCAAAACCAAACCAACCCCCCCCCCAAAACATAAACAAAAAAAAACCAAAACTCCACCACAACACATATACTATTAGTCACATTTGTTAGTGGCATAGTTTATCTTAACAACCTGAACCAAGACCAGTTGTGACAGGGCACTACCAGAGCTGTGATGCATGCACCAGCCCCATACAAAGAAACAAAGACTAAAATCTAAGTTGATCGGTGTGAGGCTAATGAGTATCTTAAATAGTCCTACATATAAATAATAGCCATGAGTTAGTTCTACCACTTAGCTTTGTATTAACTTTGTAAGTAGCTTAGACTATGTTTCGGTATGAATGTAAAATGGACCTCACATAAGTACCCCTAGTATGCTCCTCCTTGGCACAGTACAAAAGCTATAATAGACCCTATACAGTCAATTGTTACACAAACAATAAGCCATTCAATACGTCAACTCTAGCAAACACTTCAGCTTCTGTAAGCTTTTATTAAAATCAGCAGATTTTACAACTAAATAGCCATTGAAGATTCATGGAGAAAGTTTCTTTATATATATAATGAAAGCTGAAGATAATATTCTTTAATATCAACAAGCAAAGCACTTATAAGCACCATGATTTGATTTTATGATACAACAGAAATATGTACTTATGTTTAAAAACCTTTTACCAAGTGCTGAATTATGGTTTTGGAAAACATCAAAATACACAGATACTTTCAAATGCATTTTTGTTGAAGTAGTATGCATAATAATCATATTCTCTATCTTTGACTTTCTTTCTCTTTCAACTTTCTGCATATTTCTGCATATTTCAATGATGCCTTTTGGGACTACATTAAACTTAAGTGGTAATTAAAAGTTAATCAACCTTCTGTTAACTGAACACATACCGTCTTTGTTGACTCTAGCATCTTCAGAGAATGAAGGATGAGCATCAAGGTCTGAACTGGCTGCCATTTCAAAATCTTCTATCATCTTCACTAGCTATAAATGAAACCCAAAAACTAAGCAGTGGTATTTTTTTCACGGTACTTCTGAGACTGGCACCTCAGACATTCATGCAAAATTTGCTTTTAATACATTTTTTTTTCTGATAATCTTGTATATAATTTAATGGAGTACCCTATTTTGGTTCAAAACAAGTAAAATTGTTCAGGAAGCAAAGTAGCTCAAGTAGGTTCACTTCAACTAAAGATTTTAACCTGGATCCTTATACTTCTTCTCTTCACCAGTCTGAACAACCCCAGTGCTTTCAGCCTCTCTTCATAGGAGGGGTGCTCCAGCCCTCTGATCATATTCTTGGCCCTTCTCTGGACTTGCTTGGGCAGCTCTGTATCTCTCTTGTTTTGGGGGCCCCCCGAAACTGAATGTAGTACTGCAGGTGGGGTCTCATTTTACGAAATAAACAGGAACAGGTTCCAGAAACAGTTACATATACTGCAGAGGTACAACTGCAGAAATCTTTGCCAAAAACATCTACTGCTCAGATTGAACTTTTATGCTATTTCATTTTCCCAGTTCCAGAGAAACTAAGTATTCTATCCATTCACTCAGTATTCTATCCATTCACCGAGATAATCACAATCCCAGACAGCATTTGGTCCATTGTATGTAACCATGTCAGCCAGCAGATACAGCACAAGAAGTGAAAGAACTTGTTACTGTGAACTTGATTTCTCTCAACACATACTAATCAGATGTAAACATATATCATTCCAAGATGTACATTTTGCCTTTACCTGAAAGAAGTTACGAAATAAATTGTTTCAGACACAAGTTAGCAGCCAGAACTCACCTGTTTAGTATTTCTGAAATCCTCCTCCATATTTTCTGTAATGTTCTGTAATCTCTGTAATTGCATATCCATTTCCTGCTGCTTTGTGGAAAAGTATTCTTTACCAATTACTTTGAATGGGAGCCCTGAAGAAGCAGCTCTGTCATCTTCATGCAGTATGTTCCAGGTTACACTGTCTACCACAGAATCTGGCTTATCTTCCTTCTGCACTTGGCTTGATAAATTTTTCAGATGATTGTCTTGGGAAAAAAAAAAAAAAAGAATGTACTGACATCTTTGAATGTTGGTGCAAAAAACTGCACCAAATTAACTTCACTGTTGGTGGAAACCTGCAAACATTTAAGTAATTAGGCATAGCTGTGCTACACCTAATCACATGTTTTAGGAAGCAGGAATCATCACAAAAGAATTTAAATGTGTAAATATTTTTATGCATGAGGCTAAAAGAGCAGGTAAGTTGGAGAAAGGTTGCAGGCTTTCTGTGGGAGATAACAGTATTACAATGAAAGTATATACCTCTTTTTTTCTGATTTAAATATGAAATAGTTTACCTTTCTTCTGAAGCATCTGAGGTGGAACTGCATTAGTAGCAGATGCTATCATGTGATCAAGTTTTTCAGGAGATGGAATTTCAAGCTTATCATTTTGCTGTGCAGTAGCTGTCTCTTCTGCAGATTCGGGTATCACAGGCAAATTGTTAAGTATATCACTGTCTTCAATATCAATCACACTGATATATTCATGTTCACTCTAAAAAAGAACAAGTTTATGAAGAATTATATGGTATGTATCTTGCATATATTAACCACCTCCTGTGTTTACTTCTTACCAGATTGAATTGAAAGGCTTTTTGTTTTGGAGACAGAATAACTACAGTCTTCCTTAAAGTTTTATACAACTGACTCATCCAGACAAGTCTCAATTCATGAGGTAAGACAGACAGTACACTTGAAATTTGTTTCAATTATTATGTACATTGGACCACTAACCAAATCAGGTGCATCTGACAGAAAGGATGGCAAAGGTGTCTCATTCACATCAGTGGGGAATCTCTGGTTTAAATATGTGTCTTGTACTGGTATCTCAGAGACACTATACATTCCTATGAGAAAAGAATAAGTCAGTGTTATATTTAGAGTTAAAGCCACGAAATTTGAGACAAACTATTTGGAAACAGGTCTGCATTCTAAATGGTAAGAAAAGCTTGGTAAGTATTTCTTTTAAAAAATAGACAATGTACCTTAATAGATATATTTAATGTTCACTTCTAACAATAAATTAGTAAACTATTTGGTGACAAATTAGCAGAAAAATACTCAAAAGATTAAAACCAGAGCAACATACTGCATTCTAAATTGCTTTTCATTTCCAATTCCCTTATGAATATACTAAAAAAGTATATTTTTACTTGATCCAAATATATACTACTTGGCAAGAAAGATCTCCAATAAACTATCTGCAAAGAAGTCATGGGATGTAGTAAAATATTCTTCCAAATGGAACAACACTTGAATTTTAAAAGAAAGGAAAAGTCAATATGCTCATTTGTTACTACAGGAAAAAACACTTAGCTACTGAATTACACATAGTACAATTTATCAAAGATGTATAAAACAGGGGAGAACACCAAAACAAAAAAAAAAAATCTTTCTTAGCCCAAAATCAAACTTACCTTCTAGTTTTTGTTCTACAAACTGACCCAAAAGATGACTGGTTGGGAATAAAATTCCTGTTTGAGACTGGAACATTGTTACGTTGCACATAGCTATTACACAACTCACCATTATGCGTGGAACTGTTTAATTAGCTGAGCTACTACAGCTCGATTTCATGTGGAGCAGTGATCTGTCCCAACATCCCACTTATCAAGCCATTTGGACTACATAACACCAGCTCCCCAAGATTAAGCAGCATTAAAACCAAGCTAAAATTCACAAATGTAATTCCTCATAAAGGAAAACAAAAGCACAGGTATAGTGCACCCATGAAGAATTCCAGTCAAATTCTTCATAGTCTGCATTATAGCTATTTCACAGTTGGTTTTGAGAAGTAGATAAATTATCACACTCTTACCTATATCCTGCATTAAGCTATCTCATTATCAAAAGCCATGTTAAGATAGCAGTATTTTTTCATAATTCCACAAAACTAAATGAAGTAGAGAAAGACTGAAGCCACACCTGACACAGGAAGAGACATGACTGACTTGTTGTTTTGAGGTTCAGAAATTTCATTTCCAGCGCTGACTCCAACATCCTGATATGATTTGAGCACTGGATAAGGGTAAAAAATTAAAAAAAAAAAAGAGCATGAATTTAAGGAAAGTAAAGACATAGATGGCATTATCTGAATGGACATTCCTAACTTCCTAGCTCACAACCAAAGTTGAGGGGAAAGAGGCAGGGGAATAATTTCAGTGACATACTGTCTGAAATGCAAAGATGAAGTCCATCCAACGTACAATCAGCTTTCAGAGAAAGTCACAGCAGAACTGACTCAGAGAAAGCATGTGGAGACTCTTACATGACTGCATCAGTAATATATTTATTTATCATAATGTTAATGTAAAATTGTGTGACTTATTTATCGGTATCTTCTGATTTAATACTTTTTGAAACAAAAAGTTAGGAGCATGAAAAACTATTTTTCCCTTTAAAAACTTCACATTGGAAACTGATAAAATACTTAATTAACAAGAAGCAATACCAGAAATAGTTGGCTACTGCAGGCCACACCAGTAGCACTTACCTGGGTGAGTACTTGTACTTGCATCTTGAGTTTCTGCTGGCTTTTTTCCTGTAGAAGCCACGTAATGTAGAAACGCTGAAACAGTAATTGCTTCCCCTTTTGTGTCTAAAATGTGACAATATACAATAGGCATCCACAAATAATGCAAGTACTATAAATCTATAAAACCAGTGACACTGACTCAACACTAAGGGTTCTAACAGATTTTTCTTTGCATTTCTGACAGATAATTTTAACCTTTCCCTAAGCATATTTCATGAATGATTTTAAGCAAAGTCTGTACTACCTGCCTTGTATGAATATGCTAAAACCTACAATGTTATGTTGAATTAATATTGAGGCTTAGTCTGGATGTGTGATTTTTAAATTAGATATTTTAGTATGTTGTACAATAACAATTTGGTTCGTATTTTAAAAAGGGAGAAATATTTGACATTAATACCTTTCTTTCTTTATTGGTGTTTCTATAGAGATTTGCCAGCCAGTATTTCTTCTAATGCCAGACTTCAGAGAATGGCTTGCATTTTGTCCTTTGATAGGACTAAATATTGTGCTAAAGAAGCAAATCTTTCTATAGGCACTGTTTTTATTTTGCAAGCTAGAAATATCGTAAACATTCAGTTTCTTTCAAAGGAGTTATATTGTAAGTAGACAAAATTATAATAAAATAAATATATTTCAAAACCAAATTATTTAGAATTTAAAATCATTATTTACAGCATTCTTCTGATAAATCATATTAACATAAATCACATGAACGTAGTCACTGCGAGCCATAGTTGCTGAAATTCACTCAGCATACTGATATTATTTCGTGAAGTCTGTTGTTTATAAACATAAATGCAAGATTATCACTGATTTTTAAAAGAACCTAACATACTTCTATAATGTTCATGAGAATTTTCCTGAACTTACAGATAATTGATAAAAGATCTTAAATTTGCATGCATCTCTCTCCACACCAATAACTCAAAAACTGACTGTCCCCCCCAAAAAAACTGAGTATCTCTTGTACATCCTGAAAGGTTTTGCTCATGTTCTGGGGAAAGATCTCACAAGCCATCACACTGTATGGCCCACCAACTGCACAACTTGAGTTTTTTAACACCTTGATGACTGCAGGGTTTTCCTCTGAAATCTAACAAACTTCTGTTCCTTGACTTAGTTTATTCAAGCACACAAAGCATTAAGAAGATTTGTACTTGCCCATTGAAATGAAAAACGGATCTTGAAGGTAAGAGGTAGATTTTGCTTCTTGTTCCTAATATAAGAAGAAAAATAATTATCTTAAAAAATAGTTCCAATGCCAATTAAAAGCTTTCTTACCCCGTTTTAGTAAAGACTGGGGGAGGATCATTATAATGTACTTTTCTTAATTCCCTTTTTTAATACTTCTGATCCATTCCAACTTAGTGGAATTACTGATTATGTACCATTCTTAACCATATGTACCTTGAGGTCATCTGCAGTAACAAACTTCTCTGCTGTCCTATAATTAACATCTCCCGTGTCTGATGAGGCTCATAGAGCCTGATGCTCCTGAGTAGGTTTTAATCTGGTAGTGTTCCAGCTTGAAATCTGATACTTCCAAGGTTAACCCCCAAATATGTGAAAAGATAGCAGAAAAGCCTAGGCAAACAGTAGAGCTCCATAAATCAAAACCCAGCTTGATGAAGACCCTTCTCAGTTTCTCAGCTGAGAGAAAACTGAGACCTCATGCTCCCCATACTCACTCTTGTACTGTCACAATTTAACATCATGTGAAAAGAGTAAAGTCTGGGTCATCTGCTCTACCACTGCTAGGCTAAATATTTATTTATTTACTTATTTATTTATTTAAGCAATTAGTGTTTGTGTGTATATTCATTTTAAATGTACATACACCCAAATATTCTACCAAAATAGCTATGTTAATGTCCCAGGCAGAACAAAAGCAACCTTGGAATATTTCATAAAAAACAAATCTCTTCTTTACAGGAAATGCAAGACATACAGTGTCTCTAGGCTAAAGCCTGAAGGAGATTTACACAATTGTTTTGGTTTACAGTTTCCCGCTTCTTTCTTTCTACTTAATACTTGAATGGAAAATAAAAAAAATATTTTTGTATACCTCAGTCCCTGATTCAACAGCCATCACTGAATCACTGATACTGATGATAGAGTCATCTGAGCGGAAGGACACACTTTGTTTCTTCTTTTCCTCCTTCTCTTTCATTTGTATCTTATCACGCCTCTTTCGTCTGTCAACATATTAAATACAAAGAACAGCACTGAAACAATGAAAGTACCTCTCATTTTCTAAGAAATATTGCTGTTAAGAAATGTATAATGAAATAAAGATGGAAAAGACAACCAATTCAGAAACAGAGCCTGTATTTTGATTTATACTGAAAGTGAATAACCCTTGCCAAAAATTAATACAGTGATGACAGTGCAGATAGTAGCTTGTTGGGATTCACTGGGTAAGCAGCAAAGCACTTCATAAACAGTATCTAGCAAACAGCCACAAACCACAGGTACCAGGCATGTAAATCATTCCTCTTGAAACCTCTTCCTATCAGCCTGGTAGCAGCAACAGCCCCTTCATAACCTAATGCTAAACTTCTCCCACTGAATCTTTATTAATATTTACTTTTTTTTTCTCCTCCACTTTACTTGAAGCTTCTGTAAAAACTCCCACTGATTTCAAAGCTAGAACATACAGGTTACCTGTAAGTGTTTCAAGATAAAGACCCACTTTAAAAGTTGGCTTGCCTTTTTCTATTATTCTGCATTCTTAGTTCAAATGGTTCAACATCAGTTTTTAGTAACTGGATGGGTTCACTTCGGTCTTGTCCAAAGGAAGTACTGGGCACAGTATCATACTGGTGGCATTGCTCAAATGCAATAAGATCTTGAAGTGGAATGAGTTTTGGTGCCTGAGAGTATTCAGAGAGAGAAAGAAGCAAAATGAAACAATGATGCACAAAACAGGAGGGGGACGCCTGTCAGATTGGATGAAAATTTTGGATCTCAGTTATACAAATATCACTCCCATAGCTGTTTTAGAAAGTGAAAATGTAACATGAACAGCATCAGACCAGAATTGCAATGAATGTGTACGTGTGTAAACTATATTCTGAAAGTAAGCAAAAAGAGGGTTGGACTAGATGACCTTCAAAGGTCCCTTTCAACCCAAATTACCCTACGATTCTATATGAATTTTCTTCACAGAACATATTTCACTAATATTTGCATTTCTAATGTATGTAGTTGAGGATGATGGCAGGAACCATGCAATGTACAGAAGGACTGAAGGAGCACCTTTCAAGGAAAATCATTTCCACTCCTTTCAACTGGAATGCATATGTCTATTAGAACACTTCTCAAAACATCAAATTTTGAATCTAAAGGTAAGGTTTTCTTACTAATCCTTTTAGCATTCCATTTCTGCCCTTAAAAAAAGAGAATTCCTTACTGCATTCTTTGTATTTCTGGAAATAATTCTACTTATATTTCTGCAAACAACGGAACTGGGTTTTGTCGTATAAATATTATGCAGTTTTTTAGAAAAAAAAAATCCTATATTCATTACTAATTCATGTGACTTTTGATAGATAATGGAATGTGGAATCAATCTAACATCATTAAAAACATTTCCAAGCTTGCACCATGCCTAATATTGACATGCCAATAAACAGATACCTTAGTTACAGACCCCTTCTGGCAGCTGTGTCAAATGCTTCCACGTTCCATAGTCTGGAAACATTAACTTACTTTTGATGAGTAAGAAATAAGAAAACTATAAACCCCTACAGTTTAGAAAAACATATTATTAAATCCAGTACCTTCTTTTTTTGAGGTAAATTAGCATGGAGTAACGATATTCCTGTGTGCTGTAGTGTTTCTCTGCAGTCAGTCTGCTTTGTTGCAAGTTTAAAAGGTAATAAAGTAGTAGGGATTGGCTGCCTTACAACTGGTGGAACTCTAGGTACTTGTTCAAGTTGCAGGTGCAACAGTGGAATACCAGCCAGGTTCTGGGTGATCAATGCTTTGCCCATATTTACATTTGCAAAGAATTGCTGCTGAGGTGAAACTTCTTGCTGTCTTTCAAACTGATCTAGATTCAGATGTTTGGGAGGTGCCTTACGCACTGCTTCTGCCCATCTTTTTCCTTCCCCATGCATCTGCCTCGGGATCTCAGGGTCATATCTACCCATACTGAAATCTTCTTTTGCCTTACTCCTTCTTGGTGTGATTGCCGACTGATGATTCCATGAGGAATCTGATGAACTCCAAGCCACTCGTGGTACTGGCGGTGGTCTGGCAAAAGCTGGTGACATTTCAATTGGACGTAAAAATGCTGGTTTGCAAAGATAACCTGATTCAAGCTTAAGCAAAGGAAATCCATTTGAGTGGTGCATTTTTTTTTCAACAGGGAAAAACTTTGGTCTTTTCTGGATGTCTGTGGAAGGAGCTAGGAGATGGAATGGTTTAGTAGGTGCTGAAGAATGAAAACCTTGACATGGTGGCATAAATCCCGCTTCTTTGTTGTGATTTTCTAACAGGCCTGAAGAAACATTCACATCCAGATGATTCTAAATCAGGAAAGTGAACAAACCAGCATTTACAAGTACCTTGATGTAGCAACCATGCACTAAATATGCACAAGAATTTTATATATCTTTTTGGCCTATAGCAATCACTACAAAAATATTTCATATTTTAGCAGGACAGATAACATGTCAGACATACAAAACAGTCTTCATAAACAACACTTTGATATACCTACTTTCATATAGCCATTGTTGCTTTCATCACTTGAACTATTCCTTAGTTGAAAATCAGAGCTCTTTTGACCAGGTTTTCCTTTGTCTTCTTGAACAGGCACTTGTGTTTTCAGAGAGCCATTGCCTTCTGCAGTGTGTGCAGGCTGGCCTCCTTCCAGGTGAACAGATTGATGCTGTTGCAAAATTTGTTGCACATTTGGCAGGCTGGCAAAGGATGATTGTACTATTTGCATTAAACTCAGGAAGTTGATTTGCTGTAGCTGGATAAACACACACAAAGTTAACACTGTAAACAAAAGGAATCTTAGCAAAAATTCTGTCTAGGCTATATTATAACCTGCTCATCATCCTGTTAGTATAGGTAACAAAATAAGAAACATCTTGAAGTTTTAATAGTGATTCACTTGTATGATTGTTTATTGTACTGGACTTTAAGACACATTAAATACTTGCTAAAGTAAGACAAATTCCTTCACCTTTTTGTGAAGTTTGAGTAAGTTCAAGGTCACATAAAACTGTCTCAAGGTACTAAGAAAAAAAATAAATCTTAGTATAGCTGCAAAGTTATCACAGCTTCAGAATTTTCCCAATTAAAACACACTGAATTCTGCGAAATTAAACACACTCAAATTTTTATTATTACTCATTTTCTTGAGTCAGAAGTAACAGTTAAGTCTAAAGTAAGTCCACAGTAGTTTATGTGGAACTCGTAAGTTCTGAAGAACTACACACAGAATACATTTAAACCAGTCACTATCTCTGTTGTTTTAAATAGCATAGTTTGTATACTGTAAAAACTATTTTCAATAACAAGATTCTCTCACCTGAACTAACTTAAACATTTCATCTTGGAGCATCTGCCTGACAGTTCCTGATGAGTTTAATTTCTCTTCTGTAGGGACTTTTTCCTTGACTTCTTGCTTCTTTGCAAAAATAGAAGTAGCAGAGGCAACGCTTGACATAGTTGACACAACAGTCTGAGAAGGCTGATCATCACTTAAAGAAATATCTGTATTACTTAAGAAGGAAAAGAACAAAACTATGAAAAACACTCATAGGCAGAACACCTACCTGAGGTTGCCTTAAATTGACCCAGAAAATTTTAAAGATACCTTAATTTTTCTAAAGCTTAATTAATCTCTAGGAACAATTTAGTAATTAACACTGCACAGTTTTGACTGGACAGTATGTACGATATCTTTTTCCTAATACTCCCTAATATACTGAATTAAAAACAGTAGCAAAGATGTAAGTTCTACCCAGTATTTTTGTCACGAGGATATCTGAAATATTATCTTCACTAGATATACAGGCAGAAAACAATGATATGACAGAAAGAGAACAGGTTAGTTGAAAAACCAAATAGCTGATGGAAAACGGAGAAGGACATTATTAACTGGAGTAAGAGAAACAGCATATTAACTTTTATTTAAATAACTGAATGCGGCTTTATATATTTGGAACTGAAAATCAGTAACAAAATTTAAGATCAGAAAACAACTGAAATAATTTGTACCAGATGATACAATATATTGAATTTTCTCAGAGATAATTAGATATTTCAGTAGGTAAAGACTATTAAGTAGTTAAGTCCTTAAGTGAAGAAGAGATTGTTAGAATTTACATTAAGTTACAAAGAAACTGAATGATGACTTTACCTGCATCAACAGAAATTGCCCCAAAAGACATTTCTCTATTTAAGAAAAATGCTAGCATTGCTATATTACAGGCAACTTTTGGAGTATTTCTTGCAACTGAACAGGATGACTTCCAATCATGTGAAGAAACATAAGCATAAAGCAGTGGCTAATGAGCAAGACTGAAAAGGTTTTGGGTATGCAATGTGCGTGAACAGGCACAGGAAATCTTCTGGAAGACAGAATGTGTAAACATGGCCCCAAAGCCTAAAACTTTGAGAATTTTACTTTTTTTTCAAGCTGACATGAAAAACTTAAGAAGGAAATGAGATTAGAGACATGTAAATGGAATCCAAAGTGATGTACAGTTCAGATCTTCCTCTAAATGGAAAGAGATCGTAGAATACCATTCTAGAAGTGAAAGTCTGAGATTAACTCCTGATTCATTTTCCCAATTCCAACATTCTCTGTTTATAGAAATATAATATATATTTATGTGTATCTAGCAGTTACTGTATGACATATATATTTTAATAATTTAATTAAAATATGAATAGGTCTATTATGCTACTGTTTCAGTGTTTTACACAACAATGTACCTTCTATACATACAATGACCCTGTCTGGAACTAGGAAACAAAAGTATTCTCTCGAAATCTGGTAGTTCTGAGTTAACCTGTTTGATTCATGTGATAGTCTGCACAAGAATTAAGAGTATATTATCCTCAATGATTACAGTACAAAAATATTTCAGCAAATGCCACTTAATACTACTGCTTGAAGGTACAATATACTATATCTGCAAATACTTTGTAATGAAACCTCTGTATCATGTTACTTTAGCCTGAAAATTTATCAGGGATAGTCCACTTCTTATTTTACAAAATATTACAGGTTTATCTTACCTGGGAACTGCTGCATCTTTTTCTAAAGAAAACAAGTGAGAAATGGTGCCAGTGACAACATCAGTCATGCTACAAAGAAAGAAAAAACAAGTACTGTAAATGCTACAATAATTTGTTGTGTATCAGAGCTATACTGATCTGCATTGCTTCGACTACCGTGTTATACTGCAATCTGAACTGGCAAATATTGACATCTGTGCTTTATCTCCCTAGCAATAAGGAACCAACTCAAACAAAAGCACTGAAAAGGTTCTGTTTATTCAACACAAACATGAGGGAAAAAAGAAGTTGATCTGAGCTGACAAAAGAAGAGAAAAATCCAATTTAAGCAATGCTGTTAATATCATTACAATCTGCATTCCTGAAAAAGAAAAGCCAGTATCATAAGAAATCCTTGGGTATCATATGTGCAGTTATTTTTGTTTCTCTCAAAATAAAAAATACACCACTTTAAAACAGTACAGGATAAGTCCTTCCATTTAAAATGCTTTCATAAACACTATATATACACAGGAATTTTTATTTATGTGCCATCACAATTATTCAGATTTTCTGAACATTAAAATACTCAGGCACTGTATATCAGAGGAAAAGTTTGCAGTACTACAAATTTAGTGGAATCAAGAAGAAAGCTAACTGAAATGGTAAAAATAGGTTGATACTTTTCTGTGATTAAAACAAATGAAAAAATTTCTAAAGACCAAGATTCTGTATGATAAACATGATGAACTCCGTGTTTACAGAATACAAAGTTTCTTCCCTTGGAAAACTCTGGAGAAATCACATGAACAGTATTCTGTTCAAAAGATGGTTTGTCTAACAGGTTTATGGACCTTTCCTGTAATTTCATACACCTTTATAAATGTAAACATATTTCAGAACAAAATTTTAAAAATATCACAATGAAGTAAATTTTTAAATTGTACAAAATACCTCCTTCTTCCTTTCAGGCGCTAACAAGTTTACTGCCCATATCCATTTTTATCTCACCTTCTGCTCCTAGACACCACGCTCTCTTCTGTATCATGTAACAAATTAACTGTTAAAAATTCCTAGAGTAAGAGATCCCCACCTGTCTTTAGCCTGAAAATGCTGCCCCTATTCCAGCTATGAAGAATGAACTGTGCATCTGAACGCTTTTCCAGTTATTCTCTATTGTTTCCCCAGATATAACATACACATTCCCCAAATCATGCCTCTTTAATTTAATCACTATTAAATAATTGCTCATCCAGCCAGCATTTTGTATTGTGAAATTTGTATTTCAATATGTGAAATAGATGACTTCAATTTTTTTGTGTGTTGAGTTTTGCCTAAAAATTTAAAGTAGCTTTGTTAAAGTTAAAAGAGAAACTAAAAAAAAAAAAATGTCTCTCACACATTCTCTTCAGCCTTCCCTTCTGTTGTTTTTGCCACATTCTGATCTTCCTGGGGATTATCTACTTCTGAAAAGGAGATCTGCTGGAATATAAAAATATGCATATGGACTTGTAAATTTTTATATCAACCTTCTGCTTCAATGAAGTATTACCAGCCTAAGGCAGACATACTTTTGATTATCAGCCACTCGAAAAAAATATGACTGAAAAATAACCAAAATTACATACTTGTCAGAGCACAGCTACAGATCAGAAATAAAGAGACAGCCTAATGATCCATCTGGGAATCTTTCTTTCTAAGCCACTATTATGATTTTTCATTTTGAAATTTATATCCATAAAGTATCCTGGAAAAACACTCTGCTAATCTCACACCTCTTTGATAAAGATGAAAATGCAGAAAACCCAATTTATTTTTTTTATTTACCTGCTTTTTTATATGTGTGTGCATAATCTTATATATTTATTTGCGGTGTTATACACTATTTAATGTAATTTCATGTAATTTACATGTAATTGTATGTACTGTGCATCTAGGCATATCTGTAGTTTTACAAACAGTGAATTTGTTTTCAAAAGGGCTCACAGCACATCTCACTTTACTACTATTTAATTATTTGTGATTTTTATCACTGATTGAAGCAGGGGAAAAAAGAACCAATCCTAAATGCTTTAAGCCCTCAATTACTTGTATTGAGGAATTCAGGGTATTTTGAAAAGAGCATTCATAATAATCTCCTACTCCATGCAAGAGACAGTAACTTGCCTTTCCTCTTTGATGTTCCACAGGTTTGATTTTGACAGAGCTATTGGAGCTCTTTGGAGTTTCATATGGCTCCTCAAAAAACTCTACAAAATAAGCACAATTACTCTACGTCAGAAAACCACATGACATACAGCACTGTTACGTGATTTCTGTCAACGGATCAAATGAGCCTACATTTTCCCTTCCCACAAAGAGAAAGGGATTGAGCAATGTCTCAGAAAATCTGAAATTTCTGCTCTGACTAGTAATGATAAAGACATGTGAAAGAAAAAAAAAAAAAGCTTATTTTCACAGCAGGAATATGATAAACAACTTATGCATACTCAGCTCTTGAAATTTTCAAATCCTATTTTACACAGTTGCATTGATACTTTTGAATGAAAAGAAATGAAAGAATGACATACATTAATATATATTGTCTTATCTCTACAGCAAATACACATTATGGTGTAAAACATCAATCTTGAGAAAGCAACTGTATAAAATTTAGTTATAAAACCTATATAATAATAATTTCAGCAGAACAATAAAAAAATATTTCATTTTTTTATTAAATAAAAAAAACAGACATATATTCCTATTCAGGCAAAACTCCTACTGTCTTAAATGTCAGAGCATAGTAAAATGATCTACCGTAAAAACAAACCTAGATTTGATGTTGTATCTGTCTTCTGAACAAATGGTCCCACTTCATTATCATCTTCAATCACATGAGGTACAGAATAATTCCCATGCTTAAGTTCCTTCTTATTTAAATATTTTGACTTTGCAAACATTCTGGTAATTTGAATTACGAAAGATAATTAACAATAGAAATAATGTAAGTATCTTAGTTTAAGTATACTGTTCTTCTCAAACTGCAGGCTAATGCGTAGTTGTAAAATAAACACTACTGTGCAATAATCAATCTTCATCCAAATTTTCTGTCTGAATTTCCCTTAAACCAAGACTAATACTATTTTTAGATTACATTTATCTCCCTCACTGAAACTTCCTTTATAAAACAAAAAAAAATCTTGTGAGAGAAGATACACAGTAGTATCTCAGAATACTAATACCAAAGATTTTTTGCCTCTTCAGTGTAGCAGAAGATAAAGAGAAATGCCACAAAAGACATTTCCACCATCAAACTGTGTAAGACATTCACAAAATATTTACTCTCTTTCCATCTGTTTTTCTGCACCAATATGAGCATAGCTAGATTACCTATCCAGTTTTAACACTGTGAACTCTCTTCTCAACATGAAGAAAATTATACTAAAGAGTGAAAGTTTTATGAATCCTTTGAGAAAACCATGATACCCATTTTATCAGAAATTTACGTTCTATTTCCACATCACCAAGTCTACAAACAACCATGTACAGTTCACTTCATATGCAACAGCCACATTGTTTTCTAGCTAGAGGTACAACTGCTGACAAAGAATATTTAATCTGCTTCATGCAGCTGTAACCAATATACATGAATTTGAATTTGCACTCAAAAATAAACATGTATACAACATGTATTAACAGCAGAACTCTTCATGCTTACATGCTCTTAGCTGAGGAATTATGACCAATTACAGTTCTCAGGTTAAACAAAGGTAAGTTACCCCAAACCAGTTTCAGAAAGATCATCATAGGCTTGTACGCTCTGGACATCAACAGAAGGATTGGCCAGTATGGAAGAGCCTTCATCTGTACTACTTTCTTTCTCTGTCCTAGACTGTGCTTCTGATAGAGATGCAAATTCTTTTAAATTTTGATTATCCGGACTCTATTAATAATGACAAATAAAATTTGTTTAAAAGAAAAAACAAACAAAAAACCAACAATCAACGAACCAACCAAAAAAACACAATACTCTAAAAAAAACTCAACAACTTCATACAGTATGTTTATGCTTAACTTCACCCCTTTTCTCTATTATAGAGCTCAGAAATTCTGGATTCACAGTTGCTATGGAACCTAAGTTTCACCCCTTTTTGCATTAAATGAAGGTATGGTCCTCTGAATTATCTGAAAAAAAATACAAAATTAAAAGAGATTTGTCATAGTCAATTGAGTATAAGTTGTCAAAGACACTGTGTGATAATATTCTCTGTACAAAGATATATAATTAGATTTGGCCTTCATCACACTCAATACAAAACTCTAAAATTATTACTGAAGATAGTGTAAGTGGCAAAAAGCCATACATCGCCATGCACTTAGATGTACACACAAAATTTCTTCAGTAAGTTCTAAGTAAGATACAGGTGGCACTTGTCAGAAAACTGAGAATACCCCCCCAAACCAAGACAAAAATCTCTTAATTGGGAGAAAAAAATCCTCAAAAAAACCTCCACAACCTTCTCCCCTCAAAGCCTTTCATGCAAAGTTAATTAGAGGATCAATGATCTAGGTGTACCTAAATACAAAGCCATACTCATCAGGTTCTTCTGGAGACCTTTTATATTAACACACATTCTCCAATTCTTTGCAATACTGCTAGTTAGAAATTCAGAATTCACTTTTCACCAATCTTAACTAGTTTAAGTACTCAAGTCAGACTGTATCTGCTGTGTCCTCAAAGACGAGTGAATCTAAACTAAGTAACCCCAGAGAAACTAATTCTTTGTCTTAACACACTCCTATCTCCAGTACTAGCTTTTTCAAAGTTAATGGTTAAAACTAGACACAGAAGCTAAATTTCTAGGAATTTGGTCAAATAACTTAGTATCTAGATAAATGAGTTAGCTTTTGAACAGGACTTCCAAAGAGACTTTTATCTCCAACCAAAGTCTTCCTACATACAGAATTCCAGTATTCCTGGAACATTTCCCTTTTCCTAGCAACAATTAAAGGAAAGGCTATTAATCAATATTCCAGGCTTTACTGAGAACAGAACTATGAGGTAAAAGATGTGTGATAACTCACCATTTCACTGACACACTTATCCTCTTTCTTACCTTACATTTTATGCTCTTTTTTTGAGATCCACCTCCATATAATTGTTCTAACAGCCACAAAGAAGTAAGGACAGCAGCCGCTGATGTTTTCACATGTATCATTGGGAGAACTTCTTGTAAGGAATCTTGTTTATTGGAACTGCAGAGCAGTCTTTTATCGGACCATCTGATCATCCACTCAAGCAATTTTGCAATATTGCTCAACTTACCCGTCAATTCTACAGGTAGTTGCTCTCCTGGTACAGTATCAACCATACCAATAGTTTTGCAAATGTACTTATAAGTTGCCTGAGTTTGCAGGCTTGAGAAAGTATGGTTAGGAAATGTCTGGCTTGCTGATTCAACAGTGACTTGATTGTCACTCTGAGCTCTGTAAGTGGACCTGCGTTTTAAACCAAATAATCCATCATTAAATCCTTTCATTAGGGTACACACAGAAGGTTCTGTTATCTGCAGAGTGGACCGTAAAATGGCTTGATTTTCAGAATTATTTTGGTTTTCATTACAGACAGATGGCGTTTCAGGATTACAAGATGCCAGGGTGACAGTATAGCAAGAACCTGCTCTAAACACACTTTGGCTCCTAGTTTTGCCTTGTCGACGTTTTAGTGTTGTATGAACATCAAAAAAGAGAGAGTTTAACTCATGTTCTCGAAGAAGTCCAGAAAAGCTAGTAAGAAATGGAATTCCAAGGTCACTGTAGTTCACCAGGTCTCTCTCAAGAACGTAACTCAAGAAGAGTTCTAAAAAAATTACATATTCATCATCATCACGTTCAAATTCCCATTCACCAACCACAGGTATAATACATTGATTATGCACATCTTCTCCACATACTTTGTCTTCAGGCTTCGTTTTCCAGTTAAAAGCTTTTATCTTGCTTGTGGTAATTTTACTGCCTATTTCACCTTGTCTCTGATGTTCATTATCCCTGTAAACAACAAACGTAAGTACTGTTAATACCAAAATCCATTGTTAGAAGAATTACATGAAAAAATGAGTAAATGCAACACTAGCTCCTTTACCTCCCACTGCTAAAAATGGGAACAACCTCAAACTTACAGGAACACTTTATGTATTAATACATTAATAATTAAAGTGGCAAATTAATCAAATTCAAAATCCACAGTTTTTACACAGACAGTAACTCAGTAGTACCTATCATATATGAATGTCATCATAGCTGATATTACACTTCAAGAACGTATCAGTCACAGAGTAACTGATGTAACATTGTCATTCTAAGATTTGATAAATTTTTAATTCTGTTATTTGATAAATTATCCAATGTGACAATTATCCAGTTCAGTGAAAAGATTATTTAAACAGGAAGAGACAACTTTTTTCCATTTTGTTTTTTTAATTTAAATAGGAAGATCTCTGCTGCAATTCTTTTCATACCTTTGGAGTGAAGGTGTTTGAGCTCTCATTTCTTCAGCAAACAAAGCATCAGAAAGTGCATCTGCTGTGTCAGCATCACTATATACCTGAGGATTCCCAAGATCAGTAAGTGTGCTTCTGCTTAGACTAGTGCCTAATGAGAATCGGTCGTAACAGTGTTCATCATTTGCTGCTCTCTCTTCTGCCGGCTCCCAAATA
This sequence comes from Melopsittacus undulatus, assembly GCF_012275295.1. Lineage (NCBI taxonomy): Eukaryota > Metazoa > Chordata > Aves > Psittaciformes > Psittaculidae > Melopsittacus > Melopsittacus undulatus. The sequence continues at coordinate 13,532,780 of NC_047557.1, forward strand.
TTAATTTCTATAGGGCCTATGTTCTTTATTACATGTCTCAAGGCCTTCATTCTCACTTTTTCAGTAGCCTGTATAACAACAGACATAATTTCTTCACTTTCAGAACCTACCAAAAGAAAAAAAACCAAGAGATTTTAAAAGCAAACTTCCACATCTCAATAATTCTCTCAAGTTGAGAAGATGAAACTTCTAATTGTCATAGATTATAGCCATTTAGAAATACAGACAGAAACTGATTAAGTGATGAAACATCACCAACTTGGAAGTCATGATATTCTATTATGGGCGCAGACATAATCAGAAAGAAAATGCAGAATTTGCCACAGAACTCTCTCAAAGTTGTCTAGCTGAAAACTGTAATTGTTTTACATGGATGGTGTGACAGAAGGTATTGTCACAAGTCAATTAATACTTGGGGTGAAAAAAAGGAAAGTTTGTTTAATATTTTGTGAAGAAGGATGCACACTACCTTTAACAATACTGTGTCTCAGTCGCTGCTGAAGTCCATGATATTTATCTCTTAGTGGAACTCTTATATCTTCAGGATTAGGAAATGCTTTTACAAAAATCTCTGCCACCTGCACAAAATAAACTGTCTTTTAAAGTAGCAAAAATATAAATAAGGTAGCATTTCCAATAGAATTTATACTTCTAGGAAGTCTAACTAGTAGATTTTACAAGGAGAAGAAATATTTGTGATAATCTCCATTGCTTTTGGTCTAGCTTTAATGTCTTTTACCTTTTTCACGGGTGGCAATTCTCCAAGCAGACTCAAAATTACATCCTGAACTAATTCTTCAGCATTCATGAACCTGCAGAAAGGAAGCATTCGACAAGCCCACTCCACTGCATTCAGACAATGCTCAATTCTGGAGGCATCATATTCATTCTTCTTCAGATCCTAAAAAAAAATACCTTGCTATAGAAACATTAACTGATACGAACAATGTATTTCAGCTACACTATTCATGCACTGCAAATAGTAATGATTCTTTCCTAGCCAACAGAAGATAAACATCTCTAGTTTAACTACCAAATAGAGAAGTATGTGATGCTAGGAGACGGATCAAGGTTGTTATAAACCATGACTTACGTATTAAATAAGGAGCAAGCTTTTTTAGATCAGTTTAGGAAACAATCTTATTAACACTCTGCTACAGAGCTTGTTTGCAAAACTTCAGGATTTGACTAACATCCTGAAAGTAAATATTTTTACTGTGCTTTAAAGTGATCATAAATTTGTTTTTAAGATGGAACAGTTTATTTTTAAACAGTCAGTAGTTTCTATCTCATTTGTCACTGTCTCAGCACAGAAAAAAAACAAGAGTATCTACCAGTTAAAACAGAGTCTTCCTGTTTCTTTAAAGCTTGTTTTTTTCTTGTTAAGAGAAGTGCTGGATTTGTTGTAAAAAGGAAGCAACCTTGGCTAAAGATAGCTGAGTTACTAAGCCAGATTCTGTACTGTTACAGAATATATGACAAATATCATGCTAGCAATTTCTTACTTTTTCTTCCTTGATCACCAGCAATGATTGATGAGGGTATAATTAGAAAAAACATGATTAGATTTGAACATTTTTATTATTCTTTAAAAAAAAAACCCATGTATTTAACACACCAAATGGATATCCATTTAACATTTTTGGTGTGTTAAATATGCATCCATCAGATAACACCTAAATTAATTTAACCTAATTAGAAAAAAAAAAGGTAAACTTTGGCAGACAACAAGTGTAGAAAACTATTGCTCTTCTGACAGTATATATTCAATTAGAATCACAGGATCATAGAATAGTTAGGGTTCGAAAGGACCTTAAGATCATCTAGTTCCAACCCCTCTGCCATGGGCAGGGAAACCTCACACTACACCATGACACCCAAAGTCTCTGTCCAACCTGGCCTTGAACACCACCACAGGTGGAACATTCACAACTTCCCTGGGCCACCCATTCCAGTTCCTCACTAACCTCACAGTAAAGAATTTCTTCCTTATATCCAGTCTAAACTTCCCCTGTTTGAAATTTTAACCCATCACCCCTTGTCCTTTCACTACAGTCCCTACTGAAGAGTCCTTCTCCAGCAGCCTTACAGGCTCCCTTCAGATACTAGAAGGTTGCTATGAGGTCTCCACACAGCCTTCTCCTCTCCAGGCTGAGCAGCCCCAACTTTCTCAGCTTATCTTCACACAGAAGGCGCTCCAGTCCCCTGATCATCCTCGTGGCCCTCCTCTGGACTTGTTCCAACAGTTCCATGACCTTTTTATGTTGAGGACACCAGAACTATACACAATACTCCAAGTGAGGTCTCACAAAAGCAGAGTCAGGATCGCCTCCTTCAATCTGCTGGTCACAGTCTTTGTTATGCAGCCCAGGATACATCTGGCTTTCTTGGCTGCAAGTGCACACTGAAGCCAGCTCATGTTCATTTTCTTATCAACCAACACCCCCAAGTCCTTCTCTGCAGGGCTGCTCTTAACCACTTCTACACCCAACCTGTAGCTGTGCCTGGGATTGCTCTGACCCAGGTGTAGGACCTTGCACTTGGCACGGTTAAACTTCATAAGGTTGGCATCAGCCCACCTCACAAGTGTGTCAAGGTCCCTCTGGATGGCATTCCTTACCTCCAGCATATCAACTGAACCACACATCTTGGTGTCACCAGCAAAATTCCTGTGGATGCACTCAATCCCACTGTCCATGTCACCAACAAAGATGTTGAACAAGATCGGTCCCAGCACCCATCCCTGAGGGACACCACTCTTTATTGGTCTCCTGCCAGACATTGAGCCACTGACCATAACACTTTCCGTGTGGCCACCCAGCTGGGTCTTTATCCACTGAGTGGTCCATCTATCAAACTGATCTCTCCAATTTAGAGACAAGGATGTCATGCGGGACAGTGTTGAACGCTTTGCAGAAATAAAGCTAGATAACATCAACTACTCTACCCAAGTCCATCAGTTCCATAGCCCCATCATAGAAGGTCACCAAGTTGGTCAGGCAGAATTTCCCCTTTGTAAAATCATGCTGGGTGTCACCAAGCATCTTGTTTTTCATGTGCCTTAGCATGCCTTGCAGCAGAATCTGCTCCAAGATTTTGCTAGGCACAGAGGTGAGACTGACTGGTCTGTAGTTTCCTGGGTCATCCATTTTCCCATTCTTGAAAATGGGAGTTATATTTCCCTTTTTCCAGTCATCAGGAGCTTCACCTGACTGCCATGATTTTTCATATATGATGGACAGTGGCTTTGCAACTTCATTCACCAGCTCCACTAGGACCCATGGATGGATTTCACCAGGTCCCATGGACTTGTATACGTTCAGGTTCTTAAGATGGTCCTGAACCAGATCCTCTCCTACAGTGGGCCTAAGGTCTTCATTCTCACAGTCCCTGTGTCTGCCTTCCAAGACTTGGGTGATGCGGTCAGAGCATTTGCCAGTGAAGACCAAGGCAAAGAAGTCATTAAGGACCTCAGTTTGTTTCTAAATCCAGGGTAGCCAGTTCTCCTGATAGCTACTGGAGAGGGCCCACACTGTCCCTAGTCTGTCTTTTATTTGCAATGTACCTATAGAATCCCTTCCTGATATCTTCCACATCCATAGCAAAGTTTAATTCTAACTGGGCTTTTGCTTTCCTAACCTGGTCCCTAGCTTCCCGGACAAGATAACTGTATTCTTCCCAGGCCACCTCTCCTTGCTTCCACTTTTTATAAGTTTTTCCTTCGAAGTTTCCTGAGCAGCTCCTTATCCATCCAAGGAGATCTCCTGGCCCTCCTGCTGCACTTCCTTCTAGTTAGGATGCAGCACTCCTGAGGTTGCAGTAGGCGATCCTTGAATATCACTCAACAGTCTTGGGCCCCTCTGCCCTCTAGGGCTATGTCCCATGGAACCTTACTAAGCAGGTTCCTGAAGAGGCCAAAGTGGGCTCTCTTGAAGTCCAGGTATATGCTCTTCTCACTGTCCTGAGGATCTCAAACTCGACCATCTAATGATTGCTACAACCAAGGCTGCCCTGGAACATCACATTTCCAACCAGCCCTTCCCTGTTGGTGAGCACAAGGTCAAGCATGGCACCTCTCTTTGTCAGCTCCTCTATTACTTGCAGAAGGAAGTTGTCTTCCACACAGTCGAGGACTCTCCTAGATTGCTTATGCTGGGCTGTACCATCCCTCCAACAGATATCAGGGTGGTTGAAGTCCCCCATGAGAACAAGGGCCTGCGAGCATGAGGCTGCTCCTATCTGTCTGTGAAGAGCTTCATCCACAGATTCCTCTTGATCAGGCGGTCTGTAACGGATCCCCACAGTAATGTCTCCCATCGCTGTTCTACCTTTAACCCTGCCTCACAAACTCTCTACTAACTGATCACCTGTCCCCAGACAGAGTTCCATACTCTCTAGCCTATCACTGACATAAATAGCAATTCCTCCTCCCCACCTGCCAGACCTGTCTTTATTCTAAAGAGCCTCCAGCCTTCCATTCCAACACTCCAGTCATAGGAGCCATCCCACGTTTCAGTGATGCCTATTATGTCATACAGCCGTAGACATCCACACACCGCTAATTCCTCTTGTTTGCTCCCCATACTACAGGCGTTTGTATAAAGGCATCTCAGCCAAGCTCAAAATGAAGCTGGCTGATTGGCTGGAGCAGCTGGAATATCTCTACATTGCTCCAGGCATTTATTATGGGTGCTAGCAACTGACTGGGTGTGTTGGATGGAATGATGCCCCCCTCCCCCAACACATCTAGTTTAAAGCTTCTTTGACCAGTCTGGCAAGCCTCCTACCAAAACTTCTCTTCCCCTTTGCTGTCAGATCAGCTCCACCAGCCTCCAGTAGTCGTGGCGTCCTAAATTGAGTCCCATGTTCTAAATACCGAAACCCCTGACTAATGGCACCACTTTTCTAACCATTTATTAACATGCCAAATCCTCCTAGCCTTTTTAAGGTCCTCCCCTTTGTCCTGGAGTATTGATGAAACAGCTATCTGAGCTAAGAGGTCATAACAACCTCTCCCAGTACTCTGTAGTCCTTTTGTTATCCAGGCTACTGCTGTCTGTACCACTAGCACCCACATGGATCACTAGAAGTGGGTAATAGTCAGTGGGACTTCCTAGACCAGGCAGCCTCTCTGCAACATCCCTGATCCATGCCCCTGGTAGGCAACACACCTCCCTTGGGAGTGGGTAAGGCCAACAGATGGGTGCCTCTGTGCCTTTCAAAGTAGAGTCCCCTACCACTATGACCCGTTGCTTTTTTCTGGCAACACCAGTAGTGATCTTCTTTACCAGTGCATCAGCCGGTTGCTCATGTTGCGAGTGTTTCCTCATTAGCCCCCTGCAGAACTGCAAAGTGATTCTGGGGAGGGACAACAGATTTAGGAGGAAGCCCCTTGCTTTTAGTTGTCCTCTTCCTCCTTTTTTTGTTGGTTAATTATTTGAATTAAATACCAAGCAAAAGCACAAAAGAAGTACTATTAGAAAGTAGTAGTTGACGCGGACAGCACTGTTCTTTAGCATCAAATATTGGATATTGCAGCACTGTGCTAATTTTGTCCTACTAGGTAAATAACAGTTCTCATAGAAATATGCAGCAGACCTTTAAAATTCTCCTTACAGCTTTATACAATTAAACTGAATCTTTAATATACTAGCAATGTAATTACCTTGTGATTGTTAATATTTTCCCTTGCAGTTTGGTATCGCCTACAGTTGTCAGATAATCTTTCACGAACATGAAACATCCAGCACAATGCACACAGCTCTCTGAACCAACCTACAACACAAACATGCAATTTGGTGAGATTCTATTTAAATGAATTGAATAAACAGCTTGAGATTTTTAGCTAGAAGTAACTGACATTATCATAATAGTAGTTCAAGAAAAAAAACCACTCGTTCTTGAATTTTTAATAATGCTTTCCAGCTAGAGTTCTTTAGTTCCACTTAGCATTCATGTTCTTTCATAATTGTCAGATTCATAACACACACAACAATCCTGAACAGCAACTTTCAGATTAGAAGTTTTGATAACTAACAAAAAACCTGGAAGTAGAACCTGGAAATAGAACATGTTTCTGTACACACTGCAGTACACTCAGGGGAGTGTAGTCTCAGAAAACTCAAGAAAGCTTTTTGCACTGTAAATTCTCATTCTTGTGGGGATTCCTTTTCAGCTCTAAATGATCCTGTTTTGTTGTATACAGACCTAAAATTTTGCAGGTAATATCATCAAACTGATGGTCTCTGAAAGTTGTAGTTCTATAGAAAACATTGTGGAAATTGGAGTAACGAAGCAAAGTCTCTGGGAATGGACTCAGTGGAGGAAGAGATTCTCTCGTTCGAATCTACACATAACATAAAAAATAAATAAATAATCAAAATTGAAATAAAACTCAGTTAAAATTTCCTGTATTGCTATTAAACATGCAGCCTCTCAGTTATTAGCAGAATACTCCCAAGATCAGTAAAATTCCCTTATGCTTGCTTTCAGTTTTCTTCCTATCAGTATTCTGAAAATTCATCTTAAGGAATATGTTTAGTATGAGCTATGGCACAGCAAATACTTTTGTTTGCACGGTACTCATGATATTCACGATAACCATGAAATACAAGAGCAACAAAATGTAAGAGTAACTGATATCATGATTAGGAAAACCAGTTTAATCCAACACAGCCCAGGCTGCAGTCAACCAAGCCATACCAGTTTTTGCTCTTGTTTCAGCTGGTATTTCTGATCACCTCTCTGTGCCAGCATTAGGCATGTGACCATCAATGAGCAAACAGAAAGAAATATTTGTCAGTCAGCCCAGCTCCTGATCTGTATCACTACATGAACACTGGTGCAAGGGAGCTGAGGGAAGGCAGACAGTTACACACATCCCCTTCTGTAGCAAGGCAACATTCTTTTAAGTGGCTGTGTAATGATGACCTAAGAAAAGCCAGAGTTTACACAGATTTAAATTTTAATCAATATATCTAAGTTTGGTTCTGTGCAAACAAAACGCCTGAGTAGAACGAGACCTTACAATCCCATGCTCTGTGCACAAGGATTGGCCACCTGACCTGCTGAAGTGAGTGTCACCTTCTCTGTTACATATTCCACCCTAAGTGAACTCTGGTTTCCTGAAAGAACTTAACGAACTGTAAAACTAGAAGACTACATGTAATAAACATAACATCAAAGTCCGTATGGGATTGAATGCTTCTCCAATGCAATTGGAAGCTTGTCAGTAATATTTATGACTGGTAATCAAGTTACAAATACCAAGTTAAATGCTTACTTTTTGCATAACTTTTCTTGCCCGCTTCAGTTTTGTGATATACCACTGTGCTGCAGGGCAGGAACAATGAGCAGCCCGGAACAGCAAGATTATTCGCTGAAGAATTCCTGACACTTTCTGACGACTTTCTCTCTCAATTTTTAGAAAAATGTCATTGCAGTCTTCCTGAAAAATGCAAATTCCAAGACAAAAACAAGACCCAAAATCAGAAAGTACATACACAGTAAGAATCCAACCCAAAGGCTGTGTCTGCTCCAAGAGTATTTCCATTTAGATCCTTTACAGAAAAAAAAACACAGAGTCACTACAGTTCTGTTTAAGTAAATGAATACCCATGGAAAAAAACAGACGAAAAATGAGCTGAAAGGAACTAGAATAAAGATCACTATTATTTCATAAATACATTTAGAACCCAGGAAGCCCCAGGAAACTTCAATCATGCATGCTTACTTCACTGAGAGAAGCTGGCTGAGGACAGTACAACGGTGGCGCTGGAAGATATAGCCCATCTGGAACTAAACCATACAATTTTCTGCTAAGTTCCTTGGCAGAATCCATCAAAAGCTGAAATGTTTCTGAGAGAATATCAGTATCTGCCATAGCAGCTGCTTTAAGTAGTTCCTGTATGGAATTATAAAGAGCATCCACATCTTCCTCTTCAAAGGAATCTATAAAATATTAAGCACAGAAAACAGTAAGTCAATTGTCTCAATACATTACAAAACTGTATTTTCAGAATTTGTATTCACCTCTTACAACGTGTACAACACCTATATTTGCTTTAGGATAAGATCTCTAATGTCTCAAAACAGTATTAGTAATTTTTGCTTCTGCTATGTTAAGGAGAAAGATATTGCCTTTCTAGGTAGCAAATTTAACTTTTCAGCCATGTATCTGCTTGGCATAAAATCCTGGCAAATCTTTCTCATCAAGCAGGCATAAACTAGGTATACTATTTATAATGATCAATAAAACCAACTCTTTTTATCAGTGAGCATGATTATCAAGGAAAGGCCAATGTATTTGTTTGATCTCTTTTACGTATTATTAAATTTTTCCTCATCTCCTAGAGGTAGAATGCTGAAATTATTATTCATTAATTGGACTCTGAAATTCACATAGTTCTATACTGCTCTATTTTCATTTCTACTCCTTCTTCTTGTTACAAAATATGTGCTACCAAGTATTTTCACTACCTATCATACTTAAAGAGTGTTATATATAACACATATGTATGTGTTTCTGTTTGAAATAAAAGCTTAGAAATTGGTACAAAAGAAGAGTTTACAGTGTTTTGGATATGGTTTAAAGATTGATTAACATCAGCCTCCTGAAAGACCCCTGAAATGTGTTTTTTTTCCAAACACACACACAAAAAAAGAGAGTAAGGAATAGAGATCATGCCAGTAAGATTTCTCTAAAATGTAAACAAGGACAGGTGGATCTAGCTAGCTTCGGGAATTACAGCTGTAAGGTATTAAGTTAGGTTATATGATAAGATTATATACACACATACAAAGGAGCAGAAGACAATAGCAGGAACCTGAATAACACCTAAACCCATCCACTCACAGTAGAAAAATCAGCTTAAGAAAGGATCAACTCCACAAGCTCAGAGACGTACAATAGCAAATTAAGCACTTGGACAAATGGGCACCCTGTCCAGGCTCTTCACAAGAAAGCCATCATTCCCAGTGTCCGGGTATGAAACCCATCAAGAAGAGACAATGGGAATGTCCCTCGTCAGGACTTTTTGGCTTGAGGGACTCTGTCAAGAAGGATATTACATGCAGAGAATGCAGGGTAAGAGTTTTCTGGGATTGTAAAAGGCTCATTATGGGACCTTTAAGATAGAAACCAAAGGTATGGTATAGAGCTGTGTCAGCCTCACTTTCTTCCACTAGCCCCTGTTAGTGTATCTATTTTCCTGGGTGAAGGGTTTTCTGCTCTGTGTTCATGTAGAGGACTTTAAGTGCCAGCAACTGGAGGGAGACATAGATCAGAAACCCTGTGTATCTGGGATCTGCAGACTGGAGTCAGGTAAAATCAAGTGCCTGCAAGTGGAGTGGGACCACAGGTCAGGGTACCCACATATCCATAGTACCAGCAACCAAAGAAAGTGAGGCTATGTGACTGCATTGGTGTTACCAAGTATCAACTCAAACCAAGTGAAGTACCCTAGGAGCTAGAGGTGTGTGCATCTCGCTTATGCAAGACAGACCATAGGAGCTTGGAGGGACTAGAGGAAACAGTGAAGACCTGGCCAACTGCCAGAGATGATGGGGAGCTCAGCTTGTGTGACTGCATGTCCCCAAGGGCATGAAAAGGGAATCTGGATACTGTAGGGACCACGCAGGTTGTGATCGTGTGTCTGCAAGGGTGAGGCACATGGAAAGACTGAAGACTGCAGACCAGCTACTAGGTGGACAAAAGATTCAAGGCCATCTACTGTGGGGGTGACTAGACAATGTGTGCGTGTGAGGAGGAAGGTATCTTGTGAGGTCTGTACCAGGAAATGCAGTGGGGCTGGGCATATGTGTAGACACCAACAACTTGGGAGACTCAGCTACTAGCTGTAAGCCTAGCTACTGGAGGGATCCACATTGTACATTTAGATATCTATATGAAGACCTTCATTCTGGCTAGCAAGAGAGGGAAATGGGATGGGATTGTTGGTGCTGTTTGTACAAGTGTTGAACATGTCTGCAGGTGCTGATCTGTGCATGTATACAGGTATAGCATATATGTGTTTGTGTGTGTACCTACTGGGAATACATTCTCAGGTTTGCTGCCTGTTGGACCTGCATGAATGGAGCTGTCAGACTATGAGACACAACTCCCTTTCACCATTAACAGAAAAGATATGGGTGATGTGGTTTAGTGGGAGGTGTCCCTGCCCATGGCAGGGGGGTTGGAACTAGATGATCTTAAGGTCCTCTCCAATCCTAACTATTCTATAATTCTAAGACGGGCAAAAAATTAAAACACCATCATGTAACAAATTTTAAGTATGATGATAGTTTCCATATTGTTTATATGTTCACATTTGCTTCAGGGCATTTTTTTATTTTGTTTTAATGAAACTTCAGCTTTTTTTCAAACTGAAGATAATACCAAGACCAGTCACATAAGGTTTTGGCTGATATGCACAAAGAAGACAAGATTGATAATACAATCCATTCTTTCAATTATGAAAGCCAAAACCATAATGCCTATAAAACTGAAGTATTTTAATACATTTTAACAATAACACACACATTGGAAAAGACAAGGTAATTGTTTCTTTTAAGACAGTGTATAACACAGTATATGAAGTGAAATAACATGAAAAATAAACACACCTATTTATAATTTTACATACCTGTAAACCTCTCGTATTTAAGACACCCTGATGTTTCAGAAGCAACTGGCTGTCCTAACAAAGATTGCAACTTTTCCTGAAAAGTCTGCATTGGTGATAAGCTTAATGGCAGGTGACACTCTCTGTTTTTCAGTCTGGAAGTATAAAAAATTCTTCATTAATAACAGAGTTAAACCCATAGATAATCTAATGAAGGTCTGTTAAATTAGTATCTATGATAAAATAACTAATTTTAACATGTTAGATCCTACTTGAATTTGGGAATATGAACTTTTGATGCAAAGGCTACGTCTTGTTACAATAAATTTCAGCAAATAACATTAATAAAAAGATACAGTGTACTAAATTCCAAGCACAAATTTACCTTGAGAATTCATCAGAGTTCTGACAATACAGCTGGTAGGCCACTCCAATTGAAACAGAGAGTTTCCAGTCCCCAAGTCTGTGTGTTAACCACACAGCCTCTGGAATAAGTCCACCAATAAAGAACAAATCAAGAGCATATTCAGCTGTCCACACAGATGAAAGTTTCTGGTCCCTTACAGCTCTGGTAACCAAACAGTGTTGCAGTGGAATAATACGAGGAGATGTATCTGTGACAAAAAAACCCCCACATTTTAAAGATTAAATACATGTGCACACTGTCAGATGAACCATCTAGAATTCGTCTGTTCACACTTCTTTTGGAGTTGCTGCAGTGCACAACTGCTCTTTATTAGAGGCATACACTAAAGGGTTTATTTGCAGCACACAGATGCAGCTCTGCTGTCGTACAACAGTGAGGTCAAAGTAGGCTGCTTAATAATGTGGGATATGCAAACAGCTGCAAAACCTGTGGGTTATTCTTACTTTAAAGGTTTAATCACACTGATGGAACATTTGCAAGTATGCTACCACATGCTCAGGATATTTCAGAGAGTACACTTGAGATAAGTGACAATGCTGAGTTTTCCAAGTGCTGCTTACTGCAAAAGACAAAAAGTTACAATGCATTTTTAAGAAGAATAGTACATGATTTTAAGAGAGTGTGTCCAGACAAACTGAAGACAAATTTAGTATCTGCTTGTTTCTTGAGGTTTAGGTTTGTTTTCTAAGGCTTTACTTTCTGGGTTTCCTGGAGAGGTGCTGACCAACATTAAGGAGTCACTTGTTCTCTTACAGTTTCTGTTTACTGTTGATGCAATGACAATTATTTAGGGAAATACTCACACTAATTGAAACTTATGCAACACAGTTTTTTCCAAGACTGTCTCACCATGTATACGGATCTTTGACAAATGCAAGTATAAAAATCAAGGTCACATTTTGTAGGTTTTTATCTGGAAAACTGGCTGATTAGAACATCCAAAAGATCATGAAGACATATATACTAGTGCATGCTGTAGTACAAAAGTGTTAGAAATAGTTCATGTATTCAAATGCATGAATACTGCAGAAAATCTAATCAACCAAAATAAGTTAATACAGTAGAGAAATAGCTGGCATTGTAATATTAGCTTAGTAGTACTTACAATACTTTCAACTAACTCTTCATTCCTGTGGACGTTAAATCACTCTGAAAATTAACTCAAACTAAAAATTTCCTAACAAGGGAAGTCTTTAAAACAGACTCTCTTGCAGAAAACAGATAAAACTATCCACTGTGACAAATACTAATTCTCAAAAAAATGCTGAAAACCAGAACTTCAAAGTAACTGTTCAACAAGAAACTAAGTTGACATTCCCACTTGGTCTGATGATACAGTGTCTGAAGCATTTTGGCTTCCAAAAACCGCTTTCCTCTGGCTCTTCAGTTTGGGTCACACCATATCATGAATCCAATTCAACTATTCATAAATCCACTGCTTTTCTCTCACTTTTGGGAGGGTCAGAGTCAGTCAGAGCCACAACTTGAGGCAAAAGTAGTGCATGAACCACAAATTCTAATGTTACTTAATTTAGGTGAAAATCCTACATCATCCTTTTACCTGAATATCAAATTCAGATCACTAACTTCAAAGCGCTGGAAAAAGAAAAAAAAAAAAAAACCCAAACCAACAAACTCATGAACTCGAGGAAAAAAAATCGTAAGTATATATATTGAGAGGCAGTTCTGAAGGACAAAAGTCTCCACGGGGATTGGGTATTCTTAAAGATGCAGGAGCAGGCCATCACATATGCTGAAAGATGAGCCAATGGGAGAAAAATCAGCCTGTCTGGACAGAGAGCTCTGGCTGGAACTCAGGAAAAAAAAAAAAAAGAGTTGAAGACCTTTGGAAGAAGGGGCAGCCAAATCTGGAGGACTACAGGGATGTCATGAGGTTACGCATGGGGAAAATCAGACGGGCCAAAGCACAACTAGAACTTACTCTGGCTACTGCTGTAAAAGACAATAAAAAATGTCTATATAAATAAGGAGCGTGACCGACAATCTCCATCCTTTTCTTTGATGCAGTGGAGAACAGTGACAAACACTGACATACTTGATGCCTTCTTTGCCTCAGTCTTTAATAGTAAGACCAATTTTTCTCAGTGTACCCAGACACCTGAGCTAGGAGACAGGGATGGGGACCAGAATTAAGGCCCCATAATCCAAAAGGAAAAGGCTAACAAGCTGCTCCGCCACTTCAGCATACAAAAGTCTCTGGAGCTGTATTGGATCCACAGTGGATACTGAGAGAGCTTGGTGGAATTGTTCACTGAGCCACTTCCCAACATGCATCTGGAGTCCTGGCAATCTGCAGAGGTCCGAGTTGATTGGTGGTTAACAAATGTGACACCCATCTACAAAGAAGGGATGGGAGGAGGATCCAGGGAACTATAGGGCTGTCATTCTCACCTTGGTGCCAAGAAAGGTTATGGAGCACTTCTGGAGTGCTATCACATAGCACGTACAAGACAAGCAGGTGATACAGCCCAGGCAGCATGGCTTTATAAAATGTATGTCCTGCTTGACTAACCTCATCTCCTTCTATGACAAAGGTGAACCACTTAGTGGATGAGAGAAAGGCTGTGGATGTTGTGTATCCAGACTTCAGTAAAGCCTTCGACAGCATTTCCCACAGCATTCTCCTGGATAAACTGGCTGCTCATGGCTTGGATGGGTGTATGGTTCACTGGGTAAAAAAAAACAGCTGGACAGCTGAGCCCAGAGTGTGGTGGTAAATGAAGCTGGTGGCTGGTCACAACTGGTGTTCCCCAGGGCTCAGTACTGGGGCCAGTTCTGTTTACTGTTGTTACCAATGATCTGGACAAAGTTTAGTGGTGGACTTGTCAGTGCTAGGTTAACACTCAGACCGCACGTTCTTAAAAGTTTTTTTTCCAACCTAAATGATTCTATGATTCCATTCTATGGATGACACAAGTTTGATGTGTGCAAGGGAATTAACAACATAAATATTTTCAGTAATGAAGAGCTACAAAACATTAATACCATACACAGGCACACACACTCCTCACCAAAAATTTACAATGAATCATGATGAAATAAATCACCAAGCTAAAACGTAACAGACCAGCATCAATATATATGAAAAAAAAAAGAGTTAAGCACAGCAAGTCAAACTGCTTTTAGAGAAATACCTTGCTTGATGTGAAGTGGATGCAGGATGTCTACACTGTGTGGGGGAAAGATATAGAGCAGTTGATTTGTGAAATAAGCGGCCATGAATCGTGCCATGGACCGAATCACAGCCATAGCAGTTTCAGTATGAACATCTGTTACCATCCATAGTTCATGCTGAAAATATTTGGTATCTAAAAAAAAAAAACAGACATCAAATTATAACATTATGGAAATTATTTTAATTTTGAATGCTTCTTGATAAGCTTTCAGGACTTGGAGAGCTAATTACATGTTATATTGATATTATAAGACTTTTATAATATGTTGTTAATAACAAGACCTGGACATCTAGTACCTAAATTTAGATCAGTGTTGAGTCAAAAATCTTTGAATTTGGAAATATAGATATCATACTCTGACTCAGCAGAGAAAAAAAGATATAGAAGCATCTGCAAAAGAAAACAAAACACATCAACTGTCAATTTAGGACTGGTGACCAATCTATCATGTTTTCTCATAAGAAATATTTTAAATCAATATAAAATGAAATCAGATAATTCAATCCTTATTTTTCTTATCCAAAGTCTTTCTTTGAGCAGATTTAAATCTAAGAACATTTCATGGGCCATGATTTCACTATTAGTTATACAATTAAATGTTGTCTAAACACTATAAGGGCAGCTGAAAGAACAGCTACGGATCAGAAAAAGATCTTTAAAGTCTTCAAACAGACTTCAGTCCAGTATAAACAGAAAAGTGTGCTGCCAAACATGGCTGTGATGGCACAGAAACTAGACACTAGATTATTCAAATAGTTTCAACATACCTTATGCAATAAGGTATTTTATGCAATATAAACATACCAGAAAATTTTTCCATCTGACCCACTGTCAGCTGTGATCGCCTTAGAATCTCTCCTACCAGATGATCACAGAGTCCCTGAGCTTCACACAAGTTATACTGATACAGGTGGCAAAATAATATTGCAAGATAATATCTACACTGAAGAAAACGTATTCTTTTTCCCCCTGCAATAAAACAGAAAAAATTAACAAACACAAAGACACAGCAGGTTTGAAAATACAAGTTCCTTCTTCTTCAGAAACAAATCTATGTAAAAATATACTCTGAGAAGTAGCAACCAGCACCAGGTATTTTCGGAGATAGGATCCTTCTACGGCCTCTAAGTTACAAGCGAGTTAATGCTCATCAACAAGTTTTACTTCTGGATATTTGGCAGTTTTCAAATAATACAGTGTATAATTGTTTCAGGAGAGCTTGAGAGCCTAGTCTAATGGCTAAATGCCTAAACCACAATGAGATTGCTTAGACATCCACCATGCTTCCAGTATCCTGAACTCTGCATGAGGTACTCCTCATTATAATAACCAGCAAAAAGTATTTCTCATGATGTATGGAAATACACTCTGGAATATCTGTTTCAAATCACCTCCTTAATCAACTCCTGCTACAAATTATTTTGTTCCTCCCCAAACACTAAAGACCAACATTTTTACAGCTCCTAAGGGAATTGATTTTTGTTACCTGCTTTTCATTGTCTCCTTCTTGCTCAGAGGCGTATCTAGAGATTTTCTGTACCACATACTTCATAAGAAAGCTGATAATATTATAGAAATGCACGGAATCTTACCAGGGAACAATCAGACCTACATTTTGCTTTGTCTCTATTTAAATCCCAGCTTAATTACATACATGTGTCATATATGTGTCTTGCCCCGTTTTTAAAGGGCAGAGACTCATAAATAACTATATAAAGTGATTCTACAACTTAACGCCTCCACACCCAAAATAGAACGTATCCCTTACCTTTACCCTTGATTTCACAAAGAGATCTTTTCCAAATGTCCAGAGAGTCTCTGTATGAGCCTAAAAGGAACTTCTCCTCACCTACAGAAGTCACACATATAACAAATTAAAAGTGCTAAACAGATAGTTTTACAGGGGCAAACACACATGCATTTACCTCAGTATTACAGATTTATTAAAAGCACAATGAAATACGTGAGTCTCCAGCAAATTTCTATTGTCAGAGCTAAATCTGTGTTGAACATCTGAATGAAGCTGACTTTCAATACCCTCCCCTGCCTTTTATTTAATTGCTACATCACTATGGGGAAAAAAAGAGATGTTTTAATCACTCCTAAAAAGGCTTTCAGTAACTAAGTTTGTTTGTTTGTTTAGATTAAATAAGGTTATAAACATTAACTATACTTACAAACTTCAGCATTCAACACCTGCAATAGTTTATAACAGTTTACATGGAAAAGCATTTCATCTTATGCTTTCATTTTTCCTATGATGTAAAAGATATTTTTTCATTATAAAATGTAGTTATGAAATTATTTAGCAAGTTGAATACATGTATTCTTTTTCAGTGTAAAAGCACTTTCAAACAACAGGTCTGGATTGTTAACATTTACAGCAATGAAATGTGTTATCTCTCCACCTCTATGCTTATTCCAATTTTTAATACATTGGTCAATTCCTAGATACTTTGACAGAAAGGTAACTGTAAAAGAGTAGAGTTCCTGGGCAAAGGAGAAGAAGGGGAAAAAAAACCCCAAGCCAACCTAACAACCAAACCAAATCAGATAGCACTACTGCAGAAGAAAAGCCAAGGACAAATTTGCCACTCTATCCTGCTTATCAGCAGCTAGCCAGTGCAGGTATTGGCTGGCCCATCAACATATGTGTTACTCTAGCTCATCCATAAACCATATTGTATCTATTTGGCAAACTGAACGCAAACAAGGAACATAATGAATGGGTAGAAAGCTCCATATATTGTTAGGATGAATGAAAGAGACACAAATCAGCTAATGTACGGAGTGATGTAGAAAGAGAAGATAAAAGTAACGTTTAAGAGAGAGATCAAGAATATGAAGAGGAAACAATTTCCGTGGGAGACATAAATAGGAAGTGAGGCTTATTATTAGTTTTGAAGGGGAAAGCAAGACAGAGCATAGGGCAGCTAAGTGTAGGAAATTAGGCTATAATCATGCACCATCTGCAAAATAAAGATACTGAGTTAAGTCTAGTACATTGTTATGCTAAATTAGATGCTTAGTTGAGACCGATTACATTTACATATATGACATGCTCATGCCAGTGGTGATCACATGACGTGAACAGAACTTCTGCACAGAAATTCAGTAAGAGACACATTGTATTGCCAATCTACTTCAGAGGAAATAGCACAGTGCAAGAAGTAAGAATTCAGATCCTGTGTTCAGATTCTCTAGGACATGATTCAAAGCAAACTAAAGTCATTGCAGTCTTCTTATTCAGCTCAATATTGTAATACAATCCACAGGTGTACTAGACATGAAGCACAGAGAGAGAGTTGCAATCAGAATTTTAAGAAAGGTTCCACTCGTAACTTTTCTTAAATCTGGTGGCTATTGATTATCCTTAAGTTTGAACTAATTTTCCTATTATTCAGTTAACCATGCAACTACCTAATACCTGTAGTTCTTTCCAAAGTACTAACCAGCTACAGAATTAATCTTCAGATGTTGCTCTAAGGTCACTCCTGAAGACTGGAGGGTGGCTTGTATATGACATAAAAGCGATTGGGCAACAGACTCTTCTTCTACATTCTTGTTTACTTTTCTCTTCAGCTGCACCTGATACCAAACCACTTTCTTATACAATAATTGCCATAGAACAATCAACCTGTAGTTAAGAAAATAATCAAAAATTAAGTTATATATTTTATTTTCTTATGTTTTGCATTATGTATCTCAAAACTAGAGTTTATTTTCTGCTAGCAACAACTTTCTTGATTTCAATGAGGGGGAAAAAAACTAAACACTTTCTGCCTTGGTTTTTGTATTTTGACCAACATTGATTCTCCTGAACTTGCATAAAAGCAGCATTCTATGTCAAGCACTGAAACATCCCCCAAAATAACCCCTTGCTATCTAAACTGTAGGGAAAATAAATAACCTAGATAAACCTCAAAACACATATCAGTGTCTTTACAAACAAGACTGATTAAAAACACAATGAAAGCGTAACAGAGAAAAGCAAAGACAGGGAAACAAAAAACTGCAGAACATGATTTTAGGGCTTGCAAGTCCCTGATGCCCAGCACAATGCTATTAGATGTACCAGCTCAGATATGTAATAAGTTTTACCAATACAAGCAAATATACATTGCCAGGTACTTGACAAAGCTCACAGAAAGCTGCAACATATCTGCAGCTTCTTCTCTACCATTACTGCTTTCATTATTTATACACACATACTAAATCAAATTCACAGTGCTCAGTACCTGAAGCACAATTAGTCTAGACTGGACTACCTTCTCAGAGAACACTGAAATTTGTCTATCAAATTCACAATAAGAACAGTATTTTAAGATTAAAGAAATAAATATTACTGCAGTAAGATTAAATTTGTGAGTTTCTTCTCACACACCAGCGATACTAATGTATTTCCCAAATAGTTGGATAGCACACTTCAGTTTAAGCTTCTTTCAATTTTACGTATCTGCAAAACAGAAATATCTCTGCTGATTTAATAAAGTTTCCACACAGTGGGGTTTTTCTTTTTGCCCCAGGACTCCATATCCATAACCAAGTGCAAACTTTGCTGACTAAACTGACATTGCAGATATATTGCATATGAGCAGCCTCTTGGGTCCACAGAGTTTGGAACTTTTACATGAAAAAGAGTAGAATGAGCCAGAGGCAGTAAAAGCTTTTGAAGCCTTGTAACTGGATTGATGCTACACTACCACACCAGGTGTGAGCTGTTAATCCACTAATTATCTCTGAACTGATTGGCAGTAATTAGTTAAATCAACATAACAACTATATTCAACCATAGATCTAAACCATAATCTGCATGCTTTAGCAGATTACCACACTTTTTCTATAGAGTATGACACAGAACAAAAACAAAAGGATGTTGTAGTTACTATATTATAGAAAAATAAAAAATGTTCCAACATAAAGAATCATAGAATCATTTAGGTTGGAAAGAACCTTCAATATAATTAAGTCCAACATTAACAAAACACTGCCAAGTGCGTCACTAAACCATGTCCCTACGTACCACATCTACATGTCTTTAAATACGTCCGGGGATGGTGACTCTATCACTTCCCTGGGAAGCATGTTTCAGTGCTTGACAACCCTTCCCATGGAGAAATGTTTCATAATACCCAATCTAAATCTTACTCAGTGCAGCTTGTGGCCGTTACCTCTTGTCCTATCACTTGTCACTTGGAGAAAACACCAACCCCCACGTCATTCAACCTCCTTTCAGGTAGCTGGAGAGAGCAATAAGGTCCCCCGAGCCTCTTTTTCTCCACACAAAACAAGCTCAATTCCCTCAGCTGTTCCTCATCACACTTGTGCTCCAGACACTTCACCAGCTTTGTTGCCCTCCTCTGGACCCGCACCCACACCTCAATGTCTTTCTTGTAGTGAGGGGCCCAGAACTGAACACAGGATTCAAGATGCAGCCTCACCAGTGCCCAGTGCAGGGGGATGATCACTACCTTGGCCCTGCTGCCACACTTGCTTATACAGGCCAGGGTAACAGTGGCCTTCTTGGCTGCCTGGGCACAATTCAGCTCTGTCAATCAGCGCTCCCAAGTCCTTTTCCACCAAGCAGCCTTCCACCCACTCTTCCCCAAGCCCATAGCACTGCATAGCATTGTTGTGGCCCAAGTGCAGGACCTGGCACTGATCCTTGTTGAGCCTCATGCAATTGACTTTGGCCCATTGATGCAACCAGTCCAGGTCAGCCTTCCTACTCTGCAGCACGTAAACACTTTCACCCAACATGGTGTGTCGCCCACAAACTTACTGAGGGGGTGCACTCAACTTTTTTGTCCAGGTCATTGATTAAAATAATATGCAGAACTGGCCTGAATCCTGAGGGACACTAGTGATCAGTCACCAACTAGATGTGACACCATTCACCACCACTCTTCAGGCTCAGCCATACAGCCAGTCTTCTACCCAGCAAACTGTACATGCATCCAAGCCATGAGCAGCCAGTTTATCCAGGAAAATGCTGTGAGAAATGCTGTCAGAGGCTTTACTGAGGTCTGGGTACACAACATCCACAGCCCTTCTCTCATCCACTAAGTGGTCCACCTTGTCATAGAAGGTGGTGAGGTTAGTCAAGCAGGACGTGCCTTTTATAAAGCCATGCTGCCTGGGCCGAATCACCTGCTTGTCCTGTGCATTCTTTTTCCCCGCATAAAGATCATTCATACCTTTTTTCTGTTTTTGCATCATAGTTTACTGTAGGAGGAGGCTCTCTAAGCAGAGATTTCAGTAAGCCGAATTCCTGAGTAGCACTCTCATCAATAGCTAGGAAAACAGGCACAGTGAGGGAGTCAAGTTCTGTGAGACTACTACCATGAGGAGATGAAAAAAGTTCTCGTATTTTAGCACACACACATTACTTAAACTGTGAGAAACCATTTTCAAAAGACAGAAACATGCCAGAAGGTTTTTTGAGAACAACTGATCCTGTTGCTGTATAAGCATCAGTTTTAAAGTTTGTAGTGTCAGCTTTGCCACATGCCCAGTTGGACTGGCTCTTGAATGCCAGCATAAGATTGTTAAAAACTGCTGAAAATATTTTAAGACACAATGTATCCAGTGAGTATTCTCTGCAGACTTGTTTAAAGATGCATCCTGGTTTAACAGAGAGCATTTCACAAACCGAAGAATGTTGAAAAAATGGATAACGCAATTCACTACGTAGTTCAGCATCTTATCTTTCTCTTCTACATTTTTTGAAATCCCTATCTGCCATGCAGCAAGAAGATTTTTCTGAATGGAATGTAGCTCCACTGATAACTTATCTTTCTCTTCAGTATTGTCTTTTGCATGGATAGTATCAAACACTGATGCAAATTCTAAGTGGCCTTGATCAGCTTTACTAACAAATGAATGGGTTCTTTGGCTATAGAAGCTGGAAGGGCTATTGCAGAACTCCTTTTCATCATCCGATTCTTCTTCATAATCCTAAATCAGACAAAACAAAAAAAACAAAAACCAACAGTTTAATTCAAGTCTATTGAGAAAGAGCATAGTCTGCGAGCATCACCACTAGTCAGTCTCACAAATACAATCTTTATTCTTAATTAACTTGCTTAATTGGTAGTAAGTTTCATTCACAGCAGTTTCATCTAGATCTTGAACTAAATGTGGCTATTCGGAATAGCTGTGCAGAAAGAAATTAAATTACCTAACAGCAAAAACAAAATTACAAATACAGCAGTAGTTTTTATACCAGGAAGTGAAACCCTGCCTTTTATTAAGCACAGACCATGAGGAAGAGTTTTTGCTAGATACAGATAATACCTAAAAATCCATTCAACGAAATCTCAGAAATGTCAACAAACAAATCAAAAATTGAAAGCAAGAAAAAGCGTTTGGGAAGGCTGCACGGTGACTTTTATCACAGAAGCCAGAAAGGGGAAAGCTGGGGCTGTTCAGCCTGGAGAAGAGAAGGCTGCGTGGAGACCTCATAGCAGCCTTCCAGTATCTGAAGGGGGCCTACAAGGATTCTGGAGAGATGCTCTTCATCAGGGACTACAGTGACAGGACAAGGGGGAATGGGTTTAAACTTAAACAGGGGAGATTTAAGTTGGATATAAGGAAGAAGTTCTTTACTGTGAGGGTGGTGAGGCACTAGAACAGGTTGTCCAAGGAAGTTGAGAATGCTTCATCCCTGGCGGTGCTCAAGGCCAGGCTGCACAGAGCCTTGAGCAACATGATCTAGTGTGAGGTGTCCCTGCCCATGGCAGGGGTGGGAACTAGATAATCTTAAGGTCCTTTCCAACCCAAATCATTCTATGAGATTTTGGAACTGATGGAAGAATCCTATAAGAATTGAGGATTAATATCTTATTTACCAAGGATAATAATATTGTTGTTATTATTATACTTTAGAGTCTGAGTATATTTAGTGGTGTAATGTTACATTTTATTATAAAGTATGAAACAATAAACTCATGTACAAGTAGATTAGTACACATTTTTCAAAAATTTAACACACTGCTAAGAGAAATAATGTTTGAAAAGGAAAAAATCAAGTTTCAGTTGAGAAAAAAACCATATCTCTTTAAAAAGATGAGAATTTTAACCAATACTGAATTACTTCAAATATACCTAGTAAGAGAAAATATATTTGAAAAAAAAAAGAAAAAAAATCTTTTCGAATCAATTAAAATCAAATCATATCGTCTGCATAGCTTTAACTGAAAAAATGCTATTAAGTACCAGTAAATCCATGGTTTTCTCTCTAATTTCTGCTGTGTCCTCTTCAAGGAATTTTGGAATGGTGGAAAAGATGGAACTTCGGTTTTGCGCATGTTTCAGAAGACTAGCTTTTAACGACGACAATGATCGTAAACACAGTGGTCTCCCTTTAGACTAAAAGAAACAAAAATACCACAAAACATATTACCTGTCTCTAGCAAGATCAAACCAGATACTTCCTACACAATACAAGGAAATTGGTCTCTTCTGCAAAAAAGCTTCAGTTTAAAAGTCCCAGACAAAGAGAGAACAGATCAGCAGGCATATGTTGCACAGAAACAATCATTTGACCATGCTTCAGGCAGGCAGAATTTTCTCAACACCAGATAACTTTACTCTCCTTCATGCTGAAAGAATCTGCTTTCATAATCACTGAAATGATCTTACAATTTTGCTAGTATGTAGGACTTTCTTGCCTTCTTACTAGTAACATGTCTTTTTCAGTTGTCAAACCTTTGCCCACTCTTCTACCTTATACATGAATACCATCATAACTCCCTTCTCCAAAAATCAGAAATACAAACTGAATAGGAAGAGAAGTTGTATTCCATTAGCAAATGAAAAAATCTCAGTTTAGTATCTATTAGATCTTACGTGGTTGCCAAATGTTGCAGGACCTGTTTTTCCAAAGGTTTCCCGTCTTTCAAACTTAGATCAACTTGAAGAGACAGAAAATACCAAATGCTTTAAGCTTGCTTTAATTGACAACTTCAACTGAGGACCTACTGGACACATGCACAGAGCACCACTGGGACTGCTGCTGATCATGCTAAAACAGCAGCAACCTAAGATAGGAAAAGTCTTACAGAATCCTTTCTGAATCATTCTGAAAGAATAAGTTAGTCAGAGTACTGTAATACCTGTCAGTGCTCTGAACCAACTCTATAGACACAGAAATATCAATTCCTTTTAGTTACAGAAAGAACATTTACTGACAGGTAATACTGACCCCTTTACTACATTTTACTTAAAAATTCAACCAAAGGAATAAAGTTTCAGGAAAAAGGTGTATTCATTGTTTTCCAGATCAACACTATTCTCAAAACAACTTTATAATTATAAAGGAATTAATACAAATATCAAAGTACATACAAGTATCAAAGTACCATGGAGAACATAAAGAACTCTGGAGAACATGAAGAACTACAGAGCCCTGGGAGAGGTGGTTAGGGGCTCTGGAGCTCAGATTGCTTTTTTGTCAATTCTCAAGGATACAGGGGAGAATGCTAAAAAGGCTACAGGTTAATAAATGGTTAGAAGAGTGGTGCCATTAGTCAGGGGTCTTAAAACACAGGACCCAAGTTAGGAGGCCAGGTCTACCAGGGGCTGATAAGGGGGAAGACTGGTTTTCGTAGGAGGCTTGCCAGACTGGTCAAAGAAGCTTTAAACTAGATGTGTTGGGAGAGGGGGGCATCATTCCATCCAACACACCCAGTCAGTTGCCAGCACCCATAAATGCCTGGAGCAATGCAGATATTCCAGCTGCTCCAGCCAATGAGCCGGCTCCATTTTGAGCTCGGCTCAGATGCCTCTATACAAATGCCCATAGCACTGGGAAAAAAACAAGAGGAATTAGCGGTGTGTGGATGCCTATGGCTGTATGACATAATATGCTTCTCAGAAACATGGTGGGATGGCTCCTATGACTGAAGTTTTCAAATGGAAGGTTACAGGCTCTTTAGAAAAGACAGGCCCGGCAGGCGGGGATGCGGGAGCTGCTATTTATGTTAGGACATATGAGAGTATGGAACTCTGTCCTGGGGACTGGTGAGCGATCAACAGAGAGTTGTGAGGCAGGGTTAAATGGAAAACAGCGATGGGAGACATTACTGTGGGGATCTGTTACAGACTGCCTGATCAAGAGGAACCTGTGGATGAAGCTCTTCACAGACAGATAGGAGCAGCCTCATGCTCGCAGGCCCTTGTTCTCATGGGGGACTTCAACCACCCTGATACCTGTTTGAGGGATGGTACAGCCCAGCATAAGCAATCTAGGAGAGTCCTCGATTGTGTGGAAGACAACTTCCTTCTGCAAGTAATAGAGGAGCTGATAAGGAGAGGTGCCATGCTTGACCTCATTCTCACCAACAGGGAAGGGCTGGTTGGAAATGTGACGTGCCAGGGCAGCCTTGTCTGTAGCAATCACGAGATGGTAGAGTTTGAGATCCTCAGGACAGTGAGAAGAGCATGCAGCAAACTCACTGCCCTGGACTTCAAGAGACTCATGAGGACAATCAAGGGACTGGAGCACCACCTTTATGAAGACAGGCTGAGAAAGTGGCGCTGTTCAGCCTAGAGAAGAGAAGGCTTCACGGAGATGTCATAGCAGCCTTCCAGTATCTGAAGAGGGGCTATAGGGATGCTGGAGAGGGACTCTTCATTAGGGACTATAGTGACAGGACAAGGGGTAATGGGTTCAAACTTAAACAGGGGAAGTACAGATTTGATATAAGGAAGAAGTTCTTTACTGTAAGGGTGGTGAGGTACTGGAATGGGTTGCCCAGGGAGGTTGTGAATGCTCCATCCCTGGCAGTGTTCAAGGCCAGGCTGGACAGAGCCCTGGGTGGCATGGTTTAGTGTGAGGTGTACCTGCCCATGGCAGAGGGGCTGGAAGTAGATGATCTTAAGGTCCTTTACAACCCTCACTATTCTATGATTCTAAAGTAAATTAAATTGAGGTACTCAGTTTAAAACATTCCACATTTTTATACACTTTTTTTTTCATGAAACCATCAAAGTAATGCATAACCCTACCTTGGATTTCAGCAAATTAAAACGGATACTTTCAAGCCGTTGGGCTGAATCAAGCAAAAGAGTTCTTATGAATCCTGATGGTGAAAGGTTGCTAGGAAATCTAAGCACTGTTATCATGTATCCATCAGAGACAATGAGGTAGGGTAATCTTGAATGTGAAGCAACCGAAAATCTCTGTCTCATAAGGTCACTTTCAGAGGCTGAAGAACCAACAGACTGGCTAGAGTCTTGAAAAAAAGAGTGTTGCTGTCTAAAATAAAGATATATCAACATTTAAGCAATAATAATTAAGTAATAATCATTAATAGAGAAAAAATAACATATGAATGTTTAATACCACTCACATTACTGTCCTTATAGGTCCATTCAGAATTCTAAGGAAGCATCTAAATTTTTAGGATGAGCACTGCAAAGAACACGATTTATGCTTGCAAGAAGCCAGGATTTTGCACAGTTGCAACTTTTTTAATTTAAAGAAAAATAAAAATGGCTCTTACTACTCTCTTCTTCATTAACAAGTATTATACATATTTTTCAGAATATGACTTCAAATTTCTGTATCACACTTTCTTACCTGGCTTTCAGTGTCCGTGACAAGTGCTTGAAGATGGAATTTTAATCAGATGCTAAAAGTCATGTATCATTTCAGACATTCCACAGAAAAATTCTGTATCAACGCACAAGTCTTCCCTTACAAAAGACGGCTTACAAAGTCTATTCTTACAAAGTAATCGGCCCTTACTGAGATAGAAAAATCTGTGTTGTGCATGTAGCCCCATAACACTTTGACATAATGTTGGTGGGTTTGGGGTATTTTATTATTTCTTAATATTCCAAAAGTTAGTACATAAGGTGAAAAAAGTGGCTACATACATTCAATAAATTACTGTAACTGAGGTATTTTAAGGTATTTTAGTATCTGATTTTTCACCACTGTAAGAAGGTATTACACTGCTTTGAATGTTTTCATCAGATGTTAACATTTATACACTAAACAGCTTTAGGCACTCAGAACTAATATGATAAAAAGAAAATTAAAGTTGGGATTTTATTTTGTTTTCCTCTAATTATTCACACTATTTTACTTTTTGTAAGTTGGAATTGATGGTAGAAAGTGTTAGAGATCTTTCTATTTCCCCAAGCATCCAGTAGCATAATTCAAAAATTAGATCTGCAGTACCCCCACATAAAACACTAAAAAAGCTAACTAGCTTTTGTCATACAAATATGTTATTTATGAGACATATAACTATGACAGAAAGTTCTGTAAGTAAAATCAAATAGTGAGCAGAAAAAATGCCACTGGATTAGAATAAATCTGCACTTTCAGTAATTTTGTTAGTTCGATTTCTTCTTATATCATAAAATCATGTAATTTTTAATTACTACTAAATTCAAATACTTCTAAAAATCAAATCACTTCATGTATACTTAGTGTCATAATGCCAATTTTCATCAAAACAAATTCATTATACGAAATAGAAAGAATTATGAATGAGAACAGATATTGAGAAGGCACATGAAAAGCAGAAGAGTGAATCTGAGATAGGAAGTTTATGTGAAATTGTAAAAAATATTAGTAAGATATGATCATACGACAAAAATGTATAAACATTGTCAAATCCTTTTACCTGTATGTTATTAGTGGATGAAATGGAATAAACTCTGCTGGTCCAAACTCTAAAGAGCAGCCAGAAGTAATCAAGGTCAGCAATTCACCCATGCATGTCAATAAAATCAAAGATCCACGTTTTAACATGCAAGCCAAGAAAAGGCTATCAGGCGTCCAACTCATATCGCCAACCCAGTAAGATCTAAATTGGACAAGAAAAAAAAATACTTTTCTCTGTCAAATTTCTGTATCAAACTGTTAAGTTTAAAAAAAAAAAAAAAGAAAAAAGAAAAAATCCAGAACAGCAGCAAAAACCAACATCAGTTACTGACCTGATGAACTTGGATGGAACCGTGCTATTCTTGCTACTACAACCTTTAAGGCTACCCGAAACAGTTACAAAATTCAACGTGTTTAAAAACAAAATCTGAGTTGCCTAGAAAGAAAAAGTAAATGTAAAGAAAATATGCATTTGTATCAAATTGTCACTGTTGTAAGAACCGATTTTCTACTAGCAGTACATTTTTATGTACTGGAAACATTATTATATATGAAAGTGACAGGACACTTTGATATTTTTTTACTAATTAGAGTACTTACTAATTTCTATACCTATTTCTACATTTAATGTATACTCAATATATAAAACAATATGCTTTTTAGCACAGTTTTTTCTAAAACCCTCAAAACAACGCAAGATCACTCTTTTCCAGTTTAGCCAATAAATAAAACCTGGAGCTTTGAAGGACTGTATCATCCCATCCTAGTACACTAAATAAACTGTCCTGTATTCTCTTCCTGTCACAATTAGCACTAAAAACAACATTAAGATTTGACCTCCAAGATGTTAGAAGGAATAACAATATGAAGTGGGCATACAACTTCCAAGACATGTTAATCATGCCTCAGCCTAAGAATCATCTCAAATCTTTGCAGATAAAATGCAGTATCTGAAGCTAATCCATACTGTATTTCCTGGAAATTGGAAATGTCAGAGGGTCTTATATGGATTTCTTAACTGAACAATAGCATTTAAAATATTGCAGGTTACAGCAGAATATTTTAGCTTTGGACCATCAATGTGAATATAATCACATGTATCAACAGGAATGCTGAAAAATCATTCCTACAAATGTGTTATTAAATCACTGCTACCATTTCATTTAAACTGAACTACTAGCTTAAATGATGCTCTGTCTATCACCCATATACCTTTGGATCAGTTTGATTAACAGCTACTGCAAGTAGAAGTCCGTC
Organism: Melopsittacus undulatus; assembly: GCF_012275295.1. NCBI lineage: Eukaryota > Metazoa > Chordata > Aves > Psittaciformes > Psittaculidae > Melopsittacus > Melopsittacus undulatus. The sequence continues at coordinate 13,560,905 of NC_047557.1, forward strand.
TCTTGCAAACGCACACAGCAAAGCTCCTCTTGACTTTACAGACACACACTGAGGAACCAAATTAAGAAGCGAACAAGTCTGTTGTACCCAGTGGACCTGGTATGGCAAAGAACTGAATGCCAAAACAAAGACAAGATGTTACTCAGTTATGCTTAATGAGATGATTGATATATAGAAGAAAAATCCCAAACAATCATGCAAGACAAAAACACATAAAGCATGACCAACCAAAAAAAAAATAATTACATATGCATATTTTTCTTCAAAAGTCTTACAACTGAAAAATACTTCATATTTGCAAAAGTTTAAAAATTATGTCCGAGCACTGAGAATTCTTTTTATGGGATGGAAATTTGAGCTATATGTATAGAACATGCAAATAAATATAGATGTATGCAGTATAATTAAGGTGCTTGCATTCTAGCCAAGAATAGCTTCCTCAGACAGCATATCCTCCAACAGAGGAGTTCAGAATTCAAAAATGAAAATCAACAGTATGCTGCAATGAACAAAGAAGCTGCAGATGGCCCATCATTAAAGTGTGCAAAGTGAGGCTGTATTTGTCTTCCACTAAACTGATCTAGTGGAAGCTGTTCTCGCCCATGGCAGGGGGGTGGGAACTAGATGATCGTTAGAGGTCCCTTCCAACCCAAACCATCCCAAGAACCTAGAAAGATTCTTAACATGGTAGAAAATACAAGAAATATTCCATTTGGCAGCATGCCACCTAATACAAAGAAATGAAGCAGTACCATGAAAACACATATTAAACAATAGTAAACAAAAACGAGCCATAGTTGCCATAAAGAAATCATGAGTAACACAGCTGAGAAATGTTACAATTTCAGGCTGCAAGCATTATAGTGTATATATAATATGCACTTCTGCAGTGAGAATGTTATGGCATATTTACTTTTTTTATTAACAGAAAGGTATTAGCATCCTACTGACAAACTGAGTGAAGAGTGATGCAGCCTTAAGAGGACAAGGAGGACATCAGTATCAAGAGTATCATTAACAAAGCAGTTGTATCATGTCAAGTGTAGGGCAAACTTCTAACAAGTTACTCAAGTTATATTTGCAAAGAACATATCTATTTCATTTCATATATAATTGTATCTCACTTAGAAAGAAGAATGGACTATACATGGAATGGACTCAGGATTATTGTTCAATTGCATTTTTAAGAGGTCATATCAGTTCAACTATGTCCGTAATATGGTCTCAGCCCAGATAAAGAAAAAGAGACACACACTATTGTCTAGGCACACATGACAAAAAGGGGAACAGGAAACAAATAAAATCCCAACTCAAAAGCACTTCATAACAAAAATTTTCCTCAAGCTAATTAACTTCAAATATCTTTGAACTTACCTAACATATTTAAAACTATTTTCATGCCATCGAATAATTAAAATGTGAGTACCAGATGTTCTCCAGAGTAGAACACAAATGAGCACAAACAGCAATCACCCAGAACCTGTGGAAAAAAAAAACAACCAAAAAAATCCAAACAACAAAAAAACCCAACACAATCAAAAACCAGAACAAAACCAAAAACCTAGTAACACACAATTCTGTCTGTAATTGTTTACATATTTAGATAACTTGCTATCACAATTCAGATTAAATAACAATGTCATTCAGAAATAAAAAGGTTGTCAAGAATATTACTAGACCAGATAAACTTTTGTCTGATGCAGCAAAACTGTTATGTTTTCATTATATCCAACTGAACTAATAAGCCTACACACAACACCAAACAGGTGAAGAGGCAGACTATGCTCTCAAATTCCCTGTAGCTTCTGTGGCTCTAATTTAAACGAGAGATTGAGTGATTGCTTTAGGGCTTATTTTTTTACCTCATTTTGTATGAAGGCAGCATGCACTCCAATTTCCTTTTCTTCAGCAGAAGGCAACATGACTGATTCATCAGGCAAAATCTGTGTCCAATGCCCAGGAGAATTTTTAAAAGAAGATGTATTTTCATGTTCCGTGCTTTCCCATAAAAAGCACATGCTGTTTGAGTAGTTAATAGAGCTTTTCTGCCATCTCCGGATACATACAAGTACAATCTCATTGAACGCTCTAGGGGAGAAAAAAAGCAACACCACCACAAAAAATAGAGTAGTTTCTGCTCCTTCTGTGAGATTTGGATTTAAAATGAATCATAGATAAAGGAGATTTCTTCTCTATCAAACAAAATCCAAGCTGCTACCCTTAAGTGTCTTTCATTTTCAGCTTCACCATTGACAACAGACCTTGGGCAGCAGGGATGTCAGAAAGGACACCCATTTTTATGCATTTGATTAATTATCTTCCCCACAAGGCTCAACCAGTAGAGTTGTTTGCAAAGATCACCTTTCTTGAAATCCATCTTTCATGAAAATGCTTAAGTGCTCTACTATCTATTACTTTTAGTACCTAAATGCACTACTGATCATCCCCAAAATGAAATAATTGCTTATACAGTACTTCACTTTACAATCTGGTATCAGTCAAATTATTTCATACTTAAATTATACATTCTCTTTATTCACTTCAGTTTATATTATTATAACTATAATTATATTATTCTCTTCAGTTAGCATTTGTCATAAAAATCTACCTACGGAATACATTTAAATTATGCATACAGGTTTTACATCTGATGGATGTCTGTTCTAAGCTATTCAAAGCCTAATAAGGAATGTTTCTGTTAAAAGTTAAAAAACTAACCATTAAAAATACTTACTGGTTTTAAAAATTAATTACTACTTACAGGAGATAACTAAACACAGAAAACTGTACCGTTCGAGTAATACTTAGGACTTTTGTCAAAGCTTAGCCAGCACACAAATTATACAAATGCAAACCAACAGGAAAATACAGGTTTTACTTGTACATTAACACTTAACAATAAGAAAACCACTGTTGGCTCTGTTCTAATTGTTAAAAGACCATTTGGAAAAAAAAAAATACCTTGTGCTGATGCAACTACTTTCCTAGACTCTTCAACTGCTGGCACAATTTTCAAGCAGTCCTGATCTTTATTCCAAAGAAACAGATCTCCTGTTGTAAGTATTCCTGCCAACCAAGCACCTGTGTTCATCAGAAAAGAGATGTTTTCAAGGACATTATTACAAAGTCTTGAGAATTAGTTTCCTTCCATCTTAGTCACAGTTCCAAAGCTGACATTTATCTGTCAGTTCTGAAGCTGACAGTTATCTGTCAGTTAACTTACTAATTCTTTAGATATTCTACCTTTCTAAACTCTAAAAAACTATAAATGAAATGAGTTTTTAAAAGTAAGATGTTATACTTAACCATTTCTTGATGTTGTTAAAAAAAACTACATTTTTTCAGCAATGACTGCAAGTGAGGGATTTTCTTCTTTGTCTTCCCTGATGCCAGGTTAATTTCATTTATACGTTTATCATCTAGAAGAAAAACAGCCTCTTTTTCCTGTTGAATGAAAAAACAAAAGAGCATTTCGGTTTCTAAAATATTATTTCTACCTAAGCCTGGAAAACAATGCAGCAATAAAAAATGTTAGCGAAAAGCAAGAGGAAAAAACATGTTACAGCTGCAATTACGATATCAATTTCATTCTACAATATATTTGCTTTACAGTACATCACACCTAGTATCATTCTACACTGCTAGGATGGTTCACGGGTTTCAAACTAACTAATTTTGCAATCTTTCAAAGAATCTCAACTGAGCTATCTGCCAAGAAATGACAACACAACAACGAATTAGATACTAGTTTTCTCTTGTTGTAGAGTTTAATTTAGGGAGAATTTTGCCAGTGATTTCAACAAAAGAAGGAATTGATCTTAAGTGGTTAGCTACTTCAACGTAAATTATACTGCAGAAGAAAAATATTATAAAAAAAGTTTGAGAAAGCATGTCCCTCAACAAGTGCAAGATGGTATGGGAAAAAAACATCTGTTCACAATTTCCAACAATGTACTTAAAAAAACGGTTATGAAAAACTAGAAGCATCAAAACAACAATATCATATAAGGAACAGGTCTTTTGGAAAACCAAACCAAATGACTCTCCATTGTTTATTTGAGAACTTTTTAATCTTCTGCCTCCAGTCAGTAAGAAAGAAGAATAAGCCTTTTATTTCAATAACTCTTATACTCATATACTTCCTGAGGTTTGCTTCTTTTGTTTTGTTTTGTTCGGGTTTTTTTTATACAGTCATCACCACTACACAGAAGTGCAAACTGTTACATAATTTAAAACCCACTCTTTGCAATTGTTTATTTAAATAAAAAAACAAGAGTTAATTACATTTACCTGTCCAATCCATGAGACACGAGGCCATGGCCTTCTTTGCTTTATAGATGTAGAGATGAGTACATCTAGCTTAAACTCCATTCTTATTTAACTTCTAGGTAGCCATTACAAAGAAAGCAAATAGTGGCATTTTCACCTATCTATAGAAAATTTGAAGAAACAAAGAAAAAATACAAGAAGCTTTTATTATCTGAGAGTTGGTAGTACAAGGTTGGAATCTAGACACAAACTTTTCAACAACAGCAGCTTCCTGCTGAACACAAACAGAACTGATACTTGCCTGCCGTCTACTTTCCTGGAGGCCATTTGCAGTTCAGATTACATTTTTCCAGAAGCGAAAGACGCCTCAAGACCGATGGCTTTACTGAAAGCCTCTAACACAAAACGCAGAAAACAAGGAGGACACATAAAGCCTCCTAACCGAGAGAGATCACGGCCAGAGCACGATACCGGCCAGCGCTCCCCTGATGCTGGAGGAGCGCTCCCGCCCATCGCCGCCTCAGGCCGCGGGACGACGGCGCGCCAGACAACCCCAGTAAAGGGGGAGAGCAGCGGCGGCCCCGGCAGCTGCCACACCTCTGGGACTCACTCGGGGGTGGGTGGCCGCAACCACCGAAGCGGAGCGCGGACTGCTCGGGGAGCGAAGCTGGGGGGAAGACTTCACAATAACTCCACTGCCGCTTCTGCCCGAGGAGCGCAGGCTGCCCCTCAGGCTAACTCCTGCTCGGACGGCGCAGTCCCCATCCACCCACAGCCGCGGCCCCGCCAGCCCAGCGTGCCCAGGCCGCACTCACCACCCGCTGCTCTAGCGGCCGCCAACAGCAGCGAGCTGAGCGCGGGAGGCGGGGCGGGGGCGGAGCAGTACTTAGTGCGCAAGCGTGCGGCCTCCCCGCGAGGGCAGCTTCGCTCTGCGGAGGAGCGGATCCTTACTGGCTCTGCGGGTCCGGATCTGCCTGGGAGATGGGGGGGTTGAGTGACAGTAAGAGGCACAGCGCTATCAGATACAGGAATTCAGGTGGTGTGCAAGAAAGGTGAGCAGATGATCACTGCTTTTCATTCCCTTGCAGAATGCCTTTGCTTTCCTTAAAGTAGCTACTCTCTCAAACTGGTGCTTGTTCCTGAAACCACTTCATACAAAGCTCTTTCCTTCCCTCCCTTAACCAGTCTTGATCGAGAATGAGTAACACTAGGATAAAAGAAAAAAAAAAGACTATCAAAAGCAATTATTCAGTTGTTGATAACCATTTTAGTGAGATGAGATTCATACCCATGTTGTCAGTTACTTCCTTGTACTTCTCACAGGTTTCACTCTACGGCATTCACCCATCCCTCTCTCTCTTCTGATCACAGGCTTCCATATTGCTCCAAACTTAAATTGGGAAACTGAACCCACCCTTTCTCCACCTGAGAGCAAAGTGCGTGCTGTGAAAACATAAGCCAGTGTCTACGCTGAAACTACCTCAAGTCAGATGAACAAAAACTAGATAACTCGCGATACTCTTAGAAATGCTCTTACTTTGAAAACCTTGTAATAATTGCCAGAGGCATTCTTATTAACTGGAAAAAAAAAAAAGCTGAAAATCACATCTGTGTCTTGTACCTGTTCCCAACTTTTTAGTAACTTCTCCAGATGTAAAACTAGAAATCAGATTACAGAATATAGCTCAACACAACATTTGAACCACTTACATGCAAATATTAAAATTTAGAAATAAAAAAATACATCAGGCAAGACCTGGGACATCACTTGTATGGGGTATGAACTGAACTGTAAGAACAAGACCTGGGTATATGTACATGGCATCCTTGGTGTGGAACACAGTACTATCTAAAATTAATGTACTTTTATATGGAAAGATGCAAATCTTTTTTCCCAGGACATAAAGCAATTCCTCCATTCAAATACTTTGTGAAGGAATTTCAACACTGACAAAGAGAAAAAGCCAATATTAAGACTGCAGCTCTATTTTCATCTAACAAGGTAAAAAAGGAATATAATTTACATATTACTTCACTAGGTGCATTCTCCAGCTGGAAACCATCATAATGTACCTGACAGTTCAGAGAATAAATTTTAATACTGCACTGTAAACAAAACTTCAGAGCATAGTAATCACATCTGGTAGTAGAGGTTTTAACTGGATAACTTGCATGTAAATGTCAATCTGTACTCTTTTTCCCTGTTTTTTTTAACACCTCTGATGTGTATATCAGCTACTAATTCTCCTGGGAAAAAAACCCAAGAATACATTCATCTACTCTGTACACATAATTTGCTTCTTCCCCCCATTAAAAAGTTCTTTGATTATTTGCTTATGTGAAGAAGATATTTGAGAAAGACTTAAGACTAGCATGAGCTGGTTATTTCTTGTGCACACTACATAGAGTTTATGTTGTCCAATATGTACAGAATGCATAGCAGTAAACCAGACAAAACAGATTTCCTTTTAAGGAATATACACGATTTGGTGCTTGTGTGCATGCAATGGAAGAAGACAGAAGTCACATTTTGAGTATTTTGTTTTAATAGATACAACATATTCATTAAAATGGAATAAAGTAAGTCGATGGGCTTTCAATACTGTTATTTCATTTGCAATACAATTTAGATTGCTAGTGTCTGCAATTTCATCCAAAATATTCTACCTGCAGAAAACAGTCTCTGTTTCAAGTAAGATTTATGAAATAATGATTCTTTGTTATTGGAAGACCTGGAAATACAATCATGGAGTTATGATTACACCACTACTCCCTGGTATGGCCATGTTTACAGCCTGAGTCATCTACATGTGCTTTTATCATCATCTTGCTTTCTGAAGTTGTCACTGTTTTGATACTTGTGAAAACACCGATAAATTAGATTTTGCATCCTACTTTTCTCCATTACTTCAAGTAAAAAAGAATATTTTCCAAAGTTTTTAATCATCAAGGGAAAGATCACACAATATGCTTTATTCCAAGAGTATAAAAACACTTTCCATTGTTAAAAAAAATTGTAGTAGTAAACAAAAATCTGTCACATTTACATTCTACAATTTGTAGATACCTTTAGAATAGCAAGAATATAGGCCACGCAATCTGTAACTGCAGCAGGAGATACAACTTTCTTAGAATTTCTGATGAGCTCTTCTTCCAGAGATTCATTGCAGACATTCGAACTTTCATTTCACAATTCATTTTGAGCTACTGCTGTGTTATTGGATTAGTCAATTAGTGGAGCCTTTCTAACTTAGCCTGTAGCGATTTAAAATTCCCAATTGTGGTCTGCACCATTAGTGTTGGGGTCATAGACTGAAGTTCAACCAGGTAGCAACTGACTGCATCTAAGCAAACATTTGTGAATTGTCGCCTGTAAAGAAACATAGAATAATGATAAGTTCCTTTTTGTTCTTGTTTATTATAATTAATCTGAAATAGAGTGAGCACTCTTTGAGTTTTAATGGAATAACATACCAGCAAGACATCTATCAGCTACTTTGAAGTATCTACCTTAGAAAAATAGATTTTTGAAATGCAATGCTTGTGACTATGGTATAATGGGAAAATAAATTAATCAGTACTGTTTATCTGGTATTAAATACAAATAATAAAACATGATGCTTAATAAGAATGTAAAATATTTAATATTTAGATACTACTTTATAAAGACAATAAATATGTTATTAATTTAGATAGTAATTTTGAATTCCTCAGTCTCAAAATTTAGGTATTAGTATCTTCAGTAGATTATATTAGACAACATTCACGAAGTTACTAGAACTTTAAATCAGCTAACTATAAGAGATCAACAAAGTGAGAAAAAATAGGTACAAACTCTACATGTAAACAGGGCTATTTATGTGTATATCTTCAAGAGATTAAAAAAATACAATAGGCGAGTTACCAAGAATTTGTCTAGTCTAGCTCACTGCTTCTGAGACACTGATTCTGAGACAAGATAGTTCTGACTGAAGCTTGTATAATTTATTCGCAAAAGTTACTGAAGCTAGAGATTCCATAATATGCAGGCAACTTACTCAAGTACATGGCTGTACTTCCAGGTAGAAACTTTTTTTGTTACAACTGAATTCTTCCCTGTTGCTGACTAAGCAGAATTAAAGTGTTAGAGTGATTCATCCAGCAACCTTTTCCAAGCAACTTGGGACCGTCTACCCCATGTTCAGTCTTTTCCACAATACAAGAACTCAATGCTTTTAGGCTTTCTTCATTAAGCAGTTCAATATTTCATTCACAAAATGCCTAATTCTTATTCTTCCTGACTTCCTTTGATTCCCTCAAATTTGTCTGTACTAATCCTTAAAGTATGTTGCCAAAATTTACAAAATAAGCTTCTTATTCCCTTATGAATCTTCAGTGCAGTGGAGAAAATTATATATATTGAAGCACTTTATAGATAGGACCCTACAGATTTCCACCAACTTGTTTTGAATGAAATATCTTAGTAGCCACTGCTAGGACAGAAATACTTAGTTCACTCAAAAAAAAAAGAAGAAAAGCTTTGGGGATTGCTGAATTGCTGTGCTTTAGGATATTTTTACCTCTGTCACTAGTTACTAGGGTATAGTTGCATTTCTTACCTCAGAAGAACTCTGCTTGGATCATGTACATATGCTGATAATAATACATGAATACACTCTAAAAGGTGTAAAGGCTTTTTCATTCTACTCCAATAAGGATCCTAAAAAGATTCCAAAATATTAAGGAGGCAAATAATGAGACGAGGAAAAAAATTGCCAGCTGATGTAATTACTTATACATTGTAAAAAAAAACATAAGAGAAATGGGAATCCTATTGTAATCTATGTCTATATTTAAGTACTATTTTGACTACTAAAACTGTATGTGAATTTAACTTAGTTTTACATTACCTTACAGTCCATAAAATAATAGATTTTTAGGAAGATCTGAACTCCTTATACTCTAAGATATCTGGGTAAAAAGAATTTGTGTTAATTCTATAAGCCTGTTTTACAAACCAAAATTTAAAAATATGACTTCTTACTCTTTATACTTATTGCATCCATAAATTAGATAAGATGCAATAATACAGCAAATTTTAATCATTAATAAGAATCAAATAAAATTAATATACTCAAGATACGCTGTTTCTTCTGCAACATGACAATTCTAATCCTATTTAATCCAAAATCATCTTTAGGTAAAACAAAAGAATTAAGAAATTTTCTTCATACTTTAGGATTGAAGTGAATAAAATCAACAGGTAGGGGAAAAGCATCAAGAGCCTCTCAGTAAAAAAAGAAAAAAGAACAAAAGCGATGAGGCTGGTATTTTGATATATCATACCTTTTGTTATATAACGTTTCCTGTTAGAGAGAGACCTTAATAGCAGTTGAAAACAAAAATCTTTTCTTTTGTGTATATTTTCCTTACCCGTGCTTTAAACAACTGGTCATATACTTCAAGCAGCCTTGGCAATGGTGTTCCAATTTCTTGCATGGTATATATCACAAAACCTACATCCCAGTTCAAAGTGCAGACCTGTTGCTCTAGAAACTGCACTAAAAAATCTGCAGGATGAAAATAAAGGGATGTTTAGATTCCAATTTGTTACTAGGAGTCTACCAAAGAAAGCTATTTAAAAGCTTTTTATATCTAGCATTTAAAAGCTATTTACATCAAGTTTAATTTTCTGTCTTCCACACAGCTTTCTCCTGTGAAATGCATGTAACAGTTTTCCTGCTCAAAGAAAAATACGCAAAACAAAGCTTAGTCCTATCTTTGGCAGTATAAATGCATGGACAATGACTACTCATATTAAGTATCTTATTATGATTGTGCCATGGAACTGTGCTGTTAAGAAAAAATTACTAAGTTATGTTTCAGCAGAAACCAGTATAATGTAATTTCATTTGCCAGAATAGCCAACAATGCTACTGCATTTTTTATCATGTTGAAGTGTCAGTAACCATTAACAGTGTACTGTTCACCACAAAATGTTCTTACAATACTAAAAATGTGTTGTTCAGCACTATTCTTTCATGATATTTTAGTACTGTAAAAGAACATTTAGTGCTGAATGATATATTTTTCCAGGCATTTATATGATACCAAATTGTCAAAAAAAAACCATCTTAAAAGCGGAAAAAAACTCCAAAAAGTACTAAGAAACCTCCTGAATTCTTTTTTTAAAATCAACCCCTGAAGATAGCAGTAGATACTTTAAGCGACAGCAGACTAAAATCTTACTATATGTATAAATACACATTTTTACTTTGTACTTTGATACAAACAAACGGTATCACTTTTGAAAATGGGATCTGCAGAGCTACCCAAAAATAACTTGCTGCCTTCTAAGCTTCACTTCCCATTCAGGGTGAAAAACTGTAAGTTCTGGTTAAATCCCTAGATACATTCTAGAAAAAACTGCACATGTAAAAACTGTAATGGTTTTGTAATCATACCTCATGATCAATTCCATCACTACTGACAGTTTAAATTATTGGTGAATTTTTCTCCATAGCTGAAGCAACAAATTACTACAGTAATTACATATCATAAGCATGTAATTACATATAACAAAATTATCAATATTCTTTCCTTTAGGATTTAAAAATCTAGACATTTCTTATGTTAAAACCTATTTTAAGAGGCTAAAAAGAAAGCTGAGACCCATTCATGTAAGGTTCATGTTTATTTACTATGCAGGCAAAACAACTTGCCTAAAGGGAAGTAACGAGGTGTGCCAGCATATATCTTTCCAAGCAATACCATCTTCAGACTAAGTGCTTGCATTCTGTCATCAGGGCTCAGGGACAAACTATCGCTCAGCTCTGAAAGTGAAAAGAAATCATGTGAAGTTGCACATTTAAACACAACTATATTGAGGTACTAACACGTCAAAAATGTTACGCTATTGTCAGTGAAAAAATCAGCACGTGGAAATTAAAATACAGTTTTTTTCTGGTGTGTACGTATATGTATGTTCACAGATTTTTGTCTCCTTGATGTTCAAAGCAAATCTACGTAAAAACAAACCAACCCCCTAAAACCTGACCACCAATCCCAACAGCAATCATCCATCACTGTCAGTAATTGCACAGTGGAAACCTCCAGTCAAAACCAAAGTCAACAAAACACTACCAAAAAAAAAAAAAAGGGCGGGGGGACGGGGGCAGCAAGAAAAGAGTGAATGACCAACTCATGGTAAAGGGTGGGGCAGACAATCATAGTAAGTGGCTAGGCTTGTAGAGCTGTGCCCACTACTGTTCTGCTCTGTAAATAGAGAAAGCTCTTGCGTTTCCACGACTGTCAACATTACAAAAATTCTGATCTCCCTTAAGATTATTTAATCTTTGTCACAAAAAAATGAACATTTTTTTGTAATTTCCTACTCATGAAACCTTTGCACACAATTTTAAAATGTTCCGCAGGCCATACATAATGGTATCTAAGAACAAGGAATGAAATGACTTAAATGTTACCTGAAATGTGATTCTTCAATCCATACATGCAATATACTCCAACATATCTATACAAATATTACTTTTCTGTCCTTCAAGCACACAAATAAAAAGCTAGTAACATTAAAGAACTACTAGGTAACTACATTTACCAAATACATTACAGAATAGATCAGAAAAACAGACATCTCACTTGGACAGCATATCAGTAACAGCACACAGTCAATCTTAAAAGCTTCAATTATATCATTTTCCTACAGGTCTAGATTGTACTACTGCTAGTCCATTAAGACCTACCTTTCTCAATGATTTCTTGCCATAGAGTTTGTACCAAGATGGGATCAGAATGACCCGCACAATGTATAATCGCAAGCTTACACTCTGAGAGCTTAAAAGGGTCAGCAAATTCTCCATACAGCTGAAAAAAAAAATTTACTAGGTTTACATTGCAAGCAGGATGAAAAGGAAATCAGCTTTTCTTTATTTTGTATGGTAGACATCAGACTAGCAAAGGTGCAACTTCAATAACTGTTGTCAAACACTAGATTTTTTTTTAATTACATTTAGTTTACTTCTTAAATACAATCCCCAAACTGATTAGAAGTTCAGTTAATACTGTTAACTTTCTAACAAATTTCCTAATAAATTAATAAATGTGAGAAACTTATTAAAGAATATAAACATGTGGAAAAAATTAAAGTACTGTAGATTGAAGGAGTATCAAAGTACAAAAAAGACAAAGTATAAGGTAGCAGACATTCTGAGACTAGGCATGCATAACTATTATTTTTTCCTAGTCTGCATATGATCATCCTCTGCAAAAAATCCCCCTCCCCCCAAAAATGTGATAAGTTGATTTTTAATACAAACAAATTTTTCATCACCCTGGTTATATCCATCAGCTCTGCATCAAGCTGGGAGATGGCTTCTTGCACTGAAGAATGATGGGAATACTGCCGTTGTAACGTTTCTTGTATCTGAAGCTGAATCCTTGCAACCTTGTTTAAAAAAAAAAATACTGTATTTCAAACTTATATTAATTTAAGTTTACAAATACACCCAGGCTTAATTTTACCTTATTTAAATGTAGAAAACATTACTGTGTTATACCTCAGAGTCTCCTATCAGCTGCATAACTTTGCCACATCAGGAAGAAAACACAGAAAACTGTTTCTTCAGAATTGGTAATCAAAACATCATATGCCAATAAGTCAAAGTGAACTAATGCATTCACAGTGTAGCTTAGATTAATAGTTTCCTTACATCCATTTTCTCTTCTAATTCATGTAGGAATTCACCATCTGCAGCTACACAGGACATAGCAGTGGAACTTTTGGCACTCAAAATGGCACGTGCAATGTATTCCAGACGCTGCTGAAGTGAAATTTCTGTGCTGCAAAACAAATATTCAAAATATTAGTTTATTTCCTCGCCCCCAATTACCTCAATATATATAACAGATCTCACATAATCCATACCTGTGCAGGTCAGCCAACTTAGCCAAGATTCTGGCTGCATTATTAAAACTTCTGTTCTTTTCAAAGTATCTCCACAGTAAATCCATGTAACGGACTTTGTTTTGGTCAAGTTTGGCCATCCGTACAAGGTAGGGCTCCAAAAAGGGGGCAGTAACCTACAGAAGTCGTAAGGATAATATTTATATTCCTGCTCTCTCTTTTTTAAAGCATCAGCATTATTACAATTAACTCTTCCAGTTCAGTGGAACCTTCTGACAAATTAATTACTTGTAAAGAGATGAGCTCACCTGTAATAATTTGTCTGTCAAGTCAACTTGTATCAACCAGTTGTAAAGTGTAGTACTGAAGACTTCATCTGTGGAACGCTGAGCCAGCTTTAGCATTTGTTCAAACTAAGGGAAGAAAATGCCAAAGCTGTTATTCCAGAAGTGGTTAATTACATCAAGCACTGAATAATATATGTGACAATACTTAAGTTCATATTATTTGCACATCATCAATTCTATGAACACTCGATACATAAAGCTGCCAATTCATGGCAAAGTTGGACTTTTATCTACTTTGCTAAACTACTCTGTTTTGTTGGTTTTTTTTTTAATAATAAATTCTACACCCCTTCAAATAACACTTTTTTATGGAGGGCAGTAATAATTTTGAGTTTCTTACATGGTGCCCTGCTTCTTCATTGCTTAGCATATTGGGGTCAGATGATAGCACAGGAGGACCTGGCTTTTTGGGTACGCTGGAGACTGAGGAGCAGCTTTACTTTGATTCACTAACTCTTGAAGGGTGTCAGTGATACACTTGTAGCTGTTCAACCTGTGAACAGAGCAAATGAAAATAAAAACCTTACAGTTACAATTATCTATTAAATACTCTTCTCAAATATTATTATTTTATGCCTTTCCAGATACAATTTCTGAAATTCCGAAAGGTCACAAATTATTGTCAGCTAGTTGCTGCAATCCATTTTGTTCTCAGCCATGTCTCGAACAAGTATTTCTGTAATATTCATATCACAACATTTTCTGCATCTATTAGTTTACCCTCTGTTCCAGATTAATGGTACCATATTGACAATAATAAAGAAGAGCATGCTGGGCAAAACCATGTGTATTGTGTCTCACATTATAAAAGGTTTGTTTGTCATTACCCTTCATACCTTCCCCAAGGTACTTTTTCAATCAGTTGGAAAAAAAGTACCCCATATAATGGCAGTAAAGTATCCTGAATGCTTGCCTCTCTTGAAAAGCTTGAAGTCCAACAATATCCTCTTCTGGTTCTCCATTTTTATAGAAATGAAGGCCAAGACCTTGGGGATCTTTCTTCTCAGCAGCTGTGAGAGAAAGCTCAACTACTCCCTCATAGAAACGCACTAGGAAAAAGAAAAAAAAAAAACAACCCGATATCACCATTAGCTATGAAACCTATGACAAAATGGTTACACCAAACACTTCCCATTTTAGCAAGCAAGAAAAAATAAACCCTATTCACTTGAGTCTGTATCATATGAAAGTTTACACCTGTACCTTACCTGTGTGATTCTATGCAAGTTTGAAGTTACATATTTGTAGAGGCAAAAATCTTGACTGTTGCAGTACTTATATCCATATCTAATTCATGTACTAGCTTTTAATGCACAGAACAGGATTCTGAACCATCTTTCAAACAGCATATTTGTATGAAACCTTATCTGCAAAATAGTCATTTACCCCCCACTTACATACAACCCAATAATTTTCAAAAAAATATTTTCACCACATATATATGAAATAAAAAAAAAGGGACAGTGCAATATGAAATAAGTGGAAGAGAATATTTTTATACAGAAGTGTTTTTCTGGTTGGTTGGTGAAATCTAGAAAGGCTTTAAACACAAACAGTTAACAAATACTAATTGTAAGTGTTATTAAAAGCTGTTTATTTTAAAATACTATAAAATCAGTTGAAAGTTGGCAAACAAATCAAACAAAAAATAAGATGACCCAAAAGGATACTACAGATAGTATTTGCCAGAATATGACCAGTGATTTCCTCTTACCTTGCCTATACTGTGCACAAACATTAGCAAGGTCTACTTGATTGCTGATTTTCTGGTCCTCTTTCAGTGACTCTCTTAGCATCTTCTCTTTCTCCATTCTGCTTTGAGCCTGTCGAGAACGCTGAAGCAGTTCATTTGCCTAAAGTCAGGTAATGGGAAAATGGAAATTATTCACATGAACAAAACATAGATACTGTTAACAAGTGGTTACCATACCAAACTTTGAAACAATAGAAACTACATCCTCTCAAAAACACTCTATCATCACTTGGTAACACTAAATTTCCAGCAGAAAGACTGAAGAACAGCAGTAGAAAGAAGGGCTTAAGACTTTAACCAAGTGGTCCCTCATTCTCCCCTCACCAGTTACTTTTTCAAATTTATTTCAAAAGCTTCTAAGATCACAGTTCTTTAGCACAGTTATCTTTTGATAAAACTGAAAGACTCAATATGAGCTGGCAGGGTGCGCTTGCAAGCCATCCATGTCCAGAGCTGCATCAATAGGAGTATGACCCAGTAGGTCGAAGAAGGTGATCCTGCCTCTCTGCTCTGGGGAGAGCTACCTGCAGCACTGAAATCAGCTCTGGGGGCAACAACAACAAGAGGGATGTGGACCCGTTGGAGTGAGTCCACAGGAGGCCACAAAGATGCTCTGAGGGCTGGAGCACCTCTCCTATGAGGCCGGTCTGAGAGAGTTGAGGTTGTCCAGCCTGAAGAGGAGATGGCTCACAGGAGACCTTAGAGCAGCCTTCCGGTACCTGAAAGGGCCTATAGGAAAGCTGGAAAGGGATTTTTTACAAGGTCATATAAGGATAGGACCAGGGGGAATGGTTTCAATAAAGTGAAAGAGTAGAGATTTAGATTAGATGTTAGGAAGAAGTTCTTTACTGTGAGGGTGGTGAGACATTGGCACAAGTTGCCCAGAGAAGTTACGGAAAAAGCAACTGTCCCTGGAAGTATTCCAGGTCAGGCTGGACAGGGCTTTGTGCAAACTGGTCGAGTGGAAGGTGACTCTGCGCAGGGGGCTTAGAACAGGGCAATCTTTAAGGTCCCTTCCAACTCACACAGTTCTGTGATTCTATGTAATTCCACTAGATCAGGAAACAGGCAGAAAACAGGAGACTATGCTGAGGAAACCCTGGATTACATCAGGACAACAGTTTTATTAGACATAACACTTGAGATAAAGACCCTATGAACACTACTAATAACTGCAAATGCTTCAAACCAGAGTTCACATAAGTTTCAGTGTTAGTCAACTACAAGACACAAATATGCACACAACCGGCCTTCCTTAGTTCTTGTGCTCCTGAAACTACTTGAGTGTAACTATTTACTAGCTCCCCAAGCCTAAAGTAGTAGTTTGGTACTGTCAAATCTGGAAGCGTGCTTACCTTCGAACACACAGCATCATCAGTGCTATAAAGAAGAGGACAGATATCTTGCAAATGGGCCAATGATGCCATCCACAGCAGCGTTATCTCTGATGTAACAGTTTACAAGAGAAGCAATCAGTGCTCCAGTCAACTCTCTGTCTCTAATTACCAAGTCTTTAAAAGCAGTAACCTTTAGGTGTTCTTGAAGTTCCTGAAGATAGACAGAATTTCATTAGTTTATGAAAGCTTTTACTTTATTCTGTTTAGAAATGTCACCATGTGGCAGGAAAATTGTTTTCCATTGAATAGAAACACCAATGTGCACAGCACAAAAAAATATTTAAATAAATTATTTAAAATGCACATTAAATAGCAAAATGGAAATAATAAAGCAAGCCCTGTCAGTGAAGGCACGAGACTCTGGGATGCCAAAGGACAGCAAGAACTTCTCTGAACAGACACATCTTTCCTAAGTACCACTTTCAGTTATCTGTACAAATAAAATTAGCAGTCCCCCTTACTTCACAGGCCACTGTCAGAATGCACACCCTATAAAATGAGTGTATCAGATTTTAATAATTTGAGTACTGTCATAGGTGAAAATAAAGACAGATTCATAAAAAGGAGGAATTTTAAGAGTTTGAAGTCTGTGGTCTTTATGTTTTTTTATATTAAATTACATTGATTTTTTTTCTTATTAGGAATATTTGCTTACATAGAATTGCCAGTAGTGGCTGTGTAGTGTCTATGGATGTTCGCTAGAATCAAGAAAATACTATTACAAAAATATTACAAAAACACTGAAACTACTGGTGATAAAAGACTGCATGGTACTGTGCTACCAGTTGGGCATAAACCATGACACCTGCTCTAGGTGACCTTGCTTTGAGTACAGGGGTACAGATAATCTCCAGAGGTCCCTTCCAGCCTCAGCTGTTATGCAATACGTTCTAGACCCTTACAAAAAGGTGTAAGGGTTTCAGACTTTACGGTCATATTGCTCTCCACTGTTAAACCTTTATCAACAGTAAAGGAAAGAGTGAATTCCTCTCGGCTGACAACATTGGTCTGTAAATTTCAGCACAAATTTCACGTTGTGCTTAAAGTGACAACACAGTGATGATAAAACCATACCAATTATTAACTGTCAACAACAGTAAAATAAAATCATTGTGACACTTCAAAATCAGGAGACAAGGTCAATACTTCAAGTCAGTCTCTTAAAAATAAACATAACCCAAATAAAAATCTGTATGTAGTTTAAAATTAATTATGTATTTCTCAATGAATTAAAGTAATATTTCTTTGGGAATATTTAGGGATCAGAAGAAAGTCAGATGTCATATACAAACAAAGTAAAATAGTATGATTCAGTTCGTACCTTCTGAAGCTCACCTACTACAACACTGAATTGGTGCTCACACAGCAACTTCCATAAAGCCAATGCCTGGCAGGTTTTGCGAACAAGTTGCTGGATGCCTTGAAGTGAGGTCTTCTCAGTTAGCTGTGCCTCTGCTGGAAAAACAAAGAGATTGTCAATAAGTAACCATTTTATGCATTTTAAAGTAGCGTGCAAATTTTCAAGGTTTTACAATAACAATCTTCTTAAATTCCCTTTTTTTTTTTCCTCTGCTGTTCTTGATTAATGCTGTGTAGCTCTCTCTGGAGGAAAGTGCCACATTAAGATTTCTTCAAGACATACAGTATCTGTTAACACTTAAATGTAGCAAGATGTTTCATATTCACAGAATAATATGGGCACACTTATTACCTGAGTGAAACAGAATTGCAATAATTCATGTATTTACTTTTGAGTGCTTGCAGTTCAGAAATAAGGCAGCAATGATTGTATCATGTTATTTAGCATTCCAAAAGGGTTTATGGGCTTTGGAATACATAAAAAAGGGGGAAAAAAAATTAAACATCTACCAAATTCTACATAATGACTGATGACTTAACCCTTCCCCAGCCCCTGCCAAAAACAAAACCAGAAACCTTCCCGCTATTGAAAGTGAGCATTACATTGATTAATGTCAAATTTGTATTGAAAAAAAAATTATTTTTACTTGGAGGTTTTAACAAGAAGAGTGAGAAAAACAACATTCAAATGCACCATTCCCTCATACTGTTCAGAAGTAATTGCATACCATGGTATTTCCTCTGGAGTTCTTGCTGGACTTGCTGAGAACTTCCACCATCAGGCCGCATAAAACCCAGGAACCTCTGCTGTAGATCAGCTGGTGTGCCAAAACTGCAATTCAAATAAAAAGATGTTAATATAATTAGAAATACTGAATCTTTTAAAGTGAAGTCTTAACTACTCATTTTTAGCATCTGAATACTTGAAGCTGGAGACTATACATACACCTTCAATCCAACACAGACACTCATGGTATATTTTTTCAAGAGCTGAATATGAAATACCGCTGCTAAACATAACACAATTAATAATACCTTGGGTTTCCAAAGGCTCCTACTGTAGCAAACTGAGAATTTCTATCCAGAAATTCTTGTAAACCTTTTAGTTCCTGTAATACACATTCGAGCACATGGGATGGAACACTGCTTTCTACCTGTAAAAGAAAACAGACTTCTTTACAGAAAGCATAGTTTCCAAACATTTACAATTTTAAGCTAAAGCCACTAAAATACAAACACAGAGAAATTATAACAAATAACTACAATAACAGTAACACTGCGACTAGAGCACAACATTGGTATACCAGTCACTAAAGTGAGGGGACACAGGTGAAGATGCAATAGTCCACTGAACAAACACAGTATTCAACATGCCACCTTCTTTGCCCTTCTGATACCTAAATAAGCTGTATTCTACTATATCCGACTCTGAACTGAAATAATGACTGAGCACTGTAGTGTATGACTGTCAACATCTTCCAGTCTCCCAGTTACCTTATAACTGGAGGAGGAAAGCTCACCTAGTAGTTAATTTGCATTGCTACAATTACTCAGGCAGAAAAGATATTGTTATTTTGACATGGAGAAAAAGTGAAACACTAAGAGGTTACATTAGGGAGATGCTGGACATCTTTTTTATACTGTCACGTAACTGCAATGCTTCCCTAACCCATTTAATTTTCAGCCTTTGTCTGAAGGGAGTAAGCAGAAATGAAGGAAGTGCAACCACTGAATGTGGAGAAGACTGGCCATCGCCAATTAACAACAAAGATCAAATTACAGACAGGTTTCCTAAAAAGTAAAATTTAAAATAGTAGCTTAAAAATATTTAGAACCTAAAATTACTCCTCAGTTAAAAAACACAGAACTTAAAAAAACATTGAGATGTCAGTATTTTTTTTCTCATCGATCTATAATTGGAAACATAAGTATAACAGGACTCCAGACATATGCCATAAGGAACTTTTAAAAATACAAAATTATCTTTTACATACTGCAACAACTTCTCGATTGCCACTTTTGAAAACTCTCTCCACAACTATACTGCCATCCCAAATATTTCTGCAACACAAAAAAAAGTACTGTGTTAACAATGTGTTAAATGCCAATTAATTTAAGTAATCTATAACTTAAGAAAGAAACTGTAATGTTTTTTTACTCCAAGGTGTAAAACAAGGATTTAATTTGAATGACAACTAAACAATCAAAAAAGTTATCATTACACATTCCTGAATGGTACAGATATAGATAATTGACAAAGTTTCAAATTTTAAAACTTTAATCATACTTGAAATATAAGCTGGTATTATTCTCTGGACATAATAGTGTAGGCGAGCAAATGTCGTAACAACCCAACCAGCATGCAAAAAGATGACTAACTAAACAGCTCTGTTCTTGCTTGGGGTGTTTAGCAACTCAGGACTCAACATCCAACTAACAGAATCTTCTTTAGTCTTACTTTATTGCACTGATTTGTGCATATACACTCAATTGCTGGATCAACATCTATGCAGATTTCCTATTCCAGCCATTCACTGGATTTACTATTAAGACAGCAAAGAAGAGAAGGTATTGTATCAATGGGTACCTTAAACACAACATCAAAATCCATTTTACTCATTTCAAATTTAAATGCTATTAAGATAGGATTCATCACCTACAAGCATTAAGGGAAAGAAAAACGATGGAGTGACAGAATCTCTTTTTACGCGAACACCTCACCCTATAATCCGCGCAAAGTATATGCAGATGCCATTGTGCCTTCCAGAAAATACTATGTCAGGGCCCATCATTCCAGCACCAGGGTGAGACATGGAATTCGCAGAAGGATATATGGGAGTTGACATACTACGAGGTTGTAAACCTAGGGTAAGAGTAGGTATGTATCACTCATATGAATGCAAATAAAAAAGCTTGCGTAAAAAAAAAAAAGACATTTTTTTCTTCATTTGGCCAGCAAAGGTGTTACCTTGCCCAGGTGTTGTCAGAAAGCTAAAATTAGGACCTGGAGTATCAACAGACAAGGAGGAACCTAAAAGGAGAAAGAAGTAAAGGTAAGTTTGTTTAAAACAACCAATCAAAACTGAACCAAAGTATAACCCATAAAATCCCTGTGCAAGAGCAGCAAAAGTGTTAAATCAAGTACTTTAAAGTTAGAACTATTCCAACAGGTTTTTTTTTACAGTCAAGTACACCAGACTGCACTCACTTCGTCAACTCAATACTCCATAAGTGAACCAAATGGATATGCTCCCTTCAGGAGCAGTTATTAATGCATTTTTTTTCTCTCCTAGCATTCACATTTTACTTACTGCACACCATCTGTTTCCTGCAGTTAATACAGTACTGTCCATATACTGCTTCTTGTTCAGTACATTCTGACTGTTATCATTCCTGATATGGGCATCTATTCTCAAAGCACTCACTTTCACTCATTTAGATATTTCCAAAGAATATGAATTTTACCTTCAAACCACTCAGCTCAAAGAAACTGGTATTACTGTTCTTAATTGTTACATAGGGCAGTTGAACAAATACCACAGCAACACTGTAAACTTAGAATATTCAGTCTGAGACTGTCTACAGATGCAGCTAAAGTGACTACTCAACCCTGCTGTAAATTAAATCTGAATACCTAACTTAAAACACCAAAATATCAGGAAAACACGTGGTCATCTACAAAAATGTCCATGTACTATCAGCACATAGGATGATACATGACAAAAGGGCAAGAAATGTGTCTCTGGATGACTGGCTTTCATCAAAGAATTTGTCTCTCTTGCCTTAATCACTGCAGTTCTCTCAGCCTGGCAACACAGAATTGCACAAAGGATAACAGTCTTTCCCTATGGTGCAAATGCATTCTCAGAGCACGTTCTCCTGTGTGCCAGGCAAACTATAAACTTGCAGAAAAGCAGCATGCAAATGCACAGCTAGACTTTCAACAGTGAGAACAAGAGGGAACAAAGTTAAAGGTGCCTGGCTTTTTAATGCTAACATTATTGTAATGTAGTATCACATGCAAAACTTCAAGGTGTTTTAATCAATTTCTGTCAGTGCTGTCTGACCCACCACACAGGACACCACAATATCCAAATCTTAATTTCACATGACTGTTCTCTACCCTTTGAGCAAACAGAGTAAGGAGTAGCAGAAGAATGGTGCCATCTTCCACGTGGAGCTGACACTGAAGCAAAATGGAAAAATGTGGTTTGATACTTAATTTCAAAAGGCATGTATAACAGCAAATGATAAAAATATTGAAACATTTAGACTTGGGAAAAATATATTTACTTATAAAAGGAGTCACCATGTTGATTACTTCCCTTAGACATTACTTTCATTCTCAGTCTGCTTTTAGCACCTGCTCTTCCCACAGCTGCTGTCCTCTCCAAATCAGATTTCATTTTACATTCTGATGCCCTGCCGCAGCTCCTGCCCATATTGCTATTGTTCCACAATATCAGGCTTGGAAAGTGATGCCACTGATGCATTAAAAATACCCACTCCTTCTGGTGTTTTAAATACTAGCTAAGAATTCTGGAAGCAAAAAAAAAAAAAAAAAAAAAAAAAAAACCCAACAAAATCCAACCAAAAATGGGTCAACTGTTTTTTCAGAACTCCATCCCAGTTCAGTATACCTTGCTACAGAACTGAGGAATTTGGATTTATGTCAAAAACTGATTGAAATATAACTTCTTTGTATTCTAGGCAATCAAGTTTTTTCCCCAAGTCTGATGTGTAAAATGGAATGCTACATATCAGGTAAGGGTTAAGAGCTTGAAAATTAATGAGCTCCTGATTGAAAAAAAAAATAAAAAACCATTAAATTAGGTAATTCAAAATTACAAGTTCCAAATTCATAATTTCTTTTTTAAAAACCCTTAAGATCTGGAATTGAGTAAATCCTGAAGCAAAGTGAACCTGAGTAATACAGAAAGGCCTCCACTCCAATAAGCGTCAAATTCTGAGGAGCAAGAGCAGACCCTCTTCTCATCTGTAGGTAGAACTGACCAGCAGAAACCAAATGCTGAAGCTTTTACAGAGAGAAATCACTCTAAATGACTAACCCATTTCTTGACCAAAACTTCTGTTTTATTGTCATAAGCAGTTATTTGCAGAGGTATGACAATGACACTGTCAGAAGATACTCTGTTACAACCACAGAACAATAACGTCTGAACTACAGCATTGATGAATTGATCTCTGGCTGATGAAGTGCCTCTGGCAGCAACAAATACATACCTTCTCCACAAAATCTTAACAGATTAAATGCAACATTCAGACATATTTTGAGATCCCATCACCCTCTCATTGACTCCAAAAATCAGTCAAGAGAAATAGAAAGAAAACCATGTAGTTAATTAGACAAGAAGTGGAAAATTACGGACTATTTCAGACAGTAAGAACACAGGTACTTGCGAGGAGACAAAATACAACATAAACTTGAGGCAAAAAAACCCTGTCCAAACCATGAAATGGTTGCTACTTACTCATAGGAATAGGAGAACCAGGAATAGGTGCAATGTTGCTTGGAGCTGATGAAAATCTCATTTGTGCTTCTCCACCATACCTAATGTTTATGTGAAAAGACAAAAATTCCTCACACTTCATACAGAGTTCATTTAATTTTCACATCTTTGAGGATTAACAGCAGTTTTTAAATGGGGAATAAAAACCCATTAGCATAACATTTCAGAAATATTCTGTGTGATACTTTTGTCAGAAGAATATAATTTCTATTCACCTCTCTCCAATAGTGCTACATGAGCACTTTGTAATATCTTTCCTTCTTAACACCCATCTTTCTAGAGTTACCCACATTTTTCCTCAGATAACAAAGAGCAAATATTCGCAGCCTACTGAGAATAAATGACTGGATATAACATCGGCACAAGTTCTGCAAAAGAACAAGCAAGCTTCTGCGAACACAACGTTCAATCTTTTGCACAAGCATACAGTCAAAGCTGCGCATTTTATCATCGTTCTCAACAGCTATTTCTTACCAAAACCCTCTTTTCCTCCAGACTACTTGCCTGTGAGGACAGCCAAGATACCTACAATATATCAAGTTGTTTAAGGCAGCTAATTAAAATATGTATGTCTGCATCATACCTAAGATAAGCAGTACTTAATATAATAGATTACAAATTAATCCTCCAGAGTGAAGGCCAGTATTTCTTCACTCAATGTGTACTGAGTTGGTCTCATTAGAGATACTTCTACGCATTGCATTTCAATGATCAGAGGTACTGTGAAGTATAGATAACTGCATTTCAAACAGATTAAACATTTTCAGTAGCCTTCTCTACAAGTGGAATGCAAGCATCCAAGAAGAGTATTAAGCAGAAATCACTATAGGAAGCTTCCTTCGTTTATGAGCCCTAAGTGAGTACAGAAGCATATGCTACCAGGTTTAGCAAGTCTATGCTTATTCTGAAACAGTGCTGATTCAGGCAGTATGTTAAAAAGCCCGTACAATTACTTAGTGGGTACAATATTCAGAACAACCCCCAGAATTGAAACTTACCTGAAGAATGCTCGAGTGGCCCAGGCAGATACTTCTCTGTCACAGGCAGCATTAGAACATGCCAAGATAAGGCAAGTGGCACAGGCCTGATCTTCCTAGAGCATATTATATTATCAATGTAACAGCTTTTATCAGGTTGGTATGAAATACATAGGAGTTCTACTGCTCAACAACTAAACAGTAAATACTTTTTGCATCATTTTATTTAGAAGGCAAGGAAATTAGCTCTTTCCAATTAATATAGACAGGAAATGAACTATAGTAAGGCATCCCATAGTAGCAGGTAAGTTTCCGTTACGCAGTTTTTGCAAACTCAGTATGCTTACTGGTAGGAAACATTCCCCATGCCTATCAACTAAGCATGACTAAGACTCATGCATTTTCTACATCAACATATATTAAGAAAACTATATAAATAATGGTTTGCGTATTCTAATGGCACATTAAAATATCATCAAGTATATTCTATCAAAGTTTCAAGAGTAGACTACAGTGAACATTCACTACAGATATTAAACAGTACTAGTCAAAACTGTAATCCATGACAACTTCCTTCCTGCTTATTATTTGCTGTAAACAAAAAAACCCCAGACCAATACTACACATCTTACTGGCTATCAAAATGTAAACACATCTTGCAGTGGCAGGAATTTAGCCTTTTTAGAAACTCTTCCTCCCCTACTCTTAGATGTATGCTTTTCTGAAACCAAGAAGTACATTATACTTCTGCATACAAGACATAAGAATTTTAGGAAAAGTGAATTAGACTCACATTTTTAGGTACCAGAAAATGAGAAGTTATTATACAATCTTATGTAGACAATACAGGAGAAAAAACTGATACTTTAACCAATGAATGAAATGTTAACTACATGTTTATAGCAACAAAAAATACTAAAAGTGATTAGATTTACATAGATTTACCTGATGCAACTTGAAAAATCTTTCAATCTCTTCTCCATCTCCACCTATATTGCTAACAAGCAGATGGCGCAGCTGATCGACAGGTCTGAGCTTATGAAACATAAAGCTCCCCTAAAAGTAACCCAGAATAAGTCAGAATGAAGTTTGTCTTTACTCTGAGCATCCCAACATCCGCTTCCCACAATGCTTATCTTTAGCATTCTGAACTTTTTTTCCTAGCAGATCAAAGTATAACATGAGGGGTGCCTAAATCCCAGTTCCCATCTGCTTGCAGAAAATTCTCTAGTGAGTCTAGGAAAGGCTGGAAAAATGCCGCAAAGGTTATGAACTTCCATAAATGGAATTAATTTTGACATTCTTAGCCTAACGTGAAGCATACAGTGTAACATATAGGAAGCATATACAACATCAAAGCTGTATATACCTTGCAAATCCTCAAAACTGTCTGGAAAATATGCTTGAAAAATTAAGGATCAAAGTCATGGCAAGACTCTAGACTCAATCAACTTGCCTGCATCCATACTACTGTAGAAAGTCCAATCAGTACCTTTAACAGAACAGCTGCCTTTAAAAAAAGGCATATTTAAGTCTAGAAATTACAAGACGTTAATGATTAAACTTTTTTTTTTAATTTGCCTGTCAGTTAAGATACTTAAATGACCTAAAATATTGCTCAATGTAATCAGAAAAGAGAATTAGGCAAGTTAATATCTTTTTTCCTTTTGTGGATTTTGTTTTTTGAAAGCCCTTAAAAAAAAAAAAGCCCAGAACAAAACAAAAACTTTGGGACTTTTTCTATGACAAAGACAAAAATTATTTCTTGAAATTCCAACTGCCAACAGTATTACTCAAGCTATTTCTTCTGGGCAGCCAAATGTCTGTTTCAACTTAATAATAATATAATTCAACTTAATATATTCAACTTAATAATAGTATAATCCAGAGCATAATCAAGGTTGTAAGAACTTCTCAGATGATCTGTACTGCAACAGTCTCTGGAGACCAGTAAAACTTATTGATACATTGCACAAATGTAGCTGGCCCAAAAGTTCTGCATAATTTTAAGTAGAATCATGGAACAGTTAGAGTTGGAAAGGATCTTATGCCTAGTTCCAACTGGTTTCATCAGTCTTCTTCCTTATTTATTCTTATGTTCCGAATATAATCCTTAAAACATATTCAAAATGAATAACCATTTACATGTTTAGGTCAGACTTCCAACTTCATATTTCTTCTGATTACCTATATTAGAAAATTAATACTCACTTGAGCTGAAAGCAGAACAAACTTCTTAGATGGCAGCATGTGTTGCTGCACAACTACAGGTGAATCAGTTATTGGAATAATGTCTTTATTTAGTGGTGTTACTATCTTCTGAGCTTTAAATTCATCAATAGCAGAAAGAGCCCAAGAATGTCCATCAACACGGGTGGTCATCTGAACAACAGATAGATATTATCAAAAGTCTGGTAGCAGACATGGCATAGATTTTGTGCATCCATGGTAATGTTTTACTATTTACATTTGAATTTATACAGAATAGAAACTATTCCTGACATGAGGAAACCCAAAGAAAATAGGCAAATGCCTTGGTAAAAAGAGAGGTGTAAACTTTTGCAGGACAGGGATCTGGACTAATTATATAACTCTTTTGTAAGTCACTCATAGCAGCCGATAAAAACCTGACTTTGAAACTTAACTCACACATTCTCTCCTGACCTTGAAACTTAATTTGCACATTCGCTCCTGACCTTGAAACCTAACTTGCACATTCTCTCCTGATCTTGAAATTTAACTTGCACATTCTCTCCATTCATTCTCTCCAAAACTATCACTGCTCTTCCCATAACACTATTTTTGACATTACTCCTTTACTTCAGCACAAGACTTCAAGCTTCCTTCAGAGCTGCAGTACATGAAATGTTCTCCATGAACTGATGGGCAACTACCCAGCTTCAGCCACCTCTTACAAACCTACTCATGCAGCAACCAGGAAAAACAAAAGGGGAGGGGGGAATATATAAATAAATTAAAAAAACAAAAATATGTCTGAAATTTAACAAAGATGTTGCATATTAGTTTCAATAAAGAAACCTGAAGTCTCTACCACCTACATTTTAAACAATTTGTGCCAAATTTTATAATGAGCAAACAACACTATGGACTGTGAACCACGTCTTCCCATGCTTGATCAAAATATGCAGCATATTACAGATAACAGCACTTTCAAATATATTAATTAGAAGTCTTAGAAGTCAAGGCAATTGCTTTTGATACACAGCTGGCATCAAGCTAGAAAGTATGGCTGAACTAGGAATTCCTATTAAGGTATCAGCTACCATTCACTGACAAAACTGCCTATCTTTTCTTTGCAGTGTATCAATTAGTAGCTTTGTAAATGTTTCCAAACTGTTCATGAAAGCTCTCTATGAACTACGCATTTCATGCAGATAGCATTATTCAAGTATCTGTTATCAGAACGAAAAAAGTAGTATCTGGATTGCATCAAAACTGTATAAAAGTTCACTTTAGTACCTGTGTTTCCATCATTGGCTTTTGAAAAGGGAAAGAATCGTGATTAATACACCAGAGGATGTCATTATCTTCATTTTCTGAAGCTGCCATCAGAAGGACCCCTAGCAAGAAGAGCAATATTAAGCTTGCATTAGAAGCAGTAATCATGCATTAGATCCAAATTCATTCACTCATTCTTCATTTAGTAAAAATCAAGTCCTAACGATACAATGTTCTCTCCTGAGTTTGTATGTCACAGGGTTCTCCAGAAAGTCACTTTTAACATCACTTGCCATCTACTCTAACAGGTATAAATGAAAATGAGGCTATAATAGGTGGAATATGACTCAAAAATGAGATGTTTGAACTGATCATGGAGGAAAAAATACCTGGAAATGACTTAAAGGATAAAAAATCACTACATATAACTAAAAGGGTCGGCAACATAGAGACACAAAGCCCCCTCCCATTTCTGCAGCAGTATTTAAAAAGCACTTACAATCAGAAGTGATTTAAAAGTTAAATCATTTAGCAGCTGTTTGGCATCTTATGTGGTTCCAGTAGCTAAATGAGTTAAAAAATAACCAGCAAATGCTAAACTCAGCATGAAAGGTACTAACTAGTTAAGAAGCCTATTCTATTCCCGGCTTTGAAGAACTAATCACACGTGACTAGGACATGTAGTCAAATTTTGAACACGTTAAGTCTACTTTAGGGGGAGATTAGAAGAAAAAAAGGTTGAATAACACATAAACAGAGTCTTCTGTATGACAACCTTCCACTTCAAAAAATCTCCCATTAATGTAAAATCAGTGTGATAATGACTGCAACACACACACAAAGTCAATCTCACGTGAACTGTGCCCCACTACTTACCTTTGCTATACAGAGCTCTGTGAACCTTTGAGGGCTTCTCCACATTAGAAGAAGCTGAAAATCCAGGTGGCAAACGGATGTGAACCAAGGTTAACATGGAGGGACGAGCTGTTGGATGTTTAAATTGTGAAGTACTAAAGTACAGTCGCACACCTGAACAAAAGAAAAACAGGTCACAATTTCGCTAAACCATGCAAATGCCATTTATCAGTTTAAAAAGGAGGCAATTAGAACTTTTCTTACCTGCATGTGTGACTGCTAGTAGTTGACAGTCTATGGATTCAGAATTTTCAATTGCTGCTATTTGAACAATAGGCTTAAATACAGAACGATCTATTGTTCTAAAAAAACAAAACCAAAACACAAAAAAAGATATACTCTCCATGCAAAGAAATAAGCAAACAAAAGTTTTCAAAAATACAGCATGAAACTATTGGCCTTAAAGAGAACTTCCAACCTTACAACTGTCATAAACATACCTGGCAATGCTCCCAGCAGCAGACACTATAGCATTTTGTGAAAGAGAAGTAACCCTGGTCATTCCCTCACCATCTTGTCCCAAATCATAAACCTGTAATTCCAATAATACAGCTTAATGATTTACAGGGGAATTCATTAATACAGCCTCGCCAATCAAACAAGCAATTCAAACTCTACTTTTTTTTATCCTCACGTTACCATAAAATTGAGGGGAAGACAAAAAGGACACTCTTTCCTCAGAAGGAAGTATTTTAGGTCTTCAGCACACACTTTTTACAGAAAGATAAACTGGATTATTATCCTGACATACCTACATGGAATTCTCAAGTACTGAGGAAAACTTTTAAGTTACATTCACATTATTAACACAGCCAACATTCATTAGAAGAAGGCACATACCTGCAGCACTCCTTTTTCTGAGCGGGTGTATAAGATATTTCGAGAGTTGTCAATGGCGATTTGAACTACAGGATCTGGTGAGGGGGCCAAGAAAGGGGAGAACCAGTAAATCAACACAGAATTTAGTGAAAACAAGTTTAAGATAGAATATAAAACAATCATAAGTTAACAAAAACTTCAGAAGTCATACACAGGACTTCCACCAGAAGTGATTTAAAATGCAATCAATTTCATGAATCACTAGTAAACTTAAAAAAAAAAAAGTCAAAAAATTTTATATTTTCACATTAATTTTTCACTAAACAGTGAAACAGAATAAAATTCTACGTTTTGCAGTGATCTCACTAAGAACATACTAGTTTTGTACTAGAGAACACTAACTTTAGTTATAAATGTCAAACTTTCCAGGCTTTTGTATTTATATCTGGAACTAGACACACAGGTGACCTGATTTTTATAACCATCAACCACTGCAAGTGACACTGACAGTAACTAAATGCTTTGAATGAGGAAACTATTCAGTCTGACTTTGTGGTAGAATTATTTAAAAAGGTTACAAAAAATTATTAGCCATGTCTTTAATATCAGTACTTACCATCCTCTGAGAATGTGAACTGCAGCAATGAAGGAATAAGGAAAGACAGCGCACTCTTTGAATGATTAATTTTTCTACAGCGTTGGCTAAACCAGCCTGCTTCAGCCTACAATTTAAAACAAATGTTGTGTTGAAAGAAAAACAAAGAAACACATACACAGCCTCCCATCAAAAAAACCCCACTAATTATATTAATGTAAGTTACTAACAGGACAATTATGAAAGCAAGCAAAAGTCCAACTACACACCACTGACTTAACTGAAAAAGTATGTATTATTCAAGTGAAAGAAACAGGTGATCATTAAGGGTGACCATCAAAAGGAAAATTTTACATGAAAACAGATAGAAGATGTCACAATTTTATTTTTTAAGTTGACCAAAGCTACATTGCTATTCCTCATGTAATTACTACTCTGTCAAAGAAAATGCATGTACACTAAGTCATCAGAACTGTTGTACAACCAAGCCATGCACAATTATGTAAGAAAAAAATACGGAAAACCTGACATGTTTTCAAACTTTTAGTGCCTAGATGCCACAACCATGAAATAATGAAAAATAGTTACCTGATACGCTACTTCATATAAGCAGCCATCTTTTCCAGCCAAAAAGATACGCCCGTTATCACTGGATGTTATTGCCATAACGCAAGTATTGTCAGTTGGGAGTGAATAGAGAGGATCTGGTAGCAGCTGCATTCCACCAGACATACTGTCATTGAGCGATCCAGCACCTTAAATGAATAAATAAATTATCTTTAAGATTCTAAGTTGCTGTAATAAATATTATGGGTCTGTGATAAGAAACATTTCAGAAAACAGACAAGTGTAATTTTCATAAATACTGAACACGCTCTGGAACAGGTGTTCTCCAAAGTGGACCACAGAGTAACAAATCTGGTTTAAAAAAGAACCACAAAACCCAGCAAATTTTCTTTATAAGTTTCCAAATAAGAAAATGCAATGTTTTTCATTTCTATACATTGTCACGTTCTCTAAATCTCAAAAAGTCCATACCACAGGTATTTACTTTTTTTTGTCTTTCACATCAAGATAGTATAAAAACAGAGCAAAAGATTGTAATCCTCTTACTTTCTCCAAACAATTTTGTATTTTCTCTATTAAATATATATGACATAAAAAAAAGTCTTTCTTATCAGGTTTTCATTTCTGTGGTTGGAATACAAATGCCAACCAGCTTAATGAACTGCATTCACCAGCTCAAAGATTCATACTCCATCTTTTCTCTGTTTTTCCAAAATGTTGTTTCATTAACAGGAGCGCCTGTTTTTAAAAGCTCTTTTTATGTTAAACAGGTGAATAATGCAATTCAATGCTCCTATGGGAGTCCAAGTTTTATCAAGTGCACACCCCATAGAAACTACTTCCCCCTGTCCATAACACGACCTAAAAATTAGCAAGGTGCTTCACACATGGTCATTTTCTTTTTATTATTATTATTTTTAAATGGTTGCTAATAAAAAAATCATGTATATTTGTTAATGCACAACTGCATTGATAGTTGAGATGCGAAGATAACAGGAAGAAGAGAGAATTACCTCCTTGTATATTAGCACAACTGAGCCCTAAAATCACAATATCCACAGGGGTAGCCAGAACAAGTAAGTGTCGTACGTGTGGTTGGAAGATACCTAAAAAAGAGTAAACAAAATATTGGTTTGCAGTCAGCCTCTCAGATCAAATGTCATGTCCAATGTGTCCATGAGAAAAGACACACAGTCTGATTAGAGGAAATACATTATACTCAAGACAGAATGATCTGTGAAACTCTAGAATCAGGAAGGAGTTTCAGTCATTGGCTCAGCTTCCAGTTCATGAAATAAAGGATCTTTAAAATTACATTTTTCTAATAAACATACTTCTTTTAAACACAGTCCCTATTGCCAATTCAGCTTTGACTTCAATGTTATGTGGGCATTAGCTTCCAAAAGAACTGGAACACCTAGAAACCCAGGATCTCATGGAAATTATCACTTGAACATGTAAATTTATAAACAACACAATATTATAGTATGATGTAGAAAAAAAGCAAGTTATCAGCATAAATGATTGAGAAACTATGTATAATTTTTGGCTTGTAATTAATTTCCTGTTTTTAAACCCAAAACAAACTCATGTGTCATGTGTTTAGATATGTACACACAAAGCAGATTTTTACATATTTATATATATATAAATATATATACATAAAGCATAGACACAAGGTTCAGTAACTGCCTAATTCCAGTAACTGTCATGTACTTCTTACCTCCCTTTGGCTTTACAAGACCCACTGCAAGAATAGTTTCACTAAGTCCATCAAAATAAGCCAGATCTCCCCTGCCAA
The DNA here is from genome assembly GCF_012275295.1 of Melopsittacus undulatus. Classification (NCBI taxonomy): domain Eukaryota; kingdom Metazoa; phylum Chordata; class Aves; order Psittaciformes; family Psittaculidae; genus Melopsittacus; species Melopsittacus undulatus. The sequence continues at coordinate 13,593,593 of NC_047557.1, forward strand.
CAAACAAGAAAAGTAAACAAACCAACTTGCATAAAACTTATTGTACAGTATCACATAAATTAAATCAGATTCTGTATATTTAAACAATAATTAACACTCTGAAACCATCTACCTCTTTTGCTTTGAGTGAAAGGTCTAGAAGAATAGCATGACAGAGAAGTTTCACAACAAAACTATATAGGCAATCATTTGAGCTGCCTGGAGTGCCTACAGGTGAGTGTCAAACCTGATGCCCAGCTGCATTGTTTTGGATTTTTTGATTTCGTTAATTCATACTCTGAATTATGCAGTGCTTCATCTGCAATATGGATTCACATCAAGATGGAGAAACTTACAGGATTCTCCCCCACTGAAATTACCTAAATCATGAATTCCTAACCTACTTTCCAGCATTTTTTGAGTAACAGCATGCAGTGTTGTTTTATTTATGGAATGTATTTAATACACTGTGACGCAATGTAAATGTATGGATAAGAGCTATGTGAGCCACAATCTGAACTTTAATCAGGAAATGCGATAATATGTAGAAAGCAATTCTTACTAAAAGAATTCTTACTACATAGGCAAGGAAAGAAGAAAACCTGCAAATTAGAAACATATCACTGCCACTTGAAAATATAATCAAGTTATTTTTAGTTTTATACATCTTTAAAATAAGCTAGGCAGGAGAGCTTCAATCACAATACTTCTAAGTACTACTGCTATATTACTTACGATTGTGGAAATTATCAGCAACCGTACATGCATCAGAGTACTTACTAAATCTACTTAGAAAATTTAGGCAATTAGTGTAATTTTTTTCTACCTTTTTTTTTTTTGAACAAGCAAAGTAACAGCATAAATACAGCAGTAAGTTTAGGGTTAGCTATGTCTAACCCTAAGCAAATCCCTTTTTTTCACCTCAAGATGATTTGGCAGCAATATTACTAACTCTTTAAAAATCCTTAAAGCCTTATTATTTAAACTTTTAGTAAAACCTAAAAGAAATCAAGATCATGTAACTGACTGCCACACCTCTGAGCTACCAGTAAACAATCTCTCCTTACCGCAGTCACTTAATTCCATGATAATACCAATAACACCATATGCCCACCAAAAATGCGTTCTTTACATACCCATCTTCATAGTTCCACATAAAGATGTCACTGTCAATAGTCAGCCAAGCTCTACTAATTTCTGGAAATACTCCCATCATGCAATTGCACTGCATATCTGAAGTTCTGCAGATGTAAGGGCTAAATGCATTTTGGCTAGCAAAAGCAAAATCCCCTTTGGAGCATTTAGAAAAGAAATAGTATTACTTTATATACAGTAGTACACACACTGTTTATCATAATCATTAGAAGTTCTTCATGCAGGAACTAGTTCCACCAGCAACCCTATGAAAATGGATCTTGTTACCACTTAAGAGTGTTAAAAAGGGAAAGTGAACAATATCAAAGTTCATTATGGGACTCTGACAGAAACACCATGAGAGAAAATGCTGGGAAAAAAAGGTTGATTCTAACATTATCACTTAGGCAATCTAACACAGTCTTTTTCACAAGGATACGTCCAAACTGCTCCACTAGCTCTGGGGGAAGTGGGACTCTGCGGACTGAGCTGATTTCTGGAAGATTAGGTATTGACAGCAAACCTGGTCCTTGCAAAGGATAATCCATATCTGACATTCCAGAAACAGTAGGGCTACCTGCAAGTAATAACAGTAAAAAGACCAGGATTCTTATAAAGAATGAAAAATTACTCACCACCTCCCCCCCCCAAAAAAATTATATTCTCTGTCTTAACCCAACTGCTCCTCAATCTGTGAAATCCAAATTAGAGTAATCATATTTCCCAATTTGCTCCAGGTAAATAGGACAGGCCTTCAGACTATTAAAAAAAACCAAAAATTAAGAGAAAAGCCTTGATCTGAAGTGACTTTAAGCACGTAAATACCACTTTTCACAAGATATGTGTGAACCAAGGCTTCTGTAGGAACAGGTCCCTCAACAACAAACCTGTATCTCAAATCAGACACGAGCAAACAGATTTGCAAACAAACTCTTACAGTAACTCATCTGGATCCCAGACTACTCTTTACCTCCTTTTTACTGTCAATCATAGAATCATAAAATGGTTAGGGCTAGAAAGGACCAGTTGCAACCCCCCTGCCATGGCTGGGATGCCTCAATCTAAATTATGTTGCCCAAGGCATTCCTATGGCCAGACATTAAATATGCATATCAACAAGGCAAATTCCTTCACCTAAGAGCTAATCTGTACTCCCAGTACAATTTAAAATACCCGTATATGCCCATCACTTTATTTGATGCATACCCATGAGGCTGCCAGGGCAGTTACTCTTTGGCCATTCACATCACATTGTATCATAACAGTAAGCAGATACTTTTTGTTGCAACCTGGCATTCCTACATCTTTATTCATTAGGTTACATACAGCTTTGGAGCAGCTCTTCAGAGCCCACCTTGCCAGACAGTAGGCACCAATGAAGTAGGAAATACTGGCATGTTTTAAAGGAAAGAAAACCAATGCTTGAGAGAGATACCTTACACTAACTGCATGTGACATACAGCTATAGAAAAATTAAAGCCAGTTAAGGAAGCTTCAGAGTTTTTGAGGTTCCTTTGATTTAAGGATGGTGCTGGGCATTTAGTGACCCTAAGAACATTCTGAGTAGTCTTCAGAACAGACATAAAAGAAAATAAGGGCTATTTTATTCACTTTCTGTAGGGAAATGGGACTGCGGAGCCAACCCAAACACACTGCTCCTACAGCGCACGCCCCTGCCACGAAGATATCTCGCACCCACCCCTTCCACCCCGCACCAAAGAGCTCACTACACGCTCTTCCCTCCACCCTTCAAGTCTCAGGAGCCGCGGGCTCAGCCCTGACGCGCTGCCGGAGAACGCAGGGCCCGCGACTGCTGGTCCCGGGTTCTGCCAGGGCTGTCGGTAGCCCCCCAGGAGACAGAGATTGCCGCGCGGCCGGCCGGGCAGCGCCGGCCAAGGCCGCCCTGCAGGAGGTGTCGGGGCCCGAGTGCCGGAGGCAACAGGCAGCCGAGCGCTCCTCACCAGGCGCCGGCACGGCCAGTAGTTCAGACAGGTCCGGGTAGCAGCGATCATCTTGGATCTGCCGATCGATGATGCGGCCAGCGATCTCCAGTGCCTCCTGAGCGGTGGGAGCCGCGGGGATCATGGCTGTGGGCATGGCGATGGCTGCGGCCGCACCGCCGGGACAAGGGCCCGTGTTCCGCGCGCAGCGACAAGGCACGAGCTGCCCACCTGCTGCTCCGCCGCCCGCCAAATCCCGGCAGCCCCCGCGCGCATGACGTACTTTTACTGCGCCGACGGCTACTTCCGCCGGCGGGCATTGTGGCGGGGCTGCCACCTCGTGGCTGCGCTGACCCGTGGGGGGGTCCCGTGTCTGGCCTCCATCCCTGGGGATCAGCACCGGCTGTCGTGACGGGCCTCAGATGCACGGGACGGCCCCAAGGAGACGGACGGGAAACGTATCCCATCAGCTTTGTGTAGCTTCTTGTCTGCCCGGCCGTCACTGCTGCTCTTGCGGGAGCGCTGAGACAGCCTAGCCAGAGATACTTTACACCGCGAGCATGCTGTGGTATTGTGGCGAAACTGCATATATTAAACCTACTCGAACATGCGCTGATTTTAAGTGTAGTGATGTCAGCTAAAACCACTGAGGGGACAGGCCTTCAAAGGCACACATGTTCAGTTCTGGGCCCCTCACTACAAAAGAGACATTGAGGTGCTTGAACTGGTCCAGAGAAAGGCAACATAGCTGATGAAGGGTCTGGAGCACAAGTGTGAGGAGTGGTTCGGAGAAATCTCCAGGATCCCGCCAACAAAGCTTTAAGTTGACAAGCAGGTATTCCTTATTGTGGCGCCGGAAGACACGGGGGATAGCGCCTCCTAGCGTGTCTCTCTCGAACATCAACCAGGCTGTGATTATATTATCCCTAAACATACACATTCATTAGATTACATATATATTCATTGAGTTATTGTCCTGGGTTCAGCAGTAGCAGTCATTTTCCTCCTTCTTAGTAGCTGGTGCAGTGCTGTGGTTTTGACTTTCAGCCTGGGAACAATGATGATAACACTGATGTTTTTTTGTGGGTGCTCAGTAATGTTTATTCCACAAGGACTTTCCAAGTCTCATGCTCTACCAGGGAGGAGGGAAGCCAGGAGGAAGCAGAGACAGGACACCTGACCCAAACTAGACAAAGACGTATTCCATACCACAGCATGTCATGTCCAGTATATAAACTGTGGGCAGTTACCTGGAAGGGCTAGATCACTGCTCGGTCGGGCTGGGCATGGGTCAGCGGGTGGTGAGCAGTTGTATTCTCTTCCCTTGTTATTTCCCTTATTATTATTATTGGTGGTAGCAGTAGTGGTTTTCTGTTATACCTTAGTTACTGGACTGTTCTCTCAACCTATGGGAGTTACATTCTTTCGATTCTCCTCCCCATCCCTCTGAGAGCGGGGGGAGGAAGGGGGGAGTGAGCTAGCATCTGAGTGGTTCTGGGTTGCCCGCTGGGTTTAAAGCATGACAGTTACTTATACATTACATCATAAAACATTGTACCATGCCTTCATCACTTCATTTTAGGATTCTTGTCATGTCAGTAACCACCTGGCTGGTTCTGGCCAATTCTTGCCCAAAGCTTATCTTGCCATTTCCTTATCTCTGTAGTTGCTAACAAAGCCTAATGTCCTTGAAGTTACTAATTTACAATCCGGCTCTTCAATCAACCCCATTCTTCATGAGGAATGGCTGAGGGACCTGGAGGGGTTTAGTCTGGAGAAAAGAAGGCTCAGGGGGAGCCTTATCCCATTCTACAACTACCTGAAAGGAGGTTGTAGTGACGTGGGGGTCTGTCCTCTTCCTCCAAGTTCCAAAGAAATAGCCTCAAGCTGCACCAGCGGAGGTTTACTCTGGATAGTACAAAAAATTTCTTTAGAGAGGGTGCTCAGGCATTGGAACAGTCTGCCCAGGGCAGTGGTGGAATCACCATCCCTGGAAGTGTTCAGAAATCTTAGTAACATGATTTAGTGGTGGACTTGGCAGTTTTTGGGGTAATGGCTGGACTTGATGATCTAAAGGTCTTCTTAAATGTAATTGGTTCTGATTCTGAGTACAGTGCCTGTGGAGCTAAGCTGTGCAAGCAGAGTTAAAAGTTACCTTTGCACTGCCCTGACCTGGTATGGCAGCTGTTTTTCCATAATCTGGGATGACACATCAATGGAACTGTAGCTGACAGTAAATGCTCTGGACAGCACAAGCATTCCCAAATGTCATAGAAGTATCAGGGCTGGTTAAAACTTGCATTTCAGGGAGTGGGTGTGGTTTGTAAATCATGTTTGCTGCCCTGACTGCACTGACTCTGCTAGTGGATTGGTCTAGCACCTGTTCTAGAAAGATTTGGCTATGGGAGAAGCACCTGGCATGAGAAAGGAAATTCCAACCTCCTGTCAGTGTCCAACTGGAGAAAACCCCAGTGTCAGACCCATTTCCTTCATGATCCCAAGAATAAAATTAAGACACAAAGGAGGTCTCTCTGAGACAATGGTCCACAGAGTCCCGATTCAGTTTCTCACACCCTTCTCCAAGGCAATAGACATTGTAGTCTTATCTCAATACTTCCCACTCATCAAGGGTTTGGGTATCTAGAACACTGGACTCAATTTAGGAGGCCAGGTCTACTGGAGCTGGTGAAGCTGATCTGACAAAGAAGGGGAAGAACGGTTTTGCTGGGAGGCTTGCCAGACTGGTCAAGGAAGCTTTAAACTAGATGCGTTGGGAGGGATGGGGGGGGCATCATTCCACCCCAACACACCCAGTCAGTTCCCAGCACTTATAATTAATGCTGAGAGCAATGTAGAGATATTCCAGCCGCTCCAGCCAATCAGCCAGCTTCATTTTGAGCTCGGCTCAGATGCCTCTATACAAACGCCTATAGCATGGGGAACAACCAAGAGGAATTAGCAGTGTATAGATGTCTATGGCTGTATGACATAATAGGCATCACAGAAACATGATGGGATGACTCCGATGACTGGAGTTTTGAAATGGAAGGTTACAGGCTCTTTAGAAAAGTCAGGCCTGGCAGGCAGGAAGGGGGGGTTGCTGCCGCAGAAAGGACTCAGTAAGAGATCAATATGATCAGACAAAAAGCCATTTATTGCAAAGCATTAACTCCTTATATACTATATATATATATACCTAAGGCACATGAAAGACAACAAGGTGATTGGTGACAACCAGCATGGCTTCACTAGGGGGAAATTCTGCCCGACCAATTTGGTGCCCTTCTATGACGGGGCTACAGAACTGATGGACAGGGGTAGAGCAGTTGATGTCATCTACCTGGACTTGTGCAAAGAGTTTGACATTGTCCCACACGACATCCTTGTATCTAAATTGGAGAGACATCAATTTGATAGGTGGACCACTTGGCAGATAAAGAACTGGCTGGATGGCCGCATGCAAAGAGTTGGGGTCAATGGTTCAATGTCCGGCTGGAGACCAGTAACGAGTGGTGTCCCTCAGGGAACGCTGTTGGACTGGTCTTGTTTAACATCTTTGTCAGTGACATGGACAATGGAATAGAGTGCGCCCTCAGCAAGTTTGCCGATGACACCAAGCTGTGTGGTTCGGTTGATATGCTGGAGGTAAGGAATGCCATCCAGTGGGCCCTTGACACGCTTGTGAGGTGGGCTGATGCCAACCTCATTAAGTTTAACCATGAGAAATGCAAGGTCCTACACCTGGGTCGGAGCAATCCCAGGCACAGCTGCAGGTTGGGCAGAGAAGAGACTCAGAGCAGCCCTGCAGAGAAAGACTTGGGGGTGTTGGTTGATGAGAAAATGAAGCTATCAGTGTGTGCTTACAGCCCAGAAATCCAACAGTATTCTGGGCTGCATCAAAAGAAGTGTGACCAGCAGGTCGAAGGAGGTGATCCTGCCCCTCTACTCTGCTCTTGTGTGACCCCACTTGGAGTATTGTGTGAGTTTCTGGTGTCCTCAACATAAAAAGGACATGGAACTTTTAGAACAAGTCCAGAGGAGGCCACGAGGATAAGGGGCCTGGAGCACCTCCTGTATGAAGATAGGCTGATAAAGTTGGGGCTGTTCAGCCTGGAGAAGGCAGCGTGGAGACCTCAGAGCAGCCTTCCAGTATTTGAAGGGGGCCTACAGGGATGCTGGTGAGGGACTATTCATTAGGGACTGCAGTGACAGGGTAAGGGGTAACCGGTTGAAACTTTAAACAGCAGAGGTTTAGACTGGATATAAGGAAGAAATTCTTTACTATAAGGGTGGTAAGGCCCTGGAATGGGTTGTCCAGGGAGGTTGTGAATGCTCCATCCCTGGCAGTGTTCAAGGTCAGGTTGGATGAAGCCTTGGGTGGTATGGTTTAGTGTGAGGTGTCCCTGCCCATGGCAGGGGGGTTGGAAGTAGATAATCTTGAGGTTCTTTCCAACCCTAACTATTCTATGATTCTATGTTCTCTGTGATAATGGATTGGTGGAATTACACCCCAGCTTCTCATACCAATCTTTCAGGCAATGGATGATGGAGTCTGATTTCAGTTCATTCTCTCACACCCCCATGCAGCTTTCCAAATAGGGAACCTGAAATTAAGCCCCAAACCCCACAGGGTTTGCATGGGAAAGCTGGAAATGCTCCTTGTATCTCCCCAAGACTGAGAAGCTTGGAGCCAGTCGCCAGTGGAGTTTCCTCAGGACTCAATTTTAGGGCTCTTTAATGTTTTCATAAATGATTAATGATTCTATGATCTAGGTAAAAAAATACATGCTTATTAAGTACGTTTGCTGATACTAAACTAGGAGAAGCTGTGGACTCTTTCAAGTGTAGGGAGGCCTTACAGAGATATCTGGATCGACTGGAGAGCTGGGCAGTCACCAACCATGTAAAATTTAACAGGAAATGCCAGATCTCTACCTGGAACATGATAATCCCAGTGACAAACACAGACTGGGGAATGAGAAGCTGGAGAAAGCCCTGTGGAAGGAAATCTGGGTTGATGGCAAGTTGAATACATGTCAGCAGTGTGTCAGCAGGGAATCTATACCTTCCTCATGAGGGCTGGGTGCAGCAGAGGGGAAGGCTCTGAACTCTCTCTGGTGACTGCCAACAGGTGTAGCAGTGTGATCCCACCACTCCCAACCTGACCTTTATGTCCTAACCCCTACTCAGGTGAAAACCATCATGGTGGTGATAATGTGTCATGATAGCTTCCACCCTCAAGTCATAATCCCAGCCAAGGTCTGACTCAGCACAAGTTTCTGAAGATGGTATGTAAACATGAGTCAATTATCTTACTCCATAGCTGACAGCCCAGGGCCTGTGAGGCTTTGCTGCATGCAGCAGGTTGCATGCAGGATCTCCCTTTGGGTAGACACCTCTCAAGGTTACTCTTTGAGGCTGAGAGATTCCTTGTGTCAACAGATTCTTGGTGAGGGATTAACAGCCTGCTAAACTTTGTAAATCTTAGCTGAAGGATTGATTGTACATTTATTATCCTTTAGATGTAAACATGCCATTCACAGTCTGGATCCAGCCACATGTAGACTGCTCTCCGGGGAGTTTGGAAAGCAAGAGGGCCCTTTCTGAGGCTCATGACTAGTGAGAGGGTGTCCTGACAGTTTTGTCTTACCCTGTCCTCTATGCAGTGAACAATCAAGTATATCTTGCCATCAAATCTCGTTAAAGCACTGTCACATTTACTAACAAGCTTTGTTAAATCCCAGTTTTACATCAATATTCATAGAATCATAGAATGGTTTGGGTTAGAGGTGACCTTAAAGCTTATCTAGTTCTAACCCCCTGCTATGGGCAAGGACACCTTGCACTAGACAGGGTTACTCAAATCCCTGTCCAACCTGGCCTTGAACACTACCAGGGATGTGGCAGCCACAGCTTCACATATTGCTGCTTTTACGCATGACGTGCATCACTCCATTAGTGACAACAGGAAATAAAATGAAACTGTGTAAGGGAAGTTCAGGTAGCACATTAGGAAAAGGTTCTTCATTGAGAAGGTAGTCCCTGGAGCAGGGGGTCATAGCACCAATCCTGTAGATTTCAAAGAGTGCCTGGATGACAATCTTAGTCATGTTGTTCAGTTGAGGTGGCCCTGCGAGGAGCAAGGAATACATTCGATGGTCCTCGTGGATCTTGATCTTACAGCTTGAAATATCCTGCATTTCTATTGATTTGGAGAAAACTCCAGGAACAAACTCACCAGCAGAGTTTCAAGTTGACAAGCAGGTATTCTTTTTTGCAGCACTGGGAGATGAGTGGGATAGCTCCTCCTATCGAGTATCATCCCATTGCTAAACAGGCCACCCTTATATAGTCACTGGGCATACATACATATTCATGAAGCTACATATGAGTTACACCATTTTCCACAGAGTTTCCTGCATGCATATAAAAATGTGATGGTGGTCTTTGAGGGTCGTTTACTTCTCTCAACAATCTTCATTACTTCTGGCAGTCTTTGAAGCACCAGCTTAATAAACATTAGAGACACAGCAATCATCCTGTCCTGCTTTTCAGTTAGTTTAATTGTGCCCATCCTGGACATCTGCTAGTCCCGGATACTCCTCAGTAGATGTTTACACCATCTTAATGGGTTCATTAACATCACAAACATAGCAATTATCCTGTCCTTCTGCTTATCAGTTAGTTTAACATTGCCCACCCTGGGCATCTGCTAGTTCCAGATACTCCCCATTCCCAGGTCCTGTTTCTCTATTTTGCTTTTCTTACACTTTTTGTACTAAGCTCCTAAGCTCCTAAAACTGTGTGAATTACCTTCAAGCACCGAGGTCATTTTGCCTTACAAAGCCATCAACTTAACATTCATTAGAACTGATAACATTTTATTCTATTGTGCCACCTTGTCTCACTCCGGCGATCTCCCTGCAGCCCCGCCCAGCAGCGTCGCGAGCTGCTGGGCGGAAGAGCCTTCCTGACCGCTTCCTGTTGGCTCTGTTGTGGTTCCGGAGCAGTCGCAGCAAGGAGCCGGCGATGGAAGGAGGTGCGTAGCGGTACGGGAAGGGCCTGGCGGAGCCCAGCCCGCGCCCCTGGCTGACCCTCTCTGTGGTCTTTTCTCTCTCCTTGCAGATACAGAGATGCGAGGGGGACCCGACCCGGAGTTGGCGGCCACCATGGGCTTCTCTGGTTTCGGTGCGTTGCTTTCGTTGCGGGTCGGGAGGGTGCCGGGGACGCGGTTAAGGCACGCGGGGTGCGGCTGCTGGGGCTGGCGGGCCTTGGAGGGGTCCCGGGAGAGGTTATGATTGGAGTGGGGAACAAAGCGGCCGTGCCTGTCACCCTGTTGTCCCGCAGCTGGCAACAGTGAGTCTGTGTTCTAACCGCTTTCTTCTTCGTTTTTAGGGAAGAAAGCTCGGACTTTCGATCTCGAAGCCATGTTTGAGCAAACAAGAAGAACTGCGGTGGAGAGGAGCAGGAAGGTTCTGGGTAAGTTATGCAAGTGTAGTCAGCTAGTTCATTTTAAAACATGTTCTGTGGTTTTCGTTTGGGATGATGTTTAAAGTGTCTCAGACTGGCTGTCTAAAGAGCAAAAAAGAAATGCAGTTTTTTTCTCAAGGAAGAAGTGCAACTGTAGAACCATGGAATAGTTTGGGTTGGAAGGAGCCTTCAAAGGTCATCTTGTACAACCCCCTGCAGTGAGAAGGCATATCTTAATCTAGGTTGTGTTGACCTGAACCACATCCAGGCTGGCCCTGAATGTCTCCAAGAAAGGGCTTAAACAACTTGGGTGTTTGTAGATAATAGTATTATTAATTTACATGTGTTATCTGAGTGTGTAAGAGCAGTTTGTATGTGCAACGTTCCTCTTGTGAGGCACAGTGCATTACAGATACAGGAAGAAGGTCAATTTTTCTTTTCTTTTTTAACTTAGCTGTGTATTTGTTTCGCAAGGGAAGGTGGTATGGACACCTTTAATCTAGAGAAAATAGAATAACAAATTAAAAATATATAACTTATACCAAACAGCAGGCTATATAGCAGGCCACAAATTTGTCTATATCTTCTGCAGTGCCAGGAGCAGATAAATTTTCAAGGTAGTGGTTTAAGAGTGGGAGGTAGAGATACTGGTTTCTTTTGTTGCCCATATTAAATCAAGCATCATTCGAAAGAAGGTCCTTGAGAGACACTGGAAGTGCCTTTGCAAATACAAATGTTCATGCTTTCTCATTCTGCTTGGGCAGTTTGTGAAGAGTGTGTGGGTTTTGTTTTGGTTTGGTTTTTTTTGTGTGATACTGTCATGGCTGAGCAACTTCTGCCCTACTAGATTGCACTTAATCTGCTCTCTAGTGTTGCAGTTTATGCAGTTAGTCAACAAAGCACTTTTTCATGAAGAAATCCACTCTGGTATCTTTATATGATCAGTTTGTATGGTAGTGTGTATAAACTAGCAACTGGAAGGTGTTCTCATTTCCCCTGTGACACTTAGTTTTTTTAGGTGATCATTGCAGTATCAATGGAAATTGAGTTTATATGGGAAAGTAGTGCTTTCATGTGAAATCTTATTTGCTGTTACCTTTTCGAATATTTCATATAGGTCATAAAGTGAAGAAAATTCCTTTAGTGTCCTCTAGTTTCTACAAGTCTTGATTATTTGTCATGTATCTTTCTGTATACAGAGGCTCGTGAAAGAAAGGAGGAAGAACAGGCTGAAAAAGATCTTAGAAGTTTATGCACCAGTTCATCAACTTCAGCGTCCGATGCAAAAGGCACTGGAACCACATCAACCCAAAGGTAATTGGATATTTTTCCCACCTGCAGATACAGATACACTTATTCATGACTACTGAATAAGAAACTAATAGGTGAGGTGCCTCTGTATTCACAATGAACAGAATAGTAATGGGGTTGAGGGAGTTCTGTTTTGACATCCGTCTGAAACTTACTTTCAAACTTGCCAACATTTGTGTTTTATTGACAAACTGTAAGTGCTGTTTGGACAGCAGTTTTGATTGGACAGTTTGGATTCTGAAATGCTGGGAGATTAAAGTAGCTGAAGGTAACAGGGAGCACTCTGTTTTGTGGCAGGGATTATGGAGATCAGTGTACTGCAGATTTTTAGGTGTTTAGGTTTCTGCATCTATGGAAGCCTAATAGCCTTAAATATAAGACTTTGGTAGCTTGTATGCATGCATTTTATGGGCTCCTAGACTCTACATGTGGTCTGTTATTATAGACAAACTTGTAGTGTTTCAGATTGTGAAAAAAATTCTGTGGCAAAATTTACCTTTTTGCCTGTTGCTTTATGGAAAATGCAGATAAACCATGGACTTGCGTAAATAAGTGATCACACAATATACTGCCCTACAGAGTATACCACCCTGGAGAACCTGTGTTATGTCTTGTGCATAAGGGAAAAAGATTCTTTGCTCTCATTTGCTTTTGATAACCTCAGGTATCCTCTGGTGAAATAATGAAGGCTCACAAGAATTTAGATGTAATGTGATTGCCTATTGTATATGTGTGATTTCAGTATAAAGATCAATTACAACAATTGGTGAGACGGAAATCAGTCAAGTGATACAGAACCTTTCCCTAGTCAGTTTGTTTCACTCATGGCCTTGACATAAGAGAACTCCAGGGACATTGTCTAAGGGAAGATAGCAAAAACCTTTCTGTATTCTGAGTTACTAGCTAGGTTCTAGTTGCTCACTGGAATTCTGTTGATACTGTGCTGGTGTTTTTTTTTGTTTCTTTGTTTGTTTGTTTTGTGTTTTTTTTTTTTTCCTTTCTGGGGTTTTTTGGTTTTCCTGGAAGTTTTATATTTCCTTGTAAAATACGATAGGTAGCTCGGTACTTGGTGGTGAAAGCATAAAGCTGGTGAAGGAGACATTGTGACTCAGCCTTAATTCAGAGGTATAATCCTACAACTGACTACTCTGAAATATAGGACTTTTAGTCCTTTATAATGTAGAATATAAGTTTTTTTTATAATGTTAAATTCAGTTATTTATCTAATAATTTATGTAGCTTGTTCTATTCTCTAAAAATGGCATAGCTTTTCTGATTATTACTTTCTTTAAACTTCCAAGTACTTTCAGGTACCATAGTAGCCCTTACGGTAATCTTTTAATTGTTAAAAAGGGGTTGGGCACCCTGAAAAGATGCAGAGAACAGCAGTTGATTCTTTTTGCTTTTGAGCTATTTCACTGTAGAGAAATGTTTACAATAGGTACAGTATTTAATATTTATGCATAAGTATAATAATAGTAATGTTTGAAAGCATCTGCTAGTATATAAAAAGAGAAAAACAAGAAATAGAGTGGATGATGTAAAGAGAGTGAATATGTGGGGGGAATATTCCCCCATACTTGTGCAAGTCTCAGAAAGTTTTTTATTTTCCCTGTGTGCCACCCATGCTCTAATGTAGCTTGTTTTTTTTCTCTCCCTGCAGTTTGTTTCACTTTCTGAGGAAGTAATGAAGGAAACAAAAATTAGTTCCGTTCATTTCTCTAAATCCAGAGAAATGGGCTGGCAAATTGTTTCCTATTTCTTTATAACCTCTGGTAGAGTAAGGCTGAAACTTACAGGAAATACCACTTGTTTTGTCCTTTCTGTCAGTACCACTCCTGGCTGCTGTCAGAAGGGTGGTGGGCTTTTGGTCTGGCTGCATTGGATGTTTGACTTCCACTCAGGACAGAGATTGCCGGTAGCTGTAGCACTTGGATGTTCTTGCCAAGCTTAAAGTTTGGTGAGAAATAGCACTGCAATTCTAGCTATTTCACATTCAGAGTGATTACACTGCCTCTCAAAATATTGAAATGGTTGATGATTTATCCTTCTTAGCAAATGCGGGAATTTGTAAGGATAGGTAATTAGAAACTAACATTTATCCTTTGTGTATTATGTATTATTCTTTGTGTCTGTAGAAAGATCTGGAAATCTGGGACTGCAGGATTAGGAAAGGCTTCATAGAATGTTGTACCCATTCTTCTCACTGGCAGCTACAACGTATATTTAGTTCCATTCCAAAATAGTTTGGCTTTTTGGGTTTGCTAGGCTGGGAATACATACTGACTGTTAAAACATAACACTTTCACATAGTTTTGTAAAATTGTTATATTTGGGGATAGCTAACTTGAAGAACTTTAAAGGTCCCAACCCATTCCTCGTGTGCTGGAAAAGCTTCCTATTGGTATAAGGATATTGATTGTCCCATTATTGCATAATAAGAGAAGCTGTTTTAGCTGAATTAGATTTTTTAGCTAATCATATCCTGATCATGGTCTTTAAATGTCTCTTAGCATGCAAAACAAAGTTTGTATGTAGGGGTATTATCTTTTCATAGGCTGGTAAATACAGTTGGAAAAATTAGACAAGCTTTGATACATGCAGACCCTTCTCATCTTTGTAATATCTGAGGACCAAATTCATGTTGGGTTTAGTTTGTTTTGATTTCTTCCTAAAATAGAATTTCAGTTGCTTGTCCAATGCAAATATTTGCTTAGTAATCTACTACCTGCTTGGTCTACAGCAGGTTTGGGGCACAGTTTGGAGCTACATTCTCTGTCACAGTTACACATATTTTCTTTATCCTTTTTTATGTTCTTGGAGTTGTGTATTTTTCTTATAGGTTTTAAATGATAACCAAAACTGTAAACAAACAAACAAAAAACAAAACAAAAAACCCAATACTTCAGTAGTCTTTTTCTGTTTCCTTTAACATACCTTTTGTGTTCAGCTCACTTAATAACTCTCATACGTGCTCCTAAAATATAAGCTCCCAAACCAATTTTTGCAATTGCAGTTTTGCTTATCTTGCTGAAGCTGAAAGGAACATCTGATTTTACCATTGTAATGGTACAGTGACACCAATGTAATGATAGGATCTGCTTACCACCTTCTGGCAGTTAGAATACGACATCGTCGATAACTACCAGCAGGGGGAGAGCATTTATTTCAAATAAACTGAATGAGGGCAGCCTAAAGAGCTCAACTTTTCAGAAATCGTCCAATGCCAAAAAACCCTGTTCACACAACTGATTTGGACAACAGTAAAATGATAATTTGAGGTGACTTTTAGAATCTAGATTTGTGAGAGTGTCAAGTATTTGGTTGAAAGTGCCTGATTCCCTGTTATTCTCTACCAGCATCATAAAGCAGGTGCCATGCTTTGTGTCTCATTCTGGTTGCGGGCCTGGGTGGTCACTGTTTGAATTTCATGAGCCAAAAGAGGTGCAGAGCACCTGCACAGGATACAACCTGAAGCAGAATCTGGAAAATGTGATGTAACAATGTTGGCTTCTGTTGGCTTCTAAGCAATATTGAAATCCATACTAGTGGCATGATACTATTGTTTTTACAATCCATCTAACTTTTTTTTTATTTTGTCCAGTTTTTTGAATTGTCTGTCACTATGGTATGTTTTTTTTTAATTTATTTTTTAAGGCTTTGTTTATGCTGAAAGATGTTGGTGTGTGTACACTCAATCAAAACTAATTTGTCTTGCTGCTAATTCAGTGTTCATGAATTCACAACTGTGCTCCACATTTTTGCTGAAAATTGTTGTGAAATTGCTGATGTTCTCAAAGTAGTAATTTCTAAAAATTCTCCATGCAGAGGGAAAGTCTGGAGTGAAAGTGAAAATAGTTCAGATGATGAAATAACTCCGCCTTTCAAGCAATCCCTGACCTCTGCTCAAGGTCCAGCGGGAGATACTGATGATGAAGATGATGACTTCATTGGGCCACCACTTCCGCCTGGGTTCAAGGATAGCGATGATGATAATGATGATGATACAGAGGAGGAAGATAATGTAAGTATGTTTTTTCTCTTTAATGTCTTAACACTTTGAGTAAATTCAAATTTTTAAGTCTGTTCTTTCCTTTATGATTGAATTTGGAGTTCAAGCATGACTTGTTTGAAATGCATTTTGTGTGTGTATGTGTTTGGGTTTTTTTTTAACCCTAATGATTATTCTATAAATAAAAATAATTACTTTCATTTAAAAATACCAGGATTTAAAAAAATGCATACATGTGAGTCTCAAGGGAAATTCATAATCAATTAGTACATATTTTGTTTTCACATTATGAAATGATTATATAAAAATATATAATTTTTATAGCTTGTTTACTAGTGCATGTGTAGATTTTTTATTTTTTTTATTGCAAGAAAGAGGAGATGGGTTTGAATTTAGAAAGAACCATACTGCCAAAACTGTGGTGAAGGCTTTTCCTTTTGGTTTTTTTTTTTTTTATTTTTTTTTAAACAAATCTAAGAATTTGCCAGATCAGTTTGGGCGAATATAGATTGCCTTTCTCTATCTGTGTTAAAAAGCAAGAAACCCCCTAAGAACCTAACTTGCGTATTGCAGTTACTTGGTTGCCAAATCTATTTAGTTGCAAGTTTAATGGTTTCATGTTCATTTTTCAAGACTTCCTGGATTGAATATTTTGTCGCAGTTGATTTTATATGGAGGGTTCCATGCAATTTTGTAGCAACAATGACAAAAGTCCTGTAAAAACAGCCTTGCAAATGCAACTGTGAACTGCTGGTAGTAGAAAAAACCTCTCATGTCCAGTTGCACAAATATGGACCTAATACTAAACCCCAAATTCCCAGTTGTTTCAAGTGTTTCTTTTAAATTCCATTTCAGTTTTGACTAGATGTTCAGTTAGTTTGTTTTTCAGAAAAGCTCTTAATAATTGCATCTTGTATAATTTAAACATAAGTTTAGAGTGCTTACTTAAGATGAGTGAAAGAAACTTCATAAGCAATAGCATAACTGATTTTCAGAGTGAGCCTTACTTGTATGATCACAGCTTTTTGTTTGTTTTTGTGTTTTCCAGGAGGTAAATGATGCTTTGGTTTTTTTGTTACTTTGATCTGCCTGATTCACTGTTGGCTATGGATTTTTTTTTTAGTTATCACACTGTACATATTAGCACTGCATCTCCTGTAATTTCATCTGTACCCCACACGTGACTTGTGTCTTAGGGAATCAACTGCGGTTAAATCCCAAACTTTCCTTGAGAATGTTGTAAGCCTTAAGTTAAGACTTAATATAAAGGTGTATCAGGCATTTGCTTAGCTGCTAGGTGTCATGGCACTGTGGAATAAGTCCATATTCCTGAAGGTGTCATAGACTTAGTAGATTTCAGTTGCTGTGAATCATGTCATATTGAAGTTACTGCTTCTTTTCTGCTTCTTCTGTGCCAGCTTCTCTGGAATGCCAAAGGAAAAATGATGTGTGGAACTAGCTGATTTTTACTTCTAAATGTCTTTATCAGTAGTCACGTTGTTTGCTGGTTGACTAGTTTAATTTCTAGGAAGATTTTGGTATTATTGTTTTTATTTATAAATGTTTGAATAATGCTGTAACTAGCTTGATAAAATGGACTTCCTGGAAACTGGAGTTAAAAGACCGCAATGTAAAGTTTCAGACAGAAAGGTAACTTGCAGACTGGTATGATTTAAGCTTGTCTGAACATAAGACAATAGTTACAAAACAGTCTAGAATAGATTTGGTTGAGAATAAGCAGAGCAGCAGAAATACGAGACTTGTGGGTTTTCAGTCTAAACAGTTAATTTATAACTGGGAAGATTTTGTGTCAGCATGGATGCCAGAGGCCTTCGGGGTCTGGAGCCTCCCCTTACTGCTGCTTATGAACTCGGTTGTTTTCTTTCCTGTAAAGGGAATCAGGAAGCAGCTGTGCTTTTCTGATTTCCTGTTGATCGATTGGTGATCATAGTATGATCCTGTGAGCCCCAAGGAAAGCAGGTGTTGCTGTTACGAGAACTCTTGTGATTCCGTTTTTTCTTGCTTGTACATCAGGCTGTGGTTGGTACGTGTGGGGGGCAGAACAGGGAGAGGAGAAACGGAAAGCTCCCTTGAATAATTCTTTTGTTTCCAGATGTGCTGTGAGACTGTCTCTCTTTTGTTATCATATTTTGCTGCTGAAGTAACTTTTTTAAAGCACAAGTGTCTGTATTTTTGACCTTAAAGGAAACATTTTCCTTGAATTCTTATGAACTTTGTATAACAGATAAAATGCATCAAAATACTGGCTTTGCCCTGGCAGTTTGCCACTGTCTCTCAAGCCTGACTTTTGATGTGTTTTTTATTATAGGAACATTCTTTTCCACCATTGCTTGTTCAGTTGTTTTTGCTTTCTTGTGAAAGACAGTAGGGATATTTGTCAAAATTGCTTACTATGAGGTTAGCATCTTTTGAGTTGGCCCAAGAATACCCAGCTCACATTGGGTATTTTACTGTGTAATCATCAGAATGAAAGAGTAGCTGGTGGTTATTATCTTTGATGGGAGTTTTTCATACCTTATTGGTGCTTTTTATAGGAAGATGAATACCAGTGTTTAATGGCTGAATGTTTTGGGTCAGCACTGCTACATTTTTACTATTGTACATTTCTGTAATTTACATTTATATGTGATATAAACTGACTATCCATTTTTGAGGTGAGGTGGAGGTACCATATGGTGGTACATACATGAATTCTAAATTGAGTAACTTTTTTCTTTGAATTTATGCAAGTTCATTTGATATACTCCAGTTTTGTGGTAGCTGTTCTAAAGCATTTTTCTGTCTTTAACTAAATTCTCTATTAGTACTTGTTCATTTAGTGTAATTTGCCTCCATTCATGCCGAAGTGGTGATTCTTAACAAGGCATAATATGGTTGTAAGTGCTTATGCAAACATTTTGCAGTGTCTGTTTTGTATTAGTGTAAGGAATACTGCTATATGAAGTATATTTTAGGGAAAACAGGTAAATCTGGTAACAATTCCCTTTGATATTTTCTTCTTATAGTGTTCTGTTCTAAGTGACAAGTTCTAAGTGAGTTGTGATAAGTGCTTTTCTATAGTGCTTTATATTCTAATGATGGAAGAACCTGGTTGGAGTTCAGTGCCAGTTTTTTACATGGTCATAAGCTGAGAGGAGGAGTGAGGAAGCAGAGTTTCTCCTGTAGCCTGAAACTTTTCAGGTTTAGTTTCTGTCCCCAAAAGCATGCCTTTCTGGAAAACTTGAGGAAAGTATTTTTGTTTCCAGGCAGAGGAATCTTAAAAGATTAAACTGTTCATTTTGCAGAGGGCAGATTCTTAATAAGGGGAATATTTCATGTGGTAAATGTAGAGGTTGGATATAGCAGAGTCTTTGCCAGCTTTTTTGCCCTGGCAATATGCACTGGGAGTGTATCTGGTGTTTGTGCAAGTAAAATAAAATCTGTCCGGATGGGGACAGGAGACAAGCCAAAGCAGTTATGTTATTAGGATTGGTGGGTGGAAAGCTTTAAATGTAGGACAGAAGCATTTTTCTATATAATGGATCACACCTATTAAAAGCATTAGTAAGGTGTGTATTCATTGGTAATTTTATCTTACATGGCTTTAGAATTTGTGCTGAAAATCTTCAGCAGAACTTGATTGAATGCTAGCATCTTGTGGCACTTTTCCTCACTTAAAGTAACAGGTGAAGAATAGAGGTGGTTGTCAGAAGAATTTGCCAGATGGATTTGCAAGGCCATATCTTCTGCCTGGAACTTAGTTACAGTCAATTCTTCTTTGGAATGGAGATCTGTTTGTCTCTGTAGTACCAAAGGAATTCATGATCATATTATAATTATGCCCCTGAAACAAGTACAGCCTTGGGCATTTCAAATTATAGTGTAGCCTTGGGCATATTTCCAAAATGATAGTGTAGCCTTATTCCAACTTTTAGAATTATTTTGAGATACTTTTAGATTTTTGCAGAGGTTTAACAGGACATACCAGTAATACTCATTTATTCAGAATGGAACAAAGCCATTTCCTGCTTATTTTCAGAGAGAATAAGTACATTGTAGTCGCTCCACTTAGAATTTGGCTATTCTACCAGGCTAAAAAATAAAGGTAGTGTAAAAATTCCTCTACATTCTATTCTTTGAGAACCTAGATTGCTTACACAGTTAAAGTGGTGGCTACCTTCCCACATGACTCTTTTGTTGGCAGTTGCAAAAAATTTCCAATTTGCTTTTATAAAGAAGCACAAGTGTAATATCGTTCCTATCAGTGTTAGAATATATGAAGTATTTCCAAATTCGGAAGGGGAGCTAACAGCAGTACTAACACTATATTTGACATTGTCAATGTCACTGGGGAGTACAATAGCAGGTTTTCTTTGTATCTGCCATGTGAATGTTATCTTCTTGAAAAAGTTGGAATCATAGAATAGTTAAGGTTGGAATGGATCTTAACATCATCTAGTTCCAACCCCCCTCCCCCTCCCCCCCCCCCCCCCCCCCCCCCCCCCGTCATGGATAGGGACACCTCACACTAAACCATGTCACCCAAAAAAAAAGTTGTTTATGGTCTACCCAGAATAATGAGAAATACAGGTATAGAGAACTCTTAACTTGAATGAAGAGTAAAATAAAGTGGATGATAACAAGTATTAGAAATATTTATAGTGGAGGATGATTAAGTAATTTAGAATGGCTATATTTGAAGGAAGAGTGTAATTGACATGCAGTTACATTTCCTTTCCAAAACAAGTCTTCACAGGATTTTCGATTAACAAAGGATTTATGTGAAACTGTTGGAACTGTGGACTGCTCTAGTGGTATCCTTGGAGAGCAATTTTGTTGACTTGTGGAATGTCTGCTGTTTGTTAAAAAGATGGCTTTGGATTTTTATGAATGTGAGACTGCCACGTGTAATGTTTTACAACTACTACAATGGCATCTCTTATTTGCAGGTGGGCACTTAGCAGGATGCAGGGAATATACATACCTGATGCTAACACTGTCCAGATCACACAGCAATCATACTGAAATTTTTACCTTTAGTCTTTTTCCTTTTTTGTGTTTTAATACCTAATACAGTTATTTTCAAATTGTTAGGACCTTGTATAGTGTTTTATATAGTTATCTTGTCTACTATTTATAAAGACTTATTCGGTGCATCAACTCAGACATAGTGGCCCATTTACAGTACAGAAGGCCCATAGGTCATCTTTCCTATAATAAGTATTAAAGCAAGAAATAAATCCTGGAAAAGCTATAGAATTTAGGAATGAAACTTATTTTTTCTGTGCATGGCCAAAACTTCTGCTGAGGAGAAAACAGTTTAAAGGATATTCAATTCAATATTCAATTCAATTGAATATTCAATTACTTAGTTTAAATTATATCTGGAGGGAAAGCAAAAACTGAAGTTCTCACTAAGAGAAGTTGTTTGTGTGGAAATGCTGGAAGGCATGGCTTGTTTTTTTAAGTATTTCCCAAGTATCCCAAATAGGTGATATTTCCCTATTACTTAATATATGGGGTGTATCTGCATATTACTTTAGGTGTCAGAAAGAGCTCAGATCATTGTAGAGATACAGTGCCCTATGGATTATGAAAATTTTTATGTTAATAGCTGTCCCTGAAGTCTCTTCCTATCATGTAGTACAGGCAAATAGGTCTTAGTACTTTTTACTTTTTAATTTAAAAAGGGAAAAAACAAAATAAAAGAGGAAATAATTCTTTGTTATATATATAGCCTTTTTCTTTTTATCCCTCCTGTTAAAAAAATTAATTGTCAACTTTTGAAGTGCATTCCTGCTGCTGTGTCCTGTGATTTGGCATTTTTACATTAGTCAAACATAGAAGGGCTTAAAGCTTCCTTGATACCTCAGTGTACGTCTGTGGTAGTTCATACCTATTTTGAAATACCAAAAATGAAAGTAGTAAGACTCCAGTTTTCTTGTAATACGCAGATATTTGCAGGTTATATTGCTGTTAGTCATTGTTTCTAAAAGACAGCTATCAAAAACAGGTGACATTTCTAGCATGTTATTTAGCCTTCATTTCTGGGGGCCTAGTTTGAAGCCTGCCTTTGTATCTACTGCAGGTTGAGTAAATGTCTTGTTTGCATATATTGCAGTTGTACTACAAAGGTGCAGGCACAAAGCAATGTAAAAATGTGGGGTTGACAGGACTGAAAAAGCCAGATTTCATTCAGAAAATGAACTATATGTACATATACGGTTGAATTGAAAAGGCAAATCATAGTGGCATAGATTTCAAGATGAATTTGCAAGTCTTCAGAAGAGGTTAACTCTCAGTCTTCATTTAAGCAGAAGGGGAAACAGTGATTACTTCTTAACCTTTTGAACCACATATGAATGGCAACAATTATGGCACCTGAAACAGCCTTTCAGAAGTTTACAGGATTCAAACTAGAATCTTTTCAATGTTTTTGGTTAATACATAATATATATCTGTATAGATCAAGAATGTGGTAGGCTTCACTGCAAATATAAATTTGAGTGAGAAGAATCATAGTTTATAGAATAATTGCTGCTTCTTTGTGAAGTCAGTATCTTCCAAGTTCCATGCATCATCAGGATTTATATAGATTTATCTGGCATTTTCTGACCATCCAGAGTCAAATCTGGATAGAACCATGCTCTTCTATGTAAAGAAGGCAAATCTACACATCAGGTTATTACCACAGTTGTGGGGGTCAGGTTCCTTTCAGTACTACCAGATTTGTAACATTTTTCAGCACAAATAGTGTATGTTTCTTGCAGAGTGAATGTCACGATGTAACTGGTCTTGTCTTACATATAAGAATAAGCACATTTCCAAGTGACATTCTTTTAGTACATTAATTGTATTACTAACTTTTCTACTGAGTAGCAAAAATGCTGGGAATGGAAATTATGGAGAAAAAAATAGCTAGCCGAACCATCTTCAGTGTCTAGGAATTGCAGATGCCTATTTTACAAGACCACTGTGACACAGAGTGCTGAAGCATTTTAAAGTCAATCCCTTCTTGTTCTACACTTTTAAATATTGGTCTTTGTGAACATTCTGGGCTTTAAAACCATCTTAAAAATAAGTTGTTTTTTACTCCGTTTTTTTGTGTGTAAAATAACTGAAATTATGGAGAAGTTGTAAACTCCTATGTGTTGTGTTTTTTTATTACTTGTGTATTTCTTGAGTATTTACTTTTCCTCAGGTTTTCCCTGAGTTTTAAAATTGTAACATATATCTCTTTCCTGCCTAAGATGTAGTAACTTCTTTTAGTGACCTGGAGTTTATTGCCTGTCATTTCAAAGAGTCCTTCAGAGTTGCTCCTTGGATATAAGGAAGAAATTCATTACTGTTAGGGCGGTGAGGTACTGGAATGAGTTGCCCAGGGAGGTTGTGAATGCTCCATCCCTGGCAGTGTTCAAGGCCAGGCTGGGTGAGGCCTTGGGTGGCATGGTTTAGTGTGAGGTGTCCCTGCCCATGGCAGGAGGGTTGGAAGTAGATGATCTTAAGGTCTTTTCCAACCCTAACTATTCCGTGATTCTATGATTGGGTGTTGCCTTATCTAACATAAACTTTGGTAAGAGCAGCTGGTTATTTTGGGGCTTCTGTTTTATTTTTCCCTCTGTTGTAATTGGTAGGGATCAGACATCTTCTGTGTCCCGTTCCTGCTTGTATTCCCATCTCTGGTGACTCCCCATCATATTTTAGTCCTTTCTGAAAAGGAATCTCTGGAAATAGGCTTTTAGCATGCCAAGTAAATATTTCTGTTTGTATTGTGATAGTGTAAACCTGTAAGGAGGTTTTTGCATTTAGAAGCTGCAATTTTAAGAGCAGATCCTTTCACTTAAATCTAAATTAATGGTATAAATAATGCTAGGCTTAGTCCAGTTGCTATCCATAGATCTACTTTTCTTCTGGCAGGCAGTTTTGTTGCGTTGAATAGACAGCGAATTTGAGTAGGCCCAATGGTATTTTTTTTGTAATTTCTCAAAGACTTGTGGTCCCAATAAGAAACTGAAATCAGTGTTTGAATGCAGAATGAGCACTAGTCAACTAATTCATTGCATTTTCAGCAAAAATACTAACTCCCCAGAATAATCTAAATCTGAATTAGATATGTTATTTATAATGCAATTTTAAATGAGCATCTGCCCAAATAACATGATAGTTAAGAAAACTAGTTCTGTCAGCTGTAGTTCAATTGTATGTAGTTTAATGCAATTTGCATTAATGTACCTCCTGGGAGTAATTTCATGCACTGTAGGAACTAAGGAACCTGCAACCCTGTCTGATACTTTTAGAGAGTAACCTTATGATGGACTCCGCAACCAAGTGTATGTGGGTGGCAGAATATGATTGCGATCATGCAAATTCTGTGGCTGATTAGGAGAAAATTTTGTCTGCCTGCATCTTGAAATACTGTGTACAATCAGATTTATGATAGCAGATTTTATAATACGTGTCATGTACAGCAGTTAAAACATAACAGTCAAGTTAGGCAAATAAGAATTGGTAATATGAGAAAACACTTAGTGGTACAGTAAGTCAGTAGGGTAGGAACAGAGTGTAAGTCCTCTGCTCTTTGGGAAGGAGGGAAGAAGAGTTAGTATTCCTCTTAAGTATTGCTCTGAAAAGTATGGAGGGAAAATGAAATTGTGGGAATGCAAGGATTCACAGCTCTCTCTGGCAGTTATGTACATATCAAGCATGCTTGCTTTCTAAGTATAGTAAAAAGTTTTTTTTTTCTGGCGCCAATCTCGGCACTGCCTGTCCACTTTTTTTTTTTTAATAGTAGTTGGTGATACAAATTTTCTTTGGCACATTCAAAACCTAATTTATGTGTAGGCAAGAAAGTAGCTTTAAGCTGTATTTTCTGTCATTGTTGCATAACCCCTAATGTAATTGGCTCACTTTCTGAACTAAATTGAAAAGAAGTTCCTGGTAACTGCTTTTGGTTCAAAGTTGTTTGTACATACTGCAGTTTTTGCAGATAAAAAAAATTAAATTGGGACTGATTGAGGTACAGAGTGTTTGAAAGATCACTGGTTTTAGGCTTTCTTTGTTAGGAAATGTGTCTTGTAGGTCAGGAGTTGACGTGAGAACCAAAACACATGCAGAATGTTTCTTTGAAATAATGTGAATAAATAATATTTAATTTATCTTCAATCTGTAACCACATTTCTCTCATTAAAGAAATTAACGTAGCTTCAGATTTCATGAGTTTTTTTTTTAAACTCATAATGGCAGCCCCTGGTAGTACACTGCCTGACTTTGTGCCAGTCTTCTTGCTGAAGAGGCATGGTGAAGAACCTCTGAGGCGCACTGACAATAATTTCTCAGCTTGGCACTTTAATATTGGGAAGGGTTTACTGTGTAAACCTTAGGCTTAACATACCATGCCTTCTTGTAATTACAGGTTCTAAAGAGGTCATCTCAGGTCTTTCATCGACTGACATTGATAGGTTAAGTTGCATGCAGTTCACTATAAAGCTTATGGGTTGAATTCCTGAAGTGGATGTTTGTAAACAAGTCTGTCTCTTGAGCAGTAATTATTATCTTGAAGCAAATATCTCAGTTTATGGAAAATTCCAGTGTCTTAGTTAGAACTCCTCCACTCCCTTTATTGTGTAGAATTTTGACAGTGCACTGTGTATCTACCCTGTGTCTGTCAGTATTTATAGACACTTCTAAGCTTTTGATACCCACAGCCAACTGCAAAATTCTATTTATATGCATTTGCTCATTCTTGATAGCTTGTCCCTCACCTATGTTCTACACTGATGAAATTGTTCAATATCATAGTGACTGAGGATTTGAGAATGCGTGAATAGCTTTCGATAGGGCTGAGTGATTTTTGTAGATGTTTGTGTCAAACTGATGATTGTATTTTAAAAGCAGGATTCTTGCTTTTTCTGTTTTCTAATTTCTGTACTAGACTGAAATTCCAAGGCAGGTGGTTCAGAGGTAGAAACAGATTATTGTCAATGTCAGGGTTTTCCCATTTTAATAAATTGCCATATATACTGGCTTCTGAAATAATTGGTTTATGAAAGGAGTTTGTCCTTTTCTGTAGAGGATCTTAGGACAGGAACCTGAAGACAAGAGGATGCCATTTTTCTCTATGCAGAGGTCTGGTTTTGCAGTCTAAGATTGTGTGTTTTCTGTGGTAGTTAAATGAAGTGAGGATCTGGAGTATCTGAATTTATGATATAGAAGGCGAGGGAAACTTAAAAAGCAAGCCTGTAAAGAAAAGTGCCTTCAAGTGATTTATACCTAGGAATCTATACTTTATCTGTAAACAGAATAATGGCATTGAAAAACTCAAGGCAATACAGCTTACATAAGCTTATCTACTGTCCTTTCAGCATGGCTTCCAAGAGGTGAAATGTAAGTTCTTAAAAGGCCTGGGGAACAGTCAAGCTTGGGACAGCAGTAGGTGTTAGGTGAGATAGCATTTGTTTCAGAATTACACTGTATCATCTCATGGATCACATGTCCAAGGTCTCCCTTGTCTGGAAAATATCCATGGCAGGGAATTTGAATGAACCTGAACAAAAATTCTTGGGACTGCATTTCACTCAGGGTATTTTATGGGTTATATATTTCTTCCCACCACTTCAACTTTTCCCATGGAAAGCCAGTATGTGTTTATAAGCTGTCTGCTACTCTGACACTCATTTTTGGCTTATTTCATACTTTGTTTCTCTTTCGATAAAATAGCAAGTTGGACCCATGTTTAAGCACTTGCTTCTTACAGGGGAAGAACTGCTAGAGGGGTTTTTTTAAGCTTGTTTATTTATGGGAATGGTAGTTAACGGAACTACTGATTCCATGCTAACTTCACCAATTAAGTCAGCAGGAGACATGAAATACCCATATCTTTTTTTCTTCAACAATTGCAATATTTTGCTTGCAATATAAACATTATACACAGGTATGTAATCAGTAGTGTGTTTTGTCAGGTTTAATTGTAATAATTTGGAATTTTTAGACTACATGCATAAACATCAGTATATTTGATACAATATGCTGGAGGGATATTGACATTGATAGTAGAGCAAGAGATACCATATGAGTGGATAGAAGGTGAATATCACAATTCTTGGGTGTGACTTTTAAAACTGATGGGTTTTAAGATTTGAAGTAAAACCAAGGTATTCACACAGGCTGTGGTTTTTAAGATAGTGCATAGTATTTGCACTGATATTTTGAAAATTATTTTCAGTGTTGTTGGGTATTGCAGCACACTGTGAGTTACTGCAATATGAGATGCATCATCTGGCCATACATGATGCACTATCTTGTTCTGATATTAGAGGAATATACCTGAGTGAAGCATGGAGTGAGATGTTTCTTCCAACTGTGGACATCCTTGTACAATATAAATGTATCTTTTTCTCTTTCCAGATGCATAGTTAGTGTTACTTAGTAATTTATTCTCTTGTCACATTACATAAAATTGTACTGCTATAAGACAGCTTAAATGTTAATGTTTTGACTGTAATTTATGGGTGGCGTGGGAGAATTAGTAATCGAAACAGTAATAGAATTGGAACCAGCTGTGGGAGCTAGATAGGAAATTGGCCTTCCTTCCTGCAGTAACTTAGATATGCTGTAATTTTCAACCCCCACCCCATGCCTTCAACCTGTGGTTGTAGATCATCTTTGCATGATTAGCTCAGTCTCATCATAGACCCATTCCTCCCTGCCCCCCTTTTTAATTCCTTAACCTGATTGATTAGGTAGACAGCTGGAATATTGGGTATTGACTGGAATGGTGTGCATAAATTACTGACTCTTTTAAGATGCTGGAGTAAACTTTTGAATGAACACTTTTTCTACACTCCCAGATGAAAAACTGTTGAAAAGTGGTGTCTGTGGACAACTCTCTCTCTCTAGAGATGTGATTTAGTTTTGCTGGCTATACTGTGTTTGCTAGGAGCAATAGAATCCCTGAGGATTTTGAAGAACTTCACCAACATGGCTGAATAAAACCGAGCATGTAGCAGATTCCTTATGATAGGTATTATTTATTCACATTTTTCAGATGAGGAAATGGGTATGCAGGAATGAAAGTTAAAAGGTCAAGGAATGGTCTGCACCAATGATGTGTTGTTTTAGTATTGGCCATTAAAACATGTATAGTTTAAAAGAGATGGCTCACTAATGAGAGAGGTCTAGAGGTTCTTATTTGTGTTGCCTTGATGCTTCTAAAATTCTGTGCTGACATGATCACCAGAAGTCTTAAAGTGAATATCAGGCTCTTCTTTTGATGAGAAGAAAAGTACATTTTTATTTGCATTGTAGTTATCTCCATGTCTTAGGCAGCAGTTCCATGTATTGAGCATTCATTGGTTACGTTGGATTTTTAAGTTTTGAGGAGTCCAGAATTAAAATTCAGAGTGTAGTGCTGCTGTTGGACTTAATTATGCTGCTTACTAATGCATGTCTGTAGAAGAGCATATAAGTAAAATTGTCTTTTGCTGCATGAATTACAAAGGCTAAATAGTGCCACTGATATGTAGAGGGAGAGTGGTTTTTGTTTGTTTGTTCAGGCTTTTTAAGTTTTGTGCATATATGGTTTTGAAATTCTTACATACTTACTTACATTTTAGGACATATGGTAAATCTGGAGAGCCATGAAGCTGTTCTAATGACTGAAAAACGTAAGGGAGTGTTCTAATTATTAAAAAGAAGGATACTGCTTATAGAATTCTTACTTTAATCTTGATTTTCAAGGTTTCTCTTGGAAGGCAAGTAGAAGAACTTCACTTTTTTCCCTAAATTATGCCAAAAGGTGTCTGTATAGTTTAGACAAAGGACGTTTTACAGAAAGTTTAATGTAAATACTCAGGTGAACTGGCTAACAAGCTGAAAAAATGTTATGCATTGACTAAAGTTAGGTTCAGTCTGCTTCTACATGCCATGTTGTGTTCCTGGGTTCTTTCATAGGTGTCTTTTTGGGCGTACTTCCTTGGGAGGAATTCTACGTGGAATCTGCGGTACAGAAGTTCTTGCCAAGCTGAATGTGATATTTCACATATGGAAGCTTTAGTGAGGCCTTTTTGCATCTGAACTAAGCATTTGACAATTAAGCTTCAAAGAGTTAAAAATTATTATTTGGCCTTTGGTGATTGTGCATACTGGTTTAGCAAATACGAAGTATTTATATGCATTTGAAATAGAGATGATAAAGATTAAATAGGTTGTTATGTGAGCATATCTGTAATATCAGTAGAACACTCAGCGTAAATAAATCAGTCCCCCAGAAACTGCAAAAAAAACCTGAATGGCTGGAGGCAGTTTTAGATTTGAATCAGTTTTATCAGTGATTACAACTGGCTTTAGAAAAAGCTCAGGAGAATTCCTCTAGAATACATTGTGAAAAAAAATCCCCAGGACATAAATATTAATATAAACTATGACTTCATAAATCAAGGGCTTGTTATAAATTTAGAAATTATCTGAAAGAGATTTTAGAATCTAGGTGAAAAATAGCAATCTCCTGAAATCTATCTAAAAATATCTCCCAGGAGATGGATCAGGCAGGCTTTTACTGTACTTCGGAAGTATGATATTTGCAAACCAAGATGAGACTCTAGTTACAGTACCTTTTCTAAATTCTTAAACCATTGGAGTCTTTTCAGAAGGGGTTGTGTCATTAAGTGGCATGAAAGGGAAGAAGAAATTTAATTTATGTTACCTGTTGTGTCTGGAAACAGTCTCTGAATTGCCGTTTGAACCGTATCTAATAAAAGATGTTGTATCTGACCTATCATAACATTACAAATTCATTTTTAGTCAGCTATGTGTTGGAATGAAGATTTAATCTAAGGTCTTTTCCCTTGCTGGTTAAACCTTACTAAACACTCTGGTTCAGATCATAAGAAAAAATTTCATGAGGCTGTGAATTACATGATGTTGAGAGAAGCTAGCCACAGTACTGTTTCCATATTGAATAAACAAACTTGCTTCCTGTAGGCATTCCTAAGGAAGTTCATCTACTCAAGCACCTCTTTAATTCTTGAATGCACCCTTGAGGAATGTGGTGTAGCTCACTAGAGAAAACAATAGCTTCTCCTTTGTCTTAAAATTCAAGACATAAGTTCTAAGTGTTACCCAAATTAAAAGATAACTGGGAGAGATAGCATTTTGTAGGGCTCTTCCAATAGTTCTTTTAAGGTTTTCTGCATTTGCCATGGAGTTACGAGTTATCTACTTTTTTCCATGAGTAATAGGTACTGAGGGTGCTTAATGGGAATATCAGCCAAGGTGATTAACACTGGTGTGTTTGTATATATCCTCCTGCTTTCTGTAATATATTCTTTATATTGTTTTAGGCCAAAATTGCAGATAATACATACACATAGGCCCAGATTCATCCAGGAATTTAGCTGGTTTGCTCCCTCTGTATAATTCATAAAGAGGAGAGGTCTCCATATGATTCATGTTTCTTGACACAGTAATTCTTCTTTTGGAGTCATCTGTCCCTTTTTGAAAGCTGTAAATGAAGTCTGAAGCGTGTTCAGTGTTTAGGTGCATCACATTCAGAAACTTGGATTATATGAATCTGAGCCAAACTGAGTTTAATAACATGCAAGTCTGCATCAGAATACATCTGTCAACTCTTAACACCTAAAAGAGAGGAAATTAAAAGTTGTTGAAATGTCTTTTCAAATCTGGATGCTTCTTTCAAGTTTGTGGATAGCGCACTCCTATTAACCCAACAATGTTTCGGTTTTTCTGTTGCTGTAGAGCAAATGTTGCTCATCTCTCACATTGTGTTTTTTCATGCTCCATCTTTCACTTGAGCCTACACTTGTGCAACCTTATTGTATATTTTAGACATTTATTTTCACTTTTACGTTTTTGAGGAAAATACTGAAAAATACTTGAAAAGCCTGCACTTTTTAGAAGTAGTATTTTAGAATACTATGCAATATTTCTTCAAGTATTCCTCCCTTGCTTTCTTGTCCTTGCTTCCACCCTCTGTAGGCTTCCTTTTTGTGTTGGAGTTTGTCCAGGATCTCCTTGTTCACTCATGCAGGCCTCCTGGAGTTCTTGCCTGATGTTCTCTTTGTTGGGATGTATTGCTCCCGATCTTGGAGAAGGTGTTCCTTGAATTTTAGTGGTTTTCTTGGGCCTTCTTCCCTTGAGGGCTTTATCCCATGGTACCCTACCAAGCAGATCCTAAGTGGCCAACGTCTGCTCTCCTGAAGTCCAGGGTAGTGTACCTGTTGTGTGCTCTGGTTTTAATCGATGTAGAAGGAGTTCTAATCAGTGCATGCGGAGTAACTTGTGGAGCAAACCATGAACACTAGTGTGTGTTTGTGTGCAAAAAAGTTAGAAACCCCCTAGTTTAACAGTTTGTGTACAGCATTCACTGCTGTTGTGGAAAACTCACCTGGGTGCCTAACAGTTGAAAACATTCTAGTCTGAAAAGAAGAATGAGTTATATTTTCTTTCAGATCTGTGGAATAATCCTCTCCACATCATTTTATCTTTCTTGTAATAGTGTTTCAGAGTCAATATTGAAGGGTGGAACAATATTCTGTACTCTGTTTATTATCATGAGAATAGTCTCTCGATTCATTCACTAACACAAATGTACTAGCTCACAAAGTCGGATGTGTGGTATAGAGGAAGAACTGTATGATTGTGTCTCTGAACTTAACTCCAGTACAGGGGGTTTGTGCATGTGTCCCCCTATGATGTGTGATGGACTTTTGTCCCTGAAAAGAGAAGAATTTTTGTTGTATTTTAGATAGCGTTTGAGTAAGAATACTTGGACCTGTAAACCAGATAAATTTGATACAGAAATTAGCAATCAACAATAAGCATGAGTTGCTTTTTTTTTCTTGTAACTTCTGAAATAGAAGTATTCAGAAGAGTACTTTTAAGCCTAGATACTGTAGCAGTTGAACAAGGTTTCTGTGGTGGTGGTTGAGCAGCATATCTGCACAATTCAGTGGTTTTTTTTGTTGTATTTTGCCTATTTAAACAAAATATTTGAAAATAGGGACTTCAATTTTCTCAATTGTTTGAAAGCCTGAGATTTGCGTGATTAAAACCATGGTTTTCTGCTGGGAGCTCTTCATTTGGAAGTTTGAATTGCTGCAGTTTTCTTAAGTAGATGAAGGCAGTTCTATCCATTCCATATTGTTTTACTCCGTTCCCCCCATTCCAATAGCTTTTCCTGCTGTCTGTTATTGACTCAGTTATTCCATCTGTCTTGTAGTTAGGAAGCAGTCATCTTTGTCAGACCATCTCTGCTGAATTCGTACTGTGAAACCCACAGTTCCACCAGAAATGGAGAAATCTCTGTAAAGTGTAGTTCTTGCTTTGTCCCCCTTTCCTGCTGCCCATGAACAAGCAGCATCTTCTATGTGCAGTGTACCAAACCAGTGACTGAAAAGACCAGGGTGTGAGCACTTATGCTTGCAGCAGAAGGGAGTTTATAATATAGTGCTTAAGGTATTTAAATTAAGTTGTAGCCAAGCCAACTTTAACCTTTTCTCACCCTCATGACAGAAAGTGCTCACCTTTATCTTAACTTGTTGTAGTTTTTCACTTTTTTTTTCCCGTGGTGTACCACAGCTCTGATCCCACAAATAAGAGGTCTTCAAGTCTTCAATACGTCAGTGTTTCAGGAGAGCTCTAAAGAAACAAGAGCTATACAGAGAAGGGAATCA
The DNA here is from genome assembly GCF_012275295.1 of Melopsittacus undulatus. Taxonomy (NCBI): domain Eukaryota; kingdom Metazoa; phylum Chordata; class Aves; order Psittaciformes; family Psittaculidae; genus Melopsittacus; species Melopsittacus undulatus. The sequence continues at coordinate 13,626,127 of NC_047557.1, forward strand.
GTATTTTCTTCTAGGGCAGTATATAATCCTGAAATCCTTAAGGAAGGCAAGATCCTCTCAGCTGGAATCAAAGGACCGTTGCAAAAACAGGAAAAAAAAAGTATTGGATCCTCTGTTAAAATGTGTTCTTGTGGGTGCCCAGGAAAGTTCTCATTTAAGGACTTGTGAAAGATTACCTATAGCTTGCAAGTGTCTTTCACAAAGGATAGTTTCCATTTAGTGATATACACACTTCTGCAAACAGAGCAGTTGAGGTACTTTTAGGCTTAAATACATTATTTTACCTTTCTCTGATTGAGCCATGAAAAGCTGGAGGACTTGTAGGGGTATTTTTAGTGCAGTTCACAGATACTGTGTGTGTGAGGTCAGCAGAATATGTTTTTGGAATTTCAGTTTTGTTTTTCATAGTCATTGCTTTTATCCATGTAACCTGTGAACATAATTTAATCGTGTTAACCCCAAACGGTCATTCAAAATTAATTCTGAAATGTCTTTTGGATGCCCAGTCTGTTAGGCTAACAGATGATAAAGGTTGAATTGCAAATTCCTCTGATGCTGTTTACTGTATTTTTTTATTATTCCTGTAGGACCTTTATTCCCAGTCCAAATGTTCCGTTTATCGAAAAGGTACCAGCCTGTTATTTTCTCACCTCCTGTATCCCTATGTCTTCAGTCAAGTCCCAGAGATTTTTATCGCCCATATTCACAATCCCAAGGTTATTGAAGGATATGTTGTAGGATGTAGAAATACAAATTCTGACCATTTTTTTTACCTTTTGCATCTAATCCCTCCATGACTGGTTTGGCCTACATCATTGGCTTACTTTTTTTTTTTTTTGTTTTGCCTTTGATTTTTCTCAAGAGATTTCGGAGGCTCTGACGTAGTTCAAGCCTGTGGTTTCTAGTGACATATTTTCTGAATATTGCTTGAGGATATAGAAGCTCCCAAAAGGAACAAAAAAAAATCACAGTATTTAGGGACAGTGGTGCAGTGAGTAGAATCAGGCGGCGGAGCTTAACAGTCAGCTAAGGCTGGAATTCTTTGGGAAAAAAAGTAGCAGCAAACTGCAGATGTGATGCTGGTCTTGTAATATCCCCTTGCAGATGTTATTTAAGAGGTAAGTTATTTAAGAGGTAAGACAGATTTTTGAGGAAAACCTGTGAGCTTCTAGAATTTAGTATTTCACAGATTTAATGGGCATTAATGTGTAAGACAGGGAATTAAGAATTTTAGAGATTTTAACACTAATTTTTTTTCTTTACTGGTTCTGCATATTGGTTTAAGGAAAAAGAAAGCCAACAAAAATCCTGTAAAGATTTAAAATCATGTAGTTTTAATTAGAATACAAATTTTCCAGAACAGCATTCTCGAAACAGTAAATTTCAATAATTTGACAAAGTTGTGGGAACTTAACAGCTGAAATCCAAGCAATAACTGGAATACCTGGAAGTGCAGGTAGACTTTGGACAAACTCTAATTTGTTTTTTCAGACTTACAGTAATATTTCAATATACATTACATCCTGATATTCAGCATTAAAAATATTAACTATATTTTCCTTTGATAGTTTGAAAAAAAACAATTTATGGCATTTCTTATTCTTTGGTATCTAATAAATGGAACAATGGTAGTTGCATCTGATTTTTTTTGTGCATACAAGCACTTGTAGGTTAGAGCTACTTAGAGTGTTTTCAATCATTTAGGAAGTTCATAGTTACTAAAATAGAATAAGCCAGCATGGGTTTTTTTGAAATGGTTAGCTAATCTAAAGGTGTTATGCCAAGATACATTCCTGGATGTTATCTCAATTTTTTGTTTTGAATAATCTAAACAGTCATGCATCCCTTGGACACTGCAGAGAGTAGCACCTCTGGCACTCGCCAGATGTCTAACTTTCAGGCTCAGGTTGCTTGATTTATCGGGTGGCAGAATGCATTCCTATCAGTTCTTCTCTCTTGAAGATAAGTGTTCAACATGAGTGCATTGCAAAGTGCTCTGTTTTATTTTAGTGACTTGCTCCTCTCATTAAAAGAGGGATTTGATTATTGTCACCTGGAGGACCTAGGAGTTAAAGAAGTTTGTTCTAGTACATTTTGTTTATTAATATTTATTAATAGTTAATTTTTTCTTTGGATTATTGGAGGAACTCTTAAAGTAGGTAAGACATCCTCTCAAAATGCAGTGCTGACACAATGTAGACATACAATACCTACTTTCCTGGTAAGGTGTATGAAATGAGTAACCTTATAATATTCCAGTAAGTGGGTTGGAATACAAAATAAGGGACCTTGTAGTGATTAAGGTGAGAATGAATGATCAAAATGGTGTTTCTTCTTTCAGCAATGATAGTTTATGTGAAAGCCTTTTATTAACAGAAGTAGTATATGTTTTGTTGTGAGTGATGGCAATGTGAATCTGGAAGCTGTTTCCTTTTTTCTCACCTGTTTTTTTAGGAATGTGCTTGGAAGCAAGTAAAGGCAGCACCAGTTGCTCAGCTTTTTGTATCCCAAGATCAACAAACACAATTTATAGTGCAGGGAATAATGAGGCATGGAAAACTTCATATTGAAGTTGTATCTTTGTCCAGGTGCTTTGTAGCTTGTAAACCACTGTGTCTCTTGAAGTGTCTTTTAATGCCATGTGGGCTATACCTTTCACAATGTCATGTGTAGCTATTTGTAAACTTGTGATGGATTGAGCATGGCTGCACACCAGTTGCCCACCAAGCTTCTCTATCATGCCCCTCCTCAGGAGGACAAGGAGGGGAGAAAATAAGATGGTGTCCTGTGTTCAGCAGTAGCTGTGATTTCTCTCCTTAGTAGCTGTTGCAGTGCTGTGTTTTTGATTTTCAGCCTGAGAACAATGCTGGTAACATCAATGTTTTTAGTTGTTGCTAAGTCATGTTTACTCCAACCAAGGACTTTTTGAGGTCCACGCTCTGCCAGGGAGGAGGGGAAACCAGGAGGAAGCAGAGACAGGACACCTGACCCAAACTAGCCAAAGGGGTATTCCATACTACAGTATGTCATGCACAGGATATAAACTGGGGGAGTTACCCAGAAGGGCTAGATCACTGCTTGGGTCGGGCTGGGTATCAGTTAGCAGGTAGTGAGCAGTTGTATTCTCTTCCCTTGTTATTTCCTTATCATTTTTATTATTCATGGTAGCAGTAGTAGTTTTGTGTTATACCTTAGTTACTGGACTGTTCTTCTCTTAACCCATGGGAGTTACTTTCTTTTGACTCTCTTCCCCATCCCCCTGGGTGCCGGGGTAGGAAGAAGGAGGGGGGAGTAAGTGAGCGGCTGCATGGTTCTGAGTTAGTGGGTGGGTTTAAACCACGACAGATGGAAAAAACCTTATGGATCAAGGTAATGGCAGCTTAATAAAGCAAAAGAAGAGGGTACACATGGAAGCAAAAGAATTCAAAAGATTTATTCTCTGCTTCTCGTCAGTAGGTGATGTCTAGTCACTTTCCTGGAGGTGGGGCTTGTATATGTGTACCTGTTACTCTGGAAGATAACCACTCAACACATATTCACCTTCCTTCGCCTGACTTTCCCTATAATTGCCTGAATTACATTGACCCTGTTATGGCTGTTGTCAAAGTGGCAGTTGTGCAGACCCATGAGTAATGTCACAAGTGGAATGGGAAGCCAGTCCATGATCTTATTGAACCACATAGATAACTTAGCTCTTGTAATGAATGACTAGATTTTTTTAATTAATTTTGTTAACTTCTTAGAGCACATCCATAGTGATGGATTGACTAAATCACAATTCAATATTAAATATCGATGAATAAGAACCTAAACAATTTAATGCATTTCATATATTAATATGCTTACATATTAATATATTCATATATCTATATATTTCATATATTTTAATAGCTCTTTCTAATATTTTTGAGGGTATATCCATGAAAAAATCTGGAATTAGTCTCTTTCTTAAAAAAGGAAAGAACCTAAAAAGGAACTAACCTATTTTATAACCTTTTATTTTAAAGGAAATAACAATGTGTTTTTTTTATTTTGGTCATAGCACTGTTCTTACTGATGTGGATTTTCTTTTCATTCTAGAACCCTGTCAAGAAAATTCCAGATTCTCATGAAATTACACTACAACATGGGACAAAAGCAGTAAGTGGTAACACGTTTTGTTTTTCCTAGAACTGAGCTAGTCTATGAAATAAGTTAGCCCATGATTATTGTCAGCTGAAGATCAAGAACCTAGCTATTTTTCTTTATTTGTAATGTTAGTGTAGCTCTTGCCTTATTGCAATTGAAAGTGTGTTTTAGGCCTGCCTCTTTGATTTTTTGTAATAACCCAAACATGGCTCTATTTAACTCAATCGAAGTCTCATTTTCTTCTTCCTTTCTGTCAACTATCCTACCTGCAATTGTTAGTGTTCCTCTTCTGGGCTAGACCTTCTTAAACTAGACATAGGTCTAACCTATACCTTTCTTTGACTGTTCATGGATTTTAAAGAATACAGGTCTCCCTCATTTTCCTTGAATCTTTAACTTCCTTTTACATACCATTTTTAATTTCTCGAAACTTTGTTCTTCCTTGTTTTTGAATGTATCTTTTCTAGGTTTCACCTCCAATATTGCTCCTTTACTTCTTCTAAAAAACCTCTCTCTGACTTGGAACTGTACTGTTCTGTAGTCAGTATTTTTATCTCTGGGTAATCTCATTTTCCAACTGTTTTTATGTGCTGGTTGATAGAAGATCTATTTTTGTACTATGGAGTTTATTTTCTGGCTATGAAGAGCCTTGAATCTATTTCCAAATCCTTTCCCAATTTGTTTTATTGTTGTTATATCCCTGTGAAGACACTGCCAGCTAGTTAATAGGATTTGTACTTATGGCACTTCTGAAAGTTTCTTTGGAGAGGGGGGGAAAGAAAAAGAAAAATAGAAAAACTAGTTGAGCAAAATGCTTTCTCATGAGGCTTTAAACAATCCAAGGAAATATATAATTTTCTTGTATTAGATTCTAAAGAAAACTCTTATTTCCTGTTTATGTAATATTTTCAGAAATGTCAAATCATTAGTCTGGCATCAAACTCTGTTGTCTCTCTTAGACTTTGGAGAGGTGGTAAGGCTTACCCAATTGTTCTGTCTTAGTGCTAGACATACAGGCATAGAGGAAAGAAAACGTAATGAATTATAAATGAAAACAGAAAAAAATTCTCTTAGAAGATGTGTAAAATATGCATACTATTACATGCAACGTCTTCACATAATTTCTGTGTATACTAGGATTTGGAAGCTATTTTCCTTTTCTACATGTGTCAGTAATTGCTTCCTCAGTATGCTTGATTCTTGAATACATTTTATATATTTTAATTATTTTCCTCTAAATTACAAGAGTAAATCTGCTGTTGGCTTCTGAAAACATTTGCTCAGTTTATTTCTAACTAAAAGGCTTTGTAAAATGGAAGTTAAAACCTTGGAGGTATTTTAACTGCATGAGAATGCATCTGTCGTCACCTAGAGTAGAAGTGAATTATAATATAGGTATATTCAGCAAAGTTGGACTAGACTGGATGCAGTTAATTAAAAAAAAACCAAAACAGCTCTTCTGCAGGACTCTTCTTTTAGAATAATGAAACTGCTTCTGTCATTGCACACATGTAAGGATGTGTGCAACTTAAGATCTTTATCGGGGTTTCACCTCAGTGTTTGAAAATAGTCTTCTCATTACGTTCATACAGTGTACTCTATTTCAGCTAAACTTATGTATCCCATTTGTACCCCTTCAGTCTAATGAATGTGGGTTTGCTGATGACTCTATTCCTGTGCAGCTGAAAAGCTTTCAGAAGCAAGCTGGAGATTCCTTCCAGAAACCAGATAGATTTCTTTGCCTTGCCTCTGGGGTGCAATAAGAGTTACTTTTCCCAGTGAGACTTCAGCAATATATAAATTTCTTTAGCGTTTTTTTCCTTTTGTTTTACTCTTTTGTTACATAGGTAGGGTATGAAAAAGAATACATAATCAGGTTACATAGGTAGGTATGAATACACAGTAAGAGGTATTCTGAAGAATCTGCTTTCTTATGTCTCATATTACAGATGGTCCTTGTTATACTTGTTATTGTGGGATAGAACACTTGAATGCATTTATTGAATGCATTATTAATTTGAAGAAGGCCATTTTTTGCATGCTAGAAATCATATTAAATGAACGGGATTTAAAAATTGCACTAAATGGTAAAAAGAGCTTTTCTTTTTCATGTATGAAGTTGCTTTTATTTTATTTGAAAATTGAATATGTCACTCTGATACAAGCACTCCGTGGCATGTAATTCGTTCTTAGGAATAGCACAAAGTAGTATATAATCGGGAAAATAAAATTCTGTTAGTGTCACTTCTCCATATGGTGATTTGTACACTAATAAAGTTCTTCAAATAGAGGGTTAAAATATAAATCCGATTTTAATCAACCTTTGATTTAAGGGTAACAAATGAGAGTAGTGAGCATTAAGCATTCTTTCCTCAAAGTTCTCGGTAGTTTTCAGCATCAAGCTTTGTATATGAAGCAAATTTTTCTGATCTTTTTTTTTAGGTAAAATAGGATTTTTTTAAGTAAGTTTATACTTTATTTTTCTTTTCAGAACCAAACAGCATATGTATGTACATGAGTTGCTTAGAATAAACTAGCACAAAATCTTGAACTGGTGATGTTTAAATGCCATTTCAGTCTCTTATTGTTAATATTATTTGTACCTTTGAGAAAAGTTTAGGGTACAGTTTTTTTATGGAAATAAAACATATCCAGTTTCTGCAATGAGATGATTAGAAACTAGCTCTCTTGCGTGGTTTATTGTCATTCTCCGTACCCTTTCCAGAATACTTGGGCATTATACAAAGTCATGAAAATCCACTACTAATGAAATACTGACATACTTTAGGAAGAAACCAGCAGACTGAATTGTTTGGGTTTTTTTATTTTAGTAGTAGTGTGTTTTGGTGACACCTGAAGACTTGTAGAAAAGAAAAGCTGAATAACCTTAATTTTTATTTATTTCTTTATTTAATTTCTTTATAGGTTTCTGCATTGGGGTTAGATCCTTCAGGTGCCCGTTTGATAACTGGTGGATATGACTATGATGTTAAATTTTGGGATTTTGCTGGAATGGATGCTTCTCTGCAAGCTTTTCGGTCACTCCAGCCTTGTGAATGGTAGGTATGAAGACATGTAAAATAGCTTTTGTATCCTATTTCGTGGTTTTGTGGTTTTTGTGTCATTGAGACAGGTTGAGTTTCATAGAAATTACTAGAATTCATTTTCCATATTACTCTGCTTATATGAAATTAATGAAGTAATTAAAACAGTTGACCTCTCTGTGAAGAGGTTATGTGGTTGCTGCCAGTATTTCTGAGTGTGTGTGTGGGGTATCTAGTGTTCACTAAATCCTGGAAGTACTGGTTCTTTGTGTTGCGATGATAAATTAATAGTTACATCGTGTGCATTATGAAACGTGAGTCTGCTGTCTCTTTTAGTGTAAATAGCTATGTATTTACTTATTTTGGAGAACTGGAATGCAGAACTCCTTCAAAAGGAGTGCATTTATCATACACAGCAAACTTTCAGATAGAATCATTAATACATAAATAGATAACAAGTTTTTTTTAGCAGTGTACTTTCTAATGTCTAATGTGCACTATGCAGGATACGTTTATACTCTTACAAAAAGGGGACAAAGTTTATTCTGTGCAGTAAGTCCTTGGAAAGTCTAAGTTTCAAAGAATTTTTGTAATTTCGGAAGATTGGCATGTGTATGACTAATTACAGATGTAGCAAGAATCTGGGTAATGAAAGAGGAAAAGAAGTTGGGACTTTTAGCCTGAGTTATGAGCAAAATAGAAGGGGTGTTCTAAAGTGAAGAATCAGGAAAATAGAAAGCGCACGATGTTTCATTATATGATTTATCTGTGACAGACTTACCTCGTTATAGCAGACTGATGATGGGTACATTTATATTAAACTGTTAGTAAACATGTTGCTTTGAAATAAATGAGACTCTCCAAATATGAAGTCACATTCAGATGTCTCTGCCATGAGTCTCATTTACATGGTTAGTGCAATACAAATGGTATTTTCCTCTTTGTCATAACTGAGCAGTAAGAAAGAGCTGATAGACTGCCACAGTAGGAGATTATTTTAACTGTGTTTTAAGTATTTCCAAACTGAGTAGAAGAGTGCACTCGCATTTAGTAGTACTCTGTAATAATGGTATAAGACATAAATATAGTGTAAAACCCACAAGTACAGTGTATGTTAATGTTCCAGTGCAAGGAAGCAGCTTTCAAATAGATTTGTAGCCTCCCTTTTACAGAAACTAGTGGTAAAATATGAGTTGCAAGTGCTTGTTATCCCTGACAGTGTCCAGTATCCCTGTCCATTGTCCACTCATAAGTGTTTCTGTAGGGATGGTTTTGGTGAAATGTACATTATTGTGGTTTGCATATGTTGAAGTATAGAAAAAATTTAAAAAATATTCAGACTTAAAAAGTTGCTTATGCTGACACTGAGGCATGCTGGTGAGCAATATATGGAATATTATATAGCTTTTTACACCTATGTGTATACATATATATATATATATATGTCTTAGATTACCTTTTCCACTATAGAATTTATTGCAAGGACTATTAGTATTAACAGACCTTACTTTCAAAGAATTCTGAGGAATTCTGGTATGGAGGCTTTAGGTGTTAGCAGAAATCCAGTTCTGGAGCTGTAAATTTAATTTCATTTTAAGAATAAAAACCCTAGAGAACAATTTTATATTGTCCAGGCTTCATTTTGTAGCATAGTATCAGGTTACTCTTGTTAATTTCTCCTTGGATTTGGGATGTAAGGTTAAAGAAAAGAGCATGAAAAAAAAACTGGTATCTTCAAAGTGCACCTCAGTGTTAAAGGCAGAGTCAGTGGTAAGTCAAAGCTGTATTATGTATGTAGAAATTATTTGTGTGTCACAGTGATTCTTCCCATGTATGTAGCTCTGTCCCGGCAGAAAGTACTATGCACATTTGGCAGTTTTATACCAAAAAGTCCTGGATTAATGCTGTTAAGGGGAACTGTTTTTCTAAGTTTCCAAATATTTCTGCTTTAACATTAATAAAAATGTTCTTTAAGAACTACCTCTTCAAAGCCTCACTGTTGGTCATACTCCAGAAAACATCTGCAAAGCTTTGCAAATACCTTGTTTATAGAGCCAATTTTTGGATGCGATTTTAAAAGCTGTATTGCACAGTCACAAAGTTTTGGCATTTTTTTAACTTTACATCAAAGCCGTGAAAATCCTTTCTCTCAGATTATTTTTTTACATCACTGATTTGATGAATTATTAGTTATATTCTCAGGTTCTTTTCCTTGTTAGAAGAAACTTTTGTTCTAACACTCTGGTATTGAAATACAAAGTAATGAGACAGTAGTAGTCAAACTATGAACAGTGCCATCCTGACAGTATTAATGTCTTTAGTTTTAATTTCAGTACTTCAGTGTCTGAAAAACAGTTTTCTCAGACTCTGTGGTCCTTTACATATTACGGATTCTCTCAGAAATCAGAATTTAGCTCTGGGCAAGCTATTTGATCAGATGTAGTGATCAGACCCTCTGAATGCATGATGTATCTATCAAGCAAAAATGATCTTTTAACATAGTTTTTAAGTGTTCCTTTTTGGTTCTTATATTTCAAAAATGGGAAGTGGAAAGCATGAAGATGTGCTTTGTAGATGTATCGGGTATTTTCTTTTGACAATTTCAGTATCAGAAAGCTAGATAGGTACTTCATTCTGCATGCTGTGTACTCAGGTGGGGCTCATGAATATTTTGAGGTTTTGTGAATTGTGAATATGCCAAGAGTATAGCTGGGGGAAAATTTTTAATTCCTAAGATAATGCTTTTAGCTCTAAAGTTTGGTGCATTCTTTAGTTTTATCAACTGTTTGAAGGGAATATTCAAGACTTAAGATACAGTTTTTCTTGTGGTTTTTGTTTAATACAAAAAAAAATTTTGTTTAATCTTCTGAGCAAGTATCCATTTTTGCTCTTGAGGCTCAGGATGCTTTTTCAGGCATTGCTCGTCATATGTTTTAGAAATGCCCAGATTTGAGTGTCTCCTTTCTACTAAAAATCAGAGTTTATAATACATGGGCCAATTTGGCTGCCAGTTTGAATTAGATAATACGGGGTGCTTGACGCAGTTTTTGGCTTTTGAATCATAATGTAATCAGTTTTGCGAGACATTTTTTGAAAGAGAAACTTATGCTTACTTTATATTACTATGATTAATGCAGAACTATGTATTAGAATTATTAGAACATATGTATTAGAATATGTATTAGAATGTTTTTGTGTACTAACTCACAGTTTGAGGTCAGATTTAACAGATAATACCTACTGCTGAATGTGATGAAGTTGCTACAGTGCAAGACACAAAATATTTAATTATTACCTTAAAAGTTGCATGTTTGCTTTTGTTGATCACCTGAGTGTTTTTTTGACTTACGTAAAATTGTGTTAAAAATCCTAGGATTTGAATGTGCATGGTTATGTTCTTCACAAGAAAGAAGATACTACTTTGAGAATAGTTGGGATGCTATAGGAATGTAAATCTAGCTGGCAAATGCAACACAGTCTTTAATTTGGGATTAATTTAGTGGCAGAGTTGAATAGCTAATATGACGTAATGTTATTGTGCATGTTCAGGATATGAGTTCTGGCAGGTGTAGAGTGGATAGACAGGTTTGCATTCTTTGCCATCCTTTTAATGGAATATATCTGGGTGGTGGATCAGAGGGATAAATGAACTCAGTCATCAGCCATCCTCCCATTTTCAGTAAAAGAATTTTGTTGCCTTGCATTTCATGATGTCTTTCATGGTTTTCTCAATCAATAGAAGACATATGTAAGAGAACTTTTCCAGCAAGTGAGCAATGTAGTCTTCCATAAAACTCCGCTGTACAACATTCTTTTATTGTAATTTATGGATTAATGTGAATCCACATGTTGCTTTTGAGAAGAAGAAAAAGAATGTCAACCCTGAAGAGCTGAATCTGGCACATGCTATTCTTATGGTGGTGTTATAAGAGCCTTCTTTAAATTGCTTGCCAGCAGTGACAAGTTTTTAAATTATGTTTACAGTTTTATGTGCATTGTGTATGAAGAAGGAAACATTATATGTGCACAAACACACATACACACACACGTGAGGAATAAAAAGCTTTAATCCATTCATTACTGGTGGGGGGTCCCACCTTTTTGATATAGGAAAGTACATGGGTCTGTTTATGCAATCAATAATTTGTCTAACTATTGACGCTTTTGTTTTAGTCTAGGCTCATAGGAGCTAATGTTTTTATTTTTTTTTCTTTTTGTTTTAGTCATCAAATTAGATCTTTACAGTATAGCAGCACAGGAGATGTCATTCTTGTTGTCTCTGGAAACTCTCAGGCAAAAGTTCTTGACAGAGATGGCTTCCCAGTAATGGAATGCATAAAAGGAGACCAGTACATTGTGGATATGACAAACACAAAGGTAAGGTCAGAATTATTTGAATGCCTGAAAACTAAGTGGTGTAGTTTTTCTCTTAATGAGAAACCACATGAAGTGTAGTAAGAAGAATAATGCATAGCCCTGTCTCTAGGATGCAGTAGTCCCCCCATTGTTACATGCTAGAAGCTGTGAGCCTTTATCCATGGAGATTTTCAAGACCCATAGCTAACTTGATCTGTTTGTTGGCTATAAATCTGGCTTTGAGCAGGAGAGTGACCTAGGTGTACTCAAAAGGTCTCTTCCAACTAATGTTTCTCTGAAGCTAGAACAAATTCATCTATTTAACAGTATATCTCATAAAAATTTTCGGTTTCTCCCATACACTTGTCCAGACTGTGAAAAAGAAAAAATAAGAAACTCTTGATCTGGTCGATATTGCTTTCTTCAACCCTCCTTTCCTTCGCTGTTACAATTTACTTCTTTCAAGGCAATGTGATTATTCTTACTTGCATGCCACAAATTATTAAGAGTAATAAGTAGCAATGTGTGCAGTTTTAATAGTAGCTAAAAATGCAAATGGAGATGGACTGATTAATATTTTTGAAGTATCTTTAAATGGTTGGGTTTTGACTACTTTGCCTTAGTATTTTCACAAACTATGTAAGGCAAATATTCTGTTAACATAAATTCATTTTGGTTTTAAGACAGCTTAAACCTAAAAAGTAATTATAAAATCTCAAACTGATGATAACTGCTCAAACTCATGATTTTTTCTTGTATATTGCCAAGTAACTAGGCTAAATGCTGTTCTTATCAGATTATTTCTTTTTGCTAGTGATACATATATAAAGTGATCAAATAGTAACATGCTTCAGTTCTGTTTACTTAAAAAATAATTCAGTTTCCTTTACAGACTCTTGTAACCTTCTAGAATTCCAGCATATTTTGGTCCAACAGTCAAAATGCTAAAGTATTTGTTATATAGCTCCATTAACTTTTCAGTATTCCTCTCCATATTTGTGCTGAAGGCAAACTGAAGTGATTCCAGCATTGCCAGGAGTAGTTTCCAAATTCCTTTTTAAGTGTAGTCAATGAGGATGTTCCTGTACTTCAAAAAAGAAAAGCCAACTGGAAAAAGATGTTTTATATTGATGGTTAACAAAATGGCACTTGTTTACTTGGGATAAAATCCTTCCGTTCTGTTTTTTTCTATCCTAAACAAACAGGGCTGACATGTTGACTCTTGAATTCTGTTTACTTAGTTTTCTCCAACAAGGTCTTTGGCTAGTATAGTTTGGCATTGATTATACACATCGTGTCACTGTGGTAATTTGTTACTCTTGGCTTTTTTATTTAACTCGGAACAATTAGCATAACACTGTATTGGTACCTGTTTTTTGATCCTTTCTTTGTATTACAGTTCTCCCAAGAGAAAAAGGGGATGTGTGTAAATAGCAGGTTTTCCTAATTCAAAATGAAAAGAACCAATGGTGTAATGGATTAGCATACATAGTCTGTTAATTCATTGTAATGTCAGTCATCCATTACTATTGCCAGAAAGGTCTGATTTGTACTTCAGCTTTCATGTGATTTCACTTGAATGATTTGGAGTAAAATTTGGAAAAAAGAACATCTTGCGAAACATAATACCTCTTTGTTTTTATTTCCTTAGGGTCACACAGCAATGCTCAATTCAGGCTGTTGGCATCCAAAGATAAAGGAAGAATTTTTAACATGTTCTAATGATGGGTGAGTATTGAGGTCTATCTTTGTCAGGGCTTTTTTAGACTGTGTTTTAATATTGTGTCCTATCATTCTTTAAGATCTTGAGAAAGTACTCAATGCAACATTTGGTAGAGATCTGGAAGCAAAAATTTTATGTGACTGGCAGTCTTCTGTCTAGAGAGAAGAGGTCTAAATGGGGATAGGATGTGATCAAAGTTTGAAAAAATGTTTAAGATGGTGGATAAGTTGAATTTTGAGCTGTTGCTCATCAAAACCTCGTGGAAGCTTTTGTTGGAAGTGGCTCAAATTATGTTTAAAATTAAAATACTTCATTTTGATTACTGTTCAAATATATTCTGGAATCTGTTGTTGCAGGAGATTGTGGGGGCAGGTTTAAAAATGATAAAATTAATATTTAGGAGGTTGCATAAGCAGATAGGAAGTACAGTAGGCATTATGACTTCTCTTAAATGACAGTTGTGGATAGTAAGGGGGATTGGAAGGAATAAGCCATCATGGCAAGACTCGGTTAGCATTACTGTTGTGAACAAAGGCTGAATACAGGACTAAATTGATCTATGGCCAGATTTAGTAATATATTTCTTACATTTTCTTATGTTCTTCAGTGAAAGTAATTTAGAGGGAATTTCATGCTAAACAACTTTTGAAAATGTAATGAGCGTCCTCAATATACATTACTAGAAGGTTTATCAAGCATTGGAACAGGGTAGTGGTGTTGTCACTTGGGGACAAGGTTTAGTGGTGACTTTTGATAGTGTTGGGTTAACAGTTGGATTCAATGATCTTAAAGGTCTTTTCCAACCTAAATGATACTACAATTCTGTGACAGTACACTGCCACTCTTGTATACATTGGAGATGAGCTTTGGAAATTTTGCAGTAGATTTATACAATTTGTACTGGATATAAGATTAAATTACTTGAATTATGGTGATTACTCTGGAAAGTCTAGTAGGGAATGAGGTACTATCTCTAACTCTACATACTGAGCTTTAATCCTCACATTGGAAATGGACTGCCACAATTGGCAAATGTGGATAAGGACATCTAATGAGGAACACCAGAATGGGACCCTTTAAGGGGTCAATCCTGAGTGAATATACGGGAATGAAACTAGTGTTGCATGAAGGAAGACTGAACAGTTTCCAGTTTTGCTGATTGTAGTCTCTGTTAGACACAGAATACTGAAGCAAGGCAGTATTAGCTCTTAACTACAGACTTCTCCAGTCATTCAGTCAGTATTCCTGAGTGGATGCCAGACTTTTCATGATGCATAAAGGAGTTAAAAAGCAAACTTTGCAAGTAGACCTAAGGACACAAAAGAAAATACATTTTAAGTGTATTTGAAATGCTTTAGAAATAGTCAAAGTACTTTTTTTAAGTTATACTGTTATAATTTGAATTGCTTGGGGATGCTCTTATGTGCTTTTGAGAGTTTATTTTGATTCTGGGTGATTAAGACTGTAGTAACTAAAAACTTATTGAAATGAAGGCTTTTAGAATTGCTACTGTAAAATAACTTTTGAAGGATGGTCCTGTTTCTTGGGATTTATTCTGCATTCAGATTTGCTCAAAATTTTAAAAATATAAATCCTACAAATTAGGTTTTGACTACTAGGTGTATTCTAATTTGTTAGGTTTTTACACTTCTTCTAAGTTTATTACTTCAGACTGCAGATATATGGGTTACCAGCAGGGAGTCTCATTGTGTTATCTATGACTGTTCAATGACAAAGTGTTGAACTCAGAAAAGACTATATAAAAAATAGACACAGTTCCTTCTGACTCTGATATGGGAGCAACAGAAGCTGGTCAGCTTACATGTTGAAGTGAGCCAGACCTAAGTCTGGCAGTTATAGAATAAGCCTGAAAACTTGTGTTGATTTGTATAAATTCATGTCCACTTAAGCAATTGAGTGATGTTAGTGAACACATGTAACTTAGAGCAGCTCACTTAATTTATTTTCCTTGAAATATTTCAGATTGTTTGTTAAAACATGTAATACCATTTTTTTCAAGTTACACTAAGATTTTCTAAAAAAGAAACCACCTTATTTTTAAAGAAATAATTTCATTTTGGCAGGAGGTTGGATCTGTACAATCTTAGGGTGCTTTCCAGCACTAACTAATGTTTGATTCAGTGGTTATTCTTGAAATGGAGATGAAGCATAATTTTGTTGTGCCGTTACAGGTTGATTAGCTTGCCAGCTTTTAGTTGCAGAAGGAAGTAGGGAATTTGTTAGTTCTATAAGTAATCTGGTGATTAACCTTAAGCATATGGATGAATTATTGTAATTAACCTAGAGATTTAGCTAGATAATTCTTTTATTTGAAACTGTTTTTTTACTAGGTTAAAACTTGTGCAGAAATTCTCAGAACTGCATAACATTGCTTTTAATTTTCCAGCTTTTCAAGTGATTGGAATAAAATCATATCAAAAGAAAAGGCAGACATAAAACCTAGGTGTTGTATGTCCCTACTCTCATATACACACACACATATATGTATATATTTTTCTTTTGCAAGTAGAATCACAGCTACACTTGCAATTCAGCAGTGCTCATCTTTGTGATTTGTCATTGCAAATAGGGCCGTGGTTCCTTAACAGCTCGTCTCTCATAAGTCTTCTCTCTCTTCCTCTACTAAATTAAGTTAATCTTCATACTCTTTACAAGATGCCTTTAAGGATATTGACTGCCACGACCAGGTGATCTTTCTAATAAGTTATTTAGGGTTGAATTATACATCAGTGTAGATATATTTACAATTAAATGGACTAAATTATTTCAGTGAATAACTTCAAATAAACAGCTTTAAATGCATTTAAAGTACAATTTAATCCCTAGACTTTTGAGACCTAATTTATGTCTCAGATACAAAACTATTCTGCTTCATGGGAAAAGTTGTTTTTTTTTATCATATACTGTTGCTTGATAAGTGCTCTCTGTGTCATAATGAAAAAGAAGCAGATTTCTACCAGTTGTGGTCTTAAGTAGAACAAGTGATGACCATATATAGCATTCAGAAATGAAGGAAAATATATTCTTAATACTCTATTTTCAGGTTTAAAACTGGAGATATGATTTGTAGGGTTAAGCATGCAAAATACAATTTCAGAGGGATGAGTAGCATAGGTTGCATAACTTCTATCAATCAGCAATGCTATTTAGAATAGTTTTCTCTCCTTTAGGATTTTCATTATGCCTCAGATGCTACTTGGGGCATTTGAAATTGGATACCTCTTAGTAAAGAGTGCTGTTTCATGATCTGTCTCTTTCTTTTTTTTAGATGTTAACCAGTTCCATCCTGCTAACCAGTTTTACATGGCCGATGTCTTATTTCCCTCCCATTAGCTGCCTTGTTTCTGTGTCTGTGTAGGTGGTAGCTGTCAGTATATGATGATTTCATGACCATAATTTTCTGGCAAGTGTTCCTGTAATTGGGTCCAGAACCACATAAAGGCTCTGATAGCTTGGCAGGAAAGAGATTTGAAGAAGGTCTGGAATAGTACTGCTAATAATGGCCTGCAGTCAAGTTTTCCTGCCTACAGAGCAATGAGTTGCTCTTCCTCCCACGGTGCCATTCTGCTTGTCTTGATATGGAAACCTCACGTCAGCCCAGATGATTGTTTTCATCGATGAGGTTATGTTTGTGTACATAAGCTTTTGAGCAAGTCACTGACTACAGCTCACATAGTTGCTTCTTTCCCATGGTAGTATGATCTTAAGAGAACATGAGATGTTGTATCTCCAGCTTGCTTGACCATGCACTGTGAAGGACAGCTCCACTGGCTGTGAAATAGGGATTATGTGGCATTTCTCATAGCTTTATAGAATCTAATCTTCAGGTTATATACTGTCTGCTCACTCTAGGTTGATAGCTTCTCAGCCTAAGCTGATTACACTTGAAGTGAATACTACCCAGGAGTTCGTCTGAACTCTTAAGGCCTGGAATGGCTTGGTTGGTAACTGGAGAACTGGAGCTACAGTTTTGATTTTCTTGAATTTTTAAGTATCAGCACTACTGTGCATATAACAACATAGGTGAGAGCAGAATCTGGACTTGTGCAGTTCAGTGTAAGTGTAGTTATATTGTCTTGCTATCATGCAGAATTTACAGATTTTGTGGCTAATGTATTGGAAGAAATATGACAGTTAAACATATGCCAGGGTGTTTAGTTTTTTTTTCCCCGGTTTTGTTTGTTGTTAAAAGCACTAAGCTGCAACACTGTAGAAGGCATTTGAGTAAATGTTATTAGTCAGAACTCCTTCAGTTGTGTTAAACATTTTGTGTAATAAATACAGTTAAGGCTGTTGAGTACGCAGTTCTCGAAAACTGCTGATACATTACTGCATTAAGATAGCAATGTCAAGGCTACTACCAAGTGTTTGTATAAACTTTAATTATAATCTAGGTTTCAGCACTGCATCTGTCTTCACTGTGTTGAAGAATAGTTGTCAAAGCATACTTGAAAATAATTTCTAAGGTTTCACCTTTATGTAGGGGTTCATTTAAAAATCTTTGTTTAATTGCAAAGACTTAAGCTTGTGCTTTCATGCTGTTTCTTGCAAGATCTGCTTCTTAAAACAAGCTGGGTGCTATAGAGTGTAGGACCTGCTTTGGGGTCTAAAGTTATTAGTCCCCAAAAAGTTCAATTTTGAATTACATCTGGCTTCTTCATAACTGCTTTATAGGGTAGGGAATGCAAGTAATATTGAGATAAAACAACTGAATTAGAACACGGCATGTTGTCGGTTAAACTTCCATCATAGGAAAAGAAAGAATTCCTGCCTAGTCATTTCAGTCACATTTGTATATAAGTGTGAATACACATTCACTTTATGTGGAATATTTCATATGAAGAAAAAAGTACTGAATTTTGAAAATTTTTTGTCAAGATTTCATAAGATACTTTTCCCTGGGACAATATTACAGTTTAGGCAAATTTTCACAATTAATTTATTATGGCAAGAAATCTGAAAAGCTATTATCTGTGTTAGATAAAAATACACATTGAAAATTTGGTTTATGTGGTAAGCACATAATGTAAACATTCACAGTACTTTACAACTGTGCAGAGATTGGAGTTTTAAGGGATAGCTAAGGAAGTGCGTGTATGCTAATTGATGGCAATGTTATTTACGTAGCATGGAACGCCAGTAGTTTTGCAACTTGTATTTGCTTCTCTTGTCCCAGAACAGGTAGTATTTTGCTTCTCACCTAAATTTATACAGGTTAGAATATGTGGATAAACTTTAATTGGGACTTCTTCTCTAACCTCTCTTTGTCAAAATGAGACAGATCGGAAAAACTGTTCAGAATATTTAGTTTCTAAAACTTATCTAAAACACAGTTTCTAAAACTGATGCAAAACACGGTTTTGCGCTGTAGATTGTTGAGCAGACACTTCCATTGTGATGACTTTGCCCCACAGTATCTTTTACTGGTGGTTCCCTTTCATGTCTTCTCCCATGAAGAATTGATTATGTCTTTTATTATATGAAGATGAAATCCTTTGCTCTCAAGTACTCACTGGTTGGTTATTTTAACCTGTAATTCACTTTAAAGGACTATTTTCTCATGAGATAGTCATCTTATTTGAATGACCAGAATTCTCTTATTATTCCAGTAATAATGGGAAGTTTGATAGACTTGGTAAACTAATGCTCAAATGTTTTTGTTAGATAATGAGAAAGTAAAGTAGGGTAGACAAGAATTTATTTTGGCACACTTGCTTTTACAAAGATAAAGTATGTATGCTATTTAAGAAAACAGAATTAAATTGCCATCATTAATGTTCAAATCTAGTTCAGTATTAAAGTTGTTGAGTAATGACTAATGTTAGTTCATATCCTATAGATCAACATTCTGTGAAAATGATTGCTTTGGGTTTTTTGACATTTGAAATTGCAGGTAATTTTGTTGCATAATTAAATTTAAAATTGTTCCTTTTATCAGGGTCCTCATGTTATATAAATATATGTTTTAATTAAAATTTGAATGATAAGTTAATTGTCTGGTGCTTAAGAGAGATATACTGGGTGGGTTTTGGTTTTCATGTAATGAATTGGAATAGTCTGAAGTTGCATTTCTCAGGTGGTAGTCTGTTCAGAGGTGTATGGTTCCACTAGATGCTGGTTGGTCTGTAAATGCTTTCAGTTCAGAAAACTCTGTTTAGAAAAACTGCTAGAAAATCTCATTTTGCAACCAGGATAGAATATAATGGAAATTCTCTATGGCTTTTTTTTTGTGAAACTTCCCTTGCTTATTTAATCAAACATTTTTGTATAGTACCTATTCATAAGTTACAAGCTGTAAATTGTGATCCTAAATCTATTCCATTTTCTTTTCCTATTAATTCCAGTGGGTTTGTTTGTGGTTAAGGGATTAATCTTGTAAATACATGTGAGACATTTCTCATGTATCAGCTGGACTGGATAATAGGAAGAAATGTTAGAACTGGTAATTTTAAGTAATCAAACTAATGCAGTTTCAGATTGAACTCTTGTCTAAAAACGTCTATATTTTTCTAAAAGCATATTTTATCAGAGAAAGTGAATCTATAATAAAACCTGAATACTAAGAATTAGTCACTGATAATGAAAGGAGTTTGGTAAGAGAACTGGGTGAAAACAACAGCATGTGAGGTCATACATGGAGAAGAATATTTTAACATTTTGATCTGCTTCCTGAAAGTTTTGTAGGGTTAATTGTGTATAAGTTCTTAGTATGAAGCTATGAAAGAGCATATACACATATTTTAAAAATTGTACCCTCACAGAGAATTAACTTTCAGTAATGACATCAATAAATGGTATGATGGTCATGTTTTGTTTCAGTAATTACAGTTGAGGCTGCAGTTGAGTTCTGTGACTAGTTCTAATGATAAGAGCATAAAATCTTGGAAGACAGGAAAAAGGAAAAGGAAGAATGTCAGAGAGAATCCAGAAACTGCTTAATGTAGACTCTAGGAGCTGAACGTGCTTCAGTTTATTGAATAGAGTATTAAGAGACCTGGCAGTGTCCTGAAAATGGACATAAAATGTCTCACAGCTGAAGTTTCTTTAAATTGCTAAGACATAACTAGATCAAGTGGTTGAAAGTTAGCAAGGTTTGAATAGGAGAGAAAAAGTGTTTTGTTGTCAACAGAGGGATTATGTGACTGTCAAACTGATGAGTAAGGAAGAAACGCAGTAAATTCTTTACCATTTGTTGCCTTCATACAGAAATTGGTGGGTGAAATACCAATTCACCCACCAATGACAAAAATGACAAAACAGACAGAGCCACTGATTAATAAGCTTCAAACAGAAATGGGCATGTGGATTTCTTGGTAATAAAAACTTATCAACTCATATATG
Source organism: Melopsittacus undulatus (assembly GCF_012275295.1). Classification (NCBI taxonomy): domain Eukaryota; kingdom Metazoa; phylum Chordata; class Aves; order Psittaciformes; family Psittaculidae; genus Melopsittacus; species Melopsittacus undulatus. The sequence goes on from NC_047557.1 coordinate 13,646,740, forward strand.
TGACTTAGTTCCTTACGGATAAGGATTAGGCACTTGAGCTGTGAATGTCTTTAAAAGTTGCTCATCTTCGTTCAGTTTATTGAGGCTAGGAAGAAGTCCATATATAGTCCTAAGGATGTCAGAAGTGCCCATACCTAACTTGTGGTGGGAATTGTTCCTATTGTAGCACACTAATTGCAATATTTTTTTTTTCTTTTTTTAGTTTTTTAGTTGCATGTCATCTCTGCAAAATCAGTCTTCTTTCACAGTGCTATAAATCAATTTTTAATCAATCAATTTTTACCCACCTCCCACCTTGTTGTCTCTGTAGATTACTTAGATTGTGTTGATAGTGTCCCAGTAGATTGTTTGTTCTATTTATGACAATAATTAATTTTATATCAAGTATTTGCTAGTAAAACTTTATATTAAATGCATCCACTTTGAGAGAGATTAGTTTGGATTTGAAAGCCTTTCATCTCTTTCTTGAAATGTTTCCAGGCCTGTGATGCGTGAAGTCTTCTATTTGCTAGGACAGAAAACATTAATCAGTATTCTTCAGCTTTGATCATTAATAGTAGTGGAAACTTCTAGCCAGCTAATCTCTACAATTAAGATCTACACTCCTTGGTGCCTGTGTTTTAGAACCTGCTTGCAAATATTTCAGTCTCCTGAGACTGAACTTTTGGTGAGATAAGATACAGATCTTCTTTCGTCATCTTAAACTTACTAGACCGTATGCATTCCTCCCTTAAAAATAAATAATTTACTTACGCTCATTTGTAGGTTCCTTCTCTTGCATGATCACAGTGAATTAAATGCATAGCTCAGTAAAAGGTACTGAAAAGTGTCCTCCCTTTTTGATGATACACACTTAAACATTAAAAATTAATTATTCTATCAGCATTTTTAGTGTAAATCCTAGCAAATAATATAACTTTAAACAGAGTTGGTTTGAATTGCATTAGGCTTTAGAACATTACAAGTAGTGGATTTTTTTTTGTTAATTTAGCAAGAGTAGTATGTAAGTGTAGTACTGATATTTTATATTTTAGTTCATTTTTGGGTCATTAATCAAAAATTCCCATTGAAGTTCTGTGGAATATATGTTTCCACTTTCTCGATGTAGAGAGACTACCTCAGAGGACCAAAGTGTATTCATACAGTACATAGCCAGGGCTTGTTTGCTTTGCAAACTTTTCCAAGTAGGAAATGTCCCATGTTTGTTCACATGATTTTAGCCATCAAGTAGCAACTCTCGCAGTCACTCCACAATCGCTGGTTTTTAAATCCAGGACCCATGTCTAGAAGGTTCTAGATGAAACTGATAGTCTCTTGAGCACTGTACCTGAAAAGCTATAGCATTACAGTTTAGTTCACAGTTTCTGATACTTTGGTACTTCGGGGAGTAGTCCATGCATTTGTAAAGTAGGTGTCTTTTTTGCTTTTTAAAGTAGTTAGCTTGATTTATAGAACCTCCTAATCAAGTTATATTCAAATGGATGAATTAGCAATTTCATTCAAAAACTTGTAATTCATTCAAGTGAAAGCTGAAGTACTCCTGCAGTCTGTCAGTTTCAGGAGTGTAGGGTCTTGGGAATATAATGAAGTATTGCAAGTCTTCCATAACCAGTAGAGGTCTTCCCACTTTGTTTGGCAATGCATATAATTATATGGAATATGGCTTAAAAGTATTTTATGCATATTCAGTACTGTAATACAGGAAGACTTTAAGGTAGGGAGACTTACAAGTTTACATCTTGTAATGACTGTTAATCGCAAGTTAACTTAAATAAGGCACTTTCGAACTATTATATTAAAGATATGTAACTATTGCTACGTCTGTAAAATTCAAAGCAGAAAGTAGAGGTAGAGGTAAAGCAAAAGGCAGAGGTACCTGAAATAACAAAATTTTATAGCTTTAAAGAATTCAAATGTTTGTGCACATGCATGCAGTTAAGCACAAAGTAATGAACTGATAGTCAGTTACCTGATCCCGACATTTTGTTTTTCTATATATATTAAATTTTTTTCCTTGCCAGTTACAGATATTTTAGATGTCTTTCTCAGTTTTTACCTGTGTAAAATATGATACTTTTGCTTCCACAAAAGTCTGGTTTAACCATTGTCTTATATACTCTGTATACCAGAATTACTACTTAAATACCTACACTGAAATACCATACAAATTATATAGAAATGTGTTCTGACAAATTGCGTGTTGTAAAAGTAAATTGGCATATGTGAAAATCAAATATGCAGGAGGATTTGTATATCCACCTTATCTATCCTCAAGTAGTCGATGCCTTAGTTTTTATTTCAGCCATAGCAATTTAGCTGTTTCCAATAACGAGACTTAGGAATTGCATGTGTCAATTATGTTATGTTATGGTGACTTCTTTCTTCTGTCTCTGGAACAGCACAAGTTTTCATCCTATGGCATAGGTGCATGATACTTTGCAGCAAGATAGGGTACTATGGTTGATTAGGTGTAAATAATGTTGCTTTATGAAAATCTCCCCTGATCAGTCAAAATTTTAAGACTTTGGAAAAATCACTTCTGGAGACTTGCACTGCATTGGCATAGTAGTTTGCTTTTTGTCTTGACATGTCTAAAGGTGTGAACTCCACTCTAGATACATAAAAATGGCTTTTTCCGAGACTAACTTATCTATTTATAGATATATATGCAGTGCAGAGCTGATTAAGAGAGCATAGCAAAAGAGCAGGCCTGGTTAAGAGGAGTTTGAATAATGACTGTGCTGGCCCTTGCTGAAAGCTGTATGTTTACAAAAGGGTTAGTAAAGCTATTTTTGTCTTTATAAACTATGCATGTTTATATTAATATTTTTCTGAAGTTTTTCCTGAATAAAACGTTAGCTGTTGCAATAAAAAATGCAGTCAGTTGTAAGGCCTTGTATTTGTGAGCTTTTTCAGACGACACTTTTACTGTATAGTTTATGCAGTTTCAGGTAGATTACATTAAGAACTAAAATTTAAAGCAAATGGAAAACCTGTTGCAATGCAAAGAAAATGGGGAATCAAAGCATGCTAAATTGTGCCAATTCTTTTTTTGTTTGTTTATTTAAGCAAGTCTTTCTATTGCCCATGGCTCTGTGGAAGTGAATTTCGCTTGTGCTCTGCCCATGAACACAATGAAATGTCTTTAATTTTAAAACTCAGATGCATTTGTGCACAGACAGGAACAAAACTCTGCTTTCCACATAGCGTGGTTGAGACATAAACATAAACTTTTCTGAAGACTAGCTTTTTAGTTAAGCATTTTCCTTTCACCTTCCTATTTCATTCAGAGGTATTCCAAGAATAGATAGTGGTTGGTTTGGTGGGGTTTCTGAAATGGTTAGTTTAAAACGCAGAGCTTCCAAGTTATCGTGTATGAAATAGGAGAAGTTCATTCTGTTTGTTAGTGCAACAACCCACACAGGAAAAGCTAAGGAATCACCCAGTGGTGATGGATCATAAATTAAAAATTTGTTTGCTCCACAGTAGCCTGAAATACACATGTTCGGTGTGTGTATAAATGCTGTGGTTTCAGTAAGCTGGTGAAGTTGTTCATGTTGTTCATGTGCAAACATCAGGTATGGCATGAAAATACAATTTTTCTTTTTTTCCTTCATTTGGAAATGCAACTAGTTTTGTAATCCTAGTATGCTAACTTAACATGTTTTCACCAAAGGCTGAAAGTATCTGGTAAGCATCTGACACTGACTTCTCTACAGTTATTGTACATAATTTCAAACAAGTTGGTTCAGCTTTTTTGGTGGTAGGAACTGAATGTCAGCTTAGGAATGTCTGTCCTGGGCTGTGTAAAATCAGCTGAGTTCTGCTGAGTGTTATTTCTAATCTAAGTTATTTACTGGAGTGAAGCCGAAACTGAGATCCAGATGAGCCTTAATTATTTTATAGCCATGACTAACCACCTATTTAGAGAGCATCCTGTTTTCCTAGTGATTTACTCTTCCTGCTTTTGCAGTATCATGCAAGACTGCTCTTGAGTCATTTCAGTTCATGCAGGTGACAGTAACTTGAACTGTCAAGATGTTCTTTGCTAGAAGTCTTCCCCTTTGATCTTAGTCAGATGTACCACATAAGGAGATTGATTACATCCCACTCTTCACTAAGTGGGAGGTGAGATCTGAGTTTGTGGCTGCCTTGCCCTATTTGGAAAATGACACAAAATTGTACCTTCTCTTACTGTCACAGCTTTCAGAAGTGAATCACATAATATCTGTAATCCGTCTAATATTCTGTATAGAAATAATAATATCAAAGTTAGATGTTGCTAGAATAGTAAATGAAGGACTGACTTCTTATGTGCAAGGTGTTACGTAGTCTCAGTAAGATACCAGTGGTCAGATTTTTTTAGTAGCATTAACATAGACTTTGAATTATTATTAGTTCAAAAGGATATTCACTCTTAACAGAGCCTGATGTACTTCATTAAAATCACTGAACATTTTATTCTTTGGATGAAAAGATCTTGAAGGGATGATTCATTAACCTACGCCATAGACGGTTAGATGGTTTGCTGATTTGAACTGGAGAAGTGGTATACTTTGGTGCAGACATTCATGGTTGTCAACCTAATGCTTGATGTAAAGAAAAACAACTTCTTTCTTCAGTGTAAAGACTTCATTAACAAGAAACAAAGCAGATTAGCTGTCAGCATGGGTGAGAAAGTAATTTAAAACTAACATCTTTTAGTGCAGTCTAATTGCCCAAATGCTTGTCACTACTGCAGTCAAAGTCAGTATTTCAGGGAAATAAGAAAGGAAATACCTTAATATTTAAGGAAGTAAAGTTCCCATTCACTGTTGGCAGCATTTAATCTTATTTTTCCCCAAACCCTAGTAATTTTAATTCAGCTATAGTTACCCAAATGATTGTTAATTGCCCCTATCAAAATAAGGACTGCCAATTTTATTTGAGAATATGGAAAAAATACAGTTTCATAGTTGGTTTGTATTATTCATTTGCTGTATATCACATGAAAGCTATTTTTTTTGTTTCTTCCTCTGATGAAATATTTGATCTGATTTTTTACATTTACAGATTATTTAAGTAACAGTAGCTGAAGAATTATCAGTTCTGAAGTTGTGTCAATTTATTTGGCAGTTCCTTCCATAGTTACGATTTTACTTATGTTGGATATGACTTTTCTTGTATTCTGGTTTAAATTATTTCAATTCTGTTCAGATGCTGGGGATGGTAGTTTATTTAGAAGTTTTTTTTGCCAAACAGGTATGGAAAGTTTCTCAGGATTTCTCTATCTGTTTGTGTGTACAAATTTTTTTTTCAATATCTGGCAGGTGATTCAGCCTTCATAAGGTCCCATGTGCTCAACAGATGATGACTGCTGAAAGAGAGCAAAGAGAATACACTAGTGAAAGTTTTCTTGTTGACAGTCATATATGACTTATGGTTGACCACCATATATGTGAAGTGCATCTTTTCAGATGTTTCTCATCTATCTGTTGTTACATATTCTGACTTGGGCAATTTTTTTCCTGTATTAGATAAGCATCTTAATTTAATTATTACCTTGTAGGTAAGCTGGTTTTATGTCATAAAGATGTGAAAAAAATCAGATACTTCTTTTTTATGAAGAGGCTTAATTTAACACTCTGGAAATTGCATTTTCTGCCACTGATGACTTTAAATTCTGTACTCTGTTGGTAAATTCCATTGAGGCACAGCCTTGTTTGTGTGATTATTTTAAAATGTTACAGCCTTTTCAGGCAACCTTGTGACAAAGGTAGACATTATAATATATTTGAAAGATAAGCATTATAATATAGTTACTAGATACATTATTGCTAAAAGTAGAGGTCATGTATTCTGTTCCTTTTTTGTATTTTAAGTGTGATAAGAACAGACTTAATATTAGAGAATATATTTATACAATATTAATTACCAATAACATTATTGTGCAGGAGAATTTTGCAGTCCAGTAGAAACAGAAGAGATGGACATGAAGCTTAGTGGTATTTGACAGGTCAGGCTATCTATGTTTGAGTTGGTTCACTCCTTGATTTTTGGCAGATTATATTAGAATTGTATTGGAAAGGGGAGTGGCTTGCTGAATTGGGACATAGAGAAATCTTTCTATTTTTCAGGCTGGGAAATGAAGCTACAGAAATACCTTTACTTTGTGAATACAGCAGCATTGTCTTTTTAATTTTGACCTAGTATCATCATAAAAACATTAGATAAAAGGGGTGGAGAGAGAAAAACCATTTGTGGGGAAAATAGCCCAGCATATTTCTTCCAGAAAAGCCCAGTAATTAAATTAGCTTTTTCTTATGGGTCACTTAACTTCTCAGTGGTCACAAAAGTACCCTCATTATCTTTACAAAAGAACAATCCTGTCCTTTTCTAAGTTCCTGTAAATTGCTCTTTTTGTAAGAGCTTTACAAAATTTGACATGCAGATGCGGAATTTAAACTGGTGTATGTAGAGCCTTTTCTATGGAAGTTTTCTTTGAAAAGATATTTAAGAAACATAAATTAAAAATATTTATGTGGTTGTGCCTATAATTCAGTATATTAAAATCTGATGTGATGAAAGACTAACATTCTGTGTGATAGTTTAAAAAAATGTTAAAAACCTTCCTTTTATCTTTTTATTAAAGAATTGACTTTTATTAAATGTAATTTATTTTCAGGTGGAAAAAGCTTCATTCAGGAAATATTTTTTGTTTGTTTTCAGTAGAGTTCAGAAATATTTTGGTATAGCTATCAACAGATAAATATTAGTATTATACTAATACTGCTAAATACTGCAGCATAGAGCATAAAACAACATTGGTTTTTCTCCCATGCTTCTTTAGGTCTAAGAGATACTCTGTGTAAGAAGTTTGAGGTTTTTTTTTTTTTTTTTTGACCAAAATGGCTGTTCTGGAAATTATCTGATTTATCAATGGGTACAAGTTCTTACTTGTTTCAACAGAAACATTAGGCTGGACTCAAAGTAGGTTAGGTAGCGAAAATGGGACTAATAAAATCTAAAGAGTATTTTGTTATCACAGAATCACAAGATGGTTTGGGTTAGAAAGCATTTTAAAGACTGTCTAGTTCTAACCCTCTCCTGCAGGCAGGGACAACTTCCCCTAGGTTGCTCAAAATCCCATCCGACCTGGCCTTATGCCTGAGGTGGAGAAAGTATCACTGAATGGTATAAAATACTATGTAAACAAAAAGAAGGCCAAAAGGAAAAAAACAACAAACAAAAACAAGCCACTTAATTCAAAATTGTGTGTTTTGAGTTGAGTGTGGTATAGTAGAGTGCTTGAGGGTCTGTAGCAGAAGGGGAGAGAGAATACAGAGGTGGCCTTAGCTGTATTAGCTGAGTTACCATTTGTTTGTCATCGCCTTTTTAAAGACATGGTCCCTGAAAGTAAATTGTTTAGATTTCTGTGCTTCCTTTCTTCTCGTTTCATTTTTCTTTTGGCTAGAATGGAAGAAGTTAAATATTAAAGGTGGGGTTAGGTGCTAGGAGGGAAAGGGACTGGAAAAAGGCTTCAAGTAAATTTGAAGTGTAAACAGTAGACTAAGGGAAAGCATCCAAGTGCCTGCTGAAAGAAGAGACAGGATTCTCATGTAGTTATGACTGAGCATGAAGGTAAAAAGGGGATTATCAACAAACTTGTTTATGTCATGACCAGACTATTTAATGAAGGTCCTTGGGGGGGCCAGTAAAAGTATCTATCTCTGATGTCTCTCAGCATCCTAGGAGATGTGTTTCAATATATGTGTTTTCTCATTACTGTCATTAAATGTGTGTGATTTCTATGAGCCATTTATAAGCTCTTTTTCTTGTGTTGTCGTTGTGTCCCATTTCCCCTCAATTCAGCTCTGTAGTCTGTGTAGTCCTATATGTTAAATGGATGTTACACCATGGTGTCTTGCCTTCTTTTGGAGAAAGGGCAGCCTTTGTTAAAATGGTATTTGCTTTTCCAAGGACCAGTGAATTACGTGCTGTTGGATCATAGGCACTGTTTGTACAGTCTAAACAAGTGAGCTTGTCTTGAGAACTTAATCATGTTCCTTCCTTTGCCAAATCCTGAAACTCTTCTCTGCATTAGATGCCAGAAGGGTTTTGAATTTTTATTTGGAAAGAATTCAACATATTAAATGGACAGAAAGCATTTGTGTCTAAGAGTTTAAAGAGTCCACCTATACCTTAGTGTTTTAGTTCTCTCTCAGTTAGGTGTTTCTGTGTGTCTAAGAAACATTGAAGATCCAGGCAGATACTCTTTTTCCATCAAAAACAAGAAGGATGTATTTATTTTCCTAATAATGTGGGAAAAACTCAACTTGAAACTACAGTATTACATAAATGAGTCTGTGTATTGTGTTTGAAGAGCAACTCCTAAGACCTTCAGGACTAGTGGAGCAGAGCTATAATAATACTGCAGTTAAAATAGCTCTTTAAAATAACACCTGAAGAACCAACCAGTATGTAGTCTTGCCAGTCAGTTTTTGTCATGTCAGAGCAATTATGACAATAGGTTTAGCTGATGAATTTGTGTAACCATTCATGCCTGTTTCCTGAAGTCTTACTTCGTGTAAAGGACTTTCTTGTTGATTTCCAGTGACAGTGGAGACTATGTAGTACCTGTGCATTAACCTTAAGTCATTTGTCTGGTTGTAAATAATTTTACATATTTACGTGACAGTTTGGGAATAACTGCATGTTAGTTATTCTCACATTAGTTATGACTGCCATGCCACATCTAAATGCTGTAAACTTATTTGAATAATGCTTAAAAAGGTATTTGATTATGTCATAAGAAGAATTATTTAATATGTATTAACCTTATGTAAAACAACTCTTTTTTTCCAGAACTGTGAGGACATGGGATATCAACAATGAAAAAAAGCACAAAACTGTATTTAAACCACGATCAAGTCAAGGTAAACGGGTGATTCCTACAAGTTGCACATACAGCAGAGATGGTAAACTTATTGCAGCTGGCTGTCAGGATGGCTCCATCCAGATCTGGGATAGGAATATGACTGTAAGTCAAGTATTTGATAATAGTATATGCTTCTAATGTATGAAGTGATGAATGTTTAATCTTCTATACTTATATTCTATATTATTCTATATTCTATATGTATCTTCTATACTTAAATTTTCTTCTAAAAAACCTAAATAATCTATAGAAAAAAAAAGAAAAAGTTGGATACATACCTATATTTAGAATATTATTCATTGCAGATGGGTGTAGTTGGGGATTTCCCTGCTCATTGCAGTGGGTTGGACTAGATGAAGTTTATAGGTCCCTTTCACCCCAAACTATTCTGTAATTCTATGATTTGGCATGCTTGTGAAAAAAGCTGTAATTTCTTCTTATGTGATAAAATATGGAAGTATGCATTTTTAATTGAGGTACTGACTGCGTTACACAGTAACTCACAAAACTTCATACTGAAATCAATTATTCATTCAGAAAATAGTCAGAGGTGAATAGCATCCAAGTGGGAGAGGGCAAGAGTAATGCTGTGCATTAAATGCCAAATGTTGTTACATAGTCCAGTGTGTAAATATTAACACTGTACAAATTTGTACAGTTTTTATAAAATGCAGTCTGGTCAGAGGCAGGATGGGAACTATTTTACATTCTCTAAGATTATAAAATATACTCTATTTTTGGATGTTCGTATTGAATGTGAAATTGAATTTTAGTAGTTACAAATCTAACTGGCAAAGAAAATGTACAATTCCTGCTACTACTTTGCAATTCAAATCTTAGAGCAGTTAGTGCTCCCTGTTGCTTTGTGTAATATAAATTTACAAACCAGTTCAGTTTCAAGAGTTTTGCACTGTCAAGTGCAAATGCACACAGTCAAGTCCTATTGCTTTTAAATTAATAATTTAAAGATCATCTATATCTCCTTCATGGCCATCTTAGCCAAAGAGTTGATGCCCAGTCCCTTTCACTTCAATGGGATCAATTCTTACCCCATGCATAGGAGGAGGAAGTGAGGTTATGATCAGTTGGCTTGGAAGCCAAAGTTGGATTACAAATAGAAAGTGGAGGTTGGGGCGGGAGAATCCTTTGAATCAAACTGGCATCATAAATCTTTGAAAGCTGTACCATTAGGATGGCATTGGGCAAATACTACTTCATCTTTCAAAACATTTGATTTTAAAAAGGAAAACAGGCAATTTATGGAACTTTTCATGAAGATTCTATAAAATTTGATTGCATGAGGCAAGAGGAAATATATAGATGTAAAAGGAAAAAGAAAGCCCATTGATCATATTCAAAGTAGAGCCTGTATTTTGGGATTGTCATCTATTTTTATTTCTGTTTTTATTTCCACTATAAACCCAGTAAAACTTCCTAATGGCATGAAGCTTGAGAATTCATCCTAAGTGTAAACTTCTTCTAACAGAATAATAAATTTTTCAGAGACTGGCTTTCATCACCTGTGTATGTTGTTTATTTTAACATACACAGTATTGAAATATTAAGCTTTCTGGTGTAGCTTTAACAATAGTGCTCTTGGTAGTCTGCTTTTTCATGTGCTTTTCCTTTTGAACTTTTGCATGTCTATAAGGTGACATATTGCAATGCTGATTGAGTGCAGTTTAAGGTGATTATGAATAATTTAAAGATATATCCTGTGCATTTTGTGTCATTTCCAACTACTAACCACAGTATAACAATGCAAGGCTAAAGTAATTTCCTAGTGGAAATGAAGTTGGTAGTGTTCTTGGATTTATATTTTTAAAGCCTAAAGAATTTTTGCCTGAGCTTTGATTGGAGTCATTAAGAAATATGCAAGCTTTTCATGTCGAAGGAGCAGTGTCAATTGTTTTTTTGTAGTGGCATACTGCTGGTATCCTCCTGAGAACTCTGTGTATAGTTAAAATCAGGTATTTCAAAAGGCATCCGGATGAAATAATTAAAAAAAAAGACATCGTTATTTTGGGGAGGTGGGAAAGGGTTAAAAAGAAAAAAATATGCAGAAAGGAACCTGTGTGTAAAGTAGGTTTTAGAAAGGGGGGAAGATTGGATTGAATCCTGGACTGGAATGATGAAAGCAGTTACTGGCCTGACAGGATGCAAAGATATTTGTAAAGGTAAACAAGAAAATGTTAAGCCATGATGAAGTGATGCAGTTTTGGGGGTTTGAAACACAGGACAATATGTAAAGCAGTGGAGAATCAAGACATGAGGGTTGAGTTGCTTGAAGAAATACAGTAGAAATAATGATTTCTGATTTTTGAAGAGGAATGTTTTTTGTTCCCATCCAGCAAATACAATTTGACTTTGTTTGAACAAGTGTAGAACTATACACACAGATTTTGCTGTACTACAGTACAGATCTGTTTTAAGTCAAAATTAAGACATCATTTTTGTTTAGCTTGAGAAGGCTGTATTGAGTATGTAACAAAAATCACTAGTGTTTGAAAGCAGAAAATAGTTGCCATAATTTCTTACGTTTGATCAGTTAGGAATGATTCTGTCATCATTATTTTAGAATATGCACTTGGCATGTATTCATCAGGAAGGAGGAGAGATTCAGGAAGGTGTTTAACTGTAACTTAGTTGATTGTACTGTCATGCCAGAGCTGATCTGATAAAGGCTTCTTTTGCCTGTTCTCATTGTGTACTGTCCCTCGTGGTGGTATCTGTGAAGGTTTTTAGATACATTTATTTTTGATAGGAGTAAAAACACCTGTCAAACACAGAGCCCATTTCAGGGAGAGAAAGTTTCTCTTTGCTTCAGTGGAACTATAAAGCCCCAGCTTTTCCACAGGAGAAGAGTCATGTAATCAGCAGTATGAAGGGCAGAAGTGGCTACCTCTATAGGAAGCCAGGTCTTCTAATGGCCTTTCCTAAAGCAAACTGGGTGCTCATTAGAGTAAGGCACACTGCTGCACTGCTTCAGTATTGATAGGAAGCGATCCTTTGGGTGTTTACGAAGACCTTACTACTTTACAGAAGGTGATCACAGAAATAATCCTTTCCACTGTAGCCATAGTTTCTAAGGGTTGATTATCATTTGCTAATGTTACACATAACTACAGGAATGTCTGTGAAAGTGCTATTCTGCAGAATAAACCTTTGTCCAGAATGGTGTTATTCAATAATTGCTTGAATGTATTTTTGTTGTTAAGAAGAAAAAAGAAATAGAAAATAGAGAGAAACAAAATCTTTTCTATTCCATGTTATCATCACTGCTGAAGTCAAAGTAGCTGTTTGGTGTAAGTTCGTGTCCTGGATGCAGCTGTAACAGTTATATTTCTCCTTCCTAGTAGCTGGTGCAGTGCTCTTAGTGTCATGAGTTAGCTGCTTTTTCCAAGCCACTTGAAGCCACCTTAGTATATTCTTTTTTTTTAAATTATATTGTTATGCCTAGGGAGTGATTTTTGGTATGTGATCAATTCCCTTCTTTAGTCCTGACTAGTAATGCACAGTATGAGTGCTTCATTCAGTTTTAATGCTTCCACTGTTTTTTTGGTGCAGTTCCAATTCTCCCAGCTGTTAGGCAGTGAGAGTAAAGACACTTCTGGAACTTTAGGAGGGAGGCTTTTTTTTGTCTTCATGACACTGACATTGGTAACTTGCTAACAATGAAGTTAGCCAAATGCATTCCGGCTCTGCCTTGCCTTTCTCCAGACTTCCTCAGCGTGATCATGATCCATTATAATCCTACCTCAGAGGATTTTTTTCATTTTGTCATTAATCTATGTTATTTTCTCACATACGTTATTTTGTCAGTGTATTTTTTTTTCTTTAAGGTTCATGTACAGATGCATTTACAGTGCACATTAGCAGAATGATGTGTCAGCATGTTTGAAATATTATGAACACTGTCAACTTGGCTTAAAATAACAGCTTCAAAGGACATAAAAAATAACTTTCTTCAAACATTTAATGAATAGTGGAAACAATAGTGTGATATGATCATAATGTAACACATTAGAACACTCTCAATTTAAATTTTCTGAAACATAGAGAAGTGTCTGGCAAATATGGAGTGGTTTAGTGGTCAAAATATGACAGGATCATTAAAACCACTGAGTTTACCTGCTGTTCAGATAGGTTCAAATTCCTCATCTTGCCTGTGCTTGACCATTCAGAGATTTTTGCAAGGTCAGTAATAACACACTGCTGAACAAACTGATTTGTAGAGCCAGTCTTCAGTGTCAAGAATGAAGTGCATTTTGCAATCAGTAAACCTCTGTGCCCAGTTTTGCTGAGTAGAAGTGGGAATGTCTCATCCAGAGAGATACGGAAAAAATTAGTAATTTTGTAAAGACTGTTAATATACTTGGTAGAATGAATCTGTACTGAGTTCAGATTGATTGAAATTTCTTTCAGGAACAAAATGCTCCCATCATTTTCCACACTAAACAGGAAAGGGTCGGGATGTTTTACATTGATTCCAAAGAGGATTTATTAGGGTGAAAAGTAAGAAGTTTAGCTTTGCTTAATCTTCCAAAACTACCTGATGAGGCTATGTATTATGTGAATTTTCCTTCCATTTCTTACAGGGTGTGTTCAGCGCAGGACTGTATAAACAACTTCCCTGCATATGGCAGCCTAATCATGTTTTCCAGTTTCATAGGTCACATGTCTTACAATACATCATTGCAGCTGTGATACAAAAATGCTGATAAGGGTGTTGGGGAGGAAGAGTTTATAAGGAGTGGCGATGTCTTTTAAATGCCTTTAAGAAAATAGTTCATACATCCAGAATCTTGTCTGTTGGTTTGTTGGAGATTTTTTTGTTGTTTCATTTTGTTTTGTTTGTGTTTTTCCCCATAGAGATATTAAGTGGGGTCTGCTTAAAAAGCATGAGTAACTTTTGCAAGCTTTTAGCTATCTAATGGCTACACTAAGTGAATGTAAGCTTTGCTAGATGTATCTGTAATATGTTATCTTTTCACTTAGTGTAAGTCTGAATAGGAAAGATGCAGTGTGTTATGATTTTCAACATACTGTTCTCACTGAACACAACTTGATACAGTGATCAGGGAAAGACATGTGTATATATATATGCAGAGCTAGTGATAAACTTCTATCTTTCTATTTATTTTTTTTTCTTTTAGTTTCTTGTTCCATAAAACACCCAGTGGCATATTTAACTCCGTTCTTCAGCTATTTCCTGCTCAAAACTGAGCATCTAATACTGTTTTTAAAAACCTTACTTGTGTTTTAAATTTCTAGAATAATTTATGTATTTTGACCAGTTGAAAATTACTTAGCCAAAAAGTGATTTTACAGATTTTAAAATGCACAAAGATAATGAAATCCAACACTACACGAATATAGTGCCAACATGAATATTGCCAAAAGTGATGTGATAAAATGGTAATTCCAATAACCTGTTCTCCACATGCCCTTAAGCCACTGTGTCCTGAAAATGTAAGCGGAAGGAAAGTGTGATGTCACAGTATGCACTGAAGTTAAGCAGATCTAAGCTCTCTACATTTTAATTACAAATACTCACGTTAAAAATACTTTCCAAATAATTACATGATTTATAGATGTAAGATAAATACATTTCTATATTTAGTGATTGTTTGCTTTGAAAGGGTTTTTGCAAGCTTTAGTTTTGTGATGTGTAGTATGAAGTTTTAGGTAAAGTTTTCAGAGTTGAAAAGTTATACAAATATTCGAGCCATTTTGAAGAAATACTGTACAACTAAGGACAGAGATTTAGGTAATGCAGAAATACCATGTAAGATACTTCTTTTATAGAGTAATAACTAGAGTAAGTCTTCTGTTTTGGAATGGGAATCTATGCCCAGATCTTATTTGGAATTTTTTTGGTAAACTTTTTGTTGATGGATTTTACAGCTGATTCTTCCAAGATAGAGTAATGTAAAGTAGTAGTAAAATCTGCAATTTGCTATAATTCTTTTCTCCCTTAATTCGAAGGTCCTTTGAGGACCTTATACCTGTGCTTTGGGAAGATGAGATTGTTAGATCTTTGCACAGTTATAGAGTGAATTGAAATGCATGTCTTTTATGTCTGTCTACCAGAGAGCTTTACTAGTGTGCATACAGTTTTTACCAGGCAAAGTTCATGGTGTGTCTTTGGCATCTGATCTATCACAGCAATATAGGATTATGTTCTTTCATAACAGCTAGATTTTACTCATTATTTTGGCTACAGAGTATTCACTTGTCGATTTGGATATTTTTGTTTTTCTTAGGTAAAAATCAGCATTTATATTGATATCTTCATAGTACTAAAATTATTCCAGGGAAATGTCAATATTTAATTGCAATAATTTAAAGTGACTGTTCTTAAATTTGCTGAATATCACTACTACAGTAAAACAGCAGGCATATCTTCCAGTTTTCCCCAAAGTTTGTAACATGCTTTATGCTTTGAAGAGGGCAGTCTGGCTACATGTGGAAATTTCTTGTGTAAATACAAGATGAAGGATATCCAAATACACTATATTCCCCTTTCAAACTTAAGGTAAGTTTTCCATATCCATATTATCTTACTGTTTCATTCCATATTTATATTTGCCAGACCTCTGCTCCAGAAACTGGAAATCATACACAAGCTTGCCAGCAGCAAATATTAACAGATTCATATATTATTCCTTTTTGTATACGTCTGGTTTAGCCAGTACATCACTATCTGTACCCTGAAACTAGCTGCGTAAAGAATCTGACAATCATATGCTAAGATAAAACATGCCCTGCTGTATCTCTAAGTGCATTTCTCTCTTAAGTAATAAACAGTTTATAGTTAAGAACTATCTAAATGTTTGCACTATCTAATATGGTGATGAAAGGAATTCTAAATCTTGAAATCTGTCACACCCCAGTGAAAATAGCATAAAGGATTTTACTTTGGAAAAAGGTTTATCCTTCAAGGATTTTATATCTTTCTTTGATTTACTGTATAGAAGAGTAAAAGTAGAGATTACAATTTGAGAAGAAAGGCATAAGTATTACAGCAACATGATTGGCTTTATCAATATTATAGTGTTCTTAATATTTATGTAAAAGTAATAATGCTACAGAAATGGAAAAATAAAAACTAAAAATAAAAGACTAATGAAGCATAAACAGAAGAGCATTTTTGAACTAGCTTTATTATTTTAGAGCAAATTTTCCTTTCATGCCAAGGCAAAAAATTAAAAGTACAGATGCTACCTTTTGTTAGAACAAGAATTAACCTTCAGAGTAGTCTGGCTTATCAGAAAAATAGCTTTTGGATACTATAGTATATGCACTGCTCAAGCAAACTGAACACAAACGACAAAAAGAATTTTGTGCTTGATGTGTGAATTAGGAAGCTAGTTCTGTGTCCAAATATTTTTCATTGTGATTCACAGTATGTCACTGTTCGTTGATGGTAGTGAGGAGATTAACAGCAGGTTTATGCTGTGATTTTTTTGTAAACAAGTTTGTACAACTTTTAGTCATTAACTTTGTTTTATTAGAGAAAGCTAAAACTCCCATATTTTAAAATACTTATGAAAGGAAAACTGTTACAGATTGATCAAGTGGATTTATTTAAGAACAAACAAGGTAGAAAATAATGACTTCTTACAAAAGAGAAACTGACAAAAAAGTAAGATTTATTTTGAAATCTGGTCAGTTTTATGGGATTTAGGAGTATACTCATTTTGAATACAAAAATATTCTGTGAATCTGTTAAAAATTGAGACGCTAAAATAATTACATCAAAGCATAGTTTTTATATGTAACACTAGGTTACAAGCACCTGGCTCAGAGGACAAACTGTTTTTACACAGAGAATAGTTTTTTAATAGATACATCCATTAAAAGGTGAACTTATGTGAGGATATAGTTTTAAATGTGCTTAAATGGTTGGACATAGTATACTACAGATTGCACTCAGTTTATAAAGAGCCTCTTGTAAGTCTAATTAAGAAAGTTTGCATGGTGTTTGTAGACAATTCATAGGAAGATTATAAACCAAAGAAGTTATTTTTGAGTCTGGATTTATCAATTACAAGAAAATTAACTCTATCCCAGCCAAAATCAGGGCATCTCCCTAATTCATAAAGTTTGTTTTCAACAGATGTTAGTGCTAAACAGCAGAGAGGATGGCGGAATAGGTGGAGCATTGTCCAGCTGTGTTCTATTTAATGTATGACTGCAGTGATACTACACAGACTGAAATCAGATACATCCGTGGAACAGCTGCCTTCCTTGAGCCAAGTTTTACATTTCTCATGAGATAGAGAACTGCATTTGGAGTTGGATATGACTACCTTTATATTTCACACATTATGTATAAATATATATACAGCATTTCTCTCTGTATTGAAGTATGCCCACAAATGTATAATGAAATTCTAATTTAATAGAATTTCTGAATGTCTATTTTCATTCTAAGCTCTAGTTATTTGACCAAGGTACTCTTAGGTTTCACTGTACGTAATTTTAATTAAGATTAAGCAGTGTGTAGTGCTTTAAAAATACGCATTTCACTTCTTACTGTGTATATGTATCACATATTTGGCTTATGTGTATATGTATCACAGATTTGGCTTATGGCTGTTTTGTGCTTAAAGCAGCTACCTGCAATTAGTGCTAAAAGTTAAGTTGCATTTAATTTTAAGTGTAATGCATTTTATTCAGGTTGGTTTAGGATGGCCAAATTAGTACTGTGCAAGGTCATACAAAGAATGACATCTTCTGGAAATAATCCAGTTCATTGTATGATCATGGTTTTTTGCAACCATGTCTTTATGCACACTAGGAACTGCTGTGATCATCACATACCCTGGTAAGAGCTCACTAGTATGCAAGTCTGTGGTCTCCTTTGGAGAGCAGTTTGAGCCTGAGACCTGTGACTGAAGTTCATCTCTTAGAGGTCAGCAGAATATGCCACTGTGACCTTTATAGAGGCTTTGTCACCAGGGCTTGCAAAGTCACAGGTAGTGTTGCAGTAATGGGAGGACTGGCTTATATTCAAGACCACTTTCAAGAGGCTGAGTGATTTTTCAGAAGTAGGGACACCTGTTGTAGTCAGCGGAAAACATTGTCAGCCATTCACTTGTCACTTGTCACAAATGTGCAAGTGTCTGGTTGGTTTTGATATTTGATGTGTAAAAGTGTGCTGCCAGACTAGGCAGCTGTTGATGGGGACACAGGATTTTTTTCTGCACTCCAGATAGGTCACTGTTGCTTCTCGGCTATTGCACTGAGGTAGAAGACCAAGGCAGGGCTGCACTAATGAGTGCTGCTGTGTGAATGTGTGTACAAAACAAGCTTTTTGAATAAGCAAGGCTGTGTGCAAACTCAGTTGATATTTGTCTCCCCTTTTTTCTAATCTTAAATGGTAGTTTACTATATGTGCATAAGTGTTATAGAAAAGGGAGTGGTGTTTTTGTTTCTTTTGATTTTGTTTCCCTTAATGTGAGAGAAACACAGATGTGTCTGAGGATTAAGTGAATATTTTGTACTTGCTATCATTGCAAGACTATCTATGCAAGTCATTGGGGAAATACAATGCTCACAAAGTAATGTCAGGATGAACTAAAATGTTCAGCAGACAGAGAATGATACACCTTTTCTTGGAAGGGAGTTTAATGGCACGGAAATACTAGTAGTCATCATTGTGAATAAAGTTTTTTCAAATGCATTGTAGAGTGAGAATCTCAATGACAAGGGCATTGAGTAAAACATGGAGTTGGAATGGAGAAAGAGAATTACCCATAAAGAGGGTAGTGAATGAGCGAGCCAACATGTAGAAGATGTATGCGAGATATTGGACCTCATAAAACAGTGAAAAAGGCAATAGAAATCAGATGCGTTTTCCAAAGGCTGTTGAGGAAGGATCACTGGATTTGTTAGTGACAAATGTTTAGACTCAGGAAGGAATTTAACTGAGATTGACAAGGAATGTGGATGTAGGAGAATGCTGTATTGGATGAAAAGGCCAACGTGGGAAAAAGAGTAATGGAGAGAAAGAAACACATAACTACTTAGAGAAAAGCAGATGATGCAGATGAAGCTTCTGAGATACAGCTTTCACAAAGAGCAATTTGTTTATCTGCCTGTGCTCCAAGATGCTACTTACTAAGTTTAAAAACAATACATGTTTGAAATATATTCAGGAATCTCATTATGGAATGCAAGCCACGTTTTTCTAAAAGATACAAGATTTTTCACTCTCCGTAATGCGTAGGTGATTGCTGATAAACTTGAGTTTACAAATTCTGATGCCAAGTGGAAATTTATTTATCTTTTCCCTGTTGATCGCTGTGTTCAGTTAACATAAACTACTTGTAAACAATTATTTTTTTTACCCTTTTCCAATTTTTTTTTGCTTGCAAGTGTATATTCTTTTTTGTATATTTGCTTAGTAATATATGTAGGTAGTCAATTATATAAAATGTGAGGGGGAAAAAAGTCAATGACAAATAATCATGAAACAGAAATAGGATTTTTTTTTAAAGAAAATAAAGGCTTTTGAATTACTGGTTTTTTTTTTTTTCCAAACCAGCTTCTTACTTTTCTGTTTTTCTCATATATATCTCTGGGGCCTAATCCTGAAGTTGCTAAACCCTTCAGATGAAAATTCTGAGGTAACTGAAACTGGAGGTAGTTAGCAACTGGGTCTTGCAGATTAGTAGTATCATATCTTGGGTTAACAGTGCATATCCCTCCCCCCCCCCCCCCCCCCCCCCAATCCACAAGTGCTGATAAAATATGGCATAACAGTATGAATTACATTTTTATGAGAAAAATTAGATAATGTAGAAAAAACAATAGCTCACTATATTACAAGAAGTGTCGTAAAAATGACCACTGATTTCTTAGAGAAATACACCCATCTTGTTGGAATATACATGTTTTAGTAATTTTTTTCAATGTATTTTTCTCACCTGTATTATTAGCGTAGATAAGTTTGGAGGAAGCTGTGGAATTTTAGTGGTGTTCTTAAAGAAATTTAAAGTATATCAACTAAATTTTTAATTACAGAATAACATCAAATCTGATTTGTTCTGGAAGGCAAAGGAACCTTCACCAGTTGGGCAATGTGTTATTAATTTATTTTTGAAAGAGACAAAAGATGGTGTTTGAGTTTTTTAATTTTATTGTGTACAGAACCCATATTTATACTAGTGAATTTTGCTAGGATAGTATGGCATAGGTTAGATAAGTTATGAAAAGATACAAAGGAATGTTTCTTTTGCATCTTTGTACGTTTTTCTCTTGCAGTATAAAAAAATCCCCAAAGGAAGCCAACTGAACAGTTTCCAAAAGCTATTTTTATCAGCAATATTTGTCAGTTTTGTGGCCAAGATAGATTATTTTCTCAAATACAAAGTTTGACAGTGCAGCCAAACATTCAGCTGGGGTTTCATTTTCAAACCATTAGGCAGATATTTAGCAATGCTGTTAAGAAGCCATTTTTCTAAAATGGTTTTCTAAAATCTTTATAGAAAAACTTTCTTGATTACTTAATTTAAACAAGAAGAAATTGTTTCTGCTGTTAGCAGTGTTCTTGGAAATTGCATGCTCTTAAGTGGTGCAGGAAGCATGGATAGATAGGAAGGACTGTCTCACCCCTCTGCAGTGGTTCAGGGGTATCTCTAAGGCAAGCCAGGCTTCTTGCTTCCTTGTTTTGTCTAAACATATAGTCAAATATGTTGGGTGCCTTGCCTCATTTCCTTGTGTCTAAATGTTAGAATTTTTCTTTCAATAGAAATCAAATTTTTTATATCGATGGCAATTAATAGAATACCAAATAGCTAAATGGCTAATGTTTTTGTGACTAAACATTTAACACTTGTGTTTTTGTTTTTGTTCCATGATATAATGCATGATTCATTACAAGAGATTGAAGATTGTATAAACTCTAAAAATAGCCATAGAGCTGTAGAGCTGTTACCTTTTCTATTTTTTTTCCTCAGTTATGTAGGCTTTCCATCACAAAAGTTGCTCAAGAAAAGCTGAGAATATATTAAAAAACCAAAACAGCGCAGTCTCTTTTCTATTCAGTAGTGGCAAATAAGAATGAAAGCATCTGTATGAAATAATGCAGAAGTTATTGGAGGCCTGAATGACTCTTCAGTACAAGAGAAGAAATCCCAAAGACTTTCATCCCCTATAATATTCATCTCTCACCCAATAAAAGACCTTAGTTGCAACAGGCAAGAATATAAGGGACATACAGGACAAAAATGCAATTGCCAGTCAGAGGTATTGATTATGGTAGATAAAGTTAGATTAGTATATTCATAATTGGCTAATCAGGATTGAGAGAAGACAATCTTGTTTTGCTTTAGTGTGGTCATTACTGAAACAGCATCCATTTTTACACTATGGGAAGTGGTACTGAAGAGCTGGCACATAAGTTGAAAGCCCAGGGATCATGTTTACAGAGCTTTAAGGAAAGCATCTGATAATATAGCTTGCACCTGCCTACTCATTGTAAAAATTGAGAAAATCCTGAATTCTTTTGGCACATGCAGACCTGATAATTTCGAAGTGATATACTAACCCCAAAAATTACATATTGCAATTGAGTGCAAAACAGATATGCTTCCTTCAGTAGAGATGACCAAATAGGGGATGTGGAAAGAGCAATTTGGAGCATGCAACTAGTGGCCTGGGAACCTGCCTGTCTTGTCAGATGTGATCACAGCTCTGATATAGTTGGCTGTTTCTGATGGGATCACTTTCCACAAAGACCCAAACAGCTTTGCTCTATTGTGACTAAAAAGGAGGCTTCTGGTTTGTCTGTTTGCTTCTTGCAGCTTTAGTAGTGACCTTTGTCACCTTGAAACTGGTCTATGATAATATGTTAACTTGAAAGACAGCATTTACTAAGAATTATCAGTTTTGCAGTGGAATATTGTCAGTGTCAGCTAACTTACTATACCGAAAGTATCTTAGTTGGGTGAAATCATCTGTTTAAATCTCCAAGACATACTGACATAGGATTTGCCTGTCTGGCATCTCTGCCCATCTAATCCCACCCTTTTGCCTCATGTTTGAAATGAGCATAAATCCCCATTTCCAGCTCTCAAGGAGCACTGGAAACCTTTCCTTGATGTGAAAGAGGGGGAACAGCTGGTAAGCGAGCATGGGAAGAATCTCTAAATAGGAGCACATTGTTGATTGCACTCTGTTAGTGGCACACTCAGTATCGGGTAGAGTTTCTTTTGCTGTAGACATGATTATGGTTGCATGGTTGATTGTGTTCACACTAATAAGTAAAATCTTGTTACGTGTCTGTAATACAGGGAGAGATTGATGTAACAGTCACTATATATCTCACTTTCGCCAAGGTCTTCCTTAATTTACTGCCTCTGCTTTTAAAAAGGTGTTGAAGATGTCAGGAACAAGAAGAAAAAACAATGTTTTGGCTGGAACATTTGTTGTTGCATTAAAAGAAAAAATGTTGGGGAAGTGTCATCCTAGTTTGAACTATTGAACTTTCCACATTGTTTCTAAGATGCAAAAACTTCATTAGTTAAGTGTATTGTTTTTCTCATGGATGAGGCTTGGGTATCTGAGGTGAACAAACTGATGAGTTGTCTTCTGTTTTTCCTAGAATATGTTTTATTTAGAATTCTGGAGAAGGAAAACAGTTGTGTGGCACAGAATTCTAACCATGTGTCCATGTTGCATGTCAGTCATTTCTGATAAACAGTTAATGTGACTACTGTCATAGTCACCATATTGGTCCTCTTCAGTACACCCAGAATTTTGCGCAAATATTCCATACTGACATTCTAGTCGTGTATCTCCCTGTCTTCTCCTTCCCAGTTCTTTCACTGATTTCCTTTTAGCTTCCAGTTCTCACCGTTTCTGTGAGGACAGTGGAGATACTTGCAAACCCTGACATTTATCTGTTATCCTAGTTTTTTTCAGTACATACAACTACATCCGTTCGCACATGTGCTTCATGTTTCCTACCTGTCATCTCATGTTGCACACAAGTCCAGTCAGCTGTAATTGCTTAACAAAAATGCATGTGCTAATACTAAGTTAGAAAGAAAATGCTTACATTGATAGAGTTATTTGCTAGAAAGCCTTCAAACAAGTTGCAGAAGATTGTGTGTTACCACAGAATTTGCTGAAATAAGTAACCTTTATAAAAATCTTAAGGACTGGTGAACTTGTTAAATTTTCTATGGCACATTACTAGTACTTCATAATAGCAGGCACCTCTGCAACAAAAGGAGGGGAGTAATGAAGGAGAAGTGTAGGTACAGTTTGCTCTAATTATCTTTACATCTTTATCTAGAGTTTTAGTGCTCTCTCTGTCCATCCCTGAATCAAACTTTAGAATTGTGTACATTAGTTCTGTTGTTTCATGTCTTTCCAGCAAGAAATACTCTGATAAGATTTTTTTTTCTGATTTGTTAGCAAGATTAGACATCTGTTAAAAATGTTAAGGGGCCAGGGGCCAAACTCATTATTTTCTCTGAAAACTGCAACGTACATTTACCGGTCTATGTAAAACCTTCGTGCTCAACCTTCTATAATTTTTAGAGCAACCTTCAATCATTGTAGAATATTTGATTTAGTATTACAATTCAGGGTTATATTCCTTTGGAGAATAATATATGGAGGGCAAGCTTGCAGAGCTCAAAGTTAGGAAAACAATCTTTTAACAGGCAAACTGAGCAAACTTATTTTTAAAGACAGGCAGGAAAAAGGATAAGAACTTGTCAAAGTATGTGTACTTCATTGAGAAGGCTCCACAGTGGGTAGCATACTTAAAGTGAGCTGTTTTAATTCCTGAAAGATACAATCTAGGTTTGATTCATTAATTCATGATAAATAAAATCAGTATCTTTGACCATATGAAATATTTTATTTTCTTTTTCCTTTTTCTATCTACTTGTGTGTGTTTGGGTTTCTTTTGGTAAAACATAAAAGACATTGGTTGGACCCCAAATCTTTAATTTATATCCAAAACAAAAGGCATTTTAGAATGATTCAGAATGAAAGGAAAAAAAAAACCCAAACACCCTTGTATTAACTTGTGCAACAAGATGAAAAGCTCTTAATATTATGTCAGTGTAACGCTGCCAGAAAGGAACGTGAGTGTTGAGTAGACAGGTGTTGTGGAGTACAAAGTAAGTTTTTTTAAACGACTTACAGTGCTTTTGCAAGTGTCCATGGTATTCCTTGCACAGAAGAATGCTTGTTAGTGTTTAAAGAATATTGCTAAAAACTTATTTTCTGATAGCCAATTCACAATTATCCTTTTAATGTTAGAACATGCTTGGAAAATCTTATGTAATTGGATGCATTTATAAACACTTCACAAAGACACACAGTTGTAAACTGAATTCTGTTAATAGTGTTTCTGCACGATGTGAACAACTGGCTAGAAGTGACAGTAATTTTAAAACAAATATCATGGCTAAATGAAGGTTATTGCATTCTATCTCCAAATACCATAAGAAGCATTTTCTTGGTGTTAGAAATCCCACTTTGAATTGCTATTTACGGAGGGACAGTCTTATGTGACTCATCTTGAAACTGGACTAAATGCGCTCATCAAAGCGTGCAGTCATTAATGTCATCAAACAAAGGTTGTCTAGCTTTTGGATCAAATTTAGAACAATTGAAAGGGTAAACAACATTAATTACTAACTTTTGCATACAAAAAAGCTCATAATAAGACGTTCTGTAAGGTGCGTAGTCAAAAATTAGGGGATACGTGACTGAGGATTCCTGTGCAAGCTTGATTCAACCTGTGTTTTGATTTTGTGATCACATCCTCCTTTTTTTGTTCTGTAGAATTGTGTCTGATTTTATGTGTAGATTCAAGTGTAATCACTAAGCAGGTGCTCAGTATTTTAACCTCTTACTGTTCTGGGTGTCATTCTAGATCTGACTTACTTCATGCTGTTTAAACCCTCCACTGAAAATATATGCTTGTATGCACATATTTCTGTTTTGCTCATCATGATAGTAGATCATGGACTTTTATTGTCCTGTCCTCTGTATGAGGAAGCCAGTGTTTTAGTCCTCATTTTACTGTTGTGAAGCTCAGTTACATTTGCAGAGGCAATTTTTAAATGCATTACTTTGTAACTGTATGAACTAGTGTTGGTAGGAAAAAGGGGGAAAATGAGAAGTGCGATTTCCTAGGTATTAAAAAAAGGAATCATCCTGTCTCAAACACCTTCAACTCTGTTTATGTCTTTTTTCTTCCCTTTTTCCAATCCTGTCTATGAAAAGCATCTTTGTACCTCAGATGTGACTTCTGGTTTTGTTTGGGAAGTAGGAAAGCTTGATTGTACCGAAGTGCTAAAATGTAATTGAGGTCTTCCCGTTTTAATAGAATTTTTATGTATTTTACTAAGTAGTGTCTTAATAAAGTCAGTTCATGGAAGCAATTTCTACCTTTCTCTGGGATTATTGGCAAAATAGAAAAAAATTAAAATCATTATACATTATTCCCACATTTAAATTTTATTGCAGGTAAATTGTAAAACAAACCTCAAGATATCTGAGTTTGTTCTGCTATATAAGCCATGATCTTTGGCAAGGATTAAATTTGACAAAAGTAAATTATTCCAATCCTTCCTTTAGGTGCTTTTCAAGCTATATATTGTATTTTGATATTTATTATAACTATCAGCTTGCCTTAAGGGAGTGTTGAGAACTGTCTTAAAGTGTATTTTTATCTTAACCAGGCATAGCTACCTTTATTTAGGTGCTAGTGGGAGTTTTTAAAGAGCCCTGGTGCTATGTAAATGTAGACGATATAATTAAACCTATGAAAAAATAAATTTTTGCCTTAAAATTCTTATTACAAAAGCCTGTTCTGAAACATACACGACTTTTAAAGGACTGGCAATATGTAGCTTCTGTACCTTGTGAAAATGCAGGGTTTTCTGTTTAAATTTAGGAATAGTATCATAGTACACAAACTGTTATAAAGAAATATTTGCCCCATTTTTAAATAAGCAAATGTTTTATTTGTTTGACAAACAGGTACACACGAAGTTCCACTGCAGGCAAGCTCATGCTCCGGGCACTGATACTTCATGCTTGACATTTTCCTATGATGGGATTGTCCTTGCCAGCCGGGGAGGTAAGTGATAAAAACATTTTCTGTTCGAATGTAGGATGATTACTGAGTGAAATGGTTCAGTGAGCAAAACATTTAAATTGTATCTTTGTTAAATTTAACTGGATTTGATGGAGGTAAGATAGTGAAGTCAGAAACTAGTGATTTAAACCTGAAGTGTATCACAATTTACATCTTGATAACACCATTCGATACTGTTCCTGAAATCACATTTTAAAGCAATTAAGGAATTTTGTAAGAGGACTTTATGTTACACAGCTCCTGATCTTTTTGTCTTGCTTTAATAACATGCCAAAAGGAATTGATTAGCTTAATTAAAAATAAAATGAGACCAGTTTTGTTACTTAGTTCTTTCAAGGCAGTATTTCTGTCCTGAATTTACTAATTCCTCAAGCAGCTTTCTTATGTAAAGTCCTTTTCTGTTCTAATTGGAATTTCTATCTAATTTATATCACAAACATCGAGAGGTGATGACTGGAAGTGAGAGGCCAAGATGTAGTTGAATGGCAGAAAAAATTTGAAATGTCTATAAGGCATGAAAAAACTCTTGTTTTTTAAACTTCAGATAAAACGTCCGTAGCCAGGTCAGAATCATAACAGAACAAGTTTTGAGAAGCCACAGATATTTTTGAAAATTCATTCTCTCCAGTATTAGATGTAGTGGACCAGTTGGTGTCTGCCTAAGACAGCTTTTCATAGAGAGATTTGTCTAGGCAGTATTTTGCAGGCAGGTGCAAACATACAATCCGAGCTGTCTGGATGGAAACCAGTTGTAACCAGAATCTATGTGTATGCATTAGCATGGCCCCAAGGCCAAATAAATAGATCTAGGAGAGGCAGTCTATGTTAATGTCAGCTAGCATTGTGCCTAACATATGTACAGGACATCTGGTCAGTTTGCAACGTAGACAGAATGAGATTGCATATACAAAACACCAAGATAGAGGTATTCATAGACACGAAAAGCTCTAAAGTAGGGGATGTGCTTCTAAGCTAATGGCCATAGCTTGCAATTACTTTGTGTCCTTCCCTTCCTGCTGTCCCTCCTAAAGCACAGTGGCACTGGTGACTTCTACAGTGATAAAAAGCTGCTATTGGATGCTACTTCTCTGACTTCTTTGCCCATCCTGCCATTTTTCTAGGATTCCAGATGTTATATTCCCCAGGTTACGTTTTTCGGAGTAAGATGATGGTAGTCTTGTCCTTGACAGCCCTAGGCCTATTAGGGCATGCTCGTGGTAATTGGATGTTTAGTTGTGAGTCAGGCTCTTGTGGTCAGAGTTCTCTGGCCGCTGTACTCATAAGGAATGAGGCTTAAGTCACTGAGATAAAAACTTGCAACCTTGCTGGTCATTACTGTATGCTTACTATGTGAGAACATTTTCCTTCTTGGAAAATGGATGAACCGTATGTCTTTCTGTTCTGGGCTAAGTGAAGTGCTTCATATGTCTGACAGTGGTGTTGCCCCTGGAAAATTCACACGGACATACTTGATAAATCTGAAGGAGAAACTCTAAGTAGGCTTTTAAATATTAATATCAAGCAAAGTTAGTACTTACGTGAGGAATATTCACTGGTGCTATCTTGAAAACTCCATTTATGTAAATTCCCTTACTTCTCATGTTTATGAATGGAGATCAGAAAGATGGCCTTTGCTTATTCTTATTGCATGTGGCACTTTTGGTTGCCTGCACTTCCTCATATGTCTCTGTGTTGTGTTAGACATACTTTCCCTTACTTACGTTTTATCTAGCATGCTCTGCTCTATACTATATAAAATATGGAGTGATTGTTTGCAGAATGTAGAACTGTACGGAAATTTGGCCTCAGTGTGGATAAAAGTGCTACCTTTGTCTAGCATATTAAAAAAAAAAAACTCTGTGTATGCTATGCTAGAAAATAAGGAGGATTCATACCTTATTTTGACTTGTTTGGTTAGTGCTTTGATATGAGTATTGCTTTGGATCTGTCCCAACAAAAGCAGATGTGGATTCAGCATTCATAGATTAACACACCTGCCAAGTGCTGAGGATCAGAGAGAGGATAGTTCTTTGGGGCATGGGGACTTTCACTGAAAGCTAGATGGACTCTTCTGCATCTGATGTAGATTGTGTTGTGTATGGGAGAGATGAGGCAGGACTCAGCTGCAAGCACAAGGGAAATTGAAAAACTAAAGAGCTGCTTATGGGAGTTGTGCGTCTTATTCTTGTTGAGTAGTAGGTAGTAACTTGACAGAAACTTGTCAATATAATACTTGTGGTATTTTTGCACATATGTAACCATGAAAGTAATTTTCTAAATACAATGAAGATAGTGTTTGGGGAACGTTTTCTTTGCTTAGCAGCAAAGAGGTAAGTGTTAGGATTGGACTTGGGATCCTGTTATAAAAATACAAAAAAAAAAGTTTTGATTCCTAGTATGTACAGAATTTATGTACTTAGTTTTTGTTATAAGATGGAGCAATGAATTCATTAGTTCCATCTAATGACAGCTATTAGATTGATTCAACTATTTTCTGTGTTATGAACAGTGTGCAGACTCAGTGCCTCCTTAATCAGTAAACTTACATAGCAAATAAGTAAAACTTATAAAGCAAGTAAAACTGGCATGTAAAATCCAAGAAGAATTCACATCTAGGCCTATCAGACGGCTTATGCATATGCATGCTTTATTTTGAGCTCAGTTTTCTTGTTTTGTTTTCCTTTGGATGGTTTAGGGTTGGTTTTAGGGTTTTGGTTAACAAAACAAATAAAAAGGTTGATTTTTCTCTCACCCAGAGGAAAATCTTAATAGTATCAGTGCACTGGCCTTATTTTGACTAAAAGCTGTGTGCAAATTGTCTATTCTGGCTCTCCAAAGACTGGCTTTTTAAGGACCTAAATGTAACCTCTCAAATCCAATGCTTAATACCGTTGGTGTCTGACCTGATCATATCAGACTAGAGCCTTTTATTACTATCCTGCTTATTTAAAATGGCAAAGAGAAATACTACTAAAAATGCTATAAAAGCTTTAAATAACCCTGGCATGCTTAGGAGTAGTCTGCCATCAAGAAAAATACTGAATGATCTGAGTGGACTGTTTTTAATGCTTCAGACTGAACTGCACAACTTTGGTTTATATGTTTTTGTTTAAGGGTAGCTATTTTTGTCCATGTATGAAGTAACTAAAAATAGATCTGTACTGCTGCAGCTCTTGTAAAGAATCCTCTTAACCATTGATGGAAGGATGCTACTGGAAAAAGTTATTGGTGTTGTGGAAAATATATGTTTTCTTTGTTAGTGATTTCAACTTCAAAAGCAAATTAGATTCAAGAACCAGTATAGTATTTGCCATGTGGATAATTATAATTAGACAAAAAATGGGCAAATTCTTAATGGTAATAGGAGTTTCACAGTGTTGGCCAAGTCATTCTACTAGCAATTCTGCCTTTCCAAGTATTAAATCACCTATTTCTGCACAGTGCAAAACAGTGTTGATTTGAAATCAAGCACAACTTTTTTGAGTCCTTCCAGAATATTCTGATATTTTAAACCAGCAGATTACATTATCTTGTTAGCAGAAGAGCTATAGCTGAACATCTGCCTGCAACTCTCCTGCTAAAGCCTGGCAGGACTGCAGCTTAAAGATCATGTCAAGGCTCATTCCACTAGGAGCAGAGCAGCCTTGGCTGCTAGCCTCAGATCTGTCCCTAACCAGGAGATTTGCAGAGGGGCCAAATGGTATCCTTTGCATACATTTGTAAAGTGCTGGTGCTTCAGATACAACATCTCATGGATAAGTGTTTTTTTGTTGGGAGTGGAAGGGAAAAGAGAGGGTTCGTATTACAAGACCAAATGCTTTGAAGTGCTTGGGATGGAGTCTGTTGGGAAACAATAAGAAAACAGATATTCCCAAAATAAAGACTCAACATTTTTCTTTCTTTACCATTTTTCTTGTCATTTTTTAGCTTCCTAATGAACAGAAATATACCCTGCTCTAGACAACATTCATTTAAGTTGTCCACTGCTTAAAAATATTTTGTAGTAAGGAGTTATCCTAGTCTTAGATATAAACATCCATGATGCGCAAGGACACGCACTGCTGCTTTCCCTGCAAAGGGTACTGCTAGCATTGATTCCTTTTGTTGCAGCATGTTACTTATTTTATTTTTATTTAACATTTTTTTCTAAGGCTCTTGGTTTATGCTTTGAAAAGAAGTAGATCTGTGGATTACCTATCACTTGTCTTCCTTTCCTCCGACCTTGGGAAGATTTTGTAACTTTTTGTCTAAAGTTAATCTCTGGCTTTTCTTAAAGAGAATTGTTGTTTGAAAGTCATTCTTTTCACCCTTGAAAGTCCTGAGGCACTGATGTCTAATGCAAGGAGATGTCTAGGTGCCTGAGTGATGTGCTTCAAAGATCAAATTCTGTAGCTCGTCTCATGCTGGAAATACATATCTCAAAGGGATGATCAGCAGAGATGTAGATCTCTCTGAGAATAACTAATAACTTGGTCACCCCCACCCCGTTCTCACTTTGTTTATATGTCGTAACTTTTCAAAAAGGAATAAACAGCCTGACATTTACTGGGCTAAGTCAGACCATGTTTATCAAATACAGACAAGAATTGCTATACATGTAACCACAGTTCTGGCTTTTATGGCCAAAGGTGGTTTAGAGAGGTGTGAAAAGGTTTCATTACAGCAGGTGTGGTTTCGCTTGCTTTCCTTCTTCCTGATTGTCAAGGATTTATGACAGATTCCAGGGCCTGTTCTCCATACTGAGATTGCAGTTTTTTGCTGTTTGACTGATAAAGAAGGGGGAAGACTTCATGTGCCTTCTGTTCTTCCTGATAATTTCTTTTCATGGCAGGTAGAAACCAGACACTTGTTTAGTTTTTGATCGTGACCATCCATGATACTATTTTAATTTCTTTGGTATCTTAAAGGTTAAATTTATTCCAGTTAGCAATGCTCACAAACCGAATAAATTGGTTTTTAAGAATTCTGATACCACAATGGATAATTCTTTGTGGCAGTGATTGTCATCATGGAGTTGAGTCCTTGAAAAGTTTTTGATCTACTGGAGCAGCAGGTGGAACTTCTCATTCTTGCACTACCATAGTCCTTTAGGGACAAAAAACTTCCAAACTACCCCCATTTTGACTGCTGCTCTTGTGTCATTCTGTTCTTGTTGTGTCTGAATTGGAAGATGGAGTTTACTGCATATC
The DNA here is from genome assembly GCF_012275295.1 of Melopsittacus undulatus. Lineage (NCBI taxonomy): Eukaryota > Metazoa > Chordata > Aves > Psittaciformes > Psittaculidae > Melopsittacus > Melopsittacus undulatus. The sequence continues at coordinate 13,677,986 of NC_047557.1, forward strand.
TAAATTCTTGATTTTTTTTCTTGCTAACCATGTCCCCTTTGTTTTACAGGAGATAATACTTTAAAGTTATGGGATATCAGACAGTTAAAAAAACCTCTTAATTCAGCAGAAAGACTACCCAGCTTCTTTCCAATGTAAGTACTTTATAACAGGTAGTAGAAAGAGCGGTATTTGTGCTGAATGGGAGGGGGCCTGCTGGAGTTCTGTACAAAACCCACTGCATAGGGAGGACTGTACAGTGATGATTCTTGGCTATTTTAAGGCTTCATGCTTGTTATATGCTTGTTTCATGCCATTTTTCAGTCTCATGTGTTTTGTTGTAGAATCATGTGACATGATCATATGTCTTATGCTTAACGAGATTAGCAACTTTTCAGGAGGAGGCCAGTTCATTGCCTGATGTTTGTGTAATGAGATATAGAAGTAATCCTCATTCTTATTTGGTCTACGATTAATAAAATTATCTGGCTTGAAAAGTAGACATAACATAAAGGTGCATGGCATGAATTCATGGCATGAATTATAATGTTTGAAGTGCTGACGACTCTGTTCTTTGGTACTAAAATACTAAACTGTACTGCATAGTGCTAAGAATGGTATTTAATATTTTCGTTGGTATTACCTGCATGTCTGTAGCTGTAGCACAGCCAAATCCAACTCTAAGGGCAATTTATACATTTGAAATAAGAAAGGCAGGTCATGGGTAGCACAGCCTTCACTGCAGTTTGTAGCATAGAGGAAAAGTAAGCAGACTTTCTGATGAGTACCAGCTTTGAAAATACTCGTTTTGGGGTTGTTTTTTTTCATATTGAAAAGTTTTAAAGAGTTTTGAGAGGTGGGGAATTTTATTGGGAAGAAGATTTTTACTGAATCTGCCTGTTTTGCACATTCTGTGCACAGCAGAAATTGCACATGTGAACTGTACATGTACTGTCTGAAAACTATAGTAACAGATGACAGCTGACGAGGGTTTTTTTAAAACTATTTTGAAAGGATTAACAAATAGAAAGGATTATTTTTAAGGAGTGCAATTTATATAGAAGTTTCCTATACATTCGTTATGATTCACCCAGTATATTTTGTTTTCTTCAACAGGACAGATTGTTGTTTCAGCCCAGATGATAAAATACTTGTCACAGGCACCTCTGTTAAGAGAGGTGGTGGAAGTGGGAAGCTTTGCTTCTTTTCCCGGGAAACATTGCAGAAGTTATATGAGATAGAAGTTACAGATGCGGTATGTATTTTTGGGTTTTTTTTTTGTCTACTATTTAGAATATGAATGAAATCAATGAAACCATATGCTTTTTTCCCATTGCACAGGTAATGACTGACTAACACTACTGTAATTTTTCTACCCCATAATCAAGAGGTGGAGATAGAGTTGCCTGATTAGGCAATTTTCTTCAACTTTGGAAAAAAAAAAACAGACCCCCAAAAAATCAAACCAAAATCTTAAGAAAAACACTAGGAGGTTTCATGGCAGAAGGAATATGACACAAAAAAATGCCATTTCCACCAGAAACATAAAAATGTAAAATTGCAAGTCTCTAATACAAAAGAGTGTGTATGGCTTGAACTGGCTACCTCTTCCTTTGCGCAGCAGGGAAAAGCTTAATATCATAGTTGAAGAAAGTCTTTTTGCTGTAGTGTTGCGCACAAGTGCGCTTACAAGGGTATGACAAGCTGATGTAGGAGAAGTTTAAGCAGAATTGCATTGCTTATCCATGACAATGTATGCTTGAGTCCCATTAGTTGTTGCACCCTGTCAGATAGCAACTTTTTGTTGCTTTATTTCAGGATCTTGTTTTCTCATTCTGGCCTTTTCTTAACCAGTCTAACAGTCTCTCCAAGTACAGTGGACCCAAACAGCTTTATGCTGGAAATCATTTACACAGAATTTGAATTTGTATTTATCTTTCCTTTCATATTCCATTTTCTTTTCTAATTCACCCTAAAGCAGAATCTGCTTACAGATCAATTTGTTCTATCCATCATTTCAGTTGAGCAAACTGAAAATGCAGAATGCATGTCAAAGCGGAAAGCTTGTGTTTCTTATGGATAGGATAAAAAAAACAACTGTTTTTATTGTAAGCATACATTCTAAGTACAGTTTTTATACAGCATTGGAAATTGTATTTTAAGAATTTAAAGATTTTTTTGCAAACATAGTATAAATTCAACTCTAAAATTTTCTTCTGTAGAACATACCAAATAACAACTTAAAACGATTTCTAATGGATTTTTATTTTCTGATACAAGTATTATAAGCAAGTATTTGTACAGATGCTTCAGTATCCCCTCTGAAACTTCATGACAGAGAAGAAGAAAATATCTATATAAAAGTGAAAAAGGTAGATTGTTGTAGGAGTTTTTCTGTCCTTGAGCACAGGAAGCAAAACAGCTTAATAATTCCATTCGCAATTAGTTTGAAAACCTTAGAACGGAGTGTCAGGATGTGGTCATATTGGTGTCTTTATTTGGTTGTGGTAAGTCAGTAACAGTGCATGGAAACATCACCTGTTGCAGTTTGAAAACTGCAAGAGTGAGGAGCTTGTCAGTGGTGGATCCTGTAGCTCCAAAAGAAGTAAATGAGAATTATTGCTGACCAACCTACCTTTTTTGTGCTCAAAGGAAATATAATTTTCATTTGCTTTATTTCCCAGAAAAATATTTCTTTAATTCTCTGAAATAAAGGAATCATTTACCTCTTGTTGTGGCAGATAATTCTAAAGGAAGATCCAGAAAAAAACATTGTTTTGCTGACAGTTTCTCTCAGAATTCAGGAGTAAATTCCTGCTCATTCTTCTTCAAAATGCAAAAGAGCTATGAAACTGAGAGCCAACAGTAGGAAATGGTTGGAAAAACAAAAGTAGGGGTCAATAAGCAAGTTCACTGGGGCCACTCACGTAGTAAAATTTTAAGTATGTGTACAAATCTCAGCAGGTTCATAATTTTATATAGGTGTTGATATTTATATAGTTCTTTTTAAGACTGCAGTAAATTACTTTTGTCTGTATAGTTTTAGTGCTGCTGTTTTTCTTCATTTATAATTATTAAAGTTTCATTCTCCTGCTTTGAATATAATGGATCAAATGAAAATAATGGGAATAATAGCTTAAGAGTCATAGAATCATAGGAAAGGAAAAATCATAGGAAAAATCATTGGAAAGGACCTTAAGATCATCTAGTTCCAACCCCCCTGCTGTGGGCAGGGACACCTCACACTAAACCATACCACCCAAGGCTTCATCCAACCTGACCTTGAACACTGCCAGGGATGGAGCAATCACAACCTCCCTGGACAACCCATTCCAGGGCCTTACCACCCTTATAGTAAAGAATTTTTTCCTTATATCCAATCTAAACCTCTGCTGTTTAAGTTTCAACCCGTTACCCCTTACCCTGTCACTGCAGTCCCTAATGAATAGTCTCTCACCAGCATCCTCATAGGCGCCCTTCAAATACTGGAAGGCTGCTCTGAGGTCTCCACGCTGCCTTCTCTTCTCCAGGCTGAACAGACCCAACTTTCTCAGACTTAGAAATGCTGATCATATAATTTTCAGCACTAGTAGTATCTCTACAATAGTCTATCTAGCTTTCAGCTTCAACGCTACATGTTGAAGAAAAACAGTTAAGCATATCAACAGTAATCTAAAAGAAGAAAAATTACTATAAGTGGTGTTATAAAATAAGTGTAGCATGTTCTTTCATGATCTTACTATTGTTTATATCTTTCAGTTTCTCCATTGTTGTTCTTTTCTTGTTCTCAAATTGTAGTGTTTGATGAAATGTAAACACATAAATACATGTTGAAAAGAAATTAATTTTCAAGAAGCAATCCTCTGTAGTTTTTCAAGCAATACATGCTGTTTGTTGGGGAGATCATTGGCCTGTAAATTGGTAGATTAATATAGTGTGTGTAGTTTATCAAAGTATTATTTCAGCAGGGTAGTAATTACTTGCTTTCTACAGGTTACTTTCCTAGTTTCCATTTTTCCTTATAGTCTCTCGAAACCACAGCATTTAATGTCATTAAAGATAAACACATAATGTGGTCTAAGATGTCAGTTTGGCCTTTGCAACTAGGTATCATACTTTTTTAACTTTTGTATGTTATGTAATGCTTAAATATGTAATCTCTTTTTTTGGGGGGGGGGGGGAAGTTAGGCATAGCATAGATGAAGTTGCACTATGACAATCTGTATATTAAAAACACAAATACACCAATATCTGTCTCTGCAAAGAGCTTGATCTGCTCTCATTCCTCATGAAAATAATTACAGTGATTTTAGTTGGATTTAGTCCAACTTGTTTAAGAAAAATGGCATCATTATTTATTTCAAGTCTAAAAAGAAAATAATAAGTCTTTTTGTAGGCAGTTGCATAACATTTTAATGGCAGAACATACCTAATCAGAATAAAAGAAAATCTACTATGAAGAGAGAACATAAAGTGTTAATGTGTTACTTTTCTAATTTCATGAGGATTTTTTAAAGGAAATGCTGGTAAGCTGAGAAAATTGAAAAACAATAAAGAGCAGCAAACATTATCTTAACCCTCCTAGGTAAATAGCCAGTGCAGCTGGCCTGTAAATGAACCTGGAGGGTAATGGGAAAATATTTAATGGGAATGTTTGACCAAAGCTGTGTCTGGCATTCCTTTCCATCATACCACACAAACCTTTTTTCACCTTTTCTTTCAAGTTTTCATGGGAAAAACCATTACTGCTTCAGAGCTGCTGGAGTGAAACCTTGAAACCTTTACTAATGGACTAAAAGTCTGATTAGTCTCTGCTGCTGTGGCTGAGTATAAAATATTAATTTGCTTTTATTCGTTTTTATTTGTTTTGGAGAAAAACTAAGTAAATGTCAGAAGTGGTGCAGACCTTGGGCTCTGTGTCTGGTCAGGAGTAGTGTCCCTTCAGGAGGAGGAGTGAACAGGGCAAATATACAATGAATACACAATGATACTTTTCTAACTACCATCTGTGACTTGGAGGTATCTTAATGCAGTCATAGGAATTGGGCAAATATACAATGAATACACAATGATACTTTTCTAACTACCATCTATGTCTTGGAGATATCTTAATGCAGACATAGGAATTTAAAAATTAATAGTATTAATGGATTTTTCTTCCATGAGTTTATCAAGGACTGAAATACCCATGTAGCAGGTCACTGGCAGGGTCATTTACTTATTGCAGATTAGATCAAAATTTAGGAGAGGGAGATCCTCCTCTCCCACTCTCATAAGGAAGTTGATTCCCTACAGGCAGTACTTCAGCCTTAACTCTGGCTCAGTGTGTACAGGTGTCGTTGGACATCATGAAGGCTCTGTACTGTGACCATAATTATGTATGCTAAACTGTACAGAGCAGCTCTTTTTAACATGAACCAAAACCTTATTATGCGTTTGTAGTTTTTTCGTAGTTTTTCTGTCCGTTTCTTCTATCTTGGCAATATTATCTGTGAACAGTTCTTGTTCTTTTGCTTTCACCACAAATATCCACAAGAAAATATATTAAAATTTCTCACTTTGAGCATTTCAGGCTTATTTTATGTGAAAGATTTATAATTGCGTACAAAATGCTTCTTTGGTCCATTAAGTGGATGAGGGACTTAGACAGATGTCAGGAAATATAACTGACAGAAGAGGGGTACATACAAAGTGTGCACACAGAAACTCAAAGGCCACTTCCCTTTCCTTTTCTCAGGTAGTATGAGAGGAAGAAAGACCTGTAGGTGCTTTGGGATGAGGTTTCATCTTTTGCGACATCAGTAGCTCCACTCTCTGGAATAAAAGGGAGATTTCATTACCAGATGCAAGTCAGGGAGGGTTAATTCCTAGTTCTTCTTTTGGTTATGCAAGTTCAAGATCTTCATGAGAACCGATTATAAATACCTAATGTATGGGAAACTGAGTTGGGTACACAACATTTTCTCCAGTGTCAAATTAATTGAAAATAGCTGTGGATAGCCACTTGAATGACTTTCATGTCAATCGTTAGTTTGGCTGGGTCAGACAGATCACCCAGTAGTTATTAAGTCACAATTGATTTTGGCAGCTGCAGAGCAGTTGTCTTTCCCCCATAGAAAGGAGTAGTAATACACCCATTACTGCCAAGCAAGAGTGGGCACTGAGAAAGTAAAAAATAAAAATCCAGAAGCAGTACAATTGCAGATACTGTTATTTTAAAATGGAAATGTAAGTGATAATTTAATCTAAAAATGTGCAATTTTTATATTACATACATTATCAAATGAGATGTGCAAGTTTTCAAAATAGCATTCAGATTTTTGTACACATGCAACAATCCAATAGCATATATATGTTGGGTTTGGGGGAGGATTCTTCAATATTTTCTTAGTTTCTCAAATAAAAGCAGAAGTTAAATTATTAAATACATCTGAAAATACCTCTAAGGGATGTTTCAAGAAGGTCTTCTGAGACAAGCTATAAATAAAGCTGCTTTTTAGATTAAAGAATGAAAAGGAAAGAAGGAATAAGGAATATGAAACTTCCAGCATCCTTTATGCACAGTTGATGTAAGATTGCAGTATTTCTTTTGTTGACCTCAAAACGGTATAATTTACTATTTATAAGGTGCAGTAATATAATAAAGGGCTTTTCCACTGTGGCCCATTTCACTAAGATTTAGAGCTTTTGAATTTAAGAGAAATAAATTTGTTTAACTTCTGGAAGAGATCATCATGCCGCCTTTTTTTTTTTTTTCTAGCAATTTAGTTTGATAGGAAAATCCAAATTTTCAACAAGGAAGTAAGTGCAGTACTTAAGATTCGCATTTTTTGTGCTCATTAAAGAAAAAAGGTAATCTAGCATAAAATGTGAATCACACATCACAGGGAATGTGTTTTCTAGTGCAGCAACATGTCAGTTTTTATTCTCTGCTTTCATGTATGTAGAGATAATTTGGTCCTTCCCTTTGTATATCCTGTAGCACCATGTACTTTGTTTTAGGGGAGCTGTCACTAGAGGTTTAAGCTGTCTGAGAGAAATAAGCTGTGCAGGTTTCCTCACTGCAAGAGGGAGCGAGGGGTGTGTGTGAAGATTGTCTGCCTTAGTTATGTGAAATACTGTGATGAATGTGTGGCTGCAGTTTTAACAGAGCAGGTGCTTAAAAATTCCTTACCTTGCAATTACTACAAAAAAAAGTTTCTTCTGTTCACAAACAAAAAGTGTGGTTCAAAGGCTCAGTTCAAGTCTAAGAACTATAGCGAGTGTATAGCTACATCTACATATACTAGTTTATATCTAGTTTATAGTTGTGCCTTGAAATATGATGCAGCATTGTTATCCTTGTGTTCAATACTGCTTTAAATTATTGGCCTCTGAAAATGTTATTAGAATTTTTCTTGTTTCTACATAGAAAATATTAAATTTTAAAGATTTCTAGTCCTTTTCCTGTTGAATGTTTCCACACATTTTCTAAGTCATGCTTCACAAGCAAAAAACATTAGTGTTGTTTCCCCTACTACTGTATTCTCGTGAGCATTTTAAATCTAATGATAGCAGGTCACTGCATTCTCGATATTCCCTAACCTCCCACCTTATTTATTGTAGTTGGCTCTTTTCCTTGGAAGAGCTCCAGGGGAATCTCAAACCTGAAGATTCTTGCAATTGGGTTTTAAAGTAGTTTTTTAATACAATATTATTATATTTTTATTGTGTTAGGAGCATTTTTTTTCTCCCTTTTTATCATAGCATGCATAGTATCAAAATGAGTGTTAGCCATTCTTTTTTTCAGAAGAAGAAATAAGGTAGAATACTGGTAGCATTTGTTGTTCAGCTTGGCAGACATTTATAAATGGCATAGTTCCCTGTCTCTCTTGGTGGGTGCATCCAGGAGGCAGACCAGCCTATCCTAGATAGAGCAACATGGCAAGCCAAGTTGTTGACTTTTTTGTCACCAGTGTGCCCTAAGTCACCAGCAGAGATTACAGAGGGTGCAGTGGGAATTAATGTCGTCTCTAGGTAGCATTATCTTCCTATTATTCTTAAGGCAGAAAACTTCTATTGTCCTTGTAGGGGAGCAGACAGTTAATGTAGCTGATATTCATACAGATCTTCTGCAAAGAAGTAAATATGACTGTAGAGGAAGGAGAGACCTATCTTATGTAAAAGCCTTTCCTTAGTATGCTAACTTTATAGGTCAATTCTACTTTACATTCTCCATGTCAACCGTTATTATTAATTAACCTCGATTATTACGTAGAAATAGTGGTAATTCAGCAGGTAAAAATGTCATTAGCTTCAGAATTTAATATTGAGTTTCTGATTTGGTTTAGTTTTTTAAAAATTTCCCTTTAAGTTGCAGTTCCATAAATTGGAGAGAAAATATCTCTCTACATTTGGGAGAAAATGTGCTGAAACATTTGGCTGCAATATAAAGTATGATGGCATCAGAGGGAGGAATAATTGTTTCCTTTGAAGCTTTGAGATCTTTGAGACAGGGAGGCATCATTCTGCTGCCTTTAGGCTGAAATGCTTATGGGCTTTTCCTGCAGCCCAGCATCATGAGATTTCTTGTCTATTTTGAAGCATTTTCCTCTTTTAACAAGTAATGTGTGCAATTCTTGCTAGAGTGTATTTTATAAGCAGTTTGCAGAGAAGTTTTCAGTCCATGACAAATGTGGGCCACTTCAAACATGTTGTGAAGATTTGTATGAGAACTAGATTTGTATCCCCTGTACAGTTGTCTAAGTATCTAAGGTTTCTAAACAGTTCCACATGTTCATTATAAAATGGAAAAGGTTGAAAGCCACTGCTTTAATATCTTTCCTAATTACAGTTGTTTAAAAATGGCAGTAGCCAAATAGGGATGGGTAACAATTGTGATAGTGAGAAGCCTTCTAGTTGTTAGCATCCAAATATTTTAATATTTTATTTAATGACATACAAGTTCTTTGAACTAATTGTACTAATTTTCTGAAATAACTTCTTCCCTTCTCTGATGGGAAGACATATCACTAAAGTCAGATGGACTTAATGTTGTGTGAGTTCCAGCACTATGGAAGATTAAGCCAGAAGGACACACTGAGATTTGGTATCTTGCTCCACCACAAGCTTGAAATTGCTTACCCCTCTTAAATATAATGTAATATATCTATAAGCTTAGGTAATCAGTAATGTTAATTTGAAAGGTAATTGCTGACAAAACAAACAAAAAACAGACAAAAAATGCAAACTAATAAACAGTTAGGTTTCCTTAACCTTAATTATGTTTTAAGCTCCTAGTATTTTAAAAAAGCTGCATTGCAGAAGTAGTTCTTCACCGTGAATATGTAGGGGTTTTACAGAAGAAAGGACAGTGCTAAATCAACAAGTTGCACTCAAATTTGCACTGATTTTGACAGATTTTTTTTTTTTTTGCTTTTATTTTTCTGGCTATGTTGGAATGTGTGAGAATTACAGTTAAAATACATATTCAGTTCAATGAGAAAAGCTCCATTTGGCCACTGCTGTGGTGACCTGTCCTTACAGAGTTTACAGCCACGGTCAGAATGTCATTATACACGATTGCTATCTCCCTGCTGACATGCCACTTATGTGGCTGTCTGGACAGCCAAATGCAGCAAATCTGAGCTGTGCTGTTCAAACAGAACTCATCACATACCGTCATGGCCACTGAAGCACAGCTTGCACATGGGGAAGAGGGAAGGTTTATTTAAGTTTTTCTTAACAAAAAATATTTTCTTAAAGCAGCAGCCCTTGTTGTCACTTTTGTATTGTATAGCTTCAAGACAGACTCTGAAGGAATTGTTTGTTAGACTGTAAATTAGCAAAGGGGTAAGCAGTAAGGGCCAGCATAGGCTGGCTGATTTATCCCTATTTGGCTTTTTGGTATTTCCAAAGCTAGACCTGATCTTTCAACATAAGATTCTAGAGATTTGTTGGCTAGTTTTAGAAGTTTGTATCTGCTGTATTCTTTGTACACTAGGAGTATTTAATTTGGCTTCCAGGATCTTTTATCCTTGATCTGTGGAGTTTTGTGTATGTAGTACAATTGCTATAATATAGGTCCTCGTTAGTTTTTTGTTTTTCTTATATAGTTATTTTGGCCACTGTAGGCTTCGGGTATTCACCTGACCAAATATAGATGTCTACTGCTTATCCAGTCATCCTGTGCTCCTTTTCTAATCAACAGAGAAAAATAAACACATCTGAACTGATGTTATCTTATTCTAAAATAGGTATCTAGAATAGGGTAGATGAAGGCCACTGTAAAATTCTTGTTTCTCTCTGTTAGCTATAAAGGGAGGTGAAAGTTTGTAGGCTTTTGAAGGGTAGACCTGTAAAGATTAGAAGTGTAGACATTGGAAGTTTTGTGAGGTAAGTTCCACCTAGTATCTTTACTTCCCTCCAGTGGTGTTTGTTTTGTCCTGCTAAAGCACTAGAATGTTTCAGGTCTTGTGCTCTGACCTTGTTAATAGCAAAGGAGGGGACGATGGATTACTTCTGCACTCATTTCTATTGATACAAGGATTTTAACTGTAGGCAGCTTACAGAAGAGCCTGTCACTCTATGAAGAGATTGTGCTGAGTGAAGACTGTATTCTCTTACTTGCACCTGATTTGCAAACTTAACTGTCAAAACATCAGCAACTTTGCCTTAAGATTAGAGAACTTTAACTAAATTTTAACAAACCTTTTTTGGGGGGTGTTTGGTTGGGGTATTTTTTGTTTGTTTGTTTGATTGGTGTTTTTTAATTGGTGGAAAAATCACATGAAGGAAACATTCAAACCTCAGGAGCTCTTGCTGCAACAGTTAGGGGTGTGTGAAAGTCTGTGATTAGTATGTTCTCTTTCCATATTCAGTATTTATCTGAAATTAGTTTTGTTGGTTTTTTTTTCAGCCGTAATTCACAAGGAAATCACTTTTTTTCCAGTTTGCAAGTGAGATTTGGCTGTAGACTCACCACAGAGATAGTACAAATAGTAGCTGTATGTCAGCATCATTCAGTACAGATTTCCACCCTCTCAGGGTAGTTTTCTGCAGGTGTGGAAGTGTATAGTTGTGTCTTCTCCATTTACCAGATGTGTTTGTTTTTTCATTTTGTTTTTGCTAATAGTCATGAAAGTGGATATTAATTTAGTGAACTTAGCCTATAAGTCTGATAGCTGCAGATAACTGAATAATCAATGCTGGTATTTTGGAGCAAGAAGAAGCAGACTGAAAATGAGAATTATCAGGGAAGAATGAATGGCTGTATGTAAAGGAAAATTGAAAAGGTTCATTCAGACAGTGCTTAACTGATACAGAAGCATGGCAGGAGGAGCTTTAGTAATGAACTTGAAAAAGCTGATACATTCTCATTCATTATCTGAAAATACAAAAAAGTGTTCATTTTAGAAGACAAATGCGTGGTATTTAACCTTAAAACTTGACTGTCTGTAGGGAAAAGGGGTTGTTTCCAAAGAAAACAGTGCCTGATAAAGAAGCAGTAAGACCCCCTGAAGGAGGGTAAAGAAATTAAAACATCATTGTAAAATATGGCCCATCTAATTTACTTTTCATTTTGCAGTAGCAAGGAAAGAGTATAGCCTCATTGACCTAAGTGCTTCAGAAGTGTATGCCTATTTATGTCAAAAATATGGCTTTTTTGGGGGGGGGATGAAACTTGATATAATGCCTCTCTTGCAGCAAATTTTGATGTCAACAATCAGTATATGCATGCACATATACATGCCTGTTTAACGAAGTTTTGCTAGCTACAAAAGATTGGCTCTCGTCTTGGGGGGTTTATGCATATAAAGGTAGTTACATTTGGTTGGGTGTCAGTCAAAGTTTCAACTGAAATGCAAAATCTAAGAAGTCAATAGTTTCATACAGCTTCAGCTTACATACATGTAAAATGTTAGGAATGCAAGAAGACAGCAGCGGAGGGAAACCTTATTTTCCCTATCTCTCTTGCAGCAGGGTGAAAGGATAGAGATGAATAATGCTTTTGAGAGACATTCTTTATATATACTCTCCTTATTTTGCTACATAAGGGGCAGCCTTCCATTTTAGTAGATTCAAAAGATATGTATGAGCTTAAGTGAGTGCTTAGGCTGTGGTATGAAAATACATTAGGTCTAAGAATTAAGATTTATGTAATATATAGGAACCAGGTAAGCTTGCTATATTTGCTTTGGGGATTTTCTTAACAATGCATCTGCTCTGAAACTTCTCACAACCCACATAATCTCGGCCAGTCCCTGTTACCAATATGAAACATCTAGCCCTTTCTAGTTCATCTTACTAGAATTTGTTAACTCCTCCCCTACTCTTTGTGCCTCCAATCTCTATTGACACCCCTGAGATACTTCTTTCTATCCTGGACTCACTCTATCCATGCTGTAAGTCTGAATGCTTTTACCTGAAGCATGGACTAGAGAACTGAATTTCGTCTTTGCTGCTGCAGTCTTGAAATATCTTTAAGCAAACATCCAGGAGAATTCTTTCAATCCTTGACATCAGTTTCAAGTTTAATGACCTTACCCAGCTTCATGGTTTCATCTTAGGGGTACATTTTCCATTCCTATGCCACAAATCATTTTAATCTTTTCGTGCTGACCTTGTAAAATACCCTCAATGTATTGTTTACTCCTGTTGGGGAGTTACCCATGTGCTCTGGAGAGTTTCAGTTGAGATAGTTAGCTTTTGCTTGCTGAGAAATCTGCTTTGGTTATTCTTCACTTTACCTGCTGAACACAGGAGTATATTTCTAGGCCAGAATAAATTTCCCATTCTGTGTAACAGAAAACTATGTTTCAGGCATCAGTTTTCTCATTTAGAGGCAGAGCTCTTAAATCTCATCCAAACACTGTTAATGTACATAGTGCCAGCAACACTATGTGTGTAGTCGCCTAGTCAGCTAAGCCAGACAAATAACCTAACAGAAAAATTATTTGGTATAGTTTATTGTTTATCTGCATCAACAGCTCTACTTCATATGATACAAAGGGAAACACACAGGTGACAACAGGTTAAGAGTGAGACTATTTGTGAATCACCTGAGAATTTCACATGAGCTTGGACTGCATGTCTCAGAAGAAATGCAGGTGGAGTAGCACACAAGGGAATAGCAATATCATCACTTTTGCCTGCCACCTTTCTCTGTATTTGAGTTTTATGGTTTAGGATTACCACGTATTATTAAACTTTTAAGTTACAATAGGTAAAAGTTTCTAAATCTGGAGTTCATTTTAAAAGAACTGTGAGTCTGACATAAGTATAGTGCTTAGTTTAAAAATAAAGTTATGTATAGTTCAGATAATTCATATTTTGTTTTAACCATGCTATGGCAGCTTCAGGAAAAGATATGGCAAGTTTCAAGAACAGTCAGCAATATGTTCTTATTTCATTGGGCAGTTGTTTAAGATGACAAGCATTCTCATCCAGATTGAAAAAATGATGTCTTTAAAATAATCTTTTAATTGACTTTCAGTTTAAGTAGCATTACAGGACAATTTGTTACCTGAAAATAACAAAGGCCTACTGTCAGTAACACCCATGGAATCTGTTGTAGCGTCTTCCACAATGGCAGTGAAGAAGGTGAATTTGGAGTGTTTTTCTTTTTGTTAAAATTTTTAATATTTTCCTTGCCTGACTTCGCAAAAACATTTTCACAATCTTTGACCAGTATTTCCCAACGCAGGCTACTGTGTTCATATATGCAACAGACATTGCAAAAGGCTATTGAGATTGGTCTAATTTGAAGAACTTAATGCTTTTGTATCTAAGTGCCGTACTTTCAGATCTTACAGAGCTGGCTTCATTAGTTCCATGGATGAAATTATTTTCGGAATGATATTACAGGCTGCCAGGACTTCATGCTCAAAAGATGTAGTGCCCAAAACATCCAGGAATTACAGACATCTCTATTTTAAATATTGAAGTGGTTAATGTGATGATACATTATGCATTTTATTGTGCAGGGCACAATCTTAAAATGAAACAAGGTATTCTTACAAAGTTACTGTGGAATGGAAATTCTCTTTCCATCTCAGAGAAACAGAAAGTGGCAGTAAGAAACCCATAGCCATTTGCATCAGGCAAAAGAATGTTGCCAGGAGATTGAGGGAGGCCATTATTCCGCTCTACATAGCAGGCACACTAATTGCAGGAACGTCCACTTAAAACATAAGGAAATAGTTTGAGGTTTGATAATTTTTATGGTGATGGTGGTCATACATTGAGACAGGTTGCCCAGAGATGCTGTTAGAGTCTCCATCCGTAGAAATATTCAAAACCAAACTTAATGTCCAGAGTTACATGTTGTCCAGTCTTAGAGCATGGGGGGTTGAATTAGATGATCTCCAGAGCTCTCTTCTAATTGGAGTCATTCTGTAATTTGTACCATTCAGTATCGGTAGGTGGATATCTACGTATGTACATAGGTAGGCAAAGCCAGGAAGACACTTTTTCTGCTATTAACTCACTTGTTTGCCTGGAGAGCTGGGAGGTAGGACCTTCTTTGAGCTGGAATTCAATGATTAGCATTTCCAGTGATATTTTATTTTAACTGAAGTTATTTTAACTGAACAGTAGGGAGGTTAGAGGCATCAAAGGCTAAATGCTCTTTATGAAGTAACTATTTTTTGTATGATAAAGAATCCCCTTTCCCCTCATTTGCAGTGTTAAGACGTAGTCCACAGTGACCAATTTGTTGTGTAGATATTTAGAGTTTTTACTTCTTTAGATTTATATCACTGAGGAAAAAAGTCAGGATCTAGTTTAGGAATTTTTGTCTTTTTAAAGTATTGGTATTAAAAAGACCAAAAGTAGTTTGGTCTTTTTAAAGTATTGCCCATTTCTAATGTAATTTGAAAATATATATAAGCATCTTTTTATTACTTCTTGTAAAGTAGTTTCTATGCCACTGGATTAATATAATTGCATGTTCTGAGCTTGTATTTATTTAATTTTTAAGAAGTTATATTTTGGGGATATTTTACAGCTTGAGAAGATTTATAGGTCTGTGTTTAATGGTAGTTATTTTGCCTGCTCTGGAGCATGTGCCATGGGTGGTTTTAAGTGTGTTGTGCATGTTTGACAAGTTAGAAATTTAGCAATCCCCAACAGTGCTGAGCCACACTGTCTCAGACTTTGTTTTTGTTGGCTGGTATCCAGTACCATGCTATAAAATACATTTACTTGACAGTAGAAAGTGGAGAACCACATGAATGACAAAGTTTAAAAAGGCTGGTGAAAAACATGCAATAAATATTAATAAAAGGCCACCCACCTCTGACCTTCAATGCTTATTAGCTTTGTGTGTTTTAAAGTTACTGTAGCACTTTGAGCATTCAGTAACAGTATGTAAGAATGTCCTATTTAAGTCAACTTATTAGCAACCCTATATTGATTATTTTGATTGCTTTTGGCAAGGCTTATGGAATAATAAGAGAATTCTACTTTGTACCTTTAGTTATCTCGTAATAAATTGCTGTCCTTTAGTTATCTCATAATAAGCAAACCGGATTCATTTGTATGTGTAAGCATGTGGAAATGTATGATACTGTATGTACATCTATGTAGAAAGAGAATGTTTTGCAGAGGAACCTTGTAAGGAATGGTCAGTTAATTTATGTAAACTCAATTAATTCAATTTTCCTTCTTAAACAAGAACTCAAAGCAGTAAAATAGCTCAGAAGAGAGCTATCTCATATAGTAAGAGATAAGAGCTCATCATCTTATAGTAAAATGAATCTCTGATTCATGATGGCCAAATGGGTGTTAGAATTTTTTTCAATATTTTTAATACCGTATTTCTCATAACAGTAAAAAAATTGGGATCTGAACCAAAGCAAAAATAGTATGGAACATGAAATAGGGATGCTGGGGAGGGACTCTTCATTAGAGCCTAGTGACAGGACAAGGGGTAACGCGTTCAAACTTAAACAGGGTAAGTTTGGATTGGATATAAGGAAGAAATTCTTTACTGTTAGGGTGGTGAGACACTGGAACAGGTTGCCCAGGGAGGTTGTGAATGCTCCATCCCTGGCAGTGTTCAAGACCAGGTTGGGCGAAGCCTTGGGTGGCATGGTCTAGTGTGAGGTGTCCCTGCCCATGGCAGGGAGGTTGGAACTAGATGATCTTAAGGTCATTTCCAAGCCTAATTATTCTATGATTTCATGATTCTAAGTGATTCAGGAGTCTCTAGAGCTAATAGGTAACCGTGCTTTTTCAGATTAGATGGTTCTTATCTCCCAAGTCATGGGGCTGTATCACACTCCTAATTATATTTTAGCTGTGCTGTGTTTCTCTTAAGGCATCAGTAGTTCCTATTCTGTGAATTTCATGTCCTGTATTGTGTTAAAAATTAAAGTGTATAGGTAGATGGGTGATAATGGTTGAATATTGAATTATTAATTCACTTTGAGAAGAATCTATTCCTGGCTTTTGAGAAGAGAGAAGTATTTAGCTTAGGGGAAATATAGGGCTAAAAATTAGCATTTTTCAGTTAAATACTAATGGAATGGTGCATCCTGCTAATGAGGGATACATTTATTACATAAGAAATACAGACACTGTTAAGACCAGTCTTCAATTTTCGACAATATCCCTGTAAGAAATTGTCTCTCAAAAAGCAGATACTCTTCCCTGGGTTAGTCAGAGTCACATACAGGTTTTGTGTTTGTGTTGGGGTGCGTTGCCCTTCACACCGACTTCCTTGGTGCTCCTGAGTCAGAAGATTGACTCTTACGGAGTTCCTGTGCTGGTGTTCTGAATCAGACTGAATACATTAATCACATGGAGATTCAAAGTCACATGGAGAACCACACTCTGTGTGTAAAAGAACAATACTCTTAATGTCTGAAAATTAGTTTCTGTGCTGACCAGAAGTGTGACAGAGCTGTGAGACACTGTCTTCAATTACCCAGTTCTTCTGGGTGTTGTGGGGAAGAAAGAACCAAGAGTGGAAATCTGCTGCTCTTCCATTTCTTTAGTCAGCAAATGAAAGGTCAGCGCTGTGTGAGAAGTGAAAAACATAAATTAAAGAACAGGGTGGAAAAACTAAGAACTAAGAATAAAAATGCAAAAGTCATGAAGGCCTGTATTGCTGTATCTGAAGCACTTCATTGTTCTCCTTGCTGTCATTATTCAAATGCGCCTTTAACTTTCCATTTTCATTATGCTCACTAAGACCCTGGAGTGGTTAATCTATGGAAAACACTGTCACGCTGCCACCAATTTGTACTTTCTGCCTACATCCATGTGTTGTCACTCCTTTTACATTGTTCTGGAAAGGAACTTCTATTCATTCACGTATTAATATATTTATTCATGTTCTTAAGCATGTTCTTGCTACATTGTGACCGTGATCCGCTATTTGACAATAAGAATACTAATTCTAGGATATAGATCAATGACCACCTATCAATATTTTGTTTATTTCAGAGTGTTGTGCGTAGCCTGTGGCATCCAAAGCTGAATCAGATCATGGTTGGTACAGGAAATGGTTTGGCCAAAGTCTACTATGATCCTGTCAAAAGCCAGAGGTATGTAATGATTAATGACTAAGAACATTATCTTTTTCCTTAAATTTAGCCTGATTCCGTGGTTCTTTGGTTATACTAAGAAATGAGAAAAAACATTTTAGTTACATTTGTTTTGCAGGAATTTTCAGTTTTACTTATTTAGTAAGAGTAGAAAGAAATAAAAAACAACAAACCAGCTTGTTTCTGCAAAACAGCATGTTTGCCTCTGAGCTTTTCCTGGTGCTGTATGCTTGCTGTCTGTTCTACCTGAATTTACATGTACTTTCAGTTTCCTGTTGCATGAAATCTGCAGTAAAAATAACCAAACTTTCATCCAGTCTCTTGGAGGTTGCTGATGTGGTGTTACTGAAAGGAAATTTATTTAACTTAGTAATATTTTTTTTATGAGACTGTGTTTTGGGTTTGGGTTTTTTTTTTAATCTCCTGAAGTAAAAATAACTTTTAAAAGCCTTAGCTTAAACATCAGTGTCTGTGAAGTATTACTGGAAGAACCAGCTTGAGAGGGTGCAAACCAAGGAAGCACATTCACATCTTTCTGCTAATCTTTTCCACTGCCTGCACCTATACAGTGGCTTTTGCCTGTAAATCTGATGGAAAGGTGGTAGCGATTCATCAGACATGGCTTCTCAGCATGGAAAGAAAAGAAGAGGGCCTCACTAGTCTATAAATAAATACTTCTTTTGCAATTCATTTACTATCTGGATTGGCTGGTGAACTTGGGCATGCTCGCTTCCTGTCAGCTGGGAGGAAATGTACACTTCATCAATACTGAATGGTATAATGTTCTGCCCGTATATGCACTCATCTTTGTTTCAGTGGCATCCAAAAACATATTGTGTCCAGATGCTTACTGTGACACTTGGAGATGAAGGTAAACTCTGGTTTACAAGATTATTGAAAATGTTTTATTTTTCTGGTCTTTCTCAATTTAGAGAACAAGCGAGGTGGTCATCCTTGTTTGAACCCCTCTTCAGAGGGTAGCCTGCATTTCCTAGTCACAGACCACAAGAATCTTAACTCAGTTTTGTGTCCAGTTTGTTTCCTGGGACTTGCTATGAGGAGGAAGATACCACCAGTTTAAATCAGTCTGCACCAGCCAGGCTTATGCAGTTTTTTCCAGCTGCAGTGTTACAGACACTTACAGTTAGATGACCGCTGCCTCTGCAGTTTTTAAGAAGAGTACTAGGAGCAAATCACTGCTGATGTTGGGAGAGAAGCACTTTTGTTGTGCATGCTGCAAGTGCTGTGGACAAATGAAGTGTGAAATGAATCTTCCACCCTTGTTTCCGCATGTCATATAAGCTGCTCTGTAACAGGATCAGTAATCTGTCCTACACATATACATGGACAGGCAAAGATACACACATCTATGAATATTTGAAATGCTGTATAACTTTGTTGAGGCTGTCTTGAATAAAAACATGTTTCTGTTTGATATAAACAGACCAACTGAACTGCTGTGTGTTTCCTTCTAGGGGAGCAAAATTATGTGTGGTCAAAACAAAACGAAAAGAGAGACCAGCGGAGACTCTTACACAGGATTACATTATAACACGTAAGGAACTTAAGTATATGTTTATCAGAGCATCTTTAGTTCTTAGGTTTGAAGTTATTTGTAGATCATACAGCTTTATATTTTTCCCTCTAAAAAAATTGCAGCTTTTCATCAAGTGTTGCTTACTGGTATGAGATGTTAGTGCTTTGTGCAAATTTTTTTTTTCTAGCCTTGCACAATCAGAAAGTTATATCTTGTAGGCTCTGTAAAATTATCAATAATGGTTGCTTTTTAGGTTCTGATGCACCTGAAAGCCTGAAAAAAACTGCATTTAAAAAACTGCAAGCAAACAAAACTCCAGTATTTTGGAGTTTCCCCAAATCTTCAGTTTTATATAACTAAATCAACGATTGTAGATGGGTTTAGGAAGTGTTTTCCCACTTGGTAGCATTAACAGTATCAGTGACAAAATCAGAGATAGAATTTGAATAATTCCTAGTGATGGGTCTTGGAAAAAATTCCAAGTGATTTTTCAAAATCTAGAACTTATCCAGAGTTACATGGGATTTTAAACAGCTTAAACACCTGTATATCCTCAAGGTTGTTCTTGTATAAGGCCTTATGTTCATATTAAGGCTTGCCAATGCATAAGAAATAGTTACAATTGTTATTGTTACTATAAAGTGTTCAGTGATCTGCCTTTTCCCAAGAGTGAATTTTCCAAAGGGATGAGGGGATCAACTGAGATTTTGCCCCTCAACATTCCCCTAATGTAGTGTTTCCTCATGTAAAATGAGTCATGCAATTGTGCTTTCCTGCTTCTCTTCGTTCTCTTCCAGTTCCATGGTTGTTTGGGTTCAGCTGTGGTTTCCAGTAGTTTTGGTACTGAAAATAGCTGAAGCCATTTCTGTAGAACAGGATAATTGGTAGCATAATAAACAAAAGAAAGCCTCAGCAGTCTTCTGGGTTCCGATCTTGGGTATTTCCCAGCCACAGCTGTTTTCTGCTTGCCTCACTGCTGCAGATGTCCAGCTCTGATTTTTGGGTAGCAGTGGGTAAAGTAGAAGCTGTCAAAGAACAGGGATATTTCTCTCCCTTGGGTGCTCTTCTCAATCCATCCTTACTACAGCCTTGCACATGGTCTCTTATCTAAATACTTTGTGTGCACTTTGTTGTTAGTGTTTATAAGGTAAAGAGCTTTTGTGATTAAGAAAACTCACCTTTCTGCTTACAAGCGAATTGAAGTTGTGTATTTGATAGCATTTATAAATACCATTCAAAGATTTCTATTTTTAATATAGGAATGTTGGTTTTAGGGATAAGGTGTTACTTTTAAAACACAGGAATACAAAGTTTGGGTTTCCCTTAGACAACTTTCACTCCACAAACAGCAAGAACGTGGATCTCTGAGTCACATGGTGTATGTAAACCAGTCAAACTTAGTGCTTTTCAGTAAATTCTCCCAGGCATTTTAGACTTCATGAAATCTGCAAAAATAAGGCCTAAACATTTATTTGCAAAGAACTACTGGTTTGTCACCTAGTGGTGACTTCCGTCACTCTAATAAATTGAGCAGGCTTCCAGAAACAAGCTCAAAAATCAAACTGATAAGTCCCTAGCGTCTACTTTCTTCTTTTTTTTTTTTTCTTGTTTTGATCAATATAGAGCTGGTGCTTCTAAATGCTAGGCTGAGTTTTGGCTTTCTTTGGTTTTTTTGACCCCAGCACAATTTCCTTCATTTTTGGAAACAGCAGCAGTCAGCATATCTGAATGTGAGAGCTAAACCTCACTGTAAGAAAACTGTGTTCCTGAACATGGTGTTTTTCTGTTGCTGCCAAATTGCCCGAGTGGACCAAAACAATTACTGTGATTAAGGATACTGAGGATATTTTTTAGGAAATAGAAGTTTTAAATACTGATAATTGGCTAAATTGTCTCAGTAATGGGTATTCTTCCAACCCTGATTAATCTCATAATTTGAGAAAGAACACGATTATGACTTCATATGCAGAACCATCACCATTTAGATCATTGAGAGGATTGCTTCACTTTGTGTTACAAATCGAAGAATGTATCCAGTGTTTTGTACTGCTCTTGGAGCATTAGAAGACTGGGAAGTTCAGAAAAGAGCAACCAGTTGGTCATAGTGCTAATGCTGAGAACTGAGTGATAGAAGAATAAATTAAATATACATAAAATGTGCAAACAGTGTTTCATATGAAAGGCTTCTGCCTGAAGGAAGCCTGGAAATGTGAAAGATTTCATCTTTGGAAAAAAGTCAGCAGAAAGAAGCCCTCAATATCCATCAATAAATCATTATACAGAAGAACTGTATCTAACTGGGCTGCTGCTTCTGCCACATTTTCCATAGCAAGGAAGAATCCTAGTCTTCATCTTTGTAATTAAAACCTTATAAAGAGAATTTCTAACTTTCTTTTTCTCCAAATTGTGACCCTTCAGCCCATGCACTTCCGATGTTCCGTGAACCACGACAGCGAAGCACCAGGAAGCAGCTGGAGAAGGACAGGCTGGATCCCGTGAAGTCTCACAAACCTGAACCTCCAGTAGCAGGACCAGGTAATCTAGGTGTAATGATTTCAGGCTCTTGTGTGCCAGAGGGACCATCATGTTGGGTCCTACACTTTTTAGGGTTTGCTTTCAGACTTTTTTGTGTGGTGACTCCTTATGTATGGGCAATATCTGACACTATTTACGTTGTTTTTTGATTGGGGTGCTTGCCTGGAATAAATAAATAATCACAATGACTTGTATTACATAATCAGTAAAATATTTATGTGAATGCAGCTCTAAATTAGGTTCTTCCTACAGTGTTAAATAACGTCTTTGCATCAGGTCACCATTATAGACATTTAGTTCTTAAATATTTATCTCTAAAACAAACTTTCTTTTTTTTTCAGGTCGTGGTGGGCGTGTTGGAACTCACGGAGGTACCTTGTCATCATATATAGTGAAGAATATTGCATTGGATAAGACAGATGATAGCAACCCGCGAGAGGCTATTTTACGTCACGCAAAGGAAGCGGAGGAGAATCCATACTGGATTTCTCCGGCATATGCAAAGTAAGGATACAATTAAAAATACAAGCAATATTTCTGGAGGCCAGTGGGAGTTTGGTAAAAATAGAAGACACACGTTTTTAATGGTATACTTTGCCTTTTTTGTATTGCTGCCCTGAGTATGTAAACTAAGAATATGCCATACTCTTTTTATGAAGAGGAGGTTAAATTGTTGAAATTTGATATTTCCATTTTTAAAATATACCTATCAGTGCTAGAAAATTATTTTAAAGCTTTCTAAGCTGTTTAGAATTTCGAATCTTCTCAATGTCTATAATTGCAATATAATTGCAATATAACAATTTGACAGACTGGGACAATAAGTGTTCTAATATGCCTTCTAGTTCTGGCCAATCCTTAGGTTAAATCTTAAAAATATTTACTTAATGTTATGGCAGGGTATTTTAGGTAATTTCTCAAATGTCGTAAGTTTGTGAGGCTTTTCCTGCATACGGACCAGAGTACATGCTTAAATTAAGTTGGTGTTAAAGGTATACTAGTATTAAAAATTGCACTGATAAAATTTCCTATCAGGACTTCAACTTAAGTGTTCAGTAGCTGTTACATAAATTAAAGAGCCTTATTGAGATTATGGTAGTAAAATCTTGGTAATCCTACAGCTGGTAACTTAGTTTAGATTTGTGCGTGAGTGTGGCATTTGTGTGTATGTGTTGCTATGAAAATTGTGCAATGTGCTTCTAGAGTGCTTTCTATAAAAGACTTCTTTTCTCCTAGAACTAAACACAATTCAAACCATTAAATAGATTAATTCATCATAGTACTAAAATAAATAAGTGGATTTAATACTGATGAACAGAAAGTAGCACTTCAAAAATCAACAAAATTTTCATATTTTGTTGTTATCATTGATGTTTTTGTTACACAAAATCTACGTAGTGTAAGTAGGATTTTCAAAATGCGTAAGGAAAAGGTTGTGAGGAGCAGAAATAGCCTGCACAGAACAGTCTGCCAATAACAAACTGGTTTTTCATATTTGCAGCCCGGTGTTTTTATCTCCTAGGCTGTATGTTCATTAGTACTTCACTGACTGTACTTTCTTTATTAGTATTTAGCTCTTTAGTGACCACCTCAAAAAAAAACCCTCAAAATATATTAAGAATTATTTAATAAGTATGCATTTGATGATGTACGTCAAATCAGTGCATTATACAGAACCACATTTCGCATCAAAGAAGAAATAT
Organism: Melopsittacus undulatus; assembly: GCF_012275295.1. Taxonomy (NCBI): domain Eukaryota; kingdom Metazoa; phylum Chordata; class Aves; order Psittaciformes; family Psittaculidae; genus Melopsittacus; species Melopsittacus undulatus. Next base: position 13,701,271 of record NC_047557.1, read on the forward strand.
TTGAAAGCCTGATTCTGCAACAGTTGTAATGAATATTGATCATTAATTGTTTGATAGTGCATATGTGCTAGAGGTAAAGTTTACTTTGAATGTGTTGATACCTGGTTTTATTTGAGATGGGCATCTATCCATCTTTAAAAGTAAATACAATCACACATTCCATCAGGTAGATAGATAACTCGGTATATTTTTGGCTCAGTAACTCCATTGATTCTGTGTTAAGTTTCATCCATGTGTTGTCATCCCTGACACCTGCAATGTAGTAGACATGAAAGTTTTAAAACATAGCTCTATTACAGAAGGCTTACAGTGTCAGGTGGACAGATCTCATTACAGTGTCTAGCTGAAGATGTAGCTGCAGGGGAAGAAGATAGCTGGCTGAGAAGTGGGAGGATCCAGGTCCAGACTGCTATTAACTTACACACCAGACGGTGATACATATGTGGGGGGACTGGACTACAGCCAGCAGCATGTTGCCTTGATGGTTTTGTCAGCTGATAAATCTCATGCCAGTGAAACTGCCATTATCCTTGCTTTAAAAGCTTGACTTTAAGATGTAGTCTATGCAAAGAGCATTTTAAAGTTATTATTCTTGTTGTTATTATCATCCATATTTGCAAAATAATGCAAAAAATGTGGTATGGTTTTAATTTTCAGAAATATTTATTAATATGCAGTCTATATTAATAGCTGCAGACCAATTATAGTCATAGGTTTTATTAGCTACTTCCCCACACACACAGCTGTGTTAATTGTATCCTATATCTAACTTTACCTGGCATGTATGTTTACCCTGTGTCTAAAACATCTTGCAGATATTATTATGGATGCATATTTAATAAAATATGCAAATTACAAGTAATTGATACAAATCATCATGTAATACTGAATTGTCAGAGTGTCCCTGGTGGCCCTTTTAAAATCAGTAGTTCATAATAATGAGCAGTATACAAACCTAGGGAAGCTAGTTGGTTAGCTGTAGCATAAGATACATTATAGAGTTAGGAAAGTTGATACTGTGATACACATTTAAATTGCATTCTGTCTTGAGACCTAAAAACATATATCTACGTTATTTTCTTTTTTTTATACTGTTCATTCTTTTCAGTACTTCATTTCTCTGCTCTCATTTTTTCCAATTTCTTGTAGTAAATTTCCACTTAATACACTTGATATATATGACAAGGCTTTTGGTTCTGTGTTGCCTAATGGATGGTTATTCACCTAATTCTCCTTTTCAAGAAAATGTCTAAGAAAACTGTAGTTAATTTTATTCAGTGATGGTTATTACATAATTTTAGACTGAGAAGACTAAGAAATTTTTTTTTCAGTTGATCAGAATTTTCATAACTCTGATGACTGGGTTAGAGTTTGGTCCCGATTCATGCTGATTAGGTCATTCTAAATCAGATAACTGTCTTCATGCTTTTTTAATTGTATTTCAGTTCAGTAATTCTTATAAAGAAATACCTGCAACGGGACTTTTGGTGTTAGTTTATACATTGTATGTAAAAATATTTCCTTCTTGTTGGAATTCAAGGTGCCTAATTTATTCTTGAAGCCAAATAGTCATTTGTGTTATCACTTGAAAATTTTTCAAGCTTGTTACTGTTAGCCTGGCCTTTCTATTTCTTCTAAAATTTAAGCCATAAAAGGAGGGGAAGTACATAAAAGGCAAAAGGTTGGGTGAAAAAGCAGATGCTGCTGAAAAGGATACAGAGGATTATAAGACTTGCATGCTGAATTAGGAGATGACATGTCACAGAAGTACAGTGTGAAAAAGATGTGACCAACACAGCAGAAAAGCCATAATGGGTGAGGATAAAGAAAAGTTCTTGAGATTTTTCAGAAGCTTTTTAGAGACTTTGGCAAGAGTCTCTAACAAATTTAAAATTTCAGTGGAGTGAAAGGAAAGGCAGGACAGATTGAAGATTTCAAGCAAAGAACTACAGGAAAAGAACTTGAGGCATCATTTGTAAATGTTTGAAAGTTACATTCTTTGTGAGCTGTTTGGTTTAACACAGCTGTACAGACATACTATGACTTCAGATGTCCCTCTGAAGGAATTGCTAAGTATTGTAGCTGAGGGCCTAATCAGGCCCAGATGTAGCTCTCTTCTGTGAGGGTGAAGTTTTCCTTCTCACCAAGATAGACTAGAGTTCTTAGTAAATACCTTTCTCTTCAGTGATGTTGTCTTTAATTTGCTGTCTTTATTACTGCTGCCTCTCACAGGCAAAAGGGAATGACTTGAAGCAACAGCCTGTAGCTGTGCTGTGTTCACTGAACTTTTTCTCAATGGCAGCAGCAGTGTGTGAAGTGCTAGTCATGCATTGGCTCAAGTATCTTTAGTTGAAGAAGCAGGACTGAAGAGATTTTTTTGTAACAATGGTTTCGTTGGTGCATGTTGGTATACTTAAATCTGTTTTAATAATTAGTAATTTTGGGATTCAGAGAAGAGTCAGGCTATTTGGTGGGATAAGGAGTATAAAGGGGTCATGCTGAAAAATCTTCATTTTTGAGTCTGGAAATAGCCCTTATGACATTATTGTGGTTTCTGAGCATGCTCGAAAGTAGTCTTTTTTTCTTTATTCTAGTGCAATATAAACACAAATTTCAAAAGTTATTGCAGCATGAGTCACATGCTGTGACGTTCAGTTGTCTTCTCCAGCTGGTTTAGCTGTAGCAATATTTTTTTAGCTGCTAGTCTGTGAACCTCAGATGTCAATAAGCTACTTTCATTGGATCCCTAAAAAGTAACTAAGAAAAACAACCGATACCAGAGGGATTATGGTGACTCAAAAGCAGTCTGCATGGCCCCTGGAAATATAGAGGTCTGCATATCTGTATTTGTTGAGAAACCAAAATAAAGAGAATCACACAGTATGAGGAAATCATGTTAGTTTTTTTTCCTTGGTTTGGTTTGCAGCCTGTTAGTGTAACCCACAATGGGAGTGCATTTGTCAGTGCATTGAGGTTATTTAGGGACTTGCCCAGCCAAGTTTGAATATCCTCAATGATGGAGATTCCACAACACCTTTCTGGGCAGACTGTTCAGATTGGTTGCCAGGCATAGTAATGATCTTGCTAAATCTATGCTGAGTGTTTCCATAACCTTCTTGTCTTGCCTGTGAACAGAAATGTGTTCAATGGGGATTGTTGCTATAGCCTTCCCAGGTACTTAGGTAGAATATCCTACAGTTTCTCCAGTCTTCTTTTGCCCTTCGTAAAGATTATGATGTTTGCCTTTTCTAATCATTGAGAACCAACCCCAGTCACCATGACCTTTCAAAGATGATGGTGTGCCCTTGCAATGACATTGAGTCACATGGCATTGAGGTACCAGCTCCCTTTGGATAAATCCCATCTGATCTCATGGATTTGTGTATGTCTAATGAGCAACGTACTCCCTGTCTCCATCTTCCTCTTCTGTTGATAATGTCTCACTCCTTCCCAAAGAGTCTTCTGGTAGTATCGGGGTCCTCTGAGACATGAGGACAGACCTAACCAGGGAAGACTGAGCCAGAGAAAGCATAAAGCATCTTGATCTTTTCCATATTCTACTTCAGCAGGTTTCCCTCCCCACTGAGCACATTTTACTTAGCATTCCTTTGGCTGTCATTGTACCTGTTGAAGCCCATGGTGTTGCCATTCAAATTTCTTCCCAGTTTCTACTCCATCTGAGATTTTACTTTTGTAACTCAGTTCCTACATCTTCACTTAATATCTCTCTTCCTCTTGGCTAAGGTTGTCCTTGTGTCCTCTGTCTGTGTTCGTCCTTTTTTCTCAGACAGGACATCCCTGTGTATCCATAATACACTCCTGCCAGACTTCACTTTCTGCACACAGATGGAGTGTTTTGAGGAGGTTGTGTTCAAAGATCAGCCAGCTCTCTTGGGTTCTTTGCCCTCTATGGCAGTGTCTGATGCAATATGTCAACTGGATCCTTAACAAGCTGAAGGCAACCCCAAAGTCAAGGATAAATAAAATATAGGAATTTGATGGGGAAAAAGAACAGAGTTTTCCCCATGTGTTATTTGGCCCTCAGAAATAAAAATATTTTGAAGTAGTAAACCTGTTCTGATAACTTTTGCATTAATCATGCAGCAAACTGCTACTATGCTAGTAATCTCTATTTCAGTTACTAAGCGGAACATTTTGTACTTAAATTACAAGATCACTGCTGATAATGCTAAAATGAAAACAGTGTTTTCTAAGCTTATGCCTTTAAAATGATCTGGCATACAAATCGCCCTGGGCTCCAGTTGCTGCTGTGTGGCTTGTGGAGGTGGAACAGTTTACATTTCAGCTGAGCTGATGCTACAGCCATTTCATGTTAATTTTCAAAAACAAGATAGCAAGCATAGTCGATTTCCTCTGTATGTGTTTGCTTTAGCTGGTTACTGCTTCTTTCTTTTCACCTCCCACCCCCAGTGTTACTATACTCAGTGTAATACTTACACTAGTTGAAGTCTGTGCCACACCTATCGTGGAAAATATAGGGGTTCTGCTGCTTGTTTGACAAATTAAGTCATTCTCCTTAGTTGGAAGTTTCTAACCAAAATTATGACAGTAGCAGGCTTTGTGGTCAGAATTTATACATAATTAGTTGTGCTTTAGTAATAAGCACCTCGATACTGACCTGATGTGATCCTATATTTCTTTTAGATACTTTTTATTTGTTGTGATAAAAGGAAGTTACACTGTTAAAGAGGGTTAAATAAACTTCCATTGACATGTATGCAGGAAGATACCATACATTCCACCTCTTCAGCAGCTAACAAAATTCCAGTATTTTTGCCAGTAAAGCCTTCATCCTGGGTATCTGTTTTGGATTGAGTATTTTTATCTTTTGTTGTTGTTGTTTTGTTTTGTTGGGTTTTTTAACATCCTCCTTCAGTTACTGGTGAAGTGGAGTTTATGTAACTTTGTAATGAAATTTTGAAATAGGAAACTTTTCTTCAGTCTCAGCTGTGCTTTCCATGGGAGCAGAATGGCTTATCTGACTTTCAGCAGCATTGATCCCATCTGGTTGCAAGGTCTCCTTAGGTGTAATGAGATGTATAGACTGCACCCAGGGACCATGTGCCAATAGAGTCCTGCAGCAGGACTTTTAAGCATCTTAGTATGCTCCTTACCTCCATGACAAGTTTGGAGGATGGTGAAGAAAACAGGCCAATAATAAGATCCTTTGTATAAGGGAAGTTGTCTGACTAGTTCTGGTGACTTTAGATCAGTTTTGTGCCTGTATTTAACAAGCAGAGAATCCTGTTCTTTAGTAACTAATGGCTTGCTATTACTCATCAAAGTCTGTGGCAATACTGAAATATACCTATTGTGTTAAATAAGGCAGACACAACTTTAAGGTTTGTGCCTTTTGTAGAGTCTGCCAAATAACAGTGGTTACAGTAATAGTGCTTCACATCCTTAGACTGCTGTAAAAACATTAGTTAATACATTAATGAGGTGATGACTGCCCTGGCTGCATTTTATACTTTGTCGTGTCTGTTGTAATGAGACTTCGAGAGCATACAGCTCCACAGTGATTGTGCTGATAATTAGGTTGCAAAAGGGGACCATGCAGTGATTAAAGTGTAAAATAGGGGAACTGAACGTCCAAACAGTTTGTTGAAATGTTACTTGATACTGTGTTTGTTTAAAAAGTAATCGATAATTATTTTTATAAAGTTTAAGTGTTATTTAAAATACAAGTAAACAGTGGAGGAATAGATATCATCAAGATTGACTGTAGGATACACTGTGTTCTCATATGCAGATCATTAGGGTTTTTATGTTATGGCAGTGTTGGATAAAAAGTCTTCAGATAAGTTGGTTTTTTTCAGGCACAGGCTAAGCCAGAAAACCTGGCTTGGCTGTTCTGTTTTCACTTACTGACTGCTTTCATACTATAGTGTATCAAAATGGAAGTTTCTGGTTTTTAAAACCACAGAATGAGAAGATCTGCAGATCCATTTTCCTAGCATTGTATTAATGATTAGTTCCTCTCTTCTACCTTAATTTCATTAATGGAACATACAGATAATGATTACAAGCTGATGAGGAAATAACACTTTCAGAAGATGTGTGTTTGTTATGCTTGTTCTTTGCCTGAGAGCCTCAAGTTTCTTGAGTTCTTAGAAAATTAGTTGACAGGTTTCTGTTGAAAATGAAAATCAGGCAAGTCTAGGATACTGTCTTTTTAAGTATAGAAAGGATGTCATTTGTGTCAAGTGCATGTCTAATATAATTCCTGATATTGTAGTCTGACAATTTTTTAATCTTTTTAATGTTTTCTAGAACACAACCAAAAGCAGTTTTTGCAGAAGTGGAACCAGAAGATGATGAAACAGACAAGCCAGAGTGGAAAAAACGTAAAATTTGAAAGATTTCATGTAAAGAAGAATTTTAGAGTATTTGAAGCAAAGTTCAGCATTTATTTCTTTATTGTGTACAGTGGATCAAAATATAAAAGGAAAAAATACTTCATAAAACTTGCTGTAGTATAAAAAGATTGTTGTGTTACAGTGGATTGTGATCCCGTATTTGAATTTTGTAATAAGGAGTAAATTACATTGTACAAAGAACTCCTCTTTATGTCAGTTAGTTAGCTTGATAATTTAGGTGAAAAACATTTCTTTAAAAATAGAACTCTAGTGAATTCATTATGTTGCCAAATATTGTCCTTTCCAGCCCTAACGATTCTATGATTCTATGATTCTACTGCCAACTTTACAAATGCTGTATCTTGACAGTGTTCAATGACTTAAATTGTGCAAACAAAATAATACGGTTTTTCAGACTCTTTTTGTTTCCAGTTAGAAGCTAACAAATTACCCCGTTTGTTACAAGTTTATCAAAGTTTACACTTTCATTTAGATTAGTTATCTACTTGGTGAATAAAGAACTGCTGTCTGGCCACACGCAGAGAGTTGTGGTCAATGGCTCAATGTCCAGCTGAAGACCAGTAACGAGTGGTGTCCCTCAGGGATTCTATAATTTAATGTGGAGTAATCCAGTTTAATTCATTCCACTGTTCACACAAGTTCCAATTTATTTCATGCTCCTGCATGACTTTCAGAAAATGTTTTTTAGTGTGTAACCCTTATTTAAGTCATGTTCATTTTAAGTATGTGTGTAGTAGCTCGTAGTGCTTAGTAGTGTTTTATACAGCTTTTGTTTTCCAACAATATAAAATTGGAATGGCAAATTATATATTTTGGTTTAATAAAAGTAATATGGTTATGGCCTCATTGCTGCAGAATTTTGTTCGGGCTGTTCCCAGGTCTTTGTACCTATTGACTTTGTTGTATGCCTGAATTACACATATCATGCCTCACACTCTGAAGACCAATACTGTCCTTTATAAAGTGGTTTTTTAAATATTGAAAGTTTCTGCTGTGTAAAACATAATTGCAATTCTGAATGTCATAAAAAATTAAAGCAAATGTAATTTAGAGGAGAAAGGATGCAATGGTTTAGGCATTTATATTGTGATTATAATAATAAACAGTATGCTAAGTACTGTGATTATAATATACAATATAGCAAGCACTTTGCATTTCCGCTGAGAGTAGAGAGTAACAGGCATCATAAACAATCAGGCTTTCTTAATTATGAATAGAATCTGAAGACATATTTTTAGACTATATTTAACCAAGCATTTAATCACCTTTCTATAACCTCAAGTGTGCAGCCCTCATTGTCAGCAGGTCTTAGATTATTTTTTTGTTAAGCATTGTTCTGCATCAGTATTTCATGGTATGGTTTCCTTTTTGAAATTTAACTTTCTTTTTCAATTACCATTTTTATACTTTTGGGGGAAGTAAACCTGACTTCAGAAGATGTAATGAGCATTGGCATAACATTCCCAGGTCAAAATATGTCTACTGCTTTCACTCAGTGTAGTCTTTTGATAAGTGTGGAGCCTCGCTAAATAATCCACAACTTGTTTTGTCCCTTGTAAAAATATTTTCGTACATACTTACATAGAGTAGTAAATCAGTGCTTAATTTACAATTGCAGCTGTAATATGTAGAATGAAGGACTTAGTACCTAGGTGGATAGTAAATGGAAGAGAAAAAGATGAACCAGATGAAGAGCAGCAGTTGTTAACAAGACCGCTTAAAAACCTCCTTGTTCATTGTCCCTCAACAAATGAACATTAAATGGCATTGTTTCATTTAAGGCCTTTTTTAAATAAAAATAATTCACTACAAAATAAAATACTATCTAATAAATTTCTATAAAACCTTGAATAAGATTTTCAGAGGATCACTATGTCCTTGGTTTTAGGCTATATTAACAGTTTATCATGTCCATTGTTCACTGAGGCAGTATGTCTTAGGGAACTGAGTTGCAGCTGTTCTCTGAGCTGGAGGGAAGGTTTTCCTTTTATGTTACTTATGCATATCAGCTAGATCTTGTCATCCAAATTCTAGGATGAATGAGTTCTGAAAGTGAACCCTGCAGGAGTTGTGTTAGAATTTCTGGAAGAACTCATCATTGTTACTTAGAGTGAATGTCTTGAATGACTGTTTTAGCAGCCTAGAATTGAAAACAGTTACTGTGCAGATATACATATGAAAACCATTTAAAACTAACATAAATTGTACTTTAGCTCTTGGCTTGGTTTGTTCGCCGTAGTCGTTATGCAGGATTTTCAGGCATGTTCACCACCAAGGCAAATCTTAACACATTTTTAAAAGCATATTTTAATCTTGAACAGCTCAATGGTAGGAGTTAATCAAGTCAGGAAGGAGATATGAACAGTCTGCTTGACCGTACTTGGGACAGCAAACTCTGTCTCAGCCCTTTGAATTGCACAAGGAAAAATCTTAACATTAAAATATTAACATGATTAAATATTTTGTATGAGAGATGTAGCTCTGTATGCAAACTGGATTATTAGAAACTATACTTGTATATACTTTTTCAATGAACTTCATTTTTTAAGCTTCATGAAGCACCTAGATTTTGGTAATTGTCAGGTTGTGATCTTGGTCCTCCATGCATCCATACTTAGTGTCAATGTGGCAGAGTCCAGATGGGCTTTCTTTTCCATAATTCTGAAACAAGGTGGGCTTTTTTGGTTTGCTTGCTTACTTACAGCCTTGCACAGAGGTGACACAATCATCACAAGCATTTTGACATGCAGAATTGCTTCCATGGTGCTTTCTCCAAACCTGTATTTTTCTCTTTATATTCTGTGTAGCTTCTAGCTTTTGTAGCAATTTATGGTCTTTTGTCATTTGTGCTAATTACTAGTTAAGACCAGCTGTTAAGTACTACATGTCAGTCTCTTTCTTCTATATTATTTTTTTAAGTCATCTGCAAGAGGTGAGAAGATTACTAAGGCTGTCCTTGAGTCCTGGCCCTTTTCCTCTGGCTGTTTGGAACTACTTTATGATTGTTTTAAGTTTCTCTCTGGTCTGCTTCTTACGATCTGTAGTTTACTGGTGCTTGTACTTCCACCTCTGTTTTTTGGATTGATAGCAAAAACTGAATTTGTGCCCAAGGGCCTCCAGTCATTGGCTTCTTGCTAGTAATTAGATGCCTCGTGTGATGTTCTTTGTCACACATGCCTTTTCTCTGTTGGGCCATAAAAATACGTGTAATACGTATAATGGGGAGAGAAACCATGAATCTTTATCCTATCAGTTCCATATCTGCTAGACCCTGAGGAGTGTTTTGCAATAAGTGGCATTCCTGAGTCAAGTGCCATCCATTATCCATTAGTTTCTTTGACCTCTGATGCCTTTGGGGGTGTCCAGCTTGAAACATCTGTAGCTTTCATCCTCCCTTAATACTGAATTGTCTGAATTTTGATGTGGCCTGTTAGTCACAATGGTATTGCAAAATCCTTTTTCTATTTCCTTGTCATGTTAAATGCCTGTATATCATCCTGTCTTGCCTCTTGGCAATGGGAACTTACTGAAAGCCCTGAGTGCCCTCATTAAAAATCGGTAGGCCCTTTCTGAGTTTTTACCACAGATTGACTAGGATTTCGTGAGGTTCTGTCCTCTGTGGTTGATCCCACAGCTCTTGTCATCTGTTGAACTGTTTCATGCATGCATGTAAATGTAGAGTTGGATAGTTGGCTAGCAGAGATGTCCTTACGCTTGCCTTGCGTTGAAGCATAGACACATTTTATTACATCAGTTTTAAAATCCGCTAGGATTTTTGATTAATACCATTTAAACACGATTTTGTATACTTCGTCCCTCCTCTGGGACTCCAGCATCTAATTGCTTCATGCAATCTGGATAGCTCTGGAGCACAAGATAGAGCATATCATCCTGGGTGAAATTTGCCTTTGTTGTCAAAAGCTCCCATCCTACATACATGCAAAGGTATATTAGAACGCTGGCAGTCTCCCACTTTGGCAGGAGTGTCTTCCACTCAGATCAGTGTGTTGGAATTTCCATAGCCTATGTGTTGGTGGAGTGCTTTGGCAATACTTTGTGTTTTTTAATGGCTGATGATCAGACAGCATGTTCATCTTGTACTCTGAGAGATGACTCAAAAGAAAGCTGATTCAGAAAGCATAGCCAGTATCTCTTCCTTTTGTTTTTTCTTTTCTTTTCACCTTAGCTGTAATGCAGGGCTGTTGTATGTCATGGCTAGTACTTATTCTTTCAAAGAAGTGTTTCTGTATTCTTGTGGGCTCTGGCCTTTTTCTGTATTGTCTCATGAGAAACTATGCCACTGATGAAAACCTGCAGTAGATAAACTGTACTAGAGGGATCCTTAAGAAGTTACGTGGTCCATCCTTGACTCAGGTTACAGCTATACCTGAACCAGGTCTGTCTGGCATGTTTATTGGATCAGCTCTTAAAACACTCCCATGACAGACAGTGTACAATCTTCTGAAACAATCTGTTTCAGTGCTTCATTCTGCTTAACAGTAGAAAATTTTTCATAATCTCTAAGAAAAACATTCTTGCAGCTATTTAAGCCCACTATTTCCTATCCAGTTCCCAGCAGCCATGGAAGTCAGTTTATGATTTTTCCCTTTGCAAAAGATTTTATTATGTTTGAATTTTTGTATCATCTCCTGTCTCCTCTTATTCTTTCAGTTTTCCTTTGTGGTTTATATTTTCTGGTATATTATCATTTATTTGATATATAAATATATAATATTTATGTATTATTTGTTTTTTCTGCTTCATTCTGATTCCTCACATATTTTGAAGTGTTTCAGATTAAGCTACCTTTTTAGCACTACAGAGTAAACAGGAAAAATGTTTGCATGTCTCATTATGGTCACTTTTTTCTCTGCAGTTTGGCATTACAGATTTGTGTTCAGGTCCTAATCCCCCTCAGACTTCAGAACCTTCACTACAAAGCTGCTGCCCAGACAATTGACTGTCTGGGGTTCTGTATATATCTTAAGTGCTGGATTTAGTCCTTTGTACTGAATTTCATTGCATTTTTTCAAAATGTATCACCATTTTGTTGAGATTATTTTGAATTTTCTCTTGGCTCTAAAGTGCCTGCAGCTTTTTACAGCTTCTAGTTGTCAGCAGATGTAACGAATGTATGCTTTGTTCATTCAGCTAAGCCGTTACTGAAATTGGTGGTTAGTGGCAAATCCATAAGGTTTTCCATATATATGGGAGGGAAATGTTTCATATGCTGTTAATTTTCTTAAGGGTTCATAAGCTTTCAGTTATTGTACTCAGAAATTTTTGGAAAAAGAGTTGGCTTTCTTAGAAATTCCTGGATTCCCTTCATATGCTTTGAGTTGGGATTTTTTTAATGGCTGTCCGTTTGTGTCCAGCCTTAATCCTTCTGACATTGACAGATGTGGGATACTTCAAGACCTCCTTATGTTCAGCATATCAGTACTCCACATTTTAAAAATATTTCCAGTTTGTCCCAGATAGGTGCTTTGGTCCTGAATTCTCACTTTAATTCTCCTTCTATAGTAAAAAGTGTGTTTTCTGCTACTATCTTGTGTAATATGTGAATTAGAAGTGTGGCTAGCCACACACCTAAGGGTGTACATCTGGTCTGATCTATGCAAAGACTGAACATTCACACCTGCCAAGAACTGTGTTACTGCAGTAAGATCTGTGGTTGCCTTGCTTGTGGTGTTGTGGTGATTGTGTTGCACACACATTGACTTCCTGAAACTCCAGGCATGATGGAAGCAGCAGCATTCCTTGTTCCTCAGTTTCCCTGTTCACCATCTGCTCTTCCAGTGGCCTCAGGAACTGAAAAATCACTCCTTAGTAATGGGCTAGAGAAGTGCCTAATGCTTGTCAAGATCACCAGGACTGCACTGCAGTTGATTTAAGAACACAAGAGTGTACATGACACTTCCATTTGTTAGGTGATTAGGTGACAGTGCAGGTTTCCATAGTGCTCAAATGCTGAGGATTTTGGAGCTAGTTAGAAATCTTCCCTGAAAGTCTCTGTGTTCAGGCACTACATGCACTTCTGTTTCTTGCATGCCACTGACCACCCAGTATCTCTTGTCACATCCTCAAGGGCACCATTGTTCCTAGATTGGAAATTGTCTTTTGCTGTTTCTCCTTGATTTCTGCAGAGTGTGCACCTGTCTGTGAAACCTGTGTTTCTGGTCTATCCCTGTCCTGTGTTCCTTAGCTTTGTTCTGTGGCTCTGCTGTGCAGTCTAGGATGCCCTTTACTATGGAGTTACCATTGCTATTAACTGGCCAAGGTTCTGTATTAAGCTAAAAGGCCTCAGGACTTACCTGGGTTTGGATCTGCCTTGGGCTGCCTGCAGCTTTCTTTGAGCTTCTTTAGCTACTGTCTGGCAGCCAGGTGACTGTTGCTTCATTTGTGTAAGGTGTTGCTTAGCTTTGTACGATGATGGGGAAACCAATCTATTTCATGAGGAGAAGTAATTCCATGTGGTTGTTTTGTGTTGAATGAACTACCAATGACCCTAGAATTCAGATATACCATGGAGGTGTACAGTTATGGAGTGAGAGCAGAGGCTTCAAATGTGTGGATGCAGAACTAACAGCAGCCCTAGAGTGAATAGGAACTCACTAATGGTAATTACTGGTCATTCACAGAATGAAGTTTTGGGAGCTGGATATGCTGGTTTTAGGCACAGCAAATCAAGTATCTTACCAAATATAAAGCAGTCCATATATGGTAAATATGGCTATAACATACAGAGCAGCAGAGAAAGAGCAAGGGGTTAGTATGTCTTTCAAAATGTATAGAAATAATTGCATGCTGACTCTAGACGAGAAAGAATGCCGTCTCCTCCTGCCCTCCCCATCAACATCAGTCTCCTGGTGAAGAGCTAGAGATGTTAACAACTTGTCACAACACCCATCTCCCCATTTGCCCTTCAGACTTGTGCCGTGAGATTAGGACCCAGGAGGGATGGCAGAGGGTGAGAAAGGGATCCTCCTGGGAATTTTGTGTACCAATTTTAATTGTATCTTTATGCAAACTTCTGTAGTAATAGTATTTATTTTTGTGGTGGTGTGCATAGGCATGTTTCTGCATCCCACATAAACTGTGCAAGATGTGGTGCCAACAGTCTATGCCAGTTGGGAATTATTGTCCTTTGTATTACTCACTACCCTTGTCACTTGGTCTTATCTCTTTAATGCAATGGTTATGCAAGCAAAGAACTCTGAAACTTTGGAGTCTGCATGTGATTTTAGTAAAAGACATCTCTTAGCAAACAAAATTCAGATTTTTCCAGCACTGTGACTTGTGCATCAGCAAAGGGGCCACTCTGCGATGAAGCTGGTGTATAGTGTCAGTTGGCTTTTCATTTTAAATTACTTGGCTAGTCAGGCAAACATCAAGAGTATTCCAAATAGAAGTCAGCATCTTCAAAACAGCCACTGCAAGCAATGTTATCAACAATGGCTCTAAGTTTTTATGACATTTTCCAGTAAGATCTCCTTGATTATTCATAGAACAATTTCAATGTGTCTTGATAGAGATTTATATTAACTGACTGAGTTAAAAGTATACACTTACTATAACACTTTGGGGAGAATATGAAATTTCTAGTATGCTACAGCAATACCACTATAATTTGTAACAGTAAAGTGCCTACAGCTGTGTCCCCATAGCCTACTAGTGCATCACAGAACTGGGACAAAACTGTTGTTATTGCAGTGATTCAGAGAAATTTAATTCGATCCTTCAACGAACAAAGGACAAAGGAGAACCAGAAGCAATCCCAGGCTAAGAAACTAAGGCCTAGTGACTTGGGAATTTTCACCTGAAAATGGCATGTCATATGAACGTATCATGAGCTCTTGCATGACGAGGAAACAGGTCATGATAAATAATAGGGCACAGAGATGAGTGGGAGGTGATCAGTGGGAAGCTGCAGGAATAGGGAGTTTATGTCCGGTTTTATGTAACATCATTTTAAAGTACCCCCTTTGAGATCATTAAACAGGATGTTAATGAAATTAACAGATGATGCAGATGAATACTGCAAACACCACTGAAAAAAGAGAAGCAGGAAGTAACAGGGAGTCACCCTGACAAATGCAAGATAATACATCTGGAAAACAGTAATTCACAATGCAGATTAGTTTTTCCTCTGTGGTGGGATGAGTCTCAGCTACACCAGAGTTGGTGGATGGCAGTTCATGTTTCTGTGTTCCCTCTGACAAGGCCACAGAAAAATGCACGTGGAGCTTCTTGCCAAAAGGATTGCTCCTGGCGGAGCAGCTGGAGTGACACCAGGACTGTGAACAGAGCATGTTCTGTCTCGCAGCCACTGAGGAGCACAAAAGTAGTTGGGAAGGCTTTAGTCTGAAAATCAGCTTGATGCAGAGTAGAGGGGTCTCCTTTTGCAAGCACCAGATGCTGATGTCGTGTGTGCTACAAGTAAAAGTTCTGCTCTCTGTCTGCAGTCTTGCAAAATTAGCTGTCTCTCTGAGAGGCCAACTCTTGTCTCCTATCAGCTTTAAAAATCTGCTCTCGCTCTCCTGCATGTAATTGCAGCAATTTGTGTCCTTAAAAGCCTAGAGTTGTCAAGAGATGTTGCAGGAAGATAGGAGACTTTTACTCCCTCTTTCTCTCGCTAGTTTGGAAATCTTCGCATTTCAGAAAGCAATTGTACTGATCTTTCCCCACTCATGCTGTTTTACATACGATGTGCTTCAGGTGCTCTGTTTCAGAATTTTTAGGAATGATGAATTCTTCAGACAGCTGTTTTTCCTTGTTAAAAACAATCTTTGAAGATTTTGGGGTTTCATTCATCCACCCCCCTTTTATCCCCCCCCCCCCCATACAGTATATAGAGATCTCGAGGAAATACAGTAATGAAAAAATAAGCTTCTTATTGGGCCTGCCAGCTCATTATAAATTGTCCCCATGTACTGAGAGGGAAAACAATTCCTGGTTTCTTAATTGACTAAACAGCCTATGCTTAACTTCCAGATCCATGACCCTTGTGAGATTTGACGTTAGGACCAGCACAGCAGGCTCCTGAGTGACAGGAGGATTCCTTGTACTGCCGTGACACCACTACTGGTGACTGCTACAAGGCAGATTATCCTTGAGTGCTTGGGGTTACCTAGAAAATTATTCTGAGGTCACATGCTAAAGGAACTGACATCAGCTTCATCACTGCTTTATCTTTGATGTGATAACAATTTGTATACACATGTATGTATACGTATATTGTTTCTTTTATTGATGGGGACATGCTATGCAAGCAGTTATACCCGAGAGGTAACATGCATCATATCTCAAGTGGTTCATTAACTGTACAGATGAGCAGTTAATCTTGTGGGGTGTTTTTCTAAATTAAGGCAGTATCTTGGGTGAAATGTGCAGGACCAGAGAAACTGAAGCTGGCCATGGATCAATGAGAGGCACGGCCAGTGAAGGAACAAGTGGACGAATCTGCAGTAAGTATTTTAATCTGAGAGACACTGAGTCTCCCTGATCCCAGCTGGGATATGCTGAGGGAAAACACTAATATTAACCCTCTGCAGAAAGGAACAATGCACTGGGATAACCTTGAAAGCCACAACATGGAAAAAGAAAAATAAGTACAAAAAACAAGAGTGAGATTGACATAGTGCTGAAAATGGTCTTCTCGGTGAGATTTTCCCCAGTGCTAAGGTAACTGTTTTTACTTACCCTCAGCTCTGAAGTTCAGACTTGTGGGGATCTTATTGCACTAACACTTTTTTAGGAAACCTTTCAGGAGTGTTTGGGCTGACAGATGGGCACCCCAGGCCACTTGTGGAATGAAGATGAGTGATGGAAGATGATGCACTCCCATGCACCACAGCCCATGGTCATAAAATAATAATTCCACTTTTGAAGGTAACATAATGTTTTCCAAAACCATTAAAAGGTAAAATCATCCTGTAGCACATGAAAGATTGTGGAAGAAGAGGGTTTCCATGTAGATGATGGTTGTCAGATTCCCAAGAGAGAGATTCTGTTGTTCACAAAGTTATAACATTTTTGGTTGAGGCTCTATAAAATGTCCATTTGTAGGATTCTTTTGTTTATTTTTACTAGCTTTTAACCCATGTTTACACTAAAAAAAGTAAAGGGAAGCTTTTTTTCTGGAAATGAAGTAAGTATCACAGTGGGATATGTATTCCTCTGTTTTTTTTAACCACTCATTTTACTGTCCAGCATAGTGTCCTACTCTGGGACGCAAAAGAGTTTAAACTGTTCTATAAGAAAAGTTGTTAAATAATTTCATTTTATTGGGGGAGGGAGGGATAAATTAATCAAATCCTACAGAGTATCCCCACTTCCCACACTTCCTTTTTACTGTACAATAAGAATCCTTGCTCAAGTTCAGGCTTTTATTCTCTTAGGTGCTTCTCAAACATAGAATCATAGAATCATAGAAGAGTTAGGGTTGGAAAGGACTTTAAGATCATCTAGTTCCAACCCACCTGCATGGGCAGGGACACCTCTCACTAAACCATGATACCCAAGACTCTGTGCAACCTGGACTTGCACAATGCTAGGGATGGAAAAGAGACAGTATCATCTGCTCTAAGAATCCAAATTGGAAAACCAGCTATTACTGCAGGATTAAAGAAATGGAAATACTAGATGAGGAGAGTTAATCAAAGTCAGTTTAGTGGCAGATCTAGGAATTCTAGTCAGCTATTTCAGTGTCCCTTTGATGCTCTTCACCGGCATCTCTCTGCTGCAGAGAATTCTGTATGACATCTTTTCATACCAGGGAAATACTCTTATCTTGTGGCTGTAATCTAATTTTTGTGGTTTATGCCTGTAGCTGAGTTACAAACAGCATTGTGTAACTGCACAAGCAGCAACTTGGTTGCAGGAGAAACTAAATCCTTCTGGCCTGGCCATATCACACTGGGAATTCAGGTTGAAATGGCTCATTTGGAAATACACACGACTGACATGTCACTTAATTCTGTTTTGTGCTTGTCTGCCTTCAGTTTGCTCCTTACTTGCTCCTCCTGGTGCACCATTCTCTGTGCATGACTGAGGAGTGTTTCACTTTGGGAATTGAGTGTTCTGTGCTGCTCTCCACAACGAGGCTCAGTGTTGGTGATGTTTATTACTGAATCATGCTATGCTCCTTCATAGCCAGGGTTTTGTTAATTAAAAACAATTGGAATATCAAATGTGGGGCCCTCTGCCTGCAGGAATGAATGCAGGGGCTGCAATCCAACAGTCCTGGGCAGAATCAAACCTTGCTATTTCACTCATGCTGTTTATAAATACCTTGACAAATAGACAGGACCCCAATGGTTTTCTTGTCTCAAGGCATGATCAGCATTCCCGTTTGCTTCACTCACCATTCCTGCATGGTTGGGCTTTGGTTGAACTTTAAATCTGTCAATTAAATGCGATTTATATTTAAAAGGAAATAATATAGTTCTTACTGTGTGGAAGATTTTTGTTGTTAATTACCATGGTGTCATTAGCATAGAGTAGATGCTTGTAGGGTGAAAGCTTTGCACAGCTAGCTGCCCTCGGCAGCACATTCAGCTCCCAACATTAACATGATTTGTTTGACGCCTGCTAGTACCACAATCAAAAATATTGTGCTAGTAGTGCAGAGTGAATGGGAGTTCAAAGCCAGCATCTCCACTGGTGGAAATGAGTGCTAAGGAGCTGCTGTTACTTAAGCCAGCACAGGATGTTGCCTTGGGTTTTAGCATGTTTGTTTTTCCAGAAATTGTCACAAAGACACTAGTTTTGTTTTAACTGGATGGAAAGATGGGACAGAGCTCTGTCTGCAGAGCATAGCATTGCAAAGTGGAAGAAGTGAGCCTGTGCCAGCACAATGTGAGCATATCTCCGAGGTGAGCTAGTTGATTACACAAGGGATGGAGACTGCCAGCTCTCCCGGCTGCAGAACAGCTCTGGGCAGCAGCGAGGGAGAGTGTGCTGAGAGAGAAAGTCAGATGTCCAGTATGGAGATGGGGGAATTAGCAGAACTGTGGTTTGGGGGATCATAACATATGGGTCGGCTTTTATATGTAATCTCCTTCTGTATGCTCCATAATGAAGTGCCTTGATACAAGCACTATAGATAATCCTCTGTTTTTTCTGTAATTGTGAAGAAATTGTTCCACCTCTTTTCAGTAAGTTTCTGTAGGCACAGGAATTTCTGAGCAATTAGAACTTCATAGAATTAGTATGTTAAGTGATTTAGATGAAAAGAGCTGCAGAAACAGGGTTTTTTTTAAAAGCTACAATTCTCATTGCCAGAGCATAGTTATATAAAAATATCGGGGGAGGGGATGGGGGGTGGGAAGCTGAAGAAAGGTGAATTGGATCAAATAGGATCACTGGACTGGTTTTGTATGTGGTGTGATCTCTGGAACCTGTGTGAGCACTGTGCATAATATGCAATTTACCTGGAAGGTGTGCACAGTGCCTGGGTACAAACTGTGCATGTGATTCCTGCAATAAAAGCCCTGTTTTCTTTCTTCTTTTTCAAAAGTGGAATATCCATCTGAGGGATTTCCAGCACTACTGCGGGCATGTCTAAGCTACCACATTGAATTTGTATCTGGTGTTTGTACCACTGAATAGCATCAGATATACATGTGTCTGCTGTTAATTGATTGCAAGGAATAGGGGCTGCAGATGCTGCTGTTGTAGTGCATAGCAAAAAAGAATTCCCTCCCCCAAATGTTTCTGGTTTAAAAAGTATTCTCATAGATGTTTTGTAAACCTACAAGAAACAAACCAGGTGCTTTTATTTGAGCATATGAATGTCTGGTGTTTGAATTAAGGCTTGTATCACCTTACTGCTTTGTTAGGCTGTTCTTATTGACAGTTGTAAAATCCCTAGGTCCTGCACTGTACATTAGTGACATGAGCACCAATACAACGGTGATGACCAGCTAATGATGTGTCAAGGTGATCAGGAGCAGCAGAAGTCTTGAACATGTTTTGAAGAGAGGGTTTGCTTAAAGGGAAATAACACGTTGAGATTTGCGTAACGAAATAGTTTTAAAACAGAAAAATAAAATAACCTTGAAAAAAAGCATCTGGATATTAGACAGCTATTCAGAGCTCGTAACACACTGTGGTACTGTATGTGGCTCACTCAGTAGCTAAAATTAGGTGATTATGTAAGGAGACCACAGCGTACATCTGAATAGCTACTGTATTGGGTTAATGATGTCACTCATCTTTATTGAGTCTTTAGCTATTCTATGGCTTGGCTGGGGGGCAGCGTGAATTCAGGAGTCATGAAATCATAGCCAAGTTAAACTTTAGTGAAGTAAACACAACAGAGCTTTTACAAGGGAAAGCAAACCAACTCCCAACCAAAGGTCTCCTGTCAAGACTCCCAGGTGACATTACCACTGCTGTTGTTCCCTGTAAACCTTCAGGAAAGCATGCTTATAGTTTGTAAACCAGTGATAATAGAAATGCTGTGAATAATTTGTCGGCTTGTAGTTGGTTTGGAGAGATCAGATAAGCAATTAATTTTAGCATTTTGACTGTCAGCTATAGAACTGGTAATATTTGCACTGAGGTCCTATCCCCAAGACAATTTGTGAACTCTGTACTGTATACAGTGCTGATGTGTTTAAATAAAGACATGTATGCCAAAGGTAAAGTGAGAATTAAATTTTACCCACACATAATAATAATATGGCTTAGCTTTCACACCAAATACAATCCAAATCCAGTCTCCGATCATATTTTCCATGAAACTGGTTTATTTGCTCACCTGTGTTACATGCTGTACCTTTTTCACACTTAGTGGTATATATGCCATACATTTCTGCACCTAGTTGCTGAGCCCTTTTCTGAATAGTTGCTAATTCTGTATCAGAGAATGACCAAGGAGCACCCCAAGTAAAGGCATGGATGTAGAGACAGAAAGGTTGGTTTCCCCAGATTTTGTGTGGCTAAAGGGCTCTGAGCTGTGTCAGCAGTCACTCTCTGTTATGGCTCTGGTGCCTTCATCTGGAACATCTCTGTTTTGGTGAGCTTTGGGGCTGCCTTTAAAGCTTCTCTGTGGGTTTTCTCTTCCAGTGTCCTTGGGTACTGGTATCACAGGCCTTGGCAGAGAAAGCTCCTGGAAGTAGATAAGCCTGTTTCTCAGAAGGTGCCCAGACCTGCAAGGTCGCAGAGCTTTAAAATGCCAGAAGGAATTGTTCTGGGGAAAATCTGGAAGTGCGGGACAAGGGTCCGTGCTGAGAGCAGGGCGTTGGTGGTGCCTCTAGTCTGCAGCCCTAGCAGTGCCTATGTGAGCACTTGTGCTAGCCACAGGCAGAGCTCTGCTCCTGCAGAGCAGAAAGCAAAGGCTGCATTTGGAAACTTGCTCTGTTCCTATGTATCTACTCCTTTCTTTGAAGTTCCCATTCTCACGCATTTCCTGTCAGGGTCCCCTGGGCCCCCACATTCTCTTTTCACTCACTTCTTCTTTAATCCAGCAAGCTGCCTGCTTTGGGAAAGTTTGCCTGGGATTTCACTGTACCCATTTGTTTGCAATGAATGAGAAGCATTTTTCATTTTCTCTCAATTATTGTTGCCAGATACCATGTGTATACATGTTGCAAGCCATCTTGCAGAAGGAGCTGGCAAATCTGCAAAGCTGATGTGCATGGCTTCAGCAGCTGAAATGAACTCCTTTCAGCCAGATCCCTGCTGAGGCCAGGAAACACACAGGTATTGCACTCTCTGAGATTTCAACAAGAGGGTTTTCTTCAGATGGATTGAAAAGTGTTCTCCCATCTCCAAGCATCTTTCTGCTTTCTCACTGCATTCTCATCCCTCCTGTTTGCTGAGCATTTTGGCAATTCTCAGCATCACAGACAACCTAGATCAAGAGTTAGGCTTTTGGAAAACACTTAGGAACCAGACGGGTGATGAGATTAAAACTGCGTGGCTTAATGCAGTGTTAGGACTCTCTTTTAAAGCTGTTTTGCTCGTCAGGCTGCTGATGTGAAAGGTATTTCTGCTATCTTCTGTCTTCAGCAGGATGGTTCTGTAGTGGTTAGCTGTCAGAAAGGAGTGGCTTTTTACTGCTTTTTTGTTTGTTTCACAGTCCTATAAAGTGTGAATACCTATGCCCTGATTAGCATCCCATCATTTGGCTGATCACAGGACCCACCAGGGTGGGCACAACCTACTTGCAGACCAGTTCTGAAAGTGAAGTACCAGGAGAGGGTAGCTAAGGATTTCTCTCAAAACCTGGTGGCGTATTTCATCTGTGCAATGCCAGAGCATTTTGTTTCAGCTTTGATATACAGCCTTATATATGATGTGAAAGCCACGGGAGAGGTGACCTGATGTCCCTTTATTGCTTGCCATAGCAAGCATTGACTGCATGGATGAATTATCACAAAAGGTTTCCATTTTGCTGAGCTGACTTTTGATGACCAAACAAAACTGCTGAATTTGAAATAGTGTAGGAAAACCAGTCTTTACTGTTCTTAAAATATTTGTACATGGCAATGCATTAAAGTCTGAGAAGCAGATTATTTGCTTGGTTCCTCTCCTAAACAGTTGTCTGTGTGAATCCCTGTAGGTCTAAATGAGGTTGGTAACCACTGAGGTGGTATCATTTTTCCATGGTCTTTGTGTGCTATTCCTTGGACAAAGGTCAGAGGACATTCTTTAACTTGGTCAGCCCTGAATTGGTCAGGCAGTTGGACTAAAAGATTACTGCAGGTCCCTTCCAATGAAATAGTCCAGTCCAGTCTATTCTGAGACTTTGTATGCACACAGATGGCCCCACAGTGTTGGTAAATTCTGTGCATGATGGAGGCCACTACACATTTTCATACCACCAGTTTGCAGTGTCTTGCTACTAGTAGTAGACTTCTGTTGGATGTGAATATGGGCACATTTGCGTTTCTCCATTGCACTTGGCCTTTTTGCCCATGGTCACACAGTGTTTGCACTCGGGGAGAGGGGCAAGGGCGGCGCATGGAGAGCAGCAGCCTGGTGCTGTGGACCACAGTGCCTACAGCTTCTACATTTGTGTTACTGAGCAGAGCAGGAAAAGGGTTTCTCCATGGGGCCTCCTGAAGAAAGACAAATCAGTACAGAGGGAGTTTCCACTGCTAGTTATGGCTCTTGGATGGTTTTGGATATAAAGATCAAGACATCAGCTGGGTCATTTCTAGCATATAAGAGATTATTGAGCCAAAACACTAAAAAGTGAAAAAGAGGCACCATTTTAAAAATACGCTGTTTCCTGGGGAAAAAACAGCCATAAATGTCATCAATAGTCTAGAGAAAAAAAGGCAGTAGTACCAAATGATGAGTGGGACTAGGGGGGATGTGTGTTACAGAAAGCAGGTCTCTCTCTTATAAGAAACAATGCTTGACAGTTTGAGAAGAGCTGACAATAAAACACATGATTAAATGAGCACCAGAGAGCAGGCTCAGCCATAAAACTATACATTTAGTGTCTGTCCTAGCTAAGCCATAGCAGTATTTATTGAGTATTACACCGGAAAAGGTGAATAAACGTGACTGAGACCATGAGGTCTCAGACAGACTACCTTTGCTTTTAGGGCAGGCTTTATCATATTTGCTCAAAATCTTCACACAGTATGATATTAAAGGATGCTTGTGAGTCTGTAGTTAGTGTCAAATAAAATAAAGAAGATTGATGGTTTATCATGGGATGGGTACATTAAACCAATATATGAAACTTTTAATGAGTTTTCTTGTCCTAACTGCAATAGCATAACTGTGGCCTGTGATTCTGGGCACCCCTGTTTTCCATTTATCCTTTAGATGGTAGGGATGGAGAAACAATTTAAGGCTGTGCATTATTTCACTTTGTGCAACAAAGCATGTCATGTCAGCAATATCATATAGGAAAAATATATGAGATTTTTTTATGTTAAATATAGCCAATATTATATCTAATTCTAAAAGAATAGACAGATTTAAACAGATTTAAAACCATCTCTCCAGAGCATCTAGCCAGAGAGTTATCATATGATGACACAGAGGTTCTTCACCAGTTCATACTAGCACATAGCAAAAAATATACAGACTTAATCGCAGTTAACTATAAAACAAATCTACTACTGAGACTTAACTTGCATTGTCCTATAACAGTCACATATTACTGACAGTAAGAAATCAGACTAAGATGTTACCAAACTTTTCTTAATAAATCTATGGAACAAATTCCAAA
Source organism: Melopsittacus undulatus (assembly GCF_012275295.1). Taxonomy (NCBI): domain Eukaryota; kingdom Metazoa; phylum Chordata; class Aves; order Psittaciformes; family Psittaculidae; genus Melopsittacus; species Melopsittacus undulatus. The sequence continues at coordinate 13,724,872 of NC_047557.1, forward strand.
GTACTATAGAGTTTTTTTTTTTTTTTAATAATTCTAAATTCTGTTCTACCAGTTGTCAGAATCAGAAAAGGAGGTTTCTGTACCACATGAAAAAATGCCTTGAAACTGATTTGTTCTGGGTTTTAAATTAGATTCCCACTTGTAGCCATATCCTTTCCTCCAGTAATTACCGTTTGAAAGAAGGGCCAACATACTGCTTATGATTTTTTCTGCTTTAAGGCAGCCCTCTAAGTAGATCCCAGAAGACAAGATCCCTTTAACTCTCTGTGATCAATCAATGACAAGATTTGTTCCTAAGTCAGATGGCTGCCTCCAACCTGGAGACTGTGTGTCTCCATACAGACAGGTCTGGGACATGGGTATCAGTGGGTAGTGCACAGTGGCCCAACCCTAGGGCAATGCCTTCTGGCTCCACAGATGGTTTCACATCACAAAAATGAAATCTTCTTTTGGCCACCATATGATAACTTGTAGAGATCAGCACAAATGGAGTTAGTCGGGTTCAGACCTGACACATTGCAAGAAGTTTGTTGTTAAATAAAGGGTGCTTCCAAAAATATGCAACATGTTGCTTCTGAAGTCATGTCTCTGATAAAGTCATGTCATTGATGAGTTCCCTATCCATCACCTCAAAGGAGTTATTGGAAATAACATGGAAAACAGAACAGAAAATATCATTGTGCCTCTGTGGATATCCATGGTTTGCTTCTGTCCGACATTCTTACAGAAGCATCTTCCCCTCAGGAGGAACATGGTCTGATTGGAAGATGGAAGATATGAATGGTGAGAGATTATAGAATCATAGAATAGTTAGGGTTGGAAAGGACCTTAAGATCATCTAATTCCAACCCCCCTGCTATGGGCAGGGACACCTCACACTAAACCATGCCACCCAAGACTCTGTCCAACCTGGCCTTGAACTCTGCCAGGGATGGAGCATTCACAGCTTCCTTGGGCAACCCATTCCAGTACCTCACCACCCTAACTGTAAAGAACTTCTTCCTTATATCTAACCTGAACTTCCCCCGTTTAAGTTTGAACCCTTACCCCTTGTCCTATTGCTACAGTACCTGATGAAGAGTCCTTTCCCAGCATCCTCATAGGCCCCCTTCAGATACTGGAAGGCTGCTATGAGGTCTCCATGCAGCCTTCTCTTCTCCAGGCTGAACAGCCCCAACTTTCTCAGCCTGTCTTCATACAGGAGGTACTTAAGCTGCTTTATCATCCTCGTGGCCTCCTCTGCCTTATCTATCCATCAGTTCTGTATCCCCATCATAGAAGGCCACTGAATTGGTGTCCTTCATCACATAAGAGGGCTCCTTAGGTTGGACAGATCCATGTAGACTACGAAGGTGAAGGAGAATTGGCAACTCATCAGGACACAGGAACGAGTGTGCAGTTGATGAAATGGAGATTTAGTATCAGCAGAGAAGCTCTTACTCTCATTGCAGAGAATGAAATTGCCCCAGAGTACAGGGGAGCCCAAAATAATAAATTCACAGAGGAGGATGTTGGGTGCCTTCCCAGGGAGACAGACCTGCCAAAGGCTGTTGGACACCAATAAAACATCTGGCTCAGAAAGTTCCTGAACTGCAAATTGTTGGAGCTGGGGTGGGGTTTCCAGGGAAAGTATCACTCTCAACTTGCCATTTTATTCTACTCTTTCCTTTCCCAGCTGTCACTACCGAGACAGGGTATTGAGAGATTTTCATCCTTGCCCTGGCTGTGCAGCCACTCTCACCCCCAGAGGACCTGCATAGTGCTGCAGGAAAGGAGTCTGTATATTTTGAAATTCGGAGTTATCCAAAGTTGATCTCTAAGCTCTGGGATTTTATTGAGGACATTTTTCATCTCCAGATTAAAACTGCTATTAAAAATAATACCAAATGCTAACAAGGGCTGCCTGTTCACCCCTGTTTGTATCCTAGAGGGGGGATGATTTTAACATGAAACAAGGGAATATTCTGACATGTTTACAGCATCTGTGGTGCCAGAGATGAATGTGGAAGTGATGAGATAATCAAGAAAAAGAAAGAGAGCACCAATGGAGAGGGAACAAAGAAGGGCAAATTAATAACATGGCAAGAGCACAGTGAAATGTCTCGAAGCTCTGAAAATCCCAGGACACATTAAATTGGTAGGAGAAACTTGAAAAGGAAAGACAAGGGAAATTGTACAAGTCTTTGAACATGAATATTGCAGAGAGCATCAACAGCTTTGATATACTTACTTCCATTCCTATGAAACTGGAGATACTCCACCACAGTCAGTGGAGCAGCTCTGGTGAGGATGTTGGTGGCTTTAGACCTGTGAGGACCACTTGGGCATAAGGTGTGCAGCTCTGGACCAGGGACTGATGTTGGTATCTTCTCTCGGGTGACAGAAACAGAAGCGTTCCTCTTCCATTGTGCTGGCAGATAGGAAACCAAAAATTTGGGGCAGCAGGAGGAAACCTGAGGCCCGTGGCATTGCTGTCAAAACCCTAGAGCATTTGCCCAAGAAAGTTCAACCCTGTGGGTAATTAGAGCAGCCTTTGGTACCCTTCAAAAGCCCATCATATTCTTTTTCATTTCAGTTGCAAAGCAGAAAGGCTTTTGAGTGACCTTTTTGGGAAAAGTGAAAAAATGCTGCTCTTTCAAAGTGAAAAAGCCAACAGCAAGTGAAGACGCACTGGTGTTGCCTCTAGTACTGATGCTTGGTGCCTGCCCAAGGAAACTTCCTGGCATCAGGCTGAGGTGAGCACCGTATTTCTCCTGGCTGCTGTGGCTTGTCTGAAAGCGTCTGGGATTAATACTACTAGAATATATGGTTTGTTTAAGTTATTTTTATTGACCTGTGAATATATCTACTGAATGACTTATTGTAACGTTAGTAGCTCAGACCTGTGATGTTTGCTATAGAAAATCTTCTCTTCAAGACAGTGAGAAATTTTGCTAGGGTGAGGAGTGCAGGCCTGGCCTCTGATTTGCCTTTTTTTTTTTCTTTTCCATTGCAACACAATTAACCTTTTCATTAGAAGAGCTCTGTTCCAAATAAGCAAACTTCTCAATGTGTATTACTGAGCCATTTCAAGCTGTCTCTTGCTTTGGAACAAAACATCTTTGTTCCATCCATGCATGACATTTGAAGACCTATTTATACAATGTGTCAGTTCCATTTGTTTTCTTCATCCTGATATTTTCCTCTGTATATTCCCCTGTATTTTTGGCTAGCTATCCAGACTGCAAGGAGTGAGGCTGCTGCTGGTTTCCCCCTGCCCTCCTTCAGACTGAGGCACTGGCTGCTTTTTGCCTTTCTCCACTTTGAGGGCAGAGGTGAAACAACCCAAAATCTAACACAGGTTTCCCTACTTCATCCTCTCCTCACTGAGATCAGCACCACCAGACAGCTGTGGGATGTGGTATTATCACAATTTCCCTCAAACCTCTAATAAGCCTTTCTTGTCTGGCAGTACAATGCTAACTGATAGCACAAAACCCAATGTAAAATTAAAAAGAAGAAACAAAATCCTTATTGAGATACTGAGTAATAAAACATTTTCCCAACTTTAGTATTAAGTGTAAATAATTATGGGGTCTGGTCCATCCTCTCCCTTGTAAATAATTCCTCTAACTTAGGACATACCTTCTCCTTCCCAAAGGGGCACAGGGTAGTGCTGCCCCTCGTACTCAAGCAGTGACATGTCTCCCAGCACTGGCACTATCCAGTGACAAAGGAAAGCTTAAGTCCTTTTTGAAATCTTCTACACAACTTGCCAGCTGAAAGTTTCAAGCTAGTCTAATGCATGCAAGATGCCAGGGAAATACTGCAAGCCTTATTGTAACCAGAAAATGAATCTGAAGGTGCCAACCCAGCAGCAATGAGCTTGGGGTTACAATAGCAAAACCCCATCTTCTCCCTGCAATTTTATCCTCTCCAGAAAGATTGGGGAAGGAGCATAAACAGCTCCATGCAAGCAAGCCTGCTCCTGCCAGCTGTTAAAGGCTCTGATGAGGTCAACAAGACTTCAGTGTTAACCTTGTTCTTCCCATCCACACAAAAGGAGACAGAAATTTTGGGCTGTAAGATCAGAGATTAATCTTCAGGGCACCCCACAGTTGTGTTTTACGTAGACACTGCCTCTAGCTCTTGTTAAAGTGCTTGATTTCTGCTGAACAAGAAGTTGCAGGTTATTTTCATGCCAAACACTGCACGTGTACCATATTAAACCAGACTGCAATCAGCAGCCTTTGTGCATGGTGGATGGGCTTCTGCTGCAAGGAGTGGAGGTGGTGACATGTAAGGAGGAATGCCTTCAATACCATGTGCTTCAAAAGCAGTGTTTGAGAGTTTTGTTTTGTGTTCCAGCACTGGGCTAGAGCTGCGTGCATGGCCTTGCTCGGCACAAATGAAATCAAGGCATCCATATGCTGTATATTAAGAGTGTTTGATCTCCTGCTCACTGGCTCACTGCTGAGACGCTCCCTCTTCCTCTCTGTAGCAGTTTTGAGTTGTACAGAGCCCGGTGTCAAAACCTGTAAGTCTGCATGCATTTCCCAGCTCTGTGATGGGAACTGCAGCACTTAACATGAAACAGTTGAGAAAATGTTGCCAGCCACAGCCACAAAACCTGCTGTCATCTTTTCCATGATGGTGGTGGAAAAGAAAATTCCTCAATTTTCCTTATTAAAGATGAAGGGAAAAGAACTGCCAAAGTGGATGGAATCTAGCCCAACTGATGTAACGCCTGGGCTAGCAAAGCAAAATGCAAACTCCTTCTAGTGCAGAAATTGTGGCCATGCACAGCCAAGGCCACAATGATGCTACTGCATCCCTGCATGGACAAGAGACAGCTTGGATAACACCAGGTTTCCACTGTGTTGATTACTGTGTCACTGATTACCATGCATTTTTGAGTCATTTATTGCAGTGGCCTAATGATCAACTCTGACCCACAGTAGAGATGCTGGAGAGATAGGAGAGGAAAGCTTCACTTCATAGAGGATTTGCTGGCTCTTCAGCATTGCTCCATGTGGTTTAGGAACTGGGAAATACTGTAACTTGGAAGTGGTAGGATGGTGAAGAAGCACAGGCAACAACCAGGTAACAATAGAAATGAGTTTTATTTTGTAAAAAGTTATAAAACGAGTATTGTACAAAAATAAAGTCTGTAGAGAACTTTGGTTGATTAACACGAATGACTTGAGACATAAATCGCAGGTGAAGTAAAAAACTCCAGAGAAGCACACTCCTGTCTTCAGTAAGGTCTAAAAGATAAAAAAAAAATCACAAACTTTACCCTTTTGTATTTTGAACATAGTGCTTTGCTTTTCTTACAGCTTCCTCAAGCTGCACAGAAAATGCTTTGGGGCAAGTAAAAGTACAGCTCTGAGTGCTGCCGCTGGGCAATTGCCCAGCAGCACAGCTGACACTCAGCTTTGCAGGCTTTTACTGCCCAAACCATACCAGTGCTGGTGGTACCAGCTGTACCAGCCCTGGCCAGCACGGAGGGTGAGGTATCCCCATGGCAGTGCAAGAATGAGCCCTGCAGGTGGGCTCTGCGCCTGCCCTCCGTCACCCAGAAAAGCAGAGGAGGCCAGGGCTGAATTACATTTCATACACTTTGTACATCTTTCTATGCCTGTTTTCAACTTCCTTGACCTCTGGACCCTTCTTCTGTGGTGCCCTGAGGGGCCCAGGGCAAAATGAATATGGAGAGCCATTGCATGCATGAGATAAAAGGTCAGACCATTGTTTTTTTGGGCTTCAGTAGGGATTTTTTTTTTCTTCCTGTTGTTTTTGTGGGAGTTGATGCTTCACTGGTTTTCAGGTATGACTAGTGACCTGCATTGCTGCTCCTTCAGGAAAAAAGTCTCCAGAACTAGGGCTTGCATTATGAATGCCTTTGCTCTACAACCTTCCTCATCCTAAGAAAATTCAAACTGTTCTGCTGTGTGGGTATGTTTTAGCAAATTATACAAAACACTTTGGTTATTTAACACAATTGTTTACCTGCAGACTATATTAAATCCAGGGCTAACTAATAAGAGGCATTTAACCTCCTCTATATGGAAATACGGAAGGAAAAGCTTAAATAAATACAAAAAGAAATTATAATGCTAAATGTGATTATTTTCCATTTGTCAATAGTTATGTGAGGTCAGTTGGCAAAAACTGTGAGAAAAAAATGTGGCTACATTTAAAATATGACTAGAATTAGTTCTTCTAACAAATTGCTAATGTTGAGCCAAGTCCTGCGACCCTCGCTTATCCAGAGCTGTTGCTGTTCCTGCACATGTATGACTGCAGTAATTTCTGCAGTATTAGTGAACAGGAGGAAGGGCTGCAGGCTTTGGCACTACATTTTGCGAACACAATCAGGATTTTGTTTTAAAGGAAAAAGGTAAAGTAAGTGATTTTTTGCATTCAAATTAACTATTTAAATCAAAAGCATGGACTGTTGCTCCCAACTTCATTGTCTCTCTGTATCTTCCAAGCACCTTCTACTTTGGCACCTTTGAAAAGAATCTTTAATAAATAAGGAAAGGAGACTCATTACTGAACTGTAATAAATAACAATAACTTAATCTCAATAAATATCTTCTGTATATTTATGTCTCTGAATGGATGCATTGCATCAAGTAGTCTCTGCTCACTCACAATGACCAAATAGAAATGTAGTTACGCAAGTGACGTTAGTCCTTTGTAAACCAAAAGAAACGCGTTTTGTTTAGGTGGGGCTTGTTACTTGTCTTACTATACTAGGAAGAAGTGCTTAAAAACTCAACTTGTTTTCATAGGTAGCAGAATAAAATCCTACACTCCTTTTGCAAAAACGCAAGATGGAAATAATCAAACTTAACCAGTAAGTGGAACTGTTTTGCTTTGTATCAGTACTGGCCCTAGAGAACTTGAGCCTTGAAATTTTGATATTTGCCTGATATCATCTTACTTACAATGTTGATCTTATTATAGTTTTGAAGTTGTCCTAAGCGCTTAGGAACCACCCTTCAATGAGCAGTAGCACAATGTGTCTTTCAGTAAAGCTGAGGGCACAGGGGATGAGTAAGGTATTCCTAAACTACTTCTTGGCTAAGCTTCCTGGCACAGATGGTATAGTTACAACACAACATGGTATGGCAGGGTTGTGTTTTTAAGCACATTCCTCATGGATCCGAGTCCCACTGATGGTGAACTGTGTCAAACGGGAAAGGGAGCACACATGCCATCCAGCCGTCAGCATCTCCACCTGAGCTTTTATGTACTTTCCCATAGGACGTCAAAAGCCTCCATCCTCCTATGCCGCCTCGCGCCCTCCCCAGGCTCTCACAACACCTCGTTCTGCATTCTTGGTCCTTTTTTCTGCTCTGAGCAGACATATCCCCAGGAACCTTGGTCCCTATTTTTGCGTCATAGCAGGAATGCAAAACAGGCGCTGCCTCTGGCGTGCAGCAGTCAGACACATCCACACCTTTTTGCGGAATGTTTTTTCAGTATGTGGTAAACCAAGTTATCATCCAAGAAGGACAGGTCATCATCAAAGGCTGTGGGTCTGCAACAGGCTTGCTTCACTTTGTCAGTGACCAGTTTCTTCTTTCTGGTTAAGTTTTTTAAAATCTTGTCGTAGGTGGTCTCGGCTGCATCACAAGATCCACTGCAATACCGAAAAATCAGCTCTTCTTTGGTTTCATATCCCAAATCCAAGTCAGTCACATTTAAATGTATTTCTGTTAAGACACATCCCCGATTTTTTCCCTTTTGATTCCTCCTCCCCTTTTTGCTGGTATTCTCTATGTTTGTGGCTGCGTTTTGCCGGTTTCTCTCCCTCCTGTTAAAAATTGGTGTCTGTTTATCTGGTGACCTCCTCAGTCTTTTAATAGTGGCTTGAATAAAGTCCACTACCTCATCAAATTGATCTGGATAATCCTCTGGCATGTTAGCTGTTTGGGAAAAGAGAAAAAACGTTTTGTCACAAGGCAATTTTCATTAAGTTAGTCCATTCATGGCTCAAAACTAAGAGACACACACAAGCTGCTCTGCCCATCACTTCAGAGTGCATTCCCAGCACCCCCAAAAATCAGGGAGAATTTGGAATGGTTTGGATCATCATGGAAACTCATTTGGAGAAAAATAAATGAGATAGGTATGTATCTCCGTAGGTGTCTGATGATGCTTGGTAGCACTCCAGACATATTTTAACACTGAATGAGCTCTACCAAAATCAAGAGAAGGAAAAAGATGCCATGATACAAATATTTGTTAATGGATGGATGAAACTAGTGTAGAGAGGTTACACAGGCACTAGGCTCTTCCCAGCAAAGTAGCAAAAGGACAAGGTTTCCTTAAAGGAGCTTTGTGATTATAAATGTTAACTACTGTATTTTCACACCAGCAGTGGTTAGGATTCTGAAGACACCTATTGATAAAGTTTTGGGGCATGACAGAAAGAGAATTTCCTGGGGTACCAGGCTGAGCTATTAATCCTGGCTGAATGACTACTTTTTTTACTGCTTCTAGGGGATAGTTAGTATCAGGGGTTTTGAAATCTTCTTGTGGAAGTATTTTGTGGCACAAGATGCCAATTAGACTGAATAGAAATAGTTCAGAATAGAATTATTATGTTAATTTTCAAAGGAAATGTTATTAATTAATTTACTTCTTATGAAGTTAAAATACCTGTTTAATTTTTCACTTGATACATACCCTAACAGTGAAAAATTACTCAAGTAAATGGAATGTTTTGATACTAGCAGAATGAACCTCTTCAAGGAGGGTGAAACTCAGTGTGTTCGGAAATGTTCTAAGATTCCAGCTTTTCAGCATGATTTGGAAAAAAAATCATGTTTTGAAATCTTTAAACTTCACATTGACCAAACCCCTCAGCATGATCTACTTTAGTGAATACAGTGATTTAATGGAGAGTCAGGTTGTCAGAAGTGCGCATGTAAGGTGTCCTTATGTTGTATTATTAATGATTGTTTTTTAAACACATAAACTACCTTGCAGTATTGAAATTTTCTTTACTCATTCATTGTGCCAAAATCAAGAATGGAGGACTTCCTTTGCAATAAGATATAAGAGGATGCTTCCTTCTGCATGCAATTCCTATGTTCCCACCCATGTAACAGACCAATGTCATGTACCCAGCCCTGCATATAAGGGAGCTCCATCTCCAGAAGGACTTCTACAAATATCCCAGAAACTACAAACATTGGGAAAGGTGATACCCAATGCAGTGCACCTGGCGAGGGGTTGGTACCTTCAGCTGAGTCACAAAGGCTCTCACCTGGTCAGGTGCTGAGATAGGAACAGCTCCTTAGGCAAAGGCTCAGCATCACATTTCCCTAATGAGCGCTGTAACAGACAAGAGCTCTGATGGGAGACCAAACAGCACAGGTACCCAGCTCACACGTGGTGGCATGGACTCTTAACAGGCATTAACAGAAGAGAGGAAGAATGAGATGGCTGCTTCCCATTGCCTAGCAAAGGTTCATCTTCATATCTTCAAAGGATGCACCAAACATAGAGGAGATGGGGCAGTAGGATCTTAACTCGGTTAGTGCAAAAACCTGCTAAAACACTGCATCTGCATATAAGGAGGAACATGGACCCCTTCTTGAAGCAGCCACATCCTAGAGGCCCCCTGCTCCTTGACAAAACAGTGATGAATCAGAAGTACAAGATTTACAAGGATGGTTCCAGCAAAATAACAGACTGTTAAAAAAAGAATGAAGTCAGGCAATCTTGTACCTTCACATAATGAGGGTGGCAAATGGTAAGCAGGATCCTATGAGCTGCAGAGTTTTGGACTGCAAAAAGTGAATTACACTTTATTTTATAGACATCCATCCAAGTTTGCAGACCAGTGACTGTCAAAAGACATGAAGGAGTGCTATCTATAGAGCTATATGGGACCTGAACAAAGCGGGACCCTGTAGTCCAATATAGCCATGACACCAATGGTAAGTGCACTCTTCTTGCACACTTCATTACCTGTGTAGCAGGTATCAAAATACACACTACAAGCCACCCCTACTGTTGGGGGATCACATGGATAGATGTGTCCATTGGATGCATCACCCAGCTCTGTTGTAGGACAGGCTGGTCGGCCTATACCATACAAATACTGCCCTACTGAGCAAGACCCAGGTTAAGGTGATGGGTGGGCTACATTTCTTAAAAGCAAGAAAGGGTAGACACTTTGCTAGACACAGGAAAACAAGATGACCCTTGTGGAGATGGCATAGTCACTGTTACTGTAGTACAAGCTTGGCCCTGGCAGAGATATAGATGGTGAGGGGTTTGGTAGGAGGCACTGGTTGCTGTGGGACTGGGTGATTTCCAGGTTTCTTGTATAGAAAACTAGGTTTCTTAGCTTGTAACCTGATAAGGGAAGAATGTGGCTTTGAGCTCTACCTATGGCATCTTCCACTCTCACCTTCAAACTACCCTTCTTACAACCACTGTAACTACCCCAGCCTACACCTCTGTCATATAATCCTGGCCCAACCCTTGTAGCAACACTATAACACAATGGCAGGTTGGCTACAAAGAGTGAACTACAACCATGAGAGAAATATACAAGGGTTTAGCGGAATTCATGCAATGGTCAACCATCAGGAAGAGGATGGCATACTGTCATGAGGAAACCCAACCTGTACATGGAGATTCCTGTCTACAGCCTTGACCCTCATATTGGGCTGCATCACAAGAAGTGTGGCCAGCAGATCAAGGGAGGTGATTTTCCCCCTTCACTCTGCTCTCACGAGACCCTACCTGCAGTGCTGTGTCTGGCTCTGGGGCCCCCAACACAAGAGGGTTGTGGACCTGTTGGAGAGAGTCCAGAGGAGGTCACAGATATGATCAGAGAGCTGGGGCACTTCTCCGTGATACAGACTGAGAGAGTTGTGGTTGTTCAGCCTGGAGAAGAGAAGGCTGAGTGGAGTCCTTAGAGCAGTTTCCACTGTCTAAAGGGGCCTACGAGAAATCTGAAAAGGGACTTTTTGCAAGAGCATGTAGGGATAGGATAAGGGGGAATGGCTGTAAGCTGACAGAGGGGAGATTTAGATTAGACATTAGGAAGAAATTCCTTACTGTGAAGGTGGTGAGGCACTGGCACAGACTGCCCAGAGAAGTTGTAGATACTCCATTCCTGCAAGTGTTCAAGGCCAGGTTGGTTGGGGCTTGGAGTAGTGGAAGGTGTCCCTGCCTATAGCAAGGGGTTTGGAGATAGATGATCTTTAAGGTCCCTTCCAACTCTAACTATTCTATGATTCTGTGATTCTGATACTTATCTCAAGCCCAGTATGCTGCCAGTGCAATGAGAGGAATAAATGTCCCCTACCTATGAAGGGAGAAACAGAACTATGCATTATCTGAATAGATAACAAACCCACTAGTCACATCATATTTAAACTGCTTGCAATTCAGGTACAAAACTATCACCTACCCCTGTAATAGTGCTATATGAAGGAGTCTACTCTGGTTAAATATTAATCAGACAGTTACAGGATTCAAGCACTGTCCTGCCCAGGCTAATCCAAGTATGCCTTGGAGGGTAGATAAAGAAGAGGAAAGGTCCACGTTTTGGACTGTGGCCCTTCTCAAAGCCCACACTGACCCCTATCCTAGTTTGTGCATGATCACTACCCCAACCTGAACAAGGGAACTAATGTTGCTGCAAGCGGCCTGTGATATATAAGTTGGGGGAAACACCATAGAAGAGTTTATGTGGTCTGTAGCATATGCAAGACTAACTATGCACACTGCTAATGCAGGCATGGGGTATCAGCATTACAGAAGGTGGAAGCATTAGGGCAAAAAGCTAATCAAGTAATCAAGCCAACAGTGTATCCAACTAGAGAAGCCTTAGCTACACACATGGACTCACTGCAACCAGAAAATGGGTTAACTGGCAGAATCAGTGGTCCTGCTGATGGTCACTGATGGCCACATAGACCTCAGTGGTCACTGAGGTCTAACAGAAACCATGGAAGAAGCACTCCAAGATGTAAGATGCAACCTGGGATGAGTTGTGCATGACTGATAGCTCTAATGGAGCTTGAGATCCCTGCTCAGCTCATCTCCTGTTGCAGCATTAGGCCACTTGGGAGACTCACTCTGACGGATTACTGAGGGCTGCCAGCACTATGAGTAACGTGAATGCCAATTTCCTCTCTCCAAGGGGAACTGAAGACTGGAAGATATCCCAAGCAGATATCCAAATCTCTTGAGAGGACTTCTACAGTGACCCCCAATATTTGGAGATTACATCACTGGAGGAGACACAAAGTTTATGGGTTGTATTAGAGAACCTGTGGGAACAGTGGGCACAGAGCTCTGCATAATAAAATGTGCTGGATCTCTTGATCCTGGTCAGTGTCTGCCCCCCTACAACCACACATGGTGTTGTTACACAGCTGTGTAGGTACACCTCATGAACACAATGCCAGCAGCATTACAAGGTTATGAAATGATCCTTGCAAGTTTCTATAAGTAACTGCCCTTCTGCCTGTGGATCCCCAAACTAGTCATGTAATGATTCTCTTTCAACAGCTTCCACCTGGACTGCCAATGTACCCCAAGTTGTCATCCATAAGTTAGCACTTATTTGAGGAACATCTCCAGTCCCTGCTATCAGTCAGCCTCTGGCTGGTGCAACTCTGAATTTTTATACAATTCCACAGAGCCAAGTTTCAATGCACAACTGGCAGCATGAGCCTGTGCTCTTAGTACTGCATCAAGTACAGCTGCACCCAGCAATCACTGAAACATGGACCCAATCAATGGAGCTCATGCTGATCATACGTGGCCTAGAGCTAATTTTCTGATGCTTAACAAAGAATGATTATCAGCATGATTACAAACAGTCACTAGGAGTGGTTCACAGGGGTTTAAGGAGAACCTTGACAGGCAGGAATGAAGTGAGAGCTGATTTAGCAGAGCATGCTAAGGTGCCAGTCACAACTCAGTAGGGATATTCAGCTTTCCAATAAGCATTGGTACAAAGCCTGAGAGCTGGAAACAAATACTGTAAAAAACTGCTCTAGTAAGATCCTGGGCAACCAAGTAGAAAAATCAGCATTAACACCTTGTCCAGACAGGTTGAAACAAGGCACTAGAGCTAAGGAAGCTACCACCAGACATCACACATGAATAAGCAATAAACATTGACCAAGGACCAAAGACTGTAAAAGGCTAAGGGACAGAAGGGAAGGTGGAGAAGACTGACAGCAGGACCACCTCATCCTGATGGGCACTTCGTAGATGTGCTCAAGGGGTGCCGAGACCTCTCTACATCACAGCAACCACATGCCGAGAACTTGTCTGGTCTCTGCACTGTGGAAAGTGCTACTGAGACTGAAGGGGGTGCTGAGCTGAGCTGCATGGCCAGGGAACACCACTGGACTCATAAGGGGCTGCCTTAGCATCAAGTGCCAGTTTGTAACCTGAATGAAGCCACTTGACTGCAGGGGGGTTGGACTAGATGATCTTTCAAGGTCCCTTCCAACCCTTGGGATTCTGTGATTCTGTGCTTAGTTAGCCCTATGTCTCCAACAGTGTTTAGAGAACATGTATATCCTCAAATGAAGGTCAATAGCCTGGCAGCTTTGCCTTTTTAATACTGTTTGTGCTGACTCGACTGAGCAGCAGACAGAGCTTTTCGTGGGGATTTCACACCCTAGGGAAAGCATATATTATTATCCCTTCCTGTAACATACACAGATTGCACGTCTGCATATATGTGTTGTATTTACACATACACACATGCAAATATATCTAATTATACATACACATATTTTTTTCAAAACAAACTAGTTTACTGACAACAGTTGCCTTCTGGTGGAAAAGCTGAGAGAACAAACACATGACAGATGCCTGTCACACTGTACAAAGTGCCAGCAGAGAATGTTCAGATACTATGGCAATAAAAGCAGTAAAGATCTCTGAGCAGTAGGCCCTGGCTGCAGCTCCAGTGTGTGAAGGAATCAGAATTTGAAAATCCAAAGCTATCGGGATTGGGACAGGATAGAATGGGACAGGACAGGTTAGAACAGGATGGGGTAGCCCACAACAGCATGTACACAGTTATCTAAGTTAGTGAAGGTTGGCTCACACAATACACCTCAAAGGAGGTGCTTCCCAAGAGAAAGGACCACATGTCCTTGAAATTAAAATCAGGGAACATGAACCTCAGTGTATCTTGTTCACAGCATGGGAAAAAGGCTCACAGACTCTACTGTGGCAGTATGATGGGTTGAGCTCCACCGCTTAGCAGTGCCATGAACACTCACAAGACTGGTGCAAAGTTATGAGGTTTTGTTTGGGTTTCATGTGACGTTTCTGAAAGCTGCTTCCTGACCATCCAGCTCACTGGGGTGGTCTCTTGAAGGAAGTCTGTGTGTGGGCACATACACACATTTTGCATCACCTCTGCCTAGCACCCCACTGGCAGGAGTGTGGGGATGTCAGTAGTGCCTGCGGGAGCTGTGGCCAGCACTTTGTGTTCTGCTCCCACTCATCTCTCTCTCCTACAGCTCCCTTCCATGCTCCTTCTTCCAGTGCTGTGCCAAGGACCTGGCCACCCAGGCAGAAACAGGCAGAGTGTTTTCCTCTGATGGCAACCAGAAGATGAGTCTGCTCTCTAGTGCTGGTGTATCAAGAGTGGGGGTATGGATGGCAGTCCAAGTGACAGTCTGGCTCTGCGCAGTTTCTCTGCCTCCCATGTCCAGCTGAACCAGGGCTCCTGACCTGACAGGAGTTTCTCACATGACCAGAAAACAAATAAAAAAGCAAAGAAAGAAAGAATGAAACATCACAGGACTGGTGCACATGGGAATCCGGAAGAGTGGTCAGGCTGGGGGCAGAGTTGGTGAACACCAAATGTCCAGAACTCCAGGAATCAAACAGAAGACATGATACTCATTTAAAATACTAATTAGAAAAAAATAAAAATCCCACAAGAATATTTGCTTCTTCTGATTACTGTTTGCAAGCTGTTTGCTTCCTTTCTGAGCCTTAGGGCACACTCAGATCATCAATTTGACACGTCCTCTCAGGCTAGGAATGTCCCTCTTGAACGCAAACTGAAATTCTCACCTCACTGATGCTCTCCAGAACCTGAGGCTTTGACCTGCTGTCCCCAAGCACAGTCATGCCCCCTGGCACTACGAGAACTGGCAGTACAGGTGCAGGATCCTGAAGCCAAATGTGCGTGGCACTCCCCATCAGCCTCTGCTTCCATATAGAACTCCGGAGCTCTGCTTTGGGAATGCAGGAAGGCATGCCTTCCTCCCAGCATCTTCCCCACTGCGAACCCCCCACAGCCTGCCCTTGCATTTCCAATTAATTAAAAGCACCACGTGCCAGCAGGACTGTGATCTGATGCCTGTGCTTTTTAGAAGAATAAATTACAGAGTGTTCAGATAGACTTCTACATAAAATAGATTTAAATGAATATCCAAACCAAACTCATCAAATTCTCAAGAAAACAGCCTCCATTAAAGAAAAATGGACAATTTATTCATGTCTGTTCAAATGTGATCACAATTACATTTTGTAAAACTATTCCTTTGATTTCACTAGCAACAGATTTATTTTAAAGCCAAATATTCCCCACAGTGACAGTAACCCAGCATGGTAGAGCAAGTTTGTACCTGACCACAAACTGATTTCAGTGAGAGCAGATGGATCTTCAGCTTTTGGGAAAAAAATCCAGTTACTCATTTGGTCCCTGGTTATGGACATAAAACGCTAACTACAGCCTCTTCTG
Organism: Melopsittacus undulatus; assembly: GCF_012275295.1. Classification (NCBI taxonomy): domain Eukaryota; kingdom Metazoa; phylum Chordata; class Aves; order Psittaciformes; family Psittaculidae; genus Melopsittacus; species Melopsittacus undulatus. The sequence goes on from NC_047557.1 coordinate 13,740,623, forward strand.
ACCATGCTGTCTATTATGCCTCATAGGAAAAGCTTAAATTCTATTAATTACAAAATAATATTTTTTAGTGGGTTTTCAAAAAAATCTCATAAAACATAATGGTTTAAGTTATTTGAAACTGTGCTTTATAGAATAGGTTTCCATACTGATCTCGGGAAAATATGATCATATCACAGCGGCATCATCTGGTACTTTGCATGTTCTGAGGTAAAATAATGTAACAGAGGTTGCATAAGGCATACCAAAAATTATACTATTAGATTTTTGTTCTGCATTGTAGCTTTTATGCATGCATTTGTGGCAGCACACAGATACTACATCAAAACATCAGGCCAAACATTTAATAAAATTACAGGGATATTTCACAGCTGTCTTTCAAGTAGAGAAGGTCAGACAGCAGGAGACTGGTTTTAAGTACGACTTAAAAGTTCAAGTGGGTTAATCCAGCTCATTATAATGGCAAGCATTATTTAGAAAATTCAGATCCAGATCTGTATTAGGATCAAATGGCCCTTTTTCAAAAACAGTTCTGGTACTTTACTCTGCACCCTTCATAACTAAAATATTTTCATTTCCTTTCTTTGCTTGGCATTTTTTAAGTTTCCTGCAAAGTTATGCTCACAAAGATGTTTCTTCATAGATAATTTCTAGTCAGAAATAGACAAGTAATGTGCCTCTAACAGTGACTGCAACAAATCATCCTCATTTTTTTGTTGCTTGGTATACCGTTTACTTGGTATACCATTTATTCATTGTCCTCCATCTCACATCACAAAGATGTACATTAGTCTCAGAGCAACCTGTTCGTGGAACTGCAGCCTTAGGTTAAAATTACTGATACGATGATCATTCTATTTTGCAAAGTAAAAAAGCACCAACTGTGGTGGGGGTAAACCATTTATTTTATTGAAAACGAAATGTTTTTCATTAAAACCGAAGCCTATCATGCACACATCTGAGCAGTGGCAGGTGTTAAAAATAGTTACGCTGAAAGGTTTTCAGGATTTAAACAATGAAAATATCACCTCTCTGAGGCATGACTTTGCTTTCATGCCTTGCATGAAAATCTGTGGGGCTAAGAGTGAAATGAAAACCAGTCGGTTGTGTCCATTAGGAAATGGAGCATCAAACACACCAGGGTTAGCTCATCTCTAAATGTTTAATACAGTTCTGGTTCACTGCTTCACTCTCTACCTTGCCAGCTCTCAAGACACATTGTGGCCTCCCCTCCAATGCAAACAGCCCTGAGAAATGGAGCCTCTCACCAGTGTCACTTGTCTCTCATCAAGGTGAAGTGCTAAGTAACCTGGAGGATGACCTCAGGGCCACTCACACCAGTCAGGTATGATAAGACAGTACTGGAAAAAGGCACAGAGTTAACCTTCCTTGTGTGTTTGCTAATGATGGAGCAGCCAATTTTTTTATTTGTACCTCACTAGCTAACTCTGTTGCTTCCCATCTGTTGGTCATAAAGGCAAATCTGCAGAGTACTTTGTACTTTCGCAGTGCCTTTCTTAGCAGGGCCTCCCTTGCATCCTTTGCCTGCCTTCTCAGAGGTATGAAACACTGGTTCCCACCAGGACAAGAAAGGGGAGAAACAACAGGATCATCCAATTGCTGCCAGCTAGAGGAACTCCCTGAGAGCAGGGGGAAACAACAAGCTCAAATGAACTGGGTGAAGTAAAGGAAACTGCCTGGCAAGCTGACCTGTCAACAAGTGTTTCTTGCTCTTCATCTTGTCTACATGGGGCTGTTCATAATGTTCTGCCTGATTTTGGGCTGGCACTGGTGCGAGGCCTGTCCTCTGGCCTCTCTGATGTGGGCAGAGGAGTGTCTCATCTAGCAGTCATGCAGCAAAAGTGCCATAAGAGAATGTGGTCTTGCCTCCAATACAGAGCTTTGAAAAACCACCTCTCAGTCACTGAGGAGCAGTCAGCTTTTCAACAGCAGCAGACAGCTTTTCAGCAGTGAGACAACTCAGCAGCAGCCCATCCACACTACAGCCTTATCTTAGAGGGCTGAGTGGGCACTGGATCACCCACAAAGCAGTCTCTGGATCTGAGGAAGTTATGGCATGGAGTGTAAAAAGGATAAAAAGAAAAAGTGACAGTGCCCTGCCTGAAGCTATTGATGGAGCTGGAGCCAAACCTGGGCAAGGCACGTACCTGCCTATTGTTTCCTCACCAAGGTCTTGTACCCCTCTAAATCCATACCATTCTGAATAAATATCCAGCTTCCCAGTAAACCCTATGTTTATGCTTAATATTTGGTTCTGTATGAATCCTGCAATAATCTAAAATGAATATGTATGAGTGGGGCGCAAAACCTGTGGCCTCTATTAGCAAGAACACATGCAGCCAGCTAACAGGCATAGCAGTGAGACTTTAATGGAGGAAATACTGTTGATAATAAGAATAAATTCTCTTTAGTGTGCCTGATGCAGAAGTGACCCAGACCAGCCCTCACATGACATCAGTAAAACCCCACATTGCTCACCCAGCCCCACTTCAGTGCCAGCTCACTGAATGGGAAGAGAATTCCTAAATAAGTAACAGCAACTCTTCCCAGGCTGCCTGCTCTCTTACACTGCATCTCCTGTTGGCTGTTCCCAAAGAATAAGCACAGGCAGTAAAGCACGAGGAAAGGACCCTATCCCAGTCTGTTCCCTAGGGGCAGTAAAGCAGGGCTGTCCAGACAAAACCATAGCTGATGTCCCTCCTGTAGCTATCTCTGCTGCTGTCAGATTTTGATCTGACCTATAAATAATACATGTTCCTCCACTGTTGCCTTTCTCTAACCGCATTTCAATGTGTTCACAATGGGAAAAGTTTTAATATTGCAGTTTGGAAACTGTTGTCATAATAACCAGTCTTTTGTTCTAGGTCAGATGCTGTGTCCTCTGCTGCAGAAGATCTCATCTTGGGATGTGTAGATCATGGCCTGCCAGAGAGAACTGGTGTGTGCTCGGAAGAGCAAGCTCATTCCTAGCTACTACACTGGATCCATTACTCTCTGTCACAAACTTCCCAAGTAATATCTGGTTTTGCCAAAGAAATCTTACATGCTTGAGATGGGAGCAGAGGTAGTCCAGATGTTTGTATATAGCTTGTTAGCTAAAGCTTGTAGCTGGATTCAAACAGCTTGCCTCTGAAAGCATGGCCACGTGAGTTCTGGCATACTGCTCTTAACACTGCTTGGCCCTGACACAGGAAAACTATTTTGATTTCAGTGTTTGCTTCTTTTGAAGACTATTCCTGTTCAATAATGATTAAAGCATGAGTACAAGTCCCACTGACTTCAAAGTAGTGTGCCTGCAGGTATCAGTTTGAGCACTGTACCAATACATACAGCCTAAATATCTGCTAAGTCATACACTGTGGCATTACTTCTTAAAAAGAATGTTGATATTTGACATGCTTCAAATAATTCTCTGTCCTTGATCTTAAAATCAGACATATCCTAATGTATATTTTGTGTCTGATGTCCATCCCCATTATCTGCAGTTGTGGGGGGTGGGACCTAATGACCCCAATGGCTTCTCTCAGACTCTGTAACTAAATATTTAAGGGCTACTTTATAAAGTCCTAATCAGGAGCAGTATAATTTACAAAGACATTACAACTTACCAGTCTAAGGATCCTTTCACAGAGTACAAATAATGTCGTCCCTTTCAATTAATCAATAGTCATCACACAGCTGGATTCTCCAGCCTTTCCAGAAGGGTTTTGCAGCTTGTCATCTGCAGACCCTGAACATGGGGATTTCTAAAATACGTTGGAGAGGCTTATGAAAGGTGACCAAGTAAAGCATGTTTAGGTATGTTATCTAGCAACTTATACCTGCAAAACATCTAAAAGAATCTATACTTCCACTGGCAAGTTTTAAGGGATCCTGAATTGAAAGACAGCAAAGACATAAAACTTTATAAACAAAGGGTAACTCTTATAATGAAGAAAAATTAAACAAAACAAACCCCCCCAAAAAATCCGAAACATATTCTCTTACATCTCAGTCCTCTCCTCCTTCAGTACCAGAATACCTTTCATAGAAGCATATTCATAGAATCATAGAATCACAGAATGTCTGGATTGGAAGGGACCTTAAAGCTCATCTAGTTCCAACCCTCCTGCCATGGGCACGAACACATTCCACTAGATCAAGTTGCTCAGAAATGCATCCAAACTGGTCTTGAACGCTTCCAGGAATGGGACATCCATAACTATTTGAGGAAACGTGTTCCAGTGCCTCACAATGAAGAATTTTCATGCATATTCAGTGCTTATACTTGAGACTGTGGAGAAATCAGCTACATGCATCTGGATTTAACCAGATGTTTTTTTTTCCTTCCTCTTTCTAGAATTTTGGCCATAAATGGACAAACTTGAATGCTTAAGATTTCTAAATGCCAAGATAACCTAGGCATGCCCATACAAACAAACTTCACTATACTTATGCTGGCACAGGCACACTACGTCAGGCACCACCTAGATGCACCAGCTGCACTGGATACACACAGAGCAAATGATGCAGTGTGGCACCTGCTCAGTGTGTCTGACATCTCTCCAATACACTGGATTTACTGTGCACGGACAGGTTACCTCTGTAGCTCTGTAGGCTTTGACTAGAGCACATATGCCATGCCATATGTGTGTTGTGCAGGAAAGACTGACAGGAACATCAGAGTTCCATTTCATAACACTGAATGCGGCTAATCAATATCGTAGGAAAGGAAATGCATTCAGTTGGAAATCTAATTTAATACTGTTTTTTCCCTACAATATCACTGTTTATTCTAGATACTTTCCATATTAGTTGGACAATGTTGCAGCTAAGCAAAGTAACTCAACATTAAACAACCCTTAGCATGAGTATGAAATTTTTTTAACAGAGTTCTTTAACACACATGTACCAAGGTGTGTTACAGCATAACAAACATTCTAAAGGTACTTCAACTCAGATGTCATAAGGAAAAAAAAACCACCTTTTCCTCCTATGAGGAGGGAAAAGGACACAGTGAGATTTTTCATTTAACTCTACATGCTTACCACTAAAGATTACTTACTAAAGATGGCCATTTGATCAAGTGATTATACATCATATACTGGATCTTAGGATACTCCAGCCCTTACATACGTGTTGAATATGGCTGTAACAGCAGCAAGCATTTACAAAATGTATTGGCTGGGAACTGTGTATAAGTCAAACCAAGTGTTTGGCTCCCTCTGCACTGTCATTCTTCTGAAGCTGCTGACTGAACTTTTAGTTTATAATAATGTAGTTTATATTTGTTCTGTTTGCAGTTACTGTTTAAGCTAATTGTATCATTCCCCCAGCAGTTCTGTAGTATGAGAGAAACAAAGAACGGGTTTTCTAACCTTACACACTCTGTGGCTGCTCTTTGAGTGAAATAAGCTATCCCATGACCACTGATGTCTAAAACACCTATGAACACTGGATTAATCTTAAATGCACTGTATTTATGGAAGCTAGTCTCATTCCAGCCTCCAGTCCAATAAAAAATGCAGAAGACTGCAATTGCCAGCACCCCCTCTGCCATCTCTGATTACTGCCCTGAACAGCAAAGGTCAGCACATTACACATGATAAGCCTGGGAGGTTAGAAAGGCTGTAGCCTTTCCTGTAGGCTGGAAAGTAGAAAGGTTTCAAGCCAATCTGAAAGGGATGAGGTAGCATCAGGTGACCTCAGAGCACTTTGCAGAGAAAGCAGTCCCATCAAATTAGAACACAAAAAGGTGTCAAGGGCCTGGGAAAACAGATCTGTGCTCCAGCAAGGTGTCTGGCCTGCCCTTAGGGGCAGGATTTGATCTCACAACCCTAATAATCCCTGCTGCACATGGTGTATGGAAGACCCCATCTCACTGGAGTAAGAGCAATGAACATGTTGGAGCACAACCACTACTCCCCACCCAGCCTGCATGGGGATCACTTTAGGGAAGAGCAGTGCACTCCTTTTTGATCAGACACAGCACCCAGCCCTGCTTCACACCTACACACTTCCCTGTGCACTGACAGTGCTCCACTTCTGTGTGAGCTGTCTCCTTCAAAGGCACTCAGCGAAGCAACTGACCAAAAGTATCCGCAGAGATTTTAACACATGGCAGGTCCACCAACAAACAAAGCAGGGAGCTGCAAGCATGCCTGCATGCTTGTGGCATACTGCCCTATGCTTGTAAGAGAAACCTTGTAGAGGACAGAGTCTACATGGTACAGATGTGATTCCTCCTCTGTAGACCATTATACGTCTTTTATGTGCTGAAGAGCATATGGTAAGCGAAGAGAAACAAATATGTCAAAGACAGTGATGGTGATGACTTAACCAAAATGCTGCTGCAGCAGGAAGGCAGTGATGTGTCTGGGTAGAATCAACTTCATGGGCTTTGTATGCAGACAGCTCTCCAAAATCAACTGAAAACAGTATAAAAGTGGATCAAAGTATTTTGCTGCATTCTTACAGCCACTTTTCTGCAGGTCTCCCCTGACTCTTCTGACTTGGGAACGAAGTGCAGAGAAGAGTTTCTGACTTTTGGCTATGGGTTCTGTGTAAACTGTGCAAAGACCAGAGAAACTCCCTGGATTTTTCCCAATCTCTGTTCTGAAGAACAGCACTGCTTACTTTCCCCTTGCAGCCAGGCCCATCTGTTTGTGACCTGCAGAGTTAAGAGACTGAGGCCAAACTATCAGCCCTTTCTCAAATGACTACCCTGGGTGATAACCCTGGACCCAGCGCTTCTTGGCAAAGCCTATGTCTGTACCCTGGAAACAGAGATATGTGGAAGAGGATGTCTGTTGATACTATCATAGCTCAGGTAAAACACAGATTGTCCTTCTTCCCACTTCTTGCTTATCCAATTCATAAGAAAAGAAAAAAAAAAAAGAAAAAGAGACTCTATAGAGAAGTTTTGAACACTAGAACAGAAAACTGTTATGGTGGCCTGTCCCCTTGACCTGCTGTGGACAAACAATCACACCAAGAACTGCATTCCCAGAAGTTTCAAGGTAAAATCAGGCATAGTACAAATACTATCACCCTGAGAAGATGGAGCATTACTGCTCTCCCACTGTGTGGCTCTACTAGAGCTATAAGCAGACTGGTGCCAGGTCCCCCCTAATGCTCTTCTTGCTACTGGCACTGCAGCAAAGGCACCAGCTGTGCCAGTGGACCAGACCATGACCTGAAAAGCTGATCACTGCCTCTTGTAGGACAGTGCTTATCACACCACACAGCTTCTTGCAGAGAAGACAATCATCATGTGTGATGCCCTGCAGCCCTGGGAAGAAGCACTTTTGGCCAATCTCCCTGTATGGAGGGCACGAAAGGATGTCAGGGGCTGCCACTCCGCAAGCAGCAGGAGCCCGGCTTGGACATGCAGAGGCAGCAGCCTCAGCAAGATTCCAGCACGGAAACACAAGCAAGAAAAGGAAAGTCAGAAGATTCAATGGGAAAGGACATAGATGTGTCTGCAGAAAGGAAGATGGGTACTGGGGAGGGGGTAAAAGAGGAGTCACGGCACAATTCCCTGCTCAGTGCCTCCATGCTGCGTTAGCCTGGCTATCCCAGAGAAACAAGAACAGGGCTGTCCATGGCTGGAGCTGAGGCAGGCGCAGGGGAAGGACATGCCTCCAGATAAGGAGATAAAAATGAATCCCAGTTACTGAACACTGTCTGCATCCTGCAATGACCTAAACTGAGAGAGCTGAGCAAGGGCAAAGGAGCAACCTCCAAGCTACGCCTGTGCCTTTGCTAAGTGAACATCTTCACGATTCATGCAAGTATTTTACCACTTCTGAGTCATATTAACTTTCACTTTAAAAGCCACCAGAGTTAGCATACACTCACATACCACTATGAAAAAACTGTATCTGCTATTGTAGGAGACCTATTATTAGCAAGGTATTATTATTATCTGTCATTTGGATTGTAAGCTGTCTTACTGTGAGCCAGTTCATGTGGATTGCTCTGCATCAAGTTCCTAACCCTGCCACTGCTACTCTTCTGTGAATTTCCATGTGGACACACTAATTTTGGGATCAGGATCCAAGGAGCATTTAATGAAACTCAGCAGCACTTCGGGATGTCTATGGTGCCTCCCACCATGGAGCCCAAACTTCATCAGGACTTGCGCCCGCTGCAGGCAGTGAATAATTTCATTTGCAGGTTTGAAGCAACGGGGAAGGAGTTTCAGTGCCTGCACTGCAATCTGTATGCACCTGATCCTCCTCTCAGCTCCTCCGCACACAGCTAACTTTACCTTCTCTCCAGGTTTTTCAACCACAGTAATCTTATGACTGTCAGGAAGATAGTGCTGGTGGTGGGGCAATTGCCAATCCTGAGCTTTGAAGGATGACTTGGTTTAGAGCTGCTGGAGCCAGATCATAGCCAGTGACACTGCCTGGGGAAGAAATGGAGGCAGAAAACATGGGGGGGTCCTTTCCTCATCCTGATGCCTGAATAAAGGGGAGCAGGTTTAGCAAGACAGACAGAATGGCTACAAAGGGAAATGTTTCTTACAGTCACTGTGCACAGCATAGGGACGCAGCAGGCTGACGGGGGAGAGATCGTCTTCAGGCCCCTCTACCACTGAAGGGGGCCCCTTGAGAGGCGTCTTACCGGTGGGCAGGGGCGAGGTGGAGGCCGTGTTGAGCAGCACCACACAGACAGCCACAACATCCCATAACTTCATCTTAGATCTCCTTCCAACACGGGCCCCTGGCAGAAAGGAGGGGCAGGGTTAATCCTCTACTGCTGTGCTCCCAAGTCCTGCTCCCTGCCTGCTAGTCCCAGGACAAACCTGGGCAGCCTTGCACCCCAGATCAGCCAGATCCACCCTGGCCAGGCCCAGGGACAGAGCAGGGGACAACCTGTCCTCAGCCTCCCATCTCATTGCCTTCCAGAGCAAGGGAGGTGAGAGGTGTGGGAGAAGAAGGCCAGGATGGCTTCCAGCCCCTCCACACCCAGGCTAGCTTCTCTGGGGGATGCGGGCAAGCAGGCCGCAGCAGCCTGTGCCCAGGGACGTGGGGGTGTAACCATGTCCCTGTGCTGGCAGCCAGGTCACCTTGTGCTTGACTCCTCCAGCACCCGGGCCGGGCCAGACTGGACCGGGCTGATCGAGGGTGCAGACCTGCACAGATTTGTTGTGCTACAGGCAAACCTGCCTTTCCTCTTCCCTCTCTTCTTCCCCCTCTCCCTTTCTTTTCTTTCTTTTTTTTTTCTTTTTCACTCTCTTTCTTTTTCCCTTCCTCATTTATTTTTAGCTTTTCCCCTTTCCCATCCCTTTCCCAGTTCTTTCTTTCCTTTCCTTTTTCTTTTTTTCCCTCTCATTTCCTTTTTCCTCTTTCATCCTCATTTGTCACCTTTTTTCCCCTACCTTCTTCCCTTTTCCCTTCCTTTTCCCTTTCCTTTTCCCCTACACTTCCCATTTCCCTTTCCCCTTGTTCCCTTATTCTTTCAATTTAGTCTTTCCCTTTCCTTTTCCTCTTTGTTTCCACCTCAATTTCCTTTCATTTCCCTCTCTTTTCCCTTTCCATCTCGAGTGCCTCTTTCTTGTTGCCCCCTCCTCTTCGTTTCATTCTTCTCTACTTTTCTTTCTTTCCCCGTTCCTCTCTTTTCCCTTTTCCTTTCTCTCTCCTCCTCTGTCCTTCTCTCCTCCCTTCTTCCATTTCTCTCCTCAACTCCTCGCCCCGCGGTCGCCCCGCCCGCAGTCCGCCACCCGATGCCCCCCGCCGGGGATGGCAGCTGCCCCCAGCCCGGTCGGTGTTACGGAGCAGTGTCCGGGCCCCGGGTCCCGGGCAACGCTCGGAGCGCGGGTGCCGCCCGGGTCCCCGCCGGCCTCTGTCCTCGCACCTCGCCGCGCCTGGGAGGTGCTCTGTGCCCCGGTGGGTGCCCAGTGCCCCGGCCCGCCCGCCCCGCCGCGGTCCCCTCCTCGCCCTCACCTCTGAGCTGGTCTCGTTGGACCCGAGATGGACATTAACGCCGGGGAGCCGAGCGGCCGGACGGGTGGTGCATGTGGGCCAGGTCGGGGGCCGAGCGCCGGGAACCCTCTTTGTGCAGAGGGTTTGGGGGGTTCGGTATGGAGGAGGGGGCAAGGTCGCAAGTGTGGATGGAGAAAAAGGGCAGCCGCCAGCACAAGCCCCGCGCCCTCCCCACAGCCGCAGGTGCTGTGGCCACGGCAGGAGCGGCTCCGCGCGGATCTCTGCCCGCTCCGGCTCCGGAGCCGCGCTCAGCAGCGGCGGGAGCGGCCTGAGCCGCGGGGAGCGCCGCCTGGCAGCGGGAGCTGGCTGTGGGTGCTGCTCTTGGGACCCTGCCTGGAAATCTGAGAAAGACACTCCATCAACAACTGCGGGGAGTCAGATGAAGACATCAGGGCTCCTGTAACGCCAGCTGGTCCAGCACCGCGGGGAGCCGCACACCGCTCGGACACGCACGCAACGGCGGGAAGGAGAAAAAAGGGGAGAAAAATACCCCCAAAGAGAACAAAAAAAAACAAATCACGAAAACCCCACCTCAGCTGAGAAGGGGGAAAAAAATCTAACCCCCCCCTCAGTCTGGTGGGAGAATCAGAGGCCGGCGCTGGGATCTGTAGAGCTCGTAGCAGCAGCAGCAGCGGCGGCGATGGCGAGGCTTCCTCCTCCGAATCGGGGGTCCCGTCAAAGCGAATCCTTAGATCCAAGTGGGGAGCTCGCCGGGACGCCGGGCCGGTGCCGGGGAGCACCCGGTCGGCTGCTCCGGCAGGGCTCCCCGGGCGCCGGCGGGTTCAGTGGGGGGGGCGCTGGACTGGGCGAGGCACGGGGGGCACCGCTCCCGCGGGCGGAGGGGAGCGCGGAGCCGGACGCACGGACGCGGGGGCTTTGCCAGGGCGACTCGGAGCTGCAGATGGATTTATAGGGCCCTTTGGCAGTGACGCGCCCTCCGCTGATTCGCTTTCAGACCCAAACACACGCTGGCCCCCCGCACCGGACCCCGCGGAGCCTCCAAATATCTCCCGGCTGAAGTCACCGGCCCGACATACCGTGAGCTGCGCGTCCGCCGGCGCAGCCCCGCGGCACCCGCTGGACCCGCGGCGGCGGCGGCGGGGCCGGGCCGGGGTAACCCAACACCCCTCCCTCCCCACCGCCGCTCCGCCGCGCACGGACGGGCCGACGGACCGACGGGCGGACGGCGGCTGGAAGGCCTCCCGTCCCCCTCCCCCTCGCCTCTCGCCTGCCGCAGGTGCCGCCGCGGGTGCCCTCCGCGCAGCACGACCCCTGCGCGGGGGGCGGCGATTTGACCCGGCGGAGGCTGCTGCGAAGCCGCTGTAAACAGTCTCGGCTTTCAGCCGTGCGCCGTGTATTTATGACTCACCCAGTTGTCCGGAGGTATGAGGTCCTCATGTCGCCGGTGCTATGAAATTAACGCGGCGCAGACGGGGCCCTGCGCTGATGCTGCCTTTTTAAAGATTTATTTATTTATTTTATAATACATGTTGTGCTTTTGGGTGTTTCTTGGGGGTTTGGCGGTTGGATCTGGGATGAAGCAGTGCAACCCGCAGGAGCCCAGCTCGCTGGGGGGAGCGCGGCGCCGGTACAGCGCCGAGCTGCGGGGACGGAGGGAGCGGCGCTGTGCACGGCCGGTCCGGCGGCAGAGCTGACCCAAAAGTTGTAACCTGGCTGCGCGTTTGTTTCCGTACTCCCCCCCTCCGCCCTGTGTGTGTATGTATGTGGTTACGGCACTGCACTCACATGTCCCTCTCTCCCGGGAAACGCGAGCAGCTCCCACAGTCCGTGGTGACCGCCGGCTGCCTGCTGTGGGGTCTGGCAGGCGGGCAGGGGGGGTGCCGCGCCAAGCCTCATTCCTCCCGGGCACCGCCAGCGTCACCCTGGGCTGCCTTTCCATAGCTGCCTCTCCTGGGCCACTTCGTCAGCTCTATCCTCCTTTCCCTTTTCATTCCCTTTCCCGTTCCCATTCCTTTCTCCTTTTTAATTTTCCTCTTTCCCATTCCCCTTTCTTTTCCATTTCTCTTTTCTCTTTCCCCCTTTCCCCCTTTCCCTTTTTGTTCTTCCCATTCTGTTCTTTTCCCCTTTCCCTTTCTTCTTACCTTTTCTCCTTCCACTTTCCCTTTTTCCTTTTCCCTTTCCCCTTTTCCCATTCTCTTTCCCTCTGTCTCTCGCTCTCTCCCTTCCTTTTCCTTCTCCTTCTCCCTCTCCCTCTCCATCTCCTTCTGCTTTCCTTTCCCCATCTCCTCCCCACTGTCCCATTCCCCTGTGTATGTCCCAGACAGCCCAGGCCCCGCAGGGACCTGGTGCAGGAGGCAGGTGGCACCAGCTCCCTCTGCACAGCTCTTGCTGCCCTCTTTGCAGCCCTTGGCAAGGAAGTAGGGTGAGAACCTCAGGTGTGGATTTGAGCGCCAGGTGTGTGCACATCAACAATGTTTGTTTACTCTTCTTCATCAGTGTGAAACATGTAGAATACTCCAAGCATCCAGTTCCAGAGGAGATCTCAGCCCAGGGGCTGTAGGTTTGTAGAGGCGATCACAGTCACCTCACTGGGTGTAATGGGAGTGAGGCTCAATCCCTGAACACAGTCAGGGTAGTGAAGGCTTTTAAGATTTATTTATTGGAAATTTGGAGGGGTCTGCTAATGTAATCTGAACAGGCTGCAAGAACAAATATTTCTGCAGGAGGCATCTTCTAAATTTCGATTGGATGACAAGATGGAGTGATGAACATGTACTTCCTTGTGAAGCCAGTTGGACAGCATGGCTTTTCCATCGCCACAGTAATCTGCCTGCTGAGGGGAAGTTTTATAACTATCTTTTACTAAATGAGGTATTTGTGATGAAGGGTCAGCCTTCCTTGATAATGTGTCCCCCTGTCTACAGGAGCCACAGATTTGTGACTCAGAAATAATGTCTAAATAAACTACTTTATTTATTTATTTATTTTATAATTTCAGGCTATTTATTTTCCTAACTGTGACATTTGGAGAAAGGCTAAGTTGCACAAAAGATTTATCAGAAGAATAGCAGAGCAAAATACTCCCCCAAAGTTTCTCCCATTACAAATCTGAAACATCATTTTACATCAGTAGTTGCTTAAAAGTAATCTTCACTTTTTTCAGTACAAAAAGCCCATTGATAGGCACCTGGAATAAAAGTTTCTGAAGTGCAGCCTCTTTATAGACAGCAACAAATGGGTGGAACAGTGACAGAACAATTTGTTAAAAATGGTATTCATACAATAAAGACATAAGCATCTGATAAATGCATCTGTTTATATATCTGAGCACGCCAGAAAGGGACAGAAGGCATTACAAGAAGCAGTGGTTGGTTTGGCTCAGTGACACCATTCATGTTGTGCTACTTCTGCCATAAAGTTATTTACATGTGGTTGTGAGATGCTTGATGGATTCAAGTGCTGTATGCACCAAGTGCTGTATGCACCAAATATCCTATGCACAAAAAGCCATTCCCAGCCTGAGCAGAGCAAGCAGAAAGGTTAGAGGAATGCATACAGTGTGGAATCTCTGTTAGAGGGCAGGGGCTGAGACACATTAAAATGGAAGTCTTGGTTACCCTATTAATATGCGATGAGATAGAGTCCTAGTATTTTAACTAAAAGATCACTAACTAGATAAAATGAGCTTAGTGCAGTATTCTTTTGCATAGGTTTTGTCAGTGCAAAGCCACTGATTTTCTTTAAATAACATTGGGTGACGAAGCCAAGACAGAGATTATGTATCTGTAATACTGCAGGAGTTTATTTTTCCTTGCTATTAAAAGCCACTGAAAGCCCAGGTTTTAACATATGCGTTATTTTAACTCACATGTACCACAGTGAGACGAAATGTTATGCAGAGATGTCTTAGCTTCACTAATAGGGTGGTTGAAATAAATGGAGAGTAAACCTGCTGGTTCTTAATCACAAAAACAATGTACCTGCCTCTCCCTGCACTGATGTGTCTTCGTGAGGAGGGTTACTGAGAGTCCTTGCTTCATGGAAACTAAAGTAGCTGCTGGAAAATTTCCATAGCTCTATTAATAGCTAACAAAAACTACAAAAACTTTAGAATTGATTCTTTTTCTAGAGAGATCAAAACATTTTAAGCACAAATGTTTAGGAGCTGCTTGAGATAGAATTTTTTTGGTGAAGAATAAAAAGAACTTCTGCTGTCAGGAAAAGAAAAAAAAAGCCCAACCCAAAACAGAGAGAGAAAAATGACCCATCCAGACCTAAATAAAATGTGTCTTTACATTGTAAACGTTGCCCCATTTAAAACAAGCTAAAAAGCTGCTTGACATTTTGCAGTATGGTCTCATTTTTTGTTTATATGTGTCAACATGATGTATAGATCTCTTAAGATGTCAAGCGCTCCATATTGTAATTTCTAAGTTACCTTTGAAATATGAAACATGATTTCCTAGTCGCAGAGTGACTGCTCAGGCAATAAGCCATTGTTTCTTTGGTAATAGTAACATAGGAAATTGTGCTGTTGTTGGAGTGAATGCCCTTGGAAGTCAGCTGAGCACCGAGCACCAGCAAGTTGCCAAGTGGCAGCATGCCTTGAGAAGCAATCGTGTTTTGGGCTACACCTGCATGATCCTGCCTGATGTCTAACACCCTTGGTCATCCCTGGACCTGCAGCAGGTCCCTGCAGGACTGGGCCATGGCATGAAACTCGGTTTTGAGCATTCATTCCATTTCTTTATGATGATTAAGGTTTGTATGAATTCACATGTTTGGGTATATGGGTGGCTATTCTTCTCTTCACTGGCATCCAAGGCCGTTCCTGCATCCCTTGGTATGTGTATTATGGAGACACCACTGGTGGGCAAGGGATAAGGCCTTAGTTTAGATAAGAACCTGAGTGAAAATGTGGCAGCATAGATAACCCCCTGAGCAGTGTAGGTCTGCTGGGGCCCATGAAGATTTGCTCAGGTCCCCAGGCTGTGCTGGAGCTGCAACTATCTGCATTGCTCAAACAATCTAGTTAAAGCTGGTCCTAATTGCTGTTTATTAGAATTATTATAATAACCAGTTATTAGCAGACCCAGTGCCAAGGTCTGTTCTTTAGCCTGAGGGCCAACTGCTGCAGTTTGACCACATCCTTCCTGCTCCCTCTCAAAGAGGGTGACTGCAAGCACATAGCCTTGGGAA
Source organism: Melopsittacus undulatus (assembly GCF_012275295.1). NCBI lineage: Eukaryota > Metazoa > Chordata > Aves > Psittaciformes > Psittaculidae > Melopsittacus > Melopsittacus undulatus. Next base: position 13,755,772 of record NC_047557.1, read on the forward strand.
TGACTCCTGGTGCACCTGTGTGGGGATGGAATCGCCTAGGACGGCATGAGCCCTAGCATGCCAGTGACCCTTCTCCCAGCACGATGGTATCGATGATTGGGCCTGGCAGCATCCCTGGCTATGTTTATTTTCCTGGGATAGGTGCAGCCAGCGTGTCTCCACCTGCTTCAGGCATACCTCCCTTCACAGTGGAAACAGGTCCTAAGAAGGGGATCTTCTCTTGCTGGGGGGGCAAGAAGGAGGAAAGACACCCTGCTTCTAAAATTGGCCGAAGATGTGGCAAATGGGTCTTAAACAAGCAATCCTAGCTTTTATTCTCTTTAGGTAGATATTTGCAGAATTTTATTGTAGATACCTGCTTGTGTTGTGTTAACTTGTATACTTATAGGTGAGTACTACGAGGATCACTGTGGGCAAATTGTGTTTGACAGTTCATCTGGACAGTGTCCTGTGCTCTAATTCCCTCCACAGTTAAAGTTCTTCTGTCCTTTAGGAGGAACTTTTCAGCAAAATACTAGGAGATCATGCAAAGCTTTTCAGCTAAAACTTTTCATGCAGTAGCTCTCTACCAGAAAGCTACTCAAAAGACTAGGGAATGATGAACTTAAGAACTATTTTGGTTGCATACTTCAAAGAGGAGCCTGATAACAGAGTGTTTAAAACTTGCTAATTAAAAGTACTTGTAAACAGCTGTAACACGCTGCTACTGTTTTAATTGGCATTCATCACAGCTGCATCTGTACTATGCTGCCACTGGGATCCTGGTGTATTTACTCTAATCTCAGAATGTGTCACCTTCTGAGAGATTAGAAGATCATAAAAGCATGAGGGCAACATATTTGTCAGGGTTGAAGGTCACTAATACATGCCGAAACCAGCCAAGACGGGTGAGCCATGCAGAGGACAACTGGAACAAGCAAGCAACAGTTTGCAAAAGTGATGAGCTTTTCCAATTGGATTCTCTCTCCTAAGGGCTTTTTCCTGCATTTCTGCCTTTGTATTTTGCTGTCAGAATAGAAATTTTTGCATTTGTATTCTGCTGTCAGCTATTCGGGTCAAGCTGGTAAAAAACCCCAAACAATCAAAACACACACATCAGATTTTACAAGATACGTAGCAGAAGTGTCATTCTTTTGGATGAACACCCTTCTTAGCCTTCTACTAAGGAAGAGGAATTCCAGCGATCTGAATGACTGTGATACATCGAGCAGAGTATACAGCTGTTTGCTTGTGGCAGTGTGAGGTGTCCCTGCCCATGGCAGGGGGGTTGGAACTAGATGATCTTAAGGTCCTTTCCAACCCTAACTATTCTATTATTCTATGATTCTATGACTTGCAGCTGTAACTGCATTGTCATTGTAAACCATTGGAATGTCAGATAGCAGTGGTTATCCTTAGCCAGGGCACTTAAGCAGATGTTTCTGTTAGGGCGAACAGAGACACATCATAATTGGGATTGGTTATGAGAACAACTGGGGTATAAATCTGTTCCTTGCTTATGTATATTTCATCATGTAAGGACAAATACATGATAGTTTTTCTATCCTTGTGGATGTGGAATCATAGCAGTGTTTAATTTTTTTTTACACAGAACAGTTACAACATATACTGATCATCAGCTTGTGATGCTTCAGCATGCTGGTTTACATTGTGAAAACTTCGCTATTACTGAAATTAGAAACTTTTATTTGGTTTCTGTGTTCAGAAAGAGACATTCAGGAATATCCTTTTACAGAGACTCAGAACTTGATACAAATTCAGAGGAAATAACTTACCTGCAAAATAGGTGTAACAATGATTAACAGAGCTGTGGAAATCGATCTGAAAATCTTCAGCAGTTACGAAAAAAGGTTCTGAAAACTTGAGGCTATAATCTGGAAACAAACATGTGAACTGGCACATTTTATTTATACCTTTTAAAGTCACTCAGAAGGAGACAGTGACTTTTGCTTTGATTTCTGTGAAGTCTTTGCATGGATCGTGCATAGACCTGCATCTTGTTTAACAAGGAAAAGTGTGGAGTACTGTACCATACTCTTGCACCTCTTAGCTCTCCATAGTTAGTAAGACGCTGAAGTGCAATGGCATATGTGATCTTAAAGGAAGTCCTCTGGAGGTTACATTTAGCATCTCAATTCAGCAGAACAGTGAAACTTTGACTTTGAGCCAGGGATGATTAGAATTCTTAGACATATGCAAGCTTTCTTCTGAAATGGCTCCTGGATCTTTAAATGTCTTGGCATGGAATTACATTTATACTGCTTTTGTGCACGCAAAGTGAAGAAAATAGACAGTATTAATCAGCAAACTGAAATAGAGTACAGCCATTTAGAATGTAGAGGTAAGTGAGGGAAGGTGTGAAAGTATCCCAGATTCACAGGAAACACACGATCATTTATTTTCAGGCTGGGAAGAGATGTCAGAAATGTTATAATTTGCAACACAGTTTCCTAAAAAAAAAACCCAACCATATTCTGTATCTTGGTATGGTGGCTTCAGGGATAAGTGTTGGTAAAGTTGCTACAAAGATTTCCAAGTATCTTTTGTCTTAGGTCCATGAAAGTCAATACAAGATCAATATTGGGAATTTTCTCTTCTGTTCTTACTCCAGCAACTTCCGTTGGCTTCATTGTCATGATTTCCTGAGGGACTGGTTGCTTCCAGAGCTAGTGTGAAGCTGGTAGATGAGGGAGAGTTCCAGCAGGCTTGTCCAAAAGCTATTTCCTGTGGAGAATTAATGTGTCCTTGGATCAAGTCACATCCTCATTCCCACTCCTTGTCTTTTCAGATCCTTTCACAATGTCACTCTTCCCATAAAGTATCTAGTCTGCAGACTCTGAGCCTCTGTATCAGGCTTTTGAGCACTTCTTGTTTCTATTTCCCCTTTCCATTCCCCAAGAAAACCTGAAGATGTTCTTTATTTTTGCAAGGAGAAGTTCCCTTTTCTGCAGGAGTTAAGATTATATAATTATTAATTAAGATCCCAACAAATTCACTGTTATGGAGATGGCTGAAAGGGGAGTTTCCCCACAGACTTCCTTCATAATTTTTCACTTCATTTTTTCTTCTGGACATTTAGAAAGAAGCCAGGGAAAAACTGGCAGGTCTCCTCAGGAAGGGCATGTGATATAATAGTGGGAGCTGTTAAAGATTCTTTGTTCAAATAATCAATTATTCTTTTTCTTGTCGTATTTAAAGACAAACTTGCATTTTTAGAGGGACCTGAACATACCTTGCAAGACTTTCTTTGTTTAAGAGAAAAAAATCACCCCAGCCCTTTGCTATAGGAATGGGGGCCAGATGTCAGATCAATTTAATATGTGAGGAAAAATCCAGGGAGGTTTTAATCAAAGTAATTTTTAACGTGAAGTCAGGTTACCCAACATGTGGTCAGCACACACTGAGCATCACAAATTCCATAATTCAGAAACATCCCAAGATATCAAGCTATCTGTTCCTGAAATCAAGAAGTCTTCACTGCCTGACAGCCCAGGACACAAGCTCAGTTCTGGCTTCAGTCTCAGTCAAAATTTCAGTGATGTCTGGTTCCTTTGATCCTCCTTCACACTTGTCTGACTGCTCATGTTGGGATGGCAGCAGCAGCTCTTGCTTTTCCATACTGCAACCTTCCCCACTTCACTCTCTCCAAATGGTGCAAGCAGCACCTTCTGCCTGCTATTAGTGACCTTTGTATCACTTCTCACCTCTGCCTTTATAGGTTTTCTTCTGCACCTAAACCTTGCTATTTCCTTCCCTGCCATCCTGTCCTTAGTCTTCAATGGTGCTATTACTGGGACAGAAAGGGCTTGTGCCTGAGTTCTGGCAGCTAGCAGGTGTGCAGTTGGGGGCACCCACTCCTCAGATCATAGAAGTACAGAGTGCAGGTAGCAGGAAATGGTCCTCTCTGCTCATGGATCCAGCACTTATCCCTATGCTGGCAATATAAGAGGAAGCCCCCCAAAAGGCCCCCACCCCCAAAAAAACCAACCCTCCACCAACCCAACAAGCAAGCAACAAAAGAAGCAAAAAGAATCCCAAACCAACAGAACTGCTTGCAATCTGAACATTTCATTTCTATTCCTTTTATGGGAATTCAAACTGTCCTTGTCCCATTCCCTACTTAGTACCAAGGTGGTTACAGCTTTTAATAAGTGAATTAGGGAATAAGTGAAGTAGGGAATTTTGTGGGTAGGGAGGGACAAGGGGAATGGAAGTAGAGTAGATACACACAGACCATTTACACTGATGCTATTAGACTGTCTTTTGCCCCTTCGATGTTACCTCATTTTGGGAAAAGCCCACTGAAAGAGATTGAGAGGTAGCGAGGTACTGTGGGTTAGCCCTCCTTCACCTAACCTTTGACAGGCAGCTTGGGTATCCAAGTGAGAAGCTAGTTTGCCACAGGCTTTTTCAGTAGTTCACAGAGGGCACAGTCTCTCCAGAGGACAATTCAGCTCACCTAAAGAGATGAGCAGCAGCTCTGTGTTTCTTCACTGCTGTTAGAGGAAAGTAGAGATGACCAGTCTCATCAAAGAGGCATCTCTGCAAAGCAAGCTTGGATAAGTACAGGTCCTTAGGAGGGGAGAGAGGACTTGTTTTCTGATCCTTTAATACACATTGTCAAGAGCACTAAGAAGTGTATTTTTCACACAGAGCATTTGTTCTGTGGCCTGGGCCAGCTCACATGAAGAGTTGTATCCTACAGAAACAGTCAACCCTCAGTACTCTGTGGTCCTGAAAGCTCTTCCCTCCCCTGGGTCCTGCTCTGCAGCTGCTGCTGCCAGGATGGCTTGCCCACCTAATTTGAAGTATCTCTGGCCTATATCTTTCCATCAGCAGTGCCCTGGGATGAATGCTCCTCTTGTCCAGCTTTGCTCTGTGCATACACTATACATGCATATAAAGCATATAGACACTATGTCCTCCATAATTCCCCAGAGCACAGTGGCCAGAGGGGACTTAATTGTGCTTCTCCTGGCATTGGCTCTGACAGGTTTTCTTGGCAGGAATTTTGCAGGCAGCTTCTCACAGAAGATGTAGCCTTAGAAGACGTGTCTTGTTCCCTGGCATTGAGGGAAATGCAGCACAGGTGCCTAAGGGAATGCAGCACAGGTGCCTAGGAAAATGCAAGGGCATAGGCACTGAGCACAGCAGGACATATTTAACAATTGCCAAGTTTAATGAATTCTTGCTAAGCTGATGATACTTTAGAAGACAAATGCTAACAGTGGTGTTATAAGCATGCAGTCTTTCAGGTAAGATTTCCTGGGATGTCAGCGCCTGTCTGATGGGCAATGGAAAGCAAAGTGCCTTCAGCTTTCAACAGCTGCAGACCCGATAACTGTCTGTACAGCCATCAAAGCTGCAACAAGCTCCGCATAATTTCTGTCTGTTCTCTGTGTATCTGCTTGCTGCTTATGCTGACTTGGAAATGGGAAACACATGGGAGTAGCCCGCCCCCTTGGCTTCATCACAGCTATATCAGTTTTTCTGCACGACTTTGAGTTAGCTTGGCACAAGCAATTTTAGCAAACTTCAGTACAATCCATGCAAGACTTTTTGTGTCACCACCAGTCTGTGAAGAGAGAGGATGGCTGTAAAGGTAATGATTTGTCTGAAATAGCTGTTTAGTTTTTTGAAATTATCTGAAAGATTGGTTAATTAGCAAGTTTTACTGTCATCTGTGGTCATTAATGATAATATTAAATCCTACTTTAAAACGTGCTGAGCAGCTGTATTTCTGGTGTTTTACTAGGGAAGAGAACTTACCCCAAACTTCTGCACAGGGAATAACTCTATAATAAAGCCTCTGAGATGTGGAAAATTGGAAACTCTAAGAAATTTTAGACTGGCAGTCTGAGGAGCCTGGAACAATATTCAGAGGAGTTGGCTCCTATTTTCTGTGTTATATTTATTTCAGAATCATCTAGTTTTTAAAAGACCTTAAAGATCATCAAGTCTAACAGTTACCCCAGGACTGCCAAGTCCACCCCTAATCTGTATCACTAAGGGCCTCATATGCATGGGTTTTTGAACACTTCTGGGGACAGTGATTCCAACGCTTCCCTTGGAAGCCTGTTCCAACACCCAATCACCCTCTATTTTTTCTAATATCCAATCTAAGCCTCCCCTAGCACATCTTGAGGCTGTTACCTCTTGCCCTATCACTTATTACCTGGGAGAAGGGACTGACCCCCACCTCACTACAACCTCCTTTCAGGCAGTTGTAGAGCGTAATAAGGTCCCTGCTGAGCCTTCTCTTCTCCAGACTAACCCCCCCCCCCCCCCCCAAATCCCTCAGCCATTCCTCATCACATTTGTGCTCCAGACCCTTCACCAGCTCTGTTGCCTTTCTCTGGACCCACTCCAACCCCTCAATGTCTCTCGTGTAGTGGGAGGCCCAGAACTGAACACAGGATTCAAGGTGCATCCTCACCAGTGCCCAGTGCAGGGGGATGCTCACTGCCCTGGCCCTGCTGCAGCACTATTGCTAGTACAGGCCAGGATGCTGTTGGCTTCTTGGCTGCCTGAGCACAAGCTGGATCATGTTCAGCTCCATCAATCAGCACCCCGAGGTCCTTTTCCTCCTAGCAGCTTTCCAGCCACTGTGCCCCAGTCCTGTAGACTTGCATGCGGTTGTTGTGACCCAAGTGCAGGACCTGGCATTTTGCTTTATTGAACCTCATCCCATTGGCTAAAGCCCATGGATCCAGCCCGTCCAGATCCCTCTGCAGAAACTTCGTACCCTCCAGCAGATCAGCACTCCCACTCAACTTGGTGTCATCTACAAATTTACTGAGGGTACGCTTGATCCAAATCATCAATAAAGACATTAAACAACACTGGCCCTAACCGAGCTGGTGACCACCATTCACTACCACACTCTGGGCTTGACCATCCAGCCATTTTTCAGCCCAGTGAAGAATCCATCTATCTAGGCCATGAGCAGCCAGTTTCTCCAGGATAATATGCTGTGGGAGACAGTGTCAAATGCTGTATTAGAGTCCAAATAGGCAGTGTCTACAGAACAAGTGCAAATGATCATGAAACTTCTCCCAGTTGTTAGAAGAATGTTTTCTTCCATAGCTTCATCCTGGTTGGGTGATCTGTAATGCACTCCTACCATTTCCCTGTGGTCTAGGGCTTTCCTTGTGTTAGGATGCTATGGGGATCCCCAGAGGCTTGCAGCCCCTTGGCTGATGGTACTTGTTCATTTGAGTCCCTTCACCCTCCCTGATGCCTCTCAGAGTCTCCTTTGGGGTCACTTCTCAGGCTATTGTGTTGTCCTCTTTGCTTCTGCTCTTAGATCTGTACATGCTTCACCCATAAAAATATTGTGGTTTGATGTGGTATTTGATTCTCTTCATAAGTCTTTGGGTCTTCATAAGTCTTTGTGTCATCACTTTGGTTTAAAATTCTTATTTTTTCTCTATGCTGTATGAGGGACTAGATAATCCAGAAACTTACACTTGGTTACACCCCCATCGATTGTCCAGGGATCTGCACTCCTTTTCCCCCTGTTCTGTCTGTTTGGTGTTATTTCTTAAGTACCTCCATCAGAGAAGCATAGTTGCAGGAGGAAGATTTAGTGTTTGAGTCACTGGTTTTTCCTGGGATGAACTCTGACTTTAACATTTTTAGAAATATCAGCGCTCTGTCTTCTGGATCTGCAGCTTTCCCATTTGAGATACTTAAATGTGTATTTGTCTCATCTAGATATGTTGTAATAAGCTGAGCTGGCCAAAGTGTCTTCCTTACAATATAATAATAACTTCTTTGATTAGGTGCCTTTAAATTATAGTCACTATCTGATAATTTTTTAAAGTTAAGCATTGCGTCACCTAGCTATTACATTACAAGATTTAAGTAGCTTGTGCACAAACCCATAAATATCAAAGCAAGTACAATAAAACTAAGCAAAATAAAAGGGGTCTCACAGCTGATGACAAGAACTTTTTTTAATGGGGATTTTCCTGAGACTGACACATGTTAATGAAAAGCTTTTTATTTTGCACCTTTCTCTGACAAAAAAACTGTGTCTAGCCACTTTTAAGTGATGCTTCTCATGCTGATTTCCTGCACACAAAACTTTGCCATAATTCGGTTCACACATGATTTCAGGTCTCCACCAGCTGCTGGTAAATACTATTGTACTTCTTTGGTTACACTGAGTTTCAGTATTTCCTTTGAGGTAATTTGCTTTCCACTGGCTCTGTGAAGCCCTTCTGGGTTTGAACCTGAGCTCTTTCTCTCTTTGTATGATCCACTCACACCTTTCACATTCCAAAGGGCCACGCAGATAGCAGCCTGCTTGTCTCACCAGTTCATAAATCTATGCAGACTGGGCAGCTGCTACTTCATCCCTGAAAGTCCCTGCCCAAAGATGCCAGAGATACTACTGCCCTTTCACTCTTTAAATCAAAACTGAAAGCTTCTTTCCCACAGGGCTCTCATCTGTCAGCTGGCTGCTGCATGCAGAGGTATTCTATTGTGGATCATTTGGAAAGCATCTCTTGGCCTTGATCCTCAGAGGGACTGAGAGGCCCCCTTGTCCATGAACTTTGCTGGGGGAGTGAAATGGCTTTGCAGGATAAAGCCCATTGCATGGTGCAGGCAAAGATGCCCTGTGCTGGGAGTGGTGGCAGGTTTCCCACCGACCTGAAGAGGAGCTGGACTAAACTGTTCCATTGTGTTCAGCTTAAAAAACAAAGGTCACTTATGATCAGGATGTTTTAAGAAACATATCTATTAAAGGAAAAAAGTGTTCCATTGCTGGGCACAGGTGACTAGATAAAGCAGTCCAGCAACTTGATTAAAATAGCTTTTCTATTTTTAAGGGCAATTCATTTTAAAGAATGTTTGGCTGCTTTTGTGTGAGTGATAAAATCCTGAAAACCTCTAAGGATAGCGCTTGGATTTTTCTTTTCTTGATTATTGGTTGGTAACTATCACACTTATAGGCTTTCAGATCATCACTGCTTTGAAATAAACCTGTTAGACTAAGTACATTCATTCGGATGACGTATTTTTGAGCACTTAAGTTTTACTCATTAAATAGGAAACCTGATGCAAACTGACCTTTAGCTCTCAACTGAGTCCAAACTATTAGAAATCGAACAGTTACATTTCTAGTGACAATATGAATTTCTGAATGTTCCATATTTGCATGACAGAATAACACATATGTTCACATGTGTGTGTCCCTCACCCCAAAAACATACAGAAGTGCAGATGGGAGGCTGGCTAATTCCATGGGAGATGCAGAATGGATTTTGTTAAGAGGAGAGGTATAGGGCTGGTCCCAGTTCAGTGAGTTTGTTTATTCGTTGTGCAACAAGATCAAAACAGTTGTAGTAACACTGTCAGCACACAATTGTTGCTGTTGACAGCAGGAATAAACACCACCTGAAGGGTATGAGAGAGGCTGCCATGCACCGCTGCCATGGGAGGCAGGATCATCTCAGTTTGCTATGCTGGGAGTGCACAGGAGATCTCACCAGGAGCCTGGCTTCTCTTGGAAGAAGGGATTATATAAAGAGAGAAGAAAAAAGATGAACTGGACAACTAGCTGCTGTTACGTTGTTGTCTACTTGTATGTATTTAGCACAAAAAGTGCTTTTTTGCGTGTTTTAACACATTGGGTTTTTGAAGTTACCACTCAGACCTTGACTGATGGCCCTACAAATCGTGCTAGAGAAGCTGGAGTTCTTGATGTTGGCTGTGGTGGTTAACCATTGGTTCACATTAAGCTTTTCTGCCAGAAAAAAAACCTCCTCTGTTTAAAAAATGTATTAGCTAAGATTCTTTTATGAGCAGAAATATTGACTTTTGGTGGATTTGAAATATTACACTACCAGCAACCATAATGCTGTAATCAGTCATTTTACATTGTGGTGAAAATGAGCAGCAGGGAAGGAGAAATGAAAAGTAAAAAGAAGCTGTGTTTAGATATGAGCAGTGTTGACATCTGCATTTTGATTAACTCCATCTACTAAAAAGAACCCTTCTGCAGAAAGCCAATGACATGTAGTAATGACTTTAGATGCTGAAAAGAGCTGTTTACTGCATGCAAAACCCATTTTTTATATAAATCACTAAACTTTTCCTCTTCCAAACTTAACAAAGGTCCAGTCAGCACTTAGTATATGCAGATGTTGAATTGTTGTGAGCAAACTTTTTGCTGGACTTGATCAGGTATGGCATTTCTGTCATGCAGAAATTTGGAGTTAGTTTTGCAGTGAGTGATTTGCAACTATCTTGGTGTAAAGCCTGATCTTCAGCCAAAGGTTGGGGTGCTTAGACACCATGCTGCCTGCACATACAGTAACTTCTGTGCTTGATTTGTTCCCTGTGACTGGGGGAGTTGGTGCCTGAAAATTTGCCTCTTAATTAAATGCAGGCACAATTTGAATTTTGTCTTTTCAAACTATTCCCGTGGTGGTGAGGAAAGATTTTATTTTATTTTTTTTTTTTCACTTCCATAACTTAGAACCACTGAAAAAACTGAAACTTGAAACATGTCCCAAATGCTGCAGATGGACACAAGTCGAGAGAAAATGGGTAAGAGGATGTGCCGGCATAGATGACTATGCAATGGCTGCAAATACTGTGTTCCTTCTGGTTTTGTGCCCTTGGGGTGGGGAAAAGCAGGCTGGGAAAGGCTTGGCTGGAAGGGAAGAAGGGAATAGCTGAAAAGGGTTGAGTGGTGTGGAGGGGTGAACGGGCACTTGGGCAATGTGGCTGATAGGTGTTTGGCATGGGACCGGAGTACCCAGCCAAGCTGGACAAGCCTGACGATGTGCAGACTACGTACAGATGTTATTGGTTCTTATGGATTTTTTCTACTACAGATTTTTTTTTCACTCCTGAGTCAATGTATTTGAAGGGAAAGGTATAACTGCACTTGAATGCTTCCTGCTGGACTCTGGGAGATATCCTTTCCATCACTGTGTGAGAAACGGGGTGTGCTCCCATCAGCCACTCAGACTTTTCTTTCTTCCTTCTCTGATGTGCCCAGTCTTGGTGGGGCTGAGCCTGGTTAGAGCAGAAAACAGATCAGGGGAGCTGATTAAGAGGGAAGTGTCAGGTTAGACTGGTGATGGGCAGGATGAGTCTTCTGGTGAGCAGCATGGTTTTTACCACCCTGAAGGCTGTGAAATGAGGCTCTGCAAGAAGAGTGATCTTGGCTAAGGTTGCAACATCCCTGAACCAGAGGATGTAAATCTAAATTCTGCTTTGCCTTTGTGTAAACTATTCCCCTCTGGAGCAGCCTGCACTGCTGCAGCTACACGTTTGCTTTCACAGACCCCAGACTGTCAAGCAACCTCACACAAGCATGCGTTGAACTCGTGATTGAGCTACATGTGTTTACTTTGTTATAGGTCAACCACTTGAGCCTACCCTCAAGATGAACTTAATGTTTGCAGAGGAAGGGCAGCAGCTATGTAACATCGGAACATGCAGAAAACAGAATCATAGCCTTGAACAATAGGAAAAATTATGTCTACCTTAACTAGGTATATTATTGCATGTGAGTATATGCCACTATAGAAACTGTTACCACACACTTCTGCAGTATTTGACCAGAACGTGGAAATCTGGTAGGTGAGGTAGAAATTTCTCAGTGACATTTTCTCTTAAATCTGGAAACATGATATCAACAAAGAAGCATGAATCTGGTAAACACTACAGAAAGTGAGCAAAACACAACCATAAATAAGTGTTATTTTTGGCCCATTGAGTATGGCTAAGCTTTGCACATGCTTTACCTGCAGCCAGGGACAGAAGAGCGAACTATGTGGTGACAAGCCTTTCTTGACAATAAGCCTGACTAAAAAGATGAATAAAACTTATGATAGGTCTAAATGATGATTATTCTGAATTTAAGATATTTTTAATATTTTTTTTTTTTAATATATACCAGAAGAACAGTAGTGAGGGCTTTGGTATGACTTACTAAGTTGTACACAAAAAACTTACTATAAACTCTTGTCTCAATAATGCAAATCCATTTGTTCTAAAATGTTGCCATTTTAACTTTGGAGAAAGGTTTAGTTAAACAGACAATTTAAACAGACAATTTCTGCTTCTTTTCATCTCCTGAGATCTTACATGGAAGAGCCAAAATGACCCACTACTTTGACTAGCTTTCTCATAGTTAAAATCACAAAATGTACTACTACAAACAGACGTTCAAGCTCTTTCCATAAAAATCAACACAAAGATAAACACTGCTCTCTGTTGGCTTTCATTATTTGCATAGCTTTACAAGTAAGAAAGTGAAGGTTTGAGAAACAAACATTAAAGACTGAAAAGAGCTCATTCAAGCATCTCCAAGAAACCAGCATAAATGAAAAATTCCGCTCCTCCTAGGCCTTGGGCTGTCTTTGGGTGAAAAACAATTCCAGTGTAAGATGTGAGGAACAGACTTCTTGGCATTTTCTATGCAAGCTGCTTCATGGACTTTCCACTTTTAGCTAGTCCCTAACCCTTTAAGATAATTCCTAGGTAATCTAACATGGTATCCCCACATCTGTCTCCTATCCTGGTTCCTTTCATTGGCTGTCTGGAGTGCCATGGTGACCCTCCAGAGCTGCAGTAAGGGATATGGGGCTCTCCCCATGCAGCTTCTGCTGGGTTTTGCAGGGGGAAACACTTCCCTTGATGCATGTGGGAAAATGGCCCTGATGCTGATGGGAACTCTTGTTCTGAGGCACTGCAGTGATCAGGCTGGCATTGTGCCTTCTCTTGCTGGATGGTGGAGTGTAGCCTATGTGTAACTTTTAGTCAACAGAGGCACGCACAGATAATAGAACATTTCAGTGGCCTCTGGGGAGCTTCTGTTATAATCTGCCAGAAGATTCTTTCTGTGGTTTAAACTTTGGCATATGAGGAATGCCAATACTTTATATAGACAAAATGTCAGTTATGTGCCCTCAGGCAGCAAGATAAAAGTGATATTACCCTGTTGATGGATCTGCATTTAGATATTTTCAGCTACAGTAAGTTTCTTGATTTAAACTCTGAAGATGGTTGTGCCAGTCAGCTAAAGTTGCAAGATGTCACTGGTTTTCCACTGATTTTAAAGCTCTTTGAATAAATCACCAGCAAGAAGAAAAACAATGTTCTTACAGGGACTATCACCCAACACACCAGTAATGTGCAGCCACAATGCCTTACATAATGCAGCTGGATGAATGAGCTGCTACCCAAACTCTGCTGACCTAAAGCCCGATGCTAGTCCCACTGGCTTCAGTGGCATTTGATTGTGCAGTGTTACTAGGTCTGCTGTAGAGAGTGATCCCTATTATGAAAGCTCTTGATGTCTTCGGTCATCGCTGCAGGAAAATTGCTGCTGCCCTGAGGGAAATCAAGTGTGACAACAAACCACAAGGCAAGGCTGGTAGAGCATGCCCCCCCCCCCCCCCCCCCCAGTGCTGCTGCCAGAGTAGCACACCCAGGGCAGGCAGAGTCAACAGAGGACAAAAGTCTTAATAGCAGAAGCCAGTCAACAACCGCATGTGTCTTATCTGCAAGATTAAATCACTGTACTGCAGAGAATTACCAACAATAAACAGCCAAAGTAATGCTAAACATGAAGTGCCCAGTTCTTACAGCAAAGCCACTTTTATATCCCTCTGGAGTGTGCAAGTGGTCCTCAAAAGGGAGGATACTGCAATAATTTACGGCCAGTTTATAGCTGTGTTAGTTTACAAATGAAAGTTGGAGCCCAAATGAGTAGTAGTTTGCTGGTTTTGAAGTTTCTTATGCCTTTAGAACTTGTTAAAATATTCTAACAACACTTTAGTGGGAGATTTAAATGACCAATTGGAATTTAGGCTAGAGGTTTAAATTGTTTCAGTCAACAGAAGTTTGCTGGGATGGACAGCTGTTGTTCCATAGCTGGAGAAGACTACAGAGTGCCAGCCTCTGTGGGTCTCCAGTTTTCGTCAAGCTATTAGAATCCAGGATTGTGTGATTGGTGAAGTCCAAAGTGAGTGAGGAAATAGGGACTCTGGACAAGTTTTTTATCTTACTCATACCGATGTAAACCCAGGCAAATTCACCTCAAACCAATGCAGTCATTCTAGGCTTACATAACCTTAGCTAGTAAAAGAGTCTGATCCTTTTATTTTCGGGCTACTGGAATTCCCTAAGTAAATAACATGGACAATTGTGCAAATTCTCATCATAGAATGAAGATTTTTTTTCTGATAATAACCACATCAATCAGATCAGGAAGGAAATGGGGAAGAGACAGATGGTAAATAATGACCAAGGCTAATGAAATAACTGAGCTGGGAGACAAAAGACAACTCCATGAGACCTACAATGCTACAAACATATTCCTTAAGACTGCGTCCAATTATAGCTTGGGAAGCAAAGATACAGGTAAGACCTGTGTGAGACAAATAAGTCCTTCCCTCATGGTGTCCCGATTCTCATCATCCTGTATTTGCAAGTATGTAATTACTTAGGATTTTACTACCTCACCTGCTCTAGATGCTGGCTGTTGTGTTATTTCCTAGGATCAGATTACTGCAAAGATTCACCAGGACCATTATCCACTCCTTCCTTACACCTGGCCATAAAAACATCTAAGATCTGCTGGAATAACAGCACAGTCACTCCAGTTACTAGGCAGCCAATGGCAACTACATTTCTGCCCTTAAACTCTTAACTGTTGGCATACAGCTAATGTAATTCTGTGGAAATTCTTGAAAAAGTCCTGAAAGTCTTGTTGTCTTCTACAGATTAATATGAAAATGTCTGTCTGCTTCTTTTTTTCACTAAAAATAATGTTTCTGAAGTTTGTCACTCATCTGTGAATCAAGAAAATTGTCTAAATATACAGAGCTCTATGTTCTAATATGTGCTGAGTACAAAGCCTAAAATTATATCTTCAAATGGTAAGCTGTATTTTGGTTATATATGTGGTAGGGTAAGAAGTATTTGCGTAGCATTTTGTTTAACTTATGCACAAAGAGGTAAGTAAAACAGTGTTTCCAAGAAGGTGTGTGATACCTGGCTTCATGACACAAAACAGAGAAAAGAGGGTAAAACTGAAGCTGGCCAGAGTACATGACTTCACACTGTGGGAAAAATATCACAGCCCTCCTGTGAAGTCTTATACCAGGAACTCCAGAGCAGAGTGCTTTGCCTCTGCATGCATCTGCTTTGGGGAGGTTGTGAGTGAGCATTGATTGATGTGGCAGTAATTTCATTGGTCCTTTTCCAGCACCAGTTACCACAGAAGAGGATTCTTTTCTGAGTCACTTCCCTCTGTACGCAAAACTCAACTGAATGGAGCAAGAGCTGGCGAAGAGGGACACTAGCAGGCTGTACTGCGCTTTAAGAGTGATTTCACTTTTCTCAAGTAATCTGCATACACGAACAAAATTCTAGACCTACTCAAAAATTCCCCTAAAAATCATGGTGGCTCACTGAAACGTGCGTGTGGAGAGCGGTTAATTTAAAATGTGAATTAAGTAAAGCTTGGTGAATCTTCATAGCTTGCAACTTTGCAACAAGGTGGAGAAAGGTCTCAGTTACCAGTGGATTTGCTCCATGACTAATTGAGGATATTGTCTGTTTTACTTTGAGGATAATTGATATGCTCTTTGATTTAACAAGTGATAGAAAATACTGGTGCAGCTGGCTATGTAGAACTTCTAGAGAAACAAGCATTTCAAGTGTGTTACAAGGCAGGAGGCTGACCATAATGGCTATGCACACCTTTTAATGGAACCATAGATGATTGAGGAACTAAGCAACCAATTTTAGCATCTGTTTTCCACTTGGTGCTTATTTTTGCCAAGCTATTTTTCCTATGAAGAAGTCCTAATGAAGTGAATGTTGTTAAAAGCTCTTCCACAATTGCTATTGTTTCTGAAAGTTGGGCAGGGATACCATTTAAAAAAATATAGGGTAGCAGAACTTTATTTCATGACAAGCATGGCCAGGAATTTTTAAAGGAACCCATGGGAAAGGATATGAATCACAGCTTGGATGGCTTCTGGGGTGGTGCGTAAGTGGGACAGGACATACGTAGTCATATCTGTGCAGGAGATGAGTGACAGCTAAGAGGGGAATAATAATTTCCTCAGTGTTGCATAGGAAAAGTTAAATTAGTGACAGAGTAGCTGTTCAGCCAGCACAAAGGTGTATAAGACAGAAAGTGACATTTTACCAGGGCCTGCAGTAACAGGGCAGGGGCTGGCAGTTCTAAAGAGAAAGAGAATAGATTTAGATTGGACATAAGAAATTTTTGTCACAATAAGGAGGTAAGATCCTAGAACAGGTTGTGCAGAGAGTTTGTAGATGTTCCATCGCTGAAAGTGTTGAAGATCAGAGTGGATGGAGCCTTGAGCAACCTAGTCTAGTGGAAGGTGTCTCTGCCCACAGCAGGAATACGGGAACTAAATAATCTGGAAAGGTTCCTTCCAATCCAAGTCATTGTATGACTTTATACAGCTCCAAGAAGGGTTAGGGTCCCCTGCCTCTTTTCTTATCTTCCTTCCTGGGCATCAACTCTTTTCTGGGACATAATTTTCAAACAGGTTAAGAAGTAAGAAAAAGAATGAAATATGAAGTTGGATGTGAAGGTATTTTGTACACCTTCACATATAATGCCTCCTGATAATTATGCAGCTAGTTTTCCAGATCCCTTCAATGGAAAAGAAACAGGAAAATGCTGAGTATGATAGCTCCTGAGAATCTTGCAAGAAGAAATGGGAGCACGGTGAATGGGAGTTATTCCCAGTTGCCCTATGCTAGGGGATGGAGGGGCTAGGAAGATAGAGGGCTAGGCAGATAGAGGGACTGATCCTGGCAATCTGGCAGTGCCAGGTTTGTTCTGATTGTTCTGATTCATTCTTGCTGCTTTATCTCTGTGCTCTGTTCACCTTCAGTGATGTTTTTGGTCTCTTTATGTCTTTTTAGAAACTCTACCACATATTGGTAATAGTAAAGATATGCTCTGATCACCTTTTTCAGGCAGGAGGCTTTAGAGATGGCCTCACATATACCTTTCCATTGTGAAAATTACTATTTTAAGGAAAGTTTTGGCTCAGCAGCATATACTGAACTGGCTGGATTGTACACTTCTTTTCTGAATCCAAGACATGCTTCATACTGCCTGGAGCCTCCACAGAAATGCTGTAGGGAGACCAGAGGAGGACCAAAGTGTGGGAAGAAGACCTGTCTTTCAGAATCAACGAATGGTTAGGTTTGGAAGTGACTTCTGGAGATCATGTAGTCAAGCCTCTCAGCTAAAGCAGGCTCATCTAGAGCAGGTTGCACAAGGTATTGTCTAGGTAGGTTTGAATATCTCTAGAGAAGGAGACTCAACAGCCTGTCTGTCCATCCTGTTCCAGTGTCCTGTCACCCTCAAAGTAAAGAAGTTTTTCCTCATATTCAGATGGAACCTTGCAAATTTTGTAAGTGCAGATTGTCTTGAGAATGTTGATACAGCTAATTGGCTGGATGTTGCCCTTTGCCTATGAATTCCTGCAAAAAATTTACCTGGGGACCAAGTTTAATCTCTTAAATTTCTATAGCCTAAATCTCAGACTGAAATCTTCATGTCCCATTTTATGAAGGGTTCCAGAGAAATTAACCTGTCAGTTATGTGTATATATATACATATATATATGTATATTTATACACATATACACATACATCTGGGAGAACAAACTGCAAGACATTTCCTTCAAAGATTGACTGGTTGAAGTCTATAATTTCTGTGGGAGGTAGAAGGAAACAGACTAACCTTCATACAACATAAATGTAGAGAGGGAGCCTTCTCTGGCCTCGAGATTGTGATCTAGACATAAACAGTAATTTGGTTTCAGCTGAAAAAAATTTACATCCAGCTGAAATTTGATTTTACTGCTGCAGGCAAAATTTTGTTCATATGATTTGTAACTACCTACATAACAACCTCTATTAACTTCCTGTTTAAGGATTTATGAAGATTTATTCCTACCATTTCAGTTTGACAATCTAAACAAAATGGCCACTTAATTTCAATGTTCCTGCTAATTTGTCTACTTGCTGTGGGTTTAACCTCAATTTGACTGGGTTTTAGGGATCATTAGAGTAGTGATATTAATAGCTATTTAATCTTAGTAGCACAGTAACTAAGAGATCACTGACAGTTGCATCTAGTTCAAGTCCAATGAATAGGATAACAGGCCTGATTAAAATAATTGAGGCTAGTAGAAATAATACTGGTAGGGAACATGGTTAAAAAGAGTGCTTTTTAGGCAAAAAAGCAAAAGCAAACTTTAGGCAAAACCCCAAGACTGATAGAAAATTCTACCCCTGTTCCAAATCCTTTTTGTGTATGAAATAGGAGAAAAAACCCCAACAACCCAAACAACAGAACTCTATAAATTCTTAAAGGTATCTCTGAAATTGGGAATTTTATTCCTCTTGTGATATTAAGAACAGAGGTCTACCTCCTTGGGAGCATACTGTGTGGATATCTTTCAGAAGGGCACATTTCTTCCTTGCTAGGTAAGGCTGAGAGTATGAGAAGGGCCATTGTATATAAGCCAGGATGGAAATTATAAATGTAAGTCCTTACTAGGTCCTACGTCAGCACTGGTGCTTGTTAGAAGGTTAGCTTTACCTACTTGAAGGTAAGCCAAAACAGCAGGATGATGCATCTCTGTCTGCTCCCAAAAGCCACTTCATTCTTCAGCTGTACCAGTATATCTGTGTCCTCTTCATCTCCTCACCTTTTTCACAGTCTGGGCCTGGCCTTTTCCTCCTTTAATTCTAGGACATTTTATTGTGAAGTGAAATCTGTTCCATCCTGTGGTACCCGATGAATCTCTCAATTGTCTGTGCTCCTAGGTTCTGTTATGTTTTCTTTATTTTTTGCTCGATGAGAAAGGATTTCTATAACATACCTCATTTTAACAAGGATTTTTATTTTTTTCAAACCGTGGATATATCTGTTACCCGGTGTCAAGGATCTAGCTTCTGTATTGAATATATTATTAAATGCAGTATGACACGAAGACATACAAAACCCAGAGGAAATACTGATCCAAGGGAGGTGTTATGAGGTCATGCTTTTTGCCATTATTATTTAGTTCACTGAATTTCTGTTACTGGGAAACACTGAAATTATCTTAGCATACTTCTCAGGACTTTCACTACTTGTAAGGTGAAAGTGTTGTGAAAAATTAGTGTGAAAACAATAACATTTTAGCTTCTGCAGGGAGGTAGCAAAGAAGAGCAGTAGGGTGAGGAGGATGTCTATGTCTTCATCTTCATCGTGCTTGTAAAGGTGACTTTAGCTTTGTGTTCTGCCTTAAACCAGGGTTGAGAAAGCCTCAATGTTTCTTCTCAAGGTTTCTGCAGAATGAGAGATTTAATGCTGGGAGTATAGCTGGGTAGGACCAGTGCATCTGGGGTGCGTGTCTGATCTTTAAAGAAAGAAGAGCTGGATCCTCTGAATGATGCATTGGCTATTTTAGTCTGAAATTTTACCAGTTGCTCATGACCCTTCTCACAAGCCAGGAAGGGCATGGGTTATATTCACAAGTCTTGGTTTAAGACTCATGGATATGCAGTAGATCTTACATAAGCTGCTCTGCCATGCCTCAGATTTCATAATCACAGGATGGTTGGATTCCTGACCGGCTGCACTAGGCAGGAATTTTGGGTTGCAGTTTACGCCGGACATGACAGGGACGTGCTGGCACTTTCAGACGCTGATTTTATGACTGTCTCAGTTAAAAGATTTCTGGTTCAGTTATTGTGTTTTGTAAGTGATCTATACAGCACAGGATCAACATTAATACCTACTAGAGTAATTATCAAAGCATGTGGTGTCCTGATGACACACATGCTTTGATAATTGACAGCTTCTCATGAACGGGTGGATGCTCTGCTGAGTGTAGCCAGAAAGTTCAAATCCTCAGCCAGTCAGCTGGAAAGGAACTCCCTGCATCTCCTATCCTCAGGTACTTGCATAATTGTCAAGTTTGGAGAATGACCTGTTGAGGAAAGCTTGGAAGCATCAAAATTTAAGGTTTCAATGATGAAACAGGCACATAATGTAAGCCCTCCCTCTTTCTATCAGTCCAGTCATGAAGGTTCAGGTCACTGAATTCCCAGAATTCAGACACAAAAACCTGGACTTCAGTGACAGCAAGGTCTGGCTCAGGTGTTTGAGGAGGACCAGGAGCATCATGGTCATTGAATCAAGTGAATCAACGGCCTTGTTGTGGAGCTACTGGCACTGCTGCTTGCAGGGAAGGAGTAGCCCTGCAGGGAGAGGGTGCAGGAGTGAGAGCCTCACAGGCTAGTTAGGGCCAGTGCTGTAATGGGGACACTGCTTCATCAAGGTGATAGGGTGTCCCTGAGAAACCAGCACCTTCAGGAGCTTCTTGTGAGTAACGCAAGTACACGTGTTACATGAGGTCCTAGTACACATGCTCTATGAAGTCCCCTGTGTACATGGAGGGAAATATATAAATATGAGGAGTGAGGAAAGTATATAAATATGTACTCTTCATATGTTTTCCACACATCTCAACCCTCGTACTGCTATCCTGGTTGACTCCTTTGAGATGTTTTCCAGTATTTTGTATTGTGTTCTGCAGAAACAAAGTAATTTTGTCATTAGTCTCTCAGCACATGGACAAAAAGAGAATTGTTGAGCCCATCTGATACTGGGCTGTCATTTACCTCTGGCCTTCATCTGGGACTTACAGGAAGACAGAAATTTTCTTGTGTCTTGGATCTCCCTCTTATGTGGTGAGGGGACACTTGGCTTTGACTGTATGGTGGCTTGTGTATAAAAATATTCTTAGTAGAATAGTGTCCTAAATGGTGGCCTGTGAGGGCATGGCATGCAGCTGGCACACACAGCCATGCTTTCCTAGGAGTTCGGCTAAATGTTTGACAGTAATGGTGATTGATGGCTTGTAAGTAATGCTGAGAGTTAACAGTGGGGCAAGGTCCAAAACAGCTTGGAAACCATTGCCTTGGAACATGTACTGAAAAATGAGGGCTGTGATTTATCGTTTCCTTCAGAGAAAAACATTTTAAGCAATTCTGATATGAAACAGTTAGCTGTATTAGATACTCATGAAGATAATCTGGTGTTTGCTATCATATCCCTCTTCAGCAGATGGTAAAGGCCAGGTACTAATTAAAAAGAAGCAGAAAAATAAAAGAAAAAAGCTTTAGGTTGACAAAATGCTATGTCGTGTAATAAATAGCATCTTATTTATTATTTCTGCTAACAATTATGGACTGGAATGAGACCTCTCATAAGGAGTAGATCATGCCTCCATCTGTCTGCTGCTGGGTTATTCCCCTTACATTTGCAGCAACTAGTTTTAGACTTGTTAAAGGCAGTTCATGGAACAGTTAGATGATTAGGACCAAACTTTAAGAACAGTTTCCCTCCTGGGTTGTTATTCATGAGGATAATGGCTGTTCATGGGGCTAAGACAAGCTACTCATACACTTGCAGATTTTCTAAGTCCTCTGTAGAAAGTCTGCTGTTTTGTTCCTGCCTAAACCTCTGTGGACCTGAACCAGATTTGAAATACAAAGGCTAAAATGAACTTTATAAATCAACAGATCAGGGATACTGAGGCTTTGCCAGAGAATATCTAAAAAATGAGCACATGAAGGAAGAATGTAAGTTGGTAACGAATAATCAGAAATATTTTTCAGTTGAGGATTTGATTCGAATTTCTCTGAAGTTTCTCAATACAAAGATGTAAAAACAGCTTTGACTTTTCCTTTCACTGCCCTTCCTCTTTGCAGAGGGTAAACAAAAATGAAGGTGTGGATGCAAACACAAGGCTTCTTTGAGGTGTGGAAATACAGTGGTTCTGAGGCACTCAAAGATCTTGGGGCAGCCCTTTGAGTGAAGTTTCCAGAGTTAGGACAGACAAAACTAAATTGGAATACTCTGGGCTGCATTATCAAATTGCACTAATAAAGACCTTACAGCTGAATCTGGAAGAGTATTGCTAAAGTGCAAGTACAAAATAATCTCAGTTTCCGTAATCATGAAAAATGGAAAGAAGCTAAAACTGAAGAAGAAAGGAAAAGGCCAGACAATCCTGTATCAGCTAATAGTGTCAAATAAGACAGTTAAAGTGAGGGAAATTCTCTGGGTTTTTGCAACAGCTGCAACCATTGAAATCAATCCATGAGGGCATTACCTCAGTCAAAGCTAAAGTTTTATCTGGTGAGGGCTCAACATAGCAGTCTAAGTCCTGATGTATACTGATAGATATTACACCAGAGAAGCTTTTGGATCTTTCAGTTAAAAAAAGAGAAAAATAAAAAAGGAAGAAAAGAAAGAAAGGAAAAGAACTTGGCTTAGAAGAGAAACAGAAATGAAATAATCTGCTGAAAGTTTCTCAGAATCTGTACTGAAAGGACATATTTTTCCATGGGAACAACTAAGAAGTGCTCTAAAAATAAAGTTAAAAACACTTTTCAGTGTTTCTATTGATCTACCTAACAGACATTCCTACTTTGGAAGGTATAGAGGCAAATCTTGTTTTACCAAAACTCAAGCAGATTTGCATCATCATTAAATATACTTTCTCTTTCTTGTATGTTGAGCCATACTTTAAACAGGTTTCTCTTCTCTTTAGAAATGACTGCTTTCTTTTGTTGTTGATTTTGTGTTTTTTATTTTCCCTTCCCCTTCTGGCTTCCAGAAACAAATCTGATTTTTTTTTTTTTGTATTTATGTGTATTATTAACAATGCACGTAAGTGTTTGACTCATTTGGGAAAAACTCTGTGTACCCAAGAAATATTTATCAGATGTGATGCAGATCTAGATCAAATAAATATTTTTCCTTGTATCGTAAATTGGTTTTTTCGGTATAAAATATGTGCCTTTATTGCATGCAGCTGGCCCGCCTTTTGTTGACCATATCTGTGGGCAGTCTTGGTTGCCTCTTCCATGGGTTTCTGATAGTTTCAGGGTGGAACATTTGGAATTTTTGAAATATCGCAATTATTGGATTATTTTGCATAGCTTATCTAAGTCATTGAAAATACCATCCGGTCTGTATTTGTTAACAAAACACACAATCACTTCACTTCCAGTATATCCTAATTTATTTGTCTCAAAATATTGGCAAAACATACAAGTTGTAATTGTAATTTCCTCTGAGTAGCAGTTTTCTTAGGCACAGAAAGCTAGATTCAGAGTTGCTAGCAATAGTAGCTCTGCAAGGAATTCCTAGCTGGCCATGGTCCTCATGCCCCGCCAGTCTCCTCATCAGCTTTAAAGGTATAAATAGAGAGACACTGGCATATCTCTCTTCCTGCCCTTCCAAGCTTCCAGAAGGGATGATTCCTACTGTGCTTTGTTGCTATAGAAAGGTCTGGCTCAGTTTTTGGCAGCTCAAAAGACTGTATAGGAAAACATGTCTTTGGCTGGGATTAAAAATGACTATCAGTCTCTTTCCAAAAGAGAATGGAGAAACTGGATGACATTGATGGACGGGCCCTCAGTATCACAAGTGATTTTAGATGGACGTCCTAAAGAAATTCCAAACACTAAATGTTTTAAGAAAAGACACGTCCTTTCTTCAGTGTTGTTACTGGCAATCTTCTCCTTCCTGCCCTGTTACTGAGTATGGGATAAAATACCACATTTCTGAAGTGTTAGTAATGCCACAGATGATAAAATTTTAAACCTATCAGAATGGAAATTCAGATTAAAACCACTTCTATTTAGACTCCTACTTGAAATTCTGCATTTTCTTCAGTGAGAATTTTCCTGTCTTACAATTCTCCATCAACTTTCCCTGCTGCACTGCAGGGCTGGAGTCTGCTTCTAGCCAGTAAGGACTTTAATAAAGAGGAAGATGCTTACAGGAAATAAACCCTTAGTCCTGCAGTGTGTAAGGAATCTTCTGAACACTCCTCACTTCCCCACTCCCTTTGCACTATTTTTAGACTTCTCTCTGGTTTGTCTGTGTAATTTCTTGTTCTCTTCCTGGCAAAGGTTTTCTTCTTCAACTTCAGGAGGTAACTCCTGGTGAAACAACTGTTTTTTTTCCTTTTCTTTTTTTTTTTTCTTTTTTTTTTTTAATGAGAGGGAATAGTAGTCTAGTGTTAAATCCAATCAATTTTTTTTTGTTACATGAAGCTCTTGGTATTTAATGTGTCCACTTTTTGACATTCTATTTAGCTTATCTGAAAGCTATGGGGTTCTGGTCTTACGTCCCTTATCCTTGTGTGAGAAATCTTCTCCCTAATATGGAGTTTGGAAGGGCTCTTCTACTCAGGGAGGTTTCTGAGACTGGAGAAGCCATGGACAGACTATATAATATGTTTTAATTAAACTGTTATTGTATGAACAGGCATGGATATAATGAAAAGAAGAGCTATCCTCGTTTCTCAGTTCTACTGCTCTTAGGGTAAGCCCACATGTCTTAAGTGTAAAAGTACAGGAAAGACAATCAGGCTGCAGCTGGACAGGGAAGAGAGGTTAGGACACAGTTTTGGTACTTTGGTGTTGCCAGCTTTTGGTGGACATCACCTCAAAAGTAAATTTTAAGGAGGAATCTGAAGTGGGACAGTGAGGCAGCTTTGTGACTGTCAGAGAGCTGCTGCCAAGTGTGAGGACAGACGTTGGAAAAAGCAAGGAACTTCTCTAAAGATTTGACAATAGGTTATGGCAGTTTGAAATGGGGCCATCAGAAAGGGCCCATCTCCTAAGTTTCATTAGGCCTATCTAGCTGGGCTGGGCAGTAGCAGGCCTTGCAAATGCAGGTACAGTTATAGTTGGTCATGCAGAGAACAATATGCAGGTGGTGTAATCTATAAAGAATACAGGAAGGAAGCAGCAGAAACTTTGCCAGCAATTGTAGTTGTGTCCCATTTACTTATTTCTCCTTCTGTTTTTATTTCTTTTCTGTATGTCTGAAATTACTAAATGTGATTCCAGGAAACAGCAGGGAAGATGGGGGTTTTTCTTTAAAAATAGTGATGCACCCACTAAAACTACATTAATGTTTTTTGATAGGGACAGGTGTTGAGGACATAGTGCTCCCTCATTTTGGCAGCTTGTTTAGCACGTATGTTATCCTGTATATGTCATTTTCTATGTCAGGGTTTTCTTTTCCTTATGTGAAAGTGATAGAGTGGCTGTGTATTCTTTTCTGCCTTCGGGATTGGAGCTATGATGGCAGTCTTTTTTTTTACCACACCAGGATGGACAATGTAAAAATAGTCTGTAATTAGAATTATAGAATCATAAAATGGTTTGGGTTGGAAAAGTCCTTAAGATCATCTACTTGCAACCCCCCTGCCATGGGCAGGAATGCTTCACCCTAGATCATGTCACCCAAAGCTCTGTCCAACCTGGCCTTGAACACTGCCAGGGATGGAGCATTTACTACTTCTTTTGGTAACTTGTTCCAGTGCCTCATCATTCCTTCCTTATATCTAACCTGAACCTCCGCTGCTTAAGTTTAAACCACTTACCCCTTGTCCAATTGCTACAGTTCCTGATGAATAGTCCCTCTCCAGTATCCTTGTAGGCCCCCTTCAGATACTGGAAGGCTGCTCTGAGATCTCCACACAGCCTTCTCTTCTCCAGGCTGAACAGCTCCATCTTTCTAAGCCTGTCTTCATATGAGAGGTGCTCCAGTCCCCTGATCATACTCGTGGCCTCCTGTGGACTTGCTCCAAAAGTTCAATGTCCTTTTTATGATGAGGGCACCAGAACTGCACACAATACTCCAAGTGAGGTCTCATGAGAGTGGAGTAGAGGGGCAGGATCACCTCCTTCGACCTGCTGGTCATACTCCTTTTGATGCAGCCCAGGATACTGTTGGCTTTCTGGGCTGTAAGCACACACTGAAGCCGGCTCATGTTCATTTTCTCATCGATCAGCACCCCCAAGTCTTTCTCCACAGGGTTGCTCTGAATCACTTCTCTGCCCAGCCTGTAGCTATGCCTGGGATTGCCCTGACCCAAGGTAATCAAGGTCCCTCTGGAGGGCATTGGTTCCCCTCCAACATGTTGACTGCACCACATCGTTTGGTGTCATAATTGATAAAAAACAGTTTTTAATACTACTTGCTTCTTAGTCATTCAGCATGGATAGCCCTGAACAGAACAATACAAATAGAAACTAGCAGAGAAGTAACTTGATACTGTCCTGAAAGACATTCTTTTTTTTTTTCTTTTTACAAATCTCAGTTCTTCTGGGATTACATAGGTGTCCAAACAAAGCTCCTTCCTGAGCCAGTGAAGTAATACAATAAAACTAATTGCAGATTCCCAGCATTTTGGTGACCTCACCTAGTGACATCTCTGTGTTGCCAACAGTAAAACTGCTGACTGAAAACTTGCCAGCTTACTACTGTGCATGGGAACACCTTTTTGCTATTTAATATTGTTCGATAAATTTTTATTGAGTTGCCATAATAAAATGCTGTAGAAGTCCCAGTTGCAGGATCTGCTTAATGCAGTCTGTCTTGTGCCACCTGCTGTGCTTGCCTCATGGATGCCATGCTTCCATTCAGGACTTCTCCCTTGTAAATGCAAATGTGTGAACAGAAAAGCTTTTCCAAGCGCTCTTATTTACAGTCCTGGAAAATGGACTGAGATCAACACACAAGGTCATGAGGTGCCTAGGGAAGACAGTAGCACTTATTTCCAGAGAAATCATAGTGGCATACCTTCTTACTCACTCACGAGCTGCATGTGACATTGTCATTTAAAATGCATTCTCTGATCCATCCAGAGCTGGTCAGCAATTCAAGGTATGTGCCTTTTATGGAGCCGAGTTGTTCATATGCTTTAGAGCATTGATTCTAATCAGCTTGAAACAACCCAGCATTTGGTAGTTGGTTTGTATTTTGTAAGACACTCATACCTAAAATGGTTGGCTAACTGTGTGCTTGAATGAATGAGAGAAGCAAATAAATGTTGTCTCAGCATGAGCTATCCCACTGAAGGAAATATAGAGGAAGGCCAAGGGTATAGGTCTTGCTGCTTTAGAAGAATGATACTTACCCAGAAAAATAATCATACTAACTTCAATGGGAGTAGCAGTACATGGGACAGGAGTCAGACCCAAAGTGTATGCTTGCTAATTTTTACCTAAAGAGGCATTG
Source organism: Melopsittacus undulatus (assembly GCF_012275295.1). Taxonomy (NCBI): domain Eukaryota; kingdom Metazoa; phylum Chordata; class Aves; order Psittaciformes; family Psittaculidae; genus Melopsittacus; species Melopsittacus undulatus. The sequence goes on from NC_047557.1 coordinate 13,782,908, forward strand.
TCTAAAGCAGTCATAACAGGGTAAAAATCATCCTACTTACTAGAAAAAAAAATAAATTAAAGATGTTGCTTTGTTTCTGATTTAAGATATATCACTCAGAAGTGCTGGATCTGAGAGACTGTGTCCTTGCAGGATTCATCAGGTTTAGAGGAGCTATGCTGGCAACTTTACATGGTTATCTGTCCATGTGGTAGACATTAAAATAAACCTTACAGTGGGTCATACACAGAATATATCAAGTTCTGAGTGTGTGTAAATGATACATGAATTGGACAAAATGGGTGTCTGCATAACTCCTAACATGGGAAGAGTTACTTAATATGAGAGGTGTACCATAGTACCAAACACATTTTGATTTTGATATTAAGCAAAATAGCGCTGTAATACGGACCCAAAGACTTCCCTGAAATGCTGTTGTGGATGTGTTTGGGAGAGGCTGGCTCAGGACTCCATTGTTGCTGCTCCAGAAAGGTTGCTCCTGCCAGGGGCAGATGTGGATGTTTCTGGACTGCAGCTTGGATTGCAGTGGGAAATGACATGTGGGTGCCTGGTGTGAGGGGAGAGGTTCAGCACTCAGCACTGGCTGCCCCTCCTGCCCTGGCTGGCTGCATGTACAGACCAGAGGAGCAAAAGGGCCACGCTTGTTCTGCTGCTACTGAAGGTTACCAGTTAGTTGACTGTTCTGCTTGTACCGGGGCTGATGCTGCTCAGTGCTGCTACAGGTGTTTGAAATAGATAGTGCACACAGTATTTCACACAACCTATTCTCTAAGCAGTGCAGCATAAGACACTTCTGCTGGAGAAAGTTTGCAGCCCTGGCTCTGTGGCAGGCTTACTTTTCTGTCTGGACCTCAGTCAGACAAATGCTTGTTTCCTAGATAGACAAACTGTCTGTAAAACTCAGTATGAAGGATACTGTGAAGAAAACAAACTGCTACCATTCTCTCCTATACCACTGTTTCAGTGAGTAATGCTTCCTTGGCCTGTCTCGTGTTCAGCAATCCTTTCGTCTATGCTATGTGCATGCCTGTTGCTTAGTATCGTTTGTTTTTATTTTGGTCTTTCTAGGAGAGGCTGTGTAGAGATCAGGCCCAATCTGGCTTCCTCTAAAGTCTGAGAAAATATTGGCCTTGAACCAGCAAAGCACTTAACAGTCCGATAATGCTCCTATAAAATTCAATGGCAAGACTCCCACTCACTTCAGCAGTGCAAACCCAAGCACTGGGATTACTCAGTTGCCTGAAGTTATGTGTATGCCTGAGTATTCTGCTGTTTGGAACCCTAACCAGGAAAGGCAGGTCTGGAAACAGGTACTACCATGGAGAAGGCCACTAAATATTAATCACCAAGTATTTTCTCTATCGAAGCTAAAGCTTAGAGTGGCAGTGACCATTTTGTGCCCTGACAGCACTGGTACTTGACACAAAGACTCAGCCTTTTTGATTCACCCTGGCAAAGTTCCAAGGTGCAGTGGTGTTATTTAGTGGTTTTGATATCTGAAATAAATTAATTATGGGATATTTCAGAAATATTGAACAGAAATTGAAACCGGAAACTCCTCCTGCATCTGAAATTTAAAATGAAATTGAGTTCTGAAAAGTGTGCAAGTACTTGTGGGGTTTCAGAGACACAGCACAGCTGCAGAGTCCCATCTGCTTTACCTGACAGTATTCAGCTCCATTGTCTCTAATGATATCAAAGTCTGCAAAGAAAAGTATTTTTTTATCACTGTTTCCTGTTATTTTGACATGTTCTGTATTCCCTTTACTCCACAGAGCAGATGCTTTGGAGTGTTTATCAAAGTGACAGCCCAGCCTTGTGCTTTGCCATGGGTCCCATGAAAGGCCATGCAGAAATCCAGACTTAAGCATTGAAGGGTTTGGCACAAAAGCCACTATACGCTGCGGGAAGTAGAAATGTGATAGGCTTTGAATAGGCTCAGATCAGTATCATTTAAACAAAATCATAGTATATCACAGCCAGAAGTTGATTGTTTCAATCTGCTCTTGTTTAAACCCTGCTTACTAACATATTCAGAGTGAGAATGTTGTGTGCACTGGTACCAATGGGAGTTTAGCACTAAATTCACATGAGCCCTGGTGTTGCCTACAATGTATAAGGCTTCTTGGTAACCTGACTTCTAGGTAGTCCAGATGCAGGTAGTTTTCACCATAGCGTGACTAGACTTACTATAGAACTCTGTATTAAATTCTGGTTTTGCATAAGCTAATGCACAACTGTGCATGCATACATGGCCATTTACTTCCCATATATGCACTTACAGTAACCAATTGAAAATTTGAACAGTGAAACAATTATTGCATATGGCTGTAGTACCTCCTACTACATATCTGATGAATGACTGCACCTACCACTCAAAGTGGGACACTTGACTCCTGTTGAAAACCATGCCTCTAAAATCCGAGGCTATCAAAAAGTTGTGCTCTAGTGAAAGTGCAGGATATTCTGATAGTTATCAGATCCATTTCAGTAACTGTTCCATTTTCAATTCTGCCCACAGAAAAGGCATATTTATAAAAAGGAGTGAAAAAGATCAGCACAAACAAATGCACCTAATTCCTAACAAAAGAACTGCCAAAAATAAAAATCTGCTAGCAAAAGTAAAGAAAAAAAGTTGCAGTGTTGATACCATCATTTGCTTGCTTAACACCACCACTACAAATCTGCATATACACTTTTCCTTTTCAATAGAAATGCTGAATTGTACCCCTTGGAAATACTGTTTCACATGAACTAGAAAGTAATATACCCCACTGATCTGGCAGGTAGCTGCCAAACAGTAACTTGTGGCTTTGAGTCCTAGCTATATTTCTGTTCTAAGCTCTGACCTTGCATAGATTTGTTAAGAGGAGAGGCAGTGAGTTTTACTGTGCAAGCTCTTCTACATTTGCTTCCTCTCTATATCCTTGTCTGTTATAACAGGGATAACAGAGCTCGGGGGAACCCATGGGCTTCCCCATCACAGGGGCTGCATTCTTAAAGAAAAGAAAGCCTTGTACATAAATTATGTGTATTAATATACTGTTCATCCCACACTCCCCATGACATCCATAATCACCCAGCAGGACTCGGCGTGTGTTTCAAGTGAACATGAGCCACCCTAGTTTAAATCAACGTGTTCAGTCGCTTTGCACTATCTCAGTATTGACACTCACCCCATCATGCTGCATGACAGTGAACAGCTGACAGAATAAATCAGGGATCCTGGACATTACAAGAACTCACTTGACCTTACTTGACTTGACCTATAATATCTTGTTGGCACAGGAGAAGAGTAGGCTTTCTCTAGTAAAGTAATCATATCCTCACTAATTTTTCTTCATCCTATTCAGAGCCCACTGTTGTGTGTGCATGGAGTGAGGGGATTTGTGAGGGAGGAAATACCTTTTCCTTCTTGAAGATTATTCTAGGAAACCGCAATATAAATCTTTATTCAGTAGGGAAGTATTTGTACTGTGAAAAATGTTAATAGAAAAAAAATCTTGCATAAACTGAATTGGAAGGGGGAGTGAGAAAGGTCCACTGCTTTATTCCTGAGCCTGGTCATTGTTTTGCACTGGAGAGACCAGGGAAGTGTAAATTTTAATGACTATGTTCCTACAACTGACCACAGGGTGTTAACTTTGCATGCTAATCAGAAAATAATGGCAATAATCTGCTTCAAGGCTAGAAAACAGGACAAACTTATCAAATTTGACACTCTAGCTCTTCTCCTATGCATTGGAAATCTGACTCAACCAACCACGTGTACTGGGGGAAGTGCTCAAAACCTAAAGGCACATGAGGTCTTTGCTCATATAAACTTCCCTGTGCCAGAATGGAGGTCATTGGGAGACTTAGTGAGCAAGACCAACAGGCATCTATTTCTGCATCTTCCACAGGCAGATATCAGATAGATGAAAGAGATGTTAATCAATGCTGATCAGATAGTATTATGGTGGATGAAAAAGATACTATAAGCACATTAGAAGTTGATTTGTATTTTCCCACACTTTTTTTTGCCCTAAGTAGAGTTATTACAGTAGCAATAGTGGCAGAAATTTATACTATTACTTTATGTAAGAATGCAACAGCCTGAGCAACTAAAACCTTTACTGTAATATAAAATATATTGTAGTCTGGCAACTACAGTTCTTACAAGTCCATTCAGACTGAGACACTGCTCATTTAATTTCTTGTGCTATTTTCATTGTTTCTGTCAAAGCAGATTTTCTCCTAATGGAAGCTCTTGTGATTTCTGAATGAATTTAGTAATAATATAACCAGAAATGTAATTTTCCTACCTTGAATCCCAGTGAATTATTAAATCATGCATACCATTTATTTTCACATAGAAATTACTTGCTGAGATCCATGACCTGCTTTAATTAGCTCTGAAATGTTTGAAATTATGGTAGTCATAAGTTTTACACATAAAATTTTGCATGGATTCTTCTTTTTATTTCAAAGCTTTGCATGCTCAAGGTAATGAAATTCTTTTCCTTTGTACTATGGGTATATTTATATTTACTTTTTTCTTTTTTAACAATTTTGCCAACATACTGACATATGATATTTGAGTCACACAAGTGCCTGCATTTTCTGAAAGTAAGTATTTTGACACAAGATCAGCCCTCATTCACCTGAAATGACTCACAACTATGCAAGTGTGGTTTTAGTTTACTAGACATAAATTAGCCATGACATCCTGAAAAATTAATCCCTAACTTTTGAAGAATCAGTTGTTCAGTTTCATCCAGGGTGAGACAAGAATTGCAGCTTCCATAACAGTCATGTGCACAGAGAACATCACCTGTTAACTTGTTTAAAAATCCTGCAGGTAAAGGCAATATTCATTAAATAGATTATATCACAGTAACAGTGAGAGCTTAAAGTTTCAGTGTTCTGATTTTCTTTCAGACATTTATTCATTCAATACCAGTTTTTTTTTCTTTTTTTTTTTTGTCTTGAGGAATTCAGGTTTTATCCTAGGTTATCAAGGTGGCACTGTGGTAAAGAGAATGATAGACTCTTAGTGAGTTTTCTATTGGCAAGATTCCACCAGCTTCAGTGAAATTATGCTTGTTTACATGCACTGAAATCTGGCTTAATGCCTGGATGTGTGATAAAAATTATCTACCTGCTCCTACTTTTTCAGATAGGGACATCCTGTGCATATCTTGGCTTTCTTTCATTCTATTTAAGTTGGAGGGAGCCTCCAGGTAAGGAAACCTAGCAGATATGCATAGTGAAAAGCATTAAACTGATATGACTTTAGCAAGAAGCTGCTTTAAAAAGGACTTGGAATTATTTTCAAAATGGTGCAAGGACTGAACAGTGACAAAAGTGTCTCTTCTATCCCAGAATAGATGCTGGGTCTTCAGCTGGAACCATTTCAATTGCTTGACTCTTGCAGGGTTGTTTTGGAAATAAATACTTTCCCATTTATGCCATTTTATGGAAAAAAAAACCCAAAACCTTTGTCTCCTGTAAAGATCCTATCTTTCCCCGTATGTAGTGGCACATGTCAGTGACAGGGAGCACTCTTATATGGCAGGTCTACCCAAAAGCTTGTTGTATCCGTGCCCTTACTGCCTAACAGCCTGTTTTTCTAATGTGACCTTAAATTTTCAGGAATTTGCCAACACTTTCCTTGAACTTCAGTTTTTGAACAAGGACATCTTCATATTCTGCCACTGGTTTTAGTTAATTAATTAATATTATTATTTTTAGTAACCAGAGGTTGTAGTCCTTTTTTCTGGGAAGTAAGACTCCTGACTTGTGACCGGTATGTAGTTAGGAGCTGTGGGCCCTGTGTCTCCTGCTTCATGTCAGGGAAGATATTTTGTTAAATTCCATTTCAATGCAACTTATTTTGGAATTATGCATTTGAGGTTTCTGTGGAGCTTCTTGAGTTACTCGTTTATAGCAATGCTGCAGGGTGTAAATCATAAATCATTTTCCAGAGCTTTTTTTCCAGTGAGGCAACACTTACAAATTTAAAGTAGTATTTTCAGATGAAAAAGAAAGGTTTCTCAGTAAGCCAGTTCCATGCCTTAAGGCTTTAAAAAATAACTTTTATTTTGAATGATTCAGGTCTAATGGGAGTTCTTATTTTCTGCCGTGTAACCTGAAACTCAGTATTTTCCTTCTGAGCCTAAATATAATTATCTGTTACATTATACCAACTTTAACTGATTTTACGATAGGGAATTCGGTTGCAGGTGCTCAAAGCAAAAGGAAAAACCAGAAATATGATGTCACCATTGATACATGTTAGAGTTATATTTCAGAGCAGTATTTTACCACTCATGTCTATAGACATCAATTCTGATGGACATGAAATTCATGTTTTTCTAAAAAATCACAGTGTCCTTTTATTATGTATTTCAGGGGTAATATTGACCAAAATTATTTTCACTGCTAAAAGAAATCTTTTTCACAAGAAGTGGTATGTTTTAAGGACATTTCATAGAATGATAGAATAGTTTGGGTTGGAAGGGACCTTGAAAGGTCATCTAGTTCACCCCCCCCGCAATGAGCAGGGACATATTCAACTAGTTCAGGTTGCTTAGAACCACATCCAGCCAGACCTTGAACATCTCCATGATGGTGCATCCACCACCTCTCTGGGCAACCTGTGCCAGTGTTTTACCACCCTCATTGTAAGAAATTTGTTCCTCATACCCAGTCTGAATCTCTCTTTTTTCAGTTTAAAACCATCACCCCTTGCCTGTCACAACAGGCCCTGCTAAGAAATCTCTTCCCATGTTTTTTCAAGCTCCTTTTAAGTATTGAAAGGGCAGAAAGGTCTCCCCTGAGTCTTCTCCAGGCTGAACACCCCCAACACTTTCAGCCTGTCCTCATAGGAGAGGTGTTCCATCCCTCTGATCACTTCTGTGGCCCTTCTCTGGACTCTCTCCAACAGGTCTTTCCTGTACTGAGGACTTCAGAACTGAACATGGTACTGCAGGTGGAGTCTCACCAGAGCAGAGCAGAGGGCCAGGATCACCTCCCTTGCCCCTCTGGCCACATTCCTTTGGATGCAGCACAAGATACTGTTAGCCTTCTGGGCTCCAAGTGCACACTGCCAGCTCATATCCAGTCTTACATCCACCAGTAGTTCCAAGTCCATCTCCTCTGGGGTACTCTAAATCCTTTCATTCTCCAGCCTGTATTGACACCAGGGGTTTTCCTGAGCCAGGTGCAGGACGTTGCACTTTGTTTAACATCAAACATCACATCTAAATGTGTGTTTTTCTTTTTAACTTGGAGATTAGCTTTTACTTAACCTTAACTTTAACTTAACCTTAACTTTAACTCAACTTTAACTTTAACTTAACCTTTTAAAACCTGTTTTGTGTCATAAAATATGTTCTTGTGTAACAGCAATAGAAGTTATTCTGCTGGTGTGTGTGTTGTGATAAAAATAGGAAACAGTAAAATTAGCAAGAGACAACCGAAAAAGGCTACTGTGTTTTTGGGTAGATTGTCCCAAATAATCAATGAAGTAACCTTTTATACAACAGGGCAAAATCCAGAGAGTATGGTATATCTAACGTTTGCAAGAAGTAAATGAAAGCTTATAGTGGTGTCTGATAATAGCAAGGGATGGGGGGCCATGGGAAGTCAGTTCTTGTGAAGTGCTAAAACTCCATCCATTTTCATTGCACACTTGAAGTGCTGAAACTTGCTGCTAGAATCATCATTAAGGTTAAGATATCCAAGGGAAGTAATGGAAATACAATTCACATAATCCAAGACGCCTGCAGCAAGGCAGTTCTGCTGGAGGCAAGAGACAGTCCACCAGCCAGCGGAAGAGCCCATGCACCCATGTGTCTCTCCCTGGGTGGGTGCTACCAGCATCAGGGCATGATGTATGCGTGAATGCCGACACCACTTCAGCATCTTGGCTGGGTTTTAGAAAGAAAACAGAAGCCTGACGAGGGCTGACTGCCGGCAGGAGAGAGTGGGGTCAGGCTCTATTTGGAGCTCTGACATGGGCGGATGCCACAGTTCTGGAGAGGGGACAAGAATTTGGCCACGCTTCTGCAATTAGCATTTTCAGCTCCAAGTGGCTCCCGCTCTACATGTGCTTTCTTTGATGGCCCTTCTGAGTGGTCTAACTTTGCATGTGCTCAATGAGGGGAGGCTTAACACCCAGCTCCAGGTTTTAAATTTCACAGAAGGAGCCAGATGCTTAGAGGCCAGGTATTCAGTGCCTAATCTGTGGGGGTTAACCCTCTTATTGGATCTACCTGCAAGTATTTGACCTCAAGGATCACAGCTCCAATTAAAAGTTGTAGGAAATGGAAAACTGCACCCCATGCTCCCCCTGCACACATTTTTAAATAGTTATATATATAGGTCTGTGGCAATTCTTTGTGTAGGCACGTGTGGGGATTCCAGCAATAAGCCCCCAGTATGCTGTATGCAAGAAGTGAGAGGTTCTGCTTTGGAAAGCCATGGACAAATGTAATGGCATGCTGCAACCTCCTTTTCTCGTCTGAAAATATTTTCTTCATTTGCTCCTGATTCCAAACCAACTAAGAACTGTGTTGCAGAGTAGAGAAGTAAATGCTGCTTAAATTGGCTCCTTTTTTAAACTTTGCTAATGAGTTTTGCGTTGTGATTATCGCTCCTTTATATCCTGAAAATGAAATTAATGAGACTTTCTCCTGAGCTGAGGGATTGGGCTGACAGAGTGTGACTTTAATAGGGGGGAAAGAACAGCAAAGACTTCACATCATGGCGTGGCTTTCTGTTCATCCACCTACATGCGGAGACAACTGTAAAAATGAGAGTCAAATTGCTCCTAATTCCTGCACTTGACATAGTATAATTTTCTACCTGCCACTGGGGCTTTTAATGCTGGATTTTTTATAAGCCCCATGCCAAAATGAAGGGAGAGTTTTGCCTGAGGCAGTTTCCAAGATTGAGAACCAACAGAAACAAAGTTCATGCCCCATTGCTGGGAGGAAAAGAGCTGGGGTTTTCTGCAGAAAACTCATGCACAGGTAAAGGAAGGTGATGAGATTCTTTTCCCATTAGGAAGGTAAGCAGCCATATGGTGGCTTTTTAACACGCTTCTCACTGACCCTGCACCACGCAGGACTCACTGTCCCTCCCTGCTCACACAGCCTGCACTGGTTGAACACAGAAGGTGTATAGCAGGTGGGCAGCATTGTGCAGGTCCTCTCCTTGCCCTCAATACACTGATCTGTGAAAGCCACTCCACTGACGTTGTGTGTTTGGCTCTAATGTATGGTACTGATATGTGGCCATGTACAGGGCTCTGTGCAAAGCACAGCTGACACCCTCTTGGATCAGGCGTGGGCTAATCTGGACTACAGCACATCAGAAGCAGTAGGTTGTCCTTTAGATGTACATGTTATAGCACTTGAAGTCCTCTTTACCCCTCCTCCACTTGTGCTCTGCTCTCTTGTGCTGATGCTAAGAGTACATTCTGCTCAAGCACATCATGCTCAATACCAAGCCTGCTGCCTGGGTTGGGTAAGACAGTTCTGCTCACACATTTGTGCTGGACACCATCTTTCCTAGGCTTTTGGGGGTCCATCAATGAAAGAGAGAACTTTTGTTCCCAAGAGCAACTTGCGAGACAGGATCTTCACCACTGTTTCAATGGGGAGCACAGAGACTTCCTGACTGACCTATCTGACTGGCCAAATGTAAAAGCTGCCATTATCATCTCTACTTCCAAAATGATACATCCTGTCAGTTTGCAGCATGTATTTTTCAGGGCAAGGTGTTATAAAATAACTAAAGTGAGTCAAGAGTTTACCTTGATATGGAGCAGTATTTGGCTAAATGTTTGAAACAATTTTAAGGCTTCTAGATGTGCTATACTGGATAGCACAGGAGTTTTGGTCAGGGATTTTCCAACCCCCGACCAGGAAGGAGTGTGTGAGGATATGTTACATTTGAAGGCAATGAACTGACTTGTTCCATTAGCCAGGTCACCTGTGTCTCATTAGCTGCAGTCCAGGGCTATAAAAGGCCTGAGTGTCTTTTTGAGCCAAGGAGATAGTCTATGAGACAGTCCTCTGAGTGGGAGTATGCCATGCCAAAATGTAACAGCATTACAATGCACTTGATATTGTTTTCCATCCTTTTTCTTGTGCCTCCTAGTATTTTCTTCAGTTGAGTGAATTGCTGTTTGCAAAGCTCAGCCCAGTGATTTTCAGATTATAACTATGCTGGACAATGTGGTAGGTATCCAGAGATGCTCACACTGTTGTGGTTTCTAAGAAGCTGTGTGGCTGCACCAGCCGTAGATTTTTATACGTCTAATGAACTCTGCTTACTTATTAGGCCTAATTATTCAGAATGGGTTTTGCACCAACAGGTTCTACTTTGCACCATAGCCACTAAGGTTTTTTGATATTATTTTCACTACGTTTTAACTCCTTCTCCCATTTTTCACTATACTGCATTTGTCACCATTGTCTTTCATCTGACACTTTCACCATAGGTTACCAGCTTTCTTATAAACTTTACTGGTCTTTTGCAGGCTTAGTGAACCAGAAGGATCCTGTTTCACATCCAGTGTTGTCACCTTGGTAGTGCTCTTCTCTGGTCCTTGCACTGTTAGGACCTCAGTCCTAACAGTGAAAAACCGCAAAAACCAAGAAAAAACATTTATTCAGGTTTTCAGAATATGTCAGGAGCCCATCTCTATAATTGTTAAAATTCAGAGGGTATCCACAGTTAATTCTGTTCAGTACCACTCCTTGTACTCTGACTGTAAAGCATTTTTTAATACAAATCAGAGATTCCTTTCCATCTGGTGAGTAATTCACCTTTAAGAAGGAGAAGCAGGAGATGGAGTGGAAATTGTTTTTTCACTGCCTTATATTTTTTGTGCCTTTATTTTTCCAAACAAAGACATTTAAGAAACAGATATAGAAGGAAGTAGTAACATCTTTCTTGGTTTTGCTCTCCTCTGACAATTCCCCATTCCTTCCCTGTCTGCCATGCTGTAGAAAACTTCAGGCTAACGAGTAAGTCAGGAACTGACAGAGGGAGCCGTGTGTTTTCCTTAGTCATTTACCCAACTGTACAAAAGTTTTAGGAAAAAGCCTTGGAGGAGCTTGTGTTCCTTGAACAGAAGTTTATTGCCTTGACTCAATGCTGGGTTACTGTGGTTGCTTCTGAGGTGCCTTTAAGACTTGCTCTTGCTAAAGGTGGGGCCTGTCCACAAAGGTGAAGATCTTCACAGAGTGAACTGGCTAAACTTCACATGCTCTCCCTACACAGGCTTTTCAGATGGGGAGCAATAGTTCTAAGGGGTATATCCTTGGGAGTTCCATTTCAGTGCTGTGCTTCCTGCCCCATTCAGTAGAATTGTGAAATAGAAGATTTTCTTGAATGACATTGTTTGTCCATAATGAAATCAGCATATAATATAGTATTTCATTTTCATCAACTCATGAGCATATGAATGCAAGCTGGACAAAAGAGACTGATTGTGCCATGAAGCCCTGTCTTCAGCAGGGTTGGAAAACCACATCTGAGATTGCTAGATCAGAAGAACTTTTACTCCATGTGCTTCAGTCTATGAGAGACCACAATGCATACATGCTATACTGAATTTAGATCTGGTAAAAGAAAAACATCAGTAGCACTAGCACATTCAAATGCCTTGGTTTCATTTTTATTTATTTATTTTATGTGACTAATTTCCCATATTCAGAAGAATGAAGAAAATAGAATATAGATCTCAAATTTCAGAATAAAGGGGAAAGTACTTCTTTCCTGACCACAAGCCCTAAATGAATGTCATGGTATAAATAAACAGCATAAACAAAGGATGATCAAGATGTGAAGGTGGTGTATTTTTTCTGCTCTCATCACTGTCAGCATACCAACAAAGTAACCATGCAGGGACTCATAAAACTTAAAATGGTTCTGCTGTTTTCCAAAATGAGTATATATATATATATATCTATATATATATATATATCTTTCTTGTTGGTCCTTTTGTCTCTCCTACAACAGTGGGTCCAAAAGCTGCACCACAGATAACAGAAAATAGAAGGATGGGGGATTTTCAGCCATTTTGGAGGACGTTACAGAAATTCCCATGACTTTTACAGAATTTTTTGTTTAATCAGGTAACTATTTCTTTAGATTGCACAATGTGGATACCTGTCTCTGTCATGTTCCATCCAGTGTCTGAAATTTTCATTCACTCATCCATCTGCCATGTTAGAATAGTTACTCTTTATGTAACATCTGGAGGATTATTTATTTAGAGATGCACTTATTCATTTGTAAAGCTTCAGCAGAATGCTTTCCATTCAAAACCAGAACTTCCAATAGTTTTGAGTTTATGGTATGACTGATAACACAATATATTTACTGACTTGTTATTTAGATTTTTGTCCTAAAGTTGCACAGTGACAGCTATCTAAACCTTGTTTCAGTAGACTGAAGTACCTCATAGTGTATAGTTGTCCCACCCCTGGAATTGTTCAAGGCCAGGTTGGATGGGGCTTTAAGCAACCTGGTCTAGTGGAAAATGTCCCTGCCCGTGGCTGGCGGGTTGGAATGAGATGATACTTAATGTCTCTTTCAACCCAAACCATTCTATGGTTTTATGTTTCTATGATTGAAACAGTTCATAGAATCATAGAATAATTAGGATTGGAAACTAATGTGTTTTATTGAACTGTAGTTTCCCTTGAGTTTTTTTTTTTTAATTTAATTTATTTTTACAAGTTTGGAAAACATGAATCTCACAAGCTTGTGAGTTTGTGGAAACTCAACCTGACCGACAAAGATATTTGCTGACACCCTAGCATCACACATTCAGTGGTCAATGTGCTGTTAAGGAATGCTTTAAATCTTTGTTGCCAACATGAAATCATGAGAATTGTACTCATTTACAGAAGTTTGATGTTGGCCTATTGCGTAAAGATGAAATCTTAGCATAAAAGCCTCAGTAATAACACTGCTCCAGAAATTCTGCAGAAAAGGAAAGAATTTCATTAACTTCTGTGAGGTTTTGATTAGAATCTGTATCTGTTCCAGTCTTTAGAAACAAACATAAAACTGTCAGTAACAACTTCTGGACTACAGATCCATGACAGCAGATGAGATATTTTGGAGGGACTTTCAGGAGATAATTTGTTTACAACATTTATACCTTATTTCTGTAAAAAGATATATATAATAAAGCAATACACTAATTTACAAGGATGTTTTTGTATATTAACTTTCATCACTTGTTATCAGAAAGTGCAGTTTAAGATGGAGTCAGTATATGTAACAACAAAAAGTTGCCTGTATTGCAGAATACTGAAAGCCAGAGCTTTGAAATGTACTAAAATTCTGATGCTTAATTCCAGATGGTTTTGAAATATGTAGAAAAGAAGTGTTCTGACTTTATTTTTGTAATGATACTGGCAAAAGCAGACGACACGGCAGTAAAAAATGAAATTTCTGGTTGTTGTGATATCCAGAGATTCATAATTTTGCAATACAGCTTTACAATAAAAAGAATATAGGATTCTGCACTCTACTTCTCTGAGCAGTTCCCTTCATTACAGGGGGTAAAACCACCATAGAAGAATTCAGAGTCAGAGCTAAAGGATAACATAAAATAAGAACAGTCTCAGAGAATCAGTTTCATTAAAAAATAGTCCTAACTTATTCACAGAAGAGGCATAGCAGAGCTGAGCCTTATTTGTGGAAATCATCCAGCCAGTAAAGCCCATGTTTTCTACTCCCTTGGTATTTGCAAAGGATAAGATTTTTTTCTCAGTATGTCTTCAGGTGGCTCTGGGTAATTCCAACCATATGCAAAAGCTTCATGTGTCTTGTTCATACCGCCTTGAAGAGATCTGCAGCTACTACAGAGACATCCAAGACCCAATCCTGGGACAGAAGCAGACAGAGAGGAATTACTGAGACACAGCAGTGGGTTGATGTAACCAGCACTAGCTGTGTCATGTGGTACTGCTGAAAGTTAGGGCTGGCTGGCTCAGGAGCAGCATCGTCCTGGGGTAGTTGGACTGAGCTAGAATAGCTGTTGCTGCAACTCAGTGCAGGCCTTACCACCGTTGATCAACAGCAGTTCTGTATTTCATTGTTGAGGGTAGAGGTGCCTGCCCATGAACCCTAAGCTTGAGGATACTATCTCTTAGTGTAGGCTGTACATCTGAGTAAATACATTAGTAGAAGGCTATTGAAAATACTTCAGACTGACCTAAGAAATTAGCTTGCTAATAGCTTATTCAATTAGTTTTTGCTTTGTCCTATGTTGTGTAAATTCTGAGGGAACTAATGGACCTGGAGATGCTCATGGAGATGCTCAAGTGATTGTCCTGTCACTATATATACTCTTCTGAAGGCTCTGTGTACAGACAGAGATTTCAATTTGCTTAGAATCTTTCAGAATCTTTTTAACTTTATAAGATGAAAGAGAAAAAGGAGGCAGCTAGATTATTTTGAAAGTAAATAAGGCTTTTTTTTTTCTCCAATTATATTCTTTTTCCTTCAAACTGTGGAGGATTCTATTTGTCTAAGGAAAGCTCCTGTTCAATAGTCTTTCAGGTGCAACAGTAAATACTTTTCCATTTTGGGAAAAAGAAGACCTGAGTTGCATTCTGTGGCTGGACCTGATGTTGCTGTTGTTGTTAAAATCTGATTCTGTTTCAGAAAGCCAAGCAAGATAAGCACACCAAAGATGCAGAAAAGTGCAGTGAAAATAGCTAACAGACTCTGAGTTTCTAGGTCTCAGTCACTACAACCTTGGAAAACTTACTGGCATCAGCCTGCTCACTGAACAATGCTTACAGCTTCTCTGAAGATACCGGATGACACCAGTGCTTGGTAAGACATGTTGTGGGCTGTGCAAACTGGACTTTTCTGAGGCAAATGGCTAAAAAAGGTGACATAGCAAATGGAAATGATGCCAGTCTGGATGGGGCTTTGAGAAACCTGGTCTAGTGGAATGTGTCCCTGCCCATGGCAGGGAGGCTGGAACCAGCTGTTATTTAAAGTCTCTTCCAGTCCAAACCATTCTGTGATTCTATGGAACTTAGAGGGGACCCTATCACTCTCTACAATTACCTGAAAGGAGGTTGTAGTGAGGTGGGGATCAGTCTCTCTTCCCAAGAAACAAGTGAGAGGATAAGAGGTAATGGCCCCAAGCTGTGCCAGGGGAGGTTTAAATTGGATATTAGGAAAAATTTCTTCACAGGGAAGGTAACCAAGCATTGGAACAGGTTTCCCTGGAAGTGTTGGAATCACCATCACTGGAAGTGTTCATAAAACCTTGTAGATAAGGTTTCTCAGTGATAAGGTTTAGTGATGATCTTGGCAGTCCTGGAGTAGCTGTTGGAGTTGATGATCTTAAAGGTCTTTTCCAACCTGGTTGATTCTGTGAAAAAGGTCGTGGACAAGAGAAGTGTAGGCAGGGGAGAGGTGGCAACAGGAAAGAATCACATCTGAGGTGGGGTTCAGGGTTCTGTCACTGATGGAAGCTCTGATGCCCAGAAGTTTCTTCCTGCTGTTTAAAATTCCTACTTAAACATCCAGAAAGGCTCTTCTTTTGGAAGGTTTCTAAAAAGTTGTGGTTTGAATAGTCTATAATTTCATTATTAAGCTGAGTGTGAATTATTTCCAGTACTTCTTTTAGGCCTTACTGATTTCTGGTCCCACTCCTAATTTTTTTTTTTTTTTTCAAACTTAATTTTGATGCAGCCCTTGGATGGCATTGGCAGACCATTATGCTTAATTAAATCAGCCTTTCTCACTCTTAGTAGCCTTTATAATGAGTCTTGTAGCAGGTTCAGTTATGATCTTATGGGGTCTGGCTGAAGTTTCATCTATACAAGGAGCTGGTGCTGGCACTACCAACACTGATGGTTTTCAAAAACAAGGAATTAATTTGTCAGAGTTAGTCTGTATCACGAAGCTCTTTTGTCTCTAATGGCTGATGTTCTGCCTATATGACATGTTCTTGGATAAAACAAGAATCTTGCTGCTTTCTTTCTTTGAAGATACAAGCAGCATGTTGCCTAATCTTTAGCAGCATATGCCTGTCTGGTCTGCAAAACCCTAAACCTTGGTGAGACTGTGTTGCTTGTTAGTGACCTTGTTTTCTATTACAGTGAAGACCAAGCATACCCATTTAATTTGTTATGCAGACTCGGTTCAGCTGTAGTGTCTTTGATTGTCTGTCATGTCTATTGTACAATAGCCATGTCCACCTCATTCCAGAGTGAATGTTTTTTGTTCACATTGCAAGTCATAACTGCTTTGTTAAGGGTTGTTTGTCAAAGGTTTCAATCATCTGTCTCCCAGAGTTTTTGACTTTGATCCTAGTGCCAATCTGGTTTGTGTTATGGACCCAGCTTGTTATCCTTCATCCTCATCAATTGTCTGTATGAAAAATTTGTTTTTCAGGTTTACATCACCCCCAAACTCTTCTGTAGGTTGGCCTTATTTCCACAGTCTGTTTAGGTGGATATCTCTCATATGTTTTGTTTTTATGTGGCATACAGAGCTCATCACATTTCTTATGCACAGTTTCATACTTAGCCTTCTTTGCCAGACACAAATGAGAATTTATGAATAGAAGTACTTCAGAAGCTGCTGCTTTTTGAAGTCTGTCTTCTGCTGGACCCTCTGCTGGCAGATACAGAATGAAATACTTTAAACATTTTCCAATAGTTTCACACTTTGTGGAGACTTTTAGCCTGGTGGTGGTCGTAATGGGAGGAGAGAGGAACTGGAGGTGTGTTTAACTGTAGTCTTTTTTTTCCCCACGTAGGATATTTGGTTGTGTAAAGGGGGATGTCTTTTTTCCCCCACTGTTATGGGATGCTTACCTATCAGTGACTGCCATAGATCTGCTTTATTCTGTGTTCTGTGTGTGTACTTTAGAGTAACAGCTTTTCTGCATGTGTTTCAGATGGGAATTGCAGTGTAGAGATGCAGAAGTACCTTTGCAAATGCCAGCTCAAGTACTTAGAGGGACCAAAAATGGAAGACTGCATCGGGTTAAATAACCCACTTCTTGTTGACTTGGACAGAAGAAATCTCATAGATGTTACTCCTCACCTACTGATGTCCTTAAATACTACAGTCACAGAGACCGGTGGGAAATCTTAACAAAATAAGACAATGGAGAGAAGGTAAATGACTCATGACAAGTTAAATCATGTATTTGGTGGTTATCTTGATGAAGAAAAGAAATGCAGTGGCCATATTGGTTTTTTGCTTGTGTGAAGTTTTCCTCTGGAAAGCTGAGGAATGCAGTGGACGTATAGTTACTACAGTCTCCCGTCTTTTCTGACTAAAGATAATTTAAACAAACATAATCGGTAATTGCTATTTGTTCGTTGCCAGGATGCTCATGTAGGAGCAGCCTGTACTGAGGGGGATTTGGTGTTTCTCAGAACTTTCATTGTTAACTGTTCATAAAAGAAGTCTGAGAAGAGTCATAAATATTTGGAGAATAGGACTTCAAAATACTATATGGGTGATAATCATTGAAGAAGACTGAAGTCAATCCAGTCAAGTTTCAAATGCAAGCACAGCATGTTTCACATAAGAAAGAATAAATATAGAATGTGGGAAATCTTTTAGGATGCATGTTTAACCCATGGAGAAGTATCTAGGGATTATAGTTGATGGCGATTTGAGTATAAGTTGGTAAACAGTGCAGCGCTAATGAGAAAAATAGCTACTATTATATTTCCTTGAACTACCAAGGGTATTATATGTGAGGCAAGTGTTCTTAGCTTTCTGTAGTTAACACATGATTTGCAGTATTGTGTTCAGTTCCGGGCAACATGTTTTAAAAGAGAGCCAGACAAGCTGGAGAGAGATCAGAGAAGAGCAGCTAATGTGATAAATGTTTTGGAAACAAAGACCTATGTGGAAAGAAGTGAGAATATGTAATGCAGAGATGACTGATGGGAACACGGGACCTGACTATCTCACATCAAAACAGTCTTGCAAAGAGAAGCAACACCATTGTTCATGTTAAACCAGGAAGATGGTTGAAGTAGTGTCCTGGGTTTAGGAGTAGCAACCATTTTTCTCCTTAGTAGCTGGTGCAGTGCTGTGTTTTTGACTTTTGGCCTGGGAACAATGCTGATAACACTGATGTTTTTAGTTGGTGCTCAGGAATGTTTACCCTGACCAAAAACTTTCTGAATCTCATGCTCTGCCAGGGAGGAGGGGAAGCCGGAGGAAGCAGAGACAGGACACCATACCACAGCATGTCATACCCAGTATATAAACTGGAGGCAGTTACCTGGAGGGTTAGTTCGCTGCTTGGTTGGGCTAGGTATTGGTCAGTGGGTGTTGAGCAGTTGTATTCTCTTCCCTTGTTATTTCCCTTATCATTATTATTATTGGTGGTAGCAGCAATGGTTTGTGTTATACCTTACTTACCGGGCTGTTCTTATCTCAACCCATGGGAGTTACATTCTTCCGATTCTCCTCCCCATGCCTCCAGGAGTTGGGGGAGGAAGGTGGAGGAGTGAGCGAGCAGCTCTGTGGTTCTGGGTTACCAGCTGGGCTTAAACCATTACAAGTAGTTAGGACAGAGCAGAAATGGAAATATAAATTGAGAAGGGAAGACTTGTTAAGGGAGTGGAACAAAAGAAAAGGCAGCTGCCAAGGAAGAATTTCAAACTGCTGTTATGGGATGCATTTTTAGCTAGAATAACTGCCCATCCACCAAAAACAGCTTCTGGCTTAAAAAAAAAAACCCACTTTCTCAAAAGATGCAGGTAACTGAGTTACACAGTTCCCGATTTTGTCAGATCCTAAAGGGTGATTTGGCTTTCCTCTTTTTATCTGGCATCTTCCAGCCTTATCTACCCCTCCTGCCTCAGACGTGGTCCCATGTTTTGCATCAGTGAAACACTTGACTATTTGAGTGACTTAAGTTCATGCAGTGGCATTAATGGAGGTCCTGGAACTAGTCCTGGATATAAACCTGAGTACAAGAATCTGCTCAGAGACGTTGGGAGGCATGTGTAGAAGCTTTTGAGTGCCTCAGACCATGAAAGAAGCATCCAGCAACTAAAGAAACTTTGCAGTAGGAAGCAACATGGCTGTCCTGGTGCAGTGTCTTTTAGCTATGAGCTTCACAGCTGTTCTAATTAATACCAGACTCATGCCGTGCAGAGGAGGTGTCTGGTTTGAAGGTGCAAAATATGGTTTCTGCACAGCTTTGCCTGTTTCCGTGTGTATGCACTAGCATGTCTGGCTCTAAACTGGAGCTTTCTACCACATTCTCTGTTGCACCATGTAAACATAATCCTCATTTTCCTGAAATAGCTGAGAACCAAGTGTTCAACCGTGCACAGAATCTGTCTGTCCTGAAGCTGTTCTCCCATCCTTTCCAGCCTGGTCTTGATAAAATAGGGCTTTTGGTGATTTATAACAAGGTATTGCCTTCACACTGCAAAGCTTGCTGATTTGCAGTTATCTAAGGTTACATAACATTTCTATTAGACTATTTACACAATAAAACACAAGGACTAAAAACTAAGGGCAGAGGAACAGGATTTATGCAGGACTATAATCTGTATGGAACCTCTCCTTTTGAAAATACTTAAAATACTGATTGTTTGATCCTTGTATCAGCTCAGTCAACCAGGGAAGAATTTTATCCTAAGTCTCCCAAGTGGAGACAGTGTGATGAAATAGTTTAAGGAATTGACAGCTCTCCAGGCAGTATTCTGGCTTCCACACCTTGCTTTTCCTCTCAAACATTCTGAACACTTGGATAAAAGCAAAATATTTAATAGGAAAAAAAGCCTGGGGGACAAATGCTTGTCTGATGCAAATCAGCACTGTGAAGGAAGGATACTGCTGTTCTCTGTTCAGTATCTTGCTCTTTCTTGGCAACATTGTCCTTCAGAAATGTGTTGGTTTTCCCTTTTACAAGATTAAAACCTTTTTGTATCAGCATACTCTAGCCCTGTATTCTGTCTTTTATCTAATTTTAATGGAACTGTAAAAAGTTTTTTTTTCCAGATAAAACTTGGCCATCGGCAGCTGAGTGCAGGAAGTACAAGGAAGTCTCAAGGCATCTGAAAAAGGCAATTTGATGATTTTTGAGATACAAGAGTACAAACAATAATAAAAGTTGAAGACATTTTATGAGCACTTTTCATTGACATCTACGACTTCAAAGCCTTTTGAGGCATTTTATTATTTAAATTTCCAGGTCAGTGGTCAGGAGGATGAAATATACCATCTATGAAATATTAAAAAGGAAAGGAAGGAATTATAATAAAGCATTCACAGTCATTCATGTGCATGTGTAGACATACTTAAATTTACCCGAGAGTTCTGAGTGTTTTTTTGGCCTGCTCAGGGTATTTGTCAATGCCAGCACTGGTGTAGTCTAAACACCATAAATTGTCTTCTGTTCAGCTTCATTAAAGTCACTTTACTACAGCTTTAACCAGTAAGCTCTCTTTGTTACTGCCAATAATACATTACTTTCTCTTTCTGGGTTTCACTTATGCATTCAGGGGTATATTCATTTGCCAGTTAATGATACTAAGTATATGGACTCCCTAAGGGTAAGACAGACTTCACATTTGACTCTTTTCCCACTGGCAATTTGGCATGTGCGCTGTCGTTTATTTTGCTAGATTTCCAGTCTACTATCAAAGACAAGATACAGAGCTGGTAAGACTTTTGTCTTTTGTCTTGAGAAATGGCTATTATTTATTTTATTTTATTTTATTTTATTTTATTTTATTTTATTTTATTTTATTTTATTTTATTTTATTTTATTTTATTTTATTTTATTTTATTTTATTTTATTTTATTTTATTATTTTTTTGAAAAAAAGGAACAGAACAATAAGGTGCCAAGGAGAAATGTGACACATCCTGCACTTGTGCTGCCTGTGTAAATTGAGGTTCTCCTCACTGTTCCCAGAATTCACCATGTGTGGACTGCTGCAAGTCTTTGCAGATGGCTTTTGTCACTGGGTATGCTCCACACAGCTGGAATCTTCACTTGGCCTGGAAAGAAATGTATTGCTGGGCACTTTTTAGTTATCTCAACAGAGTGTCAGCTTCTGTGGGAACAGTAACGACATATGGTCTGCTCTGATCACATCCACTTTGCTTTGTGACTTGCTGGCTGGTGCAGTAGCCAGGTTAATCATGAGGTGAATTGGAGTGCCAGAAATTTGTTTTCCCCTTTGCCATGGAAGTGCTGCTCTGTTTTCCCTCAGCCCGGTTGTGCAATATGAGGCATGGTCTGCTCATAAGATTGTTGTTTTGATTTAACCTTGTGTTGCTCTTGCTCCTTGTTGCCTCTCATCAGCTTGGTATTTCCCTAGAAAAGCTTTTGGACCAACTTTTGACTTAAGCACTCTGGTTGGTGAAACTAGGTGTACCTGTGAAACTTAGAGCAGCAGGTTGTGATAGCTGAAAGAAGTGTTCAAGGCATGCAATTGATAGAATAGCTTTTTGTGACTATGAGAACTTAGGTGGTAATTTAGACACTTGCACCTACCTTCAAAGGGAAGCTGTTTATATAGCCTGACCTTTGTAGTAGGCCTTACAGGTATTTTTACCTTCTCCATGCTTGAACTCCTGAGCTTTTTCGTTTTAACTTCAGGCCCAGGATGTGTTTACCCCTTTAAGTGGTATTCTGCTGTATTCTCATATATGAAGCTGAGACAGGTGCCCAAGGCTAGTTTTTAATGGTCTTTCTTAGAATAGCCTCATTTCAAACCATCATATTAGATGCAGTGGGAAAAATCCTATTCCACACACTGACACAGTTGCCATACAGGCATCACAAATGCTTTTGTAGCTGGCTTAAATCAAGCAGTTTGAATGAGCCACAACCTTTACTCTATGAAAAAAGTTATCTATACAAAAATGAAATGCTAATAATAACAACTGTTTATATGCAGGGTTTTATTTTTCGTCATAGTTACAGGCTGGTGAAACTGATCTCTGTTTCTCAAGAAATATTTTATACATTTTCTAGTTGCAATTTTGCCAGGATTCCAGTTCAGCTTGGAGACTTTGTACTGATGGTAATTAGTTTCAGCTCATACTTACTAGTAGGCATTTCTCCAAGTCAGTGAAAATTAAAAGAAGTATCATAGTATTTTTAGAAGGATGCAGTATTTTTGTTTCTAGAAGCCCAGAAAACCAAATACAAATGCAAAAATACAGCAAGGCATTACATGTGTAAATTCAATGCTCTAAAGAAGACAACAGGAAAATATTGCAGTGTTTTCAACCTCATCTGGCAGAGTGCTGAGGATTATGTCTTTTGCATAAATATCTTTTGATGGGTAAAAACCCCCAATTCCTTCCGTAATAGGGACTGTAGATGACAGCTTAAATCTTTTGCAGTGAGAACTGAGAAAAGTTCTGGATGTTAATAGAAGCTTTTACTGATAATGGCTTGAAGTTCATGAATGCTACAAGTATGTTATTTCTGGTGTAAGGTTAAAAAGAGCATAATATGGTATTCATTAAACTATGCAGCCAAAAATAACATCTGTCTCTCATGAATAAGGGATAAGGTCTCATTTTAGATTTCTTCATATTTGAAAACAGTATTTTTGCTAGAAAATTAGAGTTTTTGTACCCTTAAAAAAACCCCAACAAACCAACAACATTAAACATCACAGTAATAAAATCATACCATTTTAGCAGAAAATGATAAAAATATACAAATATTGGTTGCATTTAGTTATAACAACTTTGGAAACTCCAGACATGATTCACATTGCCCAAACAAGCCTTTGACATTTCCAGTAGGCAACATAGGTATTTGCCATATATACCAGAGAGGGAAGTGGGTCTTTTAATCAATGACCATTGAGTCCCGTGGAACACAGTACATATGTGAGGATGTAAGGTTTAGGCTCCACTGTAACTGCCTGAGCCTGTACAGAACTGAATGCCTTTTGGGATTCTCAGCACCTTTAGGTACTTCTAGTTTAGGGCCTAGGACATGTTCATCATCACTGGTATTTGTTGAATTCATGGATTTCAGTTGCCTAGAAATTATTTATAAATTCATCTAGAATTCAGCAGTTTGTTTCATATAGAAAAGGAATATTTTAGGAAAGCATTGAAATGCTGCAGCCTGGTATCTTTGAGTAACAAAATTTTAGCAGCCAGCTGTGTTCCATTCAGTAATGTGCACGGATTTACTGCTACTGAAAAAAACCTTAAGGTTAGCTTTCCTTCCTCTTGGAAATTAAATACATCACCCAGAAGATATTTTTTACTTACTTTCTTGCAAAAAGTAGAACGTTTTGCCACAGGATGGTCAATTATTGTCATAGGAGGCCCTTCTGCTGTACTTTGGTGAAGGCAAATGGAGTCTTGCGTACATCTGCGTTAGATCCCTACCTCAGTAACGTGGGACTGCATGTGTGTAGATATGTGCCTTTTGACCTTGCAGAAGCAAGTAACATGCCATCATGTTTTCATAAGGTTATCTCTCTACAGTGTTCTATGTCAGTTTTGGCAGGAGACCTGTAGCCATTTTCAAGCCAAGATAGAGAGCAGGTGAAAGCAAGCTTTGTAAGGCAGATGTGTAGCTGAAAATGCCCTGTGGAAAATGCCAGACCTTATGGGTGAGCTGGGTGCTAGGTACCCTCAGATGGGAAGCTTCAGGCAGCCTGTAGAATGATTGTGTGTCTGTGTGTGGATGGGAGTTGGTGGATCAGAGATGCTGCAATTAGCTACTGCACCCCAGCTGATCTTTAAAGTGAGTGCAGAGGCAGTGACTGTGGCTTGTATAGTGCCTGGCTGTTGACTGTGTGTGAAACAATGTGCAATAAAAATGATGGATAACAAATGTCATATTGCGTTAAAATATGAATTTTTCATGGTTCAGGGCAAAAAGGCATCCATCAATAATAAACACATTATGTGTTTGGAACACCTGTTACAATTAATTCTGGATAATTAGTTATATTTTTTTTAACCAAAACCAGCAGCAACAGCAGCATTTCTTATCTTCAGCCTGATTTTCATTTTGATATCGCACAAATCCTTTTGGTTTTGATTAAGGGTTTGTAAGCTTTATAACAGGTCCATAGTATAGGTCAAAGAATTTGGCTGATACAGGAAAAAGAAGACGTTTAAGCACAGGTTATCTTGATTTGTTAGTCTGGTTTTTATTTATTTTCTTCTTTTTTTTTTTTTTCCCTGGTTGGAATTTAATTAGCCAGGGTTGGTTTAAACGTAAATGTTGGAAAATGATGTTATGAGTGGATAGTAATTCTGTAATCTCAGTGTTCATCTGATAGTAAAGTACTGTTATTTAAAAATGCTTAGCCAAAATAAAGCATCAGAGCCACATGTTACTGTTAATCAATCTTAGAAATTTATCTTTGTTCAGTATGAGTCTCAAATGAATGTGGAAGTTGTCAAAGTTTTCTCATTCATATGCTGCAAATCTCATAACCCAAATTAAATGGGTTCAGAAATTTACACTTCTGGGGAGACTTCAAAGGCAACGAGAAACTTGTTGGGTTTGTGTTGTGGTGCCCATCTTTTAGCCGTTATTCCAAATGGCAGAATTCACAGTTCTGATGCAAGCATCTAGGGATGTCTGCCCAGTGAGCAAGGGAAGGACAGGAATGTTAACCCAGGGCACTAAGCAAGGGGCTGATCAGAGAAGCTGAGGGTGTGTGGGAAGCCTTTCATCCTACTCTCTCTCAAAAAAGCTTAGACAGCTAACTCCAAAGGAAGGTGCCTCTATCTCTTCTTGACATTTGCAGCCATGAATCCTTTCCTGCAAGTAGGTGGGTGGCCAGGCCTTTCTCACATAAAGTGCAGCTGTAATAGGAGGAGGGGAAGGAGCGTGTGGTGCATTTGCACTTCTGGCAAAGAGCTCAGTCAGCAGAGATCTGTCTGAAATAAAGGAAGGTTATGTTCAAGTTCCTGCTCCAGTGAATAGTTAATTATCTATGCAAAAATAGGTAATTATCTAGCTTTAGTCTGCTAGTTTTTCAGTTCAGCAAACCACTCCAAATCGGTTATTCATTTGGTCCAGTGTCAGAGCAGCTTCAACAGGAGAGAGAGTATTCCTTCAAATGTTCAATAACCTGGTGGTTAAAGCATTTTCTTGGAAGTTGTCTCCAGATCTCTGCTCCAATTAGTACCCTACATGGACTTGAATTGGGTTCATTTATCCCAGTATTTTAATACTTTAGTTACAGAGTACTTTGATCTGTTCCAGAGTTATAGGCTTCTAAGTGAAACTAAGAGGGTGGTTCTGGACTCAAATCTGACATTTTGTGAGTGGTGAAGCATGCTTACAATACTCTTTCTTCCTTAAAATGCAAAGAGCACCTTGTGTGAAATCTTAAGCTGTGGTTTAACTCTGAGGCAGGATCTGAGCTGCGTGGTATGGCCATGATTGCTGCACCTCTGTGTATGGCCAGCAGGAAGAATGGATTTGCTGAAGAGGTCTTTCATGAAAAAATTAGGCTTACGTTTACACAGGCCAGTTCAGACATGCATCTCCCCTTTGCTCTGATGTGATAGTCAGTATGGCTTGTGCCCTGAAACAGAACAGTTGCAGTGACATGGTTTTCTGTTTGAACAAAGGAAGGTACTTATAAAGGTAAGCAGATCACTGAAGACTTAAATTTTGCATGTAGGTTCCCATCTCTAGGTCCCTCAAGTTTGAACATGTATGTGTTGTAGTGTGCCCTGATAGTTCTGACTCATTTCTTAGAGGATGTCAGAGTAGGTGTCCTGGGTTCAGCAGTAGCAGTCATTTTTCTCCTTCTTAGTAGCTGGTGCAGTGCTGTGTTTTTGACTTTTGGCCTGGGAACAGCGCTGATAGCACCGATGTTTTTAGTTGGTGCTCAGGAATGTTTACTCTGACCAAGAACTTCCTGAGTCTCATGCTCTGCCAGGGAGGAGGGGAAGCCAGGGGGAAGCAGAAACAGGACACCTGACCCAAACTGACCAAAGAGGTATCCATACCACAGCATGTCATACCCAGTATATAAACTGAAGGCAGTTACCTGGAGGGTTAGATCACTGCTTGGTCAGGCTGGGTATTGGTCAGTGGGTGGTGAGTGGTTGTATTCTCTTCCCTTGTTATTTCCCTTGTCATTATTATTATTGGTGGTAGCAGCACTCGTTTGTGTTACACCTTAGTTACTGGGCTGTTCTTATCTCAACCCATGGGAGTTACATACTTCTGATTCTCCTCCCCAGTGGGGGAAGAAGGTGGGGGAGTGAGCAAGTGGCTGTGTTGTTTCTGAGTTACTGGCTGGGTTTAAACCATGACAGTAGGCTTTGATGTTATTAAGCTTCAAGGTCTAGAAAGCACAGTCAAGCAGTAGGGCGTTGTCTTGTTACATGCTGCAGAAGCAGAAAAAGTGCTCTGCAGCAAATAAACTTAACATTTAAATATAAGAGAAAAAAAAAGAAAGCATTAGTAAATATGGTCTTAGCACACTAGTTAACCTAGGCCCTATTCTTATCAAAGTTTTGTGTAACATGTAGAATATGCTGTGATTTGAGGTAAGAAAAATGAGTTATTTGTCAGATACTTCCCAGCATGTGTGAGATGAACTGCTGGGGAAAGCCCAGGTATGTTAGAAAACTAAGCAAATCATTCTGGCTGACAAGCTGGGCAATTAGGAGAAAGACACTGATATCTTGATTCTAAAGGAGATGGTACCTAAAGGGTATGAAAGGCCATTTTCAGTACTGGTCTTCCTAGTTCTTATTCAATTTGTCTCAGTATTCAATGACACACGACAAATAAAATCGCAAGTAGTTGTATAGCATCTTATCTAAGGTGACTGTGAAATACATATTATTACCTTAGTACTGTATTAACTTTTGAGACTAAGGATAGGATTCATTAAAGGCAACATATTGTGAAAGGAGCTAATAAGAAACACCATAATGTAGTGTATATTGTATGCCTTTCTCTCAAAGGGATTAGAACTCCCAGATCTGGACGAAAGGGCCTGTGTTTCCCACCACTTTATTAATACCTTAAATCACATTCCTCTAATCTAATCTATATCAGCTGTGCTCTGAATAGGCAAAGATTCTGTTCTTCTGATAAGACTCATGGCTGTAACCTGAAGTCTGACTTGTATAGAAAGAAATGAGTTGTTCTCACTGCATGTTTTAGGTCTCAGTTTACCCTGACACCTGGAAATCTTTTCATTGAACTCAAAGAACAATTTCCTAGAAGAACGATGTACGGAAAACTACGGGGGAGAAAATGTCAGCATTAGCTTCATATTTTCTTGTATTTCTCTGGTTGTCACAGACTTAGTATCAGCCAGGGATAGCTTTTGTGTTGAATATGTCAGGAAAATTGCTTTTAGCCTTGGTATCAGGATGTGGAACACTATGTTCAGCTAACTTATATTGTATGGTTTGGTTTTTATTTCAAATTTAATTTAATAAAAATGGGTCAATTGCAGTAGCTAATACAGAGTTGATGTTGTACAGGAAAAGGTTTGTGGATATAATCTCTGAAATACCCTTCATGGAATATGAACCTCTTTTCACTCTCCCTTAAGACTGGTTTTCATGTAGTTTTTAAAGCTCAAAGTAGAGAAGCATTAGTTTTAAAGAAAAAAAAATGTTAATGTAGCATATTTCCCATTTAATTAAATGAATCTTGTATACATGTACAATGTGAACTCCAGATCCTTTAGAATTTGCAGTACTAAAATCTGGTAAGATGCCAGAAAAAGTTAACTGAAGAGATACATTCCTAGAAAACTCATCATATGATAACTGTGCTTCAAAAGACAAACTCATTTCTGGTCCCTATCTAGCACAAATTCAACATATTCCACAGGATAAAATCAGAGTATTTTGTGACATGCTTCAACAAAAACATACAAAAATTAAAATTAGGCTGAGAACAGGAAATAGGAGTTAAAAAGCACTTACAATAACAATATTCTGCTTATGCAAGCTGTGGCATGACATCAATATACTTTTCAGGCATTAACGACACCTCCAAACAGTTTCATTGTTGCTTATTGCATTATTTTACAGATGGGTTAAACAGAGAAAACATGAAATTTAAATGGCTTGGTCCCATGAGCAGTCATTTGCAGAGCTGAGAACAAAAGCTCTCCTGCCCAACTGCTTCCCAGTATTGACAAGACCAATCATTTTGAAATAAAACTTTGAATTTAGCTTACAAAATTGTAACTTCTTAAAAAATACTGAGATAAAATCCTCATTATTTCCTGAATAAAAAAAGTTGGTTTCCATGTCCAGAAAAAATGAGAGGGTAACACCGGCTGAAAACAAGCAGAATTTCTCAGAAACTATTAGAAGAGGTTTGTTTTGAAGCCATTTCTAACCTTTATGCTAGAATTTCTGGTTTTACTGAAAGGACCAACTTTTTCCCATAAACTGGAATATTGGTACATCTGAATTTGTACAGAGGAAAAGATGGGAAATAGAAGGTCAGCCTACCCTTGGATTCAGAGAATACCAGCAAAACCACAGTTTTGGTATGGTGCCAATGTAAGCAGATTTACACCACACATCCTATCAGGAGTGTTGGTAACAAGCTGTTCCCCGAACAGAGGAATTGAGGATTTCTATGGATTCCTGACCTGTTGTCTATACAATGTAGGCCCTCCTGCAAGACCCCTGGTTCCCTCTCCCTGCCACTGTCTCAGGGTCTCCCTCCCTGTATACTTTGTACATTACTGGTGTGCCCTCGGTTTTGCTCAGTTACTCACTCTTCTCTTTTAATACCTACAGTTCTGCCCCTTCACTTCTTTGGGCCCCAAAACACCTCAATCCCCCACCAAAACCCAGTATACTTAGCACCTTCTCCCAGCTCCATCCTACTGGTCTGGGAGCAGGTAGCATGTGCAGTGATGGGCTGGGGACCTCGTTTGTTGCTTGAGGGGCTCATGGGCTGGTTAGCTACCTGGCCTTCCATGCTCAGTAGCACTAAGTGGATGAGGAATGAGAGCACCTTTTCCTACAGCAAAGTCAATAGCAACAAATCTCTCTCTCTCTTAATGGAAAGTGCTGAACTTTCTGTTAAATTCAGTTGAAATAGGTAAAAGGTAGTATTAGGGAAGACCTGGGAGAAGGATGGATGGGGTCATGTACAGACAGGTATCATGGACACATACATATAATTTCCCTGCAAAAACCCCCAGTATTTTATGAGCTACATTATCCAGACACCTACTTGATTGGTATTCTAAACAATTTGAGTTGATTTTAATAATCATCATTTACTGAACCTGTGGTGAAAGGTGGATGTGCAGAAATGCAAATGGCAGGAGTAAACGCATACATGCTAAAAAATTTGATGCCCTTCATAGAAAATACAAGAGAAATGCACCTCTCAGAGAAACTTTGAAGGACTCTGTTATGCTGCAGACAGAAAAGCAGAGGTATTTGCTTGCTGTCCAAGAAACTGATGTCTATGACACAGCTGAAGTATGATGTACTTCTTGTGGAAAAGCACCCTCTTCTCACTGGGGACTCACAGAAGTTTCATGAATCCAGAAGAAAACTCCCTGTTACCTCAGCAGGTACAGAAAACCTCCTCTTACCTTCCTGTGCAATGATGTCGGTACTCCCAATGATTTTGCTGCAGTGCCAAACTATGAATGGAGAAGGAGCTAAAGCTAAAATAAAAACTAAACCCCATTAGGACTATTTTTAAAGAATAACTGTGCTGCCATGGATTTTTTCCAATAAATTTTTGCCCATCTGTCCATATGCCCTGGCCATATTTCCATCCTCTCCATAAAAGACATTTCACATCCAGTTGAGTGTCATTAGCTGCCCTTATTGCACCCAAAGTTCTGATGTTTTCTCACCTCCCACGCTTGGGACAGAAAAAGACCCCATCAAAAACAGCCATCAACTTTAATGCCTCCCATGCTTCCTTCCTTTTTATGTTCTACAGTTATACAGGCAATGAAACACAGCTGTAACTAAAAAGCAGAATAACCATACCACCATTGCTTAGTGATTTGACTTCTGAGGGAAATACTCATTTCAGGATCGTGAGATTGCAATAGGTTTCAGTGAGTTTTTTGCATATTTTGCTCTGGTTTCCTATTGGGAATATTTCAGTGTATGGTCTTCATATAGAGTTCTGGCTTGCAGATTACAGTGTCACTGCTGGAAAAAGATTTAAGCCTAAACCCCGTGTTTAATCTATTGTGCCTATGTTATGACAGTTTTATCTGATCTTGGCAGGTCAAAAGTCTTTAGGGAACAGTTGAAAACATCTTTCTAAACTCATTATTGTCAGTCTAAAACAGCTCTCGAAAACTAAAAACCTGCAAGCTTTGGCATAAAGAAGCTATACATTTATTAGACATAATATTACACTGCAGAATTACTGCATTTTATATTAGTCAGGCTGATAATGTTTTATATTATTCTGATATAAATGAGATTATGTGATGTCTGCTAACAAGGCAACAAAACTTTTAAATGCACTTCTAGTAGAGCACACATGTTACAGCCTTGTCAAAGCTGAGAAGCATTCTAAATTTTATTGTAGTTGCAAAATGCTTTATGATGCCTCCAAAATTTCCATTTATTAATAATCAGAATTAAAGGTAGCATATTTATTCTGAATCTTAGAATGTCAAGTTGGAAGGGATCTCAAGGATCATCTGGTCTGAATTTCTTGGCCAAGCATGACCGAGAGAGTATGTCCCAACACCCTGTCCAGCTGAATCTCTGAAGTGTCCAGCTCTGGGGAACCCACCACTTGCCCAGCAAGATTATTGCAATGGCTGATTGTTCTCATTGTGAAAAATTTTCCTCTTGTGTCAAACCAGACTCTCGCCAGAAGTAACTTTTACCCATTATCCCTATGCTTTTCCATGTGACTCCTTTAAAAAGGGAGTCTTCATTTTCTTTGCAGCCACCCTTTAAATACAGGAACATGGTGATAAGGTATCTCCTAAGCCTTCTTTACTCAGTGCTGAACAAGTCCAGCTCTCTCATCCTTCCCTCACACTTCAATCTGCCCAGTCTTCTGGTCATCTTTGTCACTCTTCTCTGGACCTTCTCCAGTCTGTCCACATATTTCGTACGGCGAGTATCAAAACTGAACACAGTGTTCACATGTGGCCTCACAAGTGCTGAGTAGAGTGGGATGATGACTTCTTTATCTCTGCTGGTGATGCTCTTGTTGATGTAACCCAGCATCCTGTTAACTTTCTTTGCCATAGCTGCATACTGCTTACTCCTGTTGAGCTTGTTGTCCAGTAATACCACTAATACATACAGGTGGAAAGCGATAAGGACTATAAAAGATCTCAAGTGTGGGTCAAAGGAATCATAGAAACATAGAATGGTTTGGGGTTTGGAAGGGACCATAAAGATCATCTAGTTCCAACCCCCCTGCCATGGGCAGGGACATCTTCCACTAGGCCAGGTTTTTTAAAGCCTCATCCAGCCTGGCCTTGAGCACTGCCAGGGATGGAACATCCACAGCTTCTCTGGGCACCCTGTGTCAGTGCCTTACCACCCTTAGAGTAAAGAATTTCTTCCTAATATTTAATCTAAATCTACCTTTTTCTAATCATAGCCATTTCCCCTTGTCCTATCCCTACATGCCCTTGTAAAATGTCCTTTTCCAGATTTCTATTAGGCCCCCTTTCTGTACTGCAAAGCTGCTCTAAGATCTCCCTGGAACCTTTTCTTGTCCAGGCTGAACTAGCTGAACCCACTCTATTTTCATAGGAGAGGTGCTCCAACCCCCTGATCATCTTTGTGGCCTCCTCTGGACTTGCTCCAACAGGTGTACATCCTTCTTATGCTGGGGGTTCAGAGCTAAGCACAGTACTGCAGGTGAGATCTCAAGAGAGCAGAATAAATGGGCAGGATTACCTCCCTTGACCTGATGGTCAAGCTTCTTTTGATGCATCCCAGCACATGGCTGGCTTGTGGGCTGCAAGCTCGCACTGCCAGATCATGGTGAGCTTCTCATCAATCAACACCCCAAGTCCTTCTCCTCAGGCCTGCTCTCAATCCATTCTCTGCTCAGCCTGTATCTGTGCTTGGGATTGTCCTGACTCATGTGCAGGACCTTGCACTTGGCCTTGTAGAACTTCATGAGGTTTGCATTGGTCTACCTCTCAAGCCTGTCAAGGTCCCTCTGGATCTCATCTGTTCCCTCCATTGTGTTGAGTGCACCACACAGCTTGGTATCATCAGAAAACTTGCTGAGGGTGCATCAATCCCACTGTCCATGTCACTGACAAAGACGTTAAACAGCAACGGTCCCAGTATGAACTTTCTGGTGAGGAACACCAGTTGTCACTGGTCTCCACTTGGATATTGAGCTGTTGACCACAACTCTCTGAGCGCAACCACCCAGATAATTCCTTGTCCACTGGGTGGTCCATCTGTCATATCATGCTTCTCCAGTTTAGAGATAAGTGTCCATCACGTGGGAAAGTGTCAAATGCCTTGTTGAAGTGCAGGTAGATGACATCAGTTGCTCTTCCCTTATCCACCAGAGCCACAGCCCATCATAGAACACCACCAAATTTATCAGGTATGATTTGCTCTGAGTGAAGCCATGTTGACTGTTACCAATCACTCCCTTATTGTCCATGTGGCTTAGCATAGCTTCTGGGAGGATCTGCTCCATGATCGTGCCAGGCACTGAGGTGAGACTGACTGGTCTGTAGTTCCATGGGTATTCCTTTTTTACCCTTTTTACAAGTAGGGCTACATTTTCCCTTTTCCAGTCAGCAGGAACGTCACCAGACTGCCATGACTACTAAAATACAATAGGAAAACAAAGAATCAGTTATGTCAGATCCCTCTCTAATCAGTAACAGAAAATAACTGTACTGAATGTAAAAGTTAACATTAAAGAAATAAGATAATATGGCTTTGGTGAGTCCCATGCATCTGTGAGATCCAGAGCACAGAGAGACCAAGTATTTCAATTAACCAAGGGATCAAACGCACTCAGGTTCTGCCTGTGATGCCATTAATATTTCTGGACTTAATGTACACAGAACTGGTACTCTTTAGGATAATTATAGAAGGTCTGGGCTTTGTAACTTGAATAAACTTCTTTGCTTAAAGGATACAAAGAACTGTACCCATGTACAAAGACATGACCCAGCTGTGGTATACAAGGAGGCCTAGAATAGGCAGGAGGCTGAAGCTCTAGGACCTGTGCTCAGACAGATCTCAAAGGTGTTAGAAAAGTGGAAGTTGATCTTCTGTCACCTCATGCGGTGTACAAACCACATCTCATCCTGGGGCTAGCAGGAGTAGTCAGGCTGTGCACTCAGTGGCGTCTGCCCCCAGGCAATGTCTGCAGCTGGAGGCATATGGTGTCATTGCCCTGCTTGCAAGGTGTTAGCCCTGTCTGTGATCTTAGCTTGCTCCCCTGGCAAGTCTGCTTGTGCTGACACTGCATCCCTCAGTGTCCTTGACTTAGTGATGAGCTAGTCTTGAGACATCAAGGACACTCATGTATGGTGCGGACAGCTGCATGTCTGCTGTTGGGAAGGCAGGATTTATAGCTCGAACACGGCAATACACTGGTGCAGTCACATGGCATCTGGACTGCAGCTGGTTATGGAGCAAGATAGGAATGTGAGGGACTGTTCACGGGACTGTAGATGTGTTCTGATTCTACATGTGAAGATGATTTTATGGAGTTTTTCCACAGAAAATATAAGGGTTAAAAATTCTCCAAAAGAAAGCAAGAGTAATAAATATCAGTTATCTGTTTACTTTGTTGGCTGCACTCCCAGAAGGCCAAAGAGCTGCTATTCGATGTATTTCTTCCATGTCACCTGAACAAAATTGAGGCATTGTAAATTAATTGCACTCAGAAAAGCTCCTGGGGTTTGGTAAGTTGCTCCATTTCATGTAAAATCCTGGGCTTCTGACTATTAGCACTGTCCTCTGACAAATTCAGGAAACTCTTGCTGTACATCACGTATATCTCTGGAGAGAGATAGAAACACATGCACACAGAATAAATATTCCTGGAAGAATTAGCTAACAAAATCCTCATGGTAGAATTGGTTATTGGAAATAAGTTTTTTTTTTTTTTTCCATTTGAGTGCTAAAATTACTTTTACAATTCTGGGATTTAGAGACTATTTCATGTTACTTACAGAAAAGGTACCTATAATCCATTATTTAATTTTACCACTTAAAGAATACATTTGTACAGCTCAAATGTTGCATTATTTTTTAGTATGTACTTAATTATTTTTAATATGCACTTTAATACTATATTGCAGGTCTTTAGATAATTGCATCTTCAATTAATTGCATAATGGATTTGTGATATGATTTCTATGGTGCTTGTTCCCACAACAACCTCCTCAATTCGGATTCATTTTGCTCTGCTGTAATTGTGTAGTTATAGTAACGTGGTTTGGTACAACATTCTTCCCCATCCAGTCCTCAAAAAGAAAAAACTTTCACTTTGATTTTGTGCATTTGACTTTTTACAGCAACCATCACAGTTTGCAAATTACATCAGTACACAGACTAATACAGAGCCTGTGTTGGGTATTGTCTGCATCTTGTTTCTCTGTATTTTACTTTAATGATTTGAACTTGTGGGATTATCTTCTAGAAATCTATTTTATTAAATGCTTTCTGCAGCCATCAAGATAATTTAAAAAAATGTTTCTTTCGAACCAAAACTATCATTGACTAATAGGTTTTTCTTTTAAATTAACAGACAAATATAGTTAGGCTGTAACATGGATGTTAATCTGCCAGCTTCTGTGTGTTTATGTATTGCTTAGTATTTGCAGTTATTTTCGTTCCTGTTATGCCTAAAACACCCTTATGCCTAAGCATCCTCTGAAAATGCACCCAATGGTAATGGTATAATTCCTATGTTATAGTTTGCACACAAATGCAGCTGACATACCAGCTTGCTATCCATTGAGTCTGCTATTGGTTGATAACACACATGGGAAAATATATAATGTGATATGCATACACACCACTTGCTTTGTCAGGAATACACACAAACATGAATAATTTGACTTTCCCATTAGTTACAGTGATTGCATTGGGCTGGGATCAATTGCTTGGAAAGCAAAGGAAAATCATGAGTGATTCAGAGAGCTGAGCCTCTTTTTGAAAGACTGTCTAGTTCCACCTTGGTCTGAACACACTGGTGGACCCCATCTACATTTCCATTTAATAAGCTTGAAAACTTAGTATCATTAGACTGTATTTCTAATAGCATCACCATTTAGGCATTGATATTAAACTCACAGAGGTTTATCAACTGAAGTAAAATAAACACAATTACACTGAAATGTTTGTGGTTAACATCATGGTGATCTATACAGACTTCAGACTTGCATATAATGAAATACGATCTTCGGATGAATGGCATTTTTTAGGATCAAAGATAAAATTTTTGTTTATTTTTAGGTACAATTAAGACAACAATAACACTTAAATTTGTCCAACAAGGCAATGAACTGTGAGACTGATCCCACTACATTACCACTTACATGCTCAAAAATAGGCATTTACTAGAATACATTCTTGAGTGATTCCCGATATATTGCTTGATTCTGTGTATGTAAAGGTTATGCAATAGTTAATAGTACAGAAAATAGTGTCTAATGCAGAGGTGGCATGTGAAATTTCCTATTTCCTAAAGAACGAACCTTGAAACCACAGGAGGAAAAAGCATAGGAGAAAAAGGATTGCCACCTGGAATGGCAGACTTGCAGAGTGGGACACAGCAAGAAAAAAATGTCACTGTTACTGTCTGAAGATAAAATCCTGATGCTGCATTTGTATTTGCAAAGGATAACAGATTATGTTAGAATAAAAGTTGAAACCAAGACCTCAATTTAAAGTAAAGTAATTGTAAAGGCCAGTACACTTAATTTTTATGGGCTCAGGGTTGGCTCTATTTTCCAAGGGCAGAGTTGTGTCCTGGTTGAAGCTGTCTGGGATATCTCCTGCATCAGCAGTAACAGCAAAAGTTCCTGCTCCCTTACAGTGAGTTGCTCCAAGGGTACGAGGGCTTTTCTACTTAGTAGTTCTGCTCGTTACAAGGTGAAGGGAGACTAAGTGTCAGAGGACTGGAAAGTGGAAATCCACCCACTGCCCAGATTCCTGCTCATGGGTCAGCTTTTTACGAGGAGACATGGCAATGACGGATGTGTGTAGGAAGATGATTTAAAGTATGAGACTGGCAGGCACTTTCAGTGAAAGGGGGCTGTATCAAGTAACCTAGAGACCCTGAGCTTGGCATAATCCTCTCCACATACAGTAGGGTCTATAGCATGTACAAAGCAGGTCTCTGACATCCATGCTGACTTTCCTGCATACTGCTCCTCAGTGCTTTTTGAGGGTAGGCCTGAATGTCCCATACAGTAAAACAGCACTGAGAAAGGATGCTGAAGGGAGGGACGAGGTCTTCTTCCATATTACAGCTGTTCTTGTAATTTATATTTGCCTCTTGCATGTCAAGGATTGGTTATTTTTTAAAGAGAAATCACTTTATTTGTCATGAGTTGTGTTACTATAAGCTGGAAGGAAATCCTGCACTGTCATTGCAGTTGTTGGGGAGAATGGCAGTCAGTCAGTTTTGGTCTGGCTGCTGTTACCAGCACTGTTTTTCACATTAATTTCAGTGACTTGTGGATATGAATTCCATGTGCACACAGTCTAGGCAGAGTTTGTTTGTTTATTTCTGTTTTGATGGCTTGTTTGTTTTGGAGATTATTTTAGGGCAGGTCTGACATCCTCACCCTGTCCAGAGCAAAGGCAGACTGTAGACTTGCTACCGCAGTGCAAGGATCCCATTTGAAGTTTTCTCCTCTGTTAGAACAGGCAGCAAATTTATAGCATGGAATCTGACAGAAGGAACTTCCTCAAGTTTCTGTTTCTTTTTATTTATTTAATATATATTTTTTAATTGAGCTAGATTCAAAACATTAATCTACTATTATATATATTCAATGGAGAATTAATTTCACTGTTGTGCACTGTGGTCTGTGCAACTTCTATATATATTCTGAATTGTGATTTGAATCATGAAGTTTTCTGCTTTCCTTACTGAAAGAGTCTATATAAATACAGCACCATCAATTAGTCTAAGTGAATGATCCCACTTTTTTATACAATGCTTTGAAGGTACAAAACACTGAAGTATTTTATGTCATCTTCTTGATGAGCATGATCCTATTTCAAACATAGCTCTTTGCTACACAAGGCTGTTATAACATCTAGCCTTGGCAGCAGCACTGTATATGTAACTTAGCAGTTCTCTGCATACCTACAATTACAGAATTAGGAATGAGGGTAAACCTTCCTGAGTGTTAGTAAGAAGGGAGTCCTTGGAAGGCCTCCTGAAGGAATGTTAGCCATGAGAATTAAGAGGGCTGCATGTTCAAATCAGTAGACTCTGCTGCTGTTTCCATACCAAAGCTGGGGAGCTGAGGTGAAGATGATGGTACTTTGCTTCTTTGCTTTCTGTGCAGAGGAAATTCTTCCATGGCCTTATATGCTGCTATTAAACATTCACTTTCTCATTCAGTGTCCTTTTCAGATAAATGGTGTCTCTGTTCTCAGAAGCATGCACTTCTCTAGCTCAGCCTGCAATACTGCAGTAGTTTGACCCTATGTGCTCTTTAAGATAGACAGCTTATACCTGGATATTTGAGAGCAAGAAGGTTTTTCAGCACTTTCAACAGCACCAAGTATTTTGTTGCCGTTGTGAATCATATTAGACACAATTCGACTGTTTTTTTTTCTTAAATAAAAACAGGCTTATTGGTTTATTACGTCAATAAAACACTTTCTGTCCTACAGTTCTATCTGCTGCACCTATACAACGTGCATCTTAAGTCTGACCATTTCTATTAGATAAATCATAGAATCATAGAATAGTTAGTGTTGGAAAGGACCTTAAGATCATCTAGTTCCGACCCCTGCCATAGGCAGGGACACCACACGCTAAACCATATCACCCAAGGCTTCATCTAAACTGGCCTTGAGCACTGCCAGGGATGCAGCACTCACAACTTCCCTGAGCAACCCATTCCAGTACCTCACCACCCTCACAGTAAAGAATTTCTTCCTTGTATCCAATCTAAACCTCCCCTGTTTAAGTTTTAACCCTTTACCCCTTCTCCTATCACTACAGTCCCTAATGAATAGTCCCTCACCAGCATCCCTGTAGACCCCCTTCAGATACTGGAAGGCTGCTCTGAGTTCTCCACACAGCTTTCTCTTCTCCAGGCTGAACAGACCCAACTTTCTCAGCCTGTCTTCATACAGGAGGTGCTCCAGTCCCCTGATCATCCTTGTGGCCTCCTCTGGACTTGTTCCAACAGTTCCATGTCCTTTTTATGTTGAGGACACCAGAACTGCACACAATACTCCAAGTGAGGTTTCACGAGAATGGAGGGGCAGGATCACCTCCTTTGACCTGCTGGTCATGCTCATTTTGATGCAGCCCAGGATGTGGTTGGCTTTCTGATCTGCAAGTGACACTGAAGCTGGCTCATGTTCATTTTCTCATTGACTAACACCCCCAAGTCCTTCTCTGCAGGGCAGTAGACTGTCACAGTATTGTTACATTAGGACTGTAAGAACAGACATAACAATATTGGATTTTGTATGGAAGATAAATGATGATAAAAGTTGCACATTATCATTGAAAGACATCTGAAATTTAGCTCTTTTCTGTGGATTAAGATCATAAATTCTTTCTGCTTTGGGGGGGGGGAAGTTTCTACTGTAAGACATATTATTTTGGATTAGTATCACATAATTTAGTGATATATGTGTATGGTACATAATTTTTTAGTGGAGTAAATTCACATGTGATGAGTTCCAAAGTCTCCCATCAAAAGGTCATAATTCTGCGCTATAAAGGTCAAGCCTTAATTAGCTTTACATCATCTTGATTTTTTATTCTAATCTTGGAGCATGGTTGCATTGACTTTTGGTCTTCCATCTCACTGATTGCAGCTCCAGTCTTGGTATTTAAACAGACATGAAGAGCAACAGGGATTTGGAAGGCATTTAACACAGCCAGAAGGATGTAGACATTTCTGGAAATGGATGCGAGTGAAGCATGAGGCTAGATTGCAAAACCCAGCTGACCTTGTTACCACTTACTGTCTCTTTCTTCTCCATGCAGACAGACTGTAGTGGATTAATAGGAGCCAAAAACCTGATTTTAGGTATCACAATTTATTTTAGTTTGTAGATGTGATCAGACACAAAGCATTTTTTGGTATTTGAAAAGAGGAGCAATGACTCTTTTACCTGCATCAAAAGGTCATTTTCTAATACTGTACAATACAGCATAACTTGGTGTCATGTCTGTCCAGTTTCACAAGACATTTTCTGATGCAAAGCACAGTCTAGTGAAATATAGGTCAAATACAGTATACAATGTTGAGAAGCAAACTAAATACTTTATTGTTAACTCAGATTGTGCCCTGAGCAAACAGAGCAGAAGGCAAACTTACTACCTAACCTGAGATGGGGAAAGGAACTAGTGAAAAAGCAGAACAGCAGAGCAGTGTCTGTAAGCATCATCCTAGTTACATGAATGTTTAGTCTTTTAATTTTGAATGGAATTTTGTTTCTGTAACTTAATCTGGTCAGAGAGGTTTAGACAGTGATTATAACAGAGGACTGAGAATCTTAAATTGAAAATATTACTTAGTTTGAAATACTGTTTTTCAATATGATGTTCTAAGAATTATCTAATACTGAAAGGCAAGTATTTAAAAGGTAGAAATATACATT
The DNA here is from genome assembly GCF_012275295.1 of Melopsittacus undulatus. NCBI lineage: Eukaryota > Metazoa > Chordata > Aves > Psittaciformes > Psittaculidae > Melopsittacus > Melopsittacus undulatus. Next base: position 13,822,699 of record NC_047557.1, read on the forward strand.
ATCCTTTCTTTAGTTTTCTTTCTTCTTTGTTCACTTCTGTTGCCTGATAGAAATGAGCTGAATGTAGGTTTCTATTCATGAGGTGACTTAAGAACCTCTGTGTCTTGTAGTGCATTAGCCTTATTCATCAGGTACATTCAGTGCAACACGATATCTTGAAACTCACAAGTCTCAGATAATGTTTTTTTTTCTTGCAGAGTCCTTTTTCTTAAATCAAGGCACATTCTCACTGTGATTTGTTTTCATTTATTTACAGGTTGAAATGCGAGCATCCACATTTTATACTCTATTTGCATCTTTGTTGTCCTGGTCACTAAAGATACTGCATAGCCATCATGGTAACAAAGAAGATGATTGCTTTTTTCTTACCTCTTGTCGAACTTGTCCACGTCTTGGTTCGAGTCAGAAGGGTCCTCTGCAGATGACACTGCTGAACAGCTACACAGCATTAACCAGCTGTGTGTTAAAAGGGAGTTAAGAATAGAATGAACTTCCAAAAGAACAATATTAGTATGGATGAGAGCCATAAAATGATTTAAACTGCTGATACAACAGAGGGGAAACACTGTGGGTTTCCTATGACAATTAATGCATTGTCTCTTCCTCAGACTCATGGTGTCTTGTAAATCTTTGCAGTTTCTTTTTATAAAACATGGGAAAATATACAATGGACTGAATTTCTGTGAACAAAATGGTGTGTTAAGAGGAGTGTTTTCTGTTGGTTTTTAAAGATACTGAGAAGCTGTGATTCTCACTAGTTCTTGTCCTCAGGAATAACTTAGTAATGTGTTAAGATCAGTGTCAGTTATCTCCATGGGAAGGAAAGGAATCTCACCCAAATCACCATTTTTCTTGACTCTTCAGAAACAAAAGCAGAACAAATGAATTGGAGAAAAACTGCTGTCAACGGTGCTGCTCATTTTCCCTCAAGACAATAGCTTATGAAATGAGAACTGTTTTGGCAGTAGAATTATTGCTCATTGCCAAAAGTGAAATAGGGAATGGAAGATGGGGAAAACCCCAGCTGCCACAAAACCTGTGGAGTGATATGAATATACTATGAATATGCAGCTCCATCAAATTTTGGGCTCCACCTTTACTTTTCCTCCCAAAACATGAATGCAATTTACAGCCCTCCACATATAAGTCTTAACTTCTTTTTTGGATGCTAAAGATTCCATCACTGACATCATTGTTCTTCTGCCGGTTTAGTACACTACATACTGAAGTTGGATCAAATGCTGTAGAAGTGTAAAATTCAGGGACTTTCCCTTATCAGTGGCTTCAGTGCCAGAGCTTCTATCTTGGCACCTCTATCTTGTCTAGTTCACAACTTAGACCTCTGGTTTGGGACAGCCCTAGTTTGGTCTGGAGAGCACACCCAATCAGATAAATGCAGACAGCATTTGGAGGATGAATCCACAATGGTACAGTTAGCTAATTGGAGTAAAGATTTCAGTGCAATAGGAAGTCACCAGTCTTAGTTGTACTGCAAGTGATTACAATATAAGGAAGCATTAGTGCCTCAAGTGGATCTTAACAACAGAAAATCAAAGATGCCCTGGGAGGTCTGGAGCTTGAATATGGCTTGACATAGTATTTCTGGGATTTTTCCCACTCAGGCTCAGACCCGGTTTAGAGGAAACATAACAGAAGTGAAGCAATCACTATTAGTAAATATAAGGTCTGATCCTGGTGTTTTATGTTTCTATAATTATCTCTCTTTCAAATACAAGGAAATTGCTCCAGCTGCATTATGCTTCCTGTTGATGTTGATGGGCTTGATTCTGATTTCAAGAGGATTTTTTTCAGTAGTCAAATGTAATTTAATGAAGTGCTGCCACTGCAATGCTAGTATTGCATTTGTACTCCACTGAAACCACACTGTTCAGCATTGTACAGAAATAATTTGCACTTAAACAACCAGAGCAGGGAAAGGTGCCTTTCCTGTTCATATGGCACAGCACTGTTAGGCTACTGACATGGTTACAGGCATTGCAGGTGCCTTAAAACCACATTGCATTGGCAAGGAATTCTCTTTCATTGTACTGGAACATTTTTGAAAGCAAAGATATGCCTAGTTATAAAATACTGTGGGTATTTTTTTAATCTATTTATATAATCTACTGTTTAATAACTGTTTGCCATTAAGGAAATATATTTAGCTTTCGAGTAGGTGCCAAAAAAATTACAATATTTAATTTTCTCAGGAAATTAGTGTTCATGGGATGCATTTTTTGGTGGTGAATGGATTGCTTCTGCCTTCTGGGATCTTTTCTATTCATTGTGTTTGGACTGTGTTTGGGAAGCTTTTGCTCGCTTCCAGTGTTCCAGAGCTTGCAGCTGATTGCATCTCTGATTTGCTTGTGAAAACAGATTCAAACACTTGTTGCTTGCTTGTTGCTAACAGCCAGCACAGTTTTATGTTGCAATGCTCATAGTCTGGTACTTGTGGCCTGTTACCACAGATCTCTGAAGTCTTTTCTGTAGAGGTCAGGTGGCACCACACATATATCCCTTGCTGCATGGCAGCATATTAAATTGCCCAGTGATAATGGGGAAAAAACAGTTACATTTGAACCTGCTTGCAAGAGCTACGGCATTTCTCTGCAGTTGTGGCTTCCTCACTCAGGTGGATGAGCTTAGGTCAGGGTATACTGCTGTCACTTCAGGACAAAAAGCCCATTCTCAGGTCTCATGCAGCTGAATCAGGCTGTGCATCTCATGTGCACAGGTAGGTAGCTGAATCAGGGCTCTGGTTATGTGGTTGCACATGCAGGACAAGATCAGAAGCCTGACTGTGTGAGCTCAGAGATTGTTCAGGTCCCACTTTCCAGTGTCATGCCCCTCCACAGAACGCCCCTCCAGGGCTCTCAGGTTTGGCTGCATGCATCTGTCTAGCAATATTTGTACTTGAAAAGGAACTCTAATTAGCTGTATAATAACTGGAGGGTTTAGAAGAATAGAATTTCTGGCCTACATTGTAGTGGGACAGAAGCAAGGCCAGCACCAGCCAGTATTAATTATGAGAACTGTTTCTTATTCATAGCTCATCACACTTGGTTTTTTTTGCTCCAGCTGGAATTTTTATGTGTTCTGACTATAAAACTATGGTTAGAGACTGGCTACAGGAAAGGAAAAAGGAACTGTACAAGATAGGCCTTGGGCTGTGTACCTCAGCCAGGATGTATTGATGGTGGGTTCTGGTTTGACCTGGGCAACAAGCAGAGGACAGAAGTTTCCATTACAGAAATCAGAAGCCTTACTTTTGTAAATAGTGTTGGAGTCCAGGGGTACTCACATCATGTGGGCTGAAACCTCAGAACTAGGTCAACGGGACTGCACTCAGGCCAGTGACTGCATCAATGGCAGAGCTACAGAAATTCACAGTTCGATGTTATTACAACAATCAAACCAGAGTAATAATAGCAAAGAGCTGATTTTGCTACAGGAACTCAATTAGCAGAATGAGAGTGCTGTTGAGTTGACTTTCGTGTGAGATCTTGCTATTGTCTGTACAGTAGATTAAACAAAGCTGGGCACTGGACCCTGATATCCTATGTTGTTAAATTGTTAGAATGGACCCAGGCATGAACTCTGTGTGTGGACTAGGAGTACAAGAGCAGGTTAACTCCAGTGGGCAGTTTGGTGGCAATGTGGGTTGATAGCATAGACTAAAGTAATTTCATGCTAGCTGGTCTCAGAATGTAATATTTGGTTGTTATTACAGATGTAGTTATGGCAGGGGGGCTGGAACTAGATGATCTTCAGGTCCTTTCCAACCCTGACTATTCCATAACTCTATGTAGTCCACTGATGAAGCCATGGCACATCAGAGGAAGTTCTCTGATTATTTTTTATGGAACAGGCATACAAAGGATTTACAAACACCTGGTACATGGTTGTAAAGAAGCTTTGAAGTGGCTGGGTCTTTGGTTTATTGTGACTTTTATTAGTATATTTATCTATAAGTAGATAGCCAAATGATACGCAATACAAAATAGGTAAAAATTACTTTAAAATATCATATTATGTAAGTATATGAAGAATTGAAATGGCGCTGGTTTCCCTTTTTTTTTGTACACCACAGAATTCCCACATGCTTGAGAAAGTAGACGAACCACAGTTAATGTATCTTTTTATCACAATTGTCCAAAGCCAAAATTAACTGAGCAGAGGAAATCTTAAAGGCCCTGGAGGGAGTCCTAGAATATTGTTTTATTTACATTAGAAAACGATCTTTGCTGCAGCCATGGAGTTTGCAGGCTGTGCTTCACAAATGTGAGTAGTCCTGTGTGATCAGGAATATGTTCAGAGCAGCAAGACAATAATGTTTCATAAATGATCTCTGCGGAATGCTGAAGCTGTAATTTCAAGGGGTCAGTGACCTAATCCTCTTGTATCTTTACCCTTCTGCCCGTTATTCAGAAATTGTCTACTCTCTTGATTTGAAGAGAAGATGACACACTAAAACAAGACATTCTGACATGGGTTCAGCATAATCCTGCAGCAGTAGAGTTGGAAATGGTAGCAGGCTGCTTCTGATCAGCATTCTTGCAGTAGTTGAGAGACAGCTATTTGACACCAAATGTCCACCTCCTGAAAATGTTATGTATCCTTTGCATCTCCTTTTAGTCTGTTTTGCCTGTATTGACTGAGGTGCCCCAGGACTCCTCAGACACCATGTGCTCTGCTGTAAATTAGTTGCAGTGGTGGAACTGAGAATTTTGTTTTGTCTTTCTTTCGGATCTGGAACAGATCACCCAAACTACTATTTTGGTAAGTTATAATTCAGGTTTTTCTGCAGCACAACCTATATGAATGCCTAATACTGCTACTTCATGGGATGATCAGAAATCAGAAATGCGTCAGTGACTACAGGTTTAGAAAATCTGTTTATGTAGTTGTTTGGTATCAGAATTAAAAATTCAGATCTTCTCACTCACATAAGCTCCTGCATTCACAGATATCTTAATAGCTGTCTCCTACTGATTTCCATAATCTGCCATGAATGTGACCCCAATCCTTTTGTTGAAAGGAAGTCTTGTGATTATTAATTCTTTCTCTGTCTGAATACCAGGGTGTGTCTTGATATGCAGTTTTCAGTTTGCTTTGGGTTGTTACTGGCTTTAGGACCATTCACAACAGCTGTATGGCAGATTGCTTGGACACTACTCCAGCTAAAGCAACACTGGCTGAGAATTCTTCTGTTCTTCTTTGTGTGTCATTTTGTTTTGCTGAAAATCATCAAGACCTCTCTATATATGACCTACCCTCTGTTTTCAAGCCCTCCAATTCAAGTTATACATTTAACTGTGTTTAGGTACTTTGAGTGGGCTTCACCTCCTCACCTAACTTGGCTAGATGGAAGTGAGGCATCCAGGCTCAGGCAGTAGTTAGGCTCCCTCTATAGTCAGTATTAGACACTTTCTTTTGGATGTACCTGTCTAGCTACCTGGAAGAGATGGCTGTATGGTTGCTATAGACTTAGCAGAGGAAAAAGATGCATCTAACTCTTAGTCTACTAATTCAGTAGCTCCAAAACATACAACATGAAGATATTAGCCATAACTTATAGTCAGTGAAGTCTTAAGAGATGCTTGCTCCTCTTGACTTCTTTAGGATAAGTGGCAAAAATGCAATTCTCTGTTGTACATCACCTCTGTAACTGGTCTCCTAAAAGAAATTCTGAAAAAGAGGTTTTTTTTTTTTGAGGTTTCATTTTCCAGATGGTGTTATTGATATTTAGGCACCAAAGAACTGTGTGTTGGCTGAAGTCTGACTGCAAGTTTGTGAGTAGTTGTGGTCCAAATCTCCCTCCAACTCTCTTGGTCAGTAGCAGTCACCTTAATCTACAGGCAGATGCTGGGCAGCTGTGACCACATCACTAGCTGTTGTACCATGTGTCAGAGCAAGCAGTGGGAATGGGAAGCAGGGTCTGTATGCCCTCAGACATGAGTTGTGAACAGAGGAATTCAAGGGTCCAATTTCAGAAAACTAGAGTATTCCAATGAACTGGTTTTGTAAGACCTGTACTGAAATTACTGATTTCTATGAATGATTCTAACTGACACAATGCAAATATTGTAGGAAATAAATACCTAAGGAATACAACTGCTTAAAGAAACAGAAAAAAACAGTCTTAATATTGAAACTCCTGAATGTGTTATGATGCTAAAAAAGGAATAAGCTAACTACTACCAGGTGGACTTTAAATATGAAATTGATGGGAAGGGAGGGTTTATTTCATCTCCAATTGGGAAACTAAGTGCAAACATCAAATGGGAAGATACCACCTTTTGTTACCTCACCTCTAATGTAGAGTTCCTTCTATAAAACGTAACAAGTGCATGTACTTAACTTATCAAACTATTTATAGGCATTATAAATAAAACCTTTGGCCTTAGGTATGTTTTTTTTTTTAATTTGGGTTACCTTAGCAGGTCTATTCTTGTTCTTTGGTTAGTTCTAGTTGTATAAGCAGTAAATTCATTCCTTCTCTCACTTTTGATTTGTTCGTACTCCTTCTGAATCTTCTTCCATTGGCATCTCCTTTTGGCCTTAAACTGAAAGCATTAATTTATACAGCATTCAACAAAACATTTCCAGAAGTCTGTTAGCATTATTATCTTCCCCTCCAGTGAACTCAGTACTTGTTTGTACAGCACGTACTGCATAAAGTCTAAAAGGTGTTGGATATAAAGGCTTCTTGGCTTCCAGAACAAATCTGTGTCTGTGTATCTAATCAGAGCTGTCTTTCTCACTCGAGACTGGTGAAAACTCAATTGCAATAGAGCCCAGTGAAGACCAGTGTTTTTGTGGGTGCATCTTTTGTTGCTATGCTTGTAAAGCTGGCTTCTGGATTATTTGGAAGGTGGTCCAAGTCCAAAGAAGGAAAACATTATGAAAAGCAGAGATTAATACAAATATTAACGTTCCCACTGACTGTTTAGAAGCCATAGCATTTGATAGCATCTGGGAGAAGTTTCCTGTGTGTCTATGTAGTACAAACTGCAGATTTTAAAATGGATTTTTTGTGAAAGCTGAAACAAGTTGCTGTAATCTTTTAAAGCATTTAAAAACCATAATATTCTTCTCAGAATGAGAATATATTTAAGGGTGTCTACACCAAAAGAGTTTTAAAAATGTTCTCTAGCTATTCAAGTTCTTCCAGTTCACATGAGCTTTAGTTGCACTGCAATTTTTGGCACACTTGCACCAATTTTAAACCTGTCGAAGGAGCTAGGTAAGTACTGTGAGTACAGAGACTGTTTGGCCAGACACAGCTTTGCGTCTGAGATTTTATTGCCAGCTATAGCTGAGGTGTGAATTCCAGTCCAACTTATGGGTAATTTCATAAGAAGCAGACAGTTTAGCAAAGGCTACCTGGGAACAGAAGAGAGATAGCTGTTTAAGGAATAGAGCTGACATAAGAGCTATAATGTACTCCCAAGTAATTGAACTGGAAATTCTGTTCTCTACTTTTAGGATTTACAAAAGGTTGATCTGCCTGGATCCAAGAACCTTTTTTTACTAGCATTGTTAATCTATTTAGTTTCCACAGCTGAATGAACACAGACATATCCCATGGACCACAGCCAGTGCTTTGACCCTCCTGCCTGAGTGACCAGTGGCCCATTGATTAAGAGATAACTCTTATCCAGATTTGATCCTCTTCTTGTAAGTCCTGTAATGACTTGACTGTGTGAACATATGTGTAAACACACACAATCATAGAATCAGCTAGGTTGGAAAAGACCTTTAGTATCATCAAGTCCAACCATTACCACAGGACTGCCAAGTCCACCACTAAACCATGTCACTGAGGGCCTCATCTACACATTTTTTTATCTCTTCCAGGGACAGTGATTCCATCACTTCTCTGGGCAGCCTGTTCCAATACTTGATCACCCTTTTGTTGAAGAAATATTTCATAATATCCAGTCTAAGCCTCCCCTGGTGCAGCTTGAAGCCATTACCACTTGTCCTATTGTTTACAACTTTGGAGAAGGGGCCAACCTCCACCTCACAACAAACTCTCTTCAGGTAGTTGTAGAGAGCGATAAAGTCCCCCCTAAGTTTCACAGAATCATAGACATCCTTTAAATTGGTTTAGTTAATTAATACTTGGTTTTAAGTATTACAAAGTTAAGTCTTCTCCCTCTGTCCTGTCCCATCCCCTGAAAAAAAATTGTACATTCCTACATTACATTAGCATTTAGGATTTCTAGAATAATGAATAACAATTGTATCAGATTGTCTGAGTGCAGGTCGTGCCAAATTTGTGTAAAAATTAGAAATACAAAACCAAATGTTGTCACATTTCTTGTATGAAAACAGTGCAGGATGATGGGAGAAAAATGCCCAGCTTGAGCTTTGCTTTGCAAAAACCCTCAAAACCTCAAAGACCAAACACCTGGTTCTGCTGAGTTTTTAAGCACTTTTCTAATCCCAGACATGCGAATAAACAAATTGGTTTTGGAAAATTCATAAATAGACTTCAAAGATTTGCTCAAGTGTTTTGCTGGTGCAATCATCAAGGATCTGCCAGATCCTATTTCTATTTCTCTGTCAGGTCTTTCATGATGTTTTTAAGAGCAGCTGACTAAAGTTTCATGTTGAAGCTCATGCAGAAAGGCCACAAATTTGCAGAGATTTTAGGTATGGAGGATGTATGGCTAGGGCACATGCAATCTGTTAGTTTCATGTGACATCCTTTCAAAGTAGTGACACAGAATTATTTGATGGATGTAGGATCAATTTATTTAAAACATGGTAGTCTGGCAAATCCAGAGATGTGGATATCCTTGGATAACCTTTGACAGCACTCCCAACTGTTCTTTGAACAAGCAGAGAAGTATGTCAGAGGCCTTAGTTTTGCTCATGTTGGGCTTCCTCCAAGATACCACTTATGGACTTCTGAGTCAGTGGGGCCCCTGCTCCCTGCAGGGTATTGTGAGAGCACAACACACTCAGGGCTTCAAAGCCACTATCCCAGGGAAGAATTGCATTTGTGGCAATCAGGATAACAGAGAGTAAGACAAAATAAATGACCTAAGGAATTAATCTTTAAGGAAACTCATACTTTAGGTTTTTATTTTTTCTATATCATTATTTTTTTTTTAACCCAAGGGAAATGAAGGAAACAATGTAAATGTCCAAAGAGGTGGGAATAGGATGTGTCAAATAGGCTGAGCTCTGATGTAGGAAGCAGTTTTAATTCACTGATAAAACTCTACTGTTAATTTCTATTGGAACACTGACTAGCACAAAATCATAGCACAGATTCCTTAGTTGTTTTGGTTTTGGTTGTTTGGTTTTTCTATTGGTTGGGGTTTTATTTTTTATTATGTCCTTCAACCCGAGCAAGGGGTCCAGTCCCTGGAGACAAATGACATGTCAAATTCACAGGAACAATCCATGACATTCCAAGAAATGTTGTCACAAGGTTAAATCACTTTTCCTAGTTTTGAAAAGGGACAGAGAATACAGTAAAAAAAAAAACAAAAACAGGGGAAACAAAAAGGAAAGCAACAACTAAAAGGGAGACACAAATTTGCTTTACAAAGATTGATGCCACCATTTTAAAAAAATAAAAAAGAAGAGCAAATCACAGTGCTTTATTCTGCCATCCCTCCAACAAGGATAAAGAGGAATACAATCAATTTATTTCCTGAAGGTTTTTAATGCTCTGCTTTTTCAATAATGACTCTGGGTTTTTTTTTGTTATGCAGTACATTTTCTAACAACAGGAGAAAGGACAGAAGAAATACTGTATCAGGCTGGTATTGTGCGAACCTCAATGACATGCTTATATTCCTCTGCGTGTTTTATAGGTATCTGAGTGAAGTCACACTGACTGTGTGATCGTGGGTCTAAGACAGAAAGCTCCTAACACATTATGGAGTTATGTAAGCAAAAGTAATATATTGTAGATCAACATGAAGTCTAAAGGCAACCTGTATCCTACTTTTTAGGCCTAATTTCCAGGCTTATGTCAAGTGAATTTGTGTTTGTATGTAATGTGCTAGGAAAGCAGTGTTACAAATGTCTATTACACTACATCAGATCAAAGCATGTTGAACTTCAGTGGCATAGAGTGCTAGCCAGATTAAGATGCTTATTAATTATGTCAAGGAATATTGATAGAGAAGGTAATGAAGAAGAGACCAAATCTTGGCAGTCCCACTGGAGAGTGCTGCTCACAAATGGATTTAATTTAGGTGACTTTCAGATATGTAATCCGGTGTTTCTATGTGAGAAAAAAATGCATCTTAAATTAAAGTTTGGCAGTGGAGACTGTATTAAACTTAAATCATAGCAAATGGCAGCTCTGTGTGCTTCATTCAAAGAAATCCTGACAGCACAACCTTCTGATAGGAAGAGCATTTTATATACCCCAGAAGATTAAGTAAGAGAAACCTGAAATGCAAGCAAAATTCCATGAATAGCCCCTTTAGTCAGAGATTATAATAAAATGTCAACTGGCTTAATGGGGTAGGTCATCTACAGCTTCCAGTAAATATCCTAATTCAATTTGTTCTCTAAAGACAAGCATTCTTGTTCATGAGTGGCTACAGGAAGTGGAATTTAATTTCTCTTACGTAATTATGCTTTTCTAAGTAAATACGTGGACTCCAGTGAAAAGCATTCACATAAATTACCTCAAGAATACATAAGGAATTACTTAAAAACATGTAGTATCCTTCCCCTACAGCTTCACATTTGATTCCCTAAATAGAATTTGAAAAGTATTGAGCATCATATCTGCAAAATAAGCTTTGATTTAAAAATTGGTGGGGGTCAGTTATAATTTTCTGCCTCTTTAGTTTTTTGAGGTTTTTTTCTGTAGATATTTAAGTGAAAGCGGTTTGTTAGAGCAAGAAAGAGTATTAAATACTATACTTTGAACTGCCTAGCAAGTAATGCTACAGGTTCAAATGTTCAGATGTTTCCAAATGTTTCCAAAGCTGGCTTGAAATCCTATTTTTGTGTCCTTGGCTGATTTTAGGCCTTCTGGCTCTCCCACCTTGGTTCCAAACCACTCCGTTTCCCCCAATAATTTCTATTTTTTTTCTCCATTCTTGAATGCTCTGCTTTTCGCCCTTAGGTCTTGTCCAGGTTAAAATGTGCTGCAAGGATGCTGGGTGGTGAGGTAGTAAGTACATGTATGCTTAAGTGTAGCACAGGCTTATTTTTCCCTGTCTTTTAAATTGCTCTGAAGGTTACCTGAAGCCTGATAGTACAGGTGTCAAATAGCAGTATAGATATCAAATGTGTTGGACAATAAGTAAGATAAATATAACCTAAAGTCCAGTTGCTATTGCAAATCGCTTACCACCTTAGATGCCTGATGGTTATTTGAAAGTATAGTCAGTAACTTGGCAGTCCCATTATATGTAACTCTGTGAACCAGCAGCATGAAAAACATCCCTTTTTTCTACCTCTCCTTCATATTACCTCTTCTTTAGCAGCTGTCCTCAAACAACCTGCCTTAGAATATGTCCTGATAACTCATTTGTCTCTTTTGCAGCAGAGGATACTTTTTTAAGCCCTTGGAGAAAGGGAGCAGAATCTAAATCCTGTACTTCTGCAGTGGAGGCAGCGGAAGATCCAGCAAATGCCCAGTGATTAGTGGATTGAGGGGTGTGCTGGGGGCAGGCAGGCCAATGGTCACTTGCAGTTGCCGACTGACAGCTGAGCAGATGAGCTGAAGAAATTGGAACCAGCTCAGAGAGGAGGTTATAAATTTGGGGGCTGATACCAAACCTCTGGTCTGATTAACTGGGATGTGGCTGCTGAGGAACTGGTGCTTTAGTAGCAGGCTGCTGATTTTTCAGTCCACTTGTAGAGCTGAAGAGGTAATTTGTGTTGGATCTGTAAGCCTTGTGCCGAAGCAGCTGTCACTACTCTCCTCAAGCTGAAGCATCCAGGTAAGTGTTTTTTGGGCTGCATAAAACTTCAGGTCCTGCCTTGTGTAGGGTCCTTTCTAAGGTCCCTGAGCTCAGTCTTAAATGTAGTCAGCTTTCTGCTTTGTGCTCATCTCCTTGGTAAACAGCAAAATTGTTTCAGGGAGGGAGAGCAGAGAAAGTCACATCTGTGTGTTTGTGTGAGCATCAGCTTCTGCAGGTGAAAAGGTGAGTATTGAAGTAGCATTGCCAACTGACCAGCTTGCTCAAAATGAGCCAGATTACAGTGGAAATGCTTACTGTAAGTATTGTGTTCACTAAATTGTATGGTTCTTTTTCTGAAGGTGATTAAATTCTTCCTATTGCTTCCTTGTAGGGATTCGCATGGCATACCTCTAAGGCTGCAATGTGGGAAGATGTTTCTTCTTAATTCTGTAAAATTCAGACAATACAGACACATAATCTCCTTCCTTCTTTTGTGTGGGTTGGGTTTCCTGTGAAATTTTAAATCAGACATTTCACACTCATTATGTTTTAATTTAAACAGTTTCAAGTTAACTAAAATCCTTAAAGTAAATAATCAAATGAAAAAATGTTTTAAAACCTTTAAGAAGCTTCATATTTAGGGCTGTGCCTGAGTAGTTGCAGGTCACATGCTTGACTTTAGCTGAGACCAGTCAGACAAAGAACTGAGCCCAGGCTGTTTACTACTTATTGGCAATATTGACCTCAAATCATGATTATGCCACAAAGTTTATGACTCTGTATTTTTCTAAAACTAGCAGTTAGTTCTAACTGGCCTCCTTTTCCCAGTTTTAATAACTGCCTCCTTTTAAACAAAATTAAATGACTACATCATGGTTAAAAAAAAAATGGGATTTGGACTGTTGGTATACTTCTGCTTAGCTTTGTAAATGCACATGTGTCTTTTTCCAGTCATAATTCAACAACATTGAAGAAAAAAAATATTTTTCAAGTTTGGATGCCGAAAGAAAATCTTTCACTTTGCCAATTTTCAATCTGGTTGAATTTGCATAGCTGAATAGCTATGCCCCCCCCGGGAAACCCACAGGTATTATCAGAGATCAAAACCAACCAAAAACCACAGCAGCATCCATTAACAATTCTGTAGCTCTTGTATAAAGGACCTTATAAGGCCAACTAGAACATGGCATAGGGTCTTCTCCTAGTAGCTTAACCTCTATTGTTGTGCCATGTTTTTCCTAAGTGAGGAGGGTGGTTGATCCTTGGTTTCCTGTGCAATGTGTTTTCCCACTGATGTGGAACATATTCAGCTTTCTTTCCTCCTCCTTCCCACTAGAACCAGCAAAAGAGTTATGATACAGAAAGCCCTGGTGAGGGGTTGTGTTAGCACTTCTGGGCTGCTTTTCCCATTGTCCTGATCCCAACCAGGCTGGCTCCCAAGGTTTTCTTCTCATGCTTGGCATCACAGGCAACAGTTGCTCACCTAAATACTATCAGGTCAGGCCCTTCTTGCTTAGATCACATATATAGTGGTTTTTGTAACTTATAATTTGTCAGTGTATGTGGCTTGTCATCAGGCATCAAATGAGGAGACTTAATGTAGGAATCGCCATTGTTAATTCTTGCTATTTTTTGTGTGTCACTTTACACTGTACTTGTGTTCATTTGAGCTTCCTAGGTGTTACATTTATTGCTGTCAAGAGGTTTACAGTTTTGACACTAACTAGCTGAATTTTTGATATATTGCTCTGAGTTGGCAAATGCCTGATGAATATTTGCCAAGTTGGAGGAAGACACTGATCTTATAATGTATAATTCCATGCATTCATGGCAAATACGGTTATTCAAGAACTTTTCCCAGAGTTACAGTAATATGGCCAGTCAACAGGCAAACTGAGCTGCAGTAGGATTAATTTATAGCAGAACGAACTTGGATATCTTTCTAGAACAGTAGTAAAGTTTAACCCTTTACTTAGTTAAACAACATTTTCTTTACATGCTTTAGTGCTGGCATTATTTTGAAATGGAGCAATGCCCATTTTTTGCTAGCTAAGACCTTTCTCTGCTGCTTTAAATGAATATATGTAAATAAACTCTAATGCAATTAACTAAATATAACTTTAGTAGACTTTAGGATAATGGTTGTGTGTCATATACTTTGAATTTAAGGGTGAGGGAGATAAGACTTGGGCTTATGTGTATGGTTTTGTAGACCCAGTCCAGACATGAAGTTTCACCAGTTTGTCTGGTTTGTGCTAGCATTCTTTGTCACTGCAGAGAGCAAAGCCTTTACTGTAAAACTTACGTAAATAAATCAGTTCCAGCTCCATACTTATTTGTGAAAGGAACAAATCTTGTGTGACTGTTTCCTGTTTTACAGTTCAGTGACAAAAAGGGGAATGTAACTGCCAAAAAGGGTAGGGCCAGATGTCTAAGAGACTTCTTCCTTTTTTCCTCATCCCAATCCTGGTGCTAATTAGGCAGGGAGAAGGGGGAGGCACCTTCCTCCAGTCAACCTGCTGCAGATGTTCTTCTTAACACAGGTACAAACCATACTTTGAGAACAGGTTTTGTTTTTCCTTACACCTATTATGAAATAGGAGAGACAAATAGTCATGACACAAAACTAGACAGTGGGCAGGCTGGAGGTGTGAGTGTGCTATATTTCCTTCTTGGTGGTGGGGACACTCTTGGCATTGGAGAATATAGCCAGGCAGAAACTATGGGGTCATCTTATGGATTCAAATCCTATCTTCTGTCAAATGTTTCGGGAAGTTCCAGAGGAGTTTGTATGTTACCACTGACACACAAGCTCCCACACAGGTAGTCCCAGTCAAGTATGAAACCCTTACCTTGCCTGCAGTTCTGGTATCCTCAACATAAGAAGGACATGGAGCTGTTGGGGAAAGTCCAGAGGAAGATGAAAAGGGGACTGAAGCACCTGCCATATGAAGACAAGCTGAGAAAGTTGGGGTTGTTCAGCCTGGAGAAGAGAAGCTATGTGAAGACCTCATAGCAGCCTTCCAGTACCTGAAGGAGGCCTACAGGGATGCTGGAGAAGGACTATTCATCAGGAACTGTAGCAGTAGGACAAGGGGTAACAGGACGTCCTGGGTTCAGTCCTTGGTCAGACTAAACATTAGAGCAGTAACTAAAAACGTCACTGTTATCAGCTCTGTTCCCAGGCCGAAAGTCAAAACCACAGAGCTGCACCAACTACTAAGAAGGAGAAAAAATGAGTGCTACTGCTGAACCCAGGACACAGGTTAAAACTTAAACAGGTGAAGTTCAGGTTAGGTATAAGGAAGAAGTTCTTTACTGTGAGGGTGGAGAGACACTGTAATGGGTTGTCCAAAGAAGTGGTGAGTGCCACATCCTTAGCAGTGTTCAAGGCCAGGTTGGACAGAGCCTTGGGCAACACAACCTAGGGTAAGGCGTCCTTGCTGATGGCAAGGGAGTTGGAAGTACATGATCTTAAAGTCCTTCCCAAAACCCGAACTATTCTGTGATCCTATGATTCTATGATTTTGGACCCTGCCCCACAGCACTTTCAAGGGTACCAGAAGGCACAAACACAAGTTTGACTGTAACCGGATTACTCACGAGAAGCATTATTATTACTTTGCAAGAAGGCCTAGCTGAAATTTGAATATTATTTTTAAAATGTTGAATTTCATATTGTAGAAATAATAAATAGATGGCTTCCCCTTGGCTGGCTTAGAGAATAGGACTCAATTCACTTGCTATTTCCAGCAGGAAATGGAGCTGGCAGGTGCAACCCTGCCAGCCAGCACAGAAACATAAACACATAAATTTTTTTTCCTCAAAATCTTTTCCACAGTAGGTTTTGGTATTTTACATTTTCCCTATGATTCAGGATATTTTTTATTATAATAGGGCTTTTCCAGTTCCTCGGCAGTGCTAGTTACAAATTCCAAAGCCCAAAAGAAGAGTTATAGAGAAACTTTGTAGGAGATTCCATGAAAATATCTTGTTTTCTGAAGAGCCGTTCCTTACTTGATCCAGCTTCTCATTTTGTCATTGCTACAGCTTGCTGGCTCTGTCAGCCTTTGCAATAGCTCCTGTCTCCTGCTGAGTCTTCTTTAGGTTCTTTCTCAGCTTTTCTTAATGCATGTGTTGAAATTTTTTATCTAGTAAGAACACGTGCTTAGTAAACAATGTAAAAAGACACTGGACTCAGCTATACATCAAACTATCATGTTACAGTAGTTATCTTTGGTCTGTTAAAAAATCTTGTTTACAATGAAAAAGTATACCACATACCATTACACTTTTCTAATGGAAACAAAGAATACCTGAGTGACATTACTAGTCCTTGCATTTATTTTGCTTTTTCAAGTTCAGAAGAATTGAGTTTCCTTAGAATTCTTGTCTGAAAACAGATGGTGAAAATGAAGGAATTCCTGAACACTTTCCTGCAATTAGGAAATTGCTGTTCAATTTAAGAAAAAGCAGTTCAACTGAATTTAAGTATTCAGTTGAAATCTCTAAATGAAAATCACTGTCAGTATGCAGTCATCAGTTCTACCCTAGGGAATAAAGCTCTTGGCTGCTGTCAACAAGATCAATTGTGAGTGTAAGCAGGTTTAATTAATTTCTTAATTTTAAAATGAAAATGGATAAGAATATTGAAATGCTCTGCTTATAAAATAAGCTACGTAGCTCCCTCTTGAGTCAAGATCCCTGTGCTCAGGACAAAGTGAAGAATATTTTAAAATTCTGCTGTATTTATTTTGCTTCTGCTTATGCATAAATTGCATCAGAATCTCTTTCCTGTTGCTATGCAGACCTCAAAGTGATGTTTCTCTTCAGAAGACATACATTTTAATTTCAGCTTTTTACATTTATGCATCCTGGGCTAAAATGTGGACAAATTGTGTATTCTTATGATCTTTATTTATCTGAATGTTAATTTATATAAAAGCAATACTCTGAACACAAAATCAGGGGGACAAATGTTCAAAATCTGAACAAATAGTATGAAAAGTGGGGAAAATATCCATTAGAGAGTTCCCCCTGTTTTCACAACAAAATGCTTGTATTTTAGACCATGAATTATATGCTGATTATCTGCTAGAGAGAGATGTCTGGGCTGGTAGGAATTAGCGTATCAGTGTCCTGCTGTGTCTGGGGCTAAAAGGAGGTAGTTTGAGCTGCATGCCTGTTGTTTCTCTATGTAGGCAGCAGTACTGTGTCAAAATTAAAATCATACCTTGATTGTCTAAGAGGGCTAATGTATGCAAATGAAGAGTGCTGCTGTTTTTGCCTGTTTGCAAGAAGAGATGATGAGTTGGCGAAAAGCATCTCCTGGGGTGGAAGAAAGACTGAAGGGAGCTGTGGAAGAGGCTCAGACTTGCAGACTGCATTGCCTCATCGGTGTTGTCAGAGTGCAGAAGTTGCGTCTCCTGGGCTACTGTTCTTAATTCCCTTTGGGTAGAGACTGAACCTTGAACTGAGACTATGAGGACTTCCAGGGTTTCTTGTTTTGATTCTCTTGTGCTTTGCAGGGCTTTGCTTTGCCTGCTCCTCCGTGTTAGCTTTCCTTCTTCCACCTGGTTTGGACAGCCTCCAAGGGACTTTGAATGGCTTCACTGGTATGGCCAACTGAACCAAGAGGTTTTTGCTGCCTCTGAAGCCTGTTGCAAGATATGGTGCTGCTTACAGGAAGTGCGAGGCAAAGTGAGATGAGGAAGTGAGAGGGGAACAGTTGTAGAAGGTCAACATTTCCCACACTTATTCCATGATGAGGAGAGCCTTGAAAGGTGGGACAGAAATATCCCATCCTTCTACTAGACCATTGGTACCTTTGGTTTTCAACCCTGACTAAGCTGCTTAAGCAGAATCCTACTATTAAATATTTGCTGTGCCTGGATCCCCTTGCAAGCTTGGTTCATAAAATCATAGAATCATAGGACAGTTAGGGTTGGAAACGACCTTAGGATCATCTAG
This sequence comes from Melopsittacus undulatus, assembly GCF_012275295.1. Taxonomy (NCBI): domain Eukaryota; kingdom Metazoa; phylum Chordata; class Aves; order Psittaciformes; family Psittaculidae; genus Melopsittacus; species Melopsittacus undulatus. The sequence continues at coordinate 13,840,563 of NC_047557.1, forward strand.
TTCCAACCCCCCTGCCATGGGCAGGGACACCTCACACTAAACCATGTCACCCAAGGCTTCATCCAACCTGGCCTTGAACACTGCCAGGGACAGAGCATTCACAGCTTTGCTGGGCAACCAATTCCAGTGCCTCATCACCCTTACAGTAAAGAACTTCATCCTTATATCCAATCTAAACTTCCCCTGTTTAAGTTTTAACACATTACGTCTTGTCCTATCACTACAATCCCTAATGAAGTGTCCCCCTCCAGCATCATTGTAGACCTCCTTCAGATACTGCAAGGCTGCTCTGAGGTCTGAGAGCAGAGGGGCAGGATCACCACCTTTGACCTGCTTGTCATGGTCCTTTTGATGCAGCCCAGGATACTGTTGGCTTTCTGGGCTGCGAGTGCACACTGAAGCCAGCTTGTGTTCATTTTCTCATCAACCAACACCCCCAAGTCCTTCTCCTTGGGCTGCTCTGAATCTCTTCTCTGCCCAACCTGTAGCTGTGCCTGGGATTGCTCCAACCCAGGTGTAGGACCTTGCACTTGGCACAGTTAAACTTCATGAGGTTGGCATCAGCCCACCTCATAAGTGTGTTAAGGTCCCTCTGGATGGCATTCCTTCCCTCCAGTGTATCAACTGAACCACACAGCTTGGTGTCATCAACAAACTTGCTGAGGGCGCACTTAATCTCACTGTCCATGCCAGTGACAAAGATGTTGAACAAGACCGATCCCAACACCGATCCCTGAGGGACACCACTTGTTACTGGTCTCCAGCTGGACATTGAGACACTGACCACAACTCTTTGAGTGCAGCCATCCAGCCAGTTCTTTATCCACCGAGTGGTCCACCTGTCAAATTGATGTCTCTCCAATTTAGAGACAAGGATGTTGTGTGGTACAGTGTTGAACGCTTTGCACAGGTCCAGGTAGATGACATCAACTGCTCTACCCATGTCCATCAGTTCCGTAGCCCCATCACAGAAGGCCACCAAATTGGTCAGGCAGGATTTCCCTTAATGAAGCCATGCTTGGTGTCACCAAGTACCTTGTTGTTTTTCATGTGCCTTAGCATGCCTTCCAGGAGAATCTGCTCCCAGATTTTGCCAGGCACAGAGGTGAGACTGACTGGTCTGTAATTCCCTGGGTCATCCATTTTTCCCTTCTTGAAAATGGGGGTTATATTTCCCTGTTTCCAGTCGTCAGGAACTTCACCTGACTGCCATGATTTTTCAAATATGATGGACAGTGGCTTTGCAACTTCATTTGACAGCTCCTTCAGGAGCCACGGATGGATTTCATCAGGTCCCATGGACTTGTGTACATTCAGGTGCTTAACTGTCACAGGCTGTGCTCTGCCTCTGAGAAGAAATGCCCGATTAGGAATTCAGTGGGTTCAGTCCATTTTCCAGACAGGAGAATACAGTATTTTTCTATTTGAATTATGTCTGTTTACTTAAGTTTCTTGTTGTTAATATTATTCCCCAGGGAAAAGGCCTTTTTCCCTCCTGCTAAACCTTACCATCAGCTACTAGTCTACCCTATAAATGTAATTTGTATATACAATAAAAACAGGACCAGATGGGGTAGACACATCATTGTTTTCATCTGTATTTCTCTCTTGTGACAGCTTCTGCCTAGTAAAGTTAATGTAACTTAATGTCTTCTGGGGAGGTTACACTGTACTAGTATTTTACCTGCATAAATATTTTCCTTGTTTGTTTCACAGTACAGGAATATTGAAGACTGGAGATATGGCACTGTCAAGATTTTTATCCAGCCTTAATTGCTCTGAAATTTGAGATCTAAAATGGCCTGGATTCTTTATTAGTATGATAATGCTTCTATAGCTGGTAGGAATAAAGCTGGTTGGTTCTGATGGTTTCTAAGCTAATTACCTTATCCTCTGTTACTGTCCTGTAAAGTGATTGTTATAAGTTAGTTTTGACTGCCATGAAGGAAACGTTAACTTCATGCATTTAGATGCACAGGAGTCTGGATAGTAAAAAGCTGTATACCTGTACAGTTCCTTATATGTAATATAAGCAGAAATGTATTAATGAACACAGTTGAAAAAGAAAAGTGGATATAAAGAATGCGATGTTGTACAGTTGGAAGAACATGTGTCTGAGAAGCTTACCTTTTTGATTTATTTTCTTTTGAATATTTGTTTTTGTATGCTCATTCCTGAGCATCAAATTCTGGAAGTTACTTTTCTCACAAAATATGCTTCTGGGTGTGAAAATGCATACATCACAGAGCTACCAGTGAGAGTTTGAGTACACTTATGAAATCAACAGAGACTCAAATGAGTATGATTAATTCTAAAAGCTATAATTGTTTTTAGAAGAGGCTTTTGAATATTCTGCTAAGTGAAAATAGTCTGAGGGTGGTTATTTGTGTTTTGCAGTGCCATAAATTTTTAGTTGTCAGGGATTAAGTTCCAGCTTTTATTGTTTCTTTTCTATGGCAGCCATGGCTGCGATTCTGAATTTATTTTTATTTCCTTCCCATGTTACATTTTGATGCCAATTTTTTAAATTTTTCATTTCTAAGTAAAGCTTTCAGTCCCATGCTTTCAGCAAATAATTTTTTTAAGTATATTGGCTTTAATGATCTCATTCACTTGGGGAGTTATTTGTGTTCTAGGAATGATTTGTGTGGTCTAACTGAACTGGTATAACTATATTTAATACTAACCTGATTACCACTTCTATGCTGTTTTCCAGCTACAATGTACACTCAGATATACCCACATGCTTCCAGTGGCTCCACATGCTCTCACTGACTATGTTAAATTTGCAAGCAATATATCTAATTGCACTTTTCATTATGTAGTCAATAGGCATGTAAGTTAATTGCACGGTTTTGCTTTAATTTTAGTGATCCGATAAAAATTGATTTTTCATCCTTCTGACGTTCACTAAATGGGCAGCACAATACTGCTTCAACAGAGATGAATGTCCAGTGTTTTCAGTAACCTGCATTCCCACAGCTTTAATGGTGGAACCAGTTTTTGGCATTATGTGTAGTCAGGTGATGAACTCGCAGACACAGAGTTATATTCTTCTCTCTTCTTTGTAATGCAGTCTTACTAAAGTTTTGCAATACACAGTTTGCACATTATTGTTCTTTTCTATCTCTTTTCCCTCTTCATCTTGAAAGGCCCCGACTGGTTAGTAACTTTACTGGCAATACAAATGAAGTGCATTTGGTCCTGAGGGCACCTATCCACCTGATTGATATAAACATGCATTAGAACAGTTCTCAGAAATTGCTTTGTGACTCTCAGAAAACAATCTGGTTAAAAGCATAGATTGCTCATAAACAAATCTCTCATACTCCATTAAACAGTCAGTATACAATGGCTCTTCTTTCCTGTCAGGATGCCTTGACCTGTTTTTTGGTTTATAAGAGCATGAGCTCTTCCTTTCCTAGCCCATTTTTCTTAGCACTTTGGAGAACTACTCTTTTCCAAATTTGAGAACAGCTACAGCTCCCCTGTGACTAGCAGTCTCCATTTGCCATAGTCACAGTTTACATAATCTGTGTGACCCTCTATCCATGTGGCAGGAGGTCTAAATTATCAATATGTTTATTGCTTTTGGTAGATTACATACCATTAGTGAAATTGGATCATTTGATAATTTATAGCAAATTATGTACACATTGGCTGCTTGTGACTTCGTATCCTTTCCAGCTTCTGAGTTGTCTGATCAAACACAGTAAGAGATAATGCTACCTAAACCCTCTACTTGGGAATTTTGCTGAAAACTATGTCCACGTATATATGTTTTAAAATTTCTACGAAATTTAGGTTTAGCAACTGACACAGTTACATCCTCCATCTGTCTGTCACATTAGCTTGTTGATATTTGCCCACTGTAGTACGGTCAGCAAAATGACAATCAAGTATCAATAACTCTGGAAATTCATTTATAGTGCTCAGCATCCAACAGACTGAACATGTACAGCAGGGAAAGTACCATAGGGCTTCAGGAAAGGAAAGAGGAGGGCTGTGGGTCAGTGTCAAATATTCTACTGATTTGTAGTTGGCTTACAGGGTGTTTTCCAAATAGCTATGCTAGGGGCAAATAGACATGGCTCTAACCTTCTAGTTAACATGGAAGATCACGGACATGCTTTTGCAATCTATTTCTGTTTAAGCGCTAAAGATTGTAAAAGAAGGCCTGAATGGCATTGATAATGTTTATAGTCAGACTGAGTGCATAGCAGTTCACAGATGACAGCAAGCTGAGTGATGCAGCTGACATGCCTGAGGGATAGGATGCCATCCAGAGGGACTTGGACAAGCTCAAGAAGTGGGCCATGTGTCTCATGAGGTTCAGCAAGCCCAAGTGCAGGGTCCTGCACCTGAATTGAGTCAACACACAGTATCAATACAGGCTGGAGGATGAAGGGATTTAGAGTACCCCAGAAGAGGACTTGGGATTGCTGGTGGGTGTAAGATTGGACATGAGCTGGCAATGTACGCTTGCTGCCCAGAAGGCCAATTGTATCTTGAGCTGCATCCAAAGAAATGTGGCCAGAGTGGCAAGGGAGGTGATCTTGACCCTCTACTCTCCTCTGGTGAGGCCCCACCTGCAGTGCTGTTTTCAGTTCTGAAGACCTCAGTACAGGAAAGACCTGTTGGAGAGAGTCCAGAGAAGGGCCACAGAAATGATCAGAGGGATGGAACACCTCTCCTATGAGGACAGGTTGAGAGAGCTGGGGTCTGTCGTGGTTTTAGTGCAGTCAGTAACCTATGCAGCCCGCTATCCCACTGCCCGCTTTCTCCCCTCACCACCCCTGCTCCTGGAGGGACAGGGAGGAGATTTGAAAGAATGTAGCTGCCACGGGATTGAGATAAGAACAGCCCAATAGCTAAGGTATAACACAGACCAGTACTGCTACCACCAATAATAATAATGATAAGTGAAATAACAAGGGAAGAGAATACAATAACACCTGTCGATACCCAGCTGGAGCAAGCAGTGAACTAGCCCGTTCGGGTAACTCTCAGTTACATCCTGGGCATGACGTGCTGTGATATGGAATAGCTCTTTGTCTAGTTTGGATCAGGTGTTCTGTTTCTGCTTCCTCCCAGCTTCCCCTCCCTGGCAGAGCATGAGACTCAGGAAGTCCTTGATCAGACTAAATATTTGAGGAGTAACTAAAAACGTCAGTGTTATCAGCTCTGTTCCCAGCCGAAAGTCAAAATCACAGCACTGCACCGGCTACTAAGGAGAAAAAAAATGACTGTTAGTGCTGAACCCAGGACAGGGATGTTCAGCCTGAAGAAGCCTCCAGAGAGACTTTGTTGTGGCCTCCAATACTTAAAAGGGGGAATAATAACATAAAAGATGGAAAGAAGCTTTTTAGCAGGTCATGTTGCAATAGGATGAGTGTCGATGGTTTTAAACTAAAAGAAGAGATTCAGACTGGATGTAAAGAAGAAACGTTTTACAGTGAGTGTGGTAAAATACTGTAACAGATTGCCCAGAGATGTGGTGGATGTCCCGTCATGGGGATGTTCAAGGCTAGGCTGGATGTGGCTCTGGACAACCTGATTTAATCGAAGATGTGCCTGCTTATAGCAGGGGGATAGGACTAGATGGCCTTTGAAGGTCCCTTTCACCCAAGCTATTCTATGATTCCGTAATCATAGAGCAGTTCAAGAAAAAAATCATAGAATCATACAATAGTTAGGGTTGTAAACGATCTTAAGATCATCTAGTTCCAATCCTCTGCCATGGGCAGGGACACCTCACACTAAACCATGTCACCCAAGGCTTCATCCAACATGGCCTTGAACACTGCCAGGGATTCATCATTAACAACTGCCTTGGGCAACCCATTCCAGTGCCTCATCACCCTTACAGTATAGAATCATAGAATCATAGAATAGTTAGGATTGGAAAGGACCTCAAGATCATCTAGTTCCAACCCCCTGCCATGGGCTGGGACACCTCACACTAAACATCTTCCTTATATCTAACCTGAACCTCCCCTGTTTAAGTTTTAACCCATTACCCCTTGTCCTATCACTACAGTCCCTAATGAAGAGTCCCTCACCAGCATCCCTATAGGCCCCCTTCAGATACTGGAAGGCTGCTCTGGGGTCTCCATGCAGCCTTCTCTTCTCCAGGCTGAACTGCCCCAACTTGATTGTGTCTATGCTGCAGGTTGGCTACAGTGACTGAAGATGACAGGCATCAAATATTTCCTGTGCATTACAGTCGCAAAGTGTTTTGTTCCAGCCACTATTCATTTAGCACTATTTGTCCTATTTGTGTGTATATATGTCAGTTGAATAAACTGTGAAGCTGTAAGGGTGATGAGGCACTGGAACTGAGAAGCCTTGTTCTTAGCACGTGAGGGGAAGAGGAGTCCATGCTTCTATATGAAGGCATTACCTACAATGACTAATTAATGGCCATTTTCCATTTGAGTTAGGTGAAATTAAAACTATGGGTTAAACTTGGATGTGGTCAGAGAAGATGGTAATTTGAATCTTGAGCTTGTAATTTGGATCTTGAGCTTGAATCAGCTTCTCCTGATGTTAGCAACTAGCAGAAAAGTTTGGAATTCAGTTCATATCTTGGAAGATCTTCAAAGCTGCTTTTTGGATTTGTGCATCTGAGTGAAGACCATTGTTGAGTTTTAAGAAGTTATGTGATCAAAACGATGATAAAACATTGTCTAAGTCATTTTTAATGATCTTGGAGGTATCTGCAGTCCTGTGGTCCTTCATGGTTATGTTGATGTTGAAAACCATCTGTCCTCATGTTACTAATATCTGAAATGTGTTTATGGTTCCTAAAGTCCAGAGAAGTGCTTGCACAGGCTTAGAGACTGAACGTGGTAAAGCATAATCCAGTGACATAACTGAAAAAAGTTCTGGCTGGCATATCAAAAAGCAAGTCCTGGTGAATTAAACTGGGTTTAAAAAGCTGTCTCAATTATGTTTTTCATAAATAGATTTGCATAACCTAGTAGTTAGGTTTTGCTGATCTGTCTCTCAAACTAGTGTTTGGGAATAAATTGTGTCAGATGTACTGACATTTTCATACTAACTTAAGTACTTTAGTATGATAGTATGAGCATTTAGGGAAAAAGGATAAACAGTGTTATAAACAGAATCTGTGATGGGCTGTTATGCTACAAATTTTTACTGTCTTGCATTGGGGTGATGCCATTAATCATAAATAGTAGACTTGCGTGTTAGCTGTGTTGATGACCAAATGAGTGGTAAAAATCTGCTATCCCATTTTAGGAAAGCTGAGTAAGTCACACCCATGAGCTGGAGAGCCCTATGATAAATTGCACGTTTGAAGTGGCTTGCTGTGTGCTAATACTCCTGTTGTCTAAATTGCCTTTAAAAGGTGTTATCCTAAAACAAAAAAATAAAAAGAAAACACAAACCCAAACCAATAATCTGTTTCTCCTCAAAATGTGACCTACTAACCCAGAATCATACCCATGTATGGCAAACAATAATGAGTTAGCAGAGGTGTCTTTGATACTCATTGCAGCTAGAGATGGCAACAGTATGCAGTCAAAAATCCAAGAGCGCACATTTCCAACAGTATTAAAGTACTTGTTCCTAAACACAGTAGATCATCAGATGCTGGATCTTAATCTCCCAGCATTCCTATAAGAACACTATTTCAAGACATATTAGAAAGCTTTGAGAATGTGTCGTGGTTTAAACTAAATCTGCACAGTTCCCCCTTTGTTTCCCCCCCCCTCCCCCCCCCCCCCACCTTCCCACTCCTGGAGGGATGGGAAGGAGAGCCAGAGGAATACAACTCCCACGGATTGAGGTAAAATCAGTCCAGCAATTAAGGTATAACACAAATCACTACCGTTACCAATAACAAATCAATGTTAGAGGAGACAAACAGGGAGAGAGAATACGATACCACCCGCCGCCACGAGGCCAGCCCAGAAGAGAGAGCTAACCCCACCCCTCCTGGCCAGCTTCCAGTCCCCTCCCCGAGCAGGATGTGCTGTGGTATGGAATACCTCCCCGACTAGCCCAGATCAGGCGCCCTATCTCTCCCTCCTCCCTGGCAGAGCATGAGCTACTGCTGAACCCATGACAGAATGTTTTAATTATTGTTCTCCTTTCAGTGATATGAGTTCTCTCTAATTTCTTAAGAGCACTCTCAGGCAGTTGTTTAAATAGTTGTTCTTCAGCATGAGTGCACACAGTAAATACTGTCAGTTTTTTGAGGAAGCCTTAATCTGTCAGTACAGATAACATGACTAAAAGGTAGTCTCTTCCCTACTTCTGCCAGTTGAAATCCCTCCTTTCATGCCCACTTACCATCAGTGTCTCCATGACTGTCTAAAACAACCTATCTTTTGGAAATCGTATGCTTGCTTGAGTATAACAGTGGCACCTGGGTAATCCAAGCATGCCCAGGTCATGGAGATGGTTTGGGCCTTGCACTTCCTACCAAGTGGCTGGGAGGATGAGAGCACTGTTAAAAAGCCTCTCACAAGCATAAAACTTGGAGTTGACATTATTTCTTGTATCTTATGCTTGTTTTCACTGAACTTGTGGGTACAGCTCTTTTCCAGCTGAAACAGAGTTTTTAAAACTTGTGTAACACTGCCTGTGGAAGTTTGTTGTACTGCATGGCTGTTCCTGAGCTATTAGCAGAAGTCATGTATAAGCATATTGTGGGTTTTGGACAATCCTCACTGAGACCTGTCCTGCTACAGCTTAACTTCTCTATATGTCTATATTTGCCCGGATATATCTCTCCCCTGCAGCCAAGCTGAGATCACTGCTCCAGACAGCAAGAGAGGTATGCTAGTGCTTACATACTGCAAAACAAGAGTAGTGTAACCATTCTCCATTCCAGCTTTTCAAGGGCTGATCACTTCTCAGGACTTTGGAGCTTGTTTTCTCAGACACTACAGATGATTTAAACAGGTCTGGCAGCAGGCAACCTTCAAATCTCTGAAGTCAAATTTTATTTACCCTAGAGAGTGATTTTAAGAATAAAGCACAACTGATAGAGCAATGGAAATCTTTCAAAGGGAGATGGATGTTCCTCTTCAAAAGATGCATCCTACCGACAAAATTTTTCCTATTTCTAGTCTAGGATTCTTCAGAGTTGCATGTTGTTTTCATATTTTACAATATAGGTTATAACTTAAACTGTCTTAGTTTTAGCAGTTATTTTCAAGCTCCTTTCTGTGAGTATAAGGTTAGGTTATGAAGAAATTATCCCAGGCTGTCAAGTTTAGCTTTATCTACTGATGTTGAAATGACAAATGTTGGTTTTATTTGTAAAGATGTCTGAGTATCTGCACTGGCTAAAGAAGCTTGAAGAGGCAGAGGTTATTTTGAAAATGTCAGTGTATGCCTGAATGTTAATAATAAATAAATGTGCATACATCTAGTCACACCTGTGAGTGAGCTAAGCTTTTGGAGAAAGAATAAAAATCAGACCAAGCTGGCTTGTAGCCTTGCCTTGCCTGTCTGTGATTTTGAAAACTGAAATGCAGTATCTGTGAGGCCAAACCACAGTAGGACAAGGTAGTTTTGACTGCATCAAGGCTCTTGTACAGGTCTCATGCCCAGGAAGTAGCAGCTGCCATTTGAAGGTGACCTTTTGTTGCCCAAGCTCAGTTTCCATCTGCTTAAACAAATGACAGTCTAGGAAGCCAAGCACTGGTCCACAGGCTGACAAGTAAACCTGGTTTACTACAGTGACTGACTTAAAGCCTACCTAACTCTTCATCCCCTCCAGCAGTACTAGTGCCCTAAACCAAAGGGTTGGGGTTTTTTTTGTGTGTGGAATGATCCCAAGAGATACTATAGGTACAGCAGAGTTGCTTTGGTGTAGTCCTTTTCAAATATGTGGTAGCAAATCCTTCTCTTGCAACCTTCCCATGATCTGGTGCACTGTGTCTATTTCTGGAGGGCACAGAGCAAAAGTGACTATATCCAGCTGCTTTCGTATTTCCGGAGGGTAACAGCAGCAGTAAATTTTACAATACCCTAAGTTAATCAAAGAAAAATTCACTTCATTAAATTTTAGAGACTGTGAAATTGCTAGGCATTATTTAAACATATGTGATACTTCAAAAGGTTACTGATCCAGGAGCTGATCCATCTAGAAAATGCTGTATTAATGGCAACTTCCAAAGCAAGGCTTGGTGTAACAAAGTGCAGAACTATTGCGCATTAGGTAAGCTCTGATTTTTGTACATTCATATTTTTTTTCTTCTTGAAAAGAAAATGCTCTGGCACCCACAGAATTCCTCTACAATAGCAGTGGAAATGTTCTGTTCTATGTTGAATTGCTGGCTGCCATTCCTATCTCCTATAGGGTTTTTTAACGCTAAGTATGTTTTAACAAAATTAATGATTTAACCACATTTCAGTTTGACTTAACTGACTGGAAAGAATTTAGTTTCCATGTCTTCTTTCCTTAATCCTGGTGCATAAATGAGTATTTGGATTTTTGCAGTTTAGCAGCAGAAACCTTGTATTTGACAATCTTTTGTCTCCCTTTGAATGTACATAAATTCTGGTAGTACATCATGGTCCTGATTGAGACCTGCCAAACGTTGTACAAATCAAGAGGCTGTCTCTGCTCTAAAGAATGTATAATCTAAAGAACCCTGTCAAACTGCATAATCTAAAGAACCCTGTCAAACTGTATTTACTTTTCATTTCTCACTGCCTTTGTTTCAGAGTCTATTGTGCTATTAAAAGCCATTTTTGTTTGTAGCTCATTCACCTCAGACTTAGTTTTGGTTATTGTATGTTTCTCATAAAACCAAAGTTTCTGTAGTCAGGCTTGATGAAGAATTGAAATATCCCCTTTTAAAAAGTGAGTTTCTGTTGCATGTGCTTAGGGGGACTGTCTTGGAAATGGCATTCTCAGGAGGCTCAAAACTGAGAAGAACCCAAAGTTCATTGACACCAATCAGAATATTAGGACCCAGATTGTGACTGAATGTTTGAGGTTTGTGGCATTGAAGAAAACATATAGAGCAAAAGTTTATACTGCTATCTTGAAAACATACTATATTAGAAATCTGATGAGTAAAATGTCAACAAAAAGAAACCTTATGTAGCTATTGAATGTAATTTGTTACCAATACATGTCACTACTGTCAGTGATGAAACTGTTAAAGTTGACAGCCTCTTGGGCATTAGAAAGCTTGTGGAAATCCTCCTATTCTGTGCATGCAGCCTTTGTGGATTTAGTAACTGCACTTTATTTTGGAAAAGAGCAGAAAGCTGACAAAACAGTAGGGACAACTTGTATGTAAGTGTGGCTTCTCAAGTGGAATGAATATTTTGTGGTTCTGATTTTACACCTACAAAGTTCCTATTTGTTGGGGATGCCATATTTATATGTTTGTATGGGACTCCAGCATGTTTACATGTCCTTGCATCTACCCCGTCTATTGGGAGTGCAGCTTTGAAAAGAGGTGGAGTAAGGAGAATTTTAAGCTTGCTTTATGCCTCTTAATGCCATCTGAGGAAAAGGTATTGCTCTACATGAGAGTATGTTCCAGAAAAAAGATCATACCTATTTATAGGAACAAATACTGAAAACCAATATCAACTCTAGCTGCAATCTAATATCTCCTCTGTTATTCCAAGACTTATTTAACTTCCAGGAGTCAAGAAAATACAGCTCCAACATGAAAATGTAGTTTCAAACTGTCAAACTCTGGGGGGTACTGCAGCAGATAAAGGACTTACAATAGCAGCATCTATTCCCAGTTAGGATCAGGCTATGGACTGGCATTCTGCCCTTGGAGATACAATGAAGATAATAAAAAAAAGGTAGTTAATTAATTACCTGGCATGTAAGATTACTGACCGTCACTTATTAACAGACTTTCAGACACCTTTTTATTTCTATGGTCTACATACACTGTATCTAAAATACTGTCATTTTTGTCTCCTCTTCATGAAATGTCTTTATGAGGCACAGAGGGTTGTTCTAAAGTATAGGAGCTGCTCCCCATGTGTCACCTATTCAGCATAGTTCTGACTGCTTGCTTGAGCTTTACAGGGATGGAAGGTCAGTCACATAGAACTGTTCCAACAAGTCTTTGCAGGTCACATTTTTCTATGCAGATCTGTTCTTTTCTAACCTACTGAAAAAGAAATTTGAGGCTCCAGAGGAGTCTGAAACACACTGCTTATTATTAATGCACTTTAGCCACCACTTTCTAGACATTATGAACTAGAAGAAGGAGATGATATCAGTGTTGTGGTGAGGCAAGGGACCACACACAAGTAAAGAATGCAGGTGCAGTTGGAAAAGGAAATTCGACCTTGTGCAGCATGTCAGAGTAAAAACCTATGTGTACCAATAGGAAGTAAGGGAATACATTGATACTGAGCTGTACAGACACAAAGGGGTTATTTCCATCTGCCTAGGAGCTGGCTGTTCCCCTTTTTTTTCCCATCCAAGCACTTGCTGGGAAGATACAAGCAATTCATAAACAGAGAAGAGACTCGATTTGGAGTATTTGCAAATTCAGCTGTTGCAAAGCTTTCTTCCTTTTGTGTCTTTGTTGTACCATTTTCTCTGCCATGCTGCTTCTATTTTCTGTGTCTGTAGGGTCAGGTAGAGATACCTGAGCTGACTTTAATGATCTGGGAATACCACTGAAAGCAGCTTACTGTCAGCAGGCCAGCGTGCCTGACTGGCTCCCTCATTCTGCTGAGAGGAAAAGACCTGTCCTTTACCTCCAAGTAAGTGTTGATAAAATAAAGCCTGAGGGATATAATCTGTCTCTACAGGGTTCCCAGATCAGGCTCTGCTTGGTCTCTCACTTCCTCAACCATGTCCGCTCTCGGTCTCACATGCTCACACCTTCTTTTTTTGTCTCTTTGGGGACATGCATGACAGTAGGGCTAAGAATACTTTTGGCCGAGAGCTTCAAAGCTACCGCAGGAGACAGATGCATCATTCTCATTGAAGTTCATGGGAGCTGTGTGTCTAAATTCTCCATGCTGCTTGGAGTTTCTTTGTAGTGGCTGATCACAGTACCAATACCACTGGAGTACTGCAATCCAAATAGCATGTGTGATCAATGATATCAAACTGATGAGCTGTTGATAGTATCCTGGATGCTTGTTCACCTCCTACTTTGGGCTGCCCTGGGAAGCCTGGTGTGGCCTGGCTTTGTGCTGTCCTCTGCCCTTCCCGTCCCCTGCCTTACCTGGGCTGCCCCCCACCCTCCCTTTGCCTGCTTGCCAGCTTCCGCTCTGGAGGAAGATCCTGCCTTTGCCCAACAAAGCCCTAGTGCAAAACTTCTGTGCAAGGTGAGATCTATGGGGTCAGAGTAGCCTGGGAATGGAAAAGTTTTTTTGAGGTGATCGCATGTCCTTGAGATCAAGGGGGAATATCAGACCTCCTTATGCTGCAGTCTCTGTTCCTGTATAGTGTCCCTAACTGATCTCGGCCTCATGGGAGAAGAGGGCATGGACAGACTCCTACCTTGCTGGCAGGAGACTGTGCACACTGCCTCACCCCTTCTGGAGGATTAGTGGTGTTTTGATGCCTTTTTTTTAACAAGTAAGAGACTGGAATGGTATTGTCCATCACTAGTCTGTATATAATTAAATTACTTTTAGCTTTTTAACTGCTTTACCTGTGCATTAGTCATACAGTCATTATACTTAAAACAGCTGGAGGATGTATTTGTTAGCATCACTGATCCTTTATGCCTCTCAAAGCCTCCATTTTATAGAGAATAATAAGAGTGGTATTAGGATGCAAATGTCTCTGGTCCCAGTTTTATGCATGGATTTAGTGAACACTGTGTGCTACTTTGTCTAAACGCTTTTGTACTGTGATACTAACAAGAGTAATGCTAGTAGGAGAATTTAAAGGGAACAATCCTGATTTCTCAGTTAATAATATAAAGAGTACCTGATCTGGGATTTCTGTTCTTTCAAATTATCGCCCTGGCTTAAATTTCTTCTAGGTTTATTTTCCCCCATGCTGAAATATCTTCCAAGCTTTTTACAAAGTCTGGAGAAAGACATATCTACATTTCTTAACCTTTTTTTTTTTCTCAGTGAAATCTACTCTTTTGAACTAAAAGAGAAATATTTATAATCTGCAGTGCTGTAAACCTAAAAATCAAATCAACTTTGATATTGCATTTTCCCCTCTCTTCGGACAATGCAAAATCTCTTCCTCTCCTGTCCACCAGCAATAATAGATAAAAAACCCAACCCATCCCTCAAAAGAGACCACGGTTTTGTGAGAAAATGAGTTTTCTTTGAAATTCTTTCTAAATACGTCAGTATCTCTTACTGCTGTGATGATTTCTTACTGCTGTTTGTTTTTAATCTCACAGCTCTTCAGATTGGGAGACTTTTGAATTGTCATGTATAAGAAGGCAACTTAAAATGCTGCATGACTGTGGAAATCTTCTAGATTTTGTTGAAGACATGCTACTGCCAGACGCAAGAATGGCTCAGGCCAAGGGAATCACAGCTGTATCAAAAAAGGCACTTACCTGTAACTGAGGTCTCAAGTGCTGCAGACATTGTAAAATACATTAGCTTTCTAACAGGCTTTTGCTTTATTTTGCAACAGACAATGTTATGGGTTGATTTACTTAATACTGTATTAGACATTGAAACAAATGCGAAGAGGAAAGGCTAGTTGGATGTCCCTGGTGTGCGAGAGGCTAAGATTGACTTTGGCATGTTGAAGATGAGATAGTAATCTGTGACTTTTCTGTAACTTCAAGGCACCAAAATTTTTAGCCTTTGATTGTCCATAACTACTATCAAATTGAGCTGATTGCCCATTTTCTGTACTTAGGAGGGGAAGATGCATGTATAGTAAAGTATTGTCTATCATGAAAGTACCCAACAGTGAAAATGTAGTGGCTGGAATTAAACCTATTTGTTCTGTACCTGATTTACTGGAAAGTTGCTATATATGGTTATTGTTCTGGGAAGTGTCACTGTTGCGCACTGTCAGAGATCAGCCCGTTTTGAGATTGGAACGCCCTGAGAAATCTGATCTACATTTGAAATTGGCCCTGCTTGGAGTAGAGGGATGGACTAGGTGACCTCCAGAGGTCCCTTTCAGCCTGAGTTATTCTATGATTCTGTGGAAGGTTCCCCGATCTATTCAGGGACATTATTCTGTAAAGCCTCTGTCCGGCCATCTGTTAATCTTTGACTGCATGGGCCACACAGAGAATATCAGCCTCTCCCATGCTGAATCTTGCAGGTGAAGAGATTAAAATTACAGTGTGTTTGCAAATCATGTAGCCATACCACATATTATAGATAAATCTAGAAGGGTTAGAAATGGTAAAAAGAAACATCTTAGCACAGAGAACAAAGCCATTAAGAAATGCAATGAGCTGGCTTTGAAGGGAAAAACAGCATAGAGTGGAGCTTTGTTATGCTGCACCTGAACTAAGATACTGGGTCAACAAGTGATACTTACTTGGCATTGCTCTGTAAATGGTAATGGATTAAAAGCATTCCTCTTTTTTCACTGCAGTGATAGAGAAATCGTATGTGATGGTGTATTGCAATAGGAATGGAGCACCCAGCATTTATGTATGGCCTTAAAATGACATAAAAATAATTCCTGTGGAGCAAAAACCCTCCTCCCTGAAGCAGAAAAGCAGTGAACTCGCACCTCAAAGTAAAAGCAATAGTTATAAAAATCTTTTTCTTGTTGTATGATGTTTGCTAGTTTATGATGAGGCAGAAGTATCCTAGCTGCATAACCCTGGAAAATGTCACATCCCAAACCTTCTTTTTTTTGCTTATCATGTTTTGAGGGGAGAAAATATAATGTCCTGCACTAGTAGACAGGAAGGGAGCATCTGCCTAAATTAGGCAGGTTCCCAGTCCCATTAAAACCTTTTCTGCTCAGCTGGATGCTTGGTATGTTGTAGCAGACACTTATCAACAAAATGGGCCACACTTTGAAGAGACACTGAGAGAAGCTTTAAAAACTAATGGGTATTGTCTGTTTGTTATCTTTAAACTGTTAACATCATTTGTTGTTACTAGTGGGCAATTAATAAAGACAATCGAAATTCCCAAGAGAATAATATATATGGTATATATAATATATATAATATATAATAATTATCTATCAAACAATAGTGCGATAGATATGCAAATGCAAAAAGCACATGAAAAGATTACAGTCCTGACCATTGCTATTGAGCCCAAGGACAGGGAAGGCACAAGTGACAGTAAGAAAAGGAGGAATTCCTTTCACATTTATGGCAGTTCCCTTAATTTTTGTGATAGCATGATAAATATTTTTCCTTGATTCATAAGACTTGTAAAACTAAGAGGGAATTCTGTGGAATTCCCTGTTCCACAATGTGTGTTCACACGAATTATTTATTTATTGGTTTTGTTTCTGAGGTGGTTACTTCAAATTTAAATTGACATTTATGTACATTGTAGAATAGGTCACGCTCCAAGCTCTGAGAAAACTTAATTTCAGGCAAGAAAAGGATGAACGTGTGATAAAGACAGGAAACATTATTGAAGCAATGGCAATGAGACCAGGATAATTTATGTGAGAAAGCAGTTTGGGAGGAGGATTGGAAGGAATTGATAATCAGGGTCTGAGTGGTATTGTCAGATACCTGAAGCGGTGTATGCTTGTGAATACAGCAACTGGAGGAAGTAAAGGACATTATCTGTTCTTCACTTTAATTTTCCCAATACTTAAACTTTCAGTGATGACTGTAAAGCTGATGCTGAGTTTGCTTAGGTCAGTTATTAGCAGTCTTTACTTAGCCCTGGCTTACAACCAGAGAGCTGTTGGACTCACGCTAGTGCAAGCTCTTAGAGATCCACTCTTTCATACAGTAGTGCAAAGAACAGTTTCTTTTTTGTGCAGTAAACCTGTTTCTGGGAAAAGGCATCTTTTTTTTCCAGAGCCTATTAAGAGAGCTGCAGGAAAAACAAAGATTTGTTATTGAAGGGGCAAGTGAGGTGTTCTCATGTGCAAACAGGCTGGAGTTATCCAGCACAAAGTTAGCAGAGGGAGAAATTGGACACAACATTTACATGAGACAAAAAAGGGAAGAAAACCATAATCCCTGGTGAGATTTGGGTGTCGTGAGAGGATCTGTGATAACTCAGCAAAATGCCATGGTTTATAGTTTCTTCTCAGTGGCCCTGTTTTACTCTTACTCTACTGGTTTTGCCCAGGTAGTCATACAGAAGAGATCACAGAATCACAGAATCCCGAGGGTTGGAAGGGACCTCAAAAGATCATCTAGTCCAACCCCCCTGCAAGAGCAGGGTAACCTAGAGTACATCACACAGGAGATAACTGGGTAATGGAGTATGGTTGTGCAAAGCAGAGTATTCAAGTGATACATACAGATATATAAAGGTTTGTGATACCATAGCTAATAAATCTTGTTGAATGCACTGCTTTCTTGCACTCCCTTATGCAGGTGTATATGTCATAAGCTGGCAAAAAATATACTGTACTTAATGTGCACGTTTCTATGATTTAGCTGTGTGCTTTTCTGTACTGTACAATGTTTTGAGATGTTTTTATAAATTACGGTACTCAAAACCATATGTAATTTTACTTCAGTGTTTGCTTTCCTGTAGCATTACCTTGGGAATCCAGGGGATATAATACTTCCTTTGGAGGAGAAATATCTATCTATAGCTGCATCTGCAGAAAAATCTGTAGCACTTGAAGGGAATGTGTTAAAAAAGAATAAAAATCTGTTCAGACTTACATTTAAATATTTGGGTTTACACTATATTTAGGACTGACTGGCTGTCAGCCAAGACAGAGCCTATCACAGATCTAAAACATTAGATGGAAAGATCATGTGACTGGCAGTTAAAAAAAAAGAATCAATCTTTTTCCCAAATGATTCTTTTGTCAGTACATCATTTCATATTGTGTTATTAAAGTGCATGGGAAATGGTATTACTGAAAATTTCTTCAGAAAACATCTACCATGTTTTTTAGTCATGTTAAGGGGCAGTTCTGTTAGTGAAATACTTGGTGTTTCCACCAAAACCAAACACATTGTTTGTTACTGTGAAATGTCCTAGTTCTCAGCAGTATTTTGCAGGCAGAGCCTGTTACATGAATGAAAGCAAGATGAGGAGGTATTGCCCCAAGTGTGATGAACCTACAACAGGACTCCAGAGCAGATTTCATTACAACTTTGGGTGACTTGCTTTGCTGCTTTGTACTATTAACATGGGGATAGATGTAATTCACAGGTATATCACCAGGCCAGTAATTATAGCTAGCAATTCTAGGCACTAGGGTCTCAGGAGGTAAGTATTGGCTATGTTTAAAAGCCTTCCCTCCCCAAAGGTGTAGTCAGTTATTCTTAGATTACATAAGTAGTTTAACTCTTCTGAGTTAGTGTAGACCTACTGTTTTTTAAAAGAGGTGGTACCTCTCTGAATAGGAATTGCTATTCCCAGAATCCTCCTTAGCATTTACAGTATGCACATGGCTTCTTACTTGGGAGCTTGGTTCCCAGCTTCCCAGACAGGTTTAGTTTGTCTTCCAAGGGACTTTGATTCTGTCTGTGCCGTGCTCATATCAATTAATGTGTGCACACCTTCTTCATAGGGCCTAGTAGTTTAACTAATCAATGCCTCTGAACATCTTGAATGTGGAAATAGTTACAGAAACACAAATACAAAAGACTTCAGATCCACAGTACTCACATAGCAAACTTAAAAGGGAACAATATGCATTGAGCTGAGCTTGGGCAGACACTGATTCTTCTCTGGCATGTGTGTATCTGCTCTTTTCTCATATACACATTATGTAGAAGCTAGAGATAGAGGGGAACCTTTTTAGATGGCTAGCTGCAGGAACCTATGTATGATATGCTGGGACCAGTAATCCCTTTTAATCATTTGGATGCCTTCAGCACCTTCTGCATTAAGATGTTTTACAAAAGTCTTTTCCAAGTGTTATGGGGCAGGCTTTGGTTTTAAATGCTTGGCAAAGGTAAGGGAGTTTTTGCATCAGTTTTGATGCATCAGTTTTGCAGATGCTTTATTTTACAAAGTTTAGGCCTAGAGGGAGATACCCCATAGAAGATTAGGGCCCAGAAAAAAAGCACTCTCCTTCAGCAGTGCCTAGCCCATTCTTCATCACTCCTTGAATGCTGGAGTGCTGAATGTTATCTGCAGGCAGTCAGGAAGCACTCCCTGACTTCCCAAACTTCAGGCGAACCTACACAGGAATGATCTTAACTTGATACACCACCACCTTTCTCTCAGGGCTGCACCCTGTGCCTGCAGCCATCTCTGGGTTGAAGGCAGCAGCTGGTTAATAGTGCGGAGGAACAGTACATGATTGTTTAGGACAGGAAGTTGCAATATCCACTTGCAAGAATGTAATTGCTTTTGAGCTGGAACAGGGCCAGGACGGTTGATTCCAGCTGGTAAGAACAGCTGCAGCTGCAAAGGCAGCCAAAACCAGGCCTGCTGCACGGAGGGGAAGGAGGGACAGAGCTTGCCAGCAACCTTCTGAACCCAGAAGTGCGCAGAGGAAGACCCTGCCCAGATGCCTCATACCCCTGCTCCCCGCAGAGGACCTGGCCAGAGGTTGCAGCCAGACCCAGCCCGGGACCTCTGGCACTCAGGGGTCTCTTCAGAGTTTGGCCTGGATTCCATGCTAGTTGCCTGTTTGCATCCACCCTCCCACTCCCTTTTGTTCAGCTTCTTCAGCTCAGTGTCACTCCACTCTTACCCCTTTGCCTACCTTTTTTTACAACAGCTTTCTCCTTTTCATTGACTAAACTTTCTAGTCAATCCCCTTTTCCAATGCCAACGAGCTGGTGTTTTGTGTATGTTGTGCCCAAGTGCTTGTGAGTTTCCCACCACCGGATCTCTTTTGAATCATAAGCTTCTGTGGGGCTGGTCTGCTGTTATCTTGGTGTGGCACCTAGCACAAAGCCTCATTCTCTACTGGTTCTTAAGGCAAAATGAAGGTTATAAGTAACAATGAACGTTGTTTGCATTGTGATTGTGTCTTGGGAATCCAACAGTAGATAGGAGCACACCAAAACCTAATGCTGTGGTCAAGGGATTTTGCTGCCTTTGATACTGAAAGTCCCCTAGGATGGTAACTGACCACATTAATGCAAAATAGAGATCAAACACAACTGTTCAAATAGCTATTGTTTTTGAACTTGAAAACCTTATTTGAAAACCCGAATAAAAAGAACATGGAACCAAAATGGGCATCATGCCACTCTGACACAACAATGGCTTCATTTTGTGGTTGGGCTAGGAAAGCACAGGTTTTGCACACTCAAAACTTTCCCAGGTTTTCTCCAGCTGCACTTATGTTTTCCAAGGCTGGTTTTGCAAGTAAAGAGGTGTGTGAGACTTCTGAAAATGTTAGAAAGCTTAGCAGGTCTGTCAAGTTGTCTAATGCCTTCTGGTATGTGCAAGCACAGAAAATAGCAATGTTTTTCCCTTAGAAAAATCTCTTGTATTGCCTGGAGGCTCCTTGCTGAGTGGAAGCACTGTGGCTTCTCACCACCTCACTGTATGTCAGAGAAGGCTGTGGTCACAAGATTGTTTCTCCTTCCCCATAATGCCAAGTCTTCAGTTATCCCATGTAGCTTCTGTAAGGGCAGGTCCTCTACCCCCTGGCTCTCCTGAAGTATCGTGTTGGGGGGCTGGATACTTGATATGGTTTCTTAGTACTTGGAGTTTTATAATTCACCATAGTTTTGATTGAAAACACTTTGATACCAGCTACCTTAGCCTGTTTTAAATTAAAGGAGAATTTTGGGAAGAGTGCCAGGAGAAGTATTTACAGCATCCAATATAGGCAACACAGTTACGAATGTTTATAAAAGAGGTAGGCAAAGAAATTACAGAAAGAGAACACTTAATCTAATCATGGCAAGCTCATATCTAGCAGGATATTTCGGGTTTCAGCTGACATGTCAGTGCCTCAAAGCCTTTGTCAGAGTTTTTGCTGTCTTTTATATGGGTAGCTCAGGGAGTGCTCTTCAGGGCCAGCTCTTCCCTGGGTGATGGAATCAGATCTATTGCATCTCTCTCTTGAAGGCTTTCTTTTTCTATCACTCCCCCCTTCACAATCGCGTGAGCCAGCTTTATGCTGTGTCCTCCACACATTTACACTGCTTAGATGGGAGCTATGGTCTTTGTGCTTTCCTTTGGTGCCAGAGCTGACAGTGTGTATGTTTATGTTGCTCACAGTTTCCACTCACCATGCATCTGCATTTCCTGCCAACTGGTATAGTAATAAATGTACTTGCTCTAAACCCATAAACAGGATTAGTGATGATGGTATCTAGCTCATGACTGATATCTAAGGCACAGGGATAATCAGCCACATGGGAGAAACAAAAGTTATGAGATGCTTAGCTGCATCAAAGCTAATGCTCAAAAGGTGCTCTAACATTCACTTTTACTCAGATTAGAAATTCATATATTTCTGTCAAACAAGGTCTATGGTTAGGTTTTTAAAAAACAATAGACTCCAATGAATTTATGGACATCTGAAACTACAAGGCTGAGTAAGATAAAAGACAATGCTGTAGAAAAGGTTATGTTGCATCAGATTGAGAGATAATATAATTAAAATGCTTTCCTTTCGTACTTGAGTGTCATTGAGTTATACTGTAACAATCTTGCATGTGCAGGGACAGAGCATTCCTGCAGGCAATACTTGCTTCAACCTCCTTAGGGCAAGGCATTGCATCATCCTGCTAGGCACCATCAGACAGCTGCACTGAATAGTAAAGAAATCATCAAAAAGAGTATTATGACATTTCTTGATCTTCTGTCCAAATCCATGGACAAATCTAATCATTTTCCTCTTAGGTGGATATGCCTAGTAAATATGAATTAATGTAAGAAATCAAGATGAAGAAACATCTTGATTGACTCTTTGCTTTAAAGCATATTCTGGGAGGTATTGTATATTTTAATTTCTTGAGTAGCTGGTGAAAATGTCCTTTGATACCCCTTTGACCAGATCTCATTCTCATACTCATTGCCATATGTCCTGCTGCCTCACTTGGAAGTTGGGACTGACCTTACACGGTGCAAAAACATGAGTTCTTTTCCATATGCAAGGCTGTAACCCTCTTGTCATTTATAGTGAGTTTTGAACATAAATCTCTCAGTAAAGTTAGAGTTTGTTCTACAGCTTTGACTGACTTCAGTTACTCGTTTATACAGGTTAGTAAAAATGACCTGATAACATGTTGTGACCCATTAAGTATCTATGGCAGCACAATTTTTGGGAAAATGAAGAGCATCCATTTCCATGTATGGAAATTAATTTTTAGACCAAGAATAAAGATCTTTTTTAAAATTAAGACATAGTGTTTTTCAGAGGAACATGCAACTACAGACACTCCAGTGGAAATTCACTATATGTCAATTTACCCACATGAAGACCAACTAGAGCTTCTCCAGGGGCTTAAATGCAAACATTTCTGCAGCTTCATGCACTCCTGAGAGAGCAGCAGAGAGCGTGCAACCCCTGGTCACCTTCTGTCCATTACTGATTGCAACACACAGGCAGAAGGCATAGGTGGGGGCGTGGAGGTAATTCAGATCACTTCTTTCCTTTAGCTTTGAATGGTCAGTTATTACGAAATTGAATCACAACAGTTTACATGAAAATAAAACGTAGCAGTAGAAATCAGTAACCGCAAACTATTTTGTTTGAGTTCATTCAACATCAAAGCCATAATCCAGTTCAGCCTGGTTTGTGTATTTAGTTTCAGGGATCAATAGGAAGCTGCTATATGTGAAAACTCATGTGAACAAGTGACAACGTTGGCTTACCTTTTCAAGATGACTGCAAAAAGCACATGTTAAATTGCAGTCAATTGTAACATTTCGGAATTCATCCTACAATGGATATGTTCAAAGTTGTCTAAGCATATAGGAGGAAGCCTTAATCCATATTGTAGCACTACAATGTAAGTTTTTAAGTTATGTATTTACAAATGTAATTCCCATGACTTTACAAACTACTTGCAGCTCAAGCATTATCTACTGTGATTTTATCCAAAACATGAGCCGGCTTGTTCTGGTGGGTAGACAATGAGCAAGGAAGAGCAGCAGAGGGTGTGGGGAATAAGCTGCTGGGGCATAGTAGATGTTGTACTGTGAAGCTTCAGCCCCCATGGCACAGAGTGTATATGGACAGAGGAAGAAACAATAGATAACTGCATTGTTGTGAAATGTGGATTATTTAGGTATTGTCTTATGAATTGCTTTCTTGTGTGTACCATGAATAACCTGATGATGAAATATTGACTTTAAAGAAGATCTGTTTCAATCCAGTCTTCCACCAGTGTACGATGGAAACAGCTTCAGAACATATGGTAACAATAAACACCTAAAACACATGTATGTGCCTGAGAAACACTTTCACTTCAAAAGACTTATAAATGTCTCACTGTCTCATCTCCACCAAAATCTGCTGCAGTCCGTGGAAGACTTGCATTGACTGTAGAGCTTTTTGGATCAGGTTCCAAATGATTAATGCCTCATAAACAAAGGATTAAAAAAAAGTGAAATAAAAGGAGATTCCAAAGAGTCAGGACTGGAAGAATGATGAAATTTGGTCCTATAACTGGCATACTCATTATAAACTGAGTTACATGGTTATATAGCCTCTAACTATCTTGTAGTCTCCAGTGCTGTGTGAATATTAATATTTACATACCATCTGGACATGTAGTAAGATTGCTGTGTGCTATAGTTCTGTGAGTACTTGCCCTTCCAAGAAATGCCTGTTCAAGACTGGAACAAAAAAAATCATATGGGAGAATAAAGTTTAGCCTCTAGGAGCAACTTCCAAGTGCATTACTGAAATGCCAGACTTGAGTATGATATAAACTGCAAAAATGCTGATGAGGGGGAGGGAAGGAGGGAGAAAAGGAGAGGAGAGAATGAGGAGAGTGGACCAGAGAAGGACAGGGGACTTGAGTTCAGATACATTCGTTTTCAGCTGAAAGTGAACATTTCTAGTATAGACAGGCTTAATTCTTTCTTGTTCAAACATTGAAGGCATGGCCAGACAGAGGAAAGCCTAGTAAGTTCTTGTGTATAACTAGCAGTGCAGCTCAAAGGTGAGCAAGAGAAACTGTTCTATCTTAGTCTTTCACGGAGCACAGGCCATATCAGAATTCAAATGTCAGGTAGAGTCCTTCACAAGTGAATGATTAGAGATCCAACTGCCAACATCTACCTGAAACTTACACAGATGCAATCACTGTTTTTACATTAGTATATGAAGTCCTTGAGTAGTGTTACGAGGAGGAGACACAGCACCCTGTGATGGCACTGCATTTAGAGGAAGTGGCAAGGGAAGAGAGATCCATGTAGACATGACATTGCAGCTAAGACAGCACTATGAGAAGTGGGTTAACAGGGAAAAGCCTTTTGTGGAAATCAGGCAGCATTTCTTTCCAGAACAGGAGTTCCCAAAGTGCAATTTTTTTGGGCACTGGAGAACCACAAGGCCTTTTATGGGTGGTCTGTGGAGAGTTTTCAGCTGTGGATATTTGTGATGGAACCCGCAGGTCATTAGTTTCACAGTCTCTTACAACCTTCCTGGGACTGGAGCCAAATACAGCTTGTACTAACCAGCCAACTTGGAGCTGTCAGTCTTCAGATGATACCAGTCAGCAATAAGATATTATATGTAACGATGCTGGATACAATTTAAGATGTTCCATGAAATAAAAAATAAAAATAAAAAAAAATGGTGTTGTCCAGAAATTCAAGGCTGACCTGAAGGCCTGAGCATCCTTTAAAAGAAATACTCAGATATCCTGGGATAGATGGTTGGGCAGAGCAAACGCATTTTAAGGCAGAAAGGATACTGAATGCTGTCATGTTACATGATTTGGGCTACCAGGATAAAAAAGTTCTGGCTGACTAATCTTAAAAAGATAAAGACAGCAGTAATTTCATGTGGTGGGCCTGTTGTGTGGAATTTGTGTTGTCAGTCAGAAAAAGTCTTTTTGCTCTTCGTGCATCACCCAGGACAGGATAAATGAACCAGAGATACCGTGGCAGTTGTATGAGTTATGCCAGTTAGTGACATTTGTCCACAGTATTTCCCATCACCTTAATGAAGTCCTGACTACTGTACACTTGCTCATGTATTTGCTTAAAGCTTCTCTGCATGCTTATCTTCATGCCTGATTGACGGCTTCGGACAATATGTTTCATCATCAGGTGTTGGTGTTCCAGAGTTAGCATATAAAATAAGCTATAACCGAATTCACTCAGGTCCGGGAGTAGGCTGAGCACAGGCCATTTGTCCATTAATAGCAGTCAACATGAAATGCCCAGAAGCAGGAGAGGTTTGGTTCCTACATCTCCATCCCAAGGCAGGGAACACTGCGGTGACTAAAATTATTGGCTGGGATCTTCCCTTTTTTTGTAAACCCTTCTAATCTGGGACACAGTGGCTTGTGAGTGTGCTTTCATTCATAGTTGAGAGACCATGGCTACTTCAATTGCCTGTTGATTTGCAACAGTTCCACTTTCTTCTGGAGTGGGCTGAGTGCTCACCTGTCAGTTATTTCATGCTAGCAGGGAATTGGCAGTGGACAGCTGGAAAGTAATTTACACAGCTAAGATGTCTTGCAAGTGAGCCTGTGGTTTGCCACTGTGTGTGAGCACCTTACAAATAACACAGCAGTTGAACAGAGGCTCAGATACTCTTCGTAGGCCTGGCAGGCTTTTGGTTTCCTGGGAGCTGAGAACTTTCTGAGGTACTTGAAGGCATGAACTGGCTCAAGGCAAGAGGTTTAGGTGATGAATAGTCAGTGGGTCTGATAGTGGTCCTCCTAGACAAGTGTGAATATGACCTTTTTAGTGGGGTTTGACAGGAATGCAGCCCAGTCTTTGCTCTGTGGTCTTGCTCCACAGACTCTCAAGCATGGAAAGTTCAGCTGCAGAAGAGCAGTCTGGGTAAAAGTGATGGACAAGTTTTATCTATCAGTGAATAACATCTTTGATATGTTCCCAGGTTCCTTTCTCTGCCATGACAGGTACATGTATCCATGATGAGCAAAATAAGATATATGGGTAGTTAGAGTATGAGTGAGTAATTCACACTTAGATGCTCTGTTTAATGATGCAACACTGTTCAGGACATGCAGACTCTGATTGGAGACAACATCGTGTTTCCCTTTGTTTCAGTTATAGCACATGGTATCCTAATTCTACAGTTAGAGAGGAGGCAAGAGATCATGCTATGCTGGCCAATGTACATGAAGTTTTATGCTGTAAACATTTCCAGTTGCAACACCGAATGTCTCCCATCCCTTGTGCTCCTGGCTATTGCAGGCAATCTGGCAATATCTGTAGTAAAACTATCCATTCTCAGTGGTGTTCTGAGCCACCTACAGCCTTCCTGTTGTCAACAAAACTCCAAAGCACAACAGGATGAGCACACTGCAGAGACAATTCTTTGTGGGCAAAGGATCCCCTCTTGAAGGTGGTCTGAGGTGCCTTTCAAAATGCATTGGAGGAATGTCAATTTTCTGTTTCCAAGTGCTGTACTGCTGTTTTCTATCATTGGTAAAGGCAGATTGATTTTTACCCCAGAGGGTGGGCTTCCATTATTTTAATTGTAACAGTTCATATGCTGCACAGAGTTTTATTTTTAACATATGTTCCCTGGTATATCAGTCAGAATGAATTACACTCCTTTAAAGTCATTTGACCCCGTGCAGGATATTTCTTTTTATACTAGTTGTTTGGAAATGTTAACACTCTGATGATCATGAGTATCCTTTGAAGTGAACGCGGGCTGGAGATCAATTGCTGAAATTAGCACCTTGGTTGTTTTTGCTTTAGCCTGTCTGCTTGAGGTCTCTATAGCATGTGATTGTTTTATAGCTTCAAGGTTATCTTTGACATCTAAAGGGGCAAAGCACTTCATTTTCTACTTTTCCCAGCTGGGGTTTGGAAGTAGAGAAGCTCTCAGTCTTGAGAGTCTCTGAAATTTCCCTATCTGACAGAACAGATTACAGCAATTTTGATTCAAACAACTAAGACAGATATTTTGGTCCTGTGCAGGCAATAAAACAAGGAGGAGTCTCCGAATCACCAAGGTTGTAGGTTATGTGCCACACAGTATCATCAGTAGATTGCACCAGAAGTTGATGTAAGTGAAAAGTCTAGTGAATCGGAGTGCCTCTGTATTAGATTGGCCAACTTGAGGCATCAGCAAGGCTGCTATTTTCAGGCAACACCTTAAACCATGGAAATACGACCTCTTTATGGAGTCTCAAGGCACCTACAGTCATTAGTCACTCAGAAAAAAATCCTGACTCTTGTTTGGATAAGGCTTAAGGGATACTGCAAGGTTATTTTCTTTCTTGCTCTCTGCTCTCAGAATAGAATATGCTCTTGAGGATCTTAATCTTATGTGCAAAGCAAGGTGTTTGCTGGGTTGCAGATCATTGCTCAGACAATTCATGCAAACCTTTTCAGGACGCTAATAACTAATTTAACCTCCCCCAAAACTTTTTTTCCTTTTTGCTAAGAATATTTTCAGATCTTACCTGTGTTTGTGTGAAAGATACAGGACACACATGACTCTCTGTGAAATATACATTAAGGAACTTGGGGTGTGATTTATTCCCTGAATATATAACACAATATTCCACAAGCTACATCCATTATCTCATGCTCTATGATGATGGCAACCTTGTTTCAGCTGCGATAGGATTTATTTTCCTGTTAAACCATGATAGCACATCAAAAAGATTAATCAATAAACATTTATTGATTTGTGAATGTATCAGAAAAGCCAACTTTGTGGAAAATAAAAGGTATCTCCCCAGAACAGCAGGAATAAAATATACAAATGGCTACATTCTGTAGAATATGTGCAAACTGACTGAGATAACTTGAGAACGTGTGAATTCTGCCAAGGTAGGAAATCACCACAAATCCTTCTCCATGAGGTCTGAAGCCCAAAATAAAATCTGAAGAGGCCACCAGAGAAAGGGGTGGCTCCACCTGCTATGAGATAGCAGGAGGGAATGCAAATTAATAATCTACAGTAGAATGAGAGCTTTTAGCTTTCTGCTGATACTTCTGGGGTTTATTGGTATTTTGCTAACAACCACTTTGGTTTTTCTACGGCTGTGATGCATTGTGTCCTTGGCAACTGTTAAGGTAAAAGGACTCATGACTCACTTGAACAGTCTTCTGAAAGGTTCAGTTAGGGGAAGAGACTTTCTACTATGCATTAAGGCTGGGATTTTTGGAGGGTAGTTTTGCAGACCTTCTTACCTTCTCCACTTCTTGGGCTTAGTGCATCTCTGGAAGAAAAATGTCATTGTACTGATATGAAAAAAGAGTCCTGAACTGATGCTAATGTTGTCAGCCTGGGCAAAGTCAGAGGTTTAAAATCCTGGCGCAGGATGCATAATTGGTCTCTGGAACCCACTTCCTCAAGTTGCCGTTGAAGCAAAATAAACTTCATGATCTGAAACAATTGTATTAGTTGAGATTACATAGAGATTTTAAAAGGGAAATAAAGTCTCAGATGTCAGCAAAGTGCAAGTCCTTAGATGGATAAGGAAGAAGCTGTGATTTGGTCTCTATAGAATGACTTCCTGCATTCCAGTGATCACCACTGGAAACAAGATGTGATCAGGATGATTCACAGAGGCAAAACCTTCCCCGTGCATTGCAGTGCTGTGTTTATGTATAGTCTATACAAGAGGTAGTGGTGGTTTGTTTTCGTTGTACAAAACCTTTGCACAGGACCCAGCTATCTAACACTGGGCCAGAGCCCTAGAAATATTTAATTTAGCTGTCTCCAAAAAATAGGGGAAATGGTTCTCAAGTTTCAAACTTTCTGAATGGCTCTTTGATTGTTAATTGACTTTGGTGGGACTAAAACCAGGCAAACATTCAAAAATTTTGCTGAATAAGGGTCTGATGAATTTTAAACTACCAGCTGGTTCTAATTTGAATTACTGTCTTAATTAGTCACCCAATTAGTTTTGGCACATCTATAACATGTCCTCACTAGGAATAAGTTTTCTCTTTCTTCTGACAGGCCTCTGTTTCTCAGTCCTCCTCCACAGTTTAATCTGTTCTTCAAGCAGAAGCATTAGCACAAGAATGAAGAGTACTCTGCCCTTGTCAAGATTGAACTCTATATAATTTTCCTCCCTTCCTGAATCATCTGGTGGAAGGATGCAAATCCAGAAAGTTATTTTTAAAATGTTATCTCCGTGATGGAATATGGCATCTTCAATGTGGGTGACCCATTCAAAAAATACATTCTGCTGGTAAATTTTAAGCCTCTCATGTCAATTTAATCGTGACTTCGTGATACAGATATCAATACACTTTAACTTAAATGTCATACATGGTTTAGAGTTAGAAAAGTAGGTGACATTTCAACTGTGGCATGTAACTGTTCTGGGAGAATGAAGTTCCAATAGTTTATTCTGCTACTTTGCAAGGCTGTGGTGTAAGTTCAGGGTCCTGTTCCCCGAAACTCTGCATGTATGGCCAGCAGAAGAAAGAGATATTCACTCATGATGGGAAAGTTTGTCCTTTGTTCTCTTGTTACCCTGGTGAAAATCCTATGGGATACTCTTTCTGAGTTCATTTGATTTTTGACTAGTGAGTTCTTGTATGTCCCTGAAATACTCAATAGTCAATGAAATAGATGGTATTCGTTCTGGAGTTAGATGAGGCTACTCAGAGGAGAAGGTATAGGAGAGATTAAGGCAGCCTCCAACAGTTTTCTTGAAGCATGTCATGAATCTATGATCCTTAATAAATTCATGTTAACAATATGTGAATTCCTGCTTACCACATCACAGAATTTAACCAGTCCCTTGTCTTAAGCATGCAAATTCTGTTTCAAATCAGGTGTACATATCTGAAGGACCCTGGGAAAAAACTTCAAGTAGCATAGAATTCACTATTCCTACACAAATTGTTCAGTGGGTTAATTGCAACTGTGGTTTTGGATAAACTCCCATAGCTGATTTTGAGGGGATATTTTTGTGTTCTAAGGTATGTGCTGAGGGGACCAAGGCTGAGTCCCCTATTTTATGTGGTTTTCCCTATGTTGCCTGACCTGATACACTGTTTTGAAGTCACCTTTTTATTTTCACTCAGTAAATCCTCTAGGTGAAATACACGGTTTCAGTTCATTATTAGTCTAAAATCAGACAAGTAAATGGAACTCACTATGAATAATTTTTAGCCACTGTTTAGTTTTTAAAAACTTTTCTTTTGATTGAGCACAAAGTTCACAAGGTTGCAGTAGCTCCAGAAAGAGCAAAGCCCAAGAACTTTGTCAAATGCCAATGACACTGTGACTGGGAGACAGCTTAATAATGCATGTGTTTTCCAAAAATCCATTTGTTAACTCATTTATCTTCAGTTGATCTCTACTCCAAGACTCTGACTGAGCCTTAACTGAAACTCTTTCCTAATGTTTCCTTATCTCCATCAGCTTTGGACTTTTAGCCTATGTGGCCAAATTTAAACAGAAAGGTTTGAAAAGAAAATAGTTTAGTTAGTAGATTAAGTTATCATGCAATAATAGGAGGAAGCTGCCAGTTTATTTTGTATTTTTAATTTATATGTATATTTCCAAGAATAAAACCTAGGTTTCACCAATAAACTCATCTGGGGTGCATGTGTAAGAAGTTAAAACTGAATGCTGGACTTTGGTGGCAAGTCTGTCCTAAATAATCTAGCTTTTTATTCTTTTAACTACAAAGCTTTTAATATGAGAGTCGAAAAGGAAAGAAAAGAAAAGAAAAGAAAAGAAAAGAAAAGAAAAGAAAAGAAAAGAAAAGAAAAGAAAAGAAAAGAAAAGAAAAGAAAAGAAAAGAAAAGAAAAGAAAAGAAAAGAAAAGAAAAGAAAAGAAAAGAAAAGAAAAGAAAAGAAAAAGCGATGCTCAAGATTTTTACCTTCAGAAATGAGTTAAACTTCTACTGTGACTTGTGATCCCAAAAGCCAGAGGAATAGTCAGAATATAAATCACTTGAAACCTCTTTTTCCCTCCAGTCACAGTGACAGCATGATTTCCACAAAATCACCTCCAAATACACCATTCGAAGTAAAACTGTGTTCACCAGATAATCGAGTACTGGGATTTGTCGTACAGAATTTCAAGCAAAAGTTGGTCCTTTTTTATTTTTTTCCTTTTTTTTTGCTGACATTTATTATTTTTATATACATTAAAGAATAAAATGTGCTTGATCCTGGGGTAAGAATGAACCCACTAGTGTGGACTAGACATCTACATTGAAAGACGGTAGTGAAATCAGATTGTGTTTCTTCTGTGTTTTCTTACTACAGCGGTTTTTAATTGACCTAAATCTGTGCAAGATGCAATGCATTCTGATGTTTTTATAATGGAAAAATATATTCTTACGAAGACATATGATATTTCTCTTTGGATTACTGCTAATGCTTGACAGTTAATGCTTTCTATTTCTATTAATCTTTCTAGTATTTTTGTAATATGTATTTTCTAATGCTGGCTTTCATCATGCACCACAGTAAGGAGGAGTTATAATAGGAAATTCCTCTACTTTAGGATAGGGGAGATTGTAGTTTTCAGATGATTTTAGAAACTTTAATCCATAAAAATACAATTACATTGACAATTTTGAAAAAATCTGCATGAAAATCGTATGGAAATCATTCAGTAAAATACATGTTGCAATACTAATAGACTTGAGCCACCTCCTATAAAAGCCCGTTTCAGGCCTGACTGACCTCCCAGTATGTTCCAGTTTTCCTTTGTGCATGCCTGATCCCATGTGTGCCACCATGTTTTGGGAACAGGAGAGATGTTTGAGAAGCTCTTCCATCCTATCTGTTGTTGAAGCCAGTTTTTAGTACAGGGATCTGAATATTTTGAGTGCTTGCATCAAAGCAGCCTGTCCTTGTCCTTTGTGAAAATGCAGCAGGTTGCCACTGTACTTTCCAATAAGTGGGTGAGGCCATGTATTCTTTGGGACAGAACAAAAGTGTTTAAATGGCCAAAACCTTTAAAGCACAAATGCTGAGTGTACATGTGAGAAGTTATCACTGTGCTTCTACCTCTGCTAAGTGGCATTTTAATGACTTCAGCTTTGATGGATACTAACTTTAATGACATTTTCTCCCAAGAGGTGTTCTGTGTTAGGGATGTCTTGGGAAGTACTGTCTTTAAAATCTTGATACCATGCTGTAAAGACATGTGTATAATTTCCTAACATCTGATAGCAGCCACCTGATCTTTAGCTACTGCTAATCATTTCTCCCCGTTGAGACAAATTTTATCATTGACATCTCTAACATTTCTTCTCAAGACTGAATACTTTGCAGGCTGCATCAAACAGAAAGTACTTAAAGGGCAGATACATGCCCTTACATAGCAGGTACAATGTCTTTCAAGCTTCTACAGGCTCTACTTGTGCTCAACACCAAAGAAATCAACTCTGTTATGTATATTGCTGCGTGTACATGAACATTTTTGACAGGATGCTTAACAGGAATGTATTTATCAGTCAGTTCTGTCTTTTGTTTTAGTTACAAGAAGCCTTTTTTTTTTTTTTTCTTTCGTTTTAAAACAGGACAAAACAACATGAGAAGTCTCCCTTTGCAACATCTGCTTGTCTAAACATCTCTGTGACTCAGGCTGTTTCTGCCTTGTCTACTGGACCTCTGCTGCCACCCACCGTGAGCTCTGCAGGAGAATCTCCAGGTGTGTGGTCAGCTGGAAGTCTTTGCTATCTGTTGTCCTGAGAAATTGCAAAATGAGTCACCCAACAATGTGATTTACTCAGCATGTAGAATTTTGCAATGGAAGAATTGTTTTTCCATAAACAAGTAAATCTTCAAAACTTTTAAAGGGCTATTTGCATTCAGAGGGCTGGCTGGACAATACCATTTAAATCCTGTAGAAACAGAATTTGAAACCTGCTAAACTGAGATTGAATTCTGATCTATGGAAATACAGAGTAACTGAGCCAGCTTTTCTTACATTAGTATCTGAAATAGCGTAGGCACCTTTGAAAATGTCATCTTGTTTTAAACTCTCATCAGTTGTACCAGCTCCATGGAGACTTAACAAAAGTCTCTGCTCTTTGTTGTGGTGGCACGCACTTGACTTTCCAACTCAAACCATCACGTTTTGGTAATGACTTAAAATCATTCATGTCTGACGGTATTTTGACAAGTCCATTGGCTAGTTAATTATTAACCCAGCTGCTGATCCCAGCCAGTTCCTTAAAAGCATCACCTTCTTTGTTGCTGGTGGTATGCTGCCTGCACCAAGTAGAGACAGGAGGCATCTTTCATCCTGTCTGAAGTAAACCTGGTGAGCTGTCAGGATGGGACTGGACTGCTGAACTGTTGGCACAGATCTCATGAGCAGGTCTCTTCAAAGCTGTTCTCACAACAGCTTTCCCAAACAGTAAATTCTTCTGGTATGAAACATTACCATGTAAATTTTGCTGTCTTTTCTTATGTACCTGCCAAAACAGCGTTAGTGACGAATCAGTTAACAAAATCCTTCACCCTGTCCTTTTAGTGTCCCATCTTCCATGTAATGTTTGGGTATACAAGGCTTTTTAAAGACTCTAGTGATAATTGTCATGAGTAAAGACTTGTGATATGTACAGGCTAGAAAAAGTCACTGACATGATGGGAAAATCTGTGTCTTCACAGAGGAACATCCAAAAATAGTATCTTAGCTGGTTTGTATTAAGTATTTCATGTCCTTGTTGGTTCTCTTGTTCATGTGCTTGGATTCTGCTCAGCTGCACCAAAAGGTGATTCTCCCCCTCTACTCAGCTCTAATGAGATCCCACCTGCAGTACTATGTTCAGCTCTGGGGCCTCCAACACAAGCAGGATGTGGACATGTTACAGCAAGTCCAAAGAAAGGCCAGGAGGATGATTAGAGGGCTGGAGCACCTATGCTATGGAGACAGGCTGAGATATTTGGGGTTGTTCAGAGTGGAGAAGAGAAGGCTCTGGAGAGACCTTAGAGCAGTCTTCCAGTATCTGAAGGGGCCTACAAGAAATCTGGAGAAGGACTTTTTATATGGCATGTAGGAATAGGACAAAAGGGGGAATTGATTTAAGTTGACAGAGAGTAGATATTATATTAGATATTCGGAAGGCTTTCTTTACTGTGAGGGCAATGAGGCCCTGGTACAGGTCACCCAGAGAAGCTGTAGCCGCCCCATCCCTGGAAGTATTCAAGGCCTGGTTGGACAGAGCTTTGAGTAACCTGGTCTAGTGGAGGATGGCCTGTGCCAGGGGGTTTGGAACTTGATGATCCTTATGGTTCCTTCCAATCCAACCAATTCTATGTTCTATGATTCTATGGCATTCCTTTTGCCTTTGAACATGTCAGAAACACTGGATCTGTTGCCTCATGGATTTTAGCATGTTTAGTTGTGCACTGAAGTGCTGTACTTAATGAAGAGCTGTCACAAAGGTTACTGGGGGCTCTGAAATATTCATGCTTTGAGTTCAAACACCATCAACACAAACATCTGTGTTCACAGTCATCCAGTGCCCAGAACCAAGACAAGGAGAGAAGAGCAGAGACATGTGTCTCCTCTCTTCCAGAAGACTGCTAGGAAAAGGCTGGATCTTTGTGCAACTTCTCACTCTCCTAATACCTTGCACACACATAATTAGGAGAGAGGAACAGCAGTACAGCTGCACATCACAAAGGTTCTGCTGGTAGGTGACAGTACACAACAAACATCCTGCTGAGGTTAGCACATCTCCATGATTAGGCCAGGGCTTGCCTTAGGAAAATGTAACCCTGGTGTTAGGTGAAGGGTGCTCCTGGTTGTGCAGGGCAGGAGTGTTACATCAAAACTTTTCCCAGGAAGATCAGTAGTCACGCGGTTCTGCCCTGCATAGTCTTGCTGGATGCCTCTGCAAATTGTAAATGGCTTCTCTGGAGGCTAGTCCTAGCAGAATCTGTCCAAATCGGGTGGACCCAATCTACATCCCAAGGCTGTGCTACAGCTAGTTGATAGTTCATGTCTCTGGCACTGCTGACAGCCCATAGCTGTGGCCAGCCTGTCTTTCATTTCCAGTATAGAAGTATTTTCTCATCATAGTTGCCTTCAGCAGCAGCATCTGTTTTTCAGCTGATACTGTATGGAGGAAGCATCACCTTTTCCCCCTGACTGCTTTGAGGGTACTAGAGAAATGCTTTGCTTTACTACGAGTTATGTGATTTTAAATACGATTCACAGATTTCTGTCTGCTCCCTCCTCTGAAACTCTTCCTTTTGGCATTAGAATGACATAGAGACAGGAGGGCAGAGTTTCCTCTTGGTGGGAAAAGGTACTTAGATTTCTAGGTGAAAGGGGAGTAAAATCATAAAATCACAACTCACAAATAAAACTTTTATGACATAAATGGTAGTCAAAGTTTACCAGTCATCCTAGCTGTATCCTCTTCAGGCTCTACAGCACAAAACAAGAAACAGGAAACGATCCACCAGAAAAGGACATGATCAGGCATTTCTGAGATTGCTGCTAGCAAAAGTTTCATTAAAAAAAAGATACATCTTGCAAATACAAGGCATTGATATGCATGTTGAACTGAGAGTATTAAGGTCACTTATGTGAAAAATGCATGGTAAATACTGATAAGTTGCGGGTGACCACAGAGAAGAGTGAAGAGCTTTATGTGCTACTAGCATAAAACTAGTGGAGTTTTCAATCCAATGACAGCATTAACTCTTTCAAAACACCTCAGGGTCAATGCTGTAAGTGTGTCCTCATATGCTCAGGATTAATGTGTCTGTCTCCATCTGGCTGCTGTCTCAGAACAGTTTTACGCTGTTCTGCTGACTGCAGTTCATATACCTCTCTGTTCAGGTCATCATTTGAGTACCTATGAGTCAAGGGACTTCAAGCTGAATTCAGTAAAGTTTTGAGTGAGACCAGGTGACAGGAATGCATTTGAAAACAAGTATTTTAAAGGGAGTTACAGAAGAAGTTTGGTCAAAGAGGAAAACATTATCAGGACAGAGAAAAGTGAATAGTTATTTTGAGGACCCAGAGTTAAGTCCATACAGAAAAACGCAAATTACATCCTTAAAAACGCTGCTGAACATAACATCAAGTGCTTGCGCTTTACAAGTTCTAGGTAGGGAAAGCAGAAAAAGGAAGTGATTTATGTAGGATTGCTAGTGGGCTACTAGCTATTGTAATTGAAAATGGGCTACTATTGATCATTTTAAAAGCTGGATGGGCTTTTTGGATATGCGTTAACCTAGGGATTGACTCCATATGAGTGGTATGTGAATGACAGTTTGTTGATTCCAATCCTGGCTCTGTGTGTGACATGATCTTTCACTGCCTTTTTACCTTTGGTACATTGAAGCTGTTTGCACAGCTAAAATGTGTTTTAGCATTTATGGAGAGTTTAAGACTTGTCATATAACAAAACAGAATGGAGTGTAAAGGGGACAAAAGCCAGTGGAATCTGTTACATTGGTCTAACATACCTGGGAAGCATTTGGATAGAACTCTGCTCTACTGTGTCACCCACACAGAGCTGAGCTTTGATGTTTAAAAGAAGAGGCTTTTTGTCCCAGTGAGGACCCACCCAAATTCTGTCCAAGAGCTGTAATATCATGTTCTCTCCTGCCTGAAACTCAGTTTCAGGGTTTTAAGGGATGGTCCCACTGGGCCAGATTACTGGCCAGGGCATTGCTGTTTTGCCTGTGGATGGACAGAGTTGGCATCTCTAAGCAAGGGTGATTGAACCTTGAATAACAGAGGATGTGAGCTTTGGAGAAGGGTGCCAGAGCTGTCCTTCCTTGAAAATCAGACTACCACAACTCTGGGCAAGATTTGCTTTCACCAGCTGGGTTATTAATAATCACTGATAGGCAGCTGAGTGTGGGATTTCTCCTCCATTTCTTTAGTTATCTGGTTTTAATGAAAGGGTTCTTATCTTCTATCAACCCTTTGGCACCTGTCTGCCCATTTCTATCTTCCAGATGGTAAGAAATCCCTCACAACTGTTGTATTTCACTCTCTTTGGGAAGCTCTCCTTTTCGTTAAGACAGGACATGTCCCCGTCCTACAGAGAAATGGCAGTACATAGGAGACACGCACAGGGCTGTCACAGTGCCACAGGAACTGACCCTCATGGTTGTTCATCCTTTATGTAATAAAACAAATTCTATTTGACTTTTGTAGCAGTGGTGCTTGTGTTCTTATTGCCTCCCACTTGAGCATAGCAATTCTTGTTGGGTACAGCATCAGATTGCAGAGGGGTTAGCATGTGGTAGCAAGAATGATGCTGGGGGGCCTGAAGGAGGGAAAGCATTGCTCTAATTTTAAATCACTGAACTGGCAGCTTTATCTTAGATCAGCTTACCCAGACTCAAAGGATATAGCTATGATCTATTTAACTGAAATTAACCTCTACTGATAGGAGGCAATTACATTCCAAAATCATCTGCAAATTTCTGCTAATCAGTCCCCATTTGACACTGTCCCTAGATTTAATAGCATTACTTTTAAGCTGTGAGAACAGGTTTTTAAACCCAGCTTTGGGATTTCCTGAGTCCCAGCCAGCTTGTGGGCAGTTGAGTGCATGTTGCACAGTTTTTAATTGAATATATTTTTTTAATTGAATATATTTCTGTGACGAGATGGCTTTGCAGAGCAGGCTGAGCCTGGCTTGTGGCTGAGCTCACCTAGCTCATGGGCACTCTTGTACTCAGGAGGGAAGAGGAAGTAGGAAGCCTCTTTTTATGCCCTCTTTCTAAGTGTCTTCAGATCATCCACCTCCCACAGTCTCTTCCTTTGTAGTGCCAGAACTAACGTAGCCTCCACAGTCCTCCTCTGAAAGAAGACAGGAAGATACTGGGACAGGCCAGCGCTGAGGACACCTATGTCTGGAAAATGACTGAATCATCCATCAAAGAAATTCACATTCATGGGTCAAGAGGGACAGAAATAGGAAGCCACCTTATCCGCATCCTCATTTAACAATGACTTATGGACATAGGAAAGGAAAAGAGTTATTAGCAACAGCAGATGCCAAGTCAGGTTACACTGTTGTCTGAATAGATGACACCCAATGGTCATCTTCAGAGGGTGGCAGAGTGTCCTAGGGAAAGGATATGTGGAGGAGAAGAGTGACTAGCTTTGCTTCTCATCCCATGACCTTTTCCACAGGAGACCTTACTAAAAGTGACATTTGGAAATGAGGATGTCTAGTCACCTAGAATCTTGTGGAGTTTAAGAATCAGCCAAATTTATTGATATTCAACTACGTCCCTCTGGCAATCTGCAAACTTGTATATTTTCTTTATGTGACCTTAGAGTCTGTGTGAAAGGTTTCTTGTTGCATATTGTTTTCTGATTCTCATCTGTGGTTTTTCTTAAACTGTATTTGTTAAGGGCAACAAACTGCATTCAAGTAAAGACTCTGCATGACTATAAGGGAAAGTAAGTGGGAGGGGAAGGTAACTATTGGCTGCTTAAACTTAAGCACAGCTGAGTTGCTAAACCATCTCCAGTTCACTTCCATGCCCAACATACTCACTCTCACCTCCAGACCTTACACATACTGGTCAGTGCTCTGCAAGATTCTCTCTTGGCTGTTTCAAAACACCTACACTTGTCTCAGAAGTTTCCTTGGAAGTCCCCCTACAAAGCAGGTCTGAGCAAATCTGATTCTGCTTGTGTCATATTGAGTTCAGGTTCAGATTGTGTCCAGGAGCAGCTCAGCATTCAGTGTGCCTCAGCCCATACATAGAGGAAAGCAGCTTAATGAAGTCAAAACTTGTGTATTTCTATTAAAACAGAAATGATGTGGGAAAAGATAAGCCTTTGTTTATTCAGGACAGAGAAAAGATCCTGTTATGGCTAAGACATAAGGCAGCAGGATATATACATCTAAATGTAATGCTACCAAGGTGCTTATAGAAGCTCAGAGCTGCCAAGTGTCCTGATTGCATTCTAGTGCCTAAACCAAACAGACTGGAAAAGTGCCTCTGCGCTTTAATGACCTTTCCTGGGGTCACATTCTAGTCCCATTTATTTGGGGATAGAATTCTTTTATTTTCTTTCTCCTTTCAGAAAATGTTTAAACGTTAAAGTTCATGATGAGTCTTTGATAAATTTCTGTACCCTTCCCAAAGCCCTCTGCAGCACTTGCACCTCTCTGCTCCCTGTCTGCGGATGCTGACCTGCTTCAAACTTTATTTTGTATGAGTTCTCAAATAATGCCTGTTTCAGGCTGTCTATTGATATTCCCCATAAAAAAGCTTTAGGAATCACAAGAGCCTGAGTAAATATAGCAGAACTATTGCTCTTGTAGGATGCAACTCCTATGTTCTCAGCACAGTTTGCTCATTGACTCATTGGATGACCTTGAAGAAAGTGTAGTGCAACAGGGATTCACTTTATCAGGCTGGTGACTAAGTCATCTCAGCCTTGTGCTGGTAAAAATAGGGCTTCTGTGTCAAAGAGACACCCCCACCCAGGCCCTTTTCAGCTCTTTTCAGTGCTCATTGGACTTTACTCTGAGTTTTCTTTGTAGAAAACAATGCCATCTTTTATGGATGAGTGGAGTTCATCAGAGCAGAGTGATATAAAGACACAATCCAACATTGATGAGAAAATCTCAATGAAGCTTCTCCAAATGTTACTGATGCATATTGTAATATATTTGAAACCAGAAATATCTGCATGCTCATCTCTGAGCTTGTTCATAAAGGACTACCCCAAAAGCTCACATCTCTTACCCTCGATTATGAAACAAATACCTAGTAGCTCTTTTTTCTGTGCCATATTTTGGTAGTGAACTTTCAGAGTGCTTGCATTGGAAAACTGCCCAGAGAACATTTTATTGGTCACATTCAATTTTAAAATGGTTTATATCTCCCTAAACCCCAGGTTTACAGTATTTAATATTGCTAATGGGATGGTAAGATTGCCAAGCATTTATCAGCATATAAGAATGGAAATAGTAAAATGACACATTAATCTTTGAGCTCTCAATATGTCGCCACAGAAACACCCACTGCCCATTATCCAGCTGTTATGAAAATACCAGGTTCTTAGTAACAGACATGTTGGAAGAGAGGTAGAAGTGCTGGGGAATGAATATTTCAATTGGCTTAAACCTCCCTTTCCTTGTTCAGCTTCAGTCACAACCATTTTGGTCTTGCAGGCAGTGATATCTGCCTCCCATGGAGAGAGGTCATCGCCAGGTGTATTTAAAAGGAAGGCAAGAGACAGTACTTTATTTATTTATTATTTATTTATTTTTTGATAAAGTAAAGCTCCACTAAGTACTCTTATTTAGGACACTTGGTCATTTGGTCTTTAGTGACAGCAGAGCTACCAAAGGCTTCACTGGCAGTAGATGAAGTGCTTGGGGACCTGACACTTCTTGAAAACAGTAGTTAGAGTTGTAAGGGTGACCAGGGGATCAAATCATGGTCTGCTTATGATTTGCAGCTAAACACAACTCTAGGCTGTGCCCTGTCCCCATCACTCCAGATCCTGACAATACCCATAGTCTACTCTCCAGGTTATGAATCCAAGAATGGAGAAACTGCACATCTGAAATTCCTGGCTAACATCTTTATCTGACAAAAGGAGAGTTAGCAAGTTAGCATCAGCAGCATTTGCACCTGAGCCTGTATGAGCCTAAATCCTCCTGCCTCTCAAAATGCTTCCCACAGGTTTTACTGGGTAAACAAAGTTTAGTTAACTGCAACTTCATTAAACATCTTGCTTCTCTCTGGATGGCAAAAGAACTGGAACTGAATATACATGTGTGAATGTTCTTCTGCCTTTTACTGCAAGCAGACATAATTGGTCTCTTTGTAATAAGCAAATCTAAATGATTTTTTTTTCCTTTATGTCTGGAGAAGATGGAAAATTTTTCTGGCACCAAATCTTTTTGTATATATTGGGGTAATAATCATTCCTTAGAAAAGAAGGCCTGTCTAGTATGTTCTCTGGCATAGTCAGGAACAGGCAGTCCAATCTGAGCAGCTCAGCCAATTTTGACTCCATTTACTCCTCCAAACTAACCTCTAGTGCACGAAAAGAAACAACTGTTCCCCATCTAGAGTCAACCCACTGCCCTCGCTTGGACCAGAAATGGCTAGAAATAGTTGTGCATTGAGCAGGATGATGGCTCATGGCAGAAGCAGCATCTTATCCATAGGTTATAGTATCAGTATTTCCAGAGGCCTTTCATGACCAATGAAACTGCTGCTTTATAACCTGTCTTCATGCAAGTGGTGATGATTTTATTTGTGGAATAGTCACTGGGGTAAAACAGAAATTCTCACTTTTAATCCAAATATTCTCAGAAATAAAGACCAAAGGAAGTTATACATGGGGTTTGTCTGCTTTAATATGCAGCCCTGCTGTGCGCATGGAGTGCACACATGCAGTTTCATGGATGACCAAGAGATTTGATGTTAACTGGTACATATTCAAGCTCTTTGCTGTGTCTCTCTAATAGCACTATTGGCCCACCTCTTCCAAAATCAGATCCCACATGCAAAAGTGTATTTAAGTCAAACTTTCTCTGTGAGACACTTTTTTTAAGCTCCACAGAGGCTTTGCAGGTGTGTCAGGATTAGCCAGAGCTCACATAGCTGCAGGGAAAATAAAAATCTCTGTTTATTCACTTAGTGATCTGGCTTCTTGTGTCATCCATGATGTCAGACAAAAAGTCAACACCTCTGTTTAACTCATGTTTCCACTTTTCACAGACCTTATATCCTCAAGTACAACTGATACCTGCTGTATATCTTACAAAGAGTCAGGAGGCATGTCTGAAAAATCACAGCAGCAGTTCTAAAAGGGATCTAAGCATTCATTCAGTGTCTGTGCATTAACTTTACCAGTCAGGGGCTAACCTATACAAGCATATGTACAGATAATAATGAACCTTTGGGTGAATTTTAGAATGGAAAAAAGCCCCAACTATCAACCTTGTATATTCTTTAATGTTACTTGCCTAGAGCATTTTATTCAGCCAGAATAAATACTGCGCTGGGATGATGACCTAGTGGAGCACACTGCAGGGGAAATCATTAATGCCCACACATTTGTTCTTTTGGGCACCATGGCCTAAGAATAAAAAGTCATCTGTGGTGATGCATGTGCACTTTGCAGGGATTAGCCCATCTGTATCTTTCTATTTTTTAATAAAACACTCAGCTACATGAGGGTTACAGCACTCATGATGATTACTGTATTGCGCATCTGCTAGAACTAATGATGCAAGAAATATCCAAAGTTCAAACAATTTCTTCATTTTTTAAAGCTCAAGGCTAGAACATTTCTGTGAACTGAATGCAAAGTTCTGAATTGAATTAGGAGGAAAATTGGATTAGGAAGGTTCTTTTCATGTTCTAAGAAATGAGATTTAAATGTCCTACTGCAGTAAGACTACACACAGTAGATCATACACAGCAGTAATTCAGAACTAGATAAACAAAAGGCTTGATTAATATTTATTTTTGGATGCACAGAGTCAGAGTCTCATCTGTTCGCTGAAATGAATGGAGTTTTGTTTGTTTACTTGTTTTATACTGTGCATATAGCACCTGTTTTTTCTCTCAAATAATCCAGTCCATTGCTGTATGTGAGCATATATATATATATATTTAATAAGGATTAAACTTGCATCCTAAGCATAGACTCTAGATGTGTCTGTAGCTGAGGACAAGGCTGTTCTTGCCAGCATTGCAGTAATTCAGTTTATTTTCCTGGCCTGATCACCTTTTCTAACATAAGCTAACTGCTGAGGCTAACTGAAGCAAAGCATCTATTTCAGCAGAGGACTGGTCTATTCAGGGATGATATTGTGTATTGAGGTAGTGTGTGATTTATGTTGTATTCCTGCTCTGCATTAGCTGTCCATGGAAATGTCCTCAGTGAGCAGATGGTAAGGACGACAATTCTACTCTGAAAGTGCCAAGTATCATCTGCATTTGAAAGTGAAGGCTTTTCCTTGTGTTTGCAATTGCTGGGTTTAGCTAGAGCTTGGTTTTTAGTTGGTAAGAAGAAAGTAATTTTTCCCTGCTACTATGCCAAAATACCTTAAAGTGTACCCTAAAGCATACTATTACTCATCTATCAGTTCACCATTCATCTGTGGTGTCCAGTAAAAGCTGGTATGTCTCAAAGATCCCAAACTTGGCTTTTTTCAGAGTGAAATTCCTAGTCTAAAAAATTTCTCCTAGTCCTCACTCACTCTTAGGAAAGGTTAAATTCTGGAATTTCTGCAGCTCTTTAGGAAAGGCATTGTCCCAGAGAGTTGAGGCTTAGAGCAGGCTGGGTTGAACAGGTTCAAAGGAGCACCTTGCACACCTGCACAGAGGAAGTAACGTCAGCAACTGTAACTGCAGTAATGCGATCTGCCCTGGTTAATACTGTCTCACAGAGGTTCGGCCACAGCTGGATAAAATGAGATTTTGGCAACGCAAAGCATTTGAAACTTTAGGAATAGTTGCTCGATAAAACACACCCAGAATACCTCGATTTCCTCCAGTGAGTACAGCAGTTTCAATAATCACCAGAGGTAACTTCTGCTGTCCACAAATCCTCCTCTGTGCTTTCTTGGTCACCTTCAGCTTTCAACTTTCCCTGTTCACATCTCACCTATGGCCAGCACTAGAAAACCTGCTTGTTTGTCTGTGGGAATGGTAGAACAACAGCCCAGGAACCAGTATCTGAAGGTAAAGCCTGATTATTTTGGAAACCCATATACTTTCATATTCCTTTCTCCTCCAAAAGAGTGGTGCAAGGAATAACATAAACTGAATGAAGCTGAACAAAAAATTTAATCACTATCTTACATTATCTTCTATAGCAATACATTCTTAATAATGTGGATTTTCCACTTACGTTCAGCAGTGCATCCAAAGGTAACAGGCACAAAGCTGAGTAATAACACATTTCTGGGCATGCTGTAAAGTTGAGAACAACTTTACCCTGCATTTGGGAACATCTGGAATGATGTGGTGAGGTTGTCATGGTACTTTTATGTCCTTAAGGAAATAGTTTTTTCAGTTCTCTTGCCATAAGGAATATCTGAATGATCTTTAGGCAGGGAGCTGTATGCCTGTGGCACAGCTTTACCTTGCTCAGTGGTGTCTCCCCACCACAGCTTTACTCTGCCTTGGCAGGCAAGAGCATAGCAAAACTAAACAATGTATTGTAAAGCAATCTCTGAAGTCCTGGGACAGCTTAAGAAGAAATTTAGGACTTGCAAGACCTAAGTAGGACCCTGAATGGAGATTAGCCATGGCTCCTTCAGCCTTGCAGACATAGCTGCAGAGAATTTGTTCATCTGCATTTTAATGGTCTGGGTTGCATTATGGATTGGTGCCTAAACTGACACCCAGGCTGGTATGTCTGGCTCTGTAACAACAGACAGATTTGCCCCTGTTCCAGAGGGCACATTGTCCTGTGTTTGAAGGTGGCTGTAGTGCCTCTACAGACCACCTCAGCAGCAGGCTGCCACATGGGCAGGACAGGTGGTTGTGGGTGGCAGTATCACTTACCCACTGCCTTTGGGATGGAGTCACCACACCACACAGTGAATAGGGTCAGGAGCAGTTGTCTGCCCAAGACTGTGATCCACACAGGCATGGAATTAGAGTACATTGGTAGTGAAAGCCACCTCAGTCCTTAAGCTGCTCCAACATGAGTGATATTGTGCTAGGAAATGAGCGGGTGGTTTTGCCTTCTCTCTAAAAGTATTTTTATTCAGTATGCTTCACATAGCGCAATACAGCA
Organism: Melopsittacus undulatus; assembly: GCF_012275295.1. Taxonomy (NCBI): domain Eukaryota; kingdom Metazoa; phylum Chordata; class Aves; order Psittaciformes; family Psittaculidae; genus Melopsittacus; species Melopsittacus undulatus. The sequence goes on from NC_047557.1 coordinate 13,885,403, forward strand.
GAGTACAGCTGATAGTGATGAAGAAACCGAAGGAAATGCTTTTCAAGTGCTAATATACTCTGAAGAGGATATAAAAGAAATTTTGGGGCCAGCACAGATTATTCTGCAAACATCTTTCAGAAAACCAAACCTGACAATATTTTCCATATAAAATTCTTTAAAGATGGAAGGGAATAAATTAACTACATCTTTCCAGCAGAAAAGAGTTATGTTCCATGTGTTTCAGCACAGTGCAATCTTCTATTGACTGCAGATGTAAAAGTAAATCTGGTCGCTGGGATGTGCCCAAGGTCTGGAGCTGCGTTGCATTGGCATAGAGGTAGCCCAAGAGCAAGTGAGAGCAGGAAAAGGCAGTGCTCCCTGGTAGCACTGCAGCTCATAGGTGTATATATCATCATTGTAACTCCAGGACCACATGGCCAGGGATTATTGTGAGGCCAAATCTTCTGCTCACAACACTTCACAGAAGATGCTGGTTTAGCTAAATCAGTCAATTTGTAAACTCATCCTTCTGTCTCTCAGAGTGCTGGGGACACTCTTTCAATTTGAATCCAATAAATGTAATGCAATTGAACAATGTAACAATTTGAACCCAGTAAATGATGGTCACTGGGAAAAGCTGATTAGTGATCATATGACTATATTAGTCATCATAGATGACTATGAACATCAACTGAAATGCTTCAAGTACAGGATACAATACAATCTGCTTTTCCTCTGTGTTTCTCTCCATCTTGTGTATAATAGTATGTGATAACAAGGCATTTCCTTTTGAAGTTTCAAATGGAATTTAAAGGTGTCTGTACACAAGACAGATCTAACTTCCACTCTCCTTGAGTAGTAAATGAATAATTTTCCATGATGTGTTATGGAGCAACCACTTTGGCAGGTAAATTCAGCTTAGCTTAATTCAATTTTTATAAAGACATCAGCACACAAGAGCTTTTTGCAGAAGCTCAGTTCTTCAAGGGACCAAGAATCTCTGTCAGGGTACTGAATATTATCAACTTTGTATTTAACTATAAATTTTTAGTAAATAGGAAATACATTGCAGAATTGGGGTCAAAATTAATCTTATCATGAAGAACATAATTTGGGCTCTGAACCTATGATTTATGTGATTTTTTGCTACTTTGAGTGAACAGAAGGATGCTCACACCTTCCATATTGAACATTAGAGTCTGGACAATCCTGTCAGAAGTGTTTCATTGTAACAGCCTTTCTCTATCAGAGGTTAAAGATACTGAGTAAATTGCAGAACTGACACTGAACATGGATCTATTTCATAGAGTCTTAAAAGAGATGGTGACATTTAACGGCCTTGTTTACTACAAAACCTGTTTCAAACAAACACTTACCTAAATGCCTTTGCTCCTGAAGGTCACGACAGGGAAAGGAACAATATGTCTATTAATGATGTCTCTCAGATTCGGTTTCTGCTGTTGATTTTTGCCTCATCTGGATACTGTGCCTTGTATTAGTGGTGAACCACAAAAGAAAAGCTTTTTAGAAGCAGTGAGTGGTCTACAAGCCTCCCTCATTGTTTAAGGTCTGCACAGCTGGTTTCTGGCACCAACACAGTCATCTGAAGAGATCTTCACAGGGTTAAATGCTGCCCTTGGATAAGTAGTCTAAAAACCAAGGCAGTGTCAGAGCCACTTGACATTCAGCAGAGATTCCATGGTTAAGTTAAAATATTTTAGCTCATGTATTTGTGGTAGGTAGTAAAGCTTGAGGATAACTACAAAATCAATCCCAGCTGTCAGCAGAATGAACACTGCCATTTAAATGCTCTGTTTGGACCAATCTTTAAGTTGTGACCCAGGTGAAAAGCAGGAGAGCATCAGCAGAAATGCAGGTAATGCACAGAAACCTGTTAGCAACGCCATGTATTGCAAAAGTTGTATCAGTTTTGAAGGCTTTAGGGATTCCTGAGAACTATCAGAAGTGAAGTATTTCAGACTCCAAACTGCTGCCCTTCCTCTCTGTTCCTCCTATATGCAGAGGGCCAAATTCGGAACTGATGCAACTCTTCTGCTTTTCTGGGATATGGCCAAGATAATCTTTGCTCTTTTAACTCTTCTTTTTCTTTCCAAGCTGTGTTGAAATATTTTGGTCCTGTGTATTTTATTATGACAAGGAAAACATACTTGCTCTGTGCTTCTTTGCATCACCATTTTTTCATACCAACCCCTTTTTTTCTCTCCAGGCAGTTTCTGGAGAGCATGGAAATGCGTAACAGCTCATTGACTTGCAATGTGATTAAGCCTTGGATTAGTCAAAATATGATGCAAACAGATCCTGACCCAGTGCTGATTGCTGTTCTTGCCTGTGCATGCCATGTTAGGTACCTTACAACTGTCTCGAATTGATCAGGACATCCGGATTTTGTAACCTCATTTTATAACTGTTCCTCTCTCTCGAATTCCATCCTGTGAAGTTCTGAGGATATGTAACAAGAAGCCACCCAGTTACTATTCCTTGCAGCTATCTGCCAGTGTCACCTGCTTCTCTGGCATCATCATGTAAGTATGCACTGTCACACTCCCTGCTGGAATCTCAACTCGCGAGCTGAGATTCACACCATCACTCAGCCTGACGAGAGTGTTGACTCCTGGAGCCAGAGCAGTGTTTGGGAGCACATAAAAGCACCAGAGTCCCCTACATTTTGGCAGGACTTCAAGGACTATCCCAACGAAGAGATCTTGACAGCATAGCTGTAAACTCCACAGGCCCCAAGGGCTCAAACACCATGATATTTATGCTGCGGTCTGGATTGCCAAGATAGTATCGCTGTTATGCAGACATCGGTCTCTGTTTAAGAAGTAACATTTCTCACACCTGTTAATTGGCATTTGAAAAAAATGAGGCTGACTGGAGTGGGCAGTGTGGCTGAGAAAGACAATGCATGCAAAGACTATATCCGGTGTTTCTTCTGTTCCCTGTTCAAAGAGGCTTCAACTGCATGGGTACCACAAATATTTGTGAAAGCCAGTAGTAACTGAGGGCATTACGTACTGCATTATTGGCATGCCTGATATATTTAGGACTGTGCTTTTACTCCTTTCAGTCTTTATTACAACTTCAATCTTTGCAGAAAGGTAAGAAGGCCAGAGCTCTTAAATTAAAAACAGCTCTAGGAAGCACCTCATTGTATGACAAACTACTGTGAGATTACATGCAGGCTTCCAGATTCAGCATAATCCTTCTTACTTTGCTCAGCTCTATCTATGATGAAAACACTATGTCTAAGGCAGGTTCTCCACAATGTTTCACCAGACTAGTCTGATTGTAGTTGTAATCCCAGGTATCTTTATGTTAGAAGGCAGGAACTAGAACATTAAAGATGGAAAGGTAAAGATGGAGACATTCTGGTAGGTAGTGCTTCTGAGACTTCAGGCAGTGCAGCAGCACTGAAAGTTGGCAAAGTCAAGTGCTGACAGCAGATTTCAAACTCAACCTATTGAAGTAAATAGGGCAGTTAACACCTCTGATAACTAACTTCTAAGTTCATTAGAGGGGCAAAACCCTTAAAAACTTCCACAGACACCATTGTATCACTCAGGTCTGATCTTCAGTGTTTTTTTTTTCTTGAGAATTGCAAGAAAACTGGGCCATATAGGCAATAAATGATGACCAAGATAAACTTCCCCATAAGCAGAACAACAGAAAATAATACATAAAATCCTGCTGGCAACTTTTAACTCCTTTTTTTTTCTTTCTGATTTAAAGGCCTGATTTTCTTTATGAACAAACTTGTTTTAATATGGAACAATTCCATTCGTTTCAAACCAGTTATAACGGAAATAAAGCCTGTGTCAGTAATAAGAGAATCTTGACCACATGAAGTCAAACCCCAAACCATCTTGAAATTATTCAGCCTCATGTAAAATATCTGGAAAGTGCACCCATCTAACAGTCAGCAACAATTCATCAGATTCTTAGGAAATATTTCTTATAATGAATGTAAGGAGTATGAGAACTTAGAATAAAACCTGTACAAGTAGCTGAAAACAGGCATCCTAAAATATCTGCAAGACTTCTGTAAAGGTACTTCTGTTCAGGCTTTCTCCTAGCTTTGCCATTATACCCAGCCAGAGTGGAGAAAACGGGACTGAAAGCTAAACTGCTGTTGTGGCTGTACACCCTTCTACCCCGTTCTGGATATGCCCTTGGTCTGGCTGTTCTTTCCACTGTTGAATTTCAGTGAAATAAAACATATCTATTAAAACATCTATAATTAATGTTTAATAATGCATGAAATACTGTATATTCAAACATTAGCATGTGAATGTTTTTATAATTATATAAATAATATGTAGTAATTTATATACTATTATTTATATGCAATTATATATAATTTAATTAATAACATGGCATTAAATATTATATATTATATATACTTGAATTCTAGCATCTATAATATTTAATAATCCAAGTAATGATTAATTAAACAATTAATGTAATTATTATGTAATTACATAAATATATATTTTGAAATTCTCTATTATGTGAATCATATATTGTATATTTATTCTATAACTCCAAATCATCATTTATATAATTAAAGCATTATTGTAGTAACATTTAATAGATTTATAATTAATATTTTAAATGGATACCGTGATATTTATTTATAGTCATTTATTTCCTCAGACTGACTATTTCACAAAGCTTCTCCCATCTCATGGAGCCTCCTGTCTTTCGAGGGAGCGCCTCAGCATCTGCAACCCGCACAAACGAACGCTCCCCGATGAGTGAAAGTGCTCAGGACAGGAAGGTTTGGGAGATAGGGAGTGGGAAAATGTCGGGAGAGACGGGACTATCCGGGCAGGGGCGTAATGGACCGAGCAGCGGCAGGACGGGGGTACCCCCTGGTGGCCATCATGCAGCACTGCACCCCCAGGCCTCTGGCCTGGCTGCGGCACACCTCAGGTCCCGCAAACACTGCACCAGTGGGAAGTGCAGAGAAGCTCCCCGAGGGAAGCGCAGCCTCGACCCGCTGCTGCTCTCCTAGGTGAGTGCTGCGGGTCCCGCGACTGTTTGCGTCTCTCAGCGCTATAAATCAGACCTGCTTACCAGTTTCTTCTGGCTTCTTTGGTGTAACCATTTTCAGTTGTCAAACTCGTTTTCCATTTCTTTGTGAGTCCAGTACTTTTCCCGTGTTATATAAGTGGATTTTAAAAATGTTGGCTGCACTAGTGGCCAAATGCCTGACGTGACAATTTAAAGTGCATAAGTGCTTACGTGATGCTAGCCTACTATTTCAGCTGGCACTATTTTAAACTTACAAATCCCTAGTTATTGGCTGAATATTCTTGCCATAGCACACTCGTGTAGACTTCTGCAGACGGGAAGTGCTGTGAGTGCCTCTGGTCAAAGCTGTACTCAGTGCAACCCAAATTCTGAATGCCAATTTGAATTCCTCAGGCAGCTCGTATCTGTAGGAATTGGTACAAGTTTGTGTTGAGCCAGAACTGGGGATACTGAACACTGAAAAACTTGACTTTGATCTGAATTTTTGTTCCTGGTCGACTTTGTCCAATAATATGTTAACGTGGGCTTTTCAGCCTTTTCTCATAGGTGGAACCTCTCACTGGCAACTTATACCAAAAGGCAAAAAGTTTAGTGCTCTTTCGATGAACTACACATCTGGACTCCTGCACTTGCTGTGATTGACGTGATCATTTTGTACAGATGGGTCTTGTTGCTTCTCAAAATCATATACCTTGTGAGCTTACAAGTTTTGATACCATAGCAGAGCATAAAACAATTTCAGTCTCTTCCAAAGTGTTATGAGACAGCTCTTATTTTCTGTTCTTGCTAAAGCTTTATTAGTGAGAAGTGTCCTTTGAACTTCTAGGCAAGGGGCCCTAGGCAAGGACCTTGCTGTAGTTATTTGAATTCATTCCAAGGTTGAATGTAAAATATTAGAGAGATTCCTTTAGCAGTGTTGAAATAACATAAGTGAGCATATCTCATGTTGACCATGTATATGATAGTCCAAGCAACTGACTGACGTGCCTTCAAAAGATCAAATTCAGCCTTCCTTGCATGATGTAAGATAAAAATCTGGCCTAGGATTTAACTGTACCTGGTAATTAAGTTTAAAGAACAAAAGCCTCACAAACCTCTCCAGGCCTACAGTAAGCATGCTGGAATCTTGGTTGCCATTTCTGCAAACTGTTTACAATTCACATACCTCTGCAAATCCAATCCTGATCTCAAATTGCTGCTCATAAACAACATAGCAGAGATTTGATGTATGAGGGCATGTTCTGAATTCCCCTTTGCTAGCAGTAGCGTGGCTAACTTCTAGCAGTAAAAACCCCTCTTATGTCTCTTCTTATTACAAGCAGCGTTCTGTTAACTACTTGAATACATCTTTGGCCATTTTTTTTATGTGTGACTGGTGGCAAGCAGGCAGATGTAACATGCTTTATTCTCCTTCTCTTCTGCTCGCTGTCTGTAAATGAGTATTTTTCACAACTGGAGGCAGGGCAGGCTCTGTTAATTGTCCGAGAATTTCTATGGCAGTTCATTGAAGCCAGATGTTGTTAACCTTCAAAGCATGATACAATGCTGGTCTTTCAGGCTGTGCTCATGCTCAGTCTTAGCACGTCAGTGTTTATTAGCAAAGCTCCGTAGTGCAGTGATAATTAAAAATGAGGTAAAATCTCCTGTTTCATGAACTTTATTTTTAAGGGCAAAGAACATATTGTTCAAATAAGAAAGAATAATTATTTGCTTGCATTTCCTTGGCTTAACAAAATTGAGGGCTCTGTCTCCACTTATTAACTGTTTCATGAAGACAGGCTAGCATCCCAACACACATACCACCCTGGGGAACTCAAGAAGCAAAGTTTGAACTATTCCTAAAAAAGCTGTGTTTGAAGAGAGGCTGGGAGGTGTGTCATTAACAATACTTCATGGGATGCATGCATTAGAGAAGCATGTTAGCAGGACAGCACAGGAAAGAAGCAACAACAGTCTAGTGAGTCTTAATACATCTTACTAGAAAAGTCAGTAGAAGCTGGGTTAAACAAATAATTCTGTCAGAGACATGGATTTCCATGCCATAGTGGAGAAGGGTAGGTATGACTTTAAAGAAGAAAGTAGCACCTTAGGAGGACGTTGGTTATGTCAGCACTTGCTCATCTCCAGAAGACTTTTCACAAGATTTCTCAAAGTGTTGGAAAAATCCCTAATCTGTGCCAGAATGAGATTAAAGATCCTTCATGGATTCTACTGGATACAGGTAGAAATAAAGGGTAGGAATGAAAATAAGCTTTTTTCCAGTGCTCTGGGGTGCAGTCCTAGGACCCGTATTATTTGATATATTCATAACTAATGTAGAAAAAGGGAGTGAGAAGGGGATGACAGATTTTGTGTGTGTTAATAATGTGCTCAGGGCACTAAACCCAAGAAACGGCTAAGAAGGACTACTTGCCTTGTAGAAAGATCTCATGCTGTTGTAAACTGGAGGGTACTATACCCAGTGAAATCCAGTGCTGCCAACCATGAAATTATGTACTTGGAGGCACAGTGAGGGATTCAGCGCTAGTTACTATCTCCCAAGAAAGTGATTCATAATGTACTTCTTTGAAAATGGCAGTTCACTTTCTAGTAACAGTTAAGCATAGAAAAATAAGTGTTACTAGGAAACAAAAAGTAAGAAAAATGGAAATACCATTATGCCACTACAGAAAATCCACAGCATTTGACCCAGCATTTTCCTTCTGTAAGAGGAAATGTCATTAAGCCAGAAAGCACTGGAGCCTGAGAAAGTACTCTGGGAAGGCTCGTAACTCTTCAGCAGCTTGTTTTGAAGCAGAAAGTTGAACTGGGTAAATCTGTAGTGTGACCCACGATCCCTTATTTACATCCTTCTAGCCAGGAGAAGTAGCAATGGGAACAAAGAGGAAAAGGTGTGTGCAAAGTATGGGCTGTACATGACCTTGTTAATGTGCTGAAGATGTTAGCGCATGCTGGTGTCAATCTGCTTTACTCTCACCACTGTTTTTACCACGGCAACATGGGAGATCACAGCTAAGCAAAGGGAATGCCCCTTTCACAGCATCTCGGCTGCCAGACTGCAGTGGAAGAGCAGAAAGAGTTTGTACTGCGGGAAACACACTCTACGTAGCAGGTTATTTTCTCCCAGACGCTCGGGTGCAAATATCTTTGCATTTCTCCCAACAATTCTGCTTAATTTCGTGTTTGCAGGATTATCGATCTGCTTGGACTAGTGTGTGTCTGAATATCCATGACAATAGACTTTTCTCCCACTAGAGGTCTCACAAAGCCAGTGATTGCAGTCATTCTGCTCAACTGCTACTTCTTTCAGCTACAAAAGATTATCTTCTTTAAAATAAAGGGAGTTTCTGAATAAAAAATGCTTTATAGAGCTGTATGCTAATGCTTGAGATAATACTGCATATTAAGCCTAATATTCCAAACCACATTTATTAATTTAGATTTCAGTGGGAATTGTTACAAGCTGGAGTTCCTTTAAGGGTCCAAGTCAAGCAGGTCGTAAATATTTAACGGGACCACAGGGGACATGAATGAACAAACCAGCCTTAGGACCTGGTGCTTCTCAGGCTATAACACAGTTCTACACAGCTCACAACATAAGGGTTCTATTCAAAGCCAGACATATCTTGTTATTAATGGTGTTTGAGGTTTTTTTCTTTCTTTTGGGGAGTTGTCTTCATAATGAATGCTTTTGCTTTCAAACTGCCTACTCTTCCTTCTATAAACATATATAAGATCTAAAACTGAGATCCCCACATACATACAAGTTACTCTGCTTGAGGTAGAAAGATTTGCTTATTAACTCTTCCACTGAGGATGTGGCAATTTAGTCACCTGAGTATCAGTATTTTTTGTTATTCCACCAATAGCCAAGAGCTGCTGTCCCTGCTTTAACAGACATCACAGTGCTGGATGCATGAGCTAAAAGCCGTAGCAGTTAAGACTGTCCAGCTAGCACAGTATCCTGGAATTATCTTTCTGTGGTATCTAGACAGCTTAGTTTTGGAGCTGCTGCTCTAAATAGTGATAAAATAAATTTACAGTAAAATGAAAAATTTTGTTATTTTTGCAATAGGAATGCTGCTCAAGAAATGGCTTAATAAGTTATTTTTCTTTTTTTTTTAAATAAATTCAAAGAAACATAAGAACATTTTATCTGACATCCTTTACAATACAGATCAGGTCATACAGTTACTAACGCATATATTCAGAAAGTGCTCTAAAGTTGTGAAGTTTGTTCACCCTGAATAGATAGTTTCTAGAATGATACCCAGTGTTCAGTAAAATATTGCAAAATCCACTATGTTCCTACGTGCCCTATTCTGATAATTAATTATTCTTCTTGTTAACAACATGTGGGTTTCCCCACTCTGGATTTGTTAAGCTTTATTTAGACACTAGGCCTGATCATGCCTTTCCATGTTAGGCTAAAGACTGCCAGAACCAATATCAAGGCCTAAGAACACAGCTATTTTATTTGTTTTACATGATCATACACTTCAGGACCTGTCACGGTGTCTACATGATACAAGCTTACAAAGAAAAGAGACTGTGGAAACCACATTTTGATTACTAGGAAGAAGCTTATGTTCAACAGTCTTGACTATTACATCCTTTGTCTCTCCAAATATCTGCTCAGTTAGAGCCTGAGAAAATACCATTAAAATTATTTAGAGTAACATATTTTAGTAGGTGTGGAAACCTCTGTGTTTTCACTGCCCTGCATGGCAGAGCCTTCAGTAAAATTAAAGTGTGAGGGTTGTCTTCTCTATTTAATGTTGTGCTGAAATCACTGCCTCTTGTGTAGGGGGGTTGGTGGCTGAGCAAACCCAGATAAACAGATAAATCCAGATAATCCAGAGTAATTGACCAAGAACTTTAACAGCTATTACAGTGTTAAGATAGACTCAAAAAGCTTAATTCTTTGCTGGTAACAAGATTTTCAGAGTACCTTTTTTATTTTTTGTTTTCTTCTCCAAGCCTATCACAGAGTTGGCTTCCTTCTGGAGAATGAAAGGTCTTTCATATTTTCAGCACGTTCTCAGCAGACATTGCCAAAATCTAGAGTTCTTTGACTTCATATTTCTGCTTACACCATGTCTCAAGGGAGACTTTCTAGCAGGCCTGGGGTGAAAGAGGCACTAGAGACTTTGGCTATGCACAGTGCATCCTGAGGGGATATTTGCTGTTTAGTGATAAGAAAGCAGTTGAGGAAGTCATTTAGATACTGACCTTCAAGTTAGAAAGCAGCAAAATCTGGGACAGCAGAAGGAAATTCAGGAAACTGAAGGGAAAAAAAATTGCTTGTGAAAGATGGTCGAGACACGAATGGAAAGAAGATTCTCTTGGGAAGCTGGGAAGATTTTGAATAGACCCAAGGGGGCTGGTTAGTTCAGCAGTATTTTAGGAAGGCAGGACAATTTTGGGAAGGGGTTTTACTGGGTAGTAGGTTGAGCCTCCTGTGGGAAACACCTAGACCCAGTACAGCTGTGTCTGGAAACAACTTTATTCTTGCTCAATGGTTAGTCTTGTTGGAGGACTTGCTCAGTCATTTACTTCTTTGATAATCACTAATGTTCTGATTTTCAGATCAAATTTGCTCTGATATGTTTGCAACCTTTTTTTTTTTTCTGCTAGCCTTTTATTTTAAATAACTTTTTTCTTTCCCTAATTTTAACCATAAGAATATAATCACAGAAATAATTCTCTCAGCCCTCATTCGCTTAGAGTGTTTAGTCTAGTCCTGTAAGATAACACTCTTTTTTTATGGATATAAAAATCTATTTCAATTTAGTACAGTCACATATGTTTGAAAACGATTATTGATTATTTATGAAACCAACATAACATGTTTAAAAAGAGATGAGGCTATATTACACAATTTTCTTTTAAGTATCTGTAAACATGCCTGTTCTGTTAGATAGAAAATAAGGTTTATCCCTAGCCTTTGTAAAGTAGATTTTGAAGTTAAAGTATGTAAGTTTAAGGACAGCAAGTTTGCCATTTGTTTTTATTCTGCATCCTGCTCTGGTATTTCTTTGTGCAGGTAGTTTGTTTGCTGTTTTCCATCACAGCAGATTGTTCTTTTCACATTGCATGTGCAGTACTTGAACATCTGTATTAGAGAAAATAAACCCAAACCATGGCCTAATGGAAGCAGCATGCCAGTTAGTCAACCACCTCAGCTACTGCATTTTGAATTTCAGAGGAACCTAATAGTTTCCTTCCCCCCCCCCCCCCGTGAGTTTATTTTGCAGTTTAAAACCATATTTTTTCCAAGTATCTCATGAAATTACATGTGAGTAAGAAGTGCTAAAAAAGCATCAGGTTTGCAGAGTTAGAAGAGCTTTTGTCTTAGTTTGGTGATTTGTTGTCATTGTTAAAAAGGTCTTTATGTGTCTGGGTTTTTTTTCTTTTGATGTAGAGATCTAGAGGAAAAAAAATAGATGTATATTATTGGTTTAATAAGTACACTCAAGCCTGATCCAATATACCATGAAGCATAAGACTTCCATTAGCTTTTACGGGCCTGATTTGATGCCCTTTAAACATTAGTGTATCCTCCAGTGCAGCTGTTGATAAACTATTGCTGATCATGGCCCTTGAAAATTGAGTATTATGGGATTTTTACCACTTTCAATAGGATCCTACCAAGTTCATCATTATACACTAATATCCCTTTACAAACCTAAGTAAGAGAAACATTTGCTTTATAGTGTAGTAGTTAAGGGTTTTTTTGTTGTTAGTATCCCTATAATTGACTCTCCCTTTTCTATTTATTATCTTTGCAATTATATTTTTTCAAATGTATAACCTGTTGGAATATAGCTGGTATGAAAGGAACACAGGAAATAAAATTTTATAGCATGAAGAATTGTTTCAAAATGTTGGACATATTGGCCATTGATTTCATTTTTATTGCACTCTGAAATCATAAGCCACTTCAACAACAAACTACCATATCCCTAACAGAGAATAAGCACGGAAGAAATGAATAATACATTTTATTTATGTTGCTTCCTGCAAGTTCCATCTAAGCCCATCGGGTGAAGATTTCATTTTCATTGCACTGTGTAGCTGGCAGTCACACATATATAATCTACCAGATAGTAAATAAGATATTTGTATTGCTGCATTAAAAAAAGGAAAATGAGGAACTGTGAACCAGCTGAATAAGGCCCTTTTTTTTTTCAAGTTCAGTTTTTACCCAGAGATCCCACTAGGGAAAGGTATGATGACTTTTATGTTTCCACTGGAGGTGAGTGAAATTAAATTGTATTTAGGCCTCCAAGGAAATGGTTTCATATAGTCAGACAATTAATTTAGTATCCAACTTAATTAGCTTTGACAATGAGGCTTGATGTGACTTTGCTGAAAAGCAGATTTGAGGCGTTATTATCAAAATAGTCAGTTTTAAGGTAGTAACAAGACAGAAAAAAGAACAGGTGTAGGATCAGGATAATGAACTGAAGCACTGTTGTAGCAGCTTTTCAGGCAGTAGAACCTTCCACTGGGATAATACAGCCAAATACTACACTTGTATTAACCAAAATACATATACTCACACTTTCCATTGCCTGTTTTGCCGTGAGTTCATCTATGGTAAGGATGGGGAGGTCACGGCAATGTAAAAAAGAATCAGAGGTGGCCTTTGTAATGTCTAGATCCACTCCTGTGGCATGATGGGGGAGTGGCACCCCCCAGACCTAGAAGACCCTAGAGATCCAGGCTCCACTGGGTAGTTCTGATCCTGCATGGCCGAATAACCTTCAGAAAGTAACTTCTGTATAGGTCAGTTTTCTCATCAGCTATGTGGGTGTAATCCCTTCCTAGTAAAAAACTTTCAGCTCCACTGGTGGCAGTCTAAGAGCTGAGGATTGTCAGTACTGTAATGCAATATGAGGGTGTGCACCCCATATTCTAGTTTCATTGCAGGTAGGCACTACACATAAAACAGTTCTGTGAAAGTAGTCAAAGACATTCACCAGCAGCTTAGTGTTGAAGCTGATCTGAGTGATTTGCTTCTATAGCCATGTGAGAGCAACTAGAAAGACGACTGTAAGCAGTGTAAGCTGTATAACAATTCCGTTTCTGTCGAAGGACTGACTTCATGTCTTTGATCTCTGATGCTGACAAAGCAAATATGGATTCTTGTAGCCAGTTCCCCTGGTATCCAAGTAAGGTCAGTGTCATCACACTGAAGTTTTGTTGCATGGCTGCCTGCCAGGAAGAATTATACAGGAGGCCTCTCACAGTCCTGTGAGCCTCTAACTTGGGGGCTATTCTGAACTCTTTTTGTCCTAAACACCCCAGGATGATTTTTGCTGCTTCTCCCAGTGGGTTGAAGTAACAGTTATCACTGAAATACAGGGGTAGCTCACATGCTTCATTAAGACGGTTTCCAGCTATCTGTATCAGTTACCTTCAGTCATGTTTGTAAGCTTTCATTCTTACTGAAGAAACTTACTTGTTTACTTATTACTTGCAAGAAACTTGCTTATTTTCAAAGGAAGCTGCACTGCTGGGTTAATCTCATTACTTTGACACATGGGGTTCTCAGTGTGGGATTGCAATGTTTGTAATGTGGGTTGAACCAGATACTCCTGAAAGAAAAATGATCATCAGATTCATTGATAGCTGATTTGGATGCAAGAAATTTCTGTGGATTCTGGTATTACTGGTACAGATCCTCCACCTATGATCATTTCTTGCTAAATTCAAACACTCTTCCAGAGATTCTTGTTCACCACAATCAATAATTTTAAATGTCTCACCATCAGCCTGAAATAAATTAAAAGCTTAGATCTTGCCTTGTGGCTTGTTTTTGTGTTATGCTGCTTTTCTTACCTCCCAATACCTTCCCCAGCCCATTGCTGTGGTCAGCTGCTGTCTTTCCCTTATCTCCCACAGAAGACTCACTTCTACATGCTTAATCAGTATTAAACTGCACTAGATAAGTGCCGTGTCAGTACTTGACAAGATGTTTAAGAAAAAGAAATTAAAAATTTGAATTCTTTAAATCTTTCTGTGCATCTTCTTTGGAGGAGGTGAACCTTGCATTTTGTGTATGACTGCCATTCACCAGCTCTTAAACCACTTAGGATTTATTGCCAGGTCCCCTTGATGACACGCATGTGTCCCTTGAATGTTGTAGCAGAAGTTACAATACAGCTTTGAGGATCAAGCAGTGATATTGAACAACAATAGTGCTATACATGATCAGAAGTATTTTTCCAGCCAGCAGCTCTTGGCAGCACAATGTCCCCTCTCATCAGCCAATGCTTATGGATATGGAGGATACAAAGTCAGACTGTGCATGAGCTGTTTAACAGAACAACACTATGCACTTCACCAACTATAGGCGACAGCGGAAAGGGGAGCAGGGCATGGAAAGTCAGACTGAGAACAAAACATAGTTCTTAGATATAGATTCTGAATTTCGTAACAGCTAAGCTCATCATGCAAAGACCTGTTCAGTAAGAGCAGTCCCTCTCAAAATGCATTACAGGAAGTGTTCTGACACAGAAACAATATCTGTCCATCCTGTTTACCACATGGTCAATTGGATACAGCACAGCTTTTGATCCTTTTGCAGTAAGGAGGCCCTGTCCTATAGGAGAAATAATAAAGAAATGTCTGTGCAGAGATTTCTGAGAAATCAGCTCTAGGGTAATGCAAGGTTATATTGCTGCTCAGAAGTGCCTTTCTCAGAAAGGCTACATCAAAGGGATGTGTAGGGGTGTAACACAATGTTCATACTTAGCAACAGGTTTCCACACATATACTACAGAAGTATCTTTTGCCTCTATACCAGTGCTACATAAACCCTGTGAGCAAGTTGTGTGTGAGAAAGGGAGTCTCCTTGTTTTTTCTCTAAGTCTGGGCTGAAGTCTGTGACTGGAGACCTCAGAGGCACCATCCTTCATAACAAATGCTCCCAAATTCCTCTTCTTATTTGATTTTTCTCTTTCTACATGAGAATAAATAAGTCCAGTACATTGCATGCTCCTCCTGTTTCTCCCAGAGCTGGCCCAACATGGGAGGTGATGTGCAATGTAGCTGTGAGATGTCCTCTGATGATGAAGGCAGCACATCCAGCTGGATGCTGTGGGGTTTCTCTGCCCTGCAAGGCTGCATTGTGATGATAACCCATCAGTGTGTTCCATCTCCTGCTCAGGGAGTAAATGAGGTGAACACCTAAAGGGGAATTAACATGAAAATACTGCAATTCCTTCACCAAGCAGTGACACTCCTGGGCAGACAAGCCTTCTTCACAGTGTAATCATCTTGAACCAGTGTGGTGAAATGTGTGCTTAGGACTTCTTTGCTTAAACCAGTTGTGTTTGCTGTCCGAGTAAATGAGGACTGCCTTAACTGCTTGTGTGGAACAAGGCTATCCAAGACTGGAATGCAAGTGTCCACAGAGAAATCTACTTGAGCTTGTCTGAAGAGAGTGTATCTGTGGACAAGCCTGCAGACAAGGACAGAGGGTAGAAAGGACAGCCTCTTGGAAGTCCTGGTACAGTGTCTTTGCTCAGCTGTAATAGCTGGGTATCTCTGGGCAGAAAGGGAAAGAAACACATCTTCTGTGTACAAAACCCCACCAGGGCTCCCACTCTTTGAAACCTCCGTTTCCATAAACCAGGCTTTACCTGCAATTTTTTCTTTGTTGCTTATCGTTACAGTGCATAAACAACACACAGCAACAATTTCAGCCTGCCAGCATCTGAGTACAGGAGGGCAGGACCTTTCCATTGCTGTACAGGGATGAAGCCCCAGGCTCATGCCTGTATCTTTAAGAGAACATGTATCTCAGATATCCTTAGGAGAGCAGCAGGGAAAGGAGAGGAGAGAGAGCAGGTGTTTTCCCAAGTATTGAAGCTGCTTTTATCATGCATTTTCCACTAGTAACATTACCTGCTAGCTTAGTGTATTTTAATGACTAGAAATTGAGAGAATGTAGCAATGATACACTCACAATGATGCTGACCAAAGATAAGGTGAGTTAGCTGGAGCTAGTACAGCTAATGCAGGAAAGTATTTTCATCCTTTATTGCTATCATGTGCTGTTGTGTCTGTGTGTGTGCATGTATTTTTAACAGCTTGGAGGTAGAATAAAACTAACTTCATTCCCTTGAAGAAAAATATTAACCATCTGTGACAGAAAGTATATGTTCAGCAATTGCATTCCACATCTATTTTCTTTGCTTTTTAAATTATTTATACAATTACACCACCCACAGCTTTGTGCCCCTTTGCACTCAATGAAAAAGTTTCTGTAGGGATAGGATTCACTCTTTTGTCTCTGTCTCACTTACTGTATGTGGCAATTGGGTGTATATAAAATACAGTGCAATAACAAAGAAATGACAATCAATGGTATGAGACAAACAAGATTCATGTAACATGAGTACCTCAGAGCAAAATAGAAAAGAATTCATTTCTGGGTAGGGGGAGGTAAAACAGAGAACAATATAAATGCACTAATAAAATGTGAAAATTGATCGTGTTTCTAGGCTTGCTCTTCTGATTAATTCCTAAGAAGAAAAGACACAAGTTTTCGTAGTGATTTAAATACAGTCACAATGTTAGTTGCTTTTCACTGACCAGTTCAAATTCTGATGGCCTGAATTAAAGAGAATGGTGGGATCTGCATATCCAGTGTCATAAATATGTGTATTAGGTGGTATTCAAGCACTCTGCTGAACCACACTGGTAAGGTAAAAAGATACAGGCAATGAACCTGAGGCTGCACCTACTCCTTACCAATGCTGATAGTATATTTTCCCACTGGCTGTAATCTAAATCTGTGTCTATCGTGTCAGAGAAATTATTTTAACTTAATACTGTGTAATAAAAATGTTAAAAGGGAAAAAAAGAAATAGCAGAGACACAAATTTTAACAAGAAATATAATTATTTCATGTTACAGAAACAAGAAGTATGGTTCTTGAACTGTAAAATATCCTTACAGTTCACTCTTTAGCAGATCTCTGGAAAAATAAATCAAGAAAATATTTAAATTTTCTCTCTGGGAATTATCCTGTTGTATTAAAGAAGATTAAGACAAATAGATAACATGATTCTGAGTCTTGAAAGTTTTCCAGGGCTCACAATGACACCACCAAAGCTTAGAGTGTTGCTGAAAAAACTATCCTTTGAAGTGTATGCACTTCCCTCTAGTTGTTCCAGCCCTCTTCCAGATATGCTACTCTGGACTGAAACACTCTACTTTAAATTGATATTTCCCTGAACAGTAATAATTAAATGACAGTCTGAGTTAAAACAGCAATTCAAAACCAAACATTGACATTTTGAATTGAAGTACTTTGGTTATTTTCAGAATGTTGTTTTGGAAAATGGAAGTATTTTCTCAAAAAGGATATTTTTCCAGGGGTGGACAGGACTCTTTAAATTGGACAATGTTTTTCTCCTACACTAGTTAATCTACTTGACTTGGGAATTCAAAAATGAAGTTGAGGCAAGTCTTTGAAGACAATTGAGTCAAAGGAGAATGAACTCCACTGTATCTCTCCATCTGCACAGTATTATTTCATATCGTACATTTTCTGCAGTTTGCAAAGCTTTTTAGAGCAGGAACTGAATCAGACTATACATCTGTGCAGTGTTAAGCATAAAAACATCCTGATTTCTGCTGCAGCAGAAACAAGAATCAAAACGGTTTTGCCCAGTTCACTGTGATGTTTACTGAGCCAATGCAGAGGGCTTCCATCCAGGTCCATGGGAGCTATCTGAGAATGCTCACTCTAGCCTGCCATTCTCAAGAAAGTACTAAGAGCTTTTGCTGCTCTATGGCATGCTCCAGGCTGCTGCAGTCGTAGCTGTGTCACTCATCTGCCTGAGAACACAAATGTCCAATATGTTTCAGCTCTTTCTTCAAGACCACCACTTCCCTGCACTGAGCCTGGTTTTCTGCAAGTTTCATTAAGGTCAGCAAACCTCATGCTCCAGGTAAACACAGCCTCTTTGTGGCAGATTCAGAGCTGACACTAATCTTGCCAACTCTAGAAGCTCAGCTCTAATGACTGATATGGTAAGTTTGTCTCATCCTGCTCCAATTTCATAACTAAAAATTAGAAATTTAAACCTCACATGATGGTTTTCATCCAGAGGAGCCACTTGTGTCAGCTGGATACACTAAGGTTATGCCTGACATGAAAAAAAGCAGCAAGACAAGTTTGGTAATGATTGGAAGCCCAAGCTGTGCTATGCTTAAGCTTACTGTCCCAGTCTCAGTGCTGACAGCTGACACTGGGATTACCCATGTAGTAAGGACTGCACAAGGGCTGACTGCTTAGAAATAAATATAGAAAGAAACAAATGACAGGCTAACTCAGCCTTTCCCAAACTGCATTGTCCTGGGTCTCACCTCTTCCTAATATTGCCCCAGCAAAGAGATGCAGGTAGCCTGGCATCCAGGAACTTGGCTTTCCAACCTGCTCCTGTGTCCTTCCCACAACACTGTGCTGGGATCCACACCAGCCCTAGTCTACAACACAAACAACAGGTGCACTTGCTTATTCTCTGCTCCTAAGCCCCCTAAACCTGAACATGCTGATAGGAAAACACAGCCTATCTCCATATATTGCACACTGCCATGCTTCACTGTTTGCTGTAGCCAAGAAGCCAGTACTGACTCCCTGCTGCACAAGAGAATGCAGATTTCCCCTGGGATCATGCAGATCTTACCTTCAGGTACTAGGTTGAAAGCTTTGCACTGTCACAATATGAAATCACAAGTCTGAACCTTATTTTGACTTTCTATTAATACCTGGTTGATGCTGGTAGCCAACTAGAAAATAAGTCTCTTATCTTGGAATACAGTGAAAAACAAATAGCTGAGCTATGAGGGGGTATAAACAGGACTGGAGATTTTGTTATTCTGACTCCCTTGAACTGCTGCCCTCAACGTGGGACTGGGGAGGCAGAAGGACTATGAAAGCTTAGAAATGTTATTGGCTTTAAAATCATTTGAGAAATACACAGAAGAATCAGTTTGCTACCCTCTGCTTGCCTTTTGCAGCCGGATTCCTTAGGATTTGTGCTGAACACTTTTTTCAGCAATTTTTGTGCAAAAATTAAATCCTTAATTATTCACATGCTCATGTAACCCTAGGAGCTGAAGATTTAACAAAGCACAAATGGTCCTACAACTTTTCAAGAAAACTGCAGCTCTTTGCTGGTTCATTTACCTTCGTCGTTGTCTTCCTATCTTTAGAACTCTCCTTAGTTTTGTTGCATATTCTCTGACCTTACATACCCTACATGCTTAAAGGTTCAACTCTATTTTTCCACCCTGGAGTTTGCTCTTCACTGATCCTGCTCTCTGGCACTTGCTTCCCCCGTCTGTCGAAGTGCATCCTCTTGTTAAATGTGCCTCTCAAATCTGCCTGTGTACAGTTATGCTAAACCCATTCCAGGACGCTTTCCATGTACTTCCATCTTTGCCTTCCAAACAAAGCAAATTTTATCTTCTTTGTTAGTTTCTTTTCCCTTTTCTTTTATCCTCAGTATTTGTACAGTTTTTCTGAGTTCAGGCAAGATCGTGCTGAACTCACTTGCACTTGTCTCTCACTAGACATTTGCTGACCATCTCAGTGATGAAGCCATATTATTACATTGTGAATGCAAAACACCACTTTCTTGCATGCAGCCCATCCTAGTATTTTTTTCCTGTTCTTTCCTGCTAGTGATTCATGTTGGGTATGCAATTACTTTGATTATGCATTGGCCATGCATGTGCTGGACAGGAACCTCAAGCCAGTCCACTCCTACCAGTTTGATGCCAGTGCCAGCAAGAGATGCCCAGAGACTGGAGAGGGATTGAAGGCCAGCAGGAGAGCACCTGAAGAGCAGCACAAAGGAATTCAGCCACTACAGCTAATAAATCAATTTCTTCAGAGCTCAACTTTGATGTTTTTATGCAAACACATGTAGCATGGGGAATAAAAAAAAAGAGTTAGAGACACTTGCATGCCTGCAGGGCTACAGTCTTACTGGTATCATGGAGATGTGGTGGGATGTCTTCTATGGCTGAATGGCAGAACACATGCTCTTCAGGAAGGACAGGTATGGGAGATGAGGAGGGGGTGTCACCCTCTATGTCAGTGACCAGCTGGAATTCATAGAGCTTTGCCTGGGATAGCTGGGGAGCTGACCTAGAACTTATGGGTCAGGATTAAAGAGAGGGCAGGGACAGGGGACATTATAATCAGGATCTGCTACAGACTGCCTGATCATGTAGACAAGATGGGCAAGAAAGATCCTGTCCTCTCACTTGTTCTAGAGAAGCTATATCTCTAGCTTACATAATTCCACACCCATGTTTGCCATCAGCCGCTGACAGTGGCTGTCTTCCACAGGAATGGGAGGAACTTGTTTTTTTCCACTCTACTGCTGCCATTTCCTTATGTAAGTAAACCAGCACTTTCCTTCCCGGGGTATGAGAGGAATGGAAGTCTTTTAATTTCCTTCACCTGCTAAGTTGGAGAAGTGTCAATTTAGTTTTCAGACAGCGTGTCAGACCAGCAAATAAATAAATAAGCCCCAATGCCCCCTACAGCTTTCACAGGCCTGCACTTCAGGATTTGATTTTTGAGGCTCCTGCTACAGCTAATTGAAAAGGTCTGCTTACAGTTTGTTTCTAAGTGGTCTGCATGACACGCAAACTATCTTGTGTATGTACAAGATGGTTTGTACATTTTGTGTACAACATGGGCAGGCAATTTAAGTGCTTTTAACATGGCTGCATATTCCTAAGTGTTTAAAGAGAGAGTTGCAGGGGCCAATGTTGCAGAAATGCGTAGTCGCATTTCTGAGATCCACTTTTTGTTTGAAATCCTTCTGGTTCATATGAAGACAATTTGACAGTTTTTTTACCCCCAGAACAATTTTCCTTTTTGTTTTTCTAGAGTTCATGGACAATGGGTTTGCAAATAGCTAGAGATGTGGTTATAGCATGTGATTATAACCAGCAGTATAAGCACGTCTGGAAGGATCATCACAGTCATAGTCACACCAGTCTTTTGCACTTGAAGGTGACAGATCCGCCAATGTGGTTCAGATGTCTGTGCCAACCACAACTGCTTCGATGTAAGGGGTCTGACTGCAGAACACTTCACTATGGTGTGGGTGTGTCTGCCTGCAAGCTGTGCACTTTCTGGTGTGGGTTCAGGGTTATGGCAGCAAGTGGTGCTGCAATGCAGCTGTGAGACACAGCCTAAAAGCCTGGGAGCATCCTGGGGAGATCAGAGGCTGGGCACTGCAGACACCCTCTTCCTGCTGTGGCTTTTTGGTTGTGCTGGACAGAGAAAACAGTAGTTATTTAAGAACTGAACTCTGCACCAAGTCTGTATCAGTTTAATAGTGAGAGGAAAGGTCACAGTAGTGGTTTTCAGCAGCAAATATTGATATTAAATACACCTCAAAATGAAGATTTAGGCTCTTAATTATGTGCCGTATGGGCACGATGCAATATATTTGGTTAATCAAGATCTTGATGAACTGACAGGCTATGGAATATGGAAATATATGCAATTTATTAGACAGGAAGGTTAAAAGAGTGATCCTGGAATAACTGAAATTTTATTGCATGTAAAGAATACAGAACTGGAGAATCCAACTGTCTCTCTTAACAGAAAACAGCATGTCTTGCTTCTGGAATTGGTACAGGAATAGAAATAAATAAAAGTTATTCCCAAGAAACTACAGAACAGTGTTCTTGAAGAAACAGACCTAAATATGACACAGACAAAACAGGATTCAGTACATTTTAAATTGGCTTAATCCAAGAAGCAGCATGGTGTCTCACAGGTAAGGTACAACGGACATGAGCTTCCATTATTTCTGTTGACAAAGTGTGTCAGAAACCCTGCAAAGATCTGACAAACTTTTGTAGGCTTAAGTTTGTTCTGTACTTCTTTCTTTTGAACATTCTTTTTTTTCTGAAGGTAGACAAAGAGAGAACAAACACATACATATCTTCTTTGTGTAAAAAGTCAAAGAGTTGGTAATGTTAAATATCTCATCAGAATACTTTTAATTAATAGGAAGGTTTGATCATCACTGTCTTTTACCTGGATGAGGTAAGAGGAAAAAAAAACCTCAAAGATTTTGAGGGAGGGTTTGGAAAACTCAAGTAACATCAACACTGGAATATTATTTCATGAACAGGCTGTTCATTTCTACTCTCCATGCTGCTGCAGGGTAGTGTGCTGGGGACAAACCCTCGGTCTTACTGTAGAAGGCTCTGTTTTTCTGAAGCTGATGTAATCTCCAGGGAGCTGTCCTGACTCCAACCTGCAGAGGATCTGACGTACTGTATTACAGAAAATAATATGGTTGATGTAAAGAAGATATATATTTATATCCTTACTGGTCATCTGCCTGTTCAGCAGCAGCAATGGCAACATCAGGAAAGGTGGCTGCAAAATAAAGACATCGGTGGCATTTGTTGCTATGGCAGGTCCAGATGAAGCCTGAGTTCAGAGTTACATAATAAAAATTACTCTTAGTAACATAGTTGGATTTCCTGCACTCAGGACGTATCAGATTTAATTCTTTCATGTGGAAAGTTCTTTTGCAGAGAAAAATAAAAATAAAATATAATACTGTTGCTTACTAACCAGCATACTGAAAAATAGCCCTGTTCATTCAACTTAATCTATAGTTATCTGTATGCCCTTTATCACTTCTCTGTCTTGATCCAGATACTGGGCTGAAAAATGGTAATATAAATCCAGAATAGCTCCACTGATGTGGAGTATAAGCTATTGCATTTTTATTTTTTGAGCTATTTAAAGGTCAGTATTTGCTTCTTTCTCCAATTTATCTAATTTTTGATAGAACTCATCACTTATTAGAACATAAACAGTAAGTAGGCCAATATTTTTTATAGGTAGAATAAGCATTTGTCTGGATTTTCTTGTTCTGTCTGGAAATTCTGTCTGGACAGAATTTAAGAACTTTATCATGTTTTCTAGGTTTTCTGGGTATCATCAGCCCTAATGCAGCAGCACGTCTGATGACGCTGATGAAATATCTACATCCTATCTAGTATACATGCTTTTTATTCAAGCAGAACAGATGCTACACAATCGGCATGCAGATATAGAATCACAGAATCATAGAATAGTTAGGGTTGGAAAGGATCTTAAGATCATCTAGTTCTAACCCCCCTGCCATGGGCAGACACCTCACACTAAACCATGTCACCCAAGGCTCTGTCCAACCTGATGTTTCTGAAAGGAAAACCTGGCCAAAGCCACAGCAGTACTAATGAAATTATGATAGCACAGAGAACCGTAATCCAAAGCATCTGTAAAAAGTTGTGGCATTTGCAAGGAAGTCCCTCAAAAATTTGATGTTCTCAACACTTATATTATGGAATCTTAAAAAAAAATATCAAAACGAAAAAAAAAAATCACCCTTATTCTTTTATTTTTCCCTTTAGCTCTTTATTTTCACAATTACAGCTGACTTAGTTCAGTCTTAACTTTAGCATCCTTGTACAGATATTAAAATGATATAGGAAGTTCTGTTAATCTAGTATGTTCTCTTGAAGAACTAAGGAGAGCAATTCTATGGGGCTGGCTGAAGAGCTTCCTCTCCCTTTTGACCTGATAAGCTGAAGCATAATTTGTTGCTTCTTAACTTTTCTGTTAGAAAATAAACTTGATGTGTTCTTCTTCCAGTGGCCACATGGTGTTTCTGGACTCACTAAGAATATACTGTTTTTCTAGTTGCAGTATAGAGAACAGCATAGCTCAGAGACTTTCATACAATTCAGTGGTTGAACAGAAGGTTCTATATGTGTGCATAGATCAGAATATAGGAAGTTTCCTAACTGCAGCAGCTGCTCTTTCTGCCTAGAGTCCAATTGCAATACAAACAGAGTGTTTGCAAGCTTCATGTAGCCCCAGGCAGAGAAGTGCTATAAATTACGCCTAAGCCCCTCAACATTCACCTGATATATGCAAAGTCCACTAAACTCACTAAAAGACTTTTTGTTGATTTTATCAGCTTTGGATTAAGCCCAGTAATTCAACTGCATTAATAAGGCTGCAGGAATGTGTGCTAAAAGTTACAAATAATGTGTCCTTTTTGTGTAAAATCAATAATAACAAATGTGAAGAGAGGTAAGGGAACAACTCACATTTGGATTACAAGGTGAACATATCTTTCTTTTCACTTTCTGGCAGAAAATAAACCAGTAGGTCCATGGCAAGGGACAGCTGGCTCATTGTGTCTCTCTTCATATTCTTAGTAGGTGAGAAGGTCTTCAGCTGTGTTTGGTAGCATCATGCTCTGCTGTGCAGGATGGGCATGGGTGGGCATGGGAGCAGGCTAATAGTGGGAGGAGACTGCATGGTGCTCTCCAGGAATTCTTCAGTAATTTCATACATAATCTTGAGTCCCCCTTACAGTGACTTCACCCCTGCACTTGGAATGCCATGTTTCTTAGCAGTGGGTTGCAGAGTAATGAAGGACAAAATGGCCAGCGTTGGAACTGGGGTGTTGATTTTGGGAAAATGAGTTCAAGATAGATGGGGTAGTACACTGTCCTGCACCTCACCAACCCTGTAGCGCAATGGAATCATTAGTGTAAATACAGGCTTCAAAACTGATTCTAGGCATTAGACAACTGTGCTGGAAGTCATGTGGCCTTGAAGATCAAAATCAAAGGAACTGAGATGCATGAACAGGCCAGAAGGCAGCAAAGCTATCCAATACTTGAGGTAGCTTTAAGTGCACTATCAGGGATATCACACATGATGTGTGCATATAGCTGCCCTGACAGATACCATTGGCCGCCTTCAGAGTTGTGATTACATAACCAGAATGGTACTCTTATCTTCTGAAACTGCATTACAGACCAGCACCATTTTCCTTGTAGGGTTTTGCAACCTAACAAAACATTTAAAACCTGGAATATGAATCCACTATGTAATCATTATGAATAAATGTGAAGCTGGGTGACGACTTTTCATAATCCATAAAATCTTCTGCTCTACGACTACTCAAAAGTTCATTTGGTCTTTGCTTGATGCTCTCAGGGAAAGAGTCTCCCAGCTCTTATATATAACAACCTGGGCAGTTCATCTGCCAGCAATTGCCTCCAAACCATCATGCTTAACACCTACAGATGAACTGATTCCACAAAAATTTGGTGGATCCTGTTTTATCGTGTGCAGGTGAATTAAAGGGAAATTACCATCATTTAACCCAAACAGTAAGAATCATAGAATCATAGAATAGTTAGGATTGGAAAGGACCTCAACATCGTCTAGTTCCAACCCCCCTGCCATGGGCAGGGACACCTCACACTAAACCCATGGTTTTACAATAAATACAACAAGGTTCTTATTTATGCAAGTCACTAGTTTCATATTTATGCAAGCAGGGGGCTTTTCTGATGACAAGAAAGAGGTAAGGTTATTTCAAGTTTGGCTTATGAAATAAATAACACAACTTTCTTGTGTTTTCTTGGCCAATAATAGAAAGTTAAAGATTTCACTGTTTCTTCACAGTGTAATTCCACCTCGTTGCTGCCAGTATCCTAGTGGTCTGTTGGCTGGATCTTGCTACCTGCTGTTTTAAAGAAGTATTATTATTTTCTTAGGGCAAACATGAAAAACTTCTTTTAAAGATCTTTTTAAAGTTTTATGATCTTTCAAAAAATTCTTAGATGCTTATCAAGTTCCAAGACAGCTGGAATTAAAGTCACAGTATTCTCTCTGTGTTTCTGAGACAGTGAATCAATCCGTGGCTAGTGAAGTTTTCAGTGATCTTTGGAAAGAGACAGAGAAGGAACACCTTAGGTGAATCTGTGTGTGAAATTAGTGACATTTTACTTTTCACTTTAATTCAAACTGGGAGACCATGTGATACCTACAAGTGAGTTTCTTAATGTCAAATCCTAGAGGTGAATTTATGTGATGGAGAGTCCTGTATCCGGGGTCATCTGTTCAGAACTGGGACTTCAAGAACATGACTGGATGACTCCAAGGTACGTGGTGCTAATTCTGCAATTTTGTCCTTGATCCACTGACTTACAAATTAAAATTCAGCTGCTTAACTTTCTGTTCCCTCCACTGCTTAGATTTCCTTGTGGAAGGAGCAGAAGAGATTAACTGAATGAACTAGCAGACCTTGTGGTATTCCACTTTTCCTCCAGTGGCCTTGCCAGAAGCATCATTCTTTCTGCAAATCTGTCCTTTACTGTTCTTTCCTGCAAGTAAGGAGGGTGGTGAGATTCATAGAGAATCAGGTAGCTCACTGGGAGACAATGAATAGGTATTAGTAAATAAAGGAAATTAAGCTGTATACGTTCGTCCTTCTCCCTGTCATTTGTTTCACAGCAGTGCCATCAATATAAGGGTGAAGTGATAAAATTGGAACTATTCTAGCCTTCAGACTTCACATTTCCCTAGCAGAGATTAATGGGAATCACATTCCCTCTGTACACAGAGCAGAAACAGACAATCATGCATGTGACTCTAAAATGTGGGTACTCCTTCCAACAGAATAGGAATTAACAACAGATTTTAAAAAGCCATGAATTGCAGTACTTTTCACATGTTATTTCTGCAGAATTCATCACCTCTTCCCGTTATTCAATGTAAATAAACTATTTAAGTCCGAAAATGCAAGGAGTTTACTGTAAAATCTGGATGGTTCGTTGTGATCTCTTTCCTCATTCTAAAATCCTTATCAGGAAAGTGGAGAAAATGCCCCAGGAGACTATATCATAAGCAGGAGCCATGTACCAGTCTGTGAGGTTAACAGACGAGTGGATGGGAAGACCACACATGTTACATTAAATAAAAAAAAACAATGAAAGTCAATCCTTAAAGTCATTTTTTTTGAGAGCAGCAGAAAGACTGAAATGGGAAAATGAACATGAAGATGGTGCCCTGAACACCTCAAAGCACTGTGGAACTTCATTCTTCTTTATTTTATCATCAGAAACTGAAAAAGAAGGAGAAAAGAAGTCTATATTGGACAATATATAATTTCCCCAGCAACTCCCACACCTGCGAACCCTGAATATGTAATATTTGGTACAAGCAAGTTTTATAAGTGTCCAAAGCAACAGTTAGGTTTGTAAAAGTGCGCATGTCTTCCTTCTGCTACTTTTCATTACATTTACTACAGGTCTGAGGTCTGTCAAGAATTGATTTGTCAACAAGAAGAGAAGAACATGGTCCATTAAATCACCAGGAAAAAAACTGGCAAGTATTGACCTGTCAGAGATAAGATGGTGAGAGGTAGGAGAGATGAATAACAATATACTTAGATGCCAGATGAGCATTTTGTGGGAATTCATGCCTTTGTGTTCTGTTTCTTTGTGAGCTGAAAAGGGACAATGCAAAATGCTCTCAGAACTCAAATAAGTGCTTTCTCTACCTTACCAAAGTGCAGCCAAAGAAGATAGGAGAAGAAAACAAAGACTATTAAAACTGGAATCTATAAATCCACAAACAACTCTGACAGAAAAAAATAACTCAATGACTTTCTCATAAGCTATGAGTGTACAGTTTGGCTTTTACAAGCTACCACTCATATTGCTAGCCCTATTTCCAGGTAGTTCTTTGCATTCTGCCTGTCAATAATACGTGTGGAGGTCAAATCTACTGCCTGTGTGGAGGTCAAATTTACTCAGGTTGAGTGATCTTTGGAGCTTACCTTGGGCATTTGTAGCATACTGACATCCTAATCCATAACCTAACTGCTGTAATACTGTTTTCTATTAAAGTAAGAAACAGTACTGTTTACAAAAAAAGAAGCAGGACAAAACTTTAGGATTTGAACATATAGACTACCACATCCATTTTGGAGTGCTGGCACAAATGATTGTGCTCATTGCTAATCACATTTATTTTAAATTTTAAGCAAGGTAATGAAGTTGGTCTGCAAGTGGAAGAAAGGAACCTTGAATGTTTATCCAGTATAATCCTATTGTTTTAACAGTGTAATGCATACTGATTCTGAATTATAAATGTACCAAAGATGCTTGGTAAAGTGTCATCCTGTGACTAATAAAAATATATAGCATGTTAGGAAACAGCAATTTATAGCATGATAAATACTAATGTGGCATAAAAAAGTGAAAATTAGTGAGGGCAAAAGAGATAAAATAATGAGGAAAGCAACAGCTTATACTGTCCAGGGTACTGCAGGGATACAACTATTATTTATTTGGTTGCTCATCATCCTCCCATTCATCCATTTTGTTCACAGAATTTACTTGTTGCATGCTTGAAAATTTTGAGCGCAACAAGTATTTCTATGCTGTCTTTTTGTCTGAGTGTATAAAACCAGTCTTATCTGGAGTTTGTAAGTCCTGGTACAGTACAAGTAACTGATGCATTGTAATAAATAGAAATAGCCTTAAAACATAGCAAGAAGTAGGGAAGCTGGGTGACAGATCTGACAGCATAAAGAAAAAAAGACTGTAAAGACTCTCAACTGATGCAGATGTGGTCAGTAAAGGCTCTTCTTTGTAGCATCTTTAGCACTTGCAGATGTATGTGCTGCTCAGGTATATTGACTTTTTGTCTACACCACAGCCAATCCGTATGAGAGACAATGGAGGAGAGAAAGACTAAGTACTTGGAAAGTGTAATGTGCTTAAGGTGTCAGTTTGGTGAATAAATATATGGCAAATATTTATTGAGGTGACAAGACAGAAAACTGATGCTGGTTTGTTTGAGTTTGTATTTTCAGCATTTAATATTTGTGGATGTGTAGTATGTCTCTGCTGTATAGCTGTTTCTGTATTAAAATTTGAGTAAATGGCAGGCAGAGTTCACTTAGTTCTTTTGGTCCCAAATGACTTAAATCTAGACTCCATAAACTGTCTGATGGAAAACAGAGGGCAAGAGCCTGGAAGGCTCAGCTCAGACTCGAATCTGAAGTAAATAGATGGTGTCAAAAGTTAAGAACCGAATAGGATAAACTCATCTCTTCACCACTTTAAGGTAGCTTAAATTTATATTAAACTCTATGTGTTTCCTAATAATATCATAAAGAAGAAACCCTACAAACTCTGACGGAAAACTAGAATTCCTATGACCCTTGCTCTTTTAGGTTGTTGGGCAGCCTGAACTTCCTTTCTGACTTGTTAGTTATATCCTGTCTGTAGAGCCACTTATTCATATAGATAAAGCTGCTCCAAATATGTGTTGTAGACTTCTATGATGCACTGTGCACGAAAATGCTCTTAAATACTTTCAGTTACCATCCTCTGTGCAATCAGAAACAGGTCTATCCAAGACACTCTACTTAGTTAAGCTAGAGGGAATGCATATGCAAGAGTTATGACTTTAGATGGCATACTGTAATATAGACTCCATGAACATCTATGACATTTTCCAAGTGATGAATGAAATAATGAATGTAAACAGTCATTATATTGCAAGGTAATTAATTATTTTGCCAGTTTTTGGGGGGGTTGCCACTTAGACAACTATTTGTTATAATGAGAAGTTGAAGCAACAAATATATAAATTCATGAAATATTACTGTTTTCTAATTAAACTATAATAGGGTACAAATTACTGTGATGTGCTTTTTATTGCTATAAAACCAAATGTCATCTATTAAAATAAAGTTTGCTGATTTTAAGTGGATTTACATTTGTGGGGTTTGTATTTGAGAACTGGTAAGTAATGGTCCTTCTATTTTCCATATACTTGTGAAGTTACTAAAGTATATATGAAGAACCTTCTGTATAATTTTATATATAAAAAATATAGATTGGTGTGTCTTATGGTCAATGTCTCATGTTGGAATTAATATCAGGATGGTAAAATAAGTAGAATGATCTTGGCTTAATAAGAGGACTTTAATAGGTCAACAGTTTATGCACTTCTTTCAACAAGAACCTAGGAAAAATTCCTGACAAAAAGCTGTAGTGGATTGTGGATGAATTACCACAATGCCAAATGTTCAGAATTCATCTTTTAGAAAGTTACAGATCATTAAGAAAAAAAAAAGTACAGCAAATTTTTTTAGGCTTTAGTTAAAGAAAGAAAAAGCCATTCTTCATAATTATGAAAATGTAGATTCCTAATTTCCTAAACCAAGCCTCTCACTGACATCATAAAAAAAAAACCCCATGAAGTTGTGAAACATCCCTTTGCACCATAGATACCTCAATTTTTTTTTTCTCTCAGTGAAGACTCTTCACTGGTTTTCTTTTAATCTTACTCTGCACTAAATGTGTCCACATATGGAGCTACTCTGGAAAATGCTATAAATTTACACTTTCCTTTTATCCCAAATATCTTTCAAGTGAAGACAAAGCCCAAGGCAAAGACATGGCTCTTTTCCCCCATGAATCACAATGGAAAAGCCTGCTAACTCCACTAACCAGACACCTACGCTCTCCAGGCTCACTGTCTGCTTTTTTAACTGCAAACAGAGAAAGACTTCCTTACTTTTACAAAATAGTTTTGTGGTAAACATCCTGTTTTGGCTCCTGCCACAGCAAACTGCTTCCTTGGTAATTTATTGTGAGATCAGGTGCTGAGAATAATGGTAGGAATGTATCTTTTAAGATGAATAAGTAATGGTCTAGAGATCTGCTAAAACCACTTTGCTTCATCATGAGACTTGATGTGCTGGTTGTGAAATTCACCCTGTTACACTGGACTTCGA
Organism: Melopsittacus undulatus; assembly: GCF_012275295.1. Lineage (NCBI taxonomy): Eukaryota > Metazoa > Chordata > Aves > Psittaciformes > Psittaculidae > Melopsittacus > Melopsittacus undulatus. The sequence continues at coordinate 13,916,122 of NC_047557.1, forward strand.
AACCCTGAAAGGGAGGCTATGGCCATGTTTGAACATTTACATTCATATCTATTTTTGTCTTTTCAAAGAAAAGGATGGCTCTTGATGTCAGCACTTGCAAATCATATGTGACTTACCAGTGTAATGCAGTTGCAAGCTGAATTGAGTCAAACCTGGATGTAGATCTTTCAGAGGGTTCAGTGTACACAGAAGTATGAGCCAGTGTTTCTCTTGCATACCCATGACATCACTCCTTGCATTCCTATTCCTGTATGCACATATGTTGCCTCTTAGAGAAGAGATACAAGGGAAAAACTCTGTGCTCTGTGTTACATCCCTTCTCTTCCCAGAGTAAGAAACCTTGTGGACTGGAGCCCAGTTTCCTCCCATAGCTACAGTATGGGAAAAAGGATGGAATATTTGACCTAAGCACGGGTCTAATGTACCCAAATTCATTGCTTAGCATCTTCCCCAGTGGAGTGGGTTCAGCAGATAAGGATGGAAAACTGCCTCCTCCATCACTAGACTTATGGACTTCAAAAAGATTGTGTCTCAGTCCTTATCAACAGGTGTATACAACCAGTGATGATCAAGGTGAATGACAGTACAATGTACAAATAACAACTGAATTGTTTGGAGCTTTTCTCAACTGCTGGCAATCATCTTTCTGCCATCTTTTGCAGATGAGTGAGCAGTCTTGTGTGTCCTGTGGGCAAATATGGAGTCCAGAGTTCATTCAGTGCCTTATGAATTGCAGTTTCACACTGCACCGCAGTCCCTGACCCCACCAGGAATTCCTGTCATGGGTCCTGCACTTATTCCACACGCACTACCATTCCTCCAGCTCTGCAAAGGCATACTGATAAGGGTGTGACAGATACACCACTGGCATCCCAAGTACGCTAACAGAACTACTCCTCACCTCTAGCTCCTGCAGCCTCGAGCATGCTCTCCTTGTGGGGATCACTCTAAAACTCACATGCTGCCCTTTCTGAGGAGATCAGGCTTCTATCTCCTTGCTGTGTCCCTGAGGGACACAAGGGCTGTCTTCTCCACCATCTCCTGTGAGGATTTGGTTTCCCCCTACAGCTTCTTCCTGAGGTACTTGCAGAGCTTTTACGGGACATGGCCTCCAACTCCCTTCCTCTGATATGTCCAAAAGGACTTTATCACCATTTCCTGTCTCCTCTTGTACCCCCAAATGGTACAGCTTTCCTTATTTTCCCGTCTCAGCACTGTTCCCACAGAGAAACAGCTTTTCTTCTGATCTCCCTCTGTCGGTTTTTTTCCCCCAAACATCATAAAATTACAGCCTGGAACTCATTGAACAGAGTATCAGTGTTATGGAGTTAATATGATTCAAAAAGGGGTTGCATAAACACACATAATTTATATGGACATCAAACCCACTCAACTTTATCAAAGTGAACAACCAAACAAACAAATGAAGCTCATTGCCAAAACAAAGCCCACACAAACACTCAAGACATAACAACTCTGGTATTTCAGGATTTAAATTTATCTCCAACTAACCGAGATTAGAATGAGACCTAAAGCAGAGGGCAGATAATCCCACATCTGCTTAATAGGAAGTTTCTTGAACCCTCCTCTGTCTGTTAAACTCCAAAGATAGGATACTGAACCAAAGAGATTTGGCCTTCCCACCAATGCTATACTGCTCTGAAGGGACTTTTTGGGCTCCTTGTTGCTCATCTTTTCCTGTTTTTTCATGAGATCCTCAAGCTCTGCAGCTTCCCTGTCTTCCTCCCCTAACCCTCCCCATCACCTCTAATCTCCACAGGGGTTTCTATATTAGTCTGAGTGGCTGGATGGGTCTCAGCCTCCATATGGGGGGATTAGACTTAATTTATCCTCTTAACTCAGCAACAACTTCCTCACAGAATCCTCTCCCTAGGTTCTCCTTTACCCAGTACTTGTCTTCACTTCAGCCCTGTCTCTTTCAGGAAGCTAGGGGGAAAAAAGGAAGAAACTGTGAATCCCAGTGTCAATGCCCATGTCCCGGGGAGAGGATCAGCCGCGCTGGGGTCCCGCAGGACGGGAGGGAGCCGAGGCCAGCCCCTGGGCGGGGAGCGGGCAGGAACGGGCAGGGTGTCACTGCTGAGGAATGGGTGACATCCCCCCGGGGTGCTGGGGGGGTCCCGGCTGTCCACCCCCCGGGCAAGGCCGGCCTGACGACGGAGCACCACCGGTATGGGGGTCACCGGGCAGGGGACGCTCCGGACCCCGTCAGCGCAGGGCTGGGGCCGCGGCGCCCCGGGGGGAGGTGCCTAGCCGTGCCCAGGGCCGCCGAGGCAGTAATCCCATCAAAGGGCCGGACCCAGCCTCCTCCCCCCTTCTCTTCCCTCCCTTCCCTTCTTTTCGCTTCCTTCCCTCCCCGACCCTGCCCGGCGCGGGTGCAAGCTCCGCCGCTCCACTCCGCTCCGCTCCGCGCCGGCCCCAGCTCCCAGCTCGGGCGCCGGCGGGACAACGCGGCGCACATGGAGGTGCCGGGCAGCTGCCGCCACCGCTACCGCTGCCGCTGCCTCGCCTCTCTGCTGCTCCTGGCTTCGTGCCTCGGGTCCGCGGCGGTGCCGCGGAGGAGCATCCCCCGCCGGCAAGGTAGGGCGGCTGTCGGTGCAGGGCGGGAGATGCCCTCTTCCTGCACCGCGCTTGCACTCAGCGAAGTTTCGCGTCCCTTTAAAACTGGAGTCGCCGCTGGCTTGAGGGCCCGCAGCCGGGGCTCCGCGGCGGGCAGCGGTGGGTCCCATCGCGTGTGAGATGAACTCGCCCGTGAGCTCCGGGCGCACCCAGCCCGCAGTGGGTCCGGCCGGCGGGGCCAGCGCAGCTCGCTGCCCTTCCCTGCAGCCCCTGCTTTGTCCCCCCCACCGGGGGGTGAGAGAGGATGCCCAGGCAGTGGCAGGGAATGTGCCACTGAAAGCGGTAAAGTTGCAGAACCAGCCAGCGATCCATTTTCTCCGGCATTTAACACCCGTGCCGGTGGGTTCACCCAAGTTACAGACCAGGACTCGACTGCCGCTACTGCGGGAGGGATTGGAAAAAAAATTATCCGTTTTTTTTTTTTCCCTGAAGTCCATGCTTCAGGTGCTGCGTGAGCTGAGTTAGGAGCAAGGTGAACCCCTGTGCCCGTCAGAGGTTTCTTGTCGTCAGGGCTGTGCTTTTGCTGTGACATTTCTGTGTGTGGTAGTCAGTAACGCGATACATGGAGTAGTAAATGTGAGAGAAAAATGGCTAAGGAAAAAATAATTTAATAAGGAAAAAAGGTACTTATTGCGTACCAGGTATGATGTGGAGTGGTCTAAGTTCTGCTTCTGTCTGAGCGCTACTTGTGAGCTGTGGGAGAGTTCCCACAGCTGTCACAGGGTTTTGCACCTTGATCAGGGTGGTAGTATGTGGTCCTTAGTGGTTGAAAGTTAAAAATCTGGACTCTGAGCAGCTTTTACAGCCTCTGTAACCTGCAGTGTGTGAAGCAGTAAGGTAAAATACAAACAATGAGATGGGGCGCAGTGTGTGGCGAAGTTTAGCATTCTGCATACTTGAAAAATTGTGATTCTAAAAGGAAATAGTGATGCCCAAGACTGTCACAGGCACTGGGAATATCCTGGAGTCTTTATCTCTGAGTTCACAGTGATCAGGTCAATGGAAAACATATAACAAGTTCAGTAAATTCTGCCTCAGTTCACAAAGTGTTTGCAGCTTCACACCCATTTTGTAAATATTTCACAGTGATACAAGATTTGTATTGCTGCTTTTTAGAATCAGTATTGTGCATTCTTTTGCTCTTATGAGAAAAAATAAAACAATAAAGGCCTGTACAGTTGGAAACCTAATACTTAAATACAGCCTGAGCTTAAAGCCCTTACTGGACAGATGGCTAATTTTACTGGTCTGACCTTGTCTCTTAAGGATCTAGTTCCATGATCCTTGGTTGTCATAATAGCTACCATTAAGTACTTGAGGAAATGAAGCAGACTGTAGTTGTGAATGAGACAATCTGTAGTTTATGTTAAAATACTATATATGTGAAGTTTGTTATGGAAAGGTGTAGATATTTGTAAATATTCCTCTACATACTGGTGTACTTGTTTCCCCTAATCAGCAGAGTGTCAGACCTAGATTAAATGTATTCCCATGCATTAAATTAAAACAGTTTAAAGCTTGGGAACAAGTTTCTATAGTATTGTGGAGGAGATGAATTAATACACTAATATTGTGTTTACCTTACTTTTGTTAGAGACATGGTTTATGTTATTTTTGTTTTTTTAATCACTGACATTATTTCAGGTTCACTGACTTATTCAATTATTCTTTTTCTACTTCTTTTGCTAAAATTTATATGGGAACAATTTTTTCAGAATCTGTGCAAACATTTGAAAATCCACTTCCAGCAGTCTTTGAAGAGGGAAGTGTCCCAGACAATTTGTGTGCAGCCATCTATGATTTGAAATCCATCTGCACTGTGCCAAGGGCTCTTGGTATGTGGGCTTCTGAGAATCTCATGACTGGGTCCCTGCTGTAAAATGTTGCTGTCAAAACACTGAGAACAGGTATAGGGTTCAGGTAGCTCATACAGACAAGGTAGTCTACCTTGTTTTTCAGAGCAATTAAAAGTGAAAAGTAGCTATTATTTACTCACACATCCAAAAGCAATGGTTGAAGAAGAAATAACATAATTAAAAGTTCTTTAGATTTCCCCTCCCTCCCCCCTTCACTTTGCCCTTTTAATAACAGAAGGATTGAGATTTGTACAGGAATTGTAACTAAGGTGAAAAGAAAAGGTTATATCAAGAAAGAAGTGGTAAGTGATAAAAACAGTTCAATACCAGAATATGACTGGGAGGTCCTGTTGGTCAAAAGAAAAAAGATAGTCAAATACATCTTCGTTTTTCCAAGGTTTTTTTGTTCAGGGTTCAGCTTATAAAGATCAGTTTTACAATCCCAAGAAATGAGTGAGAAAGCTGTTTGAAAGTAAAAAAATTAAATACAGGGTTAAACGGCCACAAATGCAGCTCCTTAAATTAAACTTAAGGGGAAAAAGCTGTCTTGCTCAAATTTGAAACATCCTGATGACTGCTAAACTCATTTGAACATTTATTTACAGTTACATGATACATTTGCTGGCAATGAGGAAATGGGATGACAGACATTTTGGGAAGGGTTTAAAACAAATTATAGACACCGTGTGGTGAATAATGTAGCTGGGAACAGATCAGGCAGGGATTCTCTAAATCTTGTACTCTCAGAAGTTGGCACTTGTTCTGCTGCTTTCACATTATTGCTTGCTTTAGCCTTCTGCAAAGATGCAGGTTTTCACTGCTTCTTCAAGTTTCAGTCACTTGATTGAAGGCTGGAAAGTCTAAGCCAAGCCCTTGGTGTGTAATACTACTACTAATATAAACATAATAATAACTGAATTTTAATGGTTCTGTGATTTTAGAGAATTACAGGGCAAAGATCAGACCACTTAGTTAATTTCCCATGTATGTTCATGGCCTGAACTTGTTGCACGATATTGCATTGTTACTTTCTTAGTAACTGTGTCAAGTTCCAGTGCCCTGTAGGATATTAAAACGATTGAGTCAGTCTGCACAGAGAAAATAATACCTGATGCCTAGGATACCTTTATTATTATGATTATTATGCTTGCCAGCTAATATAAATAAAGAATTGGGTTATATTGTATTTATTTCCCAGATGTCCATAACAGTAGACATCACTGGCCTTGTGTGTAAATGCTGAAGGAGTCTGACTAGTTAGAGTCTGAAGACTTTTCAAGAGTGTAGTACTCAATATCAGGGCCAGATTTTTGAAAGGGCCCATATCCCTGGTCAGCACTAAGTAAATTACTTTTTTTTTTTTTTCCAAAGAACTTGGCACTGTGATACTTAAATTCTTTAGAAAATCTGGCTATGTAGTAAGAGCTGCTGGATATGGAACACTTTTGAAAGTCTAGTCCTATTTAGGTATCAAAATACCTTGAAAATCAGGTCTACAGATATGGAAAATGTAGAAGTCTTTGGGGAAAAAGGTGCTTTCTTGAGTTTTTAAACATTACTTTTTTTTTTTTTGAGCAACAGTAGAATGAGTTGTAATTCACTGTCAAGATAAACCCCACATGGAAAGCTTGCAGGGGTGAAGTTGATCTGCTGCTGAATGTGAGGTGTCTGAGGAAAGAAATGAGTCTGAATCTGAATGATTCCTAATGCAGGAGCAGCAGAGCTGGCAGAGACAGTGCACATCTGTGAGCTAAAACTAATAAAAAAGATGTGAATAATTTATATGGGGGAAGAATAATATCATTCTTTTATTGTTTCAGACATATGCCAAAGCTGGGACTATCAGACTACACTGTTCTATGTCTCCAATGACAGTAAAATCAATCAAACACAGATTATATATGTATTTGCTGTTTATTGCATTTGGGTGTAAGTTGTGTCACAACACTGTGTGACATTTTCATTTTGATTGGACCTGCTCTAGTACCTCTGGGGTCTGCACTTTGGTAAATCCTGCTAGCTCTCGTCAATCCCATCACCAACTTATTCAAGAATGAGCATGGCTCTAATACTCTCCGGGGCAGCAATGAGAATGCACTGAATTATTTCACTTGAGCATGTTAGTTAGCATGACACTGTTAATCACTCATTTTGTAGCATGTTTTCTGATTGTAGTTAGTCTTACTTTTAGCAAAATGTATTGCTTTCTATACTGAAATTGCTATCTTCTTCTGTAAAAAGAAACTTCTGATAAATGTTTTACTTGAGCACCATTTGCCAATGCGACCTCTAAAACTACTAGAGAGACTTCCACCAGTGTTCAGAAAGGTAAAATTAGCCAGGGCATTTTTAAAAATTGGTGGAAATGTATTTATACCAGATACAAGGGTACAAGGTACCAGATACAGTGATGCTTTGGAGAAGAAAGTTTGTTTTGGAGTTAAGGCACTAGAGCGAGTCTTTGGAAATCTTTTTATTCTGAGGCTGTCACAGATTTGCTTTAAGGGTTTACCAGTCCTTCCCAGGCCAGATTTTCAGTTTTCAAAGTGGGGTTACAATGGTTTTGTGCTTTTATCCTTTTCCAATCAAGACATGTCAGACAGTAACAGGGCTTCTTTAGGGTGCTCAGAACAGGTGTACCCCTATTTTAGCCAAGACTACTAGTCATTACTTTAGTAATAATAGGTGAGTGAATGTCTCCATATCTCAGATCACGCCTTGTGTCTTCTCTAGTAGATACACAGTGACACTGGACTAGACATGACACAGCACTGTGTACTGTGTACAGTTTGTTAAGAGTGGGCACATCCAAAGATCAGATTCACCTTCTTAGACTTACTGGTAGGGATTTGTAGACATCCTAAGGAGTAGGAGAGTATTCTGCTGTCATAAAACATAAAATTTCAGTGGATAGCATCTCTTCAGTGCCCCACAAACTCATCAGTCAGCTGACAGCATACTTGGAAGTTTATCATTCCTCAGATCACTCTTGTGTTGGGACTCAGTCTTATGCCTGACTCTGCTTATATCCCTTTAATGTCGTCCTACTGAATATAATAAATAAAGGATTACTAATATTGTTGTTTCATGGTGGAGACTCAAAGCAGGACTGATAGGACCTTTTCACAGCTTTTCTGACACAATGAAGTGTAAGGTTATTAAAATATATCAAAGATGCCTGTAATCTGAGTAAATTACCATGAAAAGTCTTTGCAAATTTTATTAGTTCATATATAAAAGAGCGTACCATTTGGTGCAATATTTATCAGGGAATGTGCAATGGTGGTTTGTGGTCATGTAACAGAAGACTTTTCAAATCACAGGCACATATGAGGTCTGCATTAGCTATGTGATCTTGAATAAAATTTCCTTACAGTTTTCTATGCAAACAAATGATCTGTCTGGAAAAAAAATAAAAAACAACAAACACAAACGCAACAAAGCACAAAACCTGTTCTTCATAATTAATTCCAACAAAAATGAAACACTTTTGGGTAAGAACAGGCAAGATTTGATTTATTTTTTACTTTAACGGAGATGCTTACATGTGAAAACTAAATTAGTTATTTATAGTATAGATAATGAGAATATCCAGACCACAGCAAAAGATGAATGTTATTTTTTTAGACTTTGCAGAGTTACTAAGGTGAGAACAAGCACAGACAAATTCATCTTTGAAAGTAGCTGCTTCAGAAGGGCATAAGCCACTGAAAATTGGAGGCTTAGGGGAAAAGCTCCATCACAAGCAGGTAACTAACTCAGATCTAAGTAATGATACAGTGTGTGATGATCCATAAACTCTGCAAGTGAGTGGTCTGTAGTGTGAAATAGAAGAAGTTCATACCAGTACTTCTGCTGAGAGCAGGAGTAAGAATAACTCATGAGGAAGACTCTATGATACTGGCCTCCAATGGAAGAGAAATTCACACAATATTGACCTAGGGAGCCTTTTATTCCAAAAGAAAAGGACATCTATGGGGCAGTAAGAGAAACCAAGTTAGTGACTTGCTGCCATGTACTTGGACAGTAAAAATTCACTGGCTTTGTTTTCTTGAAAATATCTTTTATTTGAACATTGCCAAAAGTTATTCTGGAGAATTTTTGAAAGCAGAAGAGGTAAACCACATGCTGGTGCTAACATATTCTGCACCCGGCTTTCTGGGTATACCACCAAATGGTGAAAGGGTGGTTTTCCACTTATATATGTTAGCCTTATAGTTAATAAACACTTTTAAAATAACAGTGCAAATAGCAGTTGCATTAACAGCAATTCTCATCAAAAGCAGACACCAAGAGGTTTTGAGTTTCTCTGTGTCCTCAGAGGATAGTCACACTGGTATAACTCATGCAGAAAGATCTTTGAGGCTGGAAGAGTCACAGGACAGATTATTCTTAACACTTCTTTTGGTTTTTAAAGTCATTTAAAATTTCTGGCACCTGTGAAAATGATGATACACTCAAATATCAACACCTGTGTATATTTGGAACTTACAATTTGAACTGTCTTTCTAAAATGAGGGAAATGAGCATCTTGTGAATGTTCAGCAGGCTGCTTTCAAATACAGAAATCATTCCAATTCTTCTAATGTGTCAGAGGCATTATTGCACGTACAAAGTTTAAAACCAAGACTGGCTTTGTGTTGCTGAGCTCAAAAACCTTCTAAAAAAATCCTAAGGGCAAAGATTATAGAGAATTTCACTCAAGTGAAATTCTTTCATGCATAAGAAATTTCAACTAGAAGATCATTTTAGGAAAAAACACATGAACAAAACCTGTCAAAGTGTACATCTTGGAAAGTAAGTGCCTTGGACCAAAACTTTTGTATTTTAATTAGAGATAGCAGAAGCCAGAATTTGTTGCTTGGAACAGAATGTGAGCTCTATTTCATATTCTGCTTTCTAGATAATCACAGGAGAAGGCAACGTGTTTCTAAAAATAAGCAGTCTTTTTATGAAGACAACTATTTACAGAGATGGTGACATTGCAGCTGGTACTCCATCCATGCACAGAGACAAATGTTAGTTCCCACTCCCATTTCATGATGTTCCATTTCATACATGGACTTGTTGAGTGCAGGTTGCTACTGTTCTCATCTTAATTGAGCTGTCATAATGGCAGTGCTATGGTATGATGCAGTCAAGAATTCCAACTCTTTCTATATATGTGCTAAAAGACTTAGTAGGCTGAGATGATAATGTTCAAGCCATTCAAACCTCTGTGAAGCCATAGGGCAAAGTGATCACAGAGAGGATGGAGGAAGAAAACTGCAGAATATAAGGGATTCTTCCAGTCACTTTTGGACAGAGATCTGGACAGCACCTAAAATTGGCAGAAAGGGGAAAAGAACAAGCCATTTGAACCAGCTGATGTCAAGAGAAGGGCATAGCTTGCGCGGTGAGGCAGCACTGGCATGGGTTGAGGCCAAAGAGTTATACTCTGCAGGCTGCAGAAACCGATGTGCCAGTGGAGCAGAGAATGCTTTGAGATGACTAGAGAGTATTAGATGCTAGCTTTGTGGACATCACAACAGTGTCTAGGCCATTTGTGTTTGTTTCCTTATGTATCTGGTCTTCATGCTCACACATATTCCATGTCTCATTGTCTCTTGAACAATAAAGGTTTTGTCCCTCACAATCATTCTCCCAGCTTTCACATCCTGCAGCTTGTTGCTGACTGTTTAGATACACAGCCATGCTCCACACAAAATTAGTGCAGGGATTCAGGTTTAAAAAGCATGTATACTCCAGCCACTTAGTAGAGACAAAGAATTTCCTTTGTATTTTTTACTGATACTGCTGGTGAATGGAGGGACTTGCTGACTGCAGAAGGTAGTGAAATTATTCTGTTTGTTATGGAGGAACTGAGTTGGATGAGAATTTCCTGCTCCTTGAGATGATGCCAGGTTTCCTCCCTGACCTGGCCTTCAGCAGCCTTTAGTAAAATCACAGGTGCAATTGAACTGGTTTCTCCAGTCAGGTTAGGGTTTCTGGGCTGTAGCAGCCCTTGTGCCCTTGCCACAGAAAATTTAGCAGCATCCTGCCCTGTGTTAGGAGTGTTGCCAACAGGTCAAGGGACATGGCTCTTCCTCACTGTTGAGACTGGTGAGGCAAATCTGCAGTACTCGGTCCAGTTCTGGGCTGTCCAGTATAAGAGAAGACAGGGACACATTGGAGAGAGTCCAGCAGTGAGCCACAAAGGTGATTAAAGGACTGAAGCATCGCTGGTATGGGGAGGGACTGAAAGGAACCATTCAGCCTGGAGACTAAAAGGCTTGGGAGTATCTTCTTGTTGTATATGAATATCTGATGGGGTAAGTAAAGAAGATTGAGCTGTGCTTTTCTCAGAGGTGCCCAGTGGCAAGACTGAAGGCAGTGGACACAAACTGAAAACAGGAAATTCCATTTAAACATTAGAAAAAACTTCTTTATTGTGAGGGTGAATGAGCATTTGCTCAAAGGAGTTGTGGAGTCTCCATCCTTGGAGATATTACAAACTCGTTACGCAAATTCCTGAGCTATTTGCTATGGTTGGGGCTGCTCTGAGCAGGATTTTGGACTAGATGATCTCCAGAGGTGCCTTCCAGCCTCATGTTCTCTCTGTTTTTGCAGGCTGTTGTAAGCGTGCCTTGAAAATGTCTGAGATCCTGTGTTTAGCTTCTTTTTAGCTGTCCTCCATTCTGTCATGGACTGAAAACACCAGCTGGACCAACTGCTCTGCTTTCTATGGTTAAGCATGTGTTTGCTTTAGCAGTGATCTGTGCAAAGATGTTCAGTGAAAGGTTGCTACCATTTGGTGTAGATGTATGAGGCCTGTGCCAAAACCTCAGGGATAACCAACCCACACCTTTATTTTTGTGGTACTCTCTAGGGCATGACCAGATTGTTTGTGTCCACCAAGAATGAGCTTCAAAACAATTCCTCAGGAGTCACAGGAGTTGTCAGAACCCAAGATGCTGTATGTCTTATCCACACCCTCCACATTTGTTGTTTGTCACATGATTATCATTATTCTCTTTATACTTTAATCTTTGTGTGTATGTGTCCATAATTGCTGGGTTTTTCTATCTGACCCCTTTTCCAGAAGCTTGCCTTGAATTTCGTTTCTTATAACAAATAAGCTATTTCTTCAAGAGCTGTTTTGTATTGTGTATCAGTGAGAGAGAAATTTGTAGTAGATAAAGCAAAGAGATTAAGACACATCAAGAACATTTTTCAAGTAGCATGAACAATTTTACCATAGTTCCCATTGAAGATAATAAGTTTTGGCTAGTGAACACATGAAAAATACACCTTTAACTGATATTGATCGATGGAAAAATAAATTTTCAAGATATTTATTTGACATTTCTGCAGTTTATCTGGCCTTTTTATTTATATGTATCTTTTATCTATGTAATGAAGCTGTTTTTTCATAATAAACACAAAGTCTCTCATATGTGGTTCTTTTATGTGTTATACTTATGCTACAAATGCTCAGAAAATGTAGCAGACTGACTTTTATCCTTATTTTTGTCATTTAATTTCAGAAGAGAAATAGCCTGCTTTGTAGAGTTTATTTTCATCAACAATGCCTAAGACTTAGGGGGCAACTTTGTTAATGTTTCCCTGCTTCCAGTAGTGTTTGGAGTGCCATATTTTCTGGAGCTCCTCTGATATTTGTCCTTCATAGCACCTCAGATGCATGGGCCACAAGAGAAAAGAGAACAGCCTCTTTTTATTCTTTTTTTTTTCTTTCTGGTGGAAGTGGGTTGAATTTTCTTAGATGACACCTAAATCAGTGCAAAAGGGGAGGGAGTAGCCCTGGGGTGGGAAGGTGGAGGGAAGTGCCTGGAGGAAGAAGCTGGAGGGGTGAGGATGTGGCAGAGCAAGAGGTGTGAGACCTTGCCCTTGCCACTGGCTGTGGGCTGGTCTATTTGCTCAGGCAAGATGAAGCTGCAACCCAGATGATGCAGTGTTCCTTGGGTGCCATTTCCCCTGTGGCTCACTGGGTCTGTCTTACCTGGGCAGCATATGCAAACCTACCAGTGCCTGTCAGATGAGTGGCTTTTTAATTTATTGCTCTTCCCAACGTAGTTCCAGTATAGAAAGTCATGGAGGCAAATGGGGTCAGAGGAGACGCCAGGGGATGCTATTGGCATGCTGGCTCTTATCTAGCCCATCCTACTGATTACTAAGGTATCATGCCATAGCTTGATTTCAGCTGCTTTCTCACACCACACCTAAGTTACACCTCAGAGACAGTTATTTGAAAACTGGTGAGGTAGCTGATGAGGATGCAGGCAGCAACAGGGCATGCAGGGCTCTGGCAACAGGCAGGGCTAGCAGCAGCCCACTGGCTGCTGGGGACAGCCTCAGGGACAAGGCAGGTCCCAGCCCAGCCAGGAAATCCCATGACAAGAAAGATGTTGAGCTTTGCATCCAAGCAGCCTGTAGGCTTTAGCAGGGAGAGGTGATCCCCATTTCTGCTTTGTCTCCAGGAACATGGCTACCATTTTCTTCTGCAGAGGCATCAGGAATGAGGACAGCCAGCACCCAGCACTGGGGCTTCAATAGCAGAAGCACAAGCCTGGTTTTATGTGTGAGAGCACTAAATTTTAAACTAGGCTTTCAGAAATACACCTGAGATGATGCAAGTGGAATGTCTTAGTGGGGCTTTTTACGGACCCCTATACTGCATTTGTGCTGCAAGTGGAAAGTGCTTCCATTACAAGAAGTATCTTGCCACCTTACCTCAGATGCAGATACAGCATTATGTAAGTGTGCGCTTGTGTTAGTCAGACTGGCCTCTCCTCAGTAGTTATTAAAAACACAAGCCTGTAAGTTATTGAGAGATGGCCCTGGCTGTCCCTCTTGACAAAGGCAGGACAGGTGTAAACTAGACATTTGCTCAGAGATAGTGGTGTTCTTTGCTTTTAATACTCTTCAGTACCAGGAATTCCCCCAAAGAGGTTCCACTGCATAACTATGAACAGATAGAAGAGTTTTTTCATTATCTAGCTCTTAAACAATTTAAAAAGTCAACTTTTGCTTCTCCTTCCCACACCTGAAAGCCACTATGTGCTGGCCAGAGCTCCCCTGCTGCCTTTATTCTCCCTGAAGCATCAGAGCTTTCCTGGAAGCAGAGCCTTGCTCTGGGGAAGAGAGCAGGGAGGGGAGCAGGGCATCCCACCTCTGCCCTTCTTTTCCAATATCTGCAGGGTCATGGCAACACAGGAAAAGCCGCAATAAAGTCACCACTGACATTGTGCCTGTTTGTTTTTAATGGGATTCGCTGTGCTGCACTGTAGCTTAAATTCTGAGCTTTGCCTCCTCCAGTCCTCTTCCTTGGGCTATAAATACCCCCATGACTGCCACCTCAGATGTACCTGGGCAGATAACAGATGCCATATACTGTATCAAGAAAACGTCTCATGGCCCCTAGCCTTCTATTATTACAATGTTGAGGGGTTTTTTTTCCATTGTATTTATTACAGTATTTTTAAATCACTAAACTGAGCTCAGGTTAGTATCTCCAAAGTTTGTACACCATGGTCTGGATCAAAACTGTGGTGCCCCAATAGGGCTATACTACCTGCAGCTCTGCACCAGTGCTCACTGTGGTAGCATGCAAGTGATCCAGTTGATTTCTTCTTACCAGAATCTAGTACACTAGAAGTGGTAGTTGATTCCTTCAGAGCAGCAATTGTCAAGCTTTCTCTGTTCTTTTATATTTTCCATTCTGTTGTTGCTACTCAGGGTGCAGGAACAGGAGAAAATGGCTGAGATTTTCCAGTTTCAAGTCACCATCCTTTGCAGTTTGTGTGGCTGGGAGATTCTTTCTTTCTTGCATACTGCTGCTGGGCAATGAGAGCTGGAAAATGCTTCAAAGAGATTAAAAGATGGCACATTTTTTTCATTTAGGGTTTCCTGACCTTTTCCAGAACATCATGCTGTCTTCATTCCACTGTAGTGTTTGCATAACCTCGGTCAGTCTGTAAAAAGAAGGGAAACAAGAGAAAACCTTATTGCTATTTATTGTTTTAGAAATTAGAATTTCACCGATATTTCAGTGAGAGAGTGAATGTGCTACAATTTATTTTGTTCCACTTCAAGGAGTGGTTTTCTTTCTTGAAAACAGGTTTTTGAATGATAAAATGCTATTTCAATAGAACTTTTTTCTTATGACTTAATGGACTGAATTAAATAATGTTTGAAACAAATCAAAAGGTATTTCTCTTTATGGAAAAAGTTTTGCTCTGAAAACTTCAATTTAGAATTAATTTGAATTTTCTTTCATATGGGTTTTTACTGCTGTTTGTGTTCACAGAGTCATTCTATGATTCTGTGATTCTATGATTCCATAGACTCATAGGGAGTATTTGGGTTGGAAGGAACCTTAAAGCTCATCCATTTCCAACTCCTTGCCATGGACAGGGACATCTTCCACTAGACCAGATGTATCAAAGCCAATCCAGCCTGGCCTTGAATGTTGTCAGGGATGGAGCATTCACAGCTTCTCTGGGCAACCTCTGTCAGTGCCTCACCACCAGGGGTAAAGAATTTCTTCCTAATGTCTCACCTAAATTTCCCCTCTGTCAGTTTAAAGCCGTTACCCCTTGTCCTATCCATACATGCCATTGTAAAAAGTGCCTCTCCAGATTTATTGTAGGCAGCATTTTGTCAACAAATTTCTCTTCTTTCACTGAATAGAAATAGGAGACACATTGATCTGGAAAATAAGGAATCCTTCAGTCAGTACCTCTTAGCTGTTACCCACAGAGATTTAAAAGTAGAATAATGAAATGGTTATCTCATTGCATTGGCCTATACTCCACCATTAATAGCAGTACAGAATATGTTGAATAATTTTTTTTATTTTCCAAACCATAAACTAGTAAAGATGAAATGAACCAACCATTTTCCCTTAAATAAATTGCCATATTACTGCATGTGAACTGTATTAGACAATTGTTTTTGTATTATTTCGGGACCTGTAAGTACTTGTGACTACCTGCATGCCTTGAAACAACACAAATATCTAAATAGGAAAGAGAAAGTGAAATGCAAAATATAATTAAAATTCCAAAAGAAAATTTTCCAACCCAACTGCTTTCAGATAATTAATATTTTAAAAAGTACCATTTTCAGTCAGTATTATTTTAATCTAAGTAAATATTTCAATAGATTTTGAAATTTTCTCTAATGTAATATTACCAACTGTGATGAACTTTATCCAACTCCTCCAAAGCACTTCAGATGTGAAGCTTGTGAACATAAGAAATGTATTTGTTTTGAAGCTGAGTTTTTCTTGTAGCTGTTCATCACTGTAGTAAGATTTTAGGTTCACTTTATCACTGGAAGGATGGAGGATCTTGTCTGGAACTTGAAATAACTGGAGGAAAGCATCAGTCTGAAGCGGTTGCTCCTTAGCTACATGAGGCCAGCATGGTAAGGCTGGAAGCAGTGGGTAGTGTTCTCATTGAGTACCCATGCTAATTCTTAAAATCACAAGGGTAGGTATGGAAGTGACATCATTGTTGGCAGATTCAGTTCAAGAAGCATCCTGAGGTACTGATGTACAATTGACTGGCTGAGGCTGGGGACTGTTTCCAGGAGGCACTTTGCCTATGGCCACCTCGATGGTTAGCCTATGGGTATTTATTTCATGGGCAAAGGCTGTTTCATGTAGCAGTGGAGCTGCAATGGAAATGACACCGTTATCAACAGGATAAGTTTTTCTAACATTTTTGAGTGGCTTTTGTGAAGCAAAAATTCAAATTATGTTAATTATTTCAAATGGTAAAATTAACTCCATCTTAGGGAGAGGGCTCATGTATTCTTTAGCTCATCTGGAGAGCTTATTTGGTGACTTCTTCACTGGTTTAGCAGTTTTTGCATATTTTTAGAAGTATAAAACCAAACAGATCTATAAGCAACAAAACAAAACAGCTATAAGCAGAAAGGTAAATACAATATTCTCAGCTCAACATTCTTTACTACAGCCGAATCCTCATTAACTTCCTGTATTTGATATACTTTTACAATGTACAGTCATAATATGTGTTGAAAGTGCTCCTCCTTGATTAATGGCTTCTTTGTATGCTTCCATTACCAGTTTCATCAGGCTTTCTGTCCCTAATGGTCCAGAAAGAAGAATGACTTTGTGCAAAGCATGTTCAATTTTATTTTTATATAGACTGGTTGCTTGCTCTTTTTGATCAGAGCTAATCCCCATGCAGAGCTCTCCTTCACTGCAGAAGACGTTTGCAGGTGGGATCATCACTGAGGCAGATCTGCAGAGTATGTACAAGTAGTAGGTATAGTAGTTTGCAGGTGGCCATCCAGCAGAATGCAGAGGGGAGCAGGCTCCTTTGTGGTTTTGTACCATGCATCAGATAAACAGAAATTTCATGCTGAATTTTTAAAAGAGAGATATTTCTGACCTGAATTGTAGGAGGAACTACAAATATCCATAGAGTTTTACCCTTGAAAACTATTTTTAGCCTTTACATTCTAAACATGACCTTTGATTTAAAGACGTAAATGTTTAGACCAATTTTAATATCCATTTTTAGAGGCATAATACATGACGTTCTGTAAAATCTTGCAAAATACCTCAAGCGCACATTTACCCCAAAATAATGTGTTCATAACAGTGATACCTATTGGAACAGTTGTGATCAGCTGACAAACAGCTTTGATGCTGTGTTGCAACATGACTGTTTCAAAGCCATGACATCTCCTGCCTCTTGGTGGCATAAACATTTCTTCTGTCAGATCACGCAGTCACTTTGTCTCGACTGTGAAGGGAAAAGTTCAGTCCAAAATGGACATTTTTTACTTCCTGCTGGTTGTGTGAAATCTGGACTCTGGCAACCAGAAGCAACTCTGAATCCCCAGATGCACATCAGCAAGCTACAAGGTCAGGATTGGTGACAGCGGAGGACTGTAGGGACCAGCACACTGCATGAGATGCTCCTCTCTGCCCTCTCTCCTTCCCAAGAAATAACTCTGCTGCCGAAGGTTTTCCTTTTCCTCCTGGCTCATGGTTTAACAAGGAGGCAGTGCAGTGCCTGGTAGGGTGAGTGCCCATGCCTACTTATTGGATGGTTTTGTCATGGGGAGCGCAGGATGCAGTGGTGTGGTGACACTGGGTCCTGTACACTCCACAAACCATCATGTGATGCTGAGCATCATCTGGGGCTGCTTGCAAAAACAGTACTAGGTGCTGATGGTGCTTACACCTCGTCCCCAAGCACACCTCCTACCACTGCCTTTGTTCTGTTCAGGGAATTCCCATACTTCTATGGAGAATTAAACAATATAGAAATATGGATCTCTCCAGCTCTTTTATTTTCCCTGGCTTAAGTTTGTATTTACTCCTTCAGTGACAATTTATATATGCCGGTGTAACTGAGGTCAGTATTTGGCTCTCTGTGCCTTTTTCATCATCTGCAAACTGGAGATAGTAGTGTTTAGCAGGGCTGGGTGAATAATTCATGGCGTGGCTCCTTATTAAACAGATGTTGCCTCTCTGTTTACAGATAGTCTGCAAATGGATTGCATTTTTATTTTCAAATTTATTTGTTGTTCCAAATTATTCACCAAATACTTTCTGTAAATGATTTTATTGGCCTTTGGTGTATTCAGAATACCAATTTGAAGCCTGCCTTATATGAGTATTTGTTATTGCTGGTTAAAATTTTTTACTTCAACAACTGTGCCTCCCAGCAAACTTGTCTCATAGAGCCTTCCTAAAAAATAATAACAAGGATAACACAAACATGCTAAAAGTGAGTGGTTAGGGAGTACTGTTTTCTTTTACTACTCATGAAGTTCTAATACTAATCCTGCTCACTGGGTGTTGTGAAGATTGGAAAGATGTTTTCTGAATGTGAAATGCTCCTTAACTAGACAGTGATACTCCAGCCCTGGCTGCTCTTCCTTTCTCTCCTTTCAGTAGCAGGTGGTATATGATGGTGTATGGTTCACCTACTGCTGAGCGCAGGGCAGAAGGTAAGCACGAGAGGTAGTACTCTGCTGTGCCCAGAGCCCCAGGGCCAAGCAGGGATAGAATCATAGAATCACAGAATCATAGAATAGTTAGGGTTGGAAAAGGCCTTAAGATCACCTACTTCCAACCCACAGACAGGGATGCCTCACACTAGACTATGTAGCCCAAAGCCCTATCCAACCTGGCCTTGAACACTGGCAGGGATGGAGCATTTGCCGCTTCTGTGGGCAACCTGTTCCAGTGCCACACCATCCTCACAGTAAAGAACTCCCTCCTTACATCCAACCTGAACTTCTCTTGTTTAAGTTTTAACCCATTCCCTATTGCTACAGTCCCCTATGAAGAGCCCCTCTCCAGCATCCTTATAGGCCCCCTTCAGATACTGGAAGGCTGCTATGAGTTCTTCATGCAGCCTTCTCTTCTCCAGGCTGAACAGCCCCAACTTTCTTAACCGATCTTCATACGGGAGGTGCTCCAGCCCCCTGATCATCCTCATGGCCCTCTCTGGACTTGTTCCAACAGTTCCATGACACCAGAACTGCACACAGTACTCCAAATGGGGTCTCTTGTTTATTCCCTATACCACATGAATTTGTATTGAGGCATCTGAGCCCAACTCTGAATTAAGCTTACTCATGGACTGGAGTAGCTCTGCATCACTCTGAGGATTCATTACAAGCTCTGAAAACTGACTGGTAGTCTTGGAATGGATCAGTGCCACCTTCCTCCAACAAATCTAGTGTAAAGCTGCCTTGACCAGCCTGGCAAGTCTCTTGCCAAAACATGATCTTTGATCATGCATGGTATTTGATCCATGTGACTAAGTTTGTGCTAATAAAACAAATGAGTGAAGGTCGAGAGAGCAAGTAGTATGGCATAGTTTGGTTCTCATCCATATGGCTGAACTCCTTTCCTTACTGAAACATGTCCATACTGACTTATGGACATGGTCTCTGAGCTCTGCTATACTCCAAACCCTTCTTGGGAGACTATCCTAGGATGCTGAACCTGTGCCACAGACTGTGCAAGCACTATAGATGTGTGGATGTCCCTGTCTTTGGGTCCTGGAGAGTTTACAGCATCTTCTCAGAGTCTGAATCAGCTTTCTATTACAGTCATTTGTTAGGTGTGTTTGATTTCAACAGCATCGATGATGGTGGTTTGGAGAAGTTATGTTAAAGATCTTGCTGAGGTTACAGAGCAGAATTGCTCCTCTGCCTGCCCTTTCTCCAGCTGCAGTTAGAATGCAGTTTCTAACATGTTGCAGAGATGTGGAGCTCAGGTTTTCCTTCTTCTCCAGCATTTTTTTTTTTTTTGCAGTATTGTGTTAGCCAGTGTACTGAAACACCAACCTGTACCATGCGAAGAGAAGGAGATGGATAGGTGCTGTGGGACAAGTGTGGTCACATTGAAAACACCCTCCTCCCACAGTAGCTGATGAGAGATAGGATTGATTGTGGCAGCATTGAATGCATGATGACGAGGTCCCATTGCTGTAACCTGCATCTGAAGAGTGGCAGGTGGGGACTGAAGGGTCCTTCACATCAGGATGATCTTGCTTCTTACTTAAATAGTTTCCCTTTCCATCCATAGCTGTTGTGAAGGAATTGAGGTTGCAGAGGCTGGTGGTGATCAGGAAGTCTCTCAGTGGGCCATGAAGGGGGTCACTTGGCCTGTGCCAAAGTAGAAAGGGCCTGAAGAGGAGGCATGTTTTGAGTTTGGTTTGGTTTTCTTTATGCAAGGATGTTGGTGTCATATGTGAAGCCTGGGGGAGAGGATGAGGAGAAGCTGAAGGTGTCTGTGTGGTGTCCTGAGCTGATTAACATCTGCTTGCCACAGAGTGAGGGGATCTCCCACTTTGCCCTGTCTCTCCAGGTATCCTACCAGCACCTTGAAAGGCAGAGGTGGAGAGGGAAAAGGTGCATCCAGCTCAAATCTGAGTAGTGGGCTACAGCTGACAGCTTGGAATGGGGGCAGCACAGGTCTATTCTTCTTCAAAGGCATACCTGTCAGGTGGCTAAAGGAGTGGTTTTACATCCTAAGGCATCTCATACACTGTCATTTTGTTCTGAGCAGATAGGCTGGGACCTCCTCTCGATATACTTCTGGATTCACTGAACTGCACAGCGTTCAGCGTGCAATGGAGGATGCCAAAGCAACATGCAAGCACCATTACGGGATATACGGTAAGTGGTCCTCTATGCTGCTGGTAGAAGATTGCAGAACCCCACATGGTCTCAGGAAGCAGAAAGCCTGTTCTTGTAACAAATAGCACTATTGGCCAGAAAGTAGTCACAGGATATACTGCTTGAATGGATTGAGCTGTAATTTTAAGAAACGAGTGTCTCACATTTTAAAAACAAGCCATGATGGGAATTTGGGTTGGGTGTTAAGGGCTTGCAGTGGATGTAGATTGCTTTTCTGTTGTGATTTTCATTCAAGGATCTTAGTGCACTCTGCAGCCAAAGCAGTAAAGTAGAGCAGAGCAGGTCGATACTATGCTGTGCAAGCAAAGGGAGATGTGTGGTGATTTCAGGGCCATTCAGATCCCTTGGCTTGTACTTCCAGGCTGAGAATTGCTTTAACAGGAATAGCTTTTCCAAATTACACCTTTACACCTTTCCAGACTGGCAGCAGGTAGAGGGGAAGGAGAGTACATTTCAATAGATAATGTACTGCACAACATCCATGAAAGCCCAGTCACAGCCTTAAATATGAAAAGGGACTTTTATTCACCTCTACTTCAGTGGTGATTTTCCCTCAAAGAAGTTGAGTGATTTTCCTGGTTTACCCAGAAATTTTACAGGGGAGGCTTTGACCCACTCCAGGCCTCTACCAGTTTGCCTTCTGCCTATTGGGCATAGCAGAGCAGTGAGCCTAAACTGGGTACTGTGTTTTAGTGTGCAAGCAGAAAAACAGTGAATGTTAATCTGAATTAATTAATTTTTATTAGATATTGCTTCAACAAGTGTTCCATGGCAATGAAACTTAGTCCCTCAGTGGAGGTTTGTTAGTGAGGAATAAGCACCAAAGATGTGGGATATCAACTAGAATTCATTGTTTTCCCTTACAACAGTAAACAAATAGCAGTTGGTTTTGTTAGCATTTTCTCTATAAGGAGTTGAAATTTGCAGGAAAATCATTCAGAATTCAGTTTTACAGTAAAGGGTGGGATGCAGAAAACTCTTGACTACCTTTAGTATTAATATATGCTAGAAGAATGAGATAATTCCCTGCCACGGATATTTCTGGAACATATACCACTTTATCCAATGGTCTTGTAAATGACACTAATGCAGTCCAGCTGCAGGGTTGTTTTTATCATTACAGAAGTGCTTGTAGTCTAGGACACCGAGAAAAATTTGCTGTAGCCAGAATTTGCCTCAGTCAGGCTCTGTATGTAGTTGGGTCCATTCCTTTGTGTCAAAACAGAGATGCAGTTGCAGTTGCTTTTCTACAGATCATGCTGTTTTTCAAGCAGTTGCATACTTTATAGTCATAAATCATAAATAGTGTTTGATGTTGTAGATGAAGCATCCAAGCCCCAGTTTATTTATAAGCCTTGGGCTTCTGTGTGGTATGATAATAAAATCAGTGACAAATACTGGCAGTGTTGTGCCCAAACTGTCTTCACCTTGTGTTAGCTTTTGACCCCCAGTCATCACAGGGCCTCTGTGCATAGAATAGCGGACTTTCACTGGCTCATTAGGCTCCAGTACACAACAATAGACACGGAGAGACATTTATGATAACAGCAGTTTTTATAATGACATAATCATGTAATGTCAGTATCTTCCTTACATGAAGTAAAATGCCTAACTTGTGCAGATCAGTCCCACAAATCTTCGGCTGTTCAATCTGACCATTCTGTCCAATCTGATGCATAATTCAAGTTGTCAGTTCCAGTCTGCCCTAAAAGCTAGGTTGTGCTTCATGTCAATTTAGAATACACACCTTAAGATGGTGTTCTTTGGTCATACTGACAACTTCTATCAAATATAAATGGAATGTTAAAGGGCATTAGCTTTTTATGCATTTGAAAAGGTGGGGGAACATGGGCTCAAATGCTGCCTGAAACGTGATAACAATGCACTTGTTTTTAGGTAATTCTGAAGTATTGAGTTATTGCTTTAACTGGCTTGACTCTATCTTCTTTCCAAGGTCTTTTACTCAGAAGTTGAAGATGACAAAGCAGTTAAACAGCTCTCACACGATGTTCCCCTGAGTTTGGATATGCTTAGCATGGTGAGTATTCCTTTTCACCAACACGCAGAGCACTGGAGCAGAGCTTGCAAGTGGGATCTTGCAACTGTCTACATGTTGCTCGTTTGTGAATTATGCTGAGGATCCAAGCCCATGATCTGCTCTGGGTATCAAGCAAAAGGAAATCACAATGTTTTTCTCTAATCCAGTCACTGTGATACACTTTTCCTCCTTGTAGTCTAATTTATCACGTACAACTATTGGAACTTGCTTGCGTCTTCCTAGTACTGACCTCTGGCATCTACAAAAATAGAACTTTTAATTTAGAATATGCATTTTCTGTGCACTTCTACACATGGAAGTGGAATTGCATGACTGCACAGAGTTACAATATCAGTGTATGTGTATTGCACTGTGACAGAAGTAAGTGTGCGAAGTAAAGGAGACAGCATTTTCAGTGCAGTTTTTTGGTCTCTGTGTGGGACCGTGGCCTCATGAAAAACAGTTTAATAGTGCTGTTTTAGTTGCACTTTTGCAAGTACATCTCCTAGAAGATTTCGTCAACTTCTGAGTTTTTGTTCTTGGAAACACTAATTTTCCTCCTTGCTTCTCATTTTTCCTCTTTTCTTTGTTTCTGTTTTTCCTTTTATCTCTCCTTTGCATTCTTACTTTGCTTTATTTCACTGTCCCCTTCTCTTTCACCCTTCACTTTTTCTCATCAATTTCCCCTTCCTTTTCCATTTGCAAATGAACACCGCATGTTCTCTTCTGCTGCACAGCTGGGTAATTAGTGCTGAGATGAGAGCAATTCCTCTCTGTTTCTGGATGGTTCTAAGACTGTCTGCTTTAAAAGTGTATTCTCAGAACATGCTGGTGTTTACTTAGTGCAGAGAAGCTACTCTTTGAGTTCAGCAAGGCAGGAACAGAGGTTTTCCAACCCCTGCTTGGGCAGAGAGCAAAGGAGTGTTGCTGTGATGGGAGCACTTTCATAACTTGCTCTGCAAAGGGCAGTCTGTCCACGAGACAGCAGTGTTAGCAGCACAGGAATCAAAGGCTTATGTGTGCACAAAGGGGCATTTCAGGCTTTTCAATCTTTATTTGGTGATCCTTCTTCTCAATTCAGTTTTTTTTTTCTCTCCTTTTTCTTCTGCTCATCTTCATTCTCTTTATCTCCTCACCCTGCTTTCTGCAGTCTCCCCACATGAAGTTCAATGAAATGCGTTCACTGATATTTCCTGATCCCTGCTGGGCAGTGCTCAGAAACCTTCACTGTGAGAAGTGTGGGTAAGGGGGATGCTCAGATTTCCTGCAGTTTTCTATCACTCTGGTTGTCAGTTCTGCCTCCTTCAGGTTTCTGGGATTGTGGCGAATGAAAAAATATTGTTGCCATGATATATTATTTCTTTCTTTATGCATTATTTTCCCTCTTCTGATCTTTATCTCTGTATTCTTCACTCATCTTTTTTCCCCAAAATCACATTCTTACTAGTAGTGCCAGCAAAGATCGAACAGCACATTGGTTTTTTATCTTTATCCTGACAGCAGTAATTCTTACTCACTTTGGAGAATGGAGTCTGTATCCCAGCACTCATGCAGATAAATAACAGCCACATAGACTACTACATGCTGCAGCATTGGCTTTGTTTTAATCCCCTGACCTGTTATTTATGTGGTTTTGCCAACACTTTTTGGTATGTTACTTTATTAACAAGCCCTATTTTGCTTTTTTCCAGGGTCAGCTTGAAGGACAAGCAATTTTTGTAAGTATTGCTTCATGTGAACCTTGGTCACAGCTGTGATTTAAAATTAAATTGAACGTTCTTGACCTGCCCTTTCCCCATATTCACACACAAAAGTTAATGGCAGATGGCTCTACTTAGTACCCATACAGGAACTTTTCAAGTTTAAAAGTGGGAAATATAGTAGCTAGAACACAAAATCCAGAGGTGAAGGAGGTGAACATGTGTAGGTACAGCAGCTCTCTTTTTAGCAATGGATAAACTTCCTCTCAGACATCCGAAGTATTTATGGATATGTTGGCTTGTTGGAGGAGATTTGTGTAAAAAGTGATCTATACCCAGGCAGTGAAGACTTCAGAGAAAAGAGACAGTTGGGTAGTAGACAGAGAGTGACAGGGAAGAACAAAAGTCAGTGGGAGAGGAGGCAGAGAGGGAAAATCCTGAGCCAGGAGACAGAGAGGGGAAAACCTGAGCCAGTCCAGCTAAAAGAAAGGAGGAAGAGCACGGCAAGGGGCCAGCCATGCAAAGCCCAGGAGGAAGGAGTGGGAGACTAACGACTAGTATAAAACAGGTTTGAAAGAAATACCAGCCCTCTTAATGGCTTTGCAGCTGGTGAGTTATTCAGATTAATTATTTCCAGTCCTGCGTTCAGTCCAGTCTGCTTCCTATGAACAGTCAACGGGTTGGGTTTATTATGACGGCGGAAGCAAGCAAGAGGTACTCAGGTCTGTGTAGGGTAAGAGGAGAAGTTTCAGTGTTTAACAAAAACCCCTAATATCAACTGCATCCTACAAACTTCTATTTTATGAAAGCCATTCTAGAAGTAAAGAAATCCCACAAAGTTGGTAGATCTCACACAGCTTTCATGGTCTGGATTATGGGAAGTTTGCTTGGACTGTAAGAGGCTGATATCTTGAACTAGGGCTATCTGGTTCAATCCCAGCTGAGCTGAGGCTAGATTATGGCATTTCAGAGTTGAGGTTCCATGCTGGGCCCTATTCTTCTGCTTGATAAAAATAACACTTCTGAAGGCTACTTGTGGAGAAGTATGACTGACTGGGATTAATCAGGTCCCAGCTGTCATTAATCTTCAGGAAGTGGTGTTCTCACTGAAATGCTTTCTGTTATATTCATACCAAACTCAACAGAAATCTGCAATTGTTTTGTGGTTAAGTCTGTGTAATCCATGTTTCCATCACTAAGCCTCCTCTTACAGTGCTGGGCATGATCCCCCTACTTTCTCAGAGGCTTCTCTGGACTGTGCAAGATTGTCGTAGGAAGAGCTGAGCTGCATCAACTGTTTCTGTGTGTATCCACCTGGACTTGTGCATTACCAAAGTGGATAATATATTATAGCTGTATTCTATCACCTTAAAATAGAGAACATGCAAGTGAGAGCATCCAGGAGAAGAACAGCTGCAGTGTAATTTAATAAGGCAACCATTCTATTGGACATAATATAAAATAATTAAAAAAAAAAAGAAATAACCCAAGAACAAACAAGAAAAAATAGTTGACTTTGAAGGTGAGAGGTCTTAGGTCAGGCACAGAACTATGGAGAGCAGCTCCTTATCAAATCGCAACACACACCAGTACAAAATGAGGAATGACCTGCTGAGACCCGTAGTACAGGGAAGGAAGTGTGAGGAAATCAGTTGTCATTAAACCAAGCTCGTTTTCTGTAGTTGTTCTGTAATCCAGGGTTTGAGGTTTGGGGATTTTTTTTATTAAAACAAAACAAATCATAAAACAGGTTTTCTTTGGAAAATTATCTGTGATCCTGGTTTCTGTGAGGCAATTGACTCCACAGCCTCACAAGTAGCTTCAACACACTGGAGGGAGGGCAAACTGTGTGGCAAGGCAGGGAGGGATATCCGGTTTCTACATTCACCTGATTGCTATACTCCAGAAAAGTCATCACGTTGCTTCCCTCCATTCAAGAATGCGAGATTATGATGAAAGGGTTTTAGCAAGAATGTTGTGTTAAACAAGAAAGTGAGGTTGGTGCTTAGTAAAGCCTCACTGGCAATGTAATGTCCAGATTGAGGTATCACACTTCAAAATCTAGAGGCAATCTGAGTGGAGAGAAAGACTACAAAAGTGATGGGCGTCTAACTCTTCCACATACTACCTAAATCCCATATTTGTGTGGGCACTGTGTCTCTTCTGCAGTGGAGAAAACTTGAGTTTAGGACCCTTCTCCTAAATAAAAGCAAAAAAAAAAAAAAGGAGGTGAAATATGTACTCCCATGTTCTTGGGAGGTGGGGTATGAAGAAATGTGTTTCTTCTATAGAATCTCATTTGAAAGTATTCTGGTGTGAGATGGGTATTCACTGAAACTGCCACAGGTTAGGGCAGCCTGAGGGTGTCCTGAATCTTTACTTATTCACTAATGTCTTGATCCTAGATTAGAAGGTACTTGATTTAAAAAAAATATTCTCTATATGTCCAACACCTATGTTTGTGGAGAGAACATTGCCAGAAGAGACAGCCATGCGTATAAGATCAGAGAGCACTTTGCTGAGGTTTTGATGGTATCCATATTGAATTTAAATTCCTAAAGATATCTTAGGACTTTGATCTTGATTGGCCTTGCAGTCAATGAGATTTGTTCTGTTTAGTTTTTGTAAGACTTAAGTCTTAATAGGAGGTAATAATAGGACATAAGTTCCACAACATCCCGCTCTCTGCAGAGGCCGAGTTCCTGAGCAATGGAAAAGCAGTAAGACATTGACGGATTTTTTTTTTCTCATAATAATGACTGCAGTAAGGAGGGATGCCTGCAGGAACAAATGCTCGCAGTTTAAATACAGGTGGACAGCATGTATGGCATAGGTGGAATGGCATGACAATATATATGGCATAGGTATGGCAGGTGGAATGGCCTGCAGAAAGCCCTCAAAGGAGCAGGGTTGTCAGTATGGTCATTGGAAGGAGGTGACGGGTTTTTCAACAACTCTCTTTTCAGATCACGTTTGGAAAGTTCTCAGTCATTTCAGCTATATGAGGCTGAAAGACCAATAAACATTGATAAATCTTTCAGTGTGAGTTTCCTTGTCCCCTGTCTCTGGGCGCTTACTTTTCCAGCATTGTTATCATCTCTGTCAGATGAATCCAAATCATTCAAGCAGAGAAGCTAGGGAAACTGGGGACCAGGTTAGGAAAGCTAAAGCCCAGTTAGAATTAAGCTTGGTTAGGGATGTTAAAGATAACAGGAAGGGATTCTATAGGTACATAGTGAATAAAAGACAGATTAGGGACAACCAGGCCCCCTCCAGAAGCTATCAGAAGAACTGGCTACCCTGGATTTGGAGAAGGATGAGGTTCTGAATGATTCCTTTGCCTCAGTCTTCACTGGCAAATGCTCTGACCACACCACCCAAACCTTGGAAGGCAAACACAGGAACTGTGAGAATGGAAACCTTGGGCCCACTGTACGAGAGGATCTAGTTCGAGACCATCTTAAGAACCTGAACATGCACAAGTCCATGGGACCTGATGAAATCCATCTGTGGGTCCTGAATGTGCTGGCGAATGAAGTTGCTAAGCCACTGGCCATCATATTTGAAAAATCATGGCAGTCAGGTGAAGTTCCTGACTACTGGAAAAAGGGAAAAATAACCCCCATTTACAAGAAGAGGAAAATGGATGACCCAGGGAACTACAGACCAGTCAGTCTCACCTCTGTGCCTGGCAAAATCTTGGAGCAGATTCTGCTGCAAGGCATGCTAAGGCACATGAAAAACAACAAGGTGGCTGGTGACAGCCAGCATGGCGTCACTAAAAGGAAGTCCTGCCTGACCAATTTGGTGGCCTTCTATGATGGGGCTACAGAACAGACGGACAAAGATAGAGCAGTTGTTGTCATCTACCTGGACTTTTGCAAAGCATTTGACACTGTCCCACATAACATCCTTGTCCCTAAATTGGAGAGACATAAATTTGATAGGTGGACCACTCTGTGGATAAAGAACTGGCTGGATGGCAACAAGCAAAGACTTGTGGTCAATGGCTCAATGTCCATCCGGAGACCAGTAACAAGTGGTGTCTCTCAGAGATCGGTGTTGGGACCAGTCTTGTTCAACATCTTTGTTGGTGACATGAACAGTGGGTTTGAGTGTGCCCTCAACAAGTTTGCCGATGACACCAAGCTGTGTGGTTTGGTTGATATGTTAGAGGAAAGGAATGCCATCCAGAGGAATCTTGACACACTTGTGAGGGGGGCTTATGCCAACCTCATGAAGTTTAACCATGCCAAATGCAAGGTCCTACACCTGGGTCAGAGCAATCACAGGCACAGCTACAGGTTGGGCAGAGAAGAGATTCAGAGCAGCCCAAGGAGAAGGACTTGGGAGTGCTGGTCGATGAGAAAATGAACATGAACCGGCAGTGTGTGCTTACAGCCCAGAAAGCCAACTGTATCCTGGGCTGCATCAAGAGAAGTGTGACCAGCAGGTCGAAGGAGGTGATCCTGCCCCTCTACTCTGCTCTCTTGAGACCTCACCTGGAGCATTGTGTGCAGTTCTGGTGTCCCCAACATAAAAAGGACATGGAATTGTTGGAACAAGTCCAGAGGAGGCCACGAGGATGATCAGGGGCCTGGAGCACCTCCTGTATGAAGACAGGCTGAGAAAGTTGGGGCTGTTCAGCCTGGAGAAGAGAAGACTGTGGAGACCTCATAGCAGCCTTCCAGTATCTGAAGGGGGGCTATAGGGATGCTGAGGAGGGACTATTCATTAGGGACTGTGGTGATAGGAGAAGGGGCAACAGATTAAGGCTTCAGCAAGGGAGGTTCAGGTTAGATATAAGGAGGAAGTTCTTTACTGTGGGGGTGGTGAGGCACTGGAATGGGCTGCCCAGCAAAGCTGTGAATGCTCCATCCCTGGTGGTTTTCAAGGCCAAGTTGGACAGAGCCTTGGGTGATATGGTTTAGTGTGAGGTGTCCCTGTCCATGTCAGCGGGGTTGGAACTAGATGATTTTAAGGTCCTTTCCAATCCCAACTATTCTATGACCCTATAATTCTCAGATCAAGGGTGAATGATGAAAAAACAGGATAATGATCAAATGGCTCATGTTCATAGGAAATTAGTGACTGAGTGCCAAAACTGCAGATAAATGACAGATGACAGAGTGTTGCTAAAGCATGTTGTAGTAATAACATAAATTCTCCAAAGAGCAGAGAAGGAAAGTTTTTCCAAAAGACCATCATAAGGAAATCTAGGAGCTAGTAAAATTTTGGGAGGTTTTACTATTTTACTGCATCTGGAAGTGCAGATTTGAAGTCTGTTCCAGCATGAAGAGAAAGAAGATTTCTGCATTTTCACATGCACTGTGAACAGCATTATCAATATCAGAGAATGAAAAACAAAAGAAAAATTCTCTATAAAACAGTTTTTTATAAGTGCTTTTTCCACACCAAAACAGGCTATGGTGTAGAACCTGGTATTTCTGTTTACTTGCATATGCTGTCATAAATCTGGGATTTACATATCTCTACAAATAGGTTGCAGGTAAAAAATGCTGAATTGCTATACACATCTATGTATGCTCCATTAAAGTCCAGGTCTAACTGCCTTAAGTTGATCCATGTTGTGTGATAAAATGTAATTTTTGGTGACATTTGCTAATTTTAAGGTGATTTTAGTAGGTCCTTTAAAAAGTATTCAGCAGCAGAAGCTCTTCAGATGGAGGTTAGCATCACCTCCCTTACAGCAGTTGTCTGTGGGTTAATCTTTCTGAGTTTATGGCAGAGGGACAAATTAGGGAAATGCTTGCTTCAGGTCAAGCTGATAGCTGGGCTAGGAAAATTGTGAGGAGTGATGGGACTAGTTTCTGCTCCATGAGAAATTAAGGATCGTCAGTTCACACTGCATCAACTTGCTTCGTTCTCAGGAGCTTCTACAGTCTCTGGATTTAAAAGAAAAACAGACACACAAACAAAAAAGAAAATGCACCAGACTGATACTGAATGCCAGAAATTGGCTCAAGGGAGGGAATAGTATGTGACTTTGACTTCACCAGTCAAAACACTGGACAGTGAAGGCAAATTCTGAGTTATGCTGAGAAATGGGTCCAGGTCATCCGTGTGCATTCCCCATGGGCAAAGCTGCAGCTTGAGAGGAAACACGTGTTGCTGTTTGTGTTTGTTGCTTCTGAGATGGGCTTGGGACAATCCTCCTAGGAGGCTGCATGGAAAATACCACGTAAGATCCCTGAATTCCAGTTCACAGCACCATCCCCAGTTACATGGAAGAGCTTTCACAATGTTTTTATCTTCTTTTCTTTTGAATCTGGTAGGAAGTTGTTATCGGTGATCTAAAGCCAGGCACTCCGCACCGTGTTAGCGTTGGAGCCTATGGCTGGGCAGGGAAAGGACGACCTAGCATGCCCAGAGATGTGACAACCTTATCCCAAGGTAATGCTGTGCACATGGCTTTCTGTTGCAGAAGTGGCAGGGCATGTCTGTAACACAGCAGGCCACCGCACCTAAATTTCTGTTGTGTACAGTATTGTAATATTTTTCCACAAGTGTGGGGTTTTAAAGGGGCAACAGGTGAGGGGAGCAATCTATGAATTTGATTCCCAAGTCTGTGGGGTTTGGGTTTTTGTATTAGCGCATCTGCTTCTCTAACCCTATTCCTTTCCATTTGTTCTGTCTTAGACAAGTGCATGCCCCCTGCACCACCCCATCAGCCCCAGATTGTGGTAGTTTCTGATTCAGAAGTTGCATTATCCTGGAAGCCTGGAAACGAAGGAAGTTCTCCCATCCAGTACTACATGGTGGAGTTTATCAGGCAAGTTTGCCAGTGAAGTCTGAATTTCAGTGCTTGTGCACTACAGGATTTTATTTTTTCTTTACCAAAATTTCACTATTAAACCACATATATATTCTTCTCATGCTTTATTTACTTACTTTACCTAGTACACTTAGTTTTCCTAAGTGATAAATTACTGTGAAAATTTAAAGATGAAATGAGAAATAATCTATTTTTTTTTTATAAAATCACAGTAAGTTGTACCTTCTGATTGAAGTAAATAACATCTAATTTGATCTGTTCCCTCTAATAACAACCTGGGCAAGTGGAGTTTTGGGTTTGTCTTGTCATCAAACATTATTGAACCATGCTAAGAAAAATATGTGTTCCAGAGCACCTCCCCTGAGCAGGAGCACCTTGGGCTGCTGTAGGAAATAATCTCAAGACTGTGAATTCAGTATATTGGGTGGTTTTGCCTGACACAGTCTTCTGGGTCTTGAGCTTGCAGGACTCAGACTTGCTTTGTTATCTTAATGCTAATCCAGTTTACATGAAATGTTGGCCTTTCTGTTTAGATTTTTTTTTGAGGAAGGGGTGTGTTTGGTGTTTGTTTGCTTGGTTTTTTTTTCCTTTATATTGAACTCTCTAAAATTTTCCATAATAGAACTGAACTGTGAAAAGTTGACAATCAAGTTGCTTTTCTAAGGTGCATGTGAACGGTTAGAAGGAAGTGGTTTTATCTACATGCACAAACCAATGTTCATACCTGACAGTTCATATGCTTGCGTAAGCTAATTTCTGCATACAAAACTATTTATTTTCATCTGCTTGCCCCTATGTTTACGCTTACAGTAAGTGCAGAATTCAACCCCTGATAGTTTAATCCTTTGAGTGAATGTGATGACAGGTTTTAGGTGAGGTTTCTCGGTGGGAAGGGAGAATTGCATCTTAAACTACTCTGAGCTGTACAGGTAAAAAAAAATTCTTCAGAAAAAGACATTCAGTTTTTAAAAAGAATTGTTGGTAAAACAGACAACTATTAGTTTTCAGTGCTCAATTTATGGTTGCAAGCTAGAAAATATTAATGTAATTAGAAGAATTTCCAGGCTGAAAGTGAACTGTTTGTGTTTGAATTGAGATGCCCCATGTTTAGTGGGAAGCCATCCAATGTGCATTGCACTGGGAGACAGAACAAGAGGGCTGAAGATGCATTATGGCCATCATGTAAACTCTGCTGTATTACTACCATGAAATTTCTCCAATATCTATTTTTTGAACACAGATGTTACGTGAGCCTTTTCATTTTCTTGCTGTCTCTTCTGTTTCATTTTCTTGGTGGATGGGAAAGGGATTTTCCTGGGGTCTCATTCCCTTCTGTTGCCTCTCTGCTTTTACTGGGAAATGGAGCCTGCAGGTTTTTGTACACATTTTCATAGCATCGGGGGCCTGCTAATGGAAGAAGAAGTGGGCACCATCCGTCCATCTGGTGCATTGGGAGTTCACCCTTGAAAGCTTTTGTTCAGCCAGGGAGTGGAAAGATGCCTTCACTGTTTAGGTGAAAAGATGCGAGTAATTGAAATGTCAGTGTTTTGTTGGTTTTAGACTTTGGGAAAGAATTTGCTAACAGCACAATGTTTTGATTACACTGTTTAGTTTGAGGTTTAAAGCTAAGCTGGAAGTATATTTGTTAATTTTGGGATTATGCTCTCTTAGGCTTGGACGCTTGATTATATATTTGGAGAAATTTCAATGAGCCATAAGTCCTAATGGTAGTTTGAAGTAAAGATTTAACTTTAAGCTTCATTGTCTTTTTCTGCATATAGTTTTAGTTACTATAAAATGTATTAACATGAGTTAAAACCATTAATTAAACCAATGTAAAATCAAAACTAAACAGTGCAAGTAAATTTTGAATTGCCCTCTTATGTCAAATAAATACAATACTATTCTGTGCTTTTGCAAAATTAATAACTTTCTTATGCAAATCTGTAATTTTTGCAGCATGAATGTCTAAAAGCTGACACTGTTTAAATAATTTCCATCCTCTTAGAGCTAGCCTTATGACTTTAACACTAGCAAAGCCATGCTAGGAGGCCAATAGGAGGGAAAAAACTTTTCATTTGCTCAGCTGTCACACTGGGGCTTAAAACCTCGTGACAATTCAATACAACAATTATTTGCACATACCAGGATCTAATCAGAACCAGAGATAACCTGCAGTCCATTTCTGCTAAGGGTCTAAATTTGTGCCATTATTTAGGCACTTGCATGGGTTTCCTTCAGGACTCTGGTTCACTATAGGCAGGCGCTAAGGCTGCAGGCAGTTTTGTATGTAGAATGAGCTGGGCTAACTCAGGCTGTGGTCTGCTGTTGACTATAAAAGGAATTTGTCTGAATGCTTAAAATCCGGAGCTGGAATGTAGGTCTCACTCCTCACTGCACAATTCATACGGGAACATGTCAAACCCGAAACAGTTAATGGTGTCTGTGGAAGCTTGCAGGTTCAGTGTAAATAGTCTGCTGGTTTATGCTGAGAAATATTTTATAACAAATTATATTCTTATGAAAGCCTCCAAAGTGAGACCCCAGACTTAAGCATACTAGTTGGGGTGGTTTTTCCTAAAGATACTATAAAAAATGATACTCAGAAATGTCTTGGATATTTTCATTTGAATACTCCAAATACTCAAGTTTTTAATCAGTTGAATGACTGCCCAATTATCTAAACTTGGAGACTAACATCCAGATTTTTATAGGTGGCAAGCCTCTAAAGAACCACAAGGGTTTCAACACCTAAAATCCTCTAAAAAAAGATTAAGTCACTTTCTTTTCATCTTCTTGGTTCAAAGATGTACTCAATAGCTTTCACCAGTAACCTTAACATACCCAAGGAACCCAAAACAACAGATCTGATCAGGGAGGCACATTCTAATGCTCAGAAAAAAATACCATTAATAATTCTTTCCTGATTCATATATGAAACAAGTGCACCCGTCTCAACATTTCCCCTACTGCTTGTGAGGATTAAATCCTTGATGAGTTAGTTAACAAATAAGGAGGGGTGGAAGATGGAGAAATTAGTGAGGAAGTACTTAACAATGTTGGACAACATCAGAAGAATATTTAAGAAAATAATGAGGTTAGCAAATTGTCTACTTTTCCTTTCCTCAGAATTGACCTGGCATATTGTTTAATATATTTTGTAGGAAGTATCACAATAAAACTAAGCAATTAGTAAAAATAATATCCTACAGTGTGTTATTTTCTACAATTTGTATTTTCCACAGTGAATAAGAATGTACTGTACTTGTCAACACATTTATTATTTGTAGGAATTGTTTTTTCTTTAAATTGTAGAGATTAATTTGCCACTTGAGTACAAACATGGCACAAAATAACAATCAAAAACCTTATAAAAATTGAATTGCTAGCAGGTGCTTCACTCTGTTACATCATTTCCAGGTGATTATAACAGGAAGTTCAAGTGGAAATAAACTTGTTCTCTGCATCAGAAAGATTCACTTTCTTGATTGAATCAGTCCCCAGATTACAATGTAAAGCAATAATCCAAATGTTTTGTGTACATTTGGGGCAGGATTCAGCCCTTGGTTTGTATCCATCTAATTCCATTGACTTTACCCATATGTGCATTATCTTAAAAAAACTCTGATTTTGTCACAGGACAGATTCTTCCTGCATGGTATTTCTGTGTTAGGGATCTACAGCTGTAACTTCAAGAATAGAACAGGCCCAGGGAAGTTGCCTGGTTTCCCTGTACACAAATGCAACACCCAGAACAGCCCTGAGAAGTCTTGTCCAGAGAAGGAGGGACCCATGCTAGGGAATGCAGTGCTGCAGAAGGTGGAAAAAATGCCATCAAAATAAGCCCTTCTGGTGTAACAGTTGACACAAACTGAAATTTAATGCAAAAAGGGTCACTGGAAACAGTTTTCAACAATATTATCCCAGCCTAGAAAACGCAGGAGCTGGCTGGCCCTGGATGCAATCACCAGCTGAGTTTGTTGTGTGCTTCTCCCCATCTGTTTGCCATTTTTCCATCTTGTACCGATTTGTTCGCACAGGGAACATTCTGGAGAAGTAGCAAAGGTCAAGTGATAAATCTTCCTCTTTCCCTCTCTTTCAGCTGCAGATGCTTACACATTTGCAGGCATTTCCTTTATTATTCACTTTTGCAGAAGGAGAAGTTTTGAGAGAGGTAGTCAGTGAAGGCAATGGCTAGCCTATGGTTTGTGTTATCGCCTGCATTTTAGCAGGGTGCAATACCTCCTTTGGGTCCCTTTGTCAGGGGCATGCATTTCCATTTGGACATAGACATCGGCAGGGTCTGTTATAAAGAGGCTGTGAGGCAGCTCTTGGGCTAGCAGAAATTCCTTAGACTGGAATTACAGCCAAAAAAAGATGTGCACAGGAAAATTGAAAACACTACTAAGCGAGCATGAGGAAGGAAGCAATGTTAACAGATTTCATTTGGAAAACACTATACCTTTTCATTTTGGCGCAAGCATCAAACACTCAGAGAAAGCAAACAATGAAAAAGTAGCCAAAATAAATGCCCTTCTGTCTACCAGGAAATGGTGGTGAAGGGTGACTTAAGATGGTCTGCTTAGTTGTCATAACATCTAATGCTTTTGTCTAATTTTGTTTTTATTTTTAGAGAGACAATGAAATATTTGCATCCTGTGTGCCACTGTGCACTGGAGCTGGGCAGCTGGGGACCGCTGCTTTGTCACTGCATTTGGCATGCTGGCACAAAGCAATGAAATATCAGTGATCAATAAATCTTGTATTGACTGGTAAAAGGAAACATACATTAACTTCTGCATTTCCTTCCAGCTGCAAATAAACAAATACAAAATACCTACCTGGTGCTATAATTTTCATTGGAAGACTGTTGGAGACATTTGCAGCTAGTCCTATGTAAACATTGGTAGGTTCAGGGAACACTTGGAGGTTGTTTCATGTAATAAATATCACGAGGACATATTAAAAAAGGGCACTGGAATAATAATCTCTGAAAGTAATTTCTGTTCCTATTTTACTTTCATAAGCTTCAATCTGAATATTTTGGGTGGCTGAGATTTAACGTTTGCATTCTTATTTTGTTTGGTTTTGTTTTCCTTTTCTCATTCAGTTCTCTCTTTGATATGAAAAGACCACTTTTAGAGAGAGTAAAATGGTGTGAAAGCAACAGAATACTCTCTCAAAGTATTCTGCTTTCCAGTGTCCCTCTGCTTCAAGATCTGAGACTAAACTGCCATGTGAATGGTTGCACTGATTTCACGTTGATTAAAATGGTACTTAGAGGAAACGTTAATTTGCAGCTGCCTTACAGTATGAATCAGGAGTAAAACAGGCATTGTCCAAAGGCAGACACTGGAATTTTGTTGCAAAATCCACATACATAGGCCAGGTTTTAGACATTATAGTTCTGATTTCATTTGTGGAGTTTTTTTTGTTTGTTTTGTTTTGTTTATTTGTTGTTTTTATAAGGAGACAAAACTTTTGATCCAGATTTTCTGGTGTAGCTGGATTATCCTGATTGCCTAAGAGATCCAGTGTTAGATTCTTAACCCACTAATGCTTGTATATGTTTAAAAGGGACTTATCGTCATTAGAGAATAAACTCTTAGAAATAAATCAGTATTTTTCTCTCTATTGCAAAGTACTGTATTTATCCAGCCAAATAGGGGACTGGGAACTGTAGGTAACATAACTTCATTTGAAAACTGTGAATCCCGAATCCATGAAAACAGAACTTGATTTTTCAAGCTGTTCTCTAAAAAGCCTCCTTGGCTTTATAAGTAAAATCTAAATATTGGGATTGTGTTGCTGTATAGTTTTGATATCTCAGGCTTTGCACTTAGTAATGATTGCAGTCTGGCCCTTTAAGAGTGAGGGATTTCAGTAATGATTTAGCATTAATTTTCTTTTAATTTCCCAGGAACATTTAAAGGAAATTTATTTATATAGCTTTAATTATTTATGATCTTGGCTTTGTTTGACCCTGAAGGCCAGATCTTGACAGCAATTGGACGGTAATAAGAGAGCAGATCCAGATGGAGTCCATGGTTCTCAAAGGACTTCTGCCAAACACCAAGTATCAGTTCGCTGTCCGAGCAGCAAACTCCTATGGATCCAGCCCTGCCAGTGTACCAAGTGACATCATCCGAACATTCAGTGAGTAGAATCACCTTTTTGTAACTCAGACCATGTAAAAATAAAGTATTACCTGTAAATGAAGTGTGTCTGACTGCTGGTGGAAAGAATTGTTTTCCAAGCACAGGCACCTTGAGTCTCATACCTCTTAGTCCTGTCCATGGAGCTTGAAGCATCCTGTGAAAGTCAAACTGTAAGCAAAGATATGAAAAGCACCAGGCAGAAGCACCCTCACGGTGTTGCTCTGCTCTGTAGGTCATTGCCAGATATTTTTGAATCTCTGCTTACTGAGTTTTTGTGCTGGCTTCATGCAGAACTGATAAGTGAGTATCATGGGGAAAAATGAGAGAGACAAGTCTGCTGTTAATCTTTTCCAGTTCTTCAAAACTGAACCTTACGTATTACATTTATAATTTATACAACTCTGAAAGTCCAAGATAAATCTACACTGTTTACTGAGGAGTAAGGCTCTTAAACTATTAACCACAACCATGAAAATAATGATATAAAGAAGAAAGCATTCTTTTTTGGTCAAAAGTTACATAGCAAAAATATTAAGTGAAAATGCATTCAAGCATACTTGGGTAATCACAGACTGTTAACTATTACATTCACATTTGTGTAGCAATGTAGACTATTCACACTGCAATAAGGTGTAGGTAGGCCTTGAGCACGTCTGCTAATGGCCTTCCTTGGGGTATAATGCTCTAATGTGTCTGTGGGCTGACTTTGAGGTGCTGTTGCTCCTCATCACTCCCAAAGTCTTAGCTGTATGTGAGAATCCCCACACAAATGATATCTCTTGCACAAAGTGTCACAAAGAGAGTCAATGCAGGAAGCAAAGCCAAGGCTGTCAGGCTATGGGGACTAACTATATAAAAAATTTGCCAAGCTTTTCGTTGAGTTAAAAAGGTCTCAGTACTTTTAAGTTCCAGTTTTGAAAACATTTCTAGGGGACAGAATACCATGTAAGAAAATAACTGGATATCTTTTTGGCAGATTAATGAACTATAAAAAAAAACAAAACTGACTTTTTTTCATCTCACTTGCATGCTCAATTGCAAATAATGTTTAATTAACTGGTAGAAATTGAGCAGTTGATATTCAGGTAGGACTGTGAGCTCTGCAAGAAGATTTGCATGCAGCAGAAATGTGTACCACTTTAGTGGCATAATGATCAATTTAACTCACTAAGGATTTATTTCTAAATAGTTTCTGTACTTCAGAATCACTTGTTTTTATTGACTTCTATACATCAGTTTGCATTCTTTTTTCCCCTCTGTCATCACCTCAATCCCTTGAGCAGTTTTCATTAAGTTTGTCAAGGCTGCTGAACTAAGTTTAACTTCTGAAGTAAACGTCTGGGAGAACACAAAGGAACAGCAATGCGCTGGGGTTCCTTGGCCCTTGGATCCTCAAGGGTCAGCTCCTGCTGCCTCAGGCACACTTCAATGCTCCTCAGTATCCTGTTTATCTTTGAATGTGAGTGGCTGCATTCTTTGGTCAGAAAAGTTCAAGTGTTTAGCTTTGTTATAAGGGTAGAGTAGTATTCATGCTGTGCTTATTACTGCGGTACTCTAGGAAGAGCATTAGGAAACTGGCTGTTCTGCACAGACCTGTTGAGATGGCTCTAAACCATGGGTTTCTGTCAGTAGAGCCTGGAATCAAATTCATGCCTGCTTCATGCAAACACTGATTTCTGGTGAGGTTCACATGAGGCATGAGCTTGATTCTCTGTGTCTGGATCAAATCTGAAAGTGAATGTATTATGCTTTCTGAGGAGGCTCAAAAACTGTGCCAGTACATGGCAGGCACATGGGTGCTGTGGAAAGGTTGGTCTCCCTGCACTAAGGGGCTGGCAGTGCCTGGGGGAGACCCTCATGAGTGGGCAAAGCTCAATGTCAATGATGTGCTCCAGCCTGCATCAGGTCTCTTGTATTTAGGGCTACTTTGGCAAATGTCAGGCTTTTGAGCAAATACGAAGGTGGTTCCTTGGCCAGACTGCTCTTAAATCCAGGATGGATTTCAGAAATAGGCTTAAAAGCTATATATAGCCACGGTGCATGAAAGCCTGTGCTATCTTGTGGATACTTGTCTTCACAACAACCAGTTTTTTGTACAACAAAGAGTGGTGTTCAAAGACAAGAGAGGATGCCTTATAAAATAAGGTCTGTGGCTTTCTGGAAGCAGCAGTGTAACAGAGTGTAGCAGTCCTCACATGGCTTTAGCTGTCATGTCTGTGTAAGAAACTGTTTTAAATGTTAACCAGGTACACAAACATGTTGTGCATAACTTCTATTGTGAAAAAATGTTCCTTATTAGTGCCATGCAGAGCCTAAATATGTATTTTTCCCCAATAAACTAAAAAAAAAGCCCTGTGAAGAGTGATTTAAACTGTTGACAATTTTCACTAAACAAAAGCATCTATGTTAAGCTCAAGGGCACCAAAGTAAAGCTCCTTTCTAGCTCACATGATGTATCTGCATCTTTCCCCTTCAAGTAGCCAAAAAGCCAATAGTTACCTTCTTTGGCCTAGTTAATAATTCATTTGGTTTCTCAGATATAGATATTGGGTGGACTTGATGTCCTCTAGGTCCTGTGCTTTTCAGCTGTCGCTGCAGGAGGGCATGTGCCTTCTAGGTGTCTGCCAGGCACCCGATAGTCCTCTGGAGGTGTCTCAGGTACCATAAGGCATCTCAGATGGCACCAGATGAGTGCCTGCAGATACCTTTTATTCACCTATTGCTGCTGGAAGGGTGTCAGACAGTTGGTACCTCTGAAACTGAAACATCTTTGCTCTTCAGGGTGCACATTGTAGGAATTAGCATTTTCAGTATTACTACAGTTCCTTCTCCCATGTATGGAGTGAAACATGCCACAGATATTTGATGCTATTTTCTGACTGTGTATTCCTCAGAAATACCTGAAATATCTTAGGAAGCTGGCAGAAGTTCACATGATATCTGAGTCCTTTCCATTGCACTGAGGCTGTGTGGCACCAAGGTCCCAAATTTTTTTTGAATTCTAAAATTCTATCACTTTATGCTTGTATATTCTGGATTTTTTTAAAATGATTAGTGCTTTTCTGATGCTTATTTTAACTGAAGAACAAATTTCCAGCATTACCTCAAAGGCAGTGGATCTTCAGGTTCCATGTTGCATTCACAGCTCTTCTCTGCAGTCTGAGACAGAGATGAGTCCCACATATACTGAATCCAGGATACTTGGGGACGTTTTCTGATGGAGTTTATCTGATTCTCACATGTAGCTCTCACATTTTTGTTTTAAAAGGTGGCTGGCTTTGCCATACTCTTGATTTCATTTTCAACCCCACAGAGGAAACCATTGTTTTTGTTCGCTAAAATGGTCCTCTGAAGGGTTGCTGACAGTATCACCTAATGTGACAGA
The DNA here is from genome assembly GCF_012275295.1 of Melopsittacus undulatus. Lineage (NCBI taxonomy): Eukaryota > Metazoa > Chordata > Aves > Psittaciformes > Psittaculidae > Melopsittacus > Melopsittacus undulatus. The sequence continues at coordinate 13,956,892 of NC_047557.1, forward strand.
CCTCCCAGCGTCCTTGCAATTAGTACATGTGGCCTTGATTACAAGCAGTTACCCCTTACCTAGTAAAAAAGGCATGCTTGGTTTATTGCTCCTTTTTCAGAAAGGAAGAAGAGGACAGGTTTCCCCCTGGGTTCTCATTTATTTGTGATTTGGTTTTGTTTTCTTTTTTTTCTTCTAGAGGGAAATGATATAATAATTTTTTTTTGTTGCTTTTCTTAGTTACAGATGCAGGTTGTGGGCGTTTCACTTATGTGGTTGTTGGGTTTTTGCTTCATTAAGCTTTCAATGTGTCATGGACAACTTACTTGAAAACAAAAGATTGCACGTGTCCAGTTTAGTAACAACAAAATAAACTGTCCCAAAGAATCAAACAAACAAGTGTCATCACCTGCATTGCTTAAATAACCTTCCTCTCCTGGGGAAACAGATGGGGTTTGCACTGTGCCTGGAAGGTCACCAGACTTCAGCTTTGCCAAACCAACAGAGGAAGCGTCTTCTGTTAAAAATACCATCCTGCCTGTCTCCATGCAATTGACAGAAGGGGCTGCTTAATGAGGGTACATCTCTTTCTCTGGTCCTGGCTGTCGCCACCAGGCTAATACCAAGCAAGGCACCCTGCACGACACTTGAATGTGCTAGCTGAGGCTCAGGCACAGGAAAATGGAAGTCCCTCAGGCCCAAACCTTGATATAAATGATGTTGTTGTGTCCTGGAGATAGCAAATGGAGAAGGTTTTCCTAAGAACTGTTTCCACAGGTCTCCAAAGACATTACAAAAGCCTTATAGGGACAGGGACAGAAAACAAGAGACAGGCCAACTGATGTGCAGTGCCTCACTGTGAGTCACTGACAAGAATAAAACACAAATTAAAATGTGTTTTGTATTCAGACCTGTGAGGGTTCTGCATGAAGGTGGTCAGTCTGCTAACATCTCCATTCAGTCTGTCTGTGTTGCCTGTGGGTCTGTGCTCTCCTTTGTCTCCTGGTCTCAATACGCTTGTGGCCACCTACAGCAAAACAGAAGTTTGCGTGGCTTCCTCTTTGTTTTGAGAAAGATTTCTTTGGTAGAACTTAATCCATGATTATTTGGACAGGATCTGTCTAAGTGCATGACCCCCCCCAGGTTTTCCAATTAGTTATAAAATGGGATTATAGGACCTGGTAGAGTATCTTTCACAGCCTTCATCCCCTTGTACACTGCAATAGTGATTTAATGAAATACAGAATGTGTATAATCTCTGTAGTCATTGTTTCAGCATTTGCAGAGTACCACTTTGCTTAATTGTCCCTGATTTACCCCTCATTATAAGACGTATCCTGGGCTGCATCAAAAGGAGTGTGAACAGCAGGCCAAAAGAGGTGATCTTGACTCTGCTCGTGTGAGACCCCACTTGGAGTATTGTGTGCAGTTCTGGTGTCTTCAACATAAAAAGGACATGGAAATGTTGGAACAAGTCCAGACGAGGGCCACGAGGATGATCAGGGGACTGGAGCACCTCCCGTATGAAGACAGGCTGAGAAAGTTGGGGCTGTTCAGCCTGGAGAAGAGGAGGCTGCGTGGAGACCTCATAGCAGCCTTTCAGTATCTGAAGGGGGCCTACAAGGATGCTGGAGAGACTCTTCACTGGGGATTGTGGTGATAGGACAAGGGGCAATGGGTTCAAACTTAAACAGGGGAAGTTTAGATTGGATATAAGGAAGAAGTTCTTTACTATAAGGGTGGTGAGGCACTGGAATGAGTTTCCCAGGGAAGCTGTGAATGCCCCATCGCTGGTGGTTTTCAAGGCCAAGTTGGACAGAGCCTTGGGTGACATGGTTTAGTGTGAGGTGTCCCTGACCATGGTAGGGGGTTGGAACTAGATGATCTTAAGGTCCTTTCCAACCCTAACTATTCTATGATTCTATGATACTATGAGCTCTCCACCAAAACAATGCAGTGCACTTAATAGATGGGCTTGTGTGAGGGTTTCTCTGCAAAATGTCCTGTTAGTTTCTCTGCTTTCTCTTTGTTTTGTAGTTTTATTATATCGTGTCGCATGTGACTATCATGTTACATCCAGTAAGCCAACACCAAGCACAGGAAAGAGCAAGGCAACTGAAAATCTTATTGGCTGTTAGATTATATTATCTACGTGTGTACTCACCTGTATAAATTCAGATATAGTTAGAAGAGAGTACATCTCCATGACTTCACTGATTCTGGGTGCACTATGTGTTACCAAGGCTGCTCACAGATCAGCAGGTAAAGTAACACAGCATGTGCTGGCTCAAACTCTGTTTGAGGCAGTGGGGAGCAAAACCAGAGATCTGAGGCTGTGCTATAGACCTATGGATATAAGAAGACCTTCTGAAGTTACACTTCTTCTGGTGATGCCAAAATTATCTCCTGAAGGTCTTTGAAGAAGGTTCTCAAAGCAGTCTTTTCTACCAGTCATAATAAGCCATACCTTCTTTGCTCTCTCCAGGCTGTAAAAGCTTACTGAGGTGAAAGAAATCTTTGCCTCTTTTAAAACAGTGGGTACATTTAATCTCCCAAGGTCATCTGTTGGAAAAGCATGGAACATTTTGGTCTGCTAGATGAAAGAGGCACAACTTTGGCTTGAGGAACTGCCCGTGTCTCCCAAGCTACCAGGTGTCGTCGTGTGCTGGTGTTTATTTAGTTTAGTGGTAACTCCACTCAAATTGGGAGAGTTGCACTTCTGTAAAACTGGCATGGTGTTAAAATCGTGTTTCTATATGTATGTGACTGAATGTGAATTTGAGACTAAGATTTTCCTGCATGTCTATATAAAGTTACTTCATTCTCCATATTGCTCCATTCCTGCAATACTTATTAAACCTAAATCCCATTAAGTCGATAGAAAGTTTGCTTGAGAAGAGAAAAAATATGGCAGAATTTGGACTACAACAGATATTTATTTTTTAGCCTGTGACTTTTAAATTAGAAAATGGAGTTTGTACATCACAGCTTGTTTAATACAGATTGGATTTTTTTCTCTGACACATGATTGTATTTTTTCCTTTCCTTTTCCAAGCTTTATGGCTTCTGTTACTTTTAGGTAAACTACAGTTTCATCCACTAGAAGAACTGAATTAGTTCTGAAATAGTTTCAGACACACAGTATAAAGGCAGTAACTAATAGTACAGACCTGACTTAAAAGCAACAGTATTCCAGTGAGCTGAAAATTGCTGCATCTGGTGGCAGAGCCTGGCTGAGTTACTGCTGGGGTGCGCTTCCTTCATGTGATTTCTGTTATACTGCAAGTCATATTTGCCATACTTGTGTTTGAGGTAGACCACACTGGAATTCTGTTGTAGAAATGCATGTCATATAAAATCACTGTTGCCAAAGAATGAGATTCTGATGCAGTGACGACTGGAAAAAGGAAACCTTGTAGTTGGACTAGATGATCTTGTAGATCTTTCTATTCTGCTCTGCTCTGCTCTGCTCTGCTGTACTCTCCTCTACTCTTTGTACCTGGAGGAAAATTATCCTGTCATGATGATTAACCTGAGTGACTATACAAGCAAATACTAGGAATATGAGATTTTGTCCATATTTTGATATTATTCCATAGGGTGGAATTAATTCAAATGAATGCAGGATCATGATCCGTTCATAAATATGCCCTTTTTCTCAGTAGTAATCCTTTGCCTGTGCATTCAGTCACTAGCAGAAATAATCTGCACGTAGGTTTTCCAGTTGGCCTCATCTCATTACCAGTTGTAAAGCTATGAGTTCTTTGCTTAGCTCAGTTGATGGAACTCTGTGCTGAATACTTCTGTTTAATATTCAGTTAAATTGCATTATTTACAGATGATTAGGTATAAATGTTAGAGGGAAAGGCTTATAGGCTTTCTCTTCTGGTCTAGCATGCTGCTTTAGTTGCAAGTGTTTATGCCTCATTACCTCTACTCGCTTGACTCTGATTTTTCTATATGCTGATGTAACATGTAAATCCATTGATAAGTAACTCCCACAAAATGTATTGCAGGCAGCCAGTTAGCCAACCAGTGCACATGTGTATGTGGTGCACATATGCTTGATTTCTTAACTGTCTGCCAGGATTTCTGGGTTGCAGTCATGGCAAAGAAGCAAAAGTACACAAAGATTTAGACAAGGACTTTCCTGCCTGAACCAGATCAGTGAGTTTTTCCTTTATTCTCCACTGAGGTAGAAGATGGCTGCCCCTGGCTAGAGTGGTTCAAATGGCCCGGCAGCATTGTACCCACACTACTCCCTGTGAAAGTCTGATGAGCCTCCTTAGCTTCATCACTCACTGGCTCCTTTGGGTTGTTCAGTGGTGACAGTGAAGCTCTCACTACGATCAAGTGGCGTTTTCTGGGTTGTCACATCTCCTTTCCATGGACAGCCACTGCCCAGCAAGACTCTGTGTCTCTGAATGTTGTAATATGAAGGACACACTGATTTATGAGGAAACACAGGCAGCTTGTGGCTGCTAAAATAAACACACATACATGATCAGCTTACACAGAGGCTTTGTAAAGCAAGGGTTATTGATGCTGGTGTTAAGTGGTTGCAAAATATTTTATGGAAAAAGCAAATGTGCAAATTCTGTTTTTTCAATGGTTATCAAATGTTTGTCTATTCTTACTCTTGCTAAAATGATGATAATGATGCTGTTATCTATATTACCTTTCTTTATGACTTTTGATTTAGTAGCTGAAAAGCATAAACCACTGTTTAAGCAGAAATTGCTATGTGAAGTGCCGAAAAGCACAGGTATTTTTTTGTGAAGACCCTCTTACTGTTTAAACTGCCTGTTTCCAGCCTGGTGTCCGTCACATCACAGTTAAGTGCTGTAGGGGTAGGTAGAACAGATTATGCATGAGAAATACATGATATTTGTGCATGTTTCTTTTTTCAAGGTATGAAATTGTTTTAGAAAATAGCTAAAAAAGGCTAGGATTAGGATGCTAATTTCAGGAGCATAAGAGTGAGTCCTATGCTCCTGTCTGAGTCCTAAGAAGAGTATGTCAGGAAAGCCCTACCTAGATGCATCTTTATTGCTGTTCTAGTTATTTGTTCACTAATAGGTCAGGTATGCGAATGTGTATTTACAAAGCAGAAAAGTCAGATCTGAAAACTTTGATTTTTTGTAAAGGCCTTTGTCCCTTTCCTGCTACTAGTTTTAAATTTATGCTAATTAAAATTAAATTAATGTGGCTGCCCCGTCCTTGGCAGTGCTCAAGGCCAGGCTGGATGGGGCTTTGAGCAACCTGCTGTAGTGGAAGGTATCTCTGCCTGTGACAGGGGGCTTGGAACTAGATTACCTTTAAGGTCACTTCTAAACCAAACCGATCTGTGATTCTGTGAAAAACAATTCAGTTACTAAAATGTTGTCCACGTCAAAAAAGTTGAGTCTTTGTCGTGAAAGAATGATGGATAAAAGTCAGTTTGCAGTAGGAAAAAACCCCAGTTTTGCCTGCTTAATTTGTTTAGTCACTTAGTAAATGACTAAATGAGGATCTTCACTTTAAGTTGCACATATATCACTAGGACATCATCTCCCATTTCAGGCTGACATTTGCATTTTCTGTAGATTTCATCCACATATTTCCATGTGGCAAATCAGAGGATGATAAGATCTGACTTCCTGTAAAGAGAAAAAAATGCATGAACTGAATATGCCAGTCATGTCTTTTTAGGCTCTGAGGAACTAGGAAGTGGAAGCTATGGGCATCGATATATCACAGATACAGTCACTGGTGATGATGATGGATTTGAAATTGATGACTCTGACTATGACATTTACATAGAAGAGGTAAATTTCAAGATTTCACTTCTTATTTTTCTTTTCTTCATAGTCTTGATATTTCAAATGTCTGGTCTTGTCAGGAAGTTTAATGTGATATTATATGCTCAGATATAATAATATTTTTTTTTTTAAGTGAAGATAAGTTTATTGGTTGGCTCTGTATCTTGAAAGGTATTAATTTAATTTCATTTCCATGTAGTATCTTAGTTGTTACTGAATTTGTGCTTCTTTATTTCCTTTCAGCTCAGACCTCTTCCTGCCATTAAGGGAGGCAACAGAAAATTTCTAGTTGAAACTAAGGTCACACCAGGGTCTAGTTCCAGGCTCCTCTCACGGGTCCTTACAACCACTTCTGAACCCACTACTTTCACTCCCACCACCACACAGTCTTCAACCACAGCAAGGGTGACTACAGCTCAGGCTTCAAGAAGGGGCAGCACATATTCTGCTGCACGCCTGTTTGATCTGTCCTGTGATGAGGCCATCTGTTCTGCAGACAGCTTTTGCATCAATGATTATGACCGGGGTGGCTCACGCTGCCACTGCAACTTGGGAAAAGGCGGAGAGACATGTGCAGAAGGTAGGTTTCTGTGTGCCTAATGCTGCTGGCTCCCCCTTGTCCAGGGCAAGGAACAGCTTTGCAATGAACCAAGCAAAGTGTGCTTCGGGAATAGGTGGCTGGGCTCAATTCCTGAGGACAGCAGCAGCTTCCACATCCAGTTTAGACACCCTCAGCCAGATGAAAGCAGTTATTCTTTAATAAATGTGAATGCAGAACCTGTGTGAGTCTGCACAGGGGAGGTTCATCTTCCTTCTCCAACCTAGGAGTGGGAGGGTGTTGGAGCCAGATATGTTGATAGGCACCCAGGGCTGACAGGGTCCAGCCATGGCATCCAGAGCTTCCAGCAGGGACATTCAACCCCCTTTGACCCTTGCCATTTTCCTGCAGCTGAAGACCTGAACCACCTGCATTTGCAGTGTGGTTACTTGGATGATGCTGATTCTGCAGCAGGGATGTCAGATAGAGCCCCAGTCGTAAAACCAGTTCCAGAGAAGTCTTTCCTTATGGTCTGTAGGGCACAAGTGCTGGAGTGGTAGCCTCAGCACTCACATCAGTCAGCCCTGGGCAAGAGAGGAACGAAACTACCTCCCCAGTTCAGAAATCATGACCAGTCAGGATTTACCATGTGTCTTCCCACCTCTCTGTATGGCAGTTGAGCTGGTAAGAGCTTGCTGAGCTGAAAGACACCATTCTGCTTCTCCTTCCCTTGACACCTTCCTCTCCCTCTGCAGACCTAACCTCACCCATTTGCTGGGTCTGATGTTGAGCTGATCCCCTTGTGAGCCAGTGCAGCTCACTTACCAGGCCATAGATCACTTTTTTCCCCACCTGGAGTTACTTTTCGTCTGGTTTGACAACCAAGGGGTCAGATGAATGCCTTGTGCAGAGAAAGTGTTCTGTGGCTTGTAGTGGTGCTGTCCCACCAGCTGAGAAAGAGCTGATGAATCCATCCCCATGCTGATTGATCTACCAAGAGCCTGACACGCAGCAGAGCATTGGAAACACATTTCTGCAGGCTTGTGTTAGACATTTGTGATGCACAATGCTGTGCACTAGAGATACAGACACTGAAGGTGTTTGATCTCCTGGTGCTGGAGTAAAGAGGGCTCATTCTGAAAATAAACTGCTGTGACTCAGTCACATGGAGGAGCTGCAGATGTGATTTTTGGCCTTTATCAAGTATGAATAGTCAAGGATTTATTTGAACTGACATAACTACATACAACTTGTAGAACGGATTTGATAATGTCAGTCCAAAACCACCAATTTTCACAAGGGAGTGTGTTTTTCCTTGGTAAGCAGTAGCACTATGTACAATATTTCTGTGTCCTGAATTCTCTGATGCAGCCAATATTGTTAAGTAGTATATTAATCTGAATGAAAACAGACTTTTCTTTACACAGCTGCACAGTCCTCTGGTCCAGCCAGTTCTGCTTGTGATCAGGGCATGAGTTAGTTGCTGTCTGCTGCAGTTGCATTCAAGTTTATAGCACCAATTGTCTTCAGCTTAAAATGGTTGCGTTGCAAACAAAAACACCGAGAAAGCTGTATCGAGATCCAAGTACGCAATAAAACCCCAGTCAGTATTCAATTAACAAACAGGAATAGGACTCCTCAGCCTCCCTTCCTCATTAGCCTTAGATCCACTGCAAACAAAAAAAAAAAATTAAGGTCTGAAACAATGTCTGTCCTCAGGGTTTCTTAGGAAAATGAGCTGCAAACATAACAGTAAGACATATCTCTGATTTTCTGTGCTGAAACCAGGGTGGGACTGTAACATAAGACAAGGAAGGATTGATAACTCCAGTTGACAAGAGCAATATGAAATGCCACTGTTGCAGCCAGGGACGGAGAGCTGCCTGCAGCGACTCTTCTCCCTATAACTGCCTTTAGATTCTGCCCTGAGCTGACTTGAGGGAAATGCTGGAAGCTCCTTGGCTCTTATAAACCATCCAAGGATTCTGCAAATGTTGAGCACAGCAGCTATGGAGCAGCAGTGACTAATGTGGTTTAAAGTCTGGATGCATTTTCCACATATGTTTTTATAATCCTGCAGAACGGGAAATTACTTGTTTTCTCTTTGCTAAACGAATTCTTAAAAGGAGATAAATATGAAGCTGATGGGTTCTGTCTTCCATAACAAGGATGAAATCTAGAGAAATTTCCACTGCATTCACAGTGATCAAACTGTTGAGCACTATTTGGCCCTCAGTATCCTGCATCTTTCCAAGTTCACCAGATCCTTGGGAATGAAGGAATTACTTGTGAAAGGTGGTGGGAGGACAAGGCAATAGGTTAACTGATTATTGACTGCTGCAGACTAATGGTTGGGTCTGGAGGAACTCTGCTTTTCATTTTCACCTCGCTTTGTCTAGTGCTAAATATATATATTGATTTCTATACGGGAGAAAACTGCTAAGCAACATGCTTCTGTCTTTGCTTTTCAGATATTACTATCCAGTATCCTCAGTTTTCTGGCTACTCATATATCACCTTTGAACCACTGAAAAACTCCTATCAGACATTTCAAATTACCCTTGAATTCAGGGTAAGTTTAAGCAATCCCAAACTCACATAGGAGCTTTTTTTTTATTTGCTTGTTCTGATTATATCAACAACAGAACAATAACTTAGATTTTGTATAGCTGAATTGGTAATTGTGGTGAACCTATATGTAATTTTAATCTCTAGATATCTTGCTTCACCTTCTGTGAATGCAAATGAAGTTGGTAAACTGAGCTTAAATATTTGGATCCATTATTCATAGGCAGTGCGTGAGAGTATCCCTTGGACTAGTAAGTATTGCAGACTAGCAGCAATGTACATTGGCAAGGTTATAGCCATGTGAATGAGCTATAGGCTGAAGTACACCTTGGAACTTTTGTGAATTACGGTTTAGAGGTGGCATGTAGTATCTTTCCATTGTGTGCAGTTCTGGTGTCCTCAACATAAAAAGGACACGGAACTGTTGGAACAAGTACAGACAAGGGCCATGAGGATGATCAGGGGACTGGACCACCTCCTGTATGAAGACAGGCTGAGAAAGTTGGGGGTGCTCAGCCTGGAGAAGAGAAGGCTGCGTGGAGACCTCATAGCAGCCTTCCAGTATCTGAAGGGGGGCTATAGGGAAGCTGAAGTGGGCCTCTTTGCTAGGGACTATGGTGATAGGACAAGGGGTAATGGATTCAAACTTAAACAGGGGAAGTTTAGATTGGATATAAGGAAGAAATTCTTTACTGTAAGGGTGGTGAGGTACTGGAATGGGTTTCCCAGGGAAGTTGTGAATGCTCCATTCCTGGCAGTGTTCAAGGCTAGGTTGTACAGAGCCTTGGGTGATATGGTTTAGTGTGAGGTGTCCCTGCCCATGGCAGGGGGATTGTAACTAGATAATCTTAATGTTCTTCCCAACCCTAATTATTCTATGATTTAAGAAAATGTGATCTTGTTGTACTGAGGAAAATACTGCTCTATATCCAGAGTTCCTTTCCTACTTTGCAGGATTTAAGTAAGCATTATTTTCCACCTCTGAAGTTTGGGACACCAGCTATCAATACCTGCAAGATACTGAACTACTTAAACTACCTGTCTGAAGTGGCTGGATACATCCCATGGTGATTTGTGTTAATGCTGTCTATGTATTATGGATGGAGCTGGTAGGGCTGCCTGCAGGGAGGGTGGCTGAGCTCTTGGATGCTCTCCCACTTCTATGTAAAGCAGACTTGCCAGCTTCACAGCCTAGGTATAAGACCATCACTAGAGCAGCAATAGTGTGTTGGCTCACATGGTGATCTAACACACATGGCAATTTGTCAGCTTAAAATGCAGGATGGCTGCAAAATGTCACTGTGTCACCTGCTACACACATATGGAGAAATGGTGCTTACACAGGTTATTTGGCTTGTAAAGTGTCAGGCTCACTGAACATGTGAAGCAAGGTGTATGTATTTGTGTGCAGTAAGTCTGATGAGTTTACACTTAACAGGTATCCTACATCCTTGCTAGACTTTGTGCTCAAGGGTATCATATGGGAAATAACTGACAACCTTTAATGCTTTCAGGCTTCTTTTCAGGTCTCATAGTATCATATTGTAAACAGAAGTTCTTAAACCATTTAAGCATTAAGGAAATGTTTTTCTAGGTTCTTCAAATGCTGGATTCGAAGTTGATAAAAACATTTCTGATTCTGGAAGTTAAAAACTCCATCTGAAACATTCTGTGCTTTTTTTGGAGAAAAGCTTCCCAGTGCTGCTTGCATTTTTGTGTTATTGTGGGGCTTAGGCTTTGACTTTTCATGTTGATGCAATGATTGCAGGCTGAATCAGAAGATGGCTTGCTGCTATACTGTGGAGAAAATGAACATGGTCGTGGTGATTTTATGTCACTGGCAATCATCCGACGTAGCGTCCAGTTCAGGTAAAACTCCCACTTCATCCTCAATCTGATGTAAAGGAGAAGGGCCCATTGCTGCCTCCTGTGAGTGCTATATGTAATGACTGTCTTCCATGTCTTTGACTTTTGCCCCATGCAGTGCACAAAATGGATGGTTCTACTTCATTTGACAGTCTTCAATATCTTTTTTCTCTCATCTTCTTTCGAGGACACGTGCCCTTTTGAATTCTTTTCACTCAGACCTTGGTGTAAAGGCTAATTTTTTTTTCAAAGCATTAGTCATTGGCACTGTGTTGAACCCAGGACACTATGTTATCAGAAATAACAGTGACCCACTGCATTTGCTAAGCTGATGCTATATCAAGCTGTGCACAGTCAATGTTTTAGTTTCACAGCAAAATAAGCTGCAGGTAATGTAGCAAAAGAAAGGATTTAATGCCAGCAAAGGGCCTGGATCTTCGTCTTACTTCCCTTGTTTAGAAGAGAGTTGCAAGCTTTTAAAAAGGAAAATGGAGGGAATTTCATGCAGTCCCATAGATATGAGGCATGTGAAAGAATAACAAGGATCTCCTTGGGAGGTTGAGCCCTTTGAAAATGCGGAATAACAAAGTGAGTGATGTGCCTTAATTGTGTTTCTACTCACCTGCACTGAATGGCAGTTGATAAAATGGCACCTCCTGGAGATCTGCTTGTTAATAAGTCCTGAGTTTCATATAGAATCATAGTGTTATTAATGTAGCATTGCCTTTTACCAGGGAGCTAGAAAAATTCCGGAGAAAAATTACTCATAGCAGAAACTCAGACTATAATATCCTTGTCTTGGAACAGGTTTCACCTGCTGGCAAGCTTAGCAATGCACTTGGTACAGCCAGAGAATGCAAATCTCCACGAGAGAGAGGCAGATAATGAAGCTTGAAAGTCAGAATAGATCATGTATAGACCTGCTCTCTATTTTGTATGTGATCTGCTACATGCAACACAAAGCAGAGAGGTTCCCAGGAGTGAAGAGAATGTTTGGAACCTAAACCCAACTTTCAGTTGTGTGGTTAATGTGTGATTGTCACCTTTCCCTGTCTGTCTCATACTCCCAGGTTCAACTGTGGCACTGGAGTTGCAGTCATAACGAGTGAAAACAAAATCAAGCTGGGGAACTGGCACAGTGTCACGTTGTTCAGAGATGGGACAAATGGCTGGCTCAGGATGGACAACGATGCTTCAGTGACAGGAAAATCTCAGGTAGGCAATCCTGCACCTGCAGCTCGACCTTGGGCTCTCTCAAGATTATGTTGTCATTTTTCTTTGCCAGCAGAAGTCTGATCAGATTTTTAAGGTACATATTTTTTTATCAGTTTTGGGACTTTTGGTGAACCAGGATCACTGTATCGATCACTCTCCCACATGCTAGCCTAGAAATCTCATTGATAAATATCCCGCTGCTGAATCCCATCACAGTTTTCTTGTTGTCCTCCATGTTTGCTCTGCCACCCTTCTGCTACACTTTGTTAGTTTCAGATACAAGCTGCAGTTAAAAGTTTGCCAGGTTTTACAGCTGCTGTTCCTGATTACTTTCTTTTTCAAGCCTTGTAGAGCTGTTTTGCTTCCTCAGCTAAAAAAAAAAAATAGATGCATATGTTTATATATTTATGTATAATACGCATATGGCCACACAAGGTTTGTATACAGAAGTGTAATTACATGTGCACCATAGACATAGATGCAAGCACAGTAATGGAGATATGAATTCTGTCCTAATTTATGTTAAAACCAACAATTTCATATGAGGCTGCCAAGATAAAATATAATAGAGGAAGATGTCTTGACTTGCCCATCTGTTGGCAGGCCAGAAAATGGAACTGAAATTAAGGCACTGGAAAAACACAGTTACAAATTGTTTCAGATGTTTTTCCTCTTCCCTTTGATAGCCACTATTAGCAAGCTATCCCTGACCCTGAAAAAGTGGCTTCAAACATCTTATTACTTTACACTTACTTACACTGAAGGGGAAAAAAATGTCATCTATTGAGTTGTCATCAGCTGGAAATGACAGAAGAAAGGATTTCAATGTCTGTCACATATTGTGGTGTGTTACCAATGTGATGAGGCCAGGCAAAGGGCAAGTGTGAGATACATCCAGTAGAGACTAAAGCTATTGTACAGCACTTTGGTAAGAAGGCATCTGGCTGTGCAGGTGAGATACATCCAGTAGAGACTAAAGCTATTGTACAGCACTTTGGTAAGAAGGCATCTGGCTGTGCAGGACTATGATCACCCATAGCCAAGAAAGATGAAGTCAAAATGAAAAAGGTGAAGTCAAAGAAAAAAAGAGGAAGTCAAAGAAAAAAAGGTGCAACAAAGGACTAGGAGGAGGATTATGGTTCACAAAGTATTTTAGAAGAGTTTGACAATGGACACGCATTTTTCTGGTTGCAGATACAGCAGTAAAAAGTTATTTGCTCCAGGTGCTGCTCTCCACCAGAACTTGCTGTTGCTGTAGTATTGTTGCTCCAGTAAGTATTCCTCAGCCCTTCCCAGTTAGAATGACCTGGATTAGTGTCAGCAGAGTGGTACTGTTTTCTGACCTAGTTCGTTTTGACTTGAACAGTCTAAAGAGTGCCTACAAGAGAAGGGGAGTTTAACAGATCAAGGAAGACAGAAACACCAAAGGTAATGGGAGATGGCAAGTAGAAGGCAGGCTGGAGAGCTGTTTGCCCATAGCCCTGACATATGCCCACTGTGAGACCCTATGGACATCTGAACTCTCTTTAGTTACAGGCTCCACCTGGATTATCTTTTCCTGCTGAAATTGAGATCCATTTGATATGTTTCTGCAGTGCACTGTTCAGTGAACACCTGTAGATTCAATAACCTGGGCTTATTTAGCTTGCCAAAATATAGGCTATATGATTTATTGTTATAAATGCTATGGAGGCAGGATTAGAGTGAGAAATACAGAAAGATTTTAGGTCAGTGGCATTAGAAGGACACATTGGTAAAAACTGGCCATGAGTAAATGTGGGAATCTTGAGTGTTTTCTTCTAAAGGACAGTGAGGTGTCGAAACAGCCTTTGAGTAGAAGGCAAAAGACTTGTATCCTGGTCAATTAATAGATGAAATCGTGACTCAATTGCCCAAAATAGCATGGAGTTTGACTCAGTTGTCAAAAAAGTTCTGTTAGGTTTTTATTGTTGCCGTTGTTCCTTTCTGTGTACTGTAGCAATGCTAGTAAACTTCTGTGTATACATTTCTATAAACAGGTCAACTCACACACGCACAAAAAGATGGGGAGTAAATTTAGTGGTCATAAAGTGAGCAGAAGCCTACTGATATTGTAATTTTATCAACTTTTGCTTGACAGGTTTTACTGTTGTTTTTTTTGTAATTTCATTATTATTCAATGCTAAGCACTTGCTGGGTTTTGTCCAAAAGGCGGTATCACATTAGTCTATGTCCTGCAGCGCTTAGAGCTTAAAAGACAAATGATTTTGTCAAATGTAAAGGATGAAATTGCAGCAAAAGCAAGATCACAATCCTTCCTCAGAGGGGTTTTTAAAGTTTTTGTCCTGCTTTTAATAGTCCAATTATCATGATGGATGTGGGTGCAAAAAGTGACATTTAAAATGGTAGACTGATTGGAGGAATGACTAATGGAAAAGAGCTAACAGTGAGCAACGTACATCCCCCCAACATGATTCTTTGTGGAGAAAAAAATATTGATTATACCTAGTGTGGTTTAATAAATTATCCTGTCTCGTGTCTGTTCTGCATCATGTCATGCTCTATTTTTGTTTCAGGGCCAATATACTAAAATCACGTTCCAGACTCCTTTCTATGTTGGTGGTGCCCCCAGTGTGTACTGGCTGGTCAGAGCCACAGGCACCAACCGTGGGTTCCAGGGTTGTGTTCAGTTGCTCAGCATCAACGGAAAGATAATTGATATGAGACCCTGGCCATTAGGGAAAGCTCTCAGTGGTGCTGATGTCGGTAAGTATAATTGTATGGGGTCTTCAATCAGCAGTAAAACAAGGGTTGCTTTTTCATCTGTTGAAGTTGAGCAATGGTCCAGGTTTGAGAGATGGAAGGTGCAATCTTTGGTTTTGGCATGGTATTTCTCTGTGCCTTTGCACACTGGTTTTGATGAGTCTGTAGTAGCAGGGTTTATCACTCTATGCAAGTAAACATCATTGTTTAGTATACTAAAATACCTTGTGGACACTGTTATCCCACACAATAAATAGTAAAACCTGTTCTCACAGGCAAACAGAAAACTCTGCTGCTGATAGAATTATGTCTGCACGAGTATTTCTGCCAGCATCTCTCAGGATGACTCTTCATGCTTCTGTTTGACACAGTCATGTCATCAGAAATCAATAGTATGTGTGGTGTTTGTATTTAAAACACTGTGGACCCAACAAAATGTGTTTTGCCTAAAGACATCATTGCACTTGTCCAAGGCAAACAGTGATCTTTCAGACCCGCAGCAGTGTTATGGCCATTACAGAGGGCTTTACCCATTAAACCCCTTACTGTTGAGGTAAATAGGCTTTTTCTGTTGACTCTTCATTGTTTTTTAACTTCCAGAGTCACAATATGTTTTAAAAATAACATGGAATAAATTCTTTCAACAGCTTTATGATGTGGTATTATAATATGATTTTCACTTCACAGATTAAAAGACGGACAAGTAGGGAAGTTAATTAACTAGTTGTATCTTTTTTATTCATCTTTATTTCATGCACATAATGGGCACTTGAAAAACAAGACAGAGGACCAAAATCCTGTTTTAATGACCTCCCAGTGTAAACAGTTCCAGAGTAAGAGTAAACCCAAGTCATAAATGCAGGAAATAAATCCCATATCACTGAACTTTCCATGCTATGCTACAGCCATAAAGTCAGCTTTCTTCTCTTATAGAGCTGTGCATTTGGCATTCCAAAGGAAGTGATTAATGAGAAACTTCCTAGCAATTGCTCCCTGTTCTCTAGATACCATGACCAAATTTATTTGCAATGTAGGCGGAGAACAGAGTGGCCCAAGAAACAGATGATGAAATGAATAAGACTTTGGAAGCAGAGAGCAATTTCACAATAGAGTGAGAATCTATGGAATTTAGATAGACAGATGAAAGCCCCGCTGAAGTTCTCGGAGCCCTAATCTCTATTGCTTTTTTGTTGCAGCCACTTTCATTCTCATCCATGAATGCTCCACGTACTATTGCATTCGCAATCAACATCAGTGAAAATAAATGCTGGATTCTGTTATGTGTGACTTGAAACTGAGTGATAGAGCCTTACTGTCCTTACATGACTGCACACACTTGTATGAAACTCTACTAGGGGAGACTTCCAAAAAATATGCTGCATAAGTTAAGCTTAAAATACATGAACTGCAAGTGAACTCTGCTAGTGTTTAGGAATGTTTTTTGCTAGCCAGTATGCTGTATCTTTCTATTGGCACAGTGTATAAATGAGGGGTGCTGTGGTACATTGACCACAGAACTGAGGGTGGGGAGGAGAGTTGTCCATCCTGCTCCTGTGCCATCTCTGCTGGCTACTGCAGAAATCCCACAGGACTGTAAGCTAAGAGGCTGATTGGGAAAACAGCACTCACGGTTTGGAGCAGGCACAGCAGGGCCCTGGACTTCCATTGCAGCTTCCTTCCTCCCTTTCTTCTTTGTTTGCCACTGCAGCCAACCAGATGAAGCCATCAGACCTGTGTTTTGCCTCTTCTGGTATAGTCGCCTTTGCTGGCCCAAAGGCTGTGAGAACTGAGACATGGTGAGAGCAGCCTGTTCTTAAACCAGGGACTGCTCCGGTTTAAGCTGTCCCTCAAGCCAGTGAGCTTGTAACTTGTCCATTTAATACTATCTTCCTTGTCCTTTTCTATTTTTCAAAGACTGACTAACTTTGATGTGTTTGAACATACTGCCAGCACTGACTAACAGTACTGCAGATGCAGTAAAGACGAGTGTTGTCTTGGTTTTCTGTTTGTGTCTTAAACTAGTACATCTAGATCCTTATTTACCCACATGTCTTGGCTCTGTTTCCTCATCTATAAAATAGAGCTAGTGCTATATATTTCTGTCAGTGTTGCAATAGCTTTTGGGTGTGTGACGGATCTCAGAGACTAAGTACCAATCCTGCTCCAGTCACCATGTCTGTTACAATGCAGCCCAGAAGTGGAAAAGATGGCTCAACAAGCATTGCGAACACTCCTGCTCCCATGGCTGTGTGTGGGGCAGCCACCTGAAGGGGTAATTGTCCCTTTCCACATAGAAGGAGAATTCATTCCCTTCTGCAGAACTTGTATATTTTGCTTATGCTCCTTGAGTTAGCCTTGGAGCCCTGTGTTATGACTGCTGTACTCAGACCTTGCCTCTCTACAATGAAAAATGGGCCTGAAAGGAGATTTGTAGATGTGCAGTACAAGACAAGTCAGTGCTGTCAGGGAGTTGTACCAGATGACCCCAGAGTTAAATCAGTAAGCTATTTGCTCTACACCAATTTCAGCATAATTCCAGCAAGAAGAAATAACCTTATTGTTTTAGGTGATGTGCCAGAATAGTAGAAATGCTTCTTAAAAAGCTCATACATTGATGCTATGGATCACTTTTAGTGCAGACAAGATAGCTGACAAACTTATTTTAGGTAATAAGATAAGATGATGATGATTAACACCTTCCAAGCTTTCCATGGCATGAATTTACAGTGAATAAATAAGTGTTCAAATCAACTGAAATTAAAAAAGTCACAGTGCTTGTAAACAATGGAGACAGATTTCTATTTTATGAGAAAATAAAGATTGAAATAAGGGCAGAAAAAAAAGTTGAGGGTATGATAGAAAGCTACAACTGTCGTCATTTGTTCGTAGGGGCTATTTTTTTGCTGTAAGGTCTCGTACTGGTCTGCTACTAAAAAAGTGGTAAAAATCAAGTTACCTTGTCAAAGTTGCACACCATCTGACAACCTAGGAAAGGATTTAAACAGGAGAGCAAATCATATTGGTTAGTAGCAATGATCAACAGGCAAATAAATCTTCCTTGACAAGCTTCTCTGATAAATCAATGTTCTGGCTCTCTGTTTCTCTGTTTAGGTGAGTGTAGCAGTGGCATCTGTGACGAGGCATCCTGCATCAACAGTGGTACCTGTACTGCGAGCAAAGCAGATTCATACATTTGCCTTTGCCCTCTTGGATTTAAAGGTCATCATTGCGAAGAAGGTGAGAAATGCTGGGCTGCTTATATTTCTTTGTACATGTTATTTAGTGTTCAATATGTTTTCCACATAGTGACATCCAAGGAGGTCTTAAGCTATTACATTAACAGAAACAAGTATTTTTTACTTCATCTTTTCAAAATCACACAGTGAACGCCTCCCTTTCTCCTTTCACTTTGCAGCTACATCCAGCCTCTACGTAATCAGTGATTCCCAAAACTCTAATTATTTAACTGTAATTGAGCATCTCAACCTACTTTTCAGGAGTTAAAATAATGTGCCATTCCACAGCTGCACGTTAACCCTAAAAAAATCCCCACTTTTCTTCTAAAACCAGTGTCAGTTTTATATTCTGAAATGTGCACAACCCAATATCATTTTTCTGCTGAAATCATAGAGGTACAAAGAGTCAAATGCATACAGCATTTTTTTCTGTGCTGCAGAATTTCTTATACCACCACCAATTGTGTGCATGCTATTTTGAAAAAGACTATGGTGAATCACTACAGAAAAGGAACACAAAGCTTTGTAATGCCAGGACATTCCTGGAAAAGGAAGGGATTAAGAATAAGATTAAGAATACAAGCAGTGTTGGCTAGGATGAAAAAAATGTATTTTTACTTTGGAAGATGATTTTTTTGTTGATTTTCTTAACGTTAGCTTTAAGTTACCTAACAAAGGGAACTGACAAAGGTTGGCAGGAGTCAATTCCTTACCTATGAACCTCAATTGACCTGCTTGTGTATTCTGGATTTCCAGCACTCACTTTGGCCATACCTCAGTTCAACGAGTCCTTAAGATCATTTGCTAGTACACCCTGGCCCTTGGAACCACAGAACTACCTTTCCTTCATGGAGTTTGAGATGACATTTCGTCCAGATTTAGAGACTGGTGTCCTTTTGTACAGCTACGACACAGACAGCAAGGACTTCCTCTCCATTAACATGGTGGCTGGTTATGTGGAGTTCAGGTTTGACTGTGGCTCAGGAACAGCTATTATCAGGTAAACAGAATTGCTTGTATTTCCTTTCCAACAGTGCCACAGTGCTGATACAGAGGAGGAGTGGACTGGAAATAGTAATAGCCTGTTCTGAGGTGTGGGAGCCCATTAGTCCCTAGTGCCTACTCCTAAGGAAGCAAAGAATCACTAGAGTGGTATTCACGGGGACAGGAGTCTACATAAGTCCGTGTTTCCAAAATTTATCGGAGTTACAATGTCATGTCACCATCTTATATAGTAGCATTTATAGTTTAACTACAGATTTTACCTTTGTTTCTGTACAATATTACAGAAGTGCCCTTCTTGCCTCCATGGCATTGTACCATCATAGAATCATAGAATAGTTAGGATTGGAAAGGACCTCAAGATCATCTAGTTCCAACCCCCCTGCCATGGGCAGGGACACATCACACTAAACCATATCACCCCAGGCTTCATCCAACCTGGTCTTGAACACTGCCAGGGATGGAGCATTCACTACCTCCCTGGGCAACCCATTCCAGTACCTCACCAGCCTAACAGTAAAGGATTTCTTCCTTATATCCAGTCTAAACCTCTGCTGTGGGTCTAAATATCTTGTACATACACTTTCTAGTCACATGATTGCACAATATTGGCACTTCCGTAAGCATCCTTGTCCCTGGTCTCCAGTTCCAGGCAGTAAGTGCCAGGCTGGAGGTGTCACAGATAGATGCAACTGCAGGTCCCCTCTCTCCTCATAGTGCTGGGTTTGGGGGAAATCTGAGGCTAATATCCAATTTACATAACTTAAGCAGTCTAAACAATAAATATATCTTTTAAACATATCACTCAGGCTCTCAGACAAAGACAGACCTTCTGAGAATGATTGATTGCATCCTAAAATTAATGTCTAGGATAGGAATAATGAAATGCCTCAAAAAGGGCTGCTCTCCCTCTGTGTAATGGAGTGCCCTGTCTCTGGGCAGCTCTTCCATGGGCTTTTCTGAAAAGGCAGTGAGCCATACAGAGGCACTTAGTACCTTGGATGTGGTCCAAGAGGCTGCCTGTTTGACCAGATTGACCTAATATTTAGAAATAATCTATATAAAGCTTATGCAAAATGTGTACAATGCATACAAGTCTTGCATACCGTATGTTTCCTGTGGGTGGACATCAGGGGTTTTGGCTATACTGCAATTAGGGGAAATGTATTGATTTTCCACTGATTGAGGACTCAAGCGAACAAACCCTTTCAGATGACAGAACGAAAGAAGAAATTTCAAGGGAGCAAATGCAAAATGACGCACAACCCTATCAGTACACAGCTGTCACAGTACAATTAGTGTTGTCAGACAGAGAAAGAGCCTGAAGTCATCATGGGCAGTTCTGTGAAAGCAACAGCTAGCTGCATGGAGACAAACACAGAAATCTTAAGTACAATGCAGAGAATTATTAGGAGCGATCTAAGGAGCAATGTCTTTTGCAAAACTCTACAATATCACCTGCCCTGAAAATTTCCTGTCATTCTGGTCACTTCATTTCAGAAGAAATGAGCAACATTAAAAAAGAAGAGCGGTCTTGATATCCAGGGGAGGGAAAGAAACAACTTCAACAATTCAGCAGGACCTTTCAACCTGGAAAAGAAAGAGTTTGGTGGAAGTATGATAAAGATTTTTGAATTGTGAATGACATGAAGATAAATAAGGAATTCTGTATTTTTTCAGTATGGAAGTATTAGAAGGAGCCCAGTGGAACTGCAAACCAAAAAAATATTAAACAAAGAAAATAAGATAGGTTTTTTTTATATGGTGCATGAATAAGTTGTGGAAGCTAATTGTCACAGCAAGTTACAGATGCCAGAACTATAAATAGGTTGAGGAAAAAAAAAAAAATCTGAAGAAAGCTCCATTGAGGGAGATCAAACACAATTGTACGGATGCAGCCTCGGACTCAGGAAATTGCTAAATGACAAGTTGCCAGAAGCTGAAAGAATATATCAAGGGAAGAATCACTCTGTACTTGCCCTGTTGTTTTTTCTTGTTGGAAAGCAGCAGAAATAGCTAATGTCAAAGACCTTTGCCCCAACCCAAAATGGCCCTTTCTTACAACAGACTTCAATCTTTATCTGATTACAGCTAATTCCTATTGCTAGCAACCATAAGACATTAAAGCAGACATAATTTTTCCCTCCCCAAGAATATTGTACTGCTTCAAAACACCTTGGACTAAAGTTTAACCAAGATGTAGGTTTGTAAAACATGGCAAGAGCTACAAGAACATGCCTGAGACTGGAAACTGCTGCTTTCCATTGGAAATCAGAAGAGGAAGCAGGATGGCAGCTAGCACCTGGCTCACATGCATTGGGAGTGTTGAGAGATAGCTGGGTAACGGAGTGACTCACAAGACCAGTAGGCTTAGCTGGAAGTTGACTGGATGTCCTGTTCAGCTCCTTTTTCTAGATAATGTGTGCAACCCACACCCTGTCATCAACTCTCTCAGTGGTTAAATAAGATAAATAGATTCCCTGTTTTTTGTGCCTGCCTAGCCAGTATCCATTTGAACTTCATCATACCCCTTCACGCCTTCCATTCGTCCTAAGTGAGAATACAGCACTGATCATCCTGACTACCTCTTCCATAGCACCAGGCTGTTAAGTATTATCATATAGAAACATAGAGTCATAGAATAATTAGGGTTGGAAAGGACCTCAAGATCATCTAGTTCCAACCCCCCTGCCATGGGCAGGGACATCCCACACTAAACCATATCACCCAAGGCTTCATCCAACCTGGTCTTGAACACTGCCAGGGATGGAGCATTCACAACCTCCCTGGACAACCCATTCCAGTACCTCACCACCCTCACAGTGAAGAATTTCTTCCTTATATCCAATCTAAACCTCTGCTGTTTGAGTTTCAATCTGTTACCCCCTGTCCTACCACTACAGTCCCTAATGAATAGTCCCTCACCAGCATCCATTTAGGCTCCCTTCAGATACTGGAAGGCTGCTATGATATCTCCACACAGTCTTCTCTTCTCCAGGCTGAACAGCCTCAACTTTCTCAGCCTGTCTTCATATGGGAGGCGCTCCAGGCCCCTGATCATCCTCGTGGCCCTCCTCTGGACTTGTTCCAACAGTTCCATGTCTTTTTTATGTTGAGGATGCCAGAACTGTACACAATACTCCAAGTGAGGTCTCACAAGAGCAGAGTAGAGGGGCAGGATCACCTCCTTCGACCTGCTAGTCACACTTCTTTTGATGAAGCCCACGATACAGTTGATTTTCTGGGCTGTAAGCACACACTGCCAGCTCATGTTCATTTTCTCATCGACCAACACCCCCAGGTCCTTCTCCACAGGGCTGCTCTGAATTTCCTTTTTGCCCAACCTGTAGCTGTGCCTGGGATGGCTCCGACCCAGGTGTAGGACCTTGTGCTTGGCATGGTTAAACTTCATGAGGTTGGCATCAGCCCACCTCACAAGCATGTCAAGGTCCAATCAGAACACACTTATAATGTCTTTATAATTAAGCTTAAGGCAAGCTCATTTATGTATGTCAGCAGCAGCAGCAGGAAAGCTGCTGGTGGTGAAACTTGGTTCTTGTCTCAAGTGTCCTGGGGTGGAAGCGGCATAGCAGGATGGAAGCAGCACAGTATGTGCAGGGGACATGAGAAGGAGCCAGGATGCCAAGCACATGCAGATGCAGAACCTGAGCTGTTTACCAAGATGTCTCAGTGGAGAGTTTATTGTCCCCTAGTATATCCCTTGGCCAGGCATTCATAGGATCTTCATCATTTGGTATATTTTTTAAGGTTTGGTTTACATGAGGAAAAATATTCCTTAACCCAACAACCAGAAGAATTCAAAGGCCTGCAGAAAGTGTTACCAAACTCAGGCTGTTTTCAAAATCCTTTTGAATCCAAGAAATAGCTTGCAACTCTGAAGTGATGACTCTGCAAGGCTTAATCATCCCTAATCATAATTAAACCTAGCAAAGTAAGAGGGCTAGCGTGATGATGACCTGATCAGCAGAAAAGATAAAATATATGTATTGACACTTATTCAGTAACCAAACCTATCTTGTTCCTTTATATAGATGTATTGACTTCTTCGAGGTGATTAAATTCTATTACCTAATGATTTATCCAAAGTAGTTAAACCATAAACCATTACTACATAAGATAAAAACAAGTGAATGGCATTGTTTGATAATACACTTTCACTGAAGTTTTCTGCTCCAAGTGGCAAAGTAATATTGCCTGTGTAGTTCAGAGAATGAAAATAGGCTTTGAGAGAATTTGGAGGAGCAAAATTGAGACAACAAAAGATTTGAAAGGTATATTGATTGCTCATAAAAAAGAAGAAACTTATTTTCACATTTTCAAAATTATATATTTTTAATCAGCATATGAATCATTATTGACTCACCATTTCAAATCACAATTCAATTATTTTATTTGGAAGTGTATTTTTTTTTAAGTTTCTAGATGTAAGTAGCCTGAAAATACAAAGCATTATTTCACCCTAAACCATTTTGTATTTTCTTCATTGAAAGCTAGGAAGTCTTCATTGTCTAGAACTGTGTTCTAGATAGCATGGTTTCTGATTTTTGCAGCTTAACCAGTGCCTTTTCATTGATCCTGGAGGAAAGGCTGCAAGATAAAACTCAGATTTAGAAAGCTTTAGCCAGTGTAGTAAAATGACGGTTCTGTAGAACTTGTAAAGGGGAATATGGTTTTACCCTTTATACAGGCTGCAATTCATGTTAGTGATGAACTAATGAAGACTGTAAGAACAGTTCTAAAATGCTTCCTTTGACCCTGGTGAATACTTTGCACAACTGGGGGTTATTGTTCCTCATCAGGATCTCATCACATCATTAGGAACATATTTTAGTTGCTTCCCTTAATGCATAGCATAGAGGCTGTGTGTCTGAATGAGATGTCACTGTAACAGGCTGCATAAATAGAACTGATAAGGCAACACAAAGTAGTTCTATTTTAAAAGAGGATGAAGAATGTGGGACTATACTGACCATTAAGTGGGAAGCTTTAGGTCCAGGCTTATGTCATTGTGAAATGAGTATGTACAGCTGAGACAAAAATTTGTTGTTACGCATTGTAAATGACTGAGCAGAAAAATTAGCTCAGAGATAGATGAAATGCATGCTGATCATAGAAATGTTTCATTATAAATAAAAGTAGAGCACTTGTTATTGCTGTAGGAACATGGTCTTATTTTCCTTTGCTGATGGGGCTCAGAAACGATTTTATTTCCTTATAAGGAAAGAAATACAGTGATTTAGTTTTATTTTTTTTCAGAAAGTCATCCCAAAAGACTCAACTTTTAAACATCACAACAATATTTGAAAACAACATAAAGGCAAAACTGTTTAATACTTAAAGGCAGAACTGTTTTCTTCCCCTTAAAACAGGAGTGAAGAACCTGTCAGTCTGGGTCAGTGGCATGAGTTGAGAGTGTCTCGCACAGCAAAGAATGGTATCCTACAGGTGGACAAACAAAAGCCAGTGGAAGGGATGGCAGAGGTGAGCATATGGCGTGCCTTGGCATGAATATGGTTGTTAGACTATAAAATGATTGCATGGTAAACTACACAAGCTATTATAAGCTCAAAACTATGCTCATTAGGGCATAATTTTAAACCCAAAACTGGAAATTTGCACACATAGTCTTCCCTTTGAGGATAGAGATCCTTGTAAAGGCAGCTGAAATCACAACCTTACCTGCTATTGCATGTAACTGGATTCACATTTTTTGTGTTACATACATGCGTTCATACAAGAATATGTTCGTACATATTCTTGTGGTTGTTTTCTTGCTACTAACTGGTTGTGGCTAAGTGTGTTGAATAATGTGTGCACCATGAAATGAATCACCTGGAGAAGGAAGGATAATACTGAAAATTATGTTCACATAGTCCTCTTTTTACCTGTCTCTGAATATTGTGCTGAAAAGGTAGGCCGAAAGAGAACTGTTTCTTTGTCTTCTTGCAAAAGCAATTTTCATGACAGAGTAAGGGCTGGAATATTCAGACAGTTGAATTGCATTTTATTCTTTACTCACTGAAAGGTCATAGTGAAGCAAGGGTATAAAGTGAAATTTTCCCATACTGGGCAAGGTATTCACTCTAAGCACCCAGATGCATACACAGAGGTACTTTTTTATCCCAGGAACCTGAGGCTAGAACACTTTAGAAAATGCCTTTTATTCTTTCCTACTGGAAAGTGTGGCTGGAGAACAGGACTCCAGATCTTGTTAGCAGAAGAATCTAAAGGTTTTTCTGCAGATTGGAAAACTATTTATAGCTTAAGACTTTCTTGAAAAAAAAAAGTGAATAAATTGAAATTCTGTCTGTCTGTCAAGAAAGAGATTGAGTTCAAAACATTCAAGCAGAGCAGACAAGAGTTCTTTAGATAGATGGGTCAAGAGGAAGACTCACATTTCTTTCCTCTAAGTGCTGCAGTGCAGCTGCAGAAGGAGGTTGGCTGGGAGCTGCCAACAAAGAAACCACAGGAGTTTCTGCAGGGCTGGAATTACATGACTATCCTGTCCTTTGCTGTTAAATATCTTTCAGTTCACTCCAGGACCCAGACTAGCCTGTTCAGGTATCCTGAGCAACAGCTTCTGTTAACTAATGCAAACTCAGTATTTCTTTCTTTTAACCCCAAAATTTGCTATGGATTATCTTTTCAGATATTAGAAAAATATTAAATAAGTCTCTGTTGCATGGACTTCCTCTAATTTTTACTTTATGAACCTCATGCTGGTTCTAGATTTACATTAATGTACATCAAGTCATTGCAAAGAGAGCTGGATGTGCAGTCACAAATCATCATGAGTCTGTCTCCTTTCTTTCTTCTGTCACTATTCCCATTTTGAAATACTTTTTTTTTCAGTTCTGATTAGGTTAAAATGCAGCTAGTAGAGAGTATCCTACAGAGGCTTTCTTGAGAGAATTGTACAAAGAATGCAATTAACAGAAGTAAAGAGACTAATGTAGGCTAATCTGAAATATAATCATGGTTCCAGCTATGCTAATAAGATGTTATTCTCTTGTTTCTTGAAGGGGGCTTTCACACAGATTAAGTGCAGCTCTGAAATATATATTGGTGGAGTCCCTAGTTACGATGCTGTGAAGAAGAACTCTGGAATCATCAGACCCTTCAGTGGGAGCATACAGAAGGTGAGTGCCCAGAAGAACACCCTGGAGGCATCTATTTCCATCTCGTCCGATGCACACTTTAGATGGAAACTTGCCCTTATACCACTAGCAATATTCAAAATAATTCAAGATTCCACCTCAGGAGCCCATCACAAACTGCTTAAACACACATTTCTCAGTGAAAAGTCATTCTGATTTTAATAGCCAATAAGTATTACCACTGCCAGTCTCCCTATTAATTTTCATACTGTACTAATAAGTGAGCAGAAGTCATATAGGATCGAGTTCAGAATGATGCACAAAGCTATGTCAAGATTAGAGTCTTCAGAATGCCCTGTAGCATCATATATAAATAAATGAACAAAAGAAATGCTCAAAGAATTTAATATATGCTCACAGAGGCAGTTAAATGTCTGAAGTAACCAACACAGTAACAAGCAAAAAGGAATCGCAGAACAATTTGGGTTGGAAGCGACATTAAAGATCATCCAGTTCCAACCCCCTGCCATAGGCAGGGATGCCTTCCAGTAGACCAGATTGCTCCAGCCTGGCCTTGAACACTGCCAGGGATGGGGCATCCACAACTTCTCTGGGCAACCCATTCCAGTGCCTCACCACCTCAATAGGAAAGAATTTCTGCCTAATGTCTAATCTAAGTCTCCCCCCTGTCAGTTTAAAGCCATTCCCCCTTGTCCCATCCTTACATGTCCCTGTCAGATTTCTTATAGGTCCATTTAGGTACTGGAAGCTGACATAAGGTCTCCCTGGAGTCTTCTCCAGGCTGAACAACTCCAACTTTCTCAACTTGTCTTCACAGCAAAGGTGCTCCAGTCCTCTGGGCATCTTTGTGGCTCTCCTTTGGACTTGCTTGCGCGGGCCTGTGTCCTTTGTCCTTCTTATGTTGGTGCCCTCAAAGCTGGATGCAGTCCTGCAGGTGAGGTCTCACCTGAGCAGAGCAGAGAGGGAGAATCACCTCCCTTGACCATGCATGACCAAGGTCACGCTCCTTTTGATGCAGCCTGGGATACGGTTGGTTTCTGGTCTGTGAGAGCACACTGAAGCCAACTCATGTTAAGTTTCTCATCTATCAACATCCCCAAGTCCTTCTCCTCAGGGCTGTTCTCAATTCATTCTCTGCCCAGCCTGTATC
The DNA here is from genome assembly GCF_012275295.1 of Melopsittacus undulatus. Taxonomy (NCBI): domain Eukaryota; kingdom Metazoa; phylum Chordata; class Aves; order Psittaciformes; family Psittaculidae; genus Melopsittacus; species Melopsittacus undulatus. The sequence goes on from NC_047557.1 coordinate 13,984,128, forward strand.
TGTGCTTGGGATTGCCCTGACCAAGGTGCAGAACGTTGCACCTGGCCTTGTTGAACTTCATAAGGTTTTCAAATTGAAGTGGATCCCAATCCATCTAGCCTATTCTTATACCCCACAGCAGCTGCACACCTCACTGCCTTTCTCCCTTACAAGTTTACTTTTTCACTGTTGGCAGACATTAGGGGTGATATTTGGTGGCATCAGCTGTGCCTGCATGCAGTTCTCATTCAGAGAATAAATCTGTAAAATCATAGTAAGTCCTAATAAGTACTCAGAAGAAAGTTCAAACTGAACTAAAATTTACACTCCTTAGGCATAGGCATACTTAAACTTATTCAGATAAATCTGAATTATTGTCACTGAATTGTCAGAGTTTTAAATGAGTGAATTATTGCATCAGATTTTATTCAACAAATAAAAAACTTTAGTAATGCATAACAACAGATCAAGGGCAGAAAGATAATTTCAGTTCACTGCAAATGGTTTAATCACTTGGTCGAACATTTTTCACCATCTTTGTCAGCTGTCCAGCAAAGGACGTGAAGCCCAGGAAAACTGGGGAACTGTGTAATAGGGAATAGGTCAGTCACACAAACATAATTGGAAAAGTGGGCTTGACTAAATGCAGTGCATTTTGGAGCATGAGATAGGGAGTGTAGGAACAGTTAACACAGGTCACACAATGTGAGGGGTTGTACCCTAGGCTACAGAGGCATTCTTCAGTATTGGGAAATTCTTAATGTGAACCCTTAGTTCTGTGATATAATTAGGAAGGTGGGTTTGCCTTCTCAAAGGTCTGAATGAATGGGGTATCGGGGAAGAGTATTGCCTGCCTTTGTGCAGTGGGAGACTCTTATTTGTTGTGTTTATTCATGGCAGGATTTTGAAGAACTGTGTAGAAATAGAGGTACAAACACCACCAGCTACTTGAAAACATACTGTGTATAGAAAGATCTAAGATAACAAACTCTTTAGTTTACTAAAAGAAAAAAGGCTAAGAAGTGACTTTATTGTGGTCTGCTAATTCTTAATGAGATTTCCTTGAGTACCTGTCTCTGAAATGATGCAGAAAAAGGCACAATGAGAGACAATAGCTGGAAGCTGAAGACAAGTTTAAGCCAAGAAATGAGACATATTTTTTAGGAATGTGGACTTGTTAACCTTTGGAACAATGTAGCCAGAAGTTAAAAGAAGCTGAAAAGGTAGTGGAGTCTTCACTGGTCTATCTTTTCAGCAGAACTGGATGTTTTTCTGTTGTTGGAGTTGTTAAGCGCTGTTTCAAACAGAGTATATATGCTTGAACCAAACCCTCCTCCTAGTAGGACCCTTTAAGATGCATCATCTGAGTTATGCAGGGGCTGGAGTAACTATTGCCATTCTCACTTCCGGCCTTAAAATCTATTTGTGTGTGAAAATGAACTTCTTATTTTGATGTAGCCAAGATCAGAAGCATACCCACATGTAACCTCTCTGCCAAGATATCAGCTGAGATCGTTCAAATGTCAGTTTATATTGCAGAACATATGTTGCTGGCACATTGGAAAAATCCCAACATTTAACAGTTATCTTCAGTTTACAAACGGTTTTGTGAAATCATTAATTATGTTTTAATTCATCTTAACTTTGGCTTCTTTCATATCTTTCAAGCAAGATATGATACTAGAAAGCCATAGAAAATGTTAAAAACAAGCTGTTCTGCTTAACATTTCTGTTGTCAACACTTGTCTCCTGGGGGTTTCCTGATCTCAGAAATGCTTTTCCTCAGCGTGCTTGTATGATTTTACTGTCCTACCACACACAGTTTCACTCCATATGGGGGTTGCCTTTTGTCTTTGTTGTCACAAAACACAAAAGATATTAATCTCCTGAGGGCCTGGGTGAACAACAAGAATGAGTTGGACATCTGTGACTAGGAAAACACACATTACTAGAAATAAGGTTTTCACTAAGTTTGGAAGGTGACATTTCTCTGAACTGTTTTGGAGAAGTCTTCTAACAAGCAGTACAATACTGAGAATTCAGAAGTTTTTAGTGTGTGTTTTCCTTCTTTTTTATTTTCTTCATAATTTTGGGTTGTTGTTTTTTGGTTTTGTTTCTTTTTCTTTTTAACAAATAGATTATCTTGAATGACCGGACAATTGATGTGAAACAGGATTTCACCTTCGGAATCAACCTAGCAAATGCTGCCCACCCCTGTGTGAGCTCACCATGTGCAAATGGAGGCACTTGCGTCCCCAAGAAGGACAGCTATGAATGTGACTGTCCCCTGGGCTTCGATGGCCAACACTGCCAAAAAGGTAACAAAGGCAGTGTTTCAATCCAGAGATTGAAGCTGATCACAAAAATAAGAGAGATTTAGCACCTACAACTGCTGTTGCACACATCCCTTGAAATAGAAACCTTGGAGGCCAGAGCTCTCTTTGCATCCATGCACAGTCCATGTACCCAGAGAAGAATTCATTTTGTTATTTAGGAACATGGTAACTGTTATCCGAGCACAGAGCTCCGAGCTGTAGATAGCAGCCTGGTATCTGGTTGCTCATGGTAGCCAGTACTGAACACTTCATGTACCTCCCTAATTATGCAGTCCTATACAAAGGGGGAATTCTGGCCAATGTTCTCAAGCCAGTGATTGTGTTACATCCTGAAGCATGAGCATCGATAAATCTTGTAATTTTATCCTCCCTAGGGCCCACAGCAAACACTGTTCCCATATACAGAAAGGTCTAGTTCTTTTTTAGACACTGACTACTTTGATGGTAATTTCACCTTCTGCACATACCCTACCTTGATATGGCAATGGAGACCACCAAGGAGGAAAACCTGCTCAGATGCACATATTCTTCTTTCATCAGAGTCACTGTAGTAGTTCAAACCTCAAATTCAGGAAAGTGTTCACAGATTCCACGAGTTAAAAAAAAACTTGCTTTGGGTTATTCCACTAGATGGAGATGTTTCCCTTCTGTCAGGCTTGATCTTGAAATATTCCTGAAGGAAGGTTTTATAATGCAACAGCAAACTCGGTTCAAAAGAGCCAAGTGACATTATTGTCTTCACCCACTCCTTCATTTCTCACAGGCACAAACTTCAAAGTAGTGGTTTTGGTTAAATTGTGATGAATAGATTGGCCTTTCCTTAAAAAGAAATAAAATCTTAGAACAAAACCTTTTTATTAAAATACAACGCAAGAAATCCCTTCACTTACGTTACTGTGGTCTAACTAATAGCTGGAGCAACGTCATTTATTCTGGCTTCTCTGTGGGGAGGAGGAAGGACTGTGATTTTGGCTTTCTAGGTATGTGCAGGGTGCTAAGCTCCTGCATTCAAGATGGTATCTGCAGCAGTATGGAGTCTCCAGGGGAGTCAGGGAGAGCAAACGGTTTGCAGCTTGGGTATGTGACTGCCTGCCTGTTTGATGAGCTCCTGTGCACTGCTTCTCACAGCTCCTCTGTTTCTGACCTGTGCTATGCACTGAGAGCAGTGTGCTGAGCTGCTGGTGCTGCTGCTCAGGCTCTGCTCCCTCTTGTACCCTGAATGGGTGCCCAGGCTTCCAGAGGTAGTCTGTAGCACCCTGTGCCTTTGGATCCTGGGTAGTGCTTCCTATGTGAATCCAACTTTTATTGACTTTTAAGTGTGTCCAAAAGAGCAAGTCACCTGTCTTATGTTCCTGCTTCCTGTGACTGCTGTTCCGGTGCCTCTCAACCCCCCTCCAATTGTGCAGCCTCAGCTGCCACTGAAAATCCGGGTTTTTGCTGATGGATACGAAGAGCATGGAGGCCCCTCCTGAACCTCAGAACACAGCAGCCTTGATTAATCTGGAGCCGATTTATCAGGATTCTTACCTCTTTCTTTTCAGTAGCACAATAAGACAGGATGCATGTGTATGTCCACTTCTATTTCTATTTCAGAACAGGGTTTTTGGTTAGTGCACTTGGCTGGTGTGTGAGAGGCTGGTGGGATGCTGTAACCCCACATCCTGAAAATAAAAAAGTGTTTGTGAGGGATTGCACCTAATTCTTCAAAATTATACATGCCAATGATGCTGGTTTAAAGTATATGAAATATTGATTCATATTGTAGTGTACTGTTAGCTGAGGATTCAATAGAATGTTCACTTGCATTACTGTGGTTTATATTTTCTATCCAAGATGTGAGGAGTGTTCAAGGTATTTTTATATTTAATTGTAAGATCGAGTAGCACAGCAAACTGCTAAACTTCTGCTTTCCTCTGGTTAGAATTGATCCCTGGGTAAACCAAGGTGAATCACTGGGATCTGAAAACTAGGACTAGCAGAGGGGTTTGATGCTGGTCCTACCTGTCTGCACCTTTGTGTATTTTGAGCAGGCAGACATAAATACTTGAGGCAAAACATGCTACCTTGGTAAGTGGTTATAGTTGCTTATCCAAATGAGAAGTGGAGATCGCATATTTGCAGAAAGTTGGGCATGAAATTGGACAAAGGAACATTTTTATGCTATAGAAAAACAAAATGACAATGTTCTTCTTTTGTTTTGTGCTGACTCACTGCAGAGTGTGGAAGTTACTGCCTAAACAGTAAGTACTGCAAATGATGTGAAAACTGCTCTGTCATTGTGTGTCTGTGTCTGATCTACCAAGCTGGAGCTGAATTTCTATAAAGTCTGGCAAACTTCCGTCAATAAGATAAAATATATTCTGGTGTTATATAGTACATCCTTAAATCTCATCCTGATGAAATTTTAAACTGCATCCAGAGCACCTGGGAAACAGTGGCTGTAGAGCTGATGCCTGCAAAGCAGCAGAGCCAGGCTGCTGGCTGAGTGCTTTGTGGGTGTGGGTGCTACTTCAGGCTGTGCTGCAGATCAGAGCTGACTCCTACTTGTCATGACAGCTTTGGTGCCTCTCTGCTGAATTGCAGTGAACAGAGTGAATGTTTTTAGACCAAGGTCTCCTTACTGGCCCTGTTCCAGCAAAGGTGCTGCATGCATCAAGGGTACTGCTAAAATTTACTTGGGTTTTCTAGCATCAAATTCAGTGCAGCAAGTGACAAGCATAGAGAAGAGCAAGCTACACAATGGAAATCAGAATACTAGAGGCAGCACAAAGGCAGTTGCATGGCACAGGCACCCTTCCCTGCTGAAGGCAGGAGAAGTAGGGCTCTAGTGCCAGTGTGGGATCTGATGGGGGAAGAAGGGCTCCTTTCACTCTCTGCTGTCATCCACCATGGTCAGAAACTGTCCATTGCCGAAAGTGTCAGACCTGGTGAGGAATGTCTGGCCAAGTGTAACACATCTTTTGCAATCTTCCAAAGATGCTGGCAGGCTGCAGGCTGTGGTAATTCTTTAGACACATTAGGCAGCTTTCCTGATTTCACTACAGATGAAAACAGGCATTTGTCACGATCTAAAATTCCCTCTCTTGGCACTTAGAGTTAAATTGCATATTGCTGTTTTTTGGCTGCCAGACTACACCAATTGTTGCATATCTGTGTTACAGTGAGCTCTTAAAGCCTCGCCAGACTCTGCATTGCACAAAGAAAGGCAGCATCCATACCCTGAAAAGCTTGAAATTTATATAGATGGGATTAGCTGTGGATTGAAGGGATTAGTTTTCAGGAAGAAAACAGGATGAAGACAGCTATTTTAACCAATTTATAAAACTGGCTTATATTAATGCAGCAGTCAGTCGTGAAAGATCAGGAGCAAATTATAAAATGTTCACATTAAAGAAAATCAGTTCAGGCCAGTGTTCATAGTCTACTGAAAGCTGTGTATCAGGGGTATTCAGTGGTTTATATTACACATCTGAGTTATTTTGCCAAAGTCTTCTCCATGGGAACAGTAGAGCAGCTCCAGGACTGGTTGCAATGCATGCAGCCATGCCAGCAGCTGTACATACACCACAGCTGTACCAGGGGCTGTCCCTCGAGAAATGGGAGATGCTACTTGTGGGACATCAGTGAACTCTGAGCAAATCACAGTCCAAGGAAGCACTTGGCATTTGAAGCACGTTGAATGCCTTGCAGCCTCTGTCACACAGCATTTAATGTAGTCTCAGTTGCTTTTGTGCAAAGGGTTCAACACTGTCCTGCACAACACCCTTATCTCTAAATTGGAGAAGCATCAATTTGGTAGATGGACCACTTGTTGGATAAAGAACTGGCTGGATGGCAACAAGCAAAGAGTTGTGGTCAATGGCTCAGTGTCCAGTTGGAAAATAGTAACTAGCGGTGTCCCTCAGAGATCGGTGTTGGGACCGGTCTTGTTCAACATCTTTGTCGGTGACATGGACAGTGGGATTGGGTGCACCCTCAGCAAGTTTGCCAATGACACCAAGCTGTGTGGTTCTGTTGATACGCTAGAGGGAAGGAATGCCATCCAGAGGGACCTTAATACGCTTCTGAGGTGGGCTGATGCCAACCTCATGAAGTTTAACCGTGCCAAGTGCAAGGTCCTACACCTGGGTTGGAGCAATCCCAGGCCCAGCTACAGGTTGGGCAGAGAAGAGATTCAGAGCAGCCCTGCAGAGAAGGACTTGGGGGTATTGGTCGACAAGAAACTTAACATGAGCCGGCTTCAGTGTGTGCTCGCAGCCCAGAAAGCCAACTGTATCCTGGGCTGCATCCAAAAGAGCGTAACCAGCAAGTAAAAGGAGGTGATCCTGCCCCTCTATTCTGCTCTCCTGTGATCTCACTTGCAGTATTATGTGCAGTTCTGGTGTCCTCTACATAAAAGGGACATGGAACTGCTGGAACAAGTCCAGAGGAGGGCCACAAGGATGATCAGGGACTGGAGCACCTGCTGTATGAAGACAGGTTGAGAAAGTTGGGGCTGCTCAGCCTGGAGAAGAGAAGGCTGTGTGGAGACCTCATAGCAGTCTTCCAGTATCTGAAGGGGGGCTATAGGGAAGCTGAACTGGGCCTCTTTGCTAGGGACTGTAGTGACAGGAGAAGGGGCAACAGGTTAAAATTTAAACAAGGGAGGTTCAGGTTAGATATAAGGAGGAAGTTCTTTACTGTGAGGGTGGTGAGGTGCTGGAATGGTTTGCCCAAGGAAGCTGTGAATGCTCCATCCCTGGTGTTGTTCAAGGCCAGGCTGGACAGAGCCTTGTGTGACATGGTTTACAGTGAGGCATCCCTGCCCATGTCAGGGGGGTTGAAACTAGATGATCTTAAGGTCCTTTCCAATCCTAACTATTCTATGGATCTATGAAAGTGATTAGGGGCACCTTCTACATCTTCTTAAGAGACAGTCTCCTCCCAGTCTAGGCTCCAGAGTGTGTCCAGCAGGCATGATGTGCAAAGTCACATGCACAAAAGGAGAAAATGGGTAGCTCACAGATTGCCTGTGCTGCCTCCTAGATACGGTGCTCCATATAATCGGGGGGGGGTTCATAGACTAAGAACAAAGGGTAGTTCATGCATAAGCTTTGGCAGGAGGGTGCTTGTGCAACACGTTGAATCAAGGAATGTAGAAACAGGGATAAAATAAAATGCTCAGTTTCCCGAATATTTCTTATTTTTCTGTGCTAACAGTTCTGGTGGAGCAATACATTAGGCCCATGATTTGAAGGCTCCAAGTAGCTGCCAGCAGCTTCAGCAACCTCAACTACTGCCCCAGCATTTAGGAACTGGTGTGCCTTTTTGCAAACCAGTGGAAGTTCAGCTCAGTTTTGTGTCACCGGCAGGTACCTACCAGTATGGGAATATATAATAAAAAAATCTTGTCTCTGTTTTTTGACTTCCATTTCCATGTCAGCTATCTGATACTCATCTCTGGCTTTTTGTTTACTTTTCAGCTATTACAGAAGCAATTGAAATCCCACAATTTATTGGTCGCAGTTACCTCACATACGATAATCCAGATATCCTGAAAAGGTAATGTATATACTGTTAACATAAATATTCTGTTTGTTAACCATTATAATCCTAGGAGCCTCATGTGGGAGGGTGCTGTGTAATTTGTAGTTTAAGCTGTAATTGCCATATTTTTAAATTTCAGGAAAAATACACATTTTTCATGCATACATTTATGGCTCTGGTATCATATCTGAGTATATGTTGCAACCTGTAAAGACATGGCATGCACAGTGTATGTCTGTCATGGAGAAGGACTGGTATGATCTTTCTGAGAGCAAAGAGCAGACATCCGGAGCCTGTATCTGTAAAGAGGTTAAGGATTTTAACTCCTGCTGTAGACTAAAATTTAGGTACCTAAATCGCATTTTGGCTGCTCTGTACCCTAGAAGGTGCCTGATTTCCACCAAATTTGGGATTGTTTCAAGAAATTCCTCCATCTGCCTCCATGATTCCTCCATGCCTCCATCTTCTCCATTGGCTGGAGAAGGCTTCATGATGTCATCACCTGTAGCTTGATACATCTCACCTACCAGGACTTTCTGATTTTCCCTCCTTAAGCTTCTTCAACTGGCTTTTGACGGCACCAACCTACTGAATGTTCTCAGAATTTGCTTGTTGGATTGAATTTCTCACTAGGCTTGGGAGAAAAAGGATTTTCTCTTATTTGTGTCTTATTTGTGTGGATTAACAAAGTACCTATTGTGTTTGGGCTTTTAGAGGGACAAGTTCAACTCCCTCACTTTAAAATGTTGGAAATGGGGGTGTGAACCAGCATCTGTCACGCATCAGCATGTAGGCAAGTTGCAAGACAGTAATCCTCGAGACCACTGGAGAAGAAATAAATCTTTTATGTTTTTTTTTGAAAGAAGACAATCCTATTTCAATATTTTACTATTATTTCTTCCTTCTACATTAAACAGGGTATCAGGATCAAGAACGAATGTGTTCATGAGGTTTAAAACCACAATGAAGGATGGTCTTTTGATGTGGAGGGGAGACAGTCCCATGCGACCTAACAGTGATTTCATTTCCCTAGGTCTTCAAGATGGAGCATTAATATTTAGGTAAACTTTTTCTCCTTATTTGCACTGCACACAATACACTAAGAGCTCAAAAGAATTGCCACAACATATCTACTTATCTTCTGGTACAGTGTGAGACAATTATATCCTCAAGGTTCTGTTCAGTGATGGGTCTCATTATTATCTGGGGAAGGAGGTGAGTTGAAGAGGTAATGTGCTGCAAGCTTTGCATCATTCTTTCTCCATTCATCCCCTTCTCCCTCCCAGTTTTTAAAACATCCATTTCTTAAAGTGATTTTCTAGAAGTCACCTTATGAGTATATGAGTACTGCCAGTAACCCCCTCCAGGCTTCTTGAAGCTCTTGCCATTTCAGTTAAGCAGATCAGGTATACAGTTTACACAGAGAGAGCAGGGGTCAATGAAAAACCATGCTGACATCCATGATCACTGAGGGCTCATCCTGCACCAGAGAATGCACATGGGAGCAGGGCTCCCACCTTCTCAAACCCCCAGATATCCAAAGCCGTGACACAAACCCAGCTATCACCATGCTTTGTTACTGTCACCATCTACAGAACCTCTATATTATTTGTTCCTTAAACAAGGAACAAATAATACTACTATCCAAAAGATGAAACTGGAAAGTGTAGAGAAATGTTGGGCCAAATTTGTGTTCTCTGTCCAGAATCACTTTCTCCCTTGCAGAAACTTAGGCAGACTGTAACTTTTTGCATGGTGCTTTTTTGGGACTCCTGCCTTTTGAAAGCCCTGTCTTTCCTCATGACCCCCTTTTAGGTTGTGTAAGACAAATATCCAGATAACAAACTAAAAATGCCATCATTATTATGGATTGTTGTGAGACATTCTTGATTGTATGACAAAGATTTTGTTAATCATTCAAGCTAATTTGAAGCTGTCTTTTACATGACTTACCTGGATGTTTTTTGGTACCATGGACCATCCAGACACGTCACTTATTTCTGTTTAAATTAATTTTTTAAAGATTTTCTGTGGTTAACTTTGCAAAAACTCTATGTTTCCTCATTGTTTTATAAACAAGGAATTGATTTTGCAGAAATGGTGCATTTTTTTAAATGTCTTTGAGAACACATTCAACATATGTAAGTGGCCATTCCATTGTGTCTTTTTTTCTAGGCACAGTGCATTTGTATTAGGGCTATTGCCATTCCCCAGAGATGAAGATACACAAAAGTTTTAGACTGAAACAGCTGAATTTTATTGAAATATCTGTTACCTTCCATGCACATTTAGGCAGGTGAAAAATTAAGATCCCAAATTAAAACTCCCATAAACTATCACTGCATACCGAAAGGAAGCACCAAAGAAGATGCTGAAAGGATAAATGTGGAAAAAAAGTATCATCTTATTTCAGAAAGAGTGATCTTCATGCTACCTTTCCACCTTTTGAGAGGTGAGGTGAGGAGAATATCAGTGCTTTGAATTGGTCAGAAGTATTTTCCTGCAAGCCAAAATCATATATCTGTGTTCTGGTACAGTTTGAAATCCAAAACATACCTTTCCCTTTTTCTATGGCCTAGCAGATTAGGTTCTCTGTACACTGTAACTGCTGCTGTAAATCCTTTCTGTGGTTCCCTGCGTCTGTATAAGGTTATATCGCTATTGTAGTGGATCCCTTTCCGTTAGGGATATTAATCTCATTTTTGTTACCAAAGGTCTAACATTTAGATACAATCCTGAACACCCAAACATTCTGTAGCTCTCGATCTAGACTGGTATCTGCATCCTGGGTAAAAGCAGATGCTTGAGACTCATGTGACTGGAGAGGAGTCAAGTTTAGGACCATTTTGTTCATGATCTAACATGCTGTTCTCAAGTACCTAACCCTTGCCAGGAACTTAATTCCAGGCTCAGCCTTGTTTGAAGAGACGATGATGTTTGTTTTAATGTCTCTAGTTTGGTACTGGCTGAAGGCCAGCAGTGGCTGGCTCAGGCTAATTGACCCTGCTTATTTAGGCAGTTGAGCACCCAACAGCTCACTGTGCTGTAGCATCTACTTCCCCTTCATGAAGTCTGACCCAAATTTCTGGGACCCAGAAATTAAGATGCCTAAGAGTAAACATGATGGGGACATTACCTCTGCTGAGTAATTTTAGTACCAGCAAACCCAAAGAAATAATCTGAGCTGCAACTTCATGATTATCTCTGAGTTTGCTTATTAGACTTAGTCTTTTCTAACATCACAAGTCTCAACCCTGCTTATAATACACATGATCTGTAGTTCCATTATACGTTGTCCACTCATTTGCTCTTGTAATAGCTTATTAATTAACTATGTTTGCAACCTCCCACTACTTTCTCACATTAGGCCAAAGGTTTGTATGTCACTGACTTTCATAACCTCCTGGTTTGGGGAGGAGCTGCCACTCAGAGGCACCCTTCTTGCTCCCTTGGAATGGTAGTACTCTCTCTGAACTTGGACAGGAGTGAGTTTTGCCTGTTGCTACTTGACTGGCTCTGCAAAATAAGTGTATTGCTGCTGGGCTTCCAAAGGACTCTACTGTTTCCCCCAGGATCTGAGCCATGAGGGGAGCTTGGGGGGCTGAGCAAGTGGGGCACAGAGTAAGGACATCCAAGCAACCTGGCAGCAGCAGCTGCTCACATGGGAGGCAGTAAAATTTACATTTTCTCTTTAATTGTAGCTACAATTTGGGCAGCGGCATTGCTTCCATCATGGTGAATGGCTCTTTCAGCGATGGCCGGTGGCACAGAGTCAAGGCTGTTCGGTAAGTGGCCATGCTTCATGGGAGGTGTTTTGGAGCAGCCCTGCCATTAAAGGTGCTGGCTGGAGTGTTTGGATGCTGGTTGGGTGTGAATCACTGCAGCTCCACACTCTCACATCTCTTAGGAGTTGAACTGTTAGCAACTTGGCTGTTGCAGCACGATGCACACAAAGATTATTGTATTAAAGGTGACAGCGCCAACTTGGCACAACTCAAGGCAGGCTGCCAAAGTCACACAGGGCTACTCTGAGGCTGTGACAGACATGCTATTAAACCCATGCCATTTGGGTTAAGACTATTTTTCTTTAATGTCTGCGTTTTGAAATTCCCCAGTGAGTATTCTGCGGGCTGGCATAAACAATGGAGCATGGACAGTGTATGCCTACTTTTTCTATTTGGAGGAGGTGCAGACATCTTGCAGTGCATATATAACTCATATTTATAGCTCATTACCTCATAGGAGGCAAGTATGCCCAGCAGGGAAAGTATACATCCCTCTCTTTATGAGATGTTGTGTCCCTGGAAATCACAGGCTGACATTAGCACAGCTTGTTACCAAATTCAGTTAGAATAGTAACTCATCAAGTGGTTTTTCTTTCAATGTGGTTATTGACCATATAAAAAATAGAAGTGGCCTAAAAGCTTTACTAAGAAACAAAACTGCTTATAACTGTGTTTTGTCTTAGCTTGTCTATTTCTTCCCTTCCATTGAAGTTTCTGCTGATTACTTTTAATATTTAATCCGATTTTTAACATGTCAGAACCTGTCCATCCTCCTCTTTTGCCTACAAATGTAATGTACTTCTTTCCCAGTCTTTTCCTCCTCCTCAGATGTGTCCCACACACTGCAGATGTCTGACATCTCAGTCCCTGGAAAGAAATAAAGCACTCTGAAGGGTCTGGGTTGCTTTGGAACACTGCTGTCTGTGGGTCTCCCCAACACCAGTCCCAAGCCTTTACCATGAGCCCTGCCAAGCACTGAGTCAGCCTGGTCTCCTGGCAAGGAGGAGATGCTGCTGCTCCTCCTGCCTGGTTATAGGTTGGATATGTAAGAGTGGTTTGTTTTTTTGTTTCAGGGACGGACAATCTGGCAAAGTAACTGTGGATGATTATGGTGCCAGGACTGGTAAATCCCCTGGAAAAATGAGGCAGTTAAACATCAATGGAGATCTCTATGTAGGTAAGTGCTCACCCTTCACATTCAGGACTCAGCTGCAAGGCAGGGCACTCCAGCTCCGTTCATCTCAGGGTGAAGGCTTCACGTGGCAGCCTTTGGTCCTCCACAGCCTGGGTGGGATGAGGGGGACTGGTACGAGAAAGGACCATCATCATGGAGTGCTGTGGTACGCCCAGCAACTACATTGACAAACAGCAAGTGGCAGGTGCAAACCCTACACCTCAGTGGGAACTTGAGCACAAGCTTATGCAGCTCTTATTTAAAGTCTTAAAATTTATTATCTCCTGCTTATCTCCTCTGTACTTTCAAATGCTTAAAAGCTGTATTTAAAAAACCATGAAGAAACCTGTAAGTTAAGATTCACCTCTGAGATGCTTTAGGAAGGCTAATGGTGTTGCTAGGTGTGCAGGCTGCTAAGCAGGAACAGACACCCTTTCTGATGAAGAATTTCTCGTCACTGCCTTTTCCCCAGGTGGCATGAAGGAAATAGCCCTGCACACGAACAGACAGTACATGCGGGGCCTGGTAGGCTGCATTTCCCACCTCACTCTTTCAACTGACTATCACATCTCACTGGTGGAGGATGCTGCCAATGGGAAGAACATCAACACGTGTGGGACCAAGTGACAAGAGAGGAATCCCGGTGCTGAGGACCTGTCGTGTTCTTGTGTGTGTGGCTGAGCATGAGCTGGCTGCCTCAGCCCTCTGCAGCCAACCCATGTTCACCATCTGGGAAGGTGACAAAGCCAAAGGGAACTTCCCCTAACCCCTCAAAAAAATGAACATTTTTCCCTCTTCTTTCCTGACCAAACCAAATCGGGTATTTTGTGTATGAACCGTCCCCTCTTCCCAGTAAGTGTTTAGGTAGTGAGTTAGTGCAAACAGCAAAAAGAAATGTGTGATGTTACAAGTAACTCAATGACTGTTGTTGTCCTTAGGTTATCTTTTGTAATACCTGAGTAGGCAGTCTTGAAACACCTGCATTCTTCCCACCCTGCAATGCTACAGTGACTGCTGTTCAACAAATACACCATCAGGCAGTGTATCTGTGCATTCAGATATATGTTGTGGAACAGCAGTCCTTCTGACCACTCTCTGATTTAGCTAAATTATGTTTCGTCCTGTGTAAATAACAGCTACAGTGACTGGTTTCAGAACATTGTTGTTTGTTCACGAGGAAAGCTCTGAAAGTCTAATTTTGTATTACAGGCAACAAAATCAATGAACCGATTTTGTAGAAGTAATTTTATACTTGTATATTTTTTATAGCAGCAGCAGCAGACCTGCCTACATGGTGTAACTTTTAACACTTAGGTGTACTATTAGCTCTTTGCACACTTTCCTAAAAATAGCAAGGTCACCTGTGGTTTAAATTTGCTATACAGGACGCTTAGTGTCTGTATTATACAGTTCTGATGGGGATATTTGTGCGTTATGACCAGTTTTAAATCTCACTCATTTTGTTTTGTAAATTTTGACAGTTTAAGATTGTACATTATGAAGCTTTCCTGGCTTAAACAGATTAAAAGATTAGAAAAAGAAAAAAAAATGAGCAAATGCTTGCTACTGTGTACTATAAATCACTTTTTTTTTCTGAAAATGGGAAAAGGGATGTGCGAGAGACCTTGGTGGGTCATAGTCCTCTTAAAATAATGTTTTCTAGGCACTGGACCAACACTTATGCAACCTTGATTGCCAAGCTGTAATTTAAGCAGGCAAACAGAGTGCTGTCGAGACACTAAGGAAATGGTCCAGAATTTCATAGTTTGGAGATTTTTCTTCCTTAACTCTGGGGGCTAGGGGGAGAAGAGAGATCTGCTGTGTGGTGGAGTGTACCATGACTCATCACACACCAGAAGCATGAGGAGCACAAACCTCCTTTATGGTGCAGGTTCATCTGAATGCTGATGAGTTAAAAGCAACCTTCTGAGGAGGAGATTCTGAGTGGGAGGTTTCTCATCCATTTTACCTTGTCCAGGGTGCTCCTGGCTTTGTGGAAGCTAAAACATGTCCTATCTTCATGTGACTGTGAGCAGCTGCAGGCTTGAGTGGGAAAAATAACAGCTCATACTAGATAACGGCACATGCAAATAACTACCAAGGAGACCCCAAGTCCTCCCCTGCACACTAGAAGGGATGCCCTGATCACTTAGGTGAATGTTCTGGTTCTCCTTGTAGATATGGCAGCCATGGTCAAGAGGCATAAAACAAATGCAGGCACTTGTTAGAACTAGAAAGGAGCAGAAAAATGCATGGTAGTGCCAGCATGTAAAGTGCACCCATGTGCTGCCCACTGTTCAAATCACACTTCAAAAAAACTGTCCATGGCAGACATGGGCATCTTGCAAAGGAGTTGGAGGCACTCATGGCTCTCCTCTGATACCATAGGATATACAGGGGAAATGTGCAGGGTTTGATAAGGGGTGAAAACTGAAACCTCCAGAGGCTGAAAGTCTTGCTGGCTATCTACTGCATGAGCCCTGCAGTGGTGTCCAGACACAGCCTGTGCTCAGCTGCTGGAGAGGGAGGACTCACATTCTATCAACTCAAAAGAGTTTCCCAGATGGTAGTGAACTGTCCTGACCTGGGCAGGGAAGGGAGATCAGCCAAGTGTACCCCTAGTCCTTGGGATTTGACGTGCTGCTGGTGACAGGGGAAAACACTGGTCCAGAAACAGAATGAGCCTCCACTCTGTCACATGTGTCTCGCCTTTCCCACCCTTTCATTTCTGTCACAGGGTTTGGAGACTGTTTCCAAGATAAACATCTGGTGGGAGAGGTCTCTATTTTAAGATAATTTACTGCAGAATAACAGGCATTTTAGTTCAAGGCCATACTTCTCCAGAACAAAAGCCGCTCTTTGAAATGCAGGGTAGGGGAGGAGTGGGTAGGAAATACCTCTGTTGTTGTTGTGGAAAAAGAAGAGCGACAAACTGCAGCTCCCCAAATGCCTGTTTCCAACTATGTGTATCACCACATGGGAATTTGGAGCTGGCGGCATCACCCCGCTGCAGCACAGACAGAGCACAAGCAGCAGAGCTGTATGGTGCCAGCCAGGCGGGGGAATATCAAAGATGCTGTGGGGTTTGAATCTTTTAAAGACAAAGTCCTTTCTACATCCTGTCACAGTCTGAGAAACTTCTGAAGAGGGAAGCATCCCACATCCACATCTCCTGTCTCCCTGGTGAAGCTTGGGGCTGGGTGAGAGGCAGGGATTTATTCTCCAGGGGCTAAGCAGAAAATAGGTGATGGAAACTCAGAAACATCTGACCAGATGTGGAGGCTTGACCACCCCTATTTCCCTAACACTGGGCCAGGGAAGCATTGGGCAAAGGTGGATAGCACGTGGCAGAGTGCTTAGTCGTTTTCCCAGGCACTGGCCTGGGTGTGCTTCTCAGTGCCTCCTTTTTATTAAGCTTGTTATTAAGCTTGTTAATAAGCTTTTATTAAGCTTGTTTATTAGGCTTTTTTATCAAGCATGTTACTTACCTTTCAAGCCATATCAGATGCTCAGCATGACCCTGCTGCTGCTACAGTAGCAGCTCTTGCCCACTGACAAAGCCATGCCCTTTTTGTCACAGGTACCTGTGCAAACCAGCAATGAAACCAGCAGTCCCAGGTGCCTGTGCCTTTCTTTGCAATTTAATCCCCTTCCCAAAATAGCAGCTTTTACCTTGCTTCCTGATTTTCCACATGAATCCCAAAAGACAACCCCCTCCACTTTCTAAGTCTAAATGCCCACCCTGTTGCGAGCTTTGGATGGCCTGAGTTAGGCTTAGTGCTGGGCACTGGCTGTTGGGCAGAGCTACTCCATTCTTGATCCTCACCTTGCCCAGGGCACAGTGCATCTTGCTGCTCTCCACCACTCCTCCATCACCCTGGGGACCAGCCACTTGGGAGTCAGCGGCTGGGTTTACTCAGGTCATCCTGAAGCAAAATAAGGAATGAAAAACCCACCCCAAACCCAGGGTTGTGAAGCTGACTATTCCCCACTGGTGCATTAGCCTGCCACAGGTGCCTATTAAAAGTTACTATTTTGTCAGCCAGGCTTTGATTTTGAACTTTTTCATTCTGTTCATAAAGCAAAATAAATCAGGTGGGAAATCATTTAAGCTCTGTATGTACAGCTCCATCCGTGGCAGCATCATCCCTCAAGGGGCAAATCTCACTTTAGAAGACTAGATAAACTGCAACTGTGGTTTACTCATGGAGGGCAGCTGCCACATCCCATCAGCCAGAGATGTGTCTTTTTATCAGCATTCTATTTCTTGGTGTGTATGCGCACACAGTGGAGATTTTCCTTCTCCAAAGCAGTAACTTACTGTGATGCCTTAGTCAAGGCATCACCTGCACCAGTGAGCGCATCTCTCTGTACTGCTCCATTTTCCTGTTGGTTTCAGTCAGCAGGGGCACCCCTATTCCCCTTGTCAGACAATGAGTTGTCCCCAATCCAGTGTTTGGGTGTCTCACAGATGAGTAACAGCCCATGCAGGAAGCTCTGCAAGCTCCTGGCTCTCTGCCCTCCAAGGACAGGACCTGAATGGTCCATGAGTGCCCTCTTCCCACCCCCTGCAATGGAGACGGCCTGGCAGCGCTGTGACCAACTGTCCTTATTTCTCTCAAATATCCGTTCACTGTCAGAGCATTTTAGTTTGTTTATTGTGCATGATAAACAAAGATGACATTGTTCCTTTCCCCCTGCTATTTCTTTTTAAGCTTCCCTCTGTCTTCCTTTCTAGGAAAACAACAGCACCAGTTCTCTCAACACCCATCCCCACATGTCATGTTTTCCAGTTCCGTACTTTGCTGTTACATATGAGAATAGCATGGAAGAAATGGGGCTGCTGAACACCAATACCCCATGTTCAGGCTCACAAACCAGCAGCTTTCCAGCCTTCCTTTTTTATTTTGCAGACCCTTAAATAATCGGTAGTGGCAATAGATGCAGCATTTGTGGTCACTTTTTGTGGACATGGTGGAATTTTCCTCAATTTTCCTGTCCTTTGAAGACACCAGACAGGCAATATTCAGTATTTTATTTACAGTTCCTCTTTCTTTTTTTTTCTTTTTTTTTTTTCTTTTTGCTACAGCTATCAACAAAGCAGAATTAAAAAATGAAACTATCAGTTTAGCATGTTTAGGCAGTTTTCATTCAAACTGATCTTTGTTACCAAAACACAGACTGCTTTTTTTTAGAACTAACAAATGCGCATATATGGGGTCTCTGCAACCTTTACTTACGTGTTGAGATTAACCTTTTCCAGTTGCAAATCTGGAGAAATGCTGTATGCTAATTCGACAGCTGATGCCACCTTAGGAGCAGCCAGCACTTGCAGAACAAGGAGAGACAAGCATAAAATAAGGATGCATGCTGGAATGGGGCCAGGAAACACGGATGGTTTGCATCTCTTTCCCCAACCTCCTCACGATGGAGAAAACTGGGGCTGTCTATGCCCTCTGTCATTACCCAGCCTTTGAATTCAGCTGCTGTGATTTTATAGCATGACTTATTTTCTTTCAGCAGCCACAACACTACATGAAACTCATGTTCTGTGATTTTAATTACTTTGCAGAAGTACTTGTATTTGTAGTTCCCAAGTACCTGTCTTGAACTTGTCCCTTGTGTTCTGCACTGGCCAAAGCAGTTGCAGGGTTTGCAAGCTCAGCTGCGTGGCTTCACCTTTGGAACAATCAAAGCTTTTCCTCATTCCTACAGCTCTACGCATTTCAAACTTTTCACAGCAGTGTTCTTCAATCCTGCTTAAACGACTTAGTACCCTTGACCCCACACCTGCCCAGTGCTCAGTGGAGCTAACACATCATGCCTAGTTACTGTCACACCAGTAAGCTGCACTAATGACTCTGACTTTTGAGACTGCTTCTGAAGAGCTGGAGAGAGCAGCATGCCACTGTGCAATGATGGCTCATGTGACATGCTGTGATGTGGCACCTGTCTGTGTGTACACAGAGACTGCATGTCACCCCCCAGGTCATCGATGAGCCACAAAATTCCATGACTGTTTCTAGGACCAGTAAGCGCTGTGACATAAGTGTCCTCAAACATAAAGCCCATGTTACAGTCCATAGGAACTGATCATTGCCATTCCACTAAAACACAGTGAAGCCTGGGTCCCTCCTTCCTGCCACTACATCCTTGAATAGCAACATCCACCACACAGACCTGTCCTCAGTAGAGACCCTCTGGCTCACCTCTGCAACCCCTCAGCCCAAGCCTGTCAGAACATAATATCTCAAAACCCCAGCTGTGTTAGAGCCATAAGCCAAGGAGGACATGGGTAAGTCAACTGGCTTTCTTCCTATCATCACATAGCATGGCAGGAACAAGAGGGCTTCAGTGAACCACGTATGTACGCACTACAGCATGCTGTGCTTTGAGAAGCTGCTCAGAGAGTATCTGCATTACTACCCGCTCTGTCGATCAAGAAGCCAAGGCTATGCTTGCCAGATCCTGTGGTTATTTACTCTGGCACAAAATTAAAATACCTCTGTTTGTACTGGAGCATGAGCAGAATTTAACTCTTACTTAAAAATAAACATGCAAGCAAGGAATATGAAAACATATACGAGTGTAAGAAAATATATTTATTAAATTCCATGGCAATACTATGGTAAAATTGTTAAATACATGCGTATTTTTAGACACCCAAGCAATACAACAGGAGTTACAACAGCCAAGCAAACTAGGTTTAAAATGTATGCAAAGTTGGTATCTTAGGTTAGGTTAGTCTTAAATGTCATCTGCCACACTGGAATATTATTTCCCCACCATGATCCCACACTTCCTTTTTCAAGCATGCATTTGTTTAACTGCTTAGCTAATAAATTTTCTCGTTGATACACTGCTGAATCAGTATTTTACTTGGTATGCTACAACTTCACTAAAGTGCCTTGTGATGATTTTGCTTAAATTGTGAAGCATTTATGCAATACTGGAATTGGAAGCTGGAAAACTTCAGTATCATTCAGCAACAGAATTATGTTAAATGACTGATTAGATTTAGTGTGTTAGGAAGACTATTTTGTCAGTTTGATTTATTGATTTATTCTCAGAATTATTTTCTATAGATGACTATTTCAAATTGGCAAACAATATTTTCACTAGTATTAAACAAAAGTCCATTAAAATCTTTGTAAAAACAAAACATAAAAACATCTCTAAACAAATTATTTACGCTGTAAAAAATATGGTATAAAAAGATCTAAAAAAAACATTGAACCTGTTCACAGTATATATTGTGAAAGTTACAGCATTATAGTACAACGTCGTTTTGTTTTTCAGGTGACCTGTATGACTCCATCAGCTCCCCTTTTTTGTGTGCCACAACTGGGTCAAAGTTAAAACTGCTGTTACCTTCGAATAGGATTTCAGAGTCGATTCAGTTACCTTCTTTTTTTGCTATCCCCTGTGTTAGAAACTTTTCTGACACGTTATGAAGCATAAAATGTTGTCCATCCCAAGCCATTCTGGAATCACATTTAAGGAAACATTGACAAAGTGATGTTCAAGGATTCTTATTGTATTACTACTAAACATGTGAGACCTTGCCAGTTTCTATTTTACTTTGCTCTGCTTGATCAATTCGTTTTTTAATTTTTCTCAGCTCAAATAATGAAAGTTAAAACATCTCATTTTTTGCTTTGTTCCTGGTTAAGTTTTACTTACTACATTTTGCCCAACATGAGACCAAATGAGTTGGAAAGATATTGAACATTCTCATGGAAGTTGTGCATACGCTTCCCCTGGAGCTGGTTTTCATGTAGCAACAGTCAAAGTGCAGGTTTGGGGCCATCCAAAAAACCTACCTAAAGATTTTGTTGGGTATCACATTAAAAAAATAAGTATGTAATCTGCTCTGCTGCACCAAAAAGTCACCTGGGCAGTGTTGTCACAAGAAGACAGTGAGACTGCAGAGGGATTAAACCAATCCTCTCATGTAACACCCTGCCATTAGACCAGCTCACCTGCATGGAGATGCTGAGCCACTGCCCTCCGAAATCAAAAGTTCTCTGGAGACATTTTTTTTGTTGCAAAAGCAGAAAGCATCAATAGACTTTTTTTTTTTGTGGGGAAGAAGTATTGTCGTGCACCCTGGGACAACTGGTAAAGTTACAGAAACCCCTGCCAATATCATCCGAGGTTTGTTTGCATACTACGCAAAAAGCAAACAAACACTGGCAATCTTAGAAACACTGGGGGAAATCCAGAGTTACATAAATGGGGGAAGGGAGGAAGAAAATCGTTATGGAAGAAACTGTTTTCTAGATTGTGAGGAGATATTTAGAAACTCAAGAAGCACGAGGAAATTTGTTTTTAAACTATTTTCGAAGTAAAACTAAACATTCTGAATCCATGTCACTTGGGATCTGCAGCTGTGTTTCAAGGCTTCCTAAGGAAAATGGAAAGAAAAAGCCAACAACAAAACTTGCAAACTGCCAACAGCATCTCTGAAAATCAGCTACACAGAGCACTGCTTAATGCACATCAGCACAAACTGTGTAGTGTGTTGGGAAGAAGGCAGACAGCAGCTATTTCCTTTAGACAAAACTGCATCTCAGAACTCACATAATAAAGTAATATGTTCCAAAAAAAAAACTTTTGGGAACTACAAGCCAATTTCTTCTGCAGTATGCACCTAGGTACCTAATGAGGTAAGTACATATGTGCATAAGTGTTTAGTACTTTTCTTAGTGTTAAAAACATTAATGCCATTTGCACTTAAGTCTTCATCAAAGAAGATGCTATTTACATAGGAAGCTCTTGACAGATTTATGGTGCATGGACCCTTGTTAGCAATCTGATTCTTTAAATAGTTACATTTCCCTATGTACTTCGAATTCTTTACTATATTTCTACTTGTAGGCATACAAATATTGTATTTACAAAGCAATACTTGTCTAAAGATAGAGCATACACTTTCTTTTTGCCTTTTCAGGGTTATGTCTAAACACCTTCCCACTCCAATGCATCCAATTGCCTTCACTTTTGCTACTATGTATGCTCAACTGAATGTCCTGGAGGACAAGATCACAGGAAACACTGCAGCTCTAAGCTTTACCCAGCTGAATGTATCAAAACAAACAAATAAACAATAAAGGTGGCTTGAACATGCCTCTTCAGAGCAGCCCCAGAATGTGACGTCAGCAGGAGCATGTTCCCAGCAAAGGAAAGCTCTGGTCCCCGATATAAACCAAAGATAAGCAAAATGGGTCCATTTGCCAATTGTGCCATGATGGGCAGAACGGCTGCTGTTTCCCTTTTGAAATGATTTACCCATGAAAGCTCAACTACAGATATTAAAGACAGCTTACCACAGCAAATTATCAGTCTTGGGTCCTAAGCCTGCCCATGCAGCCACTGCATAGCAAGGGAGGTAATTCACTGCCTGCCTGTAATACTAGCTTACTATTTTGTTGATATATTCACTAGCAGTTCTGTGAGGTATATCACATGCAGATCTACCATCCCAAAATGTAATTTACAAAACCAAGATCCCCTTGAATATCAGAACACCAAAAACAACAAATGTGTCAAATAGGAGAGTGCACAATGTTACATCAAATGTGACTGATGTTCCATGCATACAGTGAAAAATAAAAAACCCCATTACAAACCCCAAATTGTCACATATGACAGGCATGGCTCAAAAATAAAAAGCAGCAGCACTGACGATCTGCTTCAGAAAAAAACTGCTTGGCATTAACACGTTACATCTCTGAACACAGAGGACTGAAGCAGTGAATCAGGAGTAATAGTGTTTTGGACAAAATCCCTTCTGGTTGTATCCCTTCTGGAAGAAGTTTTTTTGTTGTTTTGTTTCTTTTTTTTAAAAAAAAAGATGAACTTTCTATCCTTCTACAAAAAAAAAAGGCAAAAAGGCAAAAGAACTTAAAATTGATCTTCGATAAGAGAATAAGAATTTTCAGAAAATGCAGTACTTTAACTTTCCTAAGATATTTTTCAAAACCAATTTGACTGAAGAAGCTCACCAGGAAGCCCAAAGGCACTAGCACAAGGAGTCTGATCCCCTCTGAAGCCCAGAGTTTTAGACTTACGATTGTTAACAATGCATGTAGAGGCTAAACAGCACTGTGCTTTGGAAATGAATGTGATATGAAGACATTCCTAAAGACACTTCATTGGTTTAGCACAGAACTTGGTCTTGGAAAGCAAGTCCATTCCCTGACAGCCCTTGTCACTCATTCTGACTGTTCCATGTACCTAGGGTTGTCTCCACAAGATTAGTACATACTCTCTCACTATCCATGTGATATTTGGATTCACTGCTGAAGATTTAAGATAGGCGTTTGAAAGGAGTCCTCACTGGAAGCACTTAATAGGATAGCACTCAAAGGAAACAGCAGAGCATTGAGAAACTGCTCCATAACAAACCCAAACCACTACCCTGACACACTGTCCGTGACAAGTCCTGCTTTCAATTAAAAACATATAGCAACAAAGCCTAAAATTCATCTTAGAAGATCAACACATTAAGATAAATCTGCACTAGCAAAAAGAAATCTGCATCTAAAGAGATGAGAAAGTATTGTTACTATTAGGATTTAGCTACCTCTCAGCTATCAAGCACAAAGGGCAGATCTGCTTTCTTAGTTAATTTAGTATTCTGAGTAATAGGCAGTAATACACTAGGCATGAAACTTTCTCTTGTGGTGATGTCTAGTGATAGTTGAACACCAGCTATTTGCAATGCCACCCTGCCTTTTCACTTGCAGCCCTGCTAATGTGAAGATCTAACCCCAACAGCAGAATCTACTTGCACTTTGAGTTCTTTCAGACACACACCACACTCTGTCAGGTGTGCAGAAAAGATCTATTTTTTACTGTCTTCACAGTTCACTCAGGCAGTTGTTACTTAACTTGGATGCTATATAGTGTTTTGCCTTTTTGTCAGTTTTGGAATCCCCCTGTATTGTCACTGTATGGAGAAGGCAGACATATCAACATCTGAAACTGTACCATCCATTGCTGTGATTAGCTTTAACCTAATGCTTGGCTTTACTCTCCAGATCACATGGTTTGAAAAGCAAATGTCCACCAAGCTAGCTATCCTCCTGGTCTGTTCCACACCCTCACAACTAGTAGCTTAGCCAGCTAAGTCTCCTTATCTGTTTTGGGATCTTGTTTAGAAAACTACTACCCTATCTTATTTATTCAATCAACACAAAAGAGAGAACTGACATCTAAAAAAAAAAAAAAAGAACATTTGGTTAGGTCTTTATGGAGACCCCTTTTTGATCAAGCTCTTTAACATCTGACCTCTCACTGCTGTGTTTTACAGTAAGGGACAGTAAATTAGAAAGCACTTTCCTGTAAGAGAATCTTGTGTGCCACAGTCTGCAGTTTACACAGTGAAATGTTATGATTACAGCTGCCTAAAGATGCAAATGTGAAAACAAGCATTTTCAAAGGTGATTGTTCTGAACACCTCTTTAAACAAAGAAATGTGTTTAATTAAAGTGTTCTTTGCATCTCATGTCTCATAAAGGAGAGGTAGAATTAGTGGCACTAAAACCTCCTTGGGTTTGGCCACTAGAGAAATCGCACCTCATATTCCCGGGTGGGATTTGTAGAGAAGGGAGAGCAGCCAGGCAGCAGGTGACAAAACTAATACAATGAAGACCATTCAAAGAACAACTTGTTCTCAGGAAGTCAGTACTACTACCTCTAATTCTGTGTGCCAAACTGCTTGGACAGTTAATGCTAGCAGAGATTTCCCCATGACTTACATGTACTGTACGGTGCAAAGACTGCAAAACATTAGGGGCAAATAGAGTACTGTACCACTCTGAAGCAGATCTGGAGCTGAAGCTACGAAATACAAAATGCATTAGTGCAATACATTAGGAAAGATTAACTCCTTAACCAAAAGACAGAAAAAATATAGAGCATTCTATGTTAAAAAAAGAAAAAAAATTAAACTATGCAGTTCTTGTTGAGGTTTAAAACAGTGTTACACTTTTTTCCCCAAGTTTGTACCCCTGAGTCAAACATTGAATAAACATTGTACAGTAGGTACAGAAATTAGTGTCTAGTTAAAAAGCAACAGATTTGAATGACCATTGCTTCAGAAGTGTTAAACAGTGACAATACCCTTCCATATGGGAGAATAAAAAAAACATAGCACTCTCTTTTGTTCTTAGTTTATAACTAGGTAAAAGATTTCAAGTTTCCAACCACATTGTTTCCATGTGTTAGGCTGAGGTTTGTGATAAATGAAGCCTTCAGTAAGGAAACCTGTTTGGGCTGCATCATTTGATTATGCACAGTTTAGAACAACTACAACAAAGCAAAGCAATCTTTCCAAGTTTTAAGTTGCACGAGACCATGTTAATCTTGGAGCGCTGTGTGAAGGTAGGCAGAGTTCTTTGACTACAATTATGAGGAGCTCTAAACTCAATACCTCTTATATCCAATATATTTTACTAGAGTAATAACTAAATTGCTATAACTTCGGCCTCTTGGCCTCTATGAAAATGGAACATTAACACTTTCACTAACTTTAACGTGGTAACATTCAGCTCACTAGAACCTCTGCTGACTGTCTCCAAGAATAGTTCATGACTTTTGCACTTTTCTTCTTCCTATCTTCACAACAACAGGAATAAGAGCTTATTTAGAAGGCAGGTGCAACGAGGTCTCACTGTTAATCATTTGGTTTGTTCTGAAAAAAGTGTGTAAAGGACCACCCTGTGTTACTAGGTTTGGGAGAGTCTTCATCATCTTTTGGGGGAAGCAGAAACTGACGGGAATTGATGGAGCACGGGCTCCCAAAAGATGCATTTTCGTTGTTGCTTTCAACTGATCCAGGAGAGTCTGGAGTGTCCATGTTCCAGGCATTTGTGTTTGCTTGAGGTCTGTAACCTGCAGTTTTATCCAATTCTTCCTCTGCAGCTGGGCGACTCTCTATTTTCAGAGCACTGATAGGCAGCTGCATTTGTGGCTTATAGCCTGCTGTAGTCACTAAGTTTATTTCTGGGTCCTCTTCTGGTTTAATTTGAGGCTGATACATTGACTGAATGTCAATGTAAACCACCTGAGATGACCCCACAGGTTCATCCATAGGAGGATTTGAGATTTCCTCTTCAATGATTGGTGGGCAATAGGACACAACCACGTGGTTCTCTGTTTCTGAGTCAGAGCCATCTTCAGGGACAACAGTGTCTGCTGCTGGGGACATCATCTCTGTGTCTTCAATCTTGGGAGCTGCAGACTGTGTTTCCACCACTTCAACACTATTGGGGGTGCATGGGTTCATTTCCAATGTTTTAAGTGTCTTATTCCCCTGAAGCAAGAAAAAGGAGAAGGCATAGAGACTAAGTCAAAAGACCTGGAAAGCCTGAAAGCAACAACTTGCCCAAATCAAACCAGTATGTTGGCTTGTGGCTTGCACTGCCATTAGTACAATCAATCAATTAATCAATCAAGCAATCAATCAATAAATAAATTATTTTTATTTATTTAGTTTTCATTTTCTGTCTCATCACACATTCTTGCTACCATTATAAGTATTTTAGCCACCTTAAAAAGACTCCAGGCCTTTCAGTAAGTGTTTGGGAACTCTTTCTCCAAATCTTGCAAGTGGGTTTTGTATAACCCATTCCAGAATGTTGTTTAAATGTGATGCCCCATTCCAGGTACGGTGTCTACCACGAGGCTAGGGATACTGCATGTACAATTCTCCACACATTCTACTTCTTTTAACACTATGACAAAGATGGGTACGTTAGTCCCACATTGGTATTGTGTACTGACACTTCTCATTAGTGCTGGAGGAGAGAAATCCAGAGTCCTTTCCTAATCCAAATGCTGCAAGTAACTACATTAACAACAAAGAAAGCACTACACAGCACCTGACAAAAGTTAGTCAGTAACTTGTTCTTCTCCCCCACACTACAGAGTTTTTTCTAGAACTGGAGCAAAAGACTCAAAGTTTGCAAAAGAATTCTTTATTTGCAATACCTGATGGAAGTTTAAAATACTAGTTTTAAAATTAGGGTTACCTCACAGGTGTTCTTCTGAAACTGCAGTGCCTTACTGTTCTCAGGATTTGGGATCTCTGGATAAAATGTTTCTTTAATCCTTTAAAGAGGAAAGAACAAACTTTTAAAAGTTAGCAAATGCAGAATCTAATTGTAAATACACAAAAGGAATCAGGACATTGCCCTTTAATTCAGAATACTGAAGACATCTGGCACAAAGTTTTACTGTGCTGTACTTTCACTGAGTATATAATGGAAAAAAACAGCATAATTTTTTTTTTTTTTAAACTGGAAACTTGATATGCCACGTTTACAAAAATTGGAGATGGGATGTCTACCTGAGTGTTTGTGGATGACTCACAAATTATAGTATGTCGCCAGCGTATTTCCATTTGGGAGCTATTTCTAAGCAGTGTTCACTGGGAGACAGGTTCCTGCAAAACCTTTTTACATTCCTCACTCTGACCTCTCTTCAATTCTATTTCTCCCCCACCTTCTACAATTTGTTTTTGCCAAACACCTTTGAACAAAGCACACTGACATCTTTAGGTACATGGAGATAACAAAAACTAATTAAAATAACGGAAAACCCTAGCACTGAAGCAAACACATCCAGGAAAAGATCAGATCAAATGCAGGCAATTACCATTCCCTCTTTTGGTAGCAGAAGATGCTGGCCACCACTCCAAGAAGCACAACCACTGCCACTGGGATGAGAATCGCAATGATTAATCCTACAGCTGGGGGACAAAAAAAGAAAACACAGTAAATATATATCCAAAGTTACCAGCAATTTTTATGCCTTCTCTAACAATTCCACAGATTAGAGACAGCTCCACTAAACTCATCTAACAGTGGTCTGCAGTGACCTACACCATACACATCCCCTTCGTGGGAAGGGTAAAAGTCCATCCATAGTAAGAGCTGATTCAGTAATAACTACAGGAATCAGCAGATACTTCTCTCTGATTGCTTAATTGTGAAAAGCTTCATGTAAAATGCAAGATGGACTGCCACTGTAATTCTGCTCATTAAGCACTGGAATTGCACTTTCATGTTACTTGAGCTGGCCAAATCTCTGGTAATGGCTCCTACAGGCCAACGACTCATTGTACAAACTGCACTGGCTTTTATGTGGTTTA
Organism: Melopsittacus undulatus; assembly: GCF_012275295.1. Taxonomy (NCBI): domain Eukaryota; kingdom Metazoa; phylum Chordata; class Aves; order Psittaciformes; family Psittaculidae; genus Melopsittacus; species Melopsittacus undulatus. The sequence goes on from NC_047557.1 coordinate 14,012,088, forward strand.
CATTGCTTCTATTCCCCAGGGTTTAGCTTTGATACATTCCCACTGCCTTCCTCCATGGATGTTAAGTGCCTCGAGTTTGATTTTTCATGTATTTTAGTTGCACCCCAGCATTGTCTTTCATATAAAATATGTTCTTGTTCTTCTTTATTTTTTTCTTTCTTTTCTTATTCCCCAGTCAATCTCTCTTTTTCTAACTGTCCTTCTGGATTTGTTTCTGTCAAGGGATGGATAAAACTGATTTCAAACCAGAGAGGCATCTGTTAATAATTCTGAACATGGTAAATATTTCCACTATGTCTTTCTTCCCACCATGTATTAGCAGATATTCCTGATGGGAAACCTGACAAAAACAACTAGCTGCTTGAGAACCCTAATGTATTTAAAAATTTAAATTTTTGTATTTAAAAATAACCAACTAAATAAATTAAAAACTAGAAGGTAGGCCCAAACTTCTTAAACAGAGCAGGAAAAAACAAAACCCAACAAAATAAGTTGATCTTTGCATACATTTTACAGCCCCTGTGCAGAAGCCTATTAATGAACAAGGATATTCAACTTACAGTCCTCCTTTGTCACGACATAGAGGCTATTTGGAGGGCTCAATCCACCAGCAGTGTAGGCTTGTAGGTCCAGTTGGTAACTTGTTTTGCCTTGGAGATCAAGTATTTTCAAGGACTTTTTTGTCAGGTCAGTGATATTCTTAACTTTAAGTTCTGGATTTCCTGTTTGGAAGCAGTATGAAACACATAACTTTGTAAGAAAGGATTCACAAAGACAGCCTCAGCTTTAGCATGACTTTCTTAAAGTCAGCATATGAAACCAGAAGAACAGTCTGTGTAGAGGGACACTGAAATAAATAATCCTAGCAATGCTGCTTGCTTATGCAGCACCAAACGGCACAGGAGTGTGCTGTTGCTGCAGGCTGGCTTCAGTTTCTTACACTCCTGATGTCCTCTTATATTAATGTGAGTCAAGCTTCAGCTCTGTATAGAGATTTCCTTACAAGATGGGTACTGGAAGAATATACCAAATTAAATATAGCTATGTAACCTCCCCCATGTCTCATCGGTATCTGTACACAGGGCAGTGTGTCATACTGCCACTTAGTCACTGCACAGCTTTATGGCCTCAGTTAGCCAGGACTTTCTCCAACTTTTGCCTTACATTAAAAAACAAATATGCCTACTACACAAGGAGCTGATTATTTCAAATGCCTTTGTCACAAATCAGGGGCCAGTAATGCCAGTGAGTAATGTAACTGAATTATGAATAAAGCTTTTTTTTTTGAAGTAAAATTAAATTATTTAAGAATAAAGAAGAGTTAGAAAAAAACCCCAGAACAACCCAACTTGAGCAAGGAAGTTATGAGCTATAGGTTTCATTTACCTGATTCCAAAAGCCTAGGCTTTAAAGCATCTTTTTCACCTTTTGCAAAGGAAAGCCGATATCCCTCTAAAAATCCCTGACAATCTTCAATAGGAATGTCTTCCCATTTTACCAATATAGAATCTGAAGAAGTTTCTTCTACAGTAAAATTTGGTGCACGTTTTGGCGCTGTAGGGAGAATTATGAAGGAAAAAGCTTGTAAGAAAACACCTTATAATAAAATGCTATATCTGTTAAGTGTTTCATCAGTTTTGTTTCAGGTCTAGCATTTCCCACGTTTTATTGAAAAAAGTTTTTTCCCTCACTGTCAAGAATATGTGAAAAGATGTATCAGGTGATACTACATAAGTACAAGTATGTCAGTCTGATTATTCCTAACGACTGCAATATTATCCATGAACAAAAGCTGAAAGAAAAATTTCTCCATCAGCAGTCTTTTGCAGACCCATAAATATAAATGTCTTTTTTCCTGAAAAAAAAAACCCAAAAGACAGCATAAACATTCAGAGTATACAAATTAGCTTTTAAAGGCTTTAACCCTGTGACTTCACAGCTTGTCTTCAAATTAAACAAAGTCCACGTTCCTATCATGGAAATCCATCTCTGCTTCAAAGAACTACTCTCAGCAGGCACCACAAATCCTTATTTCAACACCTGTACCCCATTGAAAGTGTTACAGCAGATATTGTGTAAGGTCATGTGTATCAGGACTTAGCCTGACATTTGGCACTGATCTACTAATGCTGACCTCAAGTTTAAAAATACATCTGTTTTTGTCTTTATGGTTATCTGACCAAAGGCAAATCTGAAGTTTTAGAATGAATCTATGTTCCTGTGCAAAGTGAATATATTTCTCAATTCCTGATAAGTTTCTTTTGCATGCTTACATTTAGTTTTCCAAAGTTTTTATCCTTTTACCTTGAAAGATTCCAATCTGTTGAGAACACATATGGAAAAACCTTCTGGGAAACTGTTCATTATTTTTACAGAGGCACACATGGCCTAAAGTTGAGTTTCTGGTAAAATTGCCTTAACCTCACCTTCAACCTTAACAATGAAATAAACAACAGCATTTCCAATGGCTCAGATTATGTCAGCAACTCAGTTTTCCAAGCAAATTATTTTAGCAGAAAACACATTAAACTCCAAAGTGAAATGGGTAGTTATAATTCAATACAGTTGTGACGTTAAAGTGTAAAGCCATGTTCAGATACCTGGGAATAAATAGCATTCAGACATTAATGCATCTCAGGCAAGCAAAGCTCAGCCCTGAATCAAACTGCAGCTGCCCAGATGGGGTTGGTATGGGAGGGAATTCAATTCTCAAAGGGGCTTGTACATTAGGATCTAGTTCTTGTCTAAGAAGTGCTTTTAAACTGAAATGTTGTGGACACTTTTTGTTTTTGCTGAGCTGTACCAAATGTGTTCAGAAGTTTATTTTGACTTGACAAATCAAAAAAAGTTGCCTCCTCTCCTGTGGAAGTGAACCCATCACTGTGGTTCAAATTATGACTTCAATGCAGAAGACCACTACCTTCAGAGCAAACCTCTGTGACACCCTGTGGCACCACAGCAGCTGGAGAACACAGGGTTATTGCAGGCTGGGAACTCGAAGTGGCTGGAGAAATGTATTAGAATTATATACAAAAATCAAGCAGAAATCAGTAGTACTGTATGTGGATTGTGGTTTCAGTTTTCTGCCAACACCTAGCTGAAAACAGACACCATCTAAATTCACTTTGTAAAAGATCCTGAATGATAAAATGCACTTACGTAGCTCTTTCATATACCCCGTTATGTTTTTCAATAACTGATATCCACTGGGTTTGCAGCCATAGAGTAAAAAGTTGTATCTCACGCCAGGCCTAAAGAGAGCTGCAAGAGAAAAATCACTGTGAGAATACTTCACTTGTGACAGGTGATAATTGCAGCTTTCACATGATGTAGATTTATTTAAATATGTACTAAAAAATTAGAAATTCTTAGACCAAAGTGTATATAGAAATACTATCCCTACTTGTAATTCCTGTAAAAGCTATGCCATTAGATACGTTTTAGGAACAGTAAGCAAATCTAGCTCCTAGAGAAATTTTGGTTCTAAAAAAACAGGATTCAAAACAAGCTTCTCAAATTGCATAAATTGCTTTCCATGGGGAAACACAAACTGAAGTTACCAGAAACAACAGCCTTCCTTTCCTCCCACAGCAGCCATGTAGATCCTGTCTCCTCCTCAGAAATAAAAACTCATTTTGAAATAATCAGGTTTATTACAACAATGCTAAAAAAGAAATTCAGATAGCTCCCAAAAGTGTTAGTGAAGCACTTTAGCTATGAAATCCAGGCCTGAACTGACTTTGCAGTACATGATAGTCATCAAGTTTCTGCTCCACATGTCTTTGGTGGAGGTGTTTGGTACTACAAAGTGTGAATAGTTTACCACTTTCTGGGATTTTCTGAAGCCAGGGGTGTATATTACTTTCAAGATTTTTTCTAAACAAGATGTCACTGTGAAACTCTACGAAGTCAAGTGGGTTTTGCAAGATTTCAGGTCCAGCCTGAGAGATTCTTCTGGCAGGACTAAGCACAGAACTGTATTTCCCAGCTTGAGCCCAGCTCTAGCAGCCTAGCAACTCCCACACTGTGCTGCAAGAAGCATCCCACAGAAGGAGCTCAGGACCACAGCAGCACATTACTGGACAGACCTAGTATTGTCTGCTTAGAAAAAGAAAGCTCTAGCTAACACAACCAAAACCAATATGGACACAGTGTTATAATTACAGGCAGGAAAACATACTGCCTCTCCCCAGTTCCTACTCTCCCCTGGATTTGCTATGTAGACAGCTCCAAGTTTTTTTCTCTAATAGAGACTTTATATACTAAATTCTTCTAAAAAGCAAATATACACCCATTCAGACAGCAGAGAAAAATCCTACATCTTTCTTGGGTATTCTCTTTCCTCTCTGCTTCTATGAGTCCCACCACAGCTGAGTTTCATTTCCCTGGTCTGCCTACCAGCATCTAGAGACCTGGAATGTGCCCTGTTACAGGAAATTTCAATTGCTGACAGCAAGCCAACACATGGAGGTCACACTTAAAAAAATCTGCCTCATGTAAAAACAACAAATTAGTCTTCCCTCATCCTGAGCACCGCTGTTCATGATTAGAATTCAAATAAAACCCCAAACCCTAGATTAACCATTATGCATTAAGCTGAGTTAGGAATTTGCGGGCGTAGCTAGAAGAGGTAATTTCAAACCAGTTACTAAACACAGAATGAGAACAATTAAGTGAAGAATGATATTTGGATTTGGCAAGGCAAGTATGAGAAATAAAAATGAACACAGTACCAAGAAGTTCATTTATATACACAAGCATACATCAATGCAACAATCTTCAACCTATTGCACTGGTTGCTTTCATTCCACTCGCTGCTCAGCCTCTCAACCAGAAAGACTCAAAAAAAATTACTTCTGACTTACCAGACTTTATCACTGCATCTGTTGTGTTTGAAGGAAATTTCTGCCAGTCCACAGTACAGGGTTCAGACCCAGATGAATGACACCATTTTACAATGTAACCACAGGTCATGTTAGGGTAAGAATTCCAAGAAATATAAATTCCATTCCCCATTGCCACGGCTCGATCTGTTTTGACATTGTCTGCAACAAAGATGACATAAAAATCCATCAGAGAGCAGACACTCTGAAGAAAGCTTTCCAGCCACAGTACAAAGGATTTATAAACTGCAGCCATTTCTAAGAACAAGAGGTGCGCTCCTGGTACTGTGAAATCTGAAGCTGTGCACTCAGCTAGGCTTTGTGAAGTGCTGGAAATGAGACTGTAGCCTGCAGCATATCCCTTAGCCAGCCTTAAGTATGATGACGAGAAATGCTCTAGCTCAGGACTGGCTTAAAAAGCACTTTTTCTAGGTAAGGATTTGCAGCAGATGTCAGGTTCAAATCTGACTTGACACCAATTTGGCAGCAGCCTCCAGCTATAAATTCCTACTGTCATTTCATCAAACAGTTTGCTTTGTGTCTCCTTCAAAGTGTCTTGCTATCACTTGCCCGACCACAGACAACCATTTTTCACCAAGAATCATCAACAAAAGTCAAGTCCCTGGTGAACTTTGTGAAGGCTTCAGTCTACCAATGGTAAATAGAAAAATAAAATAAATTTTTAAAAAAGCAAGTTTAGTCTGTTTTTATTTAGTCTGTTTTTCTTGATTCTGATTATCAAAGATTTAGCTGCCCTTGAACTGATCAGATCTGGGAACGACCCTTGATTCCTGCAGCTTTCTTCCATGGCTGTCCATCAGATGGGACCCTGCTGTGCTAAGAGATGTTTTCCAAAGGCCACCATAACAGCGGTGGCCCCACAACAGATCTGCAAAAACAATCTCAGGGTTTCAGTTTTTCCTTTTTCAGTGTTCTCATTTATGCTCCCTATTGAGTCTATTATTTCATGTTATTAAAGCCATAAACTATGAAAGGCTGAAGGGAAAGGGCAGTTTTTAAGAACCAGTCCTGTGAAAACTTCAGTGTCACAGATGTGTGGATGTCACAGGACTGTCTGCTTCTAAACAACTTTAAAACACAGCTAAGCATACAATCTTCAACTAGCTTGCTCATGGCAAGAAAGACAGACATGATTAAAAAAAGCAAGTCAAATCCAGAAGTCTTTCAACACTTTTCCTTAAAAACTACTTCATCAGGTGAAACTACACTTCTATGATGCTGGAAAAGAGCATATTTCTAATTAGACTGCTTTAATTTTCCTATTTACAGGAAAGACTTTTAACTGACAGTGAAGCACTTAATCTCTAAAAAAATGCTTAAATATAACACACTCAATTTTATTTCTTGAGCCAGATGACTAGAAAATTACCCAGGGCAGTACTACTCATTTTGGTGTATTTATAGCTGCAACCTAGACTAGTAGAAATAACTACAAGTACTACAGTAGTAATGTGGCAAGGCAGCCTGTAACAGCCATGTTACACTCCCTGACTCTCTAGAGAGCACTTTTCAGAGACAGTGACAAATTAATTCACTACCTTTCAGCTGTGTTTTCAGTTTTCACAAAACCTCAGCAGGTCTCAAGCTTCAGATCCACTGCTCTTACAGATATTAAGTGCACTTACAGGCCGTACACAGGAAGCAGTCAGAAAAGATGTTTGAGCAGAAATGTCATCCAGTTCACCAAATGAGTCATCTTTCATGACTCCAGTCAGTGACTCAGATAATTCCTATACCAACTTGGGAGCAAACTTTCAATGAGTACAAGTTGGGTAACAGCAAAGGGAACCTCAGACACCCGAGAGAGAACTACAAATGAATGCAAAGCTCCAGCTGCCATCAGCTGCCCAACACCGCAAACCTATTACAAAGACCTCCTTAACTCACAGAGTCTCTTTCTTTCTCTATTGTGAAAGAGAGCTATAAAAGCATTTTCATTCATTCAGCTGTTCCATACAACTACTCTTCCCTCCAAGGAGCAGACTGAGAATGGACTTTTAGGTATTGGTGTTTTGGAGAAGCAAGAGAAACATTAAGAATTGGAGAAGCAAGAGAAACATTAAGAAAATGTGTTTCCTTCACATAGAAACATTTGGTTTTATTCTCACTGTGAATCTCAATCAAAGCACATACCTTCCTGAAAGAGTGGCCCTATCTTATCAGAACCTGAACTGCAAAGCAAGCAAAGGTGATACCTGTTCTCTGGGTTGGGAAGGAGAGGCAGCAATGTATATGCTTCTGGCAAACAAGCAGAGAGAAGCCTCTAAACCTGTCCTCCCTGCAGAGCATCAGCTGGATCTGGAACTAAAGGTTTGGGCTTTGGGAGATTACACTCCTGGTGCACAGGGAAGCATGGACTCTCAGTAGCCACATGAGGTATTAACTTCTCACCAAGTTCAGTGTTTGGAGCAGAAAATCATTATCTGGCTCATCTATTTCAATTTACAAAAGCCCACAGCAAGAGTGGCAGTGCTTTAATTGGGAAGCTGAAGTCATAACTCCTCTTCAAATAGTGGCTCCTAGCACAAGGATGCCAACACTTTACCAAGCAGCCCAATTAATATTTTCCTGCAGACCTCAGAGGCACTGAAGTGCCAATTCTCTCCTTAAAAACAATACCCCAAAAACTTTATTCTGATACTTTTTAGCATGTAACACTTTTCAGCGTCTCAACAAGAACACACAGAAATAAACTGAGCTCCCTAAACATCAGAGATCAACACCAGTGCTTTGAAGCCTCATTCTTGCTGTAGCTGGGTGCCCTTCAGGAAAATGCAAATAGCTGCAGAGACTGCACACTAGCACCCTCCTTTAATGCAGAGAGCACAGCTAATTGGCAAGATGCTACCCTAAAAGCAAAGCAGCAATTTTTTGTCTTCTCCCACTCAGTAGATTTGAATGGGGAAATCAGCCAGAAAACAAACAAAAAAACAAAGCATGTATCTCTTATTTTTCAATAAACAACCTCACCCAGGTATTCCCCAAGCTTTGAAGATGTTTAGCAATCTGCTGAGAACACTCACCACTTGGAAGTTCCACACTTGTTATTCTCGAAGGAGGAGATGAGCCTGCATGGTTTTTGGCTACAACACTAATAACACAGTCATTTTTTCCAAGTTTTATCTCTGTACTGTTTGATGGTTCAGTGACTTCTTTATGCTCCAATGGTGTCTCTAGCAGGTAGCAGGACACTTCATGAGACACAATTTTTCCATTGGCTTCAGAAAGGGATAAAGGCTACGAGCAGATCAAGAGTTTATTAAACCAGAAATGGAATAAACAACAAAAAAACATAGGATAAAAGGAATTTAATGTCCTGATTTACTCTAACAACTATATGAAACTGTGAGGCAGAAAAGACAACTACTCAAGTGCGACTTCTGAAAATTAACATGCAAGCTAGTAAGTTTTTAATTTTCTACTGAGATGTACTAACAACTGAATTCCCCATGCAAAATGCATCTCAATGCAATGTTTCAATTATAAAACTTTAATAATAGTCTCATTTGGGGAAAAATATTTGCCTCAATGGTTCTATAAAAAGTTAAGAAAAGAAGTCCATTTTGTTGACTGACTATAAACTTCACTTATTTATAAATACATGAGGAAATAATGTTTTACAGAGTTATATTACATAATATTTTTAAACTTTAAATGCCCTAACTACCTTCCAGAAGATTTTTAGACTTTTCCCAGAAGGACTTCTCTCTCTCCAGATATCTGGTCCTCTTGTAGGAGCTAAAGAGAAAAAAAAAAAAGAGGCTTTTTTTCCCACCAAGTTTCACAATAGACAATTTACCATGTATTAAAAAGTTAGCTTTTCAGATGTCTGATTTTAAAATGCATAGTTTCACAAGTTCAACATTTTATCATCAAAGAATCAAATAAACTTACGAGCTTCTAATGTTGTGTGCTCCTGTACCCTGCTCCAGTCACTCCACTTCCAGAAGTGGTCAGCAGCCGAACAGCGCACCCTGAACTGGTATTTCGTATACGGATGCAATGAATTCAGCTCAGCTGTGTGAGTTGAGAATTTTCCACCAGGCATGGAGACATTGTGCTGTTAAAAATATATAGAAAATTACATGATACATATAACTTTTTTGCTCTTATATTATTGTGGGAATTCTTAAAGAGCCAAGGCCATGTAGTGAGCAATCCCGATACCCTGAGCTTTATTGCTGTAAAGTAAGAAGATTTTTGGCAGGCATAAGCAAGGTCAATTGTTTTGTTAGGCCTCTGTAATTTTCCACTAAAAACGTGCAGAGAATGATCTCTGCCAAGGTTGCAGTTTCCCACTGTATTTTTAGAGTAAGGTATTTAATCGCAATTATAACAAGTTATAAACATTAGCTTTGTAAACGGTAGTAACCTCTAGACTAACCAATTAGAGCTCAGTATACAAGGCTGTGACATAAGAAACCTAAGGGTGTAAGGTTATAAAAGGAGCACTGTATCTGAATAAACTCTGGCAATTGCTTGATCACATTGATCGTCTCCGCGTGGTCCATGACTCCTGCGTCGACATATTATGCTGAAAGTCAACACCTGAAAAAGTGGAATTTGTCCCTGGGATACTGACACTGAAAAAAAAGTTGCAGTCAAGTCTTACAAATAAATTAATGAAAAATAAAAATGTTTCCTATGCAGTCACCCTAAGTAAAGATTTTCAGAGCTCTGACAAAACTAAGCCATACAAAGCAAAATAAAGCTATAGCTATAGCACAGAAATTGTCATAATGACAGTAGGTAGCACCTTTGAGATGCACAGAATGAAGAGGAGAGATGAACTGCACACACGGTAGCAGGCTGCTGCTTCCCATCTATCCCATCCAATTCCCCTCTCAACCATACTCAACAAAACTGAGGTAGGCCAGGATTTCAACTTTGGTATTCAGAACCCACTCTTCCACTGTGCGTATGCACATCAAACTGTGTGGACAGAGGTGTTTTTCCTAAGACACATGCACAGAAGCAAACTAAAGACAATCTGTCTGAGCAAGTTGTTTATCATGCAGTATTTTTCCTAGGCAGCCCTTTTTCCTCCAAAAGCTAGTGTCTAAGCCTTACCCAAGTGATCTCTGTTCACAGCTCTTGTGACAGGGCTAGTCTCTCCTGTTAGTCCCAAAATGGTGCGAGTCTAGGGAGTTTCAGTTTCATGGTTGCTTAAAGAAACCCTAAGCCTGGGAATACTTTTTACTGAATCTAATTATAACACATGTGCATCACAGCTGCCAAAAACTGGACTCCAAGCGATTTTAAGATGCAACTAATTGTGCATTTCTAAAGCCAAATGACAACTTGAAAAACACAAAAAAAAGCCAACAATCTCTCAGATGGATGGAAAAGCTTCTGAAAACATCCTCAAAATACCATGTAAAATCCTGTAACAATTTCACAGCTACTTTTGTTTATTACAGAGAACTCTTGGAGGTTTTTTTATTAAGCAACCAGGGACAATATACCAAGGCTGTAAAAGTTTCTATCAAGCAGTTTGCTGTGTTTCAAAATATCTGTAGCCGTGGGTTCTGGTACAGGTGCTGTGAACGAAACTGCTGCGGCAGCCTAAGACCTGACCATATCCCACTGCCCCAGATGACTGACCTGCTAGCACAGTTCCCAAGCAAGTGCATGCCACAGGCTTCACATGTCACTTTGGCTACACAGAACTGTGCAGATCTACTTTTTAGCAGCTTAAGCTAACTGAGTGTGGGGTGAGTGACACTAGTGTGCTCGTTACCCTGCTGACGGCTCTAGAAGCAGTAACTGTTGGGAGCAGAGACTTGCAGACAACTGTGGGTGATGATGGATCAGACTATACCCCAAAACCCAACACAGCTCATCTGCCAGAGCTTTCATATACTTCTAAAAGCCACCTTCTTCAGCTAATTCCAAAAGGTGACTTCTTTGCAAATCTCTGGTTACTACTTAACACATGTCATTACAGAGAAAATATAAAAGCTTAAGTTTCCCACAATCATTAAGTGCTTTGAAAATATTTTAAAAATACTCTTACAGAGCATGCTTTAGCTACTACCATATTATTTCAAAGGCAATGCAGATAACAATTATCTTCAGTCTTGGCTGCATCACTTCTGTGGCTTGAATGACTTTATTCAAGGCTGTGCTCAACAGCTGTGCCCAATGGGCAGCTAAATGCAGTGGGTAATCGAATACTGCTAAAAATCAAGCAACATTGTAAAAAGCAGCCTCTGAGGTTAGTGCACTCAAATTACAAATTCAGGCTGTATGCATCAAGAGCTGCCAATTCAGCATATGCATACCCAAGCTGGTCAGAAATACTATACCTGAAGCCAAATACAGAATTTGGGATGAATCTCAGGCCAACTGAACATGCAGCTCTGCCATTAGGCTTCTCAGTGACACAGATCATCCCATGCTATATTAGGCAATACGGAAGAAGAGGCTATATTCCCATCACCTCACTCTGTATTTGATGCTTGTGTCTAAGTTAGTATCCTCAGTGACTCCGATAGTCAGCAGAGAAAATACGCAGCTCCTGTCAGTGACACAGAGCACCAAAGCTGGGCAGCTGGAAGATTTAATGCTGGAAAATCTGATCTCCAACCAGAAATACCACCTTCTCTCCTGATACAGCCAGTGGGAGAATCCTTCCCTATCCTGTCTCTGTACCATTATGTTTAGCAGCTCCCTATAGCAGCCACATGCATGCCAACTGTTGACAGAAAGCAAACAAACTGTTCTCTGGGTAGAAAAAATTAAAACCGTATTCTGGGCTGCATCAATAGAAGTATGACCAGCAGGTCAAAGGTGATCCTGCTCCTCTACTCTGCTCTCGTGAGACCTCACTTGGAGTATTGTGTGCAGTTCTGGTGTCCTCAACATAAAAAGGACATAGAACTGTTGGAACAAGTTCAGAGGAGGGCCATGAGGATGATCAGGGGACTGGAGCACCTCCCATATGAAGACAGGCTGAGAAAGTTGGGGCTGTTCAGCCTGGAGAAGAGAAGGCTTCATGGAGACCTCATAGCAGCCTTCCAGTATCTGAAGGGGGCCTACAGGGATGCTGGTGAGGGCCTATTCATTAGGGACTGTAGTGATAGGACAAGGGGTAATGGGTTGAAACTTAAACAGCAGAGGTTTAGACTGGATATAAGGAAGAAATTCTTTCCTGTGAGGGTGGTGAGGTACTGGAATGGGTTGCCCAGGGAGGTTGTGAATGCTTCATCCCTGGCACTGTTCAAGGCCAGGCTGGATGAAGCCTTGGGTGACATGGTTTAGTGTGATGTGTCCCTGCCCATGGCAGGGGGGTTGGAACTAGATGATCTTAAGGTCCTTTCCAACCCTAGCTATTCTATGAGTCCACGATTCTATGATTCTAAATTCAGTGACAGACTATAAAGAGGCCCTCTGAAACAACCACTGTGGAAGTCAGCAGGCAGCAGCATGTCCTGGAACATGTGTTTGCTAATATATTTGCACCAGGAAGGACAAAGTACATGGACCACTAACTAAAGGGTCAGCATAAAGCACTATCCACCTTCTCCAAGTACTGAATAACATGGTGGGTAATATGACTTCTCTTTAGAATGTTTAAAACAAACCAAAAGAAAAAAAAAAGAAAGCAGGCTATAACAGAGATGAGTAGAACTTTTCCAATTTTAGTAGATGAACTTCTAGTTATTATTGGATTAATCATTTAACAAGATGATCAGAATGAAGCTCTTAGGAGAGAAAAGAATTTGAAATGTGACTAGTTCAGTTAAAAAGATCAACACTTGAGCCCCCTCTAAAAAGAACCCATTAAAAGCAACACTTACCAGTTTTTGCTCAGAGTGACCAGTGCTAATTTCAATTTGACACAGAAGCCTGATCTCAGCAAAGCTGCCATTTATAAACCAGTGCAGATGGACACTTGTAGGGCTGTTCCCAGAAACAGTTAACTTTTCTGGTGTTTTTGGACGAACTTAAAAAAACAAACAAACAAAAAAAATCAAACACCTCAATACCAAGAAAAATATTCATTTTAGTTCAGAAAAACCTGATTTTAAAAGATCAGACAGAATCAGGATAGTGATCTGATCAGCAGCTAGGACAGCTGGTGCTGGGAAGGCACCTGCAAGCAATTTCACTCCTGACGCTCTTCTCAGCTTTCAAACATGGAAACAGATTTACTTAAGGCTGAGCATAAGGAGTTGGAGACCAAAAAAGCATTTACACTCGTACTTCCTTTTATCAAAAAGTGGGACATGAGCTATTTTCAGAGGACCACGGTCATGGATGAAATTTATTCAATTTTTTTCACTTTCTGTGAATTTTTCAGAGAGAATGGCAGAATGCTGTGACCATTAGGAATCCCTGAATCATCAGCTGCAGTTTTGGAGGCAGATGGGCAAGGATGGGAAAGACAGCAGTAACAAGGCGGTCATCTTCTCTCTTTCCTTGTTCAAACTGAAGGTCTAATAAAAGAAGTTATTTCTTTCTACAAACCACAACAGCAGATGATCATGGCTATTACCAATAGCAGGTAATAGTCCTGCTATTAGCTTTTACCTTTTAGTGCTACTTTTGAATATTCCAAATCCTGTTGTAAAACTGCATAGTATTTTACCCTATAAGCATACACTGAAGTACAGGGTTACATACAGTTCATAAAGTTACATCTAAATTTTAATTACTGATGTAATAGAATATGAAGAAATCCATAAACACCAGCTGGCTAAGTCTTAGATCACAAGTAGCATCTACCCACACAGCAGCATACGCAATCTGGTAGCACTGCTGTTGAGAACTGACTTCTCCCTGTACACCTAATCATCACCTCAGGATATGTCCTAAGCCATTTTCTTCTGAAGTGCAAATTATCAAACATGGCAAAATACTGGTGACAATAGAGCACATAAGGACAAGAGTACCATATCAGAGTTCTTCAAACTCAACACAAGCAAATGGTTAGCATGCAGTAAACATGTATTTTTTTGTCTTTGCAATTCTTAAGTCTTACTTCTTTGAGTTAAATCAACTAAAAGTGATGACTCTGTTCGCCCGATAGGATTGGAGACACCTAATATGAAATCGTAGGTTTTTTGATCAGCCAGTACTGGAAAGCCACAGACACGCTCTCTGTTCATTTCATTGACTTTGCATGAAACATTTTTACCAGATATTCTGCAAAGTAAAAAAAGAGAGGGGACAACTTAATTTTTTAATGAGATCATTTCAAACAACAGTCAGAAGTCTAGATTGAAAACACAGTAAAGAATGATGGGTTCACTGCCACATGGCTTACATCATGATTTGACTGTAAAGGGGAAAGGGACCTGTGGGTCCTGGTGGACAGGAGGATGACCATAAGCCAGCAATGTGCCCTTGTGGCCAAGAAGGCAAATGGCATCCTAGGGTGCATTACAAAGGGTGTGGTTAGTAGGGCAAGAGAGGTTCTCCTCCCCCTCTACTCTGCCTTGGTGAGGCCGCATCTGGAATATTGCGTCCAGTTCTGGGCCCCTCAGTTCAAGAAGGACAGGGAATTGCTTGAAAGAGTCCAGCGCAGAGCCACAAAGATGATTAAAAGAGTGGAACACCTCCCTTATGAGGAGAGGCTGAGGGAGCTGGGTCTCTTTAGCTTGGAGAAGAGGAGACTGAGGGGTGACCTCATCAGTGTTTACAAATATGTAAAGGGTGGGTGTCAGGGTGATGGAGCTAGGCTTTTTTCAGTGATATCCAGTGATAGGACAAGGGGCAATGGGTGTAAACTGGAGCATAGGAGGTTCCACGTTAACATCAGGAAGAACTTCTTTACTGTGAGAGTGACAGAGCACTGGAACAGGTTGCCCAGGGGGGTTGTGGAGTCTCCTACATTGGAGATATTCAAGGCCTGCCTGGACAAGTTCCTGTGTGATGTACTCTGGGTTACCCTGCTCTTGCAGTGGGGTTGGACTAGATGATCTTTTGAGGTCCCTTCCAACCCTTGTGATTCTGTGATTCTGTGACTGCAGAAGCATATCTAACACCACAACACAGGTTAAAGTGGTATCAGTCATGACTCGCCCTGTTCTCACGTGAAACTCTTCCACTAGCCTAACATTTCCATTCTCTCACTTCTCAAAAGCCTGGAAAACAGGTAGGTCCTGTAAAACCACCTCACAAGTCACAACTAAGATTCTGATTAAAAGTATCTTTGTTTAGATCAGCATACATCTGCATTTAAAGAATGTTCTTAATTGCCTTCTGAACTAGGGAGATGCAACACACATTAAAGTCCTTCTATCAACCCTGCCAAATCTAAACTATGATTTGTTACCCAGGATGCATCCGTGAGTCCCAGTTTTTTCTAAAATCAAAAGCAGAAGAGTCATTCAAGACCAGAATTACATATTCAGGGGTAAAATCTAAAGTGTGTTTCTGTATGTATGTACATATACAGAAGTTGCTTTAATTAATATCTGTATAAAATTCAGTAGCAGAAGTTTAATTCCTTCCTTCAGGCGCTTTTCCTGAGCTCTGAGCTCTCTCTACACTATGATCTATTCTACTGAAACAGAATTTCACTAGCTCAGTGTGAGCTAAGAACAAGGATGAGAATATTTACCCTGAAAGACATCACATTAATCTCCTCACAGCTTTGGGCTGAGTGAAACAAGTCTGAACTACATCCTCATTTATGAGCTGAATATGGGCAGCCAGTGACTGGAGCTCCTTTCCTTTGAATACCTGCTCTGTTTTGTCCCTCTCTTTGCATCCTACCCAATGACTTCTTTAACTCTAGCATTCTGAACTACATCTGTGACCATAACTCAACCCTCATTGCCTCTAACTTGCTTCAAAACCACTATGAGACTCCATTTCCCATCAGTTTCTGTGACTCAGGCCCCTCCTGGCTCCTTTCCCTGACTGCTCCTTTGGCATGACAGGGGAGCCTCCTTGCCACAGGAATTTTGTTAACTCCTCACTAACTTCTAATCCTAATGACCAAGGAGTCCTGTATTCCAAAACAACAATTCTTCACTTTTAAGGCTTCACGTGGCCTAATAAGGCATACTAGTGGGACATGAGTCTTCACTTCTTTCTATGGATATGCCAGTGTAATTCATCCCTTTCAATGTTTTCCAAGTAACATGCACTTTGCCTGCTCTACACTATCCAGTTCTTAATGCTAGGAGGAGAACAGATGCAGGCTTATTGCTATTTTCTCTAGCAGCTTTTGAGAAATGCCCCATGGCTTGTCTTACAGTTGCTCTTCAGTGAGTTTCTGTCATTTGCATAGCAGAAACTCAGTACATGTCTGATAGATGATCTGATACAGGTTGCATACAAAAAATATTTAAAAATCGATGAATAATACCTACTATCTCCCTGTACTTTCATATTAGTTTCATTTACATGTGGGAAGCAGCCTGACACACTAAGTTCTTCACTTTCTCAGGAGTTCATAATAGTGTAAGTCTTTGGGAAAAGTCATCCTTAATTTCCATTGAAAGTTTGCAGAGCTGGGCAAGGGTTCTCCAAGTCCAGTTTAGTTCAGTTTGCACAAAAACTTGAGAAGTATTTTAGGCTCTAAACAATGGAGAATATCTTATTTAAACAGGCATGGTGCAGTAAGTCATAGGCAGCAACGGATATATTCCAGTTCTACCTTTCTACTCCTTTTAGTGCTGAAAGATTTTACCTTTCAAATAAACTGTACTTAGTACGTCGTTTTCCATACAGTCCACTGGGTCTGCCTGGTTTCCAGGTGCATTTTATTATCAGGAAGTTGGATGTTTCACAGCTGAGGTTTTCAGGAATGTCAGGGGCATCTGGAGCACAAAAGGAAACCAGAACAGTTAGCCAATGTTTTACCATCCTAGTGGGGCAGTTGGGCTGCTAGTTTCCTGAAATCATCACCATTCATTTTTGCTGGGTCTAGATTGAGTACCTCAGAAATACATGGTAATTGTTATGCTCCAACCATACAAATAGTATGTTTTAAAAGAAAACACCAGTAAAACAGATGGGTAATTATTATCAGCCCCATCTGACAAACACTTTACTCTAAGCTTCTAAGTGGGTGGGTAATCTGGTAAATCACACACAATATGTTCGCAAGCTCCAGGCTCTGACCTGCAAGTGTTTCACTGAAACTCTGCCAAGACTGTTCCAAAATTCTGAGCATCAGTGTAGCCACTGAGCAATGTAAGAATGTTGTTGCATGTGCGTCACATTTTCTTATGTGCCAACCCCACTGCTGCTTTGAATTCTCTAAGTTGTGTCAAGGAGATGTTCCCTTCAGCATGAATTCCAGACTGAATCTGGAACTTAAAGCAAGCCCCAGATGGCTTGTCTCCTTCACTGTTGCCTTGGAAGTGCCCATCTTTTTCTTTTAAAGCTTGCTCTTTGCTCCCATGCTAGAGTGGTGCCGAGTGCCTACCTGGAGAAGATATTCAATGATCCCAGCAGAGAAGATAACCATACTAATGTAAGACTAATCAGAACACTTATTTCAAGTCTCATGCACTTTTCTCCAAAAGATAGTACAATAATATCCATCTACCTGCACTAACATAAAAGGTCACTGTGGCAGGCTTAGTTCAGAATGTGAGTAGCAGGCCAAGAAGATCACTTATTTTGCCAGACCTAGACTTAACTAAGGTGATGTACATACACATTTACTTCATCTTTTCTTCCCAAAATGTCTCTCATAAGCGAGAACACCATGGCAAGTTCTCTCCCTTCCCACTCAGCAGGTACTAGAAGAAATGCTGTCAGGAAACAGACTTGACCATATCCCAGCTCTTCAAAATCACTGTATGGTAGAAACCTGTGGAATTATCACAGCCTCTGATTATAAACCACTGACTTATTTAGCAGGAAGATTCTTCCACAATAGAAAATATTGCACAAATAATGTAAAAAAAGGAGTCTCACTGGGAAGTCATATGAAGTTGGATTGCTTTGCATTTGCTACATACTTAATACACAAAGTCAGTGACAGGAGACACAGGCTGAAATTTGGAACAGACTTTCAAAACTAGTTCAGTCTCTCCTTTCCATCAGCCACAAGGACACTAACTTCACAAGCAGGCATTTGTAATGTGGAACAGGATTCTAAAACCCCTGGGTAGAAAACTCACAAATCTCTAAAGTGAACAATTTTGGGAAAGAGGACCAGCTACTTTCACTTGTTTGCTTTAAGAAGCATCTGTATGTGGAAGAGGTTTCTGAGGCTGGCATGGCTACACAGAGAAGATACACAGTGATTCAGTATATTTAAAGAAAATGCTAAAAGAATGTTTAGAAGATTTTCCAGGAAAGAGGAACTGTCAGCTGGGTTCCTTCGCTGTGACTAGCTCCCAGGGAGCTACTGCTCTGGATAAGCATCTGTTGTTGTTGCAAGTGTAACTGTTTTACTGTTTAAATTTGAATGGTTGGAAGATTAATGTTTTCATTTACAATTCTTGCTCTTACTCTTGCCTTGCAACAGACCAAAACAGAACAAATGTAAAACCTAAACTGATGGAGACTGCAGATTAATCTTTTCGTGGCAATAAACAACTAATTATTCCAGATCATTAAGAAGCACCTTAGAAAGATACGAAAGAGAGAAGCACCGGCCCAGGTTCTAAGAATGGAGGGCTTACATGATTATTTCCTCATCCTCCCAACCCTGGTGTCTTCTCCATGGGCTTGAGCTTCCACAGAGTAATCAAAGCAGTAAAATCCCAACTGAAACTTCAGAAACAAAAAGTCTGGGGAAAAAAGCCACAGTAATATTTGGTTTCCAGCAGAACCCTAAGAGTTTCAAAATTATGATTTTTTTCCCCAAGGTTAGTAAACATAATGATACATACATCCTACAAATAAGACAGCTCCATCCGTCCCATCTTCGGACAGTGTGCACACTGCATTTGTTCCACTGGCATCTGAAGCACTGGCATTCAGAACTCTAATTGCACTGCTCCGGCTACTCAGAGGTATCATTGGATATATTTCTGGTCCGTAAGTCATCTGTTTTATCTGCTGTCCTTCTTCATGGACACAACAAATTGTCAAATCTGAACCTACTGCCACCACAACGTCCTGAGGAAACACCCCACTCCCGTTGGGCTCGGTATCTTTTCCTACAAGAGAAACAAAGAACAGAACCATGGTGCTGATCAGCTAACACATGACAGAAGCACTCCAATGCATACAAATCAATGTTTACTAGGTTCCATTAACTAATGATTGCATTATTTCTCTAATCAAAGCACCCCCCAAAAGCAGCAGTCAATCACTGCCTAATGCTCTTCATCTGATTTTGGCTTACTTTTCATAAAGCAACAAAAGCCATGTGGTGGCAAGGGAACAAACATACCAGGGACCTCTCCTATTGGGCTCCATTCACTCCAGTCCTTGGGGCCAGCAAATTGTGTTGCATTAATGTAACAGCGAATCTTCACATAGTGTGATGTACACTCCAGAGGCATATCTGATGTCCAGTTCCAAGAAAGAATGGTGTCTTCATGAGTCAGTTTTGAGTAGTAAGTTACCTACAAAGTTTTACCGCCCAAAAAAAAGAAAAAAACAACCAAGAAAGAGTTTATGAACACCTCTTAGTAATGACATATGACCTCCCAGGTGTCAACAGAATTGCAAATTAAGTGAAGTAAGTCATAAAAACCTGATAGGTGATTGGAGTGTCCCACCTAACTTTGAACTGTGTTGTGAATTTCCCTGGGCAGAAGCCTAAGATACTAAACAGCCCACCAGCTAAGTAGACTGCCAGCCAGAAATACCAGAGGGCAGACATTTGAGAGAGAGCAGGAAGCTTGCCATGCATTTTAAAAGCTATATATTGCATCCCAGTAGCCCAGGCCTCTCCCAAGCAGGGAAATGTTCCAACTATTCCAAAATGAAACTCTTCTGATATTAGTCCCAGGCTGTACATTTTATCTTTTCTCCATTCCCAAAAGTTATAAAACAGAGCTACAAATTATCCTGGAATAACTGCGGTTGCAACTAGATTAAAAACAAACATGCTGTGACTATGAATAAGTACTGACAGGACAGTAGCCAGTGTCCTTACAACTGAAACTTCATAAGGTTGCCTAGCAGAAACATGCCTACACTCAGGTTCTGCAAAGCTCTACAAACTTCATTATTCTCAGCTTTCTTCAAATGATCTCCTACAGTATTACCAAGGGCAAAAAATACATATACATTTTTAATAGAGAAAGAAAAGGACTTACTTGTGTGACTTTTTCTGTTGCTTCTTTACGAAGTATCTGAATCTGCCAAATAGCATCCAGTCCGTATGGGAAGATTAATCCATTATCGCTCCACTTCAGATTTAATGTGGAAGTTGAAAAGTCAGGTGTCAAACTAAGGATGCGTGGAGTAAGAGGAACAAACACTTGAAAAAGAGATGGGAAAAAAAGCAATATTAAAGTCATTAGTCAGCAACACAGCCCTACAGGTGTTTAACAGCCACATCTCTCTGCTCTGAACTGGCTAGCAGCCATACAAACATGTAAGTCAACCTCTGTAATTAGAACAAGATGGGCTCTGTCATTACTTGAGCATGAAAGTTCCCAGGAAAGCACAGGTGCTGATGAGTCACCAGGTAGCATTTTAACATCTCAGCATGCAGACGTGTAAGATCACCAATATGACTCTTCATAATGCATAGCAAGGAAGGCAACGTTCATTCAGTGCAGCAGAGATAGAGGAAATATGGCGACAGTCTTTGAAGTGTACACCAGAACAAATCTAGGGCGGATGATTGAAAATACCCCAAAGGAGGAAGTGAGTTTTGCACACCAGCAGGGAAGAGGGGACTTGGAACAAAAGCAAGAGTAGGAAGAAAAGACAGCAAAAGCACAGGGTGGAAGAAGCTCATATGAGACTCTGAAAACGATCATGGGGAATATGATTTTAAGCTAGAAGAAATATTAAAGGCATAACATGGTGATGGGGACAAAACAGGGAGATTAAACAGAAACACCTCTTCTTTGAACGGGTGGTGGTGAAGCAAGAGGCTGAGAAACAGGTGAGGATTATGGTAGTACAGGGGTTATGGCAGTTCATTGGGCCTGGTGCAGGATAATTCCTGGTTTTTAAACTTATCCAACTTCATGCCTGACCAAGCCTCTGAAAAGTGTTCATCACAGTCAACACACTGCTTGGGATAACCTGTGATGAACTGAAAGATTTATCCTCCCTGGAGTAAGCAAGATGCTGGAAAACCCAGGGTGTTGCCCACATATTTTTGAGTAATGTTTGATTGAAGTTCTTAAGCTGGTCTTAACTGAAAAGCAAAATGAACCCACGGATAAGAAGTGCTACTGACACTTAGAAGTCTACTGACTTTAGAATTTGACTGCATAAAGGAACAAGGAAGCAAACCAACATCAAAGACCAAATTAGGAGCAAGAACAGCAGATTGTGTCGATGCCATCTTCAGCTTACAACTCCATCCTTTGGAAGGAAGGAATTTGGCAAAAGCCTAATTCATCTATGACTCCAATATGATGCAGCCTACCTCTCAAGAATAAATGTATTCACTCAGTTTTATATACATTTGAACAGAGTGGGTAAGTTGGGCATATATATTAAGAAAATCAGATCCTGTCAGGAGAGACATACGATATAGCTTCCCTTAAAATGCTGTGAAATTGCAGGAGTAAATTTCATTCTGTAGCTATTCAGTATTTAAGATGGGTGAACAGGCATTAGGAAGTTTATTCTGCCTTTCCCAAGCCAAGTCTGACCAAATGTACTTTATGCCCCATTCAGGTACATCAGTATGTAGATTAGAAACTTGTTTACAAACCCTTCCGCATCTGCAACTAGGGAAAAAAATAAATAAAATTGAAGTGTGATTAGGCTGATTTCTTTTTTGTCCTCTGATAACAGAGGTTTTCTTTCCCCTCATATCTGTTCGTATGTTAGATTCACATGGACCCAGCACATCAACATTTTACATACACGAACATTGCCAAAGAAAACTGAGAGCATATACACTTCTGGAGCATTGTTAATCACAGTATAATGGCATTACGTATACACATAAAACCTGATGCTTACAGATATCTTTCTTGTGAATTTCAAATTCTTTGGTAGGAAAGGCAATTCCATAATTGCTGTTTGTAGTTATTGTCACAGTACTGGAGCTATCTGGGACTGGAATCTCGACCCTTTTCTCCTTAGTTTCAAAACACACAGAAGGAGGGAGGTCACTGAAAAGACAGAGAGGATTAACCAGGCATGTAAGCTGATAGAAAACTAAGGAAAGTTAAAACCTATTCGTAGGACATTAATAAAACACAAATTCTCTGTCGTGTAACAGAGACCTGCATATCATATTCATAAACAAATAAGACTTGCATGGGATTTGCTTAGTATATTAACAGGCATTCCCTCACCTTTCAAGTCACTTTTATCTTAGTGATAGACTGTGCACTATCTGTATAATGCAGCAACCCAGTTGTTAAGAGAATCTCAAAAGTGAAAAGCGGACTTTTAAGCAAAAGATGCATTTCTGAAACCTACAGTCAGCATGAATCAGCATTTCAAAATAAGCAAAATCAAAACCTGCAAAATTCATCAGTACCTCCCCATCCCCTTTTGTTTTCTGACTCCTCCTCTTTTCATTTATTCTCTAAGTGATGGCATATGAGTGCAAAGAGCAGGTTTACCCATCTTTGTCCCTGTATTAGAATAAACAGCTCCCTTCTGGTGCTCAGCTTGTGGGGAAAGAGCAGAGGGCAGGGTAGAAAATTGCTAAGATCCCAGATGGAAATACAGTCTGCCCTCAATGTTTGTACAGTGCTCAGCACTATATGATCTGGCCTTCTCTGGACGTGGTAGATATATAGAGGAAACAATAATGGATGGGTCAAGTCCCTTTGCTCATTATCACTGATATGCAACTAGAAAGGCAGAAAGTTTGGAAAAATCCAGACCTTCCTCTTGGGGGAATGATGAGAGGAAGGAAAGCAAAGAGAACAATGCCAGACTTCCTGCTGAGGGACTGTTATGAACTGGAACAGGACGCTGGAGCTCCCTTCAGCTGGAGTCAAGAGCTTAGGTTGAACTTTTAAGATTCACGCAAGGCTCTGGGCTAGCGAAGGCCAGCTGAGACTTGAGTGCTCAGGAAGGCTATTCCTCTTCTGTATTGAGATATTATTAGAGGATGTTTGGGCAACTGAAAAACAATATCTTTTTCCCTCAGGGAGGTCTGCACAAAGCTCAGCCCTCAGCTTCTTTGATTCAAGGACTAAAGCCTGTTCTGCTTTGCTAAGGAGAAACAGCAGCAGTTCCATGCTGTTTAAAAGTTTAGGTTCTTGTTTAGAGGTCAATACCTCATGAACTCTACACTCCTGAACTCTGGCCACAATGTCAAATATATGCTTTTTTTTTTTTCTTTTTAATAGAAACGATAGCTGGCAATGCGGGAGGAATAACCAGACACAGAAAATTAAACATGTAGGTGGAAGAAGTGCAGCCAAGCCCTGGGACCCCAAGGACAAGTCTGGGCTGCCTGCAGAATTTACAGGAAAAAAGACGGTACAAATCTGGACTGGGGGCAGGATCAAGATGCAAAAATTATTTGATCTCATCCCTAGCACATGATAAGTATTTGGCAGACCCACAGCATGGGGAATTGAACATGTAGTTCTCATTAGTGAAAACATACTGAAGATCTAAGTTTTTCAATGTTTGTCAAAATTTTCAACTCGCATTCATTTTGGAAAGCTATTCTAACTGTGGAATAATTTTTAAGTTTCCTCTAATACTATGCTCTCCAGACAGCTTAATATTTATGAAGGTTGTAAGCCAGCCACCAAGGGATTTTTCATGATTTTCCACATGTGAATCTCAACACTTATGTCATATATTCTACCACTTTGGCCCATAACATCAGGATCTACTTCTTCCAACTATCATTTCCTTTTGGACTGAACCTGGTATGAAGATGTCCCTCATGAAAACTCTGAGCAAGGCTTAGGCAGGCACACAGAGAAGTCTGAGTAAAAGAGAGCATCATCCAGTCGTTTGAAGAGAACAAGCAGATTTGGCAGCATAATTGTTATCATGAAACAAGACTTTGCCAGAAACCCCACCACTGCCTGAGTTAACAGTGCCTGGAGGGAGTACCACCCAAGGAAAACTGAAGGGGGGATGATGGGAAACAACAGCATCACAAATTCCATGGGCAGTGAGAGAGGTATAGCCATACTTTCATCCCAATTTGGTAGTTTTCAAACAGGTATACAATGGACTTGCCCAGGAAGGTTGTGAATGCTCCATCCCTGGCAGTGTTCAAGGCCTCATTGGACAGAGCCTTGGGTGATATGGTTTAGTGTGAGGTGTCCCTGCCCATGGCAGGGGGGTTGGAACTGGATGATCTTAAGGTCCTTTCCAACTCTAACTCTTCTATGATTCTATGACTTACTTGGTAGTGTAGCAAAAGTCAGTTTGTCCATGTCTTTCTTCAGACAAGACATCCCAAGTACAGATCATTTTGCGTAAATTGTGTGTTACACATTTCAAATTCTGGGCTTGCTCCAGAGAACCTGAAATCGTAAGAAAGACAGACATAAACTGCATGTCATAAATGACCATCTGTGAAACAACTGCTATTGTTCACATCTACAGACATTCTTTTTGCATTTTTATTGCATGCATGTCTGGCCAGTATTTTAAAACTTTTGAATGATTTGTGTGCTCGATTACAGAAGCCACAGACTGCCAGATTTCTAGAAGTACCTAAAATCTGGGCTTATATCTTGTGTGCAACAACACAGGCATCTGTCTCTTGCCACAATACCCACTTCTAACTTAGACTAATAAGCAGGCTTTGGGCCAATGGCAAAACCACAGGCTTTGATGATAAACTTAATGAGTTTTTTACTCTCCTGCATTGTCCCACGTGAAGGACAATTAATGACAGAGGGAAATAAAAAATAATGTGTGAAGTAGTCGCAGACAGCCAAAATATACAAGGAGGTATCAATACTGACATTTACACCACCTGCATAAGCAGATTATCACTGTTGCATTATAGGGAATGTAACACCCAATTTTGTACTTGCATACAAGATGCCACTGGGTATCTGAAAGCAGAGACCAGCCTCGGTAGCACCTCTATCCCTTGGACAGTGTGAGACTACAGAGATCACAGTTTTTGAACATGCATATAGTAGGAAATCAGTGTAATTAAATGGTGTAGGTACAGAAGCTACAAAGAAAAAGTAATTAGTGAATACACTGCAATAAACTCACCTATCTCCTTACTATATATTAAGCTTCTTAAGCATAATATAGCTAGTGCTAAAAGGCAGCGGATGCTTGAATTCTTCCACATTCTTCTACTGTTTGTTTTTCAGAACAGCAGCTTCAAGCAGGAATAAATGTCATCTTCCAACAAGCTGTCAGTTCTAAAATTAAAAACAAACAAAATTGAAATTCCAGAGCTGCTGCTCCAGAAATGCCACTTTTTGTTCCATCTACTTTTCTTCCTTGGTGCTGCTCCCATGTGTAGCAACTCCTTTGTTATCTGACAGGTAAACCTTTTCACTGTGCCAGCCACCTCTTGATGCATGTATTTTCAGGGAAGACATTTCAGACATAACCTCAAGAACCACAGACATGTAAAACTCAACTGTTCACAGGTATCCTTCAGGACTACCTGAGGCCAGAACAGAATAGACGTGGCAAGTGTTCCTTTAAAACAGGTCTCTTAGATGAAATACCACATTCACAAAAGGTCTTGTATGCAGTGAATGGAAATGTCCCCTGCTTTGGATATGGTATTAAGGGGACAGGACAGCCCATCTGTTTTCCTCTGACCTCTGCTCACTTTTCATATTGCTGCTACACAAAGCCATGAGATGTCCAAGACACTGCAGAACCAGATCTGACCAGCCAGGTTCACTGGTTCAATCCACTGTTAACTATTAATGTCTGGAGGACAAAAATGGGAGAGGTGGGGAAAAGAGACAAAAGACACTTGTTGCTATAAATGCTAACCTTAAGGTAAAAATTATCTAGAATATTATATTTAATCTGTTCTTTCAAGATTAATAGGTTGCATGTTTTCCAAAGAGAAGTTTGACTTTTCAGGGGAATGTGGGGAACACACTCAGTTCCACCCACACATCAGACACCACCAGTTTTTTGCTCACAAAGAAGACTACAAGAAAGCTTACCCTAAAGTCCAGCCAATCCCTTGTGCATTGTTTCCCTGCCACTTGAAAGCTCTGAAGACTTGAGCACCCTCCCAGAGAGCACAGATCCCATGTACAGAGGTGCCTTTCTCAGTGACCAGCAGCAGGAGCTGGGCTATTTTCATCTAAAAACATAGCTGAGCTAGCCTCTCCTACAGAACAGTTTTGTGAAACTCCCATTTTGTCCAGGACACTTCTTTTAAAAGTCTGAACCAGAAGGGCTCCTGACTTTGCCTTAGAAATCTCTTCTGAAGTAAATCATTGTCAGAATTACAGGCAAAAGACTGTAATTTTAAATGAAAACTTTTCACTGATGTCTTTTGCATCACCAGGAATATACTCCCCCATCCCTGCAATACAAATACGTAATTTTGTTTCTTTTTTCCTTTTTTAAGGAATTCTCTCTCAAAAGACAGCTGTGAATGCCCCAAATGCTCTTCTGTTCCTCACCAACCTGCATTTTCGAGGAGAAACATATCAGCACTACGTGAGATAATCCAGAGGTGTTCTCAAGGGGCCATGGAACTGAGAGAGATGCTATGGTAAATGCCATTGTTATATCTGGAGGGAAAAAAACACCCTTAAAACTTAACAACTGTTTTATTTTGACCATGCTCTCAGGCCACTTGAAGACCTCACTAAAAACATACTGATTTAAGCTATATTATTGCCAGACATATCCAGGTCTTCTCTTATATGCTCCTAAACTGTAACATCCATGTCATGCAACTTGTTAAAAGCCAAATCAAGTGAAGTTTGACAAAGCCATGTTCTGGTAACAATGAATCAAGAACCCTCCAGCACATAAAATATAATAATCTTTGTGCCAGAAGTCCCCCCATTGCATTTTGGTGTCTCTCAAGGTCTTCTTATTGTATTTCTTAATGTTACCAATAAAAACATGGGATATTACTTCCAGGTTTAAACTTTGCTCAGAAACCTAAACTTTGCCCTAAAACCTTAATCAAAAATATGAAGACCATTCAGACAGACCTGGGAGTTACACAAATAAAATTATGATTTCCATTTGTGGTGTACATGTGAATTATATATGTTTGTTTGTGACTTCTTCAAAGGTAATTTCTGGTTTGCAGAAAAGTCCAAAATCAGAATTTCAGGTTTGATATCAAGATCACTTAACAGCCCTTTATCACCTGGCAGAAGCCAACAATGAATAAAAACAAGGGAAAGCCCTGATGTCACTTGAATGGGAGAAAAATGCATTGTGAAGTTAATTAAATCCCAAGATTCTCACCTTCTAAACACATTACCTGTACAAGATTGCTCAAAAATCTGTTTGGTCATACCAGGTTTATGAGGCAGTTTCAGCAACTACACGCGTGTGTGTGTATGTGCGTGTTTCAAGAAAATCATCTGGTTCTCTGCATATTCTTTCAATACATAGCTTACTGAGTACTTCCCCCACAGCAGATGTTTTAAGAGTAACATCATGGCAGTGAATTACAAGAAACTCAAGTCATACCAAATTCTCCTAACTCAAGCACAGTTTTAATTTCTGTTTCAGAATCAGGCACCAAAGGGAACCTATGTATTTTCATGCAGAGCATGATGAGAGTCTTGTAAACCACAATCTTTTGTAAGAAGCATAGACTCCCTGGCTCTTGTATTCTCATACACATATTATAGATTGCTCAAAAGCTGGCAATTTAAAGCCTCATGTCACATAATAAAAGTCATTACTCAGGAGAAAAGATCCCCATTTATGGGCTTGTTTTAATTATAGAGTTACAAAATAATTGAATAATTAAAAAATATGAAGTTCACTTTCTTTGGATGAAAGCTGCCTTCCATCAGTTCAAGTCTTAATTCAAACAAGGCATGGAGGGTTTTACTCACCCTAGGGAAATATGAAAAGCATGTTATGCTCTAGGCAGATGTACCCTTAAGATGGATAGGACAATATAAAAGTCAGAAATATTTATTTAGGACAACAGCGCTCAGCATTGTCAGATGAAGGCAAAACCTCAACGAGGGGTGGCTGGACTGCAACAGGAGCAGTTGCTACCAAGTGTAAATTTATTTCAATTTTAAGTCTTTATTTTTAAAAAATGGTATGAAGGGGGTCAGCCCAGTTTCATCAGCGGAAAGAGCAATGACAATTACACCATCTTTAGCAGCTATCTTAAAAAACATCCTGATAGCATATCCCATAACAATCTAATTTTCTTGGGCAATTTATTTGCGTTATGTCACTGGCACTATCATTAGTGCTCCAGTGTGCTATGCAACTCTTTCTTGCTCAGTTTTAAGAGCACTATTTTGCCCTATCTCCAGACGAAGAACAACTTAACACTGCCTTGCAGCAACCTTTTACATAAAAGATGACTGACACCAGGTCTCTACTAGCTTCTTCCTTAAAAACTCCAAGTTTTTTTTACCCTTTCCCAGTCTCAAATTCTAGATTTCTGATCTTTCCTGGAACAAATATTTCTCCGTGGACCAAATCTGCTGTATCTGAAGCTTTAAAATATTTCTGCCCTCTAATGCCTGAGCATTATCAAGCACAACGCAGGAACTTTTCTAAGGAAAACCCCACGCCATATTTGCTTTTTCCCAACATTCAGATCTTGTTGACTCAATTTCATTGTGTGATCCAGCCCCGGATACTACCGTATAAAGCTGCCATGTAGCTGTTTATTTAGTGCTTTAGACTCCAATCTCACCCTCAAATTGACTGCAAACCTCCTGACTTTGTGTGAGTATGTTTGCACAGCAAATTCATCTTAAAGGCCTTGCCTGAAAAGGTCTTTCACTTCTGAAATATTAAAATAAAGAAAAAGCCTCCTATAAATCTATGCTAAGGAATAACATTGTGTGTTTCAAAAAACTTCACATGCAAATTCATGTCATACCAACAGCAAAGGCATGGCAGGCTTCAGCATATAACTGCCCATATGTAACAGCAGCTACAAAAACAGGATTCCATAATAACTGTTGGAAGTTACAGTACATGGAGATGTCATGACTTACGCTTAAGATCTTATGCTGTGCAGAGGAACTACCCTTGTGCCTGTGGTCCGAAAAAAAAAAGTAATTTCAGATTACTTTTTATGCAGATAAGCTAATAAAGGAACAACCAGATTCAGATTCTTACTCATTGAAGCCAACGGATGGTGACGCTTATTTAAAACGGCTCAATACCAACTCTGGGCTTTTACATGACCTTTAAAGATGTTTTGATGTTTGATGCATACAGTACACCTATTGGTGATCTGATAGGTAAGAGAGGGAAAGAACTCCAACTCAATAATGTGCATCTGGGAAAATACCTATGGACAGGTTTCCTTCAAAACTTTGTCCGCTGGGGAGAAGGTTAAAGGTTCTGTGACAAGTTGAGTAAAGGAGGGTAGGACCAGCTGTTTGACAGTGACAAGCTAAGACATTACCAGTTTCTTTGGACTCAACCTCTGAAAGGGAGAAACAGTTGGTAACTGGTATCTCTCCTACTGACTGTGTTTCATTCACGTAATTCTTGGCTTAACTGCTTCTGCATTGTCTATTTTAAAGCATAGCTGACCAAATGTTCAATTCTCTTAAAAAAAAAATAAATATTTTCTTAGTTGAACAGACCAGTCCTCTAAGCACAGAAGCTCTCCAAAGCTCTATTCTGCTTTTGAGTTTTCTGGTCTTCAAATGTATTCCATCATCAAGTGCTTGGAAACCACTTTGGAAACAAGCAAACAGAACAGGTTAAAAAAATATATATATTTTTTTGGCCTGCTTTCTGCCTGTAGTCTGATCTGCTACTCACAGCCCTCCGGATTAGGTTTAAAAAAATCTGTGAATTGAGGATCAGTGGCCACTTTTTATGGCTATGTTTGTGCTCCACAAGCAGACACCTCACAAGAAACAGTTAAAAAGTCAGCTTATATAATGTTTAGGGAAGATGCAAGTGGAGGATACTAGATAAAACCATGAAATCAGTAAAAAAAATATATATTAAACATAATAGAAGAAACCTGTTTGTCAATAAATTTTCTCAAGTTACAATTTTTCTCCACAGTCAAAGGTACCATCATAATAATTTACCACTGAATGGAACATTAAAAGCTCTCAAGGAAAAGGATTATATAGCACACCACCAAAAGATTGTAGAGAATTATGGCAGGCTGCATTTCTGGAAATACTGAACAGCCAGTCACCCCAAATACAACCAGGCAGAAGTGAGGGTGCTAAGTGTGTGTCTAGACCAAAACCTTGTTGCTAAGAGAAAAATTATTCTGCTTAGCAGGTGGTGAAGGCACAGTTTACTTGTCTCTGCCCAAAGATAACTAATTTAATCTTCAAAGTGAAAGAAAACATGCTTATATCCAGATAAAAATGCATATATCAAATTACACATCCTACTATAGCCAACAGAAAGCTTCCAAAAAAATTCCCCTATCTGAAAGTCCATGCCAGAAGTACACATTTCTGGGAAACCAAGCAAATTGCCAATACGGCTGACAGTAAAGACAATGAACACAGAAACAGGAGATGAACTGGTTTTCTTTAGGACAGTTTTGCTGATCCCACAGCCTTCAGTCTTTGACTTTAAATCTAGCTGAGTGATAAAAAAATTGAAGTAGAATTAAAAGCATTTATTTGAGAGGGCTTGGCTTTGTTTCAAGTGAGCACATTCTTCCACCTCCTTAGAAAAAATTCCCAAAGTTGAGAAAAAAATCTCTCTTTAGTAATCTAAATGCAGGCTTTCCCTCTCTGTTTTATAACATGGCACCATTCCAAGTTATAAAAGATTCGCAGGACATGAATCACTAAAACTTGTTTATAAATGAAGGCTGAATCCCATTTGGGAATCTGACTTTTCCCAGTTCTGAGGAATTAATCTAAGAATCTGCTATTTCTCTTTCCGAAAGCTGATAAAATAATTCAAGTTGCCTATCTGCACCAAATGCACTCTCCCAATCTGCAGCGGAGGAAAAGGAAACAAAGAGTGTTAAGATATTATGCAGTAAATGTGTAGGAGTGCACAAGGCTCAATTCTCGGTCCTTTGAGACAAATGTTTTCTTGAGTTTTTTCCTTCAAGCATGAGGAGAAAAATTCCATCCTCACTGCTTCCTCCAGCTGCCAAACAGCAGTGTCATCTCTTGAGATGCTGGGAAGCCACCACAGGTACCTGCTTCTGCTCTGCAAGGTGAGGTGAAATGGCAGGATGCAACATACAAGCTTAGCACCAGGATCAACACTTCAACAATTCACTTGCTAAGCTCCTGGTCACAACCACCATGTGCCTGTTTGTCAATAAATTTTCTCAAGTTATAATTTGTTTTTCTCCACAGTTAAAGGTACCATCGTAATAATTTACCACTGAATGGAACATTAAAAACTCTCAAGGAAAGGGATTATATAGCACACCAGCAAAACACTGTAGACAATGAAGGCAGGATGCATTTTTCACAATACTGAACTGCCAGTCACTCCAAATACAGCCAGGCAGAAGTGAGGGTAAAGCAAGAAATATCACCAACAAGATCAAAAGTGCACCCAGCTCCCTTCACCTGGCTCAGAGTTTTAGGCCAATGAGAAGCTGCACCTGCTTTCCAGTATTTTCTTCCTATACCAGACTGTTAATCATGATGGAAATACAAATAAGTAAGCTGCAGACTGGGAGAGCTGGTGGATATTTCCAGGTAGCAATTAGCAGGAGAAGCAGCCTCACCTGGCAAGGAGATGAGAGAAAACTCTTTGCATGGGTTTTCCTCATTTGGGGGTGTGATGCATAAAGACTGCGTGAAGGACAGGGAACAGAAAGGTTTCAAGTCATTTGCTTAGGAAATCAATGAGCAAGCACCACAGTTTGTGATTTTACGAAAGCATTTAGTACTTGCAGGACAGTACAACACCCATACATAAGCAGAAACTGAAGCCCTTAGGACTTGCATTTGTAAAGGAAAATATACACAAGAAGCTGATGTCAAATATCTTAACCATAGCAATGGGTATAATTTTGAGAAGCGTTTGGAAGGCATACTGAAAGACTCCTTTAAGACTCCTTTCAACTAAAAAAATCCCACCAAAAAGAACAAGTCAGGTGGCTTATAGAGGCAATTGGGAAGAATATCCCTGCTGGGACAGCTGGGCTGGAAACAAAAAAGCAGCACAGTGATACTGAAGAGGCAGAGCTGTCAGGCACAGCAGTGGACTGAAACGGCAGAATAAGGCAAAGAGACACAATAAATCGATGATTTATTTTTTACCACAATGAAAACCAAATTTATGAGGTGACATTTTGGGGGTTTTCAAGCTAAATATACATTTTGCACACTTTGTCCTTACTGAGTTACAGTTGTTTTCAATTAAACTGTATGCTAATTTGAAAACCGTTAGTCCTACTGATGCCATTTGCTGCTCACTGCCCAGCGTACACAATGCAAGAGCAGAACTCAAGCCAGACACTGCATTTAGCATTCCTAGTGTGAGATTTCCAGAAGAACAAAGTCACTTTGAAAAGAAAACTGGGTGTCTAACTCCTGAGTTTGTACATCCTTGCCCATATCAGTTAGCCACCAAGCACATGGTTAAATAAAAACACATCCATTACTACTAGAAACGCAGCACTGCTCTACAGATGGTAACAACAGAAAACAGACTCTTCAGTGAAACACATTTGGTAATACTACCAAAATAGATTGAATATGTTTTGGGATATCTGCACGTCTGTCCACAATTTATTGTTGTTACGTATTAGGCAAATGTTATTACAGATTACTCCCTAAGACTTATTAGACATCAGAGAAGACACACTAGAGAGGCTGGCATTGCAGTCCAGTAAAGGTTGACTTCATTCTGCAGCTATTTCCTCAGTTAGGTCTCTCTAATAAGCTGCAGTTTCATCAAGCTTGTAAGGACACAGTAAGCTGAGACCTCACCTCCTCATTCTGGGTGAACTGAACCTGGGCAGCATGTTCAAAGGTTACTGCGGGGGTAAGAGGACAGACAAAGCATTATCAGATAAGCCTGATTTCCTTAGGAAGTCAGCTCAAATTAACAAGCACAGATTCTTCTTCCACAGAGGTGCAGATGGGAAACACCTAATCATCTGAACAAAGAACAAAGCAAAGGGGTGAAGGTTAAGGGACACTGTTGGCCAAAAGAGAAATTTAGATCTTCTAGGCTATTGTGCTCTGCAGCAGAAGGAAATGGCTCCAAGTCATTTACACACTTGTATTTTAACCCATTCAAAAAATTATCATGATACTTACTACCACTGACAAATTAATACTGCAGTAAGGTAAAGGATTCAACTTATGTATTTGCGTAAATCTGATGCAGCTACACACATTTCCTGATATGTTTGAATTTGGTGATCTCATGGTCGACACACTTCCTTCAATTCTTGCGTTTTGCAATGCAGCACGGAACAAGTACACTGCACAAAGGCACAAAAGTCCAATTACTTTGCATAAATAAAAAACACGTCTTATCATGAATGCTATGGCTACCCACTATGACTTTTCAATACTTAGTACAGGTACAAAGCATAGAAACAAATGTACCCACATTTGTTGCAATGCATAACCTAGAATCAAATGAAAATACACAGAGAAGGTTTCCCACTTCTCCAGTGCTTGCTGTATTTGACTGATAAATAACTGAACAAAACATAAAACAAATACTCCAAAACACATTTCATCTGAGGGGAGAGGGGCTACTGTTACTTTGTGCTTAGGTATCAAGACACTGTATCTTCAGAGGAAAATGTCATTTGCCCACATTGGCAACTGTACTTTACTTAGCTTGAGATTCAAGGGCCAGACCATTTCACTCACACTTCACAAAAGAGGGCTGCAAAAAAATACAGCTGTTCCTAAGAAGAGTCATTATCTACTTAATTCTGTCCCTGCTGGTTCTCTTCAGCTAGTATGTCCTTATGAACTAATAAGGACATAAAGAAGCTGACCTTATTAATGGAAGAGTTTATTTTCCTTAATCTGTCAATGTCCAAAATTTTGAACTATATGACCTTTAATCTTCTTTCCATCACAGGAAAAGCCTATTTAGTTTTATAACAGAACAGTGATAATTACTGAAGCAAATCCAAGTGTGTTTTTTTAAACAACCGGCAATGACCTGAGGGTTGGAATCCTTCATTGTTTACAATGAAACCCATGGTATCTGAATTATTTTTAAGGTACAATGAACTAAATCCAAGAAAAGTCTGTCTTTATGTGTACAAGCAGCATATAAATAGATCAAATGTTAAAATGTGGCTCTCACATTAAATAATATATTGAGAATAACAAGCAACAGTTGTGCAATATCCTTTTGGAGTGAATGTAAGGAATGAGAGTCACTTACGAGAAATAAATTGATTTTTTAGTAATCGAGGGAATGGCAATTCCTGAAACTATAGATCTATAGTTTCTGATGAATTCATGTTGTATTAATCTTGCTTGAGACTTTAAAAGCTCTTACGCCCTGCTGTATTTACCCTCTTAATAAAAGTACCAGACATGTCACATGAAGATATACTATAGCATGTTACCATGCACAGACTGCCTTTCCACTGGGGTAAGCAATTGTTTTCTTCTTTGTTCCACTCCAAAGTGAGCACTCAATGCTGCCATTCCCCTTTCAAGCTCTCCAAAGAATAAAGATCTACAATGGAGTATGACCTTATCAGAACCAACCTGTCCATACATAACAGTTGGCATTTATTTCTCTCACATAATGTTTTAGTTGTACCTTATTCTCCCCTTCCGCCCTCTCCCCCCCCCCAGCTTTTTATTTGTACATGTACATCCATATACTCCTCTTAAGGTGGCAATGTGTATGAAATCGTAAGAAATACAAATATTAACTTCTATAGTCCATACACATCAGAGCTGATGTCTTTCCTAGTTAACTTTCTTAGACCCAAGAGAGACCATTGCCAGGCTAAAAAAAAAAAATATTAAATCTTGCACTTCTGTGTGCATATACACCATACCAGAAACTGAGACTCACTCTCTCATACACATGTGGGTTCATGATACTGGTACCTTTTCATTGTCTTGCAGTTCAGAGCCTTCACTGGAGCCGCTGACTCAAAAGACATGCAGGCAACCCTAATCCTCTTTGTCTGTTCTGCAAAACTTTCAAAGGTCTCCAGGTTCCTGCAAAGGACTTATGGTCCACTTGTGGATCAGTTCTCATAGCAGCACAGCCAGCAGCACAGTGGCTCAACATAAATTGATTCATTCATGTTATCCTTTCTATGCCTCTAAGAGACTTTGACACCTCCAGAATACAATCTCAGGTCAGTTTTAGTGTACTCCTCCATATTATCCTCAGTACTACCAATATGCGGCACTTGCTTAACTGCATTGCCCTAACTGAAATAAATCACTTACTGCAATGCCAAAGGCACAAGATGCAATTGTTTTACAATTAAATTAATATCTGGTTTTCCATTTCAAATAATTTAGTCAGAACATTGTTTTAAAACTAAACGTATAAAAAAGTTGAAATTTCATTTTTAATTTCTGCTAAATTACTTCAAATCTGATTCAAACATAGATCTCTCAGTCCACAACAGTGGAAAAGATGCTAAAAAAAATCCTAAGTTTATTCAGAATATGCCAAATTATAAGTTTACATCTCGTCTGTAGGTTGGATTTATATATCTTAGAAAGTTTCTTGGTTTTGGTTGACTTAAATAAGCTTGTAAGCTCTTCAGCTGTTTCATGGAGGGTCACAGAATAGAAAATACTGCAATAAAGTACTTTGCAGGGGAATAAAATACTTGAGCAAAGCCTGCACCATTAAAATAATGCTTAGCAAAAGGAAAAAAATCAATGAGGAGCTGAACATCTTAAAATAATAAGCAAGATGGCTAGAACCAATATCTATCATTTTTATTGCTGTAAAATGATGCAATGCTTTTCTGTCATTCCTTTCAGAACTTAGCAAAAGCAGTGAATTGAGTCCCTGTATATAACCCACCAGCAAGTGCTGAGACAGCAGTGTCTGTAGGGCTAATGGTGCCGCACCTCATTTAAAACTGAAAGCAGCTCATAGAAAAGTGAGACTGATACTTATAGGACATACAATGAGTCAGTTCCACAAGTCTCTCCTGTCCTGATTCACACTTAGAATAAGAATACAAAACAGAAATGTTCAAAGCCACATCTGCACTTCATCTCACATCTTCACATAATTTTCACATGACCATTACTATGTGACTTTTAACTTGCATCTGCCTCTTCCCCCTCAATCCTCCCTTGACAGCAAGACTCTTTTCCTGAAGATCACTTTTTCTTTTCTTTCTCTTCTCAAGGGTGACTATAAAAAAGGGCTGTGGAGAGGGAAAAACAACCCTGGATTTTATACACACAAGTCATTCCAACTTTGCTATCTCTGTTTAACAAGGTTCTTCCTTCCTCCTATTATTAGTAAATCTCATGGTTTACTTCTCTCAGTATTGAGCTGGCAGATGATGTACAAAAGAAGGATTTCTTACTTATTAGCTTCTATCACCATTAAATCCTGTATACCTACACACTGGCATGAAAAAAAATCTCTTCCTGTGGAAGGCTGCTCATCACATTTTTCATGCATTGTTGCTGATATGTTTAACGTTTTTGTTTCACAACTCAGCAATGAAACAGCTATTGTTTCCAAAGTGCTGAGCAAGTCCAACTGTGGGAATGAGAAACGTGAGACAACTCTCAATGGTCTCTCTGGTGGCTGCTCTGTGAGGTGCCCAGGCATGTGATGGGAGAAAACAGGGGTGAAGGTAAACCTACCTGCAGAGAAGAGTTAATTGCACAACTAACTTTTTGGTTAGTTACCAAGAAAGTCATGCTCTGCTTCAGTTTATCTTTTATTTCTATGCCAGCATTTTATTCCTTAGGAAAATTTCTGCTATTTATGTATCTAATCAAGTCCATCCAGATGTACAGTGCACATCACACAAGGCCAAGCATGCTCTTGTAAGTTTACCTGTCTAAACCCGTACACTGGCAAAATCTCTGACGTAAATTTCACAGTACAAAATACCAAATTCCCACTCTTTCTTCCTTTTGGAATCTTTTGCTGCAATGCCAATCTCACCATGAAGCAGTTCATTAGAACCCACACAGCATTTAGAAACAACACCACCTCAAACATCTTTGCAGATGATACTCTGCTTTTCCCATTTCTGCAATTTTCCTTATTAAAGAATTATACACTGGAATAGTAAAAGGAGCATACTTGCAAAACATACTTAGTTAAAAATGCATATGCCTCAGGGACATAACTTCAGAATAATATATATACAGCCTTTGTGAGCTACAGTAGAAGGGTCAGAGGTACATATTCCAAATAAGAAAATTTAAAATAAAAAACCAAAACAAGCAATTATCATTAAATATGGTAAAAATTAATTTTCATTGCTTTCAAAGATGAGATCAACTGGAGGCAATTATTACCAAAAATTCTCATTAAAACGATCAGTTCATCAAATATCTGCGTTTAGATTGCAGCATTTCATTCATCTTAATTCTCAAGTCCCATGAAACAAACAGCTAAATGCTACCAGAGATCACCTGTGCACTCTGACAAGAAGGGATTTCAAAGCCGGGGAGTGCTGCTCATGACTAACTGTTGATTTATGCAAGATAATAAGCCTCAGCAACCACATATATGAATTTGCTCTTGAATTTGCAAACACATAACTATATGACTAATTCTATCTTATGAATTAAGGTATGCATAAACTTACATTTGCACTGTTGGCAGAAGCCCAGCTGCAGGAGCCTGTGACAGTCTCAGTCCTTAGTCTTCAGTATGGGAAAGCTGAATGCTGAACTGGGCAGTCACATCAGGTACCTGAAGTACAAGAAGATTCATGTATGAATTCTTCATTCATCATGAAGAATGCTACACTAAAGGAACACTGAGAAAAGGTGTGGAATTATAAATATATCTTCTGTTTATATACCTGTGTAGAAAGGAAAATAACACTATTCTGCTGAAAGCTTGTCAGTGACCTAATTCTACCAGCAGCTATTGTAATGCTGAGTGCTTGTTCCCATTTCTGTCTGCACTAATCAC
This sequence comes from Melopsittacus undulatus, assembly GCF_012275295.1. Classification (NCBI taxonomy): domain Eukaryota; kingdom Metazoa; phylum Chordata; class Aves; order Psittaciformes; family Psittaculidae; genus Melopsittacus; species Melopsittacus undulatus. The sequence continues at coordinate 14,050,202 of NC_047557.1, forward strand.
TGCCCAAATGCTAAGCGAGAATTACCTACTGATTAGCAAGCACACACACAGCAGGCCGAAACGGTTAACAGACAAGAATCTAATGTTTTCAAGGATATATTTTTCACATATTAACACTAGTTGCAACACTCATTAGTTGAAATAATGGGGAAGCAAATTCAAAGTATCAGTTATCACAGCTTAAGCAAATAAATACATAAAAGTCACTGAAAATAAAAGTCCTCACAACTTACTCTGTACAGATGAAGCTGCATTACAAGAGCGCTCAATCTAAAAGCACGAGAGAAAGACCAGCCATTTATTAGCAGTGGAAATGGTTTAATCCAGTACAAAGTCGATTTACATACAGGATCAAATGATTACTTAGAGCAGTTTGAGTCTGAGAGATTGTCTGTTGTTGCAAAGCCTAAAACAATGCAACTATTTAGTTGAACAGGGTTACTTGATCACAGTTCTCAATTACCTACACAGAGAAAGGATTTAAGTATAACCCACAATTTAGGAGATACAACAGTCAATGCCACGTAGTAGACCTCCACTGAAAAGTGCACATTGTGAAAAGTAAAGCTAATTAAGTATTGCCAAAGCTTTTCAAGCATGGCATGAATGGATTGAAACAAAAAATAAGATTGGATGCATTCCTAAAAGTAATGATAAATACAGGCTCAATACAAGTGTTCCCAGATTAAAGTTTTGGTTCACATTACACCAATGTCAGGTTAGATTAACGTAAGTCTTGCACAGATGTCATGTTAATAAACATTTTAAAGGTGAAGGAAGACAATATTCAGGGGACAAACTACAGAGTTTGAGGTAAGATTTAAAACAAAGTTCACATGATAGCTTGCTGGATTTACATCCAGACTGATCCTGTCATTCCTAACATGGGGCAACATTTGGTCACAAGCATTTGCTTTCAAAAATTTCCTAGCATACTGAAAAAGAAAAAGGCCAATCACATTTAATTTGGAGGAGAAGGCTGTTCTATATTTGGAATCATGACAATGCTATTCTAGCAGATGAATTACAAGTTACGTGCCTGGAGACCTGTACACTAAAGACTTCTCATAGCCATGACCTTTGGAAGAGTATGGAGCAGGGGGAGAGAGGGGAAAAGGAAGAGTAACAGACAGACTCTAGAGAACAGATATTATTATCATCAGAACCAGGAGAAACCATAGTAGAGGTAAGAGAGTTTGATGTTTATGTCCACCTCATACACACAGTACTTCAGTGCTTGTACATAACTCAAGACAACACTGAAGTTGACAATATAAATAAATCACATTTTTGTTTTGTTTTTTCTCTCTCTTCCTCTCTCTCTGCTCCTAGGATTAAACATTAAAAGCTTATCTCCTTGGTTTTAGCTCCAGAATAGCTGTAAAACCTCAAAGGTCAAACATCTCTTTTACCGCAAGTGCTGAACTTGATCCAAAACATGAAATATTGTGAAAATTAGTTGTAGTTGGAATACTTATAACTTACATTCACCTTTGGACTTCAGTGTCTGCAGAAGCCCCACCTATAATATTGACTGCTATAATTTTTTTTCATTTAAGCAGCATTTTTGCCCTGCAGTTATATCATGACCTATTATTTGAGAAAGATATTTTGAAGCTCTGTCCTCACTGATTTTATAGTTAAGAGAGGCCATTAGATCACCCAGTTCAAGAAGGGCAAATTTGTGGTCAGCGATACAAACAGGGTTACATCACATGATGAGCAGTATTGCTGTCTTGGCACATGAGCTTCTGGGTGACCACGTTAAGTCCTGTTTGGAAGGAAGAAAGGCTGCCAGACTAAGACAGATACCACTAGACAGTCCCAAAAGGCAACTGCCTGCCCAGGCTAGCCCCACAATGAGCAGAGCCATGCCTCACCTCCCAGTTGCCCAAATCTTCCTCTCCTCTGGGATCGCCCAGATATGCAGGACGTGCTGTACAGCTCTCAAACATGCAAGTAATTTGAAATGCAACTTGTAAAGTTACAGAAAACATGCACATCCGAGATGCTCAAACTGCCTGGTGGACTTCACCCTCAGCCCAAACGCTGCAGGAGGAATTGCCTTCACACTGTTTGGGACTACATGTGGAAGTCCAGACTAGACCACTTTGTACAAATGGCCCAGGTCACCATCTGGCTCCAAACCAGCATTTTCTGTGCTTCTTTGAACTCTGTGTTCAAAGTGTTTGAAATTAATAGAAAGTAGTTTTTCAGCGTTAATCTGAAATGTATGCAGTGCCCAAAGGCACAATGTGGGGGGCATTTAAGGGCATAAAGCCACCTGGGATAGAACTGGCTTGTTCTGCTTACCATGCTTAGCCAAGCTTGCCATAGGCCATAACCACACCATCCAGAATAAACGTTTAACCATGTTATCCAGTCAGCTGAGCCTGCATTTCCTCTTGAAAAGGAGTAATTGATTTATTCAGGGAGCAGAACTAGCTTAGATGAAGGACTAAGGGTGAGAAGTAAACATGTAAGTCTGAGCCAGACTGATAACGTCAACCACTTGTTCCTTGCACTTTTATTATACTTTTAAGCAACTTGTACAATAATGACAAAATTATGCAAGCATAAGAAGTATTCCAGCATACTTTTCAGGCAGTCTTTATCCCCTGAAGAAATCCTACAAATACAACGCTTTATTTAAATTTCATGATTATGCACCACAAATTACCAGACAACCTTGATATGAAGCTATCAAGGTTTAGTCAATACACAAAACCATGATCAGTGCAGCTATAGGTACACAGCAAGCACAATATATATCTCTCTATTTTAGTAATATATGTATATTCCAAAAGAAAGTGCTTCTGACTGATGATCAAAATGCAGTAAGCTATACTGGCAGAGAACACTGGTACAATGTGGCTCATCAACAAAGAAGCATGCAAAAAAAAGAAAGGAAACCTCACCCCCCCCCCCACTCCCCCCCCCCCCCGGGGTTTTCTCTAACCAGTGTTACTGTATCAATGAAAATATATGGCTGGCAAGAAAAATGTTGCAGTGCAAAAGCAACCCCAAGAAAACCCTACTTTGTCTACAATCATTCTATGATCCTATCTACTTAGGAAATTTCAGGACTTCAGGAAACTTAGGAGGCCAAGGCTAGCTGAAAGGCTGTGCTTCTTGGTCTTGCAGAAGGCCAGCCCTGAATTGCTGGGTTTACAGGTGAGAAAGAAGACTCTGCTCCCTGACAACACATGGTCCAAGAAAAGGGAAAGCCATCCTGCTCTCAAGTGCACCCCTAATACCAACCTTACAACACAGGGTGGCCGCCCTCTGCTGTGGGCTGTGCTGCGGGTCTGATGTTTGGCAGGGTAGAGAGTGAGACAGAAGGAATTGCTACAGTGCTGTCCTTGTTTCCATGACACGTGCTTTTATAACTTGTGCTCCCTGAGGTAAAAGGCATAATTTGGATTCAACAGCTGACAACTCAGCAGTTCTCTGCCTGTGGGATAAGGGAAAGCTGCTTCTGTTGTAGCAACAATCTTTGACCCAGCTCCAATGCCAGCTCCAGACTGTGCATGGAACAGAGAGGAGACATATGCCCTTCAAAACCTTACACCCTGACCAACATTCATACCAGTGGGTTAAGAGTTATTTTTAGTTTAAGCACTTTCTGCTTGCAGTGAAACCTGCTAGTAGGAGTGATTCCAAGGGACAGCAGCAGGGAAAGGCAGACAGTAGCAAAGTGGCAAAAGCCCCTGCTGAGAATTTCTTGCTTGCAGGAAGCACAAGGACTTTACTGACACATGGCAGGAGGGCTCACACAGTTCGCAGATTCAGAGATTGTGCATTTTCCATGGAAGGAAGGACAGAAATGATCAGCAAAAACTAATGGTGTATACCAAAAACAATCTCTGCGTATTCTCAGTGTCAGATAAGAACCTCCAGATATCATTCATTCTAATTACCATCTTCTAATTTGTAAGTGAGTAAGGCAGGCAACGAAAACAGGAACCTCAGCATTTGCTGGTGATTTGTATCTTAGCTGCCCCTTTGCCCCCCAAAGGCAGGTTAAGAAGACAGCTCTGGCCATCTAGGAATTTATATGGCCCCCATCACTGCTATCCTAATGACTCTGGAAAAGATTCATAAGATTCTGAAAGATGACCCTTGGAGATGCTTAAGCACCCATAAAAAACAAACTTTTGATGCTTAAACAGGGGGAGGAGGGTGGGTGGAAGGAGGAAAAACAATAAGAAAAAAAGAAGAGATGTGATGATAAATTTTGTAGGCATCAGATGCACAGTCTCATCTTTGACAGGGCCACACCACCTGCCTGATGCTCAGACACTCAGGATTCACAAAGCAATTATTCCCTGCCTGTGCCTGCTGATAAAATCTGCACAGAACCACAGAATGAAGTTCCCCAGAAAAAGCAGAAGCCGCAGCTTTTGTTTATAAAGACAGAGCCAGAAAAATAAAGCAGCAGTGGTGCTCCCTTTTTGTACAGCAGCCCAGCCACTGCATCACTTGCTGGGGTGCTGAAAATACCTCTGACTACCTCAGAGACTCCTCGAAGTAACAGACAAGTCAGGATGGAGACTTCTCCAGTCTTTCTGTGGATGGCATTTCTCTCCGCAGCTTAATTAACCACTGACTTGGAGCAGGACTCCATGCCCTTGTGAGAGGGCATTTGCTAGAAATGAGGGACCATGGGTTCCAGGTCCTGCTCCCAGGGATTATTTATATCTTCCACATTAAACTTTTTATGGAATGAAATACATCAACTAGCTTTGGCACACAGAGCACAGTCACCTCTCAAGGCTTACCCAGAAGTAATCTATTTTTCTTGGTTTTAGACAGAAACCAGAAATAAGTCATAATTAAATCTCAGGGGAGAAGACACACCAAAATATTTATCATTTCAATTAATTCTAGCTAATTATGATAACAGGAGTAAAACTGACTTTCAGACCTGTTCTTCTTGTCTCCCTGCATGTGAACATGTGTCTAATTCAGAACAGCATCACCTCTCAAAGAGCCACCAGTATCTTGCTTGAGTTCTCCATCCTTCCATGTATGCAAGTATCTGTAAAGCTCCTTCATCAGACCTTTTCTTTTACTGCTAATTAATTCCTTCTGCATTTCAACATCAGTCTGAATCTAAGATCCCAGTGTTTCTACTGCATCCTAGATGAATATTGAAAATAGAAAAAACTAACTCCAAGGATTTTCCTGATTCTTTTTGCCTTTCCTTCCATTATCCAAAAGCTGCTTCTCAACAGCTGAAATAAGCTCATTTCAAGATAATACAAACTATAATTTAAAACTCTATCAGATCATTTTTGCTTCTATCCAACACAACAGGAATTGCTGAATTTAGTATCCTCTGCATTCCTCTGAGAATTAGCACACGAAGTAAGTGGGAAAGAACCTCATTTACCTGGTCACATCATCTATTGGGTCATTTGCAGAGAAACGTAATCCATCTGCATCAGCCTTGTGATGCGCTGCACTGCAAGATAGAGTCAGTATTTATAAAAATCTAGATTGTTTAAGATTGCCAGGCACTTTCTTCTTGGTGTATTCTTTCATCTTTCAGCTGGAATTCTTGCTAACATACTGAATTTAAATACATCTTCTCATAAAGTACAAAACTTGCTGCCAGTCACCCACTAGTCTGAACAGCTCTAAAAGAGCTGTTTCTAACAGACTTACAGACTCTGTTCTAGCATTACCTATGGATATTAATAAATTCAGATTTCCTTTGAACATTTAATAAAGCCCTGCACTGGATGACATTGAAGCAGATGTGACCTTATAACCAAGTTCTTAACTCATCAATAATTTGAAAATTAAAGCCCCATGAATTCCCTCCTAAAGTAGCAGCAGCAGTTTTACCATCTATGAGAATACAGTTCTCTTTCTTAGGGAGCACCTCCACCCATACAGCTGTTCCTGCATATTCCTAACTTGGGTTTGGCAAGTCTGCGAGAATGCCCTCACCTAAAGGTTAAGTCTCTCCCTTTCCTCATCAAAGCCGTAAAGGGATTTTGCACAATCTAACTCAAAGATAGTGTTTGCCACTGGTTGCTCTAAGTGACTACAGTGATATATTTGGAGAGTGCACAATGGAAATTGTTATCACTTAATAACACTGATAAAAGTTTGAATAGGTGAAACAGTGATAAGATGAAAGGATGCCTAAACTGAGTAAACAGAAAGCAAAATCAAATAAAATCAGGTGACCTACTGAATGCCTAAAAGCTATACTCCAAACAAGCTCCAAGTTGGTGATTTTTATGTTTTCCATTTGTGGACTTTGGCATAATTTTGTAGTTTAGATACATAGCCTTGCAGCTGACTGACACTATGCTGTCCTTTCTCAGTAGCCTCAACAGTCCTCTCAGAAGTAACCTTTAGACCTCTATCAAGCTACCCATGCTAAGTAACACCATCCAACTGCAGATGCGGCACTACTTGTTCTGTGGATTTACTCCCTGCATTTGCTTCTGTCTGCTCCACATCCTAATTCTTACCCTCATCAAACATAATTTTTGATTTGATCTTGATTCACACTGGGGCCAAATTTAGGAGATTTCTATGTGCATGCTTACCTTTATCACCAAAACTGTATAGAAGTCAAAGCTTATCTTTATCACCATAATCATACAGCATACAATGGTTGAGAAGTTAAGGACAAGCACAAACTTTCTGCAGATCAAGGCATTCATGCATTCTTCTCTACAAGATGTGCAAAACTTTATATTAAAAGCACATGTACACTGATGGATCTACACTAAACAACATATTGTTTCAGCTGGCATTGCCGCATGCTGATTTGAGAGGGAAAATGGCACAACATGGACCTTAATCATCCCCACCGCTACCAGACCTGCTAAATCTGATGAAAAGTCCAGATTCATGTTATGGAGTTGAAATAAGGTTTAAGAATTTAAAGTAAGGAATTTTACAGTATGGAAAAAAGGCAGAATGGAGTTCCAGGTAAGATGTCAAAGGCAAGTCACATTGTCTTACTTAGGTAACAAGCTGGGTTTCAAATACAGCAGAAAGCTGCTTAGTGCCTGTGCTTTCCTGAAGGGAATTTTGACAGGACATGGCCAGCTTGATTATGGAATTTTAATATTTGTCTGTTTTTGCAATTGATATGTTAAGTGTCAAAGTCTGTGGAAAAGAACCAAAGTGACAATTACCACACAAAAGTTAACAGCCTATCTGCAACACTAGATGATTACAGTACCTATGTAGAGCTTTACTCCCATTTATAGCAAAGTTCCCAGGCACCCACCAGTGATTACAATTTAAAAACGAAAAGCCATATATATCACCAATTCTTACTGAAGCCACACAGAGCATGCCAGCACAACATGCCCAGTTCAGATTTACTTACACACGTTGAATTTTAACAAGGGAATGACGTTCTTTCCAGAACTACCTCAGAGGCTTAGAGAGATCTTTTTTAAACGCAATCTCTAAACACATTAGAAATTCAATCACTCAAAATAGACACAGAAAGCTGCTACTGCGCCGGTGTCCCTCTACAGACAGCGCGCAGCAAAACGTACAGCATGCCTGGATGCTCCCCAGCAGCATAAAGGGCTCTGGATTACCATCCTAAACTGCCCCTCTTTTTGGAAGGGTGTTAATTATTTTAAAAGAAATGTTTAAAAGCACGAAAAGAGGTATAAACATTATTTACCCGCCGCTCAGCCCCTGAACCAACCAACCTGCCGGCCAGCAGAATGAGCTGTTGACAAAACACAGCCTCTATTTAAGCCGCAGGCTCCGGCCAGCAGCACAGAAGAGCCGCCGGTCTGCCCCCCGTTCTCCCAGGGGAAGCAGCCGAGGTCTGCGCTTGCACCGGCTCCGACCCCGTCGCCACCTGCCCCAGCCCCGACCTGCAGCTAAGAAGGGAAGAGGGCGGGGGGGCTTGGAAACTGCCCTTGGCCCCGCTGGGCCCCGGCCGGGCTGTCAACCCCGCCTCTGGCCCTCTTCGCCGGCACCTCCCCGGAGCAGACAGAGGGACGGAGGGATGGAGGGATGGAGCGGGCATCGCGCCCTCGGGCCGCTCCTTCCCAGGTGCGAGCGGGGCAGCCTACGGGAGAAACCGCCCGACCCCGGGGCCCGGCACTCACCCGCCGCCGCCTCGCCGTGCCCGACGGCAGCCTCATGCCGCAGGGGGGTGCGCGGGGCTGTCCGCAGAGCGGTCCCGGCCGGCCCAGCTCCAGCGGGCAGCAGTACGTAGCGCCGACAGGAAGGAGGGATGGAGCCGGGGCGAGAGGGCGGGAGGGAAAGAGGGAAGCAGGGAGGGAGGGAGGGATGGAGGAGAGGGGCTGGCGGGCTGCCCGCGGGAGGAGCCTGCGCCGCGCACCGCCCGGCGCCGCCGCCACCGCCGGTCCTGCCCCTGGGGCACCGCCGCCTGCCGCCGCCCGGCACGGAGCAGCCCGGACGGTACAGCCCTGGTCCTGTCCGCCGCGGGGGCCGCGCTCCGCTGTGGGCGCGCCGGCGGCAGTGCGGCTTGTGTAGGGCAGAAGCTGTCCAGGATTTCAGGCTGACATCAGCTTTTACAGCCCTTTTTGCTGCCGGGGTGTAGTCGGGACGATGTTGTTACAGGTAACGCAGCGATGGGTGCTTTTGTTGGGTCCCCAGCGGGCTGTGAAGAGCGTGCTGCGGGGCTACATGAAGCCACGCACCCGGTCTGACCGATTCAGACATGTGACACTGTCAAATATCCTTCTTAGGCAAGTATCTTGAGTATCTCCAGTGCTGCCAACCGTCTAGGGTTTGAAGTGAAGGGCCTGGCCCTACAAACCCAGGACATTCTTGATTTAGTTTATCTTTGTATTTGCTCTAGTTTTTGAGGTTGGGGACTTGACCTCCAACATTTCTTTGAAGCCACAACAGCTACATGCCAGCCTCTCTTTTAAATTAAACTTCAAATCTTCACAATCCCACAGTCTCAAGAGTCAAGCAATTAAAAAAATATATACCACGAGGCCCATAAAATCAGAAGAGCTGGCAAGCCTGTGGCTCCTCTCTTGTTCCCCAGTAAACCACCGCAGAAAGGGGAGAAAGTAACAACTCGGTTTTCCTTGCATTACTGCCTATGTTTTCCTACGGAGGTTTTCCAAGTTGCTGTAAATTGTTTTTCTCAGAACCTAGATCATGAAGAACTGCAAATACATGTATGTGTGAAGGTCCTGGGCCAGACTTTTGCCCCATCTTGGCTAAGTGTATTTCAGGTCCCCAGAGCTAGAGTCTCCTGCTATCCTGCACATTCCCTGTTCATCATAAGTGAATGCTGGCTATTTTGCAGAGAAGAAATCTTCCACCATTTCCCCTCTTTCCTGTGTTTTTGCTTGCGCAAAGAGAATTGAAATTTCAGTGGGCGAGCAAGAGACATGAACCTTGTGGCTAGGTCATGCAGCCGAACGTAAATTCAGATCTCTACTGTCTTAAGAGCACACTTGACTTCAGGCCTTGTATCCTGAGACAGTTGTCTGTCCATTGACCTGTGTCACTTTCTCAAGAGGAAAAACTAAGTCTCCTTATACACATACATTCTTGGGAAAGAAGCATTTTTCTTCTAAACAGCACTTAGAGAGAAGCCCTGGGCTGTGAATTCCAAGAAGACGATGTCTTATCCTGATGCACATTGAAACATTTGTAGCTCCAAAGACAGACAGACTTTAAGAGTTCTCTTAGGGGTCTTCTACCTGGTAGGTTTAAGCAGCACATCAGTCAGTACTTCACAATCCCAGATCTCTGCCTTCTAGGAAGATCTGCCGGATGGCTAGTTCTGTCGTCTAGACTTCAACCCAAGCACCAACAGGTTTGGTATATTGGCTGCCTAAGACCACCAATTTTGCATTTAGTTCCCTGTTTCCATGCTAACGCAAAAGCCTTCCTGCCCCTCTGGCAGGGCTGCAGTGAAACTGGGAATATTCATAGCATCAGAAAACTTGAGGTGACCAAGGGAGGACTGCCTCCATCTTTCTCTTTCTAGACCTCATTAATTGGAGCCTGATTCTTTCCCTAGAATCTGCATCCAAGGCTTAGAAGGACATGGCTCACACCTGTGCCCTGGATGACTGACCAACAAAGGCAACCATGGAAGCAACACAAGAACTTTCTTTCAAAGGCATTGGAAATGTTAACTGAAATTGTGACACTTTTCTTTCCTGCAGTTTACCTGTAGTAAAGGCTCACAGGTATATCACTTGTCAGGAAGCCATGTATGATGTACATGGTACCCTGTGTGCCATGAGTAATTGTGTAATATCTGGCTCATTTTCTAGATGTGGAAATCAAACAGTAGCAATTTTTACTGTTTTTTCTCTACTTTGTTTCTCTACTCTGCTCTAGTGACACCTCACTTACTGTGTGCAGTTCTGGTGCTCATAACATGAAAAGGACGTGGAACTGTTGGAACAAATCCAGAGGAGGGCTATGAGGATGACTGGGGGACTGAAGCACCTCCCATATGAAGACAGGCTGAGAAAGTTGGGGCTGTTCAGCCTGAAGAAGTCTGTGTGGAGACCTCATAGCAGCCTTCAGTATCTGAAGGTTGTTTATAAAGATGCTGGGGAGGGACTCTTCACTAGTGACTGTGGTGACAGGACAAGGGGTAGCGGGTTCAAACTTAAACCAGGGAAGTTTAGATTGGATATAAGGAAGAAGTTCTTTCCTATAAGGGAGGTGAAGCACTGGAATGGGTTTCCCAGGGAGGTTGTGAATGCTCCATCCCTGGCAATGTTCAAGACCAGGTTGGATGAAGCCTTGGGTGATATGGTTTAGTGTGAGGTGTCCCTGCTCATGGCAGGGGGATTGGAACTAGATGATCTTAAGGTCCTTTCCAATCATAACTATTCTATGATTCTATAAATTAGCAAGGCAGCTTCCCTGCAATTCACAGATATTCCATACAGGAACTGGGGAAAGAGTTATGGGTTGGATTTTTGTAGGAAGAAAAATGTGATTGTGAAATTGTAAGAAGCTGCCAGGAGAAATCAAAAGTAAGGGTAGTTCCTGAAGTTACTTTAAGGTTTTTATGTTGTATTAATGATTCAATTTTTAATGACTGAGTTGGAAGTTAAGAAACTTTCTAGATCTCATGCTATTTAAGACAAGCCTGCATAGTACAAATTTCAAAGTGATAAAGCTACAGATGGTTGTTACCAATTATCTTTTTTATAGAGTGAAATATGCTAATTTTAATATAAATATCCCATAGATAAATTACTGTTCTAATTACCCTAGTACTTCTCATCTGCAGAAAATATGCTGTCTATGCATCCTGTCTCGTCATGAGACCTTCCCTGTAAAATATCATAGCCACTATATTTTATAAATAATCTCTGCATGTCATACATATATGCAGGATATTTATTTTGTTTCCTGCTTTATCTCTGGTTTCCAGAAAACTGAAGGACAGATGCTGGAACACACACTATGTCTTTATGTCATTGATTTTAACAGCAGTGGGGCTGTGCCTTTCAACATTAATACTTTGGACAGTAAGGGGGAAAGGTTTAAGTCTGTCCAGATAGCAGGCAAGTTTTAGTTTACCTTAGATTATCTCGGTGCTTAGTATTACTTACAGAGGAACATATCTGTTGCCTAGGTCAGAAAAACTTGTTGTGGCCTGTGAGTTCTAAATGAAAGTGAGAAGCCTAGCTAGGACGTTTTCATTAATGAGAGTTTCCTGGAGCCATTTAGTCTTGTATTTAAGGGTGTGTTGGTTATTTATGGCAGAGTAAAGGAACGGATGTGTTGATGTTCTGGAACTTTTCCTTTGTGCATTGTTTCCCATTTCACAGTTGTATTTGGCACCCACTTTCCTACACTTAATAAAGAATATTAAAGAACTTCCTTTGCTGAGAAGTTGTGCACACATTTTACAAATCATACAGTTTAACCAGAAGTTTGAGAGGTAGTACTTCTACCAGCATTAAGAAACACCAGATATTGTAAATATATAATACTGCCAGCAAAGGTTTGCCAGAGATTCTTTTTATGGATGATCTATTCCTGTTTTCTTACAAAAAGTTATTATATAATGCAACCAACAAAGCAAATTTGAGTCTGACTGAATGTATTCAGGAAAGCCAATAACAAAACTTACACTGGCTGTGATAAGAGCAAGAGTAGTCTCTGTTTATGCCAAGAATAATCTTGAGTACTGTGGATAGTGCATGTGTTTTGGTGCACTCACAAAGCAACAGCTCTTTCCTATGAGGTCTCAGTGGAAGCATCCCTGTGCTGTCAAGCTGGAGCAGAGCTATTCTTGGAAATGAGTACACTGACCCCAGAGAAATAAACTCTTTGTAATTAATATTTTTCAAATACAGAAAATTTTGTTTATCATTAGGGACCTATGCTGGTAAATACGGTGACATGTTAGCAATATATTGCTAAAGGATTTAATTTCATGGTCTCCCCTGTCTGCAGAACAACCATATGGACTATCATGGGTTTTGTGTTTCCAGGGAGAAGTAATGAAGAACTTTGTTCTGCTGACCTGCACTAACTTAGATAGTGCCATAAATGTAAAAAGAAATGGAAAGAAAAACACTACTTGCCAAAAATAATTAAATTGAAGGCACTTGCATTCCTTTCACTGGAAAAAAAATGCTATTTCAGATGCCTGAAAAATACATGGTGTGGAAATACTGTATTCACTATCAGTAATAAGACCCTTATGTTCAGCAATGAAGATAAAACTTCTCCTATGTATTACAGAGATGCTAGCAGGTGATCTCATTGCCACACACTGCCAAGTGTCATGATCTTTGTGTCTAAGTAGTCAGACCAGGGTCATTTGTGCATAGGACAGTGGACAAGGGGCACCAGCTGTTGACTCCTCACTATGTTGGGTCTGTCTTGACTGGCAACAACAATTTTTTGAACAGGGCATTTATACCCTCCTGAGTCAAGCAGTTGTTATGCAGTGGTTTTGCCCCAGACCCTGGCTTGCCTTATCGTCTAGAAATCTATGGAAAAATTCCTGCCCATTGCATTATTTCCTCATTTTGCCATCTTTATGGACACTGTCTGTCTTCCTTTTGGGAATATTTTATCTGAGCCCATGCAATTAGAACATGGTTTCTGGGGGTGACGATTTGCCTATCCTATGGTTTTATCAGAGCAAGAGCTTTGAACATTTGGTCTTGTCCTGTAGTCTTGATGTAAACAACGAACTCCTCACTGTTCCTTGATGTGACTGCTGTCATTCATGTCATCACGTCCATTAATGTTTATTCTTTCTATCGCTGCTCAAACACAGCTTTTGATGCTTCCACATGCAGAAATTTCCATTCATCATTTAGATGAGTCTTAATACTTCAGTTACAAATGTCTGCACTGGCTACAGTGGTCCAACTCCTGAGAATGGACCACTGCTGAAGTTCCTCTGCTAAAACAAACTACATGCTGTAACCTGACTAGCAGTTGCAGATCTGCTTCTGGATCCAAACATTTGTGCCATCCTGCAGTTGATTATACTGACAGTGTGAAGTTCAGCACATGCTTAATCATCATGTTGGATGCATCCCATTGCTGAGTCCACAGAGTAGCATGAGAGGTCAGTCTTCAGGTCAATGAAATAAGATACAGCATAGTTCTTGGAAAAAATGAAGCTAAATATAAATTTCGGAAGGAACACCAACAAATGGTAACAATCTTATAAACTGTGGAAGGGTTGGTGGAACCAGTCCTAGAATTAAGTCTGCTTTATTGGGTATGCAACTGAAGAGGCTTACATCGCAGAGTAGTGGAAGAGCCTAATTACATGACAAAAAAAGGAGGATTTATTACAGTCAGAAGCTAATTTAAATTTGTAATAGCCAGAGAAACAAAGAAATCTACAAATAATAAATTACAAATAAAAGCTACTGAGAACATATCAGATGTTTATATACTCCTAATATTGCAAGGGCCCCCACTGGCTCCCCAGCATCACTGTATAATATTCTTGCTTATTTTAACAATCCTTGTCACTGTATTGGCCCTGTTTCCAATGCAGTGCTATTCCCATCAGTCATACCTCTCTGCACACTAATTTGTCAGATATTGCCATGCTTTTTGTATTTATTCCACAGAAAAATGTCCCCTGTACTGCAAAGCTTATTAAATTGGTGCGTCAGATTTTCTGTGCTTCAGTCCATGTTCAGGCCTGAACATGTCTGATGAATGTCGGATGAGTTTGAAGCACCCTAAGCTGTTATGAATTCTACATGCACTGCAGAGTTGATCCCTACATCAGCAGGAGACAGTCAAGCAGAATTCATGTAACTCAGCTGAGTTTCAGTGGATCTTGAATGGCTACAGTTTTCAAAATTCTTCCTGCTCAAATTTTCCAGGCAGCATCACCCTCTCGCCACAATGAACCATATCCAGGGAAAGAAATATAACTTCTCCCATACTATCCTTGGACTGAGCTGGAAGCCCATTCACTGCTTGGAACCAAATTCCTATGCATCAACATAAAAGTAGCAAGACAAAGATAGCTCAGCTAGAGAAAAGGTGGAGATACATAGCAAGCATTTCTGAGGAGCACATGAAGTTCTATATTTACATGGTTCATGGCATTCCTCCTGTCATTCTTTCTTATTATTTTTTCAGATGTGGGTTTCAATACCACTTAAGACAGTACATGAGAGCTTGGGATATTATAGTGTTAAAAGATGGGCAAATAAGACACTTTAAGTTGTGGTCTTGAAGGACGAAATGGTAAAATCCACTTCTTAGAAGCAACTTTATCATTTCTGCACCTGACTTCAGAAATATTGTTTAGTGTGTCTCAGTTACCCTGGTTAACCACAGTTCTCTTGCAGGCTAATGAAAGGTCTGTATTTGTACATAAACAGAAATTCTAAGTAGTAAATAAAATTATCCCAGCATATTTGAAAGTCAGATTGAAAGATATTTTCATAAAAGCAGTCAATTGTTTGCATTAGGTTAAATACTGTAGCAAATTCTGCATCCATTCCAGGAGTTTCCATCAAGGTGAACCTATTTTTGTCCTCTGGTGTCTTTTTATTTTTATACAAAAACATCTCTACCAATGACGTACAATTCTAACCCAGTAGCCACTTAATTACATGTCCACGTACATCCTCATATCCTCCCTTCTAGTGTAACAAGCACATTTACCTTCATTAGTTTCCAGATTGACAGCAATCTCAATTTGCCTCTGCACATCCCAAAGGAGCTGCCCTGCCATGGAATGATTTGTTGTAGCATCAGGGCTTTAAGATTAAGCTTCTTCAGGCAGAAAACTGTTTTCTTAGAACATGTGCGGACAGCACTGGAGGCTCCAGAAATGTACATACATGCTGAAAATGGTGCAACAGAGCATGCTCTGTCTTGTGCCCCCATCTTTGCCAAGCTGGCTATCTAGGCAGCTTCCTTCCCCACTTGGGTCGCCTGAGATGCAGAGAACAACCATCCTCTGAAGCATAGCTCTCCACAGAGGCTGGAAAGCATGTTCTTTAGAACAGATACTATGAATGCATGAGGCACAGGCTGAGTTAGTGCATGTATTGGCCTAGATTAGGGTTTTTTGTTCCAGCAGTATGAACTTGAGCATCTATTGCATCCCTTCTTCTGTGATCCTCTACTGCATTCTGTTATTGTAAACCTTTGCACACATCCACCCAGTAAGACAGGTCAAGAAACAATCCTTTTTTTTTTTTTATTTTTAATTAATCTCCCCTCAAGATGTTTTTAAACTGAATAGTTCCCCTGCTGTGAATTACACTGAACACAAATATCAAGCCACTGGAAGGCTGGTAGGAGGTAGGAATAAACAGGAATAAACAGCCAAGGGCAAGAGTTGAAGAAGCATTCCTGCCGTGTGTCAAACCACAGTCCTGGGATCTAGGCTGTCCTTAGCCTGGGAGAGGTGGTGAGTTCAGCCTTCAGCTATGTGCTTTAGCCACTAGACTGGAGTATTTCAGGCATGGCCAGGCACCCAAGAACACAATATAGCCAGGATGCAATAGCTAGATTGGACTGACAGTAGGAACCTGAGGAAAACTGAGGGAACCTTAGAGAACTTGCCTTTTGTCTGTTGTTTGAAGCAACATAGTGACAGTTGTGAGAGCAGAGCTGTGTCTGTAATTGCAGTGATCATCTGGACTGTGTTCTTTGTGAGCCCATATCTCAGCACAAAGGCAATGCTCATACTCCACAAACCTCTATAACCAAATATTTTGGGTACCCACATGGAAACTACCTTGCCTAAGAGGAGTACCTGGCTTTCAGGAGAAAATACATCCAGGAAGTCTTCTTGAGGCTTCTAATTCCAATTCTGGAGGTACTTCAGTGAAGCCCCAGTAAAGATGTTTGTTTTTGGCAGGCTGGCTGTTGCAAGCTCCAAGTGCTGACTGTCTCTCCAGCCTGTACCTCTTCCCTGTTTTATGCATAGCGTTGCTGTGGAATGCAGCCTTGAGCTGAACATGCATAAGTTACAGGCACAGCAGCACTCAGCATTTTAATATTCCTCATACTTGGTTAGGCTGCTAGTTTAAAGGAAAATTTAAAGAGAAATTGTGATCTCAAAAAACCACAAAGCCCAGGCATACTCTTTTCTGAATCTAAAATATATAATTACAAATCCATACAGGCATCTAGTGAACAGCCAAGAGGCTCACAGGAAGCAACCTGCTGAGCACAGGGCACTTGTTCTATCAAAAAGGAAATTCCTGTTGTCTCGTTTCTTTTCTAAGTTTGGCTTTCCCACACAACTCTGTAAGCTGAAGTTTTGTTGTCTTCCCTCTTTTGATATGCACCAACAGGCAGCAATTTCACCATCCCTTGTTCTGGGCACCTGGCCTTATAGGTAGTTTTCCTTGCTATCTGTAATTAGCAAGGCTGATGCCAAGGAAGACTCTGAAAGTCTTGACCTTTAAGATGTAGAATGCACACACTCTGTAAAGTCACATTTAGATGGAGTTTCTTCTGGCTTTGCAGATGTTATCATAAACATAAATATAAATCTTTTGTGTTACAGCTTGTGCTATTTACTCACAATCCTCAGGCCTCCCCAAATAGCATTTGTGGCCTGAAACCCTCTCTTGGATTTAGACATCAGAGAATGTTCTAAGAGAGAGAAAGAACATGGGAGAAAAAACAGATGCCATCATATGTTGGTGAAAACATCACCTCCAACTGCAGAGGTGCTAGAAGTCTTGCTCTGGAAGTGGAAGAGCTTGCCTGCTACGGGCAATGGTGGTCTGGGGGAGCTTTCCCATGCCCACAGGGTGCTCTGACCACCTCATTAGGCTAGAGGGCACTGTCCACTCTACTTTTAAAGCAAGGACATCCCTCAAAAAACAGCAGTGAGGTTATAGAAGCAGAACATGCTGAAGCAGAAGTGAGGGTGATTGTGCAAACAGTAGGTTTTTCCCCTGGGAGGGAGGGGAAAGTGCAAACTTCTGGTCCCCACTCCATGGCATGCATTTTTTTTTGTGCATTCAGGTGCAAAAGCCATGGGTTTTTTTTCACATAGAACAGTTAGGCTTGCTGAGGAAGCTGGGAAGAAACTTGCCCATGGCAGTCACACTATGATTCACTCTGCCCCTTATTACAGGCAACGACCTTGACCTATCTTGTGCAATCCTACCACTTTCCTGGATTTCAGAGGAACACAACTCTTTGTACTGAGTTATTCCAGAATGGCCTGATTCCTCCCACAGAAAAGCCAGCACAAGACAGCCCTAACAGAAAGACTTGTTGAGGTTTCCACTCCTTCTACAGATCAGCATAAGCTGTTCCAGTAACAGGTTTTTCTTTGGGGTTCAAGTGGTAAAAACTTCACCAAAGCTTTCAATATCTGGAGGAGACAGGAGCTACAGTAACCACTGGTATGTGCCAACCAGAGTTCAGCAGCCATGAGAAAAAGGTGATCCCCAGGAAGTAAGGGCTGATTATACCATTTTGAGCTGGGAGTCCAGAGCAGACATCTCAAATGTGTCCATGTCCACAACTCCAGAGGGAGACTCCAGAATAAGGAGACGCTATATATGCTACACCAAAGACAGTGGTTGCATAAATGATTGCAATTTCTTTGCAAGAAGCGGTTGCCAGAGACTGCAGGCTGGCTGTTACTGCATGAGGACGTGAAGTCTGTCCTGGTAGTGCAGCTGGCCCCGACTCCAGAAAGAGGGAGTGTACCAAAGGCTTCAGGGAGAATTTGTACTGGTTCACCTGTGGGATGGGTTCCCACAGCTGGTAACAGGAAGAACAAGAATAAAGTCTGCTTCCAACAGGAGCTATTCAGTGTAGTCACAGACTGACTTAGAAACAAGCATTTCAGTCAAGGAAGAGACAGTTTGCAGGATAGTGTTACCTCAAACATTTAAAAATGTTTTAAAATGTTCTGTGCTCTTACCTCTCTCTCTAGCTGTGTTTTGGTTAGGTTTTTATTCCCTTTTTTGTTCACCCTTCTCCCTCCTCTTCCATTTTATTATCCTGAAGCTGGTTAAAGGGCTACTGATACACTTTTTTACAGAAGATTACCTCTGTGGCCCCAAGTGTCATAGAATTTTCCAGAGAGCTAGACCTCATTTCATATTGCAGCAGTCACTGACCAAATGTGATGCTGCTCCTACCTTTTGAGATAAACCACAAGCTGCAGAACCAACCCACTGAACAGCCTCCCAGAAATGCCTTAAATTTTCTCCTCTAATTGCAGGACTGTACAGAGAAATAACTTCCACAGGAAATCTCTGTACTGGAAACAAATCGGAAACATGAGACTCTAAAGATTAGAGGGGAAAGGTTATCTTTGTGTTTAGCTAGACATTTTCAGCTTCCAGCAGTTTGGAAAAATAAAGCTACAAAACATATATTTAATTAAGGGACAGAAACCAATTCCATATTTATTAGCATGAACGTTTAACATCAAACCTGGCTGGGCAAAGAGAGTATGAGTCCCTTATCTCTGAGATATGCAGGAGCATATCAGGCATATGTAAACCTTCGCTGTTAGTTCTAGTTCTAGAGAGAAAAGTACTGAAATATTTACTATATGACCTCTGCCCTCGCAAAGCTTTTCCTGAAGAAGATGAATGGAGCAGAGAGAATGACTTTAGTGACATTATCATTAGAAAGATTGATATTTTACCACTATGACTCATTCTTCCCCCCTAATTTTATTTCTAAAAGCCAATTAATGATGTTTAAAAGATGTGTGTTAATGCTTGCTCTTGCAAACAAATGTGATTAACATGTAATTTGTGATTTTGAAATTTTACTTTTGAAATTGATACAAAACATTTGGTTTTTCTTGAGGAGATTTTTATGAATTAAATCCTCTTGTTTGAGCACAAGAGAACCAACATTGGGCAGCTCCTGAAAAATCTTACTGTTAATTGCTGACCAGTCTATACACAGTCACTACCTAACTTAACATGTGTTACTTTTATTACAAAAGTTAGCTTTCCTTTAGTTCCAGGCTGGTACATTTTCTGTATTCATTTGCTGCTTTATTATTATTGCAGAAGTATTCAGTTTGGCTTTACAAAACAGAAGAGGCAACAATTAACTCTATCAAGGGAATATATTCCGCCTTTCTAGTCTGTGGTTTTTGTGACCTTTAAAACTTCCTAATCAGTTCAGACCCTAATCAGTTCAGAAGAATAAATCTATAATATCTAAAATAATCTGAAATAACTTACATAATGAAGAATCTGTGATATTTCATAAGCAGAAGAGGACATCAATTAATATTTTTGTATGACCCATTCATCCAGCAAAACCTGAGGTGCTGATAGCTTGTGAAAAGCAAGAGAAGATGTGGAGATCCAGACCTAGAGAAAGAAAGCATGTAGAGCTGTCTTAGGTGTCAGCATCATCATCACTGCCTCCTCAGTACTCTGTGGAGTACGATCCTATTCAAATGATTTTGATGACAAGAGCTTGGAATCTCTACAAAGGATGTCTTTCAGTGCTGATCTCACAGGTATGCAACAGATAGAGTGTTTTTCATTTCCAGGTGAAATCACAGGGCTTGGGGTGTGCCAGCATCCTTACAATGTTTATGTAGTTTCCTACCACTTCAGAGCAACAGAACTGAAACAAAAAATTGTCCACAGAAAGTGTGAGTCTACTGCTACTTTGTAAAAAACGAACAAACAAAACCAATAAGACCAAAACAAAACAGAAAGTGGTTTCAACTAAGATATGTTTTCCCTAATCCAGAGCTTTGTTAGGAGGATTCTTATGGTATATATTTGTGAAGGGCTATATAGCCAACAGACAAATAATCAAGAAGAGAAAGTGGCATGGAAATACCAAATGTCACATGAAGTACTTGCCACAAGCACCTGAGAAAGTCAAACAAGAACTCCTGTGAGTGCTGGCTGAAAGAAACAGGGAATTAAGAGCCATGGAAATCATTCCTGCTCTTGGAGTCTGGTGTACCCTGAGTGTACAGGTTTGATAGGTTCTTTGCAAGTAAACTAGAATACATCACAAAAAGTCTGAGACTGTCACTACCTTCTTCTCTGAATGGGAATAATCTACAATAGCTTGCATTTTGATAGCTGTTTAAATGGAAAGCAGGAGAGGCCACATTGCTTGGAAGGGTCATATAAAACTATGTAAAATTATAGGATACACACATCTTAGAAATATTCTAATGCAAAGTATAACTACTGAGTACTGAGCAGCCGCTCAATGTCCATCGTGCTGTTTCCCTTTTTGACTAACGGTTATTGCTGCAGCCTAAAGAGCAGGCAACCACCCTGAAAACTTAGAATACACTGTATCCAGTCTTCATCTGCAGGTAGGTCTTGTATAAGTATGAAGATTTGAAGAGGTCTGGGTCCTTTTTCTTGTTCTTCACTAAAACAATTTATAAATGTCAGTGTAATAAATAGCATAAAAAAGTAATTTTCACAGGTGAGTTCTGTATTGGAAAATAACATAAAACATGGAGTTATAGTGGCTAAGGTGGAAAGGTGAAGGATTACTCTGAGGACAACAAACAGGGCTTTGCAAACACAGTGGTCCCCAATTTTTTGCTTAAAATATTGCTGTGTTTTTGTCACCAAGCATAAGCTGACTGTCATAGTCACTGTAAAAGAAAAAAGATGATTTTTGAAGGTGATCTGGCACCCACCATTCATATTTGTTTCTGCAAGTAAAACCCAGCAGTTTTGAGTTGAGATCCTCCCTCTGAAATAATGTGGAAATGCTTGTAAAAGAAAACCAAGTGAGAAGAAGGGAACAAAAGAGGGGCAAATACACTTAAATCCACCTATCACCAACTTCTGAATACAGCCTCTTTCATATTAGAACAAGGGGAATACATTTTTAAATAATAATAAAAAAATAAAGTCCATATTCTGTTACTCAATATGTAACATTCTAACATCTGTAATATTCTGTTACAGAATATGGAGAACTTGGTGCACCTCTGGAAACATCAGTGCAAAATGAGAGCTAAAAATCATTTATAAGAATGAGCTGAGGTGCTTCGGTCAGTTAAAACTTTTTCAGCCAAAACCATACTCTTTGTGTCTTCTGTTTGTGAGTTTTAAAGAACACTTTACCAGTTACTTCTGAAAAACATAACTTGATCATGATAGATTTGAGCACTCAGCATTCAGTGGCGCCCATATGCTTTTCATTGGAGTCAAGAAAAGAATTACACTGTTGGTTTTCATAGATGAAGGCTTAGAACAAGCAAGGAAGTTTTGAATTATTTTAGATTTAATGACACAGACAGATGCCAGCTTGAATGGCTGAAAAGCCACATGTGGAGATATGCAAAAAGATGAAACATGGCCTTTTATACTACTCATACATGAAGTTTATCAGCAAGATAGTTATGGCCAAAGGTTTATTAAATGTTGCTTATGCTATTTTATTAATTTTAAAAGTAAAGAGAAGTGTAGGGTGCCTTTTGTAAAAGCCTATCAACTCACACAGAAGTCACTATGTTGACATTAGCCTGAACTTCTAAAGGGATGAAAAATATGTCCTGGAGTCCAAAATCTTAAGTTGTTCATTTGTTGGAGAGATGATGCCTGCAGCAACAGATCTAATACAGAGGGAACCTCCTGAGGAAGCCTGAGTATGATCAGAAGCTTCCGAATTATTCCAGTAAAAGTCCTTGTACAGAAAGTTCCAGCTCATTTCTTGTTTACTTGGTGAGCTGCTGTAGAAGAGTCACATAGGATTTCCCTAACAAATCACATGTTCTCATATTGCAGCATCCTTGAGCCAAATGCATAGAAAACCTTGGGTAACCTTTTCTTCCTGAATATACACAGAGAGAAATAATCTGTTTTCAACACTTTGGCCCCTGCATTACATAGATAATAGCCAAATAGTGACTTATTTCTGCATATTTCCTCCTGTACTCTAAACAGCATCTGTATCATTTTCTGTCAGTCTTATCCTTAACCCACAGTTACTTTATAAGCAAGAGGGTCATACATGCAGTAACATTACATGAGTGTAGATTTACAGTTCTGAATATTAGTTTGCAGGAAATTACTGTGTTCCATATGCTGTGTCCTATTTTTCCATGCAGTTAGGCATGAGGCTAGAAGAGGTTAGAACAGGCTTTGAAAGAGGTTTTGGAAAACCTGGCTTCCAATATCTGCTTTCTTAGGCACTTAAAAGTCACACACTGCCTCGCCCTTGAGCATTTGGCTCTTGTAATTGAATCTCTGAGCTCTGAGGACAAGGAACTGCCTTAGGTCAGTGTTCTTATTGCAAAAAATGCGTAAAGGTAGCCAACGCAAAACATGAATAATGTAGATTTGTCCAGCTTCCTACTAAAACAAGAGGAGATGATGAGAATGACATTTTACATGTGTTAAGTTGGGCACTCGTCAAGAGAAGGGGAGATCTGAATTCTAACTTCTGCTTCAAGGACTGTGTATGAATTGAACACAGTTACCATTTCATATAAATAGTCCTTTAAGCAGGTTTCCATCAGTCCATGAAAGTTCCTCAATTACTGCTTTAAGAGTTCAGGCTCCTATTGGTTTTTTCCTGCTTTACAAGACTTGAAGTCTTTCTATGGAGCAATTTGGCTTTCACTGAAGGAGTGAAAAAGACAGACAGCCATTGCCTCTGTCACACATACTGTTTAAGGAATTACATGCCTTATGTATGGAGTTTCCTTGAGCCAGGAATAGGACACTTTAGGTAGCTTTTTTTTTTTTTCAGTCTACCCAAGAGGCAGATACACATATACTTTTAAATATCTGTGGCACTGAGAACATAATATATAATCTCAATAATCACAATAAATATTGAAACGTAACTTACAGTTCTCACAGTCTTGGTGAGCTGTTGAAAAAACTTCATACATGCCTTCCACTTAAGAAGGAAATGATGAGAAAGATTTTCATTCCCCTTGTGAGGTGAGGGGACAGTGCACTCACAGATCAGGCACAAGGGTGAGAATGGGATGAGAATTTCCAGTGCTGTTTTAGGGGCACCAGATTTTTTATGACACAGTTTATTTTCATTGCTGTCATCACACATTTCTATCCATATTGTCACATGTAAAGCAAGACCTGCTTAAGTGCAATTTATTCTTTTTAGGAGACTTTTATCATAGGGTTTTTTTGTTTTCTTCATTTCAGGCAGAGTATGATGGCTTTCTCACCAGTTTGCTTCCACAGATGGCAATAAAAGTCTTTGCACTGGCATCAGATTGATACTGATAGAATGTATCTGTAAGAATAGCAAGAGATCTCTTCAGAATTTCATGTTTGTACTAAACACTTTGTTCAAATCCTCAAAAGGAAAAAGCTATTTTTTAATCCAATGAGCTTTGGATAAGCTGCTTGTATTCTGAGGCCAGAAATTTTTCTTCGCTCACATAGATTCGTTAATTTTATAAGTACCTGAAAAATAGGCATGATTTCTTGTAGGTAAGAAAAGTTGCACAAAGAGAAATTTTAGTGATTCATTGACAATAACAGCCTAGATAACAAGTCTGTGACCACACCAGAGCATAGGTTTGTCTGGCAAAAACTAGGCACCTAATATTTATGAAATGAATAAAACCCTATCTCCTCTGCCATACAATCTTGAAATACATCCAGAACAGAAGCTCTGAACAGGAGTCATGCTGAAAAATATTCCTTCTCTTCAACTAATACTTTGCAGGCCAGGCCTGTAGTGCATTTCCACGGTGACCTGTGTGCAAGCTTTTCACTAGACTATATCCTTCCCACATTTGTTGCAGTTACAGCACTGTAGAGTTAATGTCCTCAATAACTTTTTCATTTTTGCAAAGCACAAACTTTGCAAAACCAGACCATTTTGTTTAAAGGATGTGTTTAGTTCCCCTAAACCAAAAGAAATTAAAGGTTTTGGAAACCATGCCAAGCTCACTGTATAGACTGCACAAACTTTGTGGTTACTTTTGCCTCCCTGGTGACTCAGCTGAGTTGTTTTTGTATTCTTAAAATACAGATTTAGCTTCAAATTCACTTTAGCTTGTAGGGTTACATTTAATCAAATCTGGAAGATATTTATAAAATAATTTTTCTTCTCTGTACCACTGATTCTTTCCAGAAGATGCTAAGTGTTTCATTTCTCTCTGTTTTCAATTGTAGCTGGAACTTGGAAGAAAACGGCTAGTTAAAAATAAATCTGTTATAAAAGTACTTACATGAGGGAAATACCCTTCTCTAGATTTTCAAGCCTAAAGGTGATACTGTCTTCATGGTTCCATGAAACATAGAATCATAGAATCGTAGAAAACATAGAATAATAGAATAGTTAGGGCTGGAAAGGACCTTAAGATCAACTAGTTCCAACCCCCTGCCATGGACAGGGACACCCCACACTAAACCATATCACCCAAGGCTTCATCCAACCTGGCCTTGAACACTGCCAGGGATGGAGCATTCACAACCTCCCTGGGCAACACATTCCAGTACCTCACCACCCTCACAGGAAAGAATTTCTTCCTTATATCCAATCTAAACCTCTGCTGTTTAAGTTTTAACTCATTACCCCTTGTCCTATCACTACAGTCCCTAATGAAGAGTCCCTCCCCAGCATCCCTGTAGGCCCCCTTCAGATACTGGAAGGCTGCTATGAGGTCTCCATGCAGCCTTCTCTTCTCCAGGCTGAACAGCCCCAACTTTCTCAGCCTGTCTTCATATGGGAGGTGCTCCAGTCCCCTGATCATCCTCGTGGCCTCCTCTGGACTTGTTCCAACATTTCCATGTCCGTTTTATGTTGAGGACACCAGAACTGCACACAATATTCCAAATGAGGTCTCATGAGAGCAGAGTAGAAGGGCAGGATCACCTCCTTTGACCTGCTGGTCATGCTCTTTTTGATGCAGCCCAGGATACTGTTGGCTTTCTGGGCTGCAAGCACACACTGAAGCTGTCTCATGTTCATTTTCTCATCAACCAATACCCCCAAGTCCTTCCCCACAGGGCTACACTGAGTTTCCTTTTTGCACAGCCTGTAGCTGTGCCTGGGATTGCTCCAACCCAGGTGTAGGACCTTGCGCTTGGCACAGTTAAACTTCAGCCCACCTCAGAAGCATATTAAGGTCCCTCTGGATGCCATTCCTTCCCTCCAGCATATCAACCGAACCACACAGCTTGATGTCGTTGGCAAAGATGTTGAACAAATCATACAGAATAAAGAATTTGGGAATTGCCGGTGGTTAGCTGCATCAGAGTTGACAAGGATAGTTTATGCACACCAGAAAGCATCCTCAAGCATGAACATCCAAACTTACATATGCTGTGCAAGGACAAAAATCCCTATTTGTCCTGATTTCAGAAATGTGCTATTGTTGTATTAGCAATAACTCCTTTTGTAGTAGTTCAAATTGCTACAGAGGTATTATTTGACTCCAGGGTTATTTTAAATGCAAGAATCAAGAGTACTATTACTCAATACTGTGTATTTCAGGGCAGCAGAAAATGCATTTCAAATACTTAGGCAAAAAGATGGAGCCTTCAGAAAATAAATGGGAAAGACTTTTCTTCTATAGTTGTGATGAAATCTGCCTTCAAATCCACAGCCTGCTTGGTAACTCTGGGCAGATTAGCTCCTTGCACAGCTTCTGCAGCTTATTACAAATGAACAGTAAACACTCAGTTTTTGGTTTAACTTTCAGTATAGTGTGTGGCCAGCCCAGCATTACAGTGTGCATTATAAGCATGTACAACTCAGCTCACTTTCACCTCAGAGGCACTGGCATTAGCAGCATCTGGACATTCCCCACATCTTTTGGGACTTATGGAGTATGTCCAAACTTCTGTTCAAGCTGAAGTAGAACCTCTTAAAATACAAGGCTCATCTTTGTTTATTTTGAGATCTAGATGAGTAAACTCAGGAATGATGTAAATGGTGATATGGCTTATAGTTTGGTTTGCTCACCATTTGGCAGACCACAATCACAATGTACTTGTCTGTTATACATCTGCCTCTTATTGCATGTGGCTATGCCTGTAAAGCACAGGTCTCTGCTGGTGGTCCATTTCATTCCCATGTACTTCCTTTCCCACCCCCCCCCCCTTTGTGGTTTTAGAGATCATACTGACTCATAGCTCCACAGTTTGCCCCAAACTCCCTCTGTTAGGGCACAAATTTGTGTAGCTGCCCATGTGTATTAAGAACATGTTTTCAACTTACATTTCCACCTCACTTCATTTTGACTGACCAGCCTCAAGCAGCAGTGGAAGGGCTTTCCTCAGATGCTGCTTGATCTGTCTAGTGACATTCTTAATCACACACTTTGCCCACTGAATCTATGGGGATTAAATCATTATTTATATATATTCAGTTATAATTTTTATTCTTTATTGAAAACCCCCACCTCCCATGATTTCTACTTTCTTGAAATCTGCAATTACATTTGTATCGTATTTTGTGTCTTCTGTAGGGCACCAAAATTATTAGCAATATCAGAAGGGCTGGTAAAGATCATAATATTTCAGAAAATTTTCTAATTGTGCCATGACTCCCAGGACACTTTAAGGGGACATAAAGGAGCCAATGTTTCTATCTACTTCCACTCTTATTTTCCAGAAACCATATTACTATTTGGCCGCTATCCCTTCTGTGTAAGGAGTGGGTATATAAGAGTCACAAATGGGAATTTATGAACTGTGATGAGCAGGGAGTTTTGTGATACTTATTACTGTCTATTTAAACCTTGAACAAAAACACCCTCAAAACATGCTCAAACCATGACACTTGTTTAAAAATAATGGAGAAACACTATATTCAGTCCAAAAAAGTCAGTTTAAAGAGCCTTCAAATTACCTTATCCCACCATCCTGCAAAGTCCTTTCCATCATCTCTCTTGCTTCAGTAATTCAGTTTTAGAATTCCCAACATTTTGTTCTTTGTTGTGGCTGAAAGTTCAAACTGACTCTTAAATCTCTTATAAATTTTTCTACAAACAGCTTAGCTATCTGTAACATGTCTATACTAAGAAAGTCATTAAAGAGCTCCCTCTCCCCCTCCCTCTGTCCATAACTGCATTCTTTCATTCTGTTCTTTATCACACTCACAGTTGATCTTGTCTTCATAAAATTCTCCCACTTTATATGCATTTTCTTCTTGCTCCATTTGGTCCACCAAATCCTGCAAACCCTGCACAGTCCTTTAGGTCTTTTTTGGCCTTATCACATTTAGCATGAGACCAGTTTGGAAATTATATTCTCACTGTTGCATATCTGTCTCCAGTTACATTCCCACGAGCTGTTCAATGATCCCTTGTTCCTTATAGATAGAATTCTCCTAAATTATTTTATTTGGTTCAGCCTGTCATGATATGTCCTGAAGCCTGTTTTTAATTGCTACCTATTCCAGCCTGCCTTTCAGATACTTCAATGATTTGTAACTTGTCTACTGAATTTTCTTATCCCTTTTGTTCTATCATTCTATGAGCAGCTTTAATGCTTCCAATCCTTGGCTTGCATCTTGAGACAAAACATACAATCTGATTATGAGGAACCACCTCTGTAGATAAATGGATATACCTGAGAACATTTTTATTAAGAAGTTTTCTATGCTAGCCAACTGTATCCTTAACTGAATCTCACGTCATTTTAATTGTTACATTGTAAACATTAAATTCCTCTCACTGTCTTCCATATCTTCCTTTTCTACTTTTGTATTACAACCATCTGCCGGTTTTTTTTGGTGCCACACTGCAAGATTCTTGAAGATTATCACAATTAGCACAAAATTAATCTCTTACGTTAGGTATTTCTCTGATGGAAGAACATTTATTTGCCCATAATGTACTGGATGTTCCCCTAGCTTGAGGTACAGTGAGTTTGCTTGGTTTCTCTTTCAATGCTTATAAAAGGTGAGACTATTATTTCAGTGTGTTGATAATAAATCATTGGAGATATTGAGGTATAATCGCCTCTTGCTTGACCTTCTTCTTTCACCTTTGCTATTACAATAAGCAGTGATAATCCTTCTTAAGAAGCAGAAGTAGGCTTGGACATCTTTCTCTCTATTTGATATAGCCTTTAAGGACCACCTGGGAATAATATCTCTTTCCATGACCATGACACCACTCAGTGTGAAGTTTATTTCCATTAAACTCTGATTGTCTTGTCTGAGTAAACCAGCAGGAATTTCATAAACTTTATTAGCAAGGCTATCACATGCATGTCATTCTATATTTGCTGCACTACAGTTCAGAGTAATCCTGGTCTGGAGTACTTGAATGTCTAGTACGGATTAGCAAGCAGCAAAGAGTATTTATTGCAGCAAAGAGTAATTCTAAGCTTCAATGGCACAGAAAGAGCAAAGGCTCTAACTCCCACAGAATTTGAGTACTTATTTCCTTGCACTGCTTCAAAAATTCCAGCCCAACCACAGCACTCAATGCAGCTATCAGATACTTTGAGACATCCCACAGAACATACACTTTCATGGTCTTTCTGTCAGCACATATTATGTCAGAATAAGAAAGAAAGGTATTGTCTTTTACAGCAGATGTTACTCCAAGATTCCTTTTTCTTATTGAAATCAATTGAAATTGTTTAGGCAAGAGACAACATGCTCTCACCAATGTCGCGTCTAGAAGTCTGTGGGAATTCCTGTAAAGCAAAAGAACCCTTATGTGTCATTTTAAGTAAAACTGGCATGAATTCCCTTTCTCTGGATATCTGCCTGTATATCTATGTCTGACTATGCATATCTGCAGAGTGGCATTGCCAATGTAGGTCTAATTTGACTATTAAAAGAAAACTGTAACTTTGAATTTCTCCTCAGAATGTTTTTATCTTAAATTCCATTGCTCGTAATACTAGAGCACAGCCATACTTTCCTGCTGTTGAGATGACAAGATCACAGCTAGAATGAAGTTGGAAGTGAAACACGGTGAAAAATGAAAGCAGCCTGCCTGTAAACGATTGATTCAGCAAATTATATAAGCAAGTTTTAATTCAAGCAGATATTGAGTTTCTTTGTTGAGCACAGATGGATCTGAGAACAGAATTCTCTGAAATGTTCTGTTGAGTCATTAGCTCAAAACTGATAATGATTTTGTGTGATACAGAAGACTTTACAAATACCTCCTACACAACACTTAGTAGCCTGCACCAAGTTGCACCCCAAAGTTGCACATGGAGAGTTGTCTCTATGTGTTTGTCTCCTAGGTTTGAATTGAAGAGGGTATTCAAGTGTTTTCTTGTCTGTTCCCAAACTGCTCGACTGTGCAGAGTTTTGCAAAACTCCTACAGGTAAAAGTAACCAGAGATGAGATAAACAGGCCAGCATTGGCAAGAGGGGTAGTAGAAGGAAAAGCAGCTATCTGGAAAAGCCTTTAGCTCACATGCCAACATTCCAAAATACCCAGGGAATATGCTCTGCTAACATTCTGCACTACAAAAGCTCTCAGATTTTAAAGAAGAGAAACCAGTGAAACTGGGGAAAATTCTGAAATGTGCAAGTACTTGGGATGCTTCCTATGCCACTTTAATA
The DNA here is from genome assembly GCF_012275295.1 of Melopsittacus undulatus. Taxonomy (NCBI): domain Eukaryota; kingdom Metazoa; phylum Chordata; class Aves; order Psittaciformes; family Psittaculidae; genus Melopsittacus; species Melopsittacus undulatus. The sequence goes on from NC_047557.1 coordinate 14,080,136, forward strand.
GGTGCATTTCTAATGGATTCTTATTGCAAAATATTGTACAGTAATACAACCGCAGGATATACTTGATTGCAAACCTGGCCCCTCCAGATTGCACCACCGCCTCTCTACCCCTCCCCCTCCTCCCCAACCCCAGAATAATTTCCATATGGCAACAGATGAGTACAGAAAAAGCAGAAAAAGAGACCTTGTAAAGAGCAAGACACTAGCATGGAAATTAGGTCTGAGCTCAGTTTTACATGCTTCCACAGCTGTAGATCTTTGAGAACATCACTGACGATGAATACTACAAACTTGTCATTGAGAACGTGTAACTCCTTCTTCACCTAGACTGAAATAACAGGCTTTAGTTGAACACACTACAACTTCTGCCTGTGACAGACCCGAGAGCTGGAGGTCCAGAAGACAACACACAGAGCCAGGAGTATTGGAGCTGCTTAGAGCTGCCTGAAAGGAAACAATACAAGGATATGTATTTGCTGTGTTTTTCACAGCCTCCTTCTCCCCCATACTGCTACCATTTAGTGGGACTCATTTCCTATCACATTAAGAGGGAGTCTGTGTATGTGTACATGCTATTTCTGCTCATCAGCATCTTAGCTGGATCCATTTGTGTCCATATCAGCTATTCTCGTTAAAAAAATAGACTCCATTATTGACTTACTAGCCTGTTAATTAGAGCACCTAGACTGTGACATGGGATCTCCTCTGGTTAAAATTTGAGGGCAGATCTTTCCTATGTTAAATAGGGTATATTTTTTTTTCCATTTCTCCCATAGAAGTTGTCTCTCTCCTTACAAATTATTGAAATAGTCTTTGGGGAGGAAAAAAAAGAAAACTGTTTCTGTCCCTTGATGCTTGGGACGCAATCCTGGAGCACTGGGATTCTTGTCCTGGTTCAAAGCATATATTTCAGTATTTGATGTGAAGAAAAACTTGAAGACTCTGAAATATCTGCCGGTCTAAAATATCTGCTTTAGAGGGCTGTGACTAGAGTGCTCAGCTGGGGGATGGCAGGGCTAGATTTAAATTCTTTCTTCTTTAAAGAATTTGGAGTAAGGATATAAAACCAACTCTTCCATTTGCAGGGACCTCCTCTTCCTGTCTAACTTTGGAGTGAAGACCAATGCAGAGGACTAATCAGAAATGTTAAAGGCAGTAGGTCAAACACAGACGTTTTAAGCAGCTAGACAGCTACTTGGCAACTGGCTCTGCTGTAGAAGCTGTTGTTGATAACATGGTACTGAAAAATGGGCCCTAATATATAAGTATTGGATTGTCCTCATAAATTTAGTTGATGTGACTTTAGAGGCTATACTGAGACCTTTCCACCTTCTCCCTCAGTGAGATTCTGCATTGTCACAATCAGAAGATTTTTCCTATTTACACTGAAAAATTTCCCAGCAGGTATTGTTTACTGATCAAAGCATCGAGGTGTTGCTGAATGTAAAAGAATCATAGGGCATGAACAACACTTATTGCCTTGTGTGGCAGTTCTGGGCAGGCAGTCTTTAGATACTGGATACTGGAAGATAATGGAACTGCAGCTTGTGTAACTGCTGAAATTGTTTTCTTGTGCAATATAACTAAGACATAGGTAGTGTTAAGGCTGTAAATTGTCTTATTATGTACTTCTTGATCCAGAAGTTTGAAGGTAAGGTTTTTGAGTGGAACTATTATTGTTACATGCCCAAAAAGCTTATCTGTGTTTTCCAGGCTAGATCAAACTGAGACAGTAATTTCCCCTACAATACTTGCCCCATTTAGTGTAGAAATCCTATGACTACTAATAATCAAGAATTACAGTATAACTAATTATATATAACTTTCGGGAACTGCATAAAAGGAATCATTAGGAAATTTGTGACCCTTCTTTACTTCCAAAACTTATTGTGCTAAATAGAGTGTACTGAAGTACTTTTGGAAGTCATTACTTCAGAATAGGATTATCTGATTAAAACAAACTTGGGAAATGGGTTTACTCACTGCTGAGATCATATAAATAAGCATGAAGTCTTCATTTTCATTGGCACTTTTCAGCATTACTAAATAAGGAAAACAAAATATATGAAGCTTATCTGTGAAAATCCTCATCAAGTCAGGTAGGCTATCACTGAATACAGTTAGCACTTTACAAGGTAAATATGTAGATGTGTTTATGATTCTTACCTTGCTTTACTGCTGCTGCTTAGAATTATGCTTACTGTGTGCATGCTTCTAATGCTTGTATTAACCTCAACAACCTATATTTGCTTTCAGTAACCTCACCAAGAGCTGCTAGTCACCAAAAATATACTCATGATTAGTTACGTTTTAGAAATATCCTGAATTAAGTGAATCTACCTTATTAAGCAATTTAGTAACCAGGTACCAAAAATATAGTTAAGTAAATGCAGCCTTAAGTCTTTACTTTGTGGGCAATAAATAAGCCATATGTGACCACTTTTTGAAGGCATAAATGTCTTTTGATAAAATACATTTGATGAAATGTCATGTGATAAGTTTTAATTGCTTCAGAATAGTGCAATTACGTGAACTGAACATAAAAGAGCTACAGCTAGTATTGTACGCTGTTTGGCTCAAAGAAAATATTTATTGAAAGGGATAGGACAGGGTGCTGAATTTTATGAGACTGTAATTACAGCCACTAAACAGGATAAGCATTCTGTCTGAAAATCCATGCTTTCTAGAGAATATCCCTGAAATAACTAAGGGAAAAGATAAATAGGAAGAAAAGGGAGCTCTGCCAGTCACGGCAAGACTGTTTTGTAGAAGGAGCAAACAAGATTAGCTATAATAGGATTATCAACTAATTCTGTGAGGCAACACCCACATAAATCAACAGACAAAGGGGAAGGAGCTGGACTCTGCAATAATTGTTAAAGCAGTAACATATCAGTAATAAGAATAAGGCTTTTTCCATTCACAATGTGGATTACTGTACTAGCTGTAGGACTATTTAAAAACTATAACTAAATATGGTATCTGATAGCAAGAGCTTTTCTGTCCAGCCTATGAAGGGCATTGCTGCTCAAAGCTCTGAGTTTATAAGGGAAATTTCTTTAAAAAGTAGCCAGAATTATCTTTTTACAACTTTTATTTTGTCAGTGTGTTAAAGCAAGACAACAGGACAAACGATGTTCCTATGTTGTCCCTTTTCTACAAATCACTGTTCCCTTTCTGCTTATTTCCCATGACTCTTAAAGGCACATGGGCAATAAGCCATCAAAACCAAGGTAAATGTGGTTTATATCTGTTACAACAGAAACAGGTCCATAATTAGGTGAGTATAACCCATCATGGTAGAATCTCCTCTTTATTAGTGAGAGTCTACCTATACGGAGTCAAGCATGTGATAACCTTTGGAGGAATAATTTATCCCACTATCATTCCTGCTACCAAAGTCTGGTCTGATCCCTGGCTTTCCTTTTCCTGTGTTGTCACTGGTTGACTCAGAGTCCATAATATTTCCTGTGCTATTTAAAGAGCTTCTTGGGCTGGTACATTATTTTAAGCCTGCCCCTGTATTCTTCAAAATACCCACAGGAACAATTTACCCTACACAAACCATTGTAAATTCACAGTTCTCAGTGCATACAGAGATACCATATTTGGCATGTTATATATGTATAAACAAAACTAGGTTTGATAACAGAGGACTCTGGCCACATAACATTTTCATTTGCTGCCCATTCTTCAAACACACTTTCTATATTAGGGAACCCTACCACAACTGCTTGGGAAGGTCTTTGAATACAACTTGGGATGTGGAATGTACATCATGCTCAAATGATCCTGTTACAGCAAAGGATGTAGATATGATCAAGAAGAATGAAAACTGTAACTTCTGAGAGCAACTGACCGTGAAAGCAGAATTGTGTTGTGCCAGGACTATTTGGGTCCAACACTTGCAGTGTTATTTCACCTGTATACACCCAAGATCTTCCACCGTATTTATTCTGCTTCTGCACAGTAGGAAGACTATTACACCTCATACCAGGGCCTCAAAAATGGTGTAGCCTTAGGTCATCTTCACATGAAGATGACCTTTCTCCTTTCTCCTGTTGAGTCTAAACAAATAGAATGTCAACTTCTCTAAAGTTCTCTGAAAACTATTTTTTCTTATCGAATAGGCAGAATTGTGGCTTATTATATATCTAATGAACTTGCAAGGGAAAAGGTATCGAAAGGACCTAAGGTTACTCACAAAAGCCAGTGAGACTTCTTAGTGCTATGTGTTCTGCATCACAGGCTGCCTCTTTTAAGAAAGGAGCAACCTATATGCAGAGGAGTTCTCTAAGCATGATCTAGTAGAAGGATATAGGTCACACACCAAACATACTTGGTTATAAATGTCCCACATATGAAATAAAATTAGCTCTTATTTATCTTTGTTATTAAATTTATTCTGTCCTTTGCTTTTTTAACCTTCTGGGCCTACAACATTTAAAGTAAAAGATAAACAAAAGATCAGCTGAACCCAAACCAGGTTGCTGGCAGCTTGGTCTCAAGAGCTGTAAAGGAGCCAAAGCAAGCTGGCTCAACAGAGTGCAAACAAGTGCTGGTACCAATTAAACAATTTTTCTCAGCTATTCCTCTTGCCTAGGAAGCATTGAGCACAGCTCCATCCACAGACCCCACATCTTTCAAGTGTTAGTGCTACCATGTTTGTAAATGCCTCAACAATTTGCAAGGATAGTGCCATCTAAAGATAAACTGTAAATGATCTCTTCCTCACTAGCATCCTCTTATGTGTGCAAGAGCAGCTTCCTTCCCTTGAGCATTGGCAAAAAAAAAAATCCAAGCCCACATATACAGAATCTCAGAATGGATGAGGTTGGAAGAGACCTCTGGAGGGCATCTGGTCCAACCTGTTTGCACAAGCAGGTCACTAGTTGCCTAGGACCATGTCTAAATGGCTGTTAAAGTCTCCAAGACTGGGGACTTCACCACCATTTTAGAGAACCTGTTCCTGTGCTTAGTCACATTCCCAGTACAACAGCAAAGTGTCTCCTGAAGTTCAGATTGGAACCCCAGTGTTTCAGTTTGTGCCCTTTACCTCTGGTCCTGTCACTCTGGAAACAGCCTAGCTCCATCTTCTTTACAGCCTTCAGATATTTATATGCATTGATGAGATTCCCCCCTGCATCTCATTGATCTCAAATGAGATCTCATCTCATTGATGAGATTTCTTCTGCAGGCTAAAGAGCCCCAGCCTTCTCAGCCCTTTCTCATAGAAAAGATGCTGTAATACCTTGATCATCTTAGTGGTCCTTCACTGGAATTCCTCCAGTAGCTCCATGTAGGTTCTACCAGCTATTGCACAAAGCTTTTTTATTTTAAGCAATAGTAAAAAAACCCCTGTCGGGTCAGTGGTCAGTGAAATCCTATTTCCCATCACAAACATGCTGAAAGAGGTATGGTTTCTGGAATTCTCTCTAAATTCACTTCAGGAGAATGGAAAGGAGGTTAAAGTACTTTCCAATCCCTGAGGAAGCAGTCCAGTCCCTGATTGGGGTCCAATCCCTCTCCAGCTCTTCAGAACCCATTAAAAAACTAACCAATGAACAAGCCCTACCCAAGGTCCACCAAACAACACCCCCCCCCACAAAAAATAGAAGCAAGAAAAAACCAAAACAAAAAACCCCACCACAATTACCTCTGAGAATATTATTGCTTTGAAAATACTGTTTTTTCAGAAAGTTCACCTACTCCTTAGTCCTGAATGCTCCTTACAAAAACTCCAAGAATAACAGAAAAAAGATGGTGTGTGTTTCCAAGTAGGATGCCTTACCCTTTTGTTTGAAACTGGTTATAGGATATATCAAAAAGGAAAAAATGTATTCCTAGGTCCAATGCATGAAGTCCTGCCAACATATCATATTTCACAAGTCAGTCTAGTAAGTGTGACAGAATCTCCGTTCTTTGCAATGTTAGCAAGGGCAGCATCATCTTCATTTTTTACACTGCAATGTCAAAACTAGAGGCAAGAAAGTAGGACTCTGCTGGCTTGATCTCCCCTTTTCCAGTACTCCACCTTCAAATTTTCCCTATCACCTGCAGCAGGTTTGGCCAGGTTAGCTGGATGTCATGGGCCTTATTTCAGAGGACAAAGTACTTCCATGTCATGTTGTGCTTCTCTTTTTAATGGGACAAAACCTTTTCCCTTTCAAAAGCTGATTATCTCTCCTTCCTTTCTGTATAAGATTAATCCATTCATGCCTCCTAGCAACCACCTGCCATTACAAATCCAGCCAAGACAGCAGTAAACATCCACTGAGTAAGTACCTAATGCACGTAGAGTTAATGAACCTCTTGTAAGTACTGAAGTGTTTGTAAGTACTCTTCTCTCTAGTTAGCACAGCTGAAGATCTACACCATGTACCTTTCTGTCACCACTCTCAGGAAAGAGATCTTGAGATCATCAGCAACCACAACAATGTGCTGCTGACTGTTAAACCTATGCTTGAGTAACTACAGAATAGTATGCTTTTCCATTGAAATACCAAATGCATATCTGAACCTGGACTTACTGTGGACCCTAAGAATGCCATACAGTGACTGCTAAGTAGCTGGCAGAAATACCACTTGCAGTCATGCATTTAACCAAAGCACCTACATTTGGTGCTGTTATTCTAGGCTCCTTATATAGTCAGTGGAAAGAGGCACCTATAAAGACAAATTTACATCTGAATCTGAATTGGGTCTGAGGGTGTCTTTTGTCTCTCTCTACTAACTCCACAGTGAGTTAAGACAGATTTCTAACTTGGGCATTTTATCATCTGAAGGTAGGGTGAATCTGGGTATACCTTAGTAAATCCCGGAGTTTCACTTATGTCCCTATCTCTATGTAGGAATAAGCAAAAGATATATAACCAGGCTGGTGTCATCTGATGTTTCCTATGCATGATTTTGAGCTTGAACTCCCCTAAGCATCTCAGAGATGGACTTTATGTCAGGCAAAATTGTGGCCAGTGTAGATACTACTGAATTGTGAACATTTACATTATACAGTTTATTTCACTTTCCCAGGGGATGCCCTCTAATATCCTAGCCAAGTGTATATGACTCTGCCTATTGTACTGATGAAGTAAACTCATTCAGCTTGTAAGAACTGTGTGCCAGGTTCACACTTTCTCTCCAAACACAAATTTTAGAGGAAATATTGGCTTAAGAGGTTCCTGTCTCTTGCCCCATGGCATGCTGCAGAGCTCTCTTTATTGCACTAATACTACTGTTTGTGAGATAGTGTTATAATCTAGATCAAGAAACAAACCTAATTTGAAGAAGAAGCAATCAAAACCTGAAGATCTGTTAGACTCAATACTGCATTTTAGAAAGCACTACCCACTGTAATAAATACTGGGGTTGCTGTGTGGAGAAATCTGTTGTACTTAGCTGGATTCAGATCAGGTTTATTTATTGCCTTTTGGCAAGTGAAAACTCAGGTCACACAAAAAGCAACATAAGCAACTTATGATACAGTAAACTGTATGTGGAATACTCTGGAGAGCTCAGATAGGTAGGAAAGATGGGATTAGTCTCATTTCCTGTTACACCTCTGCAACGTGGATCTCTGCAGCTGAGATGTTGCCCTATCCTCCTTCAGAGATAATGGAGAGAAATAGCCTTTTAAAAATGTGATTTGTTTCAGATGATAAGACAAACTGTGCTCTGCTAAGTGCCTGTTTCTCACCACTGACTGTAAGGAAGTGTGGAGTGTCTAGCGCTGAGCTGTGGGTATCTGTACTGTAGATAGCCATGAATTGCTCCCTGCTTTTCCTTCAAGAAACATCGTCACACTGTTACTTTTGTGTCTGTGCATATGCACAGACATGCACATCTGTAGATATGTATATACACATGCACAATTTAATTACAAGATAACATACATGTCTGTATCTGTTAGTCCCCATGTGTAAGCCTGTTCCCCTCTGATTTTATCACCAAAGAAGATTCCTCTTTATAAACTGACCATGATATGTGCTACAAATCATGCTGGTCTCTTCAAAGCTGAGAAGAATGGCAACAAACCAGGTTTCCTTCTCTTGCCCAAGCTCTCCATCATCCTGTCAGCTACCAAACAGCAGAAGATTCATTTGCTAACAGCAGCTCTCTCCTTGCTCTTACTAGCTGGGACTGGGTTAAGCACAAAATCAAAACAGCACCAAATATCCCTATTAGCATAAAAAGCAGCCAGTACTTGAATGTCCATGATCCATAGACAGTTTGCTTTAAGCACACTTCCTTGCAAACTACATTAAGTGATGTAAGAACGTACAAGCTCCAAACTTCCCGTGTTCTCCCTTTAAATAAGAAGAAATTTTAAGTTAAAGAAGTTAGCTAATAACCATATACTAAGTCAGAGGTTGTTTGCTGTGGACACTGTTTACTGTGTATTCCTCTTCCACAAACATCTTTAATGTTCATTATTCAGCCTGAACTTCACTATTCCTCCTTTCTCAGCTTGCAGATTGTAAATGTGTTAGACCTGAAATTCAAGAAAAAAGTTCCAATACAGTCTGAAAAACAGCAACTAAGTGTATGCACAGGTTGTCCAACATATGGAGATTTCTGGGTTCTAGCTGCATTCTAGATGGATTCAGACGTACAGAGGATTAAACAAAATTCCAGCCTCCTTCCTGCTGTTTTTCTGTCTCTTTGGACTAAAACCAAACTCTGCAGCACACAACATATTGCTTGTCAGTGTGTTTTCCTGCCAGAGCAATTTGCAAGTTCAAATTATGCATCACAACACTCTTGCAAGGTGAAAAGAAAATTAAAAAGCTGGCAACAAACCATCACTAATTCAAACAGTCTCACGCAGGTCAAAACTTACATTTGGGCCTAGGCATTTTAAGTGACTGGCCATGGGAGCACTGAGCCAGCAGACAGGACCTCCATATACCCACCAGTGTGAATGGAAATGAAGGCTACTCAGTGCTAACGTGATCTTGGGCATCCCTCAAGTTTGATTGTTTCATCCGTTCCTGAAGCCAAGCGCTTTTGAGAAGCCAGACTCTTACAGTATTTAAAGCAGTAGAATGTGGACTAATAAGATCTCAAAAGCACTTACATCCCCAGCTCCCATCTGAAATCCCGTGGATACCAAACTAACTCTTTAGATACTTAATACTTTTTAATACTTTTTTAAAACATGGCCTTACATAAGGCACATCAAATACAAATCTCAGAGGCTGTGATCCTCCATCCACTGAACAAACACCCTGCTTCCAGAAACAGTTTCTATTGCCTTGTATTGTCTCTTATTGTCTCCTTGTAACATCCACAGACATTGCGGCACCATTTGGGCAATCTCTAGCAGTCATCTTCTGGGACAGTTGAATGTTTATAATTTCGATTTCTTCCTGTTTTTAAAGTGGCTTATCTGGCACAACATTATTACAATGTTGTTATTTGCTGGCCAAATGAAAGCAAAGAATATAAACAGCCTTTGGAAAAAGATGTAATTTAAATCCTTGCTGATTAATTTCATTCCTCTGTAGACTACCACTGAGTTTAGAATGAGAGATGGGCCTCAGTCAACTTTAACATCTGGACCAAGAGCCAGGGGATAAATTCACAATAGTTCCTGTCTTTACAACAGAATAAGCCAATCCTTTAACTCTAAACTTCCCAGAAATTGGTACATTCAGCCTCCAGAGAGAACTGTGAGGGAAAACGTCATCTCTGTATCAGGCAAGTGTCTGAATCCCTGCTGCTTTGCAGTCATGTGATGCTCAGCAGAATACTTTACCTCCTGACAGGACTCTGGGTGCTGATGCTTCCCAGTGTTACAGAGCACTGCAGAGGGGCAGCCACAAATCACCTGCTGGTGAAGATGAAGTGTAAAATAACCTGTTCTACTACCACTAGCTCACCTGAAACTCATCGTTCTGTTACAGTGAGATTTTGAAGCAGAAGAAAAAACTTTGAGCTCACTGAATACTGTCCTCTGGGAACTATCAAGTTTATTCATCAGGAATTATTCTCAACTGCCCTTCCTGGGAGGAGCAAGAGGGAAGAACCTTTCTGTAACTGATTAGCGATGGGTCAGTTTCAGAGAGCATAAAATAAAGAGTCTTCTATTAGGTTGAAGTAACCCAGTCACTAGTGTAAGGAAAAGCAAACAAAGAGCTTCCCTTAGCTCAAACACTGTGGTATTCTAATCCTGTGAACACTGACTGACTTGATATTATACACATACAGCCAAGCTCTGGCCTTCCCCACGTTTGCCCTTTCAGCAGCCACATCCTGGCTATCCCACAATGCACAAACCCAGCATGGCCACCCAGGCTGGAAGTGTGAGAATGGCAGATGGAGCAGCAGCTGTGGGCAGCATGGAAAAGCATGCACTACAAATGGCATGAAGTGCAGCACAAAAGATGCAGACGTGGAGAAAGCTGGAATCCTTCAGGTTGAGGGAATTCTCCCCCCACCAGTTTGGCTGGGAGCCACATTCCTACATTCCTGGTATTGCCACCGAACAAGGCAGTGTTGTAGAGGCAAAGGCTGAAAGCTTTGTTGTGGGCAATGTATGTCAGGACAGTTTGAACAGAAACCTAAAGTTTTACAGTTCCTGTGCCGGGCATATCATGGGACCTGAACTTTAAAACACTTAACAGATGATTACTAGATTAAGTTATTCTGTAGTCTCTTTTGACACAAACCACTGAATTTTAAACTGTTTCTCTTACGCTGATCTGAATTGCTTGGATTAAACTACAGCCTTCTTTCTTTTATTTCAGATACCATTTAGAAATGCTAAGACACAAAAGAATACTTTTCTGCTGAGACTACTAAAGGAATTTTACCTTGCAAACTAATCTCTGAGATTGCTCCATACAGAATATGACAAGAGACTTACACTTCCATCAGCAGTTTATATGCCATTAAAGACTGTTTCTTTCATGTGCTGAAACAGCAGAACAGATAAGAAGCAGGAACAGACACAGTGTTCTGGTATTTACTATATTTTAGCCAACCATATCTCAGGTGAATTACTCACCCACCTGTCTTCCAAGGGGAGAGAAATATTGGAGTTTGACACTTGAGAACAATGTTTTCATCCACTGATGCAATGGCTCACACACACAGGCAAGGGAAGAATTTGGAATTTTGATGAAATTCTACACTATCTTCTCTGAAAGAGGCCTTTCCCTCTTACTTCATATAACACAAGTATGTTAGGGAATACAAAGCTTGCCACTACAGCCCCCCTCCCTGCCCCATCCAACCATATAGATCCTTCCCTGGCTACGTATGTGTAGCAGGAAGAGGAGATACATCAGAATGCCAAGGTGAAACTTTCTGATTGCCACACAGAGATCCTGGAACTCAGAATATCTTATAATTTAAACTCTCATTGCACTTTTTTGGTATAGTGTCCATAGTGGTTACAGTCCAGGGGACAATTAGGCTATGTTTATACTAGTGAACTACATACTGCCAGGAAACTTGTGTGCAAATTGACAATCAACTGCCTTCACCATTCAACTGTTAAAGCAGTTGAATAGTGGGGTATGACTTTAGCAGAGGCCAAGTAGGGCTCTCCCAGATAATTCTCAGGCATGCTTCCAGGAACCAGTCCCAACTGGTAGTCTGGATATAACCAACACATTTTGGAGGGCAAAACAGCTTAACAGCAAGGACACAGCTATTCTGCGCCAGTTGAACTTGGTGCCAAAGAATACTTTTTGTTTCCTAGTATAGGAATTCCTTGTATATAGTTAGCTTGAGAAGCCTGGCCTCGCCATGCTGAAGACAACTGATAGAAATAGGATATGAGCAGGTTTGGGTTTTGGCTGCTTTTTTCCTTCTCCCAATTCCTTCTGTCCTTATTTCTCCCTGTAAAATCTGTCTATATGACCATGCAGTGGTCCAAAATAGGCTAAAATCTGCGTGTTCTTTGGGTCCTGATGAGAAAAAGGAGGTCAGTTTAGGTCTGAGGAGGGGTGGGGAGGATAGAGAACTGCTGATCATGGCAATTCTGAAAAAGTATTAGTGACAAATAACAAGAACTGATATTTCTGGGTGTGTGAGCAGTAAAACACGGATGTGTTTCTTTCTAGAAACACATCCATGACAGGCTCATTTACCATGAGCCAAGCCAGTCAATTGGAAATCTCTATAATAATTCATTTTTGTTTTTCTTATAAAGTGGACAATGCAAGACAATGCAAAAATAATTTTTTTTCAAACCAGATTCCCTTCAGTTTTTCAGTATGAGGTGACTGGATCACAACTTTTGGAGGAAGTTTGTTTTCTGAAACAAGATCTGAACCAAAGGGCATTCAGAATCCTTTTCTTCATGGAAACTGTTCTATTTCTGTTAAATTTGATAACAGCTTGTTTTTACAGAATCAGACATTGATGCCAAATTGGAGCTGGCAATATAATTTAAAGAAGTGTCACTCTGGATATAAACAGGAAATGTTTAGAGTGCTGATCCAGTGATTAATGAATGTTTCCACATCTATATAGCAGCCAATTTTCCCTTTCCTTGGAGGCTAGTCCATTACATAAACTACAGAAGGGCCAGAACTTTGGTTCCACATACTGAAGTATACAAAAAAATAGCACTTCTGTGCAAATGCTGCCATGGTTTTCTCCTTTGAAATCAATTACAGGCATTCTTAGTTACTCCAGTGGGAGTGGGAAGCAAGCCAAAGTCTGAAAGTTGTTTTGCTCACACCTCTTTTTTAGGGCCAAAGCAGTTTTCTTCTGTAAGAATTCTCATCTCTTCCTAAATTCATTCATAGATGCCTCTCCTTAATAATCTGACTATAGGTTACTGAGAAACCCTTCAATTTCCTCTCTCTGAGACACCCTAATATTTTTCCTGGCTGGGGGAAAAAAGAGTGAATTTGACTGAGTAGCACTGAACCCTATTGTATGGATCTAACCAGACTCCCACAGTAGTCTTTTTAGGCTTCCCATAATATCAACACACATTAAAAGGGAGCATAACTACAGAACCCTCTAACTGCCTGATCTAACTGTCTGGCAGAAGAGTACCAATTTAGGATAACAATAGTACATGGCAGAACTTTTCAGCTAGTACATGCTGTCTCCAGACCAGCAAACCAGTGAAAAGAGAAAAATAAAGGAATATGTATTTATGTAATCTTCTCTATTCTTTTTGCAAGGACATAGAAACCTCAGGCACCCAAGGGAACACAAGATCTTTAGGACAGCTGCTTAACTTGGCACCTTAAGTTGCAAGCCAAGCATATCAGCATTTGTTTGGTAGAATTTCTGAGGAGCAGCAACTGCTCTGATCAGAGCCTCTGTAGGTAAACTGAAACTAAAAATCAGGTGGAAAAAGAAAAACATGCTAGTGCTTCTCTACTGAACTCATAGACAAGTTTAGACTTACACTTGAGAACCAGCCAGGTGTTCTGAGCTTCTGCAAGGTGTCAAGAGATCTCTGCTTTTGCTGGAAGCAGCAGGAGTGAGGAGGACTCCACACGAAACAGGATTACAGTCCAACATAGATCGAGAAATAGAGAATAGAGAAATCCTTTTCTCAATTAATTTGGAGAGGTTTTCCTCTGGTTTTATCAAGCACAAGACTGCATTATTCCTGCTTTTGCCATATGTTGGGAATCTGAGCTCTCCTGTAGCCCTTTGTTGTGTGAGGACAAGAAATCTCTGTATAAACATTCACCTACAACATAACGACCATCTGAGGTAATAACTTGGCAGAAAGACTCCCTTATGTAAGAGGAGTTGCCCCAGCCTAAAATGCTTCTACCACATTGCTTTCAGGAATGAAGAGTGCTTAAAGTTAATAACTCACTGGGTAATTGTTAACTTGCAAAATCATGATTGTTCATATCTAAAAGAAACAGGTGATCTTAGGAAACAAGAGAGAGACATAGCATACTTAAACCTTTTTACTAATGTTTAGAAGAGAGGGAAAAGCTATATTTAATATATATCTTTATTCTACAGAAATACCTGCATCATGTATGTATTGTGTGTTTATTGTGTGTACATACATAGCAATTAAATACTCTCATTAAGGACATGACCTTAAATTTGGTAAAGTTCACGAAATTGCTATTGACCTACATGACTTCAGATAGTTTCCAGTCCTAAATACTCAAATTTAGAAGTCTCCACTAATGCTCATAAAATAAGGCTTTCATTCAGGCTTCAGGCTTAAGTAAGACTCAAATGAAGCACAAGAACTCTGAAAGTCAGGCTCATTTCTTGAGGCACTTTGCCTCAGACCACTACCTCTCCTCTAGTTCTAAACAAAACACTACCTCACCTATTTGAAAAACAAGCCAAGGCCAATGTTGTTCTTCACTGTGACACTGACTTCCATTCACAACCAAGTAAATAAACTGAACTCAGTGTTTATCCTTTTCTACTTCTGCTTATGTGGTGGGAATTTGTGTATTTTCATTTCTATATTTATTTTGTGATCACTTTGTGCTTTTTGAGGCCACAGCTTTCAGAGTTATATCTGAGTATTCCCTATATAATCAGACACTATTCAGGGTAGAGGCAAGCTTCTGCTCTCCCCATTCAAAGAGATTAGCTATGTTGTCGTGTTTCTGTATCAAAATTTCTTTTTCAAGTGCAGACAGTATTGCTCAGCCACTTAGCAGTAGACAACAGTCAGTTTAATCTCCTTCTCATTTGAACAACTTCTCCCATCCTGCCAGCATAGTTCTTGGTATCACAGATATAGGAAAGACTACAGCTGACTATAAGAATGGAGCTGCATTACTGTATATACATGCACACATACTTGGGGAGAAAAATAAATATTAATTTATTACATTGTATACCTAAATGATATATTTAGGTATTTAGGTACCAGTTACTTCCTTAATAATGCCAAATACGAGCGAAGGAGATAAATACATATGTTCTAATTGGATATATTTATCTTGGTTCTTCCATAGTCTAATTGTAGCTTGTTGAAGCACACACTATAGAGTGTAATGCATAGACTGTAATGAAAACAATTTTATTTCACTACAAACTGCCTTCAGTCCCAGAGTTTGTCTGAGATCTAATAAAGCTTAAGAAAGTCTTTATTCTTTCTTTCATTCCTTAAAAAAATGTTACTCTGGCTTTCCTTTTGTTCACGTCTCTGGTTCAACTACTCTTGCAGGAGGTCTTGGAAACCTTTTACCATTAATGGATCTAACTTTTAATCTGAACACAGGCAAAATTATCTTTAAAGTTACATTCTCTGGGAGAAATAAATGAAACTTTCATTCTTTATGAGGATCTATGCAGGTTACTCTTCACTGCAGGAAGATTTTATTCATGTACTACTCTCTACATCAGATCTGTTAACAAAGTACATACATCTCAGGAAGCAAGTCCTCCCTGTGACTGCCTTTGGTAAACACATGTGTTAACACAACTGCTTAGACAGATCTTCACATTAAAATTTTGATCTGACACCTACATCCATTAGTAATACAGAAGACCTGGGATATCAAGTTTGCATGAGACAATGTACTGATAGAGACATAAGCTAGTTCCATTGAGCTGACACATCAAGTCTATGTAAAGCCATCTGGGGATAGAGGTCTGCAGTTTTCACATCTCCTAGCAAGGTACTCAGTCCAAGGGTTAGATATACTGGTTTTAGCTCCACATTATTTAATAAGAATACTAAACTATTCTGTATTGGAGCATTACCAAGCACTAAAACATTCCACAATAAAGTCTGTACAGTATCTTATGCAGAACAGAGACTGAAATCCTGTTGTTCAGAGGGTCTCTGAAATGTAGCATAGCTATTTTGAGCTTTCCTCTAGTATGAACTAAGTCTCTTGGAGAAGCAACTGTAGTAACAGTGCTTTGGATAGATCTTTTCAGGGTACAGTGACAGCTGGCTACTCCGTAAGGTAAGGGGAGCCAGCAGCTGAACACAGTGATGGGATGGCAGGGCAGGGACCTTACCAGCCAGAGCTGAGACCCCACACTGCCCAAGAAAGCTGAGCAGAAAAGATTCAGAGATGATAGCCAAGTTCAACAAAAGATCCAGATTATCAGGTGAGTTCATGGTGATACGGCAAATATGAGGTCAAGCCAGGAAGTAAATCTACAAGTCAGGACCAGGATCAGATTGGTAAGGACAACCAAAGGCAAGATACAGTTTAGTAATCATGGAGCAGGTCCACAGTGATGAGACAGGTCTGAGAACAAGGAAAGAAGTCAGTCTGCGGATCAAGATCAATAGGATTCACTGCTAGGCTCAGGTGAGCCTAAATTAGAGATCAGGGTTCCTGCAACATACCCCCATCGTGACCAAATCCCTGACACAAGCTTAAAAAAGGCACCTGGTTCCAAGAGCAGGGTGTTGTGGAGGCCCAAAGTGAGGCTTGTCAAGGCAATTAAGGCCTATGGGTACATCCATGGAACTGCCCAGGTCCAGTATCAGTAGCCACAGTCTTGAAGATTAACTGAGTAATTCCAGTTCAGTCTGTTACTCCTAAATCTGCATGTATATGGAGACAGCTCCTCTTAAATC
Organism: Melopsittacus undulatus; assembly: GCF_012275295.1. Classification (NCBI taxonomy): domain Eukaryota; kingdom Metazoa; phylum Chordata; class Aves; order Psittaciformes; family Psittaculidae; genus Melopsittacus; species Melopsittacus undulatus. The sequence goes on from NC_047557.1 coordinate 14,096,640, forward strand.
CATCATCATTATATGATATTTTCTATATAATACATATTTTAAATCTGGGTATTATAAGTACTTATATAATAAAATGATAATAAATTTTATTGTAACAAAGCTCTTATCTAATTTTTTCTCAGCCATTTTTGTACTGCAGCTTTACTTACTCCTCCTATCTCTGTCTTCTCCTCAGCCTTCATTCACTCACTCTCATACTGACATTATTGGAAGACGATTCATTTTCAGTAGCAAAACATTTTTTTCTCCATACCCTTATAACACTGTTCTTAGATCATACCATTGTTTTCAGTGCCTGAACTTATCTGATGTATTACTGTTCATGTTCAATCAGCCATGCATTACACAAGAAGGCTATTCAACCAGCAATTATTTGGATAGACACTCAGGTCAAAAACTGTTTCAGAAATAGAGATGCTACAACTGGTCACAGCTAGCGCATGTTCTGGTTTTGTTGCATGCTCTGAATAAGGGGGTGATGAAGGTATTCAACCATGACCTTTGTAATGATACTCCATGACAGAAGAACCACAAGCAACACTGTAGCATGAACAAATGAAGAAGAAAATGAGGGCTTCGAAGAAATGAAATGCAATTTCACCTTTCTCTAAAGTTCAAAGAATTTGAGAGCAGGTTTTGTGCATGTACGGCTCCTGTGCTCTTTCTAGTATGTCTAGATTAAGTCTCCAAATAATTAAACAACTTGATACTTTACAGTAAAATTTACAGTCAGTATTCTCATTTCATACTCTCATTCAGATTTAAACTTTGCATCAAGAATGTAGTGTTCTACTTTGGAATTGTCACAAACATCCCATGTTTATTGACATACAGATACACTCCAAGATGCTTCCAGTTATACCAAGAACCATCTCTTTAGATCATGTGTTTCCGTGACCCACACAGGGTGTCTGGCTTTGGTCTAGAAGACTATGCCATACCAATATGCATGTAGGATGCGGGTTAAAGGAATGGGAGAACTTGTACATTTATAAGATTTTTTTTTTCCCCACTTGATAATTTTTGGACATGAGAAGCTATTATATTCTTCTGTGCACACTTGCAGTTGCTAAACCACTTAGAAGGGACAGAGTAGAAAGAATACTGATGTAAAACCCTATAAAAGTGTTGATTTCCATTGACACCACACATCTGCAGAAAGATAAGCCAAATAGTGTAAATGCACCTTAGCTGGCTATAGTCAATCATTTTAGCTGCTGAATAGGACCATCATTTTTACTAGTTGGTTTCAACTCTGGAAGCTTGTGACATTTTGTATGACACGGGGATCGTTAGTTCAGTAGCCTTCTGTTGTTAATACGTCCCTGAAGTAAAATTATATTCCTAATTTCTTGTTAGGAAATGATCCGGAAAGCTTGTTTGTTCTGGCAGTGCTTTGCATGCAAGCTAAAACTTAGCTACCCATCTCCTCACCTTCCTGTCTCAGCATATTCTGTATCTGGAAAGAACAATAGGCTGTCATCTGCTACAGTCTGACACTTTCTTCTAATCTATAGAAATTAGACTTGAACCCACCATCAGAATGCTTTTCCCACAGTCATGCTTTTTATTTCTGTACTTAGTCTGGTGATTACATTTTGACCATGACCTTCCTTATTAAGAACCATTAGTCATGCTTTGTCTATGCTGAGTTTTCCAAAGTTGAGAGAAGTTTCACCTATCTGTATATCTCAGTTTCTCATCAGTATGAAATTTACAAGAAATTATGTTAGTTGTGCTTAGACAGATATAGATTGTCAGGTAACACATATGCTCCACATAGAGGTTAAAACAAGCTACCAATCAATCAATAATCAAACAAACAGACAAACAAAAAGCACAAAAAAAGAGATCAAATACTCATGCTTCTTTGCATTTCTATGAAACAAGGAGAGGAAAAGAGTAAAGTTTTTCCTCTATTTGCTGTTGAGAAAACCATTACTATTCCATACCCAGAGAGTGGAAGACTACAAAGGCATTAATAATGGACTTTAAAATGCAGCTGCAAAGATGGAAGTTACATCTTAAGGAAAACCTTCTTCTAAGAAAAACAGTGAAGTTCTAGCATGGCTTGATTACAGAATCCAAAGGTAGAATCTCCACTTTTGGAGGCTTTTGAGAACAAGCTATGCAAATATCTGTTAGACATGATAAATGCTCTGTCTTGAGAAAGGGGATAACCTTACCCTGGGAAAAGGAAAGGAACCAAACAACTTCAAAGGGTCTTTCTGCAGGATTATTTTCTGATTCTTTGCATTTCAGCAGAGATGATTCATAGCCTAAAAAATCTGGCTTATTCATGGACATCAAAGAGAAATTTATGTACTAAGTTTGCAAAAGAGATTAGAAACTCCATGGAGGCACTCTCTTTTAGGATATACCACAAGGATGAGAGTCTCATTTACCTAAGTGACAATTTAATCTATCAAGGCTCCAGGCAAGTGTTTGTGGTGGTAAGCTACACTTAGAAAATTTAAGAAATAAAATGTGATATGTAAACATCAATCATTAAAGAGCTGATGGCATGTCCCCACACTAGCACTTGGAGTGGCATTTACTGTTATTGCTTATGAAAATCTGTCCTCAACTAATTGTCTAGGTCCCCTCTATAGTCAGCTGGGAGAGAGAGGTGACTCTTGGAGGTGATAGAGCCCATCACTCTTCAACATGTCAGCATGCAGTGCCTGATTGTGTGTTGACTGGAGAGGGAACCAACAAGCACCAAAGATTAAAGCTGAAATGATATAGGACAAATTTCACTCTCAAAGCCATGTGTTTTCGGAAAAATAGGGTAGAGCTCAGCTGCAAGGAAAAGTGATTGTCCTCCTATAACTGTAGGAATTTAAATAAATTCCCTCTGATCTTGGAGAGCTCCACATATCAGTCAGTCTTCTGCAAAATATCAGATTAAATAATTACCATGGTCCCATCCAGACTTCAGTTCTAATAATAAAAAAAATATGCAGTGACCAGTTAGATCTTATAATTTCTACAAATGAGAACTAATGCACACATATTAAATACTAGTTATTTAAAAAATTCAAATGTAAGGGCCTACACTGACAGTAATTTTTTTTTTTGCGTAAGCTTAGAATTTGTCTGTAATAATACACATTAGCATATACAAAAGATTGACTGTATATCAAATTTCATGGGGTTGATTTAGGTAACAGATTCTCTAAAAGACTCATTATTCATATTGTCTTCCTGTACAGATAATAGAGCTGAGCAGGGATGCAACATACTGTAATTTGGAAGAAGAACTCAGAGTAGCAATAGGACAAGGGCAATGGGTTGAAACTTAAAACAGGGGAAGTTCAGGTTAGATATAAGGAAGAAGTTCTTTACTGTGAGGGTGGTGAGACACTGGAACAGGTTGCCCAAAGAAGTGGTAAATGCTCCATCCCTGGCAGTGTTCAAGACCAGGTTGGACAGAGCCTTGGGTGACATGGTATAGGGTAAGGCATTCCTGCCCATGGCAAGGAGGGGTTGGAACTAGATGATCTTAAGGTCCTTTCCAACCCAAACCATTCTACGACTCTATTCTATGATTCTATGATTCTATAAAATAATCAAAATCATAACTTAAAGAATATAGAGCAGTCACATTAAAAAAACAAAATAAAAATCTTTAAATAAGCTCATGAACAGATACCTCAGCTCTTTTCATTAAACAAATGATCCAAAATGCATATAGGGAATAGCTGATGTCATGGTTCTAAATTACAAACACATGAAAATTAGCCAAAACTTTGCATTTATTAATTTGATTTCTTCTGTTTTGCTTGGTTTTTTTTTGTAGGTATCAACATATATGCTTCTATGCAAATGTTTTTAGAATACTATTCTGTCATTTGTTTTATGGACCATGATCATAGCACTAGAAGGCAGATAGGAAGAAAAAAAAGGCACAAGTTCCATGCAGAAAGCTGTTGAGAAATGGTCTGTCTTAGTGAACTCCAGCACCTTTGGCTCCCTCTTTCTGTAATAATGAGCTACATAAGACTGTAAGTATAGCCAGGGCCTATAAGCCACCAATAGTAGGTATCAGTGAATTCTCTCTCATCATTGCTCACAGCTATGTTTCATAAATGCACCAGCTAATGACTTACTGGATTATATCAGCTGAGACTGATGAGTTGGTTACCACTGGAAAGAATCTAGCAGGTATTTGGCTGAAGTTAGTACCATCTGTTGGACTGGCCAGCATGTTTGTTGAAAAGACCTCATTCACAGCTCACCATTTTGTAGAGTCTGAACAAAGTAGTCTTCATACACTACGTCCTCTCAGGGCCAGATGTGCTGTAGTAATGATCAAAACCCATCTGGAGATACCCATTTGTACCTGAAACAAATGCCTTTGTATAAACCCTACTTTCACACTGCCCACATGTTTTAAGCAATACCTCCAAAGTTACAAACACTTGTGGCTCTAAGATGGTATTGTCTACATCCATCCTGACCCTGAAGATGCAGGTATCTGGAAATAGAGTACAATTCAGTGCAGAATGTGGGCATGTGGCCAGAGTGGAGGAAGATTCCCAATGTTTCCCAGCCAGCTAGCCTCAACTGACATTTCCAGTGCCATGCTACAACACTGCCTTTCATTCACCCTGTGAGAAATACTTTGCTCAGAAGACATTTTTCTTGCTGCACTGCTTGAGGCCAGCATAGGACAGAACTGGCAGAATGCACTGTCTGTACAAATGGGCAGGCATCCTTCACTACCTGTCAACCCTGGCACACAGAGAATAACCAGAAACAACAAGGCATACATCCTAGGGCCTGCCACGAGTTCAAGAGAGGTTCACATGGTACAACGCAGAAACAGGACAGATTTCATGTAAATCATGCTTTTATTTCCCTTCATGGTGGGGAACATGCTTTACTTGAATGTGGACTGCTTCTCTTCCAGCAACCAATGCTTCCTGAGACTTGCTGATGAGAGCAAGTTTCTGTTGCTTCTGAAGGATTTAGTAAGAAAGATGACAAGGTGGCATATTTATACTATTAACTAACCTCAGCATTTCATTTGGCTTCATTTTCCATGGGAGACCTGTTTTACTCAAACATTCAGAGACGAAAATAAAGTGCTCTGCTGGTACTCTTTTTTTTTTTTTTAAACTGTGGTCTCTCAAGGGAGCTGTACTGCAGACAGAAACCAGCTAGCAAAGGGCAGAGACAGCAATCAGGAGTGATTACACCATACAAAAATATCAGTGGCATAACATGATTTAACTGTGATTCCACAAATTATAGATGAATGGAGAGACAGAAAAATCAGGAGCACAAAACACACTGTACCCTTTATATTCAAATCCTCCAAATTTTACCAAATTCGTCAGACCAATTCCAGCCCTTTACAGAAACTAGTGGCTGCTTTTTGCACTTCATCCCTTGAGAAATGGGTTTAGGGTAGAAAAGCTGACTGGAGAACTTGAGATTAAATATATACTCGTCTTAAAAGTACAGAGAGGTCATATTTACTGAGACTCAGAGAGCGGATTCCTACACCAAATGTGCTGATGGAAACAGGTCAGAAGCTGCGTGTAACAAAGAACATAACATTTCAAAGGGCATATAGAACATCGAGGTTTAAAGAGCTGGAACAACATGACCTCTAGGACTCTGCTCCTACAGAAAACAGCTATGCATGGAAGCTTGCTTTCAGTGTTTTATTAGGTGTCTCTTCTTAGTGATGGACTATCAGCATAAGCTTGAGCTGAGACCCACCTTGAGTTTCAAGCACAGTACTAGAAATACAGGGTGTCTTAATCCTGCATCCATTTACCAAAGCTTAGGGACGGCTGGAGGGTCTCTTCTGCTCCAAAGCAAGCTGTTGTAAGACAGGGTTGACATTTGTTCTTGAATTAATGAAAAAAGCTATCCAAAGAGAGCTTGCCTAGTCTGCCATACATCCTGGACACAGTTTCAGTTCTGAGAAAAAATCCTGGAGGTACTATCATTTCGTTTTGGTCTCTCTGAGAAGGAGAACGAGACTGTCATATTTTTTCTCATAAAAATAATCAAATCAGCAAACACCCTGACTGAAACATTAGTGAAAAGTTTTCAGCTTCTCACTTTGCTTTAACTCTACAGATAGATGTGTTTTATGTTACATCTGTGAGCAAAGCAAGAACATGCCAGGCCACCCCACAGCCTGGGGTGGGGTGTTGAGGTAGGACACTGCAGTGTACTCCAATAATCAGAGTCAATACAAGTAAATGTTTTCTCCTGCTCAGATTAGGATTGTGTCTGGCTTCATCCTGAACTTTGGCAGAAGTTTTGTCAGTTCAGATAAATAGAAATCTTTGCTTCTGACTCCTACTATTGCCTATCCGAAACAGTTTACTACTGCTTGACAGAGACAAGAGTCAATCCTTTTTTAACATTTTCCCAGGACTCTGCACTAGCATGTTACAAAGCATTTACATAAAAGAATCATAGAATCATAGAATAGTTAGGGTTGGAAAGGACCTAGTTCCAACCCCCTGACATGGCCAGGGACACCCCACACTAAACCATATCACCCAAGGCTTCATCCAGCCTGGCCTTGAGCACTGCCAGGGATGGAGCATTCACAACCTCCCTGGGCAACCCATTCCAGTACCTCACCACCCTCACAGTAAAGAATTTCTTCTTTATATCCAATCTAAACCTCTGCTGTTTAAGTTTCAACCCGTTACCCCTTGTCCTATCACTACAGTCCTTAATGAATAGTCCCTCCCCAGCATCCCTGTAGGCCCCCTTCAGATACTGGAAGGCTGCTATGAGGTCTCCACGCAGCCTTCTCTTCTCCAGACTGAACAGCCCCAACTTTCTCAGCCTGTCTTCATACAGGAGGTGCTCCAGTCCCCTGATCATCCTCGTGGCCCTCCTCCGGACTTGTTCCAAAATTTCCATGTCCGTTTTATGTTGAGGACACCAGAACTGTACACAATATTTCAAGTGAGGTCTCACAAGAGCAGGATCACCTCCTTTGACCTGCTGGTAACGCTCCTTTTGATGCAGCCCAGGATACAGTTGGCTTTCTGGGCTGCGAGCGCACACTGAAGCCAGCTCATGTTCATTTTCTCATCAACCAACACCCCCAAGTCCTTCTCCACAGGGCTGCACTGAATTTCCTTTTTGCCCAACCTGTAGCTGTGCCTGGGATTGCTCCAACCCAGGTGTAGGACCTTGCGCTTGACATGGTTAAAATTCATGATTCCTCACTATTAAAAGATAGAAAAACGTTTCAATCTTTTGTGTATGGACACGGAAGGGTGTGGTGTTTCAGGTAATAAGCAATAACATCACCTCCAGAGTCTATACAATAGGTACTATTGCTGCAAGTACCTGCTTCCTATACATCCTCTTATATAAGCACTGATACACACAGATATGTTGCATTCTGCAGCTTCTCCACATCACACTGGAATCAGCCTAAATACAAAGTCATGTCCTTGCTAGCAAACTCTCCAAGCTCAAGAGCTTGAGGATCTCAGGTAAAGAACAAATGTCAGGAAACTCTGTTCCCTGGAAGATATTTCAGGTTTCTTTCAACTTGGTTTTGTAATGGTACTTCTGGAATTCTCTGGAAAACAGAGAAAACAGTTGCCACTCAACAGCAGGGTACACAGAATGCCTAGTAAAATACTTCTAGTCCCTCGCCGTTTGTGTAAAAAGCACACAAATTGTATGTCCCTCAGCAACTGGCAAATGACATAACATGAAAAGGTATTATGGTTACGCAGATGGACATGAAGGGCTGTAGTTTTATAAGCAAGCTATTAAAATTGTAAGGTTAATGCATGTCTGTTTATCCTGTTATGCTGTTCCTACACTCGAGGGTTTTGTCAGCTGAGCCTTTTTTTTTTCTTTGAATAATCTTACTGAAAACCGAAGAGATGAAATCTAGGTGCAGATTTGTCTGCAGCTTAAGAAAACCCTTGAAGAGGACACAGAATCATCTCATTAAGAATGCATGGAGTATCAAGATCAAAAAAACTTGGCTTCCCCAACAAACTCTGCAAACATGGGTGATGCCACCAGACAGGGAACATGTAGTGGCCCATCAGGTTGCTACAGTAAGTGTTGGATTTTTTAGCACTTGACTCCTGTACTTCTTTTCAAAACTAGCACTGCAGATGCATGGCACTGTGAATCTCTCCAGTGATTCAGTCAGCAAATCCTGCAGCTTTTTGTCAGGGTTCAGAGCTGATTGTAACTTGGCCCTTTCATCTGCAGCAGGGTGTCTGATAGATAAATGGTCTAATTCTCACTTGTACCAAAGAGCTTATGCTGATACAGTCCCTAATATAAGTGTGATGATAAAGCTACTTACAGTGGTACAACATTGTCCTCTTCTAATACAAAAAAGAAGCCTTGATGATACAGGGGCATTCACACTACAGCCAGTCTAAACTTGGAAGTTTTACTGGCAGAGACATGCTGGTCAAGAGTGTGGAGCAAAAACAGCACATATCTCTGACAACTGTGCTGGCAGACACCCCGGAGGTGTCCCTAGATAGACAAAACAAGTTTCTGCATGATAACTGTAGCTGTCTGTGTATGCTCTGCCCACATGAGAAGCAAGGTAATTTGAATTAGCTTAGCTTTCTTTCACTGAGGTTTACTCAAGGTCTAAAGCCATAGTTGTACCAGCTTAGAAGTCAGTAAAGCTATTGAATTCCAGGAACTGGTAGGAACAGTCACAGCAAACCAGCTTTTTTACAAGTTTACATGTCTTTTCCCCAAGGAAGTAAGTACACCACTATAACTACTATAAATAAGGCCTGAAGAGCCTGTGTTATACCTCTTCAACTGTAACAGGAAAGATAAAATAGTCCAGAAACTGGAGTAGTCTGAGACCACTTTACGCTTAAAGTGATACAGTAAGAGATGCAGTAAGTAATGCACTAGGACAATATAACAAAACAGTTATTATGTAGATTGCATATATATATTAAGCCATGGGGATTTATAAGAAATAACACTATTGTAGGAGAGAGTAAAACTGTAGGTTCAGGCAATGTCAGGGAAGCTTGTACAAGCAAGGGGATTCTGAAGAATGGCAAATTTGGACATCCCATTTGTGACTCAGAAGCAGGAGAGGCTGCAAAAGTCTCTGCTGCCTCATGTACAATACTCTGTCATGTACATTTTTTCTCCCATTGTTTTACAAGGCTAAAATTAGTGCAGAGAGTGACTGTAGAAAACATTTTTGGAAATAAGGAAACTCGGCTGTATATGGCTTAGTTTTTTTAATTTATATGTTGCACTCTCAATTAAACCAAATCAGAAGCCATTTACTTCAGACTTTGGCCATCCCACTAGCCATGCTGTATTTCTGCAGCACAGGAGAGGGATAACCTTTTTAGACCAAAGTCAGGCAAATAAGATGTCCAGTGTGTAATAGCTATAAAACTTACTGTGGTATTTAATTCAGTACTTCCCTGATGCTTTTTTATAACAGAAAGTTGAAGACTGCAAGCATGAGGTTATGCTTCCATCCAGATCTCCCCTTGTCCTTCTATTGCCCACCTTCCACAGCACTCCCAAACACATCACTTTCCTTCTTCCCAGCTCTCTGCCTTCACTGCTGCATCAGTCTCACATGGCTCCATTCTCCTCAACACTCACCATTACTACCATAATACTCCTAGAAGGTTGCCAGGGCTTTAGATACAGCAGCAATCTATGACAGAATGTTCAGCACTGAAAACAGCTGGGGAGCTAGAAACAGATGAGAAACAGGTATGAGGGGACAGCCATCACAGTACATTTATTCCAAGAATGGGTCCTTGCCTTGCTATAGAAGTGCCCAGACTATATACAATGTGCTTTACTTTCCAGGAGAACAGAGCAGAATGTAATTTTCTGATAAAAACCAAACAATAACTGAGAAGTATCTTTTTCAACAAACATTTTCATTTTTTTTAATTGGCCAGGTTTAAAGCTTCCAAACTGACACTACCCAAAAAGCTGGAGGGTTAGAAGAGGAGATACTGCTACCAAAATGACCTGTGGTGCTAATAAAGTGGGGAAAGTCCTTACATTTTTCATTTAATTCTCTTCTGCCTCAGTGAGCTCCTTCTTAGTGGAAAGAACTGGAATTTATTTGATGCTCTCTGATCAGGACTGCCATAAAAGCTACAGCTGAAGATTGTAAGGAATATATTGCAAACCACTCTTGGACACCCTGTATATGGCAGTTCTTGGGAACTCCTCTACTGTTCACAAGAAAGCATCTGGGTGATGGTTTTAGTTACCTGATTTAGTTTTAGGTAGTCCTGCAAGGAGCAGGAAGTTGGACTTGATGATCCTTATGAGTCCCTTCCAACTTGAGGTCTTCTGTGATTCCATTAAATAGAGTTAAACACCACATTACGGAAACCACATAGGCTAGAAGGCTTTGTGTAGCCTCTTATCAGTGCTTGTACATGTGGATTGGGAAAAGGAGGAAATCAGTGATTGCACAATCGATTAAAAGGTGCCAGGCAAGATTTAAGGCCAAATACAAATCTGTTAGAGCTCTGTGCACACAAACCAGTGGAAACAGAGAATAGTTTGTGTAGTGCTTCACTCCCCACAGCCCACAGCTCCCAAAGGCAAACTTCACTGGGGAAAAGCTGTTTGACAAAGGACACGGGTTGACCCTGTTTCAGCACAGATTTCTGCAAAACTGTCTGCAGCAGACAGAGGAAAAACAAGCACACATAACCCCAGGAGGAGAATGCAAAGTCAACATGTGGGTTAATTGATTAGGGGAGGTGGAGTGAGTTGTTTATGAAGTCCCAGTATACTGAAGTCTGCTCTTAACTGCTCAACAAACACAACAGTGCGGTGCTTCTGCATGCTCACTTGCCAGTAAGTGTGAAAACCAGGATGACATATCTCAGGAGAGAGGCTGAATATATATTCTTTTCTTTATATGTAGTTGATGCTCCTCCTGCAAATTACGAGAAATGCAGCTCTTTCCTTTAAAAGCAAAAATGGAAATGGGCTTCTTGTCAGCAGAGAGACACTAGAACTCCCATTAATCTCACTTTCTTGCCACTAAAAAGCAGAGTTCAAACATCCTGCAACCTCTATGGATAGCTAATAACTTGGCTCTTAGAGAGCTAAGAATAATGAAAAAAAAAAAAAGAATTCTTACGGGAAAAATCAATGTGGCCCTTCCTCTTTATTGTAGCTTCTGTGCAGTACATAAATTGAACGTAAAGATTTGCACCCTATTTTGACAGCACTCCATAAAAAAGCTCTCTATAGGCATGTGCAGTATTTACTGCTGGGTAAGTAGAAGAGATTCTATTTTTTGTGTATTGCTTGACCCTAAAGAAGAGCATCTCTGCTGCTGTTTCATGTGCCTGACCAGTTGTTGAACATTAGTCATTCACACTGAGCTTCTGTGAAACTGATCCAGGCACATGAAAATCCTTCATTCTCACTGTTAAAACTATTGCTAATTACCTTTGCATGTACTTTCTCAAATACAAAGTCATGTTGGTTAGACTGAAAAAAACTGCTCTAAGTATGTAGGAAGAAAAACTGTACCAGTTATTATTTATAATTCATATGGCACATTTACCTTTACCAGTGTAACACAGTACACTAAACTTAAAAATAACTGTCTAAAAAAACAGCCAGATCAAAGGCTGATGATAGTGATATATGAGAATGATAATAAATGTAAATGCTGACAACTACCATAAAAAATAGGTGAACAAATGTTCATACAAAACAAGCATCAAACTCTTAGGAAGGTAGCCTCACCAGAGCAAAATTGTTACAAGCTTGAAAACCTTGACTTTTTATTAGTTATTCTTTAAGCCTATAGCCAGCTCAGCAAAGGCAAGGTTTTAATAGCATGATTCGATACTTACTTTTCACGTGTGCCATGACCCATATGGTAAACACAGATTTGTAGCTTTTGCTTCATTTTCATTAGCCCTTCACATAAGAAGAGGTGTGACAATGTCTTTGAATTAGGGACAGTTGAAAAAACACCTGTACACTCAAAGCATCAAATCCACTGATCTGTGTCTGTGGTAGATTTTCATTCCTGCCAGGTGGGAATAAAATGCATTTGCTGAAGAGAACCAATAATGTTTCAAACACATACTCCACCTGTATGTGCTTACAGACATTTACTATGCTCTCTCTTAGGTATCACGTCTAAGCCTTGAATAGTTATAGGCACAGGTAGGCACAGGCAGATACAAGGAACAAAAAAAAATAATCAGAAATAAAATTTGTGTCATTTACATAAAGGCATTAACACCTCTGATGGGCTCCACCCAGCCTCTCCATGCTACTCAATTCGCCTCTCATCCCCCCCTGCTGCCTGGTCCATTAGCTAGGCGTGTGGTTTCTCACACACCACTGGTCAGAGAGTCTTTCTGGAGGAGCAGTATTTACATCTTTCCTCCAGTGAATTTAAGAAGTGCTGAAGGGACAGTGCTAAATCCTTTCAATATCCTACCTATCATTTATGCATCTTGAGAGGACAGATTATAGAGACACACCCTGGAAATTCCATCCTGCCACAGCAGGCACCAACCCCTCAGTGGGAACCATGGCGCTGGACTGGGACAGCTGGTTCAGGTCTCCAGAAGGTACCCTGGGACACTGGGACCTTTTAGAGGGTCACAGAATAATTCCACATCTGGATCACATTCCATAAATACTAGGAAAACAAAATTGGTGTGCTTAATTTTTAGGCTACTGTGGTACCTTGTGCATCCTCTTTGCCAGTGTACACTGAACAGCCCTACCTGACTACTCTATTGCTAGGATTATGTAAGAAGGATTATGCAAATCCTTCGCATGTACCATGACCTCACCTTCCCTCTAAAATTAGGTTTTAAAGATTCCTCCTTCAAGCCAGACTTGACTAAAAATCATACTCATGCTGGTGCAAGTTTGATTTTGAAAACCTGCCTTATTATCAGACATCTCTTTCATGCAGACAGCTATAACCTGTACTGTAAATGTCAATGGGAAGCTTAGTTCAGTAAATAGTTTTCTTGTTTAATGTACTTTTCATCTACACAAAGTTCATCTTTTCCTTTATATTTTTAAGAAATAGGCATGAAGTTATACTTGTGTAAATGATTTTTTTGTAATAGCAGTTATTTTCTCCTAGAATTCAATGATTTCCACTTTAAAAATGAGAAAAACAAACAAAAAAAATCCACATTGAAAACAAGCTTCAAAATATTCATAAATAAATGGGTTTTTTTATTACATAAAAGCATTACAGTGTCTCCAAGGTATTACAAATAAAATAATTTATAGTAAATGAGATTATTATTGCTGGGAAAGGGACCACTTAATGCCAGTTTTCTGTGGGAAAAAACAAATCAGAGTAATCCAATAGGGGTGCTCAGGAATATATAGCAAATACTTAAGAACTTCAAGTGAAAAATACATGCTGAGGCAGCAATTTGAAACAGGGTATGTCTATTCACCCTTATCTGATGGAGGTAGTCCCAGCGCCCTGAAAAATACAATAAGAAGGCTATTCCAGTTCTATACCAACTTGTCCAAGGGAGTTCTACCAGCATAAATGTGAAGCAATGCAGTGTTGAGCCAAGCCTGGATATGCAGATCTGAAATAGAAAGTGTTCAGCACTGAGAGGATGTGAACTGCTGTCTGGAAATCCCATAAACAGATCTGTGTGGCTGCCCTGTGCAAAGCAGTCATATCAGGGTAAATTTGGCTCAACATATTGCTACAGTAATAAGCTAGTGATGGCTCACCTTCTAAAGATAACACTGCTTCAGAATTAGTAACTCAGCTATACAGCCACACAGCTGAACTGTTAAAAATCCAAAGCAAGCTTTGAAAATGACAAATAGGTGCATAATATCCACTAGATATAGATATCAAGAAATATATCAGAGGTTGATCTGATCCATTTCACAGTATGGCAGCCTCATCTTCTTCCACAGATGCCCTTGAAGCCCTGCCAAGTGTCTCAGCTGCAGTTCTCAGGTCAAAGGGGATGATACCATTTGGAGTTTACAAGATCAGTAGTGCAGTAGGTTCTGTCCCCTGGACATTGAAACCCTATCTGTTACAAATGACATTCAAGCTGAATTCAGTCTCATCTCATACTTGTGGTCTCATGAAGGACTCTTCATCAGGGACTGTAGGGATAGGACAAGTTCAAACTAAAACAGGGGAAGTTCAGGTTAGATAGGAGGAAGAAGTTCTTTACTGTGAGGGTGATGAGGCACTGGAACGGGTTGCCAAAAGAAGTGGTAAATGCTCCATCCCTGACTGTTCACATCCAGACTGGAGAGAGTATTGGGTGACATGGTCTAGAGTGAGATCTCCCTGCCCTCAGCAGAGGGGTTGGAACTAAATGACTTTAAGATCCTTTCCAACCCAAACCAGTCTGTGATTCTATGATTGTATGTGCTTTGTCTGGCTCTCTTTTTCGTTCCATCAGGCACTATGGGGGTTCAGGCTATTTATTAAAAAAAAAACTGCAAATCTCTCAAGCTTTGCACATCTGAGGTTAATGCTTCTTTGCCATTGCCCCTCTGTCTCGGCTACTAATGAACTACAAGGAAACTGGTTTTGACTTTCCACATGCATGTTAATGCAGAACAAACTGATTAAAGCACAAGCACATAGAGGTGGAGAAGTCTAAATGGGAAATCTTCTGTCAGTAAGCTTATATGGTTAATGTTAAGATGCTTATAATGTTAGGGTTAGCATGTAAAGTAACCTGTACCATAACAGTTTGCAGCTTGTAGAAATTTTTGCTCCTCACATGCAGTACAGATGTGAACTAATTAATCCTCATGAGAACACCATCTTAAATACAAAAAAGCTAGGAGGGAAAAGGATTAAAGCTAAAATGCAACACAAACATTTGCTTACAAAATAAATGGCCTTACTGACCTTAAGGATGTGCTTGAAAGCTTCTTAGGTGTCTAACAGCTCAGTATCATTTGCACTTACAGCCAGGTTTCTAAAGACATTTAAACAGCCCATTGAAGTAATTTGAAGTAGGTAGGAATTAGATGAAACAGCTGAAAAGCCTGGCACTAAGAAATTCATCTAAGTCCACACTGTGAAGACTGTGAGTGTGTACCAATAGCATTTAATTGCTTGGACCAGCCTCACCTGGGACCTCCACCCTTTGCCCAAGGCCCAGGAGCTTCATGTAAGCTCAGACCAGGGCCTTTCATAACCTTGCCTGAGTTATATTGTTAGTGGACCTATTACCCTCAGCCCTACCTTCTAAATTACTCTTGGGCCCATGTTGTAGCCTGGTTTACAGTTCTGTCTCTGCTTCCATCTCCTACTGCTCGAGACTAGTCTTCCTGGACCTCATCCACCACCTCACTTTGTGTGGAACCATTGAAGGAATCAGTTACCAGCAGCCTTATTCTGCCCAGCCTGTTCAGTTGCAGTTGACCTGTGCTCTGGTGAGAGCACAGTCTGTGCTGTGGTTGCTCTTGGTTTGTCTTGCTTTGTAGAGTGGCCTGTTCTTTCTGTTCCTGTGCATACAAAATGGAAACAGATTTTAGGTATCCTTCCTCTACTAGAACGAGTGCATATAAGATCAAACCCAAAACTAATGGTCTTTTTTAAAAATGCTTCCACATTTCTGTTCAGTGCATTGGGCAAACCACAGTCTCAGCATCTGCGTTGTAGAAACTGAACTTCTCCTACACATAATGTTACTAACATAAAGTCAAAATTTGTCCAGAACATCATATAATCTTATGTAAGTGAACAGGGAATATATCACTGATAAAATAAAGTCACAGCTCTATTTTGAAGAACTGTGACATGGCTTCCCCACATTTTGTTTTTCAGGTAAAAAGATTTTATAGAAGTTTTGGAGCCATGCAGGCCAGTAATATATAATGAGAAAATACTCTCTGTTGATTAATAGTTGAGAAGAAATCAAGATAGCAAGTGGAAAGGAGGGAAACAAAAGGCACTCAAAGGAAAACAAGATGGAAAACATGATCAGAAAAAGCAAAGGCAGTAAGTAAAATAATAGAAGAAATGAACAAAGTCAGGATCCAATTTGGCAGGTGGAGACAACAGTGGAAATCAGTGCAGTGTGTCGACACTTTCTGCCCTATCCATCAGAACGTGCAGCGTAATTCTGCTGAAATTCAGCTGAAAAAGAAAACCACACGATTAGAACACAGGGACTGCAAAACATGCAGACTGTGCTGCCATTCTTAATGACAAAAGGTAGAAAACTTACAGAGAAAAACTCATAGAGGAAAACGAGTTCAAAACCATTAGGAGTACATTTTCAGCTGAGGGCATGTGGGAATTCAGCTGTAGTACTTTCATTTAGTTTAATTGGTGCCATGGTGTAAAATCCCTATGCATCAAGTTGTTAATGTACTCTATGAAGAGTGGATTTAGGCTTCTGAAGGTACATTGAGGAAGAGTGATAACAGCAAATTCACCATATTATGGGTTCTGAATATCTAAAATCTTTTTTCTTAGAGTTATTATTGTCACTCTTTTTTCTTAGAGTTATTATTGTCACTCAATTTTGACCTGCATGTTAGTAAATGCCATTTGCAGCAAAGAAAAATAATCTGTATGTTGTTAACCATTCTGAACGAGGTCATAAGAAGGAAATACTTCTACTTTTGCCGCTTTCATTTTTTACTCAGGGGATTGGTTTTGCCTCTTCTCATCATGCACATAAATTTTCCTAATGTCCTCTCTATGAATATTCACCATGTGGAACAAGAGCTCAGCTGAATGCTTCAAATTAGGCCCAGTCTGTCTAGCTAAATTCAGTATGTTAAATTCTCTGCTGTGACAACCTAGGGAGCTAGTGATTACTGGCACCAGAAGGTGACAATGGAAAAAAGGAACCCTCCCAAGTTAGCATTCCATTTTGTTCTCCACAACAAATTGATGAAGTGTTGGAAAGAACTGACAGTATTGTGGATTCAGAGACAGAGGCATCTGAAATGATTTATAGGGTGAATAGCATTTTTCATGAGGCAACCATGCTCTGGAGCTCCAGTTCTTGTTTTTCTCAGTTTCCACGTGTCTTTAACCTAGCTGTCTTTTATTCTTTGTATGATGAGTAGCCACTGAGAAGATGAATAGGAAAGGGTGAATATTTGTTATCTATATGATCAGTATGCACTGTTTGCAGCAAATTCTTCTTCTCCTTTTAAATGCTCTTATGTTTCTTGTGTTTTCCCTTTGATCTGATTTTTTTTAAGAGCTGAGAGATCCGCTTTTATGAGATCAATTATGAAACAAACTATGTGAATTCAATGACAGAACTTGATCTTATTACAGGAATTTATGCCTGCTGAGAGATAACTTTTCAATTTAAAAAAAAAAAAGTTCAGATTTCTGAAAACAAGAAACTGAAAGAACCAACATAATTTTAACTACATGCAGCTAGCTTCCAGACTGTTTCACAGTGGGAACAGTCTGGAAGAGGTGTAGTTAAATTCAGTGTGTCACACTGAGTTGTCCAAAAATGGTGCTTGGCACAGCTTGCTTGGACCAAGATTATGATGAGAGATAATTTGGAAGACCAATGCCCTTTTGAGGAGAAATTTATGTGAGCGCTTTATGACTGCAATACCTGTGATTAAAGAAAAGAGTTACCTATATCTCTTGTCCATTAGCCTTTCAAGGCTGCATTACCAAGTTTGTGTGGCACAGGCCCTGTTCAAGAGTACCATACTGTATATGTTTAATGATGACTAATACATGACAACTTTCACAGAGGAGTGACTCATAATTATCAAAATTATTAAATAAATGTCAAATAATCAAAAATACTAATGATTTTTCCTGTGGAACAAGATAAATGTCCTGTTCAGGGCAGCTGAAAGGTACAGCTCCTGTCAATGTTTTATGAGAGGATCTGTGTGTGGGTGTCATGGAAACTTCAGGATTCCTCTGTGAAAGCTTCACTAGTTTGAGTTTGGCTAAGCTTTAATGTTTTTTGAGATGAAAGGACATAAACTGGGAGAATAAACTTGTTTTAAAGGAGAGAAGGTCATATTGAGAACAATATAATTTAAGAAGGTTTACATGCTTCCTAATTGTCTTGTTGTTGGATTCAGATTTAAACTTACTCCAGCACTGTACTGAATTTCTGACATACAACCGGTTCATATAAAAATCACTTTCTCTGCCACCTCTGAGGTGTGGCTGGGGGTTTGCCTTCTATTTTTCCCATCAGCTTCCAAGTCTCCCTGGATCTATTCATTCTGTTAAGTGACACAAGGGCAGGGACTGTTCCCATGCCCTGGGCCAAATGGCAGTGTCCACACTGTACAGAGCTGGCTCTGGGTCTCCTTTGTGTTCTTATGTGGTGATTATGTGACTCTGAAATATTTTTTGCATGTGTTTTTTCTTTCAGTTTAAGATGTCTAAGTATAGAAAAAGGGCTGTGCTCAGGGGTAGGGCTTCAGCATATGAAAGCCAGTTGGGAATAGCCTGGCACATGCTATTGCCTGAACCATACTCAGACAAGTATTTTTCAGAGGGTGCTGGCTTACACAGACTGAAACTGTACGAGAGCTGCTGGCAACTATGCAGCAGCTCAGTGTTTGCGCTCCTCTCCTAAGCCTGTCTCACTCAGAAACAGAAATGCATCTTTAGTGCCTCTTTTCTGCCTGTTCTACCCCATACTGTGGAAAGTGCCTTGTGTCCTACTCCTATTAAGTACACTGAGGTATTCTTTTGGAGGGGCTTCAGAAAAAACAGACATCCTCTCTGTTATCTGAAATACTTCTCCCAGGAGAATGCAAGATATAATAAACTGCAACCACTGCAGGCTCAAGAAAGGATTAAAGAATACTACACTCAATCTGTCAGTGGCTGTTAGGCACTCTCCAGATGCAACTACAGGCTCAGGAAGTCATTAAGATGCCAATGACCAACAACTAGGACAGTATACCAGGCAGCAGGTCACATCAATTTAGCTCTTGCTAGACATCTGTCACTGGTCGCTGTTAGGGACAGGATGCTGGACAAGAAGTCTTGTCTGCTTAACAGGCTTGTCAGCATGATAGTTCTTCTTAAGTGGTCAGAGTAGTGATTTGACCTTCAAGGGAAGAGGAGGAAGGGGAAAATAGATTCTTCATCTTGCCTAGCACATTGGTTTTGAGTTGTAGAGTGCCTAAGACGTACTCTGTCTTGTGAAGACTTGGCTCCCAATTTCACTTAATGGACACCAATATTGGTGTATATCGATACTGATGTAGTCTTATTATCAGGCACATTGTTCAGTATTTTCATGTGCTTATAAACACTGGCCTCTTAGGAAAAAAATAATTTTAAACACATGAAAGCTGTAATATTAAATGATCTCTAATTTTCTTATTTCTAACTGGTTTGCATACAAAAGATGACTTAGTTTTAGAAAATCATAACCTTTACACAGACAAACCCTGCCCATAGGCAAAATACATCAAAGAAATTACCTGTCATAATTTTTTACTTTCATGTGCTCATGCAATGATTCTATGATAATTACTTAGTACAGGAGCACAGCAGAAAAGTGTGCATAAAATCATCTTTCAGCATTTAATAATACATACCTTTATTTTTATGTAGAGATAATCCACCTTTTTTCACCTAAGATATTTTTTAAAATTGACGCTTGAAAAAAGACAGGAGATCCACCCAAAATGACATATTACTATCAATTTATAATAATTTTGCCAATACAGGCTTAAGAAAACCTATACCAGAAAATGCTGAGGTTTATTGATTCTTTGCTAGGTAGGTGTAATTCTTTAGCTGCAAAACATTAGGCTGGAGGCATCTCAAATAAAACCTATGGCTTACACGGCCCATGAAGCTCATCTGTAATATGGGAACTTAGCCCAGTATAGAATTGACTTTGTTAAGTCAGAGGCTGGTCTTATTATAAACAGTCTGAGAGAAGAAAGAAGGGCTCAATATTTAAGAAAATCAGCTGTTCACCATAGGACATCTGCAGACCTTGCAGATGACTGTCTTTGATATTGACAGAGTGATGCTAGGACACATGATGGGAAGCATTTCCTTTAAAACAGGGGTCAACACATGGAAGAGTGGACAGGGAAAGGTTTCAGTTCTGGACTGTGCCCCTAATACGGCTCTTTTATTTCAAAGACAATGCTATGAGGTGCAGACAAATTTTCCTTTATTTTCCTGGCTGCAGCACTGTAGAATGATGGCTATCCTGATCTGGGCCACTTGTACAGGTGCCATTGATTTAAGAGAGCACAGATGAGGCCAACCAGCTGCTTCAGGTGTCCTTGATGGGACTGGATAGCCTTGATCCTCTACAGTACAATAAAAATGGAAGAAACTGGGACTAGATTTTTAAAAACGTTTTGGTGATGTACTCTCCTGGGCTTCTGTATTTTTCAGAAGGCAACAATGCACTGAAGACATCTATCATGCTCCAATTTTTGTGCATTCTAAGAATCTAGCAGAAAATGCAACTGTCCCTTTGCTTTACTTTCCCTCCTCTTGCCTCTGAGTCATACTGTCACAGGAGTTGCTTTAGGCTGTAGAATTACCCGCTGCAAAAAAAGGTAAAAGGAATTGCACTTAACCTTTTCCTTTAGAATTCTTAACAGGGCTAAGGATTAGGGAAGAATAAAAAGCAAAGGTTAGAACCACAAATAGTGTAGACAGGTATTTGCTAGATATCATGCCTGTCTATCTCTGACACTTCTGGTTTCCCTGCTCTTGTTCCCACATAATCTTAACCAGAGGTCTCCAAGTGTGCCAGCTATTTATTTCCCTTAGAAGGTATGCAAGAGAGTCAACTGATAACGCAGTGCATGTCACTTGTCACCCCAGAATTAGAACATTTCTAAATACTTCATTATTAATAACTTCAAGTTACCTGGCTGTTACAAGAAATGCAAAGGTCATAACATGCTCAAAACTGAGCTGTAAATGGAGCAAGATAGAAACTTCAAGCTAAACTTTTCTGAAAACCAGAACCAATTGATTCATCATTCCCTTTTCTCTATGAAATAACTTAAATGAAACTGACCATAAACAAGACAGCAAGCAATATTAAGTTATTGTTTCAATTACACTATTACATACATTTGTTTTGTAAAACTTTAACTATTCAAGTGTTGCTATACTGTTCTGGTTTGTTCCTGGTTTTGGCAAAACACCACCATTCCTGGGAGTAAAAATTGGGGAAAACAGATTGTATTACATTCAATAATTAATTGTAAAAACTTAAAAGATTTGGACTAAATCTTGCAATATGATAATGGTACAATCATATAATCATAGGTTAGGGCTGGAAAGGACCTTAAGATCATCTAGTTCCAACCCTCCTGCCATGGGCAGGGACACCAATCTGAGAATGAGATTTGTTGCTTGCATGAAGATCTGTCCAGATTTGGACAAATCACAAACTAATAGAAGAACCATTTATAGGAAAGTTTAAGAGCACATGAGCTAAGTCTGAACACAATGCAGTGCCATGCAAAAATGGTTATTTGGGTCCCAGTCCAGTGTCTCCAAGCCTAAATTTCTGCACAAGCTAAGTGAAGCAAGCAAGCATCATCCCACTGTACGCTTTCAAGCCTTTCCTTTAATCAGAACTGGCAGCGAGTCTTAAGCAATAAGTCACACCACTGATTTAAAAAGTTTCATAAACATGCATCTTAGGGTCAGAAGGGAATAGAGAGACACTGCCACTTTAAAGACCAGCTCAGTACCAGCGTAGACGATGACTGTAGTCAGCAGTTGAGAGAGATATTTCTTTCTACTAAAACACTAACAAGTAGTGATAAGTAAGCTGTCAGTTCTGTACTCTTGGTATGTTGCTTTACAACAGAATTAGACAGCTCCTTGGCTCCCTGTTGCCTTCCTGATTACTCCCTGTGAATCTCCACACATTTGGATTAGCTCCTATTGGTTGGGCTTAGACAAGTCTTGACTGTAGTAATAGCATGTTTGTTTATCACATACACTCATGAGGAACAAAAAAAAAAAAAAAGAACAAACCCAACCCTTACTTCAGTAAGTGATACAGTATGGGCCACGAGGATGATCAGGGACTGAAGCACCTCCCGTATGAAGACAGGCTGAGAAAGTTGGGGCTGTTCAGCCTGGAGAAGAGAAGGCTGCGTGGAGACCTCATAGCAGCCTTCCAGTATCTGAAGGGAGGGGGCTATAGGGATGCTGGGGACGGATTATCCATAAGGGACTGTAGTGATAGGACAAGGGGTAATGGGTTAAACAGGGGAAGTTTAGATTGGATATAGGGAGGAAGTTCTTTACTGTAAGGGTGGTGAGGCACTGGAATGGGTTGCCCAAGGAAGCTGTGAATGCTCCATCCCTGATGGTGTTCAAGGCCAGGCTGGACAGAGCCTTGGGTGGCATGGTTTAGTGTGAGGTGTCTCTGCCCATGGCAGGGGGGTTGGAACTAGATGATCTTAAGGTCCTTTCTAACCCTAACTATTCTATGATTCTATGATTGTGACTCCAGCTTTCCCTCCTTTGAACCTGATGACAAACTCTAGAGGCTGTAAACACAAGGAGGGAAACAAACTATAAACACCTACCACATCAGTACTAAAATTGCATAGAGCTGCCCATTTCAAATATGGGATGTTGACTAAAGGTTGTGAGGGAGAAAAATTTTTTCTGCGCAAAATATTCAATGCAGTTCTCTAAAAACTAGCAGTCCTAAAGATTAGGAAAGGTCCTTTAAAAACACCTTCTAAAATACACAGCCTTCTGTGTATTTTAAATACACAGAGATACTATAAAATTACTGAAACTACTCCCAGAAGGGGGCCTGAAGTCATCTAGGTCATCTCACTGCCCAACCACAGTATCTGTGTCACTTAGTGGTACTTGTCTACTTCATTCTTAGTTTTGTTTATGGGGATTTAAAAGTATCCAAAGCAACTTAATACAGAGACAGACTAGCTAACCTCTACCTAATGCTTCTAGCACATATTTATGTTGCTGCAAATTCCTGTCCTCTGCAATATGTTATTCCTTTCCTTTTTTCTGCAAATTTGAAGTGGTACTTTGCCTTCCCACAGTCTTTTCTACTCCAGACTAAACAATCATCTTTCTTTCCATCTTTCCTAACATGTCATGTTTCAGACCTTTTGACCTGTAACTTTATTGCAGTTACTGCTCACTCAAATATTCCCTGAAATGATGCAATTCAGATGCACCAAGGTTAGGCAGGTTGCCTAGTGGAGGCAACTAGTCATTAAGTTAAAACAATGCTAATGTGCTGCTCTTATCCCCAGCCTCTCAGTTTATTTTAATTCTCTGTTACATCCCATCATAAACTTCTTAATCCTCAATTACTTCTGAGCAGCACATAGTACAGTGAGACCACACACCTCCTACCAGCCTTCTCATCGGCCTTTGTGTAAACATCTAATAGCACTCAAAGCTACAGCTGAAGCACTTTGAGCAGGCTTGACAGGTTCCAAGTATGTCCTAACCTCCAGTGGACCTGGATTCATATACAGTTTGTGCAAAAGTGCTCAGCAGAATTCAGGTGGAAAATCTGATCAAAAGATTTGGGGGTTTCTATAACTTCTCCCTGGCACCTTGCCAGCTCTCCAAGAGAAGAGTTTAACCTCACTGTTGCAGTTGCGAGTTAAACAGCTTTTCCTGCAATCCTTGTTCCTTTCCATATTAGCACACTAATATTTCTCATCATGGATAGAGATCAGAGTTGATCACTGCTGTCAGTGTTAGGTAGTTCTACCCATGCATGAAATGATTTCAAAGGGGCTGATGTTGGGAAAGAGAAACACACAAGAGTTAAGAGGATGAAGCATACGTAGTGCTGCATAATCATGAAAGTAATAGATTTCTGGAGGATGTAGGATTTAGTCCTTTGGCTGCTCTAACAGAACAAATAAATTATTTGCACAGAGCAGTACCAGGACCAAGACATGTAGGGGCTTTATGTTGTTTCAACCATTACCTTCTGATTCATGTGTTTTGACTGTGCATTAAGATTTGTAAAAGCTTTTCCTGACTGCAGTGGCGGAAGATCTTGAGATCACTGAAAGGGTATGGATGGATAGAAGATAATTTCACCTCTGTTGCACAGGTGAGGTCTTACTTGTGCATTTCTATGGTCCAGCACATAACTGCAATACAAAGCCAAGTAAAATTGCTTTGAAACAGTCAGATTTTCCCTACCACTCAGTTACCCTGTAACATTTTCTAGAGAGAAGCCAGACCAAAGGGAAGAAAATGTGCTATTATACATTGAAAAAACAGTGTTTACTTTCAGTGGCTGGAACAATTCTTTCCCAGTAGACCTTCCCATAAGATCTCTTCTCCCTTAGAATGCTCATTCAGTCAAGACTTCCACTTGACTTGCTTTGGAATTTCTAAGCAAGTTATTAATCTCAGGTTTTCAAACAACAAAATACATTCTCAAACATGGCATTATTTGAACCCTCAGATTCAGCTCTCTACTAATATAGATAAGAACATGGACAAAACTCTAGTTATCTTAAAGGCAAATGAAGATGTTCCCATGTGATGGCTACACTATTTTTGAATATACTTAACCAAATATTGCAAGGTTTCTGTATAGCAGAAAATACCTACCTGTTTATTGGGGGAAGAACAATAATTTATGTGTCTGCACCTTCCACATGAAGAAAAGAACATTGAAAAGCTGAGATCATCTTACACAAAGATCATCATAGCTTTACTGTGTGACAGCTCTGACAACCTTGCTTGAGAACAATTCTTCATGTTTGAGAAAACACCAGAAGCTTCATTCTTTTGGAGGGAGGTCTATGCTCATGGAATTGTTTCATTCTCTGAAACTTTTTAAGCTTTCTGAAACTCTTTAAATGCATGACAGGCCTTTACTGGCAGTTATTGGTCTTCTAAGTAGTAGAAGGTTATGGTCAGAAGTACTAAATTTAATATTCAAGTGGGGAGCAAG
This sequence comes from Melopsittacus undulatus, assembly GCF_012275295.1. Classification (NCBI taxonomy): domain Eukaryota; kingdom Metazoa; phylum Chordata; class Aves; order Psittaciformes; family Psittaculidae; genus Melopsittacus; species Melopsittacus undulatus. The sequence goes on from NC_047557.1 coordinate 14,121,572, forward strand.
GCAGTGATGCTGAAGGACATTCCATTTGGGGAACAAAGCAGAAGTCAGAAATAGATCAGGAATCAAGTAGAGCTGAGAATTAGAACTGAAAGCTGTTGGAACCTAATGCACATTCTTATTTATAAAATAAAAATGGAAATACGTCAGGGTTAACTTTCATTTTTACCATGAAGCTTCCTACTGTCTTATTCCTCAGAATCTATAGGAAAAGAATGTGTGCATATCTGAGAATCAACACTTTTGTCTTTATCTGCAGAATTGAAAAGAACAAGAAATATGGCTTATAGAAAACATCAGGCCAAGGAAGTGAAACCTGTATTAGTAGCTGATGGAGGGCTGTGATATGCCATAGAGGAAACATGAAATACCACCTTTCTGCAGGAGTTGTCAGAAGCCTTCAACTGCTCCTTAGGCATTTTCTGGCAAGCAGAGAAGCCTGTAGGGATAAAAGCTACGCTTGTGCCTACATACAATGGGGGGACATAGTCCTAATTAAAACCTCTTCCCTGAATTTGTGTGCAGGCTAGCATCACTAGTATTAGCTACTCTGTGGTTTTTCTCTTATCCCACACTAGGAAAGTGGAATCCAATAGGAGACAAAATAGTCTTCTGTTCAGTGTTTGCCTCTGAAGAGAGGAATCATAAGCTCCTAACTTCCTACAATAGCAAAAAAGCCCTTTAGACAAAGGAATATCCCGGCAACAACAAGGAGCTTTAATTCCTTGTGAACAGTTTCCTGGGTAAGTCAATTAATAATAGTGCCAGAACACTGAGAAAAAAAAAAAAAAAAAGGAGGGGGGTACCTGCACTTATCAGCTGTAGTTTAATATGCTGCAATAACACTTGGAGAGATCTTGATTATCTACAGCCAAAAAGTGCTCCAAGAGATAAGTATCTTTATTTCATGTTTCTGCCAACCTCTTTCACTTTTCAAAGGCAATATGTGGAGGCCTGCATTAGTTGTGCCATAACATGGGATCAGGGCTGTCATCCTGGAGCAGTGCTTAGAAGTACTAAAGATTTGTCTGATGATACTTCAATGTTTGAAAGATGGAAATGGTATTTATCCCTAAACTTTGCGTTATGAAACTATGCTTTAGCAAATAAAAAGTACCCTTTTTCACATAAAAACCCCCCAACCAACCAGTTTCTGAGGAGTCTCCTATGACTCCTAAAAGTGCTTAGCAGTTTCTCAGAAATAGAATATTCTGTGCAGCTTCTTTCCTAGATTGTACTGGTTAGCTGGTTAGCCAAGAAAACAGAAAACCAGAAGTGGTGTTTAGCTCAGCAGCTAAAAGGTCATGAGCTGATCTCTTGGGAGTTTTGGAAGGTAAGCTGCTTGGGGGTTGGAACTAGATGATCTTAAGGTCCTTTCCAACCCTAACTATTCTATGATTCTATGATTCTGTTGGTGTTTAATCAACTCTGAACATTCAGACGGCAGTCATGACCTTGATATGTGGTTTTCATCCTGACAGTATATTACAAGTAAGGACTAAATCCCTAGAAACATTATCTGGGAGGGCAGAAAGCATTTCTAAGCCACCAGCCTCAAAGACTCAGTTCCGCTATAGAACAAAATAAAATATGGACCTCAAGGTTTGTTTTAGCAAAGTCTTTGGATATGGCTTCTCAGTACAGCTTTAGCAGTTGATATACCCAGGCTGGTAGAGCACTTTTGCAGTTCTGTGCCAGAAAAAAAAAAAAAAAAAAAGATTTCAGAAGTAATTCACATGAATATTTTTCCAGTGAGCTCCACAGAACTGAGGAGTCACTGAAAGCCCACAGAAATTCCATGTTTGTGTTGAGTAGCAGCCCCATCCATAAAACATCCCACTGAAGCCAACTGGACAAAATGGTGCTATGGTACTGTATGATACTGTATGGTATGTGCATCCTCATGGTACTGTAGCATCCTCAATGATGGTATCAATTCTCCCTGTTTTTATGTAAGGGATTCTGTGTTTCAGATGGTCATCAATGGATATAGGATGTTTAGACTTGGAGAAATAGAAGTGCAAGTATCTTCAAAGCTCCTCAAAATTCTAAATGAGGCCTAGGGATCTCAAGGAATATTTGATCCTATATTAAATGCCTGAACTCTACTTTCTCTAGCCAGCTGAGGAAATAAATTACACTCCTGCACTAAATCACTCTCTTCAAAACTAGTCATGATTAGCTGAAAAGAAGCTGAGGGATTTCAGCAGGTCCCACAGCTATAGTCCTCTCTTCACCTCACTCTCTGGTGTTCTTGGTAAAACCTAGTTAAGCTCCCCCAATTTATCAGACTGATTTTTTTTTTGCAGGCTAGTGAAAAACACTTATCATCAAATGCTCAATCAAACTTGAAACAGAACAATAGTATAATTTTACACTGAAAGCTAAAATTGAAATATTATCCCCTTGTGAAAGCCCAGTATAAAGCACAACCCACTGGTTGACCATGCCCAAAAGGCTGTATCAAATCTGCTTTCATTCACAGCTTTGAGGGTGATGACACCACCTCAATCCCAACACAGGGCAGCCACAGTCTCTAACTAAAGACCAAGAAAAGAATCATTTTCTTTAACACTAAATAAATTTGACATAATTAAAGAGAATTCTTGTCTTTGTGGACAAGAATTGCTTCTGGATGCCCAGGCCAAATTACAAGGCATCTTGCTTCTTGCAAAAGTAAAACTCCATTGCCAATATCTTGCAGCCTAGCTTTAGTATCAGAATTAAGATGTATTTCCCAGATTATATTCCCTTATTCCCCTTTGCATATAATGTCTAATTCAATACTCTTTAAAATATATCATCTTCAGAGAATATCAGTAGGACTAGCTATTTTAACTAGACTTCTTCACAGGCTGAGCTTCTGAAAATCTGATGTGTGGTGTGTTTACTGGCATTCAGCTCAGGCCGTAAGAAAGATTAATAACCAGAGCCAAACCAGTGCTGGGATCCCACCAACCTTAGGCAGAAAAAGGATTTAGAGAATCTCCCTTCTAATCCATCTGATCGATATGTACAGGACAAGGAGACTGCTCCAAGGTCCTGGAGAAGCTACACACCCCACATGCATCCCTTATTCAGAGAAGTCTCTTCACTCATTTCCCAGGGAATCCACTGGAGTTTCTACCATCTTTCCCCAGGTCAACTCTTTCCAACTATTTGTAGACCTGCTCCAGTATGAGGCAGTGTTTTTAGCTCTGTTAGAGCCCTCCAGGATTCTAACCATCCATGCTTCTCCTTTCCTTTTCTTTCCCTCCTATTCCATGCATTTCTTCCACCAGTCCCCTTATTTTCTGTTACATGACACTAAACTGTTTCTCATCAACTCCTTATTTGTCATTCCCTTCTGCAGAATCTAAAGGCTGACTAGTTTGAAATAGCAGTCTCCATACCTCTTGCACAATTTTCAGATGAGTGTTCCAAGCTTACATAAGCAACCGTGCAAGTCTGTTTCTTTATCCTCCTCGCAAATCCTTTTTTTCAAAGTCATCTACTGCTACTGTGTTGTGATTACTGTCTGCCAGTACAGCAGTTTTTCAAGGGATAAGAAATCACCTATAACTACTGTGTTTAGCTTACTTTACTGGTGAAAATTATATTTGTCAGCAGTGAATAACTAACTCAGATATAGAAAACAACGCTGGATTCTGTTCTGCCTCATATGTCATTGATAAAGCTGTCTTCTAAAGCTTTCCTTTTTGACTTTTGTCTCTGGAGATCATGACTGACCTAGAAGGAACTTAGCTTGGCTTTCACAAATACTGGTATTTTGAAGACATGGAGAAGGGCAGATGGAATGAAAAGAAAATCCCACAGAGCTCTTTTTTAAAAGATTTTTTTTAATGACAGCTGGAATTTAACCAAGCCATTGTCCTTTTTTCTGAGTGGTGACAGCAGCAACACTTAGCAAGTACCTATATCTGCTCAGATGATGATGTGAGGAAAAAATGCTATTAAATTCAGATTCAGCATACCCCTCCCTCCCCCCAGACTGTTAGGTAGTTATTGCTCTTTTTTGAAATTAGTGTCTGTGCTTCGCTTCAGCAGGAAATGGAAAAAACGTATTAAGAAAAAATAAGCCGTATTAGAATGAATGTAGGAAAAAGGGATGTCCTTAAGATATAAACACAAGAGTCTATTCTATAAAGACCTTTTTTTTCAATTGAATGTTATAAAGGAAGATGAGATTTTTTTAAAAATCTCCTTTTCTAACATTTATTTACAGACACATGGCTAATCCCACACAGGCACCCTTCCTGCTGCCTTCAGATGTAAGGTACAAGGCTTGGGTTTTGGATCAGTTTTGGTTTGTTTGGCTCTTTTTCCTTTTGGAATCACAAGCATTCTCAATCTCTTGAAGCTTGAATGTCTTCTTCTTTGGAGCTATTTTCTCTCCTCTTCGCCACCACTGAGTGCCCTCCTGCTTTCAATCCTTTTTTCAGGCCTCCTCTCCTCACTGTACTTTCTTATCAGAATGCAAAGCATAAATCTACTTGCTGTAAGCTGCAATTTTAATGAAGCCACAGTTTAGCTTTTCTTTAAATAATTTTGTCATATTTCTTTTCCTTCAATCCAGACTTTTCCCAAAACTCCCTTACAAAAAAAACCCCAGAAGATAGGAAGTATCAGGATCTATGCTACTGCCCCAAGTTTCATTGACTCTTTGTCCTTCGTTTGAGATTTGTGTGTTACTCTTCAGGAGAGTGCTGGTTCCTTGAAATTGATCTGAACTGAAAGATACAAGAACACTACCAGAATGACTGTGAAAACCTGTTTTGCCAGGACCTTTATATAAACTTTATTTTTCTTTAGATTATTTAAATTTTCTGAGTGTTAAAAAAGATCTTTCAAAACCTAGGAAACTCAATCATCTTCTTTTATTTGAATTGGGTTTCTCCTGGTCATGTCATCAAATGAAGGGAATGATTTTGCTGTTCCATAGAAAATTTATAGCCATTTAAAGGTGTTCCTACGTTTCTTTTGTGGTTGGATGAAGCCTTGGGTGACATGGTTTAGTGTGAGGTGTCCCTGCCCATGGCAGGGGGGTTGGAAGTAGATGATCTTAAGGTCCTTTCCAACCCTAACTATTCTGTGATTTTATGAAATATTTTGAATTGCTGAGGTGAGTAGCTCGAGAGAGGCCGCCTTCAACACCTCAGCAGAGGGAAGCTCCACGTCCAGGAGCCTCAACTCAGAGCGGTGAGAGCCACCGAGAGAGCCTCAACTCCTCGAGAGGCCTTGCCCAGGAGCCGGCAGCTCAGCTGGCGGGAGCAGGGACTCACAGGGGGCAGAGCCAGGAGCGGCACCAGCCCTGACTGGGTACAAACCTGCCCCAGGGAGCGCAGCGAGCAGGGTGGGCAAAGGGCTGGCAAACGGGTCGGGGCAGCTCGCGCGGGCAGGCGAGCAGGGTGGTGAGCACTCGCCTCATGACCAGGGCCCGGTCTGGGAGCTCTGCTCTGGCTGCCCAGGCCGTGGCCAGCGTAGGCACCCAGACAGAGCCGATGAGAGGGGAGGCTGCAGTGCGGAGCTCGGAGTGTAGAAAGTGACTGCCCTGGTCTGGTGAGGGGAGGGTGCACAATGGGCAGGGCTGCAGCCGGTGCTCTCTGGTGGAGGTCCTCCTGCAGCAGGGGCTGAGCTGCGGAATGATGTCAATAGGATAAAAGATGTCAGGGAAGCTGAGAGGAAGCAGCACTGCTTGCTCCAGGCCCAAACGGTGCAGGGGCCACAAGGGTCCACTGTAGCTCACGCAGGAAAGAAGGAGATCATTAACCCAGGAAGCTGGGGAGCAGAAAAAAAAAAAAAAAAAAAAAAAAAGAAGGAAGAAGATGATGGTTAAGAGCGAGGGGCTTCCTCCTAAATCTGTTGTCCCCACCCAGAACCACTTTGCTGTCTTGCAGGGGGCTGATGAAGTAACACACACCATAAACATCCGACTGCTGCACTGCTAAAGCAGATCTGTACTGGCGCTGCCAGGAAGAAGTGGCGGGTTGTAGTAGCAGGGGACTCTACTTTGAAAGGGTGCATTAGAAAGTGTGTGGTTAGTAGGGCAAGAGAGGTTCTCCTCCCCCTCTACTCTGCCTTGGTGAGGCCGCATCTGGAATATTGTGTCCAGTTCTGGGCCCCTCAGTTCAAGGACAGGGAATTGTTTGAAAGAGTCCAGTGCAGAGCCACAAAGATGATTAAAGGAGTGGAACACCTCCCTTATGAGGAGAGGCTGAGGGAGCTGGGTCTCTTTAGCTTGGAGAAGAGGAGACTGAGGGGTGGCCTCATCAGTGTGTACAAATATGTAAAGGGTGGGTGTCAGGATGATGGAGATAGGCTTTTTTCAGTGATATCCAGTGGTAGGACAAGGGGCAATGGGTGTAAACTGGAGCATAGGAGGTTCCATGTGAACATCAGGAAGAACTTCTTTACTGTAAGAGTGACAGAGCACTGTAACAGGTTGCCCGGGGGGGTTGTGGAGTCTCCTACGTTGGAGATATTCAAGGCCTGCCTGGACAAGTTCCTGTGTGATGTACTCTAGGTTACCCTGCTCTTGCAGGGGGGTTGGAATAGACGATCTTTTGAGGTCCCTTCCAACCCTTGGGATTCTGTGATTCTATGAATAGAAGCACTGATCTGTTGGCCTGACCCACTCCCAAGGGAGGTGTGTTGCCTACAAGGGGCATGGATCAGGGATGTTGCAGAGAGGCTGCCTGGTCTAGTAAGTCCCACTGACTATTACCCACTTCTAGTGATCCATGTCAGTGCTAGTGATATAGATAGTAGTAGCCTGGAGAGCATAAAGAAAGACTACAGAGCCCTGGGAGAGGTGGTTAGGGGCTCTAGAGCTCAGATAGTCTTTTTGACAATTCTCCAGGACACAGGGGAGGACCTTCCAAAGACAAGGAGGACTGGACAGGTTAATAAATGGTTGGAATGGTGATGCCATAGTCAGAGGTTTGGGTGTCTTGAACACAGGACCCAAGTTTGTAGGCGAGGTCTACTGGAGGCTGGTGCAGCTGGTCTGATACGGGGAAGAGTGGTTTTGGTAGAAGGCTTGTCAGACTGGTCAAGGATGCTTTAAACTAGATATGTTGGAGGAGGGGGGCATCATTCCATCCCAATGCACCCAGTCAGTTGTCAGCACCTATAATGAATGCTTGGAACAATGCAGAGATATTCCAGCTGCTCCAGCCAATGAGACGGCTTCATTTGGAGCTCTGCTCAGATGCTTCTATACAAACACCCATAGCTTGGGCAACAAACAAGGAGTTAGAGATGTGTGCATGTCTACGGTGGTGTGACATAATAGGCATCACAGAAACATGGTAGGATGGCTCCTATGACTGGAGTGTTGGAATGGAAAGGCTCTTTAGAAAAGACAGGCCCGGCAGTGGGGAGGGGGTGTTGCTATTTATGTTAGGGATATGCTGGAGAGTATGGAACTCTGTCTGGGGATAGGTGAGCAGTCAACAGAGAGTCTGAGGGTCAGAGTTAAAGGGAGAACACTATGGGGGACATTATTGTGGGGATCTGTTACAGCCCGCCTGACCAAGAGGAATGTGTGGATGAAGCACTCTATAGACAGATAGGAACAGCCTCACGCTCACAGGCCCATATTCTCATGGGGGACTTCAACCACCCTGATATCTGCTGGGGTGATGGTACGGCCCAGCACAAGCAATCCAGGAGGCTCCTCGATTGTCTGGAAGACAACTTCCTTCTGCAAGTAATAAAGGAGCAGACAAGGAGAGGTGCCATGCTTGATCTTGTGCTCACCAACAAGGAAGGGCTGGTTGGAAATGTGACACTCCAAGGCAGCCTTGTCTGTAGCAATCATGAGATAGTCAAATTCGAAATCTTCAGGAAAGCGAGAAGAGTGTGCAGCAAGCTCACTGCCCTGGACTTCCAGACAGCAGACTTTGGCCTCTTCAGGAACCTGCTTAGTAAGCCTCCATGGGATATAGCCCTAGAGGGCAAGGGGGCCCAAGACTGTTGAGTGATATTCAAGGATCACCTACGGCAAGCTCAGGAGTGTAGTATCCCAACTAGAAGGAAGTGCAGCAGGAGGGTCAGGAGACCTCCTTGGATGGATAAGGAGCTACCAAGGAAACTTTGAAAGAAAAAAGAGGCTTATAAAAGGTGGAAGCAAGGACAAGCAGCCTGGGAAGAACACAGGGATCTTGTCTAGGAAGCTAGGGACTAGGTTAGGAAAGTTAAGGCCCAGTTAGAGCTAAACTTGGTTAGGGATGTTAAGGATAACAGGAAGGGATTCTGTTGGTACGCACAGAAGAAAAGACAGGCTAGCGACAACGTAGCCCCCCTCTGGAAGCTGTTAGGAGAACCGGCTAACCGGGATTTGGAGAATGCTGAGGCTCTTAATGACTTTTTTGCCTCGGTCTTCACAGGCAAAGGTTCTGACGACACCAACCAAGTCTTGGGAGGCAGACGCAGGGACTGTGAGAATGAAGATGCTAGGCTCACTGTAGGAGAGGATCTGGTTAAAGACCATCTTAACGTGAACGTACACAGGTCCATAGGACCTGATGAAATCCATCCATGGGTCCTGAAGGAGCTGGCAAATAAAGTTGCTAAGCCACTGTCCAACATATTTGAAAAATCATGGCAATCAGGTGAAGTTCCCGATGACTGGAAAAAGGGAAATATAACCCCCATTTTCAAGAAGGGGAAAATGGATGACCCAGGGAGCTACAGACCAGTCAGTCTCACCTCTGTGCCTGGCAAAATCTTGGAGCAGATTCTCCTGGAAGGCATGCTAAGGCACATGAAAAACAACAAGGTACTTTGTGACAGCCAGCATGGCTTCACTAAAAGGAAGTCCTGCCTGACCCATTTGGTGGCCTTCTATGATGGAGCTACGGAACTGATGGACACGGCTAGAGCAGTTGATGTCATCTACCTGGACCTGTGCAAAGTGTTCGACACTGTCCCACACAACATCCTTGTCCCTAAATTGGAGAGACATCAATTTGATAGGTAGACCACTCGATGGATAAAGAACTGGCTGGATGGCTGCACACAAAGAGTTGTGGTCAATGGCTCAATGTCCTGCTGGAGACCAGTAACGAGTGGTGTCACTCAGGGATTGGTGTTGGGACCGGTCTTGTTCAACATCTTTCTCAGTGACATGGACAGTGGGATTGAGTGCACCCTCAGCAAGTTTGCTGATGACACCAAGCTGTGTGGTTCTGTTGATACGCTGCAGGAAAGGAATGCCATCCAGAGGGACCTTGACACGCTTGTGAAGTGGGCTGATGCCAACCTCATGAAGTTAACCATGCCAAGTACAAGATCCTCCACCTGGGTCAGAGCAATCCCAGTCACAGCTACAGGTTGAACAGAGAAGAGATTCAGAGCAGCCCTTTGGAGAAAGACTTAGGGTGTTGGTCAATGAGAAAATGAACACGAGCTGGCTTCAGTGTGCACTCACAGCCCAGAAAGCCAACAGTATCTTGGGCTGCATCAAAAGAAGCGTGATCAGCAGGTCAAAGGAGGTGATCCTGCCCTTCTACTCTGCTCTTGTGAGACCTCACTTGGAGTATTGTGTGCAGTTCTGGTGTCCTTAAGATATAAAGGTCATGGAACTGTTAGAACAAGTCCAGAGGAGGGCCATGAGGATGATCAGGGGACTGGAGCACCTCCTGTATGAAGACAGGCTGAGAAAGTGGGGGCTGTTCAGCCTGGAGAAGAGAAGGCTGCGTGGAGACCTCATTGCAGCCTTCCAGTATCTGAAGGGAGGGGGCCTATAGGGATGGTGGAGGGACTGTAGTGATAGGACAAGGGGTAATGAGTTAAAACTTAAACAGGGGAAGTTTAGATTGGATATAAAGAAGAAATTCTTTCCTGTTCGGGTGGTGAGGCACTGGAATGGGTTTCCCAAGGAGGTTGTGAATGCTCCATCCCTGGCAGTGTTCAAGGCCAGGCTGGATGAAGCCTTGGGTGATATGGTTTAGTGTGAGGTGTCCCTGCTTATGTCAGGGGGGTTGGAACTAGATGATCTTAAGGTCCTTTCCAACCCTAACTATTCTATTATTCTATAAGTTTTGAGTCATAAACCATGGTAGCAAATTTCTCATAATCATGTATTCCCAAGCATAATTTTGTTGTTACTACCTACCTCAGAATATGAAGAAATCCTAATGGGGATAGAGAATTACCCAAGGCCCACGACCCCATCAGTAAAACAAGCTCACTCTGTGACCCCTTCAGTATAATAAACTGAGATATACCAGTAATTTGTCCAGTTCTTTCAATTAATAATCAAGCGACCGTGTTACTCAGAGATTTTTTTTCCAATCTTAAACTGTTTGCTGGTAAATTCGATGACACTCTTAATCTTCTCAAAAATCTGCTACACTTCCCACACACTTGTTTTTCTGAGATAACACCATCTAGCCTCTCAAGTCAATAACCCAGCAATCATCACTGATAACACTTTCCTATGTCTTTACCTAGAGGTTAGGTCTAATTTTAAGCATCCTCTCTACATGACATTTATATAACTTAACCTCTTCTACCTACATAGATAGTTAAAACTCTTCTGAAGACTGCTGTCTCCCATGTCAGCCTCTAAGAAATTCCCCTCAAGACCCTTGCTCATACCTATCCAATATACTATTGTCAGAATTTTTACTATATCTTTCAGTTTGACTGGCTACCTTTCTGTACCACACAACTGACTCCCTTCTTTGTAATGTCAAATATCTTTCCTTTCAAGGCTTTTCATGAACTAACCCAAGCATGGACAACCTTGATGACCCTCAAACCAGAGGGCTAGGAACCACAAGACACCCACCATATCCTTCGGAGAGCTGCGTGGAGAAAGAGCATAGTTCTGCAAAGATGACAGTGGCTCCCCAGGAGACCAACAGTTCTGTCTGTGGTTTGGTGTTAAGCTGGGTCCTAGCATTATGTAGCGGTGTCAGCTTCAGAAACCCTTGCTGGATTACTTTCTCCCATAGAGAGGCACTGAGAATACTCAACAGCCTGTTCCCGCCTACCACTGCTGACATGACATAGACCTTGCTTGAATAGCTTGAGAAATACATGTAGTATGTTTGTATCCCCAGAGCACCTGTACACTCAATATCATAGGGATATTGAAATTTCAACCATAACTAGACTGTCATACAATTCCTGCTGCCAATACTTACCATATACCAATACTGTTTCTTTGTGCTCTCCTTTCGGCATAAAATCATCAACTATCTTTTACTTCCACAGCTGTTTACATTTATTTTGTCTAATATATGTGCAGGACCTGGCATAGAAGAGACTTAGGTTTCAGGAAAGAGCTTCTTCAACAATTTAAACACCTACTGCTGTCTTTTTCATCAGTATACCTTACTCCTCAGACTCCAGGACATTTCCTCCTGCAGCTTTCTCCTGAGAAAATTTCTTACGATTACACCCTATGAAGCGTGTGGACACTGGCTCAGTAAAACTGGCTCAATAAAAAATGCTTAAGTAGAAGGCTTTTGCTGTTCCAAAGCAGCATCACCTTTTCTTTATCCACACAGTTCCTTTTGTCATTGCTCTGCTGCAGAATTACTACTGTTGCTTTCCTTCTGTTTAAACTTGCCAGTTTGGTAATGGCTGATAATACCACAAAAAGCTGCCACAGCTCTGTCAGTTTTAAGAGTAGGAACCCTATCAGAACACTACCAAAGTGGATCTAAACCAGCTCCTTCCTTAACCCCATGACAGGATAAGCAGATTATCCTGGAACAAGATACAAATATAAGCTGCAAATGCTGATGCAAGCTGTGTGCTGTGATTCTTGGGATTTGTGAAGAATAAGCTTGTTAGCTATTGCCTTTCTAGCCTGGCAGCAGAGAGCTAACACCAGTGTGTCACCACAAAAAGGAGTAGGCCACATCACACTGGGATGCCCAAAGCTGCCCTATGTTGTAGAAATACATTGTAGTGAAGAGTTTAAATCTATCACATACAGGTTTTCATGGCTTCTTATTCTTCAGTTTCTCACTGTTGCTTTCAGCTTTTGTGCTTACCTTGTGTCTCAGGGCAGACAAAGATATTTTGCTTGCAGGCACTCAGCTCTCAGCCGAGTGCTTACAGAGCACTGGTAACTTCTGCAAGCCATTTCAGGAGTAGAAATATTAAAAAAAATATAATTAAAAAAATAAATAATTGAAAGAAGGAAATGGATTTTTCCTACTATCCATTACTGCCTGGATGCTAATAGCTTTATCCTGCCAGTGGCTGAGAATCTCCTGGAAGGAAGTGAATTCCCTCAATATTTTAATGTAATTTGAGAGCACTCAGTGCCTTCCAAAGGCACTTGACACCTCACAGGAGCAGATGCTAAATGCTCAGTACATTAACCATCTGACTGTTATTCTCAACCTTTTTGATAATTGGGGTTATTTAAAATGTCACATACTGCTGCTCAAATATTGATAACTCCTCTCCTGACCTCTTCCAAAGAATATAAATAACTCATTAATCATCACTTAGTTATCTTCTGCAAATAACAATACATGAAACAGACACTTATCTTAAGCTTTTTTGTAAACAATATTCTCTATCTGAGAAAGTAGCAGTCTGTTACAATTTAATTTGGCACCAAATAATTGTTCCATTTAACACTTACTAAGTTGCTTCACAAAACTGTCCGGGTAGTTATTCCAAATTTTTCCAAGCAAAACATCAATTTTTCACTACTAGACTCAGCATTCTTTTTTTTATGACAGATGGAAGAAGTACTAAGGGCACACTAATAATGTGTTTTCAGAAATTTTTTCCTTTTCTGTGGAGAAAAAAGCTGACATTGAAGGTTTCTTTAATGTTTGGTAAGTATTTGGAGACAGTGGTTTATTGGTATATAAAACATCTATAAACATACCCCTGCGGTATTCAAGAGGGCAGTGAGAATGAAATAAACTCTAATTTTCCCAAATTAGAAGCATCCAGAGTCTGTTTACCCTCAACTACATTTCTGCTTGAAAGGCAATGTGCAAGAAATGAGAAAAGTATGCATGTTGTCTTGTGCAGAAGGTACCTTGGAAGCTTTTCTATGTGGTCTTTTACTTGGGTAAATATGAAAATCATGAACCAGAAAAGCCGCAAAAAGCAATTAGTTTCTCCCACATTAATCAATGCATCGATGTGTCAATAAACATAAGAGGCCCTGGAAATTTAGAGGAATTTGCAAACCCTAAAACGGCTGAAAAACTTTCATGCATTAACCTCCTGCGCCACCTAGCCTTGCCTGAAGGACATTTTCCCCTGGAATCTATTGCCCTGGAATAGTGTATCAAGTGTATTTAAACACTAAGTACACACTGCATTTGTTGTCTTGAAAAGCTTTATAGCTAAATCAGAAAATCTACCCTTGTAGAAAAAGATGTTCTGCAATCCACTATGCATTTGTCAGCAGAAAAAGTCCTATCATACTGCTAAGTCATAGAAGTCCAACCTTGTGTGTGGCAAACACACTACACCAGCAGAAAAGCCACCAGCATTTCTTTTTCTCAGGGCAGCAGTATAGACACTGAAGACAACAGGAACTTCTTTCTAATATAAGTTTTATTACCAGCAGAGGCTTGCTGATACACTAGGGCTGGAATAGCATAATCCCCATAAGCATGGATAATACTTCTGTGTATGTTCACAAACAGCTCTAATAACATGTTCTTTGAGCTGTTCCTTCCAAAATCTGACTCCTCCCTAGTTAATGGTCATTAACTGGCCACAGAGATCCTAACTCCTGGCACTCCACACAGTCTGCTTGATGCTCTTAGTTGACTCCTCCAGGATGTTCTCACAGTACCTCCTCTTCCACAATCTAGTCTTCCACAGCTTTGCCTAGATACACTGCTCAATGCGACATGGCTTTGCCACAGAGATTCTTTTATTCAGTATGGCAGATAGGAAACAGTACACTAATTGTTGGCCATCAAACCACCGAGCATAACCATCTAAAGAATACAAGCTGCAATCTTCTTTAAATGATATAGCTAGCCTTTCATACATTACAACCTGAATTCACATTGTATCATCTTCTATGGTGAATTTATGATTAATTTCTAATTTATTAATTACCTTATTCATTCACTAAATACACACTCAAGTGTCAAGCAGTAATAGCACTATTCATGGTTGTATCGCTTAAATATCTAAGAACTTCAGCTTACTAAAGAAATAGTACACAACACTGATGTACCTAAAATTTCAAGACCTTCTGCACTTTGATTCGTTCTTTCTTTAAATCTCATGCATCCTATACCAGACTCTAAATTTTGCAGGAAGAGGAAAGAGATAGCTCACTAATTCTCAGTGATAGGAGTTAGGGTTGCTAATTCCAGTACATACACTTAACACCCAGCATTTTTAATTTTTCCATTAAATGCATGAGGTTTGTCATCCAGGATGTATCAACACTTTACAAAGAAAGGAGTTTGATTGATTCTGAGGTATTTTATATTATAAAGCATTTGAGAAAGCTTACCTCTTGATTCTGCTTTTCATGGACTTCCCACTGTCAAGACTTTCAGTAACAAGGCTGATGAATAAGCAATCCAAGGCCAAGAGATGAGACAAAACAAACTTTTCCTTTTTTTCTCATTGGTACACCAAAGGGCTTACAAAGCCCTTTTCCAATTAACTTTACTGACTACTGTGAACTGACATATAAGCAGGCATATAAAGGTAGCGTTACCATTTGAAGATGTTACTGTCAGTTATTTATCCAGTTGAAAAACTCAGTAAGGCTGCAATTTTCTGTGCCAGTTTTCTGTTGTAGGCCTCTGTATGTTTTGTTGGGTTTTTTTTTAATTTCAGTCCAAATGACTTAATAGTTTCTGAGAATGGCATTTGAAGGAAATCTCGAGAGTATTTACTGCTGTTCCACCACCCTCAAGGCTTGATATGGTGGAAATCCCCGCACTAATTTTAAATAACTAGAAGAGAGGCCTGAAAGCATCTGGCAAGTCCATTTAGCCTGCTAGTTCATATTGCTCAATTCAATTTACAGTAAACATATTCTGAAGCTGTGTGTAAACCAAATAATTCCCTTATAAATTAGAACAGCATAGCATTAATTTGGGAAACTAGAACACCTAAGGAAGCAACTATATTTTTGTAGCAAGTCAACAGTCACCCTGTGGGAAACAGTGCTTTGCCTTAGTCTCATTTTTGTAACTATCTGGCAGAGAAGCATGCCTGTACTCCATCATGTCCTGTCAGTGACTACTTGTGCTCCAGAACTCAGGAATGGCCTTAGGTTAGTCCCAAGCCACCAGAGGGATTTTTGCAGACAAGTAACCTATATGTCATCTCTTGGTAGCTGTTACCTCCAGCTGGAATGTTACCTTTTGCATCTGAAAGTATTACTGTCCATACACTGATATGATCCTGTACCTTACATCCTTGATTTTTGTTATGCAAATGCTGGGATTCGTTGTTTTCCCTTACTGCCTTCTTGCCCAGTGCCTTGACTGGTTCTTCTCTGGTTACTCGTTTCATCAGTGCTAAACAGTAATGGGTATCAACTAGAGCTCCTTTACTGTTAATGGCTTCAGTGGGTAATAAACATGATTTCTCCATCAGATGCTGAGCTAGCAGAAGACTTCACATCTGTTCTTACATGACAGTGAAAGTCCATAGCACAGCAAGAACCCACAGGGAATCACCTTCTCATCCTGCGTACATCCAAGTCCATTACAAAATCACTCAAAACAGGCTATATCTGTTGTACCTCGACATGGTAGTGCTGTATATATGGCCTAAATAAATGCAGTCTAATATAAATATAAAGTTCATCAAGTAGCCCTGCTACCACTATAACTAATGTTCTGATCATAAAGTCAGAACTCCTGAGTCCCTTTTTCATCCTAGCAAACTTTCTCACATTAAAAAAAATAGTGCATATCCAGAATATCTGAGCACACAAACTCAATGTATGACAATAGAAAAACGACTTCGATCAAGAATGCTGCTCATGCTCCTATTCTGAAATCTATCACACTTTCGGTATTAGTCCAGTGCTCCAAATACGTAATGAATTTTACCCCGTGACTCCCCACACAAAAATGTTTGCTCTTGATGTCTCTTCCGCTAGTTTACCACAAGATGGTAGCAGAGAGTTTCTCCAGGAAAAAAAAATCCAAACACACACTCCCCCCGCCCATCCCCCCCCGCCAAAAAAAAACAAAAAAACAAAAAACCAAACAGACAAAAAAACCAAACCTCCCCGAAAACGTCATCAAACAACATAACAGCCTTATTTGAAAATAATGCCCTTACTGCTCTGAGACTGGATATTTTCGAGTTTGGTATCTTCGGGGTGAGCCAGTAACAACACAGCTACTTAAAAAGGCTTTTAGGCAAAAGCTAGTTAGGTCCCCCTCTGGAATTCGTCTAGGTACCCATTAATCCGAGAGTCTAAATGCACGTGGCATCTCTTCATTTAAATTTCCCAAGCACCTAGACTTCATATGCACACAGCTGTTTCAGTGTGAGGAGCATAAAATCTACACAAATGTTTCTGAGGTCAAAAACTAGGTGGGGGAATTCCCAGGAAGTTAATTTCTCAAGGAATAACTATTGCATGTTGCACATATTTGTCCCTCACAGGAAGATGCTGAGGGCACTCTCTTGTAAAATGTGGAGGCACACCATCCTTTTATACCAACCTACTGACCAGAGTGCTCAATATGAAAGTATATAGAAGGATTCAATCCTCTCTTCAGTTGAAAGAAATTCAAATACATGCTCAGAACAACCCCCAGAAATGACTAAAGGTACAGATTTAAGGATGGTGTAAATGGAGACAGCCACTTCCCTCCAGTTAAGGCTATGACATTGTTGAGAAAGACAAAAGAGCTCATGGGAGTTTGAAAGGCAGCCTACTTGTGCTTGATGCAACCTGATGGGAAAGACTAGCTCTGAGACATTAGCCAGTTGGAATTTATCCACTCAGAGGAGAAACTAGGACTTTTAAAGATACTTGGAAGATGCTGGTCTCTAAATTCAAACACCCTCAAAGGTAAGGTAAGTGCCTAAATGGTGTAAACACTCATTAGTTAGTGATTAATTTATTACTGTGCTTAACACAACTACATTTCTGATACCACCACAAAATTCTGGTAGCTTTAGCATCTTTAGTTTCCAAGTAAGTTAGATGGGGAAAAGATGGGAAATTGTTATTAGATTAAATTGATGTACATAAATTTTAATTATGTGACATGACAGATAAGGGCCATAAACACAAAGATTATAGAGAATAATTTTTTTAGCTTCTGAACTTGGTTTGAATAATTCAGAATACCTAAACTGCAGCCTTTGAATTTGATAAGTGGGAGAAAATAAAATATGAAAGATCTACAGAACAAGCGAAATTCATGTATCTTAGTCTTCACTGGGGAAATGGACATTGTGAATAAAACCAGAACTGAAATAATTAAGCATTATATAACCAATTATATACAAAAAAGTGACTTGAAGTTCCATACTAATTCTTATGCTATTTCTTTACATTTCACTGCTTTTTTATCTTAATAACAATTGCTTCACATAGGGATTTTTGTGCAATTATTAGTTAATGGCAAATACCAATCCTTTTTCTTCAGTAATTCCATAACTTATTTATGTTACTATGATTTTCAGTTTTACACACCTACACTTGTTACTATTAGCTGAGATCATATAAGATTATATGTAACACCTGCACATCTCTTTTCAGGAACCACTATTATTACTTGATCAAAGAGATATGCCTGGAGGAGAGACTGTTGCTGGAACCACACAAGTTTGTGTACAATACACTGCAATTAAATAAAAGCTCAGGCCTTGCCCTTTACAGTGACCTACCACAGGTATGATGGAAATCTCTACAGAAAGCTCAAAGCATATTTGCGTAGGATACTTAGTGTGCACCTACAGAATAAACGCAATTATGCCATTCCTACCTCCAACATTTCATGAGACAGCTCAGGCTGGCAGCAAGGAATCCTAGCTTGACTCCAAGCTAAGATGCCATTAAGAAGCAAAGAATATTAGCACAGTCCAACACTAGCATGGCTGTACAGTTTCAGTGACTCCTCTACATTTGTGGGATGACCAAAATTATTCCCAGAGGAACTTCATGAATACTGGTGAAAACCTTTTGTCATTCTGGCTGTGCTAAAAAGAACATCAGAAATTGTTCAGCCCAGTGGAGTTTAACTCAAGAATGCTTTATTGTCCTTTGCTATGGGAGAGTATTTCTGCAACTACTAACTCTACATAGAATTTGTTTCTCATTAGGAATTAAATCTTGTATGAGGAACATTGTTATGGAAAACAGTGCCACAGTGCAGTCAAAAAGCAGTTAGCAATAGCTCACTCTTAGGAAGGAATAATCATAGAATCATACAGGGGTTTGGGTTGGAAGGGACCTCAAAGATCATCCAGTTCCAGCAACCCTGCCCAATCTTCCACTACAACAGGTTACTCAAAGTTCCATCCAACCCAGCCTTGAACACTTCCAGGGATGGGGCATCCACAGTTTCTCTGGGTAGCCTGTTCTACTGCCTCACCACCATCACAGTGAAGAATTTTTTCCTAATATCTAGTGTAAATCTACCCTCTTTCAGCTTGAGGTCATTCCCCCTTGTCCTACATGACCTCGTAAAAAGTCCCTCTCCAGATTTCTTGTAGCCCCATTAGATACTGGAAGGCTGCTCTAAGGTCTCCCTGGGACCTTCTCCAGCTGAACAACCCAACTCTTTCAGCCTGTCTTCCTTAAGAGAGGTGCTTCAGTCCTCTGATTATCTTCATGCCCCTCCTCTGGCCTTGCTGCAACATGTCCACCTCCTTTTTCTATTGGGGACTGCAGAGCTGGATGCAGTACTGCAGCTGGGGTCTTATGCAAGCAGGGTAGAGGGGGAGAATCACCTCCCTCGACATGTTGGACACGCTCCTTTTCCTGCAGTCTAGTGTATAGGGTCTTCAGTGGAGCTGGAAAGATCTGTCTGGGCTGATAGAAGACAACAATCTGATAAAAGATGCCTTGGATTTCCAAATGACATGAATCTATGAGGGATCCCAAGCACATCAGAAATCTGGATTAAGATTCAAAGACATGCTGAAAAATTAGAAGAACAGTGCCTCAATAGGGAACCTGCAAGGCTGTGCTCTTTAGCAGAAATAATTGAACAACCAGGAAAGAGTTGGCAGGGTCCATGATGTTTGGCTTACAGAACATTACAGGTGTATCGTAAATAAACAACATATTGCTTCTGAGGAAACAGCACATACACAGATAGGTAGGAACAGAAGTGCCATCTGTGAGTTAATAAACTGTTGACAATGCTCCTGTTGAGAGTACTGTGTCCTCTATCTCTTCTTTCAGAACTGGACACATATGTGAATAGCAGTGATCATGATCTGCATTCTTTAAACCACTGAAAATTTGGTTTTGCCTAGAGAGGGCTGAGGAGGTCCTGTTACTAATCTTATTAATTCAAAGGCTGGTGCAAAACAGACAGGAATGAATTGGTCTCAATTTGTTTTAGGCAGTGAGTGCAGAGAGCTAGTAAGTATTTCTGGTTTACAAAGAACTTTCTACTGATATGGATGTTCAGGTCCTAGCTAGGGACTGCATCAGAAGGCAGTGGAGTTTCTGGCAGGGAAAATTTTAAAGCAAATATTATGAGAATAAGGTTGTGAGTGTGATTTATTCTCCATTGAGGCTTCACATGGCCTCTTTCACACAATATTAAATATAAATTTATAGCTGAAAGGACTTCAAATTTTTCATACAAATTACTGGCTTTTAATAAGACAGTCAACATCTCTAGTAAACTGTTCAGAAACTCATGCGCACAATCACTAGCTAACTAGAATCAGAAACTCTTGAAATACAGGCCAATATTTCTGCTTCTACTTTAAATAAGATCATAAAGTGAAGTCTTTCATCGCATTGTTTTGTGAGCAACTTTTAACTACCCCATTTCTCTTGTCTCAAGTCACTGATTCAGTGCCTGAGAAAGGGAATTCTCTTTTGTACATCCTGTTTGGAGTTGTTTTGGTTTTTTTTCCTTTGAAATGGCCCTGCTAATGTAGATAGCATTGTTCCAATGGCTTGGTTTCTTCCTGAAGGATGGAGAAAGCAGAAAATTGCCTTTTTATTACTCATAAGGGGCATATTTACCGCACTGTAGAAGTCAGTATATGGGTAAAAACTATTAGTACACCAACATTAGTGTAGATTTTGTAAATGCTGGAAGTAAATTAGGTAACATTACAAGCACATTGTTGAACACAGATTTCAATAGAGAAAAATAAGTTTTAGATGCTGAGAGGCTACAAAACTTTGATATATAAAAGGAGAAATATTCTATTTTAGGTGTAGCTGATAATAAAATATTGAAAATACATAAATTAAATACAGCACTTCTGAAATTATGGCTAAGAACATTAAAATGGAAATTCAAGTTTAACAGCACCAACAGTAGCCCCTCTCCTCTGATAGTGAATATGCTTATGTTTTCATTTATTCTTTTATCCTTTATTAATTTATTTATGGTTTTATTTTAATTGGGTCTAAAATACCTTCCTGGGCTTCATGTCCAATTATATGATATAGCACAGCAGCAAAAGCCAGAAACAGTCTTTCATCTAAAAATTGACAAGAGAAATTAAAAAGAAGCAAAAATGACATACTATTACCTCCAACTAATAAAAGGAAAACAGATCCAGGGGGGTTAAGTGGCATAACTTTTTCTATTCAGAACCCTAATCAAGCTATTCTTCCCTTTTAGGCCAAGTAATTTTCTCTATCTACCCAAATACCAGTAAATAGCATTTGCAAAATATGAAAAAAAAATCTGAATATTTTCCCTGACTTACTTTTTTTTCCTCCAGAATTCTGCAGAGGTGAACTTTCAGTGAGTCCACCCTACATTGCCTGAATTTTAGGCAGTGTGGGATATTGCTAGCACAAATATTTAAATCAACAATCCCTGTATGAAAGGAGACACAAAGGTGCTCAAGCACACCCTCTCATCTCCTACCTCTCTTTTACATTCCCTTCTTCTTTATCCAATGCATGTAATCTGCCAAACAGCATTGCTGTAGCTTAGCTGGTGTTATATATGCTGTGGACTCTCTGCTTAAAATCCCAAATTCAGGTGTTAAGGTGTAAGGCCAGTTAAAATTTCTTACACAAGTTCAACAAGATGCTGTAGTCCCTTGAATGGTCATTATTTTAGCACTTGCCTTCCTACAGCAGATCGTCAAAACTCTTTACCCAAGTATTCTTACTAATGAAACGTGCAAATATTTGTATTTGGAGAATTAATTAAAAAAAAACACAAAAAAACAAACCCAACCCACACATGACTAAATGACGACAGCTAGTAGAGGCAGCCAACAGACTGCACAGCAGTCTCCAGGCTCTGCCTCTAGATTTTCCAGATTTTATGGGAATTTCTAGATCACTGAAGAACTCCTGGGAATTCTTTCAGGAACTTCAGTGTGTCTACTGCTACTAGGAAAAGACAGTTTCAGGAGGCCTTCTACTAGGTCTAAGCAACTCCAAATGATTTCCATTAGCTATTCATGGTAAAAAGGTGCTTTGACTTTTTTTCTTCAGCTGACTCGAACTAGGGAGGATATTAGAGAGAAGCCTTTTTAGTGCAGCTCACCAGAACTCCAAGATTCTACAGCTGCAAAAGCTTGAATCCCCAGCTGTGCTGAAGCTGGGATAGGCAGCATCTGTGTGCACTGGATTGGGATAAGAAAGACTGTAAGCTTGTGACTTCTGGCACCAGGTGGATGTCTTCTCTGCATGCAGATCTTTGACTACAACATAGGCACTGTGTCCTGGAAGCAGATGAGGGCCTGGGAACTGTTTAACAGAGCATAAGAACAGCCAGCTGAGCCTAAGCATGCAGAGAGTGAGTCATAGTGGCAGGGTCACTGCTCTAGGGGATAGAGGCTCTTATCTGCTGACCTACTGTCTAGGAAGGTCTTCTGCTTCTGAGAGCTTGGATCCAGGACATTGTGGAGAGACTGCTTATGCTTGTCTGGCACTGAGACTAGTACCCCATGCTGATCTTTTGGACAGTAAGACAAGTATCCTGTGCTAATCTTCCATGGTATCTATGACACTGTGAGGAGAAACTCTGAGTGTATCAAGTATGACCACCTGGCTCTGGAGATTAGAC
Organism: Melopsittacus undulatus; assembly: GCF_012275295.1. Lineage (NCBI taxonomy): Eukaryota > Metazoa > Chordata > Aves > Psittaciformes > Psittaculidae > Melopsittacus > Melopsittacus undulatus. The sequence goes on from NC_047557.1 coordinate 14,143,744, forward strand.
TCAAAGGCAGGGGAGTATCTCAGGTGGTATCTCCTCAATCCTGTCAGTGAAGGGGAATGGTGGCCTCAGCAAGTGGAGAATTCTGTAGGTCAACACAGCACAGCTTGTGTCAACACTAAGGAATCAGCTTTTATGACCAAGGGATAAAAGCTTGCTGACCATTGAGGACTGCTAGGAGGAGATTACAGCAACCTGACTAAGTGGAAAGACCCTTTGGCAACAGGTTGGCCATCCTGACAAGAGCTTAAACTAGGAATGATGAGGAGAGAGGCTATGACTGACAATGAAGTGACAAAAGGTGGATTGGGTTGGCAACCAAGGGATGCCCACACCAAGTTTATGCACAGGAAGCTGAAAGGATAGCATTATGGGGAAGCTCTCATACTTCAGTGGGGAATCATCACACCCCGGTACCCTTCTGAAGGGATGCTGTGTTAATGACCAAACAGGAGGACCTAGAGAGCTCTGTGTGCTGATGTGAGGGACAGTGGCTTAGCAAATGCCAGGTTATGTACAGTATTGGTCACTTACCAAAAATCTGCAGTTGGCGAGAAGTCCCTCTGCCTTGAGGGGCAACCCTGGGAGGTGCCCTAGCCCAAGGTGAGACTGCCATGCAGGCAGCTGCTTAGCAGGGATAGCTTAAAGAAAGCTCACTTAGGCAATCATACTAACGGAATAAAGTGGTTGGTTTGTAGTCTAACTACATGCGATAGGGAAGGTATACATAATATCCTTGTACCTACAAATGTCATTGTTCCTTGACAAATGAGTCTTGGAACACATTGCTATTCAGGTGTTAATCGCGTGCATTGATGCTCACTTGTTCCTTTGTGAGTTTTCAGATAATATATTGGAACTAAATAAGTTCTTGACATAGTTATGGCTTAACCCTTTACCTCCTTTGGAGCCTGTACCTACCTACTGCTAATTTGGTTAAGGAGCTGAGTGCATCCACCACACTTGGTCAGTTTGTTCAGGTACTTTTAGCCAGGTGCAGAGACTCTGAAAGAATATATATAATTCAAAACAAAACAGTTAGTTATTGGCTAACACACATTGGCTTGTTAGGGTTTAATAAGCTTTAGACTAATCATTAGCAAACATGACCCTCCTGTTAAGCTACCTGAGAAGTCTCTGCTGGACAGGCAGGTATGAGTCAAAAGGGGAAGGGTAACTGCTCATGGCTCTCTAACATGACCAAGTTGCCATCCTGCACCAGCTCCATCCACACTTATAACATGACACAATGATTTGTAGCTAGTCCCCAGCTAGACCTGACCAGTCTTCCCCAGGTTATTTTTTTTTCCTTTAGGATTTTATACCTATTCATGTTGGTACTTTCCCTCTTGAACTACTAACTATCTCATGTCAACAGCCTTACAAGTGTCTGTATTTCAATTTTCTCTTCTCTCTACAAATAGCTCTCATAGCTCTCTCCTAGCAGGGCAGTTATGGACCTGTGCTGTATCAGAGTTGGGTACTGGATATATGTACGCAGGCAACTAAGCAACTAGCAGATGTGCGGTGAAATTCATAACTGTGGTAATTTCTTCTCCTGTGGCATGAAGAAGGAGGGTCTCAGGTTGGACCAGATGTTGCCTTCTAGGCCTTTCCAAACTACATTGCTGTGATTTGATATATAATGAACTTTAGCACCTAACTTTGGGCTTTAAATTCTGTAGACACTGTGACACTTGACACATTGCAGTGCCAAGTTCTTTCACAGATTTACCTTTGTGCTTTTCTTGCTATTTCAGTTTTTCCACCTCAAATATGAGAAATCCAATAACTTGCTTTTTGAAACACTTTCTGACAAGGCGTGAAAATTCCTTGTAGACATTAGTCAATAAGTTACTAGGTTTTCAGGTACTAATTAGTACCTTGAACATTATTTCTAGATAGCAATGAGTTCATATGTTCATAAGCCTGGAGCATTCAAACGATAAGCCATTACATTGTTCATTCTGGAACTTAATCAGTGTGCAAAAGCAGCATCCAAGATTATTGCTGCTACCTAAACGGAGAGGCAAGAGAGGTGCAAAATGAACATGTATAATCTGCAGAAGAGTTGAAATGATTCAGAAAATGTTAAACATATCATAGTTATCTCCAGTAAAGGTCTAAAAGAAGGAACATTTTCAAATGAGGGGGCTCAAAGCAGAAAAGTGATGTAATATATTATCTTAAAAACAGTGTCTGCAGAAGATTTTCACTCCTACAGAAGACAAAAAGGAGTGCAATGACACCCATTCAAAATTCAAAAGTGCTGGAACTAAGCTGTCCTAAATTATTCCCTTTAGTTTTCATTACATGATGATATGACATTTCCTATCAGATCCCTTAGTGTACAACCACCCCATGTTTGATCTATGGCATATTTCTCAAGTCCTGCTTTCAAATACAGAATTGATAAATTTCCAGTAGGCTTTTCTAATTCTGCTGTCTAAAGACATTAGAGGAAATAACTTATTAGCAGTTTAAAGAGAGTTGTGAATAACCATAAGGGAAGAAAAAAAAACCAAACAAAAAAACCACAAAAAAACCCAAAATGTTGGCATCCAATTTTAGACATCTTTCATATTTCTGAGTTCTTATACAACTGTAACTGCCAGCATGAGGGCAATGAAAAATGAGTAAGCAGTGACCCTCTGTTAAAAGTTGTTTACATGACTCACACAGCACTCACAGAAACTCTGGGGAAGAAACAGATGCAGTTCTCCAGAATAAATACCTAAAGAATAAAAGTATTCTTTGACTACTAATCATTTGCTTGACTAGAAAGCAAAAGCATCATGAGAAAATGGAAAACCTGACTATAGAACAGGATGTTACTCAATGGAGGGAAGCATGAGATATCCCTACAACACACAGAGGGAGGGATCAACTAGCTAGTCAGCAGCTCAATAGAAGAAAAGCATCAAGGTGCTCAAGTGGATCACAAGCAAACTGTAAGTCAGCAACACTATGCTGTTACCAAGAAAAAAAAAAGGCAAACTATATAATAGGCAGTATTAAAAAGTAATACAGCCTGTAAGCCGGAACATTTCCCAATCCACATCCATCCTTCCAATGAAATGCAACCAAGCTTTCAGAATTTGAGAGAATCCAAAGGAAAGCAAGGAAAACAGTGTCTTAATAAGTACATTATGTTTAACCTATAAACATAGCTTAGAAAAAGTAAGAGACTGAAGACCTCTTTTATGTAAAGTGCTACAAACTGGAGAAACTTTCATCACGCACACCCTGAAAAGGGCAAGTAACAAGTTTAAATAAAACTTTCTTATGGGTACCTCTTCTGTTGGAAGCAAGGAGCTTGAGGCACACTGTACCTCTCTGAATGTGCTGCTGAGGCGTGTCAGATGGGACCCACAGCCCAAGGGCACAGCTAAAGGTGTGGTGAACTCCTCATCTCCTGTCCTGCCCTATGGTCCTATGACTCTGGGAGTGGCAAGCCGTAACCATCTTTAATGTGTTTTCTTGAATGGGACTTTGTCAGACAGCTGCATGTGAGGCAGTGGTAAGGTACCACACAGGTTATAGCCTTGTCTGTAAGCCGTGCTGCAAGAACCAGGCCACCTCCTCACCCCATCAACCTTGGTGGCCAGAGTGACTGTCCCTCTCCCTACAGCCAGCCAAAGAGACACAGGAGCCCCAGGGCATGGTACCAGAGGCAGAGGTATCTTGGAGACCTAGAACCAAGTAGGTTGGAAAAGGCCTTTGAGAACATCAAGTCCAACCATCACCCCAGGACTGCCAAGACCAATAAACCATGTCACAGAGGGTCTCCTCTACACATTTTTTAACAGTTTCAGGGACAGTGATTCCACCACTTCCAAGGAAGCCTGTTCCAACACCTTATCACCCTTTCAGTGAAGAATTCTTACCTAATATCCAATCTAAACTAAATCTAAAGCTGGTGAAGCTTTAGGCTGTTACCTGTTATCCTTAAAACTTGTTTCTTGGGAGAAAAGACAAGCCATCTTTTCTCTCCATCCTTTTTCAGGTAGTTGTAGAAATCAGTAAGATCCCCCCTGGGCCACCTTTGTTTCCCTTTTCTGGACCTGCTCCAGCACAATTTCTTTCCTGTAGTGAGGATATCAGAACTGAACACCTGATTCAAGGTGCAACTTCAGCAGTGCCGAATGGGGGAGTGGGCGTGGTGATTGCTGACACTGGCTTGATACAGACCTTCTTGGCTGCCCGGGCACAAACTGGATCATGTTAAGCGCCGTCAGTCAGCAACCCCAGGTTCTTTCCACCGAGCAGCAAGGCTGGTGGAGCATTCCTATATGCAGCTCCTGACCAGCTCGGGACTGGGAAGATCGGGAAAGTGACCTTGTGAGCAAAGTGTCCGTTCCCTGCTCCTCACTCTCCTCTCAGGCTAACGCTGCTTGTCCTCCTCTCCGTGCCTGACCACCCCAGGGCCGGCCTTTGTCCCCGCTGACCCAAAGCCCCGCGGCCTCTCCCCGCCGCCTGACCCTCCTCCGCGGGTGCCGGCTCTGCCGAGGAGGGGACGGACGGCTGCAGGCCGGTGGCCAGCCCCTGGAGTACTGCCAAGGGAACCGACAGCGCTTCCCGGAGGGAGGGGAAAATTCCCGGGACGCTGCTCACCCGGAGGAGGTGCTGCCCTGCCCAGTGAGGGACGGTCATGCTCCAGCTCTTCCCGGCAGTGGTCGGGGGGGGGGCTGACGTGACCCGCTGGCCGTCGGGCGAGGACCCGTCTGTCCCCCTTCCCGGAGGCTGCAGCTCGGCTGCTGCAGGTGAGTGGTGGCGCTTCCCCCCTATCGCGGCAGACCCCCATTCCCTCAGTAATCACTGCCTTCCTTCACCCCCGGAGCTCTTGCTGAGTGGAGCACAGACTGTTCTGCTCGAGGACACCGCCTTCTCCACCGCGGCACCTGTTTTGAAACGCTCCGTGGAGTTTTCACTTGACTTTTAGTCTTTCTGGTTCCCGTTGAGCTTTTTTCACTCTTTGCCTGTCCTTTAACTCCCGTTCTTAGAGGCATCCCTCGGCACGGCGGGTGCGGAAGTGCTGCGTTAGGGAGTTCCTCATCCTCCCGACACAGCGTCCCATCAGCACTAGTACTTAGCTGAATTTAGGGCGTTCTGTGACCTGCTAACCTCCTCTGTTTTCAAAATGACACTGCTTAACTACACCATAAAAACTGCTAATTTGACCTGAGCAGCAATTACTTAGATGAGGTACACCGTGGGATGTGGATGCCTCTCTTGCCAGCTGAATAGGTTTGGGTTAAACTCTCCTGTTCCTGATGCGTCGAGAAGGTGTTGACTTTCTCAGACACGCAAGCCCGGACCTTTAAAGCTGGCATCATACGGAGAAAATGTTGTTCCTGCTTTCTTTTAAGAAGCTGCAGCTGCAATCAGTCAATCTCAAACCCGTCAGAGTTAATGAGGAAAAAAAAATATATAATCAGAGTGGTTCTTGCATTCTGTGGAGTCTATTTTCTGGTATAACCTTTTTTTCTTTCTTTTTAACTGTTGCATGCCTGGACCAGTCCATACTCCAGTAAAGCAAACCAGATCCTAACAGCATTCCAAGTAGATCATGTCTGAAAATCGTAGTAAATTTATTCTGCTGTTTTTATGAATCATACCACCATGTTACATGATTCCTTCTTGCTTTCTGATGGGGCAGGAGTAGTCTTACACAACCTGTTGAGGGCTTTTCATTTTTGGATCCAATTTTTTTGCCAATATAATTTGCTTTTTTGTTTGGATGGTTTGTTGCAGTTTTTGTGGGGCCACGAATTACATAATGTTTTCCTGTTTTGGAGAAGCTCTTTAGAAAATCAACAGAATGCATCAAAGAACTTTCTGTTAAAACACAAACAAAACCACAGGAGGTAAAGCTATCCTTAAGTGATAAAATTATTACATGCCTACTAGACCTTAATTACAGAAATACATTTCTTTCATATATAGCTTTTAAAACTGTTGCTTACCCATTAAATCACAAAGGCTTATCAGGAACTTTAAGTGTCTTACATGTATTTTGTGTTCTAAGTGTAATTGAATCCATCATTTAAATTGCCTGGGAGAAGAAAGCCTCAGTACAAGGCCTGAAGGAAGGGTTCATCTGCTTTAGAGTCTGGTATTTCACCTATTAATTTTTTTTCAGAATTTAGAATTGTTGCAGATTAGCTGTGGACTTTTATTTTCAAAGGGATATAGTGGGAATTGTGGGAATCAGGAGAGCAGAGGAGCACTTTGTACAAATCATTGCCTTGGGGCATTCTTGCTCATTTTGGCACTTGGATAGTTATCTGTCTATTCAAGAGTTAAAAAACGCCTTCAGAGGACAAGTTAGTCTATCTAAGGTCTGACTTGTTTTCTAGGGGTGTCTTTTTTGTGCCTATGAAAATAGTTACCAGGTTTTGGCACCAAACATGTCAGTTATGTTAGCAACCTTCTACTGCATGGGATATACTTCGAATTGTGATTCTTATACTCAGCCTGTCTATGAAGTAGAGGAAATTAGAATATGGCATGAAAAATGTGATATAAATCCAAAGTTGCATTATTACTGCTTTTGCCTCTCTGACAGTCCTCTTCCATGTTTGTTCTAGGAATATTTGTTTGATCAATAGTGTTTATTTGGTGTCCCAAATGCTCTCCTGTAAATGGATAAAATATTCTGGATCCTAGCAGCTGAAAACATTTGTTTTCCCAGCTTGTGTATAGGCTCTGATTCATTTGAGGGTGTGGGTTGTGACTGGCAGCTGTTTCAAATAAGCAAAGTGAAGAGCACTGAGAAAGGAAAGTTGTAGGAAGTATGATCTGAAGTATGTGGCTTGAGGAAGATTGATGCAAACCAGACTGACTCTGTGGTCAGTTGTGCCTGGATGCTCATACCAGGGACTTCCTTTTCTTGAGCACATGAGTATTCCAGGTACTGCAGCAGTATTTGCACTGTATGGCTCCAGCTCCCAACCTATGACTACTGAATGCTATGAGTCTGATCTTGAAAGAGGTTTAAGTTAAACCTTGATGCTTTCATACCTATGATGAGAGGTTGGCAAAATGTTTACCTTGTGCATGTTTAACAGATGAGTAATGGGAATTTTTTTTTTCCTCTGGCATCAGGAAAGTATTGGCCTGAATGGGACTTCAGGGAACATCTAAGGCAGCCTTTTGACTGAAGAAGAAATAGTGTACCCAGAGATACTTATTTAGACTGTTTTCAAACTACCTACTGAAGAAGATTTCATCTCTTCCCAAGGTAATTTGCTGCTGTCTCCAGTTCTGGAGCAATTTCTCTTTAATTGCAGATCTCTGAACAGTTTGTGTTGCTGCTGAATATTATTGCAACTGCCGCCATGTCTCCAGAATGGTTCTCTTGATGTATTATCACTGCTGATTAATTTCAAATTAGGCTGGGGAATACTGAATCCATCTATATCTGTTTTGTCACCCCCCAGGTTACATTTTTCCAGTGGGAAGAATGACAAGTAAAGAATATATTAATGAATTAAAAATCTTTCAGTGATTCAGGCTACAACCTGACAAGACAAAAGTCTGCTTCATTTCCCTCACAGATGTTGAATTTTTAGAAATAGGAAGAATATAGAATAAAATGAAAATTTTCTTGATCAATTAACTTCAGTAGCACTGACAGATCATTTTTTGCCAATCATTCTCAAATTATGGATTAGTATTACCCCCATATTATAGATCATTTCATAGTGTGAAATAATCACACTGTGATTATAATAGCCAATAACCAAATTAGAATCACAGAATCATAGAATAGTTAGTGTTGGAAAGGACCTTATGATCATCTAGTTCCAACCCCCCTGACATGGCCAGGGACACCTCACGCTAAAGGCTGCCACCCAAGGCTTCGTCCAACCTGGCCTTTAACGCTGCCAGGGATGGAGCATTCACAACCTCCCTGGGAAAACCCATTCCAGTACCTCACCACCCCAACAGGAAAGAATTTCTTCCTTATATCCAATCTAAACTTCTGCTGTTTAAGTTTCAACCCGTTACCCCTTGTCCTGTCACTACAGTCCCTAGTGAAGAGTCCCTCTCCACCATCCCTACAGGCCCCCTTCAGATACTGGAAGGCTGCTATGAGGTCTCCACGCAGCCTTCTCTTCTCCAGGCTGAACAGCCCCCACTTTCTCAGCCTGTCTTCATACAGGAGGTGCTCCAGTCCCCTGATCATCCTCATGGCCTCCTCTGAACTTGTTCTAACAGTTACATGTCCTTTTTATGTTGAGGACACCAGAACTGCACACAATACTCCAAGTGAGGTCTCAGGAGAGCAGAGTAGAGGGGCAGGATCACCTCCTTTGACCTGCTGGTCATGCTCCTTTTGATGCAGCCCAGGATATGGTTGGCTTTCTGGGCTGTGAGTGCACACTGCTGGCTCATGTTCATTTTCTCATTGACTAACACCCCCAAGTCCTTCTCCGCAGGACTACCATGAATTTCCTTTTTGCCCAACCTGTAGCTGTGCCTGGGATTGCTCCAACCCAGGTGTAAGACCTTGTACTTGTCATGGTTAAACTTCGTGAGGTTGGCATCAGCCCGCCTCACAAGTGTGTCAAGGTCCCTCTGGATGCCATTCCTTCCCTCCAGCATATCAACCGAACCACACAGCTTGGTGTCATCAGCAAACTTGCTGAGGGTGCACTCAATCCCACTGTCCATGTCGCTGAGAAAGATGTTGAACAAGACCGGTCCCAACACCGATCCCTGAGGGAATTCATCACAGCAATTAGAACTGTAACTACTGTTGTTAATAACAGCAAAAAATTAGAGATTAGGAAAGTGATTGTATCTGTTTAACACTTACAAGGCCATATTTAAAATACTGTGTACAGTTTTGGGCTAACAGTAGAAAGACTGTCAGACTAGACTGAGTGCAGCAGAGAGACACCAGAAGGCTGTGGAGGCTGAAGCACATCTAGGAATCACTAGTGGGGCTGAGATTGCTCAGTCTTGAGAAGGGTAAGGACAGTTCTATTATTATTAGTTCTTGCTTAATTAATTGAAAGTTATTGAGAAGGCAGAGATTTTTGCAGGTGTATATAGCAAAAGGTCAGGAGAGAACAGGTGCAAACAAGTGCAAACAAAATATGAGGAGAAAATGAATATAGGAATATATGAACATAAGGATAAAAAAACCTTCACAGTGAGGGTGGTTAAGCCATGGAACAAATTGCTTAGGGAAGTTGTGGAATATCCATCCTTGGAGTTCTTCACAACTCATTTAGACAAACTGCTCTGTGATTCTGTGATAGAGAAATGCCATTGCAAAATTATCTTAATGATGAATAATACGCAGAAAGGAAAAAGCATTCAAATTGCATGTCTGCCATCCATATTCAGAAACACTGGCACAAAGCTTCTTGTTCTTACCTGCAGTTCATGGAAACAAAGCACACAGGCTGGAGTGTGATGACAAAACTTCTTCCAGGATTAAAAAAAAACCCAGGTCAGTGATAATTAATTCTCTGATGAAGAACCGTGTGGCATACTAGTACTACATTCATATCTTTTTAGACTGGCAAATCTGAACCAAGCTGTTTGTCAGAACAGTGGTTGTGACTGTCAGTTTTCTTGTGGTATTTGATAGCTGCTCACTGTTTCTCAGAGGTAGTCCTTTGCCTTTTTAGGGTGGTGCATTAGATACCTAAAAACCTTCCCTGGTTTCCTGTCTTCATTTCCTTTGTTATTCAATTACTTTCACTTTTGGTAAATATGTCAGTAATCTATTAGCATCATGTGGGGTTTTTTTGTTTCTTTTTTGATTAAACTGATACAGTTGTATTTGTACAACTGTTTTGATTCTCTTTTAATCTTTGTAACCAAGACTGATTTTTAAAAGGTGATTTTATAAAGGTATTTAATTATTGATAATACAGAAGAAGTGCTTGACATTAGCTGGTAGTAATTATTGCATGTAATTAATGTTAATTATAGTTTCTGAAAAAAAATGTTGTAAGTCAAATGTTACTTGTATATGAATGACTGTATTTCTTTTTTCTTGAACAGCATTTTATTTAACTTTCCTTTGTATTCTGTTTTATTAGAGAATTCCAGAACTTTTCCAGTGATAAAATGGTTCGATACCTACAATTGCATGTATTATCACAATTTATTATACAATATTAAATTTGATTATTAACATATTGAATAGAAAAGAGTGTTGTAGCTGTACAAAATGTTTATATTCTGATAGTTATTGATTATATTACACTGCCGTATAGTAGCGTACAGTGTTTGTACTATGCATCAATAGAAGTGATCTAGGCTGTGTCATTAGTGATCTGACAGTTTAGAGGACTGGAGAGGGATGGTTAAATGAGACATTTATTTTGATAGGGTAGTTGAGAATGCCTCTCAAGAGCAGAAAAGGGTTTGGATTTGTTTTCAAAATAGGAAGCATTTTAAATAAATAGTCTAATCTGTCATGACTTCCACAATAAATCGCCACTGTATTAGCTTAAAGTGATACATGACAAATAGAGCAAATTTTATGTGTTCAGCCGGAAAGGTGTTTACAAAATCAGGGGTCGTGTGGCACCAGGTTTTCATCATGCTGATATAATTAAGACAGGAGTTATGCCGCTGAACTGGACTGACCATCTTTGTATTAAATTGGTTTTAGAGCAGAGAGTCAGATCTCTTGACTTTAACGGCAGTTTTCATTTTTTATTCTGAAAAAGGGCATGCAAGATTTGACTTTGTGTCTCAATATTAATTTTGTATAATTCAAAGGAATAACAATCTATTGATGAGTTACCAGAAGCTTTAACATAATCTGCCTTGGAAAGACGTCTTTTTTATGTCATATACTTGCCACTCTATAACAAAGAGCTATTCTATTGTGTTTATTCCAGGAAAATGTATCAAATTCTTTTCACTTTTAGATATTAAATTTAATCAGATGGCAAGTCTAAACTTAGAAAATCTATAAATAAGCAGATTTCCCTAAGTGTGTGGAAGAGTCTACTAGTTGCATGTGATTGCATATTTAGATTCTTTGTTCGTGTTGATTTTAGTGTTGTCTAAACACTTTTGAGGATATTGGTGTAATGACAAGGAAGACTGCAAAGCCTGTACATTAGGCAATGCAGCTCACCTTTTAAATATGGAGGGGCTCCACCTGAAGCATTTGTGCTTACAAGTAAAAAGTTGGGGCACACTGCAACAAGGGTGTTTGTTGTTAGCATTGTTGGAGCCCTGGGTTGCAGTGATGTATGCAGGACTTTTATAATTTCCGTGTGACCTTTAGAAACCTGCAAAAATAATTTAAAATCTTTTTATCTTTTGGAGAAATTGTGAGCTTCTCAAAACCTAAGGATCAATAAATTGAAGTGTCTGTAGCTCTGAGGTGTTAAATTAGAGGTTTTCTGCTAGGAAGAAATTCTAGTGTGAGTTACTGGCCCTTCTGAAATCAGTAAATGTTCTGTCCTTGGCATTGTGGAGACAGAAGGTCATCCTGGTTTTCTGTCTTGTGGAACATTTTCAAATTCTGTTATGGAAGCAGTGGTAGAAGACTCTATCAGTATTCTACACAGCTCCAGAAATGTAAAATATGGAGATTAAAGATAGCTGTACCCATAGTCCTGTTCCTGGTTTCTGGACTCCTCCACCCTCTGTGTCTGAGTGCTTTTAACCATTCTGGTGCTGAATGTTTTCTTCTCCCTTCTGCATGGAATTTGCAGGTTATTCATGTCTTATAAGATCTGATATACGATCAGTCCTTCACGACTCAGCTGTGTAAGTCAAAAGGAATTTCACCACAATGTAAGTGTAAAAGCTGTAAAAAGAATGCTAGATGGAGCTATGTCGTGCCTGAGGTGACAGTCCTAGGAATGGAAGCTGCTAAGACTTTGTAGGTGTATTTCAACTGCAGTCTTAACTAAAGCCCTCCATGTAGTATGCTGGCAAAAGGCAAGACTATGCTTGCCAGAGTCTTGCTGGATTCATAAGCCAGACTGTAGGTGGAGCAGAAAAAGGCGTTTTGCATCTTTGATACTTTTTTTTTCTTTTTCTGTCTTGGGTATCTTGTTACTTGTGCAGGAATAAAGCCAAAATATATCAGGACAAAATTTTATTTTGATATTCCTTAGAAAATTTAAAGATACTGTGTTTTATTTAGCTTAAATTGAAGTTTTAAAGTGTAATGTATTTTTCCTATCATGCAACCAGGTCCTAAAAACAGTTCTTCCTGAATTTCTCTTAAACTGCCTAGAGTCTGTGTGATTGCATTTTTATTCATTCTTAAGTACAGTAATATTATCTGAACTATTGCCTGGCATGCATTTCTCTTAAAAGAAATAAATAAAAAGAAATGTTTTCTTTCCTGATAAGTCTTGTGCAGGAAAAGGTGGATAAAGGATGAATCACTTCATGGTTCTGGCAGTATTGCTCCCTCTGAGGACTTGCTACACTACATACTCACAGGAAGGTAAAAGTACAAACATTTACTTTTTTATCTGGAAGCAATTTGCAACAACTGAAGCTTTGGACTTACACATTTGTAAGTCTTCGGTGATTAAGCAACATGTTACATGTTTAATGAAATTATTCTCTTTGGTAATGTGATTAAGCAACTTGTATAATTACCTTTTGTAACCCCATAATGCAAAATTTCCTCTTGAATCAATTACTTGCAGTGATGTGAAGCCAGAGTGTATTTATTCATGTGCTTCTTCTCTGTCTCATATTCAAAGAATTTATATCCTTTTTGACACCTTCTATGCTTTTCTGCCTCTTCATGTTTGTGGTTTTTGTTTGTTTGCTTGGATTTTTTTTTTGTCTCATCTGTGAAAACTTCAGCATTTATGCTGGCTCTTTTCTGATTGTGCCACAATATTCTGGGACCAGTTTTTTTATTTCTTACACTTCTGTGTATCTAGTATAAAGAAAAAAGCCATATGCATGTGTATTTGGATGGAACAAAGTTGTGTATAAATAACTTCCCAGAATACTGAGTATTTTAAGGTGAAAGTACTGATTGCACACTTGCTGCTGGCAGTGGCATTCGGTGTGACTCCTTTAAAAGAAAAAAAAAAACCAGGAATGAATATTTTACATTGACTTTTCTGTGACTGCTGTTAAGAAGGCAGAATTTACCAGACTACAGTCTGTGTTATAAAAGTTCTATTGCCTAAATGAAGTTGGTGAAGGAGGGTGGTTTTTTGTTATCATACTGAAGAGGTAATATATCTGTTTCAGACTCTGTTGCCTCTCTTCAACCTTGAAATTCATGCATCCACACTCTGTTCACCTAAGGTGTCAGCTTCTCACTTTTGAGACTGTTATCAATGCCTCTAAAGTGGCAAAACTTTGTACTGCAGGCAAGTCCAAACAGATACTGCATTACAACAACTTGGTCATTTGTTTTCACATGCAGCTGTTCAGGCAGAAAATTAATCTCTGTGTTAATCATAAAGCTATTCATACAGTCTTGAGGTAACTTTCAAGTAAAAACAAGTCTTAAAATGCCTTGAAGTTTGCTAGGAGGGGAAGATTATAACTGTGAATGCTATAAATGTTTCTCCATGTGTAAGTAGCATTACTGAAAGTCTTAAAGCCCCACATTGTAACTCGGTGTTCTACAGAATCTTAGGTATATCCTTAGCTATATTTTTTCTTTTGTTTGCTGGTACTATGTATAAGCCCTGATTGATGATCTAGATTGTCATATGCCAGGCTCTGCTAAAAACAAAATTATGTGAAGTCTGAAGTGATATAATAGAATCATAGAATGGTTTGGGTTGGAAAGGACCTTAAAGATCATGTATTTCCAACCCCTCTGCCACAGGCCGGGACACTTCCCACTAGGCCAGGTTGTGTAAAGCCCTGTCTCTCCTGGTCTTGAATGCTTTCCAGGGATGAAAGTGTTCATGTGTTGGACATGAAGCAGGGTTTGTCCTCTGGTACCAGTCAGGGTGCAGGTAGCACATCCCCAGCTCTGCTGTTTGCCTGCAGACCACCAAGATTGGTGGCTCTCTGGGGCTGGGATGACTATGCCAGCCAGGTTGAGGTCTTATTCTGCAGCACATGGAGCATGGTGTGTGACAGCCCATGATATGAGCTGGAAGCAGGCGTGCTGTGCTGCCTGTTTTGGCCACATCCTATGTCATCTAGCTAAAGAGGGACATTTGTACAGATTGTGAAAATCCATAAACTAATGAGACGTTTGTTGGGTTTTTCTTCTGAAATTAATTAAATGCAGCAGGTGAAAATATTCTCCGTGGTAAGAAAAGGGAAGATGTTTTAGCTTGGACAAAAAGAGACATAAGAGAGGCAAGCTCGTCGTCAATGCAATAGGCACAGTAGTGATATTCTAGCTCACTCTAGAATTCTCTAGAGAAGGAGCAGAAAAGATGGTAGGGAAATTCAGAAGATACGCAGGAGTTTCTTTTAATGGTGCACCCTGAAAAAGGAAGGGGTTTCTGCCAGCTGCATGGGTCAACTTGAGGCATATTTATTTCTTTTCCCTGAGAGTATTACTTCGTGCCTATGAGTTTCATTGAGAGACTACCTGTGTCCCCTCCTTTAGGTCTGTTTATTTGTGCTGGGCCCATCTGTTTCTCTTGGTTGCTTCAGCATTGCAAAAGGAAAACACAAGAATGGCAAGGGCCAGAGCTTTAAATCACCCACCTACTTGCATATGTGAAATGAGATCCCTTCAGAGGCTTGGTATATAGTGCTTCAGGCAGAAGGATGATGAATGTAGAGGTGGTTTTGACCAGAAAATGAGCAGCTAAAATTACATATTGAAGAGGAGCAACATTACAGTCAATTCCCAAGCATAAGTGGGATTTTACCAGCCTTTATCTTGTTTTGATGGTGAAGGTCACTAGAATGCGGCGAGATGAAATATGCCTTGTCTTACCTTCCCCAAAAAAATAAGATACTCTGCTTCCACAGTTATTTTTATGGCTCATTTTGTTGCCTTGGTTGCTCTGCCTCCTTACCTGATCAGTCCTTGGCAGTGAAAATAACAATATTTCTGTTGGCCAGTAAAACCTAAGATAGCTGCTCCCTCATCATACAGGGAAGAGAAATTGATCCCTAGGCCTTCCACTTTGCTTATACAGTTCAAGGCATCTACTAGTAGTCATAGGTGCTGGGTTTCCTTATGCTAGTGTAAAACTGATGGCCATTATTTTTCACAAGCGAATGTCAATCATCGGGTATGTTATTTTTAAGAACCATGTCATAATCATAGCCAAAAAAGAAATTTTGCTTCTGCACGTGAAATATTTTTGCATCAACCTTGTGGAAGACACAGATGCTGTCAAATTCTGCTTTCATGTTATTTACACATGTTCATCTTTTCTGGTAATTATATATAAAGACTATAGGGAGAATTGATAGGAAGTATGTGTACATATGTTTGTGTGTATACTTCTTCCTCAAATACTTTTATAGGTTACTGCAGTTCTGTTTCTGAGACCAAGGGTTTGAACACTGAAGACTTGATTTCTCCCTTCAAGCATATCTAAGAAGCTCATGCCAGTAGTTTCCTCTAGATTGAAAGCATATGGCTTTAATTGCTTTAAATTACTTTCAGTATCATTCAGACTGAAGTGGATTAAAAATATACCAATGAAATTTGTTGATGATTTGCTAAAAGAGAAACAGTTCTTTCTTTCAACAGTTTTTTATCAGTTTTGGAACTAATGGAACAATATATACTTTCCTCCATCTGTTCTTTTATAAGCTGAACTTGCATGAATAACTAAGCTGTGTCAGTGTTTGTATTTTTGTAACTAATAAATATGTTAAAAGTGTTACTTGCTTCCTCTGATTGATCAGGGATTGTTATAACTGGTGCTTCCCATGAGCCTTTAATTTCCTGCACTTAATGTAAAGATCTATATGTAGGGAAACTGCTGCACAGAAATTAGGCAGTACAGGATAAATTACAAAACAGTTTGGATTGCTGCCAGAAGCATCTATCAAAATGTAGATTCTCAAACTAAATTTCCTGAATGCTTGCATTTGTGCCAATAATATTCTATTACAGTACTCAGGTAATCATTGGATCAGTGGGTGAAGCAGAGCTGAGAGGAATTACGAGAGGTGGCCATTCTGGGAAAAGGAGCTGCTGAGATCTCTCAGTCCATGTTGTCCCTAAGGAATGTGGCTGTAGTGGGACAGGAATGCCCCAAATGGGTTCTGTTTTATTAAAATATAGAGTTACCTCTGTGATTTCTGTGTCCTGGTCAATGTAAGCATTCTGACACTATCATTTGTAACAGGCAGAAACGTATTGGAAAGCAACTGTGGCAAAAGAAAAAGCCTGATTACTTGGCTGTTTCAGCTCCCTGGCATCATTAACAACCAGATCAGTAGGGTTTTGTTTGCATGTTTGTTTGTTTTTCAGGAAAGAGAGAAGATACAGATCAGTGAGTGCCATATTTCGTCTCCCCCAAGTTAGTTTTTGAGGGGAGAGGTGACAGAGCAAACATCTGAAAAGAAAGATCACTTATAAGCTGATCTATAGGTTTCAGCAGGCTAGTCTTCTTAAGGGCCTTTCTTTTCCTGACTCCGAAAGGCTCTTCAGTCTGACTTTTAAACTTTATTTTATTCTGGAAATTAACTCCAGACCCTCAAAAAGAATAGAGGTATGTTTATAAGTAATTGTCTAATTCTGGAGGAGAATCCAGAGGCCCGACTGAAGTACCTAAGCTCCATGTAGAGCACCCATGAATGTGCCTAATACTAGAATACTCTCTGAGCTGGTTAGTGGAGGGAAACTCTCAGCCTCTCTAGTTAGGTCAGAGAGCAAAACTGAGCCCAGATTTTCTGCCTAATGATGAGAAGGCTTGCTGGGGGTTGGTATTTCTTGGCATTCAGTCTCTGCTAATACATAGTGTGATTCCTTTTCATAAGACTATAAAGGGGATGGGTCAGTATTCCCATGAATTAGCTAGTAAATTGAAGGCATAAAGAAATCAAATAGCACAGCCAATCTAGTGGTAAGCAGACTATTGACTAGATTCAGGAATCTCATTCTAGCTGCTCATGCTTAACATAAAAAATTATCTTTGATATCAATAGCATGGGTCTTGATTACTTCCTCCCCCTCTTCCTTCCCCAAATCAGTACTGTCTAGTTTGGATACCTATCCACTAGCCACTGTTGTTTTGGATTTGCTTTGTAACTTAGCTAAACTTTAATATTATCATGTCCTTTTTGTGCTCCTAGAATCCATTGTGTTTCCAGTGACGTACCTTAACATTTCCAAGGATTTGGCTCTTCAGCGGCTGCTGGTGGAATGGGATGTTGGCAAGTCAGCACATGAAGTTGAGCTGGCAATGTCTTTTGAAATACAAGTCCGTCGAGCAGATGAAACTGGTACTATGTGGACAGTAAGTGTATTTTTTTTTAAAAGTATATTAGTTTTTACAGTGTAAAGGAAGCTAAAGGAAAATCAAATGTTCACATGCATATGCAGGTAGCTTTCCTGTATAGATTTACAGCTTACAACATACTAATTACAGAACTGTACTAGAAATACCTCTGTATTTGTCCCTAGGTGCCAGACTTGGTCTAAGGTTATGCCCAGTTTTTGTACCAAAAAAAAACAAAACAAAGAAAACTGGTTCAGATAAAGTAATTTCCAGCTGTGCAGAATGTAGATAGGCCTTGCATACCTTTATTGAGGGATTGTGGTGGGTAGACTTAGGAGATCTGATTTTGAAGGCCACTGCTTCCCTTTCAAGGTGCAGGTCCCTTAAGCAGCTTCCCAGAAACATCCCTTCTACTGCTCCCCAAAGCAGTCTTTTTTGTAGCATGATTACTATCCATTGGGGACTGAGATGAGTCATGTTGCCACAACTTCTCTCACCTTACAAACCAAATGTAGTCTCAGTGTGAGTGAAGCCTTCTGAGCCATGTGCTTGTCCCTGTTAGCAGTTATGTTATACCCAGTTAAGTTATACTCTTCCACTTAAGGAATAAATAGTGATGACTTGTTTGCAAAGTCCCTGTGCTGCTGTTTTTCCTTAATACCTAAACCAGCCAAATTTTCTGAAGAGGTGGAAATCACTCAAATCTTAGGCCTGTTCTTGATGTTTTCCCCAGTTTGTGACTTCAGTGTGAGAACTTCTGTCTCCAGAGAAAATTTCCTCTCCAAAAAAATTTACCCCTGACAAAAATCCTTTGGGAACTAAATGCATATTTCAGGGACACTATAGGTTACTGTGGGTCATCTGCTGACTGAACTGTGAAAGAATATGCACATGTTAAAACTTAGTAAAAGCAGAAAACTGGTCTAGCTTATTTAAAGCTGTTATTTGTGAGAAAGCACAGAAGGTAGAGAAGGGCTTCTTTTTTCTGTAACCAGAAGTCACTAAAATAAGATAGTGCTGTTAAGAATCACAACTTACCCTGATCAACCAAGCTGGTATTACTTTGTATTTGAAGAACCACATCTTCACTGCAGATGGGTTCTATGCTGTTCAGATAATTTTGACCACTGATACATGGGATAGAGTTTTTAGTACTCCATGAGTAGATCTAACCTGAAGTGAGAAACTGGGGCCATATAACTACAACTAAGCGGGGTTTTGGAGTGTGGTGCTGGAGGGAAGAGATGCCATCCACAGGGACCTGGACATGCTTGAGAAGTGGACCTTATGAAGTTCAACAAGGCCAAGTGGAAGGTCCTGCACCTGGATCAGGGCAACCCCAAACACAAATACAGGCTGGGCTGAGCCAGGATTGAGACCAGCCCTAAGGAGAAGGACTTGGGGGTTTTGGTTGACTCTTGTCAACAAAACCTATCAGTGTGCACTCACAGCCCAGAAAGCCAGCTGTATGCTGGGCTGCATCAAAAGGAGCATGACCAGCAGGTTGAGGGAGGTAATTTTCTCCCTCTAAGAAGGACATGGACCTGTTGGAGCGAGTCCAGAGGAGAGCCATAATAAGGGGGCTGGAGCACGTCTCCTATGAAGACAGGCTGAGAGGATTGGAGTTGTTCAGCCTGGAGAAGTCTCTGGGAGACCTTAGAACAGCTTTCAGTGCCTAAAGGGTTCTACAAGAAATCTGGAGATGGATGCTTTACAAGGGCATGTAGGGATAAGACAAGGGTGGGGGGAATTACTTTTAATTGTCAGTGGGGAGATTTAGATTAGGTATTAGGAAAAAACTATTTACTTTGAGGGTGGTGAGACACTGTAACACGTTGCCCAGAGAAGTTGTGGATTCCCCTCCCTGGAAGTGTTCAAGGCCAGGCTGGATGGAGCTTTGAGCTATTTGACCTAGTGGAAGGTGTCCCTGCCCATGGCAGGGGTGTTCAAAACTAGATGCTCTTTAAGGTCCTTTCCAACCCAAACCATTCTATGATCCTATGAAATCAGCTGATACTTTCCTACTCTGCTTGTCACTGATGGTAGCACTGTCCTTAGATGTTGTGCCTCAGATCTACAGTGAGATATTGTCTGCATAAATCCTAATTGGCTGTAATTCAAAGCCAGGACTATGTAACCTAGAAAATTACACAAGGTACACCTGCAGGCATCTGCATCTGTGCATGCTGTTACTTATGTAGCAGCCTGAACAAATAACATACAGAAAGTCTCTCAGAGTGAATCTGTTTCTTGAGAAGCAAGGCCTGGCTGACAATTGTGTTGTTGGAATCAAATAGTCTTGCCAGCACGTCAGTCAGACCACTGCTGCTAGTACAGATTTGTAAGCAGCTACTCAACTACTGGTTACTTAGTGTGAGATCATGTGAAGCAAGTGGGATTTCAGAAATTAATTTTTTCAAAAGGATTTTTCTCTTTTGAGCTTTCTTTCACTGCTTGTGTTTTACTTTCAAAGTGTCCGCACATAGCCGTGTTTTCAATACTTTGCCTTACTGCTCTTTGTAGGAGTTTCATAACACCACGCTTGATAAATCAGGAAAGCCTCTTCATTGGATATGGGATTCAGACATACCTTTGGAATGTATGGCACACTCAGTGAGAATCAGGAGCAAAGCAGAAACGTCAAAAATCTGGAGTCAGTGGAGTCTGTGGGAGACTGTGCTAGGTAAGCAAAGCAAGACTTTGCAATATTGGTTTAATTTCTTCCTAAGACAAAGCTAGATTGTAATTCACTGGTGACTGTAATGCGAAAATGTAGTTCAGGAGAGATGGTATCAAATCAAGAATCCATTTTTAACTCTTTAAGCACTAATCAACTATTATTATTGTGGGTTTTTTTTTCTAGTAAACATAATAATATCCTATTATGTAAGTAATATGTATACTTCCATATAATCATATATATTTATATATCATATATAAGTAATAGCAATGGTTTAGCCATTGTTTTAAGTTGGAGACTGTCTTCCAAATCTATCAGATCAAAAGTTTTAGATCTTTTCTTGTTAATACATTAAAACAATACAGCACACAGAGTGGCATGGGATCCTGAATAGGTGCTGGAATAGCCTGTCACTAGGTGAGATGCAATCCTGGCCTAGTCTGAGGGAAAGGGTAAGAAGCGCATAGCTATGACTACATCATCTGATGCATCTGTTGCTTTTGTCTGGAGTTCATAGCTTTCATTTGTATTAAAGAAGTAGAGAGAGAGGATCATGTCAGCTCTTTATGTCACTTGAAATGAGCTTCTGTGAATTATGAGCATAAAGAGGGAATTAATAATATAATTTGTGCTATCACGAACCCCTTTTTTAGATTACAATGTCTTACTAGAATAGTTTGGTTTCCAGATAATTTGTTTAAAACAAAATATGTAACTGCTTTATAAAAAATGGCTACAGTGGCTTTACGAAGAAACACTAGTCATATTTGGAGCAGCAAGGGCTTTTATTTATGGGAGACATCATGGGTAGTAGAAGAATCACAGATCCCTATACTTGGGATGTGGCACATAAATTGTCAATCTCTCTACACCTTATATAATGGGAAATAGGATGCAAGTCTCCCTTGATTTCTCAGTAAGCTCAGTCATGGAGATTTTATTTTTTTCAGTTGAAATTGGACATTCCAAATTGAGTATCCCCTTACTGATCTAATGTGTTCGATGTTTCCTCTCAGCTGAGTGCTGCATGAGCTTCAGAAGATTATGCTTTTCAAGTCCCCTGCTTATCATCTTCAAGAGCAGGCATTTTGGCTGAGCTTCAGAATCTTTATTGGTGCAGGAGGTAGTGTTCATCTGCAAAGACAGTTCTTAAAAGCATACTCTTTGTTTCTCCTAAGTGAAAGACAGGAAGGGAGATGAATTTATTCTCTTAGGTAGTCTGTTGGACTATGTTATATGTTTCTGGGTTAAAGGGAAATATAGGTAAAATTACATGTGGAGTTAACTAAATGGAAGTCCGTGAATGGATAATATAATATTAACACATTCTTGTGTAAATGCTCAGTTATGTGTTCTGGTTGAAGGTTGCTGCTATGAGCAGATTTTGAAATGGTCTATTATGTATTAATTTGCAGGCTTAGACACTTCAAATAACAGTGGACCACAGATCTTTCCAAATGAGAAAATTGTAGAGGAGGGCTCTGACATCATTCTTTGTTGCATTGGAAGGAAAAGTCAAATCCTTAAGGAATTCTTTCTAGCCCCACCTCTTCATGTTTTCAGTCACATAGACAGTCAAGTTAGGCTTCTCACTGTGAAAAATGTGTCACATCAAGGAGTGCCTCACATCACTGTCTACTGTCAAGAGTCTTGCGATGAGGAGCAGTGCTATGATCATGCAGTTTTCTTTGTGGGTAGTAAGTGAATGCTTTATTACAATTCTGTTTTCCTGTTATTAATCAAGAATGGTTGTGGGGAATTGTCCTGTCATGTGCAGCTGAACTCTGTTTAATGTCTGACTTCATATCTGTACACTTGCATATAGAAAGCATTAAAGAATAGCAGTAAATATGTTCAGGTTAATCTCATTAATTGACCTAGGACAGGTGACTGACTTTTTTTTTAAATATACCTACCCACTTACGAGTTCAGCTTCATTGTCTGTGTGCATGTGGTAAAAACTCTGCACAGTCCCCTTTTGAAGGTTAGTAGCAGTTTTACAGATAGAAGACAGTGCAGATTAAATTAATGAGTATATGTATATAACAAAAAATAATAACATACAGCAGTGTTCAGATTGAAATTAGTTTATGATGTTATCCTGATTTCTCTGTGGAGTAGTCCTTGAATAAGCATAACTGAAATAATAACATCTGTAGTAACCTAAACTTTGCAAATATCCATTATTTGTAGTTTGTTAATATAGTAAAAAGGTTGACGATTTCTGCCTTGACTGCCATGCTGTTGGTGTTTTCTTTGTTTATTCCTTCTGACAAGAATCACCTGATGCACCTAATGATTTTTCCTGCCAAACTCAAGACATGAGAACAGTGACATGTACCTGGAGCCAAGGAGGAGACACGTATCTTTATGGACGTCATTCACCAAAATACACCTTGTATGAAGAGTAAGTATGCTCATTGTTATATTAAGTCTGTCCTCTGCTGTACAGAACAGCATTGTTCTTTCATTTAAAATCTGTGGAAATGTTTTATCCTTGTTGCAGTAGGCTTCTGCCTCTTTTCAGCTCACTGATCCTTTATTTAATGAAGTCTGAGCAATGCAAAACTGCTCTCAATTAGACAAAGTTGCAGGTTCATCAGACCAGGTTCTGCTTGATAAAACTTATTCTAACCGTTCTTTTGGGTTAATTTGTTTGGATATATTTCAGTAGGTATGAAAACACCCTGCAATCATAATATAGATAACTGAAAAGTCTTGTTATTACTGGGTAAAACACACAACAGGTAACTAGGATTAAATCAGTTGGTATTAGAGTGTTCACAAGCAATTTACACTAATGTTGACGCAAACTGATAATTCCCAGCTAATCCTCAGCTAGCCTGATTAGCCTCCCTAGTACTTCTTCTTTAGGATTTTATAACTACATTCTAGTGTTTTCCTTCTTGAGCTACTGACAATCCTACTTCTGCCTATAGTTTCTATAATTTCAGCTGCTACACAGCTGAATCATGTCAGACCTGGCCCTTGGCTCCTTGCTACACTGGCATCTAAATGGAGAGGAAAGGGCCTACAGAGAAAGGAGAGCAACAAATTTTCATCAGAAGATCTCAGCAGAAGGCAGTTCATCACTGCATTATACCTTCGTGGTCTCTTCATCATTCACTTCCATTTCGATATTATGATGCTGATTTCAAAATGTAAGGTTAGAAGATGCACTTGAAATCACTGCTTCATTTAAAAGCATATTGGTAGCTATGTCAATCACTTAATTCTTGGCAAATAAGACCCTAGTTTAGAATTTCCACAAGGAAACATCTAAAAGCAATTTAGCTGTGTCATAAAAGGATGAAATAAGCTTGACTGTATCTTAAAAGTGTGGCAATTTAGCTGTATCTTAAAAAGATAAAGTAAACTCAGTCTTTGAAGAAAATTTTATTCTAATTGTAGGGATAACTATAATCATAGAATCATAGAATAGTTAGGGTTGGAAATGACCTTAAGATCATCTAGTTCCAACCCCCCTGCCATGGGCAGGGACACCTCACACTAAACCATATCATCTAAGGCTTCATCCAACCTTGTCTTGAACACTTCCAGGGATGGAGCATTCACTACCTCCCTGGGCAACCCATTCGAGTACCTCACCACCCTAAATATCTCATGGCAGGCTAGGGGAAAGAACTGGGTAGCCTCTTTTAGTGCCCCTCCCCCTTATTTTTATAATGTATTCTAGTTGGGCATTTTCAACACCTATGTCGATCGTACATTATGGAAAAATGTCTTTCTCTCTTCATTTCCCCTGCACCCCCATTTTCTTTGATAGGTTTTCCCAAAAAAAGGTTCCATGCACAGTAAGTTGTTCTGAGCAGTGCTCGTGTTCTTGGGATATAGGCCAGCAGAGGATCCTGAATATCACAGTGACTGTGGAAAACCCACTGGGAAAGAAAACTGCCACAGATGTTTTTGATGTAACTCACAGAAGTAAGGTGTTTTCTATTTCTTTGTTGAGGTTTTCTTGTCCTCCTTCTGATCCTAATACTTGAGTGTCCCAGTTTTAACTATGGAAGTCCTTGATTTTTATCTTCACAGTTTTTATTAGTTTTCTGACCTTGTGCTACAGTTACCTGCTTTCTTCTCAGTTTCAGCCTTGATAAGTTGTGTTAATGGTAAAAAACAGCTTCACTACAAAGGTCAGATTTGGTTACTGAAATGACCCCTAAATGCTTCAAAATCTGCTGCTTTGCTAAAGCTGGTTCGTAGTATAGGAAGCAACATGATACAAGGATATAAAATGGGAAGTTCAAGAAAAATGTCTGTGTCAGTTACTTGGAAATGCAGTCCTTTCTCCAAAGTATTATTGCTAATGTTACCATCTTGCCAATAGAAAATAGTGATGCACATTTTGAAAAGTAGGTAAGTAAAATTACTAATACCTCTCCAAATGAGTTGTGATGCAGGTATAAGCAGCCATTGCCAGGAAAAAGGTCATAGTGCTAAATTTTCTTGGTGCTAATACTGAACAGTAATGTCAGCAGTGATACTGTAAGGGCAGAAGAGTAGTTCATCATCAGTGAAATAAAACAGGTTATTCTGTGAGCAGTAGCTGGTGGCTGTGGTTTCTTCTTCCCTGTGAGTTTTATCCTTCATCACAGTGTATCCCAGGTCCGATAAGTTCCTACCTACTTCTGCCTCAAAACACCTGGCTATTTCCTGTGTATCCAGCGGTATTTCCAGTTCTCCTTGTGCCTTCTAGCCCCACCACATCACCTCAGTGTCTGAAGATCCTGTGGCCTCATTAGCTATTTGAAGAAGCCGGAGGCAGCAAGTACTTTGTATAGTTCTGAAGCTGACATCTGATGGACAGGGACTGTGGTGTAATTGCTGCATTCTGGCAGTGCTTCCTTCCTCAGAGGCATTGATTACAGTTTTGCTAGACATGCTTCTTCATATGAATTGAAGGAACTGATGTTAAGCACCTGTCTTTGATAAATTTGTCTCAGAAAGGCATAAGAGTTCTTAAAGTTGAGTATGTGATTGCTTGGGGGTGGAAGAAATAGAGGAGGAAGAAAGTGAGGAGCAAACTAAGAGGTTGTAGTGATACAACACAATTTTATAAAGTAAGTTTTCATAGGAATTCAGGCTAAAATAGATTACAGTCAATGTGCTAACTACATTAAGGTTTTACTAGTTTTCCAGTTCTAGTGATTAAAAGTTAAAAGTGACATATTTATGAGTTAACCTTTTAAATAGTGGTTGCTCTAAAGTCCTTTATGTTTTTTCTGATCCTGGAAATACAGTAGAATTTTCCTTACTTAAATGTTGTCAGTGAGTAAAGGAATACTGATGTCCATCATTTCCAATTTTGCAGGCAGTAGCTGGGACCCTATGTATCAAAGCTCCTTTGTGTCTGGAAGTCCTCAAGTTGTAATTCATTGTCCATTTAGAATAATGGCCAAAGCTGTAATCATACTGCTTACTCACATGGCCATGTCTTATTCCTTACAATTGTATTGATAGTATGGGAGAGTTTGAGACTGCTGCTCTCACTGAATACTGCTTACATAGCAGGAAAGGATCTCAGAAATCTTTTGGAAGATGTATCATTGACATTGTTTACCAGGGGGTAACTACTGTCAGGAGTCAATGTAAGAGATATGAATAAAAGTTCTGGTGAAAAGGCTAGATTCTGGGGTATAGAAATGTGGGAAATGTTACTGTGCAACATCAGGAGCCTCCACCAGCTCCTGGATTAGAGAATTTTCCATTGTGTGCAATAAAAGTCTTTGAGTCTGTCTTTTGTTCACAATTTTCTAAAGTATTTCCAGATCAGCACAAGGGTTGTTTTTGTTTGTTTGGGTGTTGTTTTTTTTAATAATATTTACTTGCATTTATATTCTGAAATTAATTTACTAATTTAGATATTTTTCTCCTAGACTGGCAAAGAAATCTGTGGTTTTTATTTGCTTTTACTACTCAGCTAAAATATCTTAAAATTCCTTATGTTTTATGAGAGCTAACTCATATCTTCCGTTGACAGTTTATCCTGCTGCACCTTCGCAGCTGTGGGAAGAATGCACAGATACCAAAATCACGTTATATTGGAAACATCAAAACAAAGGAATTGAACTCTTTTGTCAGACTGAAGTGCTCCTACCTGATGGGAAAGTAGAACTGGTATGAAGCCTGAATTTCATACACAAAAACATAGCGAGTATCTTTTTACGTGAGATTAAAAAATAATTCCCCAGCAATTTGATTACAGCCTAAATCTCATGACCATGTTGATGTGTCTGTTTTCTGAATTTGTTTTCTCAGCACTCAGGATAGCTGGATAGGATAGCTGTTAGCTATTGCTCATCTTGATTTATCATGTTTTTATTACTCGTCTCGCACACAAATGTTGAAAGGCATGTTGAAGGCCTTTTTCATATTAGTTCAGGAGCTTTCTGTGTGCTATTTACTGTACTTGATGGTAGTGTGTCTGGTTTCTAATGAGGGAACTCCAAACAGTTTTTCTTACCATGTTCTTCTGTCTCCCTGAAGATTATCTGAGTGGCCTCCTTGTCTTGTTCCACCTGTTTTGCAAAGAGTTATCCAGTTTCACCATTTGTATGTGTACTGTTGTTCTCTGTAGCCCCTATGAAGGCAGCTTGCCTCTGGCATGTTACAAAGGCATTATGAAGATCAGGATCAAGTTGTGTCCTATCTTAAGTATTGCGCAGGAACTGTTAGGTCAAATGGCTGCTGCAGTTGATCATTACAGAAAACAGTTCAGAGGAGAGGCTTAAAAGCATGCTCGCTTTCTGACTTTTGCTAGAACTCTCTCTGTTTCTTGGGAGGGAGTGGAGGAAAAGAGTGGGGGAAAAATGGAAAGAATAGATGCTGTGCATAGATCTGAAACAGCTTACTACTTACATGAACTAAGTAAGAGGCCCAGACTCTGAGGTTAAGATCTCAGTAGGTTCCCTGCTTGATGAGAAAAGTAGTCATTTGACAGGTTGTGAGTGACTCATACTCAGTTACACTGAGACAGCCTGCAGACTTCTTTTTGGATCTCTCAGTCTTTTGATCTTGTGAATATCTTTTTTAGGGTTTCTTTTTTGTGACTATTGTTGCATGATTGTCTTTTCCAACTCAACTGGCTACTATAGTATCTAGAGGAAGAACTATTTTTTTTTCAGATTTTTTTTCAGACAAAAACCTTTTGCTAATGAAGATGAACTGAGCCTTAACTGTTCTCTTTTTCTGTCTTGCAGCATAATAGTTCAGACACACACCATTATGCCTCACAGAGCATTACGCTGGATGGACTGCAGCCATACACTGAATACACAACTAGAGTGCACTGTGGGGCAGCTAAGCATTTCTGGAGGTGGAGTGAATGGAGTGAAGCCCGAACCATCAGAACAAATGAAGCAAGTATGTACAATCTATTGAGAAGGAAAGCTTGAAGGATGTTCTTTACTTGCCACCTCTGTCTGACATTTGTTGCTGTGATCTTGCTGTGTAGCTAAAGCAGAGGCCTGTCTCACATGCATAGAAGTAGAGGCACACTAAGCAAAATTTAAGAAGGTGTCTCTTACTAAGCAACTCTTATCCTAGCTGCCAGTCTGCCATTTCATCTAGTGCAGGCAGATGACTGGAGGATGGGCAGACTTGAGTTACAGTGTTCTGTGAGGGCTGGAGGAATGGTGCAGAGGACTGGGAACTGCAAGCAAAGAAAGGTTTTCTAGGGTGATGAACGAGACATTCATTCAGAAAGCATAATGAAGAGAGGAAGAAGTTAAAGGACAATGCTTTGAGAATACCTGGCAATGATGGGGAAAATGGAAAAAGAAGGTTCGGGGTTGGAATTTCTTAAAATAGGAAGAAACCATTGAATGGTTTATCCTTTCTGCACCTAGAACACCTTTGATTTGCTGTATTAATTGCAGTTCCATCGGGGAAACTGGACATCTGGAGAGAAATTACACCAGTTCAGGGGGGCCGGAATGTGACCTTGTTCTGGAAGGTAAGACATTGGTACAGAAACGGAAGCAAAGCCTTTCATGAGCAGGTTGGAAATTTCTCCCATGAACTTTAACAAGTTTGTGTGCACTTAATACCACTTCAGTATGAAAATGTCTTTTTAAGAATCGGAGACAAATATCATATATAACATATGTTAGAACATATGTAGCTATGTGCTGTCCTGGCATTTCAAACATATACTTCTGTTTTTCTAACTATTATAGCAAGACAAAACCCATTACTGAGATTTCCGCATTTCTATTTCCACCAGTATATGTATGCATGTACGGAAACAAGTATTTATATTCTTACAGAAGTAACAGATCCTATTAGTTATCTAAAGTTCTAAATGTTCCTTTTTTTTTTTCAAAATTTAGTAAGTAATTGGTGTCTACCCCTATAACTTTTTCCCCAGCAAGCACCAAGTTTTCAAGCAAATGGAGAAAATATTTCATATGAAGTAACCTGGGGAAAAGTAGAAGATGGTTCTAAGTCTGAAAGCATCTCCTTTTCATCAGTCTACAATAGCACAAGGATTTCCATTGATAACCATTCTTACAGGATCAGTATCACAGCAAAGAACAATGTTAATTATTCACTCCCTTCAGTATTGATAATCCCTAGCACTACAGGTAACAGTTTTCAGTTAGTTTCCATTATGAGAGTTTTGAAGCTTTCCAGTACGAGAATTTATCATCTTGGGGGAGCAAACTAACCTGGCCTGTTAAATCACATCACTGCTATCTGAAAATTATTAATGTGTTATTGCCTACAGGATGGTAACTGCATGAATATTTAGCTTAAGTGCCTTGATCCATCCCTTACAACAAACAGCCTGTTTTGCACAGAGAGGCTCTGCAGAGCAAAACACATTTAGCCTTAAATTAGGGCCTCAGACCTGTGGCTGGTGCTGTGAAGATGCAGCCAGTGCCTTGCAGAGAGCTCTTGTGTGTGATTAGCCTCTTGTTATTATGTCTACAGGTTTCTGAAGTTTAGGAATATATAATAATAATTAGTGTATTTTGTTTTAGCTGTCAGCTTTCAGCATACAAAGAAATCAGCTTTCAGCCTGTGAAAGATCCAGTATGTCTGATAGTGAAGGAAAATGTTTTATTATTATTGTTTTAACAGTTTAGCATAGAAACTATATTGATCTTCATTTATGAATCAAGGGGTTTATGCAGGAAAATAATAGCGACTATGTTTTGTTCATTCCTAGACACCAAAGAGCTTAAAGAAGAACAGGTTAATGGTACAGATGATGGCGTTTTTATTACCTGGAACCCCAGACATATCTATGACAATTACATTGTTGATTGGTGTAACTTTCCAATGTTACAGCCTTGCGATTTGCAGTGGAAGAGATTTGGGCCCAACACTTCCAGTGCTCTGATCAACTCAGGTGAAAGATGAACCATTTTTCTTTCTTGGTGACTGTGGGCATTAACTGAATTCAAGAAACAAATCCTGTGGAATGTTGAAATCTGTGCAGTGTAGGTGTAATTCTTCAAAGGCATGTGGCATCAAGCGTTGCCTAGTGAATTAGACACCACAAATATACCAGCACTAGTAAGACTTGGAAATCAGCACAGGATTTTAGAAAAGTCAGTACAGCATTTTAGAAAAAGCTCTTCTGAGTGGCTTGTGGTAGTGTCTTGAAGGCGGATGGTGAGGTTGATAAAGGAGTTAAAATCTTATAGCAGGAGAGATGCAAAACTGAGCTCTGCCTTATCTGTAACATGGCTCAGAAGTTTACACTCCAGCAATTTAGCATGCACTGTGTAGTGAGAGATTTAGTGCTGTCAGTGTACCAAAAGTGATGTGTCTCAGAACCAGTCCTTACTTAGGACCAGTTGTGTGGCTTTTCCTCCTAGTAGTGGCTGGGAAGAAAGATTCTAGCTATGTGAAAGTTGCTCTGATATACTTCCACAGCTGAAAGAATATAGGCTTCCTGGTTTCTCTAAAGATGAGAGTTCACTTTGGAATGAAACATGTTTGAACAAAATTTGACTGAACATATTTCAGTATGCAGTGAAGGACCAGCACTTCAATGCATACAAACACATGGGAACCTTCATCCTCACTGAAAGGAGAGTGTGGTAACATGTGGCAAAAATGTTCAGTTCTTTAGTAGGATGCACTTACTGCAAGTGGGAGTTGATGTCAGTGAGGATAATATGGCATCCTGATGCATGAGTACGTGTCTACAGTAAATACTCCAAAACATGACCCTTAGGTGTGCCAGAAATGAAACTGAAATTATCCTTTTGATGCATTCTGAGTTTGTTGTGCACTCATCTTGAATACACTAAGGCAACAAAAATATAGTAATAATCCTCCTCAATACCCTCTTTCAGACAGAATAAATTTGTTCAATTCACATTAGACACACTAAGAATTGGTTTACCCTGTGTCTCCTTCAGTTGCCTTAAGAGCACAATAGCCCACAAAGAAGATTTCTAATGGTGTATAAACCTCTGTAGAAAGCAGTTAAATAAAAGCAAAACAAAAAGACAAACTATAACCTATTTATGTAATTAGTTCTGCTATTTTTTAGCTGCTTTTATTCCGGGGGTGAGATACAACTTCCAAATCTATGGATCTGTGGCTAATAAAGCATCTTTACTGGAGAAGAAGACTGGTTTTCTCAGGGAGCTACGTAAGTTGGCAATATACTTAGGGTTTGTGTGTTTGCTAAATTCATCTGTCACAAACAGAAGAATTCCACATCCTACTACAAGTAGCTAAAAATGTATTTGCTGTGTTGTCTCTATATAAGCATTTAAAAGTTGTACAACAGTGTACACAGCCCTGTGTCAAGCATATTTGACTAGGTCAGTGACCACATAGAGTCCCCATTAATTAGAATAGCTGAACAAAGCTGTGATTAGCAGTCATGTGGACAGGCATAATGTGGACTGCATGAAGGCTCTGTGGAGAGCTTTGGCTTTGTTCAGCTTTTAAATACAAGAAAGATAGAAACATTGTTTGGGACTATAGATGTTTTTTTAAGTGAACGTTCTTGAAGACTAATGATAAGTTTAACCTGAATTTCCTTTCTTCCAGCTCCTGTACTTGACCCTGTTGTGGAAAAAGTTGAACTGACTTTCAATGCAGTAACGCTCTGTTGGGATTCTTATCCCACAAATGAATCACAGCCTGGTTTTGTAAGAGGCTACCATGTTTATGTGTCACCTCTACAAGAGGACTGCAGTTTGAAAGGATCCCAAAAACATGTTCTTCCAGGTAACTGGGCTCTAAGATTTAGGAATTTATGTCATTAATGCAGGTGGAAAACTGTGTGGCTGGTGCTGATGCTGCAGCCTCTTAGAAAGTTGACATTAGGGAGGCACATTGGCTTATTAGGCAATACCCAGGTTTCAACATCTGCTGCCTTTAAATGCTGTCTAATGCTTGAGGTGCTAATGGCTGGAAGCGGGTCCTGGCTTTATACAGATATATAGCCTCTGTCATGTTGTCCAAAGCTCCTTTTAACTCCAGTGTGAGCTCCAGAAAAGCTTGTTGTAGTGCTGTAGGAGGAGTCAAGTTACTGCCTCTTATGATCTGAGTTCTGGATGAATTTTGAAAACATCTGTTTGTGGTCTGCTTGGATGAGAGTCATAGGAAGCATGCTAGTTTTACTAGGATTTGGGGTATTTTAGAAACAGATGGGATGCAGTTTATTTCCTTCAGAATTGGAGCACTGTATGAATTCCCTATTTAAATTATTTTATAGCGAAAGTATTTGTGGCTCTGCTCTACCACGGTGTTCAGCAGAACTGAGCTGTGGGGTGGCACAAAGCCACATTTAAACTTTTATATCTGATCTTCCTGCTGCACAGTTAAAACTGCCCCATATGACTTCGCTCCATTATAATTTTCAGATGTTTCCACCATGTTTCAGGATAATTTCTTTTCCCCTTTGCCTCTGCTTTCAGTTGGGTCATGTCCCGTGTCAGATCCTTCTGGTGATTAGACTAGTATCAGGCTGAAAAGCTTATGTTGAACTGAAGGAGGCTTATATAGAAGTTCCTGTCAGAACTAACCTAACCATAGAAGTATCAGGTTTCTGCAAGTCATCCCAGTTAGATTTTAAAATGCTTAAATCAAAGATTTCCTGCTTTGTCTGAGCTTAGACAAGGGGTGTGATTAAAAAGAGGAGGAATAATATAACCCTTTTCTCCCTGGGATCTGGAAGTTGCACAATAGAGAGGCAAAAGATGGGTTTTTTTCAGGGAGCAAATTCTTGCTTTTGATTATCTTCCAAGAACTGGACCAAAGCTTAAGGGCTACAAGATTCTGGTGAAAAGGAAATGGCAAAGTCAAAGTCATTCTGTTCAAAAGCTCTAGCGCAAAAGGAAATGAATCAGTTTCAGCTTTTGACAGCAGTTATTAGGTGGTCTGTCAAAGGATATGCAGTGCTGTGGACAGTCCAGTTAGAAGGAATGTGAGTTCAGACAAGTGTAAGTGAGTCAGGACACATCGTCCTTCTCAGAAGGAATGTGCAAATTGCAGATGTTTTGTTGCTTTGGTGGTCTAGCATCTGGGTTAAGATAATTTGTCACATTTAGGGAAGAGCTTAACTGCAGCCTTTCAGTACCTGAGGTGGAATTAAAAGAAAGATGACGAGATTTTTTTTACCTGTAAGCAAGAGCACCTGTAGATTTTTTTACCTGTAGGGCCTGTAGCAATATGACAAGTGGGAATGACTGTAAGCTGAAAGAGGGTAGATTTAGATTAGATATTATGAAGAAATTCTTTACTGTGAGGGTGGTGAGGCATTGGCAGATATTGCCCAGAGAAATTGTGACTGCCCCATCCCTGGCACTGTTCAAGGCCAGGTTGGAATGGGTTTTGAGCAGCCTGGTCTAAAGGAAGGTATCTCTGTCCGTGGCAGAGATGTGGAACCAGATAATCTTTGAGGTCCCTTCTAGCCCAAATCATTCTGTGATTCTGAGATTCTATGATTCTGTCTTATCTGTTTCATTTTAGATGATTCAGTGCTATGTAAATACACAATTGAAAATCCAGAAGAAAAGAGATACACCGTGAAACACCTATCGTCAAACACAAAATACAAACTCGTAGTTAAAGCATATACAGGTGGAGGAGAGACTCCCATTGTTAACTTTATATACATAGATACACCGCTTAACTGTGAGTATTGGCTGTGGAAAAATTGTCTTCCAGCAGAAGGAAAAATATTTAAGTCAATGTGACATATATAGAGAAAGAATCCATCTGAGAACCAAAATGTGCATGCCAACATGGCATTGTGATACTTCTAAGTTGCTATGTTTTTTCTATTTTAGAATGAAAACGATTTTACATCCTTACTGAAGTTTTATATGTTTCTGGGAAGTAGCTGAATTTATGCATACTTACGTGACTAGTGAGTCCTGTTTGCTAGAATGTGTTGAAGAATTGCATTTTGATTTAACTAGTTTTCTAATATAAATAATATATATGAATAATAACAATGTATAAAACTACAGACCTGTATGTAAAAAGGTAATTTCTTAGTGGGCTTTTGAACTTCTAATAGTGATTATTATACTGATCAGTCTTTAAATCCATTGAGAAGTTAATTCCTGCATAAGTCAGTAAGAAGGGATTGTTGGCTCAAGCATTGTAGTTTGCTAACTGGGCAGATCTGGTCATCCAAGAAGAACAGGATATCACTTGCCTGTAATTCTGTTCCCTTGAAAGTACCACTCAGCAGTTGTGGTCGGGAAACTTACTATCCAAACTAGAGATGCCTGGTTTGGAAAAATTAGTTGGGGGTGGAATGAAAGGGGAGAGGTAGGAAACAGTGAAGCCCTGGCTCAGGCAAGGAGACTTGATGTTTTAGATGAACTAGCAGAACAGTGCCTGCTTCGGACCTGTCTAGCTCCCATTTGCCAGCCTTCTCTTGTGCAGACACAGACACACAACTGCACAGGGAATCAAAACCCTTAGCTAACCAGGAAAAAACAAAATGAGAATACAACACATGCCCATTCCCTGCTGTGGTGTGTGGTAGGAGACACAGACTCACTGGCACAGAGCAAGAGGGCACTGCGTGGGGCAGAAGGACAGCAAGCACTAACTGGTGCTCCCCCTCTGCCTCCTTACAGCATCAGCTGTCTGAGAAAAGCATGGCCCAAGGCTGTGTCTTCCAACAAGAAGGAAATACATTGGGTTTCTTGTGTCAGTGTAAGTCCTAGGAGAGCATGAACACTTGTGTCTCATCTGTCTTGCTATAAACCAGCCATACCAGAGGTATGGATGTTCTGTCAGTGTCTCAGGGTAAAAATCTATCTTCTTTGGGAGTTGGAATGAAACCTAAAGTGAAGTGAGGTTATTGTTGTCTTAGCTTTTGGAAATTAACCCTTACAGTTAAGGTGTCAACACAAGAAGAAATTAAAAGCAATGTACTAATTCAATTTTGGTGAAGGAAATCGAGTTTCAAAGACTTAGAGCTGTATCCCAGAACTTCCAGACAAACTACCTTGCAACCAGAAACCACACACACAGTTTTACAGCTGAGTTAGTGGCAGCTATCCCATGTGGGCATAATGTTATTTTTATTCTAGGAGCTCAGGCTGTATTGACAGGGTAGAAGTTGAAAACGAATTTTAAAAGTATTTTTCTTCCATAGCCAACATGCTGTACCTCCTAGTCCTGCTAGTGATAGTTCCTGCACTAGTAGCAGCTATATGCCGCTGGAAGATGAAGTGGTAAGTTTTAATGCATTTTTCTGTTGTAGACAGAGAACGTAACTAGTGTAATTCACAAACCACAGCTGCAGCTTGTTGTTTCCAGCCTGTTGTAAGGCCTTGTTCATTTTCCCTTCGGCTGTCCAACTGTGTGGATGGAGGATTTAAGTATTTGGCTTGTGGCGTTTGTGACATGCATCATCTACTGCTGTTTCTGTACACATCTACGTGTGGCTTGTGCTGGTACAATATACTTTGATGAGAGAAAAAAAAAACAATCATTTGTTTTACTCTCTTATTTCCAGGGTGAAAGAGTGCTGCTGTCCTGTAATACCTAGTCCTAACAAGAGCAAAGTGCTGTCATTCAAAGAGTTTAAGGTAAGGCCTGTGAAAATCTAGTATTTTTCATTTTCCATTCTTTGATTAGTGAAGTTTCAGAAAAATACTCACCTGGTGCTGGCTACATTTAAAAATGAGTGATGCTTATTATATAGAAATCAGCATAATTTAATATCATCATTTAGTGGAAAATTCTTTCAATATTCATTTGACTCTACATTGATCATTCTATAGTCTGTAGTCTATTACTGCAAAAAGTAAAAGTGGAATTGAAGACTAAATTAAATCTTTTGATACAGTAGGTGATTCATCCAGTATTACTGTTCAAAACCCAGCACTGTCTGAACACAACAGACCAGAGGATATGGCACTTTGCTGCAGCCTGTGAGCCATCTACCCCATCCTCCTGCCTCCTACATCGCAGCAGGAGGCACTGCAGAGATGTACTTGCTGGCCCCTGTGAGCATGCAGGGAGACCTAACAGTGCCTGGCAGGTCTGGCTGGGAGAAAAGGACTGGCAGAAGGTGTTCAGCTTCTTCTGCAGGCCCATCGAACCAGGATCTGCTCTTTCCATGCAGGGGGTCAAAAACTGGGGACACTTCTCCATCATGATAGGCCTGGGGCTGCTTCTGGTTTGGGTGCTGGTGTTCACTGAGCAGTAGCACCAGAGGGTGGACACTGTACCACCTCACCTCTGCTGCCTTCCTGCCTTTACTGGTTCAGGGTAAAAAGTGCACACATCAAAAACCTGGCAAAGGCTTTAAAGCAGAGGGACATGCTTCATTCTTGAAATGTAGTCATACTGAACTTATTTAGATATCTCTAAATAAATACTCTTGATAAATACCACATAAAATGCAGCTTCTGTTGGCATTCTATACATGTGTTTTCCTTTAAATTCTGTTTGTTTATTTGAAAAATCCAAGCTCAAAAATATTATAAGACACTAGAACAAGTGCTTGAAGTAATCATTCCCTTTCCTTTACTTTGGGCTTATGACTTTGAGTAATTATTTTGTTTTATGATCTCTTGTAGATTGGTTCTGAGAAAGTACTGAAAATAAGTGACTGCATTCCTGACATGCTAGCAGTGGACAGTAAGGCTGAAGCCCAGAAGTTACATCCTTGGAGCCAGTTGTCTTCAATGACAACAGATGATAAGATTGATGATAACAATTCTTCCTGCATTTACCTTAATGAAAATGAAGAGAGAGACTTTACACCCACATCTACACCTCAGACTCATACTTGGTTTGAAAATTTTGCTTATTCTTCTCATCTTGCAGTTGAATCTGATCCCTATCAACTACCAAAGACAACAGAAGCAAGCAAGCCAGAACTGTCAGTCATGCTGTACCAGCCACACCTCTGCTTTGACATTTTTAAGGAAGATGTTGCCTCAGCACCCAGAGAAACAGCTGGCAGAAAGACCAACCTGAGATATGTTTCACAAACAGATGTGCGCTGCCTAGGGAGGAAGCTTTGATGTACTCTCCTGCTTTGAGTCCATCCAGTTTTTGGTTACACAGTGTAAATAAGAACTTACAAACCCACACATTCTTTGGATGAAGGCTTTCACAAGCCCAACTGCACTACTTTAGTTAATGCTGAAAACCTCTTACTTCAGGACTAGTTTAAAAATACTGTCTTGTGCACAGGAACAATGTGTGCTATGGTTTCATCACAAGTTACAGGCATTATATCAGCTTTACAGGCAGCTCTGTGGTCTATATTATGTAGAAAGTTAAATCACAGCAGTTCATCATGGTCTGATGCAGAGAAATACTGTATTTTTCAGAGATTAAAAATGTATTCAGAAAGTAGAGGAACAAGTTAAATAAGTGAGAGTGCTCACAGAGTGTATTTATTTTACTTACTCTGTGATGTAAATTACAGTGTGCTTACTCTGTGCTTTGGCCACCTGAGCAAGTGTGGGTTGCAGCTGTGATGGAGCATTACTCAGCTTTGGGGTGTGCTCCAGCCCAGTAACACTGGGGATATGGGTTGTATTTTCCCTCTCTTAGTTGATGTAAGGAATCAGCATGGAAGGGTTACTGGCACTCAGTGTGTGGCACGTTGCTGAAAGATTAAAAGGAGCTTTGACTTCTCTAGGAGTGCTACCCTGTGCACCAAGATACAGTGACTGTCCTGCTCTTACTCCCCTTGTCTTCTAACTATGTGTGGTGGGTGAAAGAGCACAGAAAACAGGGTTTTATAGGGTCCAGGGTTTTAACAGGGTCAGGCCCTGCTAGTGGGCTGCTGTTCTGTTTCTGGTGACTGCCTTCTCTGCAGGAAGAATGACCCTTTGAAATCCTAAACAAAATCCTCATAACTGAACAAAGAGATGTGGGGAGGTGAGTGGGAAGGAGCTGTTACCAGCAGGACAGCTGTTTGCAGAGGTGATACCATGGCACTATTTCTCTGCTTGTGCAGAAGAACTTCTTTTACCATTAACCCCTGTACTTACATAGCAAGCCCCAGCCAACCAGATAAGCAGGCACGTATGCATAGGTATATGAATTCCGTTTGTGAAGAGTGTCATATTCAGGCTCTCAGCTGGATCTCCCAATACTACTTTTGCATGTACTGAAAATAGTATTTATATTCTAACCAGAATCTCTACAGTAGGCAACAGTGAAGTTGGTCTTCCATTTTGAGTTTAAAAGACATGTACTTTTGTAATGAAGCAGAAGAGCTGGAATTGATCCGAGTGTCTTAGCAGATTAACTTCCGTAGTACACATGGAACTCATTGGTTTTGCTCAACTGTGGTACTATCTAGAATCTTTCATGATTCAGATAAGTTATTTTATGAGCACAGGACAAGTAGTTCTTACAAGGGAAAACATGAAGTGTTTTTTTTACAATGTGATCTTCAGCTAATTTGTTAAAATGAAGTTACTCATCTTTCCTATGTTTAACTTTACAAAAACAAAGCAGCTCCAGATAGAAACAAGTGTAAATACTGAACCATGTCTAGGATTTATAGTGTTACTTACAGATGGTGTTGTACTGTCCCTGAGCTGTGTTGCTTAGGAAAACTCACATCTTACACAGACTTTGGGTGAGACAAGCGTTGCCTGCAGAGGGAAGAGTCCTCTGGCAGGTAGCAGTACTAAGAAAGGTAGGCAGGCCAGTGGCTAGCTGTGGTTGCTATTTGGTCAGTGCAGGCTGTGCTGTGCCAACATGTGGGTCATGCAGATTTACCTCAGAAGTGGAAGAGAAAAAAGTCCTTCCTTTCAGCCATCAGGTAGTGGAGGTAAAGAAACAGCACAGACAACAGAGAAGGAAGAGTGATGCTGTTCAGTGGAGACATCCCAGAGTTTCCCCCCATTTATATTGCTCTCCTTTGAGTTACAGTGAATCTGAAAGTTTGATACCACAGTATCCTTGTGGCTTAGAACACATTTTCTTCTCCAGAGTGTTTCATCGTATTCTATATACTGGCCTAGTTTGACAGCTTATCTGCTAGGAAAAAGGACAATAAACAGAAGTGAGCTGTTTAGGCATTACTGAAATAAAACGGCCCAGCTGTGCCTTTCAAGAAAAGGTGTGTTTATTTAAAGAGGTCTGAAAGGTATCCTAAGCCAAGAGCTCACATCTAAGGAACTCTTGATACACAAGTAAGTCCAAAAAGTCAAACTACCCGACAACGCCTTTAAATTTCAACATGCTGCAGCTCCTCACACCAGGACAGCTCTATCAGAGCACAGATCACTGCTTTTGAAGTGTGTGAGAAAAACCACACACTGTCCGTGCTGATTCCATCCGGGGAGCAAGTGGAGGGGCCAATAGAACAAGCTGTTCAGTACTGGTGGCGAGACATCAAGGCCTGTTGAGACATTGTACCTCAGCTCCCCAGGTCCTTCCCATGGAGGTCTGGCACTGATGAAAGTGCTTTGTCAGGAAGCCAGGGGACACATTGCCAGGTACCACCCAATGGCTGGTGAAGCCATGAGAAACCTTTCTGCTGGCTGCCCCTGAGGGCTGACATATTGTGAAACCACCTGTGCTCAAAAGCACACACACAGGATTCCAGGGAGGACACAGTGACCTTTCCAGGGGCACAGCTTGGCCATGAGAGCGAGGAATAAAGATTAGAAACGTGGTTTTGCCTTTGTGGAGAGCTATGTACAACTCTTAGATTTAAGACATCTGTCTTGTATTAATGGTTAAAGAATTCAAAACTGTTAACTTGTTTTTCTCTTCTTGTTTATAATTCAGCTTTCACAGCTGCCTTTGAAATGCTAATACTTAAACCATCACATAGTGGAAAATTATTCTCAGTATGCTACATTTTCAAAATAAAGATAGTATATAAACTATTTAGTTCCCTTATGTTTTTGTAAGACATCCGAGAAAGCATTAATGTGAAAATGTATTTTTAACAAAAAAAAAAAGAAAAAAGGTTGTATTTGCAAAACTTCAGATTGTTCTAGCTTACTAGCAACTTAAAAATTTAAATAGAATTCCAATCCATTTCTAGTGCGGAGAGGTACACATGAGACCAGAACAGTTGTATGAAGTTTAAGTACATTTTATTAACAATGCATCCCTTTGATAAGACTACGCTTCAGAAGGCTTTTAATGCCCATTGACATGAACTGTACACACTATAAAAGAAAAAAACCCAAAAACCAGAAAAAAAAAAAAACAGAAAAAAAAAGAAAATCAAGGTGGGCAATACCATTCGGGACAAGCCTCTGTTTAAATTATACACAGCTCAATGCAATATTCTTACGGAAAATATATAAATACTTCTTCTTTCTATGTTACAGGTATACAATATAAATCAGATTTCAATGTCTGTTCAGTGACCTACAAACACTAGAACCCCCAAATATGTAGCAGCTTATTACTAAATAAGAAAACACCACACGGGGTAGGGAGAATAAAGTCTTGAGATATTCTTTGATCCCCTTTTTCCTCAGAAGGATTAATTTAGACAATCTCTTGTAATGCAGTTTTAGGGATGCTGACAGCCCAATACTGGAACAATTTTTCAATTAAATCTACAAAGTGTCTGCCTTTTCCCCCCTAAGACATTGCATCTTGTGCTGGAACACCCTATTCAATGACAAAATGGTATCTTACACTTTTTGGCATAAATTACATTTCTCAAATAAAATAGTGTGTTTTACAAAGCAACTCAAGCAAAATGTGCAATTTCTGCATGCTGTGGCATTGCTGTCCATTTACATTACAAAAATAGTCAAAAGAATAGCCACATTCTTTACTGAACATAGAAATCTGTTGAAAACAAAACTATCCAGGGAACCAGAACTAGGAGCTAAGCAAAATGCAAGGAGATGTGGGAGGCTTCTAGTGAAATACAAGCATGTTTTCTATCATGTTCCCAAAGGTCTTTTTATAGTTCTCAGATTCTACTCTCACCTAGTATACCCTTAATAAGAACATGGTAATAGAAGTTACCTTAAAAAAGAAGGTACGGGACCTGCCTTGAGCTGGCTCCAGTGGAACTCTGTGCAATAGGATGTGTGTGTAACCCTACCAGGGGATGAGCACAGATCTCAAGAGATGCTCCCAAGCCTGGCAAAAATTCTTCCACTGGGAGTGCTCAGCTTGAGCTCACATTTAGAAGGTAACAACCAGCTTCCTGCAGACCAAAAAGCCAAATACCAACTCTGGGACACAGGATAAAAAGGAGCAACAGCTGGCTTCATCTCTCACTTAGCTTTGATTACAGCTTATTTCTTGAACAGCTACTTCTCTCTTCAGGCACACAGTAAAGGTGCTACAGGTTTTTTTCAGTTTCACTGCAATCATAACTATCCTTCAAGACCACTACACACACATTTAAAAATAAAATGATAAAAAGACAATCAGGATTCTCACTGCTTCCTTTCCAAATGTTTATAAGGGCAGATCACCTCAGTGTGCCAATCCACTGTGCTCTTAAAGTACCGAAGAGTTTAGCATTTTATTGTGTCTTGTGAATAAACAAGAACAAATCCCAAGGAGAGCACATTTAGGGTACCTATGTCAGGTCAAAGTACACCCAGATGAGGAAAAGCAATTGTTGGAAGCATATTATACCAGGGGCCAAACACGCAAACAAGTTTCCTCCAGCTCCAAGTGATGCCCAGGAGAGCTGGGAGCTCTCCACATCTCTGAATTTCAGACAGCTGAAAACGTCACTCTCCAAAAGGTCACTTGCAGCACCCAGCTCCATCCTCCTCCCCACTGCACTCATGGAGAGAAATAGGCCCTTGGGGAGGGTAGCTGGGAGACCTTTAGTTAGCTGTCTGGCCTTTGAAAGGGCTCTCCCTTTGCACTGACTGCAAAAGCAGACTGAAGAAAACCAGCCCCTAACATAGTAGAGACAGCTTCTCCTTCCCATAAAGCTTTCACCTCAGAGCTGAACATTTTGTGTTAGCATAATTAATCATTTGGGAGTTTCCTTTGCCACAGCAACCAAACTGTATTTGTATATAGTGCAAGTGAAGGTTATATACTTCACCATTTATTCAAGCATTTACATCAGCAATTGTTTGGCTTGGAAAAATCACAAACCAGGTGGTCTGTCAGCTTCCCTTGCAAACCTTTTCAAGAGAAGTGGAAGGACTATTAGGGTTAATATAAGCACAACTGTTATTACTACTATTTTCTTAAGTTTTATCATGAAGGAAATAAAACCCCAATATAACAACTTTGAAAGGGATATGTGAAAAGTAAAATCTATAGAATTGGAAATTCACAGTTTATAACTAAGCCAAATACAAGATTCCTTCAATTATAGCATCCCTTCATTTGCCAATTAAAATGAAACACGAATGTGAGCTTACTGTAAATAAGTAAATTCATTCTGGAAATGTTGTATATTATGTACAGTACAGACTTCCCAACCTCTATGTGTACTTGTTGAAATCTACTGACACTCATACATTTTCAGGGAAAAAAATTAATCATGTTTTACATCTGATTCTGCAGCCATAATTTTTACATCAGGTTTCTGTTGTCATGGATCCCCACACAAGCGAGTACTTCAGAAGAGGTAAGCATTTCAGAGAGTCTTTCAAAAGCATATTAACACCACTTTTGCTTACCTTTTTATAATCAGAGGCCTTTGTATAGTGCTTCTTATGTTAAGTGCTACAGGTTAAACTGGAAACAAATGAACAAAGGTGTTCGTTTTTTTTTAAATGCAGGTGATAAAACTTGTTTATTTTGCTTTAACTGCAGAAAAATAACATGGAGTTGTTCAGTGTAACCCCATCTAGTTATTAAAACAAATCTCTCATATTCTAGCCTAACTGAGGTAGTGTTTGAAACTACGGTATATGATATGCCAGCCCCATTTTTGGGAAAACTACATGATTTCCTTTGGAGTTTATACCACTATTTGGTCTACTGTGATTGACATTTTGGTTTTACAGAAGCATTTATTTCTTATGAGCAGAAGTCCAATAGTTACCGGATATTTTCAGAGCATTTCAAACATGCCTTAACACACCAATGTGTTATTTGTGTCACCAACCATGGAAGAGTTAAATCAGTTTCTTTTTGCTCCTTCTTTCAGTGGGAAGTCATGAAAAGATAATCTTAGGAACTAAATTTAACTGTGAGCAGCAATTTACAATCTGCTTTACCAGAATGTGATGGTATGCAATGCACACAAAAACTCAGTGAAGTGATAGCTACAAAGCAGTGCTTATGTGTCTTGTTTTACTGTTCACAGGACTATCTATTGAAATCTCCAGTAGCATAGCTAGGAAGAACAGAGTTGTGAGCATCAGGATAAATTCCACGTATCTTCACTTAAGTATTAATCTGACAATTATAAAAAATGGTAAAAGTGAATGGAAAAAATACGTTCTACTTAGTACAGTCCAGCTGAGTTATTCCTATATCAAAATCAAAGGGTAATCCCTTCTATTACAGGCATTCTAACAAAGGTGGCCATGCTACTGTATATACACATTTGCATATATTTATATTACCTTCGTATAAAGGCTTCTGAATCTCTAGATCCATAATAAAAGTGTAAAATTGACAGGGATTTCTACTACTTTTTTTTTTTACAACTTGCACTCATTAATTTAGAAACCTCACCAGCAACAAGATAGAGGCAACTATTTCAGTCATCAACAGTCACTGTCTCATTTAACTTTTGCAACAAGTCCTAAATACCAGTATAAAATTATTAAGTACTGCTGCTCAAAAATTTGGTACTTAAGGCTTTTCACTACAATTATTAGTACTGTCTGATGCTTGATCACTCATCCATTGAAAATCCAAATAAATCTTTGTTT
The DNA here is from genome assembly GCF_012275295.1 of Melopsittacus undulatus. NCBI lineage: Eukaryota > Metazoa > Chordata > Aves > Psittaciformes > Psittaculidae > Melopsittacus > Melopsittacus undulatus. The sequence continues at coordinate 14,187,054 of NC_047557.1, forward strand.
TTATAAAAGGCTGTTTCCACGGAACTTTGAAAACACTCATATTATGTCTTCTCACAAAAGCAGCAATGATTAAATGTCTTCAAGTTTACTTTATACAATATTCATTTATCTGATACAAATCATGCTTTTAAAGGATTTTGGTTAAGAGTAAGACCAACATTCGTACTATATGAGCATGAATGTAGAAACTGCAAACACATGCATATCATTCAGGGAGAACAATCTGATTTCAGCATTTTAAGTTTAAACGATTTGTTATTTTTAAAAATCAAACTGTAGTGAAAGTCCTTAACTGGTTCAGATAAGATACATATATGTAAATGTCATGAAATTGGAGAGACTGCTAATAAAATGACTTAGAACTATAGCAATATTAAAATAACTTAAAGGAAACCTCAGTGTCACTGAGGCTTTTCTTTTTGTCTGAAGTTACAAACCTCCAAGTAGTGTTATAAACAGTACAAAAACAAACAGAGAAAGGCTAACACTAACATTAATCCCCTAGTCTCCAAGATTACAGCACAGATCCCCATTGCTGGCAACGGAACGCACCCTTATATCTCTCTCTGATTCCTGGTATCCAGCATTTAAAAAGCAAGGCATCATTCTACTTCTCTGGAACAGAATTGAAAGTCAATCAAAAAAAAGATGTCTCTGCATGTTGTCATATTTGTTTGTTTGTTTTTTCCAATGAAATGAAAACTTGTGGAGGTGTTCAGTGCTTGGCTCTTGCATATACTGATAATTACTATTATTAAAACTATGGTAATGTTTAATAAATCCCCAAAGGGCTCAAAAGACTTGGACAGTAATTCGTTGAGGAAGAAAGTTTTCAGTTCAGTCTTCAGGTACCAGCAGCTTCTGGAATGGTCTAGCAGATGATACTTGAAGCCTTTTATCCAGTCAGTCAGAGGCTATCTGAGGATTTCAGAAAGTCTATATGCAATGCTCTGCATGAGACAGAGGTCAGGATTCAGTTGATGTATCGATCACTGGAGGCTTTGTTGGTGTTGCTAAAATAGCCTCTGCTTCCTCATGCATCTAGAAGACAAAAGAAGTATTCATGTTGTTAGTGATTTTTGCTAAATACGTATCATAAAATGGGTTTCTTTAAGATATATCTGAAAGCATCTATTATTCACAATATGAAACCTGCACACAACTGATGCAATTTGGTGCATTCAACACATCTGAAGACTTCACTTACTTGTAAGAACTGTACATCTTGAAATAGTTCCTGAATGAACCTTCTAGATGGAAGCCGAAATGTACAATGTGCTAACAAGTAGGATACCTCAGAGTAAAGGCATATGTCATCAAACGCTTGGGGATACTTCTCCTTAATTCTGAAAAACAAATCAAACCAAACAAAAAAAAAAAAAAACAACAAAACCAAACCAAACAAAAAAAAAAATCCCACAAACAGAAAAACAAAGCTTTGTTAAATCTCAAGCAGATTTCCATCATATTTAAAAAAAAACAACAAAAAACATTCAATTAGATCTTGATTGTTATCATTAAAGTAGGACTCTTCATTACTAAGTAATATGAATTCCAGGTCTGACAAAAGCAAGAACATAAGGGCAGCATGACTTTGTACAAAACTGAAAGAAATTTGTATTAGTGAGATGAAACAGAATATACGACTTTTAAAGTTGTAGGGAATTGCTGTACACCTGGGGATCACCTACCCTTAAAATAAAAAACGTAGAAAGACAACAGTATATTAAAGAATTGGCACCCACATGTACAGCAGTAATAAGAGAAACCTGAAAAAGCTAACTTAATGACCTGTAAGCATTGTTAAAACTAAATGAGAATTTCTTCATTTTCTTGTAGCAGTCATATGCCAATTTCCCATGTCACTATCCTGGGAACCAACAGATTTTATGATATTTGGTACCTGGATTTATATTCCAGTATTTTATCACCTTTTTTTTTCCCCCCTATAAATTAATTTCAGTAGTTGCATTCTTGCTCAAAGCAAACTCGTGTTTCTCAAGAAGTTACTTTCAGTTTGTTATTCTCTTTATCTATGTTTTTTTGCAAAATAACAAAAAAGAATTACTGGTTTATTTGGTTTGTTTTTTTTAGGGTTTGTTTGGTTTTGTTTGGTTTTTTTTTTATAAGGTGTGTGATACACAGGTTTACTCTCACTTGTTTATATGGACAGGCGAGGCTCGAAATAGTAGGTGACAAGGTGCATGGGAAGCTGCATATCCAATGTTGCATGCGGGAGGACCAGCGCATGGGTAGCTCGAGATTTCTTTGGAGATGACAGTGCTGGTCGGACACTTCCTCATTGCCTAAGCACCCTTTCCTACCAGATTTGCATATTGGTCATAGTGCTTGTAGTAAGCGTGGTTAAAGCCCTTCCCAAATCTTCGCTTGTGAAGCCAAGTCATAAATCAATCAAAGAAATATCACTATAGTTGAACTACCGATTTTAGAAAGACTGGGAAAGAGTAAGAAATCAAAGACAGAGCAAAACCACTAAAAGAACAATTCTTTGTTTACCCTTTATGTTATATTCAATCATATCTGCTTACAATTTTTTGAGGAGTAAGAAATAAGATCTCTAGGACAGTGATTAACATTGAGAGCATACATACAACAAATTGCTAAAACATCTGAAATTTATTGAACTTACGTCAGCAGTCCAGTTTCGTGGCCCTTAGTTCCTACTGAACTACTCAAATTGATGACTAAACGTAAGACTTCCTTCCGCAGAAGTATTCTGCACACTGGTGTATCATCTGGGATTGATTTTACTCCTGGAAAAACAAATTAAACAGAATAATCTTTGTGCTGATCTTATGCCAAGTAAATCTGTTTTAGGATTCCATAAACATACACATGCACTTATATATGCATTATGAACTTCTAATAAATACTTCATTTGAAAGTAAAACTTAAAAAAAATATCTATTTTCAGGAATTAACATAGAAAGATTTCAATAAGGTAAAACTACCATTTCATAAATGGAAAAGCCTGTCTCTACCCCTGAACCATGCTGCAAACTGAGTGATTATCTGCTCTATCATGCTGCAGAAGTTAGCAAGCAGCTACTTGCTATAACATTACAATAATTCAAAACATAAAACATCAGCCTGAAAAGAGGAATGTCTCTCTCTTTACAGAAATTCAGAGCTGTTTAATAACCTGCAGAAATGTTGTATGGCAAAAGCAATACCTAAAAAATACTTTTAGAATTAGTCTGTAATAAACAAAAAGGCTTTCAAACTTACCTAGCATAAGTTCTGTACTCTTGGTGCTGCTAGCTGAACCATGGGATACTGCATCACTACAGCCTGAAATTCCAGAAAATTTGGAGGAATGCACATCTAAGTGATTGTGTATGGTCTGCCCACACCAGTCAGTATATGGAATGTCTGAAAAATCTGACATAAACATGAGGTTGTATCTTTGTTATTCACAGTTTTCCTCACTTCAAATGCTTTTCTTATTTTCCAACAATGATAAGCATTCAAGACACTGATGCACCAAGTATTGTGCATATAAACCATCTGGAAACTAGATGCTGGATTTCAAACAAATCATACTCAAAATATCTATAAATCACTGGTTTTGAATCTCAAAATAGTCAAAACCAATAAGCTCTTTTAGACACTAACAGAAGCCTAAAAAGTGTCACTACACATAGAGCTCTTATTGATATATCTGTAATCTGTTTTAAGTAACATAATAAAGATGCTTTTGCATATGCATATTTTTTTTCTGTTCATAAAATTAACACAGGTGTTGTAGAAAGTTGACTACAACAAGAATATGTGATAAGTAAGATTCTTCTGTGAGGTTTCACTATCCACAGCCTTTGTTATTTTTTATTTAAATAAATAAATATAATATCCAAACTTCTAATTGTTGCACAGTTAACAACCACAAAAAAACATAGGTCTGAAAGGACTCCTGCAGATCACCTAGCTCAACCTCTTGCTCAAAGAAGGTTGAAGGTCTTACTCACCTCAAAATGAGGTGATGTTACACTGCAAGGAGGTTCCTTCCCCTTATGTTCAACTGGAATTTCTACTCCTACAGCATATGTTCCTGCCCTCCTGTCCTTTGGCTGCATGCCTGACAAGAGCCTAGCTCTGCCATACCTCTAATCCCTTCACTACTTGAAGACTATAGCTGGGATTTTATTTGCAGTCCCTTCTTGATATTGAACTCAAGCTCCAACTCTGCTTTCTGGGTGATTTCTCACATTGTCCCCCTTTTTTGACAGTACTCTTTATGTGCTACTAGCTCATGTGCAACACTATTGTAAAACTATGATTATTCCTACTAGGTATCTATTACTGGATTGTGTTTCTATTAGAAATTGCAAATAGTCACATAACTTCAAGCTCTGCAGAGGAGGTTAGGAAAAAATATGCTGAATCTGATCTGAATCTCAAAATATAAAGATGACTAAATCCCAGAAATTACAGCTCAACTTCAAAAGACTCCTTAGATTTCCTTTATTTTTGTTTTGTGGTACAGACTTTCTCTCAAGTCAGACTTTTCATAAGCTTGACAGCAAGCACCAGTTTCCAGGACACAGAGTTTAAATACTAAATAAGGTTTCAAATTTTATATTTTGATAAACTCTTAGAAATACTGGAAAAAAAAAAATAAATCATGCAGGCACCTAGTCATACTAACACTACTAGAAATCAAAAAGCTAGAAATGACCACAGAAATACCACTGCTTCCACAGTGAGCTTACTATGGAGTATTAATTTCAAGGTCAATAGTCAGTAAGAAAAAGAAACCCTCACAGATTAATACATTTTGAAGATGAACAAAATCCACTGTTTTCCTTCAGTTTTACCACATTTCCCCACAAGGAACACTAACCTGTACGACCATATGAAGAGTTCACTTTACTGCTGGGCTGATAACCCAGTATTTGAACACAGACACAGTAAAGGCAGTTCTCATCTGTGTGCTCCTGCAGCCCCGTATCCTCTGTACCTTCTAAAAACTGGGAGGCATCTGAACGGCTGGTATTCATTATTTCTGTGAGACTGATCTGCTGCCGGAGCATCTGAAAAGGGCTTTTGACAACATCACTTGTACCTGATGGAAGACCTGTAGATAAGCAATTAGACATTAGAAAAAAAAACCCAACAAACCCAGCAACCATTATTTCAATTAAATTTCCCCTTTTAAGCCTGGAGAGGGTATGTGTGGGTAAAGATTAGAAACTTTTGAGTGGTTAAGCTCCCAAGATTGTTAGCATTTGGGAAACAGGTACTACATTTTAATCTCAGCTTATCACATGTAAGGAACCATGGCAAAGGACATAATCCAACCTCCAAAAACACATACTGTACATACTTACTGTAAGATGTGTCGTAAGTCCTGAATTATGTCAGCATTAGTAATACCCACGTAACACTAATACATTACCGATTTTCACAGTTTCAAACAAGATTAGTACAATATAATAACGTTTAAACAACACACGCACCAATGGACACAGAAACACAGTTAAAAAATCCCGTAACTTAGTGTCTGTAGTAGGATGAACCTAGACTCAACAATGCAGAAACAAGATGAAGACACATTAGTAACATGCTCTTCCCTAAATGGAAATACTACCAAGTGTAATTTTGAACAATTTTGAAACTTAGCAAGCTACAGAAACACGTTTACTGGAAAATCAGCTTTATATATTGCATCAACAACACACAAGAAAAAAAAATGTCAGTAACATATGTCTATTTGCGTGTTCAAAGTGCTTGTAGAACAGTTCCAGTTAACTAGGAGACAAGACAACAGCAAAGGAAAAAAGCAGTACCTCCTGCATCAGGTGCAAAGACCTTAGCCCCATGATCATCAAATGGAGGTGTGGTTTTCTTCTGGAAATATGGAGTTTCCTTTACCTGGAATATTCAAGTGAAAATTAAAATTAGCACAGATGATAGCCGTACATAAAGGAAGAATAGATTTTATGATGAAATAAAATCTTGTCCATTTCTTACTTCAGGAAAAAGATTTGATCAGAGAGGTTAAGAATGGGCTCATGAGCACTAAAGGAAAGCCCATGAGAAAAACATACATTTGTGAATGAATATTTATTAAGCAAGGCTAACAAACAGTAAATGTTAAAACAGTGGTGACAGGCTGCAAGGAAACCTGTGACTCAGAAGTGGATACTAATGATCTGTCCATGATCACTCTACACCACTGGAGATATCAGGAGGGCAGTGCAAAACCACACAGTACACCTAAAATGTTGCTAATAAGATGTAGTATTGTCAAGACATAACTCTGCAAAAAGACTTGAGAGAAAGAAACAATGCAACATAAATATGCCAAAATGCAAAGGAGAATAGAAAAAGTAGCTATTTCATCAAAGGAGAATACAAGCAGGTATGATGGACAGTCTTGACTTTGCTCTAGTTTTACTAAATTTTGAGGTTACTAAGAAACTACTTGGGTTTGAAAGACAAAGGCTAAGTAAACTAAAGATAAGGAAGCCCACTGATTTACCTTTGACACAGACAACGCTATGCTTTTGATAACTAACAGTATATTAAACCCTGTGATGCATCAATTTGAGATGGGAATGCATTTTAACCATGCAGAAAGATGGCAATTGGTAAGACATTTAAAATAATCTGTGTTAACTTAAATATATGCATATATATATATATATATATATATACATGAGGTTAAGTAAAGATGATATAATTTACTATGACTACATATGTTCTCATCAAACTAGTATCATCATGGTAGCAGGAAGTTTACTGTGGGATAATGTATATCACCATTGACCAATGAACGTTTCAATTAGTTGGTTAAAGAGGTGCTAACAAATGTCCACAGACTATGTGGATTTCAGTACAAAAGCCAATGTCAACTAAAGATCTTATGACATTATTTATGCTACCATTGTTTAACACTCTCCAACCCTGTCTGTGTTATTTGCCCAATACAAACAATTTTCTGTAAACTGGGTTAAAAATTCTTGTTCTCCAAAATGCATTCCTTGTAAGTACCACATCCATTTTCCCCCATTTCTCTAGATCTAATCTATTCTGATGAAAATGCAACAGTTAACTACCTTTCAGCATGAAAATGTAAATAACCCCACTAAATTATCACATACATACCTGAAATATTTCATTGATATCCACTGGGAGAGCAAGGCCAATGTAATCATCAGAACTACCATATGTAGCATTAGAAACCATCGAGCGAACAGAAGAGGAACGCTGAAGGGTGTTTTGGTTAATAGGACTTAACAGATCTTCTTTATCTAATGAAGCGTAACTGAGAGCTTTCATGAACCTGCAACATTGAAATAACAACTCACAATCCAGGTACATTTCTCATTCTGGCACATTAGAAGTTAGAAGGACTGCTGACACAATGACTATTCTCACCTTCCCACTGCAGAAACCAGAGCTTGCTACTCTGACAAATTACAGCTATAGGCTCATTGCTGTTTTTCTGTCTTGTACTGTACTGCATAGTCCGCCAGTTCCTCAGATAAATACTTTTTCTTCTAAAGTCCTAGGACAAGGACTTGCAAAATAACAGGATGAAACTTTTGCTTGACATGCTGCCAACCCTCTGAAACCACAAATCTTCTCCAACTTCTTAGGCTTCAAAGATTTACAGCCCAGACACAGTCAGTAAACACCGAAACTGCTAACTGCCATATTCTGAAATGTACCTATACACTGAGTCTATCTCCCCTCGATACTCAGAAACTCCAAGCTGAGCAGGCACATCCTGCAAATGCAAAGCTTGAGCTTGCTACAGAACCAGCAATGCAAGCAAGGAACTTTTTTTCCTGTACTCAAAGCTGCCACCCATTAGGTCACCTGAGCATAGAGGAAGAAGTGGCTCAAGGTGAATGTGCAAAGGACAAACCTGAACCTGCGCAGTGAGCAGAGCTGACTGTGAAAAGCAGCCCTCAGAACAAAGAAAGAAATAGGTTAGGAAAACAGGATGAAAGAGAGGAGGCTGGAGTCCTCAGTGCTGATCAGAGTCCTGATGATGGACATTTCTCATTGAGCCATCTGCCATCACTTCTTGTTAAAAATAAAACCAGCAAATGTTTTCTTCCAATCAAACTATGTAGATGGTCTATATTCACTGGGTTAAGGTTTCCTAGTAAAGAGACACACCTCAAGAACAGTAAATTTTAATTATTTACTGTAAATTATTAAACACTGGGAGCTAAAGTACAGTAAGCATTTGATTTCTTGACTTTCCACTTTAGAAATAATTTTCTTTAGAAATAATTTTCTATTACCTTTTGGTTTAGATGGGCAATTAAAATGTATTCTTATCCCTAAGAGGTTAACTGATTCATACTGAGATAAAAGTTACATGATAATGTACGGTTCAAGAGATTATGCAATTAGAATGCACAGAGCACCAGTTAATACGGTATCAATAGTTTTCTTGCTACTAAGCAATTCTGACCAATGCTAATGACAGAAGAAGTGGACTTATTATATAAAAATCAAGCCATACTTCAAAAAGACAGGAGGAAATGGCTTCAAGTTGGAGCAGAGAAGGCCTAGATTAGGTATTAGGAAAAATTTCTCCATAGAAAGGGTTGTCAAGCATTGGAACAGGCTGCCCAGGGAAGTGGTGGAGTCACCATCCCTGGAGGTATTTAAATGTCATGTAGATGTTTACTTAGGGACATTGTTTAGCAATGGACCTGGCAGTCTTAGATTTATGGCTGGATCTGAGGATCTTAAGGGTCTATGATACTGAAATTATCCCTAAAATTACCAATTACATTAGTTATTTCATAATAAAACATTCTACAATTACTCTCAGCATAAAGATAGAAGCATTAATCCTAAAATTTGTCCCTGCTTTTCCTGGAAAAGTTAACAGATATATCATTAGTAGTGATAAAACACTGGTAAGATTTTATGAAGGCATGCCAGCAGATGGTAGGGTGAGAGCCACGATCAGGATTCATGATACACACATCAAAATTTTAGTTGGTCTTTAAAGACAAAGGTAGGAAATTTAGCCTCACAAAATAAATTATGCAAAGAACAACTAGAAACATAATAAAAACCCCCAATTTACAGCTGCTACCTGCTATGACACGCAATTTTCTCAATGAAGTATGAATCAAATTTTTCTGAAGACTGACAAAAAAAATAGGCTTGGCAGAGAAAAAGGACATAATATTCCCTTCCAATTTATTACTTTTAACAGCAGAGAGGGACAACATTTAGCTGGAAGTAGTAACATACTCTGACATGAAAAGAACCATAACTATTCAGTGCAGACACGCAGCTGTAACCAGTACATGTAACACAGGTACTAGCCAATCAATTATCTAAGTTACCAAAACAATTGGACAATCTCTTCTAATATGTATCTCCACAATTTTTTCTTCTCTGAGATATGAGCATGCCAGCTGTTTCAGTTCAACGTTAAAACAGGTCAGCTCAAATCCCTGAGCCTACCCAATGATAAGAGATCATGAACAGCTGAACACCAGGAATACTGTTGGTATTACATTGCATGCAGTCTCAGGATGAAAGACCACTGCAGGAAGGCTGCTTTGCATATCAAAGGCATGACTGCAAGGAATGGTACAACATTACTACAGCCACAATAGAACCCGTACTACCACTGAAATGACACCAATTTGTTCATGCATTAGCACAGGAAGCCAGTGACAAAAGCAAGAAAATGCACTTCTGATTTCCAGGATAATGCAGCTTAACTACTGAATCATCTTTAATTTAATCAGCACACTCAGTCTAGTTCTAATTGACCCAAGGGAAAAATACTTATCTTTTATAACATCTATGCAGAATCATGTGAAAACATCAACAAAGGAATGTTGCTCTTAACCAAGACAAAAATGCATAGCAATAAACAGGTGCTTATATACACTCAGCTGGATATGTGAAGTGCAGTTCAGGGACTTGCTGTTCTGTGCAGTAAGCAGATGACTTATGTACTGATAGCTTTTCCCTCTTCTCTCACCTGAGATGATGTTTACCTAACAGTTCAGATATAAAGCATCTTTTCCCCCTCAACAGCAGTTTGAAAATTCAATGCAAAGGAAATGAAAAATCTGGTAGAAGAATTTTAGAGAAAGCTGCTAAGCACTGACTGCAGTTGCTGGGAACAGTGTCAATGTCATGAGCTAGGTAGCTTATGTAACTCTCCAATTAGTCTTCAGAACATCTAGTATTACTCAAAAATAAAGAGGTGACACTGACATCTAAAAATAAACGCTATGAGTAAAATCTTTGCTTTATTGTAGCTAAGAAGCCAAACTGACATTCCTGTCAGTGGTACCAGTATCTCATCACTCGCCTCAGCGTCACAGTGAACACACATATAGCATACTGGCAGGAGGCCATGTCCTAAAACCTCACTTAATGGCATTGAGAAAATTCTCACCTGCAATATGGCTCATGCAGTGTAGTCAAAGCTATTTTGTGTGATTGCAACTTCAGTAATGTTAGCAGTATGAGTGCATTTAGATATTAAAAAATTAAACAGGAAGCCAATGTAAAGGAAACACTTTGCCATTAACAGAACTGAAAGGGCTGAGCACAGCTGTGAAACCCAGGCTTCTCTGACGGCACTTACTGAGTTGAGAATTCTCATTCTATCATTCTCCTAGTATCAATACAGCTTCCAGTGAAGCTATGAATCATCCTGCAACAACCGTCACTTTTAGGTGAAGTTGGAAAAAAAAAACCCCAAGGTACTAGAAAGACACTTTTCCCATTTAATTGCCCTTACACCTCTGAAGTAAGGAGCACATTATAATCTCTTACCGGCTTGGGGTTAGCCGAGAATCCAGGCTGCCAGACTTCATGGTAATAGTGTCAGTAAACAGCACGTCCTTTGCTGGAGATGCCAGGGCTTCTGAGTGAGACAGTGAAGGATGCATCCGCTGCTGTTGCAAGCGCTTTAGTGTAGCATAGCCAAAGGCATCTCGAGAACTTGTGTAGCTAAAATTATAGTCAGCAAGACTTTTTATTGTAGCAAGAGAAGGAGCTTTAAGAGACTGGGCTCTTCGAGGAAGTGTATGAGAAGAGCCTGGTGGCACCAGAGATACGGAGTTGGACTTTGAGAGAGGCAGGTGGTTAGACTGTGGTGTTGAACAGAGACTTGGTTTAACTGTTTTTGTGCTTACCACAGTACTCAAACTTCCACAGTCAGTATCTACATTTGCAGTGTCCACACCTACAGTCTCCCTTGACGGGCTAGAGCTCATGGAGCTTATGCCACTTGTTGTGGTATCTGTATTAAAACTTAAGCTACGACTCTTGAAATGTGTTTGTGTAGTACCATCTCCTATTAGCTTTTCTCTGCTTGTGTTTTCACGGTGAATTTCATTTCCAAGACCTTTTGGCAGCTTCAGATCATTTTCTCCAATACTTGGGGTACTATCAGTATCTTCCATGTGCTTACTTCCAACAAAAGAAGTTTCTAATCGTAAAGTCTGGATTTTAGGAACTCTGAAAACAGGGTTTAATTCTTCCCCAGCAGGAAACTCTATGCTACCAGAAGGTTCTGTTACTGTACGATTTCGCCTCAGGACTGATTTACTGTCAGAGGATGCCAGCTTTCCTGCTTTTGGATCACTGCTACTTCTGTGTTTTTTATTAGGGAGAGTAAGAGAGTTTAGAATGCGGTTTTTCACAAGCCTACTAGAAGAAAAAAAAGGAAAGGGACTACGGTCTTTGTCCTTTGAAGGTCCAGGTCTGTCATAAAATATTTGTTCTGCATCTTCAGTAATATCTAGGAAGAATGTGCTAGTGGAAGTACTACCAAAACGGTCATCCTCCATGATGAACATACCTGAAATTATATGAGACTTTGTCACTGGAAGTGGACATGTCTTTGCAACTATGCTGTAAAAAAGTAAGCAATTCTACAATATCTACAGTGGGAGACTGACTTACTGCTATTTTTATTTAACATTTTGTTAACTCAGTGTGAAGCACCTATGCTGAGGAGTACCTGAGCTGAAGATCTCACTGCTTCAAAAGGAAAGCCACAGTACCTTATTTCAGTGCAAATATGCAGCTACTAGGATTACAGTCAATGTGCTTCTTTCATGATAACTAAATATGGTTTAAATTGTAAATATCCATAGCAAAATTAAATTGTATTAGATACTCAAAATATACAAGAGTTTAAATACACTAATATTCTGTGTGTATGCATACACACAGAAAATGTATGCATTTATATTCTAGAATATTCCTTTGAGGACAACCAAGTAAACTTTTAACAAAAGCATGGAGATTTCTGCAGAGTATTACAGTAAGCTGTCATGACTGGACATAAAAACTAGTAACTTAGCCTATGTTAGAATTTCTTACTTCTATATCAAATGTAAACCTAAGGCTTCTTTTTCACTTGTGTGCGTCTCTGAATGACATAAAATTCCCTTCCCTTGCTTGCATTCTCCTTGCAATAACAACTTGCTACTATTTGTCTGAATCTCACCATGCCAAAGTGTTGGTAAGAACTGCTGTTTTGTGGTGAGCCTTTTTTTTGTTGTTGTCTCTTTGTTTTGTTGTTACTTACTTGAAGGGGCAGATTCGCTTTCACTGTTGTGCCTAGAACTGGTGGACTCAGAGTTCAAGCTAAGAGTGCTGGGTATAGAAGAAAGTTCATTGCAGAGCTGTTCCATATCATCCGGGACCACTGGCCAAGGCTGTCTACGACTGTGTCTCACTGCATCCCAGTTATGATGCTTCAAAATATCACATCCTTGTTTAGTTTTGGCTATTAGACCAAGCACGTAGACACACGTTCTGTATTTAATGTATACATAGGAGGAAATTAAAAAAAAGCAACAATAATAGTATCTAATTTAACTAAACTTGTTCTCTTTTGAAAGGAAACAGTTTCAAAACAATTCTGCAGAAACTTTACAAAAGTGCCAAGCAGCTTTTTGTTCATTTTTGTTTGTAATTCAATAGAAGCTTAAGAAACGCATTAAAATATCTGAGAACACTATTAAAAAATAAAAATTCATTATTACAAGAGCCTGATTACATGAAGTAGAAGTACCTATTTTATTTTTTAAATAAAGGACAAACACTAATGCAGTAGCAATATTAGGCAAAATACCATCTATTCATCCTTTTAAAGATTAAAAAAAGTTATTGAAAAAAATGTTGGAATAATAAATTGATTCCTACAGAGATATAAGGAATATTAGTTTTTTTTAAAAAGTAATATATTTTTTCATGAGTTTCATTTGTTTACTGCATGTTCTTTCAGACTTCCTATAGAACTTCACAACTGATACTCTGTTATCAATGTTCAATGATCAACATCTTATTTCCAAGTAAGTGCAAAACTATATACATATAAATTAGGTAGGACTATTTGAAAACCTATGGCAATTACCATCTGAAAATTTTATGTCTAAATCAGATACACATACCCTCTAACAGAGAGGACTTCACAATGTTGGGCAAGTGCCATTATGTCAGGAATTACATTCTCCTCTTGAAGCAAGTTAAGACCCCAATTTGATGATCCAATATTGCCCTGGAATAAAAGTTTGTCAAGTAAGGTTTGATTTTGACATGATATACAGTACTACCAGGATAAAGCTTTTGGCTTTTTTGTTTTGTTGATATTATAGAATCATAGAATAGTTAGGATTGGAAAGGACCTCAAGATCATCTAGTTTTTTTCTTTTCAAGATCATCTAGTAGTTTCAAGATCTATCTTCTTAAAACAATCAGAGATTTAAGCAACATTTTTATCATTTCCTAGTCCTTCAAATCCAAAAAAGGGCTCATCACACTATTAACTACTATGTATTCCTCATTTTAGCAATTCAATTACAGTTAGCAGTATGATCTTGGTTTACTCATTTTACATCCCACTTACACTGACATTTTATTACTAACAGCCACATTGGCAAAAGTTCCAAAATAAACTTTGGGGAAGGCAGGAAAGACGCAGATGAACAGTTGACATTGCAAAGCAAATTTAGAAGTGTAGCTTGGATAGACACGGACAACAGATTTTTGCCTGTCCCGAGCATCAAGAGTGTCACAGCCGTATATATTCACATGCATCAGTGGCGGCCAACTCTTTCAGAAACACTGAATTTTGGACCACCACAGTACACACATTAAAATCAGACCACAGCAACCTGGAAGTACTGGCTCCACACTAACATTGTTGCTACATATTTTTTACTTATTAAAAACGTAAAAAACAAAAACAAAATAAACCAACAATGAATACTGAAAAACAGAACAAAAGGTGCAGTAAACCATTTTCAACTAAAAGTTCAGTCAGGGTACAGAGAGCACCAACTTGGAAAAAAAAATAAAAATTAAAAAAAAAAAATCCACACATTTTATGACAAAAGCCCTAATTAATGATTTTATGAGATTTTGCTAGTTATTTCAGTATCAAGAGTCATGACAAAACTCAAACAACTGGAAGAAGTTTATAAATCTGCTACTAACCAAGGCCCAAAGAGCTGCTTTCAGCTGCTTAATTCCTTCCCACTTATCCAGCATTGGGGAACGAACAGTGTAACTCAGATCTGTAACAATACTCTGAAGGAGAAAAACAGAATAAAAAAAGTCAGTTGAAAATGAAAGCAAGACCTCAATCAAACAGGTTCTCTTGCATTTTTAATAAAAGGTAAAGCATTAAAAGTGTGCACCCTAAAATGTACAGTTCTGGAATAATAAGAATAAATTAACAGTAAGTGTAATGCAAGTAGAAAATTTTAATGTCACCACTGATTGCTTAATCTGTTATCTTTATAAAAACTGAATTAACTTAATGCAGATGCCCTGGGTTCAGCAGTAGCAATAATTTTTCTCCTTCTTAGTAGCTGGTGCAGTGCTGTGGTTTTGACTTTCAGCCTGAGAACAACACTGATAACACCGATGTTTTCAGTTGTTGCTCAGTAATGTTTACTCTGACCAACGACTTCCTGAGTCTCATGCTCTGCCAGGGAGGAGAAGATGAGGGGAAGCTGAAAGGAAGCAGAGACAGGACACCTGACCCAAACTATCCAAAGGGGTATTCCATACCACAGCACGTCATGCCTGGTATATAAGCTGGGGGCATTTACCTGGAAGGGCTACATCTCTGCTTTGGTCAGGCTGGGTGTTGGTCGGTGAGTGGTGAGCTGTTGTATTCTCTCCCCTTGTTATTTCCCTTATCATTATTATTATTGGTGGTAACAGTAGTGGTTTTGTGTTAATACCTTAGTTACTGGACTGTTCTTATCTCAACCTATCAGAGTTACAGTCTTTCAATTCTCATTTTTGTATGCATAAAAGGATAGGCACAGTTTTACTTGTTAGAATAAAATTCACTCACACACCAGCTGAAAATGCATTTATTCTAAGATTTTGCTAGCCATTTTAAAGAAAATGTTGCGAGGTATTTCTCTGGTATTTCAGTTTCAGGGAGAAATTCTACATGAGACTAGATGTCAGAGACTGTCTTCACAACTTTTTGGCCCCACGTAACTTAAAACATTCATAATCAAATTATTTCACAATATCTTTTTTAAAACATTCTAAATAGGTTACAGTACTCTTTAAAGTCATTAATGTTATAAATAGTTATTATCCCCACCTGTGACTCCAATAAATGGCAGCCTGTTTTATGGTGCACCAGTTGGCCATAAAGGTGAACTGGCAGGTAGACATGCGGTCGCTGTAATCTGGAAGAAAGAAATCAGATGCTTTTCCAGGAATTCTGACATTTTATTTTAAAATAAATTACACTGCAGTGTAATGCAATGAGTCACTCTTGAGTTTTTTGAGAACAAGAAGATTCTTTTGGAGAATTCAGAAAATAATAGAGTACTTCAGTTGGAAGGTGTCTACAATGATCATCTTGCTTAACTTCAGAACAACTTCAACCCTGCTTCAGGGCTGACCAAAAGCTAAAGCCTGTTCTTAAGGGCATTGTCCAAATGCCTCTTAAACACCAACAGGACTGGGGCATCGATCACCTCTTTAGGAAGCCTGTTTCTGGAGTCTGACCACCCTCTTGGTAAAGAAATGCCTCCTAATGTGCAGTTTAAACCTCTCCTGTTGTAGCTTTGAACCACTCCCATGTGTCCTGTCAACAGGGAGCAGGGCTCAGCACCTCCCTCTCCACTTACCCTCCTCAGGAAGCTGAAAGAGATCAAGGAGGTCATTCCTCAGCCTCCTTCCTGCCAAATCAGGCAAGCCCAGAGGCCTCACACCTTCCTTGCAGCCCTGTCACCAGCTCTGTTGCCACCTCTTGACACATTCAAGGACCTTCACATCCTTCCTAAATGGTGGGTCCCAGCACTGCCCACAGGGCTCTCCAGGTGAGGCTGCACCAATGCTGAATAGAACAGCAGAATCACCACTGCTGACTGGCTGGTGATGCTGTGTCTGATGGACCCCAGGACTCTGACTCACACAGAGTCTGCTGCTGAGCAGAATGCCCAGATCCCTTCCTTCAGGGACTGCTCTCCAGTCACTCCTCTTCCAGTCTATTCTTGTGCCTCACATTATTCAGTCCTAGGTGCAGAATCTTTTGGATTTGCTAAATTTCACCCTATTAACGGGTGTCCAATGCTTCAAACTATCTAGATCCCCCTGCAAGGCTTCCTGCCCTTCAAGAAGGTGAACAGCACTTCCACATCTGGTATCTTCAGCAAACTTGATAATGGATTGCATTTGACTCCTGCATCCACATCACTGATAAATATGTTGAACAGAACTGCCCCTAGAGTCAAGCCCTGAGAAGCACAGCTGGTGATCAGCCACAAGTCAAATGTAGCCCTATTTACTATAATATAAATATTATAGTAATATTTATATTATATTACTATATACTATTACTATATTATATTAATATATTACTGGCTTTCAGCCAGTTCTTTGTCCAGCACACTGTCAACCCACTCCTCCCATAGTCGGACAATTTTTCCAGCAGAATGCTGTGAGGGACAATATAAAAAGCCTCACTAAAATACAGAAAAACTGTATCTACCGGCTTTCTCTTCATCTACTAAATGTATGACCTTATTATACAAGAATATCAAATTAATCTCCCTTTGTGAACCTGTGCTGACTGTGCCTGATGATTGCCTTGTTCTTTAAATACCCTTCAAAATTACCTAGCATGATCTTAATTCTTCCAGCAACTGAGGTTAGAATAACAGGTCTGTAGTTTTCTGGGTCTTCCGTTATGCCCTTCTTGTAAACTGGAGTAGCACTGGCTAGCCTCCAGGCAGCAGGGATCTCCCCCAACTCCCACGACCTTTGACAGGTGATCAAGAAGGGTCTTGCCATAACATCTGCTAGATCCTATTGATATGTGCACATTCAGCTGATGCAGCTGGTCCCTTACAATTTCAGTGTGCACAAATGGAAAGTGGCCATTCCCATACTTGTGATCCCCTGACTCAGAGGACAGGGCAGCCCAAGATCGATCAATGTTATTAAAGATTGAGGAAAAAAAACACTGAATGCCTCCACTTTTATTTCAACCCTATTTATCAGGTGACCATCTTCAACAAGTATTGATACAATGTTTTATTTAGATCTCCTCTTTCTATTAACATATTTAAAACCCTTCCTATCTGACACAATACTGGCCAAATTTTAATTCTAACTGAGCTTTGGCCCTTCATGTCTTCTCCCTGAATATATGAACCACTGTGAACCCTGACCTCACTTACAGAGATAACACAATTTCTTTTCCCTCTTAAGCTCCACAAATCACCATCAGAAATTTCTCCTAAATGCCTATGAAGTAACTCAACAGTGCTAACATTCTGGCTGAACAATCAGTAGTAGACACCCACTACAATATCTCCTTTGTTTTCCATCCCCCTAAGCCTCACCTAGATGCTCTCAAACACATCACTAACTTTAAGCACTGTACAGTCAAACCTTTCCCTTACACATAGGGCAACACCTCTGCCTTGCCTGCCCTGCCTGTCCTTCCTGAACAGCCTGTAGTCCTCCATCCCAGTACTCCAACTATGGGACTCATTCCACCAAGTCTCGCTAAGACCACTGGTACCATAGCTCTGCAAATTGACCAACACTTCCAGTTCATCCTATTTGTTTCTCATACAGCATGCACTGGTGTACAAGCATTTCACATATGCTCCTAAGCTATCCATGCTCCCAGGAGCAGTGTAAATGTTCCCATTAGGCTTTCCCATCCTCAAGTGATGCTATATCAACCCTTGGCTTACCTACTGCAATCCTCTTGCTATACCCTATCCACCCAGTTTAAAGCTCTCTCAGTCAGTCCCACCAGCTTATGCCCAATGACACATTTTCCAAAATTAACCTTTGGTTGCTCCGACGAACATAGTTATCACCATCAACAGGTTTGCGGTATGTTGTAAGTGCTTCATTTAGCTGTTCTTCGATCAGTTCAACATACTTTAAGTTATATTCCTAAAAGAAGACACAGGTTGATGCAATACATTTAATGGCTTATGTTTTTTATAGTATGGTAACTTATACGGAAGGAATAACTGAAGTCCTCCTTAAGGCAGGCTGAATTTTTTTACGATCTAAAGGTGAGGCTCATCCAAATTACTAATTTTCATACATACAATGAGTTTGCAGAGTTGACAATTCATACCATGACTATTTTTGTCAATTTGTTAAAAAACGAAGTAAAGAAGGAAATACTTCACATCTGACTTTAACCTGAAGAATACCAACAGACCATCATGCACTTCAGTATTCCTACAAAACTGCCAGCTTATGAACTAGTAAAGAAATTGCTAGCAGGAATGATACCAAGCACTTAGAATCAATTATGAAAAAATATTAATGCATGGAGAGTTTTATTCTATTAATGGCAATGATACATTTTTCTTAATGGTCTTGTGTTCTTATTCACTTCCTAACAGCATAAGCTAATTCTGTTTTCATGAGCTCTAGACTTTAGCAATAACCAGAGATAACAGGTATCTTGAAGAGTAGTATTTCTTTACATACTTCTCTAGGTAAGACCTTAACACAACAATCATTTAGAAAGTCACTAAACTCCTGAAATATTTCTTCCTGAAAATTTTTGCTGAAATACCCAAATCATAGAGAAGGTCTGGATAAATTAAAAGCATGCATGTCCAAAGGAGCTTTGGAACTGTAAGTCCCTGT
Organism: Melopsittacus undulatus; assembly: GCF_012275295.1. Lineage (NCBI taxonomy): Eukaryota > Metazoa > Chordata > Aves > Psittaciformes > Psittaculidae > Melopsittacus > Melopsittacus undulatus. Next base: position 14,206,200 of record NC_047557.1, read on the forward strand.
CAACCTTCTTCAGCAAAATCATTAAGTCAGTGAGGCAATAAATATATGGGCATTAGCAATACAGTATTTTAAGTAATCTCTGACCTTAACCTGCATATTCACATTACTCCTCCTATTATCAAGCACACCTTTTTATCCTTAGCATTACCTTTTGCCACTTTTCCATTTGTTTTGTTACATAACCTCTTTCATTTAGGTATGAAAAACCCTTTGGGATGGACAGAAATCTGCAAAGTAATGTCAGGCAGTTAATACTTCAGTAAAATCACATAATTTTAATAAAAAACAAACACTTGTTTCCATAATGTAAAGTCAAAGAGCATATTCAACATTTACCTTAGAAGTAGAAGCAAACCCTTGTCTCCAAGATGAGAAAGAGCTGGTTTCATTTGGATAAGGGCATGAAGATTGGCCTAAAATGATTAAAAATGAATAAGGAGTATCAGAGCATGACATAATTCTGAAAACTACAATTACAACGATCTGTCAGCAAAACAGCAAGATGTTTTTTACAAAAGGAAGTATCAAATAGCTCCAACCTCCTCCTTACACTATCTACTTCAGGTACTGCACCTTTTGTCATTAAATATGTATCAAAACAGCTGAATTAGTCTGAATTAATATTTTAAATTATGCATAATCCAGAAATTTGTATTTTCTTGTTATTAATACTGCAGCATTTTCAGCAAGGATTTTCAGCAATAGCTCGTTTTCAAGCATACATAGTTCAAGCATTTTCAGCAACAGTTCTACAAACTATTATAAAGTCCATCAATGACAATCAAGAAAGGAAACCATCAGTGGCTTCTTGTATACTTTTACTTTGCTACTGAGAAAAGGGGTGATGAACGGCTTATGGTGTAGGGTACCAAAAAGAGGCTGAAAAGAGAAAAGATGCTCACCTTGTCTTCACATGCCTCATCTAGAATATCAAGTGCCTCAGAAGAAATAGTTTTATTTTTATCATGTAACTGGGTCACCAGTAACTCAATCCCCCAGTTGCTGAAGAACTCTACATTCGCTCTCAGTAACACTCGTAAGTGTTTTGTGGCATACAACCTGCAGCTCTGCAAAAGTAGGGAAAATGCTTCCTTTAACAGAAGAAAAACAGCTAATGTAATTAATGATTTATCAGCTTTTAAAATACATTTCAATGACTGCATCTTACAGCAACTAGCTGTGATGCACACCTGTAGTGAAACTACAGTTTCTCAGAGAGCTGTTTCTGTCTTAACAAATGTGAGATTCGAGTCTGAGATCACAAGTAATCTGTTTGCTGCAAGTCTCCTCGGAAATTCCTTATCAACTAGTCATTCACTGTGACAGCAACACATGAAGTAACCAGAATTAGGAGGAAAAATACCCTGTCAACAATCAGTTCAATGGTATACTCTTTCACTTACAGAGTGCTTTGCAAAAACGCTAACAAGCAAATACAATAATCTCTGGGGTTGTTTTAATTTTTTTCCTAAAAGCATTTGATGTTCAAAATGCCTCAAAAACCTTGTAAATAGAAAGTGTTGCTTTCTGTAGGAAGGCAGTTCTACAGCACTTGGTTTACTAGTATGAATTTCTCCAATTGACAGGAGAACAATTCCTGTCTTGCTGTTCAAAACTTACTGAATAAATAGCATGAACTGATCAACACCATTTTCTGTTAGAAAAATACACTAACTGTCTTAATTGACAAGAATTTGCAGTGTTCTGGAGTAAGCACAGAACAAACCTCACAATGTATGTTTCCTAAGAAAGGTGCCATCTATGCTGAGACAAACATAGCTGGTAGAAAACAATTTCAGATGTCCAAATCATATCTTCAGTTCTTACACCTTTACGGCTATGACAGATAACCAATTAAATTTCTTAGATGTTAAAATATAATGGATCTATGCTGGGATGCATGTGAGTACCTGTACTGCAAGAGACAGGTGAACTGGTCCAGGCTGGACACTTGGAAGAAAATGAGAATGGAAAATGTGAATGTGCATAGTTAATTTCTAAAACTTTGTCTCATTATTTCAACTCAAATATCATGTGCACATTTCCTTCCACATATTCAATATATAGAGGTTTATTTTTTGGAAGAGAGATAGGAATAACATACCACATGTATCAAGAAAGACTGTGGAACAGTCATTTGCAACTCTGACCTAGGCTGCCCAACCACATTGAAATGGCTTGCATTCCATTAGTGGTACACCTTATACTTGGAATAGACAGCTAGCAGCGTAATTATGAAAAAAGGAGAACAATGGCGATTATGCTGAAATGATCACTTGGTAAGTTAAGCTTACAGAATAACACAGTAATATAAAAGCAGAATTCAGTGTTACATAGATCGAGTGTTAACATCTGTCTAGGATGAATCTTTGTTACTGCTGCAACTATACAAGTATGATACAGAGAACAAAAGATCATAATATTAACTTCTTGTAACATGATTCCAGAACAGGAATTAATCAAAATAGCTAGCACAGAATTAAAACAATTATTATTTTCTGTTTGGAGGAAGAAAAGAGAAACTCATGACTGATGTGACAATAAAATGGCAAGTAAAACTTACTGCAAATATATTTGAAACAATGAGCTAAGGTGAAAAAATAATCCCAGCTTTATACATACAATGGGCTCTGAGTCCCCTGTTTGAATGGCTGAATTCCTTAAGCACAAATACAATGTATGGTGTGAAGTTCACAGCAAACTGAAAAGCTGCATGAGCAGGAGTTTCATTTCTCTGAACACAAAAATAAAAACCTTTCTTGATATATAACAGATTAAAAATAAAGTCATACACCTTCAATAACAAAATAAAAATCTAGTGGCAAAAAATGCTGGCACATAAGTAGAATTAAACTCACATCAGTAGCTGCTGTCAGGATTTTAGAAAGGATGACTCTTGCTAACCCATCTCTGCTGTAATCCAAACTAGAAACAGTCAGCTTTAACAAGTGATCCTGGTTCTTCAAAGAACAAAGATTAAGAAGACTGGGGGAAGAGGAGGCGGAAGTGGAGAGAGAGAATAAAAAAAAAAAAAAATCAGTATTTGAACCCACTCAAACTGATTTATTTCAAGCATGAATTTAAACTTCAGTACTTTTAATTAAACTTTAATTTCTATGCATAGTACAAAGTAAGTTCTCACATGAAATAAAGTTAACTTTAACCTGTTACATCTGTGAGAGTCAAATGGGGACCAGATAATATCCTGAACTGCAAATAGGAAAACCCCCAAATACACATTTTTTTATAACTGCTCAGTAATAACTTTGTCAGCATTGATTAATTAGTGACTTTGAGCATGAAAAGTAGTGCTCATGAAGCCTGTAAGCAATTCCTCATTGTAAAACATTCTCTACTTACTCTAGCTTGTCATAAGGTTAGTGCTATTAACTGTAGATTTTAAGGTAAACTAGGTTTTCTTACACTAGAAGAAAAAAAGACAGTACATCACTATACCTTAGTTTATTTGGATCTGAACAAAATTTTAACTTCACAGCTTCACTCACAGATATTAGACTGAATTTGAGGTACAACACGTATCATGGCATTTCACAAAGAATATGATACCTGCCAGCTTTTAGTGGTGTGTGGGTTTTGCTCGTTTGTTTTGTTTCCCCTCCTCCCCCCATCTTTTCAGTACAATAGCATCCTTCTTGATACTGATTTCTGTCAGATATATGTGGAATTTTGTGACAGATTCACAAAATCTGTCAGTAATGGCAGCCTAAAAGACTCTTCCTTAACAAAACCCAAACAAACCAGCAAACACACTCCCCTCCCCACCCAAAAAAAACCCCACCCCAAAACAAAACCCCTAACACACCCAACAAACAAACAAACAAACAAAAACTGCACAAAAAAACCCCCAAACCAATGAATCCCTCCCCGCCGCCCCAACTGGGGACCCTTATTTTTCAGCTTTACAGATGGTGGTGCTCATGCAGGTTATAATTTTCATTATACCCATAAGCACAGTTTAAACAGAATAAAAACACTCACCACTGAAACACATTGCATTTTTCAAGCATTTTCACTCCATGAGGATGACAAGAAAGAGTACCAAAAAACAGGAAGTAGTGCTGGCTAAGGGTATTCAGTAACCCATTATTTTGAAGACTACGCTCAGGTTTCATTCCAGATGAAGAGTTAAGCCAATGTACAATATCTTTAACCAAGTCCTCCAGGTAACCTTGTCCATCCTAGTAAAACAAAGAAAAAGCTATTTACTAGAACTCGGCATTCATTGTTACTGAAACCCATTATGTTCATTTTCTTAAAACGTACAAACACAATGCAGATACAAAACAGAAAGGCTGACTGGAAAACACAATTCAGACTAAAGAAAAAGGTTCAAGGCAAATAAAACAGTGTATGTTTGGAGACATTTCAGGACCAATTCTATTCTTTCCAGGGAAATGACTGTTCAATGACATATTGCTGTGACCTGAGGCATAAAAATTTTTTAGCACACAAGAAGAAAGGAAGTAGAGAAAGGAAGGATATACGTAGTAAAAACTGAAAGAACTCCAAAAGCCTAAGTTTCATTTAATATAGCTGTATTTAATAAAATTTATGTACAATCATCTTCCTCAGTGTCTCATCTGGGTAATTTAAGAATCATAGAATCATAGAATAGTTAGGGCTGGACAGGGCTTTAAGATCATCTAGTTCCAACCCTCCTGCCATGGGCAGGGACACCTTGCACTAAACCATGACACCCAAGGCTCTGTCCAACCTGGCCTTGAACACTGACCGCCATGGATGGTTCTTCAGCTATGCTTCTTAATTACATTGTCCATTTTATTTTTAACATCCAAAGTCTACAGAAGTCTTTACTAAAATTGAGTTTTTTCCTCCAAGTGGCATAAAGCAGCACTACTCATTCTAAAGAGCTGAAAATATCTTACCTCTTCTGATTCAAGAAGAAATTCAGTAAACTGACAACCCACCACAGTGAGTTGCTTAGCCTTGGCATACTCCAGATCCAGGTTGGCATACAATTTACTGCTAGGCTTGTAAAAATATAACAATCTCCTTACAAACCTATGGAAAGTTAAAAAAAATTAGCTGTTTTGCAGTATGACATGGATCAGCTCACAGTACAAAATGATGTCAGCAGAAAAGTTACAGTATCACTAAATTAGTTTCTTGGAAATAAATTTTCAAATGTTATTAAAAAGAGTAGCAGGTAGCAGTAATTAGACTATGCAGACACAGCCTCAGAGATGCAATTATACTACACATTATGAAGGGTTTTCCGTGCCATGATTTAAAATAAGCAAAAGGAACTAAAAAATCTCTTGTGTTCTTAGAACGCACAGCTTCCTTCTTCCCATGCTAGTAATTTACTTTGCTGCAGTTTACCCCGTGGTGAGTTTCAAAGACTATACTATCTTCAGTTAAAAAGAGCAAAACAAGAATTTGTGACATGAATTTTCTTCACCTACTTCAGTTAATGCTACTGTGAAAAATACATTTTTGTGTTCTGCCACGAAAAGGCCATATTTGTTCTGCAAGAGTATTTTCATTCAGCTCACTTTAGCATTTCTGTAGAATAACATAGTGATTGCAAATGCAGACTCACTCAGACTTTTTGAGATCATGGTATATATAGCTTGAGTTTTGCATTGCAGAAATAAATCTTCAGCAGAGAGCTTCCCCATACCAATTCTTTGTCAAAAAATAAACACACACTTGTGCTTAAAAATAACACAGAATGTTCTGTCTGAAGGTGGGTATGTTCAACATTGAGAAAACTTAAATAGAGCACTGAGGCTTTTGTTAAAAAAGTGAGAGTAAGCCACTATCCCAATTCCAAACACAGGATGAATTACAAAGGCAATCTGAGGGCTTCTTCAAATTTTGTCAAATGAGGTCTATTTTATTCTGGGCTACTAGCAATTAATATGTTGTACATATTAACTAACACATTTGTATGTGTGCCTATATGTGGATACTCAAATGTATATATATATGCATATATATGCACATACATGTGTAGACACACACTGCATTAACTATATTGCTATAAAATGAATGCATCTCTATCAAAAATACCTGTAATTTCACAAAAGTAGCAGAAGTAGCTTTCCATGCCTACAGAATGGAATTACTCTCCAAAGTAATTTCATCAAATATATTTCTGAAATTCATGTTAAAAAGCGCGTTCAAGCACTAATTAGAGTAACATTATTACCATACATGCACAAAAGTAATAAAAATGCCTAAATGCCAACAGATATGAAAGGAACCAGAGCTGTACTTTATTTTCTCCTAATCACAGATGCTTTCCTTGCCATTAACAGCAATTAGAAATAACTTCCTTTTAGGTTTTGCCGAAAGCTGAACTACATGAATATACAACTGTAGACCTATTGTGTCAAAATTTGTCACGTGTTGACATTAAACAGTAATGTATTAAATATCAAAGAGGTAATACTTCAGGGTTTAAAATGAAAACAGGTGTTTGCAAAGCTGGTATGATTCTTGTTAAGTGAATAAACACTTTAAGTATCTGTGCATAGAGAAGAAACTACTTAAACTTGAAGTCCTACTTAAAGCAAATACTGCAACCTTACTATGTTAATTTTCTAGTTTGCTCCTTATCTAGAGATTAAGTTTTAGAAATGTGATATGCAAGAATAGTTTACTGCAATATTAAAACCCAGTTTTTCCAAATTTCTCTCTGCAAAGGAAGGCTAATTTTTACATACCTGTGTAATTGTTCATCTTTATAGTTCCTTAGATTTACATTTGGCCACTAGAAAAACAGCAAATAAAACATATGAAACTGTACATCAGTCCTTGATTAGTCACTCAAATTTTCTCATTACTATTAAAGTTATATTTACTAATAAACAGAAGTGTACATTTTCTTGCACCTAATGTTACCTATAAAATTCCCTTATTTTTATTCACAAACCCACATTTCCTGCCCTAAGAACTACATTTATTTTTTCTAGAGAAGGACAGAGAATGTCAATCACATGCAATGTGCATATGGCCCAAATTCTAATGAAACCAGCAAACTACGAAAAGTTAATGAAAAATGAAGATTTTTCAGTTTCTAATCTGTAAATAAAAAAAACTGATCTGCATAATAGAGGAATATTTTTTGGTAGCAGTTTCACTATTATTTGTTTTAAAATAATCACTATTCTGTTACAGTTCACTTAAATACTGCTTATTAAAATGGTATATAAACTCTTCTGCTGATATTTCATGAATGATTTAAGAAGGATCACATGAAGCCGTAATATTCTTTCCTGGACCTATTCTTTCTATTACATTTTCCTCTGGTTTTACAGCCACCTGCTCTCTCTGTGGTTTCAGATCTATTTTTGTTGCTACTAGTATCTTCATAGAACGGATGGAGAAAACCTGCACAAAACATTCTTCTTTCCTACCTAAGTGATACACTTCATTGAAGGCATAAAATGCACTCCTTTATGATTCGTAGAACTGATTACACTAGTAACAGTGACAGATAAAGTATGAAGCTCTACTGTCAATGACAAAGTTACAATTCCTCCATACTGACCACTGCCACTTTTGCTGTTCTTTTAGCAGCTTAGGCAGCAAGCTGAGCAAGTAAAAGAAGCAGTAAAGGACCACATGAGATGCAAGTAGTGGGGTTGTTAGAAAGCTGATGCTCCACAGCTGTCCACAGTCTGCGACAGAGACAAGAAGATCCACATGAGACAGCCAAGTCCAAACACTGGAATCTGGATCCTTCTCATTCGAGGACTAAATATGGACCACTCTGATAACACTATCTTAGTTTATGCTGATGTGCATTTTAACAGAAACAGAAGTGGTTAGAATTAAACCAGAAAACACACAAATGTTTCATTCTAAAAGACAGAAGCCCCTGATTTTGAGACATTAGCAACAGTTGACAGACAGGACACTAGAAAATCTACTGCTGGAGAGGTCTGAGACAGCATGGAAACTGGCAGCTCGACTTAAATTTCAGGTAAAAAAAAACCTAACACCTTAGTGGTCAACTACATAAAGCTTCCATAGTCCAAGTCCTACTGTGATTAATTAGGAGCAAGATTCTGAAAAAGTTCCTTGGTATCTTTAATACTGAATCAAAAGTAAAAAAAAAAAAAGAAATCTGATTAATCATCATAGATCTCCAGTAATCCAGTAAACTGCAGTTAAAAGCCTCCGAAAAGTGAAATTTGGTGGAGCAAAGCTACTTTAATATGCATATCCAGGTCTTTTACAAGACAGATTCTTGCTCTCTCAAGTCTCAGGGGTTGGAAAAGAGAGAAATGATACATAATTAACAGAAATATTTAGTTTCTTTTACTGTTTCAACAAAATATTATATTTTTGTATTATTATATTATGATTATTATTATATTATGAATAATATAATGATTGTCATCATTAACCCTTGATTGTCCTTTGACCATACTTATAACAATACAGTAAAGAAAACAGTAAGAAAATGTTACTTTAGGTAACAACAGAAGTATGGCTTTGATCCACAGAATGACAGAATATATTTTGATTTGAAAACTGTACTGAGTACTCACTCAGAAAGTATTTTGTTTAAAAGCTGTGCATTAAATATATTCAAGATAATGCCCTCCCTGAGATATTGTTTTTTGTAGAAACAAATTAATTTTATAATAAACTCTATTATATACGAATATTTGTATTAGTTCAAAACTTAGGAGACTGCATATGGAATTAATGTTAGAAAGTAAAAGCTCATGAAATGCAGAGTTCTTTCAATCAGTTTCATACAACTAATATCACATCCTTTTAGGCTTACCTTCAGTATGGTCCCTATTAAATTCCAATTCCAGTCAAGATTCTCTTTATGATTGAGAACTTGGCTGTCTCGAAGATTCATTACAAGCGCTTCTTCTGTATCCTGGAATACAGACATGAAAAAACTCCAGCAAGTTTCCCTGCACCATTTTTTTCCAGTCTTGTCACATGGTATACTTACCAGTCATGCAACATCATTAAAAGGAGTATGCTCCACAGTAGTTTACATCTGAAAGTAAACTGCATGGCTATAATCTAATAGTTAGAGATCACAATTTGTCCCAAAAGGCATCAAACTTTGGTGTAATTTCACTCCTCGATTTCTAGAAATATGACATAGTATACACAAGTACCTAACATGACAAATTAAATAAATAAAATACTACAGAGAAATGACTCTGAATTAAATCAGAGTGAGGCTTGCGGGGCAGGATCTAAGTGTCCAAAATATGAAGTGAAATTCTATTAAAAACCAGTAATGGTAATACCTTTAGAATAAAGATGTCTTTCTGCACACGGTACTGATCCCTTTTTTGGTGTGTTGAGATGGCTTTCTGAATAATGTGATCTAAATGGAGGCTGTAAGGTTTAGGTCCTCTTTTCTTCATCTCATGAAAACGTTTCAAGCAGTTGAGTGCGGCACTTGCTCGTCTAATAGGAAAAATACCCTATGATCAGTATGTGGCAATTGTTATTCAACAGCACACCACTGCTGTATCTTGAATAAATAAACATTGCTCATTAAAGAACCAACCAACAACCTGAAGCAAATCAGAACAAAATAATTTTCTTAATACAAGTTTTCATACATCCATAGGCATCAGTCTTGTACTGAAATTACACAGAAAATTATCTTTCAGAATTTCTAGTACTGAGGAATCTGTAACACTTCACAGAAGATACCATAAAGCTTAAAGTATTGTGAGATGCCACCGTAGAACAACATACTGCAGTAAAGTTAAGGGTTGAGTGAGCTAGCTTCAACTTTAACTAACAATGTAATTCTTGTAAACTCTGTTGTTTAGTAGTTTTGCCTGCCCCACTTTTTTTTTTTTTTTACTTTTTTCCTTGGAGGGTGTCAAGTATTTCCGCTCTTTATATCTAAATAGTTCAGCAACAGCATGTAAGAAGTTTTCCAGGAAAAGATAAGTAGTAACAGAAACAACAGTTGACAAGGACAGAAACAGTAACTACAAAGTAGTGGTAGCAGAAAACTGCCGAGCAAAATAAAATGAGGAAGCTTAAAATGAGAAGGTAAGTCTACCCTTCTTCCTTGTAAATAAAAATTCTCATAGGGGAGTTTATATTATTATTATTTCTATTATTTTCAAATAAAAATACCTTCGGATTTGGTCACTTATCCAAATTATTTAAACTTAACTCATAACAGGGCTTACGAATTTCCACAGTATGAAACAATATAATGTTGACCAAAAACCGAGGTGTTTCCCCCCCCCCCAAAATAAATTTTTACTTCCACAAAATCACTTTCTTCCAACAAAACCAGGAAGTCTTACTACTCTATCAGGTATGTCTACAAATGTCAAAAAGAAAAAAAAAAAAGGAGCAGATAATCCAGAAATGTGTCCCATCTGCTCTTCATCCCTCTTACCCCACAACTTTGCTCAAGTGAAATCTCCTGTGGAGTTTCAGCAATGCCTGTTTTGAAAAATAACTGTGTTATCACCTATCAAAATCTTCTACTGACCTATAAGAAACTTCCAAAACTAAAAAGCAGAAAAGCACCAAGTTTCTTTGAATCACTCCACAAACAGCATTTATTTCACAGCAGTATTTTAGAAAGAGTTTGTAATTTACTACTGACAACACAATGAACAATAAAATAAAAAATTATGATACATTTATCAGCACAGTGATGTGACAAGGGAGACCTGGAATGGCATGAGCAATTAACAAAGACATTTCCTATAATTTAACGTTAGAAACCCTCCCCCAAAAAATAACCATTTAATTTAAACTGTCTTTACAAACAAATGTAAGTACATCAAGCTGCACTTCTATACACATGCATTTGTTTGCTTTTAAATAAAGATAGTAAAGGTTTCAGCTACCAGAAAACTTGTAGGTTTTCACTCATCTGTAGAAGGAAAAGAAGTTACAAATTTTATTTAAGTGAAACTTTAGAATTCTTACAGTCTTTTCTCTTTCATGATGTCAAAAGATGCTGCCATGTTCATTAGTGTTGGTAAGCAGTGCAGGTGATGGCTGTGAGAATGAGGAAGAATTGTGTTTGCCTAAAAACAACAAAAAACCAGTTAGAGTAACTTATTACAACATTTTCAAGCCACCTGTTTAGGATCAACATTTGAAGAATCTACCACTTTTCACAATACTGGCACTAATGGCTTAAAATAATTTTGGATTTCAGAGCCTTCTAATTTATTTCAGTGTTAGCATGCAAAAACAAGCAAAACATCACATATCCTGATGTAATGTGTATTAAAGTACAAAGATACCTAAAACCAGAAACACAATTTAAGCTGATGATTTCCATTAAAAACTTTCTGTACAAAAAACCCCAACAAAACAAAACAAAAACCAAAAAAACCACAACTCATTAACTAAATTAACAACCTAAGTTACTAGACATTTAAATGCCTTTGTTTTGGAAAACATAGGCAAATATTTTTGGAAACAAAATAATGAAAATAAAGAAATTATTTCAATCTCCTAAACTAAATAGAAGCACACACATTTGTTCAGTATTTTGATAAACAGTTCTGACTAATGAACTGTCCCTTCAGAAAGCCAAAAATTACCTGTGCTTTGCAGAACACTCAAATGTCAGTAACAGAAATATGGCATATGGTTACTACAAATTCCTCTTTTTAAACTATATGGCTGCTCGAACACTCACGAAATTTTCACCAATTATATAAAGAAAAAATACTGAAGAGGCTAAAGAACAGATTTGTTGTAATTGTGACCTATGCTGCTGAGCTGTTGTAAATCACTGTGGTAATAACCCATTCTTTTTTGGACCATTAACGGCCACTGAAATGAGCTGATAGTCTAAATTTGCAGACTACGTCTGGTAACTTATATTCAAATTTTTGCAAAAGTTGTATTCTGCAGTCTTACCATCTCTTAAAAAGTAGGGTTTTTTTTCAACTCTTTTTTTTTAAAAAAATAACTGCAAGAAAAGTCATCAAGAAGTGCTCTGTTGCATATGCTATTCTTGCCATCAAGAGAGGATGAAATAAAAAAACTGTTTAGCAAGGGGTAAATCGTATCACTTCACACATGACTAATAGCTCCTTGTGGAGCTGACAGATAGCACTGGAGCATATATGAAAACAGTAATATCATCTCTATACTAGAATAGTTTAATTAAGAGAGAGAAGCTACTGTAAAAGGTAAGTTAGGTTAAGCAAAGCAGAGCAAAGTAAGTAAGGTCTGGTTGGCTTCTCTATAGCATGGGCTACCCACAGCAGTGCTAACAGAATACTCTGCCAAATTGTAGTTGCCTGAATGAGTAATACCAAGTGTGGATTAAGGGAGTGGAACACCTCCCTTATGAGGAGAGGCTGAGGGAGCTGGGTCTCTTTAGCTTGGAGAAGAGGAGACTGAGGGGTGACCTCATCAGTGTTTACAAATATGTAAAGGGTGGGTGTCAGGATGATGGAGCTAGGCTTTTTTCAGTGATATCCAGTGGTAGGACAAGGGGCAATGGGTGTAAACTGGAGCATAGGAGGTTCCACGTTAACATCAGGAAGAACTTCTTTACTGTGAGAGTGACAGAGCACTGGAACAGGTTGCCCAGGGGGGTTGTGGAGTCTCCTGTGTTGGAGATATTCAAGGCCTGCCTGGACAAGTTCCTGTGTGATGTACTCTAGGTTACCCTGCTGTTGCAGGGGGGTTGGACTGGATGATCTTTCGAGGTCCCTTCCAACCCCTGGGATTCTGTGCTTCTGTGTCCTGAACACACCAAGCTGAATGTAAAGAAAACTTTTCATTTGCCATCATTCTGAGGAAAGCAAAAATTAGAAAGTCCTCTTCCCAGACATGGCAACTGATGGGTGAGTTTGCAGGACTCCAGCTTAAAATACAACTGGCTAATGAGGCAAGGAAGTATATTGGTGAGAGTGCAGGAGCTGAGGATTATCCTTGGAGCAGAGCCTGTAGCACTTTCAATACTTTCCAACCAATCTTCCTGGTTTTGATGTATGAAGTGCCCAAAAGATGCAGTATAGATTAACCCATTATTCTGATGAAAAATAGATGTTCTAAATTCATAACACAAATTCAAAGCTATAGTTGGAAATACGTTATTTGCAACTAGCTACTACTACTAGTTATTCTCAGCACAAGTTTTACTTACCATGTGCAAAAGTTCTCCTAAAAGGATAGTTGCTCTAACAGACACATGGTCATCACTACTTGTGATCACTTCAACCAGACCCTTCAAAAAGTTAAAGAATTATTACAACACTTAATGTATAACTCTTTATTTAAATATTTATAGGTGAAAAGCAGGAAGCATCTATTCAAAAGTCATAAGTTACCTCTAGAAGTCCATTGGTAATAAAAGCTGAAAGCACTAAAGCCAAATAATTATCCATGAGATCAGGCCTAAGGAGAAAAAAGTATGGAAACAGTTTAGAAGGTTAGTTACTTATTGTGTCTGCAAGAAAAAACAACAAATATTTTGTTACCACTACCACAAAACAGAAAAAAGGGTTTACAGTAAGCTCATTAAATGCTCACCTTGACCTGGCTCGATGGGGTAATACAGTTTTAGCTTCAGCAGCTACAAAGCCATCAGAAAGTCTCCAACAGTCTTGAAACCTGCTTGGATCTAAGACAATACGGACAATTGTAATTATAACACAGGATTCCATAGTGTTATTTTAATGGTTATCAGCATGCAAAAAACAGTTCTTGTAAAAAAAAAAATTAAAAATAAAAAATTTGAGGTTTCAAATTATAGAAATTTTTTTCAGGAGGGATATCCAGGAAGTTGTCTAATATACTCCTGAACAAAATAAAGCTAACTTCAAAGCTACGACAAAGACTGTATATAAGTGTCAATCACAATAATTTCCATAAGACATTTCCAAGTCATAAATACATTAAACTTGTTTAATATAAAACACTGCTACATCAAAAAATTGAAAATGTACATCCATATAATGCCAAGTTACAAGTTTGCAACACAGACCAATATATTTACTTATAAATGTGGAATAAGGATTAAACTTTTATAATCAACTAGTTTGGAGAATTGCTGGAATGCTACAAGGCTGAACCTTCCTCCTTTTGGGCTCATATTTTGCACTGTGAAAGAAAGCAGAGGATGCTCTTGGGTTTAGAATGGAGTAATTTTAAAGGTAAAAAACTAACTCTGCTCTATATAAAGACATGGAAAAGCATACACTTGCCCTATGAAAAGTCTGCTTAAGGGCAGTGGAAATGGCTAGTGCACACACAATGTATAGAAAAGACTCTGTTCAGTAACTTTTTTGTCACATTTGCTAACTCTTTTAACAACTCAAGTAAGTCCAATTTGTAGTAATGTGTTTACACAGTCATTTGTGTAAATGCTCCATTATGCAGCACTGCTGATCTTTATCAAACTTACACCACTTAAGAGCTGATAAAAAAATTTAAATAGTACTTCAAAGCACCCAATGAATTAGTTGATGAAACAGGCAATAGTGACATAATTTACAATACAGAGGAGACTGTGAATGGTTCAAACCTGTAGAAGGGCTCAGCAGACAGAATTCTTATGTGAACTGTTTCTAAATACTCACCTACACTGAGAAGTGCCTCAATAAATTCTTCTGCATTAACAGGGAGAGGAAGGCGAAATATATCATAGAGAACTTCAAGCAGACCTCGCTACCAAAAAAAACAAACCCAGAATTTAACAGATTTACAAAAGTTGTCCTTTTGTTCACTATTAATATTCACGTTGATATTTCTAGAGTGTGCTAAAATTGGTATAACCTGTTTCAGGATTTTTTTTTTTTTGTAACATGATTATATCGATAAACTGAAATAACCTGAAGAATAAGGGAAGAGGCTTGTTTACTTTAGAATTGTGCCTTATTATCACACTAAATTCTATAGAAATTCAAGCAACTTGGATTACAGACTTTTTAGAATAGTTACTGCTGCAACCATCAATTTCTTGGTTGGTAATTGGGAAGAAACATTTTTATTTATCTTTGATTCAACTCTGATTATTATGCTTTAAATTCGTAACTGCAGCTACTGTGGAAATGCTTTGACTTGGGACCAGAGTGAAAATTAATTTATGTATTTCCTCTCCTCCATTCCCCTCTCTCAAAAATACAGGGTGTGCTTCTCACAGGATTTTTATAATGTAATTATAAAGTCAGGGATCAAATAAACATTTAGTACTGATGTAGGTATAATATTGGGTGTTCTACTTAAAATATTCTTAAAAATTTTACAATTTTAGTGGTTTAAACACAGACTCCACTGAGATCACTATCCTCGAGTTTATCACCTACCCGTATTTCCATATTTGGTATACAGAGTACCCCAATAAGAGACTGAATCCCCGAATTTCCAGGTTTGCACAGACTGATAATACCTAGAAAACATTAAATAATTAATAATATTCCTACACAAAAAAAAAAAAACAAAAAAACCAAACCCACAAACCAAAAACATTAAACACACTGAATTTTACTTCCACTTTGAGTACAAGCACAGATAATAGAACTTTCCAATCATAAATATTCTCACCTTTATCATGCCATTTCCTTTCCAACAAATAACATTTAACAAAACTTCAATTAAAAAGAATTATTTCTTCATTTAAAACTATAGCTACTTTACCCTTTCTGCTGTGCACAGTATTTTTCATTTATCTGCAAAAGCAGCATTTATTAAATAAATGGCAGAAAGAAAAGATTAAATTGTTGGTAAAAAATGAATCTTAAACCTGAAAGATTTGAATCATCTTGGCAGAACTGTGAGAAGTTTCTCCATCAGAAGCTGTATCTTAGCCTACCATATTATTCAGTTCCTTTTAACCTACATGAATTCTAAGCAGCAAGTTTTAACATACTTGGAATGCCATTCTCTGTGCAGAGTTTTAAATCACATTTCCTAAATGGCTTACGCTCATCTCCAGTTTCAACATGGTAGATTTAACTTTGCATAAAAACTCAAAGTCTCTCTTATAATTTGGTCCTTTTATACTGTATTTTTGCTCAGTTTAATATTTCAATATTAATAAAGAAAACCTTCAAACTATTTCTAAATGTTACACCTACAGCTTACACTGATCTTCAGCCTCAACTTATGTATGTCTCTTCATCAAAAATGTGGCTGCAAAGATAGTAATCCTGCTCATTTCTTTGACCACTTCTCTTCATATTTCATGGAATTAAAATGTACAGATAGATGCTATTCAGAAAATAAAAAAGCTTCTCCAAAATGCAACTTTAAATGAACAAACATAATTAACTTTTTCTTACAGATCATAACCAAACTCAAACCATTATTCGCTAAATTATTAAAAATTGAAAAATATCATCTACGTATTTATTTTCACTAATATAAATTTAACTTCAATAACATATGTTTTAGATGAACTTTAGTATAAAGTCCTGAACTGAATCAAAACTTCACGTCACAGAAACTTAAGACATGTACATATGGCATTATTCATAATATGGGCATTTAAGTGTGCTCCAAAATGCACCTCAAAGGTCTCTTCCAAGAGGATGTAGTGGCCACATCCCAAATGCAATGCAGAAATAGGTTTGGGTGCATGCAGTCATTGTTGCATGCCCATTTTATCTCTAACGACATGATCGCCTATGAGGATAAAGAATATAACAACCATCAGCTCTGAAGAATAATCCAGCCTGGGAAATCAGGAGAGCCAAACAGTGTAATACAAGCAGATAATATAGACAGGCAAAAAAACCACCCAAAAAGCCAAAATGAGAATCAAAGCCCTGCAGTCTGGTTTAGCTACATGTCCTTTGGGAAGACTAACAGCATAAGGACATCTTTGTATTAAAAATATTTAAGATGTTAGGCTCCAACATAAGTAATAAAAAAGGGTAATTGTTTAACAGTGAAAGTGCCATGGCAACTAATGTATTCCAAGATAATTGTTTCTTCAGCCACTTGAAGTTTCAGGCATTTATAATTAGTTCTAAGTGTCTGAGGAGAGTTGCTGCATCTTCCCTACTATTAGAAACTGCTTCCTAAATTTCGAAGTTGTCACAAACTTCTGAAGCTTCCTCCACAAATAAGTAAGAACACATGTAAAAATTTTTTGAAGGATACCTGGATATTAAAAGAAGCTTACTGATCATTTTCAGAACATTAAAGACACAGCAAATAGTCTTACAATGAAGACCGCTCTCTATACAGTTTGAATCTTTAGGATGTATAGCCTGTAAAAATCCTACTCAAAGTTTTGGTAAATTATCATATTAACTGATACAGTTTATTTGCAAGACACTGTCTTGTCTAAAAGAGTGAGCAGTCCCTAAGGCAGTATCTTCATGTTAGGTATTATAATATTGAAGAGACAGGACTTAGGAGGAAAAAAAAAAAAACCAACTGGAAATGCTTTTTCAATTTCTAAGTGTCTTCTACACAAAAAAATCCCAAACTATGTCCATCTGCAATTTTCTTTCAGCTACGGCACCTAGTAGTATCTCCTCACACAGAAAAAGATTTCTTATTTACACTGGCAGAATGATCTCAAGGGCAAATTCTTACCATATGATGTTGCTTTCAACATCCTCTCACTCAACAGATGTCAAGAACCACCATCAAGATACAACTTATAAGGCATTCTATATGGAAGGTGGGAAGTTGTGTCTTGTCAAAGTAAACTATGTACGTGTCCTCAAATTTTACAATACCAAACATCAGTAGCATTGTGGGAAGGTATTAATAGAAATTAGACATATCAAGTTAGACAGACTGTCTCTCACAACACTCTTGTATACTAGAAAATAAAATTCCCCTTCCAATCATCCAGCTTCAAACAAAAAGTCTTACCTGCCCATGATCGAAATGCTGCCACTATTCCCATTTTACTAGCTAGGAAACGTGCTTCTCTGTCCTCCCTGTCATTAAGACAGCAAATGTCACAGTACAGTTAATTACTAAAAACCAACCAGTATTACTAATGTAGGAGGTAAAAAGTAGTTAACAGATCTCAGATGGGTTACAAAATCCAGAGTGAAAGAGATTGTTTACAGATGCATATATGTGTCTATATGTATTTATGCAATGTGTACACAAACACACACACAGAGAAAGATTAGAATTTCTGTTACTTCCCCTTTTTCAGGGGAGTTTCCATGATAGGAGTATAACATCACAATGTAAATATCTATATGTGGTCAGATGAATCACTCTGCACCTTCCCTGACAGCAAGTCTACATCAGGGATCTAATGATCTGGATCTTACTTGGTTATCCGGACCTAAGCATCTAATGACATTTGGTAATTAAAAAAACTGAATAATTCAAGTTGGAAGCAATCTCAGAAAGTCTCTAATACATAATACAAAAAGCTGGACGAAGAACTTATCAGCAATCAGACCAGATGTCCTGGTTTCAGCATTTCATGCCCAGTATATAAACTGGGGGGGAGTTACTTGGAAGGCCCAGATTGCTCCTTGGGTCGGGCTTGGTATCAGTCAGTTGGTGGTGAGCAAGTGGTGCATCACTTGGGTTTATTAATTTCTTTTCCTCCCTTAGTTTTATATTCTCTCCCCTTGTTATTTTCCTTATCATTATTATTATTGGTGGTAGTAATTGTGGTTTTGTACTGTACCTTAGTTACTGGACTGTTCTTATCTCAACCCATGGGGTTTACATTCTTTCAATCCTCCTCCCCATCCCTCCAGGAGCAAGGGGGTTGAAGAACTGGGGGAGTGAGCAAGAGGCTGTATGGTTCTGTGTTGCTGTCTGGGCTTAAACCATGACACCAGACCAGGGGACACTTCAAAATGGGGCTCTAGTAACTCTAAAGCATCAAGCCCACAGGACCTCGCTGCACAGCCAATTCTAACACTTAACTAGCCCTACAGAAAATACCACCCCCCCCACCTTCTCACTCCTTATATCAAGTTGGAACTTCTCGTTTCAACTTCGCCCTGTTGCTTCCTGTCCTCCCACCACCATGAAGGGCCCAGGCTACACCATCTTCTTAGGTACTAGAAAGGCTGCTATTTGAGGAAGCATGTCCCCAGACCTTCTCCTCTCTGGGCTATGCAAGCCCTTATAAATGTTAAATGTTTGTTTAGTATAAGGCCAATGATTTTATTTTCACTTTGGAAAGCAAAATAGTTCCAATTCCAGTACCATGAACACAACTGATAGCACAAGTAGCAGCACTAGCACTTACTTGACTTGTCCTTCTGCTGTATCTGGATTATGCCTGTAGTGAAAATCCGTGTAAGGAGCTAAAATTCGCTAAACAAAAAAAAGAAAAAAAGGAAAAAAAAAGACATACATTACATACACTACTTTCACATGAGAATACAGTCAAACAGGTCTTGCCCTTTCCTCAGCCCCACTCCAATCTGTCATGTCATTCCTGCTTTATATATATATATATATGTATATATATATATTAGGCTATACTCTTAGCCTAAAATATTGTATTTTAAAGATTTTGTACTAACAGAGGGTGAAATCTAACATTAAAACTTAAACATTTTCATTAGTAATACAATGTTTAATTTCTGTCACCAAATAAGTAAAACTGAACCCACCTCTAATTCTACATCTGCTCGCACATACTGTCGGGTCTTTGGATGATTAATGAGGTGCAAAACTGTAGTTATGAGAGCCTCATTTATTCTGCTCAGCTGACAATCAATCACATTTTTCAAGATGGTACTTAAACCACCCCGAAGAGCCACCACCTCTGGATTCTGAAGTGCTAAATAAAGAAAAAAAAATCACTTTGACCAGTGGTAGGAAAAAAAAATATTTCATGGCTGAAATATGACAAACTTGTCTGTTTAGTACATTTACATTTTTCTTCCTGAACACTTCTGAGGCACATGTAAAGCTTTCAATTGAACTGATTGACATTAGCAATGAACTGAGATTGTGAAAGGTATATATTATTATAGTAATTTTTTATATTCTAGTATAAATATTTTACACTAACTCCAAAGAGGAACAGATATATTTCTTTAAAACAAAAGTTTGTCTTCAAAGCACTGCTGAAATTATTTCATACTGATTTATTTTGAAAAAGCTTTGAAAATCAGCACCCACAGACAAGTATATGGAGCTGGGATAAGCCACCATCCAGGTAGTCTTTACATGGTGGACATATACGCTGACTTCCAAAAGCCAGCAAATCACAGTACTCACTGTAAAAAAAAATTAAAGGAAGATGTTTTGTAGTTCTCCAAAATCCTGTACCTTTGTCAGCGTTTCATGGATGGAATTCTCCCTACTTTGAGTCCATTACCTTTAGAAACATCAGCTGCAGCAGGCAAATACTTTTAATGTAAACTAAAAATTGGCAAGTCTTAAAGGAAAAAACCAGCACCTGAAATATTCAGCTACTTAGATTTTGATTTTAAGTTAAAGCAGCTTCAGTTTATATCAAGCTAATAACTAAAATCCATGAAACTGACATTAAGAGTATTTAACATGTGATTATGCCCTCAATTATTTGAATATCATCTGTTCAACACAAACCCACAGAAGAAAATCTCTTAAAAACTGATGACAACCAAATGAAAATTTTTCTTAATTAGCTTTCAGTTATCTTACCTAGTTCACAGATTATGGCTATACATGCTCGAACCATTCTGTCTCTTTCTTGAAGACCATCATTTCCAACTGCTATCAAAGAATTAGTAATAGAACTGGGGAACAATGATGCATTCACAGTGATCATCTGCCAAAAATGAAAGAAAAAACCCTCTGGTTTCTTCACAGTATTTCTCTAAATGTACTCACAGATTCACCAGCAAGCTGTTTCCTAGATACAACCAGACAGACTACTCCATTTATTACTTGGTTATACCTGGCTAATCCTCAGAACTATCTCTTTTGCTCTTGAAATTCTTTGTCAATTTACTTTACCATTCTCTTCCTGCTTCACTTTTTTTTATTTTTTGCATTATATTTTCATAATTGGAAAGGGTTTAAAATATGACTGTTGCAGTGAGAACTATAGATACCTTTTTTATATTTCTTTTTCTAGTAATTTCTTCATCAACAATGAATACTATGCAATGACACAGTAGAATACAAAATCTCCTAGATATACCACAGCAGATTCTTCAATACCTATTCAACTGTTTTATTAGCCAAGACTAAAATCTGCTGTTTCATACAGAGATCCTTAGATTGCTGCACACATTTTAAACACGTTAAACTGAAAGCAAAGATGAAAAAAAGACCTGCTTCCAATTAAAGCAACCAATCCTTCAATTTTAAAAAAAGGCAATAAATTTGATACAAAATAGAACAATGTATGTAATAGCCAATGCTCCTTTACACTACTGAAAGGTTTTGCATTATGGAAATCCTCAGCTGCTAGTTTAGGATGATCAGAATTTACACCAGATTCAGGAGCAAACCTCTGTGAACACATTAAAGGCAAAAAAGCCCTGCACCAGAACAACCAACCAATGCCAGCAACTCCTTGTCCTCCCCTAAATGAGGCTTTGACTGCAAAGGCTGAGTAACTCTTCACATCTTTTCACAGTTTGTGAAAATTAAATATACATATCCTTTTTACTCTGGAACATGAACATCACCAACCAGATGTACTACAAAGGAGGAAGCAGGTTATCTGACTGCTTAAAAAGGGAACAACATAGTGTATTATAGCCCACTAAATCATGTAATTTTTTTTCTACTAACAAATGAAAGTGAGATGTAAAAAAAAAAAATATAAATAAAAAGAATCCACCAAACATCTAATACTTAAAGCTAGGTTCCAAAGGTTTCGTTTAATATCTCTTTCACTGCCAATAAAAGCAAGCTTATCTACATTACTTTTCCAAAATTGTTTTGCCCTATATTCACTTTACAACTCCCTTCAGTGTCTCATAGATATCTGTTCAGATAAAGGGGATTAACTGTTTTGCCTTCTTTGCCAAGTATGTCAAAATAACAAGAGATCAACTAGTTTGACAAATACACTGTAGCACTTTAACAAGTTCATATTTAAAACGTGTTTTTGAGAAACTTCTTGTTGTATATAATGTTGTCACCCACAAAACAGGAAGTTTAAGATAGGTCTCTAAACAAAAAAAACCTTTTCCCCACCCACACAGTCTTTCACTTTTACAATGCCACGAAGTAAAAACAATTAGCAGTAGAATGAGCATACCAATGTACTTCTACACTAGTAGAATAAATATAAGCTTTTACATTTGCTTTCATTGTGTTCTAGGTATTGAAATGAGGTTCTAAAGACCAAGGACAGGTGATGCAAGACTACTTAAAAGCAGCTATGATGAAATCAGTAACAAAGACTATGTCTTTGGTGTTTATAAAGATTCCTCTAAAGAAGAGGAAGAAAGAAGGCGGCTCATATTGTACCAAACCCTGACTTCTGCTTTGAAAATAAAAACATTCTCCTGCCTATTAAATTATTTTAAAAAAACGGTCTTATTGACTTCTATTAGATGGAGAAATAATTTTTGAAGCAACTTTATGCCCTTCTTTTCATGGCTGAAGACACTGCTAAACTGTAAAGCTCCTACTAGGAAATACAGATGTGACTACAGCCAAGAGATAGATAGCAAGCACTCAAAACCTTAAAAAAAAATAAATCAGAGATTAAATTTAAAAAATTTAAAATTATCTTTCTCTTCCTGCATATATTTTTAGAAGGAATATATTTTATAAATTCATTAAACAGGATGCTTTATATTTTTTTTCTACTCTATGAAAAGAAGTGTGAGAATATATTAATTCTGAAGTTTTGTTATCTATCCTAATGTAAGCATTTTTTTAATCAAAGATAAAGTTAAAGAATCGCATCGAGAATTTGAAACTGGAAATAGTTCTGTGATGCTAGTGGAACCCAGTTCAGCTCTTCCACAACTCACAGTAAATCATCACCTGCACAAATGAATTAACTCCGTTTTATCTGCCATGTGCTGTCCTCTTCTAGACCTTTATATAAGCTTTTAGAAATCCTGACATCAAGGCACTGAGTCTAAGATACTGAGGGTGATGGAGAGATGGGAAAAGGGCAAGAGACTGTAACAAAAAGGAAGTGTGAAAATATGGAATGTGCCATTTGAGATGTGTGTCACAGTATTCCCTGTGAGAGTGAGCTTTCTCAAGTACCGACTGCCCTATACCAACGCGTGCTTAATTCAGATATGACATGCGAAAGTTGTTAATTTTACTGGCAGGGAGGTGGGTTGGCTTTTTGTTAGTCTGACAATGTCTTTTAAGAAAAAAAGAATGTTCTAAGTAGCAAAAGGTGTTGGGAAACATCTTCCATCAACATAGATCTCAGCATCAAAGAACATGCATCGAATGGACAGCATCCTTCTACAATGATGCAGGAAAAAGCAGGACTGGTGGTCAGCTCTATGATTTTTTAAATGCTTATCTTTCAGGATGATTTCTTCAAATTAACCTAATGGAGTTACTTATCTTGCTGCATCTCGTATATTTCAAGCAAGACAGAAGTCTTTGATATACTAAGAAAAGTCCAAAGAAGTCCAGGAAACATAAGAACATTGCTCTGACCCAAATAAAACCAATTATTAATCTGTTTCCATTCCTCTTCTCATTTAAGTTATTCTGGCTTCACAATGAAGCTCTCTTTTTAAGGCAAATTAGCAAAGAACTTTTATAAATTGTGACTTCCACAAGGATCCATTCCTTTATGGTAATGTTTTTTGTTCATTTGAGTTTGAGGGGTGAGGGGTGTGGTGTTGCAGCTTTAAAATTTTTTGGTGCAACAGTTAATCAAACGTATTATCTCTTCTAGAAGACAGAAACCAAGTGAGCTTATTTTATGAGAAGAAATTGCACATCGCAACTCCGTATTTTCAACTTAAACATCTATAGCTAAAAAAAAAAATACACAGACAGATTAAACACACAATGCTCTTGGGGAACCACTCTTCCAACTTCTTAAAACTTTACTTGAGGTAGTTTTTGCTAAGATGCTCAGTAGAAGAACATAAGCACAATAAGTAAGTCCAGTATAAAGGCAGAATACCTTACATAGCTGTATATGCCAATTTCTCTAAAATGAACTTGCAAATGCAGCTACCAGCTTCAAACATCCTAAATCTGTGGGTACACCGTACAGTAACCACCACAGACTACCTACATTACATTGTGTATCTAAGAACTGTGAATAGCATGAACCTGTACGGATCAAGCAATAAGGCTAGAAACATTCCTTCAACTGATTATTCTAGCATTAGCAATTTGTCTAACTTCTCAAAATGGCAGAAAATCTCCCATCCTTGATTCACAGATCCTTAAAACACACTTTACAACAAGTACAAGTCATTAGATGAAACTTAATATATGGTTCTTATACCCTTGCATTCATTATTTGAGAAGTTTTTCCCAAATCTTGTCCAGTTTGATCTCTATTAAGGGAAAATTAGCAGTATTCTTCTAACCCACTCGAGATCCTCAGTGGTGAGAGATTTAATTCAAAGCAAATGTCAGTGCTATCCTTCCTTCTCTCTTTTGAAATATCAGCTATAATTTCTTCTCAAATCAAAGTATGGTATTAGAGACTGTGTAAAAAAAAACTGCTGATGAAGAAAACCAGGAGTCAGTATGACTGACAGGCATAGCTGATAAGACCATATATTAGGTTTTACCTTTCTGACTAATCGAAGTGCTTGTGTTCTTTCAACTTCATTACTCTGCTGTATGTCAATGCACCTAAAACAAGTTAAAAAAACACATTTTGTTTATAACAACATTAACTTTCACCTTAACTGTTAACAATTTGTGTTAATACTTATTAAATTGAATAAACAGAATAAAAGGAGTATTATGACTGACTGTTTAAGAATTCTGCCTTTCAGCAAGCATACTTAGTATGTTAGCTTTGGTTTATATTCTTTCAGTTATTTTCATTAAAATTAAATCACTAGAAAGTTCTCAAATACACTATGGCAAGGCATAATGACATTTGTCATTTCAAATGAGACTAAACAAAGTACTAGTAATGTTTCACATCAACATGTTCTGTGTGTGTTCTGGGATCAGAAAAGTCCTTTTACTCCAACAAGATGAAATAGTATACTAAAACTATGTTTATACATTTATAAGCAGAAACACACAACTGTACCATTATCTTAAAAACCAAGAAGATTTTAATTAAGGAAGCACTAGAAATGCTAACATTTACATCTACTTATCATGCTTATCGTCACATTGTTAGCGTACCTGTTGCTACTCTTCTCTTGAATCATGGCTTATGCTTAAAATACAAATTCTTGAGCATGAGCTACTTTTGTATTAGAGGCTCCACAGCCTGATGATAATAAGAATCACATCTCCCATAAAACTTAAGACATTAAAATTATTGATGCTTCAAACTTCTAAGAACACCACAGACTAATTTATGACTAATGGCATTTACAATTGAAAACAGAAATTTGTATTACTCATAGTATCATTATTTGTATTAGCTTGTGTAATGTATTAGCCTTCTATTTCTAAAGGATGTTTTTCACATTGAAGAAAAATGGCTTCTATAAAAGTACAAATCAAGAATGTAAGAGGATATTAAGAACTTGTCTCAACCGTGAAAAAACAAGTGATTTACAATTGTACAATTTACAAAAGAAAGAAGAGAAAAATTACCTGGCTATCAAGTAATCCACTTTCAACTTCAGGACCTTCTGCAGAATACTGGAGTCTCGAATTAGATAGCGGAGAGCTCGCAATCCTGCTGCTCGCACCTCTTTTGCTTCATTCAGTAAAGCTAACCTCAGGCTACAGTGAAGAAAACAAGGCGGACAAACAACTACTTAGCAGCAAGTTGACTTCACCATCTGCAGCTACTATCTATTAAAAAAAAAGTCTGTTTTTTTTTAAATAATAATAATAAAAAAAGTGTTCTGCATTAACTTTCTAACTTTGAGATACTTACATGTACAGACTGGAAGCCAAATCTTTCCCCTGCCAGCAGATATAACAATCTGAACAAGCCAGAAACCAATTTCCAGCCCCCTCATTCCCCAGAGAACAGCTTGTACATCCATGAAACAATACATGACCAAGACCTGTATACAACTTGTTATTTAACAAAACAGCCGAGCACAATATTAGTCAAAGAAAATTAACAGGTAGAGCACATTTCCTCCTCTGCTAGACTGCCAACCCATAAGCATGGGTCCTCAAAACAATGTTTTGAGGCAAATCTGACAAAAGAGAGACAAATCTGACAGAGACAAATCTGCACCCTAAGTAATTACATGCACCACTCACTAAAGATGTTATGGCACCATGTTAATTTTGCATGAAATATGACAGTCATAACACAGTCACACACTGCAGTTTTCTACATATTTCATTTTAACATGTAACCAAAACATTATTTCTCTTTATACAGATTTTAAAAGCATTTTGCTTGCTCTGAAGTGAGCTTTCCTAAACAGAACTATCATCAAAACTGCCATCACAATGTAACTCCTAAATTCACTATCTACATAAAAGGAAACAAGATACTGAAGGCCTCTTGAGATAACAAAGTATTAAATGACACACTGTCCTTCTGAAGGACCTCAAAAAATTGACTACACAGGGCAGGAGAAATACCCCAACCTCCCTATAACGTATTTTAGTAGGATTCTTTCAGTGGGCATCTAAGAATGTAAATACTTCAGCATGTGATAAATAAATGGCTTAATTTTTTTTCCCTTTCTTATTCTAGGATCATCATGCATGGTAATCAGCTACACCAATGCACTCCTCTGAGTAGTTCTGGAGAACTGGCCTGTTGAAAAGTTACTGTACCAGGAGCCTACTTTCAGGTGGTATCTAGACAGAGTAGAAAGGCTGCAACACTAGATGCAAGTAAAGATTAACTGATTATTACTTTCAGCATGACATAGGAAATTACTTTAGGAAAAACCCTGCTGCTGTCGTATCAAGTATGATTCTTAACATAAAAAGAGTGCCATTAATTGACTCTGTTTACTTATACTGAGCTAGACACAAATTATGAAACAGATTATCTATATGATGAGGTTAAGAAAAATTCTTTCTCAAAAAAAAGCTGTACTAAAGATTTACTTCCAAAGTTATTCAAGAGAAGCAGACAAGTAACTCTCCTATTGTGTTGACTGCATAACTGGTATTCTTTACATCACAGATAAAAAATTGTTTCTAGTTTTGCAGCTTTCCAGAGATGGAAGTCTGAGGAAGGAGCACATAAGACCCAGTTCTACTCGGTGATATTTTCCCATTTCCCATCACACCCCCCATTCCCTCCCCCTCTCCTCCCCCAAGTACTTTTATATTTGAGAGGAACATCTTTTAGATGGCAGACCAAACCAATCTTTAGACAAATAGTTTCTCAAATGCAATCAACACTTTCAAAACTCATTCTAAATCTCCCAAGGATACTCTTAATTTGTAGACAGAAGTTAGTTAAGAATTTGCAACAGTGAAACCACTACACAGGACAACGCTATCACGAGATCCAAAGTAAAAAAGCAGAAGGTACCTAAAAGTGATGTGTCACTATCTTTAAACAGTGAAAATGCAAGGAAAACATACAGCTAGCCAGAAAGATAACAGACCTAAAATAAAGGCCACAAAATCCATAAGGATCCAATGAAAGCAGTGAAATATAAAAGTGTACAAGGGTGAACAAAAATATCTCCATTAAAAAAAAATCACAAAAAAACAACCCACACAAAAACCATCACCAGCTACTGACTGAACTGTAAAAACCTGCAAGAAAGCTGACCTTATAAAGACAACAAACGCTACAGGAGACAGAAAAAAAATGATACGTAAGAAAACCTATGTGTACTTGGCTGCATGCGCCTACATGTTCTGACTTCTCAGCTGTGCCACAAGGAGAAAACCTGAAAAATTGAATCAGATCCCCTGGATAACCCAAAACAAAAAGAAGGAACTGAGCCAAGTGAGAGACCAACAGAGGCATGACCGACACAAGCATTTTCTCCTATCCTAAAGCTTTTTTTATTATGCAACATTTGAGACCAAGAAGTGAAAAAGATTGAAGAACTGGAGGAAATCTGTCAGTAAGTATTGTCAGCAGCACACCAAGTTGCAACCAAACTATCTGCATATATTTGATAGCACCGTATTATAAATGGTTGTGATCACCATGGAGAAATGGCAATAAATAGGTCTATACAAAAAGGATTCTAAAAGGCATCCAGAGGACAGTTAATGATCTCAAAATAAAATTACCTTAAAACTGGTTAGCCATATGAAGCATCCAGCACAGTTTACACAAACTATACTAATCTTTTCAAAGACTTTAAATGAGTTATTACAATAATATATAAAAAGGCATAAGATGTTGCTGAAGACTATATTAAGAGATATAAAGAGATTATAGAATGATGAAAAGTAGTTTCACAAATCAAAAATTGAAAAAAAAATAATGGAAGAGCAGAGGTGAGTGGAAGATTTTTGCCCTGTCAAGTCTCTGTCCCCATTTTTATCCAAGTTCTTTTCATAGGCAGTATTTAGCGTACAGTAACTGATTTGGAAGAAGCAGGGTGGGTGGGTGTGCAGAAATACAGATGACAACATTATATATATTAATAATAATAGGATGGGGTGATAAAAAACTCCAAGGGAACTTAAAATAAGCACAGTTAACAAGCTGATGAAGCAAATTCAAGATTGTTAGATGTGACTTCCCATACATCAATACAAAAACTGTGTTATAAACTCATACTATATGGCTCTAAAAGAGCCATCAGATCAAGGAAATTGATATGCGCATTCCACATGCACCTATTTGGCTGAAAGTGCCAAAAAGACACCATGATTCTGTAAGAGAAAAACTAAGTACAATACTACTTACCCTAGTATTTTAAGTGTCCCTGCAGAAATGAAAATAACTTAAGACAGAATTAAGGGTGATAAACATTGAGAGTGACAAAAAGTCTGGAAGAGCTAATAAAGAATGGAATAAGAAAGGATATTCAATACCTATTACAGTATCACTCCTGCACCTTCTTTCAAAGCACCTCATTTACTCACTATGCAAAGATAACCAGGGGTTTGACAAATCTCTGTTTGATCCAGTCAGATAATAGTGAATATTCTGAATTTTGCTTTCATGACCAAAGCCTCTTGGCACATTTCTAAAAGACCTCAAAAGTTTCTGAGGCCTACCAACACTCCATTTTCTTCATGGCTCAAGGCTTCCTCTCATCTGTCAATGGTATGGTGCTCTGGGAACCGGGAAGACCCATCTACACTGGGAATGACAACACAAGGTGTCACTATTATCTCCATCTGCTGGTAGGAAGAAACTAAAATTAGGCACCTAACAAAATGCTAAGAAGAAAATGAGTTCTAGGAAACAGATTTCTAACTTGAGGGCAATCGCAATTATTGCAGACTGTGACTGTCTTCTGCTTGGGTAAACAGTCTACCACAGTTATTGACCCCAAACCCTAGGACTGTATAGGAAATCTAAAATTATTCTTGAAATCATAATTCCCTTCCAGTTTAATGCGCACAGACTAGCCATTTATACCTCACAAAAACAGAAACCTCACAACGCACTTCTTTGCATCCAAGTAACTTTTCACATTTTTAAAGAAAAGCAAGTTTGCTCTGTAGAACAAAAAGGTTTCCCTAGGAAAATCCAAGACAATGTTGGGAACATCAGCAGAGCAAATTACAGCACTTGCATGTTAAGTCCAAAGGAATATATATACTTAGCCTACCTGAAGGTCACTTCTAATATCTATTAAAAACTTCAGATATTTGCAGGTTACTCAGAATAACTTCGTATTTTGCCATATAACAATGCGCAAACAGAATACTACCAGAGAATGCCTGTAACTCCAGCAACATTTTTAAGTTTGCCTAAAAAGTCACTATCTCATGAAAACTCATCCTATAAATATTTCTGAAGAACCACAAATCAGCATGATTATGGTTGTTAAAATGTTAGTATCTGAGTGGAATCCCTGAGTTTGAAAATTAACATCATAGCACAATAACCTACATACACATTAAAAATTTACTTCTGCTGTACATACACAAAGGACTCACTGGACTGACCAAAATAACACTAGCCAAGGTAACTTTCTTGATACGTGTTTTTAGACCTTGTTTGTTTGATTTGGGTTGTGTTTGGTTGTCTTTTGGTTTTTTAGGGGTTGGTGGTTCTGGGGGTTTGTGGGGGGTTTGGGCTTTGTTTTTTTGAGAAGCCATCTTTGGCATTTTTCTAAGCAGAAGGCTATTTTTCTTCATGTGTCTGCTGAGAACATCAATATCTGTATAATTGTGTTTGGATTAGCAGATATTTCTGCAAACTTCTGCTTATAAAAACAAACACTTGTATTTGCATAACCTTTTAAGGCTTGTGTTTAAAAATATTTACCAAAGAACTCTGAATTTGAAGTTATACTCTAAAGTGATGTTTAGTTCCATCTTAAAGCACCATAACAGATTACATAAGGTCAGAAGAGAACTTATTAAAGCTTACAGCAAAATACACATTCACAAAAATACACTAACATTTTTAAATTTTTTTTTAGTTCTAGCAAGAAAAAGCAATTCTATTTAAAAAAGAACTTACAATATTTCCACAAGAAGTTACACAAGTATTTCCAACATTTTACTTGAAGTAAGCTTTTCTAAGTTTGATAACTAAACTGGAGGAAGACAAAAATCATATTAAATACTAGATCTTAATTGTTTCTGCCACCTATGTTGCGTCTCAGGACAAATTTACTAATGTTTGCGTAAAACCACAGAAGTTCTGGAAACAAGAATCTAATTACTTGTGACTGTAAGAAACGGCCATAAAATACAGGAAAATTCCACTTGGAAGTACACACACAGGGCATTTTAATAGCAGGAAAAGCAATGTTACAGACACATATACACAAACACAATTAACATAAATGTTTATCCTTAAATCCTGATGCTACATCAAAGGCATGCTCTAAATTCTGTAGGTGCTCATTTTCACTTAAAGTGCTTTCTGCAAGTCCAGTGATATTTGGAGGTATTTTTACTCTATGGGGAATATACGTAAGAAATGCTTCAAAGTGAATAATCTATTTCTGATTTAACCCAGAATATTTGTAAGGTATATGTTTGAATTCGGGAATTTAAACTCATTAGGGAAGCAAAATATTAGCTCAGAAATAAAGTTTAGTTAATTGCACTTAGAAAAATTAAAGTACCCTAGTATTACTCTAGTGTTCCTTACTACTTACCATATTATGATGCTGTCATACGTAAAACCTAGCTTTTCTTCAGCATGGCCAATATTACAAAGCAGCTGAAAATAAAAAAAAAAAAGAAATAAAACAAAACACAAAACATGTATTATTTGTAACTCTTTCAAAATAATTATGTAAAACTGTAGATATCTCGCAATACATTCAAAGAAACCTGAGGAATTTCATTCATGGCAAGGAGAAGCATACCAACTTCAGACTTCCCTGAGAATTTCTGCTGTCACTTTTCTGTTCCTATATACATCTTTTGCACACAAATTTGTGGCCTCCTATACTACCAGAAAGCTTGCACAATTGTGTTAAGTGCCTATTGGTCAGTTTTTCAACTCCAAGTAGCTAGTTTGGCAACTGGTAACCTGAAAAGAGATGAGAGAGACTGAAGTCACATATGCATTCAAGAAGAGTGAACTTTCAGCTAAGAGTTATGAAGCAAAGATTGACACTGCTGGTCTACTATTATGTTTGGCTACAGCAGCAGAGGTGTCAAGGAAAAAAGATTAAAATCAGAAGGCACTGCCAATAATAAGTGTTCTGTAACTGATATTTGGCCTAGCATGCCATCAGTTCCATAGAACTTGTACCTCTGAAAAACACCAGTACAAAGGCTGAATTCATGCACACAAAACAGCACCTATCTAATATTGCAAATTCTGAACATTTCAACTGTATCTATCCATTCTGAACACAAGACTGAAAATTTATAAGTGTAGCTTTTACGTTTAAAACCAATTTCAAAAGGAGGAACATAGTGTATGCCAATGCTTTAGCCTCCTAAGGGAAAAAAACAGTCTCTTCTGTAAGAAGAGCTGATGCTGTTCTCCTTTGCAAGAGCAGCAAAGAAATCTCACTTACTACCCCTAGCTAAAATGCTAAAATACTTATCACATCCAAATCCCAAAGCACTTTTCCAAGCACTTGCAAAAACTCAAGTGACTAACACTGATTGCAATAGCTTTGCACTTTGTCCTCTCTTTTCTAAACAGGCACGTGTGCAGTTCTAAGCCAGCACAATATTAACAGCTTCTCCTCAGTGAGGAACTCAGGAAGTGTTTGTGCTAACTAGTGAAAATATTAGAATATATTAGAACATACCAAAACCTGTGCCACATTCTTTGTATGTATTTACTGCTAACAATAATAAAAAAAAAACTAAACAGTTAAAGTAAGGCTATTGTAAGTTCAAATATTAAATGTATTCCATGCTTCCGTTCTACTTTTCACGTTCATCTGAAAAAACAGTATATTGCAGAAACTCTGCTTTTAATTAAACCTATTTTATTAGCTTGATGGTTTAAATTCAAACAATACTTTGGTTTATGTACAACAAGTACAAATTCTTCCAAGGATCACATCACATTTTAAGGTACAGCTTTTTGTACTGTGAGAAAAACGGATAACGATCATGCTGAAATCCAACACTGTTAATGACACAGATTATTAAATTGGCCTGGATCAGCTCCACATCTGGGTTCAAACAATCTCGGTTAATTGAAGTATTTTGGATTTTGCATTTTTCTTAACAGTGGCTATAATCAGAGATGATTATAAAACAGAAGGCAAGTTATGTATTTTTTTTCTACACCATTCAAATTTACTTGATAATAAAAGACAACTGGTGTATTAACTGGTTATGACAGTCTGTCACTTCCTAGCATCAATCTATCTTTATGCCATGTTGTTGGGCTGCCTAAGGCCACCACTGCTGCTTTAGCATTTCTATTGGCATCTTATGAACTGTAAAAATTGGCTGGCAGAGTGTAAGCAAAACAGTGTGAGAAGATAGCGAGTAAAAACAGTTCATTGTTCAGTTTCAGACAAGTACATCAACAGTTGTTTAGGCTAATCATTTATACATCTAAACATCTGCCCATCATTCCACCCCAGCACAAAGGAGAAATCCTCATTTAACATCCCACATTATTGTCAACAGTGTTTCTTTCCTACTTTAAAAACTCCTACAGAATCGCAATTTTGATGTAGGAAAAAGCATTCTTGAGAAAGCTGCTAGTTTGTGCAGTACTGCATTCCTGAAGCAAGTCTCCCATCACTGCAGTCACCACTGTTTTTCATCTTGAGCAGTCCAGAAACTAAAGCAGCTGTGTTCCAAGAACCCACCTAACTTGCTGCTAATGAACATTCAGTCCACTGGATCATCTCTAGTCTAGTTATCAGTAACACTCTTA
This sequence comes from Melopsittacus undulatus, assembly GCF_012275295.1. Classification (NCBI taxonomy): domain Eukaryota; kingdom Metazoa; phylum Chordata; class Aves; order Psittaciformes; family Psittaculidae; genus Melopsittacus; species Melopsittacus undulatus. The sequence goes on from NC_047557.1 coordinate 14,239,606, forward strand.
CCAAATACATATAGTGAGGTTACTCTTACCAAATATATATAGTGAAGTTACTAGTTCCTCAATACCAACTGTTTTCTTCTATATGTGCTCCCACGGCACACATCCCTAACTGACATAGAAAGAAACTCAACAACTTAACCTTATCCTGAAATTCAAACATGGTCATATAACCTGATGACAGTTACAACTTTCACTAAGTTTAACTGCTTTGTGGATGCAGCTATCTAAATGTGTTGATAATTATTATCAAAGTGTCTGATGATGCCTATGAACACATGTGAAACATTTCAGAGAATGAACAGATATAATGCCTAAAAAAAGGAAAAAAAAAGCACAAGACTATCTTTTTTTAGCTATTAGTTTATTCTCATTCCAATGGACCACCATTACTTATGTATTAGCTTTCTTTGCAATTTACACACAGTAGAGTACTGTGTGCAGTTCTGGTGCCCTCAACATAAAAAGGACATGGAACTGTTAGAACAAGTCCAGAGGAGGGCCACAAAGATGATCAGGGACTGGAGCACCTCCCGTATGAAGACAGGCTGAGAAAGTTGGGGCTGTTCAGCCTGGAGAAGGCTGCGTGGAGACCTCATAGCAGCCTTCCAGTATCTGAAGGGGGCCTACAGGGATGCTGGGGAGGGATTATTCATTAGGGACTGTAGTGATAGGACAAGGGGTAACAGGTTGAAACTTAAACAGCAGAGGTTTAGATTGGATATAAGGAAGAAATTCTTTACTGTGAGGGTGGTGAGGTGCTGGAATGGGTTGCACAGGGAGGTTGTGAATGCTCCATCCCTGGCGGTGTTCATAGCCAGGTTGGATAAAGCCCTGGGTGATATGGTTTAGTGTGAGGTGTCCCTGCCCACGGCAGGGTGGTAGGAACTAGATGATCTTAAGGTCCTTTCCAACCCTAACTATTCTATGATTCTATGATTCTAAGTACAGGATTTCCAGCTATAAAAGGCTTTAAAAGACAAACAGCAAGATCAGAATTCAAAATGTTTCAGTAATTTGAAAGGAGTGCCCAAACTTAGTAAGAAAATTAAATTAAACAAAAGTAAAGGATCCTTTAGGGTATCACAGAATCATAGAATAGTTAGGGTTGGAAAGGACCTTCAGATCATTTAGTTCCAACCCCCCTGCTATGGGCAGGGACACCTCACAGTAAACCATATCACCCAAGGCTCTGTCCAACCTGGCCTTGAACACTGCCAGGGATGGAGCATTCACAACCTCCCTGGGCAACCCATTCCAGTGCCTCACCACCCTAACAGCAAAGAATTTCTTCCTTGTATCCAACCTAAACTTCCCCTGTTTAAGTTTTAACCCATTACCCCTTGTATGAATATGACACAAACACTGAAGCAAGTCCAACAGAGAAAGAAAAGAGGTCCTGAAAGCATTCAGAATGGTAAATATAAAAATGAAATTCAAAAAGAGACAAGTTCCTGCAAACTATAAATTAAATGAACTAATGTGATGCAATTTCACAAATAAACCAAACCAAAAAGAATAATTTTTACCCTTAGAAATAGTTATAGGACTGCATTATGTTTGAGATTAATATTTTCATCATTTCCCAAGCTGTTCTCAAAACTGTAAAATTTTGGGTTCAACATTTTAAGAGCAGACAATCTGGGAAAAGTAGAACAGAAGAATGCACAAGGCAGCTAAAAAATGTACCCACTACACCCATGAAGGCTAAGACATTGGGTTCATTTAGTCCAGGTGGAAAAAAAAAAAAGTGAGGTTGGGTTGATGTATGTTTAAAGGAGGAAAAAAAGGTCATGAAGCTGCTATAAAGAAGATACTGTTCAGCTTTTGATACCCTCAATGTTTTGGGTATTTTTTCTGTTATAAATGTCTGGTCTTAAAAACATCATAAGGAAAACTTTGCCTCTTTCATCTTATTTAACATTCAAACAACATTAAGCAGGTCAATGATTCTGGCCCAAAATGCAGTAATTTTTTTAGACGTCTGAATTCCTAATAAATCCAACCAACTGTCATATGCTTTACTGTAACATTAAACAATTAACGTGCATGTCATTGTAGTCTAAGTTTGTAGGCAAGCAATACCAGAATATTAAAATCTGTGTTCAGCTACACATTGCCATATTTCATGAAAATGTCTGCGGATTATCATATCATGTAAATGCCTGGAATAATGCAAATATGTTTATATTTCCATACAAATATATCTTGCAAAAGGTATTTATTTTTATATATACACAATTAAATGCTGCTTAGTTCTATATATACACACAAATACACAGAAAATACTTTGCTTGTTAAAACTTCCAACAAGTCAACTCTAAAATTGAAAATGTTTGATACAACAGTAAATGTATGGTAATAGCACAGACTTTTTGGGAGTATGATTTAATATTAGGACAAAATGGTACTTACACTAGGCCAGACAGTGACTAACTCACAGTGAAAAGTTTTTTTTTATGTTTACTGTCAGCTATGAGCTTTTCATGCTACTTGGATGAGTCATAGCAATATGAGTAACACATCAACATGTCTTGGAAACAGTAGCTCAAAACAACAAAACCACAGGAGGTCAACAGCATACACAAGCTAAGCCCACACCAAGACCATTCAAATTTATATTTAACAGCATAGTCACAGCTATTACTAGGTAAAAGCAGGATATTAGTCTGTGCATCCACATGTAATTATTACACTGCAATTTTGAAGATAGAGTTTCAACAATCACCAATAATATTTATGAGAAGACTACTCAGTAGATTCTAGTCTGAAGAGAAGCCTCTACTGAAATTGTGGACTCTGGACTTATTAATTCTCCAGGTTTGTTCCACATCTGAATGCCCCTAAGCAGTTGTGTTTATATCTGCTACAAGATTCATCTTGAGATTTCAAGTTTTGCCCATTGTGGTTTAGTTACATGGATGAATGTTATCGTCAGTAAATACTACATTCAGATTCTAAGATACCTGGGTTTTGCAGAGGACAAATGAGACTCTAAAATGACGGACTATGAATCAGACTGAGACAGAATCAGTGAAAGCCTCTATCACCCCAAACTCCATCTATACCTGTATAGTGAAATTCAGCAGCATAGTCAAAACCTAACAGATATAAACAGCAGAAAAGTAGAGACACATTAAATAATGATGAATTCGTTTTTGGAAGATTTAGAATATTATTTACCATACCACGTTGCCTAGTCAATTGCTATGCTTAAGCTAAAATGAATTAAGGTTCATTTTGTCTGTAAAAAAAAACCTTCTTTATGAATGAAAGATAGAAATCCCTATAAATACCACCTGTGGATCTTTTCTTTTTTTTTTTCCTGTTCATTATCTAAATACACTTTCAGTTTTAAAAAAGATATAGAGGATCCCTCAGAAGCTAACAGTGGGATAAACCTTCTATAATAAAGGATTCTAAATAAATAGTTCAAAATGTATTTTCCACTAGGTAAATATAATTGTACAGCTCTTTCTGGTTTTCAGTCATTTATCACTTACTACTTCTCATGGGGGTGGGGAAAACCCCAAACAAGTAACCATGATGTTTTGGTATTAATCAGCAGAAGCTGGGAAACTTCAAGGTGCTCACCCTATGTAGCTGGCCATATAAATGAAACATTGGTAATCCTACTCAGCTTACTGAAGCCAAAGGCACATACCAAGCTTGTGAACTGCTGTGACAACTGAAGGTATCACTGACCATTTATTGGAGGTCAAATCCTCAAACAGTTTTCATTTCAGAATTCAGGTTAGCTTAAAAAGTCATACAGTTGGTTTGAAAGGAACAAAATTATTTTTGTCTAACACAGGTTAGGTTGTAATCTTGCCCACAAACTGCAGCTTCACTTATTTAGGTGATGAGCACCAGATGAGGAAAAAACTTTCTAAGTTTTCCACTGCTCAACATTAAAACATACCTTTCCACAGCCTGAGTATCACCAGACTGGGAATGATAATTTCTTAGAGCAGAAACCTTACAGTGCCTGATGGGTAAAAACAACCTACGTTCTGCAGCCAAAGTGTCAAGAATGTGAGCAGTAAGGTTTTTATTAAGAAGTTATTAGGTAAAACTTGATGAATGAAATGCAAGTTTTTCTAAAGCATCATGTTAAGCTTACTTTGCACAGTAAGCATGAGTGCTGTGGGGACTTGGCTATTACTTGTTAACGCTTTTCTTGAAGGGACAGACAAATGAAAGGGAGTTACGCCAATTAGGAATGCAAGCTTCAAAAAAACTACCTGTCTTATGGTATTATCCTTGCAGACAAAGTAACAAATTCTGCTGATCATTATCATTTTAATGAATTTTATATATTTAACTTCTGCATAAAAACTGGAGTCTAGCTCAGTAATTTCTGAAGGGTAATTTGCCCAGAAGAAGCTGTGGCTGCCCCATCCCTGGCAGTGTTCAAGGCCAGGTTGGACAGGGCTTGGAGCAACGTGGTCTAGTGGAAAATGTTGCTGCTCCCGGCAGGTGGGTTGCAACCACATGAGCTTTAAGGTCCTTCCAATCCAAACCATTGCGTGATTTGTTTCTTTCTCCTTAAGAAAATGGGGTAGAAGAAACAAACACCACCTCAAAAATCTAGTCCTCTTTCAAGGAAAGAGACCTGAAACTAACATACCTGAGACATCAAGTTTTATATTAATTTCAAGATATCTATCACAGTCTCCGTCAGGAAAATGCACATTAATTTACATTGTTTTTACATCAATACACAAATTTTGCTTCCCCGACCAAAAAAGTAGAACAGTATTTCTTCCAAATGTGAGATCTGCCCAGCCTTTGAAGGAAAAATCTGGGCCAGTGGGCAGCAACTGCTTAGACTGGTGCTGACATTTTCTTTTAACAAGAATAGTATTTCCAGCCGGAGAGTTACATTTTATATATTTTCTGCATTACTTTATCAGAAATATGCTATTTAAAATTTTTGAAAGGTCCTTTCCTGTCTACAGGACAAATATTCTAGACAACTTTCAAAAATGCATCACAAAATGGAAGAATTTACAAAAAATCAAGTTCATCTTCAACGTTATTCCAAGACATTATACAAGCATCTCAGGTCTCAGCACATCTATGTTCCCCACACTCCTATTTCACGAAGGGGGAACTGAGGCTATTTCAATTCATGGTAGAAGGCCAGAGTGCAAAAAGGAAATAAAACTATCTCCCCCAAGCTCCAGGCTTTCACTCTTAACCACTGGAATAAAAAATACAGAATTGCTCCAACCACAAGGCAGATAATACAGTACAATTTGCAACCTTCACCTACTTTCATAACTGCACTTAAAACTCAAACAAAAATACAGAGTTTTCAAAAGGAAACATACAAGGCAAACATTTATAAAGCAGATATTCCAGGGAGATGACTGTAAGAACAAGTGTTCAACATTAAATAGAGTAGGGTGATTCTCACATATTCACAATCACACCCAGGTTAGGAACTATAGTCTGTCTTCAAAAGTAATACTTCACATTAGCAAGTGGGTTTTCCACAAATTCATACTTCCTTGCCAGTCATAACTCCAATTTATGAAAACCTTCCTTGTGTTTTTGTAAGTATTTTCCATTTTTAACACCAGGTTAAACATAAAGAGCATATTCATCAAATATTCAATTATTAAATAATTCAATTTTTCAAAACTATCTTTTTAAAAGAGTTTTTGGTTCATCCTCTGATTACAATATGCATCTTTAAAACTTTACCACGTCCAAGGGGGCTTAACATACGATTTTCAGTAGTAAAATCAACACGATTTTAACATCCATAGCTTTGAATATTGCCTTTTCACTGGGAACCATGAATCTGGAAATCTAATCCAGCTGTTTAATTTTAAGGCAACTACAGAATTTGGATGCACTCACATTCAAAAGTTTTCAGGTTAGCACAAAAAGGAAAAAATTATGCATCAGCCTTTTCTATCAGAATAAAGGGATTTCTTGCAACACAGTTTGGAATCTCAGTAAAAACAGCAACATTTTGTCAATTGTGGATGTCTGATAGATAGAACTAGGCAATGACCCAAACAAGAGATTTCACTATAACTAATTTCAGTTTCTCAGTGAATGCTGTGAACCTACATGCGCCCTGGACCAACTCAGGAAATGGAGTATTTACAGATTTGTTATAATGCACTAGAAGATAGATTTATTTACTAGTGATTTTGTCCTCAGTACCTCCTGCTAACTGAATCACAAATAATACCACTGAAGAGCTGTTCAATCTTACAAGGAGTGCTTTTAACAGCCAACAAGCATGTCTACTTCAACGTCTATGCATTTTGTCTTTCTCATACCAATTGGTCCCTCAAACCATCCCTGAGCATTTGTTATTTCACCTGAAATTGCCTCAAAAATGTCAAGTAGCCTCCTGGTTATCTTACTTAATGATTCATTACTAGCTTTTAACCTTAATTTTCCCACAAAATTCTCCTCAACTACCTTGTTGCTTGGCTACCACTGATTGCAGTATCATCTTCATGCACACTGCCACATCTGTAGTGCTCTGTCGGAAATGTGTACAATTCTTTCCGAGTTTCAGTCCACCCATTAAGGTAATACTCACACTGAAGCTCAAAAATGTCTCCTAGCTCATGGACTAGGAACATTTTTTCCCTTGTTTTATAAACGGAACGCTGGTCCAACCACAACCTTTCAGTATGCTACAACAAGCACCATTTTCCTAACTCACTACGGATCTCCCATCAGCTCTCTCTGCTCCTTTCTACAGGTTCCTCACTGACAAAAAAACAAATAATAAAATATGGTACTTGTTCTACTTCTGAAGGCCTTTCCTGGCCTCTTTCTTCAGCCTACACTCTCATCCTGCAGTAGGTTTTTAATTCTTGCCTCCTGTCAACTCGAAATGACAGCTTCCAACATATACATTGTACTTTCAGGCAAGTACTTGTCACATTCCTATGATCTGGAAGCATGCATTTGGAAAAAGCACCTCAAAAATCAACAATACAGACTAGAAATCACCCCTTTAATTCTTTTTTTCACTGGAAAACTGCAGTGGAAGTTGCTGTTACTATTCTGTTAACATCCTAACCACCATATCATACTCATTGATAGAGTCCTCAACCTTACCACACTGTCAGTTTACATCAATGGAGTTGGCATTTCACATTTTTGAGTTAATTCTGTGAAGCAGGAATCAATGTTTAGCTTTTGTGCAACTTAACCCACCATTTGTTTTATGACACCATTTAAGCTCTTACCTTAGTAAAATTATTCAAGTGACCTAGTTTTCTCATATTTGAAACACCTTGCAATTTGGCTACATTTTGGAGAATCTCTCTCATATTATCAGAGGGTTCTGCAAAAGAAAACAGGTTATTAGCAAATACAGTTGAAGAAAAAGTAAAAAATCTACACATGCACTCAACATGAAGTTTTCTAAATGTAACAGCTCTCTCCAGCCCTTAATAAAGGACGCTATTCATTTTCACCTCAAGAAGGACCAATTTGATCTATGTTTAGAACCAAAATCAGGCATACGAAGTTCTCTAGAATGAAAGCTAAAGCACACAGAAAAGAGAGACTTCTATTTTAAAGCAAAATTTACTTAATATATTCCGTTTACAATTAACAAAGATATTCATTTAGCATATAAAATTCCAATCCTAACGTCTCGTTACTGAACAGCTTTATTCGTAACCCCCTTGTCATTTAAAGACATCAGTAAAAAGATAGCATGTTACTGCTGCACTTGACTTTTTTCCCTCCTGACAAAGGGTTGGTGGGATTTGGGGTAAACAAGGCTCTTTTCTGCTTTCCATATTAACCTCCCTCTACATCACTCTAAACTATAACTAGAGGGCTAGAACTTTTGAGTGACATGGGAAGTGAACTACAAGATATATGGGGACTAGGAATGTCATGCCCTTTCTTCCTCAGTGTCCACTATCCCAATGGCAAAAAAACCTCAACTAAAACTACAAACAAGGATTCAAACACCAACTGATGACCTTGCATTCCAGTCTCGGAAATGGAAAAGGGTTACCAAACACGGTGAGAAGAGACAATATTGCTCCACCTTTGGGAATAAGGCTGGGGGGAGTTGCAGCAGAGTGGGCCAAGCAGCACAGAGTACAGAGTGAGGCTGGGCACAGAGAGCTGCACACAGAACTACTGAAACACAAACTGCAGTAAGCTCTGTACACTGTGGTATTGTAGCAGGACAGTCTTCAAAGGGAGAAGGATTAACTGCAGGATTCTTGTGCAGTCTTGGATCAAGTAGACATTGTATTATAGGCACAACAACAATGCTATCAACAGTGCTGTAGCTTGAAATAAATGACATATCAAGGCTATGCTGCAGATGTGAGCTCTTAAAAAGTATCACATTACCAAAAAAGGAGAAAAAAAAAACCCAAAAACACCTCATTACATAAAATGAAGTCTTTAGAAAAAGCTGGAAGAGTCCAAACACCAGACATCTGGAAAGCAGCAAAGAGAAGGGTTTAGTGTGCGATACCCCACACTAGCTTCAGTAAAAGAAACTTGCTTCCTACTGCAGTGTGAACAGCTATGGCTGAATTTATCCTTAATCCCCTTGTAATACAGCTGAATTTGCAGAAACCACATAGTTTTTTATTTCTCTGTTTATCCTGAAAGGATATTCGTATATTTTTCATAACACAAAAGAAATCAGAAGTGTCAGAGATGTAAAGAAAGCACCTCCTTCACCATCTCTCTATAAATGAAGCTAAGTTTTTAATCACTTTATGCAGTTAAAAAACTTTAAAAGACAACAAATTTGAAAAAGCAGACATAACTAGCCATCTCATCAGGATACACACATAAGACAAGACCCTTTTATGTACTACCATCAAGAGTACAAGACAGTATTTAAAGAATAGGACACCCAAATTAAGATGTGTAAACCTGTAAATGCATTGTAGTCAATGGAGATCTTGTCTATCAGCCAATGAAGTTGAAAGCAGTTTACCTGCTTAGCTGCAAGATGCCTACTCAAGCATAAGGGGAATCAGTTACATTGACTACACTGCTTATAACAAAACATTAGCACATGTAGACATGCTATTGCCACAACACATACTCATGACTTTTTGTAAAGGATCAGTGAGGGTAAGTTGTCAGTTGTTGGATACTCAGCCACAAATGCAGTCTGAGCTACCTTGCACTGCAGAACAGTAAGCATAGTGAAACTGTCATCCAGTAACCTTGAACTTAAATTGGAACACATGCATGCACCTCTTTGAATCCCCACAGCCCAGCCACTGAAAATAAGAAATCTGATACTATCACAGAAATTAGAGACAGTGAAAATCTTACTAGATCCATCCCAAGTTCAAGATTCCTCTGCAGAGTTTACTTTTCCAGGGCTTAACTCAGTTTGAAAGGTTTGCAATAGCATAAGCCATAAAAAAGGAGAACAAGAGAAACACTAAGAACAAGCAAGTTGTGACAGCTACAGCACTACAAATAGTCTAAACCACAGCCCCTAATTTCAAGGGAACATAACAAGAGAGGAAAATTTGTCATAATTTGGTTTCTTTATAATACAGTTTGGCTGATTTCTATGCTTTGGCCTGCCTTAGGTGACGGCAGGGAGGGGGGGTACACCCTCTAGAACGTTCTACTTCAATTCTCTGGACAACAAGTAGCAACAATAACTTTCTAAAATTACTAGAAATATGTTTAGAAGTTTTAATTTTCTAAGTGCAGATGGCTACATACTTCAGGTAAACCTCTACCGAAACACAGCTCACTATGCGGACAAGACAGATCACAAAACCTCTTACATGTCGCTGGCAATGAACTCTTACATTCAGCTACCTGATAAAGTGAGCACTAATGCAGAAGGAAGCAAGATGTGCTGTGCAGAAAGGCAGCCCATTGGGATATGAAGAAATCAGGACATGACAATGCTACCATTTCCCATGTTGACAAATCTGTATCAATGGCAGACCTTTATAATGAGGCCGCCTAATTAAAATGCGCACTAAAAACACTTTACATCTGTGTGAAAAGCTGCAGTTACAGCAGTATCTCTTCACACAGCCCTCTGTGCTGAAAGAAATTCTCATTTCTAGAGGAACAGAAAAGTTTGAGGAAAGCAATCTTCGTAGTGTTTAGCAGAGCAGCCAGGTATTTCCCAGAAGCTTCACTAACAATGAAGTAATTTGAAGAAAAGTGGGGACTACAGTGTACGATGCACAACACTGGGAAAACTGAGAACACAACAGATGTTTCCACTGGTAAATCAATAATATGAATACAACACGTTGGCTGCCTCAGAGTTTGATTATACTAACAGCACTACTGCTGCAGATAAAACACAATGGTAAGGAAATAAATATCCTCTAATAGCATACTACTTCAGAAAGAACTAAGACTGCAGAAGCTTTTTCAGTCAAGTATTGCCAGTTCAAGTCTTGTTTTAAACCTCAGAACCACCTTCTTGCAAAAAACATCTTTCAAGAAAAGTTAACAAAAAAAAATTGTGACATACTAACTCCAAGGAAAGACTGGCTATCCTGTTTTTCCCCTTTTGGTGATTCATCATATATTAGAAAGAAGTAGAAAATGTACTTAGTTACTGAAGCATGACTTATCTTTATTAAAAATAAAGCCAACAGAGAAGGTAGGCAGGCTTAATGAAACTCCACATGTGGCAGATGTAAAAAAAAATGTAACAAAACAACACAACTTCACAAATTCAGATATAGTCTCTTGCAAGTCTGTCCTTTCATTAAAATAGGCTTGAAAACTGACTAAATACGCTCTGGATTCTACCAACTAAGCCATGTGGCTTTCCTGTAATCAAAGTTTAGATCCAGCACTGCGTATCTTCCTGTCACAAAATCTCATGCAACAGCACTGAAGAACTTTGATTAATGCAGAAATGGAAAAAACATGGCACAAAATTAAAGTCATCTCCCAAAATAAGAAACATCATGGCCCAAACATTTCATTCTCAACAGCTCATGCTGGTGTTGACAAAGCCTTTTCATTTTTATTTGGCTGTTGGGGTCTTTCTTTTGTTTGGTTACATGATGGGTTTTCATTTGTGTGGGGTTTTTTTTGGTTTTTTTTTTAGGACCCCACTTCAGACCACTGCTGCTGAGAATTCTTAGCTCTGGTTAACCCTTAGTCTTGAGCTCTTCAAAAGTTTTTACTTTGCTATCCAAATGAAAGACAAAGATGATACTTGTAGTAATTTTAAGACTCCTCAAAAGTCTATTCTTTCCTGACTTACCTCATTTACTACTGATATGCTGACTCATAAAGAAAAATTTCTTCACCAAAAGGGCTGTCAAGCATTGGAACAGGCTGCCCAGGGAAGTGGTTGAGTCACCATCCCTGGAGGTACTTTAAAGACATGTAGACGTGGCACTCAGGGACATGGTTCAGTGGTAGACTTGGCAGTGTAATTTTTATGGCTGAACTCTTATGATTTTAAAGGTCTTTTCCAACATAAAGGATTCTATGATCTCGAGCTGGCCCATAGCGAAAGACGAGTATCTTCACATTCTTTGGCATGGTACTTCTTTAAGGGTGGAGCTGTGCAAAATGACTGAGCTGATGTTACTTCTTGTGCCAAAAGATGCACTTTCCTTCTCTCTATTCTGTCCCACTATATGATACACCCTATCCTTTACACTACTCCAGCAGCTATCAACTTCACATTAAAATAATACTAACTCAGCAGCATACTTTTTAATTCTTTAGCTATGTTAGTTTTCTGCTGTGCTATGAGTCAAACTAAAGTCTTACAAAAATCCATGCAGAAGTGGCTGTGCTAACAAGCCATTCACAAGCAGAGTGGTAGAAGTGGGACATATCCTTTCCAGAAGGCACTTATTAGAAAAAAAGCCAGACTCTTTTTTTCCCTTTTAACGTGCACTTTACACTTGGCATACTGTCCCCACTGATGTATACAAAGCCACTTTGCCTCAAATCTCAGCTGAAAACTTGATATGTACAAACATTTCAAGCCAGCATACTTATATTCTGCAACAACAGCTTAGCTTCCTGATCATTACTGTCTCATTTACTGCATACCTGCTTTCTTTTTTGGACAGCAAGCACTTTCAAGTAGCAGGTATCCATTCTGTGCATTTCTCATACACCAGTTTCTTACCCCCAACTGTTTGCACCCATTAACATCCAGTGCATATAATGATAATCTTCAGCACAGAGTGCAACACTGGTGTTTTTAAAATCCTATCCTCAAGAATTCCATGATTCTCTATGACTCAAAGTAATCCACAGACGTATATACATTAAAAGTCTTGAAAGTTGTGCTGTTGATTTGTTTTTGAACTCTCATAACCTTTTAGGGCTTGAATCCTTTTTTCACCCCTAAAGGACTGTGACATTGCTCTTCCCAGTGAGAATCATGATGCATTCTGACAGATCCTATTCTCCCAAGAATACCACAGAGCTCCAGCTATACAAAACAGCCAGCACTGCATCTAATGCAGGGATGAAACAGGACCAGCAATAGCTGTATTAGCACAAATGACAACCTTTTTCCCCTGACAGATTTAGCAGGATTGTTTGACAACATTCAGTATACTAGCAGCATGCCAGTTAACTATTTTATTATGCATATGTGAACAAAAAAAAACCCAAAAAACCACCCCCCCCAAAAAAAAACCAAAAAAGCACAAGAACAAAACAAACACCCCCCCCCACAAACCAACATAACAAAACCAAACAAAAAGAATGGTAGGCTCTAGCACACAAATAATTTAGGAACTCTGAAGTCACGCATAATGAGTTAAACTGAGGTATGTATAATTTATGTGCATCATCTGGTAGATGCTAGGACAGTATCTACATACAGTAGGTAAACTCAAGTGAGAGGCTGCACTAGCAACTATCATACCTACTGAAAATACAGTGCCAAAAGTGAAATAAGAGACTAAATTTGCCTAAAGACTCCCGTTAAAGGAGGAAGTTGTACAGATCAGCATTTCATCATTGATTAAGAATACAAGAGATATCTTTCTCTGACTGAAGGAAATAAATGGATGATCCTGGTGAACTTGCTGTACACCTCTACATTAGAAATTTTTAAAGTCCAAGTGATAGGCATCCATATGCTACAAAGCTGCTTTTTGTGGCTCATTAAACTACATACTGCCAAAATTATGCAAGTTGAGCGGAACACTCACCAACTAGAAACATGAATGCAATTTCTTCTATTCCAACTGAAATAGCAATTAGTTATCAGTTAATAAAAGCAATGAAATATTAGAAATCAGGTTGTTAAAGGTGTCTATCTAAGCCTAGATGAGAAGTAATCAATCTGCTAAGACACTTTTTACCTTCAATAATGAAATCAAATAACAATGAGGAGGCATATCCTGCCATCATCAATTTGCTTAAAAAATAATCAGGACTATTATTTAATATCTCATAACATGGAGTATTCTTAATTTACATCTAATTCAAAATGTGGAAACTGCACAGAAAAACAACCAAGTTCCGAGAACAATGGGAGAAGAGAAAGCAACAAAAAGCAAACTGCACAACAGACATGACTCCTGAATTATTTATATTGATGCACCAGCTCCACTGTGCCAGACTGAAAAAAACTTAGTGAACAATTTACATTCAGCCTGATTTTCAGAACCCCAGTACTATAAATGGAGATACACCTTCACTCTAGACATATGAAGTAAAAACATACTACAAACAGTTGCTCGTATCGAGTTTATACAGTTACTATTATGATGAAATAAGTACTGAATACTAAGCCAGACAGACATCCTCTATGATCACTGTTAAAATGCTTTTATCACAGCTGAACCAGTAAAGTGAAAAATACCTTGCACTGGTATAGTGTGATGCTTATGTTTCACACAATCACAGAAACCCAAGGGTTGGAAGGGACCTCAAAAGATCATCTAGTCCAACCCCCCTGCAACAGCAGGGTAACCTAGAGTACATCACAGGAACTTGTCCAGGCAGGCCTTGAATATCTCCAACACAGCAGACTCCACAACCCCCCTGGGCAACCTGTTCCAGTGCTCTGTCACTCTTACAGTAAAGAAGTTCTTCCTGATGTTAACGTGGAACCTCCTATGCTCCAGTTTACACCCATTGCCCCTTGTCCTATCACTGGATATCACTGAAAAAAGCCTAGCTCCATCACCCTGACACCCACCCTTTACATATTTGTAAACACTGATGAGGTCACCCCTCAGTCTCCTCTTCTCCAAGCTACAGAGACCCAGCTCCCTCAGCCTCTCCTCATAAGGGAGGTGTTCCACTCCCTTCATCATCTTTGTGGCTCTGTGCTGGACTCTTTCAAGCAATTCCCTGTCCTTCTTGAACTGAGGGGCCCAGAACTGGACGCAATATTCCAGATGCGGCCTCACAAAGGCACAGTAGAGGGGAGAAGAACCTCTCTTGCCCTACTAACCACACCCTTTCTAATGCACCCTAGGACGCCATTTGCCTTCTTGGCCACAAGGGCACATTGCTGGCTCATGGTCATCCTCCTATCCACCAGGACCCCCAGGTCCCTTTCCCCTTCACTCCTTTCCAGCAGGTCAACCCCCAACCTGTACTGGTACACGGGGTTGTTCTTCCCCAGATGCAAGACTCTACACTTGCCCTTGCTGAATTTCATCAAGTTTCTCCCTGCCCAACTCTCCAGCCTGTCCAGGTCTCGCTGAATGGCAACACAGCCTTCTGGTGTGTCAACCACTCCTCCCAGTTTAGTGTCATCAGTGAACTTGCTGAGGGTACACTCAGTTCCCTCATCCAGGTCGTTGATGAAAATAATAAACAGCACTGGTCCCAGCACCGACCCCTGAGGGACTCCACTAGTCACAGACCTCCAGCTAGATTCTGCCCCATTGACCACAATTCTCTGCCTTCTTCCTTTCAATCAGTTCTTGATCCACCTCACTACCTGATTGTCAAGCCCACACTTCCTTAGCTTATCTACGAGAATGCTGTGGAAGACAGTATCAAATGCCTTACTGAAATCAAGAAAAACCACATCTACCACTCTACCATCATCTATCCACCTAGTTACTTCATCATAGAGGGCTGTAAGGTTGGTCAAACATGACTTCCCCCTGGTAAAACTATGCTGGCTGTTCTTAATGATCCCCTTGTCCTTGATATGTCTAGAGATGGTGTCAAGATTAAGTTGTTCCATCACCTTTCCAGAGATGGAGGTAAGGCTGACCAGTCTATAATTAC
The DNA here is from genome assembly GCF_012275295.1 of Melopsittacus undulatus. NCBI lineage: Eukaryota > Metazoa > Chordata > Aves > Psittaciformes > Psittaculidae > Melopsittacus > Melopsittacus undulatus. The sequence continues at coordinate 14,254,807 of NC_047557.1, forward strand.
CCACGTCCTCCTTCTTGCCCTCCTTATAGACTGTCGCGACATCTGCCATCCTCCAGTCCTCAGGCACCTCTCCTGTTTCCCACGACTTACCAAAGATGATGGAGAGTGGCCTAGCAATGACCTCCGCCAGCTCCCTCAGCACCCGTGGGTGTATTCCATCCAGACCCATCGATTTATAGATGTCCAGATTGCATAGCTGATCCCTAACCCAATCCTCATCTACCAAAGCAAACTCCTCCTTTGTTCTGACTCCTTCTGGGGCTATAGGAATCTGGGACCCCCATGGAGAGTCTGCAGGAGTAAAGACAGAGGCAAAGAAGGCGTTCAGCACCTCTGCCTTCTTTATATCCTCTGTCTCCAGGGCACCCACCTCGTTCAGCAGTAGGCCTATATTGCCTCTTGTGTTAATTTTATTCGCCGTGTATTTGCTTATGTTTTGCAAAATAATTCTGATAAATTTTAGATTTAAGAAAACCCCACAATGTATAACGAATCTTAAAAATCAAGAGCATTCCCTTGAAAAGTGCAGGTGACCAAACTCAGCGATTTCTGCAGAATGTACCTATTTGATTCCTATCGCTTCCATGGGTAAATAATACAAAAAGCATTTTATTTTGAACACAATTACAATGAAGTTGTTCAAGTTCATGAAAACAGAAAGAAAACAAAAGCTTAAGAACTTGGATTATTTTCATTCTTGCTACTTAAAAAAACTGACTAGATTAAAGTGGTTCAGTAACGCAGAAAAAAAAAGCACTCTTTGTCTCTTTCATGGCAGTCAGCAAAGAAAGCAAAGCACTGTTCTTCCTCCATCAATCAGGTGGAAATTCACATTATTAAAAAGAAAAAAAATTGTCTAATGATTAGTAAGCAGTGCAAAAGACTATATCCAACGTAGGATCAGCAATCTCTAGAACCTCAGGTAAGAAGAAAGTCTTCTACCACGATTACGTTTAGGAGTCTAGTGCTTCCTACTTAGCTGTGTACATCTAACCTTCTGCAAGTAAAGAGGAAAGTCTGAATGCCTATCGTAACTGTAAAGATTTCTCTTTTGCAGATGTGCATAGAGTATTATAAATGGTAATTTTGTTCATGTTCTTAAGTATGGATAAAGATGACAGCAAATACTCATTCTGGTGTTGCAGTCATCCTGAAGCAAAGACAGCAGTTCAAATATGGACCACGTTCCAAATTACAGCGTTATTTCTAACCAAGAGCTTGAGATTATGTGTGTAGAAGAGCCATCCCTACATCCCCACATTTGGAATTATGCTAGTTATTCCCAGAGTGTGATCTTATATACCAAATTCGTAGACAATATTGCTTTACTGCTATAATTGAAATGTTAACAGCTTTTAGTCTAGCATTTAAAGCTACAGAATTATTACTTCAAGAGAAGCAGAGAACAAAGCCGAAGATTGGCCACAAATTATTTGGCATTGCTAAACCTAAAATAACTTTAGATTTTGAACACAGAAAAAACTGAAAGACCATTCCAAAGAATAGCTACAATGCTGATTTAAAAAATAATTCCATGTATCTTTTGATAAATTATTCTTTCACTGCTTTATAGCAGTACACAAACTACTGACCTACATGAGTTTCCCCAAAGACCAATAATAAAAATAGTATTAAAGTTAGGTACCAAGGCAGGTTTAAAAAACCCTGTTGTTTAAGTAACTTGCCGATTCATAGAGAACAAATGTTTGATTTAGTCCTCCCTTTATATTTACACTAGGTCCTCAACTCTCAGGAAGACATGATGTTAATGACAAGAATCGTAGCAATCATTCTTGGTATATACAGTCTTTATATACATGATGACTAAAACCAAGTGGTGATTACACTCTCCTAATAAAATTCTCTCATTACCACTTTGCATTAAACAGAAACACAAATTATTCCAGAATATGTAGTTACAAACTCTAGAAGAACTTTATCTAAAACTGTCAAAAGGAAGAGAGAAGGAAACAAGACAACAAAATGAACACAGAGGCACAAAATGCTGGAGGCTGGGGAACACTCCATAGCAGTGTGACTACATGTTTCTTTGCCCTGTCGTTGTACTCTCTCCTCTGCATCAATTATCAGCTACTTCAGAGACAGAACACAAGGCTGAAGCAGTACAGCTGTTCTTACACTCAAAAGCCAGTAAAAAGCTGGAGAATAAGGCTTTCCCAGATCAACAACACTGGTTATCTTGGTATACAAATCAAATTAATACTTTCCAAAACATCAGCTATAAATTTGAATGTTGAATGTGAGTTCTTCATAATGGCTTAGAAAATCATCTTCAGTTCCTCCAACCCATTTTCTTCTTTTTTTTTTCTGCCACCAATTCTGCATTCTGATCATGTATTCCTCTCAGCATTACCAAACTGACAATCAAGTTGGTAACACTATTACTGACATCACAAGGAAATTTGTGAAAGGGAGAAATATGATCGTATCTTCAAGAATATTCCTAATTAACATTCAGATTATTCTCTGCATCATTTTAATTTGTTCAAGAATCCAAACTCATAATGTTGTTCAGTTAAATGGCCCTTACAGATAAACTCCAAGCTGTCAGGAGGCAGCCACTGTTCCCAGAAATACCCTGTTACACAGGGTGTCATTTAAGAAAAAAAATAAAAGCCTAGCAACACTAGTGGCTGTATGATGACTTGGTTTGCCAATTAAGACATGAAGGCAAATTTGGCAAGACTTGGAAGAAGCAAAATAGTAACATGCTCAAATATTAATAAAGGTACACAACTAGAAAGTGCAAGTAATTCACAAACAGCACTAACTGCAGCAGGAAACCTTTAAACTGTGATGAAAGCGTGGTAAGACAACTACCCTCCTTAAAATGCTATAATCAGAAGATTTTAGAATAGTACACTGATGATGCTTGGGAGATCCAGTCCTTTGTACCAGAGACAGGACAGGTCTCATCTGCCTGTTGCTGTGACTGTTCAAGACTTTACTCTCTCTCCTGGAAAGATCATTTTCAGAAAAGGGACAGGAAGCACCATATTCATGAATTTCACAATATACAAGTGCAATTCTTTAAACACAGATGATACTTAATTTGATAGTCAATTTCAACTTAGAAAAATCTATCCTACTGAAGTAGCAAGCTAACCTAAAAAACTGAGATGGAAACACCCCATTTATGGAAACAGTAACTTTTTTCCATTTCTTTTCTTTACATGTCATTAAAAAAAAAAAAAAAAAAACAAAAAAAAAACCAGAAACCCCTCAGTAAGTCTACCTATGAGAATCACTCATGGTTTGCATAGAGGAGATGAGCACATACGAAATTCTGTACATATGAGGTTACTAAAGCTGAATTCTGACTTCACTGATGCTCATAAGGTAATAAAGGAAAAAGATTATACAGTAACTTTCAGGCAACAGCTGTTCTTGACAGTAATCTGTCTGTATGAAGCAGTTACTTAACATATGTATTTTTGTGTAGTGTGTACACTTCATGCAGAAAATCCACCTTTTATACAGCTGAAAAAAACCCACAAAAAAATCCCTGTATTGTTTACTACATTTTACATGAAGCAACTAATGAAATTATTCTTCGTTACTTTTATATTTTTTCCACAAATCAAGCCCATATTGTTTTGCTTTAAATACCTTACTTCTATTTACAAGTATTTCGGACTAATCATTCTACAGTCTTAAATCAACAGCTGTAGTTTATTTGTTGTGAAATTTATGTAGATGCTGTATAGAAATGCACCTCTCATTTTAACCACACTAATCAACAGCAGCCATTTCAAATACGGGTGAGTAGCTATTCCAGCTCATTTTTACTGTTTTGCCATCCTTTTTGTCTGAGACTCACAAGATTACTCAAAGTACCACTGATAAACAGCATGAATTTCTTTAACTACCCATCTCTCCAACTAAAAGGGAATTAAAAACTTTTGTGCTTTCCATTTTACATTACAAACAATGAAGTGTATTTAACTTCTACACAGTAACTAAAATAAATGCAGTAAAAGCAGCTTTATGAACTGCTACAGGAGCAGCTACCTGAATAAAAGGTCAGATGTCACCAAAACCACAGCTGTAAGTAGCACCTAGACCTAAAACGAGCTTAGTCAAGTCTAGATAGTGAAGAACAAAACCAGTGAATTTAGGAAAAAAATCTACTACTCAGACTAATTAATTAATGAACAATGTTCATTCCAAGGATATCACTGTTGTAGAATTTGGGAGATTTCCTCATAAGATTTAGTTACCCAAGCCTATTCATGCCACTGTTGAACTTGCTACACTGATGAATATAAAGAAGAATGTGAGTTCTACAGAGCTTTGAAGTATGTGCTAACAGTAAAATTTAGTCTCACAGCTAAGAAATACAACTCTTAAGTAGGGGGTTTTGTTCATTGAGCTTAGTTTCATTGTTTTGGTGTTTTTTTGGTTTTGTTGGATTTTTGGGGGAGGGTTGTCTAGTTTTGTTTTGTTGTTTCCTGTTTACTTGCCTTAAAAAAAAAAAAACAAACCATTTCTCTCTTATACATCTTTACCAGCATTCCTTCTCTTCACAAGATATAAAGATCTGGTGATCTTCACTGATCATGCTCTGAGGTTTTACTAACTCCTGCTTTTTTCTTAATTAATTCTATCCAAATTCTCCATCACTATAACAGGTGCTTAGCAAATAAAAAAAAATCCACTATGCACAAATACATTGAAGCTGCAGATTTGAAAACTAGAATAAAATATAACCAATAAAACAATGTGTCAAATATCAGTTAGCACATGTGTAGCAGTGTTATGGCACCTTCCCTTCTGTATCAGAAGTAATCACAGGAGTGCTGCTCAGTGTGCAAATTCATCTGCACTACGGTATAAGCATCTGCCTACCTGCCTGCAGTTAAAAACAGTTGCAATGAAAAGCAAACCTCTTATTTTATCTAACCTTTTGTGTAGCTATCATAGTCTCAAGTCACATGCTTATGCCTTAGTTGTAAGAAGCTAGCTGGTTTTAAAGTAGATGACTCGTGTCATTTATTATTTCAAAATAAGAAAGTCTCAGGCATAAATCTCTATTAGCATTTAAGATTAAAAAATTTACCTCATTTTTCAGTACATTCCACCGAACTAGTCAGTCATACATTTCAACATCAATTCTCAAGCCACACTGTGGCATTGTTCTTTTCTGCAGTATTTGGGTTTGGATGGATATAAACAGCTGGAAAACAGCAGTTTTTCATTATAACTGACTGTTTAACTTTTTTTCCTCAGCTGGAAAACTCCACCTGATGTTGAGCATCTCTCCTCTGTTATTAGGGGCAAACTTACGAGATTGATAGGTAATTGGTAAAGTATGCACGAAGGCCATGAGATTGAGCAAATAAGTGATGCATTTCTTTCTGGGAAGGCCATCGTTGACATAGCTTCCTTATTTACTGTAATTATGATGAGGGGTGTGTTTCTTTACACAGCATCTACACTGGATAGGCTCTGACAAAAAAAAAAAATCCTGAAACTAAGCATAGTGTTAATCTCAAAAGGGGGTGGGGTGGAAGGGAAAGGAGGGAAGGAAGAAAGAAAACTTAGGAACATTTATGACAAAGACTAAAACATTCATATCAAGAAGGCAGGAACTAGAGATATTGGTACTTCAACAGTTTCTAAAATTAATAAGACTCAAATGACCATGTGGGGTGTGGGGGACAGGGTAGGAAGCAGAATACTATAATGCTGTGGAAACACAGCATAGCTTAAACACCTAAGAAGATATTTATACCAATCCCAATGGCAGAATAATTTTGTCAAATATAAATAGGAACCACAAGATACTAGGACAGTCATTTTATTCTCTGTCCTCCAGAATGAGGGCTGACATTTGTTGAGCACTCTGCACCACAAAAGCAAAAAAACAAAGAACCCACCCACAAAAACAAATCCAGAGATGCTGCACACAAAAACTTTACAGACTGGTATGAATGTAGATCTTGAAAGACATGGTAGTGCCAAGCTCCTAGGGATATCTTAACACTAGGTAAGCAAGTTATAAGGTTTTTTAAGTTGCCTTTTGTTAAGTTTGTTCTTCATTAAAAACACTGTTCCTGTTATCAAGAAATAAAAAGTGAAAATATTCTAAGCACACACCATCTTACTAGCTCTGAAGTCTTAATACTGTAAAAGTAGTAATGCTTTAGGAAGCAAAGCCAAAGGTGCACAAGAATCATTAATCTAACCAGGCCAGTGCACTCTAGTCACCAAAACAATAGTCAACTAAAGGGCAAGTACAAACAGGAAAGCTAAGTGCACGCTTCATTTTGCAGAGTATATAAACTCTGCACCTGTACCTCTCTAACCTACCAAAAGGTAACACGTTACCCAAAAAGTTGGCAGGCCAACATTACCAATCAGTTCCTTTCTACTGTTCTCATATGAACAAAACAATATGCAAGAATAATGCAGAAGAACATTTCTCAGACAGAAAGGCAAGTAAGATCTCTCTCCAGCTGTTTTCAAGCTGCTCTTCTGTATCTCAGAAAAAAATGGAAAAAAAAGAAAAAATGCTAGTAATTACCTTCTTGCTCCTATTGCAGCTTTTGTTACCGATTGCAAAAAAACTAGGTATTTCTCTGTGTGGATCTAACACAAGTATCCTGCTACAGTTACTTATCACAGTGATGGCATACTGCAAAGCCAGGGTGAAAGGTACTCACACTTTTTGTTTATTTGGGTATTTTTAAGGTAATGTTTTGACAGTGTGCTGGAGCCCCACTCCTTCCTTTTCAAGCCAGAACACATACTGCAAGAGCATAAAAAAACCCCAAGAGGCTCCCTGTAATAGTCTTGCCATTAGTATTGAACAACTGCCTTTGAGCAACCAAGGAAGTTACCATTTATGCCCCAGTTCCCCACTGCCTTGCTCCAAAATGAGTGGGGATTTTCCCCTCCCCCACTACTTGGGGCTCTCAGTACCAGACAGGTGTGCAGTGTCTCTTCCTGCTTCCATATTGATAAAGGAAGCTGCTAACAGCATGGTCAAATCTCAAGCTCAATTTGGAAACTAAATTCATCTTAGCCTTCTCTGACTGTCCCGCAAATAACCCTTAAAAATGCCCGACATTTTTGTGGGCTGTAAACTGCAAATAGCATCCCGAAATGTTTGCCCTGCATGCAATGCATTACATTTTGCCATGTGGGCACATGGAATCAAATACAACATGGTTTAAAGTGATGAAAGCACAGTACAAAAAATAATACAGTTCAGATCTCAAATTATATGGAACTCTGTATCTTTTACTTTTACCCACATGATAGGAGGCAGTGATGGACAGTAGTGGCAAAGAAGGAAAATGGTAACTTTGCAGAGAACAATAGCCAATTTTGTGAAACACATTCTTAGGCAGAAAAAGTCAGTTGCCTCAACTATTTTGTTCATATCTGGCTCATGTTGTAGACAGAAGACTCGACATTTACAAAGTAGAGAGAACTGGCTATACAAAAAGAGCTGCTACATCTAAACTCTATCTCATAATGCATGTTTATGAATAATAAATTAAAGTACTGATGTTGGAGACAGGTACATTTACGTTAATTAAAAAGTACAGTACCAGAAAGCGAAGACTCTTACCCCCCAAGAAGGAGGAAATTAAGACAGAGACATGAACAGTACCTGACCATCAGCACTTGGCACTCTTGCATCCCTCTAAAGCTTCTGAAAAGTTCTGAACAGCCACTGCAGGCTCAGAGCTACAGCAATCCAAGAAAAATGGGATCCCTTGATGGAAGGACATTTAAAGAAGCCTGACTACAGATAAAGCACTGTGAGACATGGCTCTTCAACTACGCAAGTTCTAAACTACTTAGGCCTTCACCCAGAGACAAGTGCTGCAAATCAGAACAAAGTGAGAGATGATGGTCACCCAATAGGGAGATTCAGGCGCCAAGGCAAAAAAAGAACTTAGCAGCAAATGATGTGTGGATTACAAAGCCTTTTACAGAGCCTAAAGCTTTGGAAGGTATATACACTCCTGCAGTTTGGTTTGGAATAGCTGTAAAACAGTCAGAAACCAAGATGAATTATGCTAAAATCATGTAATACTTGTACAGTGATTACATACACAACCATTACCAGACTCAATGCAAAAACTCCTACTGAATGCACTAACCTAGTTGATAACTCCAATTGTCCTTTCTGGCCTTAAGAAGTTACGAGGTTGATTTCAGTAGTCTAATTAAACCAATCTGCCTCATCCCACTGCTAATTCCTTCCAGATGACTGTAATGGGAGTTGCACGGGTGGCAAGTCTGTCCTCCTTTTCCTCTTCTGTTCTATTCTGAGCAGGTAATATAACACAAGGCCAAAACCTGAGCACTCCAAACCCCAGTTATTAACTGGAATTTGTAATCAACAGAAGAACATGTGCTGGGGACAATTTTTCCAGAGTCGATCATCCTTTCAGCAAACTGATTTTCTTTAGAAAATTACTGTCCCAAAAGAATTTTCTTTTGAAAAAATGACAGATTTATCAGAAACCTCTTAAAAGATGGAGGACAGCCTGGACCGAGTGGCCCATAACTTCAAAGGAAAACAAAAAAGCCAAAACAAAACAAAAACACACACACAAAAAACAAACCCAAAATACAAACACAAAACAAACAACAAAAACCAAAACACCACCAAAAAACCCTCAAACAAACAAAAAACTCTAGCAACAACCAAAAACACCAAGGAGAAAAAAATCCCCAAAACCATGAGGAACAGCAATGCATAGACTTTACATTATAATCTTTAACCAGTAAAGTCTTATACAAAGGAGCTCGCACACACATATACATGCAATGCATATAAAATGCATTTCATAAGCATTATTATGCACCACTTTTAAAGTGGCAGGGCATCAAGAAGGCTCTAAAGAGTGAAACCATACTATGCAAGCTATGGTAAACATGGTGAGTCCTGGGAAAACATGGGCAACCCTCAAACTACAGCAGCAAAGGAAAGAGCAAACAAAAAGCATGCAGAGAAAGACAGATAAGCTCTACAAGAAGCAAAGCATTCTCCCAACCTTACTGCACAAAAAGCCAGGAAGAAGTAGGACCCAAAGCATCACAAACAGGGCTAACATCCTCCCCACATCTATTATTAGTTCTGAAATTCTTAATAACAGCACTGGCCTCTTACATGGAAAGAGTGTAGTTAGTTAGAACACAGTCCACAGGTATGGACTAGCAAAGGTCTGACTTGTACGCTAAGTCATGTTTGCCAAGCCATCACTAATAGCAATCTGTTTAAAACAAGGCAATACCAACATAATTTCACATGTTTGTAATAAAGAGGACACTATAACTAGAACCATATGTCTGAGGCACTGTTTATGGTGATTTTCTTCTTTGCCCAAATCAGATATTTCATGTTAATCAAAACAAAGTTCAGCTGACTGGGGAAAAAAAAAACCACTAGAATATTCTTTAAAGTTACAGAAAACATGAGCCTTGTGGAAAACTGTGTGATCCACTCAACACAGTGAATCAAATCAGTGTATTATCAGTACAGAATGAGGCTAGCAATTTAAAATATTTAAACTAATCACTTATGTAACTACTGCAACAGCTGGAAAAAAAAAACATTGTGCTCAGTGTGGAAATCAAGTTATGATCAAGGTTAGTTAATGTCCTGCTGAGACTTTTTAACTTTTTACTTTTGCTTTCTCCTTAAAATGAGATTAATACCTACCCTAGATAGCTATATGACTACTGATCAGTCAACCGTGGTTTCTCTCACAGAAATCCAAACCCCTGATTTTTTTTATAACTGGTTCACAACTAAATATAAAGCAGTTTCTTAATCAGTTGCAACTACCACAACATTTTTAAATAGGGGCTATACAGAGACACAGTGCAAAACATCTTTTTTTTTCATTGTACTAAAAAAATATTTTGCATCTTACCTGAATGTCTATTTTATACTATAGTATAAAAAAGTTGCACTGCTACTACTACTGTCTCATGGAATCAGTAGGCAGCTGAAAACACCTCATGGCAAAAATCAAGACCATAATAATAGTCACATATCAAATTCCAAGTAAAACATTTCAAACAGAGCACATGTAAAAATTACCACTCTAGAATTTAAATTCTGTGTATTGCTCTTCCACACTAAAACAATTCATCATGCTACACAACAGCAAAAAGTTACTAAACTGTTCATTAAAATCCTGATACTTTAAATTTCATGAACAGGTAACACTGCTTACACTAATAACTGTGTCATGTGCTCGAACTGTTAAGACCTTTGACATACATTTTGTTGACTAAAGTTTCACTTGTTTTAATTTTAAAGAGTGTCTCACTAGCACAGTCATGTCCATTTGGATACATGGTGGGAGGAGGCATAAGAGCCTATTTCTTTAAACTGAAAAAACCTCAGCACTTTTTCCCAGGAACAAAAATGCACTTGCAAACGTACGCACACAGAGAGATAGCTTTCACCCCATGACAAAATTGCTTAATAAAAAAAATTCTAAACACTGATCATACTGAGGGAAAAGAGAAGTAGAGGTGGAATTGCTGATACAGCCTCTTACTAAACTGAAAACTTGATTGATGCTTCTAATATTTGTACTTCCTTTACATTTCACAGTCGTCTCATTGATTCTATCACTTCCCTGCCTACTTCCCCATAAAATGGACCTATTCAGGATAGCTGCAGCCCTCATCTCCTGAAGCAGAACAGTTATACTACAACCATGAAATTTATTCCCTCCCCCAAAGATCTGCCCCAAGAACGGTCATTGCTTCTAGTGGGCCAGTTCATTTTCTGCATTTTATTCAGCTCCTTGAGAGGGTCTAACCCTTACCCTGGCCCTCAGCACGGCAAGATGAACTACATATTTGGGTAGGGAATGAGTTCCTATTTGCCTGAGACGAAATCAGCTAGTGTGTAGCAAATGTTATTGTTTCTTCCTTCCTCTTATCTGTGTCCTCGTTCCTCCCCATACATTTGAGATTAGTAGAGGATGTTGGGAACAATTTAACAAGTAAACGGGAGATAAGTGTCCTCTATTCTAACTGCAAGCGGCTCACATCAAGGACGGTGGCCAGCCATCATAGGACAGGCAGGGGTCTACGACAAGGTTTGGCTGCAGGTCCAGCCCCACCGGAGAAGTGCTCCCCCAGGCCGCAGCTCCCGACCCACCGAGCGAACCGGCGGCCGGAGGGAGTCCCGGCGGCGAGGCCGACGGCTGCGGTACGGCAGCTGCAAACATACAGCTCCGTTTACCAAGCACAGCCCTCTCTGGAAATAACCTCAGGAGCGGCCGGAGAACCGGTGCCCCCACGCAGGAGTCCCGCTCGCCTGCGGCCAGGGACGGCCAGCGCTACTGCCCCACAGCTCCCGGCAGGGGCTGAGCAGAGGCTTCCACCTACGGGCAGCGCCGCTCACTACAGGTCGCCGGGCAGCCCACCGGTGGTGGGCACAGGCACCCAGCTACTGCTCCACCTCCCCCCACCGCCCTCCGGGCCCCCGCGGCCGCTCCGCAGCACCAGGCCGCTCGCCGCCGCCGGCGGCTCCCCCAGCCCTCCGCCGCGGGCGCGCAGGGAGGGGCAGGCGGTACCTCCGCGCCCCGCCGGCCCCGGCCCGTACCTCGGCTGAGATCGAGGGAGACGTTCTCCTCGCCGCTGTCGTTCCGACCTGCAGGGACGGGGAGAGAGAAGCGCGTTATGCTGACGGAGAAGAGGGAGTCGGAGGAGGAGAACGGGAGAAAAAGGAGGGTGCGGCTGGGCAGCAATGCGGTACTAGAGCCGGCCAGGGCACAGCGTGCGGCCGCCGCCTGCCCTGGCCCCTTACCTCGGATGCGGAGGTGCCTCAACGAGCGGGCGCGGAGATTCACCGCCATGTTTACGGCCCCGCAGTCACAACACCGGAAACCTCGCCCGCTCTCGCGAGGAGCAACCCACGGAACCGCCGCCACGGCAGGCACCCCCGCGCCGCTCCTCCCCTCCCTCCTTCTCTTCCGCCGCGACGCAGGGCAGGCTGAGGCGAGGCAGGGCAGGCCCGGCCCGGCCCGGGCGGTGCTGGTTGAGCCGCGGCCTCTGCCGGGGTGTAACGGCGCTGGTGATGCCGATGTGGGAGTTCAAGCACCGGAGGGCCGGTGAGAGCTCCCGCCCCTCCGCCTCACTGAGGCGGTCGTGGGCTGCTCTGTTTGTGCCAGGGTTCCCGCGGCTCCGGATGGCACCCTCCGTGGTGAGGGAGGAACAGCAGCCGCCTCAGAGCCGCGCGGTGCCGAGGGCTGCGGCCAGTGCCGCGGTTCGCTGCGGGGCTTCTCGGGCAGCTCAATCCCCACAGGCTCAGGGGGTCTGAGGGGGTTTCCCCGCTGTGCTACAGGACGTGGCGAACTCCTTGTCCTGGAGAGTTTGCTGTGCTGGGAGCCGGCTTCCTACATACACTGTGCTGTCACCACATCAGAAGGGTTTGATCTGTCAAGTGAAATTACTTTTTGCCCTTTGGTTTTGTTTATATGATGTTTGCCCGCTTAGTTTTCCCTTTCTAAGCTGCACTTGCCTTGTGATGAGATGGTAATTCACGTGGATGCGGCATGACCATTAGCTTTGTACACAGGATTTTTCCTGCATTCTGCTTTTTAATGTGTGAAATAATTAAAAGCAGGGAAATGTCTTCTCACGGCTTTCTTGATTTATGCAGAGTTGGTCTCTCTGCAGTCTGAAGCATTTATCTATTTCTTACCTTGATATTTATTAAACGTACTTAATAAAGCGTGTATATATGCAAAAGAAAAAAATAAGCAACCCTCAGAACTCGAAGTCTCACTAAAAGGAACAGTATGCTTACATATACTTGTGCTTGCCCTTTTTAGGCAAAAGTTTAAATGAGGAGGTAGCACCTTACATCATGTCCTGAGACTTCAGTAGACAAGGCAAGTTCTTTTACACAGACTTCCAGATTCTCAGGGACAAAAGCAGCAAGCAGTAATAAAATTGAAGTGTAGAAGTAGCCAGCTGTATAAAAATAGCTTCACAAGCTCAGGTAATTGTTTTCCTGCATTGTACTCATCATTTTCCACACTAAGTTTTCCCTTCTCTCTCGAGATCCTTCAATTCAGGTCCTGCATTACTCAAATTTATAAATAAGTTTTTATGTGGATTGGTGCACTTCTCTAATACTCATTTAGGAGGTTAAAATGATAGTTTACAAAGCCAGAGTGTAAAAACTGGCATATCAGTTTGTGGCAGATACAAGAATCCTGTTTTAATAGGAACATGTCAAGCATATTTAATTTAAAATGCAATTTTCAACAACTTTCACATTTTGATTTTATATATAAAGATTATGATTCTGAGGAACCCCAGGTTTACCGAAAATTAAGAGGTCTAAACAATAAAATCTCATCCATCCATAACACAACCAAAGTGAATGAAACTTCCTTGAGTAACTTCATCAATATGCCTCAGGGCTGTCCTTTAAAATTTCATGTCTGGGGAACCCTTGACTTCCTGAAAAATGTCAGATGAACTGTTGCTTATGATAGTAACATTGTATCCTGTTTATTAAAAATTCTGCTGGAAGTGGTTAATTTCACATAAATTCTGAAGCACCACTAAGTGTTGCCCTGCTGCTAAATTTCTGCACTGGATCTGAACTTGTAATCTGCATATAAAATGCTTTGGACCCTCATGCTAAGGGCTAGTGCTATTCAGCACTTAGTTCTTCCCTTACAGATGCAAAGAGACACCATGTATTTTAAAAGAAACAGAATATCTTGCAACAAGGGAGAGTAAGAAAGGACTAAGGTTTAAACTCCAGAGTACTGTTTTGCAGCTTTCTTTCTGTAGACACCTTTTAATAAAAGAAATATTTTCCTTACTTATCCTAATTCTCTGGGCTCTGGAATTTTAAGTTTTTGTTGTGGTGAAATGGAAAATTCGAAGTATACACAGCTTGTAGCTATCACTTAGATATAAGGGAGCTCCTGGGAAAAAAAAGAAAAGAAAAAAAAAAGCATGCTGAAAGTGTGTCCAGCCTTGAAAATCCAGCCTTGAAAATGTCATAGTCATTGCTGGTATGAGGACTCCTCGCACTGTGAGAGTAGAGGACATTTAATGATCTATTTTTGGAACTTTTTCCATGTTTTGTTCCCCCAAGAATGTGGGGAAAGGATCACAAAAGATTAAATAAAAAACTGTGAAGATTCCATATGTATCATTTTTTTTTACATGTTTACATCAGCCACTGCTGCTTGTGAGCATGCAGGAGGGGAGAAATGTTGGGGGGGGGAGGAGCTATTTTGTCATTTTAGAGGGGAAAATTAATACCAAAGAGAAAACTAACTTGTTCACTGCTCTGATGGCTTATATGTGTCACAAATTGCAGTTGATCCAGCATAAGGGGTCCTCTGATTCGTTATTTTTGGTTTTCAGTCTCTAAATTGCAATAATGAGACTTGCAATAAATAAACTTACAATAAATAACATTAAAGAACATATGTTTTAACTGCCAAATGGAGAATCAGACTAGTAAAATTTTACTTCTTAGTTTATAATTTTATGTGAATATAACTACTTTATGTATATAAGTAGGTCTCCTGAAGCCAGGGATATGGTGTGAAAGCAGTTTATATGACTTTCGTTATATTTTTCAAATATGATGGGCAGTGGCTTAACAACTTTATTCCCCAGCTCCTCCATTTGCGGGTCCTGAAGGAGCTGCCAAATGAAGTTGCAAAGCCACTGTCCATCATATTTGAAAAATCATGGCAGCCAGGTGGAGTTCCCGATGACTGGAAAAAAGGAACTATCACCCCCATTTTCAAGAAGGGGAAGATAGATGACCCAGGGAATTACAGACCAGTCAGTCTCACCTCTGTGCCTGGCAAAATCTGGGAGCAGATTCTCTTGGAACGCATGCTAGGGCACATGAAAAAGAGAAAGGTGCTTGGTGACAGCCAGCATGGCTTCACTAAGGGGAAATCCTGCCTGACCAATTTGGTGGCCTTCTATGATGGGGCTATGGAATTGATGGACAGGGGTAGAGCAGTTGACGTCATCTACCTTCACTTGTGCAAAGTGTTTGACACTGTCCTGCATGACATCCTTGTCTCTAAATTGGAGAGACATCAATTTGACAGGTGGACCACTCGGTGGATAAAGATCTGGGTGGATGGCCACACTCAAAGTGTTATGGTCAGCAGTTCAATGTCCAGCTGGAGACCAGTAACGAGTGGTGTCCCTCAGGGATTGGTGTTTGGACCATTTTTTTTCAACATCTTTGTCGCTGACATGGACAGTGGGATTGAGTGTGCCCTCAGCAGGTTTGCCAGTGACACCAAGCTGTGTGGTTCGGTTGATACACCAGAGGGAAGGAATGCCATCTAGAGGGACCTTGACACACTTGTGAGGTGGGTTGATGCCAACCTTATGAAGTTTAACCATGACAAGTACAAGGTCCTACACATACAAGCTCAGGGTCAGCTAAAGAAAGGTGCTAGTGGGCTTCTACTAGCAGTTTCTACAGCAGAACTGTAGAAGTTCTACATTCTGAGACTATCAAATACAGATTATCACACATTTTTTAGCATCTAGACAAAAGTGCAATATATCAAGTTAAGTTATTTGGAGTTCTGTACTTCCAGTGGTCACTCTTAAGTGACACAGAGGCACTAGAGCAGACCTGCACAATGCCTGGCACAAGCATTCTCAGACCACCAGTTGCTGCACAGTGTGTATACAAAAGTATGAGCCTGCACCCTGCATCTCCAGCCAGTGATACAGAGCAGTCTGTGGGAGGGTGCAGCTGCAGCTCAGCTTGTTGTGCAATGGAAAGTACTAGGATCAACTAGGGAGAGGGTTGTGCTGAAAGATTAAAAATTCTTCAGAGGATTCAGGAAAGGAAACAAGGGGGGAAAGGTTTTCCTGCTGCTCCTGCTGCAGCTTGATCTACATATATCAAAGTCCTTTAATGAGACATTCTTGAGGTTTATTTTGTGTGTCTCTATAATACAGCAATGAGCAGAAATAGGAAAGCTCCTTCTCCCTGTGTATAAAATCAACTGCCTTCTGGGAACAGTGGCTCTTTGCCCTGGACCCTGCCAGAGGATCCAAGAAAATATGAGCATGTCCAGACCTTGATTGAAAACCTAGCAGACCTTGGAATATCAGGAAGGACAGTGATTTTGAAACACAAGGGCAATGTGAAAGCATGGATATTGCATTTTACACCCATCTGCTCCCTTGGGAATCCAGCTGGCCCACGGGGTTGCTTGGAAAGGACATGGTGACATGGAGATGCTGTAAATACATGCGGGGCCAGCTCTGCACAGCGTCACACTGGTCCTGAGCCAAAACTCTTTGGTTTGGCCAGAGTGACAGGAAAGACCATCAGTGTCCAGTGCCCAGGGATGTTTGTTTCCTGGCACTGCTCTAAGTGATTAATATGGGTGCAGCTATTGTGCCTCAGCTGGGCATGGGTATAGGCAAGGGCGGGGGGTGGGGTGAGTTGCCAAATTGCTCAGGCTGGGCATTGCAGAGAATAAATGAAGCAAAGAGGACCCTAGTGCATAACCACGAGGTCTAGGTGGATGCTGAATATCTTTTGTTGAAATTTTGAGCCATGTGTTGATTTTTTAATTTGTCCCTTTTGGTCTCATGTTCACCAATCAGCTTTTTCTGTAAGGGACAATTTGCAGTTTGCTCCTCAGAGAGGCTGCTTCCACTGAATTTGCTTTCTGGGATGTGATTGTGCTCCTGGCTGATGTGGAATATTCCTAATATTTTCCTGTGCAAGCCTTTTCGATATGTGTATTTCTGTATATATTGTTATGGAAAAGGAGATTCTGTAGATAATTTTGCAAGTATCAGTAATACAACTCACAAAAGCAATGTGATTTGGCTAAAGAAAAAACAATTCCTAATAAAATGTTAATCTCAGGTGTTGGGGTTTTTTTTCTGTAATTGGTGTGATTTTGAAAAACAGCATAATCTAAGTTAATTCATTAATATAGTACCCTTAATTCCAGCTAGAAATATAAACTAGTAATGAAAAACTGTACTGATTGCAACTAGGTGGAATGTTAATATTCCTTCAGTATCCAGAAAAGGAGGAAATTAAAAAAACGACCATACAGCGCATGTCAGAAAAGTATGAAGAGTAGCAATAAGTGTCAAACTAAAGCAACAACAACCAGCTGCAAAATAACAGAATGTCAAGTGATGCAGCACGTCTTCCTGATTAACTAGGCAGATTGCTAACTAGATTGTTAATTAGCGCAACCTTACACACAGGCTCCCTCTCATCTAAGATTGTTCACAAGCATTCTGCGCTGCGTAATCCTATTGAATCTGTGAAAAGCAACAGGTGTTGACTTTGGGTATGGTTGGCATATTAATTAGACCTGAAGAAAAAAATCTTTAAAAACCACAGATGTTAAGTGTTTCAGCCCAAACAAGTTCCAGCAATAGTGCTTGAGCTGCATGTAAGGATAATTTATCACCATTGAATTCAAATCTGTGTGGCAGCAGAAGCTGCTTTTTTATAGGTCTTCATGGTCTTTTTTTTTTTTTAATTTAGTTTTAATATTTTCCTTGGCCATGGGCTGACAAGGGCTGGCTAACATTTTAATAGCAATGCTGTTACACATCATGGTATCCATACTGAAATATTTGGATAGCTGAGATGCTCAGCAGTCAATGGATATCATTAGAACAGGCTTTAGTCCCTTAGATGGCTGGTAACAAGTAAATGTCTATGAATATAGGAGCAGAAAAAGAAAAGGGTTGGGCTAGAAAATACATAATTTTCTCTTTTTTCTTTTTAATTTATTTTTAATTAATTTAAACTGTAAATAAAATTAAGTAAACTAAATTTATTTACATATATCATCCAAACTTCAGTACTGAAAAAACCTCCCCAAAATACTGAGGGCAGAAGTAAGGTATGTTTGGTCTGATTTAAAATGCTATGGGATAAACAGTGTAGAGCACAAACTACAAGAATTCTAAGTCTGCTCAGTGGTTGGTGACTCATAAAACCTCTGCTGGTGTCACCCACAGAGTTAGGAATCTTGCACACACAAAAAAAGAGCATTTTAACAGAGCAGCTTTTAAAACTGGGATAAAAATGAAAGAGCCAGGGGCAGGAATTCGAAAGTAGGGGAACAGTTTAAAAGGGTGAGAAGAGAAAGGAACAAGGAAGCAGAAAGGCAAAGGGCAGAACAGCATGGTCAGAGGTTGAAGGAAAAGTGGAATAATTATACAGAACAGGAAGTAATTGAGAAAGCAAGTCAAAGAGTACACTTCTCAGGTGGTGAAAGGAGGCAAGGAAAACACAAAAATAAGGGTGTCTTTGTATCAATACAGAAGAAGAAACTGGTCTTACCTGCATGAGATGGAAACTGTGTGACAGCATTGTCCAGGGCAGGAGAACCTGGGAGAAGATGAGGTGCAGGAGAAGGCAAGGGAGCTTGGCAGTGTGTCCCTTCTGTCATCAAGAAAAGGGAACGGGAGTCCTGGTTTCTGTGTCTCTGGTTTGTGTATGTTTCCACCTGAAGCGCACCCACACGCAAATGAGGGATCAGGCAGCTTTTCCTGCTAAGACCTTGAAAATCAGGAATCGGGCCAAAAAAAGAATTAAAAGGCAGGAAAATAAGCCAGTGCTGATTTTTCTTTTCTTTGTCTGTCTCATGATGCTTGAGCTGCAGGATTTGGCAATATTAATGAAGCAATGCAAATCATATAATGTTTCTTAAAACTCTTGGTATCCATCTAATTCACATTTCATTCACATTTGTGTTGATGTTTTGCATACTTCCTTTCTGCCTAACAGTGAATGCTTTAAGTTTAAGCAATGTTTATGTGTCAGTGTGTTAAGAAAGAAAATAAACAGTTTCCCATATTCTTTTCAATGAGGCCCACAATATAAAAAGCCTTGAGCAAGAAACTCTATACTTTTAATAACGACTTAATCCTCTCAAAGTGCTTTAGAAGGCGGCAAGTGGAGATAATTTAACAAACTTTATGTATGTTCAGGAGCCAGCTAGCTAGAATGAAAGGCAGAGAAGAAAGGCTTTGTGAGATCATTGCAATTTTGCTCCACCCAGGCAGAGAAGGGGACCTGGGGCTACCACGAAGCTGTTCTGCACAACACCATGACATGCTGCAGTGTCTTTCTGCAGTGCTGTGGCTAACTCTGTGCCATGGCACAGAGATACCTTCCAGCTGGCTTCAGTAATGGAAACTGGTTAGAGTGACCCTTCAGCTGCACCCCTACCTTGTTTCTTTGTCAGACTAAGTAGTCAAGGTGGCAGGCTTGGAAGGCTTAGCTGCAATCCTGAGTGAATGGCTTCTGATAAATAAGTTAATCCTTTCAGAACTGGTTTGGGTGTCTCAGCCTGGCATATCCCCAAACCGTATACTCAGAAGGTTTTAATTCTGGCAAAAGCCGTAGACCTGACTCAAAACCATGCCAACAAACTTGCTGTCAATACACAGATTGGGTGTAAGTGGAGGGGACAGTGTAGACCACTCAATTCTAGAATTTGTCGCCAGTTTTCATTATGTTTCAGAATGTTATGTAAACTATTACTTAAATTCACTTTTAATCAGTATCGCCTATTTGCCCTGTTTTTATTACGGTGAACATGGTATATTAAAAATACTCATTTGGGATGCTAATACTTCTTAAACACATAGTGTTTAATCACAAGTAGAGGCAAAGAGATAGAAAATATTGAGAGTCCTAATCTTGGAAAGTACAAAAATTATAATTAATTTAGCTTTAGCAGTTCGTTTTTATATCCAGAATTAATGGATATGTGGCACAAATTGTTTTTCGTTTGTGCCTTCCTTTCATACACCGAAAACAGGGATACAATATTTTCCTCTCTCATGATAAATCCATTACGGTTCATAAGAAATCTGATATATCATTGTGATGAATGCCATGAGAAACTAATCTGGGTGCAGCATGAGCTTGGGAAGATTTTCACTAAATAGAGGAGTGTCCAGAAACTGTATAAGCAAGGCTGAACAACTGCCTTTTCTGTTAATTTTCATCCAGCCCAAGCACTAAATGAGGCGGGGATCCTGTGGAAAAAAATACTGAGCCCTCATGTAATTATAGGCCGTGCACACAGTTAAAGACACATCCACACAAGGAGACAGAGAGGAAACTGCAAATACAAACTAATTTATTGCACCTCCTAGCATTTGGGTGCTTTACTTTGTAGAAAAGCTACCTGCAAAAGCTTTCCCATGTGACATGGTCTGGAGCTGCTGTGCAGAAGTCCTTCTAAAGGTCTGTTAGCTTCCTCAGAGGTTGTTTTACTTGGCATAAAATATACACATCCAGAGATACACATACGTATATGCACAAACATGTTTACGCCTATAGCTGTCATGAAGTATGTTGTGGTGAGGGATAGTATAAGTCACAGTGAATCTAGGCTCCTCCACTGAGTTTCCTTCCCTCACTAAAGCACTGATCTTCAGAGCTGAAGTGGGTTTTGCAACAAGATCACACATAGAGGGGTTTTGTTACTACAGTGGGAGAAGTAGCCAAGGGATCTGCAATTATGTGGATCAGGAATATAAACCTCTTACACAGGAATGCACAGGAGATCAGCTGCATTCCTGCAGTCCAGAGCCTGTGCTAACAGCAGAGAAATGCTCTAAAGCTCCTGAATTAGAGAAGCCTTTATTGCACTCCCAGTTTTGGTTTTGCCTAGCTTGTTTACTGGTGCAGCATAGAGGTAAAACACAGATGAAAACATCTCTGTTTACCATAGCTGTGGTGTTCATGCTGAAGTCTAATTTTTATGTCAATATTTTGATGTTTTCACTGCTGAATGTTTTAGCAGGCAAAGCCAAATACCCCAGGATTACAGACCGAGTTTGGGGAGGGAAATATAACCAGAGAGAACAGTTTTGCTTTTCTTTCTTGATGTTCTTCAACAGATAACAAAATAAATTACAGGTGAGAAGCCCTTAAAATACTGACTTTATTAAACTGCCTAAGTATAGATTTTTCTGCTTGGAAGATTTTCTGCTTACATTTCACTTTTTGGATAGTAATTACTGACAAAGAAATGCCATATCGTAGTTATGCTGCCAATAAAGTTGGTTTTCATTCTGCTAGCTGCTCGGTGATAATTTTCAGAAGTTACTGTTCAGCTGTTGTTCTACTTTGGCAGAAAACGGTGCACCCACATTTCTTGTCAAAAAGCACATTTTTATTCAGAACAGAGAAAAAAATGGATCCATTTAACAAAGTTGGTAAAATAATGAAAAGAAAAAATATACAATACAGTGATTTTTCAGTGTGTAGTACCTTCTAAATACATTTATATACCCTGTAACAACCACATGATATTTGATCTGCACAAACAATACATGGATTTTTAGCTTAAAGAATCTTATGATTATTTCTTTTCATTATTTGATGTGTTATATGACAAATTCAGTCAATATATTCAGTAAGGAAACACAGTACCTACAGCACATCAAGACTAAGAACATTGAAAGCTATTAAAAATATATGACTGAAAAATCTCACAAAGAATAAAGTTCACTTCTTTTTCAGTGGGAAAAAAGAGATTTGTGTTCTACTGAAGTCCTTCAATACCAGATAGATATACTATACTCAGAAGGGAAGTTTCTGCATTAGTCTTAGTGCAACACGTGAAATTTACTACCAGTTAAAACTAAACCAAGACTGGTCATATATGCTAGAATTTAACACAGACGCTTTTGCCACAATTAACTGTGTAAAACTAACAAGTGGTTGTGTATTTCTAAATGTCTGCCTTCCTTCTCAGTTCTTTGGTGTATCACTACTTTGATGAGGATACCCTCCTGAATGCCCTTGAAAAATAAATAAACCACCAGCAGCAATCTAGTCAGACAACTAAATGCATTCATTGCACTCAATATAATAAGGTAATTTTTAAAATTTGGGTGCTGGTTCTGATGTTTACACAGAAAATCAGTATTTCTATGCCTGGATGCTGGTTTGAATAGCAAACACAGAACAGGAATCTCAAGTTTACATATAGCTTTTCAATGTATTATAAATGATTTTAAATACAGTATAAAACAGCTTATAGGCTACTATCTCAACAGTTAAGTTTGATATCCCCATAGCATTATACCTCCTTCAAGATCTACTGTATTTTGAACTGTCAGTAAAAGGCACTTGTGTAAGATGAAATCTCAGCACCACTGAAGGTAAGACCAAAACTCACTGACTTCAACAGAGCCAAAAATTTTGTGTTTATAAGCTAAACTTGCTAGTTTGATGCATTGCACTGTTTTGCACAGTGTACTTCCCTTGAGGATTACAGGAACCTTGATTACCCAGAGGAGTTTCTTACACTGATCCTGCCACATTGGTTATTACAGGTTTTTGATTATCTTGCACTACAGAGAAAGCATCACACATTAAAAATATATGTTCCATTTTCTGCGCATGCTCACCCTCTTTACTGGGAGTCACTACAACTGTCTTTTGATTTCCAGTGAGTTTGGATATGTAAGTGCAAAGTGATATTTATTATTATGATTCATTGTTCATTTTACTTTCATTTGCTACTTGCTCATTCAGAGAACATCATCACAATGATTCTTAGGAATAAATGTTGTTTCTGTACTCCCATTCAGCCAAGTCTAAAATATAGTACTTATATGAAAAAGGTATTATCAAAATATACATTTAATCTATAAGTTATTTCCA
This sequence comes from Melopsittacus undulatus, assembly GCF_012275295.1. Classification (NCBI taxonomy): domain Eukaryota; kingdom Metazoa; phylum Chordata; class Aves; order Psittaciformes; family Psittaculidae; genus Melopsittacus; species Melopsittacus undulatus. Next base: position 14,277,515 of record NC_047557.1, read on the forward strand.
ATCAATTTATCATCAGTTTGTAGGTCCATTTTAATGCCTAAATTACTATAGTGGCAACAGAAACAGATCTTCAAACTAAGCAGAAACTAAATCTTAACCTAAATGTTCTGAATATATTTTGAGCAATGCTATACTATAATCTATAGACTATACTATGCTATTCTATGGTTTATATCTCAGAGTGCTGTATGTAAGACAGATAGCATTGTTACTGATTTACTGTTAGTCAAAAAGTACTTACAGAATGGTCAAATGAACCTTAAAGAATGATATTCTATCATTAGTACAACACAGAAAAAGAAACTTGAGCAGTAATGGTACATGGATGTACATGTCAGTGTATCTAACACTATTGCAGTTGGAATGGCAGGTCAGCAATGTATTGTCTTCTCTGATGCCCACTTTTGATTTCCTGTTTTCACAGCAGAATGTTATCACTGAAGGAAGCATTTCTTTTCAGGATACTGTCTTCCCCAGAGTGGGAGTCTCTGGTGTTTGATAGACCAGAGCCAGAGTAAAACCTGTTCCCAGGGTTTGTTGTCATCTCTATCCTTCATAGACCTGAACTAGTCTCTCTGGGTACAGCTAATTGAAGAAGTGTTTTTACATGAACTATCATAAGTGTAGAAAGAAAGTGGAATATGGTAACCTTAACTTTAGCTCATATTCCCTGGATTTTAATTGCTCAGATAAATGGCAACTAAAATGTCATAAAAAGCAAGGAATACAAGAACCCTGAAATCCTAAAAAAATATTAATTGTACATTTGTAAGAGCGTAACTGAGTTAACTGGTAATCAGCTTTAGTGACTTCTCTTGCTTTCACAATTAACAAGTCTGAAATAGATTTTGATCTTCAATGAACCTCTTACTTGAATAAAATTCTGCCTCAGTCATTATCATAGATGCAATCTGAAATGGAAATAAAGTACAAAAATGTTAGTATTATATAGTATTTCAACTCAAGAATAAAGTTATTTGGTGTAATTGAGTACTGTTATTGTATTGTTTGAAATGTTCAACATACCATCACCAATATCATCGTAAATCTCTCCGTCACTGTAAATTAAAAAAAGAAAAATAATGTATGTAAAAAATTGAGACATCATACCATAGAATCACAGAATGATTTGGGTTGATATTACTACTTGCATGCATATACAAAATAGCCTACCGATATGGTGCAGACATGCTATGAAGTAATTAATTAGCTAATTAGGAAAGTGCAATCTTTGTGGTAACAGTACTGTGTTGAACAAGATGGTCATGTCAAAAGATTTTCAGTAGATGGTAGAGCTGGATACATTTCTAACATGCAGGGCTTTTTTCATTAAAAGTTTTTTGATTGGGCTTTTAAGTAGCTATTCAACAAACTCATAGAGATAACTGCCATAAAACAATTAAATGCTTACTGATTTTTTAAAATGAAAAATAGAAAAGATGAGCAAAAAAAAATCATTATGCCCTTGAAATTTTTATTTGTTTCTGTTTTGAAGTAGCAGTTATTTAATTAATGAATTTAGGTAATGTTGATAAAAGATACATGCTTCATGAATTTTTACAATATGTCATTTAGATACATGAATAGGCCCATGGAAGCCAAGAAGGCTATTTATACATGTAAGAAATGTGTGTATAAGTGTTTGCAGGCCTAAATTCTAAAAGTGACATCTGATTAAGGATCTAACATAAAGCCCATTGAAAAAAAATTGAAAGACTTTGGTGAGAGTTTTGAATTAGAACCTAAGTGCTGAACTCCATGCAATTATTTGAAGCAACACTGAGCCAAATCTGCTTAATCCCAATGAGACTGAAATAATATTAAACTTAAAAAAAATTGGTCCATGTTAGTTAAATAGTTGAAAATGGAGTCAATACACTTAATCCCAGTAATGTACCATTAAGTAATAGATTCTAGTACTAATAATGTTTAATTTGTGTAACTTTTCATGATTTAAACCAGAGTTTATGGTTAAGCAATGAGGAATGGAGCCCTGGAAAATTTCCAACATGGATATGTGTGACTAATTCTTGAAAAATCTAAACTCCATTAAAATAAATGAATTTGCAGGACTAGAATGACGTACTAAAATAACTATGTTTCACTTTTATTTAACAAACAGTTTAGAACAAAATTGAGTGTTTCAACAAATTTTTCAAATAAATAACTTCATACTTACTTCTGAACTAAATCACTTCTCAGAACATAGCCATCTGTAAAATTGAAATGTATATGTATTTAATTAAATATTCATGTTATTCCATTGCTAGCACTAGTGAAATACAGTTTTTCTCTTTCAGCTGTTCTAGACAGAAAGACATAATAGGTGGATAGCAACAAAAAATAGATATATACTTGAGGAAAATTATGCTATGTCCAATTTTAGTTTTAATCATTGTTTGCTTGTTTAACATAGCTTGGTGCCTTAGATAGGGAATCAGAATTCTACAGTAGCTCCAAAACAAGTTATATGACTCCTGTGCCAGGTACCTCACCTATTCTTAAAATCTCATTTCTCTTGTTTTGTTGCAGTAGTTTCCATTGTGTACAAAATTAGTGCTGAAAGGAGGAAATAGTAATACAGTTTGTGTTAGATTAGTTTTTCATCTTTTATTTTAGTTTCCTGACTGCATGAGAGAGGTGTGAAATAATAGCTATTAACACAAAATAAAGTACAGTTGATGAATTATAGCACAAAAAAGTGGTATTATAATAACCACATATTATTTATAATAATAAAAACCAGAAATATGTATATAGGACAAAATGTCTTTCAAGATGTATACACCAATTAATCATTAACTGTATTATATTGATAAGAGCTCTTTATATAGATAATGGAAATACCTTAGAAAAGCTGCTCACTAGTGACATATTTTATTACTCTGTTGCATTACTAATTAAATCAGATAAAACTGCATATATTCTTCAATATATCTAACATCTTGAAAAAAATGCTTGCTATCTTTGGTAAAAGATATCTACAGAAATATTTGTCAGTTGGTGTAACATACAAGCAAAGAGAAAGCTGCAACAGTAATTACATGTTTCTAGGTAAACATTAGTATGTTGATACAAAATTAGGACAGTGCTAAAATGAGAAATGTGATCTTGTGTTATATTTGAAATGACTGTGTAAGTTTCCTTCTTTTATGCAATAGGAGGCTTATGTGGTCACACTAAAATGTCAGGTTTTTAGTAGTTCATACTCAGTTCGTGCATTTTAGAATAATTTTGTTAGCCTGACTTATAAATCTCCTTTAATTCCTGCAGGCAGTACTGCTCCATGTACTTAGAAGAACCATTATATAGTATAGAAAGTATCAGTTTTCTGCTAATATTTCTTGTGGCAATCCTTCAGGTCAATCCAGCTGAATCTCCAGATCTTACAGTTTTACCTTAAGGAATTTTTATTTTCTGATACACAAGACATGAAAGTCTCTTAAGTCTCTCTCTGTGGGTTTGGTTTTTTTTTTTTGTCTGTTTGTTTGTTTGTTTATTAATATAAATGCACAGTAATGTCCAGATAATTTCATATTTTGTGTTAAGCCTTTTTCACATCCAAGCCCTAATTTTGTTCTAACTGAAATTGCACTTTTCAAGATATTTACTAATAGAGGAAACCTTCCCTTGCAAATTGGCATTAGTCACAATGAGCTAGTACTGTTCCCAAAAGTTGTCATATTGGCAGTCTTTGAATGGCCAATGTGAAATGTCCTATGGTTCCTGTATGGAATATTGAAAAAATTGTCTGGCAAGACTAATATCCCCAATAGTCCTCAAACTGTAATAAATAACTAATTCTTTTATACTGCTTTTCTTCATAAAGAAATATTTGCATAATTCAATTTAACTTGGTGTATTTCCACCTTAAAATAGGTAGATATCAGGTAGCGCTATAAATCTCAAATGAAAGTAAGGGTGGGGTTTTTTTCCAGAATATGCTGTATATAAAGTAGGTTAGCAATTTGCTACATGAAGGCCATAATGCATGAAAGACATTGCCTTTTAAGGAAAACCTCTGTCTTGTGCTAGACCTGAAGGTTGCCTAGAAAGACATTAACTCAATGTGATCATATTTTATCTGACACTGATCTGCACTACCTTCTGTTTAACATTGGACACCTAGCCAGGATGAAGCTACAGATAATGTGGTCTTCAAACAACTGGGACAAGTTTCATGATTGTTTGCCTTTGTTCTCATAGGGGACCTCACCCTAGCAGATGTCTGCTGGAAGTGGAACACAGCAGAGAAGAAACAATCCAGGAGGTTCTTGGAAAGTATGGAAGACAGCTTCCTGACCCAGCTGGTGAGTGAGCCAACTAGGGGGGATGCCTGGCTAGATTTGCTGTTCCAGACAGAGAAGTACTGGGGCATGATGGTTGGAGCCATTTTGGGCAAAGCGATCACAACATGATTGAATTTTCAGTCCTTGGAGAAGTCATGAGGAAAGTCAGCAAAATCTCCACCTTAGACTTCCAGAGGGTTGACTTCAGCCTATTTAGGACACTCGTTGTCAGAAACATTACTGAAGGACAAAGAAGTCTAGGAAGGCTGGACACTCTTCAAGAATGAAATCTTAAAGTTGCAGGAGTGCCCACCCCTATATGCCAAAACCCAAACTGCTGGGGAAGAGACCAGCCTGGCTGAACAGATATTTCTGGAACTCAGGGTAAAAAAGAGAATCTATCACCTGTGGAAGAAGGGACTGTCACCCGAGGAAGAGTACAAGGATGTTAGGTTGTGTAGAAAGGAAGTTCGAAAGGCAAAGACACAGATGGAACTAAATCTGACAACTACCATCAAACATAATAAAAAGTGCTTTTTCAAATACGCTAACAATAAAAGAAGAGCCAAAGAAAACCTCTATCCTCTGCTGGATACCAGGTGAAACCTAGTGACTGAGGATGAGGACAAGGCTGAGGTACTTAATACTGCCTTTGCCTCACTCTTTAATAGTCACACAGCCATCCCCAGGGTACTTGGTTCCCTGAACTGGATGACAGAGATGGGGAGCTGCTTCAAGTGTCCATAATTCAGGAAGAAATAGTTAGCAACCTCCTGCTCCACTTAGACATATGCAACTCTTTGGGACCATATGGGTTCCACCCAAAAGTGCTGTCAGAGGAGCTTGCTAAGCCACTCCTCATCATCTATCAGCAGTCCTGTTCTAGTGGGCAGGTCCCAGGGGATTAGAGGCTTGCCAACGTGATGCCTCTTTACAAAAAGGGCAGGAATCAACCCCCAGAAACTACAGGCCTATCAGCCTGAGCTCTGTGCCAGGGAAGGTCATGGAGCAGATGATCCTGAGCATGGTCATAAAGCACATGTGGGAAAACAGAGGGATCAGGCCCAGTCAGCATGGATTAATGAAGGGCAGGCCTTGCTTGACCAACCTGATCTCCTTCTACAATAAGGTGGCCTGCCTGGTTGATGAGGGAAAGGCTGTGGATGTTGTGTATTTGGATTTAAGTAAAGCATTTGACAGTGTCTCCCACAGCATTCTCCTGGAGAAATTGGTTGCTCACGGCCTGGATAGGAGGATTCTTTGCTGGGTTGGAAACTGGCTGGATGGCTGAATCCAAACAGTGGTGGTGAATGGTGTCACATCTATTGGCAGTTGGTCACTAGTGGTGTCCTTCAGGGCTTGGTGTTAGGCACGGTGTTAATATGTCTAGTGATGATCTAGATGAGGGCATTCAGTGCACCCTCAGTAAATATGCAGATGACACCGAGATAGGTGAGAGTGTTGATCTGCTGGAGGATGTGGAAGTTCTGCAGAGGGATCTGGACAGGCTGGATCAATGGTCTGTGGATAGTGGTATGAGGTTCAACAGGGCAAAGTTCTGTGTCCTGCATTTGGGTCACAACAACCTCATATAGTATTACAGGCTTGTGGCACAGTGGCTGGAAAGCTGCTTGGTAGAAAACGACATGGGGGTGCTGACTGACAGAGCTGAACATGATACAGCTTGTGCCCAGGCAGCCATGAAGCCAACAGTGTCCTGGCCTATATCAGCAACAGTGTGGCCAGCAGGGCCAGGGCAGTGATCAACCCCCTGTACTGGGCACTGGTGAGGCCACACCTCAAATTCTGTGTTCAGTTTTGCACTCTTCACTATAAGAGAGACATTGATGCGCTGGAGCAAGTCCAGAGAAGAGCAACAGAGCTGCTGAAAGGTCTATAGCACAAGAATTCATGTGCAAGAAATTAACAGAAACATCTTTAATTGTTGATTTTCAGTCTATTTGACTTTTAAAAGGTAAAATAATATCTTTAAGATATGAGAAACTAGCACAACTAGAGAAAATAACTGAAACTACCAAGCATTTAACTAAAGTAGGATTCAAACTTCACTAATGAATGTGAAAATTGACAAGAGATTTAGTCAGAGGTTTCCAGGGAGGATATATTTATTTGTTTTGCTCTTTTATGCATAGCAGAGCAGTCACTCTTGTCCCTGTGTGAAAGCTTTGAAGATGTGAGGGAAACAGACAACATGAACTACTTTGTTATTAGCTTGATTCAAAAAATGCAGCAGTGAAAGCTGCACTTTGGGATGTGGCTACACTAGTGTAGCCCATATTTTGAAAAACATATGTGTTGTCATGCAAGAAATTCTCCGTCACCCTGCAGGCCTGCCAAGAAGAAGGCTATAATCCAGATTGTAACAGATGAGTACAAAGTGGGGAAAAATAGAAAGAAAATGATTGTATCTCCTTGAGAGGTATATAGCATTGGACAGTCATCTACATTGGTCATCAGAGGTAAAAAGTAAAGTGAGCAGAAGAATGCTTCTCCTTTGGATGCAGTCTTCCTACACAGTGAATATTCACTAAGAGATTTGAAAAATAACAGAAACACATTAATAAATTGAAACCAGCAGCAAATAGTTCAAACTTCTTCAAAAATGCAAAAAACTTCTGCCAATGCAGGCCCCAGCCAAGGGTTTCGAAGAAATGCTGGACAACCTTGTGCAGCTTCCCAGACAAGCAGGCATGCCCTGAACCAGCTAGGGGATGGAGGAAAGACTCCTAAGCAGTTTCCCACACAGCCTCTTGGAAAGATTAAGCTTCCAAAGTAAGAAAATTGTTACTGATGTTCCCTTGGCTGCAATCAATGGGCAAATATTTCCCAGAGGTGCAGCAAGGATTTTACTTTTACTAGTTTCTGTGGGTATTATAGCTATGCTCTTTTGGCAAATAGAGACAGAAGCAACAAAATCATCTGCTAATCTCAGCTGACGCAAGGCAGGATTGACATAACTAAGTTGTACTTTTTCTCTCATTTGGTATCTCTTGTCTGTTGGAATTTTAATTACTTTAAGACAATCCTGTCTTAAAATAATAAAATAACAAGAATTTGCCTCTTGTCAACCACCAGGCAAAGAAAAAGACAGATATTAGACTCTGCTTTAGTATGGCAGGGTAGAAAATCTCTCACACAACTTGACTCAATCATTCCCTGATAATTTGATTTATACTACAGCTTTGTAATAAAACTTACATTTTCCTTCTCCATTCCTGCACAGGACCTTGGTGTCATCTGTACTTTCTATAATTTCAAGAGATTCCCCCGGTTTAACTTGTAAATCTCTAGATCCCCATCTTCTCTGGGGCAAATCCTGGACTACTGTGGTAGAGTATATAACTTTAATTTCACCTTCAAACTGCAAAAGTAAAATAAAAAGATGCTGATTAAAAATTATGATCATGCATTTCTTAGACCAATATATTCCCACTTATTAGTTAATTTTCGAAAATAAGACAAAAGATTGTTTATGCTGTGTAGCATGTGCCCACGCTTGCATTTGGACTTATAAATACTCAGATAACTATTTTTACAAATACCAATACTTTACATTTGAAGGCAAAATAATTGATTACTGGCAAATTAAGGAATGCAAATTAGAAGAGACAATACAGATATTTTAGTATTTATATTTTGTGTGAATAAAACTTACTTTAAACTTTTTTCTGAACTTTTTCTCTTCTCTTTCCGTATTTTTAAACTTTTGTACATCTTTTTCATCTGATTTGTATTTTCCAAGCGTTGCTGATTTTGATGAACTAAAGTAAGAGTTTACAAATAAAAAATAAATTAACAATACATCTGAGGTATTAACAAACTTTTAGTGAAAATGCATTTGCCTTCAGGTGTGTTTCAGATTTTTTTGATGCTTTACAAAGCTAATATGGATAATGCAATACAGATTTGATTTCAAAAGAAATAAAAAGTTGGGGTTGTCTTTCTTAGTATTCTCTTTTAGTGAGTTCTGATTTTAATATATCTATCACATAAGTAAATATGGAAAATTATTTGACACTTCTAGCTGCTACAGCAATAAAAACTTTAAATCTACCAAAAATAGTTTAGGTAGATTATAGCCATCACTTTAGAATCTCCAGGCAAGGAGCAAATTTTGTGAAGCCTACCTTCTGTTTGTATCTTTGGATAATAGCCTGAATAACACATGTCTCACTGTGGAGGCTGCTGGAACCTCATGGCCTTTCATACAGTAGCTGTGTTAGTTCTATGCACCCATAGAAGACCTTGCTACACAAGGGGATCTGCATTAACATGACCCATTTCAAGTTCAGTTGTTTTTTTCCACATTCCCAATACTGTTGACTTATGCCAGTGAGCATGGAAGGGTTTTGTGCCCTAACTGCTGGTGCCATACATGGGAGTTCAAAGTCTGACCCTACTTTTTGATCCTTCCTGATCTCTTTAGGAGTTGCAGATGACAGTTTCACTGATAATGAATGTATGCCTGTGTGTGAGCTAACCTAGATGTAGCGTAGGAGGTCTATGTAATTTCCTTTGTATACAGAGTTCAAAGAGCTATCTCTGTTTTAATGCCTCCAGACTAGATTATTGAAGTGCACACTTTAGCTCCACCTGAGCGGAGTTAATACAACAGAATATGACATGTTGCAGTCATCTTCATAGATGCATCTGTACTCATAACACATCTGTGCTCCAGAGATGGCCATAACTTCCTGATACAGGGATAGAAGTTCTCCAAGCTGAACTTTACACTGCTATATGTGTTTCATACCTTTAACAGCACACTGCCAGATTTTCTCTTAAAACATTGCAGCAGCTGGAATCAAGTACTTAGCGTATCAGTCCGCTAATTCTGATAGGAAAAGAAGTACATGCAGAAAATCTACAACAGGGTACTGTTAGGCCATGCATTCATTTCTGCCTTTTGTCCATCAGGGACTAAATTTGTTGAAATTCAATGCATGCTTATTTTTTCTGTAGTCTAATTATCATTTCACTCTGAAATGGAAGCAGGGAATATTCAACTTCCATTGTCAACAGCAGAATCATGAGAACTAAACACCAAATAAAGCATACATTAGTAGCAATGTGCCTGTAGTAAATACTTTGAAAATGTTTTTCAGTGTATTACAGATTTCTAATCAGGGGAGAGATTTCCATTTTCTTTTGCTTGAGGTCAGGCAGGGGAGGAGAGAAGTCTGAAGAATCTACATCGTCATAAACATCGTTGTCTCCACAATCTGAAACAAAAGTTTTTGAAAGAATGGAAAATCATTTTGCAATCCTTGAGTAGTGAATAAATTGTGTTACAATCTGTGGCACTGTAGCCATTTACTCTCTATAGTAACTGTGGCTTCTCTGTTTTGCACAATATACTCTAAAAAACATACACCAGCTAACCTTTTCAGAAGACTCTTTATTAATAATAACAGGTATTCACTGATATTTTAATCTTTTGATGCTGAGACAAGTTTTAGCACATGTTGGCTAATTTAATAGCCTTTAATCTTCATTTTAATGAGTCTGTTTCCCACCGTATTGCATGAAAGTATATTTTTGGAGTTTGATTTTAATGTACACACAGGCACTTCTTTAGCACTGCGGTCAATGCAGCATTACTTAGCAGTGGATATAAGTCACATGTATGTTAGGGTTTAGAATCTCTTGCAATGCCAAAGCAGTGAAAAGAAATCTTACCCAAGAATATACTTTGAATCACATTCAACATATTTGTAGAGAGGAAGCAATTGTTCAACTCACCAAATCAATGGCTAGAAAAATCACAGTGAGAAATATATGATTTAGAACTCAGTTCTAGAAAAACACTCAAAAATTGTAAGAACTTGCTTTTCATCTCAAGGCTGAGCTCATATTTGCAAGTATATATTCTCTCACAAAGACACTGTGATAAAAATAGCAACAAGCATAACTTTTTACTTTTGAAGTCTTGTATTAAGTACTTCTTTCCAAAACTAACTGTTCATATTAATGTCAAATAAAACAAAATAGTGTAATCTCACATAGAAAAATCACAGCTTCTTAAAAAAAATACATTAAATTGTTTTCCAGAAAGCTTGCAATGTGTATGTATCTCTTTGTTTATAGACAAATCTGTCACAATATATGAAGTTTGTTTGCTGGAACTGGGTAAGCAATGGGAAATCCTGTTTCCTTCCTTGAATGTATTTTTGTGACCAGCATAATACAGAGTAATGTATACAGAAAAAAAACCAAACCCAAAAACAAAAAACCAAACCCCCAAAAAAATCTGCAAAAAGACAAAACAAAACAAAAAGTTTGGGAATAAATATGGAGATTGAACGATAGGCTGTTAATTACCTTTTCCAAACTGCTTTGTTGAAGGAGGCATGCTGTAAAAAAAAGGTGCTCATTAAGTATTTATATCACATTAATAGACTCTTGCATCATTTAAGTAATTTAAAAAACTTTCAACAAGGGCTCCAAGTAATCTCCAGACATTTTGAAGCCCTGCTGACACCAGCAATACTTGTGGACTAAACGGATTTTTGCCATTAAATCAAAGGAAAATGGTTCAGAACTGAATGAGAGAAGATGGTGGTAAAACCAGAAGTGGCTTATCTAACCTGTAGGCAAGATGGGTAAAAGACAATCTTTGCATTATTCTGTTGAACACCGTATTCTTAAAACTTGGACTTGCACTAGGTTTGCCAGTTTGTCTCAGATACATTGTATTGGTGAGCAAAGTACCTTTAAACTGAGGATACAGCAAACTTACATCACCAGAGTGGCACAAAGATGATGCATTATTTTGGCACTGTTCACCAGAAAAAAAAAAGGGCAATTTTAATTACCAGACTTATGCAACAAATGCAGCTTATTAAGCAAATAGCTATATTATAGAAGTGAAAAGAAAGGAGGTCAGTGGTTTTGCAGAAAAGTGTCATCCTGAGTTGCAATTGATGCATGATTCATTAGGCTGCTGTAAGAACATGTTAGTAGCATGTGATCAATTTTTTTTTTTAATTAGTTAATGTGCACTGTGATTTCCTGGCAGACGCTTACAACAAATTTCCATTATCTTCTGCCACATTGACTTTGGTTGGTTTTTCTCGTACACTTTTCTTTTTGTCATCTTTGACTTTTAGCCTCTTCAAGATTCCCCAGGACCAGATACCATTCTTATCTTCATCCTGCGATACAGACCTTTGGAGCATGGATGCAATTATCACAATGCAAAATGTAACATTCATTTTAAAAGGCCCAGTTTAAATTCTTCATTGATGCACATTATTCTCAGTAATGGCAACAATGTCTATACCACAGGGGAGGACTCCTATCTCAATGCTAAACACTAAAATGCTGAACTGTAAATATATATATCATTTGTAGATATTGAGATTATTTGTAGGTTTAGATGTTAACCTAGTGGCTTACTGTTTTCATGTTGTTACGCTGAAAGCTAGCATTTTACTTTGTTGTTCTCATTTCAGAGCTGTTCTGTCTAGTTGGGAATTTGTGGACTTTCATGACTGCAGCTGCTTTTGCTGGCATATCAAAATTAATTACAAAACAAAACCACTACAAAAGACCAAAGAGCCCTTTTCTTTGCTTCATGAACCCATCCTGATATATATCCAGATATATATATATCGCTGATCATTCTAATACTTGCTAATTATTATTCATAATTTAAAAATACTAAAAACTGAAATGAAACCACTCTGCTAAAGAAGCAAAATGATATAAAAACATACCTGGTTGCAGCATCTTCATCATTAATCCCATCATAAATGTCTTTATCAGAAGGAGGAGGTGGGAACATACCTTTAACAGATCAAACATGAATTAATGTATTATATTAAATGCTGTTGAATAAGGTATTCACTACTGGCCTCTTTAGTATGTCAGGTGTGTGTGTGACTTGTTTAGTATCCTTATAAATGGAATCTTTTTGTAAACCAGTACAGCCCATTTATTAAAACAGTGATTGAGGCTTACGCCAGATAGGAGTGCAGTTTGCAGCATATAAATGTGGTATTGCCAATCACAACAGCATGAATACTGAAAACAAATTCATTTACACTATATTCCATGAAGTTCTAAATGGCTAATTTTGTCCCAGTCCTTATGATGACTGATGGCTTTTACCTTTTCGTGTGTGATGGAAGTGGTGATGGAAGATGTCAGATGAACACTTTCAACAACTGACATCTTGTGCTCACCCACAGAAGAAAGAGGCAAATGCAGTGTAAGCTCCCCATTTTGGTCTCTGGTGGTTTTTTTTGGTCTTCAGACCTTTCAGCCCCACCTCCTTCAGTGCAGGGTTAGCTCATCTTCCATGTCCAGTTCTACCCTCTGGCCAGATTAATCACCGAAACCTGTACTTAGCTGGCAGCGACTTCATTCAGCACTGCCAGGGGATGCTTCTGCCATGACTCGTATCTAAACTCTATGCTGAGAAGATGAGCTGTGCTCTTGTGATCAACAGAGAATCCTCCGAAAATACATGTGATACCAAATGGGAAACTGTTTGAAGGTGCATTCTTGACAGTGTGAAACAGCTGCAGTCATACCAGTTAGGACTCCAGAGTATCAGTGAAACTGAAGTTCCACTTAACTCTGTCAGCAAAATTCAGCTTTAATTGGCAGTAATACTGGCTATTTCAGAACTAAATTTCTCCTGCACAAAAGCTCTTGCTCATATTAATATTTTGCCAATTATGTATGTGCTGTTTTGTGGGACGATTTACCTTCACAAAAAGAAATTAGTTTTGTCATCTTCTGGCATGCTTCTGATTCACAGTATCTGAATCAGACCAAGTTCACACAGGTGGAAAGAAAGTTAATTTAGCCACTATACTTCCTTGTTTGTTGCCTGTTAGCTAATGTTTAGCATGGTTATGGATAATTACTGTCTTATTTGGAAAATGCAGATTTGAAGGCAAGCGGTATGCAGAAACAATTCCTCCTCAAAAGTAGAACTTACTTCCAGATCCACTTTGTCCAGCACTGCTACTGGAAAAGCAAGTGAGAGACATTTTAGAGAAAAACAGTCATCCTTTGGAAAACGAAAAAAACCCTGATCACCCACCACTTCTCAGCATTTTGGCTTTGGTACTCATCTACATTGCCAGTTGAGCACTACAGGTTCTTCACTGGAAGCTCAGGCATGCTCGTGTGTTCTATATGGACAACAACTAAATGTGCCAGTTCTTTTTTCTCTCTCTGTTTTCACAACATGCACACCAGTTCCTTACAGTCAAATATGCTAGCTGTATTCTCATAATGCTAAAGAAAAGGTGCCATCTAATTCATAAGTAAACTAGCTCTTAGATGAGGAAATATTAAGTAGGTTCAGGTAAAGCAGGAAAAAATACGTTCTTTTTCTTGGAAATAATTATTTACAAATCAGGAAAGGGTATTATAAAATCTCATTCACAGTAAATCAAAGGAGAATGAGAGACAATGATACCATGTTTAGTTAATGTAAAAGACTTTAGTTAATGTAAAAGTATTTTATAAGTAAATCTGTGAAGCAAATTCTCTATTTTCATAAATCAAAGCAGACATTTCAAGCAAATGAAGGTGTGCATTTTCATATGAGCAGAACATTTGGTCCTAATTGTTAGTAATTTTTAGCAACTATTATCAATTTCCAATAAAGTGTCATTTTCAAGAAAATGCAAATTGATGTCTACAGCTATAGTGATTTAATATAATTAGAACGTATTTTATATTCTTGTTGCTGTCTTCAAACTAAAGTACAAAATAGAACTTAGGATCATAAGATATTCCATGTTGGAAAGGATCTCAGGAACTCATGAAGTCAAACTTGATGGGGATAAAAATATAATTTGACTGAACACTAGAGAGTGCATCCATATTATTTAGAATAATCCCTTATAAGGGGATTTTCTTGAGAGGAAATGTTAAACAAATAAACTTAATGCTCAACTAGCTTTCGTTGGGTGATGCTTTACCTCTCACTCCATGTTTCTAACATTTCAAGGATTCCATATTAACCCAGTATTCCAACAGTAATTGAAAAAAACTGGTAGTTAAACAGTAGCTGAGATTATTTCCAGGTCAGAGCCTTTCTCAAACTTTTACATATTTTGTTGAACTCTTGTGCCAAGAAATCCTAAAATACAACAGCCTTAGTAGTCACTAGAAGTATTTTGGAATATTAACAATACTATTTGATCAATAGGCTTTTTTTAGGATGGCATTCTTACAGTGCTTTCAAAACATGCTGATGTATGTCAGACCTTCCAACAACTCATGCTTGTGAACTGAACAGAATGCTATTCATCATTAGAGAAGATAAAAATGGCAAAATACATCTTAAAGGATGTAATGAATCTGAGCCATTCATTCATCCTTCCAAGTTCCTTACACTGTTATTTTAGTGTATAACAGTGTGAATATTCTTGTTTGCTTTTGGATTCAATAAATTTTCTAAATTCCTTGCATTGGGGTGGTTAATTGTAATGCTTGCCATAGTGAAACTGGTTGGCCGAAGATACTTCTGCAATGAAGTACCTAATGCTCAGTTTTTCCTAAAACTTGGAACAACTAAAGCAACACTTCTGGCTAGGTTGCAATGCCATGAGACCAATGTGCAGGGAGGAAAACTGATACTGAACAACCTGGGAAAATATCAGATGCAAAACTATATTGGCTGTTGAAAGAATGCCAGCCTAAAGTTGGATCTGATTTGTAATCCTGCATGTTTTGCACTTTATTCTGTTTTAGACTGCTTGGCTGTAGGTCCTCTTCCAATAGTATGGGTTTCTTCTGAGTATGAGTGGTTATAGATGCTGGATTCCAGTATCCATCCTTGTTCCTCTGACTAAATCAGTCTGAATAGCTGTTACAAGTTTCTTACATAAATGGCTGTTCTTTTGTAACAAGAGTCTGTTGTAAACCTTCCCCTGTTTAGGCTGACTGGGGCAAATCATTGGTTCCTTTTCACTCATTCCTTATACATACTTGCTAATACTGTCCTGCTCTCCAACATCATCGTAAACTTCTTGGTCACTCTCTGGACATTTCACAGAAGATCTGGTAGACTGTTGTTGCTTTCTTTTTAAAGAATCATAATCAATCTCCACCATGGTTGTTTTAATGTATCCATCTAAATGAATGAAAACATGTAATTATGCAGAGGTAGTGGTAAATGGATGTGCATTTAACAGAAGGTTCAGAATCAGTGGTTGTATTGTTCTATATGATCTTTGAAAACTTTCAAAGCAATGTCTCTTTCCAAGTAGCCTCAGCTTGGGTCTCCATCTGTCTACACAAATACAAATCTCAGACCTGTCTCAAATCTACACCCAAACCCTGCTCAGCTGGTGTCAAATTAACTTCACCTTTATTTTTTTCTCAGGTACAGCAGAAGAATATCCTGTGCAAATTCCAGGAATGACTGGGCAAGCTCCCTTTCTTACCTAACCTTGGTATCACTGCAGTGTCATGGAGTGTTTTAGGGCAGTCGATGACATAAAGATTCTGACAGGGCATTAGGAGGGAGACACACTTTGCACTGATTTTGCTTCAGGTTGGTAGGCATGCTGAAGCTGTATTGCTATCCTCTTGTGCCTGTATTTTTTTGTAAGAAAAGTCTTGTTATATCCCTGGGTGCCATGGATCACGAGAAACTTACAGCAGAGCAGTTGGCCTGGAACTGGGAACTCTGTCTATGTTAAGAGGAATTTTAGACAAGTGTACTGCCTGTATAGAAGAGAGCATGAATGGATTTTTCTGAATGTGAAAAAATGTTTCTGTATTTCCTGAAAATGGAAAATCCTCCCCCTCCACTGCTTCTGAGTGAACCCAGTTTTTACTGTGTTTCTCCCCAGATCTTTAACTTATTTTTTTTCTTTTATTTAAA
The DNA here is from genome assembly GCF_012275295.1 of Melopsittacus undulatus. NCBI lineage: Eukaryota > Metazoa > Chordata > Aves > Psittaciformes > Psittaculidae > Melopsittacus > Melopsittacus undulatus. The sequence continues at coordinate 14,293,682 of NC_047557.1, forward strand.
TGTTCAGAACTGATTTTCCTCTGTTGTTTGGTCTTCTTCACAGACCATTACTGGCATCTGGTGAAACAAATTTGGCTGTACCACTGACACTTGTCACTGGGAAGCCCTGTGCAGCTTGTGTTTGCTGATGAAAGAATTGGTTTATGAAAAGTAAATTAATTAAAGATGTATTAATAAATTGACTGCACATGCTCAAGAGAATACCTTTCTTCCAGCCCTCACCAACCTTTGTTTTGCTGTGTACAAAGTGATTCATGCAAAAGACTTATTAATGAAACTTCAAAGTAGCACAGAAGAGCTGATATTGGAACTTGCCTCTTGAGATTATCTTGGCCAATCCCCCTGCCCAAGCAGGATCTGTTAAAGCAGGTTGCTCAGGACTCTGTCCCATCAGGTTTTGGAGATCTCTGCATATAGAGGCTCTACCATCTCTTTTGGCAACCTGCTCCCTTGCTTGGTCACCCTGACAGTAAAAAAGTTTCCTGATGTTCACACAGAATTTCACATGTTTCAGTCTGTGCCTCTTGCGTCTGTCAATTCTCTTGGGACAACAGAAGGATCCTGGCTCCATGTTCTTTATACCCTCCCATCAGATATTTATGAACAATTATAATATCTGCCCCTGAGCTTTCCCTTCACCAGGCTGAACAGTCCTGGCTTTTTTTAGCTTCTCTTTGTGTAAGACATACTCCAGTTCCTTAATTTTTTTTTTTTTTTTTTACATCCAGCACTACAAAGTACTCAGCTGGTATTGTTCATTTCTACATGTGTGATCTGTCTTACTGAACTATCATTTTAGTATCTTTAAAAATCAAGGAAGTGCTTTAATAGTTTTCATTTTCATTCAAAAGCTCAGTCTTCTAATGTCTTTGCTATAACCCAGGAGCCAGATCATAAACTCCTTATCATGCTCATAGGTCCACTTATGATGTTTATGCTATTAGAGACAGATCTTGGATTTCAGACAAAGTAAAATCTGTAAATCAGTAAGGAATAGGAACAAGACAAAGAGAGCAGTGCTCTATACTCTCCACTCTATTTTAGGAACACCTATGATATTTTTAATACACAGACATGAAAAAATGTGATCCTTGTTATTTGCGTGATACTATTTGAAGGTTGACATGGAATTACCTCTCAATAGGTCCATGAAGATCCAAACATATTTTTCCTAATTTATTCTAGTGTCTGTAGATGTTACATTATCTTCTAAAATAACTTCTTACTATGAACTATGCCTAGCATGCCAGCTAAGGACAGGAGGATGAGTTGTGGGAATTATTTACTTTGGTGGCCAATGACTCAGCCTTGGTAAGTCTACTCCTTGGTGTAATGCTTACGTGTTTGCTCTATTACAGTAAAAACACTCAGGAACACAGGGAAGAAACAGAACTCACAACATCCTTTTATCCTGCCCAGCCACTTTCCTTCTGGGTTGTCCGTGAGGCGAATTATTTCAATCTCATCCCCCTGTTTGACAGTCAGCTCATTCTTCCCTCCCTTGTGGTCAGCACAAGCTCGTGCCTGATGAAGGACTTGGATGGGTCCTGTTAACTGCAGAAAAGGAGCAACAGAAGAAATTGCAGATGTGGAAAACTTAAGTTCTTTCCAAAACATTCAGACAAAAGAGAAAATAATTGTAATAAAATCATAGAATCATAGAATAATTAGGGTTGGAAAGGACCTTAAGATCATCTAGTTCCAACCCCCCTGCCATGGGCAGGGACACCTCACACTAAACCATGTCACCCAAGGTTCTGTCCAACCTGGACTTGAACACTGCCAGGGATGAATCATTCACAACCTCCCTGGGCAAACCATGCCAGTGCCTCACCAGCCTTACAGTACAGAACTTCTTCCATATATCCAATCTAAAATACTGATTATTTACTTCATTAACATTTAAAATCATCTAGGCAAATAAGCAGAAAGGCATGTCTCCTGTCCCCAGCTACCCAGTTGAAATTAATAATCATTAATGAAAAGAGGGATATGGCATAGCAGTAGAGCAGCTGAAGAAGTGACTGGCAAGATCACAGAAATACAAAGTCTAAACCCAACAGAGTAACAACCTATGGAGCCTTTTACATGTTCACAAAATACACACATATTTCATTCCAGTGGTCAGCTCCATGTAGCTCCAGCAGAACTATTCATAGAATCATAGAATTGTTCAGGTTGGAAAAGACCCTTAAAATCGTTGAGTCTAAGTGTTAAACTAGCAGTGACAGGTCCACCACTAAACCACGTCCCAAAGTGCCACATGTACATCCCTTTAAAGTACCCACAGAGATGGTGACTCCACCACTTCCCTGGACAGCCTATTCCAGTACTAGACAACCATTTCTGTGAAGAATTTTTTCCTAATGTGAGTCAACATATCAGTAGTAAATGAATTAAGTCAGGAACGAGCAGACTTTTGTGGGGTCTTAAAACAAATAGCTTTGTTTTTTCAGATAGAAAAGTAAGAGCTTCTAAAGAGCAAAAGAGTAAGGATTAACCAGAGTTTAGTAATCTCTGTGGCAGTGGTCTGAACAGGGATCTAAAAATATAAAAAATTACACAACTCACAAGCAAACAAAAAAACAACAATCAATCACTTGTTACTTGAGGCAAGAGTGGTTGTAGAGAGCATTAAGTGCCCCCCTCAGCTTCCAGACTAAATATCCCCAGTTCCCTTAGCTGTTTGTCATCAGACTTGTACTCCAGACCCTTCACCAGCGTCTCTGCCATTTTCTGGACCTGCTCCAGCACCTCAATGTCTCTCTAGTGAGGGGGTCAAACCGCGATTTCAGGTACAGCCTCACTAGTGCCCAGTGCAAGGGAATGATCACTGCCCTGGCCCTGTTGCCACACTGTTGCTGATACAAATAGTATGACTAAATGTGCATTAACATAAATATGTCTACCATATAATGTCCTATGCTTACAATTCTGGTCTGTAAATGATCCTACAAGTACAACAGATGATCACAATGTCTACTGGAATTCAGGATTCTCTTTGTGAAATCTTTAGTACATGTTATGAAGAAACCATTTTGGATTTAGTATCTGTGGCTTTAAAATATATGTGATTTTGCAGAGGCTAGCGGCCTTCGACAATTACAGACTAGCTGAGGAAGTGAAGAAATGTGAAAAAAAATATACACTAAAATGCGTCTGTCTGCATTTAAGAATAACAACATACCTTAGCGGCTGCAAGACAGCAATCTGCAGTCTGAAAGCATTTTGTGCACTAATACCTCCACTCCACAGGAGTGAATTGAAAAATAGACTTGGGACCTGCCAAACACCAGCTAACCCGCTGTTATTAACTATTACTATTTTCCTTCAGTATTTGCTCCTCAGCTCATGGCAGTCTCTCCACAGCAGACCAAGGCTATGATATGAGAGAAGCCTCATCGTTTTACTGTGTATAGAGAGAGCATAATATGAAGAAAAACAAAGCTTCCCACTATGTACAATGATGCTGAAAGCAGTACAGTGCAGCACAGTGAACAGGCATTAGTCAACAGAGGATGACTGGCAGGTTTGTAGACTGTGGTAGCATGCTGCCCCAGCTAAATAAAAATGATACAAACCAGAAAGAACTGTCTCATTATTAGCCCCTAGCTGGATGCCCCTTTAGGTCCCTTTAGACCAAGGAAAGGGTAATGTACTGTAGTATAATGCTGAAATTTCTCAAGGACTGGATACAGTTGTATTTGACCCAGCGAAGCAAAACCGATTAAGTATGTGTGATCCAATTTCCACTTTTATTAACGACTATGGTATTAGTGGTGTAAATGCTTTTTAAACAGAAAGGTGAAAAGAAATTCAAGACTTTTTTTACATAAAAAGAATGTGAGAAGGTAGTTTAATGAAAATTGTATAAGCACTGAAACTGACTTTGCCCTCAGTACAGAGCCCGAACTCAAACATATGCCAAACATAAAAAGGTAATTTAAACCTTTATTCAGAATTCATCCAGGTGCTTGAATTACCTATCATAACAAATGGTTTGTTTCTAGCTGAAAAGTGTATTTTGAACTTGACAATGTTAAACAATACTTCTTATATGTTTTTGGTTAGATTACAAAACAGAAAACTTACTTTGAACTTCTTCCTTATTTCCTGCTCTTTCTTTTCTTTTTCCTTTTGTTCCTTCTTCTCTTGGTCCATTCTTCTCTTTTCTTCCTTGTCCCACTTCTCTTTTTCCCTTGATGATCTGAAAATGCATTGCCAGAATTGAATGTAACTGTGAAACAAATCTCACTAAAGCCACCATTTCCAAGGTTACCAAAGAACTGTATGTGGTGGAAAAAGACTGACACCAAAGCTACATATTCCAAACCCTAGTCTGGATGCAACAGATAGCATAAGCAGCCCTTTATTTTATATTACAAATAAAATTTAAAGTGGCTGTCCTTAAGAGGACAATATACCAGAGAAGTTTATCTGGAGGTAAAAATCTGGCTCTATGTGCATATCTAAACATTTCTGAGCTAATTTTTGAAATCAAGCTTGGAAATTGGTAGCTGTCTGGGTGCTGTAGCACTGACTGCAGCTGTTAAATATTTACTCAGGCCATCAGTGGTTGATGCAGCCTGAAATGGAGCCTGAGCTACCACTGGACTGCAGTTTTAAACCTAATTGCCTTCTACATGAAGACAGTCAGTCTTCTGCACCAGATCACAAATATGCCTATCACACCAGGGTACACTGCCTTCTCTGCCTCATGTACTGGATGGTACTGAGATCTAGGACCTGGGATGTAATTAGGACTATAGCTACAGCTCTGCCGTTTGGTGTCAATGGTTTCATTGGAAGAGCTGTGCTTTACAGACCCTATGGAACTGACTGAGTGTGGCTACCTCCTTTTCCTTTTTTGGTACTTTAACTAAACTACAATGCTTAAATTATACTAATAAAAAAAGACTGAAAAAGGGGTTACTTGCTTTGGTTATGCAGTTTTAAAATTATCTGTTTTCAGGGGGAATTAAGTTTTTGCTGAAAGCCATTCTACATCTTCAACAAGGAACTTTAGACTGTTACTGATTCAAAGGGAATTAACTTTTCTTTGGCTATTGTCATACAGTGAATCCCATACATTTAGACATTAGCAGGACAAGAGAATTCTCAAAGGAAGGGACTAAATGGCAGCAGAATAGGTCGAATTCATATTCTGTCTCGGTACCTATCCTAGAGGACTCAGCCCATGTGTAAATTGTAAATCCAGCCTTTCATATGAGTTCTAAGAACATTTACCAAGAATGCAAGAAAAACAACCACAACAAAAGCTCTGTCTGGGACCATAGTACCTAGGGGCTGAGCTTATTTTTTCTCCTAGGCTATAATTCTGAACAGTGATTCAGACATGTTCCTTAGATCAGAAATCAGACTTTTGTTATCTTGAGCATAGTAATCACATGATTTTATTGCAGGAGTTTTTCCAGTCCAGGGCATAGCAGATCTAAGTAGAAAAGAACCTGAGAATAACTGAACTTTCTCTAGGCAAAATGAATGAATGCAGCAATGCCTGGCAAGGACTACAGTGGGATCACTCTTTTGTGCAGGTGAAATAACTTTGTTAGCAAGCTTTTAATGATAAAGATACAATAGGTTCTAGAGTTTAAAATTACTACCTGATGTCATTTATGTCTTCATACATCTCACCATCACTTTCTTGGCCCTGTAAGAAAAATTCAGTTTTCAATGGAAAGACATGAGGAAACTGGACCTGCTAGGTAAGCTTCATAAAAACATAAAAACATATATAAAAACACTTCCAGCAAAATGAAAAGACAAACAAGTTTAACCATCTCAAACCAAGTTACTATATTATTCAAACCCTTTGTTCGTTTTTTCTACCTCTGTTTTTATGATACTGCATGTATGAAGTGCTGATTATAACCATACAAGCACATTACTTAATCCAAAGTGGATGTTTCAAGCGCAGTGTTAGTCCTGGAAAGCCTTTATCTGTGTTGATTATTGCACTGTCATGACGAAGGTACTAGGGTTAGCAGTAGTTAAACTGGAAAAGTAGGGATCTACATGGGACTCAGATGAAGGTCTCAGAGACTGTTTTAGTCCTAATACATCTAATATGTCTACTTAAAGACACCAATACAAACCTGTGCTGAACTGAAACAAGTGGTGCATTACTAGAATAAAACAATGTTGTGGTTTAAGCTGTTCTTGTTTCTGGAAATTTTTAGTGAAACAAAATATTAGTGGAAATAGAAGGGGTGATTTTGCTTTTTAAAAATCAATTTCTGGTGTCTAGCCAGCTCTCATAATTAGTTCCAGTTTTCTCCACTTAACTGGTTTTATTTCTGTACTTCACAATAAGTAAGTGTTTCTACAATTGACTGCCAATATACTGGATTCATTCAGCAATTAGTTTTCTAATGTGTTGAAAGGATTTTACTAAATTTGTAAGTTTGTGCTAAAAGGATAGGTTTGTTATGGATGATAACACTTACCCCCTCTGTGTTTTGATGACCTATATGACAAAAAATGAAAACAGGGTGTTTATATTTTTGATATACAGAAAATAATTAATTCTAGCATTAAGTATTTACAAATTGCTAGTAATACCAGTGATATTAAGTAGAAATATGTGCAGGCTTCTGGCTTTTAATAAGGGTATGAATGCAAAAAATCAGTTTTTTTTCAGTTTGCTTTTGTAAACAGTGTAAACTAGAAATATCTACAAAATAGCATATTTCACCATGTATTTTTAAAAGTGGATTTTTTTAAAAGATTCTTTAGTGACAATGATGAACTTACCTATGCTATTTGTTTACAAAAATATCTATTTATGCAAGGAAATAGTTGTTAAAAGTCTAATAAATCCAAATAGACCTCAAAGAACTTGCTTGCACCAGACCCACAGCTGGACATGGAGGCTAAGGCTTTTCTGCTGAGCTGATCTCTATCCTGAGCTGCAGGAGAAGAAACTGTGAATTTCCTCCTTCCTCCTTACTCTGCTGGCAGTTAGGTGAGAAAAGAGCTTGGGCTCAATTTCAGCTCCACAGCTCACATCCCTGTATGGCAGGGATGGCTAGCACACTAAATGATGCACACTGTGCCTGGCACAAACCAAGTCTTCCAGAGGAGAGATAAGAAGGCAGATTGAAATTCTTTGTATCACAATCTGCTTCTCCGGCTGCTCCTGGTACAACATAGTGACTCACTGCCTTTTATTGAAGGCAGACCACAAAGAGACATTAAAAGCACAGTCAACAATTTATTTATTTTTTTTTAATCAAGTATAAAACAATGCCTGTTTCACCAGAGCACACTTCAACTCTGGAAGAGCAGCATTCCTTTTGGTTTAGATTTAAAAATGTGGTAATTTATAGTCCCAGCATACTTCCAACTGAATAAAGGGGGGATATTTAAGGCAGTTCCTGAGAGTCTGTCATATTAATTATAGAACAGTTAGTGATATGAGACAACTAACTTCAAGGGTAAAACTGCAGAAACGGCATAATTAGTAACACAAGTCACTCACAAACACAATTTCCTTTTGCTTATCTTATAAATACAGTATGCTTACAGCTTCTTGCAGCTGCCGTTAATTAAAATGTATGCATCTTACCCTGTGAAACAAATTCAACATCATCATAATTTTCTTCATTTTCTGGACTTCTGTAAATATGAAAAAGTGGACATGTGAAACCTATGAAGATCGCATTTTCAAGCACCATTGTTCTGGTGGTTTTTTCAGCTATTTTATACAATGGGTGGACAGACTGTTGAGCCTTGTATGCTACTTAAGTACCCAGGAGACTCACTAGTTGTTCTTCTTAACTGCAACTTTCTTTGTTTTTTCCCCACATGGGGACACCTAGATTCTGAGTATAAAAGGAGAAAATGAGCCAAAGGCACTCTATGGAGAAAAACTTACCTATGCTATTTGTTTACAAATGAAAATTGCAAGAAAAAATATAATAGGCAGATGGGCTGACAAAATGCAAAGAATCTTTTGGGCTTTTTAACCATCTTCACAGGTGTAGGCTTCTTACACAATCCATAAGCAGAATGCCAGACTTTTGCTTCTTGTTAAATACAGCTCTAAAATATGCTCCTTGACTTGCAGAGCTTAAAGTCTGAACAAGGCATAAGAGAAACAGTGGTATAAGGTTAGGCCAGGTAAAAGTCTCTGATGCTGCTAGATTTAAAAGTGCTGTCAAACTGAGAGAAGCAAGAATTGAGAATGTAACTAATAATAATATCAGGGACTTTTAACTTTAAAATACCTTATGTTAGTTGAAAGAAAATTAGAGCTGACAGCCATCAACAAAGAAATGTAATCAAAGAAAGGACTTGAAAGCAGAATTTGATGTTTTAAAATTGGCCTGATGGAGAAAGCAACCAAGACAGGGTGAAAGGAGCAGTGTTGGCATCCAGACACACTTTTTCAGCAGAAGGGAGGGTCCAAAGGGCACACAGGAACAGGAGAGTGGAAGGACAATCTGGAAGTAAATTTTCCAGTTTCCTGAAGACAAAGAGGTCACACTTGGATCCCAAGCACTTGGCAAGGAGGGTGTCTGGGGAGCTGCAGCAGGGGCTGCTGAGAGGTGGCCAGTGCTCCAGCTGCTGATGGAGTGATAGCAGTTCCACAGGACTGCCCTGACAGGGCCAGGGGAATGGCTCCACAGCCCTGATCACAGCAGCAGTGATGGGCTGATGTTGTCACACCATCCATACCAAAATACAGTATTTGTGCTAATACACACCTCTCTAATGCCTAATACATTCCCCCTGTTGTCTGTTTCCTGCTATTTGCCATAACCACTGGCCAGAGAGAAGGTCATTTTTCAGGCTCAGCTTGTTTCTGGTCAGTTTTGACACTAGGTTGAAGTGGGTTTAGCTCCTCATCACTGCGAGGTTCCCATTTTGTATGCAGCTCTTTGAGGAAGGATCTAGAAAAGAGCCTTGTATGTGACAGAGGCTTTTCAGTGTTATCACAGCAGGCCACAGCCCAGCCCCAGGTACAGTTTCACAACCAGCACTGAGCTCAGTATCTCTGGCTTGCAAAGCTGTTTCCTGGGGTATCAACTGATAGACCTGACCCTCCTGGTCCTCTTTCCCCAGAATAAGGCAGGCGAAAGCTTTAGTTATTGATACAAATGATTTTCTACCAGTATATGCAGCCCTTGAACTGTTCTGGTGTAATGAACCCAGAGGAATGTTCATTCCCTCCCTCCTCCTTTTACCAACAAGGCAGAAAAAAGTGGTTTTATAGATAAGTGGTTTTATAGATAAGACAATGGAATAGATGGAGGGTTCAATCTAATCAAACCTAATTCCAAACAGGCCAGGGACAGGGTAGGACAAGGAAAGTGGTGTGGGACATCACTGCCACAGAATCTGGGACACCTGCAACTTTAATCTGCTACTGCATGAACAAAGTAATAGAAAAAGGTGAGAAAAGAAAGACCTTTGGGTTTATGTTCACTTACATTGTTTCAAAGCTGGGCTTGATGTTTCTGGGAGGCAGGGTAGGAGCTGCTTGGGCCTGCAGAGATGGGTGAGAGGCTGATGGAGGAGGTGACAACTGCATAGCAGGGTGTGGTGGAGGTACAGGCAGGGAAAGTGCTGCTGAGGGAGGGTCTATCTGTTTCAAACCTTCATTTCTAGGGTCTGAAAATAAGCAGGACAGTCTGAATTTATCAAGCAAACAACTGAGGAAGGTACGTCACTGTTTACATGAAACATTAGGATGCAATATCAGTACTGCACACACCCCAAAGCAAACACATTTTGTTGAGTTCACTTTAATATATTTGGTGCCTTATCTTGCCAGAGAGACTCTGCCAAGAAGGATGTGTAGAAGACCTTGAAGCTTTTTTGCCAAGATATGAATAAGACACAAAAATATCAGTTCATCCAATATTTAAGCTCTTTGTCTTAAAATTGAATTATCATTAGATTTTACAAATTACTTAAAAAGATCAGCTGCAGGTGAGCAGATCATCATGTGAGCACTGATGCAGTCTTGCTGGAGTTTACCTTGCTCAGATACAGAGTTTCAAGGGAAGGGATGAGGGATGAAAAGATATTTTGTCACTGATAAAGAGGTATAATAGTCTCTGTACATCTTGAAATATATTTGTAAACTAAGTTGTAAAAGGCTGGACTTAATTTCCTAGCCCATACCAGAAAGGTGGTAGCTTGAGAAGCTGCACAGGAACTACACAAACAGGTACAGCCTAACAAACATGATGATGCAGTGCACCAGACACAGACACCATAATACATAAGTGGATGCACTGAATTCATGCTCCATGTTCAACTGTAATAACCCCTGCCTTGGGAGTTCACAATGAGAGAAGTTATTCAACACAACCAAATGATATCACTGTTTGGATGCCATGATGCTATGAAAAGTAGAGTTTTCTTTCAAGTATCATGAGTGTATTTAAAGGTACTCAGAAAGAATTGTCCCTAGCTGTACAGAGGGAAGGCCAGCAAAATTTAAGAAGAGGAGAGAAGAAGGAAAAAGAAAATTCACCGTTCAGTTAAACTGATTGAAACTGAAAAGAACCCCTTGCTTTCTGGAGATTTTCTTCAATTTCACACCTGTATAGTGAAAAAAAAATCTGCTCAAGAAAAATAAACTTTCACTTCTTTTTTAGAAAAAAGTGGTTTGAACACGAACAGTAGCAAATATTTAGTAAGACTGAAAGTTACAGAAACTACTGAAAGAGCTCTCTTTAGCTCTTTAGGAGTCTAAAAATCTGCCCTTGAGAGAAGGAGAAGGGGAATCAACAAATATTTGAAGGACATATCATGCATCACATGGAAATCAAAGTGAAATTACAATGCCTTAACCATTATTCTGTTTACCAACAAAGAACTCAAAAAATTTTGGATATGCTGGGCTTTGGATATGCTTGGAGTAACTTGTCAACATGTATGTCAGCAGCACTGCATTTGAAATCTGCTAAATTCCTCCGTTACTTAAACGGCAGAATACTGAATGTTCCAATGGTGCTGATGACACTGGTGAATTCTTTGGTTCTTTTGTTAAGGAACAGTCATCTTACAAAAGCAGACCTTTACATTTTAAAGTATGGAAAGATTAAAGTTGCACAGTATCACATATATTTTTATTCACACATCTTTCAATAATTTTATTCAAAAGCATAATCTAAAAGTCAAGTAAAATAATCACGGGGGAGGCTACTGCAGGGTTAATGTGTACCAGTTGGAGAGAGTCCATAAGAGAAAAGTGAGAAAGGTTAGAGACCTAGAAAACATTGATTTCTAGATACATTGAACAAATGGTGTTTTTTTAGGGGAATATGATAAGACTGAGGGAAAACAAAATTAATACCCAAGTCTCTGGCAAAGAAGAAAGGGAAATGTTTTTTCTTAATTTCTGTGATGGAGGAGGCAAGAAGTAATGTGCTTAAAGGCCAGCAACATTTGTTAGGAGTCACTTTCTAATACTGAAAGTGGAATTTCCATGGCTTGAAGGTTCATGTTGAAGAAGTAGAAAAAACTTATGGCATGATGAAGTTCTAGTACACATATAGATGGACACCAAACAGTTTCTTATGTCCCTTGCAATTCAAAGATGACATCTGCTGTTTCTTTTCATATATTTTAGAAGACATCACATGTAAAATACTTGCCTTATATTGAATCCAACAACTAGAGATCTACTAAAATACAATTTTGGCTAAAACTTGTTTTCCAGCAAGATGTCGCTCTTGTTTGAAAATGCGAGAAGGAATATACTACTACAGAGTTTGGTTGAGTACACTCACAGTTAAAATCTATATTTTACTGTTTCCCAAGCTCATCAGGTTTCAGGTTCTATTACTTTTATTTCTACCTTTGCTTACTAGATTGAAAGTCTTTTTATAACCACTGTTTTCTACTCATAAAGCACTGATACCACTGAACTTAATGTCTTAGATTTTGGTTTGATAACTTTAAAGATCCAAAGTTTTTAGCCTCTTCTCAAGGCATTTCCTTCCTTTCCCCTTCCCCCCCCCCCCCCATCTACCAATTAATTTGTAGCTATTTCTGTAATCTCTTCAACTTTGCCAACATTGTAAAAAATCTGGCACTGGAATTCTACACAGCAAACACTTGTCTGCCACATGCAGTGATGAATATTACAAGCCATTCTTAATCTGGCCATATCTCTATTGATTGCATCTAGGGCATTTCAGTATTTTCCCCAATTGTTATCCCACTTCCTGTTTTGGAAGTGCAGATACCTGAATATCAAACTAAGGCCCATTAGCAAAATCTTTTATTCAAAATCTTTGTTACTATATGAAGAATCCTTAAGGGTAAATCTCTAAGAATTTAGAATTTAGGATTACAGGCTGATAATAATTATGCATTAAACTTTCCTGTGACATCATTGTCCTTACTAATTTGTAGAGTTGTTTAGAACATACAGATTTGTTTCCAAGACATTACACAACTCTTTGCAGGTATGGTTTACATTTCTTCATTCTACATGTGTACTTTGAGTAAAGACAAATTTTGTCTTAATGAGCTAAGATTACACATGATTTTCCTGGCTATATCTGACTCTCTGAGGACTTTGTGTTCCCATTTAACTCTTCATAGTCTTTATTTACCAGCTATAATGTCTAACTGTTCTAAGATCCCTGATAAAAATGAGTAACACTAGCAATCTAAACATGTATCTGCAAATGAATTCTTCTAAGCAGATTCTAATGAAAAAAAGAAGCCAGAAAGTTGTGCTTTGTTTTGTTTTATTTTTTCATTTTGTTTTGAAGACATGTTATTTGGTATTAATTATATTGTCAAATTTCTATGTTTTAACAGGGTCATGTTTCCCTAATACAGTGTTATGTATATGCATGACATGCATAAATGCGTTATGTCTTCATACACCATTACTTTATTGTAACTGTTTTTTAGGCTTAAGGTAAAAAGTCCAAGTCTCTGTGCATAATACCTCTTTCATCTGATGTCTCTTGGGAGCCAAATTCAGGCAATAGGAAATTATGCCAGGAAAGGACATCACATGCATTTTAGATTAATTACTTATTTTTAAGGATAAGGGCTAAACAAGCTGTCCTTTTTAATTTATATACACTGCTAGAATCTAACCATAACTGAATGAACATCATATTAATGTAAACAATGCTTTTTTATTTTTTAACTATTAGAACTGACTCTTCACTGCCTTTAGAGTTGTAATTGCCTACACTTATGACTGAGACTGATGTGGGTGTAAAATGCTTTAATTCTCGTACTGAAAATAATGGGATGAGTTACATTTAGTATGAAAGGCGACATTTAGTGTGAAAAACTCTTATAATCAGGCCCACGGAGCCAAAGATATCAAAATGTTTCAGTAGTGTTTTATTTCCTGTTTTAACGGAGCATTTCAGTTTGACACCAGTTCCACCTTTTTGTGTATGCTTGGTACACTAGGGACATGGAAAGGCTCTGTGTGGGTAGAGGAACTGAAGTCAGCTCTGGACACTCAGAACAAGAAAACAAATTGAAACTACATTCTGGCTTCACATGCTGAGAAAGTTGGGGCTGTTCAGCCTGGAGAAGAGAAGGCTGCGTGGAGATCTCATAGCAGCCTTCCAGTATTTGAAGGGGGCTTACAGGGTTGCTGGTGAGGGACTATTCATTAGGGACTGTAGTGGCAGGACAAGGGGTAATGGGTTCAGACTTATACAGGGGAAGTTTAGATTGGATACAACGAAGAAATTCTTTACTGTTAGGATGGTGAGGTACTGGAATGGGTTGCACAGGGAGGTTGTGAATGCTCCATCCCTGGCAGTGTTCAAGGCCAGGTTGGATGAAGCCTTGGGTGATATGGTTTAGTGTGAGGTGTCCCTGCCCATGGCAGGGGGTTGGAACTAGATGATCTTAAGGTCCTTTCCAACCCTAACTATTCTATGATTCTATGTATCCAAAGCACTCTCATCACAGGAAACAGTGTTAAGGACCATCACTGTGTGGTAGCTTTGACCACCAACAAACAGCTCAATGACCAGATAGCCTCTTCCTGTTTCTTGGGACTCTTAAGTTTTTTCACATGCTGTGCTGCACTGAAGAAACAGATGCGAAAACTGAAGCTCTTCACAAAGAAATGAAAGTGTATATGGAAAGGAATGAGTTCCTCAAAACCTCTGCAGCTGTATTGCAACTAAGATAAATTTGCCATAGTAACTATCCATAGAAAGTACCAAATATCCCATTAAACTGCTGCTTGTCATATTAAACTTCTTTAATTGTGCTGGGCATCAACACTTACAGCAGAACTATGGACAGAACACTTCAAACACTTCTGTGCTCTTTGGGAACCTTCTCAGACATGTGCAGTGAGCAAAGGTTATGTACATTCTTGGAGAATGTTTATTTATCCAGAAGTTTAGGGCACTGAAGTTGGCTTGATGAAGAACTTGTGGCTTTGACCCTTGCCATTCTTGGCTTGTGAAGAAAAGACACTGATACCTGTTTGGTAGCTGAAAAAATACCTAGAGAAACATCCCATCCTCCCTTCATATCCAGATATTCCATGTTCAACAACCTCAGGAGAAATCAACATGCATATTAACAGTACCCTGATACCTCTCCTGTGTGAACTCCAAGTGAAAGTAGTTAAAACCCCCAAATAAGGCAAACTGTTTGGAACCCATGTACTTTACGTAATCAGAAATAAGTTTCAGGACACAATGGGAAAAAGATCTATTCTCACCTTGCTAAAATCCTCAGTACTCTACTGAGATGCTGCATTAAGGGATTCTATAGGTACATTGTGAATAAAAGACAGACTAGGGACAAAGTAGGCCCCCTCTGGAAGCTATCAGGAGAACTGGCTACTCTGGATTTGGAGAAAGCTGAGGGTCTGAATGACTTCTTCGCCTCAGTCTTCACTGGCAAATGCTCTGACAGCACCACCCAAGTCTTGGAAGACAGATGCAGGGACTGTGAGAATGAAGACCTTGGGCCCACTGTAGGAGAGGATCTGGTCTGAGACCATCTTAAGGACCTGAAAGTGCACAAGTGCATGGAACCTCAAGAAATCCATTCATGGGTACTGAAGGAGCTGGCAATTGAAGTTGCAAAGCCACTGTCCATCATATTTGAAAATCATGGCAGTCAGGTGAAGTTCCTGATGACTGCAAAAAGGGAAATATAACCCCCATTTTCAAGAAGGAGAAAATGGATGACCCAGGGAATTACAGACCAGTCAGTCTCACCTCTGTTCCTGGCAAAATCTGGGAGCAGATTCTCTTAAAAGGCATGCTAGGGCACATAAAGAATAACAGGGTGCTTGGTGACAGCCAGCATGGGTTCACTAAGGGGAAATCCTGCCTGACTAATTTGGTGACCTTCTATGATGGGGCTATAGAACTGATGGACAGGGGTAGAGCAGCTGACATCATCTACATGGATTTGTGCAAAGCGTTCAACACTGTCCTGCATGACAGCCTTGTTTCTAAATTGGAGAGACATCAGTTTGATAGGTGGACCACTCAGTGGACAAAGTACTGTCTGGATGGCTGCATACAACGTGTTGTGGTGAAGGGCTCAGTGTCACAGGTACAGGTGGGGCAGAGAAGAGATTCAGAGCAGCCCTGGGGAGAAGTTGGGGTTGTTGGGCAATGAGAAAATGAACATGAGCCGGCTTCAGTGTGCGCTCAATTCCCAGAAAGCCAACCATATTCTGGGCTGCATCAAAAGGAACATGACCAGCAGGTCAAAGGTGATCCTGCCCCTCTACTCTGTTCTCCTGAGACCTCACTTGGAGTATTGTGTGCAGTTCTGGTGTCCTCAACATAAAAAGGACATGGAACTGTTAGAACAAGTCCAGAGGAGGCCACAAGGATGATCAGGGGACTGGAGCACCTCCCATATGAAGATAGGCTGAGAAAGTTGAGGCTGTTCAGCCTGGAGAAGGCTGCATGGAGACCTCATAGCAGCCTTCCAGTATTTAAAGGGGGCCTATAGGGATGCTGGGGAGGGAATCTTCATTTTAGGGACTGTAGTGATAGGACCAGGGGTAATGGGTTAAAACTTCAACAGGGGAAATTTAGATTGGATCTAAAGAAGTTCTTTCCTGTTGGGGTGGTGAGGCACTGGAATGGGTTGTCCAAAGAAGTGGTAAATACCCCATCCCTGCCAGTATTCAAAGCCAGGTTGGATGGGGCTTTGAGAAACCTGGTCTAGCGTGAGGGGGGTAGGAACTAGATGATCTTAAGGTCCTTTCCAACCCTAACTATTCTATGATTCTATTATGCTACCCCAAGATGCTAATCCAGAAATCAGTGATAAATTGTAGAGAATTCCATCACTGCTAGGCATCCTTACTGGAGCAACAGAGGCAAGAAGAAATTAAGTGGGATAAGAATCATGGGAACCAGCACTTTGTCCAGGGCCAGTCCCCCCATTCCTTTTCAAAATCATAAAATAAATTGGACTCAGGTGCAAGGGTGTTACAGCTGAAAATACATGTCTCTATTCATTCCCCTCTCTAAATAGCAAGCTATTGATATTGCTTGGGTGAGAGATTGGTACATAGATGAATAATGTTATTATCAACCTAAGCAGAACAGAAGTACTCGAAGGAAAAAAGCCTAATCAAACATGCTCAGTGCTCACACCTGTAGTTCAGCATCCATTAGCTAAAGATACAGACTCATGATCAATTCAACTTGTATTGCAACAGAATGTGATTACTTGACACAAAGCTTTTATCTTGCAACACTGAAATCACCTCGAAAAAAGAGATATTTTGAAGGAAAGAAAAAGTAAAATCGGGAGGGGAGGGGAAGGGAGGGCGAGGAGCTGAGCGGAGAGGAGAGGGAAAGAGAATGAGAAAGGGAAAGGGAAAGGAGGATTGTACCTGGGCATTTCTTAAAGAGGGGTCTGGACTCAAGGAGGGCAATAATCAAAAACTTTCTGTGCATTTGTTTCCAAAATGTGAGCAGTGTCTCCAATAAGCTTCATGTCTTTGTTGTTACAGGATGTCTGACAACAGCATAACCAAAAGCGCTGATCTTTGGTAATGTTGCTAGTTTACCTGCTTACTTGGAGCAGCTCCAAAGTAGCATAATTGTGAAACCTGAAACCATGGCTTGTATCTAAATTAGTATGTGGGTTAGGGAAACAGAGAACAGTTCTCTGCACATTTTGAATTAACTAGGAAGTGGGTGATCAAGTCCTGCAGATATTGCTGCAGGTTGCTAGCAAACCCTCTGTAAAACCCAGAAAGCTTCCCAGATCTTGCATATAGAAATGGTGAAATGTTTTGCAGTAAAGCTGAAAACCAATATTGCATTAGCAGAGTAGCTCAAAGGCACTTTGTTTTATTAAAGAATGTTTCTACCAAATGCAAAAATTTTGACTGTGTAGCTACTTGTGAAGTCCTGAAATATTTTTTTTAGTACAGATCTCCATCCATTTTAAGACTATTTTGTTGATTGCTGCTTTTACATAATGAAAAACATGATCAGAGATAACAGAGAATTTGCCATTTTTTTTAAGCAGAACTTCTCATTGATCTAAATTGGGAAATCTTGTTTCCAGAACAGATGCACAGATTACATCAATGGTATTCACCTAGTACTTAACAACTATTCAATGTAAGTCCCAGACTACACATCTGATAGAGGGTATTCCCATTTTGTGTGAGAATGTAGAGAAAAACACATGAAGGATAAACATCACCCAAAAGTGAACGTCTAAGTATACATTTAGGATTGATAGCTGAAAAATATTAAGCATGTATGTAATCTTACTCCCAAAAGAAAACCCACAGATTTCATCCAAAATCCTTTGGTATGTTAAAGCTCACCAGCCTGAGCCTTATGGTGTCTCAATATGAGCTTAGATATTCAGAACACTTCATTTGGGCAGTGCTGCTGGCATAAGGAAAGTGATTTCAGACTACAGATGTGTAATCGTACGCAGATGTCTATCCTTATTTAAAGGGGAACACAAAATTAATTCCCAATTAAAATATAGGTGAAACCTTCTATTGTCTGATAAGAAGCCTTAATAATTACTTCTTTTTTTTTAATAAGAAATATTTATACACCTGAGCCAGTTAATTTTGCACTGCATGGTATACTCCATTTCATATGCATGAATAAAGAACAGCTACTGGAAGTATTCAGAGATGGAGGACAGACATAATCAAGGTAACATAATTAAGCAGAATTACTCAGTTACATCAGTTTTACTGCTTTCTTTATAGCCATCTACTTTCTATCACCTCCCATGATAAAGTCATAGCTGTCTTATCTTTTTTTTGACACATTTTAAATTCTTGTTTCTAACTAGTGTTCTCAACATTCCCTCACAAAAAGTCCTTTTGTATATGGTGTAACCCCAAACACATTGTGTTAAACCCATCCAGCACTCACACTGCTGGAGGTAGACACTGGTTTCTAATACAGTGTAACGCGTTATGCGTTTTGTTTTGTTCTTTGCAGAAGTCCAGACATTGAGTGAATATATTAGACACATACTTTGATTCATAACAGAAGAGTCTTTGAAACAATTTAAAATGCATATCAATGTGTGTTTGGAATTCCTATTAAGTGATCATTTAGGCTTAATCAACAGAATTAACAGATGCATTTGCATGATTTACCTTCAGAGTCCTAAATTTTGCATCTTAGATTCTGAAATCTTCACTCAGGAATAATTATAACTCACTCAAAGAGAATTAGGATAGTCAACTGCAGGAATTACTCTAAAATTCTAACATAAACTATAACAAGTATTTACATGAGAAAAATATGTTTTCCTGTGCCTTCATACTATGATATAATCAGCCCATATCTTTTTATTTTACTAGAATCAGATAATCTGGAAGATAGGATGTGTGCCACATAAGGCCAAACAAACAAAACCAGAGATAGTGAAGATACACGAATTTGCCAGTTGTGTAAGTTAAAACATTTCGTGACTGATAACTGCCATCTGGTGGTTAATTGATGGATACATTTTATTCCTTTATAAGTAAAATAAAATACATTAATTTATTTTAAAGATACCATGGACTATTCTAGCTAAGGAAATGATAATGGGCAATGAGTTTAAATATTAATTTCCTAAGTTTTTTTTTACTTTTGTTCCTGTTGCACAACAACAGCAAGTTGTATCTAGAACAATCTTCTGCAAGGAATTACTAAAGGATGGCTTCCCTCAAGACTTATTTTATCTATAACTTGGATTAGATTTATCTACTTCTACTTAGGCAGATAAATAACTTCTCATTCATATTTCTATCAGAATGATTTAATTTATTTTTAAATTGCAGTGATTTATGTTTTGCAGTGCTGTCAGCCATGCTAGCAGTATCATTTGTAGTCTTGTCTACAGATTGTAGCAGAATTACATGGTGAATCCTTGCCCAATTACACATAATACTACAAAAACTTCAGTGTGGCAGAGTTTCTCCCATAGCATTAATATTCTTTGCGGTGGAGGCCCTTAAAGAGTCTGAAAAATTTATCTCTGATTGAAGCAGACTGAAAGCATGTCTCCACTCTGCTTGTAGAAAACCTTAGTCTTACATGTGTATTCTCTAATTGTGGTGCATGTAATTATAGCTGGAGGATGAAGATATGAGCAAAAAGACTGAGGGAAATTTAATTCACCTGGTCTTTTGGAATTTAGAGTTTGAGCTGTTGAAAGGTAGTCAAAGAAATAATATTGAAATTAGAAAGGAACACAGAACTCTTTTTTGAAACTAGCCTTATACCAGTCCCATGAGTAAGACAACTCCTTCGAGGTCAGACATACACAGGTGATGTCAACGTACTTATACTGAACTACATACATTAACTGAGATTTCATACACTAAGGAATGATTTTCATGATAAATGCACAACTTTAACTATATTTCAGCCTACCGTTGTCTAATTCTAAGAGTTTCAAAACTGATTCTTCTGTTTCTCAGAGGTGTAAATATTTCAGTCTAATGCTGCTGAACAATAACCATTTGGGTTCTCTCCGAGGAGAGAGGGGATTGTCATTACAGAAAAGCTGAGGAGCTCTTACATTCTTTTCTGCTAAAAACTACAGGCAAATACTCATCCAGTTTTTCTAGACCCAGAAGAGTTAAGTTCTTGGCAGATCTGTATGATCATAATTTCAAATTCACTTCCATAGTTTTAAGGTAAATGTATGGGGGACCAATAATAACAGACATCAACATCATGAAATCTAATAAAAGACTAGATAAAAAAGCATTGAAGGTGTTCAAAGTCCCCCAGTTTCATTTCTCAGTCCTATAATTTTCATATTGCTTGAAATTCAGCATTTTATCTCGTATAGCAGGCATTTTATTGCACATAATTTTCATTCCATTCTGAAATTATGATTTTGACACTTTCTTGAGCTGTTACAAGGGTTTGTGGCATACTGTAGTTCACCTGTGCAAAAAGAGATACCACATCATTACACACAGCTACCTCCACCCTCAACTGTGTTGTTTCATCACCTACTTTTAGTTTTATCTGTCTTAGAAACAAGATGATTTAGCTCATGTTACAATTCTTTTCAGTCCCTTCTACCTTAATACTGAGCTGTTGCATAACTTTATCCAATCTAGCACTGAGGTAAAAAAAGAAAATCTACATTGATCTTTTAAGTCCAGATTCTGCAGTAAACAGTCATGACATCCTGTGATTAAAAAAAAATCCCCAGCTCTTTATAACTTTGGAAGCTGCTTTTTCAACTTGCCATGAAGTAAGAGGAACAATTGGTTCTAAGAGACTTTGTAGAGATAGTTAAGACATTTAGAAGTAGTGCTTGATTGGGAATTACTCTGCCAACAGTGTTGTGATAAATTTGACTAAGCACCTCAAATTTTAATTCCTCCTTTCTCTCTGGTGTCTTACCCAACTCAGATAGCCATGTCACTTCATGGGTATACAGTCTGCTGCAGAACAGAACCTCAATAAGGACTGCAAACAGAACCATTAACCAAGTTATAAATTGTGAGAATTTTCTTAGATGTATTCTTCTCTTCTAGATCCAGTAGTTTCCTTTCATTTCTCCCAGTACAGCTCAAAATACTCTCCATAACAGAAACCCCATTGTTGATCATTAACAAGACGTTCAGAGGTGTTTAAAGCCTTCAACTGACTTGATGTGGGTGGCCATCTGTACACACAGGATCCCACTGAGATCAGCCCAGGTGCAGTTCTCTGAAAGCAATGGTACGGTTGTAGCCGCACATAGAAAGCTGTCAGCAAATGACTTTGTCTTGTTTCTGACAAAGCACCCATTTGCACATGTTCATTATAAAACAGTATCATTAGTATTATTTTCTGAATCTAGAAAGCACATGCATCTCACTGATTCTGAGCTGACATAAATATGATCTACTCTCAGGGAAAATTGCTGTAATGGGATATAACACAGGAATTTACCAGACTGCTATGTATGCACAGGCCCAGACAGGAATTTCTTAAAACCTGCTTTCACTGGAAAATATTAATAATGTCACACTTTCCTCAGCAAGACACTTGTACCTACAGAAACTTTATCAAGAAAAGGTTTTTAGGACCAGGTGAAAATTCTAATCCAAAGCAAGGCTGACACCAAACCAGCAGCCCTTAGTATTCATGCAGGAATGAAAATCCTTCTCCCATACATGACTGAGAGTGTTGCAACAAACGTAAGTCCTTCAACATCTAATGTTTAAAATTATTTCATGCCTAGTGAATACCTGATTACAAAAAAAGTAAAGCAGCTTTCATGGGAAAGGACAACAACAAAAGAGAAAAGGCTGAATTTATACTTCTGAGAAAAGAGACTTCAAACTCTTGCTTTATATCAGACAATATAAGGTTTTCTGCACCACAAGCACATGCCCTAACACAAGTGTAATCACTGCTATATGAAGAGCTTTTCTCAAAGGACAACACAAAACATAACTTTTGCCCTAATACATATCACCCCCCCCCCCCCCCCCCCCGAATGTTAGATCTCAGGGAGCTTTGTTGGGTGGGAAAACCCTTTCCACTTTCTTGTTCTTTTTACTCAGCACCTGAATCATGGCTGCAAATTAGGCAACTGTGGCCAGTCAGTGTTTATCAGGACAAAGTAAAGAGCAGGAATTTGTGCTGTGGGGGTGGCACCTTCCTGACATGACTTGTGTGATTGAAATGACAGTTTAAAAAAAAGAAAAAATTTCCGTTTAACTGCCCTTCCAAAGCAGGTAGGTTTTGTCATTTGAGTTTAGTATTTAGCCATGAATATTTAGTGATGAATAACTGTTGAGCTAAAAATTAATTTGTTCGTGATTCATTTTAGAACACCTAGTCATTCCACCAGAACTGTTCTATGGAGAGTTCTGACCACATTAATTAAAACCAAACAGAATGTCAGGTCTACATGCCAAGTCTACAGAGGAAAGCTGAAGTTCAGAGCCACTATGAGCAGCTTCGAATGGATGTGGTTCCTAAATTTTTCAGTCTTGCCCTGACCCAAACACTGTGAGGTAGAGAAGACCATGTCTGACCCTTTAGTTCTACTTAGTTGGGTGTGTATTTTGCAACATGTTTAGAAAAAAGCCTGTGCCACCACACTAGGCACCTCCACCCTTTGCTCATGTTTTTGATGTGACTCAACCAGGCTGGTGATTGCACTAGTTCTGGTTAGTGACAATTGGAGATCCTCCTTCTACCAAACATTCTGGTTATGTCCTTACAGCCCTGTTCACAGAATTCACTTTTAATGATTAAATATTACTAGTCTTTGGTTATAAAATAAGGATGAGAAAAAATGCTTTGTGTCCTTGACTGCATCAGAACCAGAAAAAAACCCAAAACCAAAACCCCCAAACAAATAAAAAGTAACATTATTCCTCCATTACTTAAAAGTAAACTAAAAAGTGTACTTAAAAAAAAGTAGTTGTAATTTGCGTGTCTCCAGCCTTTATCAGGACTTCTCAAAGTTCTAGCTAGCAAAGCTAGCTGTGTTTATTGAATCAAAATATTTTCTGGTATCATTTGCTGAAAATGCTGTCTTTTCATTTTGAAACTTCTCTGGGCACTCAAGTAAAGCTTAACAGTGCTCTATTGAGAAGGGGCAGCTGCACAGACTGTTAAATATTGGCGTATTTCTCTTAAAGAGATTTTAAAGAAATTTCCAACATTTGAGGATCTGGCTCTTGTCATGGATTTGTGAGAACATTTTCGTAACTGTAGGAATAGACAGGAAAAAACAGGATGCAGCAGCTGACAAGAACATACATTTTATGTTACCGATATGCTCTTAATTTTTAAATGAAATTTTAATAATATAATATATAGCTGCATGCACACTCTGTGGTTTTAGTGTGCCTTTTTGTCTTTACAGAAAGTCAGATATGAGCTTTTTCATCCAGTCATAATCCCTTTGAGTATCTTCTCTCTCAAAAGACAAGTCTTAAGTGCACTCAAAAATACTGAAGCACAAGCTATACTGTATTCTAAATATGGGAAGCACAAGGCCAAACTTTTTATCACTTAAATTACATTAAAGTACCTGATGTAGTGCACATTCACAGTGTGGAATGATTCAGACCATCTATCACCAGCTACATTAGGCATCTAACTGTAATGCTCTGAATTGCAACATTAGGCATCTCCCTTTTCCACTGACTACACTGAAAATTTAAGAGTCTAAGTCTGATCTGTTTAATTAAATCAAAGCCAGATGATTACAGCAGACTAATGTGCATGAAATGATCCTCATTATTAGAAATTACTTAGCTATGTGTATCACCTGACAAAACTAGTTGCAGGACATGACTGGTTAAAATTACTTGAGCTAAAGTATATGTGTGAGGATTGAATATGTCTTTTCTTCTTGGGCTCAATGCAGACAGCAGTGCATTAAGGGAGAAGTAAAAATCCAAACAACCCAACTTAAAAGCAACTTAAAGCTTTGATTTTAAAATGTGATCAGAATTTCTTATGCAATCACTGCTTCTTGCACCTGCCACTATAAGGAAAAAGTGGAAGCCTCCTTCAGCTACTGTAAAACTTGTAACAGAAATATATCAATTGGCATCACCCATTCAAGCTGGAGTTCCTGTTTTTAACTGTATAGAATTGCTGAAGAGTGCCTAAAAGCCTTTTTGAAAAACCTTAAACCAAAATTTGGAATACAGGTGGTTTAATGAGAAATTAAGGACATTCAGAACGTCACAAAACTGACCTCTCCTTCAAGGAGCTGACAGTGGTTATGTGGGCCTAACTTTGGGAAACTACATTTTTACAGGAGAGTTTCAAGGGCATATTAGGAGTACCTCAGAAACAGCTTATATCATTGCTGCAATTTGTCTTATGCAATGAAAGCAACCTGATAAAACAGAATTCTTTGTGGGAGTGGAGTCGCAGCAAGTTATTTTTATTTTTTTTTTCCCACAAGGATTTGTGTCTTTCCAGGTATTTCAAGACAATCACAAATTTTATAGAAATCTAGTGACAAGCCTTAATACTAATGACTGTATTATGACCGTTGGGAAGTTCAGAGGTTTGGGTCTTTACAAAATGGAGTGAGGCAGACATTCAGGTGCTATTAACTGTGGTACTGCTGCAATCATTCAAATCTAACAGAAAACACTAAGAGATACTTTTGGAGTCTGAATTCAGATCTGGGTATAAAATCAGTGCAGCATGTGGGAACTATTGATTCTGTAATTTTGCTTAGTGTTCAACCTTCTAAATAAACTTTAAAATACAGTAGCCTATAGGGTCACACTGTGATTAGACATTGTGAAAGGCAAAAATGAAATAAAACAAAGTGTGGTCACTACAGGTTCTAGTATATAATTTTGGTGACCCTCAAACCATGCCCAGGAAGTTACCATCGATAATGGGGCGCACGACATGAACACCTCGTTTATAGAAAGTCAGGACTTAAATGTCTGTTAAGAAAAATACTTACACTACCTGACGCAAGTTATAGCTACCTGTAGGTAGTTTTGGAAACAAATAAACCCAATACAGAAAGCATTCATCCTACACTTTATGGTAGAGGGAGGGAGAATATAATTTTAATTTTTGTCCTGGATGGAATAGACGCAAACATAGATTAAAGCTTTAAAGTGTTGTCTGATGCATAAGTCTCGTTATTTCTGAACAGAAGGGATTCCACCTGAAGTGAACTGGGTAGTAAATGCATAAATATGGCAACACCCGGGAAAGCAAGAACAGAGAGGACTCACTGTCTTTTGGGCTGCTCTTCAGAAACCTTTCCAGGTCCACGCTGGGGGGTCTGTTGGGCTTCTGTGGCGGCTGGCCCAGCTTGAAGAGCGGGGTCAAGGGTTTCTGTTTGGGTTTTCCTGAGCTCCTGTCCCCATCCTCTTTCTCTTGTGATCCACCTGATAGCCTTCCTTCACCAAATACTGCGTTTGTCTTATGGAACTTAGAAGAGGAACCTGACTCTTCCTGGGTGATTTTGTTGAGAAAGATGTTCTTGGCAGCACTCATTCCCTTTTCTTCAGTCTTTTCCTCCATATTTTTGGGGGTTCCTTCAGGTGAACCAGAGCGGTGATCAGAAGGCTTAAGAGCGATGTTAGAAAAATGACCGCCTGCAGCTTCTGCAGAATGGTTACTATTTTCATCCATTTCCTTTGTTGCTTTAAATGAGTGTATATTTTGTCTAGGGCCTGATAGTCCTTTTTGCAGAAAAATATTTTTATTAGAAGTGTCTTCACTGTGGGAGACATCGTGGTTTAGAGAAGGTTTCTGTGCAAGAGGTGGTTTAGAGAAAGAAGAATTGGGCTCATTTTCTTGTGTTGCAGACAAGAACTTTTCCTTAACTGCAGTTACTTTTGAAAATGCTGGTTTTGCCTCACTCTCCTGTGATGCAAAATTTGGACTTGGTTTTGCTCCCAGAGAACTTTTTTCTTTCTCATAAGGAGCAGAGTTAAGGAACCTGTTCTGTGCAAGCTTTGGATACAGAGACACTGGCTCTTCCTTTGCCAAGTCACTGGTTTTGGTGGGGAGTTTAGTGCATCCAGCTTTTTCATAATTTTCTCTGTTAGTTGCCTGAAGCTGAACTCCAAACCTTTGTGCCACTGGTTTCAAATATGGGGGCTTTGGATCCTTTTCTGTTTTATCATCACTTGAAGGCTTGACTGCCAGAGGAGGCTTAGGATGAACAGGTTTGTGAAAAGTACTGAGTCCTGAAGAAGAAGTTGCATTTCCTTGGCTTGCAAATTTCTCAAATGCTGCTTTCCTTGTCTGTAATCCTGTATGGATAGGTTGTCCAGAGACTTTGAAGGGACGGCTGTTACCAGAAACATCCTCTGTGGGGTTGCTGCCCGTGTTAAATTTTGCCATGAGTGACTTTACATCTACCCTGACATCCTGTAAGCATAAAGAAGACAAAAAGAAAGAGCAGCAATGAGAAAGTCGTTGTTGCAATGTTCACACATACTGTACATTAAAGAGTTTCCTGATCTGAGGCTCGTAGTACTGCTGATTGGCTGTGGAGATATTGTATCACATCTTCCTGTAGGGTTAGAGAGGCTTTGTATTTTATTATACCCCTGCTGTGGCTACACAATCTTTTAAAATTTTCAGTGCAGGTACTCCCCTTAAAGCATGGTCCTGCAGATCCTTTTGGGCATACCAAAAATTCTCTTTATTTCTAGGATTAGGAACTGAACACTTGATAAAACCAAGAAAATACATACTACTTTAAAATTAATATATCCTTAAAAATATGAGTGTCCTATGAGAAGCATAGACTGTACTAGAACTTGGATTACTAGACTAATGTTATTCCTGTAAAATCCTTAGAGAACTACATGTTCCCTTGTGAAATCAGAAATTCTTCTGTTTTCGGATGTGTGTGCCAGGTTTTCTTTCCCTTCTCAGCCATTTTTCTTCCCTGCTTCTCCCCCTTTCCTCTCTGTGTCCTTGTTTGTCTTCTCAATTTTGTATCTGGAAAAAAAAAAGTGTATGTGTGGATGGAGAATTAAAATATGTGGAGTAAACTAGGAAGATACAACAGTCAAAACACCTACTAACTCTCAAAAATACATAACTTCTTGCAGAAAAAAAAAAAGAAAGAAAGAAAAGAAAGTTGAACAATTCCAAGTGGAAAACACACATCTTCATTTGAAATTGGTTTAATTTGTCAGCCCTGTTCAACAACTTTCAGGACCAGTCTTTAGTGTGAGCTGAGAGCAAAAGCTCAATATGTTTGAATTCAGCACAGTTAAAACATAGTGCAGTGAAGGATAGGGGCAATAGCGAGGCAGCTGGACTCCTGAGCTGGGGCCAACTTTGGGTTCCAGGAGCCCTCTGCAGCAAGGACTCCTTTCTCAGTCAATAGTGGAAGCAGAGGTGCAGCTACAGCTGAACTGTTTGTTTGAAATTAAAGGAGTATCACTACAAAGTACAATAAATAGGGGTCTGAAAAATGTTTTAGAAAGAGATTGAAGAATGATATACTGTCTTTACTCAGTACAGTTCAGTAGGTATTCAAGTTGTTTTTTTTTACTTCACTAAACAGATCTTCTAAATTGGGGTGTTGCTCCTTTCGCCTTCAGTTTGATTTTATCACATTACATGAATTGCCAGTTATGTTGGAATAGTTTTACCTCTGACTTCTGCAACTTACAGTTATCTTTCCCAGTCTTTCAGTATCACCAAGAAATTAATTCTTTCCAAACACTGTGTATTAAACTACGAAGTTACTTACAATAAAGACAGAAAAACTAAGACATATGTGAAACCTACCCTAATGCACCATATTGTCATTTCTTTTGCACATACAGAGAAGAGAGGAAGTACATATTTACTATAAAGATTATCAGGTGTAAGCTACCTTCTGCTATTTGATGCATATGCACTCACACACACACAATTACACTACAGAAATGTATATATGTATCACTAATCATTCAAGATTTCTCCCACACTGCCTCACAAAGAATTTATTTCACCCTCTTAGGCAGAAAGTTAAGTTAATTGCAGTGCCAGAGAGAATAACAGTTTTTTGTCTCTGATCTGTTTTGACTTTGTACTGCATGCTTCTGACTTTGGCTTTGTAATGCATGCTTTTTTTTTTTTTCAACTGCTGCAGCAAAATCTAAACCATCAGAGATACTGTAACTTTACCTTAGTGTCTGAAGTCTTCAGAATTTATAAATAGCAATCTGATCAGCTGCTTGGCCAACTCAGAAGCTCATTTCTTTTGAAAGTTCTAGCAATACATTGATTCCTCCACTACCCCTTCCATTTGAAATTTAAGAAAATGTTCTGTGTCAAATTATAGCAATGTGATCGTCCTGGAAAAGAGACATTCATCATGCATACTTTTGGAAGCTGGAAATGCAGCTTTGAAAAAACCTATTGTTATGAATTTGGTTTCACAGAAGTTTTCTATATCTTTGTAATAGCAAGATCGATTATATTCATGCATGCTTTAGACTGCACTGAACCATTCACGACTGCTGTGTTATGACTATCAATGTATTTCCTTTAATAAATTTCCTACCAGCATTGTGAACAAACTTTGCCCTAGTCGTGCAGATTTACAAGCACTTCAAGAGTAAAAAGCTCCTGGGCATGTGGTAGAGTTTATGATCAGCATTGTAGCCTCTGTCTTTTACTTACTTGCCAGTAGTAAATGGTGAAGGTAACACTAAGGATCAGAAACTGAAGTCTACCTACTTCACTCTAATGTACGTTACCAGTTCCTGCTTTCATAAGGTAAGTTATACTAGAAGCCATATTGTGGATTATAATGTAAAAACTGACTGGCCAGAGAGATAGAAAAGGAACTGGGATAATGAGAAAATCTTTTAATTGTGGCTATGCTCACAGGGTAATCTCCACAGTTTCTGTTTCCCTTCCCAGAACTGACAGCAGTTACCATTAGCACATACAATATACTGTAAATCATGAAATGGGAACTTGAAAAGATTCTGAAGGGAGATTAAGTTCACCATAACCTTCCCCTCTAAAGTGCAAAGTGCCCGTGGGACAGAGGAGCCTCGTGCAAGAAGTATTTGGGTTCTTTTCCGAACTTTCTCTTTGTACTACATTGGGAAATTCAGTGCAAAATATTTTGGATTTTCAGCTTCTGATATGAACTGGAAGCAGCACATAAGGGGCACAGTAACGTTTGCTTTGATATGAGATGGCTGCATTAGTCAAATCTGCTCAAATCTGGAACAATACTTGGGTTTTAGTTTCCATTCCATGGATTCATCAAGGAGATTTGTATATGCAGTACTTTCCCAGCCTCCCACTGCCTTCAACAAAGAATCACACAGATATCAAGATGCACTTGTACAGCCTTCTTCCACATCTGGATCTTAATGACCCCTCAGTGTAAACAAGGGAAATTATCCATTCTTTACAATGTAACTGCATGCTCCTATGCAGTTTAATAAGAACACAGAAATACAAATGTTTCAACTGTATTCTTCTTGAATTAACTGTGAATATTCAAGTCTCAACTAGCAGCTTGATAAAAAAAAAGTTGCTTTGTTTTGGCATAAATATGGTCTCATTATTGACTTTTCAGCCTTGGTGAAGCCAAGCACTTCAACTTCCCCTTGTGCTTGCTCTTTCTTCAAACAGCAACACCGGATCAAGAAAAGGGTGTGCATACGATACTCACTTAAGCAAGTGAAATATATATAACTGTTGACTGTACAACGCACTTTGCAATGCTGTCTAAGTGATTCCCTGATGAGAGGCTCACATCCTCTATGTTATCCTGAGAGTATAATTTCAAGGATCCTTCTTTAACACTAGCAAGGCAAAACCAGCATACTCATGAATACATGTAGCTGTCAAAATTAGACAAGACAGTGTTCCAGCCTGATCACACTGCATTCTGTATCTTTTCCATTGTGCATTACTCTACACTTCCATTGTCCCTCTCTTGTCACTTTTTCTCATTTTTTACCTAGTCATAACGTCAACTACATCATATTTCAGGAATATGAGAGGAAAATATAGTTCATACACTCAAGGTCAGACTGAGACCAGAACTAGTGAAAGCATAGGGCTTGACCAGAGCAGCCAGATGAAATCCCAGTTTGGACTCAAACTATTGTCACAGCTTATGCATGAGGCCAAAGCACCTATCCATTCATGGTCATCTATTCGTTCTATGTCCTGCTAAATTCAGCACAAAGTTCAACTCCTGTTTTCTGGCTCTTTTTTGGTGCTTGTCTGTCAAAATAAAAAACCTATCAACTATTGGCAAGTCAGTCTTCAACAGCCGAAACCTGGCAACTTCACCATGAACGTCTATCCAATAAGAACATGGGTTTTAACATGGCTTTATATAGTCACAGACTGTCATGGTACTTAATAATTTGGGTTCTAAAAATTATTTTTCTCATATGCTAATCAACAGCTTTCAGAATAATGTAAATTTTCTAGAGTAACAGCCCAGAAAAGAAGCAGACAGATCTGTCTTCATTCTGAATATAGTGTATACAGTAACTGCCTTATGAACATCTTTGATTTGACTCTGGTTATTCCACTAAAGGTAATGTAACATCTCCAGATCTCCAGGAAGAAAAATGTAAATTCCTGCCACTGAAAAGTTCCTACCCTTATTTCTGTAATTTGAAGATCCGTTGCGATTGTAAAGGAAATTTTGTGCAGTTTTAAGACATTGGCTACCATTCTGATTTATCGATGGAAATAAAAATATTATTCATGACCCACTACAAATAAATGATATTCAGATATATCAACCCAGTGCATGGTATATTAAAAAATACCCCACTCACAACCAACCGGCCACAAATAATGAAAAAGGAATTACTAGAAAATAATTGCATTTAGGTGGTATCATTTCTGTTATTATTCAAAATGCAAAGAGCACTTCAAGTAGGACTGCTCTTAGTAAAATTTCAGGAAACCAGTGAAAGAGAGAAATCCATTTTGTTAACCTGGTGTCTCTTCAGCTCCCTAAGTAATTTTAAGTAAAATCTACAATTTAAATTTCTTGTTATATCATGTTATACGTAATATCTCATATCAACTCCATTTCTCCTGGAACTTTGCTCATTTATTTCTAAAACAAACACGTACAACAGTTTACCTTGATTCTCCAAAGCTCTCCAATGTTTTGTTACAGGCAGAAAAACTGGCTCCTGCAATGATACAATCCATGGGTATCTCACTTCAGCAGCCTGGTCTGTTTGCTAAGAAGAGTTCTGCTTCTCAGCAAGGGTTTGCATAACAATGTTGCTTGTGGGTTTCATTATGATCAGTGGAGAAAACTACTCTCCTCAGGATATTAAGCAAGAAGTGGTTAGGGAAAGGGAACTAAAATGTGTTCAGACTGTTTGGCTGCTGCTATCAGCAGTATTCACCATGTGATGCATTTACTGCACATTGTGAAGTCCTGTAAAACCATATTGGTGTATACAAGGTCAAGTCATTACAAAGTAATGGCTAACGAAATTTGTGTGATAACTACAGGTATAAAGACAAGTGGACAGACCTTGAAGTCTAGTTCCCTGCTACCATTGAGAATCACTGTGTACACTCCCACTTCTCAGGTGTCTGCTAATGTGTTTGTTTGCTCCCTCCTTTGCCAGAAGAGATTCTGCTGATAAGTCTTTTAAAGATTTAGTTATGTGGAGATTTTATTTATTTTTTTTAAACCATTATCACAAATTTCTTCTGCTGTTCTGCCTGTGAGTTCATTACACAAATCAAATACTTTAAAGGATAATAAAGGATTAGAAAACCAATACTGAGAAAATAAGCTTCACTTGAAATTCTAAACCTGTGTTTGTGCTAAGTTAAACCCAAACCACAAAGACAGAGCCCTCTATTAAACAGACCTCAGTGAAGGTGCTGAGCTCTTCAGAGGGGTGGGATTGCAGAATAAAAATTGTCTGAGCTTCATAAAAGATTTCTTGACTTTTCCTAATTGTTTATCATGTCCCCTTCTGCACAAAATTTTAACTACTTTTGAAATATTTTGGGGTGTTAAAATAATGATTTGGAAATGCTTGATATTTCCAGCTTAATTTTACCAAAAAGATCTATCTTAGCTAGTTCAGAAGCTTATTAGAATGCTGGATGAAGCTTATTTGAGTTAAAAACACTGCTGCATGCTTTTTATTAGCCACTAATCAATGATAACCAGTTATTTTTTTGTTGCATAACACAATGGGCTTTTTCTTAGTGGGAAAAATGCAGTTCTTTATGCTATCCATTCTGCTAAACACTGGATTTTATTTATAAAATCATGTTTACTTGTGAAAATAAACAATCAACACTGGTGATGAGGCATTTATTATTAAGGAATATTAGATTTTGTGACTGTTGCTATTCTATCTGTCAGTTCTCATGACCATTAATGTGCTAACTGTAGCAATATAGTAATTTTGCATGGGCAAACACTGCTACAAAAGCATGAGCATTGCATCAGCACTAGACAAATCTTGCAAAGATCAAAGGATGAGCTCAACTTTGCAACTCTGAATGCTAGGCAGTACGTGCCATCTTCTCTTTTGTCCAATACTCAGAAATAAATATATTCGCATCTGATAGAATGCTTCTGAGAATATAAATGGCAACAAACACAATTAAAATAACTTTCCATGCTGTGAAATTTCTGTGAAAGTTGCCCATCTGAAATGTACATTTACATTTCATTGTACACTTGCTGGTGGAAAACCTTCCTGGATCTTCTCTGTTTTTTCCACTTATTTCTGTGAAGGATGTCTGTGATGAATTTGGGGAAACTAGCTATTTTTAGGTGAAAAAAAAAAAATGATGGAATTAATATTTTAAGGAACAGGACCCACAAGCCTGAAAGCAGCTTATACATATTTTGCCTTTTTCTTTTTCACAAAAAACAACAGCAGTACCAGCAACAAAATCGCAGGATTATATTCAAGCAATACAAGAATATCAGCAATGGTAATACCTTCTCATGTATAAACATGCAATTCCATTCTCTGTGTAGACCAAAACCAGCATCTAAATCTCAGAGTAGCGATGGTGTGTTACTGTTCCCATGTGCAACTTTTATGACTGCAGCTCTAAGTTTTTTTTATCAGAGCATTTATTCAACTTCTTGTTTCTCTTTACCTTTGTGAAAAGTGTCTGCTTAGGAATTGAATTTGACAAAAAGAGGAAAGAAAAAAAGGTGGGTAAGAGCTTCACTGAGTTTCTCTGTCATGCTAGTCCATCTTTTTAAGGTATTTTTCATGTATTGATATTGTCCTGTGCTCTGAAATAGTTTGAATGTCTGGGCACTCTCATTTGAACACCTCTGGCTTTCCAATTCAGTGCTTACAAGGAATATCATAGTCAGGATCTTGTTACCTCCACAGTTCTGTCAGTACCATGGTTGGAGGTGAAGTGAAATGATATAAAATAAAAATAAATTTTTTTAAATTTCCATGCTGTTTTTAACCGATTTCTTTTCACTGACCTTAGTCTATTAAATGATCCCAAAACAGCTGAAACACCATAATAGAATTATGTGGTGAGTGACGGTAGAGAAGAACAAGACAAAAATTATTGGCTGGGGCAGGTAATCCTTAAACCATGTGTATATGAGAGAAAAAAAGTACATGGAAGAACATTTTTGGATAGCTGCATTAATATTGTTTACGCAAGTTTGACCGTCTCCTTCCTAAGTCAGAATAGCCTTGCTCTGTATATCTGTAATACGCAATGCATACAAATGTGAAGAGTACTCAGCAAGTGAAAGTCAATATTAGCACAGTTTTCCACATAAACTTCCTGCTGCCTGCTCACTCTTACAGGGCTTTTGCTTCCTAGTGGCATGCTAGGAGCAGCAGCAGAAACGACACACTTTGCCACTGATAATTTCTTTGTACATACCTGACCCTAGACAGTTATAGTCTACCTGTTTTCCTGCTGCTCCATGATTACATGTATGAGAACCTTGTCAGAGGGCAAGGCAGAGAGCCAGCAGCCCTGGTTAGCAATGCTTGCCACTCCACAGAGTTAAGGTCTGGGGAAAAGTGCCACTGTGCTGCAGTGGTGATCCTGTGACAGCATCACTTTGGAAAGTACCTGATTTTCAATAAAAGCTTTATATTGGTGAACTGGCAGGAGCTTCTAACTCCCATTGCTATAGCATGCTATGACAATAAATGTTTCTTCATGGTTCTTCAGTCTATGTTATCTTTTTGTCTGCAGACAGGACTAGACTTCCTGAAAAATGTGCTGCTGCATTTCCATTTGGTTGACATGTGAAGGTGGTTTTACTATTTATGGCACAAGTTATATGTGTTCATGAGTGAATTAGCAGCATTGTTTCATGTATACATGCACTGTCATGCTTATCAGAAAAAATGTGCTTTCCAGATATTGCTTGTGGACAGCTACCATGCAGAACTCCCTGAAAGTTCTTCAAGTCAATGCTGTGGCTCTTTAAAATCATCTTAATTCAATCTCTATACTCTTATAACCATTACCTATTGTTGTTGTAGTTATAGTTTGACAAAGAGCACAGAAATCTCTTTCCACTATTTATATTTTTCTTCCCTAGAAAAAGTAGATCTGTCAAATTCAAGAAAGAAGTCAGATGATGCTGGCAGAGTCTCTTTACCCCAGCTGTGTTTTGTGAAGGATATATTTCTGCTATAAAGGAAAGCCCAGCCTATTCCAGAGAGTCACGGTCAGGTGCATGTTAAGCTCCTGGTTTTCTGCTTGGGTGCATCCACTGTAATAAATCACTCTTTCCAGAGCACAGTCCTTCCCATTGACATCTAAAGCTGATGCAAAGCACATGCCATACAAAATAATCTTGCATGCAGAAAGTCTTTCTTTTTTGTGACTTGACCTTAGAAATGCTCTGTCAGCTTAAATCTCAAGAAATTATTTTAATACGAAGCTTGTATTCAGGTACTAACCATCTTGTTTAATTGAATTACTCATCTTCACTGCCCTGCACTCCTTGCTCTGTGCCCTGCCCCTAGGCTGCCCTCAGTGTCTCCAGCCATGTCACAGGCTCTTGCCTACCCTTTTTGCTGTGAAGCTCACTCACAGAGGACTCAGATTAAGCGGCTTTTGAACTCTGCTCTTTTTGTTCTGCAAACTCTGTGGTTTCTGCCAATGTCAGTGCTCCTGCATTCTGCCTGCCTGAGTTCAGGGGAACTGAAAACAGTGCTGCAACAGGCAATGCTCCAAACAGACCAAGTGTGAACACCAGGCCTCTACTAAACCCTTCAGAGGCACCAGAAAACCCTCTTGAAAGTGTAGAATTTGCCATAGCTGTCAAGAGCCCTGAAGCATACAGCTGCAATCCCATGAAGTACAGGGCTTGCCACAGCATCATTATTCCTCACGTCCCACAGCTTGTGCCTTGTTGAGGGCTGCAGCTGATCATCAGTGTTAGCTTGATTAGATGATTAACAAGCTAGATTGCAGGTGATGTGTGTGTAGCTGTGATGGCTGAGTTTGCAGCAACCTATTCCTAGCCTAAGGCAAGGGTGATGTGGAGAGGACCTGCTAGCCATTTTGGCAGGCAGGCAAGCAAGCAAGAAAGAAAGCAAGCAAGCAAGCAAGCAAGCAAGAAAGAAAGCAAGCAAGAAAGCAAGTAAGCAGTCTTGCTGGCTGGGAAGTTGCTAGAAGCTGTATATGAGGGGAAATCAGTAGAGGCTGGGGTGAGAGGGAGAATGGAAGTGCAAGGCAAGTCTGAAGGGAGCTGGGCATGAGCAGTCTGTGTGGGGAAAACAGATCTGGTCGCTGGGGAGCACAGGTATCCGCGCTTATTCACCCCCCCTCCTCTGTGCCCCCCAGCAGCGTTCATGCCTGTGCTCTGCCTTCTTCCACCATCAGCTCACAGCACCCTGACTAGCTCTGTGCCTCCCTGCTGGGGCTCAGGCTGTCACAGAGGGACCCAGGACTGGCTGGAGCCAGCACAAGCCTGAGTTCATGCATGCATACAGACATTTTTGCATCTGCTGTAATCTGTCCCAGCACTCAGGGAGAGGAGGAGAGAGCCTAAACTGGGGGAAGGGGAGAGTGAGGGGGAAGGGAGGGAGGAAAGAACTTGCTCAAGGAAGAAGTTGCTTAGGTTTCTTCCAAGTTCACCCTCATATAAATGGTGGGGAAGTGGATGATCCAGTGGCCTGGCTTCCCCCTTGGCATCCCCCACAGCTGCTGATACCAGGAGGAAGAGGAAGTGGAAAAGCAAGAGCAACAGACTGCTTTAGCAAGACACCACTGACTTCCCTTTCTCCTCAACATGTCCTTTCCTGCCTCTGCCTGTAAGGCAAAAAAAAAAAATGTGCAAAAACATGCAGACATCCTACCAGGAGTTGTGCAAACCTGTGGCAGAGAGAGAGGGACACTCCATATTTTCACACTGAAACTTAACCTCCTTTCCTGTGCTCTTGTATGTTAAACCCCCATCAGCTGTGCAAATTTCATCTGCTTTTAGTGCAAAGAAGCAAAACAGAAGCCCACGTTTCCCAAAACTCATCGCAGTTCCAGGCAAGGCCCTGTTCTTGGTATTTGCCTTTCTGCACTAGCTTATGGAGGCATAGAGGACTTGCAGCTGATGTCTGTGCCTCCTCAGGTAACACCTAGCTCAGTTATGAGCTTTTCTCTGGGAAAAGGGTAGCTAAGGGCCTCTATCTCTCAAAATTGCCTTCTTAAGCTTCTGAAGAAAAGGTTCCAGGTGAGAGCAAATTAGGTTCTGCTAACATGATATGATTTCTTACAAACAGCTCTTCAGTCTTTTCCTTTTAAAAAGTGGAAGATCAGACCTATATTTAGTAACCATTGCTGAAATCACATCAGTGATGATCAGGCTGCTTTTGCTTTAAAAATATGTTTGCTTAAAAAAAATAAAAAATATATTTTCATGGTCACATTTGGTAAGTAAAACAATCCATAATAAAGACAAAAATATCTTTTAATGAAACTCAACCAGCATCGTTCTGTTTTGTGCTCTCACGAAATACCTGTCACAAGTAGGACCAAATTTGAAAACATCTGAAACAGAAAAAATGAAAGCTCAAGTTAAATTCTCAGTTGCCATAAATCTTTTTCCATACCACCTCTGTACCCTTTCACAATGCTTCTGTGATAATTAATATTATTTTTCTCATGGTCTTGAATTTTAACTTTTTAGTTACCATATATGTTGTATTACAAACATGTGGCAGGATGAAGTTAGGGTTCTTTTTTGCAGAGCTAAAGCTGTGTTGTAAGGAGATAGGGAATGAATTGGGATCCCAGTTTGTATGTAGTATCAGGTAGAAGGATGAGGATGTAGAATAAAAGTCTGGGTTGTGGAAGGGAAGATGCACATCAGAAGAGAGGGGAAAGGAAGACAAGAACACGTTTCATCTCCAGCTACTGTCATTGTGCAAACAGGGTTTAGGAGTCCCCTGTGTAGGCCTGGCATGCATTCTTTCTTGCTATAGACCTTTTCTATTTATTTATAAGTCATCATTCATCTTTTTGCCACACACCCTATGCACCATTGCTGTAACTCCTCCAGTAAGTCAACAGTTTAACCACATCAGTGAGAAACTCATCAAAGAAAAAATGAGCTGAGAAAATGAGCCTGTGCTGTCATGGTGTTCAGTCACTCCAAGTAGTTGTACCTTCTGAGGAAATATTATGCTCTCAGTGTTGATGTGGGCATGGGTCACCTAACAATTACACTTTTAAATGTTTCCCCAAAAGGCTAGAAGCCTGTGTAATGACCTCAACTGTTTTTCCCAGCAGTTTGTAAAGGTGTCTCAACTACCTTTCCTCAGGTTTCCTACTGCAGAAGCTGAAGACTGTTCAGTACCACATAATCGCTGAGAAATACTCAAGATTAAAAATACTCAAGGAGAGCAAAGAAAATGAGAGAAAAGGTAAGGAACTGTGGTTCCTTCCCAAGGAATTGCTTTTCAATCTGGATAATCTCACTAGTGGAGGTGGCAAGACACAGCATTTATATCAGCAATACAAAGAAACATAGTATTAAAGTAACTGCACTAGAGGTGTGCTTGACTGAGGAGTCCCTAAACTATGGTTGCAGTGGAGGAGAGGGAAGGTAGGAACACAGACTTTGAACATAGCTTCCTGACAGCTTGGTTGGTTAGACAGGAACAAGCAAAATACAAACTGTGTAATTTCCGTGCTACGCATGGGTACATGCGTAACACAGAAATTACATGGCACATCCTTCTTGTTCCCATCTCTCAACCCGTGCTATCCTGCAAAGGTCTTCCATATGAGCCTTTTGTTGTTCTTATACTTTTCTTCCTCAGCCATCTGACCAGTCACAAAACTGGCTGAACCTCAGAAACGCTTTCATGTAAGCAATCTCACATTCTCTATTGTGAATTTTCTTGCGTGAAATTTTCCAGGATTGTCAGACGTGAAATCAGGCATCTGGAAAAATATTCAATCCATTATGTTGAAGTTTAATTAAAAATAAATGCAGCCCTTTATATGATTTCTTAGTACAATTCCTGACATCAGTAACAAAGACAATGGTTTGCCCTAAGTAACAACTCCCACAGCATAAACATTTCAAAATACATAATAATGTCAAAAATGTTCCCATGGGAGTTTTAATCAAAGACAGTAAACTTTAGAAATGAACCCCCAGTTTAATCAAAACATCTCTGAAAAGACTGTTTCAGCAGAAATTTTTCTAAGCTCTTCTGCCTACAATTTGCACCAGGCCTAACATCCTTTCTATGGCCCAATCCTTTGGGCTTTAAAAAATGTTTATTTTTGCTATCAATGGATTCTGATCCCTGATACTTAGCAGATAACAGCAGATTGGTCACAAAGCCTGCTGGCTTTAAAGTGACGAGCTAACCTGTCATATAAACTCATAAACAAAGGAAATAGGAAGTTAAGAATGCATTCGTCTATGCCTCTGACAATCACAGTAGAAAACCAGAATCAGTTTTCCATTTTCTGACAGCCCTTTGGTTAAAGTCAGCTTTGGCAGAGAGTGTACACAAACGCCACATTCTGAAGCTTTGCTACTGCACTCAGAGCTATTTATTTCAAAACAAATACTTCTCCTTTCCTGCCTTGCTCCCCCTTCTTTTTCCAAGACTTGTCTCTCTTTTGCTAACCTCACTTTTCACCTTTTTATCCCATACTTAGAATGTGCTACGTGGGAAACGAGAGCTAAGTGGGCCATATTGTCCCATCTTCCATCATACAGCTGCCCTGCAGCCAGATGTATCTCAACTTTCAGTTACTGAGCTAAAGGGAACCCAAATTCGTGCAGCACTTTGTACAATGTGTGTGTTTTCTACTGCGGCGTCGCTCTGGGTGGTTGCGCAATAGTGACCTCTAATGGAGGAGCGGCTCCCTTTGCAAATCGTAGCTTCGCAGCATAATTTAGATTGGGAGGGACCCCTGCAAGTCACCTCGTCCAACTATCTGCTCTGAGCAGAGCCAGCGTTCCCAGATTGCTCCAAGCATTCTTCAGTTAGGTTTTGACTACATGCAAGGATGGAGACTGCAGCCCCTCTGTGCTGTCCCAGTACTGGATTACCTTCACTGTTACAAAACCAAAAAAACCCCAATCGAGCAACCAACCAAAAAAACTCCCCAAAGCCCCCAAATCAAACAACCAGACAAAAAAGTCCCAAACAAACAAAAACCACACAAACCAAACAACCAAAAAACCTCACCAAAACAAAACCCCAAACACCCTAACTGGGATTTTCTTTTTTTTTTTTTTTTTTTTTTTTTGCATCTTGTTCCCAAATGCCTCTATTGCCTCTTATTCTATCGTTGTGCATTTCTGAGACCAGTATGACACCCTTCCATTAGATATTTGAAGAGAGCAGCAGAGTCCCTGCTTTCATTTTTATCTCCAGGCTGAACAAGCCCAGTTCTCTCAGCTTCTGTTATGTTGGTTCCCTGATCACCTACTGTGAACCCAAAGAATTGAGCTGCTACACTGAGCCTGCCTGCTGCCTTGCCCCACAGGCAAAGACGTTATGTGTGCTTTCTTAACCTTAATAATGCAAATTTTGTTGCTTAGCAAGTCTATTATTTGCAGGCACTTGAATCTGCTGCTTACCGGATTGTATGTGACAATAAGATGTGGAAATTCAGCAGTGTCTTTTTCAGTTTTTCTGTCTCCTTACAAAGGCTACAGGCTATGATAGATCAGGAGGCAGCACATGCCAGCCTTTCTGCTCCAGCAGCTAGAATACATGGGGAAAATGAAATTTAGCAATTTGTTGTTGTGCAGTATCACAACACTGCCAAATCTGTTGCTGAGCACTGGTTAGATTGAGAGATAATGCCAGTCTGCTGGGCATCCATTAGAGGATGGGCCATTGGGTAAATCATTGCACAGGGTACTTTTATTGTGGGGGATAGGACAGCTGCTTACTGTGGTGGGGAGAGGAAGCAGAAGGGCACCAGTGGTCCGTTAAGGGAGGTCCATGTATTGGCTGTTCATTCTTGCAGGCTAGAATGCGCAGCATAAATCTGAGCCCTAGTAACAGCTCTTAGAGACTTAGGAAAAGAGATTTAATGGAAAACTCATGTCATATAAGGAAAAAATGCATATCAATAGAAACCTAGTGGTGGAATAATGAATGAGAGACTGAGCTCTGAAAGAGGATAAGGTGGGACCAGTCATAAAAACAGGACCATTGAGGGATAAACACTTAAAGAACTAACATTATCAAAAGGATTTAAAAAATAGTTTAAAACTCACTAGAAGATGAAGCAGTTCAAAAGTTGTGGCTAAATAATATATTTTGGGAGGCTTGGTACAGGAGAAGTAAGTGGGAGCATCGAGACATGATTTCTGAAAGTTTTTCTTCTCCAGGGAGAATAAGAAAATTCAATCTCCCTATGACTCATTTTCAGAATCAAAATGCAGATGCCCCCAGAGGTTTGCAGAAAGGTCATGGTATTGAAGAGGTTGTGACACTTCTCCAAGACTTTGTTATGCAAGTGATTAATGGGAAGAAAAGCTGTTAGAGATGTGTCAGCAGAAGCAAAAGGAACACCCAGTCGTAGCTGCAAATCCAAGTTGCACAAGATCCTCTGATCCCCATGTCGTACTGTGAAAATGTAAGTCCCTAAAATTAAAAAAAAATATTTTGACAGTATTTATGAATTAAATTTGGCAGATTTCTTATATGACCTATTTTAAGCATGTGTAATAAATTGTTCTCATGAATTTTCACGCCTACCAGTGATGACATTACAAGTTGGAAGCTATTATTCATGACTTCAGTGAAAGAAATATGTGTAAGGCTTTCTTTTTGTAAGTTTCTGTGTAGTTTTTCTGTTCTTAATTTTTTATGTACTCCATCTTTTTCACTGAGGGATGCTGCTGAAGGCAGCTCATATTTTTGCACATTCCAGATTTTTCCTGTTAGGAGTCCTGAACTCTGGTGGAGAATTATTTTTATTCTTTTCAAGTTTTTTTTTTATTCCCTTAAGTAGAGTATGAAAAAAAAATAAATATTCTCCTTTTAAGAAAAATTACCTGGAAAAATTATATTTTATTGAAATGGGCCCACAATTACCATCAGATTCTTAATCCCAGAATGTTGATCCAAGTATAGTTGATTTACTAATAAATATTAAAACTTTTCTCTTAGAACAAAAAAAAAATTTAAAAAGTGCACCTTTGGATATCGAACTGTCAGGAAACATTGACAATATACTTACATGAGACAGCTCTGGAATAAATGACTCCAAAAAGATCTCAGATCAATATAAATAATAAAATGAGAGTCTGTTATCAAAAGAAAAAGGATATTAAGGAAAATGCTGCTAATTCATGTCTTTAAGTGTGACTGTAGATCAAGGCAGTAGCTTTAGTAAACGGTGATCAAACAAAGTTTCAAAGAAAGGAATCAAGTGTGGAAGCTTGTCCTTGAAAGCAAAATCTTGTGAATTGTTCTGTTTTTTCTCAGTTCCTTCAACAGCTTTGGTATTTTTAAAGAGCAGTTATTTCAGCAGCCCTGGAGAAAGGGCACTGGGAGCCCTGCATTAACTTGTGTAACTTACTCTTTGTTAGAGTAAGAGAAGCTGACACAAAAATTCCAACATTTTTCATGTTATAGTTCAGACGGGAAAGAGAAAGATTGGGATAATTTTGTATCTTGGAGTGAAATAAACGTGGTTTGTTTTGTATTATTTTCACATCTACATTTCCTTATGAAAGTGACTTTTCTTTGTCCAATTTGCATTAATAACACATTTTTCTATTTAACTTTTTTTTTTTTTTTTTTTAAACTCTCCAGGAATAGGAAAAACCCTAATGGATGAAGATTTGTCAAAGGTGTGGGGTCTCTGTAAGTCTGTGTTTTGTCCAAATTGCAAAGTACAGGGTAGGGAAAGTTGAAGTTCATTTCACCTGTCCTAAATAGACCAAGATGTTGACTGATTTCAGTGTGAATGGACTGAGCATAGACATGGCTGGATGTCCCAAGTCCTGGTTTGCAAATAGTTTTCCTTAGTAATGTCATGGGGCTCTCATTATTGTGTTGCAATAATTTCATGGGGCTCCTAAATTGGCAGCAAGACACTGTAGGATAAGTAGGATGCCAGAGTTTGGGATGTTCTGTTGGGATGTTCTGAGTGCAGTTTTGCCATCTGTGCCAATCTAGACGCATCACTGGACATTATGTATGCACAGAGCATAGCTGTCATTGAGTACTGTAGACAATCCACTACTGTTCCACTGCTTGACTAGCTTTATCACTATAATGCTTTTCCTGGTGTCTTCTACAGCAAAAGAAAATAATTTTTGGATTTCACTGGAACAGATGTTCATTTATACATTTTTAGAAGCAGCCTAAATATCAGAAGCAAATTTTCTCTCAGTCTTTCTCTACTTCTTATGCTCTATTTGGGCTTGACAGAAAATTGTGCCTGGCTTACAAAAACAATAGCATCCTGAGCTTGTTATTATTCTTAACCTTGTTTGCTGTGTTTTGCACAATTCAGTTTCAGAATCTGCTGTGTTGCTAGTTATGTTTCAAGTAAGACACTGGGACCTGCTGGTCTTCTGCAGCTATCTGAAATCCAGTGACCACAATAATCTTTGCAGAAATCTAGAAGTCCCTTCACGCAGGGTTCATTGTGAGTCTGATCCTTCTGAGTGTGATTAGACCTTCAACCTGTCATATAACCGTTCTTGAAGAAAACAAAACTCTTTCTATAATGAATGCCACAGAACTATGGCACTGAGCCCTAAGTTATTTCAAGGCAGTTATGGTACAGTAGCTGTTGTCCAGGCATTGCCTGTGTGGAGACTTCTGCCCATGGTCATAATGTGAATGGCTGAGTCTGCCACAATGTAAATGTGAAGTTAGTAACACTGATGAAGCAACAAGAATGTCTTCTAAACTGAAATACCTGGAAAGTGTGCCACGCCTCATTTTTTAACTGCTCTTCTAGCTCCATCTGGGTGTTATAACTAAATAGATTCTGGCAGTCCTCTTCCAGTAGTACTCTCTGCTTTTCTGGATTTTCTTTAAGTTTTTTTTTTGTTTGTTTGCTTGTTTTTTTTTTTAATACCAAATAGATAAAACAATTTCCTTGTTTGTCTATATCTGCATCAGAAAATGTGTCAAAATTCTTATGTATCAAAAATTCTTTTGCTTCTTATATCTAATAATTACCAGAATCACCGCAAGAAGAGAGGTATGTAAAGGCCATTTCTGTAGGTTAGAAATCAACACAACTTGTCTTGGCTTGAAGTGAAAGGAAAATGCAACCTTTTTCCTGTATGTTCATCAACTTTAATCACATGAAGCTATACCTGCCCTCACTTATTATAATAGTGCTAATGTTTTTTCAACTCATATTATGTGCAAGCGCTTTGGTTTAAACTTGTCTCCAATATGATGACTGGAAACGAAATTGTGAATTCTAGGTTTTGGTCCTCGTCTGTATCTTGGGATTCTGCAGACCTAGCTCTGCTCCTTTCACCTTTTGCTACGCTAAAACCAGAACCAACCTCAGCCCGTTTGTGCCCAA
The DNA here is from genome assembly GCF_012275295.1 of Melopsittacus undulatus. Classification (NCBI taxonomy): domain Eukaryota; kingdom Metazoa; phylum Chordata; class Aves; order Psittaciformes; family Psittaculidae; genus Melopsittacus; species Melopsittacus undulatus. The sequence goes on from NC_047557.1 coordinate 14,337,625, forward strand.
TCTCACTTTCAAAAATTTAATTGGCTTTTTTTTTGTAGGAATAAGTTTGTTTTCCAAACATGCTGATATATGTCTACTGAAAACTGCCACAGAACAAACTTGCCTATATTGCTACTTACTCCACATTCTTCAGCTACTTGTTTTGCTTTTCTGATTTCTTTTCCTGTCTTCTCATATTGCTATAATATAAATTTCCACCCATGCAGTATCAAAGCAAAGATCAAAAAATGTGATTTGTTTCTTTGGTGAGGCTTCTGGATTGCCTGTGATGCAAAGATGAACACACTTCTTTCCCCATAGTCCTGTATAACATTGTCAAGGAAATACAGTAAGCATATGAATTGATGGTTTGCATTGCTCTGAATTTTCATTCATATATGGATTCAGAGAAAACAACCTGGGGCTTTGAAAATATTTAAACAGAAACGTGAAACTGTTAATAGTTTTATTTTCAAACTGCACTAGGCAATGGCAGAAGTCTTGTGTTCAATATGTTTGTATATTGAAGTCCTGTGTTCAATATGTTTGAACACTGCTCTGAAACAAACACTTCTGTGAAAGCAGCTAGATGTATGAATCATGCCAGAAGAGAAACTGAGCATTTGCCTTGCAAATTTTAATGTGGGGTTTTGCATATATGAAGGCTTCATGTGTATTTGGGCTCTTGAATGAGTAGGCCGCCTTAAAGAATCTCTGTGGCAATCAGAAATCAGAAAGTAACAGAATAGCAAGTTGCTAGTTTGGTAGAACTGTTGGCCCTGCTCAAATTTGGTTTCTGCATGTGTACATCCAGAGTAAGTCAAGAAACTTGAATTGAACTATTAGCATAAACAAATGTAATATTTTGCTGTTGATTCTACACAGTGGGATTCATTACAACAGAAATACATAGAATAAGAAATAGATGGTTCATGTTTTAAATATATAAAAATATTACTTACGTAAATGATTTGAGACCATTGCTTCAGATTCATTAAGAATTTAGTTATTGTGTAAAACAGACAAACACAAGCATAAGCATCTGAACTTTGTGAAACTTTGTTAAATATAAACAGTATTCTGCAGTTAATCCTATTTCAAATTGCCATTTTTAAAGGGCTACTTGCAGTGAGCAAAATTAGAACTTTTTCCCTCTGAAACTACTGAATTCTACAGTTTGGGCTCCTCTCTTATTTTCATGGAATACCTTTTTTACCTTGAAAAATACTGACAATCTCAAATAAAGAATACTTCTTTAGTAATATTACCTTCAAGGAAAGATTGCTTTATTCGCGCATATGTACAATGATAAAAATATAAAGCTACTCCAGGAGTTCTGAACTATTTCCCATTACAAAGATGGCCTGAAAAGCTATTCAGATTTCACAATTTTCAATACTGATCTGTAAAATCACTTATTTTGAAATTACTGGTTTGGTTTATTAACAAAATACTTACAAAAACAGATGCATATATAGAGTTTGGAATTTTAAACCCCCTCTTTCTAAGGAAGCACATAAATGCATAAAGCTTGAGTGCTTTTTGTTGTTGTTTTTTTTTTAAGTTACTAAGTACTTCTGAATCAAAGTAAGGCAGTGCAATTGTTCTCTGGAAGTCTTATTAAAAGGTTGACCTATTCCATTTTATTTCTTGCTGTTACATTGACACTTGATTGTGGCGTTCTTCTAGGTACACAGGTACACAAACTAATTTATCAGCTTAGCCCTGAAAGCAGCTGTTTTCCTTAATTTGAATGACAGAATCAGTAAGACACAAACAAACCAGTTCATGTGATGAAGAAGCTAAAAAAAGTTAAGAAGTTTCTTCATTACCTCAAAAGCAGGAAGTCAGCTGCAAGAAACTGAGTTGAAAACTATTAGAAATATGTTTAAAGTTTTACAGTCACATCCACTATTTTAATACTAAATCTTATGCAGCCATGTAATAAAAAGTAAATGAATAGAGCTTTGTACCTACCATAGTTTCTGGCTCTGTGTCTCCACAAGTCTGCTAAAGAGTATGTACTGTACTACAGAGTCAAAATGTTCTTTGTCCTTCACTGTGCACTTCCTTTTTTAAAGTGTGTGTGGTCTATCCAGCCTTCACAGGAAAAGATATCAGGAAAATCCTTGTTATACATATTATCAGAGACCTAACAGAATTTTCAACAGCATTTGTTTGGGGTACACTGCACCATCGTGAAGGACAAATGACAGAGAATGTGTATTCATTCATTTTATGACCTCCAAGTTAGAACAAAAAACAGGTCTACACTGATGAAAAGATTATATAGTTTTTTTTTTTCTAATCCTTGACTTAATTAAAAGGATAAATGTGTTTTACTTGTCTTTCATACTCTGGGTTCCTGAATTTTTATGTATTTAGGCTTCACTACCTAAACTATTGCATGTCTTTTTCTAGTTAAGATTTTCTTGAATGTTTAAAATCTGAAGTAATTTTCTTCCTTTGATAAGCTGCACTATACTTCTGTCAATTAGCCTTTGACTATTCAGTTCTTCATAGCAGATACTATCAGAAAAATTGAGTTGTTCTGGTTTGACAGGATGTTAAACTTTTGCACTGCTGCAGACTTCCTATGCACAAAAATTGAAGGTAGAAAGAAATAAAATACATGTTAAGGGGGGTGGGCGGAGGGAACACATACTTTTAGTAATGCCCAAATACTAAATAAAATATCAGTTGAGTTGTCAATAAGGAAGTTTATCTGTATGAATTAGTGGGGGACAAAACCCCAATAATAAAGTAACAGAAAATACCATATCAGTGTCACAAGGAAGGTTTAAACTGCATTCTGTGATGAAATCAGGGCTTCCCCATAATCTTTATACTGGAGCACTGAAAGAATTGCTACATTGCTGTAAATCCCAAACCAATGGTTTTCATTTAAACTTTCAATGCAATATATCAATATTATCTATTATATAGTTAATAAAACATATCCCTACAGATATTTCTAGTGCCAGTTAGCAAACATCTTACCTATTTTCTGAAAAGCAGAAAATTTCTAGAGCAGCTAAGTACAGGCTTATTTATTTGAGCACAACATTATACAACTCTAAGAACATACTTAAACAATTTGAAAAAGAAAATATTAGGTAAATGTAGATACATTTAAAGTAAATTTCATTAAAGATGGATTACATCTGAAAAACTTAATATCGGTTTTACAGAGTTTGTTAATGTTTTTATGGCCAAACTTGATCTATCTATATTTAAGTGGAATATTTCATATAATGTTCTTTGTTGAATTTTAAATGATGAGAACTGGAAAGGATGTGACCTGCCAGAAAGACTGCAAGATAGGTAAGGAGCTGGTTAAAGCAACATCACTTTAGCAACATCACTTTAGTAAACACATCCTGAGTTTAACTGGGGTTATGATACTAGCAGTATTCTGTAGATATAGGACTGATCATGAGTTAGCAGTCTGGTTCAAGAGCCAGGTATACAGCAATGTTATCCTAAGATGCACTAAACTGAATGGTTCTATTAATACAGGGGATAATCAGGTCATTATGTGGAAGGAATGAGAAGATTCGATTATTGGAGTGATAGAAGTCACCTGAAGTTTAATAATTCAGTCATATACTTAGGGCTAAGAAGAATTTTTCCTTTGAGAAAGGGAGACAGTAAGTATGAGTCACTAATATTACATGTGAATGCGAAAAGTGCATATGATTCAAATGCACCATAGGGAAGTGATTTTTAGGAAATGCAGGAAAGGAATTTATGCAGAGTACTGATGAGTGCTCATTTAGAGTGTTGTGTGCAGTTCTTGTCATAGTGCAGAGGTACAGGTGAAGTCTAGTATGAGTAGAAGGACTTTCTGGCTTCTGAAAGGACATTAAAAGATCTTGCCTTGTCTACTTTAAGAAAATTGTGATGAAAGAGGCTATGACAAGGTAGTTTCTACCAAGGAAGGATGATCATTTATTCTGAAAAATAAAAGATTAAAATACAATAGGTATAAATAGGTTGTGAGTACATTTAAAGTGGGAATTAGACAAAATTTCATATTCATTTATAGTTGTTCATATTAAATGATGGTCTTCCAAAGAGAATAGAATCATAGAATCATAGAATAGTTTGAGTTCAAAGTGACCTTCAAGGGACATCTAGTCCAACTCCTCTGCAATGAGCAGGGACACCTTCAACTAGATCAGTTACGCAGATAGAGGAGAAAAGAGATCAGTAAGGCTTCTGTATGCTACATGAGCATTTATATAAAAGACTTAATGACAAGACAGGGAGGATTCTGATGCTAGAGAGAAAAAAATCTGTCAGGTGGAGAATACTAACTATACTGGAAAGATGCTTGGTATGTCTGGTCACATTGAGGGCTGAATCTCAGACTATGGTGTGTTTCCCTAGGCCTGTCCTCTTTTTAGGGTTTTGGTGGGGTTTTTTTTGTTTGTTTGTTTGTTTTTTATTTTCAAACCAAGAATGTTTGCATGTGCAGCTCTGGAGAAGTTGCTCTGTCTGATAGGGATTTCCTGATGTGTGATAGCACTGATCTTGATGAAGATTCTTGCTGTTCCCACATTAAGGCAGTAACACTAGAGCTTCCACGAAGAGCAGCTTTATTCCAGGGGCAACGTACGTGTTATGCTTGAGGCTTTCACAGGTACCAGGAAGACTGCAAGGATGCTAGATGCATGTGTGGTCTGTCCATGGAGAAATTCTGTTTTTTCACTTGGGAACATTAATTAGTGGCAGCTTACTAATTAGTGGAAGCCTATTTCCACTACTGTTGTGTGAATGAAACTGTTCACAGTGGCAGGAATCAGTGAAAGGTCTTTTTTGTTCTGCCTTTTTAGCACAGAGTGAGATTTGTTTTCTTTGGTTATCAGTAGACTTTTGCATTTTGAATGCTCTCCTACCTGAGGGGCCTGGGAAACAGTTCTCTCTCCTGTTTTCTTTTGTGGTGCTTGGTTTTTGGCTTTCAAAGTCTTCAGGGTCACTTCTGGTGGGCAGGAGGCAGGTAAAGAAGGTTCCAGGGGACTCTTCCAGACCTTGGCGGCAAGTATGTAAGGGACTGACCTTACCGATCTGATGGCTTTTACCATTCCTGTGTTTCTAACACACTCGGCTTTCGCACACCTTTGTTCTTAACATTTTTTTTCAAAGATATCTGTTGTGTCTTGCTCCCATGTGGACCGGTAGAATAGCTAAGTTAACAATACCTATTCCTCAGCAGGCGCATTAATTTGCGTTCATTTTTTTAATTGTTAATTTGTTTTTGTTTTCTCAAATTAGCTGCTTTTCTTCATGAAACTTCTTTTGTACTAATTTTCCACTAGGCTCAAAAATTACTGAGGAAGACTGCCAGGTATGTGCAATGACAATACAGTTGCCTCAGCCTTGTTTCCTTTGGAAGTTTTGTTAAAAATATGAATAGTAAAATAACGACTCTTCTACCCCTTTGTAATGTGCATCTGATTTAGTATAGAAATCTTTAACACGCTTACATAGACAAGATACAAATGTCTGGCTGTTCAGCAAATGCTGGGAAGAGCAAAAGCAGTAACTCTAGTAAAGCTGCATGCATAAACATACTGGTGATTCAAGACATTAACTAGATGTAAGATGTGGGGTTGGAAGTAAATCCACAAGGGCCCTTTGCTGAAGCTAGTTATTCTCTCAGGTTCTGAAACTCATACCAAATTTATATTCTTGAAAGTCAGTTAAAAAACAAGCTACAAAGACTTATGAAAAACATAGTGACAAGGGCACACCATTATGCAGCCACAGACAAATAAAAGATGGATCATAACCACTGCATTGGCTCATCTCTGTTAAGACATTTATTGGTTTGTTTTGATTAGTGATCATTTAAATTGTAGGTGCTTTTAAATCATGGCATTCCATCGCTCTTGGATAGCTAGCTGGCCAGCAGAAACCATGATTTGTAGAATTGGTTTGAGATCCATTATTGTTTTCTAAAAAAGGAGAAAAAAGTAACAAAATTATAGAAGATAGTAGCTATGACATATATATTGGTCAAAATTTAATTGAAATAATACTGTCATGGCTCACCAAGAATATGATTTCACTATGTTTCAAATATGATTGTAATGTAAAATAAATCTAATGAATCACAGAATCATTGTGGTTAGAAGTGACCTCTGGAGATCATCTAGTCCAACCACTGCAAAGACTGGCCATCTTGAGCACATTACACAAGAACGTGTCCAGGCAGGTTTGAATGTCTCCAGATTAGGAGACTCTGCAGCCCCCCTGGGTCAACCTGTTCCAGTGCTCTGCCACTTCTCAACGTAACGTTTGTCCTCCTGTTGAGGTGAAACATCTTTTGTTGTAGTTATGGCCATTGCTCCTCATCATGTCACTGTGCACCACTTAAAAGAGTCTAGCACCATCCTCCTGGCATCTGCCTTTGAGACATTTGCATGCATTAATGAGATCCCCTCTCAGTCTTCTCTTCTCTAGACTAAACAGGCCCAGCTCCTGCAATCTCCCCTCATAAGAAAGATGCTCCAGACCCCTTATTATCCTTGTGGTCCTCTGCTGGACTCTCTCCAGTAGCTCCTTGTCTCTTGTACTGAGAAGTCCAGAACTGGGCACAGGACTCCAAATGTGGCCTCACCAGGGTCTAGCAGAGGGGGAGGATCACCTCCATTGACTTCCTGGCCACAAAAGCACACTGGTGGCTCCTAGTCAACTTGTCATCCACAATACTGCCAGGTCCTCCTCAGCTGAACTGGTAGGTCAGCCCCCAACCTGTGCTGGTACCTGGGGTTCTTCCTCTCCAGGCGCAGTATCCTACACTTGCCCTTGTCAAACCTGATTAGGTTTTCCTCCACCCGATTCTCCAGCCTATCAAGATCCTGTTAAATGTCATCACAGCCTTCATAAAGACGAAAGAATTAAAACACATATCGTGATTTTCAGAAGACTGAATTATCTGACTTCTGTTGGAAGAGTGAATACTCAGCGTGTGTGATATATCGGAAGGCAAAGTTAGGTTAATTTTTTTCAAAGACCTTTTACTATGCCTTACCTGAAGAAACATATCTAAATATTTTTACAAGCTCAGGAGTGTTTTACAAGCTCAGGAGTGTTGCATCCCATCTGGAAGGAAGTGCAACAAGAGGGCCTGGAGACCACCTTGAATGGATAAGGAGCTGCCGAGGAAAATTCAAAGGAAAAAAGAGGCTTATATAGAATGAAAGCAAGGACAGGCTGCCTGAGAAGAATAGAGGGATGTTGTCCGGGAAGCTAGGGACCAGGATAGGAAAGCTAAGGCCCAGTTAGAATTAAACTTGGCTAGGGATGTTAAGGATAACAGGAAGGGAATCTATAGGTACATTGTAAGTAAAAGACAGAGTAGGGACAATGTGGGCCCTCTCCAGAAGCTATCAGAAGAACTGGCTACTCTGGATTTGGAAAAAGTTGAGGGTCTGAATGACTTCTTTGCCTCAGTCTTCACTGGCAAATGCTCTGACCACATCACCCAAGTCTTGGAAGACAGATGCAGGAACTGTGAGAATGAAGACCCTAGGCCCACTGTAGGAGACGATCTGGTCTGAGACCATCTTAAGGACCTGAAAGTGCACAAGTGCATGTGACCTGATGAAATCCATCCATGGGTCCTGAAGGAGCTGGTGAATGAAGTTGCTAAGCCACTGGCCATTATATTTGAAAAATCATGGCAGTCAGGTGAAATTCCTGACGACTGGAAAAAGGGAAATATAACCCCCATTTTTGAGAATGGGAAAATGGATGACCCGGGGAACTACAGACCAGTCAGTTTCACCTCTGTGCCTGGGAAAAACTTGGAGCAGATTCTGCTGCAAGGCATGCTAAGGCACATGAAAAACAACAAGGTGCTTGGTGACAGCCAGCATGGCTTCACTAGGGGGAAATCCTGCCTGACCAATTTGATAGCCTTCTATGATCGGGCTGTGGAACTGATGGACAGGGGTAGAGCAGCTGATGTCACCTACATGGATTTGTGTAAACCATTTGGCACTGTCCCACATGACATCCTTGTCTCTATATTGGAGATACATCAATATGATAGGTGAACCAATTGGTGGATAAAGAGCTGGGTGGCTGGCAACATGCAAAGAGTTATTATGGTCAATGGCTCAGTGTCCAGCTGGAGACCAGTAACAAGTGATGTTCCTCAGGGGCTGGTGTTGGTGCTGGTCTTGTTCAACATCTTTATTGGTGATATGGACAGTGGGATTGAGTGTGCCCTCAGCAAGTGTGCTGATAACACTTGGTTGTCCTCAACATAAAAAGGACATGGAACTGTTGGAACAAGTCCAGAGGAGGCCACAAGGATGATCAGGGGACTGGAGCACCTCCCGTATGAAGACAGGCTGAGAAAATTGGGGCTGTTCAGCCTGGAGAAGAGAAGACTGCGTGGAGACCTCATTTCAGCCTTCCAGTATCTGAAGGGGCCTACAGGGTTGCTGGTGAGGGACTATTCCTTAGGTACTGTAGTTATAGGACAAAGGGTAACAGGTTGAAACTTAAACAGCAGAGGTTTAGATTGGATATAAGGAAGAAATTCTTTCCTGTTCGGGTGGTGAGGCACTGGAATGGGTTGCCCAAGGGAGTTGTGAATGCTCCATCCTTGTTGGTGTTCAAGGCCAGGTTGGACAGAGCCTTTGGGTGACATGGTTTAGTGTGAGGTGTCCCTGCCCATGGCAGGGGGGGGTTGGAACTAGATGATCTTAAGGTCCTTTCCAACCCTAACTATTCTACGATTCTATGATTCTATAATATGTGTGTATCATGCATGATCATAATGGCATCTACTGTCATGGCTGAATTATATGTAAATGACATGTAAATGATATAGAGCCGGACTAAAATTAAACTGCTTATGAGATTTTCTTAATATAAGACTGACTTCACTGGATCAAGCAAAGACAAACTTGATTCCCTGTTTTTAGAAAGAGGGCCATAGCACTGACCTAGGGAATGTGCAAGAGTGGGAAAGCACTTCAAGGTGTTTCACAGATAGAATACTCTGCTCTCACGAGAACCCACTTGGAGTGCTGTGTGCAGTTCTGGTGTCCTCAACATAAGATGGAGCTGTTGGCGGGTGGGAGCACCTCCCACATGAAGACAGACTGAGAAAGCTGGGGCTGTTCAGCCTGGAGAAGAGAAGGCTGCGTGGAGACCTCATAGCAGCTTTGCAGTATCTGAAGGAGGCCTACAAGGATGCTGGAAAGGGACTCTTCACCAGGGGCTGTAGCAATAGGACAAGTGATAGGGAGTGGGTTCAAATTAAAACAGGAGAAGTTTAGAGTTGATATAAGGAAGAAGTTATTTACTGTGAGGGTGGTGAAGCACTGGAACATGTTGCCCAAAGAACTGGTAAATGCTCTGTCTCTGGCAGTGTTCAAAGCCAGGCTGGACAGAGCCTTGGGTGACATGGTCTTGTGTAAGGTGATCTGCTCATGGCAGGAGAGTTGGAACTAGATGATCTTAAAATCCTTTCCAACACAAACCATTCTATGACTCTAAGAATATTAGATGTAGCTGAACACTAGTGAAGCTAGCTAGATATTTTCTTATGCTATTTTTTTCTAAGCTAAAAGTTTTGAAAATGCTGTAAGAGTGGTTTTGTTGGATCTAAGAATTCTATTTGCCAAGTTAAGAGAATTCAAACTCCCAAACTATCTATGCTTGTTTCTGGAAGACATGTCTCTTTCCTTTTCTCTAAGACATAAGTTTTTTTGGTGGAGGGTCTGACTGAAGATGAAATCTGTATCTAAAGAGCTGGAGTTTTAGTCTGCTCTTATCTAGAATTCCATTTTACTCTTCAGTTCTGTGATAAAATGTTACTTCTCAAGGCACTTGAATACAAATCCAACCATTTACAAATTCAAGCTACAAGATGAATGCTCTTAAAACGGTGTCAAGTCACAGATGTAAATGACATAAGTTGATTTACCCATCACTTCTTCAACCATGTAACTGAAATGCTCCAAATATTGACTGACCATTTATTGTAAACAGCAATAATACATTAGTATTTAGAGAGGGTGCTGACCTGTTTTTGAGCAGTGTAACTATTTTGCTTCTCCACAGGGCCGTTTTTCAATGCTTTCTCCCTGGCATGATCTGCCACCAGGTTCTGGTGTAGGATTATTACACTGACGAGTTCGAGTGCTTTCTCCATTGATGCAGGCAGACCAGGAACTCCAACAGCTCCATCCTCCATCAGTGACAACTGTTAGACACCATACTAGGATTAGTCCAACATCTCTTTTTCTTCTGTGCAGTGACAGAAATATTAATTACAACTTTTTACTTTGCAATTTTGAAGGTGGGCAAGGCATGACTGAAGTCAGTTATTCTCAGTTATGGTGACTGCAGATCATTGCAGCCCCCAGCATACAACCCATCGCATAGATATGGCTTTTGAAATTGCCCTTGTCAATGGCACTGCTTAGAAGCCCAGAGATTTCAACATCTTTGTCTCCTTAGGAAGCTGCTTGAAAATCAAGTTCTAAGGTCTGTTTTGTGCACCTGTGCTTGCAAAAACTTGGCTGCTGAGACTGAATTTACAGCATAATAATTTTTTTTTACAATGTCAGTTATGGAACTGCATTCATCTCCCTCTTCCCCCTTCTGGACCAATCTAATATTAAGCTAGGACAGTAATGTGATCATATGCTAGCAAACACATATGCTTTTGCATGAAACTGAAGGCAAATAGCTTATGACATAGTGAGACTGCTTTTGCCTGAAATCGGTTTACCATTACTGCACCACCCATCCGTAATCCTCTTGTTAACGTAAATGAACTTGGGGTATCATTCCAAGATACAACAATGCATGTGGGACAATGAACTCTAAATTAGTAACTTACACTATCTTCCACACCATATATCCATGAGATTTGACAGTAGTAGGTATAAGTAGGCGTAATAGCGTAATAGCAGCAGAACTAAGACATCTTTCTATCCTTATGAAGACTCATTTTGACATTGTTCACAATGACAAAAATGTTCATTTTAGTGTGCCTGGATTATTTACTAACCTCTAATTAATGTAGATTTGGGAATCTGACAAGCAATTCCCTTAAAGTAGCTTGAGCACATGCATGTACAGGATCCATCTACTAGCACAGGGGTGCCTCCATTTTTGCAGGGTTCACATTTGCACACACTGTATTCAGTAATGTAGTCTTCTATTGCTCTTTCCAAATTTTGTTTCTTTAAATATGCATTTCTCATCTTAACTGGAACAAGTGTATGTATCGGAGAAGGCTGTAGAAAAAAAGAGCCCAAGCATACAGACTTTTCTGAAGCCTTGAATACTTTTGATATTCCTTCCATCACTAACGTAAGGAAGAAAATGTTAAGATGAAAAAAACACCTGAAAGTGCACAGTAAACTTGGAGTCTAACTTCCATCTTAGAACAAAAGCTTCAAAACTGTAAGAACTACAGCTCTAATGAAATTTTACTTACCCGTTGCTGTATCACTACCGGAGCATCAACTAAGGACTTAGCCCACTCTATGTAATCCTTTACATCAATGGGTTTGGATCTTCGCAGTAACATTTCTTTTATCTTAACTGAAAAGTCAATCTTCCCTCCATCAACTAACGAGACTATATCATCTATGACAAAATCATCCTTCAATGATGCTGTAGAAAGAAGAGGGAATGAAGATGAAAGTTTACTGCCCATGCATCTTGAAGAGTAGTTATCTTTTTAGTGCAACCAGTCCATCTCTATAAAATGACTGTAGAGAGAAGAGCCCTTAGCTCATCATGAGTTGTGATGGAATTCAGTCTTTCTTTACTCATACTTCTTACGTGGGAGAAATCTTTTATTTTGCAATTAGATTAGACAATCCTATATCTGAAAGGAAAGGATAGGGCAAAATGAGAGACATTATGGAGATCATAGCCATTTTATAACAAGCCAAAGATAATACGAGGAGCATCACTGTATCACCTGAGCTGAATCAGAACAAGGCAGGAATTAGAATAGTAGGAACTTTTGCTTCATAACTAGGGCTCTAGGCCAAATACTGGAGAATCTACAAGCTTCTGGCATTGACTGAGACCTGTTTGCCTGTTCAGTGTGTGTCTGTGTAAGGCAACTGCAGATAAGAGGATCCAAGGTCTGATTGCTGGGTAGGCTGAGCACCTGAGGGCAGATACTGGAAACATCTAGAGTGTGTGTTGGTGTGCATCAGGTGGTCTGTGCCAGCAATGGGAGTGGAGCTGTATGCCATGGGGAATTGTATATCTGGGTGCCAGTAACAGCAGAGACTAAGGATTTGGCTGTTGGTTAAACTGAATGTCTAATGTCAGCTGCTGGAGGTATCTACTGTCTACGTACAGCCAGTACATCTCCTCTGGAGATGGCCTCTAGACGACTTTTCCAATGTCAACTATTCTGAGATTCTATGATATTTGCCACTAACAGCAGCACTGTGCTTCTGACTACCTTGATGTTTGTGGCCAGCAATGTGTATATGTGTTATAAAAGTGTGTTTGTGTGTACTGGGAACATGTACTCAGCCTGGCTTGAGCTGGGAGTGTAGAAATATGTGAGTCTCACTTCTACTCATCTGCTGGATTTGTCTTTTCACTGACAGCAATATCTACATAGATTATAAAAGCTAATATCTTCCCTTAAGCAAAAGATATAACGTAGAATAAGGATATACTTACACTCATCTTTCACATGAATCTTTTCACATTTACCACCATCAATATTAACATTGACATGTAAGTCTTCATATGCAGTCACGGCATCTAAGTGATAGCCAAGGCATCTTTTCACATCTTCTACAGTGATACCTGAAAGTGGAAATTATTAGGTGGTTAGAGGGATTGAATGACCATAAATAATGTGATATTCTTGGAGAATAAATTTCAGGGCTATTGGAAAAGTTTATGGCTTTCTTCTTCCCATTTATCTTCTGCTTTTTCCTCTTCCATGTAGTAAATGTGAGGATGATAGTATTTGAAGTACCTGAGCAAAGGCAAGTGAGATCTACAGTGAGTAGAAAAATATCAAAACCTTATAAAAATGGATTTATACTTTCCTTGATCTAGCTGGAAGCAGATGTGCCCTTAGGGACCACTCTTTACATATATTCAATTGGAATTTTGTCTTTTTTAGATGCTTATCATAAAAGATTAGGTTTATGTGCTATTTAATTTACTTCTTCTAGTATCTCTCTCCCACCTTCAAACACGCTTCTCCACTATTGTCCCCATAAAGCTAATAAGGCCACTAATTTCTTACAAGTACTCTGTTCCCTTAAATTCTAATCCTCCCCTGTCTACTGCCTCCAACACATTTGTATTTATCAGACTCAAACATATCACCTGCAGCTTCACTTTTGGGTTCAGAAAGACTAGCACTTAAGATTGATACTTAAAAAAAAAAGCAAGTACTTATTTTCTGATCTTCAAAATCATCATGAGAATTGCCTTTTCTAACTTTTTTCCACTCTGGACCACTTTAATCCATCACAAATCCACATATATCTGAACTGCACATAAGGGATGATTAAACTGCTACTTTCCTATCTTAACCAGAAAATAGAAAAATCCAGTGTGATTGTTAAAGTCTATAAAACAGTTTCAACACACTATGTGATTTCTAGGAAGTTCCCTATCTCTTTGCCACCACCAAACTTAAAAGTTATCTTACTGAAAGAAGGTACCAACTAGCAAAATATATTTAAAGTTTAGGCAGATTTTCTGGGCACCGGGAATCTCTTGTGAATCATGTCACACCAATTAGTACTGATAATATTTTGGGTATGTCTAAGTTCTAGTTTATTTTTTGGTTTTGCTTTTTTAATTTTTTTTCTGTTAAAGACTCTAAATACAGATTTCAAATAATTCTGGAGGTTACAAAGACTGTCATCTCCTTTGAACTCATAATTCTGTAATGTCACTGGTATGCGACAAGCACCACACACTGAACTGTGCTGTTCCCAGTAATGCTCCATGGACACAAATTTATCCTCATACATTTCTTTGCATGACTGGATACTTGGTGATAAACTGCATACCATAGCAAAGCCAACAGAATGCGTACCTATTCGAGACATAGCATATTTATCCAGAATGTAAACAAGTTCGTATTTTCCTCCTATAGTTCCAGAGACTGCATAGTGAGTTCCATAATCTTCTAGAAATTTGAAGTATTCCCCCTTATTGTATTCAGAAGGAAGAAAGTTTAGATCATCAAGGAAACTATCTGTGAGACGGACATCACGACTTCGCATTTGGAATCTTCCAAGCTGAATCTTTCCTTTTACATGCAGAAAGGTCTGGTTCTGAATGTAAGGAGAAGAAAGTGGATGAGAGCGCCATTCTGGTATGCAGCACAGCAGGAATATCTGTTCTTTTTTACTTATAATGAAACTGCTGAACTTTCAAACATGCAATTTAATCTAGCACTTTGGAACAAGGACAAACTTGTTTAATTCAAATTAAAAGTTCACAGATTCAAATTGAGCAAGCAGAAGGAGATTTCATTTGTTTCTGTTCTTCCAGTTTTTCAGAACTTCCACTTTACTTATTTCAGTAAATCCTATGTGATCAATTCAACAACAAGGTCTTTTCTTTAAGTACAATATCTACCTTTCTGACTTTTGTAACACTGAAAATTAATTCCATATGGCTCACTAGATAACAGAAGCTACCCACTGAGGTCAGCTGGAGTTTTGTCTTTGTTTATAGTCAGAGTATTAAGTTCTCTCTTTTTTGGATCACTTCTCTGTTATTCTCAGACTGTCAGAAGAAAGCCCACAGCTCCAATTAAAACCAAAACCCCCCAAAAGTAACATTATAAAATGAAAATTAATCAAGAAAAAAATCCTTGAAGTGTTTGACCCATGCATACATTCTAAGTCTAGGTATAGTGACTGATATTTTTATAAATTACACTGCAGATAGTTTTATATTATAATCTAAACTAGGACCTAGCTGCTGCCCATAACACATGGCAGTTTGTGAAATCGTTGCCCTGAAGACTTTGAGGAAACACATGCCTTCCAATTCCCAGTATCTGCAGCACTTCAGTGACTTGCTAAACAAGGGTGCTTAATAGGTGGCCCTTAAAAGGGATTTAGGAGCAGACCATCACATTATCTGGCACCATTTAAAGATTTTAAACTGTTTGCTCAGATGTTGCTTCAGAATTGCAGGAATCTTCAAGCATCTAAATCTCTGCAAGGAAACTTTTGTAGGTGAAAATATTCCTGCCATCCAGCTTGTATAAAATTGCCTTTCTCCAAGCTGGACATCCCTGAACTGCTCCTGGCTTTAACTCACAGGTGAGCCCTGGAGGGTTCTTGGCCAGAGACTGCCAGCCCACTAACTTGCAGCAGCGTTGAGTTTATGGTGATAGACCTCTGCCGGTGACAGATTGTGACTCATTTTCTGAACTGATCTCCGAGCAAGAATTTGAAGCCAGAAGGCCTATAATAAGCCACTACTCTATGAAAAGCCTATAATATATCCTGAACTATGAAATGTAGTGTCACTTTCTGTGTTCTCTGTCTGTTTGACCTCACTAGATTCTAAGGCTACTTCTCTGCCACTAAATTAAACTAAATTAAATGAGATAGGGCCTATCCTCTGTCTCAAAGGACAGGTAAGGCAGTACGGCTTTTCGGTAACTCCCAAATAGGCTTGCTTTTTCCAGACTGCATACTGAGAACATTTCCTTCCAACATGCTGCAGGGAACAACCAGATGGGCAATGCTTATGAAAGCACGAGCTAACAGACCAAAATCATGACAGTGTGCTAGATACATTTGGCCACATCTGAAATCTTAATCCTAGTATGGCCAGGATTTCCTTATTGTGAATAAATGACAGAAAATTATCAGGCAGATAGAAAGATTAATATTGTGTTATTCTAAACAGTACACATTTTACTGCTTGTAAAATAGTTACATTAAAACCTTTCATTTGATTAAACTTACCCTTTCTGTGGAGCTTTTCAGGATAGAACTTAAACTTGAATTCTTGTTGTAGTGATACTTGAAGTTTCCTTCTGAACTACTTTTGTTACTTCCTTCAGTAGGTATGTATTTCATAGACAGGTCAGCATTAAAGTGTGAGGTTTTTTCTATGTAAACCTCTCGTAACATTTTTACACGATCATGGTAGAACTCAGATGTGAAGGATTTGTCTGCTTTTGTCTTAGAAAATATAATTACAAGGTTGTATGAGAGAACACACCAGGCAGTAACAGAAAATCTACACAGCACTTTAAAGTGATGTTTTACATAGCTTAGCAATACATTTTTCTTTTTAAAACAAAACAAATTGAAATACAAATCACTCCCCAAATCACTTCCTCTTAATCAGTTCAGTCATTCCAAAGTGAACAGAAAACTGCAGTGACAGTATTTCAGTGAGTGTTAAATCTCAACATATAACACTGTCAAAGTAATTTATGTGTCAACTTTTCCTTTACATGTAATAGTACTCTCCAGCTCTTTCCTAGAGCACAGAAAAGAACTGCTAATATGTCCCAATATTTGAAATTAATCAGGATTATGATTTTGCATTTTTTTTTTACAGTGGACAATAGCTAATTCAGAATACATATTTCAGTGTTGTTTATTTTTGTATGCTTTGGTAGCACAGAGTTTTAGTAACTGAAAATAGTCACTCATCAAAATCAAATAAGAGCAATGATCTCTGGGTCAGATTTATTAATTCTGGGCATGACTTGTATAAAATTGTAATTTATCTATGAAGTATCTACTTACAGTGATAGGCAAAGCATTTGGTAAGCAAAATAATGCTTTGATTTTTTGAAATGAATGTGACATTGATACTTCTAAGATCATCAATATTTTAGGCATTCGTACCTCACTGAAAGTCATAGTCTGAATCTCAAAAGACTATTAGATTTTTTCTTTTTTTTTTTTTCAGTAGGACAGAGAAAGTCATTGCTGATTTCAAAACTCAAGTGGGACCAGAGTATCAATGTTATTCCTGTCTTTATATCATTGTCTTTTGTGTGCCATTGAAAAAATGCACTGCTGCTCTACCCAGTACATCTCCCATTCTTCTCATCCTCTCACACTGCAAACTTTCCAGAAAGATATTTGCATTTACTAGGCACAGGTACAGCAATGAACCTGTGGGAATTTATCTGTCACAAGTGAGCTTAACTGCTAAAACAAATGATAACATAACCTGTTTCCCTCTGGACTTCGTCAAACAAAAGCTTGGTGCTAAAAAGCTGCTGCTGTCAAACTGAAGAGATATGCCAAGTCATAGCATCATGGAATCATACAATAGTTAGGGTTGGAAAGGACCTTAAGATCATCTAATTCCAACCCCCCCTGCCATAGACAGGGACACCTCACACTAAACCATATCACCCAAGGCTTCATCCAGCCTGGCCTTGAACACTGCCAGGGATGGAGCATTCACATGGAGCACAACCTCCCTGGGCAACCCATTCCAGTACCTCACCACCCGAACAGGAAAGAATTTCTTCCTTATATCCAGTCTAAACCTCTTCTGTTTAAGTTTCAACCCATTACCCCTTGTCCTATCACTACAGTCCCTAATGAAGAGTCCCTCACCAGCAACCCTGTAGGGTTCAAATACTGGAAGACTGCTATGAGGTCTCCACACAGCCTTCTCTTCTCCAGGCTGAACAGACCCAACCTTCTCAGCCTGTCTTCATATGGGAGGTGCTCCAGTCCCCTGATCATCCTCATGGCCCTCCTCTGGACTTGTTCTAACAGTTCCATGTCCTTTTTATGTTGAGGACACCAGAACTGCACATAGTACTCCAAGTGAGGTCTCACAAGAGCAGAGTAGAGGGGCAGGATCACCTCCTTTGACCTGCTGGTCACACTTCTTTTGATGCAGCCCAGGATATGGTTGGCTTTCTGGGCTGTAAGCACACACTGAAGCTGGCTCATATTCATTTTCTCATCCACCAACACTCCCAAGTCCTTCTCTGCAGGGCTGCTCTGAATTTCCTTTTTGCCCAACCTGTGGCTCTGCCTGGGATTGCTCTGACCCAGGTGTAGGACCTTACACTTGACATGGTTAAACTTCACGAGGTTGGCATCAGCCCACCTCACAAGTGTGTCAAGGTCCCTCTGGATGGCATTCCTTCCCTCTAGCGTATCAACTGAACCACACAGCTTGGTGTCACCAGCAGACTTGCTGAGGGCACACTCAATCCCACTGTCCATGTCACTGACAAAGATGTTAAACAAGACCGGTCCCAACACTGATCCCTGACGGGCACCACTCGTTACTGATCTCCAGCCAGACATTGAACAGTTGACCACAACTCTTTGAGTGCGACCATCCAGCCAGTTCTTTATCCACTGAGTGGTCCACCTATCAAATTGATGATACTGCAATTTAGAGACAAGGATGTCGTGTGGGACAGTGTTGAATGCTTTGCACCAGCCCAGGTAGATGACGTCAACTGCTCCACCCCTGTCTATCAGTTCTGTAGCCCCGTCATAGAAGGCCACTAAATTGGTCAGGCAGGTCTTCCTTTTAGTAAAGCCATGCTGGCTGTCACCAAGCACCTTGTTGTTTTTTCATGTGCCTTAGCATGCCTTCAGCAGAATCTGCTCCAAGATTTTGACAGGCACAGAGGTGAGACTGACTGGTCTGTAATTCCCTGGGTCATCCATTTTCCCCTTCTTGAAAATGGGGGTTATATTTCCCTTTTTCCAGTTGTCAGGAACTTCACCTGACTGCCATGATTTGTCAAATATGATGGCCAGTGGCTTTGCAACTTCATTCGCCAGCTCCTTCAGGAAGCGGGGATGGATTTCATCAGGTCCTATGCAGTTGTGTACATTCAGGTTCTTAAGATGGTTTCGAACCAGATCCTCATGTACAGTGGGCCCAAGGTCTAGGTTTTCACAGTGCCTGTGTCCACCTTCCAAGACTTGCGTGGTGTGGTCAGAGCCTTTGCCAGTGAAGACCGAGGCAAAGAAGCCATTCAGAACCTCAGCCTTCTCCAAATCCTGTGTAGCCAGTTCTCCCGAAAGCTTCCAGAGGGGGCCTACATTGTCCCTAGTCTGTTTTTTAGCTGCTACATACCTATAAAATCCCTACCTGTTATCTTTAACATCTCTAGCCAAGTTTAGCTCCAATTGGGCCTTAGCTTTCCTAACTTGGTCCCTGAATTCCCAGACAACATTCCTGTATTCATCCCAGGCCACCTGTCCTTGCATCTACCTTTTATAAGCCTCTTTTTTCCTGTGAATTTTTCTCAGCAGCTCTTTATCCATCCAAGGAGGTCTCTTGGCCCTCCTGCTGCACTTCCTTCTAGTTGGGATGCAACATTCCTGAGATTGTAGCAGGTGATCCTTGAATATTAACCAAGAGTCTTGGGCCCCCCTGCTGTCTAGGGCTATATCCCATGGTACCTTGCTAAGCAGGCTCCTGAAGAGGCCAAAGTCTGCTCTCTTGAAGTCCAGGGCAGTGAGCTTGCTGCACGCTCTTCTCACTGTCCTGAGGACCTCGAATTTGACCATCTTGTGATCACTGCATCCCAGACTTCCCCTGGAGAGTCACATTTCCAAAGAGCCCTTCCCTGTTGGTGAGCACGAGGTCAAGCAGGGCACCTCTCCTCGTCGGCTCCTTTATTGCTTGCAGAGAGAAGTTGTTTTCCACACAATCGAGAAACATCCTGGATTGCTTGTGCCGGCCTGTACCGTCGCTCGAACAGATCACAGAATCACAGAATCCCAAGGGTTGGAAGGGACCTCGAAAGATCATCCAGTCCACCCCCCCTGCAAGAGCAGAGTAACCTAGAGTACATCACACAGGAACTTGTCCAGGTGGGCCTTGAATATCTCCAACACAGGAGACTCCACAACCCCCCTGGGCAACCTGTTCCAGTGCTCTGTCACTCTTACAGTAAAGAAGTTCTTCCTGATGTTAACGTGGAACCTCCTATGCTTCAGTTTACACCCATTGCCCCTTGTCCTGCCACTGGATATCACTGAAAAAAGCCAAGCTCCATCATCCTGACACCCACCCTTTACATATTTGTAAACACTGATGAGGTCACCCCTCAGTCTCTTCTTCTCCAAGCTAAAGAGACCCAGCTCCCTCAGCCTCTCCTCATAAGGGAGGTGTTCTACTCCCTTAATCATCTTTGTGGCTCTGTGCTGGATTCTTTCAAGCAATTCCCTGTCCTTCTTGAACTGAGGGGCCCAGAACTGGATGCAATATTCCAGATGCGGCCTCACCAAGGCAGAGTAGAGGGGGAGGAGAACTTCTCTTGCCCTACTAACCACAGTCTTTCTAATGCACCCTAGAATGCATTTGCCAGATGTCAGGGTGGTTGAAGTCCCCCATGAGAACAAGGGCCTGTGAGTGTGAGGCTTTTTCTATTTGTCTGTAGAGTTCTTCATCCACAGGTTCCTCTTGATCAGGCGGTCTGTAACATATCCCCACAGTAATGTCTCCCATCACCGATTTCCCCTTAACCCTGACCCACAAACTTTCTGTTAACTGATCACCTGTCTCCAGAGAGAGTTCCATACTCTCCAGCCTATCCCTAACAAAAAGGGCAACTCCCCCTCCCCTCCTACTTGGCCTGTATTTTCTAAAAACCCTGTAACCTTCCATTCCAACGCTCCAGTCAAAGGAGCCATCCCACCATGTTTCTGTGATGTCTATTATATCATAGTCCTGTAGATATGCCCACATCTCTAATTCCTCTTGTTTGTTTCCCATGCTACGGGCATTTGTATAGAGGCATCTGAGCTGAGCTCCAAATGAAGCCAGCTCATTGGCTAGAGTGGCTAGAATATCACTACATTGCTCCAAGTATTTATTATAGGTGCTAGCAACTGACTGGGTGTGTTGGGATGGAATGATGCCCCCCTCCCCCAACACATCTAGTTTAAAGCATCCTTGACAAGTCTGGCAAGCCTCCCAGCAAAACTACTCTTCCACAGTCTTCGAGGTGGATTTTAGGATTCAGCATTCAGTTAAGCACATCCTAGTTTGCATGGAAGGACTTAGACTTACATCATAGATAAGAACACCCACATTCCATGGCTTGCGGTAGTAAGTCCGTGTATTTCCATCACGCACTCTTTCACAAAGACCATTGAAAAAGTCATTGTCAAATGGTGTGGCCATTGGCTGCATTCCTAAAATATTGATTCTACAAGAGAAATACAGGAAATATTATGCTTCTGAAAGATGTCAGGACCCATAGCCTGTAGACAATTGTATTGTGACTGAAAAAGTCAGATTCTATGAGGAATGGAGACTATAGCTATGGTATAGTCTCCATTCCTGGATATTGGTTCATTCACACAGCAGCTTGCCTTGTCTCGTGGTCCTCTTATTGCATAGTGGAGATAACAATGCATCCTTTGTGAAGCACTTTGAAGGATTTACAAAGCTCTTACTTTTTGAAGACTTTGTATGAGACATAAACAAATAAACAAATAAAAGATAGATATTAAATGTCAAACACAATGAGAACCTGATAAATAAAAGGAGGTAAAACCATTTCTTTTTGACCAATGCATTTGTGATGAAGCATTCCTTATAGGTGTAAAAGGGATATTCCAACATCTATTTTTAACCTGGTTTGTTTTTTTTTTCCATAACTTGTACTAGGTTGTTTTCAGGTAGGAACTTTCATATTAAGTGTGTACAACATCCATCGAATCTGTAGAAGGAATATACAACTATTTGTAGCACTGTGTTTTCTCACAGGGTGTGACCTGGTGGAATAATAGTATTCTCTGGAACAGAGGAGAGATAATCTGAACCTTTACAGAAACAGAGAAGTGAGCATTTTGGCTGTATGCTTCTATGCATCTACATACCGATGTACAAGAGATAATTAAAAACCCCCAACTGCTCCTTGGAGGATTCTGTTTCATTCTTCTGACCTTCTATATCTGTTTTATAGATTGGAATCTCTTCAGCAGGTCCAACATTTATATCTGATACATGTCAGTATATTTATCTGAGAGTAGAAAGCAGTTATAAATTCAACAAAGTCACCACCATTACAACTGCATATCCATATAACATTTTCTCATGGAATATTTTAGTAATAGATTATAATAAAAATAATAAAGAAGCTACTTCTAAAAATGCCCAACCACCTGGCTTTCTTCTCTATGCTACAAGGACAGAATTTTTGCTTTTGTGCCGTAACATAGGGTATGTCCTTTTAATTTAAACACAAGGTGGTGCTGTAGTATACTTTTATTTTCATCTGTTCCCCTTCAGCTAGCTGCTTCTTGGCTCTATTTGTAGATAAATAGTATGTCACACTTCCTTTTGTGTGAAACTAAAGAAATCCAGCAGCATTTGAGAATATAAAGATTCATTCTCTACTTATATTAGTGGTGAAAACTCCTGTAAACAACGAATATCTGGGAAATGGAGAATGTAGCACTGGAAAAAAGCTGCACCCAGAGTATTGTTATAGTAAGGCATCCCATTGTATAAATAATCAAGATAAATTTTCTCCCTTTTAGACATGCATGTTAGTAAAGTACTTGAGAATGACTGATTCATTATGAAAACTCACTTGAAACATATCTTATTATCTATAAATGTTACATTTAAATAATGAGTATTTTGAGTATATTCATGTAACATCTACATATGGTTCTATATAGTAACATAATAATTGATTTAAACTGTCTGTATAATATTTTATCCTCTCCAAGTGTACAAAATAAAACAGTACTTAGGTGTTTGTTCAAAGCTACATAACATTTCTGAATAAAATATGAACATGATTCAGATTCCACTTTTGGGAATGTCACTGTGGCCCTGTGTTTTTAGCTGTCTTTGATATCAGTCCTAGACTTTTCACAAGGCCCAATGCTACTTTTTCCTATTTACCCTTGCCCTGCAGTCCTGCCAACTTCAGACACATCAATATCATGGTTACGGCATGGTGATCGTGGGTCTGATTCACAGTTATCTTCATCAGAAAAGTCTCCACAGTCATTATCTACATTACACACAAGTCGTCGCTTGATACATCGACCTAATCAGAGAATAAAACGTTGAATGAATGTATTTTTCTTTCCCAAGATGGACTATAAAAAGTTTCCCTGTTACTCTTTATTGAGATCTTCCTCTTTGCATGTTTCTATTATTGTTATGAGGAACTCACTGAGCATATTTTCTTTTTTTTGTCTAATGTATCACTTTTCAAATTTATATCTTACATTGACTCTAGAGGCATTCTGGTCTCCAGCTAGTATACATGATACCAATTTGGTCAGTAAACTTCCCTACCCATTTTATGACTGTTTCTTCAGTCCTAGTTTTTCCCAGTGGTTTTTCAGAAAACATAGTGATTCTGTAGCAGAAGGAACAGCTATGCTTGAAGAAAGGACACTCACAGTATGGTTAGCCTTTAAACATGGACTAGTAATTACAGGAGAATTTAAACTAGATACAAATTGTAATGGGAGATAAGAGGAAAATGCTCCTTCTCTAGAACTATTCCTGATGTGGTTTTGGAGTTGTGGCATTGCAACCTACCTGTCTATGGACTGCCTTTAAACCCTAGAAATAAGGCACTGCTTCAGAAGATTATCTACAACTAGAAAAGCAAGGAAGCATATCTCTCTTATTGTGTATGCATTTTGTCTTCAACAGAAATAGATTTAACTTCATGGTTTCCTGAGTTATTGCATAACTCACTAAGGCATGAAAACAAAACTTACCAGAATTGCACTGAAAGTCAGTACCACAGTCTGATTCTGGCTCTTCAGGACAAGCTTGGCTGGTTTTACAGCTTTGTGTATCTCCTAAGGTCTCCAAGCATGGTTTTCCACCAAACTGTCCAAATCTTTCAATGCTTCTAGATCGAAACTTGAAAGAAAAATAACACTATTAACATTGCTTAGAGAGAAAAGAAAACTAGCAGAACTGTAAGATTTTCAGCTGAACTCAGAACTTTTCAAAATGAAGCATCCTTAGTGAAATTTCTACTTGAAAATCCATAGGCACTGTTCATGCATAAAGAAGTGTAGGGAAACATTTAATTAATATCTTAGCAAGAATGTAGAAGTGCTTGGTTTTCACTGTATTTTATTTCACTATTTTCATTACTTTCAATCCAGGGAGGACAAACACTATAAATATTTTGTATGCTTTCAAGTCTCTAATTTTTTTAAAGTCATAAGAAGAACTTTACTAAGAAAATAAAAAACTGCTTTGAAAAAAAAATTGTTTCCTATTTAAAAAGTAAAAATGTATTAAAAAGTAATGCTCATAATAGAAACATCAATATGGCCAAAATAGATAATTTCTATCTACAAAACATTTTGAATCAGAAGACTTCGCAAGTTTTGTACATCTGGATGCAGTCTTCTCTTTTATGGCTTACAGGTATGAAATAATCATCGGTTCCATCATATCATGAACATACAGCATTAAGAGCTGCAGTCTGGTATGTACCCAATAACCAAAAAGCAGACAGATAACATCCCTTTGGTTGTGGCTTTGGAACAAAGATTTCCAACTATAGCTTACCCTTTGATAGGTGCATGGGTCGCAGGACCCCCATGTGCTCCAGCTGCTCAGTTTACAGTCAATCGGAGACGGAGCATTCAGTTCTCTTATTCCCCTGTGGAAAGTTTTTCCTGAAGAGCTGACAAAAAAAAACATTCCAGCACAGTCTTTGGGCAGTACACTAAAATCACATGTCAGTTTGTATTTAAGCCATAGACCGATATTTTGAAGCATCTTCAGGATGTTTTCTGCTTTACTTTCATAGCAGTACTTGGTACTTAGATGTATAAACAGCTGCCTAATATTAAAATCTTTAGTGGTTTAAAATTACATTACAAAATCTTTGAAGACTTAATAAGCCAGCTCTTTTCCCCTTTTTTAGATATTTGCGTGTAACTCATGCTCTTCTGGTGGGTCATGTTATTGAAGAGGACCAAACAATAATACACAGAGAACATCTGCAGTTCCCTTATTCAGACAGTGTCAGTATTCCCCATGCTTAAAGCTGAAGACAAAAACACAGCAGCACATCTCAAATAGATGTAGCACTTCAGTGCATGTCTTTGTCATTTTTTAGTGTATTAAACTTAATGGAGTTGCCCTTATGCCTAGATAAAAGCTTAATTGCTTTCCTGAGATGAAAGAAGCCTCATAAATAAAAGTATTATTTGCTAATAAGCTAACTTATATAGTTGGAAAAACCAGATAGATGTTTAGCTACCTAAGTATTCAACTTGCCAAGTTGTATACTTTGCCAGTTAGGCCGATATTTTCTGGAGTGACTATTTTGGTACTCAGTTTTAAATACCATGAAACTCCAGGCTCTCACTAAGTGAAAAGCCATCACTGCCATCACTCAGTGAAAAGCACCCACAGTTAGGCATTAAAAGCTTATTCACTGTGGGATGACTTATTAATTTTAAAAACCAAGGACAATAATTTAATGGAAACTTTATTTTCTCAGGTAACAATGCTGGGAAGCAGAGGAATGGATAGAATCATAGAATAGTTAGGGTTGGAAACGACCTTAAGATCATCTAATTCCAACCCCCCCTGCCATGGGCAGGGACACCTCACACTAAAACATGTCATGCAAGGCTTTGTCCAATCTGGCCTTGAACACCAACAAGGATGGAGCATTCACAACTTCCCTGGGCAACCCATTCCAGCACCTCACCACCCTAACAGTAAAGAATTTCTTCCTTATATCCAGTCTAAACCTCTGCCGTTTAAGTTTTAACCCACTACCCCTTGACCTGTGGAGAAGCATTGAAGTCTAACTTGCCCAGTTTGTTCTCTGTAATTTATTCCAATTTGGCCTTATGTGCTTAGTATTCATCCACTGTGAAGAAATAATCTTGCTGCACCCCTCCACATTAATGCTATTGCCTCTGCTTTACAATAGGACCTCTTTGCTGAGGCCAGCCGGTTGGCAGATCTGCAGCTCCTGCAGTGTGATGTATGGGCTTTCAGTGCAGGCAGGGCCTTGCCCCTCACTCTGACACCCTTCCCCCATACAAGTACATTAGGAGTCCAAAGAAATGAAATGTAACCTGATTCCACAAGATTGAGAAATTGGCAGTTTGGACAAGGAAGATATATATATACCAGTTGGTTCTGCTTCTTGGTGCCATTTATTGTATGTTCAGGTTACATAAGTAGTAAGCTGTTACTGAGATGATAAATTGACCTACGTTTATTTCCAGCTATTGAATCTTAAACAGTTCAGGGATCACAGGGTTGTTGTGCAACCTTGTATGTGCTCAGCTGACCTTGACTGGCTCTGATGTCTCAGAATTTCCACTGTCACACACACCAGCACTTAAATATGCACCACAGCTGCTGCTGTAAGTATTTGCATCATGCACTTCCACTGTTTTGCCTGCTGCTTCTAAACAACTCTCCTCCCAGAAGCCTCCTAACCTCAAGCCAGGGCCTGCAGTAAATGAATCCTTGACTGAAGATACTGCTTTTAACAGGTAGGATTACAAAAAAAAAAGGAAACAGCAAAAAGCACAAATATGCCCAATCTCCATGGACAGCAGAAATAAGAATGAAGAATTCTTTCCATACAACAGAAACCTCCAAAATCTTAGATGGGAGGGGAGCGTAAGGCTTTGCTGTGTGCTTGGCACCAGGAATTATGGTACCTTGTACAGGCACAACCTTGTGAAAAGTTGTTATTACACAGAATTCCATTCAAAAATTCTCTGATGTACTCTGAGCAGCTGAATCAATAATCCACTGGTTAGCAGCTGTAGAAAAAGTCCTTCACCTGTAAGCAGCTAATCTTACAAATACTTCAGCAGCACTACAGTTTACTATAACGTCTTAATAAGCAGGTAATGCTTTGAAAAGTTGCAGAACAGTATTCTATTACATGTTTTTCCACCATTTGGCACGACAGTAAAATCAGTGGAGGGAAGAAATGAAGATCTAACACTCTGGCAATTGGATGACAATCTGCTTGTTCCTTCCTGTACCTGCAAAAATAGGTGCATATGACCTTTTATTCTCCTTACTGATGTAGGACTGCAAACTTCTGAGTAACAACATCTAGTTTAGCTTGGGTTGAAGATTGACAGGTTATCCTTAAGATAGTATGAGTGGGAAGCCTTGCACAGTACACCTTGAAGATATATTGAGGCATGTAGTAGGGTTTCTGAAAGCAGATGAATATCTTATTCCTAGCAATTTGGTATTCAGGTACAGTAGAATTTTACATTGAAATGCATTTCTGAACTTTTAAATTATTAGCTTAAAAATGCAGCCAGTAAGAATGAGCCATGAACAGCAGTGTCTACAAGGAGTGCCTAAAGGAACAGGCTCAAGCTGGTACAGATCCTTAATAGTCTCCCAAAAGTTCCTATAAGTTATTGTTTTGAGTCTAAAATAAAAATTTAGGCAGGAAAAGCTGAGTTAAACTTTTCAATGTAAACTGAAATCTCACAATCAATTGTCTAGAAACTGGAGTTGAGAGTAGTCTTTGTGCTGACGTATAGGTGTACGGTTTTCAGTTAATCATAGCTGAATAACTTCTGCAATATTTATTGAGTGATGTACAAACATCCTTGGGCCCCCTCCAGCTGCAGATCCATCTTTAAGGTTTTGAATTTACTTGAGGTTAGAGAAGAATTAAAAATAAAACAAAACAAAATCAGAAAATCTCATTGTAAACAAGTCTTATGAACTCTTGAAACAACAACAATGCATCTGCTACCCAGGTTGATCTGGAAATTCAAACAGACATATATGATAAGAGAATTTTATTCAACATCATTGTTTAGAAAAGACAAAGATATTAGGGAAATTAGCAAGTTTTTCACTTCCATTTTAATCACAGGGAGAAAGGATTACTGAAAAATCATGCTAAACCAGGAGATACTAAATCACACAGTTTAAATAGGAGAGGCAGTAAAAGCAGTTCAACTACTGAAGAATGTCACTGAAAGTAGCAGTTTGGAGGAAGAACTTCAGAGACAAGCATGAAAATGGAAATACCTTCTCTGCTGTCTGTTATTTGAGGGATAAGTAAGTGCTCTGTCAAAAGGAAAAGCAGTACAGAAAACTGCTTGCACCTTGTCGTGGATGGCACAATATACTCTGTACACCCTCAGGTCACAGCTTTGGCGATTTGTTATTGAGTCATACTTCAAAATACAGAGCTGTTCAGTTCACCAGTTACAAAACAGATGACTCATGGAAAAAATTTTGGTTTGTCAGTTAGCACTGACCAAGAGAGAAGGCTTAGCTCTCTTAAATGTGGGGATGTGACAGAACCATGTGAGGGCATCATTTTTCTAACTGTGCTAGCATCATCATGAAATTTTGGTATGATGTGAAGTCAGGCTGCTGGCCCATGTTGCCTGCTGTTTACTCTCTATAATAACCTTATCTTCTGGCTAAACTGTTTCTGAATATATCAAACCTGTGCTTTAACTGGATATGAATGCCAACTTACTGATAACCATCAAAACATAAGGAGGCCTAGAGACATGTGCAAGAGGCAATACTTGGTTGTTCAGCTAGTAGTCACATGTCATCACAAAGTGCTTCACATACTGCAATTTAAGTCTTAAAGCGGATGAATATCCACTTATTCTTGACATATATATGAGACTCATGTTCTTTCACTACTCAGTACTGATCTTTCTAATAAATGACATATAGTTCTGGTAGTGTAGCTCTTCAGATGTTTTCACATGATATTTTTGTAGGGACTAACCAGTTAGTTCTCCTACTAGTGATACAGTGAAAAAACAAAGGATATATTTCCAAAGAATTAGTAATAGGCAGTCTAGGAGACTTTAAATAGGAGTAGAAATACTGTCAACATAAAACTATGCATTTTCAGAAAGAAACCATTTGAGATTATATTTTCACACTCAGCATTCAATAGAGAGCAGTTGACTGAGCACCACCTCCCTCCAGAACATGACTTCAGCTGCTATCAGTTGATTTCTTTGTACCACATACACCAAAACCAGATGGATAAACCATTTTTTATTTGACTCCTTGAAATATAGCAAGTAGTTTACCTCCCCACATATTTTTTTTTTTTTTTGTTAACTGAGCAAGCTACCATTAGAAGTATCTGAATTGGAGGTTTACGCTTTGTGTTGAAGAAACAGAGCAGTATAAACATCTGCAGAAAATGAAACACACTTACCTTCTGCTTTCCCCCCACAATGAAGCGGCCAACTCTAAATTGCATAGTATGGATATAAGTTGCAGGGTAACATGCATGATTCTCATTTTGTAGCTGAACAGACAAAAATTGCCATGACTGAATTTGTAATTTATTTGTTCCTTTTGTTATTTATTACCAAGAGAACAAACAAAACACAGTGTGCACTGAAGACTGCCAGTTACTGGACGAAACTGACTTACGGTAAGTGCTCTAAAGTCCACTTTTCAGAAAATTCCACTTCTTCCTACATGGAGACTGAGAAATAGCATAAAGTAGCTTCAAGATTAAAAATAAACCATTTTGTTTACTAGTACTTTTTAATAAGGGAAAGATATTTTCTATTAAATCAGAGAACAGTTAACTGCCTAGTAAAAAAGCAGTCATAGCAGTGACTCATGTAAGGAACAAATAGTTCCTAAAGCAGAACTGTTTACAAGAGCAAGTTCAGGGTCTAGCATTTTTGGAATCCTCATTTGGAGTGTTAGAGGAATAATCTCCCAAGATTCCTTTTTTCCTCCCAGCTAATGTAAAAAAAACAACACAATTTTTTTTTGTCATTATGAGGGAGTCTAAAACTCTTCAAGCTTTCACTTGCCACCAAAACCCAAAACCACAAGTAACTCTTCTGAGCGAAATTCCTGTTCAGTAGTTTTCTGTAATCCAGATTTAAGGCATAATGTGTTGGACACAGTCACAACACAGAAATAACTCATAAATAACCTGCTGTTTAGCAAGTAATAAGTATCTGCATGCAAGCTTAAAAAAATAATAAAAAAATTTTCTAGTATAAGAACATTCCAAATTACCATGGATAAGAAAAGTTTTATTTTCTTCTGTTCCCTCATTTTTGAGGCAGGGAGAGGGGATGGTGTGGAATAGTGCAGGCAATTTTCCCCCCTTTTGACTCCTTATTTTTGGATAATTTCATTTACAGCAACTTAAATCTGATGCAACCTCACTGAAGTTTGATGAGCCCAGTTGCACTGAACTAATTTGTTGAGCAATAATGCAAGAGACAGACACTTGTAATGTTGTAACGTTTCATCATACCTGCCTCAATGGAAGCTATAGGTACACTACCACAGCTCATGGCTTTTTAAGACAGAGACAAAAATCAGAGTAAACATCTATTCAAACTAAGCCTGCAGAGCAGCAAGCATCTTTGGCCAGCTTGTAAGAGGTTCTGCTAAACAGCTCTTAGAGATCACCCTGACAGCTATTTCAAACTCCAGCATAGATGGACTGTTAATTTTAGCTGGACAAGCAAGTGGTCATTTAGATGTTTAACTCGAATACTGGTAAACATACTCCTTTACTCAAGCACGAAGACAGACAATCTTGTTGCCTTGCAGAGGGAGGGGAAAAAAAACCCCAACAAAAAACAGGAAAAAGGGAAATCAACAATTCTCTGTGAAGCACCATAAGGCCTGTATTTCAAGCTGGATATCAACTCCTTTCCAACTAATTGTTTTCAATCTGTTAACCATACAAATCAAAGAGCATTAGAAGTAAGCAACTATGCAGCCATTGTATTTAATTCAGTGGTACCTCAGGCTGACAGTTACAGGTCAGTCTCAAGTACTAAAGGTTAATCTAAACCAGTAACTTTCTAATGTATTTATTCCTTTCAGCCATCTGCATTAAAAGGAACTGTAAAATTTGTTCTGAACAAGAGCTAAATGTTCAAATTCAGTATTCCAAGCATCAGTTTAGAACTCCTTCAAAGTTGGAATAGACAAGTTGAATTAGTGAAACTTCTTAAGGCAATGCAATTAAGGAGCTGACTTCCAGGGTACTGTAAAAAGGAACAAAAAAGCATCTTTAGTATCAACAGACTCAGGCTGAGCAACTTATGGGACAAACTTCTATTCACAATTTACTGAGTTAGCTGCAGTTTTACTTTTTTTTTACTGTGGGACAGCACTTGTGGAACAGGCCTGATGCAAGAACCTGCAGGAAGACTTAAGAACTTGCTCTCAGGAAGCTATAGTAAGAACATACGAGAAAATGTTTAGTGAGCTCTGAACTCTTAATGCCAACTGAACCATAAAACTGAATTATGGAAGACAATCAACAGCCACACTGATATGCAGAGTTGCTTCTGTTTAATGTCATTAGGTAACATCACTTGAGATACTACAGTTTATATAACAGTGTAACATCTTAAGTTTCTGCATTTCCAGTTTGAGACAAATACTTTAAATTCATAGCTTTTTTGCATTACAGAAAGTGCAAGAGGTTTATATACAAGACTATTACATGACTGACTGAATTAAGTACTAAAGCTGTGTTCAAGTTGACTTCCTTAGCTCTTCAGCAGCTGATTAGGCATTTGATTTAACAATACTGTTTCAAGTTTATACTTGGTATTATCAGAAAAACCTCCGACACACCAGCAATCCCCACTGGCCAAGAATGCAGCTTTTATGGTCAGTTATAGTCAACTGATCTAGAGATCTGTTAGTAAAGAGATTCCTTAGAAAAGGCAGTTTTCAAGAAATGGAAGACTACCACACATTAATGGCACAGAGGTGGTAGACCTGTTTACAAGGAATCTAGGCCTGTAATGAAGCCATGATTGTCTTTTGCTTTCTAACACACTGGAAACATGTGACACTGCACCATGTGACAACTGAAACTGAGCAACTTCAGGAACGTTCAGTGAGATATACGCAAGAAGCCAACTGCTTGTTCCATTTGTCTGCCAAGCCACATTCATAGAAAAGTAATCCTAGTGGATTTCCCTCTCTGAAAAAAAGATCCCCATATTAGCACCAAGAGAACAGTTTGCGTCTGTGACTACTTCAATGTTCTGCAAGAATTGTTTCAGCTTATCTGACCCTACAGTGTAGACCTCTAATACTCAGGACTTCCACAGTTCTGTTACAGACCCTATAGTTAGTCCCTTTATTAAACATTCATGGTAGAATGATAATTTTACCGTTAAATAGACAAATACTAGATTTATTACTTTTCCTTTCCATACAGTTTACATCTTTGGCTCAGAGACCAAGTCATATGACCAGTCACCAATTAGAGCTCAGTAGTATCCACTTAACTGGGTGCTGCTGTGTTAACAGGCAAATGACCTAGATTTAGTTGTGGAACTTCAGCTACTAATTCAATTCCCTTCTTCACTTCTTCCTCAGGTACATTCAGTTCCTGTATTTTAGGACAGTAAGTGCTATAGAAAGAAGAATTTCAGTGACCTTGTTCACAAGACCTGATGTTTCTAAGCTTTTCTGTGGAAAACTGCAAAGAACTAAAGTGAAATTAACATCCGCCAATTTGAATTTGGGTCTCCAAGTCAAACTCAAGTCCAACTCTCCATTTGCTTTCCCCTGAATTATCATCTTCACAGCATGTTGAGAGTTTGTGTTTCAATCCACCTGGAAGCATTTAGATTACAGACATTATGGAACAGCAGCAAGAGTGGCAGACAGCAAAGTGAAACGTAGAAAAATCATGTTGAGAAAAGATCCAGTTACTCCATTTGTCCTTTTCCGGTTATACCTAGTGTGATGAAAAAAACTTAGGGTTAGGATAGCTATAAGTTAGTTTTATTGTTTAAACTTACTTAGAGCAACAGGGAACAAACTTAAAACAATAAATAGCAACACTTGTATTCTAAGTCCTCCCCTCATACACTGTCTGGCTTCTAACAGAAATGTGGCAGAAAAATAGAATTGCTAGTTTCACAGTTCATGTTCTTTAGTCAACGGTACAAAAGTTAGAGTTACATTAGTTTCTAGTAACCAAAGCCCTCACAAGAGCCCTTACTCTGTTTTTACTCCAATTCACCCAGAGTACAAACCTGCGATTATTCAGGGGATTAAGCTTCAGAAATTTGTATGGGGTGCTGTGTTCTAACACTCCTAGAGATATCTGAAGGAATTTAGTCAGCCCCTCTGTGTTTTGCAGTACATAATTACTCATTAACTTTCCTCAAGGAAAATGTTGAGTTATGTTGTGGCCTTGAAACCTAAGCCTGTGAAAGAATAAATCTTTATTTCTAAGAAATTGAAGCTTGCTAGGCTTAGCTGGGATGCAGCTACGTACAAGTCTGTGTAGAGTGTTTCTAGCAGGTGTTCTAGAGGTTTTTTGTCATACTTCAGAGAAGCACTAGAGTTAAGCTAGAGTAGATTTGAGCCAGCTCTTTACCAGAGGTTTTATGAATCAATTTCAGAGAATGAAGTAGTTTGCCTTATTAGTGAAAGACTTACCTGATCTATACAAATGGGTTGCCAAAAGAATCACCAAAAGAATCAGAAGGTGGTTTCTGAGATTCTCTCTGGGGAAAAGGAGATCATGAACTGTTAGTGGGTTTCAAGGTTTCACCAGGTTTACTCTGCATGGCTTTATCAGCTAGCTCCTGCTCCAAACACTTCTGGATAGAATACTGCAGAGTCCCTGTTGAGTATACATTAACTGTACTGTGCTATCAAGAGAAAAGGGCTCTGAAGCAGTGTTAGCAGTTATCCTAGTCTAAATCAAGGTATCTTCCAGAAAGGCCACATGTGATGCCTGAACACTTATTTGGAGCTGAGCCAGTGTAGTTATGATGAGATTCATTTTAACCAGATGCTAAATGTCTTAAGACAGCATTCAGGAACAGACCCAGAGTTTTCACAAAGGGCTTGAAGTACTGTGTCCCAAAGGAAATGATGACTCTTCTTCTCCCAGGGAGTAATGAACATTGAAACCTCCCATCTGTTCAGCAGGGAAGCTGCACAGTCTGCACTGCTCAGTCTATTCCACAGAAAGATAAGTATAACCAAAGTGGAAGACTTCTGCAGCTACATGATTTTACAGTCTTTTGTAGAAGCTCCCAATACTGACAAAATTCCTGCTGGCGCTTGCAGTGGGGGGAACTGGTTAAGGACCCAAGCCAAATGGAATCATACTTTGCTGCCTTCTTGCACAAGTGCCCTATGTTAGATTAATTATTAGCCTCATACATACAAGAAATTTTGTTCCACAGCCTCTAAACCAGAACTAAGCCAATGGTCAAACACAGACACCCTTCTTAAAGGGAGAAAGACTGGTTCACAGAATCACAGAATCCCAAGGGTTGAAAGGGACCTCGAAAGACCATTTAGTCCAACCCCCCTGCAAGAGCAGGGTAACCTAGAGTACATCACACAGGAACTTTTTCAGGTGGGTCTTGTTTCCTTGTTTTTTGTTACTACTTACAGATGAGGTACTGAAAAGGTCCGTTTTAGCTTGACTTTCAAATAGGACATCAGTAGGCAGCACACTTTGTTGGGGAACAGGCTTTGGTGGTTCTAAGGAAAAGAGACATACTGCTGTAATCACTTAAAAGCTTTAACAAGTCCTCAGCTGTTTGAGCAACACCAGAGCTCATAGAGTCATAGAATAGTACACAAAAAAGTCCACATACAAGTTGTTCTGAGTCATCTCACAATTTTATCTCCTGCTTGTCCCTAATGACACTTAAGCTAGCTGAGACATTGGACTTCTAACACTGTACAGACCTATTTTTCCTCATTCTATTCAAATAGTTTAGGCACTAGGTGTCAGTGTTTGGTCACTGACATTGACCAATTCTGCAACATTATGAAGGGAGACAGCCCTTCAACCTGGTTTCAGTAATCACTGAATCAAATTTTTAGTTTTATAAAAAAAAAAAACCAAAAAACCCCAGTAATCAGTCATCCTAACCCATGAGCAGCTCTCCAAGGAAAAAAAAAAATATTTGCAGAGAGCTTGCTAGCTTCCATGTCATCATGATCTGTACTATCTTGAATGCCTACTTTGCTACTAAAATAATAGCTGAAAGCTCCAGAAGCACCTGGAAGGTTTTGCTGTTCTCCTCTTCTCGCTGGTACTGCAGGTGGCTTTGTCAGCTGGAAGTCTTTGAACATTTCCTTGATGTCCTTCATCTCTTTATCACCAAGAGGGTCCAGAGCAATAAAAGCATCACTTTCTTTCTTGGAAAGCTCCTTCTGAGGCGCAGTTCTAGGTGGTGGCTGAGGTGGGCTGGTGGTTGTTGTTGGCATGGAGGGCAGTACAGACTGGATCTGAGCAGGTAGTGTTGAAGATGGGAACACACTACTCTGGAAGGGATTTACAGGACTAGATTGCTTCACCCATGGATTGGATGGTATTTGTGCTGGCTGTGCCCAGAGACCAGAGGGCTGAGATGCTGCTGGAGCAAAAGGTGCAGGCTGACTCCAGCTTGGCACTGTTTGATTAGCAAAGGTAAATGGCTTAGTAAATCCTGTAGACTGAGCAGGCATCACAGACCCAGTAAAGACTGGGGCAGCCTGGGTGAAAGCAGTTGTCTGTGCATTCCATAGTGAAGTTATTGCCATGCCACCTGGGGAGGGAGGGTGAGATTGTTGTTATACAGCACTTTAGCTATCAGAAGACCTCAAGAAGGAGGGTATCAATTCCACTAAAGATACTAGCAAAACATTATTTCATGTACTGTTTATAAAACAGTGTTGGTTTACACTTAAAAAAATCAAGTAATTTGGGGAGGAGAGCAGGAGCTTAACATTTTTTACTTTGCTCCATTTCAGTCACCAAAGAACAGAATTGAGATTGATATAATAAAAGAAGGAACTTTTATTATATGGTCCCAGCACAGAAGTGACAGATGCATTTGCCAAATAATTACTTCTGTGCAAATGACTACGAAAACTCTGCAGCATCCCGAGTTGTGCCTGGCACACTTGAACCTTGTGTACCTGAAGCAGAAATCTATTATCAAAGTTAAAGCAAGAAATGCTGTTCTAGTTAAAGATGCAGAGTTTATGCCTCTATTTGCAGAACTTCATAGTTAAGGCAGACAACACACGGATTAAAGGCACCACACTACATATGAAGGAAAACTAGAACCCCTGTTTTCGTGTTGGCAAATATCTTAGATGGGAAAAAGACCTTCACTTGTGAACTAACCTCGACCAGCCAGTGGAGGTGCTGTGGTCTGACTTGATTTGAAGAGGTCCAGTGGCACAGGTCCTGTTTGTGCCACGGAGGTCAAGCTAAGGCTCTCTTTAGCTGGCACAAACAAGTTCGAACTAAATAAGTAATCTGATTCATTCTAGAAAGGAGAAAAAACCAAAAAAATATTAGTGAGATGGCATGGCAGAACACATGCTAAATGATCAAGACCCATCAGTCCAGAGCTACAGGCTTCTTTAACAGCTAGAGGAGAGATGGAGGTTTTGGTGTATCCTTTAGAGACCACATGTAAGAGTTTCAAACTACACTATCTTGTTCACACCTACTGAGATGTATGGCATTGAGTAGGTATAATATATAGTCGTTAAAAGTCAACAGCAGAATAAGATTTAAAGGGTCTGAATTATTTGCCATCATAATGAGTTTTCCTCTTATCCCCACCCTTCTAA
Organism: Melopsittacus undulatus; assembly: GCF_012275295.1. Lineage (NCBI taxonomy): Eukaryota > Metazoa > Chordata > Aves > Psittaciformes > Psittaculidae > Melopsittacus > Melopsittacus undulatus. Next base: position 14,374,186 of record NC_047557.1, read on the forward strand.
ATATTCCTGCTCAGCCTACAACAACCCCTGCAGTTGTGGCAAGTCTAGCAGCAGAGTTTTGCATCAGTTGAGTGCAAAACAAATGCAGCTGACCAGAAGCCACGCTAGGTCTTATCAAGCAAGTTGCTGAAATTGACTTCAGCAGGCAGGTGCTGTGAAACCATATAGATGTCTGCAAATTAATATTCATACCTCATTGTTATGATACACAGATTGATGGGCATACAGCTATCTTAACAGGTTTGGCATTTATATCAAGTATCAATGTATATAGCAGCATACTTACCTTTGCAGACCTTTACAGAAGAACGGCAGCATTAAGGAAGAGAGTATATAATTTAGTGATCATAGCTACTATGAAATATTCAGGAGTGTTAGAATGTACCATGGCTGCAGAGATGTTAGACTAAGCACAAGAGGTAGATAGGAAGTAGATGTGCTGTGAAGCTATTTAGCCAGTTACACAGTACAGGAAAAGAAAAGATTCCTTCACCCAGCTTCTGAGTAGCAGCATGCATATCACTATTAATTACTTGAACATTGTTCACCTTGACAGACCTCCTTCCTCTTCCTGGCTTGGTGCTTTGTGGTGGTGGGCTAATTGTTATGGGCTCATGTGACATAAATTGAATATTGCTTTCAGAATCCATCTTTACTCCATTCTGCAGAGATACTCCTTTGGAAGGGCCTTCCACAAACAGGTTTGACAGGGTTTTAAGAGCACCATTCTGTTCACTCTCTGGTACCCCATCTGGAGTTTTTGCTGCAGGTGACTTACTCTCAAGTGGCCACTGGTATGTTAGGGCTTCTTGTTTGCTAGTTCTATTAGAGATCTGGTCAAACTCTTTACCAAAGGAGTCAATATCACCACCTGAAGGATCATTACACACCGGTGTCAAGGTATTCAGACTTTCCTTCTTCTGATCAGATTTTAGAGAATCAAATGAAGGTGGTGCAGATTGGTCTGGCTGTGCAAAAGGATCATCACTGAAAGGGTCTGGATTAGGTGTAGGAAAAAAACTGAGATTGGTAGAGAAAGAATTCTCAGGCAAGAAGCGTGGCTGTGGCTTTGGTGGTGGAAGAGAGGTTGTGCTGCCATTCAAGAAGAGATCCTCTTTTGTAAAAGTCTGTTTGGGTTCAATTTCAGAATTTAGATCCACTAAAAGAATCTCTTTAGCTTCCTATTTGTCCAGAAAGAAAAACAGAGTTAGTTTTATGTAGGACTTGCTGCATAGTATACAAATTCAAGGAAAACAGCTGCAAAAAAGAAAGAACCAAGTATCCAATGCATTGCACTAATAAGTATTCAGTGTAACAGAGAAGTTGCACTAAAGTTTCATCTTCTAAGTAATTAAGGCAAACACTGCTGGCTGTCATCAGCTCACAGCTACATGTTTTTAACATGGAGGTTCTGAAAGTACCCGTTTTAGAAATCACTAGTTAAGTGTCAAATGCTTGTTCCATGGACAAGGGACTAATCAAGCACGAATTACACATAATTTTCACTGAAGACTCTTGTTTGAGTTCTAGTCCTTTGTTTTGACAAGCTGTGAAATGACACTACCTTAGTGTGATTCCAAGTTGCAATCTCAGCTTCAGAGTAAGATTGGAGAGCTGTTCGACAGTTTAAGATATTAACATGCCATCTCTCCCTCAAGCAGGCAATAGAAAGGTAAAGACTTGATCACTAGCTGGCTTGACAACACCAATTGTATCACACCTGATAGTGTCTTACAGTGTCAGAATAAACTGCTCATAGCTCAGTATGACCCCTGAAATCTTACAGGATTTATGCACATTTCTGTGGAGTTAAGCCACATCTTGAACTAGGGCTACTGACCTAGAATGGCCAGGAGTCAAGTCCAAGTGACTTAATTGGGTCTTACTTGGGCTCACTTGTCCATAAAGATGAGGAGGATATCTTTATTTGGGAGTGTAGTGACAGGATGAAGAGAAATGGTTTTAAAATGAGGGTAGATGTAAACTAGATATTAGGAACAAGTTCTTCACTGTGAGGCCCTGGCACAGGTTGCCCAGAGAAGCTGTGGCTGCCCCATCCCTGGCAGTGTGCCAAAGCCAGGCTGGATAGGGCTGAGAGCAACTTGGTCTATCAGAATGTGTCCCTGCTCCTGGGAGGAGGGTTGGAACTGGATGATATTTTGGTTTCCAGCCCAAATCCAATCAATTCTATGATTCTGTGACTAGCAATACAGTATTATCTCTGTCATGAAGTCTCAAGTGAACTCTGCGAGACAAAAATGGCATGAGCTATTAGTAAGTAGATACTATTATATCCCTGTTCCCAGGCTGAAAGTCAAAACAGAGCTGCACCAGCTACTAGGAAGGAGAAAAACTGACTGCTACTGCTAAACCCAGAAAACACAAGTGCACTGATAAGTAGACATAGGTCTCAGTCAAATCAGAAACCAAGATTAGCAAAATAATACCAGATCTTATTACTAGGACTGAGTTTGCTCTCAAAGCATAATTCAAGAAAGCTAAGCTAGATTCTACTTACTGTGGGACTGCTCATATCAGGAGGTGTTGACATATCCCCCAAATAAGTCCATCTGGTCAACTCCCTTGAAACCAGAAATATTGAAAGTATTGGTATCTGTTATAGTTCTTGCAAGAACAAGTCAAACATCATGCAGATCTACTGTAAACTCAGCTATAAATACTGCAGCTCCTACACAATATGGATACAGTCAATTATGAACTCCTTAGTGTCATCAACATGAAGTTCTAAAATTTAACCTACCAGTTTCATTTTGTCAGCTTGATCAGCAGGTGGTGCTTCGCCACCACTCTGTAACAAATGGATAACTGTGTCAGCAACAACTGGATTATCAAAATTTGCCTTAAGCAAGGGACTTGCGAGCTTCAAAGAGCAAAGGATGAAAAGGGGAAGTATAAGGGAGGTCACTACTCAGTATTAGTTCTATAGGCCCCTTTTACTCCCATTTAAATGAAAGTGTGCACATCACACTGCCTCCCTATTGCTGGCAGTGTAAAGAAAGTCAAAAAGCTAGTTGTGCTGCAGCAGTATACCTTAATAAGTGAGGTTAAGTTGGAGTGACTTACCTCAGTCTTATCTGCTTCCTCACTCTAAAGAGGAAAAGAAGGATTTTAGTACCCAGACATCATGTAGAATATCCAAAGCCTTTCACTTTGCAGAGCTTACCAGATCTCAGCGGTAATTAAACTGGTGATACAATTACTAAATTATAGCTTCAAGTGATCCTAGATTTAGACAGACTTCAGACTCAAGTCTAACAAGAGCCCAATAGCCAAGCCAAGGCAAAGCTGAAGCAAGCTTTATTTCTATGCAGACTAATGCACTTTTTCTAATTTTACTTGCCTTTTTCTTGTTTTCCTCTTGTTTCTTCTTCATATTATATATTAGTTGGAAAAGGTCCTTAAGATCAACAACTAGAGGCTCAGCCTGGAAAAGAATGTAGTTTTTAGACCATATACTGCTTCTCCAACAACTTCTAAAGCAAGCTGTGCAGCAGGCTGAACTTTTCTAAATTGTAAAATAATAGGAAAACAGGAGTTTAAATGACTGTCTAGTCTACATACAAGAGAGCTTATGCAGAATCTAAGCATAATAGATCACAACCAACTTAAAACTGATGTTAACTCCACAAGGAAAGTTGCTGTATGTATTTGTGCTATACCATGTTTTTGCAAAAAGTTACAGCACAAGATTTCACAAGTGCATGGCAATTTCTAACCTTATTTCCTTGGAAGTGCAAAGTTTATCCAAGCCTTTTGGTAGTCTCATGAAGAAAAGCATTTTGCATCCATTTTTACTACCTCCAACACTGAACCTGGGGAAAGCTTCTATAGTTAATGTATAGCTACATTATTTTAAACCGGATGCAAATAATAAATAAGGAAAACAAGTATAAGGTAAGATTATCATGACCTCAAACGCATAAAGCAGATACCAGCTTTAAGTGGTATTTGTATCACAATGACAATTTGGTGAGAGTTAGATTACAATTTAGCATGAATTAGGAAGACATTGCATTCCCTGCAAACACATTAACAAGAGTGTCTTGAGTCATTACTGAGGCAGTGGCAGGCTCAGCTATATTGATTTGGAACTTTTACTTGAGGAATATAGCAACTGTGTCAGTGCCTAGAGCAGGATAAGTACGCCCTACCAACCACCGCCATTGGCTGAAGCAGAGAATCTGGTGAACAGATCTCACTGTTTACGTCCAAGCATCACCCTTTATTAATTGACAGTTTTAGGCATGTTGAAATGGCTTTCCCGGCAGTTACAACTACCAACTTTGACAAACAGTACAGCTGCAGATGTCTAGAGCTGTAGAAGTCTTCACTTCCTAGCTAGACAAGTTTGTGTTAAAAACAACTAGCAGCAAGTCAAGAGCATCTACACCTTGGTTAAGCTTGTAGGCTGACAAGTAGCACCCCGTGGTGAAAAGCTCTGAGAACAGATTCAGCTCCAGAGAACACACAGAAAGCTTTTGTATTTAATCTGCATTTCCAGTGAAGCCGGTATTACACGGGACTCAAACTAATAAAAACAGGTTTAAGAGAAGGTGTTACATGCTCCAACAAGGAGGCCCTCGGTTCTGCCTGTAAAGGGTCTGAAGCTGCCAACAAGTTCTCCAGGAGGACAAGCAGTGATATCTGTGGAGACATTACCAGCTTTGAAGATGTGGCTCCCTGCCCATGGCAGGGTGGCTGAAACTAGATGATCTTAAGGTCCTTTCCAACTCTAGCTATTCTATGATTCTAAGTCATTATAGTGGCTATTATAAAGACATCATAAACCAAGCTAATAAATTATAAATATCTAACTTAGGTTCAGGTCATTAAGGAAGCTCTGTAATATTTAGCAGTAATTCCAAGTAGCTTGTTTCCAATACTGCTTATGTACAGATTCTCTTCAGAGAGACAAACCTTGCATATAGGATTTCTTCATAAGGAAGAACTTATCACAGAAGGATCAGAATGCCTTCCAGAAGCAAGTCCAGGAAGACCAGACCTACCATTCACTGGCCCCAGAAGCAGTGTTGCAGTTGAGTAAGTCTGTTTTCACTGCTGTGCAAGATAAAGCAGCATGTGAGCTAGACTAGTGGAGTTCTAACATACTTCCTGTTAATTCTGAGTGAATCTTCAGCTACTTGACCCAAGAAATAGCATTCTCATTGAGAATAACAGGACACTGTCCAGGAAAGCCTATCACAGTGGCTCATGTTCACCTCACTAATGACTGCATGGACAAATTAAGCAAGGTTAATTATAATAAGCAAGGCGACTTGATTTTTTTTTTTTCTTCTGGACCACTAAAAAACTGAACAAGATAGAAGTCATTGGTAATACACTCAATTCCTACTGCTCTCCTCCAGGAGGAGGGTCGATTCTTCTATGTTGGTATGCCCCTGTACCTTACAGGGCTACCAGCAAAGTACTACACTTTTCACACATTAAGTGTTCACATAATAGCAACACTTATAGCAAGTAGAAAAGGGTATCTGATTCATACCTGTTGAGCTGTTTTTATAGCAAAAAACTGGTGTTGGCCTTCTCCTCCACATATATAGCCAAAGGCACGATTGTCTGTCACATCCCGAGCAATAAAGGAGATTTTGTTTACTGGATGTTCATGCTCTATGACCTAGGATTGGGGGGGGGAAATGGTTTAAATTGCTAGGGACATAATAGCTGATTTTCTCTGTAATTAGAATGATTGAGATAGTTATAAGACTTCAATTCAAGACTCACTTATCAGACTTTGATTAACTACAATAAGATGTAGTTATCTTTCTGGCAGAAAGCATTACCAGCCATTTCACAAGCCACTTTTCACATGTGAAAAGGCAGACATGATGCCGTAAAGAATCTAGTTCAGATGGTCTAACTTCCAAGCACCTCACATGCTGTAAGAATCGCATTAAGAAAGTAAATAATATCTTACCCCAGTTTTCTCATCTATTATTTTGATACCAGAGAGGGAGATGTTCACCCAGATCTTCTGTTTGTGTTGACCCTGGGAACGGGCTGCTGCTGCCATTCCCTAGAAAGGATGAATATCAAACAATTGATGAGACATGTGTTAGACTGAGTTTAAGGCTGTTCCCTTACATTCCCCATGAGCCCAAGGCTGTGACCATACTAGTGCTAATCTAGTTATTCTTATGCAACTGCACAATTCAAGCAGCATTCATTTTGCAACATATGCCTGACTAGGTTTGAGGCAATACCTCAGAACTAGGCTGTGGTTCCCCTGTAAATGTTTTAGAGTTTTAAAACTTATCTTAGTTCACTAAACTGCTGCAGTAGCAGCACCTTTATGAGCTTTCTCAGCCCGATTTGAAGCTATGTGAGTGTTACGAACTTCACAAATAATTTTTTGTTGTTGCAATCTCATTTATTCTTTGTCTTATTTATATCTCTTGGTGTTGCTCTTGCCACAGGATGCCAGTTTGGGTTTTGAGGTCAATGTTAAATGGCACAGTTCCTCCCTCCCCGTCCAAACCCCAAGCTCATTGTGATCAAGTTCACACTATTAGCATCCATACTGGATGCCTACAGGAGAACCAAAGGAGCATTCCCAAGCTATTAGAGAAACCTTGTTCTTTGAGTAAGGGGTTACAGCCTCAGAGGTAGCATGCATTTAAGATATGCTATTTTACCGTGTTACCATTAAGCTGCATTGAGCTTGTGCCAAAGTAGTCATTTGATCTGCTTTCTGAAGGTTACCCAGAAAGTGTTCCTGACATGCCAGCTCAAGCCCTTACCTTCAGCTTCATCATTGAATCCTGACTCATTTTGTCTCCTCTTGCCTCTGGAACATCATCAACGCCAATCAGTTTAGCTTTGTATCTTACACCATCACCTTTGAATCTAGTCAAGAGAGATTCATCTGTCTTTTCTGACCCTGGAGACAGAGAAAAGTGTTGGTTTTTTTGTTTGCTTGTTTTGTGGGTTTTTGTTGTTGTTTTGGTTTTTTTTAAATAAAAAAATGTTTATGTTGGGCTTTGAGTTCTTAAACAAAAATCATCATGTAAGTACATATTAAAACTGTCCCTAAAGTATAGGTGACTAACAACCCTTAGTCCTTCCAGTACCATGTGTACGGCAAGATATTTATTCCTTTAAGGTCACTGTACTCTTGTAGAATCTGGCCTCAATTCAAGGTGTGGAGCCTGGTGCTTAATATTTGGGGACTTCAGAACAATTGTTTGCCACTTAAAAGACTGAAATATTTATAGGCAACAGCCAAATAGATACAAGTGCTAAGGAAAACACACCAAGCAGAAATGATACTTCCCATGACTATACATGATGTGCAATATGCCTTTCAAATGTTTGTACCTACTTATGTGCTAGTCAGATCTCTTTTTGGCATGCAAGAATCTCCTTGTTCCTGTGCTAGAACTCTTATCAGCACCATTATTTCTACAACACGTCCTGGTACCCCCATCCCAATAACAAATTAGGATTTAAGCTAATGTAGTATTTCAGTTGTTGCCATTACTTCTCAGAACTGCTTGTTTTTCTTCTCTGCATGCTCAACATACTTTGACTGTGTACCTCAGCATGTATTTCTCTATGAGGTAATTATATTTACATGAAAACAATTAATATGGATCTACAATAACACCCATGAAATGAGTTTTCTAGGTCCTATGGACAGGAGTCTGTATCTGTATCTAACACATCACTCCCTTTCTGGAAGGAAGTGAGTTCAGGTTCAGACTGACAGCTACCTGGATGGTTCTATGTCTGGTCACCTCCCTAGGAGGCTTTCACTTCTCTGGCCTTTTGGTGACTTCTTAGGCTCAGGAAATGAGTCATTTAACAAGAGGAACTGAGAGCTTTAGAACTTAGAGATGGAAAAAAAAAAAAAACCAAAAACAAAACAAAATCCTTTCAAGATAAATCCTACCTTTCATTTAGATTAATTTTACTAGATTATTTACTAACTCTCTCAGTCAGCTTGAAACTTTCAAGTTATTTAACTATGCTGTGAGAGTGATAATAGTTTTAGGCAAGTGAAAGATTAAGGATACTGACTGGAAGAGGTATTCAACAGGCAAGTATTTCTCACCTTTCTTTTTTTCCTTCTTTGAGGGTTGTGCTTTTGATGGAGTCTGCTGCTCAGGCTGGTTATTGGTAGTTGTAGTTTCAGCTTCAGTAGACATGATGAGAGGGTGGTCAGGTATTCTTGCTGTAGTTTAAAAAAAATTATAAAAAAAAAAAACAAAACAATTAGTAGTCAGACACAATATTTTACTTTGAGAAAGAAAATATTAAGCTTGTTAGTCCAGCTTTGTTCTGCTGGACACTGGAGCCTGCTAATGCCTGGAAGGTTCAGTAGTGATCATACAGGAAGTTCAACTCAATATCTACAGGCTACAGAGAACATGAAGTTATGTCCAGTAGGTGATGAACCCTCACCTCAGTAATACTTAATCAGTAGATCACACTGACCTACAACCACAGGCTGTACTTGCATCACTCTGTTTTAATCTGTCAACTTTTAGCTTTTTACCCTTTAAAGCTATTTATAGAACCCCAGATATTTTGCTCTATTCTCCTTCAGCACTGCCAGCTGCGTCTCTATTGTAGGATAGGAGAGATTTCAAGAAACACTTGCTATGATCTGTTTCAAACACCCATAAAGATGACATCAGAATACCCAAAAGAAGCCACTACATCTTATTCATGTTTCTATAACTAATGGAAATTTGAGGCTATACCACCCCCAGTGTAGTCTGAGGCTGCAGACAGACTGCTCCAGGAAAAAAAACCCAGCAACAAAACCAAAATCCAAACCCACCCAACAAAACAAAGCCCCAGAACAGAACCTGAAACCAAAACCCTGCATCATTGTCTTAAAAAAAACATAAATCTAACACTAATTTATTAGTGTTAAGAAAATCCCTGCAAGTAAACAGAAGCTATGGACTAGTATGACATTTAGTCAACTAGTCATAGTCAGGAGACCCTTTGGCCTCTGAGATACAATATCCTTAAAAGAAATAATAAATAAATCATGCAGTTCCTGTGTTTTGTTGCTACACAGCTGAAGCACTGATTCACATTTGCCAAAAAGAAGGACTCATGTTGCCTGTATGGAGTTATGAGGATCTATACCCAGCCATAAAGAACTGGACATTCACACTTCCTACAGAAACAGTTCTATGAATCTTCTGTTTGGGGTATTGCAGTGGCTTCAGTTAGTCCCTTTAATTTTAGGGTGACAAAGCCAAGATCTTGTTCAGGTTATTAATTAGCTGGGCTACCCTCTACTAGTAATTTCCCCTATATCCCAGCAAGCATCCAGAGATCAAACCACCCCTTTTACTCAGCACACTATTTGAGACACACTGTGTACACACATACAAGTGCTGAAGCATTGCACATCCTCTCGCATTAGAATCTTGTCATTCCCAATTGCATATCCCTCATTTGCCTTAGTTACAGCTAATGATTTATCCATTACTTGGACGTTACTTTCAGGGTTGTGTTCTCACTCCCGCCTTCCCCTCTTTCCCCCAATTCATTACTAAGTCAATAGCTACAGACTGACTAATCCAGCTTGGCCTTAAGAGCAATGGATGTCAATGCTTAACTGAATCTTTAAATAGGAAGAACAAAAATTCCTAAGTCTCCAGGAGAGAATCTCACCCTGAAGACCTCCATTTCCATTTAGCCAGGAGGGAGGCCTTCAGGGAACTAGCTGTTAATAAATGCAAAGTCAGATCTAGCCACTTACCAGATGGTTTGTCAATTACATTTAGCATTGCTCAAGCAAATCAGAGGCAAAAGTGCTCATCTGGCAAACTTGCAGGACCACAGATAGGGAACATAGTGTTGCTGGGAAAATTTAAAGTGGTTCTGAGTAGCACTGGATGTTAGGGGAAGAGTTGAAATAAAAAGTCATGGTTAATACCAAACATTACCACTGGAAGGACAGCTTGTATGCCCATTCTGATACAGAAGCAAGGGGAAAACTATTACAGCCAATAGGAATTTTTACAGGATAACTGCATCATGGCTAAAAAGGAATGTGCCAATTGAAAGCCACACATTAAGCAGATAAAATTAAGCCAAACAAATTATACTCTAAAGCTAGACTAGTTTGCTTGATGATATAGCTTTGGGTAGAGATAGTCTCTAAGAATAATGACCTTCTCCCTAGATTTGTCAAGTTCTTCAGAAACAGAGAGGAAGGAAAGACAAAGTGAGATTGAATCATTAGTTAACCAGCCACCCCCCAACTGGAAGTTTACTGTTCAGAGAACAGAATGAAATGGTCTGGAGAAGAACAGAGCTACCACATGCTCTCTACAAGCTGAGTCACAGCTTTAGGACATTCGGCTCAGCTCCATGCTGGAAAGAAGAAATAATTATCTCAAGGCACTCTGTCCTGCCTATCAACAGTCCTGCTTCCTCAGTTTAGTTGGTAGAGCTATACTTAGCTTTGATGTTATGCACCCACAGTAAGTATCTCATTCTGAAGTAAAACTAAGAGGCAGTAACAAGCAAATAACCTAGGGAGAAGCAAATGCGCACAAGCAAGACCCCACTTTGACAACTGTCACATGTTAGAAATCCAGATGGGCAGTTGCCATCTTTAAACTTCAGTCATCCCTCCATTATTGCCATCTGCCTCCATTCAGTGGAGGCGAGGCCACTTTTTTTTTGTATAGAGACAGACGGCACAAGATCCCAAGGTGGAGAAGGATGGGCAGGGATACACACAAGACTAGCTTAACCCTTGCAAATACCCCATTTTACTGTGGACAAGCTCATTCTCAGTGTTAGTAATGCAATTGAGAAGGTCAGCAAGAGCTTTCCGGCCAGTTTACATGACATACTCTCCTAACCAAGGTCTGGCACAGCTCATTTCACTTTCTGAGTTCCCAGTACATGACAGCTGTCATACCTTTGGAGGACTGAATGTCTAAGAATCACATTTCTGAAGCAAGAGAATTGGTGAAAATAAAAATACAAGATTAGACAAACCCTGCCTTAATACAGGTTCATATTTTAAACAACTTCTTGACATCTTAGTTAAGTCACAAGACTAGTATAAAATTTCTTAGGCTTTGCCTTAAAATCTCATTGGAGTGGGGAGCAACATTAAGTAGCTGGAGCTAGCAGTAATTTAGTCTGCTTGTGGTAAAAGAGTCTCAGCCACAACTGAACTTGTATATTCTATACCTTAGAAGCAAGTTAAAGCTATGCAAGGTCTTTGTCACACTTAAGTCTGGCTTCCCTTTGTGGAAAGTGCTGGTGTGCTCTACATGCAAGTAACTAAAATTAAGTTAAAAAACTTCTGTTTGTAGTTCTTGCTCTTGCTTGGAAGTTTCCTTTCACACTACTCAGTCCTTTAATATTTCCTTATTCAAACTGCAAGTGTAAGGCAACAAGAGACCAGAACTGTTCTAGTGTGCTTGAATTCTGAGTTCATCTGAAAAGAGTCAGCCAACAGCATGACAGGGTTAGAGATGCATATGCTTTCATGCAAGGACACTCATGGCTACAGTTACACTGGCATGGAGAAGAACAAGATCATTTCCACAGCAGCTGTGTCAGTAGACTGTTAGTGATGGCTTTTGAATCTTCACACAGGTAAGAATGTTGCTATCACCACAACTTAGATACTTACTACCCAACTGTATGGCTCATTTTAACTACAACACTAAATGCACTACTTCAAAAGTCTTAGACTGCAGAAACACCCCAAGCTCTTGTCTGTACCAGTAGATACACACACATTTTGTTCATGCAAGTCTCAATTTATTCCAGAAAGGGCTTGTTAAGAGACTATTTATAATGTCTTCCTCCTCTCCTACACGGCTATCCTGTGAATAGCAAACACTGATCACTTATCAGGGAAACACCATTCCAGGATCTCAACACATAGGCCTCAACACACAAGCATGTTGCCTACTCTCTCAAGTTGGGCAACTCTCCATTCAAGCTCATCTCAAGCTCCCTGCATTTACCCTGGGAAATCTGGTCTGAAGACTTGGGGCATACTGTGCTTTTGGTTTCTTCTCTGAACTTCTTACGAGGAAAGCTGTTGGTAGTGACAAGGCATCCTTGAAATACCTGTTTCTTAGCAAGACTTGAAGCACATGCCAAATAGTTTTGTTGAGCAACATTCAGTTTCCCTTGAGGAGATGCTTTCACAATTATCCCTTACTCAAACAGGGGGTGGCAACATGGTAGCTACCCTTAATGATCATATTTTTGTCCTGTGCATACAGGCTCAAGAATCTTCATTATTGCTGTAGTCCATCATGGCATTTAAAGGTTGAACAATAACCATCACCCAACAACAGGCTTCTTCCCCTCAGCAGACAAGGATAAAAGCCTCAATGTTGATGAAAGCTTGTCTGAAAAGAGGTTAGGGACACTGAAAAAGTCAGAGGCAGGGCAGATAAACTAAACGTCTGCTCAGCACACTTAATACTTTGTCCTTTTCAAAGCCTGTGCTCCTTCTCCGTCCCTTGATACTGCAAGTACGTGATTCAGCTTAAATAGTTATTACATGTAAATATTAACCTCAAATTAGCACATGAAAGACCAGGAAAGGACAAGGGAAGCTTTTACTGCCAGGTGCAATATACCCTGTTAGGATGAGTTTGTAACCGGAAGCAATAGTTCAAGTGCTAGACATGCTTCCAAGGCAGGTTGTTCCCTCCCCCATGCTTTCTTGGGTTAGTCAAGTTCTTCTGGTTAGAAGGTTGTATCAGGACCTGCACAATAGATCCTTAGAAATAACTCCAGCTTTCAAGTTCTTGACAGAACAGCTGTTTTCAGAAGGGTGGTAAACTAGCTATCCACTTGGGCAAATCAGTTTTGCAAGCTGAGGGAACAGGCTGAAGGTTAATCAGCAGTATGTACAACGACTAGCAAGAATCAAAGTTGTAAAGGCAGGTACACTTACCAGTAAAGGACTATCTTGACTAGCAGCATTCTACCCACACTGGAAGCATAAATATGCATTTGTGTGAGCCCCTGTATGACTGACTTAACATTTACATTTAACAAACCCTTATGTGCATAACTATCACATTTTCTGCCTAGTTCCTGCTGCAATGGTGTCCCAAGTAGCCTTGAGAAGCACTAGGCATGCATTAATAAATAAGAAGCATGAATGTGCTATTCAGGCTTCTGACTTTTAACAGTTATTCATGCTGAGGAGTCAAAATATCCTAAATTCCTGATATACTTAGATTATCCACAAGATATTTCTTCCTTATAAATGAGCCAGAGTTCAGTTGTCTGTTCTAGCTATTGATCAGGAGAGTATCACCTGCCTACTCATAGGATAAAAAATATCAAGCCATGCACTTGCAGTACATACAACTCAATACTCAATCTTCAGTCAATATTACTTGTCAGTAGTCACTGGGTATAACAAACAACCTGGAAGCAAAGCAGTTGTTAATCAAGGCAGCTAGCATTTACTCAGATACAAACTAGCTCGAACTGACAACAGCTCAAACACTTAATTTCCAACTGTACTTCTCCTTCCTGCCTAGAGGAATTGCTTCTGATTTGCTAGTTAGTATAGCAAAGGACTCTTGCCAATAACCATGCTTTTCACCCTTTTGCTCAGAGCAGGAACTTGACACATATTGAAGCTGTTATCATAGGTTATTTCAGCTGCATGCTGTTAACTGTCCAGTGCTGGCAGAATTATCCCTTTTTACAGTTTGTGTGTGTGTCCAAGCTGTACTGAGAGATTGCATATGTTCTGCATAGCCTATGCTGAACTGTAAGTGTTCTCTACCTGTTCACAAATACATCTGTATGAGCAACAGAATTTTGCTATATTGTTCCTGTGTTCACCCAACCTAAAACTATGTAGTCATTGACATAGTGTCAAGTACTGCAGTTTGTTTACCCAGTCTGATAATGCCAGAAGCAGCCAAAAACCTGTTCTTAAACATTCATGTCAGCAGTTTTTGAAGAACCCTCCATCTAGCACACAGCTATTGTGCCTTGTTACATAAACTGTTGTAGCAGTCATTATCACAACAACCACTCCATACTGTCTCTTCTAACACATGGAAGTTATGACCATGATGTGTTACCAGAGTTTTGTTTGCACCTTATGAGGTCAGGCCCTTCTACAGCATTTTCAGTCCTCAGGTATTGTGAAACATACTGCATAATACTTGTGCCCTCAAAATTGGTCATTACCAAGGGCCCCAGCTCTCACTTGTATATGAAGCAAGAACGGCAATGAATAATTTTATAAGACAAATCTAAAAAGGTGGTACAGAAAATTCTATACCAGAAGTCAAAAAAAAAAAAATTAAACATGATTTTCAGAGCTCCACTGCAGCTCCTTCAGTAACTGCCCAGCTAAACAGCTGCTCAGATTACACAGATGACTATTCTGCAGTAAGCTTCTCTATTTGAAGTTGTCCTGGGGTAAAGTCTCATCTATAGGCATTTTAGCCATATGACAGGTGTATAAGAACCCTCCTAAGAGGAGATTTGCTGTTGGGTGACACATCAGCATTAACACATACACTTTGCTGGAAGAGCTAGTTCCTAGTTGATGTTGTCATGAAGCCTCCTGACTGTCAAGGTGAAGGTCTATTATACTATCTCAGGCCTACTTGTTCTGTTAAAGAGATAATCTTCATGAAGTATTTCACCCCTCATCTTACAGCTTAAGGATGCAACATAGACAGAACAGCATCCTAGGCCAACAATCTGTTCTCAACTGGCCCTATGATATCTGAGCTTTGAGATTCAAGGTATCATGCCCCTGCTATGAAGCTTTATTAGGAAAATAAAATTAAAACAAAAGCTAATCCCACAAATAGTTGGGAGTAACAGTCTACAAGGAATTTCAGCTGAGACATTTCATCCTCAAATACTCCATAGCATATGCAAGGAACATCCTTTCAGAAGGGAAATTGGAATGAATTTTCTATGCTCCCACCAACCAGGGCTGACAGGAGGTGGATGGGAGAAGATACTTTGTTCAGCACTCAGCTGCCCAGCTTGTATAAACAAGTTATTCCTGTTGAAACTGGTACCTCTTTTTTGTTGACCAGGCCTGCCACTATGCTTCATCCAGCTTCTTTATAACCTTGAGACCCATGAACCTAGATATGGCCTCAAAATCAGGTTTCTAAAGACAGTTCGTTTTGTCAGTTATGCTTCTTAGACATCTTCTAAAACAACCTCCAAGTTGTATTTCTGTGGAGTCTACACTGAGGTACAGGAGTAGCAGCTTACTCCTGGTTGAGTTTCACAGCAG
Organism: Melopsittacus undulatus; assembly: GCF_012275295.1. NCBI lineage: Eukaryota > Metazoa > Chordata > Aves > Psittaciformes > Psittaculidae > Melopsittacus > Melopsittacus undulatus. The sequence continues at coordinate 14,389,472 of NC_047557.1, forward strand.
CTCATTAAGACCACTCAGAATTCCCTCTCCTTCCCAGTAGATTGAGTCTTTATTCTACCAGTAATCCCTCAGTGTACAAGATCTATGTTTCTCTTAAAAATCCTTGCAGATTACAAGTTACCTTCATGCTATCTTTTCATCATTTCACAGAATCTAGGCAGCAGGCAGGACATGCATTATCTGTCCTGTTTCCAGAACAAGCTGGCCTTCTCTGGATGTGGAATTTATTGCCTCATTGCCTAAGAAAATTCATGATTCTGTAGTGCTCACATATCAATAGCCTTGCAGAATAAAGTCCACAAACATTCCCAAGAACTGGCTTAACCCAGCAGGTCACACAACTGCCTAGCAGTGTAAAGCTTACCAGTCCTTGATTCACCTTTCCTGAAAAGGGCTGGTATCTGGACAGGATGGTTAGTACAAAAAGTATACCCTGAGATATGAAATAAATGAAAGTGCATCATGTGCTATAATCATTAAGCAATATTGCCAAACCTACAGATTTTTTTTTCTCTCCTTTTGATGCTCTTCTCTCCTGGTAAGCAAAGGCCTTAAGAAATATACCTGTAGCAGCTACTGGTCTGCAGTGTCCAATAACAGGATTATGCACCTTGACAAGTAACACTCTTCTCAATGAGAAAGTGATGGTATACTGCAGATGTATAGAGATACTTAGAAATGCAGCAGAAGGCACATGTCAGAATGGATAACCATCTCTACCTTCACAAAAGGAAACTGATGCCAGATTTTTGGCATTTGGCCCATCTTTGCAACTGGTAGTGCTGAGTACAGCCTCTGGTTCACAGCCAATAATTTTGTTTGAAGTAAGAACACAAGAAATGAGAAGTATCATAAGTTACAGGACTATAAGAGTAGTACTCATCATTCTCCCAGTCTCCTATCTACAGTGAAAAGAACACAAGAGCCTGTTAGATTCCCCACAGCAGAGCCATATCTTCATTTAAGACTTGGAGAATCTGTCATTCACCACTTTCCCTTACAGTTAGAGTCATGAGGTTTGCTTGTTAAGCTTCTGTTCTTGTCATCCACCTGACATACATTTAGCACTTACATCCTCCTTACCATTTCTGCTTGGTTATTCTCCTCCTCCAAATGCAACTCTAGTGAATTACTACTAATAGAAATTTATGCTTTATACTTGGCATATCCTCAGATCAGTCAGGGAATGTTGAAAACCCAATTATACATCAAGAACCATTAATGCTGGATGCAACTGCAGTGATTCTTTGATCAGACATAGTGGATGACTCCCTCAGTCAACCCCCTTCTCCACTGAGAAGCTTTGCTTTGGATTCTGATTCACCTAATTTGCCACCTCACCCATCTCCTGGAAAGTCCTAATGGAGGCTATCAGAAACAAGGACATGCTTTTGAAATACATATGTTTTGAATGTACCAGTGCCTAGTAAGTCTTCACAGCCAGCTAGAATATATAGCTTCATAGTTACTTCTCACTAACTGAATCTGCATCTCTATTTTGCCTTTCTACACAGGTGTTCCACACAGGTGTTCCCATCCCTCAGCACACCTATGCCCATTCCACAACATACAATAGGCAAATTAAAGCCTACATGCTCTCAGATTAAATATGGGCAGTCTTGTTTATGGAAGCTGCAGAAGACTTACAAAAAACCCAAACAATTTAAGGTTATAAAATGCCTTCAATAAGCAGAGATTAAAACAATCCTCCTGCACCCCCCTCCCCTGAAAAAGGAAAATAAATTAAAACCCAAGTTAATCCTACTTTAACAGGGATTTGTGTGTTTCCTTAGTAAGTTCTGGAGTAAACAGCCACAGTTTATCTGAGAGTTAAAAGCTTTACTACAGAGAGCCCAGCTATATTGGCAACACCTGCATTTATCTTAGTACTCAGAGCACAGGCAATATCCCAACCTAAGTGTCATCATATGATGATCATCAGACATTCAAGTCCCACCAACTGAGAAGTCAGTTTTTCTGACAATGTAAAAGACTCTTTCCAGTTAACCCCCAGACACCTTTAACTATACTCATTTACCATAGACAGAAATAGTCCCCCGAGATTCACAAGCAGACAGAGGGGTGCCCAGCAAGGACGCTTTCTCCCAAAAAAAGAGAAAAAAAAAACCCAAACCAATCAAAACCCCACAAAACAACACACCACACCTAATGCACAGCATCCAAACCCTTTCCTTCCTTCTGCTGCTACAGACATTATTTTGTATCAGTTATTTATGTGAATCGTAGTATTTACATACTTATTTTATTCCCCCTAATCCCCTTCTCTCCACACACAAAACCGAAAATAAACATGGTTATTCTGCTCAGCGCTTACACCCCCGGGGCCGCTGGCCCTGTCACATCGCGGAGCGGGATGCGGGCAGCTTCCCCCCCGCGGTAGCCGGGACGCGCTCACGCCTCCGGGACAGGGCAACGCCGAACCCTCCAACCCCTACCCCGAAACCCCAGTGCTGGGCCGGGGCAGCCCCAAGCGCTGCCGACCTCGCGGGGGAAGGAAGCGCAACCCGGCCGGCGGCTTTCTCCCGCGGCCGACAAGAGCGGCCGAGCCGGGCCGGCCGAGCCTCCGAGCGGCTGGAGCACCCCCTCCCCAGAACCACTTCTTCGCTGGCCCCCACTACAGGCACTCACTGTCCCGCGCTCAGGGAAAGGGTCTCCCCCAGTGACAGCTTCTTCTTCTGCCTGCCCCCCCCCCCCCCCACCCCCGTAGGGTTTCACCCGAGCGCTGCTCGCCGAGCTACTTACAAGCTAGATCTGTGCCTCTCCGTGCATGATCCGACGACTGCAGCCAGCAGCCTGGCTAAGCTAGGGGCCCCGGTTAAATATTCAGTTGTACCCTCGCCTTCAGATTAGTTAGCCACTCACAGCGAGAGATATGGTTCTAATCAGATGCTGGCAGCTGAGGACTACTCAGGAATGTGCTATGATGTTTTTGCTGCTTGGTCTTGGCTACTCCCCCTCAACGTGCTGGTGCTCACAGCCTTAACCCCTGACGTGCCGCTCCCGGCCCCTGCGGAGGGAACGGGTGGGCGCTGGGGCCCGGCAGACACACCCCGCCCTGGGATGGGGGTCCAATCCCCACGGGGGACACGCTGGAGGGGAGTGCGGTGGGGGCCTGGGCAGGGGGACGTGTGGAGCCCGCTGTTTGCAGGACGCAGGTATCAGTGCATCTTAGTTCACGCTGCTTAGGCAGTGAGGAGCCAAACTCCAAATCATCAGCAAACCAGAAACCCGCAAACCAGAAACCCGCAAACCAGAAACCCACAAAACTCACCACCAAAACCAAAATACACTCTACCCCACCAGCCCCCTCCCCAGATCTGTAGCTAGCTGAACCAATATTGGGTCAGTGCAACTGAGTCCCTGGGTCACATCCAGACGTGACTTTTGTACTTCCCACTCATCTTTGTTCAAACAGCTATCATGTTTTGTTTCCCAGTGCAATAGAACTGTTTTCCAACTTGTATGAAAGAGCCTCTGATAAAAAATCACATTTTTGTCCTTGCAGCAAAGCATTTTTTTTTTCCTCAAGGCTGTAAACTCAGACTAACATTTATTTTCTCAAAACAGTGCAAATATTTCAGTTCAGATCTGTGATCTTGCCCTCTACAGCAATGCCCAATTTAAAAAGAGGAAAAAAGAGCAACACTTTTCTTACAGTTTTAATATATTTGATACATAGCTATAAGTGTTTTGGAAGAGGGAAATATTTAATACAAAATTATTTTACCACTGGGGAGGTCAGGGTTCAAAATTGGTGGATACATTTGGTCATCATCCATACCCAAAACTATGAAATAATAATATACATTCATCAGTATGGTGTTATACACTTGTTTAATGAATAGCAAAAGTGGTACAAGTCCAGGTCTGTGCCTGAGCTAAAAGACAATAGCTGCATCTCACTTGCCCAGAAGTGCTAATTTTAACTGAAAAGCACAGGAGGAATGGATGTATTTTCATACACTAGCTTAGTGTTCACAGAAGGAAGTGCATGCCACATAAGTAAGGAGGCATTTGCTACAATTAACAGGTTGCTGGCTGCTCACATGTCAGTATTTGCAGGATTAGGTCTGAATTCCTTGGGACACTATTGTATTCATGTTTAACAATGTTGGTTTTGTACAGCTTGCACTGCACTGTACATTGTTTTGAACACCTTGTGCTAGACATCTTTCAGCAGGACTGGAGCTTCTCAGTCCTGGGGCAGTAAGTATTTTAAAGAATAATACCTTGCTCAGCATGCTTTTTGGGAGTTACACAAACTGGCTAACATGAAGGATGACATTGTACCTAGTTTAAACATGGTGCAGTAACAAAGCAGCTTCTATAAGGCATAAGCAAGATTACTGTTAGTCCTTTGCCCAACACAAAAACCCAAGCACATTTTATTGAAATAGCTTGAGTAGTGGCACTACTGCTTACAAATATACTATTTGTTCTATTTGGAAGAGCTGAAAATGCTTTCCATTTGGGAAAAGAAAGCAGTTTGAGAGCTCTTTTGAGGTGCAATGTGTCTAGTACAGAAATGGCAAGATGTCTTTCACTATCTAGCAGCACTTGGGACATCACTAATAATGTCACAGAAAAACATTTTTACTGATAAATGGTTAATAACTAACTGAAAAAAATATACACTTTTCTTGGAGAATGAAAAAAATGCTTCGATCCTTGAAGGACTGCACTATCTATTTTGTAATTCAACTTAGAGCAGCTCCCCAGATGTCCTGCATTGTTGAGCTAAATGCTAAAATTCAGAGCTGTTACATTGAACACATGTAATAGGATTGCCTTCAGGACGTAGGAGGAATCCAGGCAGAAAACCCCACAGGAATTCAGTTATTTCATCTATACTCACTGTAGGACTTAAAGGGCATGGCTTACACTTTATGAAAAGCAAAAAGATTTTTATTTCTCTGCAGCAAAAAAGGATTTGAATGGACAATGGCTGTTATGACTTTAAGCCTGACTATTGAAAAATTACATAAGATAGACGGTGCTATGTTTTCCAGGATGATGACTATTTCTCTCGTATCTGTTGTGTCTGATCTTAGGTTCAGACTGTCTACTCAAGGCTATTTTGTTTTCAGTTAACTGCTTGTTGTACAGAATGGTATCAGCCTCAGCATTTTCTGAACTCAAACAATTTTTCAGAAGGCCTGAAATTATCTTGAAGTTGCAGCTGTAAACCTTCACCTCAGTGAGTTTTTCTGTCACCTCTCTGGAACCTAATTCTGCCCAAACCACAGCTGATCATTAGGATCACTGGGATTCTGGTCTTGGTAGAAAGTGGGGTAGTAGCATGAAATAAAAACACCAAAGTGCAGAGACCCTCAGAAGACAGCAATTTACATGAACACTTTGAAAGTGGTATCAATAACAGTGTGTGAAAAAGCTGCTTACAGCAAAGCAAGTGGTAGCTAATCTTGCAATGGCTTGCTCAGGAATGCATGGTTTATTATTAATCTTTTAAGATTTTATTGGAATGTGTTTTCACAGTGGTGTTGCTGCCTTTGTGGGCTTTATTATGTATGTGTCATCTTGTCCATAATTAAAATTTTCACTGACAGACCTGGGTCTTTTTTTTACTTAAGCCTCCTACTTTGAATGCTGGAATTTCATTTGAACTTTAAATACTGCCTTGGAATTTGCCATAAGGTAAACTGTCTGCTCTTGTACATTTCCCTGCACTCCTACTAATATTGCAGACACACAATGAGTGGCTGAATGTAAAAGGATTTGCAAACCTGCATCTTAGTGTTAAAAAAAGGCTGTCAGGAGTGAAGTAGTTGTTCAGATGCTCAGTTTGTTCCTGAATTATCATTTTGGAATCTATACGAATAAAAATGAGTGAAAAAATGGCCTAGAAAGTACATTTTCAGTGGATCTTCACTGTCAATTGTAGAAGGCAAAGTATGTCAAAGGAAATACGAAGGAAGAATTTGTACTTCAGTCTTTGGACTTCTCAGCCAAGTTTCTCATGTGACTTGGACTTGCTGACCACTTCTTTTTATAAATTCCGTTAAAGATAAAGTCCACAGAATATCTGAAGCAAAAGTGGCCTTACTATTTTAAGTCTCAGACTGCAATCTATAGTTAGTTTTAGTTTACCTCTAGGTATATCTGTGTGAAATGCAGTCCATACATTAACAGCCTCCATACCCAAATACTGGATCATCAACAGACCTCAAACTTTTCTTGGTAACAGTTTCTCTTGGAATCAAGAACAGACTTGAATAATTATTTAATTGAAGGCATGTTTGTTGAGGCCCAAGTTTGGGCGTCTCAAACTTAGACTGCCACAGAGATTTAAATTGGTAATATGTTCAGCCATTTAGAGCTGATTGAGTAGGAGAAGTGTAAAAACTATTGTCCCTCTAATGAGGTACAACAGCTCTCTTAGCCTTAACCAGCTGTGATGTGAGGAAAACAGTTATTTTAGATTGCCTTCAGTGGTGTTTTTTAACAGTTAAAGCTAACCTCCCTCTCAGCTGATGACTGCTAATGTGTGGCTGAGAAAGGATGTCTTCCCACAGTACTTTACCCTCTGCCATGCTTCAGGCAGGGAACATCAACAGGAGATGGTGAGGTTTAGGACAGGAAGCTCATGCCCTGCCATTATAGTGCTGCAGCTCTTCAGCCTTGAGGTTCTATCCATTCAGTGTGGTCACCACCACAAGCAAGGCTTCCAAAACAAGAGACACACTGTGGAGTCATTCGTCAGTTTTTCATATCTCCTCTGACCTGTAGCCATAGGTTGTTTCAGGCCTGTCTGTGGATTTGGGCCAGCATGGAGAGTAGGCATCCTTTTTTGCCACACAACATGGTCATGGTATGCAGCTTACAATAGTGCTTCTGTTCCTAGCATGGCTGTGCTTGGCTCAATGTCCAGCAAATTTTAGTTGAAGCAGCAGTAACATTTCCATCAGTGAAAGCCAGTACTTGGTCACTGGTATGGTCAACCAGGACCATGAATTTGCCTGGGCAAAAAATATGTTGTTAGGCAATATCATTCAAAAGAGGACACTGACCCTACATGTGTTAAATAAATAAACACAATATTTTGATTGGAAGCTGTCAAGATGGAGAAAGGCCATGTTCTCTGACCATTAGTCTACTCTATAAATGGTGGGAGGCGACCACTTTCTATCTTGTAGAAAGAGTGGCCAGAATCTGTGGCTTGGGTGACAGTGCTTGTGCACATATATTCTTGCATACACTAAGGGATTTTGGCCACACTGTGCTTCTTCCCTGGAGAAGTGCTATGTCCCAAAGAGGGAATTTCAGATGTATCTCTCTTGGCAGTGTTCCACATTGGCTGGTTGTAGCTCCTTCTGTTTGTGTGCATTATATGTTTTGGCTCTGTTTTCTGAGTCCACAGGTGGTGCCTGACTTTTGGGCTTCATAATATTTAGCATCCAAACATGTGAGACTCTTCTGGGCTCTGGCCCATAATTCCTGACCTGTACAGATTACTAAACAGAGTTAGATATTGCAAATTCTGCTAAAAATGTCTTGATTATGGGTGTTTAAATAGTTTTATAAACCTAGACTTATTCCTTTCAGTTAATTGAAACCTGCCTTTGGTGTGCTGCACAGTTCCCTGTCTATATGTGTTAACATGAAAGCTTGTCCTTAACTGTTGTGTAAAGTTGCATAAATTACACATTGTACACAATTTAGATCTAAGCAAATCCAGAAGACTGTATTAAAACCCACAGAATCTTTTTTGATGTAACATAAACAGGTGTAGACATCCTTGCTAATACAGGTTCTATCACATTTTAAAAGATCATCTCTGTAGTTATAAGTAGGTAGGCTGAACAGAAAGAAGCCTGAGATAATACAACTTTATCTGAAATTCTAAGAATTAAACCTCAGCTTTGAATTTGGTCAAATAAATGAGTATGTAACTAAGGAGCCCAAACAAATACAATCTTAGTGCCTGAAAAGTGTCAGCTACATCTATGTGAGACTGTGGAATTAGGTTCATTACCTCAGAAATAGTCAAAGCCAGGAAAGAACACTGTTGGGATCAGTCATATAGAAGGAATACATATATTTCTTTCTGCTATTGTCTGTGAAGAAACTTCTTTGATTACAGCCTTTCTGTGTTTATGCACTTTCAGAAATCTTCCTCGAATGGTGTTTACTATGTTGGGTAAGCCATCCTGATTCAGTTAGTGCATCCTAGGGTTAGTATGCTGCTCTGAAAAGCCATACCTGACATATTTATGTAACAATTCTCAAAAGGTAGTACAATTACTTTCCTAAAACATTCATAAGTAAGTTGCTTTTATTGCCTGAACTCAGAGTGGGGTTCAGAGGGTAGTTTATACTATAGGGTAATTCAGGTTCAAAGGGGGAATAGATTTCAGGTGTCCTGTGCAAATACTGAAATTAATCTGCTTGAGCAAAGGCTTTCTGCTAACAGTGCCCTAGGTGAACTGTATTCTTCCATACTTTAAATCCATTAACACCTTAACACGCTTGAGGTAACAGAGGTGATAACTTGTAGAAAATTAGTCATACATTTGCAGTATTTAGATGTTGGTCATGTGAGATGCACTCTAAAGAGAAGAATTAATTTTCTTTGTGACCTTTACCTTTCATTATGCTTTTCTTCCCATTTTAGTTGCTTCTCAGCATTTCTTAGAACCGTTCCTGATCTTTTCACATAAGATAGAATGTGCTACCTTTGCTTATTTCTGGTTCTCTTTTCCCTAATTCTCTGAAACTACATCTCCATCTAGAATTTTCTGGTTGTCCTTCATCCGTATTTCTAGAACAGTTTCTTCTTGTAGGAGTTCCTTGCATTCTTGGTAGTTTTGCCACCTTAATGGCAACTCCCATTTTTGCATTTTCCTTTTCTACCTTGTAAATAGCACATTATGTAGAATGCAGTGGAATTGTTGCCTCTTCCTTTTTGTTCTTCTTTAGTTTGTCAGTCTCTGGAATTAGCTTATCAAATGTGAGCTTTGTACCAACCTTCATGAGCAGACACATCAATGAAAGGTGTGTATTAAGCGACCACCTCTTCCCATATATATATCATTTATCCTAAAATTTACAGAATTTGGCTAATAATATTTTGTTCAGGTTGACTCATCCCTGCTACCATCTAAAATGTTTGTATTTTACCCAGAGTTAATGTCTCTGGTTTTAGTTCGTGGAAAAGGACATAGGGGATGGTATACAAATTTATATGTTCCTGACATATATGAGAAAACAGAGGCTCTCCTGTTCTTTTAATTACTATTAACTTTATGAGAGTGCATTTGGGTCCTGAAGATCCATGCTTGACAATGCTGGGTACAGAAAACCAGAAATAGAATACTTTGATACGACTGCTTTGAAATATGCAGGCTCCACAACCTCAATCTCCCCATTTTGTAAGTTGAATGTCTGAAAAGAACAGGTGTTTTATGACTTGTCTTCAGGAACTTTAATAGCCTAATATGATTTGTTTCATCTAGAATGCTTACATCTTAGACATTACTTGGAGCTTTGACAATCACTTTGTGGCTTTGACCATGCCAGTTTACCTTTACTCAGATTGGTAGGAAAGTTGGGACAAAGACATTTTCTGAGTTCAAACTAAATAAATTTTGCAGGGTACTTGTAAGATCAGCGTCAGGATATGACTCTTACTTCTCAGACTTCCCCCATTCCTCTAAACTCCCTGTTTGCTAAAGCTTTTGTTTGTTTGCTTGTTTGTTTTTACTAAAAGGCTTCCTCTTGCTGCTTTTCAGAGTTTGATATTTTTACAAATCAAATTAGACTTTTGCGTTTCCCTTTGTCATAACTGCCGTAAAACTTGGTTAAAAGACATTTGCAATGTTGTGAAATGATTGTGATTTGGCGAATCTGAGAACATGCTGTGGCGTTCCAAGCAGCCTCAAAGATAAAGAGCACACTGTTAGGAGACAAATAGTTTGTCAAATGGATTCTTGATTTGCCTAGTTAATGCAGGTTACTGAACTATTGCTTTGTAGAATGAATTTGGATTTCTGATGGACAGTGTAAAATATTAGAGAAACATGGAACAAATTCATCTACATGAATCTGACTGACATAAAAATGCAAGAGATTACCACAGTTTCCTTCTGCTTGGGAAAATAGTTACCACATATACTGTAGCTCCTGCTGACAGAGTGAAGTGATGCTGTAGTCCATAAACTGCTGTATCAATGACCTTTCTACAGTGCATGGCACTAAATACTCAGAAGATAGTTTTGTTTTCTATAACTTGGTGTAGAGGTAAGTACAAAGATCATTGTAGGCTAATAGTCTCAGAATTCCTCACAAAAAATTTTGCTGGCAAGAAGCCTTACTTTCCTTAACCCCCTATTCATACTTGCTTCAAATAGAGCTGACAGAAGTTATATTTTTTAAGAGGGGGCATCTGTCCAAGTTCTGTCATGTCCCATCATGCAGCAGTATATAAACCTGATTTGCTAATATGAGAGGCCCTCTTTTTCTTCAGGTTGCCTTTGTTCAAAATATAAATTATTAAAATAACCCAGGAACATTCTGGGCATAATGAATGTTTGGTAGAAATGTGGCTTCCTTTTCTTTTAGTTTTCTACTAGGAATGTTCCTTCAAGGGTTACTATAGCAATGCAAGCTGCTATTGAGACTGTAAACATTAATGATGACTTGGAAGTTGACACCCTGCAAAAATATTTCAGTCATTCTGACTAAGACTTCCAATAGCATTGCCATAATATGTAGCTCCTACTGAGAACAGCAGGATTCAGAGATTTTTAAGAAAACAGTCTATATACTAGACAGCAAAACTGCAATGAGGGTAAAATAATATACTCCAATTTTGCAACAAACCAAAATTCCCATTTCAGCATATTCTGATGCCGTATTTGTTATATTTTGGGAGGTCTCTCAGGCCACTTTTATAACAACATTTGCCTGCCAAGTCTAAATTGGCTCTACATCTCTTTGGCATCAAACTTCTGTTGCCATTATTGTTGTTGCCTTTATTTTGCAAGTGCAATAAAAATATGTGCTAGGTTACATGTGACCCTGGGTATCATTTATCATGTAGGAAGCAGAGAAACAAACCAAGCACCAACCCAACCAGATGTTCATAGGATATTTTGAGAAGGAAAAATCAAAATTTGGTCTTTGCTCTAAATTTGGGACTCTAAAATAGAAAAAGAAAATCACAGGTTTGTGTCTCAAACACGTTTTCTGATTGGTTTTCACAAATACAGTTTGTAGTGTAGGCTGAAGAATGCTGTCCTCAGCTGCTACATAAAGGGAAGGACACTTCAGTTTAATATAAATACCTGCATGTGTATTTAATGTTTGCTAATGTGCAGCTGCTTTGGGAATCAACAGAGTGGTAGATGACAAACATGAGACAAAAGGCAAATAATTTTAGGGACTTACGGCTACTTAATATTCACTTCTTAATGAAATGCAGTATTTGGGCTTATTTTATAGCTTACTTTAGGTATCTAGGACTAGTAGAAATTTATCTAACTAGCAATTGTCAATCAACAAGGCACAACCCAAGACAAATTCACAAAATCTTCATCTCCCAGAAATATTGCTTCTGCAGAGGCTAAAGATGCTGGTGGTGAGCTGGATCTTTTCTGCCCTCTTCCTGTGGCACACTGGAGTCTTTGTGGGTTTTGGTCATTCTCACCATAGATTGTAGGCTTGTTACAGAGTGTTGGGAAGTATTTTGTGGTTTGTGGGGACCCTTCTGGGCTAAGAGACTCTTTTACATTGTTGTCTGTGAGTGTAGCAGCCTGGACTTACGGTCCTCTGCAGCACTGTGATTCCAGAAACTGTTTTCATTTGCAACACGGTTGATCTCAAGGGTGGACTGTGTTCCCCTGCTGAGGTCGCTATGTGTGGACTCTTTTAAATACAGCAGTCATAAATTTTCTGACTTTTTCTGGTATTGCCCTTTCACAAGACTCCATAGAGGGCATGTGCCACCTCAGCCTTTGAGAATCCCAAAACCTGGAAGGCAAAAAACTGCTTAGCCTCGGTTATGGGCTAAAAATTTGGACAATTTCAGTTTTATAATCCCTGTTTGGGGACAAACTTATAATATTTAAAATTATAAAAGTGAACAAATATAAAATTATAAACAGCAAATTAATGTTTGTCTTCCTCTGACTTCTTACTTTAAGCTGTCATCTTACATCAAGCTGGCCATCTCAGCCAGCTACAGATATCCACTGTCACTGTTCTCAAAATCTCACAAAGCCAGTAGCTTTATGAATCAGAGAACGCAAGGTGATGAAGGGCACAAAGAGTCTGCAACAGTTCCACACAGGACAAAAGAAAGACCTTTTTAAGCATGTCTTTCTTCTATAAGGATGGAATTTCTCCATAACTCAGAGAAACTTCATAGTCAGAATTTGAAAACCCACAGATAGGTCACTGATATAGCTCCTGTAAGGAACATAGTTTAAGGATGCAGTCTGACCTTGTTGTGTACTGTTGCAAAGGAGGCAACAATTCTATATGATAATGGACTGCTTTCATCTCTCTTGTGTTTTTACCTTATTTTCCAACCTTCTGTATGTATGTCCTGCAGTTTTTCACAATACATTCAAACCATCAGGATACAGGACAGCATTAGCTGTTAGAAGTTATCTAGCTACTTGCCACTTAACTCATTCAAAGCTATACTGACCATATGTTCTTTTTTGAACTTAGAAAATACCTTCCATGTCAGCTTCCATGCTCTGCTCATAAGTGTCACAGTATTTGTGTATTATCCTTAACAAAAAGCACTAGTAGAAAAAGACATTTTGAAACACAATTTTTTAAATATTGCTTGGGTTTGGGTTTTTTTGTTTGTTTTTTTTTTTTTTCTGTGTTTGTTGAGAGCTCTTGTCCTGTTGTTGTCAAGAAAATGAATGTAGCTTTTATGGTAAAAGAAAAACCCAGAGAATAACAAATTAGTAATGCAAATTATGTGGAATGTGTGCATCTACTTCCTTCTAGGAACTTAGTCCTCCCAGGACACATGCCAAAAGGTAACAGGTCTCTCTAGTGCAGCTATTCATTGGTATGTTAGACATTTTTCTCCAGATTTTTGGCATATTGAGGATATAGTTTGAGATTCAGTGGCGACATTGAACGGAAACAACCTCTGTACCTATTCATATTTCTAATTGTTTACCAGTGACAGGATCTGTGCTGGTGGTATTGCAGTTGTGTTGCTTGATGTGAAACTTAACATGAGCTCTCTTCAGTGAAGCCAACCATATCCTGGGCTGCATCAAAAGAAGCATAACCAGCAGGTCAAAGGAGGTGATCTTGCCCCTCTACTCTGCTCTTGTGAGACCTCACCTGGAGTATTGTGTGCAGTTCTGGTGTCCTCAACATAAAAAGGACATGGAACTGTTGGAGCAAGTCCAGAGGAGGCCACAAGGATGATCAGGGACTGGAGCACCTCCTGTATGAAGACAGGCTGAGAAAGTTGTGGCTGTTCAGCCTGGAGAAGAGAAGGCTGCGTGGAGACCTCATAGCAGCCTTCCACTAGCTAAACGGGGCCTATAGGGATGCTTCATTAGGGACTGTAGTGATAGGACAAGGGGTAACAGGTTAAAACTTAAACAGGGGAAGTTTAGATTGGATCTAAGGAGGAACTTCTTTCCTGTTCGGGTGGTGAGGCACTGGAATGGGTTGTCCAAAGAAGTGGTAAATGCCCCATCCCTGCCAGTGTTCAAGGCCAGGTTGGATGGGGTTTGAGAAACCTGGTCTAGTGTGAGGTGTCTCTGCCCATGGCAGAGGGGTTGGAATTAGGTCATCTTAAGGTCCTTTCCAACCCAAACCATTCTATGATTCTATGATTCTACAAATGCCAAAATATTGTAGCCTGGCGTGACCCCATGGTCTAGTCCTTTGCCCCCATTGGTACCACCCTGCATGGCCCAGGCCAGCTGCAGAGTGAAGGGACTGGTATTGAAAAAAAGAAAGCCCTCAGTGATGGCCAACAGAAACTAGCTCTGTAAATGTTTTTGCAGATCCTAGGCAGAAAATTTTCTCCCAGCCTGTATTCAAGTCCAGCTTTTATACACACATCTGTGCAATCTTGGATTGAGCTGCTGTGAAAAAAATTGGAACATCAACTGGTCAGCTCTCAGCTTGGAAGACATGCTCAGGACCAGGCCCATGCTGTCTGATCTCACCTGATCCGCACTGCAGGTGTGCTGGGCTCACCTCATGCTCTCCTGATCCTCACCTTGCCTCACCAGTCTGATTTCCTGGTTTGACTTCAGACCTGCCTTATCCCTACAGCCATGTCCAGCAGTATGTGGTTGACCCTGGCGGCTGCCACTGGATCTGCTCTGCTCATGTTGTCTGGGAACTATGGGAATGGGCCTCTGTCTAAAGACTGTACTTTTAGCAGCCATGACATTGCCTCATCTCCCTGTTGTGGAGCAGCTGTGCTATAGCATGCCCCTGATAAAACTGTAGGGATGTGTTAAGTGTTGTAATATTTGGATTTGCTTATGTGGGTCATGAAGTTTTTTGGCATTAGTTTCACTAACAATTCAAAATACAGTGCCCGTTGCAACTGCCTAGCTACCTATTTACTGTTTTGGTTTTTTTTTTTCTGGTATGGACTAGAGAACTGATCAAAGATTTGGGCATCTTGCTATAGGTAGGACAAAATGTTTCAGAAAGCTGTGTTATTTGCTGCCATCCTTCATCAGCAAAGTATCTCAGTATGCTAACAGGTCCTTGACAGTACAGCAAATATGAGAGTGGCACTCCCAACATCTCAGGACATAAAACTCAATAACATGACCAGGCAGAATGGGTGGACAACTTATGGACAACAAAAATGTTACATGAATGTCATTCCAATAGGAAAGAAAATCTTTCAGTCACTATAAGGCTAACAGCAGAGGGAAAATTAGAAGAATAAGGAGACACAGATAAGGCTAAAATCCACAATACCCAAGATTTGAAAAGCTGGTGGATGTGATGAAAGACATGGGCTGTCAGAGTTGATATTATGTGGTACAATAATCTAATATTTGCCAATGTAAACTAGAGAGTTGCAGACTGTAATCATGCCACAGTATAGTTACAGGAGCTCAAAACTCCCTTGGAATTGAATTCACCTGACAAATTCAGCAGAGTTTGTAGCCTGCACGTGCATTTCCACATAGGAAGCTTGTGGTGGGCAAGGATGCTGAGGTAAGTTGAAAACTGAACCTGAGCAACACTGCAGGTGTGCTGGGCCAGAACACTGACAGCTGATGAAAGGTCCTTCCTGCAAGCTGCCATTGATGCTGTTGGCTGTAGAGTTTGAGTGTCAAATATTGTCACTAGTCTGAGTATAATTCCTGATAGATACTCCTCACATGTCTGTCTGAATTAGTGCTAGTGAGCTTTAGTTCCAGAAGAGACAACACCACAGGGGTATTGTGATGACTGCACAGCTCTGCCTGGCATAGGGTGATGTATACTTGCAGGTTATTCTAAAGAAGATTAATGTATGTGCTCTGTAGATAAAGCATCTTTATTGTTTGTTGTTATCATCTTGGCATTTGCAGAAGCATGAAAGAGTATTGGAAAGAGTACTGGAAATACTGATTTTATTTGTTGTCTTCTTACATGAGGTGACAAAAACACACCCGTTCCAGCTTTCTGATAGGAACATGCGGGTTCAGTACAGTAAAAACATCCTGCAACCCAAACTCTGAAAACAGGAGCTTGTAATTGAAATGAGGAACTGGAAATAGAAGTTGACAGGGGCTCCTCTGTTTTATATATATAGCGAAAGGCGCAGAAATACAAAAACTTAGAGAGGGAAGTGTGTTGTACTTCAAATTGCAGTTTTACACAGTGCAACTTCCTCAAGAGCAACCCATTTCTTGCACTCCTGTCTATTTCTACTCTGGTGTCAGGCTAGAAAAGCAAGGTTCTTCACTACATGTGGTGGGTAATTTTGCAACTGCTCTAGGCTATGTCAGAAGAAAAGAAAAAAGAAGAACAGGGAGTAAAATGGCCTTCCATTTACTACCTCTACTTATTTCATTCTAGCCTACTGACTTGAGAGAAGCATTTCCATCTCTGTCCGTGTTTCTAATAACTAATTCCACCAAGTTACAAGAGAAACTCTGGGGCGCATGGCTTGTCTGCATGGAGAATGTGAAATAAAGTAAGACTCTGTACATTGATTTTCTGCTAAATCAGTGCATTGTCATCATGAGTGATATACTTTTCATGACTAACATTTCATCATGAGTGATATATTCTTTTCAAAACCAGCACCAAAAAAGCATTGCAGTAAGTATTGTGAAACCATTAAGCTAACTATAATTGAGGTGAGAGAAGGTTGTGTTTAGGGACAAGGAGGGTTTTCCCCCATTTTTTACTTATTCCACATTATTTCCATGTTCTCATATCATCTGATTTTGTTGTGGGACCATAATTTTCTCTGTCGGACTCCATGCTCTGTTTCTCTGGTTTCTAGACCCCCACTTCTCCTTCTTCTGGGGGCCATGGATGGTATGTGGGTGGCAGAATTTCTCTGCTGTGGAGTCAGAGGACTTCTACCAAATAATGTAATAGAGACATGTTACCCCGTGCTAGACCTTTCTCACTACACTGATAGAATGGAGAAGACACATCCAAGATCCCCCTTGAATGTTTCTCTGCTGCAGTGAGGACAGATCTCAGAATCTGGTCCAAGCTAGTAAGATCTCACTCTTACATTGCGGCTTTATAAATTTGACTAGCCCTGGGAAGTCTACCACTTCCAGGACTGAGACTAAAGTTAGTTCATGGAGAAGTGAGAATTCAGTAAAATAACTATGACACGGGGATATTTGTTCTTTAACAGTTCAGCATTACAGCTGTGGCAATAGAGGGAACTAAGTGTTCTGAATTTCTGAGTCATCTAACTCGTGAATATTTTTCTTTTCTTTCAAGGGGAATTTACTTAGACAACGTCGATTATAAACTGGCTATTTTCAGTGTGTTGCAAGTCCTATTTCTGATGTTTTTCTGTTTGTCAAAGGGTACATTCCTAACAGGAAAAAAGGCCTAAAGTATTTAAGTATATCCTTGGAAAATCATATTACTTGAAGTGACATGATTAAGTGCAAGTATGCATGTGTTCATGTGTATGTAAAGAACCACAAAGCACCTACAATGATAACAAAGACATATTAGTATAGGTACACAAGGATGATGTGTTTGATAGTATAATTTAAATAAGAATCAGTGATCTCAAATGGCAATATATTTACATAATAGGAAAGCCTCTTCTAATGTATATAATTAGTGACTAAAATTCAATAGTAAATGAGATTAAGTCGATGAATTTTTTTGTAATAAACCAAGATGTATTATAATCAGTGTGTTTCATTTAATTGCATCAGTAGCTGCAGTTATGACTTTTAATTTGGTATTTTATACTAATATGTTAACTGTTATTCATCCTGTGTTGTCTATCAGGGTGATCTTTTGCATGTATGTCAATGAAGATCTAGTCTGCATTCAGTTAGTAGTACATACAGAGAAGTAATTGACACACTGCAAGGAAATCCTGTTATAACATGATGTAATAGGAAAAGAATGAAGAAGCTACATAAATGAATCTCACTAAAATGAATTGGCTATATGACCAAAATGAAAAAACCTTACAGCTTTAAAGTGAATGGGGTGGACTGATTTACCCATCATGATCACAGTAAAGTAGTATGAGCATGATGTAGGATACCTACATACCTGTGACTAGTTCTAGCATCTTCATGCATGTGAGAGATGCTGGAGCCTTCTGCACAACTTCTTGATGGAGATTTGCAGTAGATGTTGGTATAATAAGGAGGCTGCACATTTTTGGGTTTTCTTAGCTAGTTGAAGATATTTTTGAAATTCCCTTGTTTCTTTGTACATTATCACAAATTCTGTGCAAATCATATAATCATAGAATAGTTAGGATTGGAAAGGACCTGAAGATCATCTAATTCCAACCCCCCCCTGCCATGGGCAGGCACACCTCACACTAAACCATATCACCCAAGGCTTCATCCAACCTGGTCTTGAACACTGCCAGGGATGGAGCATTCACTACCTCCTTGGGCAACCCATTCCAGTACCTCATCACCCTGACAGGAAAATTTTTTTTTTCCTTATATCCAATCTAAACCTCTGCTGTTTAAGTTTCAACCTGTTACCCCTTGTCCTATCACTACAGTCCCTAATGAAGAGTCCCTCACCAGCAACCCCATAGGCCCCCTTCAAATACTGGAAGGCTGCTATGAGGTCTCCATGCAGCCTTCTCTTCTCCAGGCTGAACAGCCCCAACTTTCTCAGTCTGTCTTCATACAGGAGGTGCTCCAGTCCCCTGATCATCCTCATAGCCTCCTGTGGACTTTTTCTAACAGTTCCATGTCCTTTTTATGTTGAGGACACCAGAACTGCACACAATACTCCAAGGGAGGTCTCACAAGAGCAGAGTAGAGGGGCAGGATCTTTGACCTGCTGGTCACACTCCTTTTGATGCAGCCCAGGATACAGTTGGTTCTCTGAGCTGTAAGTGCATGCTGCTGGTTCATGTTCATTTTCTCATTGACTAACACCCCCAAGTCCTTCTATGCAGGACTTCCATGAATTTCCTTTTTGCCCAACCTGTAGCTGTGCCTGGGATTGCTCCCACCCAGGTGTAGGACCTTGCACTTGTCATGGTTAAACTTCATGAGGTTGGCATCAGCCCACCTCACAAGTGTGTCAAGATCCCTCTGGTTGTCATTCCTTCCCTGCAGCGTATCAACAGAACCACACAGCTTGGTGTCATCAGCAAACTTGCTGAGGGCACACTCAATCCCATTGTCCATGTCACCAACAAAGATATTAAAGAAGACCGGTCCCAACACTGATCCCTGAGGGACACCACTCATTACTAGCCTCCAGCCAGACATTGAACAGTTGACCACAACCCTTTGAGTGTGACCATCCAGCCAATTCTTCATCCACCGAGTGGTCCACCTATCAAATTGATGACACTGCAATTTAGAGACAAGGATGTCATGTGGGACAGTGTCGAACGCTTTGCACAAGTCCAGGTAGATGACGTCAACTGCTCCACCCCTGTCCATCACTTTTGTAGCCCCGTCATAGAAGGTCACCAAATTGGACAGGCAGGATTTCCCCCTAGTGAAGCCATGCTGGCTGTCACCAAGCACCTTGTTGTCTTTCATGTGCCCTAGCATGCCTTCCAAGAGAATCTGCTCCCAGATTTTGACAGGCACAGAGGTGAGACTGACTGGTCTGTAGCTCCCTGGGTCATCCATTCTCCCCTTCTTGAAAATGGGGGTTATACGAAGGCTCTGGGGATACAGTATAAAGGGCTTCTGTATTGGGTAGCAGATCTTTATGGGTTTTGCTGCCTCATGGGCTTCAGCTTTCCAAATTTAGGTTTAATCTCCGTGTGGTGGGGAATTTTGGCTGGTCTGTAGTTGTGTCAATGCCCATGCAGCACCCTTCTGTAGGCAATGACAAGTAGAAAAATATCTCATGTAACAGTACCTGCATCTGCACCCTGCATTATACTACCCTCTTGATGGCTATGTTGAAAAAGTAATTAGTATTGTTAAGTACTGTCATTATTTCTATTGCATAAGGAGGCAGGCATTACATGGTACAGTTGGCATTCTCCTTGTGGGCATATCTGAAGTCTTGTAGATAAATTAAAGATTTATCTACAAGTGCCAAGTAGCCAGGATGGTGACAGTCATCAGCTGAGTGATATACAAAAGTAGGCAAGAGAAAGCCTTTGGGAGGTAAGTGTAGAAATATATCCTGATAAATGCAACTGGGTAGATCAGATAATACTTGGAATTATTCCAAAGCTTTCAGTTATGTGTTTCTACAGCTAGATAAAATGTGTCATCTAGGGTGTAGTGTACAAATGGAATAGACAATTCTGTGCTTGCCATTAATCTGTGTTAATTAGACTACTACACGTAATTACTTAGATTACTAAAAAAATATTGTAAGACTCAATTTTGCAATTTACAGTTTATTGATGTTAAAATGCTTTCTGCCTGAGGAGCTGTTGGCAAGCACAGCTAAAGGAGCACTGTGGAGTCCAGTTTGCTCCCTGCAGACAGGAAGAGTCAAATTTAGCCCTTCTACATTTGGGTGTAGCTCTCCTTCAACCAGAACACTGGCCACTTGTACAGGGAAGAAGTTTTAGCCTCAGACAAAATGTTATTTGTGAAGCTGTAATGATGTCATTATTTGGATATTGGTTTTCTACACTGCATCAAATTAAATTCTGCAAGTTCATATGAGAAACTGCTCACTGTGAATTCATATTGATCATGAGAGGTACTGTACTCTGTCATCCTGGAGATTATTGGTGGGTTTGTTTCCTTTTAATTCTTAAACTTTTCATTGTAAATCAAGTTAATTCACACTGAAACCACAGAATAGAGATTGTATTTGCTTGCTGGAAAACTGTAGCTATATTTTTATTCAGTAAGGCTTTAGAAGCAAACATAGATCATTATAGGCCAATTCAAAATATGTACCTAGGGTCAAGGAAGTTAAATATAAACATGATGGATTCAGAGGGCAGAAGAGATGAACTTTTATAGGTAACTAAAGAGAATTTACATGCAGGGGCAAACCCACTTCCCGTACATGTAGGCTATTTGGTATTCAGAAGTGTGCATCTCTTACAAAAATAAGGGAATTTCTTAGTACTCCAGCACCCTTTTGTATAGAAAAGAGATGTCTGTGAGATACTACAAAATCTCAAAATGTATGGGAAAAGTAAAAGAGGCAAAGAATTTCAAATGAGGCTGGCAGGAAGTAAGCTCAGACAAGAGAAAGTCATAAAATTCCAGAATCACAGAATAATTTGGGTTGGAAAGGACCTGCATAATTCATCTACTCCAATCCCCCTGCAACAAGTAGGGACATCTTCAACTAGATCTGGTTGCTCAGAATCACATCCAGCTTGGCCTTGAATGTCTCCAGGGAATGTCCATCTACCACGTTTCTGGTCAGCATGTTCCAGTATTTTACCACCCTCACATCCAGCCTGAATCTCCTCTTTTTAAATTTAAAACATTACCCCTCATCCTATTGCAACAAGCCCTGCTAAAAAGTCTCTTCTCATCTTTCTAGGTCACAATAAATTCTCCCTGGGGTCTTCTTTTTCTCCAGGCTGAACTCTGTCAGCCTTTAACCACAGACCTCCTAGCCACAGTATGGTGTGGTAGGTAAGAGCTTGCCTGGGCTTAAGTGGTGGCTGACAAATTCAGGGTGGAAGAATCCACTAAGAGTTACTAAGTATGTGGAAACCACATCCAGCCCAGGAAGATACAGAGGTAGAAAAGTGTGGGGAGCTGGGAGAGTGGTAGTGGGAAATACCATACTCTTGTTTTCTTTTATATTCTTCCTCAGCCATACACTTATGGCCATTATTGGGGATAAGCTAGTGAGACCTTTGAGCTCATTCAGAAGTGCGGTTCTTCTCATAATGATAACAGTGGTGGAGTAAGTGGTTTGTGGAGTGGCCAATATAGTGGTAAAAAGAATCCTCAGAGCCAGATAAGACACTTAGAGCATGGTACAATAAAAATATAATTAATCATCATTTTCCCTCTGCTAGTAAAATGCAAGTAAACATAAAATTGTGATTTTTGAAACCACTAGAAGGAAAGGAGAAGGGCATGGGTTTCTTTTTTTTTCTCTCTCTTTTCTTTTTTTTTTTTTTTTTAGGAAAGGACAATTGAAGAGTGTCTCTTTGCATGATTTATGATGATGATCTGAAACTTAGGGTATTTGCTTTGTTTTGAAAGGTATTTGATTTTTGCATATGACAAATGCAGTGGTATCTCTAGAAGTGTCTGCCAAGCTTAGCAGACTGCAGAACAAGTGCTTTGTGTCCTAAGCCAAACAAGGGAAAGAGATGAGAATTTTAGTGAGAGTGTTCAAAAGACCCTTCCAAAATTAGATAATTGGAAGAAAATTTAGAAACAACCAAATATTTGATTTCCGATTTTAAGTATTCAAAAAATAAGAAAGAAATTAGGGAAGCAAACTAAGAAACAGACACTCCTGGGCCAACACCATGAACAGGAAAATACAAGCACTGCAAATAAAGATTCTTAAATTAATCTCAAATTATCCATATTTGTCATTTCAAAATTGAATTAATGGGGTATGAAAAGTCTGGACTAGAGTAAAGGCAGAGTCTGTTGATTTTGGTTGTAGTTGTATGTTTCCTAGGAAACATGAAGTGTTAAATTGCTGTTGTTCAAAGAGAAAGGCTAAAAGACATCCAGGAGTTAATCAAGAAAAATATTCAAAGCCACATCACAGTACAAAAACGATAGTCAGATTTGAAGGTGAATAGAGTGAGGACACAGCAACTGAGGTCCATAAGGAAGCCTCTGCACTGATGCAGATGTGCAGCTAAAATGAGCTAACCAGCAAAACGCCTCAACAATTGCAAGGGGGAAATCAGCTGTTGTGGGATTATCACAGGGAAACTGAGGTGTAGCTCTAACATCTGTGCACATGAGAAGGGTACTTTCAGCATGTGAACAGATATGTACTACAAAGAAATATCACAGGCTGCAGCAGACCACTTTGTCTTTATTGCTACAGAGAAAGAAAGTAGCAAAAAAAGCCTAGTGAGAAATGAAGCAGATAAAGGGAGAAGCAAATACATTTTGCAAAGTAGAAATACATTGGAAACCATATAAACATTGGCTTACATTTTGTTTCTCCTTTTGTCATGGTTTCCCATCATTCTTCTCTTACTCCTCTACTTCTATTGTTTATGTGTCTTTTCTGTCTCATGTGCTATATTCCTCCAGGTTGTGCAAGCACTTTGTGTACTACGCATTTCCTTTCTTGTATATTTAAACAGAGTAATTTTTATAGTAGTATTTGTAGTAAAGGAAGTAAGAATATTTCCTGGAAAAACACAAAGCTGTGTAGCAAAAGTCATCTCTTTGTCTATGGGAAATGGAAGCTGGATTATATGTACTTCTCTTTTACAAATCCATGCATATAATTGTGATACACAAAATGATAAATTATTGGGATGCTACAATAAAAAGTAACAGGGAAATGAGAGCACTGGTATTTAACTGAGTCTCTATAGTCGACATTTTGTGTCATCCCAACCAGTGTGTTGACTAGCTCCACAAACAACATTTTTCAGAAGATTCCAGCTTTTTTCCTTTGTTTGATGAAGATGTCTTTGCATAAGATATATCTCTGCTCTTTTCCTCCTTGCTGTATATCATCTGCAATGGTTTTGTTCTGTCAGACAGAAACATTTGGCAAAGTGAATTGAGTTTAGGCAGGACTAAATTAGTTCTTAATTGCAGTCTGAGTTTTCTCTGTATCTGACGCTCTCATCTATACAGCAATGTTATAGTGCTAAAAAAATTGTTTTTTCTATAAAAAGTGCAAATAAATATTAATATGCTGACACTTGCTGAGTCCTCCAGAGAGCAGCTTTCCCTAAAAAGGGAAAGGAATGGGTCCAAAGCAAGAAATGTGTCATTGCCTTCACACAGATATTTATTGCACATGTGCAGAAATGGAGGGGGCGGGAATGCAAGGGAAAGAAATTGCTGAACTAAGCCAAGAATAGCTTGTCCAGTATCAGAGGAAGATGATAACATGAGACAGATTTCTCACATTTCCTTATTTGCTATTGTGCAAAAATAACCAAGTGTGATCATCGCCTTTGTACTGACCTCAAAGAGTAATTCCTAAGAAAAAAAATTTCCATTCACTCTCCATTCCACTTTGTGCTTGGAAAATTGATACTGTTTGGATCCAGTGTCCCTGGGCCATGTTCAAAATGCCTTAGACTTTTACTTTAATTAATGCTGTTGTTTTCCAAAAAAGTGAGGTCCGTGTGGGTAAGTAGGGCAAGGAATAGTTATGTGAAAGGTAAAAGCATTATATTGAAAGTCAAACTTGGCTCCAAAATGTAAATATTACAGAATAAACAAGTTTAGCTGAGGGTAATATTTCTTTAATATACCCATGGGCAAAATTCTTTGCAAAGGCATAGTGCTACATATCATATATAAAATTAAAGCAAACTACAAGCTGGAGTGAAAATCCCTATAGATACTAAATCACAGATTTTGACATAGACTGTTCTATCATATGACAAGGAGCTTATCTGAGCTTAATTCCACATTTGTAAAGTAGGAATGCTCTGATGCAGATACCGATTGAGTATTTATTTAATGAACTGTCCAGTACCCAGCACTTCCAAAAGTACTTCACCTCTTTTTGGCAAGGATTTTAATCAATTTTTTGTAAATTTCTTTTAATTCTTCATGATTTTATATTTCATTTGGAACATTTAAAAAAAAAAAAGTGTGGCTGTGCCTGTTGCCTGTATTTGGAATTAACCAGAAAAAAGCCAAAAATGGTCTGGGGACCACAGTAGAGGGGTTTATATCCAACACTATGATGCATAAAAATTGGCATAAAGACTCTTTCTTGGCCTTCAGTGCCATGGGATTTAAAGGAAATAGCTTTAATGGGCAGCTGCAAACAATTACTAAACATTTTAATGCAGCTCTACAATGTTATTAATCTGCTTTGTTTCTTCAAAACTACTGATTTTTATTTTTTGAAAATAATGTCTTACTTCTAAGTAAATGCCTGTACTCAATGCAGCTCGAAGACCAAAGACCACTCCCTCCTTCTGCAAGGCTGGCGTTTTCAAAATCCACCATTAAATTCATGTTTTGTCTCAGAGGCAAAGCAAGAAGGAAAGCAAGAAGCTGTTCCCCCATGTGTTTTCATTTCTGCACTCCAAAATACATTTTCTATTTTTCCCCATTTGCTTCAGTGTTCAGAATTTCAAAGTAGTGGAAACTGGCTGCTGAAGTGGGAAAGAGGGAGAGTTGTGTACTTTCAGTAGGAAAATTTCTATTCATACAAACACCATGGTCCTTTCCACCTGAAAGGAACTGATTGAGTAACACTATCTCTAAGAGGTCTTCTGTTCACTGGGTTGGGGAATCCATGAGTTCACAGAACAATTTGCTGAAAATGTTTAACCCCTTACAAAAGTTTGTAAACCCCAAGATTTGGGAAATGGACCAGGGAACAACAAGTCAAACCAAAATAGAAAGGTCAGCATAAACTCTCAAGAGATAAAAGTGTTTTGGGGGAACATGAACAGTGGTAGTCTGACTCTTCACACAACCATTAATGACTTCGTGAAAGAGAAGAGAGGAACTCACTGCATTCCAGACATGTCTGTAAATATTACACTAGTCTACTTATTACTCAGTGGCCTAAAGTCACATTATATAGACTATTGAAGGTCAGCAATTATAAAGATTCTTAGTCACTTGTTAACTATTTGCTTTTCTTTCATTGCTACAGTAAAAGAGTAACTTAGACTACTGATTAAGCCATGTTATGCACAAGGGTCTGAAACACCAGAAATGACCATGCAACTACTGACAGCTGATTGCAAAATTCAGACAAGAATGGGAAACAGAAGAAATATTCATCAGGCCCTTGATTATTTCTTTTTCTCCTCCCAAATTTCCCTATACATCTATGCTAGAAAGCTTTCCAACTTCTCTAGGTGCTGATCTCTTGTAGACTTTTTCCTTCCCAGTCTTCTCGTGGACATTTTTCAAAACTTCTAGGATTTATTTTACTGCAGAAACAAACAAACAAATATATATATATATATATATCAAAACCTCATCTTTTTCATAAAGCTTAGATCTTGAAATTACAGCTAGTTACACAGCACAAAACAGTTAGCCAATAACATGAGTAAAATAATAAAACAATTCAATAGCACGAATGCTGAAGTATGGGACTAAATGACACCAAACACACGATCACATAAAGCACCAGCAATCCTTAGATAGTGAGGATTTTGTGCTTCACCTGGTATAGGTTCACCATTAAACAGTGATCAACAGTGAAGACCTCTGTATTATCTTATAAAAAATATATGTAATGATAAGGAAAAATACCTGCAGACAGTAAGACAAAAGGGGTGGATTTCAGAGTTTCATCACATGCACTTTTGTGTGTATATATATATACAACACATATATGTTATACATATGATCTTCCTACATCTGCCTTATCTGTAATAGTTCCTTTGTTTTCAGCTGGTGGAAAATAATGACCATCTGCCAGAGTTACTTGAGATACCAAAAAGCTCACCTCTAGTTAAATTGAAGGAAGATACAGATATCTCTCCAGCAGTTTGTGCCGCCATGTCATTAATTAATCGTCCATTTTAATGGATAAATTACCGGCTTGTGGTAACTATCATCCTGAGTTCCTATTGTTCTGAAAATCTGTGTCCTTGCTTCTAGTTCCAGTATCCAATTAGAGCTCAAGAGTGTGCTCACAGAAGAGGATATAACTTAATTACAAGAGCTAAAAATCTCACTTAAGATAATTGTTTATTTATGGACACTATTGTCCCTGATTGGTTGTGGCACAGCGGTTTCCTTTCAGTCAGAATATACAGCATAAATTCATCTGTCAGGTATGTTTGTGGTCTTTTTGATACACAATCACTTTCAGAAATCTGTGTGATGGATCAGGCATGTCCATACCTCAGCAGTGCAAAACTGTGTCTTAAAGGCACTATCTGCCCCTGAGAACTTGATGTTACACCCTTACTTACTGGGCTAACCTGTATTTGAAGAAATTGTTTTATTATTTGAACTGCTTATACATACAAGACTGACTGATAAAGAGCTTTAGGGTTCTGGAAATAGTAAGTGCTTATTCTATAGGGCCAACTTTGTTATGATAAAATTCTGAAGAGCTCTATCATGTGTATAACAACATAATGTATAGGAAAGGAAAGTGTCTTCAGTTTTAGAAATGAACATGTCATTTTGTTTCAAAATTTATTTTTCACAAATGCCTCATCTTTGCCAAACCCCATTCATAATGCAGCAAGAGTCTATTATCTCAAAAAACTGTGTAAACACCCCAGTGCTTTAGGAGTCTCCTGAAGCAAGTTTACACAGAAGAGCACTGGGGAGACAAATCCATCAGGAACCCTAAAGGAGCACCAGGGCTTTCAGACCAAATCACCTCATCTTATTCTGTCCCTGGCTGAGCTGTTCCTCAGGACCCTCTGCATTATCTAACACAGAATATCTAACACAGTTGACACATGTGAAATGATTTTTCAGTAACTGACTTGGGGCTAAAATTCTCAATGAGAACTGAATATCACTTTTCTTCATGGCATAGTTAATTTGTACTAGTTGCAGCAAAAAGCCTCCCTTTGCTTGGCGTTGCCTTGGGATTCCCAACATCCAGATTAGATGCCTGCAGGCGTTATTCAGAAAAGCAACACAGCTTCTTTTTTTTTTAAGTTATTTTTATATAAACACTATAACATCAGCCGTCCCATGTAACTAAGCAGGGCTTTCACTCAGCTGCTAGACATCCAAAGACTAGCTCCTCTGATAGGCAAGCATCAGTCACCTTGTTGCAGGAATGAGTTTTAAGTAGAGGACAAGGCACTGTTTAGTGGAGAGAAAGGGAGAGATGTTTAATCTCTTCCAATGAAGCTCTTCCACTTGCCATGGAAAAATGAAACTCCAGGGACCACTGGGTGCACTTGAGTATCTAGGCTGGCAGAATGGTTATTTATCTGCTGTGGAAAATGTGGGTTTGATATTTCAAGTGTTCTTGTCATAAAGCCTTTGGCTGAAAGTGAACCTCTGTCCCACCACTTTCTGATCATGTTTTATGCCGACTGATGTTCTGTTGTATTCACATCATGCCTAGGTCAGGATCTATGCTTGAAAGAAATCTATGCTCGAAAGAAATCTATGCTCAAAAAGAAAGTAATTACTGAATGGCTTGGACTGGTTGACAAATGTCTCTAGGCATGCTGAAAAGCAGAACTTTAATTGCCTGCAGTGCATCAACATGAAAAACTAGATCAATTACAGATTTTAGGTGGCTCTTCATTTGGCCGCTGCTAAGTATGGGTTTTGAGGAAACCAGTTTTCGCACTAGAGCTTCTCTCTGCAGAGAAGATAGTGCAAAGCAGATTTCTTGCATACCACCTAATGGCTCTACTCTGACTTCCCAGACAGATACATCTGACATATAGCAAATTTCCTCAAAGTTATTGTACAGGGCAGCCACAGTCTCTCTGGGGGTTCCTGAATAGGTCACAGCTCATGGTCACAGCAGAATGCGAACAAAAGTCCCACCTTTTGTGAAGACACTTGCAAAGCCACAGAAAACAGGAGGGCAAGTGGGTCTTCTTAGAGTTGAAGTATGAAAGATTCTTGTCAAACTTCTCTTATTGTTCCCCTTACCTTGGGAGAATGGGCTCATATTGGTGGTGTGGTGTGGTGTAGTGGAGGTACCAGTTCCAGTACCTCCCGGAAAGAGGCTTGCATGAAAGGTGATTGCTTGGCTGTGGGAGATAATTGAGACGTCAGCTGTGCCTCTTGTTTGCATCCTAGTTGATCTGCACAAGCTGTGTGCTTGTGTCTAGGTCTTACATTTCAGACAGCCAAGGCAAATGTAAATAATCTGTAGATTCCGCATTCAATCCACGAGCTGCAGAGACAATTGTGACAGTTGAAGTTCACTTTGGAACAAAGGTGCTACAAAGCTACAAATGTAGTTGTCAGGAACTAATAATCTTTTCTTTGGCAAGGCTTGAGTTCACTTCAGTGCGGAGTTCCACACCATTTCCCATTCAAGTTATTCCATGGTGAAATATACTACTGAGATATTTTAAGACTGGCTGCTAGACTTTAAATACAAAAAAACCCGTAGACATAGAGCATACTATGATGTCGGTCATTCCTTCCAATTAGGATTGTGATTAGAATAATGTAATTAATGACTTTGGTATCAATTCTGTGGTTTTGGATTAAGCAAATTCTTCCTGAAAGTAAAAGCATGGATTCTGAATTCAACTTGGAATATTTCAGCTCTATTGTCTGTTAGGATAAACAAACATTATTTTAAGGTTACGTCAATGCATATACCAAACTGCCTGAATCTCTAAGTACAAATGTCTTTCAATTAAAAAAAAAAAAAAAACAAAAAAACCAAACCTTTCACTGTTGCTTGTACATTTAAATGTGCCCTTTCCAGACACAATTATTCCTGATTCAGGAAAAAAAAATAAAGTAATTTGTAACAAGTGATCAGACTTGCAGACAACACATTTACATCACATTTTGTATTTGCAGAAAATGCCTTAAAATAACCCTTCTAAAAGTAAATGTATTCCTCAAAAAGTAACAGCAGAAGCATCCTGTATTTCTCTGCATTTCAGCAGTACTCACTGCCAACACCAACATCATATACTTTCAGAGCTATGTTTTTCTTATGCTGTGCCTTTTGAGGTTACATTGGGCAAACCAGTTTGGTATCAAAGTCCTCCATACACGTTGGTGATATGAATTTGGATGTTTTTTCTTCCTTGTTTGTCCTTGGAAAAGCAATTGCAAAACCTTTATCAAGTTATCAGTCTTAAATGTAAAGAAAAGGACATAACAAATCCTCTTTTTCATCTCTTCAGGAACTGAGGAGAACATCATAACATTCAGGTAGTAGAATAACAGTGTAAGAAATCATTTACACACAGAAGTACTTAATGGCTGAGAAGTGACAATAAAATGTTTCTGCCATGTGTGTGTTGCTTGTTTTGGTTAGAACATATTTTGAAATATGCTTTAAAGATCCCTCAAGGATGGATTTGTTTTTGATGTTGCAAGAATCCTCCGTGGCTGCCCTTTGCACAAGAACCTGATGTATATTGACAATAGGAAATCCTTGTTTCTGAGAAAGTCTTGAAAGGACATTTAAAGTGTTTGGGTTGGTTTTTTTTTGGTGAAATTGGAGTTTGGGTCATATGACCTATGGAACATCTCTGTCAGAAAAAGAAGGCTTCAGAAAAAAGATGAGAAACGCCATTTTTCCTTAGTTTTGCCAGTTTAATTCTGTTAAGATCATCCATATGACATTCAAGTAATAAAATAGCTAACCTGAATTGGTAATTGAAGGAGATCTAGATTTATATTATATTCAAGTAAAATCATTGTTAATGAAAAGGCCAGATGGAAAACTCTTTAAAATTAGAATTCAACAATGAGTTCATGAGGACTGGTAGGGTTATTCTGAAGGCAGATTTAGGGTTTCAAAATTCAGTGCAAATTTTCTTGGCATTAACCTCTTCAGGAACTAGCTATTGAATTTTAAAACTGTGACCATTACAACTAATGCCTATTCAAACTATTTAGATATTTATTTCATCTGTGTTACAAATTAACTTATTTCACTTTGGCTACTATCTCAGAAATTAGAAATAGTTTTCCTTGCATTGATTCTTCAGTCATGTCACACTGTAATAGACCTACTACCACATTTTCTCTATTTGATGGTAAGTACTTCAGGGCTAAGAGTTTTCATATTCCTTAAAAATGATACCTTTGATATCAAGCTACTTCTTTGAGAAGAGAAAATACATTAAGTCTAACTCCAGTCTTCTTTTCAAACTCTTACAACTCCATTTACTTCAATAGACTTTTTCTGGGTTAACACCACTCCAGCATGGAGGGTGCTAGAGGCTTTGACTAACTTGAAGTTTTGTTGATCACCAAAATTCATTATCCCTTGAGGCAAATATTAACCTTGACTTCATCCTGCACCAATATTTACTTTGTAAAT
This sequence comes from Melopsittacus undulatus, assembly GCF_012275295.1. Lineage (NCBI taxonomy): Eukaryota > Metazoa > Chordata > Aves > Psittaciformes > Psittaculidae > Melopsittacus > Melopsittacus undulatus. The sequence continues at coordinate 14,420,204 of NC_047557.1, forward strand.
CAATAAACCTTGATGTTTAATCATTCCTGTTAAAGTCAGTGTCTGTTTATTGTCCCATACTAAATACCATTGCTGCCAAGCGTTTTATTGAAATGCTGTGGTAAGGTCTCTTTTAAATGATGTTAATCTGTATTTGGAGAGCTTATTTGCAATTGCTGTCTAAGTGCATGCTACAGCTTTATAAACAAGCTTCATTAATAATATTATTATTACCCTGCCAGCTTTATTTGTCTAGAATCAATGGAACATGATGTAAAGATATGTAGAGAGGACTCTTGCCGTGGTATATAAATGGCCAGATTTGACAGCTCCAGGTGGCTGCCTGAGGTGCATTTGCTAAGGCAAACCTTAGAGAGGCATCTGTATCCTCCGTAAGCTTTCTTTAGTCTGCAGAGGAAGATGCTCTAAACGAAGAGAGCTTGACCTTCACTGAGCAACTCAGATGTAACCATGTCAGTTTTGCTCTCCCTTGTGGGTATGGAGGCACCGTAGCAGCTTGACATACCAAGCTATCCTTAGCCTTTGCAATCTTTCCCTCCTTGCAGACACCCCAGTCCATCACGGATATGAGTTCTGGTACCCCTGCCAGCTAAACTACAGCCCAACCAGCAAAATGTTCATGTACTTGTATCACTTGTGTAAGCAGCAGTATTCAGCCATCTGCCAGTCTGCCATTTACTATGTGCAGTTAAAAAAAAATGTTTAAAAAAAAAATTAAAATTCAGAAAATCTAAGTAGGCAGCTCCTATCAGGGCAGTCACAGTTTAGGTTAATAGCTGGATATAACAGATACATGCAACAGGAAATGGGGCATTTATAGGAATGTAATGTGAAAGCAAATGGGTTGAAGAGTTGCACAGAAATGCAAACATAGACTAGCCATTAGAGCCCATTCTACTTTAACTCCGTATCTCCTTTGGGTTATGTTTACCATTTTCTTAAGAAGAGACCAGAAAAGCTAAGCCAATGCTTAATAATTTCACATTTTATACAGGCAACCATCATTTGGTTTTGTATGGACAGGAACAAAAAGCTGCTAACAAAAACTGTATTTTAATGCAGTGTATTGAAGCCATAGATATAATGAATACTTGTTCAACCACAGATAAGGCTGGAACTGGTTTATTTCCTGGGAGTACAAATAGAAACTTTTGGGACCACACTTTCATTGTGAATCAGCTCTACTTCATTCAGCCACTGATTTGCTATAAGATATGTCCTTCTGAAAATGGCATTTTTATTCAGGATGAATAGAAGAAATCACAGTCCTTTTGGAATCAGGCCCATAGTCTTTGCCTTTCAAATTCCAAATGATATTTGAAAGGAGACAAGTATAATTATTTCCATTTTACAGATGGGTAAACAGAGGGAGATCAATTAGATTACCCAAAGTCTCATAGCACATCAGAGAGCGTTTCCTGCCTTCCAGATACAGACTCAAAGCCTGGCATAGTCATAGAACATTACTGTAATCATCTTACTGTTTGAGGCACCAGGCTTGTTTTCTCAGGTCTTCAATCAGTTTCCTATTCTTTCCTATTTTTAAATAATTTCTACTCAGATGTGAACGACTGGTGTCTTAAAGATGATCCAAGGTGTCTGTTTTGCCATCAAGTCAGTGAGAAACACTAAAATGTGAAAAAAATACCAGGCATTTGCGTACTGGAAAAAAAAACTTGATCTCACTTTTATATCTTTTTATTCTACCTTTCTTAATTATATTCTTAAAATGCTCCCTTTGTTCTATCTTTGCCTCTTTCCTTCTCTCCCTCTTTTTCCCGTTCTCTCTTGAGGCTAGCATAAGTACAGCTGTTAAAAATAATACAAGATTTGGTTTTCTAAATATTTAAGCAGAGATTCTTTCCAGTAGACAGGAGGAAGAACACTGCCTACAGGGCATGTTGTGCCAGCTCTCCTAAGACATTCCTTTTTATTTTTCAGCAGCCAGCATAATGATGTGGTTGAATAACATTAAATGAAATAAGATAAATATCAGTGTCCTGCACGCCTTTGGCTGAGTCACAAAACCCTTTTCATGACAGAAAAAGCATTTTATAAAATTCTTTTTACTCTTTTAAAATAATGTGTGAAGCAGATGACTATTTCTTCTGATAGCAGTTTGGTAATTAAGGATTCTGTACAAAAAGTTCCAGAATACATTTTGCAGAATCTGCGAACAGGTATAAAAGCAGCAAAATAGCAAGGTGCAAACTGCCATTTTGAGAGGAAATAACTACAGATATCAGTGCATTTTTTCTAATGTTAAAAAAGTGCTAATGTTATCTTCCCTGCTGAAATATCTATATAAGTATTTCAGTAGCTATACTTCTCTGCTGTGAAGTTATACTGTGATAGGTGAACAAAAGAAAATCCTGAGAAATTTTAAAGTCTGGGTCTCCTAACACCAATGCATTATTAAATGTTGATGTTCCCTGTGGACATATATGGACTTTTTTCTTGATTTTAAAGCATCCAGGTAATATTCCAGTATACATTGCTAAACCAAGACCTCACACTGCTGTGGAAGATGTCTCTTAGGGTTATGCTTGTGTCCTGTCAGGACAGGAAGGAAAAGGCACAGAGTACTTGCTCTCCCTGTGTATCTTGCAGGTCACTGGGTGAGTGCAGTGTTCTGAAAGGGTGACCAAGCGCTGTCAAGCTGAGCAGCTCTTCCTCATCCTGTCTGCATCACAGCAGGGAGATCTGCTGGCTCCTGGACTGCTCTCACTCTGCACTTTGCAGGCTTTACCCTTTCTGCTCTCAGTGTGCCACAATTCAGGGTTTATTCTGGCTTATCAGGAATAGTAAAGTCTCCTTCTTTGTTTCATGAGATCTATGGAGTTTTTAGATGTTTCAGACCTGTTGTACTAACATTCCTTCTGCTGAAACCAGTGGAAACCTTTCCACAGGCTTAACTAAAAGGCTTGGGTCAGTGGCTTCCTTCCTGTGCGTCTGTTTTGTTATCTTGGACAGTTACTTTTCCTTCTACTGACAAAGGTCACTGCAGTAACCTCAAAACCTTTTTCAGCATTGGGTAGTATCAGTATCTGCTGTCATTTTAAATGGCAATGTTTTTTAACAACAAGGAAACTTGGTTGCCTCTTCATTTCTCTTAGTTTCCACTGATTGGATGACTGAAGTACTGAGGCCTGGAAGTGTTGCATCATCCTGGTGCTGCTGCCTTGCTGCCTGCCTAAATCTGGCCATGTCTGCCAGCAGTGAAGGCGGCTAAAGGCGATTTTGATGACTCAGACTCGGGGGTGGATTGGACAGAGGAGCCGGTGAGGAGTGTGAATGATGGCTGTGGCTCCAGCACTATCCTTGGGATGGAGCTGCATTTTTATTTTTACTGTAATTAGCAGCGGGGGGGGGGGGGGGGGGGGGGGGTGGAATTGGACAACGTTGCCCATCTTAGCAACTTTATGTGTTCTTTGCAGCTCCTCCAGAACCCTTGGAATTTCGGTATTGGTTTCTGTGGTGTATTCACATATGTCAATGGGTGTCTCCAAAACTAACAAAAAAGGAGTCAGGGCAGGGAAGTGGAGGAGGAAAAGGAAAGCAAGAGAACCAGCTTGAATATTCCTGCCAAGTTTTGCTAGAGCTGTGTGGCTTGACTGTGTTACTCAAATCCCATGGCATTTGCTAGTGGGCTGTAATAGACTCAGGGGCTTAATTGTTAACACCAGCACATATGGTTGCTGGATGACCAGCTGGGAAGTGCAAATTAAATACTAAAAATGTATCAGTTAGTATATTTTTCTCACCATGGGACTCTCTGACAGATAGGGCATGTACTGTGGGCTGGAATCAGAGCAGGTTGTGGTGTCCTCAAGAAGAAAAAGACGAAGAAGGAGAAAGGAACTGTAAAGTGGTGACCCTGTTGTTTGGTGCTCAGTGTTCAGGTTCAGCAAAAATAGCCATGGTGTAAGGGAGGGAGATGGTGAATAACAGAAAATGTATCAGATCTCTGCCTGTTTCCATTACCAGCATTCAAGGTGAAGGGTTGGCAGGACCACTGCTATGGCGTCTGGAAGAAGTAAGTGCCAGGCACTTGGCAGGAATCTGGCAGAAGGGGAGTGTACAGGGGCTGGAGGGGGCCAGGTGACAGAGGAGCCTGGCAGGACCCTGATGCTGCACTCAGGAAAGGAAGTATGCGGGAGCTTTGGGATCTGAAAGCAGCATCACAGTCCCGTTGTCTTGCCACATTCCTTGCGTAAGCAGGCAGCAGCCTGCTCCTTCCTCCTCTGTCCTGGACTCCTGTGCACAAAGCTTTTTCTTGGCTGGATATGCTCCTGTGTGGTTAGTGCTTTTCAGGCCACCTGGGCTCTGGGGATGGGTTTCTTGTGCGTAGGCTTTTCTCAACCTCTGTCAGAAGGTAATTATATCTTGACCCTGACGCCTTGACACACTTCTTGCCTTGTTCTGCAAAGTCGTAGTAGAGATGTATTTAACAGCTGAAACACAACATATTCATATTGTTTTTGGGTTGATCAGAGCAGATTTTTTGATAGGTGTAGTACTTTTCCTGTGACTGGGAAAATATTTTCCTTCATGACCTATATTCATTTTATTATCTTAGTATACTTCATGATTTAAAACCACTGGTTTACAGGCAGAAGGATGTTATGAGCAGGGGAAGTGGCTTCAGGTTTTGAAAGCCTCTGCAATAATATTGATCCCTTCTATTGACCCTTTTTCTCCTCTGAACTCCCCACATGTCTCCCGTCCCTCCATGCCCACTCTCTTGTCACTGGGTGTGCCTTGCTGCTGCAGCAAAATTAAACACTGTCACCACTGTGATAAAGACAAATTGTGAGTAGCTCAGGCTCACCCAAATTTTGTAGTGTGATTGGCTGTCACACTTAAGTGAGCTGAGGAAGTATGACACTACTCTTGAAACTATTTTGAGACCAACAATTGCATCCTAGGGAAATCAAAGCCTCTGGGGTGGAGTTTGCATGACTGCATAAGGGTGGACCTTTGTAGGATCCTGCACAGTAACAGCTAGAATCTCTTTTGCAGGTGTGATTTTAACCCAGAGGAGCATGGGTTTCCTTGTTGCTACCCTGTGAAGTTCCAGGTCCCCAGGAAGATGTACAGTCAGTCATCAACCTCACCTAGTACCTCCACCAGCTTGTTCTGCTCACTGGCCCCCTTCAGCCATAGGTCCCCATGCCGTGAGGCCCTCCAGCAAGGCTTGTTAGCATGGTCCTCACCTCCTCCTCGTTCTCTGCACTTCAAAATGATCCCCCACTTTGAATCATCACATGGCAATATAATGTGCTGGTAGCTGAATGATGTGTCTGTAACTCCACATGTTTTGGTTTCAAAGATCAGACCAGTGCTAAGTAGGCTAAGAAAAAAAAAAGCAAATACCATCCATGATAGGTCCTTGCTGCTCTGCAGCAGTATTGCACACATAGAGTTTTCCTTTGTGGCCTAATCGCTTAATCTTTCTCCTACCCTTTTCTGTATTAGTGCTGATCAAGCAACAGCACTCAGACTGTCAGCAAGAGGAAGCCACCATTATTTACATTAAATTTTGACCAAGTAAACGCCCTGATAAACCGGGTCACAGAGGACACATCCTGCTTGTTTTTTCTTGTAGCTCTCTGCTTTGTCATGAAAGGATATTTACAAATGTACTATTCTTTCTACATGTAAATGATCTTTTAAACACCCAGACAAGTTAAAATGGATGACTGCAATTCTTTTAAGAAGAGATATTTAGTACCAGACAGAGACTATAGTGGAGATTTAAGTGTTACTTAGAAGCCCATTGCCTATTAGTAACTGTCAAGGCATATTGCAAATAACTACATGCAGCGACAGCAAAGGTGATGTGGGCTTCCTAGAATGGTAACAGCATTTGTGGAAGGAATAAATGGGCACTGTTGTGTCAAAATTAAGTCTTGTAGGTTTTACAGCTAAAAGCCTTGTCAAGCTCTTTTCTATACCCATAATTGCTCCATACATGTCAGATACTGATACTCAAATGTATCTTATTACATTTTTCATGATATGCATGTTCTAAAAGAAAAAGAGAATATTTTATCCTGTAGTCCTTCAAGAATTGTTACTAAACTTGTAGCGCAGAGCCACATTTTCATCTCTGTTGAGCAAAACTGAGAACATGGGCCATATGCATCTTTACATGCATAACCATGGAGTTGCTTGAAGTCCCAAACCCAGTAGCAAACCTAGAATGCAGGTGAGATACCTCTGTGTCTCAGCTGGCTGTTTACTAACACAACTTTGATAGACAGGAAGTACAGAATAATGGATTAAGCATTATTATTATACCCTTTCTCCCATCTCTTAGGAGGGACTATTGGAGAGGGTTAATTCAATGACCAGGAAAAAAAATATTAGAACTGGTCTCTGGGGGATATACCTTCCATGTCAAAGGTTTTGCCAAGGATAAAGGACCCTTATGGTGGTTTGTGAGAAACTGCTCCATAAACAATACATTACATTCACACTGGAGCAGTTCTGGGGAACTCTCTTCTTTTTTTCCTGCCTTGTCTTGATACTGGGAAAGACTTTGGCTTTGGCCATGGCTGTAGATGAGTCATAGGGAATATCACAAACCTCACTAAGAGCTGGGACAGTATGATATCCTGGGGATTCTCATCTTGAGGCAGTCTGAATCCCTGAGCTGTCACAGGCCATAATTCATGACTGTTCATGATTTCAAAGTGGGTATGGAGATCTCTGGTTACTGAATTCTTATGAGCCAAAATACAATAGAAAAACCTAACCAATTTCATTAAAAGAATTTCATGCAGGAATTAAAAGAAACAAGTATTTTAAAGTGAGAGTCCAGCTAAAACGAAATCCAGAAATCTGAAATACAGCTTTGTGTATTCAGTCGGTGTCCTCGAAAGAAATGCTGTCTTTACTGTAATTCTGTAAAAATAACTTTATTTTGATTTTTCTTCACAGAAACCTGCTTACTAAAGGATGATCTGAAAAATGCTTATTGCTGTACGTGGCTGAGTAGACAGCAGAACTAAAACCCCATGCGATTTAGCTTCTCTCCCCTATGCCTGTCAGTAGAACATCATAAATCCAAAAGATGTAAGAATACATCACGCTTTGGATAAGTGTAAGTTTTGTTATGGCAATGCTTGCTACTGGAATGTGCATTGTTCAAATCTAGTATTAAAGTTTTCTTTTTCTTCTGAAACAAGAATTATGACATAATACACAACAGATAATAATTTCAAAGTTCTTCCTTTTATTCAATTTATTCCTTATTCAACTTTTCTAAGCAAGGTAATTCTGATAGCAGGTGACAGCAGCGGGATCAGCAAAGCAGTGTTATGGTCACTTATTTGGATTAATGAGGTCAGAACACTAGGTGCCATTGTTTTGTCACTGAATTTAGTTCCTGAATACACCCTGAATTTATTTTTCTTGATTTTGCAAAACTTCTTCTGCATTTCAGCCTTTGGGGATCAGTGATACAGAGGAGGTATCTCTTTTCTAAGCTCTGAGTTTCTGCTGCAACAAGAGTTATAATCATGTCTTCTCAGGACTTTTAGAAAGCACCACATGACAGTAAAACCTTAGGGTTGTTGTATACGTGTAGAACCTCTATATGTTGGTTTAGTAATTCCCAGACAGTTGTCAAAGAAGAAATACTAATCAGTTGCTTAGGAGAACAAACATCTAATACACATAGAAAGCAAGCTGTGGTTTTCAAAGATGAAGTCTTTGGCAATTATACTAGTTTAATTATAACAGATAATGCATCACCCCTTCAGATGTTCCAACACTACAGTTTTTGCAGCTGTTAGTGAATCAGACTGAGGAGATCACCAGCTTCAAGTAAACACAGTTTTTTTGTGTGTTTCTAAAACTGGGATCTGTTTACAGGCTGGTTCACAGTGCCTTACACCATTGCTGCACTAACAGCTGTGCCAGCACAACTGAGGAGAGTGGCACAGGGTGGGAATGTGTAGTGGGTGGGAAGGATAAGAGTATTTTACATTGGCATTGGTGCCAAAGACTTTGTCTTTTAACAGATAAAACTTTGACTTTGTCCTTTATAACCACATAGTAAATTGTATAAGGCACTGAAAGATAGCATGCAGAATGTAAAGAAGACCTAACAAGCAAAAGCATAGGATACTAAATTTACTGGTTTTCCTTGTTCTGCTCCCTTCAGCTTGTTGCCGCTGTGTGTATTCAAATATATCATTTCAACATCGCATTTATACCTTTGTACTTTAGCACAGATACTTACATCCCCCACTGATCTTTGTCCAGAGCTGGTGTGTTATTCTTGACAGCATGTCCCAGACATGTTGTATTTGTCGTTATAGACTTCTAGGAGTTTGCAAAAGTTTCGTATTTTTCCAGTCCTTCAGCATGTTAGTGACAGGCACAGCCAGCAGCATTCCAGCCTCTGGGGTAGCAGGTCAGCGTAGCTGCTAATAACAACAGAAATCTGGAGCCTGCATTTGAAGTAGAGCAGGTATTAGGATCAGCCCATAAAATATCCCCAGATTTTGTGTAAGCCATTCAGTCTGCAAGGTAGTATTTCCTCCCTAAAACAGATCTTGTTGGACCAACCATTACTTTAGTGAAGTCTGTAAGTCTAGAGGTGTGACACTAATACAGTGGTGCGACAGTGGCACAGATTTGGAAATCTAGTTTACTACTGGATGCACATGTATGCCTGCATTAAGCAGCTGCTTTTAAAAATGCACGCACACACAAACATTTGCATACACTTCATTCTTTTTGTGTTTGTCATCTAATTGGCTTGTGTAAAAGAAATTATACCATATATAGCATATAGTAAGTATATAAGCGATTTTCATATCATCTACTGGACATACCTAATAATTGCTACTCCCAAACCTAAATCTTGCTGAACCATTCTGGGTCACTAATTTGCATTGCCTTTCATCATATGTGCAGAGACACAGAGCACCCTAGCACCCACATATCCTCTTCACTGCTTTTCCTTCTTCTCTTGTTGGCCTCAGTTTAGATATTAACTTTTATGTGGTTTATATACACAGAATGAGTATTCTAGGTTAAGAAATTTCTCTTTCCAAATAAAACAATGCTTTGTAATTACTTTCTTTATTTCTTTCTGTCAGGGAAAAAAAAAAAAGGCATAATTTGGTTTCAGCATGGGGATCAGAGCCTGCAGTACCAAACTGATAATTTGTTTCTTGGTTTGCTCAAGTTTCTCATCTTTGTTATGTAAAGAAGTTAGCAGAACCTCACCTGCTTTTCAGAATGTTTAACCTGAGAGTAGAATATGAAGAGAGGAGTAACAAATTGCCCTGGGAAAAGGAGATGGAAAATAGAAGTTGGGGTTGGAGTCTTTGAAAAAAATAAAAATTAGAAAATTTCCTCAACCAAAATAAATGCGTGAGCATTTTTTCCACAGTCCTGGAAACCTTCATAATATATAGTGAAATTACAGGCATATGTGTTTGCTGCATTCTCTTAAATATTTCCACTACGCTCTGAATGAAGTGTCAAGCTGCATAATGAGTTGGTTTGTCCTTGAGGTAGTGCTGGTTGTGCTTGTGAACTCAATGTGTGTGGGAGGCTCAGCTTCTCAGGTGGTGTTTAACTTCTTGCAGGATGGGGGCCCCAGTTTCTGCTTTAGATGAAGTGTGTGAGCTACTTTTAAACTATATTTTTAGTCTGATGTAAAACATTCTCTCTGTGAGTCCAGTTATGTGTCAGCCTGATTCCCACACACCTCAAACACAACTTACCATGGCAGCAAATGCATGTTCAAATTCCAAATATGCTTTAGTGCAGCACTATGGTTGAGAATTTATCTTTTTTCTTTCTTTCTTTCTTTTTTTTTTTTTTAAAAAAAAGCTAGTTAGTGCAGTATTAGGTAGGTCACTCTGGCCACATTCCCAGAATTTAACAGTGGGGGCCTTGTGGAATGCTAAACGATGTGTATAACAGCATTCAGGCTCTCCGTGAGCCAATCCGTCAAAACATTTGCTGCTTTGAAAATGTGTTCTTCAAAAAACTGGGCATATGGAACTTATTAGACTATTTGGTGGAGTTCAGGCAGCAGAGCCCAAGAGAAGCATAAAAACATTTGAGGACACAATTCTACCTTAAGGTAATAGGATCTCTAAACTGTTCTTTTGCAATCAAATGCATACAAAATACAGGCAAGAAACATCCTGAATGGGGAGGTTTGACATTCCAAACAGTCACAAGACCTTAAGTAAAGAACTTGTAATAGTAGTAAGAAAGTCATGGTTTGATTGCAGCAATGGCTGGTAAGTTTACTTGTTTCCTCAGCAGAGTGTGTTGGTTCTTAGCTCTTTTAACAATTCAAGTTGTATCAAGGAGTTCTGACTCATCGTTTCACTGCAGTGGATTTCTGTGTCTCTGGTGCATTGGCAGTGAGGAGCCATCAGTCTCCTTGGAGATGAAAAAAGACAGTGCTGCAGATGAGATAAACAAATGAGCTGCCGTTTTCCAGCACCTGCTTGTACCTTCCTCCAAGTGACTCCTTGTCTCCATCTCAGAGAGTACAGAACAACCCCAGAGTGAGGAACCTTCCCCTCACACTATTAAACAACAAGGCAAAATGCAGAAATGACTGAAATTAAGTTTCGGCTTTGGCAGCTATGGCAAGAGATAGTACTGGGTTTTGTTGCTCAATGAGTAGTCCTGGAGCAGACTATTAAACAGAGTCCTTCTCTTGGAACAGAATCAGAGGAGGGTGAAGGAATCTGTGTAACCCCTATACTCTCTCTCTTCCTGTCATCAATACTGACACTCCTCTGAGCATGACACTGTGGCCTGTGCAGGGTCTTTATGCCATACTGCTAGCTTTGATCACTACTGCAAATAATTAAAACACCCTGTTCCTATGTATCTTCTTCTGTAATAATTGCTTATGTTACAGGCCAAAAAAGTATTTATAGACTCCTGACCACTTTGATTCCCCATAGAAAGAATGAAAGCTAAGGTTTGGGACTTTAGTTTGTTGATGTGTCTGTACTCAAGCACAGTTCTTTCTCTGTGGCTATAGTGCAAGGAGACAAAATGTGATACTGTGGTATTAAAAATGGCTTGTTACCTTTAAAGTAAGGTTGGTCCCATTTGCTGCTATAGTGTAGAGCAGTCTCTGTTATCCTAGTGTTTGAATCAAGCAGGCTTAGACAGCTGTAGTACTGTTATACAGAATCATGATTATTGTTCTCAGCAAGCAAGCAAATTTGAGTAATGGAAAATAATACTATGGCATAGAAGTGCTGTGCTATCAAGAGATTGCAAGTTATTTGACATCAGTATTGCTGAGATATCTGCAGTCTCAGTCATAAGCCTCATCTTGCATTTCTTGCCTTGTCATCACCCAGTTCTGACTTACACTGCCTGTCCCTGCTGTGTTCTGGTTTCCAGTCTCCTGCATTGTTTGCTCCAGGGCAGCACTCTGGTGTGTGCATGGGCTTCTTGGGGAGCATGCAGAAGGAAGGGGCTGGAAATGGGCTGTTCTCTCACTTGTTATACTCCATCAGGCAGCACACCTTTTATTCCCTTGCAGTCAGGCCAAGCTTCTGCCCATGTGGTGCCCCCAGGGGTCTGGAAGAATGATGCTGGCATTATCGATGTTGCTTTTTTTCAGCCTCTGCAATAGAGTAAAACAGGTCTCAGCCCTGAGACATTGTCATACCTGGGGAACAGAGAGAAAGGAGGGGGAATGAAATGTTTCTGCCTTCAATCACAGTCCACTGGAAATCCCACTGACCCTTGTCCAACAAACTTAATATGATACTTGGCAATATCATGAGACTTACTGTGTTATCATTACTACCAGGAGTTCAAATAGCAGTGCCCCTATCTACACTGAGATGCTGTATTGTTTTGTTATGCAAAGGTCCTTGAAATAAGCTGCAGCACCCAGTAGAAACTTTCTTTTTAACTTATTCCCCACATTTGGAAGAGACTATTGGGACAGAAAAGCTTCCTGGGAACTGGACATTTCTGTATGAGTGGAAATTTTTTGAAAAAGGAAATTGTCTGTAATGTGTTTGTGGTTGTCTCCATTACTGGGCTGCAGTGAATAAATAAATCAAGTTAAACTACAGATATACTCCCAGACCCCTTTGTCACTGATTTTCCCACCTGAGGCAAACCAGTCTGTCACATCAGGAAGTGAATATTCATATAATAGAAGCTTGATACTGGAGGCGCAATTCTGGAGCTAGGAGAATATTTTTGCCTGTAATGCAGGCAAGAAAGAAAATAACCTCGAAGTTGCCTTGATAGAAACTTCAAAAGTGCTGTGCTTTGGCCTTCTGACACTTCTTTTGAAGTAAGGGGCTTCTCCCATTGCGTTAGATTTTAACACAGTCAAAACATGTTGAACTCCTTTTAAAAATCCCACCCAGAATTTTCAGTGCATCTTTTTATCAAGCCGGAAAATTCTGGTGCTAGAAAGTGCTGTGGGATTTTGTAACGACTGGAGGTCAACTCCCTGATTCTGCCATGATAGCCTATTGCTCCAGAATGAGCTTGAGTCTGTTCCTGACACCATTAGATGCTGCAGCTGACCCACTGGTATTTCCTGCTTCTCATCCCACCATGGCAAAATGTAAGGAGGGACATGTGAAAGAAAAGCAGAAGCAGCATTATCTCCAGGAGTTGCATTACCTCCTGCGACTGTAGATCTACTGGGATGGGTGACAGTGCATCCTGTAGATGTTCCCTTCTTCTGTTCAGTCTCTCTTTTTTCTGATGTGTGCCACTGCAGTTCCCACCTGCTGACAGTCCTGTGCATGAGCTTCTCAAGGAAGGTTAGTCATATCCTACTGACTTCTATTCTTATGGCTGAGTTTCTAAGGACCAATATTCTCTGTTTATTCTTCCTCACTATAAGGCAGAGTGCAGCATCTGGCCTAAGCTCATCACTTTATGGATTGGTTTTCTTTTGTTACAGTAAATATAGGTTATATTTACATATATATATATGGATTCAGCTATTGTACCTTCAATTAAAGTGCCTTATGAAGCTTTATGAAGCCTTAAAGCTAGATTGGGTTTTCTTAGATCTCACTGGTTTCTTACTCAAAGTTCAGTCCTAGAGTAACTAAATAAATGAAAACATTTGCTATTGGGATCTGTCTGTTTGCTTTCTGTTCTGGCTGCTATCTATTGAGATATTCAGCTTTAGTCTGCTAAAGTTATTTTATTTATATAATTTTAATTTATTTTACTCTGGTATTCTACAGCAGCTTCCTAAGCAATTTGTGCCTGGAAAAATTAGAACAATAAGCCATGTAAATCCATAAGAGAGGCTGTAAAATAAACATTATACCATGTGTGGGGTGACATTTTTTACTGCAAGTGGCTGCTCTCACTTTCTGGCATTTATACACACAGCCATCTGTTTGAAGGCTGTTTGAAGTGGCCTTATTCCAGCCTTTATGTAACTTGCCTGTAGAAAGGAAATGACATCATTTAGTTTCCTGAAGAATATTACCAATGCCAGAACTGAGGAAATAAAATCTACAGTACATAGAGTATGTATTTTTAAACCTTTTTCCGTTTCACAATAGGCCACCTCTCCACACTGGTCAGATCATCTCTCCAAAGCAATGGAAAGCCCAGGAAACCCCATGCATTTCACATGCATTTTTATACAGGTTGCTAGCAATGACCTGTAAGTTACTTAACTTATATGCTTGTTGAAATGAGATCCAGTGAGACAGGACAGAACTAGTACAATGGCAAAGCCTGCAGTGTGCCTTCACTGAAAAATATAGGCATAAACTGACAACCATAACTTCATAACTAGACTAGATTAAGCTTCAGTGCTTTCAAGAGGCCATGAAAGAACAGCAGCTGTTTGTTATGCCTAGAAGAAACACGTAACTCAATTAATATTGGCTAAGCAGTTTGCTATAAACCCATATTGGGGTTTAAATTGAAAGAAAGTTTATGTTTTAATTGTCTGCATAAAGGCTATGTATATTCCGAGACATTAGTTTTAAATCTTCACTGAGCTATAAAGGTTCTCAGCTGGTGATTTCAACTGATCCATGCTGAGTTACATCACGTGAGGGCTTCCTCATACTCCATTTTGCCAAGAACTTTTCAAACTTCTGTCTTTGCTGATAATTCCAGTTTTATTGAAAAAAAAGGAGTCTGCTTTGTCTACAGAAGTTAGTTGTCAAGTACATTAAGAACTCCTGGATCAACTAGATAGCAGCTGAAGAAAAGTAGAAAGGTAATATATTTTTTATATGAGAATTTTGGATGGAGTTTGCATTTTTTGTTGATGTAAAAGATAATGTGAAATAGACAAGCCGTATTCCCAAAAGCCTACTTTGACTGGCAGAATTTTGGTCATACTGCTGCAGGTGTCATTTCAAATCACTTTTACAGTTTCAAGATATGTAATATTTAATGCTAATATGAACTAACCATAAACAAATTGCACTTTCCAGAAGATATGTTATTTGCTGTGATTGCCTGTTCTTTATGAAAGTGTTTATTAGGTACTATTCACTCTGCCCCATGAACTACAATGTAGCTGGATTTTAATCCATGACTACTTTATTAAACAGATCTGGGCTGGCTAGTCTTCACATTTCAATACTTTTGAAATTTTTTCATAACAAAGTCATTATTCTTGTGAAAAGGAAATGGAAATGAGGAGAAAGGTTGGCTAATGATGACCTTAATAATTTATGGAATTCATATAATCTGTTTGTTCATGTTTATGACTGGACTTGGATATTCTCCAGAATATGTTGAAATCTCAGAAGCCACCCACATCTGTTTGAAAACAGTACAAAATGTATTGCTAAACTTTGGGCCTTCATAATGAAATCACCAAGTCCTCTAAATCCTCTGATTTTGAAAGTTGATCATATAGTCTTAAGGGAATGTCTTAAATTATTAACTTTGGTTTGACCAAATCTCCAGAAATGAATGGTTCTCTAAATTAAAATCGCTGCATTTCCTCCCAGTTATAAATACCTGTTGGGTAGCCTAGTTAGTGGTCAAAAGGTTACAATTTGTAACAGACAGGTACACTTTAGCTCTTCTTTTCAGATTCTTCAAAAGCTTCCTTGTATGTCCAGTATAGAAGTCAGATAAGAGATATGAAGGATTTAGATGCTGTGTTTACTACCTACAGGTGTAGTGGATGCACTTGTATCGATCACAATATTGCAGCTGCTGTGCAATGCTGAGCACGAGTTTTGCCCCTGTTTACAAGGAGACTGGATCAAGCTATGACAGCCAGCTAAAAAAAACAAGGAAACATGACAGCAAAGAATGACCATTTGAAACCAAGAAGTTTCATATCTGGTCAAGGTACAATATGGACTTTCCAGAAAAAAAAAAAAAAAAGAAAAAAAAAAGAATCTGTTCTCTTATCTACAGGAAAGAAAAAAAAATGTGAGCAGCACAAAGCAGATGGAGCTTTGTTAAAACCTGTATAAATGGTTCTGATACCTGCTTATGCTATGCGTTACTGCAACATGTTGACAGACATATTTGTTGCAGAGTAGGACACTTCCAACTTCAAAGTTAGCTTTATATGACCCCCTTCTTCTGCCAAGTATTTTTTGCAACCAAAGTATCAGCAAAGAAATGTACCTACAGAACCAAAGAAGTGTAGTCATTGTAACTGTGCAAGCACTCAGGTAACATCAAGGCAGGAAACAGACAGTGCCTGTTTGTGCATACTCTACAGAGCACTCCAGTTCATAACCATTATTAGATTGCTCCACACCAGTGGCAACAGAATCTTACAGTGGATGTTAGGTCCAGTGGATGAGGTTTTCCTCTCTTTATTATCACAGTAGGTAAGGACAATCTTCATAAATTCCCAGGTATTTATACATGTGTTAAAAGTAGTGAGAATTAGAGGGAAAATATACCAACTTGCTCTTATACCTAATGTACACGTGGTTTTCGCTGACTGATTTTGCTTCAAAACTACATCCTTCTCTGAGACATTTGTCCTTAGCCAAAGGATAAACATCCTATGAGTTGTTCAGTATTTATATTAGCTGTTTCTGATTTTCAAGTGCTTTATGTACCTGTTATTGCTGTGGAACAACACGGGTGATTCCAAATTAAAATTGTTGAACTCCTGGGATCTCAGCAGGTCCATACTGGGTACCTAAATATCAATGTATGTCTGCTTTTGTCAGTTAACAGCAATAAAAGAAAACCTGAAGTCTAAAGCATATACGCCATTAAAGGCTCAAGTAATATTTCTTGTCCTTAGGAAATCATAGTAATAATAATAATAAAAAATGTTTTGGAGATGATGATGTTTTCTTCAGACAATAAATTTCTGAGTTTTATAGCTATGGAAAAATCTATCTCTCTTTTTTTAAATTTTATTTCATATTTTTCTAAAGGAACCAGAAAACAATTGGTGCCCCTTTGATCTCCCACTGGTTTGGAGTCCTAGCTGAGTAAGCAAGGGCAGAAGGGTCCTGCATTCAGAAGTAGAAGTTTCTAACATGATGAGGGTTCAAATCTAATTTGGGAATCATGGTTTTCTAGGTTACCAGCTAAGGTTCTCCAAACACTTGGGTCCATACTACAAACCTTTTCACAAGGGTTTTGCAGCTAAATTTGGATGCTGAAAGCTCTCAGCAGAACTGGGGCTCCAGCTCCTTAACGTGGAATAAGGAAACCTTAACTTAATGGGATCCTTAACTTTAATGTGATCTTGGTGATAAGTTTGTCTCAGAGCACAGAGCTTCCAGGGTCAGCAGGTGAACTGCCAGGAAGAAATGCAGGTTTCCAAAAAAACCCTTTAATATTTTTGGCAGAAAGAGTGGTTAATGAAAAAATAAGCCATTTTGGAAAAAAAAAAAGCCATTAGAGTGTCTCCAAGATTTCAATTTTTATTTCTAAATGACTAGGCTGAATTTCAGAAGTATATAATATAGAGTATTTTCTGATAGAGTCACCTCTGCTGTCATTATTATGGCTGTCGTCATAAGCTGCACAGGTGTAGACATAGGGGTTTATTCATTCTAAATCCTCAGCATGGATATATTTAAAACATGATCTGTCCCACAAGAAGAAGTCTTAGCCTAATAGTATCAGAGGAATACAATTGATTAACTCTCGTGCGCTAAAACATGGACTAAAACGTGGTCATAGGGTAGAAAATATTAACATGTCAGTGCAAACCATGGCATGTGACTCCACTTCCAAGCAGTCTCAGATGCATTTCTGTAGTGGTTATACAATTTAAAGTTTATTGTAAGGATATTTAAGCTGTGTAGGATTTAGTATTCTGAAATTTCATTTCATTTAAGCATGGAATGAAACCCCCAAATGATGAAAATGTCAGTGAAGGAGAAAAGTCCCTGGACTTCTGTATCAGTCACACCTGGCTGTCCTCTCTGGAAGCTTCATTCCCTTGCCTTGGTCATCTACCTGCAAAACAGGTCAACTGAGAAAAACAGTATTATGGAAGGATGTTTGTGTGTGAAGGTCTCCAATTCTTAAAGGCACAGATCGTTTTCATGCTCATCTTGTTTTGTTGCTGTGGCATAGGACTACAATTGCAAGGCCTGTCTCACTGAGCCCTCAGTTCCCAGCTCACCTTTCCTCACTGAGCAGCCTGTTTGGGCTGCTTCCAGACACGCAGGGAGCTTTACGGTGAATTTAGCGGCTCTGGGGTCCCAGCAGGCGCCTTAGCGGGTGTTTGTTAACCAGTCAGGTGAACTGGAAGGAGCTGGAGTGTGCCCCAGTGTCTGCCCTTAGGGAAGGAAGCTCATAGGTTCCTATTTGGGTTCCCTTGGAATAGGAACTGAGCTGGTTTCAGAGCACATTTTATAGAATCATAAAATCATAAAATCACTTTGGTTGGAAAAGATCATGAGGTCCAGATGTTAATCTAACACTGCCAAGTCCACCACTAAACCATGTCCCTAAGTGCCACATCTACACATCTTTTAAGTGCCTCCAGAGATGGTGACTGCTCCAATTCCTTGGGCAGCTTGTTCCAATGCTTGACAAACTCTCCATGAAGAAATGTATCCTAATATCCAATCTAAACTTGCTCTGGCTGGACTTGAAGTCATTTCCTCTTGTTCCATCACTTATTACTTGGGAAAGGAGACCTACCCCTATCTTGCTACAAGCTTTTTTTGGGTAGCTGGAGAGAGCAATATTGTCCCCTTTAGGCTCCTTTCTGCAGACTAAACACCCCCAGTTCCCTGAGCCATTCCCCATCACACCTGTGCTCCAGACCCTTCACCAGCTCCATTGCCTTTCTCTGGAGCTGCTCCAAAATGTCTTGCTTGTAGTGAGGAGCCCAGAACTGAACACAGGATTTGAGGTGCAGCCCCATCAGTGCCTAATACAGGGGGAAGATCACTGCTCTGGCCCTGCTACTACACTATTGCTGATACTGGCCAGTATGCTGTTGGCCTTCATGGGTGCCTGATCTCACTGCTGGCTCATATTCAGCCACTGTCAACCAACACCTCCAAGCACTTTTCTGGCAGGCAGCTTCCCAGCCACTCTTTCCTGTGCCATTTTGATACCAGAAAACCAGCTCTGTTCTAAAAAAGAAAAAAGAAAGCGCCCCCCTCAAAACACTCCCCCCCCCCCAAAAAAAAAAAAACAACAAAAACAAAAAACCCCAACCAAACAAGAAAACCCCACAAATTATTTTTCATATGATCCTTGTGTTTGTTTTCTTATTCAACTACTATACAGATAAAAGCAACAAGAACAAGTTGCAAATATAAATAAGGAGAACAGCAACAGCTTAAAACTTCTGGGTTCAATAGGGTTTTCCAGGACAAACATCCAAAAAGCATTTCCAAATACTTCTGGAGAATTTTACGCAATTTTCTTGAATTACTTCTTTCTCTGAAAACAGCTTAGGCAGTGAGTGATACATGCTCACTCTACTGAGCAGTTCCTGACTTTACTCAGTATCTGCTCTCTTTAGCAACATGTTTTCCACCATCAGCCTTTCAAAACCAGCAGCACTGGCTTTCCCCTTACGCTTCATCTGATATTCTCAGCTCATGGGTTGAAACTAAACATACACGTGTATTACTTTATGAAATCAGTGTATTTGAATTTGGCAAGGCACAATCAGCTAGGCGTGGAACTGCACCTTGCTGTATTTCTTACGGGTGTAAAGAAGAATTTTGCAGTATTTTTATTCTGCATTCTCCAAAAGAACAGAACTTGGTCTAGAAACATATGGGGTTGTGAAAGCATTCATGTGATGCCAAACTTACTGTAAAATCTTATTCGACAGTTTCAGCATTGCTTACAGAGTTGAAATATCCTTTACAGTAATACCACAGTTCTATAAGTAGCTTTCTATTAAGCTAGTGTTGATTTAACCCATTCCTGCCCCTCTTGCAGCCTATGCTCATGCCCACTTTGGGTTGCCTTTGCAATAAACCAGACTGGAGACTGCATAAAGCTGGGAAAAATATTACCCCAAACATTAGGGGAGCATTGTGTGTGTGGATATTTTTGCAGGATTTACTGAAAACTGTTACACAGGTGTTTGTAAGGGACAATGTAGCAGGGACTGCCATGGATCAAGACATCTGACAAATCGAACTCCATACAGATTGGCAGGGAAATTAGCTCTAATATGTGTATAAACTACTCTCCCTTCAAATGCCAGCTCACTAATGCAAAAGTAGTGGTGATAAAATCCAATTTACACAATTCAAATAGCATTTATATTCCGCTAGAGGAAGATGGATTGTTATCCCTTGAAGCATCAGTGTGTTTGGCCAAGCAGTGGTTCTGTGCTGCTGCTTCCCCCAGCTCTGGCAGCACTGGGATTGCACATGTCCGGGCTCCTCAGCTTCACAGTATGGCCCAGAAGGGTATTTATTCTTCTGCAGGCTTCAAAAACAGGAAGTGACATTTCAAGCAATTGCAGATTTACTGTGAGCCTGTTCCTGGTGCCTCTGCATTGTCCCCTCTTTCCTGTTTGAGCTTGGAGGAAGTGCCCGGAGGGATGGGGGTAGGGAGAACTTGCTGTGATGCTTCTCCAACTGCAGCTCACATTACTTAGGGGAACAGTGATGAAAACATATTCAGATCTTTTCCAAAGGCTTGCAAGAAATATTTGACATCTAACCTGTAACAACAAGCAGGAGCTAAAGGTTAAATCACACACAACCCAAGCGTTTGGGAAAAGGATGTGTTTATGTTATCAGCTTCTTTTGGGTTGTAAAGGAACAGTGCATGACAGTGGAATGGGAAATACGCTGTGGCTTAGTCCAACTGTCTGTGACATAGAAAGTGCCAATTAGTTCTACATATTGTATTTTCACATCCAAGTGCCCTTTTCAACTCTATTGCCATTCAGATGATTAAAAGCGGAGTGTACAACATGAACACCGCTGCCTAATTAATTTGCTTGTGTGCATGTAGACATAAGTTTTTACACAAATACTCCAGTTTCCCATGTAGTGTCACTCCCTGTGGCGAACTGTCACTAAGGAATTAGACAGTCAGTATTGCCCATTGCTCTCATGGAATTTATGGACCTAAATTATCCAAACTAGCAATGTATTTTCTAATATAATATATTGCTGTTCTGCAAACTGAATCAAGCCAATACTATGTTTGTTTCTGAGTGCCAAAACACTGCAGAAGCAACTTCAGTCTATGTAATACTAATACTTTGGTGGTTGTACTTCTGCAAAAGTGATTCTGCTTTTCCAGTCTGCTGAAAAAGCAGGTGAATTTGGAAGCATCTACTGTATCAACTCAAAATATGTTTTTTCTCATTTAATTTCTTGTCATAGTAGGAATTTACTATACAAAGACTTATCTTAAAGACAGAAAATCAGTCTTACCCTGAGCTAATGAATATAATTTGTATGTTGATACAGTTTTCTCTTGGTATCTATTACTCAAGCATTTGCTGGCTGGGATTCATCTCACCTTGCTTTTGTAATTTAGAACAGCTATCAGGACTAGTTCTTTCCTCTATCAACAATGTAGAGGCACAGGAACTGTTAGAAGAAAAATTGCCTTACATGCCTTTTTATATGAATAAATCACTGATTATAGAGGGAATCTATATAAATGGTTTATACTAAATTCCTATTTATTAGATTGCTAATATTGAGTAAATTCTTTCTGTAAGAACTGTATTTCCTATATTTTGCATAAATAACATTAGAAATAACTTTGGGACAAGAATTAAAGGCCACTATTAATCCTCTGTGAATGTATGGGGCTATAGGGATACCGGGGATGGACTGAAGTGACAGGACAAGGGGTAACGGGTTAAAACTTAAAGAGGGGAAGTTTAGATTGGATATAAGGAAGAAATTCTTTACGGTTAGGGTGGTGAGGCACTAGAATGGGTTGCCCAGGGAGGTAGTGAATGCTTTGTCCCTGGCAGTGTTCAAGGCCAGATTAGACAAAGCCTTGGGTGATACGGTTTAGTGTGAGGCGTCTTGGCCCAAGGCAGAGGGGTTGGAACTTGTTGATCTTGAAGTCCTTTCCAACCCTAACTATTCTATGATTCTATGAATCAGAATCAATGCATAATCATTTCTAGTACTCAGTATTGTATGCAAACAAGCTGTAGCACAAATATAAACATTGTACTGGCAGGGAAAGAGTGACTTTTGGAAATTTTCCTCTCAGAATAGGCAAAGCTGCTAATAGCACCCGCAAAAAAACAAAATAAAGTAAAACAATATATCAAATCAGTGCTGCAGCATAGGCTTTCCTATTCATGTTCTGTCAGGATAGAGGTTATCAGTGTTTATTTAGTTGCATGTATTTGACAATATGCTTTGAGATGCAGACATTGTGCCAGTAGTCTTCATTTATAATATGAAACAGTCTGGAATTTATTCTAGGATACTTGATTATTTTATTTTTAGATAAGCCCTTCCTCATTGGTCGTGTGCTGTGTCCCTTAGCTCACTATTAAAAATATTTTGACTTTATGATTTTCTTGCACATAACCAACTGTGATTTGAGTCTCAAATGTAAGAGGCAAAGGCAGAGGTACCACTTAGCTTAAAGCAAGATCCAGATGCTGAAAAGAAGGAATGAAGGTGGATGATCTGAAGTTTATACACTTTTTTTCCCCTATGTTTATATCTCTTCCCCTTTCTATCCACTGGGTCAGCTCCTCATGTGTATTTGTGCATGAGTGTCAATGTCATCATGGTGTCTATTGTTACACATACATGTGCTGGTGACAACACAACCTCCCCAGAAAACAGGGTAATCTGAGTTTTTCAGGCTGCCATTTCCATTTTCTTCTCTCTTCTGAACTTATCTTGTGCTGTTCAGTTTCTTATTTTGCTGTCCCTTCAGTAGGAGAGACTAGGGGAGGGCTTCCACTTTGTATGGAACCATTTAACACTCAAGATGCTCACCTGGCAAGGAAGAAATCAAAACCTTCCTCCAAGCTGGACAGAGGAGATATGATTCTGTTGTCCTATATCCACGTGCTGCTTTAACCACTAGAATTATTTGGTGTGGAAGAGGGACAGGAAGACATGAACAGCTGGGAGGAGGATCTGAAAGAAAATGGTTTAGGATTTATGCAAAAATCAAAACTGAAACCAGCAAACCAAAGTATCTGATATCAGAACAGACCTATTAGTCATGTGGGCAAGATCTCTACATCTTTCACTACATTTTTTTGGCTAAAATCACAAACTGACCCTTTGACATGCTTCATTCCAGATGTTAACATTACAGTTATGTTTTTTTCTTTTCATCTCTTCATTAATCTCTTATGCCTATTCATATGAAATGGAAACAGGGTGAAGGAGCATGGTAAAGGGCACAGCTCTCAGCAGATTTAATTCTGTGGAAATAGGCATTTAGTGGCTGAGAGATGTAGCAGGGCTCAATCTATTCCTGCATGGCCCATCACACTTCTTTGGTTACTCCGAGTTTCCTTCTTTGCTCTGAGAGTCCTCCACAAATATTTTAAATGACCAAGAAAGGAACTGGAATCAAATACATCAGTTTTGCCTCTGGATGAGGAGGACTTGTACCAGGTTAAGAAAATAAGCATGAATCAAACTTCAACTTTCAGAAATAGCAGTGCTTCGAAATAATCAGTGCAGTGATACTAGAAAAGAGGCTATGCAGTGAAGTCTCCTCAATCTGTTTCTTTGTGGAGATCCAAAAATTGTGATCATAGTTTCATGGTCCAGGAAAATCTGTGTCAGTGACCTCTGTAGAAAGGCACTTCTGGCCACCAGATACAGATCTGGCTGACCATCATCTGCAGGTATATTTTCAGTGGAAATACCAATTCTCATTTAACAAAATTCATATAAAGCGTATTATACTACCAATAATTTGTGTTGCCATTTTCCCCAGGAATAATCTAACACACAGGTTTTTTACTTAGCCTTGTAGTCCAACCATCAATCACACCTTGTCATTGTGATATAATTTTAGAATATCTTACTAGCTCTATTCAAGCTCCCACCTTTGATAGGATACGGAGATCAACTGCTCTGTCCCTTGAACTGTGACCTTAAACAACCAGGGTTTTTCCTTCCCCATGGGAATCATGTGATTGCACTCTCAGCGGATAATTTTTCCTGGATTCTCTTATGGTATTTCCTACACAGGAAAACCATCCTGTTATCTCACTATAAACGATTACTAATGAGAATTTTCATATTTTTTTTTAAATGCGTGTGTCTTTTTTCCTTTCATTACTTATCTAAAAACACATGCTTTAGAAAAAGTAAGAGAGGATCACATATGTATTTTTTTTCACAAAGGACAGAAAATAAGCAGTGGTAAATAAGATAATGTAGATGTTAAACGAGAAACTTCACTATAATATAAAAAGGAAAATAGTTAAACAGCAAATTTTGCATTTTTCACCAAAGCCAAAATAAGTCACAGTTTAAAGTCATCACAGAATATATTCCATAGTGTCAGGCTGTGAATTCCAACAGGAAACAATTTTCAGGAAGAATTTGTGTTCTTTTTTTTTCTGCAATCCCACACAAGAACACAACTAATGTCTTCATAAGCTCATATTTTTATGTTTTTGCAGTTAAACGTTCTAAGAAAATATTTTAAGCAGGCTTTCATGGCTTATGAGGTATGTGAAGTTCTCAGAAACAAAAATATGATAAGCAGAATACTGCTCTCAGTTACCCTCATTTGTAACTGAAGTAATCCTGAATTTATGCCACTGTATCTGAGAAACAAATTTGACTCCACACCCCTCACCATTTCTGTCTCAAATAACTAGAAGATGAGCACTTCTTTAACTCAGTTAATAGAAGGCTTTGTTTTTAGGAGTGAAAGTTCTGAATATAAGTACAATATGCTAACAGGATACAAAATTTATTTGTTATTCTCCAACTGTTCACTAAAGTTCTCTTCCATTTCTCAAGATGTGTGACAAGAAACCTCAAAAGATAGAAGGCTGGAGAAATTTACCATGTTTTCAAACCCAGAATGTGGGGCAAAAAATATTCTTTGGGGTTTTATCAAAGTATGGACTTTTTTTCTAAACTACAGAGACACTGTCAGAAGGATCTTCCTTTGAAACCTACATGGTGTATGAAGATTTTGTCTCTTAAATTGCTCCAGCTAAAAATCCATAGATTATTTTGATTTTCCAACAGAAAATTAGAAAGTAACAAATAGTTTAAAAATCTTGTTTTCACAAGTGGGGAGTTCATGTCATTTTTCATGCACTGTAAGCCTGGACAGATTGCATCTTTCATGACATATCATGGTCTCACACCCCAGTCTCTGATTTACTGCAAAGCTTTCAGGCTCCCCCCCCCCATTTTACTTTATCTTTTAAACAAGCAAAATAAATTGAGCTTCCTCAGTCCTTCAGCATGATTCCTTGAATAAGTATTGTGGGTCTGTAGAAAAAAAAATTCCAAGTTGTCAGCATCCAGTGTTGATACCAGATCTAGAAGATTTTTCCAGTGAGAGGCCCTGTAATGTCTGTTGGAAATTACTTCTCCACTCCCACCTTCAGGATTCCTACTAACACTTCTGAGAATTGCATTTAACTTCTTTCACAGGCAGCACATGTTTTATTATGCTTTCTAGTGTTGCTACTTTCCAGGATACAGTCTTCTATTCTAACTGTGTGCCTTGCAGGATGTGTTTCTAGGTATATGGCACAGCCATAAGCTGTGTTAAAATGACGCAACTGAAATGAATATATCTTAAGCAGTTTACATCTCATTTACCTCTCCAGTGAATTATATTAACAAATGCAGATATTGCTAGTAGTTCATATGTTTTCATAAAATATTAATTTTAACTGATCCCATTAAAAACACCCATTTTCCCTTCACAGATAGTTTTTCTGATATATCAGCTATCCACACCTTCCATTAGCCAAGATTTTTTGCATACATTGTGATACAACATTGTAATATAGTTCTGATGGAACAGTCTTTCCATGATCTTGCCTGTGGTTGATGTCAGCTTGCTATTTTGCAAGTTTACAAAAATACACCTTACAGAGTGTTTAAGATCACTTCATTCTTTTTGGAATAAAAATCATGTATTTTTTTTTGCTGGAGATGAATTCCAAATTCAACTTAATTCTGAGCTC
This sequence comes from Melopsittacus undulatus, assembly GCF_012275295.1. Taxonomy (NCBI): domain Eukaryota; kingdom Metazoa; phylum Chordata; class Aves; order Psittaciformes; family Psittaculidae; genus Melopsittacus; species Melopsittacus undulatus. Next base: position 14,445,783 of record NC_047557.1, read on the forward strand.
AGTACAAAACCATTGATGTGTCAGTTATTCTGTTGGTGGCCATCCCCAGCTAACATGCTCAGTAGTTTTATAACTATTGCCTAACATTTTTTGTACAGCAAGTTCAAGTAATGCCATCCTTTCGACTTTAATTGTAGTTTCCATGGATTTTTAGTGATTTCTTTGACTTCCCCTTTCCTTTTTCTGTATTTTGATCCAAGATTATTTTTTTTTTCTGGTGGCCCAGTGCTTTTCATAATCACATACATAGTCAGTTATTACAAGTATCTTCATTCCACTTGATGTTTAGTTTCAGAATTACAGCTGCCTTCAGTAGTGATTGTCAGTTTGAAGCACCTAGGAAAGCCTTCTTTACTAGTTTCCAAATACCTTTCACAATTTTCCCCGGGTTGAAGGATTCCTGATCAGGTTTGTTCTTGGTATGACACCAAACTGTATCATTCCAAGGATTTCTACAGGAATTGTACGGATCACCTTGTGTAGCAGGAGATAGCTTCTTCTTTCTTCATTTTCTAGATGCTGCAGAAAAGGACAAAGAGTGCCTTCCTGTAAATACTTCTACTTATTTCTGACTACAGCTACAGGAGGGTTATTTGGCCATTAGTATTATAGGTGTTACAGATGCTTAATATATTCTCAAATACTCAAAATTAAATTAATCTCCAGAAGATGAGTTAAGAAGAAATTTCCACCCATATCAGATTGGCAGAAACCATTGTATTTTTTGAGGCCTGTAACATGTGTAGTAGCTGCAGTAGACATTTTTGTGAAGCATGCTTAACTAACTGAAGAACATGGTTGCTGTGACATTGGAAAGACCATACAGCAGCAGAGGTAAATCCTGACGGTTCTTTGTACTTAAATACCTCTAGTTATTCAATTTTTGTCTTCAGCTTTGAAAGACTGGCTCCTTTAAAGTATCCAGTATGTATATTAATCAGAAATTAGTTCTATTTCCACATGTGGAAAGGACCTGTATAACTACATCTAATTGATCTACTTGTACTCACACAGCACACAGACCTCCTAAAGTGACATTCTGGAGATGGATACATTTTTTCCTGCAAGTTTTAACAAGCAGGGAGACTGCTATTTCTGTTTTCTCAGCTTTTTCAATATCCTATTGTATTCTCTTAGCATTATCCCATTTTGTGATTTATAATTTAATACACAATTTAGTATACAATCAAGGTGCTGTATTTCTGAATCATTTGTAACTCTAAACCATATACTATCCCTGCTGTCTTTCTTAAATAATCTATAACCATTGAGTTTAATATCCAGTCATGTGAGTCATACCACTGCATTTGAGTAATACTAGCTAGCTCAAATTTCTTTTCCTAAATTTGTATTTCCAATTACCCCAATCTCAGAAAGGTTATAGGCACAAAGATTGTTTTTCTCATCCCAGTTCTTGATGTTTCAGTCCTTTTATGTTTGTTCATAGGTACTTGCAATTTCTGCACAAACTAGATATTATCTAGGATATATTTTCCTTTTTTACAAAGATAGAAATGGTCCAAAAGCCATCCATCCTACCTTACTTGAAAAAGTATTCCAAATATCTATGTTCTTCTGGAGTAGATTCCCTGAATTAGAGATGGTTCTCCTCATTTATATTAGAGGCAGAAATTACCCTGCTGCATGAGTGACTCCAGCAGAGGATTAAACATAGGTAGGGCAGCTACCTATGCATATCTTCTGAGTATGTGTATTTTCATTTCTGGTAGGTAGTACTGATCTGGTGCAAAGAAGTTTCCCTCCTGAACACAGAAAACTGGTAAATAAGACTTCCAATTGATGCCTGGAATAGATGGAGCCGGGACTCCTTGCAAAACCAAAATGTTGTTACAGTAACAAGGAGACAAACATGTCTTAAAATAGCCAGACTGATGAGCTGGGATTAATAATAGTCTTTTCCCACCTGATTTTCAGAGAAATTAAGTTCAAATGTAACCATCTGGCCTGCTCAACCATGTTTCAGGTCTCTTGGCTGTTAAACCGATATTTTCAAATGTTGTTCCAAATGAACTCAGAACTCAGAAATTACTCTTTTCAAATAAACCAGAGTGAAGAGGTTGATTTTTACCTAGGGATCTGGTGGAGGGTGTCAAAAGCTGAATTTTGTTTGAAAGACCAGCAGCATAAGTTTCTTAAAAGTAACAAATTTTATACTTTTGCTGTAATAAGGAATGTTTTATAATTTAGCTGCAATCCAGCTATGCCTTACAGTTCTTACTGGTCTAATAAAAAGGTTGTGTTTTTAGAGAGCCTTACCATTCCTTTACTGGACAAAGAGCATTGAATATAGGATATGGCATGTACTGAGGAGGTTTAACACTTTGGGGAAGAGGACTTTCTTCCCACATGTAGGTGAAGTCAGTGAAAGTTCTTGGGGGTCCTTGGTTCACTCCACAGCCTCATTCCATAGCGGCTGGTGTTGAATTCCAAACTTCTAGAGGTTTTATGAATGTATACATAAGCAGTGCTGCAACAGAACTTAAATTCCACATGCAAACCTATTCATGAAGGAAATCATCTTTGATTTGATGTGTGACAATCATGTATATGTTAACAATGAAGATGCATGCAAAGATGAAGCTTGTAATACCCCACAGTAGGGATTATGAAGCTGGTGGTGGAGAGAGGGAAGAGGTGCTCATGTGGTATTATTGCACAGACTGTCTGCAGGCACAGGGAGCCAGAATCTGTGTGTGTGTGGCAAGGATGATGACATGTGTTTTATATTTTATGGAACCCCATGCAGGAGTTCTCCAAGCACTGCAACTGAAGAAGTCAGCAGCAGCAAAGCAAAAACTGTGTTTTTGGTCAGGAATACAAATCACGTGGCTGGTATCTTGTTTGCTGCTTGTGCATAAATGGAAAGGGGAAGGAACTGGATGTGAAACATTCAATCTGTAGCAAAAATGAAGTATACCCTGTGCACATAACAGTATTTAAGGAAGATATTTATACAACAAAAAATACAATAACCCTGTCTGTGCACACACTGCTGTATGGAAAGGTCTGTTATTTTCAGGAGAAAGCCCTTTGGAGTATGTATTAGATGTGAGGGAGAGAAATGGTGTTCTAATAGATCACATACACAGGATGATAGAGCAAACCCAAAGGATCAAAATGTCATTTCATTTTGTGCCAGGTGGATCCTAGACATCTGTATAATTTATCAGGAGAGCCAGACATTTGTAGATGTGCTTCCTATTTCCTTCTGTCAATGATGAAGACTATTACTTGAAGGAAGAGTTCATGGGAACCCCTTGTAAGAGAGTTCAGCAGTGTTTTCTTGGTGTTGAAGGTCATCCTTGAACGAAGATGCATTTAAGCTCAATCCCTTCTTTGTTCTGTATGCATACATGATGCAGTTTTAAAAGCAGGCTTTTCTGCTTTGCTTCCCAAGGTAATAGTATCCTTGTGATAGACATGATTGCTATGATTGAGCCCACTATTGCTTGACAAGGCCTCTTTCTTGCAGGTGGAATGCATAATTTTTAGGGAGGAAAAAAAACCCTATTTTTATATCTACCCTTTAATTTAGTTCAGTAATGCCTACATTTGACCAGAGCTTAATTGAACTATGATAACTTCATATATCCAGCCGGTCTGAGCTGTCCTTTTTATATGAATGTTATCATGAGCTGCACAAAACTTCTCTTCCTTGATTTTGTGCTTCAAAAGAAAAAAAAAAGCTAACTGTAATTACTGTAAAGAACATTCTTCAATCAAAGATCCGGTTCTGGTTGTCTTACTCTTGCTGAGTGGCACCTTTATAATACAGATTTTATTGCCAATATTTAAGAAATACAAATAGAAAAACTGGTCCCATTTAGACCAAAAGCACTTGTACCTTACCTGGAATATCAATACAGAATTTATATTAACTTATGTCTTTTGCTTCTTGTTCTGTCCTGAGAAAAGCTGAACTCCACCCTCTCTACACCTTCACATTAGGGAGCTGTAGCCAGCATGAAAAGCTAGACGGAGCTTTCTCAAGGCTGGACAAACATCTCCCTCAGCCTCTCTATGTCATGTGCTCTATGCCCCAGTCATCTTGTTATGTGTTTTCTGGTCTTGCTCCAAGATGTCAATGTCTGTCTTGTACTGCCTTCAGTTTTGGGCTTCTCAGTAGTGCAAGTGTGGCCTGAATGAGAAGGACAATCACTCCCTCAGCATATTGATTATATCATTACTTATACATCCCAGTATACAGTTAGTTATCTTTGTTGCAAGGGAACACCACAGACTTGTGTTTAGCTCCTAGTCTGCCACAGCTCCCAGGTTCTCCTCCAAGGAACTCTTCTGTTCAGTCAGTCTCCAGCCTGTGAGCTGGAGCTGCCAGTGTGAGCTATTGCACCTTCCAGGCAGGACTGCACATTTCACTTTGTTGAAATTCCTGAGGTTTCTTAAAGCCTCTGTCTTTATCTGTCAAGGTTCCTCTGAATAGCTACCCTCTCCTCAAGCATCTAAAGTGTTTCTCCTAACACCCTATGAGCATTGCTGAGACTGTAATCTATGCCACAGTCCAGTTCTTTAAGAAAAATACTAAGCAGTGTTAACCCCTGAGGAACTTGGTTAATAACTGGCCACAAATCTGTAGGGCTGATAACAGCACTAACCCTTTGGGACAAAGCAGTGCAGACAGTTGCTAACTCACCTTACTACCTATCCAAACCATATCTCAACATTTTGTGTGGCAATATTCAAACATATGCACAAACAGCATATTTCAGAAGTCCCTAGCATTTTATTTCTGTACATATATTAGATATATGGTTCTCATGTGATTTTTTCAACTTTATCATTTGCTTTATGTATGACTGCAATAGAGCACAAGAGTATGGTCACTCTGTGCCTTTATCAGATTGATAGGATAAGCTTGAGTTAATTGCTTATTCACAAATTTTCAGTCAATGCCTTTGATCACTGCCTCAGCTGCTGGCTCCTTACCTAAGGCATACTAAGGGCTGAGTTGATGTTCTTCAGTGATGGATTGAAACATGGTTTCTGTGAGATGATTTGAATAGACTCATAGAATGGTGTGGGTTGTAAGTGACCTTAAAGCTCACCCATTTCCAACCCCCCTGACATGGGCTGGGATACCTTCCAATAAACCAGATTGCTCCAAGCCATGTCTGGCCTGGCCTTAAACACTTCCAAGGATGGGGCAGCCACAGCTTCTCAGGGCAATCTGTTCCAGAGCCTCACCACCCTCACAGTATTGAGCTTCTTCCTAAGATATTAGGAATGGAATTTGAATCCACACTTCTCTAGTTTAAATCCATTACCTCTTATACTACAAAAGTCAGAATTTCATTTTAACAGATGTGATTCTGTTCTGAAAAGAGATAGCATCACTGAGGACGTGGTCAGACAAAGCTCTGAATCTCTAGTCTTTGCTTAGGTTTGCAAATAACATTCTCACTGTTGTCTGTCTGGCTGACTTCCATGAACCTTCAACTTCCTACAGGAACACTGAATTTGCTTTAATTTTAAAGAAGCCTAGGCTTGAAAACAATTTAGAGTTTCTTTATTAGCTGCATTAGCTGACCCTCATGCTGTTAACATTGCTGATTAAACAGCAAAAGAGTTGCAAAATATGTACAAGTTGAAGTCAGGCTAATATATCTTACGTGGATACAGGAGATACTTGAGGCATTTACCAACAGCTCCATAAAGAATTTACCTAGAGAGAGCCAGCTGTAAGATGTGACAACTCCTGAGATTTTCAAAAGTCAAGTAATCTGGTTATAAAGTCTAAGTATTTGAATATTTTGTGGTTTAGTGGTGGTCTGGGGTGCCTTGGATAATGGACTGCCATGATGATCTTCAAGATCTTTTCCAACCTAGTTGATTGTATGATTCTATAGTTATATTCCACTAGAAATTGGTTCTGAAATTACAAGAATAGCTTTCTTTGTTCTATTGGTTTTTTTTTCAGCCAAGAGTGTGGCTTGCTGAGTGTATTTACCTGCAGCAGACCTTCAAAGGCCAGCATCTGTCAGTACACGCACCTTGTCCTCCTGTTATAAAGCCCCAGCTGCCTCCTCTGCATATTTAGTAAGCAAAACTACTTCACTGCATTAGGGTAAAGAGTTTCTCAGCAGCAGGCACTTGGCACGAAATGGGACATTTCAGCTCTGTCTCCACTGTGCTTATAATGGGGTAAGCCTAAACTGTCTGAATGTTTGTACTGAGGCTGAATGTTTAAGCATCACTCCTTGCACTTTGCAGTGCACAGATGCTGTCCGCAGACATGCCCTTGGAGAGTAGCACCTGGTGACTAGAAACTCTGTAACAACTGATAGCTCCATACTCCTGTAGCAGAAAAATTGCCCTGGTGCAGGTGTAGTTGTAGCTTCCATGTCCATGCTAACTTCTGTACTTCTTCCTGTGATTCCTTCAAACCAGCAAGCACCACACAGTGATCCAGCTCTTCAGTTCTCTTCCCTTCAGCCTTATCTGAAGAAGCAGCTGCGAAAGGTTCTGCTTGCTTCACCTATCAGTCCTTCCCAGCCTAAACATGAGTGTTTGAAGGCCAGAGATAGTCTGTGATGTTCTTTCCCAGCTGCTCTGTGGGGAAGGCTGAATTGTGCTACATCTCTACCTACTCCCCCAGTTTTGCAGCCCTCAGACTGCCTGTGAAAGTGGTGTAGGGAGTTGCTCAGTTATCTGAAAGTGTTTTTGATAATTCTGGTACATCTCTCTGTGTATAACTTCAGGCAATAGTTATGATTTTGAAGAGTACTTCACTCACAGTCCCTACATTACAGGTCTGAACCACTGTGGCACCAGAGGAATGATTAATTTAAAGATTCCATCTGCTGCAGACAGGGATTTTTCTAATTTTTTTTCCTGCAGTAAAAATGCAAAGGTTCCACTGTTTTCTTTCCCAGGTGATTCAGTCTAAGAGCATGATTTATACACAGACTTTTTTAAGCATTAAAAAGTTTGTGGTCAGTGCTGTTGATATCTGTGAAATAACCAGGTTATGCTATGCTATGAATAATTAACTTGTTTCTGTTTCATCTTGACACTCATTTATTTGCAGCAAATGGAAGGTTAAAAAAAGGGAGAGGATAAGAAACAAGATCTAGGAAAGTTTTGGTATTTGTGGGCTTTTTTTTTCATTATTTTGGATGGAAAATCAATATAAAGTCCTGTATATACCATGTAGAGAAGTATTAGCATTTTATTAGTATGTTATTATTTAGTTATATTAGTATGTTATATTTATTAGTATGTTACTAAATGTTTGCAGTCTATATGAAGTCCTTCAATGAATCTATATGAAAACTAAAGGTGGCAAAATTTATCTATACACTTGCACATAGATAACAGACACCTTTTAATTACAGTCTGCTGTGTACCCACATATTGTGTTCCTCTCCCATTCCTGAGTCCTATTAAATGAAAAGATACCCTGACCAATGCTTATCTCCTGTATAACTTTGTACCTTATAGAAATTATTGTTGCTCTCGTCAAGTGAAAAGGGTAACTAGCTACTTTCCTGAGGAGGAAAGTGGGCAATTCTGTTATCATCTTTGTGATTGCCACTCCACATAATCATACTGGTATATCTACTGGTGGGTAGTAATGGTCCACAGCAGCCATCAGGGAAAGTGTAAAGAGACAGCATACAGCAGTGTTTTCTTAGCAGCCTGTGACTTGAGGTGCTCCTTGAACTGCAGTGAACACATTTGCAAACTGAAAGTATAGTGAAGCTGGCATACAGATAAATTCTTCCTTTCTGGAATTAATGCTTTTCCTGTTGGGATATGTCACCTGGATGCTGAAGTACCAGCTGTACTATACAGAGGAAATGCCTGAGAAAAAGCAGTGTGGTGGCATGAACCGGCAATTGTGTCTGATCTACTCTTTCCCTGTTACTGTAAAGCTGTCAGCAGTTTAGAAGCTATGCCTCAGTAGATTCAGTGGGAAGGAACAGGGCTGTGGCACTGTTTAAGCTATGTATAATAGTAGCCAATATGAACAAATTTGTTGAAATAGTGAGGTTCAGGTCTGCAACTGTGAACTTTTTACCACTTACTGCGAATTAAATCAGCAGTTTGTGGGTTTTTGTGGTTTTTTTTTTTTTCTTGTAAACTATGCCACATACCATTTCATACTTTCCTAGAAGAAATAAGGAACAACTCTGGCCAAACAGCTGTCTATTCTGGACACAGTATTTGAGCTAAAAGAAGTTACTCTTTCGTATCATCTCTATTAAATTAGAGTAGTGGAAATGGCTTTGGAAGCTGTTTGCAGCAAGCTACAGAAAGCTTTCCCTGAAGAAACAGTGAAAGAAACTCTATAGACTGAAAAAAAAAAAGAAAGAAAAAAAGAAAAAGGAAAATAATAGGGAAGAAATTCTAGTATCCTCTAAGAACCAACACAGAGTCAGAGGGCTCAGAATAAGAAGGATTTGTTGCTATTAACAAAATTACATTAAAATAAATAAACACAGGGATGTGTGTTCAAAACAAATCTCTGAAATGCATGTAACCATTGCAGCATAACCAGGTGGGGACTAGGGGGTTTGGAGATTCAAAAAGAAGTTTGCATTGGGTTGATTCTGGGCAAAGTGGGAAGAGGGATGTTAAACACAGGTCTTGGTCTTGGCACAGCAGCCCATGAAGTTTAATGTCTAAGGGGTGTCTATTTAATACTTTGAGGTGGATGTGGCTCAGGATCTGAACTGAAAAGATGCAGCACTTGGCTCCTTTGAAGGAGGGGATACAGGGAGCTGGAGGAGACACGAGGAGTATGAGCAAGTCTCAGTCCATTCAGTTTTGTGTAGGTAACTTGCACCAGCAACATTTCCAATGTAAGTATTTTTCTAAGTCTAGAATTAAAACTCCTGACCCTTTTGCTGCTTGATGTCTGTTTGATCTGCCTCAAAGCACCCTTATAGCCTGTAAACTGCTCTAAAAAAAAACCCCGTACTGCGGCTCCTACAGGAAAAAAAAAAAAAAAACAGCGCTCGAGTCCTGGCGTTGTTAACTTCTGGGTTATCTACGAGTACCCTCTAAGGGTTTCACTAGGTAACTGCAGAGAGCAACAAAGAACAGCACACAAGAAAGTAAAGAACAAATGAGTACGTCACTGCAGCTGTGCAGATCTGATTGTATATGCTGTATCCCACAGATTTAAACGATACTTCCCAGTGAGCCGTATTTTGACCTTTTACGCCTTCAAGAGGCTGTCGAGTCCCACTTGCTGTCAGTGTGCTACTGCATAGAGCTCTCACTGCTCTGCTAAAGCCAAGCTCTGGGCCTGCTACTTCTATAGCACAAGCTGATAAAAACGTGTTTCTGCTAATCTGTAGCAACATTTATACCACAGAATCTCCTAAAATGCGGGATAAAAACCCCAGCCCCAAGTGAAATTTTTGTGGAAGCACCCTCTTCCGTAATTTATTCTATTGCTTCTGCTTAGTTCCTGTTAAAAATATATCAGTCTTACCAGAACTCTTTTTCTGCTGGGGGAGGCAGGGGTATTTTACAGGAGCAAAAAAATCTAGAAGAAAGAGCCCTAATCTTTTTGCAGCACATTTCTTCAGTTTGCCTCTCAGGATATACATAAATGTTGCGGTATGTATCACACCATACCCAGACTCTTAAGAGACTCTTTGACTCATTTGGCTGAGAAGAGGATAAAGGGGAAGGAAAAACAGAAAAAAAAAGAGATGTGTTTCTTGAATCCTCAGTCAAAATACTAAGGTACTATTTAGGTTTTTTTTCTCTGTATTTATAGAATATTAAGTCTATTTTGTAAAAATTATTATTTACTTCCATTCTGTGAATGAAAGGTGTTCTAGATAGTGAAAGCTAATTAGTTTCCATCTGGTGAAGCAATCTTATAATTACAGAAAACGTGAGCACGTATCTTCTCTTCATATCTCCTAATAAATAAAAATTATTCCAACTAATAGCCATCTAACTATTAGCATAGATATGTAACTGAATTTTCTAGATGTAGATAGAAAACTTAATTGCAGTCCCCTTTATTACAGTAAATTAATGCATACAAAAGAAGTGTCTATACTGTTCAAATCTATACACTTTAATTCAAACATTTATTAAAACCAACCTTTTGTAATGGGAAACAGGAATACTTAATTTCAGTACCCAGGCTGCATAACTGATACTCGTATTAATGTTTTTCTGTCTTTTTTTATACAACTCTATCCTGCAAGAGCTCCAGAGTCTATTAAGTTGCTGTCTTTTAAAGCATTCTTTAATGATGAAACTTGTATAGCCTGAGATTACTGCCTCTCCATTCTGATCACAATCTATGAGTAGAATCTTATTGCTAGCATGAACAAGGAAATCACATAAACAGATTCATTGTGACCTGTAATTTTAGTACAATTAATTTCTGTATTGTATAAGCCTAATACTTGAAGTTCCAAATAAGACCGACTAAACCAGTTCATTAAAGGCCCATTTAAATATGTAAGTGATGTCTGGAAATTGAATGTGTGAAGTGATACTGCATAACCCTATTGAAAAACAGTTACAGCAGAGAGACAGTCAAATGCATACTAAAGATACATGACTGCCTGGAAGTTAGTAAGCAGAAGAAGGGATTTATATGCTCAGTATAGAGCCTGTTCAGATTCAGGTTCTTCAATTGAAATTACTTGTAAAAAAAGTGTTGCTTAGAGGTGGGTTACAGATTTAGAATGAATATGAAGGATCTGGAAATAAAGCAAATAAATAAGAGACTTTCTGATCAGCGATGCCAATCTCTGTCTATCATGGACAGCTATATTATATGAGCGTTTCTAGCTCCATTTTAGAGCTAGTTACATTGTTTCTCATTCCACTCTGCAGGAAAGCTGCCCTCAACTCCAGTCCTCAGAGGGTTAGATCCATTTGTGGCTCATAATGCACTGCACAATGCTGAGTAGATTATACCTATTTGGTTACTGACCATCATTTTCTTTCTCTCTTAACAGCTTTTCTTCCCTCCAGGTTTCATGACACATTCTTAAAGAGCTGGTATACCTTATAATGCTCCAATTTTTTCTGTTTCTACTGCTGATATCACGCTCCTAGCACCTGCTCCAGATTAAACTGGTGTTATCTTGAACAGCAGTCAAACTTGTATGCAGCTTTTCAAATTAATTTCTACCAATGCCTGTCATTGTTTTGAATATTGCCTTCTCTACTCTCAGCAAAAACAGATTTGTCATCTTCTGTGCTGCACCTACTGATATGGTTCAGTCATCCTTTGTTTTAGTATAGTGTAGTGTATTTTCTTAACGGAAAAGGGTAGATTATATTAGATACTAGACATGAATTCTTAACTGTGATGTGGTGGAGCACTGGTACAGGTTGCCCAGAACTGTGGATGTGGATGCTGTGCCCCATCCCTGGAAGTGTTCAAGACCAGGGCTTTGAGCAACCTAGTCCAGTGGCAGGTGTCCCTGCCCTAGATGGAACTAGATGATCTAAAGGTCCTTTCCAACACAAACCCTTCTATGATTTCATGATTGCCAAGTTTTATTGGCATAACCACCCATTTTGTGAGGAAGTTTTAAGGTTGAAACTAAAACCCAAACTTTTTCTTTCAACAGAAATTTTCCAGGTCTGAACCCATTTTATAATTCTTATGTCAATGCCAGTTTTCTTCAGCAATGGTGAATCCTCGTGCAGGATGTATCACACATTTTTGACAGACTAAATATTTGCTTACATTTCTTTTTTTCCTCCTGTTTTTTTTCTGGAAATCCAGTTATCAGCTCAACCTGGCACAATCCTTTTCCGAACAGTCCACATTGAATTCCATTTCAGTTTTCATTAATCTACAAGCTTTCCCTAGGAACTTTGATATACAGCTCTTAAAACTTCTGAGATTAGACTAGTAGAGCAGATTTTAATTTCATAATACATTAACTGGTATTCATCAGCTGCTCGATGTTTTCAACAACAAGTTAAAGCAAATCTTTTTTTTGGGGGGCGGGGGGCTAGGGAGGGATGAGGATGATTGTTTCCCCACTCCCATCCTAGAAACTGCATTGGTACTTAACACCACTTCGGAATGGAAACAGTCCTTCCCTCTGGTGCCACCAATTTAGTTCTGCAACAAGACTGCTGTCAAAAATCCCATGGAGCTTTCAAAATATTTTGGTGCTGTGAATTTTCCTTTGCTGGATGAGTAAGAATAGCACAGTTAGAGGTTGAAACTCTCCTTCTTCCCCTTGTCCCATAGATTTCAGTTACTGCTTGCATAACTATTGTTATTCCACTAGGTGGTACTACAGTCATTGCAGACACTGAGATATGGACTCATAGAATCATAGACTAGTTAGGGTTGGAAAGGACCTTATAATCATCTAGTTCCAAATCCCCTGCCATGGGCAGGGACACCTCACACTAAACCATATCACCCAAGGCTTCATCCAACCTGGCCTTGAACACTGCCAAGGATGGAGCATTCACAACCTCCCTGGGCGACCCAATCCAGTACCTCATCACCCTAACAGGAAAGAATTTCTTCCTTATAGCCAATCTAAACTTCCCCTTTTAAGTTTTAACCCGTTATCCCTTGTCCTATCAATACAGTCTCTAATGAATAGTCCCTCACCGGCATCCCCATAGGCCCTCTTCAGATACTGGAAGGCTGCTAGGAGGTCTCCACGCAGCCTTCTCTTCTCCAGGCTGAACAGCCCCAACTTTCTCAGCCTGTCTTCATACAGGAGGTGCTCCAGTCCCCTGATCATCCTCGTGGCCTCCTCTGGACTTGTTCTAACAGTTTTTATGTTGAGGACACCAGAACTGCACACAATACTCCAAGTGAGGTCTCACGAGAGCAGAGTAGAGGGGCAGGATCACCTCCTTTGACCTGCTGGTCATGCTCCTTTTGATGCAGCCCAGGATATGGTTGGTTTCTGGGCTGCAAGCGCACACTGAAGCTGGCTCATGTTCATTTTCTCATCGACCAACACCCCCAAGTCCTTCTCCACAGGACTACCATGAATTTCCTTTTTGTCCAACCTGTAGCTGTGCCTGGGATTGCTCTGACCCAGGTGAAGAACCTTGCACTTGTCATGGTTAAACTTCATGAGGTTGGCATCAGCCCACCTCACAAGTGTGTCAGGGTCCCTCTGGATGGCATTCCTTCCCTCCAGAATATCATGCTTTTTTTTTTTTTTATAATTTGAGAGCAGCTCATTCATCTCATAATTTTAGCATTTTCCTTTTAATCCTACAGAGTAAGACCTGAAGGGAAAGAACTGAGGGGGATGTAGACCCACATTCTGTAGATATATTTTAATATGGTGGATATATATATTAATAAAACCATCCATCTCTGAGAGTTTTTGCCCTTTTATTCTACCTGCTTAGTTTCATTCACATCTTGGAATTTTTCAGAGAGCAAAATTAAAGTCAATTGAATACATGTGAAACCTCTTAAAAATTCGGCACCTCCAGCACATACAAAAATAGTCAAACCCCACAAAACAATAAATATCCAGCCTGTTTAAAACCACCTTGTTCTTACTGGGGAACCATTACAAAATTAAATGCTGGCAGCCACTTGGAAAAGTGAGACTATCAAGAGGAGTCAAGGCTGACATTTTAACTTGCTCTACTTCCAGGCTGATAGGTGAGTAAGAAATAGGAGAAAGCTTTAATGTGCATGCCAATGCTAACAGAGTTATTTACAAAAATATATTTGCCTTCTGTTTCTTTTTGTGGTTAGTCATAACAGGCATTGTTTTGAGAAAGGCTTTAGATATTTCAGAATTTCTTATTTCCAGATGAACTTTGAACTTTACTTTTACTTTAGTGGGAGATGTAAGTTTAGTGGGTTTTATGTAAAAATAAGACTGCTCTGTGCTTAAGGTATAAAAAATGGGAATAGAATAAAATGGTATAAATATAGGTTTATTTTAAAAAATATTGAGAAAGTTTTAAATAAATGTTTGTATGATTTAAAAGTTGCTCATATAACTTTTCTTGGTGTTGTTAAAAAAGCACAAGCATTCTTCATTGTCCATCTCTTCATTTAAAGAGGAGAAACTTGAGATCAAAAGTACGTTTTGTTTTGTGGGTTTCTTTTCAAAGAAATTATGAGATAGATTTAAGTTGTTAATGAAAAGTATAAACATTTGATACTGAAAATGCTCATACTTTTTTCCTCACTTCGGACAATCTTTTTATTCTCCTTATTTTGAAGGCTTCACTGATAACTTTTATAATAACAATTATGTGTCAGTATAATGTAATGAATTTTTCATCATGAATACTGTACACTTCATTTTGTGGGCAACTGCTAGTCAAAGTAGCACTTCTTGATTCCATCTGGACAAAGTAAGTTTTAGATTTTGGAAAATTTTGACTGTAAATGCTGTCTTCTTTCCTAAGAATTCAAATATGTAAAGGATTTTCTCATTAAGATTTCTCCATTGTCTTGACTGGAAACAGGGCCTTTTCTACACAGAGAACTTACTAACTGCATACTTTACTGTCATCAACCCCAAGACTGGATTTCTTTTCTCATTTTATGTGGACTGTTGAAAATTTACATTGGCTGTAATAAGCATACAGCAAGGGGGGAGGAAGGACATGTTTCTGACTGTCTTCTCTCTGGGGTCTTGAATAAAACACTGGATGAGATGGTAGTCATCATAATTAGAAAGTGTTTATGGCAACAGTGCTCTAATTAGTCTGGGACCTCTGGTTATCTGTGTGGGTGGAGAGCTTCTTGAAACAGCAGGGCAATATGCAGTTCCACAATAGACTTCCAGATATGGCTGCCCTGCTGTTTATTGCTCTGCTGTCTGAAAGGCCCCAGGAACTAGCTGCTGAGTTCAGGAATGGCAACAATTGACGTGTTGATAAATTGGGTATGTCTGAACTGCAAAGTGGGGTGGGATTTCCTAGCTCAGACTGCCCAAAACTTATATATAACAGGCAACAGTGAAATTCAACTTCACACAAATGTTCGCTGTTACCTTGAACTTGAGCCACTAGCCAATAACATAGAATCATAGAACAGTTAGGGTTGGAAAGGACCTTAAGATCATCTAGTTCTGACCTCCTGCCATGGGCAGGGACACCTCACACTAAACCATAACACCCAAGGCTTCGTACAACCTGGCCTTGAACACTGCCAGGGATGGAGCATTCACAACCTCCCTGGGCAACCCATTCCAGTGCCTCACCATCTTTACAGTAAAGAACTTCTTCCTTATATCCAATCTAAACTTCCCCTGTTCAAGTTTTAACCCGTTACCCTTTGTCCTATCACTACAGTTCCTAATGAATAGTCCCTCACCAGCATCCCTATAGGCCCTCTTCAGATACTGGAAGGCTGCTATGAGGTCTCCACACAACCTTCTCTTCTCCAGGCTGAACAGCCCCAACTTTCTCAGCCTGTCTTCATATATGAGGTGCACCAGTCCCCTGATCATCCTCGTGTCCCTCCTTTGGACTTGTTCTAACAGTTCCGTGTCCTTTTGATGTTGAGGGCACCAGAACTGCACACAATACTCCAAGTGAGGTCTCACGAGAGCAGAGTAGAGGGGCAGGATCACCTCCTTTGACCTGCTGGTCATGCTTCTTTTGATGCATCCCAGGATACAGTTGGCTTTCTGGGTTGCGAGCACACACTGAAGCAGGCTCATGTTTATTTTCTCATCAACCAACACCCCCAAGTCCTTCTCCACAGGGCTGCTCTGAATCTCTTCTCTGCCCAACCTGTGGCTGTGTCTGGGATTGCTCTGGCTCAGATATCAAACTTCATATTTTCTTCTCTTCCCCTGTTCTAGTCCTGGGAAAAAAGCCACCAGAGTCGCTAGGCCAGAGCAAAAAAAAAAAAAAAAAAAAAAATTACAAAGCAGTTTTTTTTCTTTGGAGCTTGGATGCACCACGTGTTCCTGGGTAACTTGCAGTGGTAGCTTTATTCACAAAATGGAGGAGAGCAGCCCTTTTCTGTACCAAAAAAAAAAAAAAGCAGTAGTTTTGTTATACACAGAATCATAGAATAGGTAAGGTTAGAATAGATGAACAAATATATTAGAATCTGGATTTCCTTGACTTTCAGAAAAGTATCTATCATTCTTACAAAGAGATGAAGTAGAACTTATGATGCAGGAGAAATTAACAGTAGCTTATGTCAGCATTTTCCTTCAAAAACTGCTTTTACCCTGAAAATTTCATGGCTGCTATATTCTTACCACTGCCTATGATTTTGCTTATCAAGACAATTGTAGTTCTATTGAACCCTTTAGTCTGTTGCCGGAATCCTTAAACATTCATAATGAATTATAAAGTGCCTGAATGTATCTACTATTTATGAACAAGGCTAGTAAAAAAATAAATATCGCTTTTGGAAGCTAACAATGCTATCAAGTGGTATGTAAAATATGTCCTCTCAATGCACTCCATTGACATAACACAGGTACAAGAAATGTACCAGGTTGCAGAACTTTGTATTGAGATTCTTGCTCAGCTTTTTTCTTACACCTTGTAGTATAAACCCTCCTTACCTTGTTCCCTACCAAGTCATGGGAACTCTTCCTTACTTTGGCTAATATGACCATTCACCCCAGCAGGAGATGTGAAGTTTGATTGGGGAGAATGTTTGTCCTGATACATCTCAATGCAAAATTACATCAAATGGCATTCAATGTCTCCATGGTTGCCTCCAAGAAGTACTGTACACTTCTAAGGGTCCTCTGTGCTGACCTTATTCACTCTACTTACCCTTTCTTCTTGTGCCCCACTCTTGCTCCTGTGGAAAGCATAAATACAATCATATTGTGACCTACCTGGTGCTCTTACAAAGCTTTCAGCTGAGATACATTTTTAAAGATCAAACCTTACTACCTTGTCAGCAGTGGAGTAAAATGCAGAATAGTCTTCCTCTGATTAATTTACTTGTAAGAATGTTTTACTATGCCTTACCATTTCTGAATGTAGTTTGCAATCCATAAGGGTTTTTTTTAACTCTGCAATTGTTGGTCCTGTTTCTTCATACTTGCACAGTCTTCTGCAGAGCAGAACCAAGCAGCTAGACTTAGTGATGTAAATGCCTGAAACAAGTGAAACTAAATAGGAGGGAAACACAGGCAGTGCAAGTAAGAACATTCAGATTCAACCCATTACTGGCAGTGGCTGTCTACAAATGGATGTCTGCTTTTTGCAGTGATTTCATTTTCTTCCCTGAATAAGTTTCTTCCCTAGCATAGTTCTTTCCAGTAAAGTGCTTAAAATAAGCTGGAATACCTGTCACAGCATTATAACAGTTTTGATAAAGTAATCTGCCTTGGCCAGTATGTGTTCCTGCTCAAGCTTGCTAATACAGCTGTGTAGATTTTCACAGTATAGTGCAAACATGCTTTCTGCACTGTTTGAAACGATTGGATTCTTTCTCCTCCAGCTTCTAGTCCCCTTTTCTCCACTTCAAATCAGCCCCTTCTGACAATTAATTGCTCAGTTGTCTATCTTTTGGAAATAAGTTTTGAAAACTGGTTTGTTTGAAGTAGGATCCTTATTTGTCTATCTGAGCCAGTAATCTTCAGTGCTTGGGGATTCCTGTAGAATACCAATGCAGCTAAGCACTATTATTCAGCCATGTAGAAAAGGAGATTAAAAATACAGCTATCTTCTCAAAATTGTGCAGGAAATACAGATGAACAGAATTTATTAGCCACCTAGGGACCTGGCTATAAAGCTCAGATAAAGTCTCTTATTACACACAAATGACACCTCACTTCTCTATTTACTTAGTATATCTATTTTGTCAATAAGAAAGGATTATACACCAGCATTTGGGTGTCTATAAAAATGTTTATGATGACCTCAAATGCAGCTTCTTTTTTTTTTATCTAAAGCAGTCTTTACACATCTGCTGGAGTTTCACCAAATCAGGAACACTGTAATCAAATTACATCAAATAGGTAATTAGAGGAATCTTGTCACAGTTATTTTTATTATGGCAGTTACGTGTTTCTAGGCTCTTCAGAGAGGCTAACTACATACTCATGTAATTTGGCCAAAAACTCTTATCACTGAAAGCTGAAGTCATTCAAATTTAATCAGAGATGAGGGATTATGGTTCAGAGAGTTGGATTGTTCTAACATTAACTAATTTGTCAAAGACAACACTAAATGTCGTGTGCTCACATCGAGGACTGGTTTGAATGACAGTGTTGTAATTTGCAGTGCTAATTACATCTAATCAGTTTAACTTGTCTGGATTTCTTTGATGTTTATGAATGCCTTTGCTATCATTCACCTCAACCATTTTTTCTTTTTTTCCTCTAGTCCTTCCCAAAAGATATGACTTTAGAGAAATTCTAATGAGCCCCAGTGATTTATTTCTTGGTAGACCTTCATATGGGTACTGAGAATGAAATACTTTCCCTACCAGTTCATGTTTTTTCCATTGTGAATAAAGAAAAATATTTAAATTTAGTCAACTTTCCTCTTCAGGGTCAAGTCTCTTTCGTCTTATTATTTCACATCCAGAACTCACATTTTTATGATCATGACCCAGGGAAATTGTTAGCTTACATGTACTTAAGCATGAGATAAGGTTGTTAGACTGCTTGTAGTGGAT
Source organism: Melopsittacus undulatus (assembly GCF_012275295.1). Lineage (NCBI taxonomy): Eukaryota > Metazoa > Chordata > Aves > Psittaciformes > Psittaculidae > Melopsittacus > Melopsittacus undulatus. Next base: position 14,464,378 of record NC_047557.1, read on the forward strand.
GTTTGTACGTAATAGAAGATATTAGAGTTAGAGTCAGAAAGAACACTTTATTTTAGATTTACTGCACTCCTTGCCTTCATATTGCCAAAACTTAGCTGTGTTGATGGAAACTTTTTCCATTTCTGATTTCTGTTCTAGCCTGGCTTTATTTTGAGAGCTGATGGAATGCTCTCCACTGTTTCCTTCCCTGAACCTGTATTTTGTTTGAGTGAAATAAGGACAGCTATTTATTTTTATCTCTCCCTCCCCTGTTACTTTGTTTCTATTTGAACTTTTTGACAAAAGACTTCTGTCATCCAATATTGGATGCCAATGTCAACCATGCCAACCTTGCCAAGTGCAAGGTCCTACACCTGGGTCAGAGCAATCCCTGGCACATCTACAGATTGGGCAGAGAAGAAATTCAGAGCAGCTCTGCGGAGAAGGACTTGGGGGTGTTGGTCGATGAGAAAATGAACATGAGCCTGCTTCAGTGTGTGCTCGCAACCCAGAAAGCCAAATGTATCCTGGACTGCATCAAAAGAAACGTGACCAGCAGGTCAAAGGAGGTGATCCTGCCCCTCTACTCTGCTCTCGTGAGACCTCACTTGGAGTATTGTGTGCAGTTCTGGTGTCCTCAACATAAAAAGGACATGAAACTGTTGGAACAAGTCCAGAGGAGGCCACAAGGATGATCAGGGACTGGAGCACCTCCTGTATGAAGACAGGCTGAGAAAGTTGGGGCTGTTCAGCCTGGAGAAGAGAAGGCTGTGTGGAGACCTCATAGCAACCTTCCAGTATTTGAAGGGGGCCTATGGGGATGCCGGTGAGGGGACTATTCATTAGGGACTGTAGTGATAGGACAAGGGGTAACGGGTTGAAACTTAAACAGCAGATGTTTAGATTGGATATAAGGAAGAAGTTCTTTACTGTAAAGATGGTGAGGCACTGGAATGGGTTGCCCAGGGAGGTTGTGAATGCTCCATCCCTGGCAGTGTTCAAGGCCAGGTTGGAAGAAGCCTTGGGTGTTATGGTTTAGTGTGAGGTCTCCCTTCTGATGTCAGGGGGGTTGGAACTAAATGATTTTAAGTTCCTTTTCAACCCTAACTGTTCTATGATTCTATGGATTGTATGGATTAGCTAAAACTAATGTGAAGGAAGATTTATTTGAGTGGCAGATGGTTACACTGGTCTGTTGCCTCTTTTCTAGAATTCAAGCTTGTTGTTCATACCTTGGATACTACGCTAAGAAGTAGTAGTTTGTCTTAGGTGACAGTGGCTTGGTTTGAGCCATTCATTCAACTTTAGTTAAGATGCATGTTGGAAAACATTACTGTTGCATATGAAAAAATCTGTAATTTCAGGTACAATAAAAAACAAGGACATAAGAACATGTGAAAAACAAAGGCTGCAAAGCAAAATTGGAGTTTAGAAATACTGTTTGTGGGAAGCTCAGGTTGCTGGACTTTTCTCTGTTTTTAATGACAGAATGTATTTTCCATAGAAATAATTTCTTGCTTTGTGGGTGAAATGGGAGTTAATAAAAGTTGAAATGGGGCTTTGGATTCCAGTCTCTCTGCTGTGAACACTGAAAGTCAACAGTGAGTTAAGCAGAAGAGAGCAACTGGAGAGTCACACTGAACCCTCAGGCTGTGTTCATGGACAACAGGGTACTTTCTCCTGTGACTTTTCAGGAGCTCTCTTTGGTTCATTTTTTACAATAATTGTACTTTAATTAAAGTCTGTTATACATGGACTGTTTTTTCTGTTGTCCTCTGGGGACAAGGCATGTTTTTTTTGGAACATTGTCTTATGTATACTGTTTTATCTCAGGGAAAGCTGGTCAAAGATGTTTGCCCTTTGAAGCTGAGGTTTACAGTAATTCTGAATTTGATGGAAACAACTCTGATCTCTGTATCTGACATTGTAAGTGTTGGTCTAAGCTTCAGGCTTGATGTCATTTACTTTTAATATGGTAAGAAGCAGGTGAAGATGAGTAGTAAAGAATGTGCTCTTGAAGTACAACTGAGTGTAGCAGGCAAAATGGCCACAGTATTATAAACTGTAGAATCATAGAATAGTTAGTGCTGGAAAGGACTTTCAGATCATCTTGTTCCAACCCCCCTGCCATGAGCAGGGACACCTCGCGTTAAACCATGTCACCCAAGACTCCATCCAGCATTCACAACAGCCCAGTGAATACTGCTGTTTAGTTTTCCATTTCAGCTGTTTGTTTGGGTTTTGATGTTTTTTTTTCCCCTAGAATTTAAACCTTTTCTATTTGTCTGTTCTTTCCTTATTGTCCCCTTTAACTGTATTACTTATGACTGTCGAACTTTATCTTATTATGAAATCTGATGAAGAAATGAGTTTCAAATCAGTTCTGCCTCAGTGAATCTCAACAGGGAGCAAATTTTTTCCAGAGAGCAATTTTAAGGAGCAAAACTATATAGGCAAGCAAAATCTGTAATTTACATCCTATGACATTTGCTGGTGGCTGTAGAAGGGAAGGTCCTGGATCATGTAGTGGTCAACAAGGGAGGGAAGCAGTCGGAGCTATTTCAGTGGAGTAATATTGAAAATCTTAAAGTAGTAACGTATCAAGTAGTAATACAGTATTGTGGCACATGTTCAGTTTGGACTTGATTTGCAGTGGCAGTCAAAGCATGGAGATGGTATGCTTGGGTTTTATGTATATATACATTAATGACTGATGTTCATGGGGGGATATGAGGTGGGGTCCTAAGCTCATGGAGGAGGGCCCAGGGCAGCTGACTGTGACATTAAGACCTAGGAGAGCCCTCAACAATTGATATAAATATCTCCCACTACAGCTGAAGATGAGAAGAGGAAATTCTGAGTTTTATGTTTTGATAGGCCAGTGACAAGGACAAACCCCACAAAGGACCTATAGACCTGTCATGGAGAGGGGAGGGGTGTCAACTGAGAAAAGAGTTTAAAATGGAGAGTGCTTGGTCTTAAGAGGGGTGCAGAGGAAGTCAAGGTGGCAGGAGGGTTTAGGGAAAAATGTTTCAGCTTTACCCCATTTCTGTGAGCCTGTAATCTGAACCATGGACTGTTAGGTTGGTAGAGATCTCTGGAGGTCAGCCAGCACAACCCTTTGCTCAAAGCAGGTCTAATGAGATCAGGGTTGGGTCCAGATCTCTCCTGAACACCTCCAGGGATGGAGATCCAATAGCCTTTCTGGCTATGTTGCAGTATTTGATCACCCCATGGTTTAAAGACAAAATAAATCCTTAGACCTACCTGGAAGCTCCCATGCTCCAACCTGAGTTTATGATCTCTTGTCCTATCATGGTGCACCTCTGAGAAGAACCTGTTTCTATCTTATACCTGGTCAGTGGTGCACCTCTGAGAAGAACCTGTTTCTATCTTATACCTTCTGACCAGGTATATATAGAAAACAAAAAAGTCTTCCCTTAGCCTTCCATTCCAGAGGCGAGATAAACCCAGTTCTCTGCTTCTCATACTTGATGTGTTTCAGCCCTTGACCATCATAGTGGTTACCACTGGGCCCATTCTTTCATGTCCATGTATTCTAGATAATAGCTCAAGGTAAAATCTTGTTGCTTTGTGCTGTCTTCCAGATCTTCCACATGACATTAGCTGTATGGGCATAGTGAACATGTTACAAAGTAATTATTTTCATGGTAAATACCTATGAGCTTCATATAAGATGGAACAAATAACTTGGAGAGGCTGACCACATCTGGACACTTGATATCCTAAAATTTATCTTACCTTTGCTGTCTTGGGGAAGACTAAGTTCAAGAAAGATTCTACAGAAATGATCCCTGGAGTTATTGTGCTGTTGAGTAAAAAGTGGATTAAAGCCATTTTTTTTCCCCACTAGCAAATCAATGTTTGCAACAAACATAGATCAGAGTGCTATGATAGCCTGAGTTGTTTGGTGATGTCAGGATATTATATCACTGCCTGACCTTTACATTTACATAAACCTAAATGCCCAGATAATTTCAGTTCTTTCCAGACTGGATGTCAACTAAATGGTAAGTCTGAGGGTTGAAACTTTAGACCTGAGCTCTAAAAATTAGATAGAGCGTGCATTTATGCACATACCTAAATTTAATTTCCATTTCAAAGCACAAGAATTTGCTGTTTACAGGAAGGGAGCCTGGAGGCCACAGATGAATAGATTGCTGGAGTATGTTGCATTATGGCAAACCTCAATACATTAATAATGATATATGTGCCTTTGGCAGGCACAACTATTTGTTTTGAAGGTGGCCATGACACCAAGCTATAATCACCAAAAGAAATTGGTGTATTTTTCTCTTTAATGTCTCATCCATGAGAAACTGGACAAGAAATGACTAGTACAGAACAGGAGTTAGGTACACAGCTAAGTGTTCTTCTGCCAAAAAACAGTTGGAACCATAACTTTTTTTGTATCTAGTAAGCTTGATGAGACAAGGGTGGCAACATCCAGAAACAAGCACAGAACTGAGTTTGGCTTCATGTGTAAATATTAGTTACATGTTTGGAGCTTGGAAACTGAATTGTGAGAGGAAGGATATGAGCATATATTCTCTCTCTTTTCTGTGAATCTGTTTCTTCTGCTGCTTCCTTATCCACCTTCTCATTCATCTTGCATTCAGTATCCACATGCACCTCATAGCTGCCAAAGTTCACCTCTTCTTCATCCAGCAGGTCTTCCTCCTGTTTCGGGGAATAAGAGAGAAGGCTGGTCTGGGACACAGCTGGAGGGAAGTCCCAGAGAACCAAAATTACTTATCCTCCCATTGCCTTGCAGAAGACAGCTACTGTCTCTTCTGGGAGCTGAAAAATGCTGCAAGCTCTGACTGTGGCAAGTAAAGCAAGAGCTGGAGCTGTACAGGCAGGCAGCTGGTCAGGCTCAACATCTAGCAACATGCTTAATAGGGTTGTCAATAATAATAAAATTGTACTTTGCTGTTTGCTATGAAAGATAGTCTTTGTCTCTGTGTGCTGTGATAATGAAATTATAACGGCCTACTGGGATAAAGATGGATAAAAGCATAAATGTGATCATATTAAAATCATGATTGTCTTGGTGATTGTTTGACAGTGCGATTTAGCTAAAACAGTTAGATTATGACTAATTTTAATTTTAAAAGATAATCTTAATGACATAAAAGAAAAAAGTTTGTGGTGGGTTGACTCTGGCTGGACACAAGGTGCCCACCAAAGCCATTCAACCACTTCCTTCCTTAGCCAGACAGGGGAGAGAAAATATAATGAAAGGCTTGTGGATCAAGATAAGGATGGGAAGAGATCACTCAGCAAGTACCATCATAGGCAAAACAGAACTGACTTGGATAAGTTAATTTAATTTATTAACAATTAAATCAGAGTAATATAGTGAGAGAACAGTGGATAGTGAGAAACAAGCCCAAATCTTCAAAAACACCTTTCTGCCACCCCTCCCTGCTTCCTAGGTTTAACTTCACTCCTGAGATCTCTACCTCTTCCCCTGTGTGGTGCAGGGGGATGGGGAATGGGGGCTGTGGTCAGCTCATTACACATTGTCTCTGCATCTCTTTCCTCCTCAGGGGGAGGACTCCTCACACTCTTCCCCTGCTCCAGTGTGGGGTCTCTCCTAGATGAGACAGTCTTTCATGAACTTCTTTAACATGAGTCTTTCCAATGGGCTGCAGTTCTTAATGTGCTGTTCCAGCATGGGTCTCTTCCAAGAGGTGCAATCCCTCAGGACTGTAGTTCCAGTGTGGGACCTCCATGGGATCACAAGTCCTGCCAGCAAAGATGCAACTTCTCACACAAGCCACAGCTGTAGCCCCCCTGCTACCAAAACCTGTCCATGCAAACCAAATCCATCCCCACTCCATGAGATAGTTTAAATAGCAGAATTACAGAGAACTTGGGAAAGTGGTTCTTAAACAAGAAAAAGGTAGGGTTAAGATGAATAGTACATCATGTAAGAGAAGGAAATGATGTGTGGAACTAGTAGAAATCAGACTAAACAAATTAAACTATTGCCAAAATACTGAAAGGACTTTGTTTTTTTGTTGCTAGTACAGTGTAACTTAATTTTGGTAATATTAACTTTATTTGGAAGAGAAAATCTTTCTTTCTCTAACTATTTTCATGCACTGATTTTTTGTACTATCTCCATTCTTGCAAAACCTAGATAATTCACGTGAGGAAGGTATTGAATAATGTTTGTCTAGATGGATTGCATGATACAGGGACACAGATGTTTTTTAGAGTCAGCAGGATTTTTGTGAGAACTGTTTATTTATAGAAAAATGCAGTTTTACTTCACTAAAAGTATTCATGTGCTTCAGCTGGTCTTAGGAGGTAATTTTACCCACACAACTGCCCTGAAGTTTCAGCATTCCAGAAGCATTTTTCTTCTGTTTGTTTAAATTCTTGATACTGAGCTAATCAAGTGGGTTCATTATTGTTGACAAAACCGGTTAAGGAAAGATGGATCTTGTACCCGTCCTTGTGTTCTAGAATGCTTGTGGTTAGCAATGTCCTGAGACTGGTCTCCAAAAGACCTCATTCAAATCCTCTGAATCAGACAAGGCTTGAAAATTATATATCCCACTGCTCAGAAAGTTTGGTAACCCATAGGCTGTGTAACATCAACTAGGTACAGCAAATACATCCTCCAGGGGCCTACTAGGTAACAGGATTTTCACAAAGAAAGATCCTGAAGTGGGCTACTTACTGCAAATTTTAGATTCTATCCAAAATAAACTTTTAAATTTTTTTTTCTCTCACAATTTTTGTTCAGAAAGTGATTTTAGTTTGAATAAGAACATTTTAATAACAAATAGAAATAAAAAGCAATAGGTTGTTTACAAAGCTCATGGTACTTAATAATAAAAGTGACAGTTGTAATCAGATTTTAAACAGTTTCTGTTCCAATTCTGTCTCTGGTTTAGTTTACCAGGGAATGTTTCCTCACAGGAACTTGCTATAATACTAACACAGAGGATAAACAGGATTTTTCATGTAAAAAAAAAAAAAAAGCAGCAATCGATTCACTGTACATCTTACAAGTAAACATTTAGTCATAAAAAAACATTTAATCAGAAAACATTGCCCAATTCTAACTACACTTTGAAGAGCACTAACAGGCATTACTTTAGACTTAGTTGCAGAAAAATAATTAAATAAGTAGAGGATGGATATTATTCGATGTCTTCACTAGAAATCATGACCTAACTGTGAAAGTGTGTCATTCTCCTGTATAACTTCAAGGCCAAGAAAACAGATTTTTATCACATAGCTAACTCTCATGGGGGATCACTTGAAAGAACAGAAAGAATAGACATACACATTAGGTCAAATGTAACTAAAGATGTGCGAAATCTACTGGGAAATTTAAATAGAGTAGATCAGGTTGCTGTGTGGAAAAAATGTTAAAAAGGGAAGATATTAAAAGGTCACATTTAAAAAAAACCCAATCAACCAACCAAAAATAATCTTAATTAGGAATCACAGAATCCCAAGGGTTGGAAGGGACCTCAAAAGATCATCTAGTCCAACCCCCCTGCAAGAGCAGGGTAACCTAGAGTACATCACACAGGAACTTGTCCTGGAGGGCCTTGAATATCTCCCACACAGGAGACTCCACAACCCCCCTGGGCAACCTGTTCCAGTGCTCTGTCACTCTTACAGTAAAGAAGTTCTTCCTGATGTTAACGTGGAACCTCCTATGCTTCATTTACACCCACCCTTTACATATTTGTAAACACTGATGAGGTCACCCCTCAGTCTCTTCTTCTCCAAGCTAAAGAGACCCAGCTCCCTCAGCCTCTCCTCATAAGGGAGGTGTTCTACTCCCTTCATCATCTTTGTGGCTCTGTGCTGGACTCTTTCAAGCAATTCCCTGTCCTTCTTGAACTGAGGGGCCCAGAACTGGACGCAATATTCCAGATGCGGCCTCACCAAGGCAGAGTAGAGGGGGAGGAGAACCTCTCTTGCCCTACTAACCACACCCTTTCTAATGCACCCTAGGACGCCATTTGCCTTCTTGGCCACAAGGGCACATTGCTGGCTCATGGTCATCCTCCTATCCACCAGGACCCCCAGGTCCCTTTCCTCTTCACTCCTTTCCAGCAGGTCAACCCCCAACCTGTACTGGTACATGGGGTTGTTCTTCCCCACATGCAAGACTCTACACTTGTCCTTGTTGAACTTCATCAAGTTTCTCCCTGCCCAACTCTGCAGCCTGTCCAGGTCTCACTGAATGGCAACACAGCCTTCTGGTGTGTCAACCACTCCTCCCAGTTTAGTGTCATCAGTGAACTTGCTGAGGGTACACTCAGTTCCCTCATCCAGGTCGTTGATGAAAATAATAAACAGCACTGGTCCCAGCACCGACCCCTGAGGGACTCCACTAGTCACAGACCTCCAGCTAGATTCTGCCCCATTGACCACAACTCTCTGCCTTCTTCCTTTCAATCAGTTCTTGATCCACCTCACTACCTGATTGTCAAGCTCACACTTCCTTAGCTTATCTATGAGGATGCTGTGGGACACAGTATCAAATGCCTTACTGAAATCAAGAAAAAACACATCTACCTCTCTACCATCATCTATCCACCTAGTTATGTCCTCATAGAGGGCTGTAAGGTTGGTCAAACATGACTTCCCCCTGGCAAAACTATGTTGGCTGTTCTTAATGACCCCCTCATCCTTGATATGCCTAGAGATGGTGTCAAGAATAAGTTTTTCCATCACCTTACTAGGGATGGAGATAAGGCTGACCAGTCTATAATTACCCGGGTCCTCCTTCTTGCCCTTCTTATAGACTGGCGTGACATTTGCCATCCTCCAGTCCTCAGGCACCTCTCCCGTTTCCCACAACTTACCAAAGATGATGGAGAGTGGCCTAGCAAGGACCTCTGCCAGCTCCCTCAGCACTCATGGGTGTATTCCATCCAGACCCACGGATTTATAGATGTCCAGATTGCATAGCTGACCCCTAACCCAATCCTCATCTACCAAAGCAAACTCCTCCTTTGTTCTGACTCCTTCTGGGGCTATAGGAATCTGGGACCCCCGCTGAGAGCCTGCAGGAGTAAAGACAGAGGCAAAGAAGGCGTTCAGTACTTCTGCCTTCTTTATATCTTCTGTCTCCAGGGCACCCACCTCGTTCAGCAGTGGGCCTATATTGCCTCTTGTGTTAGTTTTATCCACTGTATATTTGAAAGAAGCCCTTTCTGTTGTCCTTAACCTGAATATAGGTGAACGTGATTACAGAGGAGTAAGGCTAGGCAGAATATAAGAACTGAAATTTTCCCTTCCATTATTGTATTTATTGATTTTAAGTAGCATAAGAAAGTAGAAAATTTAGCTGTATGTTTAGTACTAAAGCTGAAGCTAATCCTTCAGGCTTTGAAGTCAGCTTGTAATATAAATTTCTAAAAGAGATTTGATTGATTTGGTGTTCTCACAGTGTTGTGTCCCATTGAAAAGAACAATGAATTAAAAAAAAAATTCCTCTGAATGGAAAAAGAAAAATTAACTTCAGCAAGTTTTCCAGAGATCCATTGACCAGCCTTGCCTTATCTACTTTGAATTTTAGTAGACTAAAGGTCCACTAATAATACATAATCCATTATAGTTAATTCAAGATAAGTAGCTATATAAGATATAAGTAGCTATATAGCATATAGAGCTGTGTCTTCTTTTGCTCTGATAGCTTTCAAGTGGTTAGTGAAAAGGCTTGGCTGTTGGTGCTTAGAGTTTGTTTCTGCCTTTACTTCTGAGTTTCCTCCTTTTCCCAGCTCTTGATGGTAACCAGGTGAAACTGGTACCACTTGTCTAAACAGATTGGCCAGTTCTGCTGACATGTCTGACTACTTAAATGAATTAAATGTCCACTTAAGGTTCAGGTTACAACTTATATTCCCTGTCCCTTCTTAGCTTCAGGGAGTAAGGATTGTAAATCTGTGATTGAGCTATAACATTGCTTGGGGTAGTTGTGAAGCTAATCAGTTAGATTACTGTCTTGACTCACAGCAGCAAAACCAATTAAATCTTCATATTTTTCAAGTTGTCTTCCAAAGCAATGACCTACAGCATGATTTGCATTCAGTGGTGATTAAATTCATCAGAATCAAGAAACTAACACGGAAGAATCTGAGACCAGATCAGTAACCAAATGTTCAACCATTTCACCAAGAAGTGAAGTGAATAAGGTGCATTTAGTTTCAGAAATAATAAAGCTGGAAAGCAGGCTCGGGACAATAGTGCCTTCATACAACCTTACAACCTGATTTTCAACTTTAAAATATTTGATTTGTCCCTAGATACTGGTAATTTTTGAAGATAAAACCAAACATGCATATTTGAATGCAAAAACATAACTCTGATCTCAGTAACATTAAACTATATACTAGTGCCACATGTGATTTGATTCATCAGAGCAGCTATTGGTAAACTGGGAAGGTTGCTTTCCTGTCCATCAGAAACACAGTAAAGATGCTTAGCTGAGGAGGTTCACACTGATGTTTTGCTGTTCTCTGAGTTACAGTAAAGGAAGTGGTCACATCTGGGTGGGCTTTATTTGGACCATGATCGTAACTCTGCCAGGTCACAAGATCTGTTTCTGTTAAAGATGCTGGGTTTGTCTAATTCATTTCAGAGAAATCTTTCATAATTAGCTGACTCATACACTAACACGATCCAATCCAGATGAAGGGATGGGAGGGGAAATGGTGAAATAGCTTGCAGGGTTACAGCTTCCCTCCCTGATTTCTTTATTAACTCTTAAAAGCCCCTTTTCATTATGTCTCTAGATGTGTATGAAGAACCTAATTTTATCTTTGTCTTTAACTTTCTTGTATTGGAATTTGGAGAGGATTATAACTATTATTAATTGATGTTATAAGAAATCTTTTTCAACTGTTTAAAGCTTTTTAAGTAATGAGATTACTTCAGAGCAGTAACTTTTGGGAGCATAAATGATCACTTTACTTACTTTCTAAACAAGTCATTATACAAACTTGTGTGATTTATATTGTATGCTCACTTTTTATCTTAAGATCTTAAATTAAAATTCATAGGAATTAAAATTAAATTAATGAACACAACAGACTTCCTAAAACTAATCTGATTCATCAGAATGATCAGTGGGATGCAAAGTGAAGTGTCTGGATCACTGGACATGTTATGTACTACACAGTGGATTTTTAGTACTATAACGATGGCCTGGGTGGCTCATTTAGTATTTCTGTCTTTAAAGACATATCTTGAGCACAGTGAACTCTGAAAAATATTATATGAATTCATTTTCCTCAAAAGCAGTAGAAGCAGAAGATATTAAGGTAGGTCTCTGAACCACATCTCCTTCCCACTTTACTCACAGGTCTGAATTTCTTTAGAAGACCCCATTTCTCAAAGAAGCAAGTGATGCAACAATGGGAAACATCTCCATGATCTTTTGTATGAGCAGAGGTTACATTTTTGGATTAATGAGCAACACCTCCTGGAAGAAAGAAGAAATGTTTCATATACAGAGAAATGAGAAACTGTGATAATCACCGTCTTTGATAGTTGTGGTCCAAATGACACCAGCATAGTACTATAGTCATAATAGCCCTGATGACTGTCCTTGAGCATCATTTAATCCATGCTACGTGGCATGCATGTGACACTAGTAGCTAAGACTATGTTGCAGCAATTAGTCCATAAAGACATCTGGCTTTCTAGAAAGGAAAAGGAAAATGGAGAAATCTAAGCAGATGAAATACTGTGAGAGGAGTTATTTTGGGAAGCATTGTTTTATAAGGATATGAGAATAAGATGTTTTATAATGTTGTTATTAACATATTCATTAATAGAGTGGTTATTGAGCCCTACCACACTCAAGACAATTTGTGGCCTTTAGCAGAAAAGATATTAACCTGCCTTGGGCTAAATGGCTACCACATATTTTGTTGCTGGGTGAAAAAGAGCTGAGGACTTGAGAAGGCAACACTAACTAGAATCTCCCTCTACAGTCTTATCATCAAACTTGCAGAATTTTAAGGATTTTGTTCCTTGGGCAGACTAGCTTCCGTGAATGAGAATAAAGAAAAGGGAAAGGAATGAGTAACATGGTCATTGCAAGGAAAAAGCAGAAGCAAATGACAGAGCCCTCTACACTTCAAGAGTTGTGACAGAAAACTTTGCAATTATGTAGAAAATACTTTTGAGAGAACCTTAAATCTGGAAGACAGGCACTTATTCTGGGTTGATATGATGTTTAAATACCTGAGATTAGCAGATGGTATCCAGCACTTTCCTGCTTTCTATCTGCCTGCTAAAGATAAAATGCTGCTCTTTCAAACATGAAGAAGATAAACACTCCTTTATTAGCTATTTTGCATGCTGTTTGTACTTTCTATGTTACACAGTTTAAGAGGGGAAAAGCTAAAGAGCTTCTTTGGCACTTCAGGATTTAAATTAACTGCTTTTAATAACTAGCTGCTATTTTTTTCTCACTAACACTTTTCTAAGTCATGAATTTATCTAGTGTGGTACCGGGGTAAGAGGAGGATATGTTCTACAACAAGTTCTACTTCTAATCTGAAGCATCCTGCTTGTAAGGAATTGCACAGCCCTATGCCAGAATAAAGATGTAGTTTGAAATCCTCTAGAATGCTTTTCTTTAGGCAATAGTCCATGAATGACTGTCAAATGTACATGCTTTTCAAGTAAACAGATGAGCAGGACAGCTGTCAAACAGATGTGGAACTTCCATCCTTAAATAACAAGCGAGTGTTCCCATCATAAGGGTCCTAATAACTGGTATATTTAATTCCTTTTCTTCTTAAAAGTTCATACTAAAAGAAGGTTAGTGTTTACAGATTGTCCAAGAACAGAGGACAGCCTAAAATAAGGGACAACAAATCTCATATGATCAGGCATTGTTTAAAACATCTGCTCCTGTTTAGGCTTTGGAGTATCCCACATCTGTTTTACACACTTTTTTATGTAATTGTTTCTCATATTCAATCTTAAGTAAAATTTCTGATTTTCAACTAACCATGCCAGTTACAGAGAAATCTGCCTCAGTTGTGAACCATAAGATTTTAGAGATCTTGAGTCAGAAACCTTGTGATCTTGGATCATAAAATCTACCAAAATTTAACTTTTTTATTAATTTTACTTTTGTTAAGGTTTTTGACTCATTAAAATGATTTTTAATCTTTTCCTCAAACTGTTCTGCATTACTAGGGTTGTGAGAACTGTGTGGAACATGAAAACTGAAAGATTGTCTGGTCTAATGTCCCAGGCTCAAAGAAGGGTCAGCTAGAGCACGTTTCTCAGGTCTGTATCTATGAAAGAGGTCTGTAACCTGTTTCTCAGGTTTTTAATATCTCCAAGGACACTGTAAGTAAAGTAGAAAAGTTTCAATGAGGAACTAATATTTTGTTCTGTGGCACTTGCACAAGGAAGTCTTTCTTTGATACCTAGTCCAAACTAAAGAAGAATTAGACAGGAATTTTGACTTTAACACTGCTTTCTCCTTCTAGCACAGTCTCAGAGCATTTCCTAGAACATGGCAGCATGCTCCATGGCATGTGTTGGGTTTCCTTTCTGTGGGGAGGAGGGCTGATGCCAAGCTTGACTTTTTCCTCTTAGTCTCAAAAAGCCCAGTCAGGTTCAGTTTATAGTGTTACAAATTGAACAAATCCTAAAACATTCCTGATGGTGCTATAAAAACATCCACAATGAGAATATGAAGACCAAGCATCCTAGGATACTTTTAAACATGTTAAGAGATTTGTACTACTTGTTACAAAAACATTATGAGATCTGGCAGGGATTCGGAAGCTTGCTGGGCTCTCCGCATTACACCAACATGATATTTCTGGGAATAAGTGCAGCAGTGCTTGAAACATGGCCATAGTATTCATATGCATGCAAGTGTGGGGTAGGTGGTGTTTGCCCAAGAATTATTTGTGCTTTTCAAGGAGAAACAAAAAACTTTACTTCCCTTTGCATCTTAATATCCATTCATGTCCTGCCTTAAGGAGGAAAACTGTAAGAAATTTATTTAAGAAAACAAGAATTATTATTCCATGTATGAGTTCTTTCATATCAGAGGTCCGGGGTACTTTTTGTTGTTTGGTTGTTTCTTATATTTTATTATTTTATTTTATTTTATTTTCAATTCCCAAATGCTTATTTGGTCTCTAGAACACAGGTGAGTTGCACTGCACAGAGGAGCAGAATTAGACATATCTGGGCTAACTTTAATCTAGTACCATGAAGCTAAATTGACTCCATGAGAAAATCTTTACTCGCTTGAAACTCAAGCTTTCCGAACAAGTGTTGCTAAAGCTCAGCTGATCCCAGCTTTGTCTAAGAGAGATGCTGCTTTGTGTATATGTCTGTGTATATTGCAAAGGCATCTCCTGAGAGCAGTCTGGAAGTAGTCAAATACTCTTCTAGCAGGGAACGACTACATAACCTGCTTCTATTAAGATCTTGTATGTATGCCCAGTGCTTAGATGTACTCTGTTGATGGGTTTCACTGCCCAATACATTGTGCTTACAAATTCCATGGTCTTAATAGGATGCATTCTGAATGCTTCTACAAGGTCACAGCCAAAACTTGTCTGCTCCCACTTGTCTTGTGAGCTGAAAATAATTTATAACCAGAGGTAATAAATGTGACAGATTCTAGACTTGTACTTAGTGTCAAAGGAACTCCATGGCACTGAGGAAATTTCTTGGCTAAGAAGAGATCTTCTTAGGCTCAATCAGGTATTCTTTCTAACAAGTGGCAAGAGCAATGCCATAGTGATCACTGAATGCAGTGTTGTTCTGCTATTGATTCAGACTGTATGCTTTAAGATCTGACCCACGTTCAAGATCTGACCTGTTATTGGGCGTCCTGTCTTAGTTTATGCTTTTAATTTTACATTTATTTTTCAATATATCTGCTGGAGAGTCATGTTTTTTGCAGAGGGCACTCAGTCATGCAGTAAATACTAGACAAAATGCTCTAGGTGTTTTACGTTTGGATCAGATGTTGGCTTAGAGGGATGTCAGGAGGCAAAATATGGTAAAGTGTTCAAGGAAGTACTTATCCTCAAATACTTACCCTAAAATACAGCTCATACCTGTGAACTAAGTTTCTACTCACATCTTTTCAACAGGTATTTCACGTAAGACTGGTGCACTCCAGTTAAGCTGGTGTCCCATGCTGTCAGGATTCTCCTTAATGTGAATTTAACAGTCCTATGGTTCCATAAGCCTCCTTAGATCTGTTTTTTTGTTGTGAAAGATGCTGCCTGTCACATTTCCCCCTTCTGTGTCACAAAATGGGACATTCAGAGTCAAGTGTGCAATCTGTCATACAACCCCATTTTTCATGCCTTATCTATGGAAAGCAGAAACAGACAGTAGTGACACATCAATGCTACATGTTGGTGAATAAACACCTCAAAGTTTATGTGAATTACATTTGCAGAGTATATGAATTAGGTTTATACACGTCATCATATTACATGGATTTTCCTTGAAATTAAAGAAACTTGAATTTTAAATGAGGTGTGTTTTTGACAGGAGGAGACAGGAGGCTGAGTGAGTCACTGGATTTCCAGTGACAGCCCAAATTCCAAACCGGAATTCTGGTTTGAGATCTGAAATACTTCATAAGCACACATAGCTGGTGTGGACTCAGAGATATTGTGGATGCTGGGAGAAGATCCTGGGATTTAGTATTTCAGTTAATTTGTTAGCTCTTCTTGCAGGTAATTTTTCCCACCATAAAGAATTTTGGAAGTTGCTCTGTAGTGACACTATGTCCAAAATTGTATCTTAAATAATTTCTTTCTGCTTTAAAGAATTGCATTACACCGTATAAAGATGGCTAAATTAAATTTATTAAGTAAAAAAATTAGATAAAGTTTGTTTTTTAAAGGCCATGAATTTATGGTCCAAATATACCAATAGTGTGGGTGGACAAGAGTTCTATTGAAGTTAATTTTACTGTATTTGCTTACAGATTTTGCTCAGTTTCTAAGTAAATAGTAAGAATATTTAGGTACTGGCTAGAAAAAAAAAAGCAATATATTTATTAGAGAACAGGAAAACAATAGCTTATTTGCTTATATTTATTTTGGTCTGCCTACGATATCGATGACTTTTAAGAGACAAAAAAGTGTATTTCTGTTATGATCAAAATGTAGGTTTTCATGGTACATTCTGTGCTTCAAGAGATTGTGTGTTCTGTAAGGATATGTATAGCGCTGGCCTAGAATGGTTTGCATCAGTAGTTTTCACCTATGCTGCATATGGCCTGTAGACAAATTGTATATTGAACCATGAATTCTGGTGCCTGCTGTATCATGATGACTACATGAAAATTATATGGGAAAGAGCAAACTGGCACATGCCAAAATCTTGCTGTTCAACCGCACACAAACACGTGCAGTGGAAGCAAACACTGAAGCATAGGGACCCCCATTCTTTTGGAGAAATGACTAATAGCAGCTCTGCAGAGAAGGACTTAGGGGTGTTGGTCAATGAGAAAATGAACATGAGCCGGCTTCAGCTTCTGCGCTTGCAGCCCAGAAAGCCAACTGTATCCTGGGCTGCATCAAAAGGAATGTGACCAGAAGGACAAAGGAGGTGATCCTGCCTTTCTACTCTGCTCTCCTGAGACCTCACCTGGAGTATTGTGTGCAGTTCTGGTGTCCTCAACATAAAAAGGATGTGGAACTGTTGGAACAAAGCCAGAGGATGCCATGAAGATGATCAGGGTCTGATATAACTCCCTTATAAAGACAGGCTGAGAAAGTTGGGCCTGTTCAGCCTGGAGAAGGCTGTGTGGAGACCTCAGAGAAGCCTTCCAGTATCTGAAGGAGGCCTGTAAGGATGCTGGGAGGGACTGTGGCGAGAGGACAAGGAGTAATGTATTTAAACTAAAATGGGGGAAGTTCAGAATAGATATAAGGAAGAAATTCTTTCCTGTTAGGGTGGTGAGGTACTGGAATGGGTTGCCCAGGGAGGTTGTGAATGCTCTATCCCTGGCAGTGTTCAAGGCCAGGTTGGACAGTCTTGGGAAACATGGTCTAGGGTGCAGCATTCCTGCTCATGGTAGAGGGTTTGGAAATACATGATCTTCAGGTCCTTTCCAATCCAAACCATTCTATGATTCTTTTGAGCTTCGAGAAGACAAGTGAGAAATTGACATCTAAATTTCAGCATCAGTTTAACTTCACACACAAGATCTGATATACAGAAATGGAGCACATAAGTCTTCATAGACTTATGAAGTGAAGGCACTTCCTGAGAGAGAAACAGCAGTTGATTTCTGTTCTGCAGCAGTGTGGTGATGTGTGTGGAGTCTGCAGGGCACCTAAGGTAACAGCGCTGCAGCTTGCGCTTCCATAATGAAGGAGGAATATAGTTTTGTCCTGCAATAATGAAAGAACCTATCTTTTCTTGGTTAATCTGTACTGCTTTCTTCCTTTTACCAACAAAAGACACCTCACCAAGCCTAGCTGGTACTGCTGCGGAAAGTTAGGTAATTCTGCTTGAGCTGCATTCTGTTTCTGTGGGCTTTTTACAGTCTTTTTCCTTCTTTCTTTCCAGACATCAGGTTTAAGTTTTTAATGAAGTTATCTTTATTCAAGAAAGTTTAGTCGGTCTGTCTGTGCTCATAAAGAGGTGTAGAAGTCTGAAATGTGGCTGGATATACAGGGAAGTAGAGCTTGTGTAGTTCTGGTCTGTTTTGAGAATACCTCAGATTCATCTCAGAGACAGGAGTGTGATGAGTACATCCTCATTCACATAAGTAAACTCAACTGGAGAAGAAGCTATGGGTACTTAGTCACAACAGGTCTGATCATTTCACACATACAGTTCCAGAAGATTAAAATAGCTGTAAAAGAACAATGGAACACGTAGATTTCTGAACACATACACAACAGACAGACGGACAGAGACACACACACACGTTACAGAACTAGCACATCTAAACTCATTATAGAAGCAGAAAGATTGAATCAGATTTGTGTTATGTTAAAAAAAAAACAAGCATGGCAGTTGGTACACATATGAATAATTTTTTTTTTCATTACTTCTCTGTTATGCAAAAGTAAAACCTGACAGAATAGATTTGAATAAGCTTTAATTTTGCTGGAGATAAAAATCCCAACACCAAAACTCCAACAACACCTTCCTATTTCAATACCGTTTGTTACTTCAAGTTTCTTGTTCATATTCCTTTATAATCTTCAGAGGTAACTGTCTTTTCCTTTTTTGTTTACTTACGTGCTCATTCACAGTTTGGTGCTAGTCAACTTATGTTTACTTTTTTCTGAGTCAGACTTCAAAAGTCTCCCCATGAAACCAGTCTATAAATTTTCAAGTACTTGAGTGAAACCCGATGTGATGAGAGCAGAGCAGGGTTTGGAAGTGGTAGTCATAAACAGCTGGAATATGTTAGTTGTCCTGTTGAGCATGTGCTAATGTTGCTGGGGTTTATAAGAGATTTTTTCATCTTTGTTCTCAAGAAAAGAGAAAATGAAATTATATCTGTTTAGTATTGCTGCCTGCCATGCTCAATGAAGAACATCCCTTGTGTTACTCGGCTGCCCATGATGCACAGCACTTACAGCATTGGTTTTCTGCTTATGTAGCATAGGAATGTGCTAAAATCAAACTTTATGGCTGCTATCCTGAGAGAGAGAGAGACGGTTATTTTCTGCTGCTTGCATGTGCCATCTTCCCACTTCTGGCAGGCTTGTTGACTCCATCCATTGAGCTTTACTTTAAACTCTTTGTTTT
The DNA here is from genome assembly GCF_012275295.1 of Melopsittacus undulatus. Lineage (NCBI taxonomy): Eukaryota > Metazoa > Chordata > Aves > Psittaciformes > Psittaculidae > Melopsittacus > Melopsittacus undulatus. The sequence continues at coordinate 14,483,149 of NC_047557.1, forward strand.
GTGTTTAAGGCTTTGTCTCATACAATCTGTTCTACATCCTGGATGAGGTCATTAGAAGAGGAGAACTGTTATACTTCCTTTGACTGTAATGAGATTACATGAACTTTCAGTGACTAAAGAACTGGCCTGTTACCTTTTTTTGTTCCCAGATCTTATCTGTATCACCTATGAACTCAACTATGCTGCACTCAGAGACTCTCTTATTTTCATGTCTTCTTTAATGTGTTTCATGCAGCGTGTTCTTCATGATGTTGTAATGCATTGATACCCGTAGCCCATCATCCCACCTCCATATTTTTAATCTATTCTAAAACACTGCATGAGTGGTACTCATGGGAATGCTTTCTGAACCACTGTCCCTCATGCACAAATAGCTGTGTAGCTGTACCCAGTGAAGCAGAAATTTCATTCCTTAGAAGGCCCAATGCTTGAGCTAATTTCTTTCCACTCTACTTTGTGCTATTCCCTCATTATTGATCTTAAAATTTTTCTCATGGAAGGTCAGAAATAGTGCCACTAGCAGTACTGGTGGAGAAGTTAACTTTCAGTTGGAGAAGTCAACAATCAATTTTCCAGACATGTCAGCAGTAAATGTATATATGTAGGAAAACAGAAGTATACCACTCAGCACCTATAGATGCAGACCAATTTGGTTTTAGTACATCCTAGGATCAGGCTCAGAAAGAATATTTTGATTCTACTAAGGACAAATTATTATTTTCCAAGAGTGAAGGGGGAAAATATTCTATTTCTGTTCTGACTGCCAAACCTTGCAGGGAATACAATTGTTCTCAAAGCACTAAACATCCAGAAAAACTTGGCTAATTCAAGACAGTGATTTCTACCAGGCCTGCTGATCTCTGCCTTGAGATTATTGCTACACATAGGAAGCATATTTGGCAGAAGAGTAGCCAGTGCTGAAGATATAACACTTCCCTCTTTAGTAATTCTGGAAATTATGCAGTGTATTAAAGAACAATTGCACAGGAATAACCACCATGTGGTGGCAAGAAAATGCTGCAAATATTTGTCCAGAGAGTGGTGCTCTGGTCGCAGCTAAAGCACAATACTCTTGTTTCATCAACTCCGTTGCCTCGGGGCTCTGGCAAATTCCTATCTTAATCTTCAACCTCACCTGGAGACACACCCCAGTATGTGGAGATTTGCAGGTAAGGAGTGGAATTTACTCATGGGGAAACAACTTGAAATATCCTATTTTAGTGAGTGCAGAAGAGGACAAAAAGAATGGGATCTGTCTTACTATCAAAGCTAAAAATCAGACGACTGATGTTAAAGATAAACTTACTTGTTTAGTCAGAGTGGGAGTGAATGACCACTGAGTTTCTAATGTTTTTGCTGAGCATTACCTTTAGAAGTTTGTCAAGTGTAAACTGCTATGTATTAAATAGCTTAATTTAGCCATCTGCACTGGAAATCACACATGGAGGCAATTCAGAGATCAATGTAGTCCACCTTGAAGAAAGCCATTATTTTTAAAGGTAGAAATTAAAAAAATTAATCAGAAGTTTACTTGATTTTGTTCTATCAAGAGTTACATGTGTAGTAGTTGGAAACTCAAAGCCTTTTAATATTTTTGCTTATGTAATATTATTTCATAAATACTGACATGATTTTATTTGTTGCTGTTGCTGCCTCAGATCTGAGGTAGCAAGCTCTTTAGGAAAGACCTATTTCTTTGCTCCCTTCTTCAAGAAGGGACCTTGTCAAATTTACGGTTTTGTTAAAATATTCTAAAATGTTGGAAATAGCTATATGAAACTTAATGAGTAATTTGGTAGCACTTTCCCTCAAATACAGCAGAACTATGCTCAGAATGCCATCTGTTTGTTTTTTTTTTTTTTTAAAAGGCCACAAATTTTCAAAGGCGCTGAGATCAAGAGCCCTTTTCCTGCCTTGGAGCACTCTTACATATTAGGCTTTGTTCAGGGCTTAATACCTGAAAAGAGTCTAATCTGTACTTCAAAATTAGTTGTCATTAATAATGGGATTGTAACCCTCAACAGCTGTACCTGCTGAAGTTTGCTGGGCACAGCTACATGTCTGTGATAAGGCATTGTGTACTGTGGTGGTGGTTTTTTTTTTTTGGGGGGGGGAGTGATTTGGTTTGGGTTTGGTTTTTTTTTTCTTAGAATCTGTTATTATCCAAGACTTAAATTCAAAGTTTGCCACAGAGTTCGTTTAAGAGAGCTATTGGAAATATGCACATAGATTTTAGTAGGAACTGTACTTTTTGACCTTGGGTCCTGCCTGTAGGCAGCAGACCTTTTTTTATGAGGGAAAGAGGGAGGGGGGACATGCAGTATTTAACTTAGCTGTGATACTCAGACAGCACAAAACTGGGAATCTCATGACTTTGTTTTTTTTTTCTTTTTTAGAAGAAATATCTATGAGATACATTTGACTCCTTGTCTAATCATTCTTCCCAGTTCCCTGGCTAGTTAAGCCTACTGCATTACATGACAATGCTGGAACATGACTTTAGATCTAAAACAATTGATGAACTGACTCATAACACTAATCATTTTAGGTCTGAAGTAATGTTCTGTTGTGCCATAATGAAGATGACTCAACACAGTTTCTCCATGGAGAGCATTTAAGAGGATAAACTTTTACCCTTAAGAAAGTTTTCTGTACGTTGCTCTTACTTCTAAAGTTTCATGATACAAAAGACATGGAATTTTACTGAGTATTAGTGTTTGTGGTTTTCTTCTTATCCAACTATTTACAAGGCAGAAAGAAAAAAAAACAAATAAAACAACAAACAAAACAAAATCAAGACACCAGAAATGCTGGCCCTAAATCCTGGGAGTACCTTACATTTTCATACTGGGGAAATCGCATTAAGCCACTTAGATTGCTAGTGTCCTTAGAGTCCTAATCAGATCTGCAGCAAAATGTTATTATCCCATGTTTAATAAGTAGGCACATCCAACCCTCATCCTGTCCCCTGCCAGTGAACCAGAGATCTTTCTTAACCACAGGCCTTCCTTTCTCATGTATGAAGGAAGAAAAGTATCTTTAAGTTAAAGAAAGGATTGGAGTATAGCATTCAGCATATTTGTAATGAATTTTAGTATTGGGAGTTCTTGGATGTGCCAGCTGATACTTAGCACACAGTTTCTAAGAAGCGCACCCGCTCTTGCAAGTCTTTGCTTGCAGGGTGCATGCCAAGCTTTTGGCTTGCTACCCATGGCCTGTGGTAAAACAGCAGCATTATGTAGCAAGGAAGTTGGACAGCAAAACACTTGTTTGTTCCTAAGACACTTGCCTAAGATTCAAACTACAGTCCATTCCTAGCCCCTTTGAAATCCTTAGAAGCTGTGACATAAGTGTCACTGAAACCTGAACTTCCTTCTGCCTCTCACTGGTACTGTGCATTTGACTTTCTGAGGTCAGTAAGAGCTCTTTCCTGTCCCCAAAGATTAGGACTAGTCCTGAATCTTTCTGATAAAGGAATTCTCTATGCTAACCTATATATTCTGGTAGAGAAGGTATAAAACATCTAGACAAATCCAGTTGCTCATCCCTACAGGCTTTTGTTTTCAAAAGCTTCCTTCCGCAGCTTTTACTAGTTTTTTTTTTTATTGACCAAGACAAATAAGACAGCCTTTTAGAGTTTTAAACTGTTGCATGGTTTTGTTAAAGCTTTCCTGAGCTCTTCACAGGAAAATCAGTTTAACCATCTACTTCTCATTTTCATTGCTAGTAGGCATATGTTGTGTGTTATAACATACAACTTTAACTCCACACGGCTGTCTCACTGGTCTCCTCACCTTGGTTACTGTTATATTCTCCTCACACCTAATACTTCCATGCCACTCAGCTAAACTTTTCCCACCTGTAGCCTTATCAGATTGTGGAGAACACACATTGAGGGCCAAGTCTCCCTCTGGCATTTGCAAAAGTAAGGGTTTACCTGTTCCTTTTCCCTGCCACTGCCATCCTTTGGGGCATAGTAACTTTCTAACTACTGTTTAAACTGTTCAAGAACCAGGAATACTTTTTTTTTTTTTCACTGCAGAGAAGACAGCACACTGAGTCCCTGTATGTCTGTAAATGCCTCCTAGATGCAATTGCAAGGACACAGAATTCTGAAGGCAGCTATCATATCTGTGATATAAAAACAGGATTACAGAGGGGTAACTGTGATGTCATCAGAAGGAAGAGGATGAAAAGAGCAAAATGTCTGTGACAAGTATGGCCTGGAGAATGAACAGAAGAGATATTAGGGCACAGACAGCCTGAGCTGCATTCTAGCATAACACTTGTGGTTAGTTTAGTTTCTGATGTAGACATGTCTGTGTGGCATAAAGGTGCTGGGGTAGCTAAGTATTATCTAAGTACTATCTATTATTAACTAAGGATTGTTTCAGAGACTTGTAGTAAAAAGATTGTTTTTCGTATTAGGCAATTTCCTAGTATTGTGACATTTCTCATAATTGTCTTGTCTCCTGCTAAGGTAAGTTCCATAAACTACACTGGCCATGTCGTCTTTCAGATAAACGGAGATGGCAACAAGGATTTGTTTTAATGCAAAGTATATTGTTTGATGTGAATACAATGATTAATATGGGAACTTGGTCATTCTTATTTTTTTTATTTTCTTTAATGTTAGCTCGCACTTCAGCTATTTTATAAATTTGTGTAACATTCATAGCATCAATCTTACACTATAGGTGTTCAACAACATTTAAAATACGTTCATTGCAAAAAAAGTAGAACAGGATGAACTTCCTTTCATTTTAACGGATGCAGGTTTCTGCATAGTACACTTGACCTAGCATGTTTGTTACTGTATTGTAGGCCAGTTCCCTTTTGCTCTTAGCCCATAGACATGCTGAAGTGCAATTTCATGGGGATTAGAGGACATTTCCTAGAGGATGTCGGATGGTAGAAGAGTTATTTGATGGTTAGCAAGGAACCTCTAGGCAGCAGCCTGGCTGGCTCAGGAGTACTTCTTAGCAAGGGTATTGTAATGGCTCAGCTGTCTCTGATCTCCACTTTCTGCCTTGTACACAGAACCTCCAGATACGAAGATGCAAGTAACTATGAGCAACGTGTCCCCTTCATTTCCTTCTAGCTCCTTGTCGAAAGGACTGTGGTTATTTTCCTAAAGCTGATATGGAGCAACCCAGGGATAAGGACTGAACACATTTATTTAATCTGATTTGTTGGGAGCATCCTTTTCTTTTATTTCCCTCCTTTGAACTAAACCAGAAAGTGCAACTAGTGACCAATGCAGTTACTTTTCATAATGCATCCTTGAATTTATAGAGTGCTTTTTTTTGCTTTATAATTAGAACAGGTTCCTGCTTCAAGGAACTTATAATCTTAAATAAGACAGATGTGATATGGGCAATTAAAAAAATATTAAAAAGCAGTATGACATGAAGCTGAAAGGAAAAGCCTAGCAGAGACATGCTTAGCACAGCCTTTGTAGGATTGCTCCACATGCTGCACTTCTGATTGCTCAGTGTTCAGACCTGCTCTCCTCCAACAAAAACAATATAATTTGATGCCATCTGTGGTTCTGGGGTGTGCAGAAGATGACAGAGAGGGTGAACTGACTTTGTACAGGCCATGAAAGAGTGCAGAGATGATGAAAAATTTCGATTATCACCAGTTCAGTTTCCCTGTTTAGAATATTTCTAATTTCTTGGCCTGGCAATTCCTCTGGCCTCTTTGTTTTAAAAAAAAAAAGATTTAACCACTTGACCCAGGTAGATTTTAATGAAGATGCAGAAAAGTTAAAAAAAAAAACAAATAGCTGCTCCACCAGAACCATCTGCTTAAATATAATAACTCTAAATAAACCGTAATGAATGTTATGTGCATTTAGCATTGAAGACGTCTCACTTGGCTGCTTGATACAAAGACCCTTTGCATCTTCTAAGAAAGAGAATTTGTAGTATAATGACAAGGCTAATAATTTCCACTTCTGGTGGATTAAGGTAAGGAGTGAATTTCATAAACCAAGATACCATAAGAGTGGTAGCATTCATAGAATCATAGAATAGTTAGAATTGGAAAGGAACTTAAGATCATCTAGTTCCAAATCCCCTGCCATGGGCAGGGACACCTCACACTAAACCATGTCACCCAAGGCTTCATCCAACCTGGCCTTGAGCACTGCCAGGGATGGAGCATTGACTACCTCCCTGGGAAAGCCATTCCAGTACCCCATCACCCTAACAGGAAAGAATTTCTTCCTTATACCAAATCTAAACCTCTGCTGTTTAAGTTTCAACCCATTACCCCTTGTCCTATCAATACAGTCCCTAATGAATAGTCCCTCACCACCATCTCTATAGGCCCTCTTCAAATACTGGAAGGCTGCTAGGAGGTCTCCATGCAGCCTTCTCTTCTCCAGGCTGAACAGCCCCAACTGTCTCAGCCTGTCTTCATATGGGAGGTGCTCCAGTTCCCTGATCTTCCTCGTGGCCCTCCTCTGGACTTATTCTAACAGTTGCATGTCCTTTTGATGTTGAGGACACCAGAACTGCACACAATACTCCAAGTGAGGTCTCACAAGAGCAGAGTAGAAGGGCAGGATCACCTCCTTCGACCTGCTGGTCATGCTCCTTTTGATGCAGCCCAGGATAAGGTTGGCTTTCTGGGCTGCAAGCACACACTGAAGCCGGCTCATGCTCATTTTCTCATCAACCAACACCCCCAAGTCCTTCATGACTCTAGAAGGTAGTATGTCCTGTGAAAGCTATGCTGTCTCATAATAATAACAGCAAAAATGTAGATAAATATCCTTACTAATACATTAAGTAACTTGAACATGTTTAAAATGTGTGAATATTGGAAAACTGGAACATATAATAAGAATCTAATTTTAATGATATCAAAGCCAGGATTTAATTTCTTCAGTACTGCAACATAAAAAATTATGGGCAAATGTAATGAGTTTCTGCTGGAATGAATTCTGGAATATAACATCTAGCAAGTATACACCTTCAGAGCTTCAAATGTGATACAAAATAGGTTTAGACTGATGAATTTTTTTCCCAAAGATAAATAAAAAGAATGCCATAAAAAGCTCTTTGAATTGTGCATGGTCCATAACATTTAGTTGGAGTGTTCAGGAAGATAATAATGATTGTCTTCTTTCTAGTGCTTCAAATTAACTTGATTTTCCCTAGTACACAAGTATGCTCAGGCACTGGCGAATTTTAAATACTTAACCCATTTGTAAACAAAATAATTCTGATATACATAATTAACTCTTAGCTTTGTGAAATTGTAATGATGCTGGTTATCCTGTGGAAATTGATTCTTTTGTCTTTGTACACTCTTATATGTCTAAAATACAGCAGAAACCTGATACCAAGAGAAACACCAGAGGCTCAGAGGGTGGAACTGTTCAGGACTACAAAACAAGACCATTTCAGGTCAAACCCCTGTCAGGTACAGAAAGATCCATAATCCATATGGTGCATTATTTATTATTGAATATTTCCTTTTCAAATAAAGATATTCCATCTATTCTGGTTTAGAAATCCAACTAAAACAGAAAGGAATAATAAGCTGAAAAAATAATATCGAAAGAAAAATAAGATAAGCTAAAAAAGCAGTATCAGACTATCCTGGGTTAATAATTGACTGGTTTTTAGTGCGTAAAAAATTCTCTCCAAGTTCTGTGTTTATTTGGAAAATTTTTTGAATTGGGTTTTAGCAAATGGGATAAAGTGTCAGTTGTCAACCTGACTTCTGTTTTTGATTTTACCAATAAACAAGCATAAGATAATTTGGAATTTTTAGGAACGCTCAGTGCTTAATGGCCCAGTTCTGCTTTTATGAAGTCAGTGGTGTCATTGGTACAACATAAAGTCAGTATGAAGAATTCCAGAAAGTGCAGTTTCAGCCTGCTAGTATCTCACTTTTAAGCTTTCAAAATTGTTCTTTCTCAGCATCTGAAAGAAAAAAAAAAAAATCTAAAGAGCTTTCTTGAGCACTGAAAGCTGCAATGAAATTGAGGATTGAAAGTTGTGTGCAATGCCTGATGAAATATCTTTAAATTCTCTGGGAGCTTATAAATGAGTATTAAATCATACACAGTAAAACTGCCTTATTCCACCAGTGCCAGAGGTCTGCTGCATTACATAGCCATCCAGGCCAATTTTGTGGTACTAAGAGAATGAAGCATTTCTTCCCAACTTTCCTGTAGGTTTTCAACAGCAAATGGAATGTATGGGACTGCAGAGCTGGGTAGGGTAACTATTGTGGTAGACATCGTGCAGGTAAGGGACATGAGGGACACAGTAAATTAGCTCAGCTAGGGTGTAAGTGCTGATGAAAATCAAGTCCTTGTGAATCTCTGGGTGTTTAAGAAAGCTCATAAATGTGTTTTATAGTGAAGCATATCTGTTAGGGAATTGAGACTGAAGAGAAAGGTTGAAGCTATAAATGAGCTTGAAAAAGAAGGTGTATGAAAAATGGTTAAAATTTTTCTCCTTTGTCTATTTCTTCCCTTGTGTTCTCACATGTTTTCTCATCTATTCTAGAACAAAAAAAACTGCCCCAAGGCCTTGAATTTAGCAGCAAAACACATACAGTTGATAATGGGATCAGGATTTCACCCCTAGGTTTTTTAATATGCTGATAGTATTTAAAATTCTAAGAAAATAAGAACTCAGATGAGCCTTGTAGAGATCCTGACGAATCTAACCTGTATTTCCTGCTCCCTTTCTTCTGAACTACAAGCACACACTGAAGCTAGCTCATGTTCATTTTCTCATTGACCAACACCCCCAAGTCCTTTTCCACAGGGCTGCTCTGAATTTCCTTTTTTCCCAAACTGTAGCTGTGCCTGGGATTGCTCCGACACAGGTGTAGGACCTTGCCCTTGGCATTGTTATACTTCACAAGCGTGTCAAAGTCCCTCTGGATGGCATTCCTTCCCTCCAGCATATCAATCGAACCACACAGCTTCGTGTCATCAGCAAACTTGCTGAGGGCGCACTCAATCCCACTGTTCATGTCACTGACAAAGATGTTAAACAAGACCAGTCCCAACACCAGTCCCTGAGGGACACCACTCGCTACTGGTGGTAGACATTGAGCTGGACATTGAGCTGTTGACCACAACTCTTTGCATGCGGCCATCCAGCCAGTTCTTTATCCACCGAGTGGTCCACCTATCAAATTGATGTCTCTCCAATTTAGAGACAAGGATGTCGTGTGGGACAGTGTTGAATGCTTTGCACAAGTCCAGGTAGATGACATCAACTGCTCTACCCCTGTCCATCATTTCTGTAGCCCCGTCATAGAAGGCCACCAAATTGGTCAGGTAGGATTTCCCCTTAGTGAAGCCATGCTGGCTGTCCCCAAGCACCTTGTTGTTTTTCATGTGCCCTAGCATGCCTTCCAGGAGAATCTGCTCCCAGATTTTGCCAGGCACAGAGGTGAGAGTGACTGGACTGTAATTCCCTGGGGTCATCCATGACATGACCAGATAGGCTTGTTATTACAGCAACAAATAGGGTACTAATTCTGTCCTGAATTACCCCTCCTTGCTGTGCTTTTTGTAGGAAAACAACAAGGAGTGCAGATAGGTTACAGCATTGCTGGAAAGGTATGATTTAAAATGTATCTATTTCCATTTACTAGAAGGTGAATTACTTTATTTCTCCATGACTTGGAATTCGAGGCACCTAGGTTTTACCTGAAAACATGGAAGCTTTCAAAAGTGAGTGAATTTGGCACTAAATGATACAGGAGTATGGGGAAGAGGCAGTGTCAAGCATTAAGACTCTTAATAAAGATGTATCTTTTAATTTTGTTGTTCCTTAGTGGTGAGTGGAATGATGGCTCTCCCTTCTGACATGTTAATCTCACCACCCAATTTGGTGTTATTAGGAAACTTGGTGAAATCACTATCAGTTTCATCATCGAGATAATTTCTGATGATGTGGGATAGTCTGGGAGCAAGTGTTGATCCCTGCGATACTCTGCTTGTGAAAAATGATGTGAGATGCACACATGTGGAAATGTATGATAATAGTCACCTGAATATGAGTCACAAGTGCATTGAAAATTCCCTAACAATAAGCTTTTTTAAGTTATTTTTAGATGTCTATTTTTTTTTCCAGCTGTTGATTGGTATTTCATGAGACTCCTTTTTTCTTTCTTTTTTTCTGAAAGATTTTTGGGAAAATTCTTGGAGAAGATTTAATTACTCTAAAATGTTTCTGAGTTTGCCTTTCCTTGTCACTTTGTGATTTTTATTTTTTCATATCTGGATGTGTATCTTCTGAGAGACTGATACACAGATGTCTTTTTTTTTTTCCTCTTTTGATTTACTAATGAACAATAATTTGTGACTGAGAGTGAACTCACTGGTTACTTAACTTTATTTGAAACTTCTAATGAAGCATGTAATCCACAATCTGCATGAGAAGCTATTAGAATCTTTAATTACTCTGACAATTAGCAGACTTAATTTTATTTCCAACTCCAACTTATCTAACCTCAGTTCCAGCCTCTGAGTTTTATCATCATTAGCAAGTTTCTGTGTCTAAGCACTTCAGACAAGGTTAATGAGTTGTTCTTCACAGTCTAACTGTAACACTGTGTTTTTACTATTATTCTCTTCCAGAAAAAGAACTTTTGAAATTTGGGCACATGGCAAACGATATTTAAAAGCATTTAGAATCAGTCCTTTTTTACACTCATTAGATCTTCTTCATCTCACATGCAAGGATCTAATGTATTTCTCATCATCAGTAAGTTCCTCTTTCTGTAACTTAATGATTGTTGCAAGCACTAGTATTACACTTTTAGTACAAAGGAAAGAAAACAAGACAACAGTAGAAGGCAAAGAAAACTTTCTGCAGCCTGGAGGTTGTTTCCTTGCTGCTAACAGTGTGGCTTAATGCTCCATGGTGTAAATCCATGGATGTCATAAGAGAGTGTTCTTTTTCCCTGGGGGAATGGTCTCTTACATTTTGCATATTTTCTGTCCCGGACTGTGCTGATCATAAGGCCCTTACTGGATCTAGAAGACCTTGTCCAAAACTCAAAACTGTTTTCTCTTCTAACAAGCCCACACACAGCCATTGACCACAAAACCACATAGATCCTGTCTTAATGAGTTATTTGAATCTTACGTTCCAATGCCCATTACTCACTCTTCTCTAGCATCTTTGCCTATCTTCTTCATGAGGTTTAGAAAAATGTCATACAAGGTGTAAAAAGCAGGCAACCAGGAGGTGATACTTGATTCTGTAGGTAAAACACATTGATTAAAACTTTGCTATTTATGGCAATGATCATGTATGTTATCACAAGGTAACATAACTATCATAAAGACGATGTAATGCTGGGAGTTGTGTCATATATGAGTGACACTATCAAGAGTAGCTGCTTCCATGCAGAATAAGGTGGAATTTTCATGGAGACTATTCACATGATCAGTGATAGCAACAAGGTGGCTTCCAAGTGAATTTCTTCCCTGTGGTGGTTAGAACTGGCTCTGCAACATGGCAGTAAGTCATATTCCCCAAACATAACAATGTATAACCAGGAACAGGAGAAACTGTGTTTCCTTCCTTTCCTTTCCTTCCCTCATGACTTGAAATGCTAAACCTGTATTTCACAACTTGTGAAGCTCTACAGTTAGAAAGCCTTAAGACTACTGAGTGATGGGCAGGATGGATGAAGCACAGAAAAGGACTTTTCTCTCACTTGCTGGTACTGCTCTCTATTCTTGTTGAAAAGCAGTTAAGTCTATTTTTATATCCAAGTCTCTTCTTAGGAAAAAGACAAATTATGTAAAATCTGTAATACTTAATTTTTTTTTATAACTGATATGACTCCTTGCTTATTGAAATGTACTATAGTATTTGCGTTTTCAGAACAGATTGATAAAATCTATTATTTAATCCTATGGGGATTAACAGAAATGCATTTTTAAATATTGTTTGTGTTTTAGGGCATTATATATAAAGGAAACCAATTAGCCACTGAATAAGAGTTCTGGCAGGCATTTCCTATCATGAGGGCAGTGATTTACTTTGCCTTCATTTTCAGTTTTATCCCTTGTTGCTTTTATTTCATTTAAAAGAAACAGGCAGACTCCTGAGGAAATATGTTCATATGCAGCTGTCCAGTCCTGCAGTAATACACATTAGTCTGAATGACGCAGAACAGAAGGGAGAACAAATGGATAAATACTTTTTATTGTAAAATACAATTAATCTAGATTCAGACTGAGACAGGGAGATTAACCTGAAGGAAATAAAGAAATATAAGATTTCACCTATTGAAATTACATTTCAGTTTGTAAATCACAAATGAGGTAATAAGAGATCCATGCACAGGCCTGTTTTCTACAAACTATAGAACACAGACAGCAATTACAGCTTCTTCTAAAATACGCTTGATAAAACAAAGCCATCATTCTCATTAGCCCATTTGAGCCATTGCATTTTTAAGAGCTGACAGTCAGAAAATTTGGTTTTATGAGAGTTAACTAAGAGACATGCCAAAGTCTTGTGTTCATAAAGCAAATTCCAAAACCCTTCTTTACAATAGGGAAACGTGGCCTATGGGAGACGATGGAGTCTAGCTTGGCACTAGGAGACAGCATATTGGAAAAGTGTCTAACAGCAAAGTCCAGAAATTAATGTTTGCCTTTCCTTTTATTAAGAAACAAGATGTGTGACTTGTATTCTTCCTCCTGTAATGCTTTTTTCCTTCAGGATATAAAAGGCACAATCCCCCATCTCATAAAGGCATCTATAAAAAAAAAATGCTAGTTGTCTTGGGGTAAAAATACTGTGCCCTTAAACTCTGACATTGCTTAATTGCAAACCTTAAGATCATCCCGATAATGGGATAGTTGCAGATGCAAATCTCAAAGTTCAGAATGTAGCTCGAAGGAGATAGACAGCTAATGTGCAGTAACTTGTTACCCTTTGAGATAGTTTGTTTCTGCGTTGAAACTCTGGATTTTCAAAGCTGTCTGGAATTTTAATGGAAGTGGTGTGAAAAATTGCTCAGACTAATTTGAGGAGGGACAGAGGACCTTTGGGTATTTTTCCACATGTGACAGTCTGAAAAGTAACCTTACAATAGCTTCTCATGTAAAAAGTCAAGCTGCAGCAATGGAGAGATGTGTCTTGACACACCTCCCAGTTGGTGTGGGGAACATTTGGCAGGGTTATATTGTGGTGTCAGAGCAAACTCACAGAGCCACAGAATGAAGCCTTCTGACTGACACCCTGTTAATCTCATTTCCGAGACTTCGTATGTTCGTGGTCTCAGGGTGACATAGTGGTTTGCACTTTGGCAAGTAGAGTAAAACATTATTGGATTCTAGCTCAACATTATTACCAGTTTACCCATCTTTATAAGAACATGTTTTTATTGGCAGAAACATTTGTATTTACATCACAGAATCCCAAGGGTTGGAAGGGACCTCAAAAGATCATCTAGTCCAACCCCCCTGCAAGAGCAGGGTAACCTAGAGTACATCACACAGTAACTTGTCCAGGCGGGCCTTGAATATCTCCAATTGTAGGAGACTCCACAACTCCCCTGGGCAACCTGTTCCAGTGCTCTGTCACCCTCACAGTAAAGAAGTTCTTCCTGATGTTAACGTGGAACCTCCTATGCTCCAGTTTACACCCATTGCCCCTTGTCCTACCAGTGGATATCACTGAAAAAAACCTAGCCCCATCATCCTGACACCCACCCTTTACATATTTGTAAACATCGATGAGGTCACCCCTCAGCCTCCTCTTCTAAAAGCCAAAGAGACCCAGCTCCCTCAGCCTCTCCTCATAAGGGAGGTGTTCCACTCTTTTAATCATCTTTGTGGCTCTGTGCTGGACTCTTTCAAGCAATTCCCTGTCCTTCTTGAATGGAGGGGTCCAGAACTGGACCAATATTCCAGATGCGGCCTCACCAAGGCAGAGTAGAGGCCCCCAGATTATTAATAAAAAGTCTGATTATCTTTGGAGTGCCACAGTCCATGTAGTCAACTAAACACATCTCATTCCGTGTTTATTTCTCAGTGACATCTACTTTGATGTCTATCAGTCAGCTTTCTTATACTGCTTATTTGGCATGTTAAAGGTATTGCATAGTGTTATTTTTAACCAGAATGTTGTGCGGTACCAAATCAAACAGCTTATCATACTCCAAGCTTGTTGCCTCCGTTTTATATCTCAACCAAAACTTCAGTCTCATTGGTGAAAGCAGTTACATTTGACAAGATCTATTTTCTGTAACACAATATTAACAAGCAATAATTATATTCCCATCCTTTCAACTTTTATCTCTTGCTTTCCATAACAACTCATCTCCTACTTTACCTGGATTAATCAAGTGATAAGTATTTGGGTCATTTCTGTGCTGTTGTGAGTAATTGAACATTAGCTGTCAACCTGGCCCTGGTTTTGAAAGATATATTTAAAACTAATATTAGTATTATATTATTGTTTAGCTCTTTTAGGATTCTTGAGTACAAGTCCTCCTAACTTTTAGAAATTCATCTCCAAAGATGATGCTGACTACAACATCCTCCTTAACCCATGGGTTGGACAAGACTTTTATCTCCTTTCATGTACCATGTGGTTTTTAAATATGCAGACACACAAAATGCACACAAAAATATAGAATCATAGAATAATAGAATAGTTAGGGTTAGAAAGGACCTTCAGATCATCTAGTTCCAAATCCCCTACCATGGGCAGGGACATCTCACACTAAACCAAGTCACCCAAGGCTTCGTACAACCTGGCCTTGAACACTGCCAGGGATGGAGCATTGACTACCTCCCTGGGAAAGCCATTCCAGTACCTCACCACCTTAACAGGAAAGAATTTCTTCCTTATATCCAGTCTAAACTTCCCCTGTTTAAGTTTTAGCCCATTACCCCTTGTCCTATCACTACAGTCCCTAATGAATAGTCCCTCTCTAGCATCCTTGTAGGCCCCTTTAAGATACTGGAAGGCTGCTATGAGGTCTCCATGCAGCCTTCTCTTCTCCAGGCTGAACAGCCCCAACTTTCTCAGCCTGTCTTCATACGGGAGGTGCTCCAGTTCCCTGACCATCCTTGTGGCCCTCCTCTGGACTTATTCTAAGAGTTGCATGTCCTTTTGATGTTGAGGACACCAGAACTGCACACAATACTCCAAGTGAGGTCTCACAAGAGCAGAGTAGAAGGGCAGGATCACCTCCTTTGACCTGCTGGTCATGCTCCTTTTGATGCAGCCCAGGATAAGGTTGGCTTTCTGGGCTGTGAGTGCACACTGAAGCCAGCTCATGCTCATTTTCTCATCGACCAACACCCCCAAGTCCTTTTCCACAGGGCTGCTCTGAATTTCCTTTTTTCCCAAACTGTAGCTGTGCCTGGGATTGCTCCAACCCAGGTGTAGGACCTTGCCCTTAGCATGGTAAACTTCATGAGGTTGGCATCAGCCAACCTCACAAGCGTGTCAAGGTCCCTCTGGATGGCATTCCTTCCCTCCAGCTTATCAACTGAACCACACAGCTTGATGTCATCAGAAACTTGCTGAGGGTGCACTCAATCTCACTGTCCATGTCACCGACAAAGATGTTGAACAAGACTGATCCCAACACTGATCCCTGAGGGACACCACTCGCTACTGGTGGTTGACATTGAGCTGGACATTGAACCATTGAACACAACTCTTTGAGTGCGACCATCCAGCCAGTTCTTTATCCACCGAGTGGTCCACCTATCAAATTGATTACACTCCAATTTAGAGACAAGGATGTCATGTGGGACAGTGTTGAATGCTTTGCAAAAGTTTAGGTAGATGACATCAACTGCTCTACCCCTGTCCATCATTTCCGTAGCCCCGTCATAGAAGGCCACCAAATTGGTCAGGCAGGATTTCCCCCTAGTGAAGCCATGCTGGCTGTCCCCAAGCACCTTGTTGTTTTTCATGTGCCCTAGCATGCCTTCCAAGAGAATCTGCTCCCAGATTTTACCAGGCACAGAGGTGAGACTGACTGGTCTGTAATTCCCCGGGTCATCCATTTTCCCCTTCTTGTAAATGGGGTTATGTTTCCCTTTTTCCTGTCGTCGGGAACTTCACCTGACTGCCATGATTTTTCAAATATGATGGCCAGTGGCTTTGCAACTTCATTCACCAGCTCCTTCAGGACCCACGGAGGGATTTCATCAGGTCCCATGGACTTGTGTACATTCAGGTTCTTAGGATGGTCTTGAACCAGATCCTCATGTACAGTGGGCCCAAGGTCTAGGTTTTCACAGTCCCTGTGTCCGCCTTGCAAGACTTGGGTGGTGCAGTCAGAGCCTTGGCTAGGGAAGACTGAGGTAAAGAAGTAATTCAGAACCTCAGCCTTCTCCAAATCCTGTGTCGCCAGTTCTCCTGAAAGTTTCCGGAGGGGGCCTACATTGTCCCTAGTCTATTTTTAGCCGCTACATACCTATAAAATCCCTTCCTGTTATCTTTAACAACCCTTGCCAAGTTTAGCTCCAATTGGGCCTTAGCTTTCCTAACTTGGTCCCTAACTACCCAGACAACATCCCTGTATTCATCTCAGGCTGTCTGTCCTTGCTTCTACTTTTTATAAGCCTCTTTTTTCCTTTGAATTTTTCTAAACAGCTCCTTATGCACCGAAGAAGGTCTCCTGGCCCTCCTGCTGCACTTCCTTCTAGTTGGGATTCAACACTCCTGAGCTTGTAGCAGGACATCAGTCATAAAAGGAAGGTTACAGAAAAAGTAGACTGTCTCCAGAAGGAAACAGTAGATGTGGTTACCTGATATATCAAGAAGGCTGAGACACTCAGAGGCTTTTTTTGCCTTGGTCTTCACCAGCAAGTGCTGCAGCCACATCATTCAAGTTACAGAGGCTAAGGCAGGGACTGTGAGAATGAAGAGTCACTTGCTGTGGGAGAACATCAGGTTCGAGACCATCTAAGGAACACAAGGTACACAAGACTCTCTTATGAAAATATACTCAAAGCTGGGCTTGCTCAGCCTGGAGAAGAAAAGGCTTAGGGGAGACCTAGAGGGCCTTTTTACAAGGGCATATAGTAATAGGACATGGGAGAATGGCTTTAAACTGGAGGATGATAGATTTTAATTAGATATTAGGAAGAAGTTCCTTACTGGGAGAGTAGTGAGGTGTTAGAAGATGTGTCCCAGAGAAGCTGTGAATGCCCCATCCCTGGAAGTGTTCAAGGATGGATGGGGCTTTGAGCAACCTGATCTAGTGGAATGTGCCCCTGCAAGGGATGGAAAATAGACATTTCTAAGGTCCCTTCCAACCCAAAACATTCTATGATTCTAAGACTGGAGCTATTAGAATAAGACATAGACATGTACAATAGCATTTTATTGACCAAATTTCAATTGAATCATAAGAACAAAGATAAATAAGGGTAAGAGTTGACATTTAGATCTCAGATTATGTTAATAGAAGAGTTCTGATAATTGCCTTCTCATACCTTTGAAAACTCCAGGGATAAATGAAAGCAGTGACTTTCATGGAGAATTTCTCAGCTAAGAACACAATGATTTATTCAATCTGGTTGGTTAAAATTCCTTAACAATTTAGAGCCAAAATCAATATTTTTTTTCTGATCTAGATCCTTTTACTGGCCAAATTTCCTAGCCAGACAGCATCTTAACTCTCCTGGTGTTCTGTTTCCTTCTTTAGTACAAGTCTTGTCAGCTGAAAAGTTGTGCTGCCTTATATAGCCAGTTTCTAACAGAGGCCTCCTGGAGAGCCATACAATGCAGCAAGTTTCTGTTTGGTGACTCACTATCCTTTTCCCAGCATTACAGCACTGCTCTTTTCAGAGAAGACACGCTCTGAATGGAAAAGGAGAGCTGCATTATCCTTTTTGTTTTGATGTTAGATGTAGCCCCCTGGCTCTTAGTAAGATGTAAGCTGCCAGTGGTAGATATTTGGATATTCTTACCTTAGCAGGTATTGTGACTTTTTCATGTAGATGGCGAGGTCTTACAAGTCCGTCGGTCTGAGTCAGGGCCACTCAGCTAGACATAAACTCAGTGGGAGCCACATGATTAACAAAGAACCTAGTCTTTCCATAATTTCAAATTTATTCATAGAGACTTTTTATTCAGTCGCAGCCAAAATAAAAGCAAACAAGAAGAGTCTACCTCCTTCACTTTCCTTTCCAGAGGCTTCACAGTCTGTAAAGATCACTGGTCTACAACCTGTGTTCTTTTCTTGTTTGAAAGAGTCCAGCGCAGAGCCACAAAGATGATTAGGGGAGTAGAACACCTCCCTTATGAGGAGAGGCTGAGGGAGCTGGGTCTCTTTGGCTTTTAGAAGAGGAGGCTGAGGGGTGACCTCATCGATGTTTACAAATATGTAAAGGGTGGGTGTCAGGATGATGGAGCTAGGTCTTTTTCAGTGATATCCACTGGTAGGACAAGGGGCAATGGGTATAAACTGGAGCATAGGAGTTTCCACATTAACATCAGGAAGAACTTCTTTACTGTGAGGGTGACAGAGCACTGGAACAGGTGGCCCAGGGGGTTTGTGGAGTCTCCTACAATTGGAGATATTCAAGGCCTGCCTGGACAAGTTCCTGTGTGATGTACTCTAGGTTACCCTGCTCTTGCAGGGGGGTTGGACTAGATGATCTTTTGAGGTCCCTTCCAACCCTTGGGATTCTGTGATTCTGTGATTCTCTTGGTAGTGCTCAAGATCTTGTTTCTAGTTAACAAATCCCAGCCTGTTCCCTGGTTTCATAACTCTGACTGGGTAAGATCAGCCTGAATGAAGGAGAAGGGAATGAAGCTTTCTCCTTACTTTTCATGGAAATGTTTCTGAATGGAGCAGTAAAATCTAATTCAGATCCACGGCTGAGACTCGCTTCAAAGCAAATACTCCAGTTGTTAAATGTACACCCAGCATGAAGCTCTGCTTCTATGTCAGACTTGGCTGTTTTCATTGCATCTCCTAGTTAGTAGCCAGTGCTTTACCCCATTTTACTGTTTGAGCCCTCCAGGTCCCAAGACTAGTCTCATGAACTCTCAGTTAAAAATAGTAATTTATGTAACTATGTTTGCTTGTGGGGTTTTTTTTTATTATTATTTTTTTTTAGCTTTAGAAAACTTTTGGATCATATGTCCAAGATTTTTCCTACATGCCAGCTGGAATTTTATCCTTAAAATAGTGGCTGAGATTATCTAGCCACCTGCTAAAAAATCATTCAAAATATTGGTATACCAGTTACTAAGAATTTTGCTGATACCTGTGTTCTCTTTACTCCAGATGAGGACTCAGAATAAGGCTCCCAGGCTTTACCAAAAAAAAAGAAAAAAAAGGCAAAACTGAGTAATTTATTTAGAGATAAGTTAGACAGTTTCTATATTAACTATACATTGATGTGTTTGCATATTCATGATTGACATAAGATGCATGAAACCTTGCCAGCTATCTGTGTAGCCTTGATTTCTCTTTTCTCTTGTTTCCATTTAGCTTTCTCCCATCATTGTGAACTCTTTCTAGGGTGTTGACATCTTAGCCTAGGTCAGGGACATACTAAAACGAATTGCACAGACTAAAAGATGAGTCTATCTATAGCCATAGATTGTATTTTCCCACATCAGCAGTAGTGTCAAGGGTCTGAAACAGCTCTCAGTGTAAGTCATATTTTCTTTTTAAACCTGGTTAATGTTATCGTAACATTTACTCAAAATTTCCATGGTTTTGTAAGCTCTTGTATATATTCTTGAAACCTTGTCTTGAAATTAGAAATGATCACTCACTTTTTGGCAACAATATGAACAAAAGTTTCATATCCCATTAACCATAAACAGTTTCCAGTGATGTGGATTAACCTTTTTCGTATCTGTCACAGCAAGTAAGTTCTGACTTGAACACCTGACCAGAAAGTTCAGGTTAATTTTCTATTTTTGTAGTTTTACTGCCATTTATTTTTTCCTGTTTTAGATGAAAATTTACTGTTCTTTTTTTGTGAGAAATGGGATGAAAGCTCATTTACAGATATACTTTGTGAATCTTCAGCACATGCAGAAAAAAAACACTGATAATATTGCTAACACCAGAAAATGGCAGTGAAATTTTAACTTTTCCATGATGGACTTGAAAACCATGCATCATCCTTTTCAGTTTTAGTGCAAGAAAATAAAATCTGCATGTATATCAGCAGATCTCAATGTATTTTCTTCTTACATTGTATATGAGAACCCAGTCTTCATCTACTTCCCCTCTACCTTACACAGACTGTACTTTGAAGGTGTCTGTTCAATATTTTGTAAGTATGATTTCCATATCTTTCCTTTGGAAATACTTTTATTTAATAATAAATCTTTAAATAACCAAAGGAATAATAGAACTGAAAGTGAAGGATTATTAGATGAATGCTGTTTGTGATAAAACAAGGTAGTGAAGTACTAAAAGAGCTCTAAGGTGAACTTTTCTTATAATCTCAATGTGTCAAGGCAGCACCAAAGGTGAATTTCAGAGCTACAGACAACTGAAACAGATGGGCAACCCATTTTTACCAGAGCTGAAATATTGTGAATATGTTGCATATTCAAAAATCTGTACAAACTGTAGGTTTACAAACCTCCATATCTGCATCTTTAGTTTCTTCAATAACCTGATTTCTTGTCATCTTAACCCATTTGTATTTAACAACTATTCCCACTCTTCTCACCTAGCCAACAGTGAAAACAGTATTTATACTTGCTTCAAGATTAGCTGTTTAGATGCTGAAGGAAATGGAATTTGCCTGCCAGCTCTGAACTGAGAATGGAATTCCAGAACCATAACATCTCTACAGTCAAGGTGTTCAACACAGATATAAAATTAACTTTTTTTTTTCTAATTTGGAAAATGGGTATAGTAAAAAGTCAGCTTTAAAGGAGAAAAAAAAGTGAAATTTTATGGCTACAGAAAACACATGGGAAATTTTAATACTGATTCTGAAACACCATTCCATTTAGACTAATGTCATATTATCCCAGACCATGATCTCTGGAAGTTCTAGCATGGCATACCAAATTAGTTCTGGAAAGTTATGTTTCCTTTATTTAAAATAAAAAATCAATTGCTAGTTACATAGGGTAAAATCTCAAGTTCATGTTTCCCTGAAAATCTTACTAAAGATGGTGTCATTAATGAAGAGTTTAACATGGGGTTTTCCTCTGCTACAGATCCAATGGAGGGGCTAGAATTGCCCTTTCTGATTCTTCCACTGAAACTTGCACTTTTGGGTTAAGACCTGGACTAAGATGAAAGAGTTCAGCGTGTTTCTGACTAAACAAACCACAGAATCAGACCACTTTTGTGAGTGAAGCACAGCGTAGTGCCAATTCTTGCACCTCTTCTGACATCATCTTTCACATGGAAATGCACAAAACAGTGGGTTCTGGTAGGTACCTTCAATATGCTTCATAAAATGAAGGGAAGTTTTGCAAAGGCAAGATTAGTCTTGTGTACAGGCTGTCTGAGACACTCAGCTTTAACCCTACTCCTTTGGTTTATTATGACTAAAAAGGGTCTTGGAACTCATCCTCTGGAGACACTGTACCCACATATACAATCTTGAAATATTGACATGACAACAATGTACTACAATAATGTTGTATATTCTGTTCCAGCAACCACTAAAAATCCCAAGAAAATTAGAGTCCCCTGAAAATTACCTCCCATAGTGGTAAAAGTATTTAATATTGCCACAATAAAGAAACCTGTAACAAAATAAAAGGGAAGTAGTTGAAACCAAATGTCTTGAATACTGAATCATGTGAGTTTCCATAGCTTTGCAATCTCTTTACAATCAAAATGGGCCCATCCTTGTGAGAAACAACACTCCAGAAATGGATTTAATTGGTAGTTCATGGCACAGAAGACTAAAGGGCAGGGAAAATACAGTACCTTGCTGCCCTAGCAGGTTAAGAGATTTTCTTAATCTGAGAACAAAATCCCTCTTTTGGCTTCTCAAGAATGTGTGAAAATCCAGTGGATGACTCAATGTTTGATATTTTAAACAATTTACACTTTGGATCAGAAATATATTTTTTACAGACATGAATAGAACATAGAATCATAGAATAGTTAGGATTGGAAAGGGCCTGAAGATCATATAGTTCCAACCCCCCCGACATGGGCAGGGACACCTCACACTAAACCATGCCACCCAAGCCTTCATCAAACCTGGTCTTGAACACTGCCAGGGATGGAGCATTCACAACCTCCCTGGGAAAGCCATTCCAGTACCTCACCATCTTTACAGGAAAGAACTTCTTCCTTATATCCAATCTAAACCTCTGCTGTTTAAGTTTCAACCCGTTACCCCTTGTCCTATCACTACAGTCCCTAATGAATAGCCCCTCTCCAGCATCCTTGTAGGCCCCCTTCAGATACTGGAAGGCTGCTATGAGGTCTCCATGTAGCCTTCTCTTCTCCAGGCTGAACAGCCCCAACTTTCTCAGCCTGTCTTCATACAGGAGGTGCTCCAGTCCACTGACCATCCTTGTGGCCCTCCTCCGGACTTGTTCTAGCAGTTCCATGTCCTTTTATGTTGAGGACATCAGAACTGCACACAATACTCCAAGTGAGGTCTCAGGAGAGCAGAGGGGCAGGATCACCTCCTTTGACCTGCTGGTCACGCTCCTTTTGATACAGCCCAGGATATGGTTGGCTTTCTGGGCTGTGAGCGCACACTGCTGGCTCATGTTCATTTTCTCAATGACTAACACCCCCAGGTCCTTCTTTGCAGGACTACCATGAATTTCCTTTTTGCCCAAACTGTAGCTGTGCCTGGATTGCTCCAACCCAGGTGTAGGACCTTGCCCTTGTCATGGTTAAACTTCATGAGGTTGGCATCAGCCAACCTCACAAGCGTGTCAGTGTCCCTCTGGATGGCATTCCTTCCCTCTATCAACAGAACCACACAGCTTGATGTCATCAGAAACTTGCTGGGGGTGCACTCAATCTCACTGTCCATGTCACCGACAAAGATGTTGAACAAGACTGATCCCAACACTGATCCCTGAGGGACACCACTAATTACTGGTGGTTGACATTGAGCTGGACATTGAACCATTGAACACAACTCTTTGAGTACGACCATCCAGCCAGTTCTTTATCCACCGAGTGGTCCACCTATCAAATTGATGACACTGCAATTTAGAGACAAGGATGTCGTGTGGGACAGTGTCGAACGCTTTGCACAAGTCCAGGTAGATGACGTCAACTGCTCCACCCCCTGTCCATCACTTTTGTAGCCCCGTCATAGAAGGCCACCAAATTGGTCAGGCAGGATGTTCCCCTAGTGAAGCCATGCTGGCTGTCACCAAGCACCTTGTTGTTTTTCATGTGCCCTAGCATGCCTTCCAAGAGAATCTGCTCCCAGATTTTGCCAGGCACAGAGGTGAGATTGACTGGTCTGTAATTTCCTGGGTCATCCATTTTCCCCTTCTTGTAAATGGGGTTATATTTCCCTTTTTCCTGTCATCGGGAACTTCACCTGACTGCCATGATTTTTCAAATATGATGGCCAGTGGCTTTGCAACTTCATTCACCAGCTCCTTCAGGACCCACGGAGGGATTTCATCAGGTCCCATGGACTTGTGTACATTCAGGTTCTTAGGATGGTCTTGAACCAGATCCTCATGTACAGTGGGCCCAAGGTCTAGGTTTTCACAGTCCCTGTGTCCGCCTTGCAAGACTTGGGTGGTGCAGTCAGAGCCTTGGCTAGGGAAGACTGAGGTAAAGAAGTAATTCAGAACCTCAGCCTTCTCCAAATCCTGTGTCGCCAGTTCTCCTGAAAGTTTCCGGAGGGGGCCTACATTGTCCCTAGTCTATTTTTTAGCCGCTACATACCTATAAAATCCCTTCCTGTTATCTTTAACATCCCTTGCCAAGTTTAGCTCCAATTGGGCCTTAGCTTTCCTAACTTGGTCCCTAACTACCCTGACAACATCCCTTTATTCATCCAAGACCACCTGTCCTTGTTTCCACCTTTTATAAGCCTCTTTTTCCTTTGAATTTTTCTCAGCAGCTCCTTATCCATCCAAGGAGGTCTCATCAAAATAAACCTAATCTTAGAAGGTTTTGAAAATGCTGTTTGTCTACAATTACATACTTAGGAAATGCTGAAAAAGTATGAAATGCCTAGTGTTCGATTTTTTTCAACAACACTATTTTTATTCTTTCTCCCTGGCCTTTGGATTGCTGTTCTGGGGAAATTTAGTTTTGATAGTTGCTGTTTACATGAGAAAACGTATTGTTGCTCAGAGGACAGAGATGGAGTTGTAGTGTATGAATAGAAGAAAATGACTGAGTTAGACTGTGTGGAGAGGGAAAATGAGGCACCTTTTAGAATTGAAACTTCTCCTTCCTCATCTGTATCTTGAAAGCCATACAGTTGATTGGTCACGATTTTGTCTTCATATTCTTATAACTGATGAGCATCTGCTTGTTAAGAGGGATGTCATTTAGTCTAGTTCTAAAAGGCAAAAATTCTTCAAACAAATTCTCCATTTAAGACTCCTTTATCTCCTAGTTAGCTTCCACTTAGAAAACATGTTGTTGAAGGATATATTTTTTTGGCTCGTATTAAATCTATATGCATGCCTCCCAGAAGCCCAGCCCCATGAACAAAATCAGACCATCTGGCTCCAGAGCTCATTATATTGTATACAAACATAAATATCAGATGTTCTGTATTTTCAGGGTGCACACACTCTTCTTCAAATTGGCAGGGTAATGTTTTCACCTGACCTTTTTTGATTACAGCCAGACATAATTATATTAATGAAATATCCCTAGGCAATGTACTATTTCAAACAGAACACCTAGTTAAGATAGCTTTTTATTTTTACTGTTATTCTGGGTCAGTGGTTTATAGAGCTCAACTTATAGCTAGACTGCCTACAGGTTTCAACACACTCCTCAGTTCAATACCAAGAATGTTAATTGAACTAATAAAGTGGTTATTACATATTTCATAGGGTTTTTTTTAATGTTTAAAATACAGGATGTTATAAACTCACTTTACTGCAGACCTACAAGGGGGTTTTAGAGGGGTTTTTTTTGTTGTTTTGTTTTTTCTTCTTTTTTATCTCATAGGACCTGCCTCTGAGCTGTTTTTCCTCTATATTCTCTTGATAGTATTTTTGTTGGGTTTTGACAAATATATAATAAAACTATAGGCTGGATTCTCAAATTTATCATTACAAAATGATATGAGGGCACTGGATCTGAACTTATTTGAGTGGGAGAGGACTAAACCTACATCTAAATCCCTCCAACCAAGATGTCTAACATCAAGAGCACTCTGCAGAGGAGCTGTGTTTCCTGCTGGAAACTCAGCATATTGAATCCCAAGTGCATGGAGGTGCTCTGGTGCAGTTCTGAGTCAGTGATGCATATCATATCATATGACTTCCTTATGGACATCTCTGAGTCCTCCCTGTAAAAACACTGGATTACCTTGTTTTTTATGTAATAAACACTGAGGTAATGCCTTCATTGTATGCACCAAAGCAGTCTTAATCAGAAATAGAGAGCTTAGTCTCCTAATAAAAGGCTTTCAGTTCGGTCAGATATATTTATATGTATTTTCCAAGGTTGGAGCTTATACAAAGCTCTATCATAGTTTCATTTCACCACCAAAACCCTGAAAGTACCATTTGAAATCTTATAAACTACTATTTATTCGTGAGACTGGTATCATAAATTAGAAATCCATTTGCTGTTTGTACAGCACTGCACCTGTATTATGGCAACCACTATATCATGCATGCAGTGCATCTTCCAGTCAAGTAATTTCATGGTGCAAGATGTTTTCCTCTTACTCAGGCAAGAATTCTTATTGTGTTAACTCATTACCAAACACAAGAAAATTAAAAAGCCCTGTGCTACGATATTTACCGTGTGTATATTCCATACTCATGTCACTACAAGTTAGAATACAAAAAACTGCTTAGAGTCTCTAACAATCTCTGTCATATACTCATCTCAATTCCTGACCTATGTTGATTAGCAGTATATCAACACCATTTTTCTACATTGTGTAAAAATATATTGTTATAAGGAAAATGTTTTTTTGTCATTGAAGTGTTTTCGCTGTAGCTATTTTGCCTGTATGTACAGGGTAATAATTTTAGTGAGTAGTGTGCACACAAATTTAGGGGTAAAAAAGAAAATACTACTTTTAATATATTCCAAATGAATGGCAGCAAACATTTATAATTTTTTAGTTATATTCCCGTGGTTTCATTATCTTTGCCTGTTTCAGCTGATGACCACAAACAAAAATATGAAAAGAAATAGTAGAAGAATATTTGAGAGGGAGACTTTTTTGTCTGTAACCTGATTTCATTTTTGACAGTGTAAATGTAGAGTAAATTCATCACAAGTAATGATACAATGCTATCTCCTTATAGTAGCTTGACATCATCTGGCAGAGGTTTATTTAATTTTTATATGATTTCAGCTTTGACTTGGACTGTCCTATTTTGCCTTTTTCCTGATATTCACATTAACTTTTATAGCACCACAAGAGCAGCCAAAGAACTCGTGCAGCTGATAGTTCTTCAGTGACATCAGAGTCTATTCTGTACTCTATGTGTACTCTATCCTGTAGTCCTCTTGCACCTTCTCCCTGCATAGGGTGAGAACACCTAGGCATGGGAGGAGAAGCTGGCTATGTGCAAACACTAGTGATGTAGCTTCTTTCCTTGCAATACCCTCCAGTACTTTCTGGTTTCAACGTTCTTGCATTTTACCCGATACATATACAATCTCCCTCCCAATTTATTAAATGAAAATTAGCTCAGCTCCAAGCCTCAAGGATGCATTTATCTATGAAAACATTACAAGAATGAGGTATACTTTTTCTTTCATCTTAAAAGCATCCATGCATTTCCTAACTAACATGACTGTTGATGACAAGTTTCTTGTCCTACTGCACAGCAGAGGCAGTGTGTCAAAAAAGGACTGGAGGGAGAAGTGGTTTATAGTTGAATGAAGAAGAAAACAGGAACTGCTAAAAATAGTCAGATAACAGCAGCCAATGCCTGCCTTTGAAGAGCAGAACACTTAGAACCCATAGAAACATTCACAGCATTTGTGGGGATTGTTGTCAAACACTGTTTTGATCTAACCCAGGTTTGGTGACTGCAAAAGAACCCTTTATCTTTCAAACAGTCTGAGGCAAATTTGATTTGTCCAGTAACATATGCAAGGTGCTGGATCAGTGGACCCTCTTCATTATTTTGTGCTTGCTTAAATAGGGACACCTATGTACTCTAAAGAGAACTTTCGTATTGACTGGTTGATGGTACTCAAGCTTGCCTCCAACAAAGGTAATCTTTTTTATTTCATTGTATAATGCCTTTCTTCTGCCACTGAGATCCATGTAATTCTGTGATCACAGTGGTGATCATCTCCTGGCCACTGATGTCAAGAAAAAGACTCCTATTATCTTCCATGTGGTTTTGGGTAAGATCCAAACTGTCCCACAGGTGTAGTGTGGCCTAGTAGATAGACTACTGGCTCCAGACTGAGAGATCAAGACCAGTTTTTGACTGCAACAGGTTTTCTGGGACATTCAAAGCAAGTATTTTAATCTCAAGAGTGCTAGCTTCCCCCGTCAAATAATTGTTAGAGCAGATGAAATGAGTGTAGCCTTTAATTACCTTTCTTGCTCCATTGGTGACCCATTTTAAATGTTTTTGGATCACAGCAGCAGGAGAATATGCCTGCATTTATATTTCTTTGTTGTCTAGTTTTGGCTATGTCTTGTCCTGTTTTCTGAATCCTTCAAAGACATGCTTCGAGAATATGGTACTAAGAGGTAACTGGTTTTTTACTTATTGCTTCAACTGATCTTAAGTTAGGATTTGATCAATTGTTCAGCAGTGGGTGTGGATTTCCATTCTTACACAGGACCCCATTCTATTATACTCCAACAAACACTCTGTGCTTCACTGAAAGCCAGAAGAGGTACTAGGGGAATTGGACTCATAGATGAAGGGGAACAGCAGAGGTCAACAAGACAGACCCTACTGTCACCTGTGCTAAACAGGACAGGTGTGTTATCAGGGGCAGTTTGGAAAAGGAGTTCAGGGTTTTCATCAGAATCTAAAGTAAGGTGAAAAATATGAAGTGTGGAAGTCCCATTTCTTTTCCTACTGAGAAAGCAAGTTGTTTTTTTACCAGTTTTAGGTGAATGTCCTGCCAAAATCTGATGAATATTTTTATGTAACATTAATTCTGCTCCATTCGATAAAACCACTGTTAGAATAAATGTGAGCACACTGTCTGCTGCAATTTATATGCAACAATAAGACTGGGATAACTGCTGAATGCCATTGTAATGTACAGGACAACAACAATATTACCTTTACTTGATAGCACACTTACGGCATAATAATACATAATAATATTATCTATCTTCCATTAAGTGCTTTTCCTTAAATGAACAAAGTTTGTTATGTATGTAAATAATTGTTGTCCTTTAATTGCTAGAGAGATGCTTAGAAAAACAGAAGATTAGTGTGTACAGTAAAGATAATGAGATTAAATTAGTGAATAAACAAATTCAGTTAGTCTGAAGCTAACACACACTTTTCCAACTCTCAGTGCTCTTAACAGAGTGTTCAAAGAAGAAACTGTCATGTCACCAGGGGAGCTCAAATTAGTATTTATAAATGCATGGGAAATTTTCAAGTTTGTTGCCTGAGAAACTATTAATAGGAGGGATCACTATGTGTTTACTCTGTTATTATGTTTTCTCTAGGCATCCACTTCTGCGGGCTGTTTGATTAGACCCACTGCAGTTGTTTGCATGCTTCTGATGTATCTCAATGACAGTGACGATGCATCTGTTTCAGTTTGAAAATACACCATCTGTTCTTCAGATCTGATGGTTCAAAGTAAATATGAAATGAAACTTCTAGTGACTTCCTACCATAGCTGTGAATTTGAGAACAGGTTGGAACTCTACTGTCCTCATGATGAAGAATTATGGGCATGCAAGACCATGAGAAAATGTTCCCAAATATGAAAACATTAGGGAAAATTTGTCAAGTCCGAAAAACCCTCAAGTAGCTATTTATCTACATTAGTTTACCAACAGAAAATAAGATATATGATGCCTATGAGTTCAGTGAGATACTACTGAAGTGTGTCATATTGGCAAAGTAGATGAGTCTGTATTCATGAATTGAATTTTCATCACATACTTATACTTCACTCTGAAGCTGCTTCTTATCTGGAATGATATTTGATGAGATTGCATTAGGAATGAGGAGTGGCACAGAGGAGAATCTGGGTTGTGCCTGGAATACTGATATCTACAAAGTTTGCTTTACTTAAGACTGTGCTGCTAATGACTAACCAACCTCTCTTTTCTTCCTCAGACCCATTCTTTTAGTTGCACAATTATCAGATCTTTTCTCTTGATTTTAATTATTTCCTTTTTGTTTTCTTCCTTGTTTCATGTTATTTCTTGCCCTCTCCTTTAGTGGTCATCTCTATTGGATGTTTTTCCCACTCAAAGAACTGAATCAAAGGTAAATTATGTAGAGATAGCTGGCCATGTAGGTGTAGGATGTGGTACCCTGTTAGGTCCTCTGATGAGCTGGATAAGTATTGTGAATTAAGGAAATTGGTAGCAGCTAAAATTAAATGAAATAATAAAACTAACAAAAAAATTTTTATACTAAATTAAACTGAGGTTGAATTTACATAATATCACATCTATAAACCACAGTTTTCCTTAATATCGGAATGGACTTAAATCTTCAGGTTAAGAAATCAAATTAAATAAAAAATAGCCCATCCTCTCTTATGCATTCTAGAAGATCTCAGGATTTTGGGTCCATTACACAACTAAAGATCCAGACCAAAACCAGTCTAATTGATGACTTGTAATTGGTATGACCAGGATTAATTTTATATCAGGAAGGGCCCAGAATAGCATGTCTGTTTTCAGTCAGATGGATTAGTGTCCTGGCATGTTCTGACATCTCTTTCACTACAAAATTAAGTGTTGATCTATAAAATAAAAATATCTAAAATCTAAATCACAAGTTTAAAACATCATAAAACTTCCTTTTGACATTGATTGGATACAAGGAAGAAAATCTTTCCTGTTAGGGTGGTGAGGTACTGGAATGGGTTGCCCGGGGAGGTAGTGAATGCTCCATCCCTGGCAGTGTTCAAGACCAGGTTGGATGAAGCCTTGGGTGATATGGTTTAGTGTGAGGTGTCCCTGCCTTTGGGGGGGGATTGGAACTAGATGATCTTGAGGTCCTTTCCAATCCTAACTATTCTATGATTCTATGATTGTAATTCTTATGTTTTGGTGAATTTTCTCCTTTCAAGCGTGGTGGTATAATACAGATTTTTCTGTTAACAGGTCTTCTCCAAAAATACTGATGATGGCTTCATTACTTTTAGGATTGAAAGTCTAGGACATCAATGTGTTGACAAGCTAACATTTAACATGAGTTTCCTGCTACATTTCATGTGAGTATTAGCTCCTCAAACACACAGAACCACACTTTCATATTATGAATTAATGAATGTAAAAAGGACAGACATCTCACAGGAACAGAGAGAGGACTATGCAGCATTGTGGGAAACATCATTATTATCAGACTTCCACTCAAACAACACAATATAGCTCTGAAAAACAATTCCTATAGTACTATATTAGCATCCGTGTTACTTCTTTCATAAATTTCCAATTTTTAAGTTTCATTGTAGTTTCATTACAGATTGCAAGTTTCATTATGGATTGTGATTTCATCTCCAGAAGTCATGGACATCTTGTGCTTTGCCACCTTTCACTTGTATGAAAAACAGTCTTGAGTAAGATTTAGAATAATTTTTGCTTAAAGAGCAGTTAGAAGGATCATGTGCTCAGTGTGCAGTCTTTCTCAACTGCAGCTGAAATGCTTTGCATTTTCATTTTTATCAGTATAAAAAAGACTTTAACATGCATTTAATTCCCTTATAATGTGAGTAAAGTTCAATAGCTTAACAGAAAATAGCTGTCCTTTTCCAGCATGCATATTAGTAAAAAAAAAAAGTCTTTTACAATGTATTTTGCTTACGAACTCTTGAAAAATAGCAATAACACACAATAAATATGAAACAGTATTTGAAAAAAATGACAAACTGCTACTTTTGAACACAGGAAACTTAACTTTATTTCTTTCTAGATTTATGAGCTTTTGGCCTTCAGCTGATGTTACATGCTTCCCTAAAGAAATGAAAACCAGCTAGTGTGATGACCATTGAACCTGAAACAAACTTCACCCATGTAATTAATTAAAAATTTTACATTGCAGTAATTTATGTGTTGCCCATACAAGTGTATGATGCAGTAATTTTGTGTTGGGATTTAGCATTGTCTTTTGCGTGTATGCTTATACCAGTTTTTCTAAGAATAGATTAATCATATTAAGATTAGGATAGAGAGTGACAGCTGGGCAGTATATGTACTAAAATAATGCATTTGAGCAACAGGCTTTGCTCAAATTCTATAATTCAAAGTTCTATAACTTTGTTATAGAAACAAAGAGTCATCTGTTTTCTTTAGGCTCATATGTTCAGTGCAGATTGTTTTTTAAACTGAGGAATTCTTGGGGCTTTTAACATTTGTTTTATTTTCAGTCTAGAAAGAGTCAAACAAGTATGTTTTAGTATAGCAAGGGGATTATATGTTATGATTGCTTTCAGTTACAAGAAACTGAACCTGATATTTTATCATATCCTGTTCAGGCCTGTATGTTCCTAGTCTAAGTAGAGCAATCTGCTTTCTTCATAGTGGCTGTACATCTGCCCTTCATAGTATCCTTAACTGAGTTGAATAATGTCTACTTAGTATCAACTGACAAGTTCTAGAGATGGTGATGAATGCAGGTAGAGATAGAACTGCATCAGCATAGATGTTAGGATGTTGTGGTTATTTGTGTTCAGTCTAAAAATCTTACAACTTTTTCAACCAAAGGTTCCACCATCTTTGACACGACAGAGATATTTTAATGCTATCAGAACTACATATATATCTATAAACTATATATATTAACTATATTTGTCCTATATACTTGAGCTGAATACATATCTAAACAGAAGAATATTGGAGATCAGTTATGCTGGGCTGCTATCCAATTGGTGGAGGAGTTACTGGTTAAAAAAATGGGAGCAAAATATGACGGGTAGCTTTTTTAGGGCAGAAAGAATCTTCCTGAAAGTCAGTGTGGCTAAGTAGTTACCTTATTGCAAACAGGAAGATGCCTTACTGCAAACAGGAAGATATTCTTTACTTGTCACTATATGAAACACTTGGAAAAGGAGATGAAAATAAGTAAGAATAACAAAGCTATGGTACTGGTGTAAGAGTGCTCAATAAAACCAACTCTGAGTACTGTAGACAAATAAAAGAGACTAGCTGAGTTTCTGGACATCTAGTTTATCATGGGAAAAATTACTGTGTTCAATGTAGGGGTAACTGAATGTAAATGTGACCTGTTCTAGAAAGAAGGGAAAAAATTATGTGTCAGTTCATGTCATAATGTGTTTTACTAAGTGGGAGTGAGTGGAAGAGCTGAGTTCAGAAAGCTTGCTGCAGAAAACATCTGATAATGTCAACATCCCCCAGTAAGTTAGTCACCTTGTGCTTCCTTTCTACTCAGCGGAGGGACAGATAACACTTCTGGAGCTTAAGACATCTTACCCTAAAGCAGATGTCTAGAAATAGGTCAGCTGAATCATCCCACCTGGTTGATGAGGACAGCTATCTCAGTAGTCATAATCTATGTTACAGACATCTCAAATCAGGGAGATGAATCCCAGCCATAAGGTCTTGGTTCCAGCTCAGTGTCTTACGCAAACAGCTATCTGCTTGGGCAGTTTCAGTCGTTCATCTGATTTGGCAGGACATGAAACAAACAGCTTCAGACATAAAATGCCCTGCAAAACTAGATACGTTGGGAAGCTCTGCAATATGAAACAAAGTGTGAGTGAACATATAGTGGCCTTTGTTCCACTAGAAAAAAGCAAGCTTCAGCATTACTGCTGCTCACAGTGGAGTAAAGGGAGACTGTTAGTGAGGGCTTAAGCAAATTTTTAGGAGTTTATTATCAATAAGACATGGATTTTTATTTATAAATTCTTCTGGCAGTTCCTTATCTCCATGATAGGTTCAGTTATTCAGTTATGACTTTGGGACACTTTAGTAGTTCCTGCTGCAGGTACTTGAGTACAGTACTGCCACTGCAGTAGAAGTTTCAGGGCTGAGACTTGGTAAGTAGTGGGATGGAAGTGTTGTCAGATTTCTTGAGTGGGTGCAGACTTTTTAGAATAGAAACCTCTTCTTCAAAGTCCTCAAGTCCAAACCATGAAAAAATATGCAATGACTGTAATTTGAAGAAGATGGAATGCTCTCTGAACATGGGTGTAATGCAGTGATGCCAGCTTACCTTCTAAAGAAACCAAGACGGTCTAAAGCAGAGATTGGATTCCTGAAGCAACTCTCAGAGGTGTCTACAGCACTAAACAAACCTGATGTTGCCATATGCATGCAGCTATGATACCAAATTTAATATCCAAATTGTTGTTACCTGCTGTTTGATATGCTACTGAACATATTAATACTATATTAATATAGAAAATACTGTTTTCAGGCATATGGCTCAAGGATGTCAGACAGTTATGGTTCTTAAAGCTTGAAGCTGACACAATCCATGTGAAGTTGGTGCTGTTGAATGTGCAACAGTAGGAATGACGAATTTGTTTATCTAAACTAGGAAATAGAAATAGTCAGTGGAAACCCTCACAGTGAAATGTCTGAGCAAGCATTGTCTGCATACCGAAGCACAGATAGTGGGAGTAAATAAACTTCAGGAAGGTGAATATTTGATGAGATGGAAAAGAGTATTTCAGCACACTGTGCTACTAATCTACAGCTTGAGCAATAGATAATGAGCATCACACCTGGAAAAATTCTTCCCATAACTTCAGGGATTTTAATCAGCACGTTCAAGGTGGTGTGACAAGTCACTGACTGAACTTTGTTTATTCCCTGATGTGGTGACTCTTTTTGCTTTGAAAGGTGTCATAATTGCCCCTGAATGGGGTTTCACATTTCCTTTTCAATTTTCCTTTTATAAAACCCATCTGATCTGTAAGCTTGTTTCAAGTGAATTACATGGCTTTTACTTTCATGAAGTAATGTCTGAGTTATACATTGTTTTCTCTTTCTCCAGGTTCTTCCCATTATTGTTAAATCCACCTCCCACTTTCTTGTCCATTATCTTAGAGTTTATATGATTTGTCTAGAACCTAAAGAACAATATGAATAACAAAAAAAATGACAGTATCTAATAAAACTGAAATTGTGTTTAATCTCTGCTTAAGGTTTATTTTGAGAAATGTCTGTCTACGGGTATGGGTCTGGAAGGCCATTTAATGTTTTCATTGCAAGTGGAGTGCAAAGTGAATATATTTCTAGCTCATTAGGCACATAACACAAGGTTACTTTTGCTAGTTTAATAGCCAAACTGCTGTTTTGCTAGTGTCAGAGGGGGTTGTCATTAACTGATGATACAAATCCCTTTGTGAAAAGGTTCAGGAAAAGAAATTCAGTTCTTTGAAAAGGCACACTGAAATATGTATGAAGCAGCACTCAGAGCAAGAGTACTCCATTTTATACAGGCCACCTTTTTTCCATGTAGAAGAAGCAGCTGGAGCCTGGCCTTGAGCTAACAGAAGCATGTGTCACTTCATTAATGTACCTGAATTTAATGAAAGAACATGATCAAATTGGTGTCATTTATCTTCATCAGTTCAGGCCCTTCTCCTAATGGGGACTTCAACCACCCTGACATCTGTTGGAGAGATGGTACAGCCCAGCACAAGCAATCCAAGAGGGTTCTCGATTGTGTGGAAGACAACTTCCTTCTGCAATAGGGGAGCCAACAAGGAGAGCTGTCATGCTTGACCTCGTGCTCACCAAAAAGGAAAGGGTGGTTGGAAATACAAATACTCCAGGGCAGCCTTGGTTGTAGCAATTATGAGATGGTCGAGTTCGAGATCCCCAGGACAGTGAGAAGAGCGTGCAGCAAGCTCACTGCCCTGGACTTCAAGAGAGCAGACTTTGGCCTCTTCAGGAACCTGCTTAGTAAGGTTCCATGCAACATAGCCCTAGAGGGCAGGGGTGCTCAAAACTGTTGGCTGATATTCAAGGATCACCTAGTGCAAGCTCAGGAGTGTTGCATCTCAGCTAGAAGGAAGTGCAGCAGGAGGGCCAGGAGACCTCCTTGGATGGAAAAGGAGCTGCTGAGGAAACTTTGAGAGAAAAAAGAGGCTTATAAAAGGTGGAAGCAAGGACAGGTGGCCTGGTTAGAACACAGGGATGTTGTCTGTGAAGCGAGGGACCAGGTTAGGAAAGCTAAGGCCGAGTTCAAATTTAACTTGGCTAGGGATGTGAAAGATAACAGAAAAGAAATCTACAGGTACATTGCAAATAAAAGACAGACTAGGGATGACATGGGCCTTCTCTGGAAGCCATCAGGAGAGCTGGCTACCCTGGATTTGGGGAAGGCTGAGGTTCTGAATGACTTCTTTACCTCAGTCTTCACTGACAAAGGCTCTGACCACATCACCCAAGTCTTGCAAGGCAGACGCAGGGACTGTGAGAATTAAGACCTTGGGCCCACTGTAGGAGAGGATCTGGTTCAAGACCATCTTAAGAACCTGAAAGTGCACAAGTGCATGAGACTTGACAAAATCCATCCATGGGTCCTTAAAGAGGTCTGGGAAAGGTGCTGATAGCACCAACGTTTTTAGTTACTGCTCAAATGTTTGGTCTGGCCAAGGACTTTCTGAGCCTCATGCTCTGCCAGGGAGGAGGGAAGCCTGGAGGAAACAGAGACAGGACACCTGACCCAAACTAGCCAAAGAGGTATTCCATACCATAGCACGTTATGCCCAGGATGTAACTGAGAGTTACCCAGAAGAGTAAGGGGACTGTGGGGTGGGACAAGGTATCTGTCAGTGCTAGGTTGGGTGGGGTGGGGCGAGTCATCAGTTGACAGGTGGTGAGGTGTTATATTCTCTTCAGTTGTTATTTCCTTTATCACTATTATTGTTACTGGTGGTAGCAGTAGTGATTTGTGTTATACCTTAGTTATTAAACTGTTCTTAACTCAACCTGTGTGAGCTACATTCTTTTGATTCTCCTCCACAACTCTCTGGGAGTTGGGGGAGGAAGGGGGGAAGTGAGTGAACGAGGTGCATGGTTGGGTTTAAACCACAACACCAGGGAAATTGTAAATGCTCCATCCCTGGTGGTGTTCAAGGTCAGGTTGGACAGAGACTTGGGTGACATGGTTTAGTGTGAGGTGTCCCTGCCCATGGCAGGGGGTTTGGAACTAGATGATCTTCAGGTCCTTTCCAACCCTTACTATTCTATGATTCTATATTGCTGCTTTATTAAGATATGTATGTGCCTATACCACATTTCATTTTTGTTCAGGACTCTGTTTGGAAGAGATTGAAAAAAAAAAAATCCCTCTTTGTGCAGAATCACAGAATGGTTTGGGTTGTAAGGGACCTTAAAGATTATCTATTTCGAACCTCCTGCCTTGGGCAGGAACAGCTTCCTTACTAGACCAGGTTGCTCAAAGCCCCATCCAGCCTGGCATTCTGTCTCACCAACGTCCCAATTCAATAGAGTCTTATGTTTCTAAAGAATTTAAAAATCTGTGTCAGTCCCATTGTCTTTTAATTGGTAGTGTTACAGATGTCAGGAAGATCACACCCCAGATTTCACTGATTTCTGTGAGTCTGCTGAATAATAGCTTTAGTGGAATAATCCCATAAAAGACTAAAAAATGTATGCTCATTTCTTAGGCTTATCTATAAGTATTTCACCAATATTCAGAACTGAATATCCGTCCAGTTAGTAACTCAGAAGAAGATGCTATCCTGACACAATGTATCTTGGGACAGAAATCTCTCTCAAAAGTAAAATATACTTATGTAGATTTCCAATGGAATTTAAATTGTCACTTTAGGTTGTCAAACTGTATTTGTTATTGTCAGTCTTAGACTATTGCATATCATGGCTAAAGATCACATGCCGGAATCTTTGCCTGAGGGAGGAGGTCTTTGTCAAAAAAAAAAAAGAAATAGAAGCTAAGCTGTCATGTTTCTGGAATAAAAGTTTGAAAATGTTATCTAAAACATGAAACCACAATTGTTAAAAGAGATAAACTTCCATGTTAAAAATAGTATATATAGATCATTATCTTAGAATACCTGGCTTGCAGATTTGGGGACATTTGCAATGGATGATACAGTTAGAAGTATTTTATCCAACACAGTAGTTTAAATGTAAATGCTGGTAATTGCAATATCATTTGTCTAGTGTAGTTTCACTACAGATTTTAATGAATTTACCTGCAGACTAATGCTCAGCACTGTTAGTCTTAGAAAAGAGTTTAGGATTTTCTCTATAACATCCAGATTTGCCATGATAACTTGTACAATCACTTTCTTTTTCTTTTCCACAAAATGCCATATTGCAAAAGGACCTCTCTGAGTTTCATTCAGCTGGAATTCATGAGTATACTGACTTTTAAAACCTCAAAATTATTTCCCAGGGCTAACAGTAACACTAAGTGTATTTGAAAAAGGTTGTGATAATCACGAGAATAGAAAGAAATGTTTAGTCAAACGAATACCTGCCATTTAATTCTGTGTAATGACACAGGCATGTTGGGTGAGGAAGGATTGCTGGTTTTCTATGCATGTAGGTTTTTTATTCTACTGTACTTTCCACTACCTTTTGGTATTGATACAGATAAAAAAAGAAATTTCTTCTCTGCTTCAGATAAAACTGTTTTTCCAGTCAGTCACGTAACTGAAATCTATCTTGAAATTAAGCTTTACTATTTTGATGTATTTTGCTATGTTTTAGTTCTATTCAGTATAAGAGAAAAGCTGAGTTGTTTTTTCCCTTTTTGTGAAAAAACATTTTAGCTTCTTAGTCAAAGAGACAGGCATTCTGACTGAGGTGTAACTGCTTTGAGATGATGGTGATAGGAACAATGCAGAATATATGTCTGTTTTATAATTTTGTTATCAGTATTTTCTTACCAATTTTACTTACTACGGGTCTTCAAGATTTACACACTGAGGTCTAATTTTGGAATTAAATGGACTATTCCCATTCAGGACTAAGGATGCTCAAGAGCATATTGTGTGAGTATAAGCCAAGGAAACTGATAATATTTCTGATATTCACCTCAAGATGAGTTTTACACTACTATGACTTTTGATCAAAGTGTGATAACTGCCTGGATAAGAAGCACAGGTGTAGGTGTGGGTGTCTCCAATTTATAAGATGATCAAAGGAGAGACAAACTGTCCAATATATTTTTATCCTGTGCTTTCTAAGCAGATGGTGAAACAAAAGCTATCTTAATATTGCTTTGGAGTTAGAAGCAAAATAGTATGACTATGCCAACATATTTTTTTTGGCATTGTAATAATACTAAAATCATTCCCTGTCTTTGTGTGCAATTAAAACATCACTTTGAGTTCTGAATGAGCAAATCATCAATATTTTAAAAACTTATTTGGTCTAGATGCCTTGTTTCTCTATAGTCTCTATTAAGTAGTAACTGAACTAAAAATAAAATGTGATTATTCAGTGTGCCTATTAGAAAAACACTTTGGTTTGATCCATAGATCAACATAGAACCATAGAACAACAGAATCAAAGAATCACAGAATGGTCTGGATTGGAAAGGACCTTAAGATCACCTAGTTCCACCCCCCCTGCCATGGAAGTGTGACCTACAGTTAACCAAGACGGAATATAGGACTTCCCATTAAATCAAGTTTAATAAAATCTCACCTGTTATTGCTACTTTTTCAAAATCCTTGATTTATTTTTTAATGATATATGTAACCTTAATACCACTACTGATTTCAGTTTTATTCATGATCCACTAATTTGTGGCTTCTCTTCACAGTATTGGAAGTCATGCTCAAAATGGCTTATATATATAATATTTACATATATATTTCAGAATAAATCAATGACTTCTCCTTGCTTTCATATCTTGTGTTTCAGATAAAAACACATTGCATGTTTTGCCCCAAAAGCTTGGGATAACTTACAATGTTTGTTACAAATTAAAAAATCTTTTACTCACTAATATGTGCTTAGAATTTGAGAAATCAACAAACCATATTTATTTTTTTATCATGATTGTAATAACAAGAATAATAATTCCATCTTTTCTAAATCTCTAGAAGCAAGAAAAAAAAATCCTTATTTGCTTTTCTGAAGTCTTGTGCAAAGATAACAATTTCTGTGGGAAAAATCTGTAATTAAGACTTGTACATTTTTGTTCCAAGCTATGCAGTTCTATAAAATGAGTTAATGAATAATATTCCAAAATTTCCACAGGAAACACCTTCAGTAATGTATTTTTAAATGTGGCTTAATGAGATTAGGAAGTTTTAAGGATGGAAAGAAATCAAGAAAATTCCAGTATCTTTTCCTACAAATGTCAGTGTGATTTGACAGCCCATAATATTTACTAGGGAGAATGTAGGCCCCCTCCGGGAGCTACTGGGAGAACTGGCTACCCAGGATTTGGAGAAGGCTGAGGTTCTTATTGACTTCTTTGCCTCAGCCTTCACTTGCAAAGGCTCTGACCACACCACCCAAGTCTTGGAAAGCAGACACAGGGACTGTGAGAATGATGACCGTAGGCCCATTATAGGTGACGATCTGGTTCAAGTCCATCTTAAGAACCTGAAAGTGCACAAGAGCATGTCAATGGCTCCATGTCCAGCTGGAGAGCAGTAACGAGTGGTGTCCCTCAAGGATTGGTGTTGGGATCGGTTTTGTTTAACATCTTTGTCGCTTACATGGACAGTGGGATTGAGTGTGCCCTCAGCAGGTTTGCCGATGACACCAAGCTGCGTGGTTTGGTTCATACGCTGCAGGGAAGGAATGCCATCCAGAGGGACCTTGACACACTTGTGAGGTGGGCTGATGCCAGCCTCATGAAGTTTAACCATGCCAAGTGCAAGGTCCTACACCTGGGTCAGAGCAATGCCAGGCACAGCTGCAGGTTGGACAGAGAAGAGATTCAGAGCAGCCCTGTGGAGAAGGACTTGGGGGTGTTGGTCAATGAGAAAATGAACATGAGCCGGCTTCAGTGTGTGCTTGCAGCCCAGAAAGCCGACTGTATTCTGGGCTGTATCAAAAGAAGTGTGACCAGCAGGTCGAAGGAGGTGATCCTGCCCCTCTACTCTGCTCTCCTGAGACCTCACTTGAAATATTGTGTGCAGTTCTGCTGTCCTCAACATCCAAAGGACATGGAACTGTTGGAACAAGTCTAGAGGAGGGCCACAAAGATGATCATGGGACCAGAGCACCTCCCGTATGAAGACAGGCTGAGAAAGTTGGGGCTGTTCAGCCTGGAGAAGAGAAGGCTGCGTGGAGACCTCCTAGCAGCCTTCCAGTATCTGAAGGGGGCCTATAGGGATGCTGGTGAGGGACTATTCATTAGGGACTGTAGTGATAGGACAAGGGGTAATGGGTTAAAACTTAAGCAGGGGAAGTTTAGATTGGATACAAGGGGGAAGAAGTTCTTTACAGTAATGGTAGTGAGACATTAGAATAGGTTGCCCAGAGAAGCTGTGAATGCTTCATCCCTGGCAGTGTCCAAGTCCAGGTTTTAAGAAGCCTTGGGTGACATGGTTTAGTGTGAGGTGTCCCTGCCCATGTCAGGGGGGGTGGAACTAGATGATCCAATCCTAACCCCTCTATGATTCTAATATACCTTAGAATGGAGATCAAGGTGATTGTCAGCCAGAGGGTACTTGTTCATAGCACAGTGTATGCTATGAAAATTAATGTTGAAATACCTATACTTCATTTTCTTCTAGTATTTCACATTATTATATATTGGTTGCTGCAAGAGTTCATTAAACAGGTAAAGTAAGCTGGCTATTTTACAAGCAATCCTTGCAACGGCTGATCTGAGAATCACTCTAGAACAATGATAGAAATAAAATTTAATAAAGAGTGAAACAGTCAGAACCAGCCACTGAAAGAGACACAGTATGCTTAAACCATGCAAAATGACTTGGTTAAAACAGTATGTCTATCGATGATTCAGAGCTAAAAATGAGAGATTTTATTTGAAAAAAGTAAAGCAAAATTGTGGACTCTTAGAGAGCAATTAAAATATTTCAGGTGATAGCAAGGACATCTCTAATCAGTTCTGCTTGTGCAGCAACAACTTCTGTCCTTGGCTTTGCTTTTTTTTTTTTTTAACCTATGCTGAATTATCATCTTTAATCACTGTGCCAGTCATTTGCTTTTGTTTCTACAAGTGCTGTATTCGTAAAGTTGAAGGAGTACAGAAAGTCCAGCAAGCAGTGTCCCATCAGCCTTGAAGGTCTCTAAATGGAGCCCCAGAGCTACTATCGGCTGCTCCTGAATTTCCTTCTGATCTTCTGACTGCCTGCCCCTTATTTTACACCTCCCAGTGGCTTCATTCAGTTTCCTGCTCCTTCACTTCAGTTTTTGTCTGTAACCTCCCTGACACCTCCTGAATCCAAAGACACATTTCCTTTTTAAATGACACTTCCTTGCTCTTCTTCTCTTTAATCCTCAAAAAGTTAGTAGTGTTCTATTTGAAGATTTTCTATAGAAAATCAAGAGAAAATTTCTCAGGTGAAATTAAAGTTGGGAAACTTATGGTTTTCTTTACCCTTCTTAATCTGTGGCT
Organism: Melopsittacus undulatus; assembly: GCF_012275295.1. Classification (NCBI taxonomy): domain Eukaryota; kingdom Metazoa; phylum Chordata; class Aves; order Psittaciformes; family Psittaculidae; genus Melopsittacus; species Melopsittacus undulatus. The sequence goes on from NC_047557.1 coordinate 14,524,971, forward strand.
TCATAAATTTGATTGAGGGTATTTAAATGGTCTTTTGGCCCATGCTATTCCCCAAAAACATTTCTAGAATCCTTCAAATCAGCCTGTTGCATGCATGGCAAAACAATAAAATGTTTCAGCTTGGATTTGTAGCAGTTAATTGCCCAGTAAACAACAGGCATTGTTTTTGTCAATAATAAATTAAACTTGACAAATGTTTCATAGCCTTCCTATGACTGGAAATAATGTGTACTTGTGATAGTCATAATCTTAAAAGAGTGCTAAAAAATCTGATCTGATTGTTTTTGTTCCTTGAAACAAAAAGACCAACAGAAAGACCAACAGGAGAAAATGGCAAAGACAGGATTTTAAAGGCTTTTCTCTCTATTGAAAGGAAATGAGCCAAAGATAATAACTTCCCTATTGTTGTTTAATAAGGCATGGCAAACTCTAATGATAATGATGAAGAATTATTGGGAAATTATGAAGAAATCAAAGAAAAAGCCAGAATTAAGGTTTCCCATGGAACTTGTATTTTTCTGATTTAATACATTATGATATTACAATAAAAAAATCCTTTTGAGTACTAATCAAGCACACAGTGAATTGATTAACAATTGACAAAGTGACAATGTCCAATATCAAATTACTTCTAAGAGGGCTTTATCCAGTTTGATATGAACTCAGTCAGGTTCAACATTTTACCATAGACTTGAAAGTAACCATAAAACCATAATTCAGAATCTTGCAGGTGTTCTATAAGCTTAGGCAAATACTACGTAACAATTCCTTGATAATGAAGACTTATTAAGTAAGCCTTTCTCTTACAACCAACTGCGAAATTAGTCATCTGGGATCAAAGACTGCATGTCTTGTTTTTCTGAGTTTCACCCCTTTGTCCCTCATCCTCTCTCTCACTTCTTCTATGTAATACCCAAGAATCTCACACTCTTGTTTGTTGGCATTTTAGCACATTTAAATGTTCCATTGCAATCTGACTCAGCTTCCTTATCCTTTTTTTTCCAGAAGAGAAGATTTAGTGTGCACAGGAGAAATCTGTTACTTTTAATTTGCCAAAGAGGCTGGGGGAAGCTTTATATTCCTGATCTTTGGTGAGGGTGAATGCACATCCTGGTGAGGTGAATCTACAAGGCACAGGTAGAAACCTCATAGTAACTACTGGGAGTATCTGAACTGAAATTCTTCAGAGGTTTACAATTTTTTCAAATATGGGTGTGCTTCACAGAAACAAACAACAAAAAAAGCTGTCTTGGGTAAAGACTGACAGCTTCCTTAGCAGTCTCTCTAAGAATAAGATTGCAAGGCTTTTTCACAGAAGAACTACACATATTTTTAACAAGGGCAAAACATATCTTTCCTTGTCTCATTCAATGTTTCACAGGTGAAATTTGCAAAAGTACTTATCATGGCCTCCATGGATGATATTTAAGAAGTGTATAGACAAAACTAACCTAAACCAAACCTAGTATTTTATTAACAGGGAAGTTTCAGACAGTCATAATTCTGTAAGAGATTAGCAAAAACTGAAGCTTTATTTGAGCCAATAAGTCATAAGAATGGTAGAAGAAGCCGTCTTGAAGTACTTTTAGCAAATGTGCAGCCAGTCCTTTTTAGTTTCTTCATCTGATTAAAAGAGTATTTCAAATTACCATATGCTGTCCCATGTTCAGCGTTTTGAACCTTTTCCTTCTCTCATTCCTGATAGCCTTGGATACCTGTGTAAAACCATCATTGCTCAGGCATCTTCAGAACACAGTGGTACTCTCCCAAGCAACACATTACCATGAACATGTTAGACATAACCTTACCCTTCATACCAGCTTCCTGCTGGAGTCTGAATAGGTTTAAGATCCTGGTGTTCACATTCAAAGCCTTCCTAACCCTGAAACAAAGAAATACAGGAGGAAAAACGTATCTAGTTGTGCTCCTGTAGCACAAAGTAATAGGCAAGGTCTTACCTGGGAGCCTGAGGAGCTCCTACTATTCCTGAGCGCTATAGTTGTTACACTTCCCTCTGATTCCATGAAGCATTACTCTGATCTTGTGTTTTCTGTTGTAAAAACATAGCAACAAGCATGCTAAACAAACAAACAAATGGAAAACACTTTACCAATAACAGATCATCCCCTGCTTCTTCCCTGGGGAGAGGTTAAAAAACAAACATGTGACAGATGTTAGTACTGTTGCTTAATACATAAGTGAAGACACTCAGATCTCATAGAAGTGACCATGACAAAAAAGACATAAAATCAAAGAAAAATCAAGGTTACAGTGGTTCTTAGGAAATATTTAGTCCAACATCCAGGTCAAAGTAACATCAGCTGTAAGATCAGATCAAGTCTCTAAAGGCTCTGTCCAGTCCAATCTTGAAAAATTCCAAGGACATGTAGATGGGTCTGATTATAGTCTAGTGATATAGTGATTTGAGTGCACTGGAATCCTCTTCAGAGGGTCTCCTTAATTCCTGAATTTTAGTATGTTTAAAGAACCCTGAGATCACCAATAGGACAGAAGTGTGGAAAGTGAAAAATAATGCAGTAAGTTTATCATAAAAAACTGAAAGAAGGAAAAATCATCTCTTTAGAGATTAGCACCATTTAAAGAAAGCACAGAGATCTGAATTTCAGGAAATATAAATCCTAGGTCTTGTTTGACAATGGGTCACATGGGTCAGTGACACATGTTGGAGACTGATGTAAAGTTTGCTTATCTATTACTTCAAACAGACTATGTGTGTTTGATTTCTAAAATGCTTTATTGGTGCTCTGATTCATATGTGGAGATGCCTTGCAGAGACTGATGAGATTTTAACCTCAGAGTGCCAGCTTAGTCTTCATGTATAGGCAGCTGAACTGCAGGTTCTCATTTGCAATTTGCAGTGCAGTATGCAGTGCAGTATTTTGAGGCAAGCCAAAATTGACAATTGGTTTTGCTATAAGAGACCTCATGGTAAATTAAGATGGTTCAAGTGCTGCTTTGTGAAGAGCAGGAAAGCAATGATCTCACCAGCTGCTCCAAACTCTGCTCACCTCAAACAACAGTCAGAAACCTCAGGCTCACAGGGTTGCCTTCAGCACCTGCTATTTAACTGCTTAGAACTAACTGGTGACTACCAGCGACACCATGCAAGGGGCTGTAGGTAAAGGTAATATTGTAATGAATTAACCCTGATATTTAGGAGTACTGAATCAGGATGGATCACATTTGGAAATCCTGGTGCAGTCAGTAAGAGCTTGCAGCCATCTGAGACGATGTAAATCTGATTATTTTCTAGCATCACCTAGATAGTGATGAATTGGTGGAAACTGGAATGTGGTCTGTACTTAAAACTTTGCTTCTGGTGAATATTGTTCTGATGGCAAATAATGCAGAGAACTATGCCTATGGAAACAATCATTTTTACTGCATAATTTGTTTCCCTTAGGAGAACCCTTCTGCCAGTGTAAACCACATCTCTGCTGGAAACAGGGTGGGAGAAATACCAAACTCTGTCTTCCACCAAAGCTAGGACAGCAAAATAATTGCAGTGATGACCCCTATAAAAGACTTGCTGTAATTTATTGAATATTTTTTCTTTTTTTTTTTTTTAAATACACTAATTGGAAACACTCTGCTTTGAGAGTCTGAATTGGTCACCTAATCACTTGCCAGTGTAGACACCAAAAATCTGGTCATACAGTAGAGAAGGATGTGTCTGTGCTACTTAAGGCTGGTTGATTTAGTGTGTTGCTGACTGTATGTACCTGCCACGCTAAACAAAACTGTTGTTGGCTTCAGCAGCCACACAAGTTGTGCTAGGCCTGGTGCTGGTGAGACCTTATGGGCTGGATGGCTCTGCAGGAGGAGCTGGCCCCACACGGTCTGCCTTAGATCACCAGCTGCCCCTGGAGCAGATCTGAACCAGCTGAAAGCCACTATTAGATCCAGCTGGAAGATGGCCACAGGATTGCCTGGATAGAAGGGAATCGTCATTGTCTTTCTATGACTTCTCTGAGGAAGGAAGATACAGAAAATACCCTTGACCATCCCTACACTGCAGGAGAGGAGTAGAGAACAGCCCTGTGGGGTGAAAGCCTCTTTTCCTTTTCTATCTCTGTAACTGTTGTATCTTCAAGTTTTCTTGGAAGAAAGAAGCTTGTAAGAGAAAAGCAGAACCTCTGAGGCAGTAACTGAGTGGTGTCAGGGAGGATTGTGTTGGTAGATGGTGGCGCTGGGCTGCTGTGTTTAACTCAGCTTGGGAGGGCAGATGGTGCCCTGTGGATCAGTAAAGGAAGACCAGAGTGTTTTCTTTTATGCCTTTTTTACAAGAGGAAATGGTAGAGGAAAAACCAGAAAGGTTTTCTGGTGTATAAGATGTCAGTTTGCTCCTACAGGAGCCAGGGCAGGAAGAGAAAAGCAGCCTGTGTGCCATGGCAGGATGTGAGGCTAAGGCTGCAGATACAGCCCTGGGGTTCTGCTGCTGCGTGACAGGCCCTCCAAAGAGGAAGCTGAGCTGTGGCCAGCACAGGAAATCCTGGGCTGAGATCTGCTTATGAGTGAGATTTCAACCCTGTCTCTTGCAGCAGCTGAACAGACAACATAAGAAAGGTTTTTAGTGTGGAGCATGACTATAATGCATGGTCTGCCTCAGTCTCATGGTGACAGGATGCCAGCCTGTCTGTGGCACAATTTCAGAAAAGGCAAGCACTTCATCTGCTCTGCAGATCTGAAACAGGGTGGCTGCCGGTTAATGGTCTCTAGCCTGTATAAACATTATGGATGGTTAAATATCAAGAAGGTGGTAAATTTGGTGATACATGGAAAAAAAATAGTAATGGGCCTGAGATTTTTATCTGTTGCATCTCATCCATGTTTTCTGCATTTTCATATTCTTTCAATCTTGAAACTTCACAGATCGTAAATATCAATTAATTTCATTTCCTGTTTTGACAAATCCAAGTTTTGTGTGGCTTTAATATCTATGGTTTCAAACTTGACTTTTTTTATGAGCACCCAGACCTCTGATGTGCAAAAAGACACCACATTCCACCTTTTTAAGAAGCACCAAACTTTTCATTCCAGCAAAAGCTAGTCCTTTCTTTTGAGAAGGTTTAGGTTGGCTTCTGAAGCTTGGCCTGTTCTGGGCTGAGAGCGCAGGCTGACTTCTTGCAGATGCGATATGCATCTTCAGTACTTTCGGCTTTCTCCTGTTCTCAATGGGAAGAGGTACCAGCTGGTCTCTGCAACAGTACTTCTGTTTATCATTGACCATGATTACCAGAACAACTGATAAAGATCTGGTCAGTCCGAAATCTCATGAACCATTGTGAAGATCCATGCGTAGCACAAACTTCATGCTAGGACACGCTTTTGGAATGACAAAGGACTCAAAAAATTTTTTTTTGAAGTGGTTAATTTAGTTGTCACTAAAGCCAGTATAATGTTATTAAAATTCAAAATCCTAAAAACTGTTCAAATTATATTTTTAGCTATCAAGTGTAAGCACACTATGCATTGATGTATGTTTCCTTGTTGGTTCAGAGGATGCCTTGCCAAATACTGAAATGTTTAGTTAAGCCCTCATGTTCCAATAATTGTTCTTTACTTCTTGATGTTCAATCCTGTGGTTAGAAGTTACAGCATCGTAACAGACAGTAATTTGTTTCCCTTAATTCCCTGGGATGGATTTCCAAGCTAGACAGGCAAAATAACTTGTGAAATGCTATCTCTGTGAAGGAAAAAGAGCAATAAGGGATGAATGATGCCTGAAATAGTTTACTAATTACTTGCAATGATAAATTTTGCACAAATCAACAGCTATGGAAAAAAGCTGATCAATGCATCTCTGAGGCTGAGGAGAGGGTTTAAAGCTTCCCACCCCCTCCACAGGGTCTGTAATATAAGCACAGCCTTCTATCACTGTGGGACCATGGAAGTGAAACTCATATTTCCTGCCTCTGTTTTTGCTGCTGGTGCTAGGGAGGCCCAGCCAGAATAGTGCCTGGCTTTGGGTCTCCATTTCCAAAGGAATGGGCAAATAAAAAGCCACAGAAACTAGCAGATAAGTTGAGCAAAAGTCTAGAGCACATTTCTATAGAGAGTTTGAGGAGCTGCACCTGTTTATTATGGTAAGTAGGATACTATGGGGTGATCTGATGACTTCTCAGGTAAAGATGGCAAACCTAAACATGGTAGTGATAGAGGATACAACAAGGGGCAGGAACAGGAAGTTGCAGCTTGGCAGATTCTCCTTGATTATTCAGGAAAAAAAAATCAGTAGGAAGTCAGCACAATTCTGGACCACATATACACCAATGCAAAGAGGGTCCATTGTTGGAGATTTTTGATTATGGCTTATGTGACCTGTTGTTGTTGGTAATAATCCTGTCTTTAGCCAGAGGTTGGACAAGAAAAATCCAGAGGTCCTGCCAAACTGATATTTCTGTAAACCTTCTCTGTGTTTTCCACCTCTGTGCAGGCATGCATGTCAGGAATTTTAACAGCTAAAGCTACTATGCTGAAAACTTGTGGATTTTCATGCAGTAATAGATAGATAGTAAAAGTGATGACTCAGTTTGAGGCATCCACAATTGTACCTTTGCATTCAGCTCTGTATGCACTCTGTGCAGCAGGACAGGACATTTTTCTCATAACAGAATTGACAGTTTTCATGTATTCAAGTCAGTTGCTTTTCAGTGGGGGAAGGAGCTGAACACAAGCAGGTAAGTGCCTCCTAATAATGTTCATGTGCAAAAGTCTTCAGTTTTCTTTTACATAATGATTGAGAAATTGACTCAAAGGCAAAAAAGTAGCACACAAAGACAAAAACCAGTTGGAACCACTGGATATGATTCAATATGAATCAGTGAGTCAGCAGGCTTGAGAACTGAGAACAATTTGTAGTGTAAAACAGCAAACCTCAAGTCACTGGAGCACAAGATTTTAATGCAAATAAACCATAAGAATTCCTGTAGTTTGAAGTTCCTGCAGTTTGCTGTCCAGCAATACAAAATAGCCAAGAGAAAGATTTTCAGCATGGGGCACAGGGAGTATTGCTGGCAACCAAAGTGTAACCCACATTGCTTACTTGCACTGTTAGGAAATGGCAGGGAAAAATCATGGCTGATTCCAGGATAGAAAGGAAATGCTTCATGTCCCAGACAAACCTAGTAAATTTCCATTTGACAAAATGTGTTGGCATTTCACCCAAAGTCATACTCAATATAGTAATTGTATTCAAATTATTTTAAAAGTTTGCATCCATTTTTTTAACATGGTCCTTTGGTTGTTAGGTTTAAAAAAAACCCAGACTAAAGCCAGTTAATAGTATTAGCTATAACAAATTATTTTATATAGGCTCTCTAACATTAGTTTATCAACTTCTATACTAGGACCCTACTAAAAGAGAAAACAATTGCCAGATAAACAATGAATATTTTTTCATTCCAACTTCTGAAATCTATTTTGTGGGAAACAATCGTACTTATAAAGGCAGTTATTGCTGTTTGCTTGGAGTACGGCTGAAACCTGGGTGGTTACTTAATGGTCAGCTCTGTTACGAGTGCAGATCTGAGTCACTATAATGTGTTTGGAAGAGTTCCTGAAAGGTCTTGTTACATTGCATGCCTTCAAAGGGCAGTAAAGAATGATGCAATGTCTTCAACAGATCACAGGGTAGAAAGGTGATTAAATCAGCACGGCAAGTTTCACAGCAGCTTAAACAGCAGTGCATCTTGAAATGCTATATTAATACTTTTAGTTCATTTGCTGAATCCACTGAGGATAAACTAATTGAGTCATAATACCACTAACATTGTACAGATGGGTGATCCCAAGAATCATTGTCTCCTTCAGGCCCATTTTCTTTTAGGTCAGTGTTTAGTTAGAACTTAATGGCTAAATTACAGATGAAGTGGGCTGCTAAATGCCAGATAAGTAATGGGCCCTGCTATGCTGAAAACTGGGCCTGAAGATAACACTGTCTTTTAGGTTGGGATTTTAATCTGAGGTCTGACAGCAATACTTTGTTTTTCCTGTGACAAATTTGTTGCAACTCAATTCTCGGGTGGTGCACAAAATAAGGTAATAAGAATTAATCTAATCTGTATGCTAAGTGCTAGTAAACTTAACAAAGATTGAGTTTTTTGTTTTATTTTGGTTTTTTTTTTGTCTGTTTGTTCACCTGGTTAGTGTTTTGGTGGTATTTTGGTGTTTTTTTTGTTTTGTTTTTTTTTTTTTTTTAAATGAAGCCCGGTTTTGGGGAGCTTAATAAAAAGTGTAATGCTTTGGCAGTATTAACAATGGACAGAGGAATTGTGCTATTGGGTGACATGGTCCTGTTGTGGATAACAAACATGGCAGTTCACAGTGGAGTAAGTTATGCAGTTAACAACCAGATGTTGTGGTTTAAGCCCAGCCAGCATCCCAGAACCATGCAGTCACTCGCTGACTCCCTCCTCCTTCCTCCTCCCACTCCTGGAGTACAACCTAACCCGGAATGCGGTTGGGTGCAACCAGCAAAGCACCTGTTTCCATGGTAAGATATGTGATTGTAATGGAAGAGTTCAGCAGGTAACTGTCTACCAGTGGTGCTATGTGTTTGATTCAGTTATGGTTTGTAAAAGCAGAAGTCAAAATAGGCTGCTGTCATGTAGCCCGACAACTGTGTAACCTCTATGGAGAGCAAAATTCCTTGGTGCCTGTTTAAGTAAAGCTTTCTTAAATTAAAAAAAAAAAAATCCATTCCTGACTTTGTTTTGATGGTTTTGAGTTTTAAAACAACAATAATAAAACACCCTGTGGTTAATTGTTTTAAGCAGATACACTTTATCTTCTGCTTGTTAGGACTCGAAGAGAGCAGGAACTAATCTCTCAGAAAAGCCTGGGAAAGTTGGCCTGGCAATATGCCCTGATGCTCAAGTAATAACGGGATCTTCTGGGCTTGTAGGGTGGGGAGCAAATTCCAGTAAGAAATAACAAAAATACTTCTTATGGGGAAACTGGTTGTTTGAATGGCTAAATGTACTATGCTTCTCTGGCTTATGCTGACTTCAGACTTCATGTGCCACCTATTCATGATACATTCCCCTTCAAATATATCTTGTGTGAAATATCCAATGTTCTTGGTTTTGTGAAAGGTAGCGTTCTTCTTTATTTTAAACATTTTGGAGTCCTACTGTTCTCCTTGGAGATCTATGAGATAATTAAAAGCAAAAATTAAAATCCAGTCATAATAACCATGTTAACTGCCAAACTTTCATGCACTTTGTAACCCAGCTGAGCTTCAGCTGAGCTTCACCCCATCAACTGGTCTTATTTTGTCTTGCAAAGCTCTTTCACAGATATTCCTCGCTTTTTAAAAGAAACTTAACAAATCTTCTAGCAGTCACTATAAAAAGGTAGTATTACTTGTTTTCCAGATATTTCCCCAAGAGGAATTTTCATTACAGAGACTATAATTTCTTTTAAAACCCTTTCTTGGTACTTTGGAAGTACAATAAAGACAGACTGTACAGATGAAATATGTGGGGAACATTATTTGTAAAAAGCACAGGAGAGCAGTATTGGGGACAGAACAGTACCTCTCATTCCAGGATTTTTACCCTACAACCCCAATCTCCTGCTGTTAATAGTGAGCAGCAGTAGATGTTTGCAAATATTCCCCTGATGAACAAGTTTTTAAAAAGCACGTACAAAAGTATCTCTCTAACAACAGAAAAAAACTCTTGCTTTTTAAGCACAAAATAGTGCTTCCAGCTCAGGCTGTCCCAAAACCACAAAGTACAGGAGGCTTGGGGGGTGGGTGGGGGGGTGAGGGGGGAATGGACTGGGGGACACAAAACCCCAAACCTTCCTTCTTTTTTTGTGGGGGGTGGAAAGCACACAATGACACAACCATTACAATATTTCTTAGCCCTTCCCTAAGCATGACCTGCTAGCCATAGAATAATGAGCTAGGATGTTCTCCTGGTTTGAGCTAGTGAAAGTATCATTGGAGATCTGCTCTGAATCTTAAGGACTAGATATAGACCTAAAATAGTGAAGAAACTTAAGATTTTTGAGGGGAATAGCACTAACTATATGACTTTTCACTTACTTTGAAGTGTGCTAGTAGGGGCATGTAAACAGTCTGAAAGAGACACACTTTTGAATTGTCCTGATACATGTCTGTAGCCCCCTGACATTTTGGTGTACGTGACAGAGTTATGAAATCCTATGTTGGAGCTCAATGATTTGATGGCTAAATTCCTCATCAAGTTCTGACCCAAGCTTATTCATTATCATCTTTAGTTTCTACCCTGCCTTATAGCTTTAAGACAAAGACAAATATTTTTATTTTCTTTCTCCAGGAAGGATGTTACAGAGAAACTGAAAAGCTTTCTAATATATGGATTAGATTTGAAGTCACCTCCCTTGAACAGAAGCAACTGACCCTGTAAGCAACATTCAGTGAAACTTCACTAGTATTTCCCAGTTCTGCATTCACTTCTGTCTTTTATCAGACTTCATTACTGTTCTAAGAGGACATTTGCTCTTGGCTACTTCTAAGGATGAATTGCCCTGATAAATTACCCATCTATTTGCTACATATTGTACTACCAAAGTTCATAGGAAGATTTTTTTCTTAGTAGTATATCCAGATTGTTATATGCTCCCCCTTTTAAGCTCTGTTTCTCAAGTGGGAAACTTCACATGGGGTCTGTTCTCCATGCCAGTCCTGGTGGTTTTATACTGAAAGCTCACCTTGTCTAATCTGAGCTGAAAGAAGCAGCCCTATTACATTGTAAAGATATGAAAACAAGTTCTTAAAAGTCGAAGATCTCGTTTCTGCTTAACACTGTGAAAGCCCTTGAAAGCCCTACTGAAACTTGATTTCTTGATATTTATACTTCTCACAGATGTAAGTTTCACTTGTCAGTCTGCTTCCAAACCTCATCTAAGGAGGCTAGGTAGGTTAAGGGTAAAGTGAGATGTTTCCTCTGAAGCAAATGTTGCTGTTACCCTTGCATAAGCCCTAACCTTTGTGCTGCTGAGGGCTGAATTGCTTTCAGTCAAATCAATAAACTGAGAAATTGCTAGCAGAATAGTTATTGTTCACTGGATACATTAATCAGGCTCTGCACCCAGTATGTGGGCATAAGAGTTCACATGAGCAGAGGATGGGAGCTTGTAAGAAGTGATAGCCTGCAGGTAGGCCTATCTGTAAAACTGCAAGGGCAAAGAGACTGGCCAGTACTTGCACTCTGTCGATTAAATTTTTAATGTCTGATGTCAGTGGAAGAACGTGTTTCCACTTACTGTATGAATCCCTGGTGCTAATGTCTTAAAACCTTTGTATCATAGCCCAGCTGCCTGACTGAACAGCAATAGGAGCAGAAACAGGTTTGGAAAAAAACAGCCTTCCACTGCCAGGTTTTGCAGTTTATCTGCTGTAAAATGACTTTTCCCTTAAAATGTTCTCTATGAGTGAACATGCATGAGCTGCTTTCAATTGCTTGGCCTCTTTGAATTCTTTTGGGTTCATCTAATTTACCTTCTTTCCATGTTTGTGGTCACATCCTTTCTGTACTCACCATCAGCCTCAGTCACTATTCATTGTATCAGCCATCACATTGCTGACAGGACTTTTGCTGTGGAATAAATAAATACGTCTCTGTAGGCATATCAGCATGTAAATCATCCTCTTTTCTGTGACCTTGTCAAACATACTCCTTCGACCTTTCTTTTTCTGACATCTGAAAATGATAATGACTCTAATTGACTCCAAAGACTTGATACCACATAAAAATAAACTGTAGCATACCTTTGTTTTGGTGGTGTGTGGGAATGACGCTCTTTGATCCCCATTACATCAGTGTAAATAATGTTGAATCTTGTTTACAGTGGATGGTGTTTTTCCTGGTATGCTTACGAGCAGAAACTGTCAGTGGGGACAGAAATATCAAGGAAGTGGCATTGACAAGAGATGGGCCTGATGCACGCTGAGCCTATGATTTGGGTCTGTCTAAAAGCTAAGATAGGTGAAAGATTTGTTCAAATCCAAGTCTGCTTGTTAACAGGTGGTTGGAACCACGTGTGTTGTAGTTACAGCTACACTTTGTCTGCTGTTTGATCACGTATTGCCAGCCTCTGCTGTAGGTAGTACAGCACACAGCTGGGTTTTGCTGCTTCAGGCTTGGCAGGAGTGGGCCTCTGAGAAAGTATGTAGAAATAAATGTCCAAAGCTGTGATTAACAAAACCTCTGAAATAAGATCCACGCTATGGAAACTGTAGTGACTGAATAGGGAGTTTAGGCTTCTTAGGGCAGTTAATGTCACAGAAGAACGTCAGAGGTCACTCAGACTGATCTGATCTCATAGGTCATTGAGTTCTAATAAATAAATTTAGGTGTGTAAGCTATTTAACAAGTACAGATGGATTGGTGGTCAATATTCTATTATTTACTACACTTAAAGTTAGTATAGCATACAGAGATTACCGCATAAGTTTATTATATATATCTTAAATGTTACTCATATGAAAAAAAAGTAATTTACCAACCCACTGCTGATGTCTGGTGTTAGGTAAGGGATCTCTCAGCCTCCAGGGGTAACCTTAAGAGACATCCCTTGAGCTTCAAGAGCAATTAGTCTCATTAACAATTTCCTTCCATTATGGCATAGATACAGAATTTCATTGGCCATAGATTATTGGAAACTTGGAGGGTACACAGAGGAGAGAAGCACTTGTTCTTTTGCTTTTTGCTTTTATTCTCAAGTTCTTACTCTTAGCCTCTTTTTTTTGCCAAATGAAATGAAACAGCTCTGCCTGTTTGCCTAGTCTCCTAATGTGGAAGTTCCCTAAACCTGGTGCTCTAAACACAAGTAACTGATGGTGAACTAGGAAAGTGATAAACCCTGGAAAATGAAAAGGAGTCCCTGTGCCCTTGAGCTAAAGCAGACTTTTCATTCATGCCTTCTGCAGCCAAAAGATTTGACCACTAGAGAGCCTGTCCTGAAATGCTCTTCTCCGTGCATTTTACTTTCCTGAAGTTCTTTACTTTTCCCTTAGCTCTGATTGAGAAATTAAATTATTTGGGCCTTGGATGAGAAAATGTTTTTAGGGTATTCCCTATTTTGACTCATCATCCCCAGGAGGATCTGATAGTAATTAGGCTCCTAGGTGCTGTTGGAGGATCTGGACCAAAGATGATAATAAATGCTCTATTCTGCCAAGCTTTAGCATTGCCCAAAAACCTGCTTTGTTATTTATTGTTCCCTGCAAGAAACTGTCTGTGGGCCCAGCTCAGGTTTTATGTGTTTTAAAAATACTGATGGACAATAGCAATGAAGTAACATTACTTGGTTTCTAATCTTGAAAGTTTAGTGTATCAGAGTTTTGTGCCTTTAATTACTTCATAATTCTCACCCATAATTTTGTCCTCAGAGCTGTATGTAAGAAGTAAGTAGATTAAGGATATTGGCTGTCTTTAATTTAGTAATGGCACACTCTAACACTTCTAGAAAGCATTTCAAAAACAGGGAAAAGTGAGGGTGTGCAGCAAAAACCCCATCCTGCTTTTAGCATCCTCCTATGTAAAAAAGGTAGAACAAGTAAATCTACACCAACTATAGAAGAAAAGCTTTTAGGTGTGCAGCTACAGAAGATACTAAACACTTGTTTGCTTCAATAAAAGGTAGAATCATAAAATATTACTTTTGTATACTAATCAGGGAGTCTTTTCCCACCTTTTAGAGACTTGAATGTTGTTTATTGAACATCTGTGTTTTTTCCTTGCCCTGTTGCATGAACTGATCCTTAACAGCGCATCGAGTTTCTGGAAAAGTTATTGTTTTTCCTCATACCAGGGATTACTAATGTAGTCTGAGAGATCAGAGAGGGATCAGATGAGCTCATTAAATAAAAATCTTGTTCTCATCCTTATATCCTCCTAAGTAGAAAATATATGAGTGAAAGAGCATCAGGGAAATTAAAAATCATTTAAAAGCACATTTCTCTTAACTAGGAGAGTTTCCTCAGACTCCTTGGAGATATTGGATGCTCTCTCTGGCTCTGTTTCAGAAAAGCATTCCTGCTCAAGTGCTTAAGGACACACTTATCTCCTCTTGAACCTGATGGTGCTGGAGTCTCGAGAGGTTTCCGCCTGCACTTGCAATGGAGGCTATCACACAGGGCCACAGGAGACTATGCTGCATGATAAATCTCTGAACATTTCATTGGACATGGGAAGTCTAGTTCAAGTAGACACAGAGAGTGCTCATTGCCTGTACTACTTATCTCTCACTGCAACATGCCTGTGTGTTACTAAATTGCATTCTCTAGTGAAGATGTAAAGCTGAAATGACCCAGCTTGAAGATTTATCTGAAGGATGACCTTTTTTAAGAATATTATTTCCTTATTCAAGCAGCCTGTTGATTTTTGGTGCCAAACAAATAAATTCCAGGGAGGAGGTGCTATGACAATGATTTCTCTTCTGATACGTTTGTACTTCGTAAAGATCCACATCCATACCCAGGTTCACACCAGGTTCAAGTGTCATTAGTGTAGCTTGCATGTGGTCAGATGGAAGTCACTGTTCATCTTCTATCCGAGTAATGCTGTCACTAAAAGGCTTAAATCAACATCCATAGCAGTTCATTTAGTAAAGAACTCATAAACAGACTTTTCCTCCCATGTAACAGACCAGTCATACAAACAGTGCTGTGCAATCACTGATTTCTTTAATGTGGCTGGTGAGCTAAAATACAAACTGGAAAGATGTCTGTGTTTTTCTTACACTCCTAACTGATACTAGCTGGGATGCTTCTGGATCTAACCAAACAGGTTTGGGTAGAATATGAAATGAAATTTTGTTTTGTATAACTGACTGCTTTTTACAAAGCTGCTCTTCTGGGTTTTTTACTCTGAACCCAGTTTTCAACAAGATTCAGATGTCTGTCTTTACAGACATCTAAGTATTTTGCTTAAATTGTGCTGATTTCTTTTGAATGAGACACTATAATATAACTCTTCAGAAAAAAAGAGAAAGGGTACGATTATGGAACAGTTATTTATTTCTGTGCTTCTCCTACTTTATGGCTTTCCTCAAGCCTCCTGTTGAACACTGCAAACACTTCTGTTGCATCTACATGAAATGGTTAAATGGGAGATTCATTTCAACTTCTCTGAAAGGTTGTTTTGGCAAAATGGAGCAATTCAGAGAGCATGTTTCCAGTCAGTTGAACTTGCTGACCCCACCCAAGCAGCTGCCAGGCTTTTAGTAGGAAATCTTTGAATAATTGCTTCCTTGAAACTGGTAGCGTATTGCTAGAATTCAACACTAGATCAAAACTTTTAAAATCCTGTATTAAAATAAGAGTGTTCTGGATGCTTGTATAAACCAGAACCAATATTTTCTTCTTCCAAGTTTGCATTTGTCAGCAAGTCTTACACTGATTGTCATATTACAGGTAGTTATGTTGTACTCTTTACTGAGTAACAGTGTTCTATATGAACTTCAGCTGCTATTGCTAGTTTCAAGACAAACCAATATTATACATGGGTAAATGAGGTAGCATTTAATTTTGTGTATTGAGTGAGAACAAGAAAGAAATTGCCACAGTCAAGAGCAGAGATTAGCTGTTATCATGCATCACCAGGAAAGAAGCAGTAAAACTTCTTATAAAAACAAAATAGAAAATTGTAGTAAAAGCTTCCTAAAAAATAGGAATGATAATATTTTGGTAGATTTTTTAGGTTTTTTTTTTGGGGGGGGGGGTTGTTTGTTTTTCATGGTGTAAGAAGTCAATTACTCCATTCCTGTGTTCCTCTGTAGGGAGTAAACCTAATAGTGGAACAGAAGTTGAAATAGCTATCGGAGTTACTTTCATCGCTTAGAAAAATGAATACTTCGGGTTGGAAAGAATCTTAAGATCATCTGGTTCCAACCCCACTGCCTTGGGCAGGGACAACTCACACTAAAGCATATCACCCAAGGCTCTGTCCAAACTGGCCTTGAACACGGCCAAGGATGCAGCATTCACAGCCTCCCTGGGCAACCCATTCCAGTATCTCTACACCCTAACAGTGAAGAATTTCTTCCTTATATCCAATCTAAACTTCCCCTGTTTAAGTTGGAACCCATTGCCCCTTGTCCTATCACTACAGTCCCTAATGAAGAGTCCATCTCCAGTATCCCTATAAGGCCCTCCTCACATATTGAAAGGCTGCCTTCTCTTCTCCAGACTAAACAGCCCCAACTTTCTCAGCCTGTCTTCATACAGGAGGTGCTCCAGTCCTCTGATCACCCTCGTGGCACTCCTCTGGACTTGTTCCTACAGTTCCATGTCCTTTTTATGTTGAGGACACCAGAACCACACACAATATTTCAAGTGAGGTCTCATGAGAGCAGTGTATAGAGGGGCAGGATCACCTCCTTCGACCTGCTGGTCACGCTCCTTTTGATGCAGCCCAGGCTATGGTTGGCTTTCTGGGCTGCGACAGAACAGTGAAGCCAGCTCGTGTTCATTTTCTCATCAACCAACATCCCCAAGTCCTTCTCTGCAGGGCTGCCCTAGATCTCTTCTTTACCCAGCCTGTAGCTGTGCCTGGGATTGCTCCGACTCAGGTGTAGGACCTTACACTTGTCATGGTTAAACTTCATAAGGCTGACATCAGCCCACCTCACAAGCATGTCAAGGTCCCTCTTGATCGCATTCCTTCCCTCCAGCGTATCAACCGAACCACACAGCTTGGTGTCATCAGCAAACTTGCTGAGGGCACACTCAATCCCACTGTCTACGTCACCGACATGCACCACAATTCCTTGCGTACAGCACCTCTGTGCCTGGCAAAATCTGGGAGCAGATTCTCCTGGAAGGCATGCTAAGGCACATGAAAAACAACAAGGTACTTGGTGACAGCCAGCATGGCTTCACTAGGGGGAAATCCTGCCTGACCAATTTGGTGGCCTTCTATTGACAGGGTTACAAAAATGATGGACAGGGGTGAAGCAGCTGAGGTCATCTACCTGGACTTGTGCAAAGCATTCAACACTGTCCCACACGACATCCTTGTCTCTAAATTGCAGTGTCATCAATTTCATAGGTGGATCACTCAGTGGATAAAGAATTGGCCTGGATGGCTGCACTCAAAGAGTTGTGGTCAATGGCTCAATGTCCAGCTGGAGACCAGTAACGAGTGGTGTCCCTCAGGGATCGGTGTTGGGATCGGTGTTGTTCAACATCTTTGTCAGTGACATGGACAATGGGATTGAGTGGGCCCTCAGCAAGTTTGCTGATGACATCAAGTTGTGTGGTTCTGTTGATACGCTAGAGGGAAGGAATGCCATCCAGAGGGACCTTGACACGCTTGTGAGGTGGGCTGATGCCAACCTCATGAAGTTTAACCATGCCAAGTGCAAGGTCCTACACCTGGGTCAGAGCAATCCCAGGCACAGCTACAGGTTAGACAGAGAAGAGATTCAGAGCAGCCCTGTGGAGAAGGACTTGGGGGTGTTGGTCAATGAGAAAATGAACATGAGCCAGCAGTGTGCGCTCACAGCCCAGAAAGCCAACCATATTATGGGCTGCATCAAAAGGACTGTGACCAGCAGTTCAAAGGAGGTGATTCTGCCCCTCTACTCTGCTCTCGTGAGACCTCACTTGGAGTATTGTGTGCAGTTCCGGTGTCCTGAACATCAAAAGGACATGCAACTGTTAGAATAAGTCTAGAGGAGGGCCACGAGGATGATCAGGGACTGGAGCACCTCCCATATGAAGAAAGGCTGAGAAAGTTGGGTCTGTTCAGCCTGGAGAAGAGAAGGCTGCATGGAGACCTCATAGCAGCCTTCCAGTATCTGAAGGGGGCCTACAAGGATGCTGAAGAGGGACTATTCATTAAGGACTGTAGTGGCAGGACAAGGGGTAATGGGTTCAAACTTAAACAGGGGAAGTTTAGATTAGATATAAGGAAGAAATTCTTCACTGTTAGGGTGGTGAGGTACTGGAATGGGTTGCCCAGGGAAGTTGTGAATGCTCCATCCCTGGCAGTTTTCCAGGCCAGGTTGGATGAAGCCTTGGGTGATATGGTTTAGTGTGAGGTGTCCTTGCCCATGGCAAGGGAGTTTTAACTAGATGATCTTCAGGTCCTTTCCAACCCTAACTATTCTATGATTCTATGATTCTATGATTCTTTATCCACCAAGTGGTCCATCTATCAAATTGATGTCTCTCCAATTTAGAGGCAAGGATGTCATGTGGGAGAATGTCTAATGCTTTGCACAACTCCAGGTAGGTAACATCAACTTCTTTACCTCCATGACTATAAGCTATGAGTAGGGAAGCTTATCAGTGAAAGGATTACCAGACATAAATAGTGAAATTTTTTAAACCCAGAATAAGCTTGAAAGGTTAAAAAAAGAAAGAAACTTGCAAAGAGAGTTATCGTTGTCATCATATACAATATATTGCCTCTGAAAATTCTTACAGTAATATTTTCAGGTTATTTATCATCTTCATTATGCAGTAGTTATTGTATATTTCCATAAAAGATACTACTAAAATAAACCAAGCACATTACCACCTGATACACGATCTGAACAGCAGTTTCTTCTTCTCCAATATCCACTTTGCTGATTGCAAAAATGTACTACATGTTTTAGTACGTCCAACTCTAAAACCTTTCCTCTCATTGAACAGTAGCTCTAAAAAGTCTTGCCTTTAAAAATAAGGTATCTCTCATGTGGAATGTCAGCATGAAAAAATAGTTGAGTATCATGGTGGGCAACCTCCCAGTCATAAGCTTCCAAGACAGCTCTGCATCCCAAATTGTTTGTGCTGTCTTTGAGCGTGCCAGCAGAATTGGAAAAATTTATACTGTTTCTGTCTATAATAGTTGCCACAACTGTGACTAGTATGCTGTGACTGGTTTTGGTGCCAACAGCCCCTCAGACTACAGGCATCATTAATAATCATAGATCACATAGAAATGTAGTAGAATAACTTATGTCAAGCACATTTTCTCCATTAAAAATAATTCTTGTGTAATGAACAGTTTCTAGCCTGAGTTTATTTCAGCCAATGGATGTCACTGTTGCTCCACTGCATGTCAGATACGGTACATATCTGCTGGAATTGAAAAATTCATCTATCCTGAAAGAAAACAATGATAAGCAAAAGCTGAAGCTATGGCATTCTGCTGGTGAAGACGAGGAGGTAGTTTAAGATATGGCTTAGAAATGTGTACCTCATCAGCCAGGAGATTTGTGCTGTTTCCTCAGGAAAGTTCTTTCACTACTATCCAAGTGCTAATTGCATATAATTGTTTGCAGTCTTAAGTAAAACTGAAGCCCAGGAAGAAGTAAGTGAGAAATGTTGACTAGCTCACAAGAAAGAAAAGAATGACAACTTTGTTTCCATTGAATTGACCCCTGCCAAACTAGCATACTAGGGTGGTGAAGTTAACAATGTTAGTAACTAATGGTAGAACAAAAGGGATCAGGGTGACTGAATGGCTGACTGCCTGGAAAGCAGTGCTAAGAACAAAACCCTAAGGAATATTGACACTTTTGTTTCACTTTTCATGAATACGAGGAAACTGTTGGAGTGGATGATGTTGGAATGGAAGAAAATTTAAGGAGAAGACAAAAAGACAGAACCTGAGGAGAGGGGAAAGCAGGGTAGTAGAACTAGGACAAGTCACACTGCCTTTTCAGCACCAGTTATATCCTCACCAGCAAATTAAAACGGACCTAGACTCCATCTTGGGGACAAGAGTATGAGCACATGCAGACCCTGTCTACACAGGTGTGCTCGAAAAATGTGCAGATGAGGCCCCTTAGTGACATGATTTAGTGGTAGACATGGCAGTCTTGGGGTAAAGGTTAGACTTAACAAATTTGAAGGCCTTTTCCAACCTAGCTGCTTTGATGATTCCATGATTCTATTCCACCAGAAAATCTCAGTGGCCCTGTCTGAACTGTTTGTCAGCACAAGAGGAGGACTGCTGTCATTCCCTGAAGTACTTGGGCAGTACTGGCTGGCATAGGCCAAAACTATGTCAGGAGCTGTGTTAACAATTACACTATAGTTGCAGGTCAGGGCCTGAGCCTTAAATCCTGGCCAGGTTTAGTTTATTAGGATAAACTTGAATGTTAAGGCCAATGAGGGTAAGGCTTGCTAGTCTCTGAGCTCAGCAGTCTATTGAAGAGTCATGCCAGCCTTGACCCAAAATACACTTGGGTCAAGTCCAAAGCAAGACTTGAGCTTGCACTTCAGGAAATCTGCTGTGAGCTTATTTGAGTACTCTGCCTTCCAAATGCAGAGGAAGACTTTGGGACCTGTTTAGTCAAATGTTCTGGAAAGGTTTCTGAAGGAAAGGTGTGGGGTTGCTGATGTCTCCTTAAGGGGCCTGTGTTAACGACTGCACAACATTTAAAGAGGTCTTCTGCAAAGGTTCACAAAGAAGCTGATGTTAGATGCTGGATCCTAGCTGGACTTGGCATGATCTGCCATAGGGAGCTATCCCATATAGAGATACTGGAACAACTGATGTACATCTTCTAATTCAGGCAGGTGGGGGACATCCTCCTTGGGCCATCTCTCTCCTTCCCCTTACTGGTGACAATCTTCCTGCAAGACCTTGTAACTAGCTCACCTGCAGCACTGTGATGGCTGGTGGGGACTTGTGTGAAGAAGAGGGAACAGAAAATGTGCCTCCTTGTTAACAGGGCCATAGTGATGGAGTGTCTGCCTATAACACTGACCAGCTGGGCTTTGCTTGCCATGTGGTCGCAGGATCTATGGGCTGGCAGGTGATAGCAGTCTCCTGACTCTGTACCTCTAGCACGGAGAAAAGTAGGCTGTGACACAGTGCTGCAGCATGAGGACTACAGGCCTGGCTTCAGCATTCCACGAAGAAAGCATATAGAAAGCCTAATCTGGATCTCATGCTCAGCATAGGGAATGTGATCATCCTGGTGGATCCGACACTTCTTTCCCGGCTTTTGCTTTCTCTGCTGGGGCTGCATGAACAGAGATGATAAAATCATCCCTGTCTGGTTAATTATATGGTTTAGTGTGAGGTGTCCCTGCCCATGGCAGGGGGGTTGGAACTAGATGATCTTGAGGTCCTTTTCAATCCTTACTATTCTATGATTCTATAATTCTATGTTGCTGCTCATCATGGAGTCAATGGTGGTATTTCCTGTCTCTAAGGTACCAGTCTCTCTGGTTTTGGTTGACAAGGCTTATTGAAGATTAATAGTTTGTTGCTGTGTTTTGAAGACACAGGTTGTCCTGATGAAGAGACACGTACATGCATACACACACACATAAACCCCAAGAAAACAGAAATTTTAGAAAGAAAATGCCAATTGATTTTTGAAAGCAGCCCCATTTGTTTTGCTGGATGGAAGTGCTTTCCTGTGTCTGAAGGCTGCAGGGAAGGATAAAGACTTGAAGGATTTTTCTTGTTCACTTCTGTTGAAGGTGTGGTTTTGTTTCCTTTCTGAGCACCTGAATTAGCACAACAGCGTTTTGTGCCATCCTGTGGAAGGAAGCCCATGCTAATCCTGAGTGAGGAAGCCACCAAATTACCACTGCGTCTTACAGAGGCCCCATTTTCCCCAGACACCCTTTGCTAAGTGCTGTTTCAGCCAGACCTGCTGAGCTGAGGTAGTCTAATGGCTGAGCTACGGCTTGAAGTGGTTATGTGCAATGCTGAGAAGTCATAAACAGCTCTTATGTAAATGGTTTATGAGGGAGTGGGGAACGTTCAGCTATGTTAGATTTCTGTAAAGCTGATCTAAACTGATAACATCATACCACACTGTTCTCACAGATTATTTTCTTTCATAGAACAAAAAAACAAAACAAGTCTTCCCTTCCCCTAGCTGGGTGCAGGGGTGGTAGGTTCTGCTGGCCTCCAGGGACGAGGGAAATATTCACATACAGCTAAAGGGCTGAAATTAAGAGACTGAACACGGAGATGTGGACAAAGGCCTGGTGTCACAAAGCGAATCACTGCAATCCCTGGCATGGATCCTGCATTTTATGTAGGTGTGCTGGTGGCTAAAACTGTTTCATTGTATTTGAGAGACTTTTAATCATAGTCTTTAATGATTAGTAGTAGTCTTTAAATGACAGAAAAAAAAGTCTTTTTTAAAAAATCCAGATAATGCAATTAATCTCTTGTTTAATTTGTGCTGTACACAGTTTTCTGAGGGAAGCACAAGTTACTTGCTTTTGCTCAACAAATTGAGCAAGTTACAAGAGCTAGGTAGAATTGAAGACTTGTATGATATACAGACACTTGAGACTGTCAGTCTTCCTGAGAATTATTGTAGAAAAATTGTCTCGGTTTTTGCTTTTCCAACTTTATTTCTCATACAGCCTTTTTTTTTGCATTAATTACATTCCTTTGATTATATTACAGGACTGAGCTTTCATGGACATATCTTCAGGAATAAAAATAGCTTTTTAAAGTTAATTTTAGAAAACTTGAATTGTTTGTGTGTGAAAAATCTTTTGGCAAATAATTCAGGAGGTAAGAAACTTGATGACTTCCCATGCATGAGACACAACTTAGGAAGTCTTAAGACTGGGGAGTATTAACATAGGCTAGTTTTCTTACTGTAAATTTGAAATTCACCTGTTATATTACTGCTACTTTTTTCTTTAGTGAAAAGAAACCTTGCATTTTGTTATGAAAGTCAGAATTATTTCAAAATTCTAATTTGTTTCCAGGTAGAGTGATAGTAATGAGTCAAAAAGCCTTCAAATGCAGCAATTACTCTAGAGTACTTCATCCTTCTCTCCCTCTTTTTGTTCAAAAGCACATGTACATGTGGTAACTGGTCCAGGAAGAAGAATGCTGTAGGACCTTGAACAGCAAAAGGTTCCTGTTCAGCTTCAAAACGTTATCCCAACTGAAGAACTGCAAACATCTCTGCTGAGCACTAACACAAAAAGATGGATAAAGAAAACTTAAAACTGCAAAGTTAGAAATCCTACAAGTAGGTAAAGTTAAGCATGAATTCTCACATAATTGTTGCTAGCAACCTGAAAATTATATACACTATATATATAATAAATTTTCTCTTTTTTTTAACTGATCATTGTTTTTAATATGTTTATAGCCTCCTTTGTACCTTCCTATATTTTACTTCTTGCCCTGTATCCTCTTTCTTGTGTCTTTGTATTTTTCAATTTTGGAGCAGTTTGCTTTGTTTTCTGCATATCGTTTCTGTTGTCCCTTCTTTTTCCTCCCTTCACTTTCCTGCAGAATTGTAGATGACAACTAGTTCTGTTCCTGAAACAGAAATATGAGGAATCTGAACTGATCGCTTGTTAAAGGTCTTTCCAGACCAGTTGCATTAGTGGATGTTGGCACCTTGGCCTGGAAAATTAATAGATGATCCCTGCAGTGCCTGCACACAAGAAACCCTAAAAAATTTCTCCCAAACCCCTAAGTCCATCAGCTGGTTTTGACTACAGCAGCCAAATACATCTTCAGGCTCAATTTGTTTGCCTCAGGTTAGTTTAGTCAACAGTGTCCAGCACTCTAGAAATCGTTGGTTGCCTGGGGTAAAATTGGGATTCTAGTTAATAAAAAATACTGAAGCAGGGCAAATTTTGAGACATGCTTTACTGATGTGACTGCCTGTTCCACGGGAAAAGCTTGGACACCCGCTACCGACCTATTGAAAACTTGGGCAGAAAGACCTTCTTCCAAATGTCTGGAACAATTTCTTCCTAAAAATACTGTTTCTTGATGAGCACATTCAGCATGTCATAGTCCAGAAATGGAAATGCATCTGTGTTTCAAGTCAAACCATAAATCATGAAGTACTAAGGCCCAGACCCAAGAGCCTACAAGATCATCTTGCCAACTTAATTTTGAGTTCCCAGATACAGACAACTGTGGATTTATCCAGGCTCTAGCTGCCTGCCTCTCCATAGCAATAGCCATTGCAGTGCACAGTCAGAGACATCGCACTTACAGGTATGAACTTGTAGCATAATACCCCTGAACATTTAAAGCAGAGCTGTGCCATCCTCCTGCTGTTTGAAGAGTAATACATTTATGTAATAAACATAGTTATGTAATGCCAATTACTTTAGAAGCTGAACATGAAATAAATGTATAAGGATAATGCAATTTATCAATTGTTTCTTGCTTCTTTGAAGCATGGGGGCTTTACCTCCTCTTCCTCCTCCCTCATCTGTCACCATATTCTGTTAGCATATATAGTTCTTTCATCTTGTCACAGTGGCTGCCAAATTCACTGTTAAATGCCTCCTACTGGGACATTTTCTGACCAGGCCAAATGCAGATTGATTTTCTCGTATAAGCCCATTATTGTCCTTGACAATTTTATTCATGATGAGCAGAGTTGCTATTGGTAGCTTCTTTTCTCAAGTAGAGAGCTGGAGAGGACACACAAACTAAAAGACCTGATTCAGCTCTCACAATTCCCGTTACATAAAGAGGGCACAGGGTGAGCTTTGTCTTATTCATCTTCAGCACATGGGAAGGTCTTAACTCTTTAAGATTCATTCATTGAGTAGGGAGCTATCTAAATGAGGTATGTACAAAATGCTGAACTAAGCATGAACTAAGCTTGGTGCTTAGCTTCAGGGGACCTTTTGCCTTTACTTTGGTGTGCAGAAAACATGTTGACCCCTTCACAGCTAGCAACTGTCTCTGTCAGATAGAAAAGGAGCTGGTATGTCTCCCAGGAGATAATGGGAGATAATAGCTGTCCTTTTGCTTGAATTTCCTACTGAGGAGCTCCTTCTGGCGTTTTCTTAGCTCTTCTTGTTGAAGCACCATCTTCTTTGCATAGAATAATTGCCATTAGCCCAGATGACAGGGTATTTGGCTATGGCCTAATGCTTAGTGTGTTGATTCAAACGGGCAGTACTGAGAGAGTCTAGTATTTAGACAATCTACTGAGAATTATGGGACAGTCTGGAGGAGTATTTAGATTGAATCTCCTGAAAACTTGGTAAAACATGGAATTGGTAGCAAACCATTAGGAGGGTGAGGGAATTGTGAAGCCAATATCTATGAAATGTGGGTCCAGCAGAGCACCTTTGCCTCACTAAGATGAAAATCCCAGAATGAGAGACAGAAGTCCCAGAAATGCCTGGGAAATATTACTTGCAGCTTCTGGAAGCTTTTTGTAACTGAAGAGTTACCATATTGCCGTATGTAAGTAATAATGTTTTTCACATCAGTTGCATAGCTGTTGTTAGGACTAGTACTAATAGTACTAGTTATTCAGCAAATACTGTAGAGAACATTTTATAACTATAGTTTTTATAAGCCTTTACATTAATATGCACAGCACATGACTGGAAAGTGATATTCAAACATAAGTGTTTCTGTTACCTTGTCTTTTGTATGTTTTACATGCTAAGCATAAAGACTGAAGGTGCAAATAGTTTGGAGAGAGTCCCTTCTTCTGCCTATGCGTAGGTGAGAGGACTAGGCTAGATTAGAAACACCTCTGCAAGGTTCTGCTGACTTCAGCTGAGGTTGCAAGTGCTCAGTGGGTGTGCTCTGCCTCTATCAAATAATTATGACTGGAGTGGGACCTAATGTCAAGGAGCATGTGCTGCCAAGATAAATATCTGTTGCCCTCATTAGTTTAGATTAGATTCCATAGGAGGAACTGGTGCACAGCTGGAGTTCCAGGACATTTTCTGAGTAATTTACACAAAGTTAAACACTTGAGATAAAAGCTTCCTTTCTACTGTTCTTTCCTGCACTTCCCTTCCTGTATTCTAATTCATACATCAATTCTTAGTTCCTCTTGTTTGCATTCTTTAAACTTGGTAATTTTCCACTGAGATGACCTGAAGCATTATCAGAATATATGCAAGACTTTGGCTGTTTCTTTGAACGAAGCCTTGCATTCAGATCCCACTTGTATTGATCATATTGTAGCCAAAGTTTATTTTGTGACTTTGGTCAGAATTTAAAAAGAAAAGTAAATGAAATTAGGAGATTTATGAGTATTTTGTAACTCCTGTTCCACTCTGTCAGCTTTTCTTACACACTTGGTGAACAAAACTGTTTAAAGAACTAGAATTTATTTTGCTTTTTTTGCTCTGCTCAAATAATAACTTCCTTTTCAAAGTAGGTATTTAATATTTCTTCAAATTCTTCTTTCCGCACACACTTTTTTCCCTATGGAATAAACAGGTGGGCCTGTTCAGCCTGGAGAAGAGAAGGCTGTGTGGATTCCTCAGAGCAGCCTTCCAGTATCTGAAGGGGGCCTTACTGAAGAGGGACTCTTCATTAGGAACCGTAGTGATAGGACAAGGGGTAATGGTTTCAAATTTAAACAGGGGAAGTGTAGATTGTATATGAGGAAGAAGTTCCCTACTGTAAGGGTGGTGAGGCACTGGAATGGGTTTGCCCAGAGAAGCTGTGAATGCTCCATCCCTGGTGGTGTTCAAGGTTGGACGAAGCCTTAGATGGCATGGTTGAGTGTGAGGTGTCCCTGCCCATGGCAGGGGGATTGAAACTGGATGATCTTAAGGTCCTTTCCAACCCTAACTATTCTATGATTCTATGATTTTACGGTTTTATTTACTCATACCCTGTCCATTCATGTCCCTGCCCGCCATGGAACTAGATGATCCTAAGGTCCTTTCCAACCTTAACTATTCTATGATTCTATAAGTGTAATCACTTTAAACATAGGAGACTTATGTCCTAGACTTTCAAGAGGTAGTGTGGAAAGATGAAGGATTTATAACTTCATTTACTTCCCACCAAGTTCTGGTGGAGATTTCTCACTGCTCAATTATATTTTCATTTGACTGAGGAGATGGGAGCAACTACAGACACTATGGATTGAAGATTACATGACATGAGTCCTTTGTTTAATTTCCTATTTAATCAAAGATCTCATTTAAGGCATATTATTCAATTCTTGTTCCTCTGTTAAGTCCCTAGCCTGAGAATGGCAAGAGATGAGGTGCTGTTCTTTCAAGGTACACAAGTTCAAAACACCTGATATCAATGAAGGAGATGAACCTGAGTCTTCAAAACACATGTGTTTGAGTCACTTAACCACTAGATTATTATATACACAAGGAGGGAAATTTCTTCTTATCCAGCTGTTTTATGTTGTGTTGTATCAAACAAATCTCCCAGACCAATCTTCCTGTGCAAGATAAGTGGATGAATTCTTATTTTCACTAATTGTGTCAAAATTTAGGTTTAAGCTAGGTACCGATCTGCTCAGAAATTGTTCGTACTTTATAGTGTGTTCACCAGATGGCAGCAGAAATTGGAGGAATGTGGCTTGCCAACCTGCTTTTTCAGCTGCAAAGGCTAATTGCTTATTTGAGTGTGTTAGCAAGAGTGTAGGGAGCAGGTTGTAGGGTGATTGCGCCTCTTTATTCAGCAGTCCTGAAACCACATTTGGGATACTGTGTCCAGTTTGGGCCACCAGCATGAGAAAGTGTGTGACAATCTGGAGAAGGCCCAGCAGATGGTCGCCATTGCTTTGAGCATGATGTACAAGGAGAAGCTGAGGGAACAAGGTTTATTTAGCCTGAAAGACAAAGGACTTGGTCAGGGGAATTGGTGCTTGCTACTTGGCCCATTATTAACCTTTAAGGTTAAAATTTACCATTGAATGATATAGGTTTCTTTTTTTTTTTTCTTTTTTTCCAGAACTTTCAGCCAATACAGTTTTTGCCATTTCCAAGAAAACATTGGAGAAAATACATTGTGTTGCAATGTTTAAAACAACCCTGGTAACCTTTTCTTTCACTATGTACCGTCCATGCTTTGGAGCAAGGAAGGAGTTGAAATTTGGTCAGTGTTGTGGCCTGTCAGGAAAGTGTTGCTTCCTGTCCCCATGAAAAAATCTGACATAATGTTTTGGAAACTCTGAATCTACTTGTGCAGAAATTTGGATTCTTGGAACAGGGCAGCTAAAATCAACTTCAATGATAGTCTGTCACAGTTTTTACTGCATACATGTTCTCACCATGCAGTGTTTCACAAAACTGCTCTGTATACCTAGAAAATATATGCTCACGCAGAAAAAGTTCACCTCTAATGTTTCTCGTATGTGATGCTGATACAACATTAGCAAAGCGTAAGATAACTATTTCAGAGTGCAGTGGGAGGCAAGGACTGAAGAAAAACTGTTGAAACAAGGTGGACGAAACTAAGATAGAAACAGGTTAAAGACAGTGATCTTTAGGGGTGATTTGAAGAAGATTCAGCACATGCAAACAAGAACTGGGTGCTGAAGCTTAGGACAGAATGCAAAGAAAGAATGTTTTAAAGACTCTCCAACAAAATATTTTCCTCATGAACTACAAGTTGGAGTGTAAAAAGTATTATTTGAAACTTCTTTGCACTCATATTTTTGTGACCTTCAAGGCAAATTTTCATCTGAACTTTAGTTTTTGATCTGTGTACCATTTCTGAGAGGTCTCTAATTCATTCTGGACCACTTTCACTGAAAATTACAGATTCTGGATTAATGACTGGATTTGCTGTCCACTACCTATGTACCTACCTATGTAGCTACCACTGTAGGTCAGTGTGCAAGGTAATGACAGAATGGCTGAGGTTGGATGGGAAGTCTGGAGGTCATCTTGGTCAAGTGCTCCTGCTTAAGCAGATCATCTAGAGCAGTTTGCTCAGGACTATATCCTTATGTCTTTTGAAGAACAAATTTCTTGTGCTTATTCTCCAAACTGTATGCATTGATGTACACATTTTTCAATAAGAACCCAAATATGTCAATTTCCAAAAAATGGTCTGGGGGGTTTCCCTATAATGATGCCTTGCAAGCATTTCCTTGTTTACAAGCAAATAGTTGAGGTGACTCTACTTAAGCCTTGTTTTGATTAAATGTTCCCTTCCACTTACATCATCTTAGGCTATTTGCTTGTAAACCCTGTCCACCACAGCCTCCCAGGACTGCTGGTAGTTTCCTCCTGTCATTTCTAATGTATCTTACTGGCTCAGCAAAACAAATGTTTGGATCATTACAAGAGCATTTTATTACGTCACTTTAAATTTTGAGTGCTGAGCTTTGCAATCTGGTTTTTTGCTAGCTATATGAAACTAACTTAACACAACAGTTAAAAATGAGAAGTTCTGCATGTAACTAAGTAAAAAGGAAGTAGCATTATCGTTTGTTTATGCAGAAGACAGTGTGCCAGGAAAAGATAGTTTGAGGGTGCTGGGCTTTATTTTATTTCGGCAAGTATGAGGCAAGAGGAAATCTTATGGCAGCCAATAGCAACTTGAGGAATTGTTATGAAGAGAATGGAGCTGGACTTTTGAAGAAGGGGCAGGCAAAATAACAAGGGAGAGTGACTATACATTGCTGTTTGGAAGACTGGCTATTAGAAAAAGGGAAAGTGATGCAGCTGTGGAATGAATTGTGCACAGGGTCCCTGAAATTCCATTCTTGGGTCTGTCTTGGTTTAAGATCATGTAGTTCCAACCCACCTGCCATGAGCAGGGATACCTTCACACTAGGACCATGCCACACAAGTCTCTGTCCATCCTGGCCTTAATGCTTCCAGGGATAGAGCATTTCCTATGTCTTTGGGCAACTTGTTCTGGTGCCTCACCACCCTCACAATAAAGAACTTCTTCCACATATCTAACCTAAACTTCTCCTATTTAAGTCTGAACCCCTTGCCCTTTGTCCTACCCTTACTGTCCCTGATGAAGAGACCCTCTCCAGCATCCCTGTAGGGCCCCTTCAGATACCAGAAGGTTGCTATGAGGTCTCCCTGCTGCTTCTCTTCTCCAGGCTGAGCAGCCCCAACTTTCTCAGCCTGTCTACATACAGGTGGTGCTCCAGCTCCTTCATCATCCTCATGGCCATCAGCTGGACTTGCTCCAATAGCTGCACGTTCTTCTTACATTGAGGACACCAGAACTGCACACAGTACTCCAAATGAGATCTCATGAGAGCAGAGTAGAGGGGCAGGATCACGTCCTTCAACCTGCTGGTCATACCTCTTTTGATGCAGGCAAGACTTCAAGCAGCTGTCCTGCGTGGCTTCCAAAGGTCCCTTACAGACAGTGTTTCTATGATTCTGTGTGCATACCCACGAGTTTCTGCTTTACATCTAGACTTTTGACATAGGTAATGCCAGATGTCAATGTCATTTAGATGGTTAACTTCTGTTAAACTTAGTGGGTGGTATGGAGCCTTGAGCATGGCAATATATTCTTTTCTTCATCTTGATTCAATTCAAATAAATTCTGTCTACTGATCTAACTAGTGACGAAGGGAGAATCTGATGTTGTCCCTCAGCAGGAAGTGGTCATTAAAAAGTAGTGTTGAATGAGGCATAAGAAGAAGTCCAGGCAGTAAAGTGGAAAATGCATCAAGTGGTTACATGATGTTAGTCATGGGTGATACCGTTTTATTCTTTCTATTTAAATGAAATAGAAGGTAATAATGAAAGATTACTAAGTGACAGCTCTGTTCACAGCAATCTCTCTTGCATGAAATTTTGAGATTAACAGCTCTTTAGTTTTCTTGTAAGCATGGAACCAACTAATCAACTTTTCCCTGTTTACCTTTCCCTGAGAAAGAAGAAAGTTATGCAACAGCCTTGAAAGGAAGAGTGCTTTCAGAAAACCGACTTTCTTATATCTCTGTCACCAAAACCACATATTGCAAGGAAGCTTGTCTGTTCATATTTGAACTTCTCAGAATGGGAATATAGAAAGCAGGCCAAGGTTGGTAACATCCAGTAGCCTGAATGTCCATTGGAGAGGATTTGTTCTGCATAAAACTTGACAGCCTAAGCCAAATCACTTCTGGTAAATCAATTATGGGGTGGGAACAGGAGTATCCAAAGCCACCCAGAGATATAGATACAAAAATATAAGGACTGTACAGAGTTAGTCTCAGCCTTTAAACAGAAATGGTGTTTTAATTGTAAGTTTCCCGTCCTTTAAAATGAAGATCCTTTAAAATAAAGAAAACTAAGGCTGTCATAGTTATTTGAATTTCTGTGTGTATGTGCACAGGTCAATGTTTGACAAACATATTCCCCTGTTAGTAGATTTGCAAGGGTATTCTCTAGAGATGCAATTTTAAAAGACTCATCTCAGTTTTAAGTGTCCTCTGTTTATTGTAGAATCAAGTGGCATGTCTGGGTTTGAAATTTCATAGAGATCTGCAATGATGGCCAGCTAGAATCTGCAGAGCAAGAACAGAGCAAAACCATGAAATTTGTATATTTTTTTCAAAAATTGCTTGTGAAACAGAAGTTCTTTTAGACAAGTTGCAGTGAGATTCTAGGCCAGGGCAGCACAGCAGAAAGTGAAATCAAGTATTTTAAAATATTTTCATTTGATAAGCTATAATTGATTTTTACAGACAATGCATCCTTTCCTATTTTTAATATTGGAAAAATAGGTTTATTGTTGAGCAATGGCAATAGGTTTGCATCTAAAGTATCATAAATGTGGATGGGAACCATACACTATTTGAAGTACATCCCAAGTTCAGAATTACTTTCATTCTTAGTAAAAATGCAAGTTGAGATGAAATAAAGAAACTTTAATAAGTGCATGGCTATTTTTCATTTCTTGGCAGAAAATGCAACTTCTAAAAAACTGGGGTCAAACCAAGAACTTCTATCCCCAGAGAACAAATTACTTGCAGTTGGTTCCCAGGATAATTTTGCCAGGTTTCCCACTCTCCAAAATTGGAACAAAACTTTCACAACATCCTTAAAGCTGCTAAATTAAAAGTAGATAGATTCTTGTATACAGAATTCAGGGCAATTTTATGTGGTAGCTTATCTGTACACTCACTTGAGAATCCAGGGAAAAAAGTTAGCAGTAGGCAAATAATAATTCATATAAAATTGCATCCTTCTACTCTTTTCTTAATGTCAATCAGGTTTTAGAATTTTCTTATGGTTAACTTTTGGAAGCTTTTGGTTTATTAGCTTAAAGTGAAAACAAGTATCTTTTCTGGTGTTTGATATATTTGCATTGTTTCTTAAAATATTGTAGGTAAGAGTCCAGAAATTACTTAGATGCTGATTTTGCTTGCTATTGATCCCATTCGATTTGAATTATGAAATTACTGTTATGATATTGACATGAAAAAATTTCAACTGTCCTTGTGCTTTAATGCTTTTAAGGAACCAAAATAAAGTTACGGTAAAAGAGAAGAAAGCTTGCCTGATACATAGGATCTTAGAAACAGAGAATGGTTTGGATTGGAAGGAAACTTAAATCCTGCCACAGGTAAGGACACTTTCTACTAGATCAAGTTACTTCAAGCCCCATCCAACCTGGACATGAACATTTCCAGGGATAGGGCAGTAAACAGTTTCTCTGGACAACCTGTTCAGTGTGTCATCAGCCTCACAGTATGAATTCTGAAGTACATGTGTTCTGAAGTATATGAGTACCCAGTTCTTAGGACATGCATTCTGAAGTAACAGTTTATGTCAAAAATGAGGTTAAATAAAACTGTGGGTCTGATAAATAACAGACTAAATTATGATACCTAAAAACAGCTCTTGTTAGGTCTCAGGGATAGACTTCTGTTTTATTAAAAAAAAAATGGGTTTATTGCAATTTAAACTCAAACTAGTAAGAGCCCTAACTTAAAGAATTATATTTAAGTTTATGGGAGTGTTGAAAGCAAGTTACAACCAAAAACCCAACTCTTTTTTTTTTTTTTCTGTGATCAACTCCTTTTTAATAGCCTTCAGAATGCTTATATTTCCCTGAGTGAAAGAGAAACATATTTATGTAAGAGTGAACATAGCTTCTATTCCCCAGGTATTATAAACTTTGTTATTTGGAGTACTTTGTACAATTCTGGTGTCATCAACATAACGAGGACATGGAGCTGTTGGAGCAAGTCCAGGTGGTGGCCATGGGGATGATAAGGCAGCTGGAGCACCACCTGTATGTATACAGGCTGGGAAAGTTGGGGCTGCTCAGCCTGGAGAAGAGAAGCAGCAGGGAGACCTCATAGCAACCTTCTGGTATCTGAAGGGGCCCTACAGGGATGCTGGAGAGGGTCTCTTCATCAGGGACAGTAAGGGTAGGACAAAGGGCAAGGGGTTCAGACTTAAATAGGAGAAGTTTAGGTTAGATATGAGGAAGAAGTTCTTTACTGTGAGGGTGGTGAGGCACTGGAACAGGTTGCCCAAAGACATAGGAAATGCTCTATCCCTGGAAGCATTAAGGCCAGGATGGACAGAGACTTGGGTGGCATGGTCTAGTGTGAAGGTATCCCTGCTCATGGCGGGTGGGTTGGAACTAGATGATCTTAAGGTCCTTTCCAAACTAACTATTTTATGATTCTATGATTCTATGATTATATAGACCCTCTTGCAAAATCTGTATGAAAGGGACATGCTACAAAAATTGTGTTGCATGGTCATGTTATATGGTCCTTAAAAATGGGAATTTTTAGGGAAAAGACACTGATCACAGGAAACAGGGTAGAAGGGACCTCAGAACTTCATTTAATTATCACTCTGACACCAGGGAGGATCAACTGTACCAAAATTATTAGAGAGATGTCCTTAAAGACCTCCTAAGATTCCCACATAAGCTCACAAACAATCTCTTCTAAGCCTTCATTCTCTTTGCAATTAAGTTAGATTTCTTTTTTTTCTTCTTCTTTTTTTTTTTAGATACTTCCCACTCTTGTATCTTTTATAATGGTAAATATAGGCCTAATATTTGGTTTAGCTTTGTTTTTATTAAAGTTGAGAAAGTTTGTACCATTGAATTTTGTGAACAAGTTCTACGCACAAAGTTTGTTTGGTTATGGTTGGGTTTTTTTAAAGGCCTTGGGAAGACTACATGAAGATTTCTCTAGCAAGGTTAAATAAACAAATGTACAAGCCAGCAATACAAGTTTTTACTTTTAGTTAGTGTATGGCTTTTTGAAGTTACGTAATTGTTAAATTTACTAAGATAAGCAGGATATCATAACTGCAATGCAACGTCAGCACACTTGACCAAACAAAATAACAGTGAAACCAGCAGATTAATTAGGTGTGAGCATAATATCTGGGTTTAGAAAGCTTTGAGTACACTTTTCTAGGTCAGCTGCAGTTTATTTGAAGGATGTGAAAATTCTTTTGTATGTCTAAAGTAACCCAAATATTTGCCTCATTTTTTAATATTCTTGACTTCTTTGCCCTTTGATTTGTTAATAGAATGACAGGAGTTCTGTGTACTGTGTTACTGCAAATTTACATTTTTTTAACTTTGTTGTTAGTATTCAACTTTATATCTAATGATAATAAACTACTTCCCAAAGGAAGTAGGAAGTGGTTTCCTTTATGTTTCTTAGTGGAACAAGAGTGCAAAGGATAAAGAAACATAAGGATCACATGATACATACGGTAAATCGAAACCAAGGCTCCTCAGCTAAATGTAAATAGCCAGCAGGTTGTCTTTTGCAACAGTTTTGTCAACATAAGGCTAATACCTTTGCTAATGTTGTTCTTGCTCTTGTTTTCAGGAACTCATGAGTTCAGCTGTTGGAGCTTTAGACTGTCTAAACTTGTTGAAAGTGTACTGTACTGTTAAGAGCTGCATTCCAAGTTTTCAGTCATGCAAAAAAGAGAAAAAAATTCCAGTAAGTATCTCTTTCAAGGTCAGCTTGCATTCATCAGTGACACCTGATAGCTAGACACTCTTACTACTAAAACCATTTAATATGACTAAAAGACTTGGACACTTAATACATGAGACTTGGGGGCACCAAAGCCCAAATTACAGGTCTTCTGAACTACTTTCAACTTGAATCTAGCCCAGGAAGATTCTGGAGTCCTAACTTTCTGTTAAAAATTTTCTAAGGGCTTAGTTGTCTGTTTCTGTGCAGGCCAAAATGCTTCAAATCTTGACAATGCTATACAGTCAAGTGTCATCTCCCTGTATTTGGTAAGGAACACATTCTTCTTTCTACCTCCCTGTTGGATGCATCATATCCCAGTAACTGACCTTGACATGATGTCTGGGTAGCATCTCCAGCAATGCCCCACTGCCAGAAGTTCCTTCTTTTCATATTATTTTCTGTTGATTGGAGCATTCACTCCATTACCCATGGAAGTAACTGACATATTCACCAGTTAGGAGTCAATAGGGAGGCCATGGAACTACAGATAGGATATAACTGGGAATCTGTATCTTTTGTGGACTCTTCTTAATACAGAGAGTGCTGACTAGTGATCTCAAAGCATGACCTTCAAATTTGTGAAAACATCTGTAGTTGCTAGTATGTGTTTTATGCTGGCTGTTTTGGGAATCCTGGAAGTCACTTCAAACGCATTATCTCCTTAGGTGTTTAACCATGAATTTCAGTGGCTCTCAGAAGGAAGTTATTGTATGACCTCTGGTTTTCCTAATGGAAATGTTTGGGTGTAAAAGCTGTAAACTCTTCTCTGGGGTGCAGTTATCCTCAGAAAGTTACTTAATCTTAAAGCAGAAATTCTGGGAAATAGTAATCCTCTCTGTGGTATAATGTGGATAATAAATGTGTTAATACTAGGAAGAATATTGGTGCTTCCTAGAGATCTGCTGTTTTGTGTGAGGCATGAACAGAGTGTGGGAGATGAGGTAAAAGTAACTGAAGGAGATTCCTGCATTTTGGGCTGTCAAAGTAACTACAGCTCTGATAAATGGCTCAAATTCTTCCTTTATCTGTATCCAGAAAGACATTTGCAATGAAATGTCATTACCCCAGGTCATTTCCCTACTATTGCTATTTTCTCTAAGTTCTCAAGTGAACAGTGAGGTTTCTTGTGTGTGTGTTTTGTTTTTTTTTTAAACTCTATCTGTCATGTCAAGGTTAAAAAGCTATGGATAAATAAACATACTGTTGGTATTAGGTAGAACAGCTAATCTAGAGTAAAGCTAATTTATATGTTCTGAGTTGTAAAATACTGGAAATTCTCAAGCAGAGATCAAGGCTATGATAACACATTTGCACTTGCATTGTCTAAAAATAAAAATCTTCAAGCTAATGTAAAGTATATAAATTTTCTTACTGGTTTATCAACAATCAGCATTTCATCAAATCTTAGTCAAGATCCTCCTGAATGTAATGCAGGCATAAACTGGAATTGCAGGACATATGAACTTGGCCCAATACATTTCTCTCTGACAGCCACTCTATTTCAATTTGATTTATCAGGTAAGGAGAAAGGAAGCTCGGAAGCATTTGCAAGGTATCATGTGAAAGTAGCTGCCAAATTTACAACTAGATTTACCATTTGCTGAGACCAATGGGAACTCCTCTGCAGTATCCTTGGAATCTGGATAAAGATTTTGACTTTTTAGTGAACAGTTCAAGAAAAAACTCATGATCTCAATATCATCCTTTCATAGCAGAGGGAGAAGGCAGACTAATGCACAAGTCATTCTATTTGGATGATATCTTAAAAGTACCTCATTGAAGTGTTTCCTTCATATGGCATGATATGTGTATGTGCATGTGTATACACAGGTATATACATATGCAAGCCCACAGACAGAACCTGTATTGTTTTTATCCAACAACAAAAGTTAAAACATTTCTCAGCTCATTCACTTTCTGAGCAAAAAATCTCATGTTTAAAGAAGAAAAAGAAAACCAATAAAGGAACTATAGTGTCAAAGACAGATGGGTGCACTTGTCTCATTCAGTGACCATGTCCATCCAGAAATAATTAAAAGCTAGCTGAGAATGGGATATACATTGTACACCCTGTGCAGAATAATAATATTGGTGCATGGGCTTGTTCAGCACCAGAAGGAGCCTCAGCCAGGGCTTTGACCCCCCTACCTTGGTGCCTGGAATTGGAAGGCTGGGGGAATGTGAGGTGTGCTCTATAGCAGCATTTATATTAAATACAGCCACTGTGTGCTCCAGGAAATTCTCCCCTCTGGGTTTTTTGTGTTGTTGAGACAGTGTCAGAAAATATTCCCTACAATGGGTTGTTGTTAGGGTTTGAAAAAACACCTTGTGAAGAGATGGTTATTAAGCTTTCTGAAAGGATAGATGCATGTGCAGAGATGGCAGTGGCAGCAGGCTGATGTGGACGTAGCCTCCACTGCCAGTGCTGACCATGCTGGCCACTGTGTTTGGTGGGGTTCATGGCCAAGAAGCACTGAGTACAGGAACTTGGTGGGATGTCGTATTTAAAGGTCCTGGAGCTCCATACACTTGGTCTCTCCCTACAGGCCTTCTCCCAGCTGGAATCCTATTGTTCATGGAATACGTTCATGGAACAGATGCCACAGAGACCTGCTTCTGTGACTGTCACCCAACAGGGATGGCAAAGAGCCCAAAGGGAAAGAAACCCTGCTTCACAAGACACTAGACATCTTTTTGTGACCTTGTAGGGGAAGAATTCCTCAGGCTTTTCAGGTCCTGTGATGAAAGGATGAGCACAAAGGCCCAGCAATGGGCAGCAGAGAAATGCAGGTAGGGGGAATCATGGTAACCTCTTCAGTGCCAACAGTATACCCTGACTCTGCTCCTCCACGGGCTGTCAGAGGAGACCTGTACCTTGTTACCTGGTGATCACAGAATGATTGAAGGTGGAAGGCACCCCTGCCAGCCTGCCCCTGCTCCCACTCAAGCACATCAACAAGATCTGGTTTCCCAGGACCGTGCCCAGAATGTTTTTTGTGATCTCAAGTAATGGGGGCTGCACCACCTTTCTGGGCAACTTGTGCCAGGGCTATATCACCTTCATACTAAAAAAGGTTTTCTTGTGTTTGGATGAACCTCTGTCCTCTGGACTTTCTTCAGTATTTCCATTTCTCTCTTGTGCCAGAGGGCTCAGATGTGAATATAGCACTCCTGATGTGGCCTCAGCAGTGCTAAGGAGAGAGAAGGAATCGCCCTCCTTAATCTCTTGGCAACATTCCTCCTCATGCAGTCCAGGATACCATTAGCCTTGAAATCAAAGTGCTGGCTCATCTTCAACTTGGTATCCACCTGCACTGCCAGGTCTTTTTCTGAGAAGTTGTTTTCCAGAGCATCAGCTCCTGTTTGCTATCTGTGCCTGAAGTACTGATGCAGGACTTTACACTTGCCTTTGCTGAAATTTGCAAGGCTCCTAACAGGCCATTTCTCCAGCCTGTCACAGACAGTCTGAATGGCAACACAATCCTCTAGAGTAGCAGCGACTCCTCCCAGTATTACAAAACACTGTTAAAAACATGAAAACTTGCTTTACAGTGGTTTCAAGCTGGTCCATACTTTTTTCATGCAGTTGTCTGGAGATGTAGAAATTGTCCTTCTAGTATTTCTTTAACTGACTCCTTCCATTGGTTTGTTGTAAATATGCTTTTGATTTCCATGTGAACAAATCTGAAGACTGATAGTTTTTTTCATTCCTGTGCTGTATTTAAATTGGATGAAGATAAGGATGGTTTTGTTTGTTTGCTTGCTTTGTTCTTTTGTTTCTCTAGAAGCAGAAATAGTTGTCATGTCAAACTGGCAGAAGACATCTGGAGCAATATTACTGCACAAAATGACAGCCAGGGCTAGAGTATTTGGCTGTTTCCTGGAAGACATATTTATTAATTTTTTTATATACAAAGAGAGGCTTACTAAAGTTTTTTGTAGCTGCTAAACATTTTAGTTATAGGGGATGATTTGCCTTGCAATGTTTTTTTTATAAGGAAGCATCAGGCATAAGTTTGATAAAAAGATGTGTAACACAAATGTCAATGACTTTTTTTTTTCTCTATTTCTATCCATAATAGCCACCTTACCTTGGTGATATGCCTACTTTAAGGCAATTTTATTACCAGATCAATATTTTTGATTGTGTGTGAAACTTACTGTGTTAATCTCCTGCTTCCAAACTCCTTAGCTGGTTGATTTCTCTTTAAACAAATATTTTTGAGGACAGCTGCTTGAAAAAGAGGCGGAAACAAAAGCAAAATGTACCTAAAATAGCAGATGTGACACCAGTGAGTGGTTTCTAAGCTGCTGTATGATCTGTCAGACTGCACGGCTTCTTACCCTTGTGTGTCAGAGTAACTGCTCTTTGCTGCATTCTCACCTAAAACTTAACCTGTCAGTTCAACAACACTGTCTTTCTGCTCAGACCATCCTCCTGCCTAGCATAACATTTTGATTCGCTCCCCTTATGCTCAGTTATCCAGAAAACTAAGTTATTTATATCTCCTCCTTTGAAGTGTAAAACATTATAGCCTTTGCTACATAATCACTTGTTTGTCTCTAATTCACTTATCAAAGTATGGAATAATTTAGGTAACACAGCGGTTGAAATTGATATTCGAACTGTTATCTTACAGTCACTGCTTCATCTATCCTGTCTAACTGTAGCTGTCTTTAGGGCAGATAGCCAGTGGTTTTCTGTGGCAATCAGCAATATCAACTAACTGTAAATAAAAACAGCATTATTTTTGTAAACCCTAAATATAAATTTTTCTTGCTAAGGATAAGTATGTATTGTGTGCAATTAGCCATATAGAAATGAAGGAGAAGTTGCAGAAGAAAGTAGAACATTCTTCTGACATGTTGAGACCAGGGAATCCATACAGGAATATGAAACTACAGTGGATCACATATGTTTTGTTAACTATATAGTATGTCATTATATATTTTATATTTCATTATCTGTTTCAGCTGAAATAAAAATAATTGCTGAAATGAAGTAAAATTTATCATGCTATTCAGCCTGTGTTGTGGGAAGCAAAACTTTGTTTTCAGGAGAAAATATTCTGGGTTTCTTTTGTGATAGCTTTGACAATTATTTTTTTTTAATCTGTATTTTTAATGAAGATCTCAAAAATACTTAGGATTTATTTTGTGTGGCAGCCTGAAAATTATAAACCAAAATGTCTTCATGTGCAGAGTATTTTTAGATTTTTAGTTTTAATTTCAAAGAAAGTATAGTTAAATATCTAAATCTCAGACATGTATGGAATAATTTTTCCGTCAACATATTCCTAGGAAAAAGCCTTACCAGAAATATTTTAAGGGTATCTTGTTGAACACATTTGCAGTAGCTTCTTTTTCCTATGAGGTCATATGCTTTTAAATAATATCACAGAAGAGAAGTTAGTAGTGTTGCATGGAAGTCATAGGCTGTTATTTGCTCACATACTTTATTGAGTCATCTTTCCATAATGAAGTTATGACTTCTGTAGTAGAAGTGCAAAGGTTTTGATATTCCTTGGAATTTTGGTTGCTATATTCATAGCATGTATATTTGCCTTACCCAACTGCAACCAACCAAACTGGTTTTTTGTGAGCTTTAGATTCTGTAAGAAAAAGAAAGATGACATTGACTCCTCAAGCTGCGGTTTAGAAGCATGATTTCTGTGAATTCCCAACAAGTAAACAAAAAACCTGTTTTTATGGAGTAGATATACTGAAATACTTCAGAGAAAATTACATGTTTTCAATATGCTTTGAGAATACTTGGTTCCAAAAGGTTTATTTTTAATGTATTACAGCCTGCGAATTTCTAATGTACAGGGGAATATGGCTCTTCTACAAAAGGACCTTTGGAGCTGAACCTAAGGTTCATCCAAGGTTCAGATGCTTCATTACCACTAGGCAGGAAATGAGCAAGTTAGACTTTAGACCAATATTGCTGTGCAAATAGCACGAGAATTTGCTGACTAACATCTCATCTCTGATTCATCACTTATAATTAACATTGTTATTACAGACAGCTAGAAGCATTGTAAACACCAGCAGTAAACATTTCATTTATGCACTAGACAGCCAAGACTGGGTATTGAGGCGTGGGTAGAATAGGTTAAGAGAAAGGATTGGGCAAATAAGAGGAAAAGGGGGGAAATGGGGGTGTGGAGCTAGAAAGATTATAGAAATTATGTAATAGTTATGCCATTACCATGTCACTAATTTTTTTAACTAACATACGTCAGTTCTTTGTGCCTCAACATGAATATTGCCATGATTTCTGCTTCGGACTTACACTTTCAATAGCATCTGCCTAGGTACTCTGCTCACAAATAAGACTTAGTTATTGAATCAGCATCTTCACTTTCTTTCTGGATTCTAGCCGAGCTGACTTTATAAGATCACAGCATCCTAGAACAGTTAGATGGGAGGCAGAAGCATAAATCTCAATGAACCTGCGGCAAGCAAGAGACTTCATATGAGAACAAACTAAGTTTGACCTAGCTGCTGTTCTCTTCCTTGTTCTGTAAAACACTTCATCTGACTTTCACTATTGAAAGCTATTTACACAATTATGCACAAGAATAATTCTATTTAGTAAACCACTTTTTCTGTAACATCCCCTGTTTAAGTACGAAGTATAGCAATCATTGATTTCTTATTTCTGTGGGTTTGTTTTTTTTTTTCTGTAGAGATACTTTGACAATTGATGATATCTTCATAAAATTCTACACTTATTCATCTAAATATGGCTCTGGAATGGCATTAAAAGTTTTCCATCTCCTTAAGTTAACTTGTTTTTTTTAATGTTTTCCCGTAGTCTTTTCTGGTGTTCAGAAGAAAGTCAGTGTTCAATACAGACTATGAGTGGTGTTTGAGTAACTGGAAACTAGTGGGTTAATGTGTAGGTGCAAGGACCCACAACAGTATAGTTACATATGGAATAATTATTACAATTTTTATGATCTGGAGTACTGAACTAGAATAAGACATACTATTAGTACCAATAGTAAGTTATCTCTAGGTAGATGTAATATAGTTTGTATAGGGCTAGTTTTCTACCTATATGTATCTTAGATTTCAAATTGTAGAATTAAGTAGAAATAATGTAGACCACATATAAAAGATGAAAAGTATGATTTTAGAAAGCTGTGACACTAGAAAAGAACTTGAGTGTTCTAGTTCTATTCAGCTGAATGTTACCTCCCAGTGAAAAGCTGTGATCAGATTTCAGAGTATGATACCAAAATGTGTTAACAGGAATCTTGGATATCATATATCCATTCCTTCTGTATTTGGCAGTTATGCAGCACATAGTTTGTGAATATTGTGTCCAGGTTTATTATCGGTCTAAGAAGGCTATCAACTGAGAAAAGACATAATTATAGTCATAGGATTGGAACGCATATCTGCTCTGGAAATGTTCAGGAAGCACTGACCTTTATATTTAAAAAAATGTTGAATAATGAATGATTGATTAGTGTATATTAATAAGTATTTGATTCTGGAGCATGAATTTGGTCACAGAGGGCTTTTCAATCTATTACACACATAACCCAAGAACTGTAACTTGTATCTTGACACTTCAAGAGGAAAAACAATATTTCTTTGCCTGAAAGGTTAAGTAATCACTGGAAGAACTTGGTGTTGGCAGATATTTGGCAATCAACATTAGATCTTTTCTTTGGGGGGAAACAAAAGCTCTAAAAAAATTGATTAAATTTGTACTGTGCAAGAGATCTGGTTTAGTGTTCCTGTCTCATTTTTTATGATGTATATCATACAGTAATAATTTATAAAATTATTTGTACTATGTGCA
Organism: Melopsittacus undulatus; assembly: GCF_012275295.1. Classification (NCBI taxonomy): domain Eukaryota; kingdom Metazoa; phylum Chordata; class Aves; order Psittaciformes; family Psittaculidae; genus Melopsittacus; species Melopsittacus undulatus. The sequence goes on from NC_047557.1 coordinate 14,567,431, forward strand.
ACACTAAATCAAGCTTAAGTTACTTTCCTATTGTAGGTTATATATGTAAGTATAAAACTGTATTCCTGTAGACTAGTCTCTCCAAGGGTTCATTCCACTGAAAATACCATTTCCCTTATACCTAGACCTGGTTGAACCACTAAACTCAAGGGAAGTCATCCTGTAGTGAGTAGATGTATTTATGTACATCAATCATTATGATGTAACTTACAGAAGTAGGGCCCAAAGAAAGAAATTAAAAAGCTTATTTCTTCAATTTTATAATAGCTCATTCTAACTAGAAGGATCTTTTAGGGTATAGTTTAAGAACATCTAACAAAACGTTTTTTGTTGCTAGCTGTTTTGTGTTTATATACACAATATCTTTAGTCTAGCTCAGTTTGCATGTAAATATTTGAAAGACAGGGTACTATAGTAACATATTCTTTCATATGCAAACCATAGGAAATATTTTAGTCACTAGAGCTGTTTGTTTTTTCTTGTTTGGTTTGGTTTTTTCTTTTTAATAGTAACTAAAATAATGCATACATGAAAATGGTGGAAGTGAGTAATACTGAACAGAAAATATGCTGTTTGTTGTTTTACTTCTGATCTATGCAGCATCAGATATGAAGACTTGTTGGGAAGTGAGAAGGATTGTCAAAATGTTGCCAAAATTAATTTTGCCAGAAGCCTTAGGTTTTAGTCATCTAGGTGCAGTGACTAGAAGTAAGACATTATCTCTTCTTTCATCAGTCTTTCAGCGCTCCCTGAAGCAGTGTACATTCTGGGAAGAGCGCAAGTAAAATAAACAGACAGATCGAGCTACTTAAACCTGTTACGAAACTAAGTCAGTACTCACTAGTAGTTGCATAGAAGCTAGAAAGCTGATTTATTCCCAGTATAGGCAAAATTAACAAGAGTGATTATACTCAACATAGTAACTCAGAAGAGAATGGAAGTGTTGATATTGCATCCCAGGGCCTCTAGCATTAAAGTTCATATCCTCACCTCCATTATTTTCAAGACTTTCATTGCCTTGTGTCAACGGATCCTGTCACCATCACCCTCAACAAGCAGTGTGTGGCAAGTCTTGAAAGACTGGAAATAGGTCCTCGGTATATGATTCAGTTAGCTGAAGGTAAAGATGTCTAGTAGCACTTAAGGTATTCTATTATTTTGTAGAGATTCATCTCAATTGTCCTGTCCTCTTAAGAATGCAAATAGTGATCTCACTCAGAAGGAAAGCAGCTGTATTGAGACACTGAAAGCTGCCTGCAATGGTACTTCAGTGCAGGTGTCACCACAAATAGTTACCACAGCTTGAGTATTTGATACTTTGTACATCCTTTTTCCAAACTTCTGTCTGATATCTATAGATGTCTGCAGCCATCTAAAAGTTTCTGGTTTTAACTCTGGCAGAATTACAGCTACTTTGATGGACAACTTCAAAATCATGTCTCTGGTCCCCAGATAGGGCTTGTTGTCATTAGAGCACATAAACTGATTTATTTCCTACTTCAGGAGTGCTCCAGTGCTGCATTCCCACTGATCTTTCCTAGGGCTGAGATGGGAACAGTCCTTAGGGGCTCTGGAAGAGAAGGTGACTTTGGAAAGCAAGGATCTGTAGAGTTATACCTTGAGTGGGCAGCCCCTCATAACCCTGGGGAGAGGCTGCTGCAGGCCAGAGGTATTTCAGGTGGCTTAAGAAGAAAAAACACTAAGAAATTCATGCTTAGTACATTAATGTCATGGTCCATTTATTCACTGAAGAATACAGTGCTGATAGAATGGCCTTATTAATAAGTAATTAAAGGAGGCTAGAGGGTTAAGCAAACAAAGTTGGTATACATACTCCCTCAAAATTCCTGTGAGCAAAGATATGAGAAAAATAAATGAGGGGAAAAAGCCTGTTTGCCATTAGAGCAGACTGTTTCCAATACCTGGCAGAGGAGACAGTGACAGGACAAAAGGCAACATTCAAAAGCCATCTTGATGTGGTCTTGGGCAAACCTGCTTGAGCAGGGGTGTTGGACAAGATGATCTCCAAGCATCCCTTCCAACTCCAACCATTCAGTGATTCTCTGTACAGGAAATAGATTTTTTTTTTTCTCTTTGGCAGCAATAACAGCAATGAAAAGAGGAAAAGACCTTATTTTTTTGATTTGCAGTACCTGTGGAGGTCCAAAAGTCTGCATAGCGTCCAGGCTACAGAGCAGTGGCAGGGAAGCTTTTCCTTCTGTTTCATGCTTGTTCCTGAATCCTGGAGAGGGGAATCAAAACCAAAGTAGGACAGGACTTCTCCTTAATAAGCTAACCAGGGCTGCAGCATGGCAGGTTATGGTAGGCATATCCTCCTGTGTGAGAACAGCGCTGAAATAGCTGCCATATTCCGGCAGAGATACCAGCCATCAAAAGACATGCTGATGTATGAGGTGATACTGCTTTTAGCCATGAATCTCCCATGTCTTGAGAGCACCAGACAGAGCAGCTTTTCTGGAAGTACTGGGCTAGCAGAGTCTGACTCAAGTTAGGGACCTAAACTGCTACTTGGATTTCATAAAACTGCCCAACCTGATTTTATAAAAGAGTTAATTTTGTGGCAACTATAATTATGAAACACAGAGAAAATTAAAATGTTGGCAGTGTTATTTTTGTTCTACCTAAGGTAGTGGGAAGAGTCTGGACCCTTTGGGTCTGCTGTGCCAGTATAGAAAATTCTCCACTATTCCAAGAGCTGACAGATATGTTTCAGTCCACCCTGGCTGCCTCATGGTTTCCCCAGGCCACTGTTTATAGGCTTTTTCTTTTGGTCTTCATTCTTCTAGGAGTAAGTTTGATTATTTGGTCTTTACTGATTGCCCTCACACTATCTGCTCTGCAGCTGTCTGTCTGCAATTTGTTCTCCTTAAATGCTGTCTTACCTTGGGATTGCACATTTCCCCTGGCAATTTTTTGTTTATCTCTGTGGAAGAGGAGATGTGTCTATGCTGCTTAAAGGGCTTTGCTTCAAACTGTTGAATTAATGCAACTGTTTGCTCATGTTTCTGAAGTGCCACAAGAGAGATTTGTCTGTTTTTGGCAGGCCTGTGAGAGCCACAAAGGCTTGTTTCTATCATCTGCTCTGACTTGGATTCAAGCTGGCATAGAGCCATGGGCAGCAAAGCTCTGAATCAATGCATGCAAATATGAGTGGCCTGTTCTTTAAATAACCACAATATCATGCTTAAACAACTCAGAGAAGTAAATTGGACAGTATGGGACAGGTTCAAAGAAAAGTATGACAAAGAAAAGTATAAAATGTTCAAAGACAGTATAGGAAAAGTCCAAAGTAAAAAGAAATCAATATATCTATTCATAGTTTGTCAGCTGTGTCATTAGTGGTTTAATGATAGCAGCAGAAAAAGACATCCAAACGGTCAGGGAAGGAGCTAGAAGTAACAGAAAAAGCTTCACAGTATTCAGCAGGGATGGCAATATCAGGAAGTCAAAAGCAGAACTCATACACCCACAGAAAAACAGACATTAGTTTTCAGCATCCCTAAAATGGGGAAATTTAGCTGCACAAGGAAAAGGTTTATCACATTACTTGAATGAAAAGCATTCAGTACCACAGAACCCAAGAGAAAGTGAAATAATTGACACATGAGTTCAAAGAATTGATGAAAACGTTTAGCGATATGTCTTGCATGATTGAATGACCCTTCTCATAGGTTGAGCAGAATTTTTCTGAAGTCACTTTAAAATTTATTTTATTTTATTTTATCATTTTAACGAGTTCCCTTTACAGAGTTTGAGAATGATTTTGTTGTCCAGGAATTCTACATTTTTTGTGTGAAGATTATTACACTGCAGAGCCAACATCTCAGGAGAGGTAGTTTGATTTTAAGAATTATGTTTTGCAACATGAGATAGGAAGATATGATAAAGCCTGCATTTGAGAGCTTAAAGAAGGAAAAGTTTTTGTTACTGAAAGTTTACTCTGATGTAACTAGAATTCTTGAAATATCATCAAAAGACAGGAAGAAACTGAAGAAGATAAACCCACTTTATTTTATGGATCTTGGTTAAAGAATGACCCTGCAGAAGTTATCCAAACTAATAACCAATATAAAATTCTAGACCCTAATCTTGATAAGTCAACATGACTCATGCCCCTGTGTTACACGGAACAAGCAATCAGCACTGCAAAACAGCTATGTTGGAACATCTACTTTAAGTGCCAGAAAGTCAATTTTTTTTTAAAGAGCACATGGATAATTAGTATTTTTCAGAGTTAGTGGCTAAAAAACAGTATGTACAAAAAGGCTAAGACTAGAGCCTAACCTCTTCTTTGTACCACAAACCGCATGTGGAAAAGTAGGCTTCCTCACAAAACAACCAAAAGGAATGCTCTGCAGCTATGTTTGGATAATAGATGTCCTTGTTTTTCCCATGACTTTGCTAGCCTTCACAATCCCATCTCCTCCCTGATATCATTAATGACTGGGTTCAGACTTGCCTTGCTTTTCCTGGACTATTGTCAAGAAGCAATTTTGGTTTATATTGTTCCTTCCTGACCTATTTCTTCTACATTGTACACTCTTCTGTAAGTTTAATTAAACTTGCTTGGGGCTAGCAATTTTTGCTTTTAAATGTGGGCATGATGAATCTGTGGTTTTCCTAGGCTGTTACTGATTTATTCAGAAAACCAGGACAGTGGTGTTTTCAGGGAGTTACTGGGTTTTTCATAAGGTTACAAATATAATTTATTGCAGGCACCTGAAATTTAAGTACATCTATCTGACTTTAAGAAAAGCATTTCTGAAAGTCTCTGCACAGATCATGTTTTGATGAACTAATTAAAAAAACCAAAACCAAAACCAAACAAACAAAAAAGCAAAACACCACCATCATCTTAACCACTTTCCCTCAAGAAGCAAGTATAAACACCAACAAAATGTTTAGTTTATGTATCTGAAAAAATTGTGAGGTTTCTGGTTCTGAAAAATGTCAGGGTACTGTAGAATGATAGTAATGCAAGGGCCACCAGGCCAATGCAGGTAATCTCCTCACGGGGCTGCTAGATTACGTTTTCGTTTTGTAACTTAGAAGTGAAATGTAATTAGAAGTCAGAAGGGGCTGGGAGATGCAGCATGGCAAAGATTCCAGGTGATCATACTATCCACGGTACTTTTCCTTTTGCAAAACAGCAGCTTGAAATTGTGAGATTCAGGAGCTGTTGCTTTTCCCAGATGCCTCTCTTGGGATGCTGCTACTTCCTGCCTTGCCTTATGGCACTCAGAAACTGATGTACTACAATGGGTAGTGTTTTCCCCCTTGTTGCCTGTGCTTGGGCTGAGTAAACTTACTTGTGGCACAGGTCTCTGGATATTATTCTCACTTTTCAGTGGACAAAAGAGCATTCAGGAGGTAGCAGCAGTTGCACAGGGAGTGCATTATTGTAGGAGTGGTAAGTAAACAAAGTTTATGCTCCCAGCTATAAATGTAATTTCAGAAAAACACATAAAGGTTTAAAGTTTACACTTCATAGGAGTTATAAAACCCAAAGTATCATACCAAAGAGGGTTTGTGGAGGAGAAGAGGATTTCACCAATATTAGCAGCAGGATTCACACACTTTTTGCCATACTCAACTAAACCTGGATAATGTGTTGTTTTCAGCTGCTTTTTCCTTTGAGGTCACCTTCAAACTCCTTGAGATTCACATCAAAGTGGAAATCTTGAATGTCAGTGCTCCCTGGTAAGTAATTGGTATGAAGCAGCATGTCCAAACAGCTCCACTGCTGGCTGCTGCCTTTCCACCATAGGGTGTTTCCTCAGCTTTGTGACTGAGCAGCCATATGCTTTTCTGTGTGCTCCTGAGCCCTGTGCACTGAGGAAGTGTTTCTACAGTGTGAGAAAGATTAGTAAACTGAAGCTAACAGGTAGCTGGCCTGGCCCACAGCTGGGAAACCAACAGTGTGAACCACCAATTCTGGTTTTAGACATGACTGGCTTGTTTAAGGATGCTGTCTGTGTTAAAATGGCCAGCAGTCCACTACATCCAGCTATATCTGTGGTTTGTTCTGTGATGCTGGAAGCTGGTTATATACCATAGCTTATGTGGATATGTCAAATGTGTCACCACCGAACAGAAGCTCTTTCATAAGCCACACTGATTATTTCATAGGCCATATTGCTAAAACAGCCTTGACCTCAGTATTTGGACCAGTAGCTGGAGGTATTGTATTAGAAAGAACCCCTTAAAAAAAAACACATCATGTTCAACTAAAATGCCATGTGGGTATTTATTTCAAGTAGTGAAAGGATAAGGGGTAATGGGTTCAAGCTTAAACAGGCAAAGATCAGGTTAGATACATAAGGAAGAAGTTCTTTACTGTGAAGTTGTTGAGGCACTGGAACAGGTTGCCCAAGGAAATTGTGAATGTTCCATCCCTGCTGGTGTTCAAGGCCAGGTTGGACAGAGCCTTGGGTGACATGGTCTAGTGTGAGGTGTCCTTGCCCATGGCAGGTGACCTTAAACTCCTTTCCAACCCTAACCATTCTATGATTCTATACATGCCAAGGCAGAGAAAATGTGACATGCCAACAAATTTCCTTCCAACCTGAAAAAGCTGTATGGGTAATTCCTCAAATTCACACAGCCAAGAGTCAAACCCTTGTGTATTAAGTCAATAAATGTAAAAGCAATGACCAAATTCATATGTATGAAGTGGAATGTTTCAAGATATTTTATGGGAAAACTAAGGTAGTTTCTAACTGCATACCTGATCCATCATTCACAGTGTGCCCTAACACAGCTCTTGGACTGTAGCCTGGGACTGATGCAATAAATGGGAATTTCAGTGTAGGACAGGTGATGTTACAAAGTGTTCTGGAGATCAAAGAGACATCTGTGTGTGCATGTAAAGTGCTGATATGTTCTCACTTGGATTTGTATGTCTAACTGTATTTCTGATTCTTTGCTTTTACTTCAGTGCTTGCTCATGTTCATCTTGGATAGAAAGAAGAAATAGAAAGATAGACACCATTTAATTCTGTTACACACTGGAGATTATAAACTCTTATTCAACAGTCACTGTCCCTGCCCATGGCAGGGGAGTTGGAACTAGAGGATCTTAAGGTCCTTTCCAACCCTAACTATTCTATGATTCTATGATTAGTTACACTTCTGTTTCCATACTGCATTTTGTTTAAAGAAAAATTTAAAAAGGTAGTTTTCAGCTTGTTCACCTCTTGGAACCAAGGAATGCACTGAATTGGGACAATAACAACAAGGACTAATACATGCATTCCATAAGATAAAAGTAGTGAGAGTTAAATTCCATTTTGTTACTACAGAATTGCAAAGCAGTAAAAGTGAACTTTTTGCACCATCTTTATCACTAAATAGCAACAGTAATAAGAAATATTATAATCTCATGAACCTGAGCTTTTACCACATTGTTACATGCGTATCATCCACAGAAAAAAATGCAAGCACAAATAAAATACAGTGCGGTACATTAACAATAACTTATACAATAACTTACTCTCTATTATTTAAATAACTATAACTTTTAAATTCCTGAGGCTTTTTATCAATTTACACTTAAGCACACCCATTGTCAGACAACAATTAAAAAAGTACTAGGATACTTGCAGTAATGGAATTTTACTTTATACTCTATCATGATAGAAATACTTCAAACAAATAGCAAAAACATGTCAGGTACGGATATATTATCATTCCAGTCAAGCTAAATATTTGGCTAAGAGAAAGATTTTCATTGAGTCAGAAGTACTTATAAAAAAAACAAACGTTTGCTAAGCATTGTCATCTTTAACGATATGAGATTACAGTATTGAAATGTGTGTGAAAGATAACAATGAATCAGAGAAATAAGTAGAATTACTAATACATTTCATTGAAGAAAGCTTCAGGGCCCTGACAAAGCTGTCAGACTCTGCCATAGTCACTTTCATTAATCCAAATAAATGAAGGAAAAATACTCATTCCAGTCTTTCTGGCATAGAGATTGACATCAAACCTTCATTAATGATAAGCAGAAGGAGCCTGAAAAATAGATATGTCATATAACTACTGTTAGAAGTGAGAGTGTGAAAAAAAACTGTGTGTAAATACTTACCATACTTTCTGGCATCAGCAGAAAAAGTACAGACTCCTCATGAGGTGACAGAGCCAGAAAATACATTTATATCTTTTAGTATAGAAAACTCACAATCCATTTAGGGCTTTGCTCAGGCTGCACTTTGGCTTGAATGAGGCTACTGCTCAGCCTGTCACTTCCCAGCCTCCAACAACATGCAGAGTAATTCTGCCCCCGTGGCAGAGCTGTGCACCTTTTAACTTCATGACAATTTGCTCAATCTAAATTTTTTTTATGGTCAGTCTGGCTGTATTGGTGCTTTGGTCTGTTTGTATTGATGCTTTGGTCTATCTCTTTTGATGTTTTGGTCTATCTCTTTTGATGCTTTGGTGTATTAAGTCAATTAATTGCAAGGGGAAGGAAAATGTCTTTTAATGTTTTTTGTCTACTTGATGTAGACTGACAGAAGAAATATGTGTGACCACATTTACTTTCTTATGGTGGCAATATTATGCCTGTATGAATAATATTTCTTTACAAATGAGGTGTTAATGTCAGTGAGATCAATTTAATAGAGCATGTTCAAAAGAAGAAAGACTTTTAATAATGGTGTTATTCGAATTTCTCTTAGTAGATAAAATCATAGAATCGTAGAATCACAGAATAGTTTGGGTTGGAAGGGACCTTCAAACGTTATCTAGTCCGACCTCCTTGTTCTGTGATGCTGATATTGAAGGGACATCTTCAATCAGTTGGGTTACACAAAACCACACGCATAACAACAAAAAAAAACAAACCAAAACATAAGAAATAATAAAAATCAAAAACTTCTCTTTTTCTTAATAACGCCATATAGTGTCTTGTTCTGCAAGGATAGTTATTGGGTATGTGAAAAAAATAGCTACAGAAAGATGCAAAGAATGAAAATATGAAATACCATGCCAGTCTATTTTAAGTAGGTCTATCTTGACAATCATGTCTTTCCAGTGGTCCTTCTCAGCCAAAGAGGTATGTTTTACAAAGTGTAAACAATATATGGATTTTCCCACTGTGATGTGTTTATCTTGGCAAAATTAAAGTTTGAAATGAGCCTGAAATTGCCTTTGAGCTGCAAGACAGATTTTGCTGTTAATTATCTAAGCAGCATATTCATTATCTCTGGGTACAGCAGTTAGATTGTGCTGTTGGCAAATATTGCAACAGACATGTTTGAAAGCCTGATAAATATATATATATACAAATTATATATATCCAAGAGGTTAAAACATCCCGTGTTCTACCTAATCTGTGTCTGGCACTCCCAGGTTTGGTAAGCATACTTTTGGCACATCTTTTTAACCTCTCATTTGAAAAATCAGGTGGGAATAGGTCCAGTTTCAAACTCAGAATAGATTCACTCAAATATTAATCAAGCTTAGCCTTGGTGACAAAGTCCCAGTGATTTATTCCAGTAACTGGAAATAACAGTCTTGGTGGAAAGACTTGTCATTCCCATGGACATACCACAGTGAGTCCCCTTCTGTTCAGACCATGTTCCGAGTAGTGATTCCCCTCCGCAATCACGAGCTGTCCCCTCACAGGCAGTTCCTTTTACGCAAGAGACAGAGTAAGCTCTGCCTGATCTCTGCACCCAGTGTGGATATCAGAATACTTGTGTGCTGAGAAAACAGAAGAAAAGTGAATCACGCCCATACAGACAGAGGGTGATTTAGTTGGTCCATGGAGAGGGTCCGTGACATCCGTTATATGGAGTATTTCATTAGGAATGCAGAGTGGCTGGGAAATCATCTCCCATTTGTATTGTGAAGTCACGTAGAATGTGAGCTAAAAATTAAGCGTACACTTACCTTTGTAGACAGTCCAAAATAATAGGAAGAAAACAGGCAAATAGTTCCCATTGTGCTTATGTAGTTATGCTAATAATGAAGCCTAATCATGGTGGTTGAAATGTTATTATTTTACTTCTGATCAAAGAAATAGTAAACACAGTCACATCATATAGATCCCCACTGTCCAGTGCTATGCTATTTTCTTAGCAGAATTCGGATTGTAGATAAAAGTTTTTCTCACTTTTGCCTGTCTATGTAAGATTGTTTTTTTTTCTTTCTTTTTGTAAGGTAAAAATCAGCAATCTTTCTACAGTTTTATAGAGGGAAAAGACATATAATAATCCACCAAATTATATAAGTATCCTAAGAAAAATATCGTATCAATATTCATACCTAATCTTAGACTGGGATATTGCACAATGCTGTATTTTTTTCTTTTCCTTCCACACAAAGTAGTTTACCATTCAGTTCTGTATCTCACAGTTGTTTTATTCCAGTTAACCAGAATTCCTCCAGGAATTTCTGCTGTCAGGAAAAACTGCTGGCAAACTGTAAAAGTTAAGGAGTTGGTAAAGAATGTTGTGCAGAAACCAGATCCTGGTCTGATTTTGGAACAGAAAAGGAGAGTTGTGAAAGAAATCATGGAAGCAAGCAGATTGCTTTTATAAACTTCACTGATAGCAATAAATACAGAAAGGAGAAGACTGAGTAGAAGATGATTTGGCATGAGTCAGAGAAATATGATATATGACAGCAGAATGCATAACAAAGAAAAGAAAGGCTAATATCATATGTTTTAGAAAATGTTGCAGTTAATAAAGGAATATGCATATCAATTAGAAATAGAAATGTGAGTGTAGTCAGTAAGAACCAGCACATTTTCTAGTGCAAGGAGATGAAAGGAAAAAAGAAAGGAATTAGAATTTACATTAACTTTGAGAAGGCACCAAAACCATGATAGCCTAGTGAAAGCTGGAATATCAGCCCTGACTGGTACAGACCAGGAAATTTAACAAGATAGATTGATATGATGGGGTAGATTTGGTGAGGGAAAAAAGGGCCCCTATTAGTTTTGACATAACTTTCCCAGCAAGGCTGTTTACAGCCGTGTTCTTGGTTTTCACTGATAGCCTCAGCATTAAAGCAATGCATTTAAATTGCTCCATGTGAATCGTATTAGGCCAGAACAGCAAGCTAGGCAGTAATACCTTGGATAATGAGCAGATTCATGGAAAGAAACAAAAACAAAACTGCAACAGAAGTTCTCGATTCCAGAAGAATCTGGACTGTACTGACTGCATTGAGGACTTCTTCAATATGAATGTAAAATGTGGATTTAATTTCTCGAAGTCAAAAGCACAAAACCTATCCAGAGCCTGTATCCCAAGAAAAGGGTATAGTTGAAAGTAATTGCTCCTAGCCCAGATAAGTGATGATCTACCTCAAAATATCTACATTCCTGCAGTAAGCAAAGAGATTATAAGCAATGTACAAAGGCGTAGGCTGTGTTAATTTGGAAAACAGTTGCTGCTAATACGGCTGTACATCATTTGAACCAGGCCTGGCTGGACAGACCAGGCCTAAACCACAGCTATCCAATTGAGAACACTGGAAAAAGAACTTGCATCTGTCTCCATTTGTCTGCTTACACATAACCTGCAATGCAAACAAATAATGTTCTAGTATTAGCTCATCCTAATTCTTTACAAAACTGCCTTTGACTGCTCTCCTGATGTAACACTTTAAAACAGAAGTGCACTCTGGTGGGAACTGCTGTGACTTCCCAGGCAACAGCCTCCATTTTAAGTGGAGTTTTGCTGGCTGTTCCATTCCTGTTCCTATTAATAATGCATTTTACTAACTAGATGTGCTTTTCTGTTTGGAGTTTGTTTTGCCTTCTCGGGTAACTGCAGCCTGTGCTTTGGCAAACTTGTGTATAAGAAACCACATGTCTCACCGGCACACTGTGCACTTTTCAAATATTGTAAGCTTTTCTTTTGGTTAGACATATGCTGATAAACATTGGACTTGAAAAAAAAAATATTTAGGAAGTAATCTAGTTTCTGTCTCAACTTTTAAAAAACAAGTTGTGTGCTTGTGTAACAACATATCCAGAAAGGAACTTTGCTGGTTATTTTAAATTTGTTTTTAATGATGGAAAAGACTATTCATTATACAACAGCTAGATGTGCTTGTCAGCAACATTAAAAAAACAGTTCAGATGGAAAGGGTGACAGATGCATCCTTCATGTTAGCTGATGGTAAACAGTTCAAGAAGAATCTAACCCTTGGTTGCATATGGGATGTTTCACTATCTTTTCAGCTTGCTTTCCTAACTGGGAACCAAGGGCCTCATACATCAGTAGAGATGTATGAGATAGTGGAAATGGCCCAAGCTGGGAATGGGAAGTAGTTTGAAGAGATGGTATTGCACCATTGCTGATCTAATTAGCCCAGCTAAGAGATGGAGATAAGTGGTTCAGCTGCAAGGCCATTCTGACACAGGTTTTGTGTTGCTTCTGGGTGGCCACTTTATTGCTTTGTCACAGACTCAGAGCTTCCTCATAGTATCACTATGTGCAACCATTCTGATTTAATCTACTTGGTGCCATCTACAGGTCTCAGTCATATAGTGATCAGCCTTACAATTTTATAAAAGTTTTCATTGAAGGTGTAGAACACCTTATTTTAAAAACAGATCCTTCTACTGGTGCAATACCAGATCATGACTATCCAGAAGAAAAAATCACAATATGGAGTCTAAAGAATGACAAACCATGCTTTCTCTTTCTGCCTTTCTGTGGAGTGTTTCAAGGTGCACTTGAATCTCCACAGCTTGCAGATCTCCAGCTTTGTTGTATCTAATCTTTTCTTGTCCACTCTCGTAATGGCTTAATACAAAGCAAACACGAGCAGACTTCAGTTTTTGGTAGGGGATCAGATGATTTCAGTCTCAAGGACATGACCTTATAGCCTAAATAATTTCAGAATTTTTTTTTTTTTTAGTTTGAAGGAGAACAGAAATATTTTAAAAATCATTTACAGTACCAAGCCTTAGGAGAAGTCAACCAGGCTACATATAGCTCCAATTCTGTTTAGACACAAAAGATAGCCTTCTCTTAGTCTTTTAATAGTGGTGATATTTTATTTGAATGAACATTTTTTTTGCACTTTCGACACTACATTGACTCTAAAAGTGAGAAATATGCCACTGTCAGCGTTAACGCTCATGCAATTTATAATGTGACACTGATGAATTTTAAAGATGTGTGGTGACCTAAAGAACCACATTTCTATACACAAGATTATAACAAAACTTTGAAAGTATTTTTCCTCCAGCAATGGATGTTATGATCTTACTGAGTGTTATGACCTCCCAAGATAAAAAACTATGAAATACATTAGTAAGTTTGACTTAGTCCGATGTTCTGGCATAAAAGCCTGTCTGGGAGAGATCTGGGAGAGATATCAGGAGATGACTGATAGCCATGTAAATGATTTTTGACAGAAGCTCAGATTTTTTTTTCAGTATTTGGGGAATGTGTATTCTAAGATCGCAAACATATAATGACCAAATATGGCACAATGTGGTGTTTTGGTGGGTGTCCCTTTCCATCATTGAGTATTTATGCTGAAAACCTATCCAAGCCTTTTATCTTCTGCAAATCAGCAATTTTGAGCAAACGAAAGCAGTGAGTATTTACATGGATAGGCAAAGGAAGGGCAACTTATTGTACAGATCTACTCTGTACCATTTATCATATCTTAATTTAAATCCATTCTCAGCTTTACCTACCTGGACTAGCTATGCCAGATATTTCCATTGTATCAGTCCTAAATCCATAGCAACCTCTTGATTGCCAATAGGGTGACATCAAAGTAAATCTACTTTAACCGAGAAATTTGATTCTCCCAGTGAGAATAGTCTTCAATGCAGTTCTTGACAATAAAGTAAAATTCAGTTTGCCCTACAGATACAAATGAAATATTAGTTTGTCTCTTTTGGAAGGGGAGGCTGCAGAGGCCCAGCACGGAGTGACCAAGCATCACTGGGTCCCTGGGAGACCGTGGGCTGGCAGAGCTGCCACTTGGTTTCCCAGCTGAGTGGCAGGCAGGCAGTTAACAGGCTTGCTGACACAAGAAACTCGCAGAACTGGCAGGCTGCTTGCACCACCAGGTACAGAGATACTCCAAATTTCCACGTTTCCAAAGAAATATGATGGATTTTGAAATATACTCCCAACATTACTTTTGTATTTGGGTAGAGTGTAGCCTGTAATAAAGCTGGTATGCACTTTATAAATATGCCATATTAACTTGGTCAAAAGGTTTGTAGTGATACATATGATAGACTAAAGCAGGATCTATGGTGCTGGTAGGAACATAACTTTTTTTCCGAGGCTTAAGATGAATCTTCTGTTCCTGTATTTTCTCTTCACTTCTTGTTATGGGTTATTGCAATGTTTAAAAGAATTCTCATAAAATCAGCATGTGGATGACCTGCCAACAGTAGGAGATAGTACACAAGGAGTTCTCAAACTGTCAAAGATATAGATGGACTATTGAAATAAATAGACTGAATGAAAACATTGTTTACAATACTGAGAGGTGGGGTGGGAGGGAGGAGAAAAGAAAAACAAAAATATTGAGTGTAGTTCCTGATGTAAGTGCACTGACATGAAAATAAATAAAGTCTTGTTCAATTAACAACCAGTTTGAACATCTGCACAAAGATGTCTAATCTAGCAGGAAGAATATGTACTGGCATTTGTGTCACAAAAGCACATCCTGCAGAGATGATCATGATAGCAAAAGATGTTCTAAACTTGACATACTTCATATGCAGCATTTAATTAAACTTAACTTAGTCAAATTGCACCTACTACTGTGGAAGCACATCAGAGCTGAGAGTCATTGTACTGTATGACCCATGCGGATCATACAGAATTGTTTTCACATTGATATAACTCATTATATTGAAATTGCTTTCTTGAGGTGAAGAATTCTTTAATACAAGCTTCAGAAAAGATGTGGGCTATGTCTGTTTCTGTCCATGACCAGTCTTCAAAGCATCCAGGAGGAGAGGAAACCCTATTATTTGTGAATAGCCCAAGGACTGTCAGGAGACTGCCTGCCAAGCCTTGATGACAGTGTACTGGCCCCAGGCACTGGCTCTGGAGAGCATATTTGCATATCTGAAAGATTACCACAGCCTGGGTGAAGGATCCATTCAGATGACGATGACCTTTGTGGCTGCTCCACATCTGTAGTACAGTAAAGCTTGATGGGTTGCTGTCTTCCTAGTTCTCCAAGTGGAGCACCTACTGAAAAAGTTTTTTTTGGCTAAAAGCCTCCTGAGATTGTTGGGAATTTTGCATTGTTTTTTGGAAGATGGCAAAGCATCAAAATTGTGGTTAACCTCTGAAAACTTTCAGTCCTCTGGAGGCACTGCTGATCAAAACTGTTGTGCCTGTTACCCTGCCTAGGCAGACTGATACTTCCAGTATTAATCTAGGCTGTGAGCAGTAGAAGTTCAAGCTGCTCTTTTACCTGGCATAAAAACTAAATCCACCATCCTTCTAGGATGGATGTAGTGCACTGAGCTATGGGATTATAAGAACATTTTCTTTGTTCATTTCAGCATTTAAATTATCAGGCATGTCTTAAAACAGAGATCTGGCTGTCCATTATTGAAGGAAAATTGACCTTTGACACGTTGAATCATTCTTTCTTTTAGTGAGTAGTTGATGAACAGCTCTGGTAGGCATAGATGTGGCATACACTGGGATTTTTATTCAGAAATTTGGCACATGGCATAAGGCAAAGCCATGCCTTGGCTTTATTTTCTGTGTGCCAGCTGAGGGCACTCATGGCTAGGATAATGTCCAAAAGAACTGTTTCCTCTTTGGCTAGATGTACTCCTTCAGTCATGTTCATGAAAATCTTCCAAAGGTCATCATTTCATCATGCAGGAGAAGAAAAAAGATTACACAGGAAGGATATGATGACAGTTAAAAATATATTCCAGGACAGGAATATTAATTTACATCCACTTCTAAGTAAAGTAAGATCTTGCACTACAGAAATGATGAATTTTGTTTTCTAGGAATAACATCATTTACTGCAAAATAAGTGGTCACTTCCATTAAATGCTGGCTTGCTGTAAAGTTCTTTCTGTATTTACATTATCTTTTTTTAAATGTTATATTAGGATTTGTTAATTAATTATAAGCCATAAAAATAATCTTCAATCTTCTGCTGAAGTAGCATAAATTATGTGACCTTGATTTTGACATTTTATGTCAAACTGTAACATAGCCTATAAACAAAAACATTTCAAGAAAGAAAGGCCTTGTCAGTAGTTAAGTATAGAAATTAATTATTGCTAAAGAGTAATTATTTAAAAGAAGCCTCTTAACTTCTTCCTCCATGATGCTCTCCCTTACCAAAGGCAGGGGAGCAAGCAACAATGCTCTGCAAGTACCATATAGAACAGCATTTTATAGGTGCTAATTACAAACAGTAAGAGCAGAGAATCAAGCACGTTAAGATGAGGAGACATGGAAAGACCTCTGATACAGAATATACAAGATCCTAGAAGAGCAGAAAAAGTCTAGACTAAGAGAAACTAAACCCAGTTTTTCCCTGTGGTAGATGAGTAATTGCACAATCTGTTTCATTGGCTTGGTTAAGGGGTAATAGCTTTCCCCTCGTAAGGGAAATATTGTCACATTTACTTTTTAGTACAACCTTAATGAGGGTTCGTCTTCTGATTGGTTTGTTCAACCTGATAGTCTTGATTTTTTATGTTGTCATGCCTGTTATTTTTAATGAAGTCTATGAGACTGAATGAAACATCTATGAAAGACTTGATCCTATTAGTCACTTACAGTACCCCACTTGCAGTATCCCACTTGCAGCAAATTTGGGTGATTATGATCTATACAAATTGTTCAGTAATGTATGTTTGTGCAATTGCTATGGTAAGGACATCCAGAAAACACATAGGGAAAGAATAAACCCAGCAAGGGTATTTAGTTGGAGTCAACAGATCATCAACAGATAATCAAACATAGATGATATATGTTTGCATATTAAATTAAGTCCTGATATAAATGAACTTAGACTCACTAAGACTTATGGGAGTTGTTGTCATAAAAAGGTGAAAATTGCCCGTCTGCTTTCAAGAGAAGAAAAACAAAGCAAATAACACAATAAGTACTCAATTGCTCAGACAGATTCACTGTTCTCACATATGTGCACTGCCCATTAGTCTACCGCTCTAAAGCTCAGATGATGAAAGATAAGGAGAAAAAGTGGTAAGAAGGAAGTGATGAAGCATTGCCACTAATTGTTTTTCAGGATGACAGATGCTCTGGAGAGAAAAATGACTCTCCATGAATAACTTCATCACTTGAAGTAGATTATTTTTAAAGGTTATGCACCACTCAATTAAGAGCTTGCCTGAATCACAGACAAAGGTGCCCATACTGCCATATACCTTTATTGAAGTCCAGGGCAAAGCAGATCAATGAGGAAACCTGCCAACCTTCGATTCACTGCATTGCTCCCTGAAGCTCAGATGCCGCTGGGGTACTGTTTTAGATTAAGGAAAAACTGTTTCAGTCTTGCCTATACCATCTATTGAAAATGATCCCCTGTGGATGCTGTCCTTCAAACCTTCCCTGTTTATTGGTGATTGTTAATTGGGCCAAAATTCTGTCAACTATGATAACCAGCAGGATGGACCATGAGGAACACAATACTGCAGCTTGTTCCTTGGTCCTCCCTTGTTTAATAGTGTATACCTGGCCTATGTTTGAGGCAACCCCCATTAATCTTTCTAACCATGGAAAAGGAAAACCCATAAAAATATCTTATTGCTGTTGTAATTTTTTTTCTCACATTTACTCCAGCATCCTGTGGTATCTCAAGGTGACAGGAAACCCACTGTAATCTCCATGAGTTTAGATACCAGGGTTCTTGAAAAGGATGGGAAAGTGTAGCAGATCTGTCACCCATCATTTCTGGGAGCTGCTGAGGGCTCCAGTGAAAGAGAGCCACTAACTTGTTCCTACTCTTAAACACTAAACAAAGTAAGCTGGGCCTGCCTGATAAGTAATTTTTAAAATTTTGAATTCTAAATGTTAATGAGAAAAAAGCCCACCAAGTCTGTCTGCAGATACGGATGAGATGGAACTTTTTGTTCTTTTTTAATTGGGACCTGTAGAAAACCCTCTCACCCTTTATTTCTCAATTTTATCTCTTCAATAAGAAATGCTAGAGTCTGAAATACCACTGTGATGTTCATTACAGAAACAGACAAGGACCATTATTTCTTCATTATGTTCAGTGTAAGGTTTTTTTTTTTTTAAATGCTCGCAAACTCTCAAGTAATTGTAAAAGGAGTCAGTAGGGAGTGGCCTTTAAAGGTCACTTTAAGCTAGTGTAATGTAATTAAATGAACTACTCAGAAACATGTTTTAAAATCTCATTAACTGCATTTATATCTGTCACAGGAAAGTTTACCCAGATACCAGGAAGAAACATGCTGAATTAAGGTCAAAGTCTTCTTAAAAGTGCATGCAAAACGATATTTTTTTTTTTATATGACACCAGGGAATGAAATGATCTCAGAGTTATTCTAGTTTAATCTGTATGGACAAAAAACATTCTGCATTTTGGTTTTATGTAAAAGCTGAGTATGATTAAAAAAAACCAACTGCATTTTATCCCCATTTCACCTCACTGCAGTCATGGTATCTACAGGCATGTCGACAGGGCTGGTTGCAGACAATCCAACCTATTATACAACTTCCTGGATGAAGTTAAAGAGTGAGACAGTCTGTGAGGCCTGGAATAGGAGAAATCATGTTTTGCTGTATTTTAAATTATTTTTAATAATCTTGGGTCATGTACCATGCAGCTTCCTTAACCAATTTTTCACGGATCATTACAAAAAAGCATGCCACTGTATTGTTCTTGTATTGTATCTGGTGTATTCAAGTTTACTGTGCTCTCTGCGTGTTGGTAGATTGTTTTGACTTCCACCTCAGCTAGACTGCAAGTCTACTGCAGAGGGCTTCATGTTTGATTTCTCCAGGACGTGCCAAGCATACTGAATTTTTGCCTTGTCTGCATTAGTTTTCATCAGAGTTGCAGACTATCTTCTCTATAGAGATGGTAGTCAGGTAAACTGAGGCAGAGAAGTTAATAGGAGCTTGCCAGGATGAAGCCAGGATAAGAGATAAAACTGATCTCAGGAATATTTCTTCTGTGAATCACTTAAGCAGTGAGCCCAATACTATTCTATTGAAATTCAGAGTGGATTTTCTTAAAGCTCCTTCTGTTTCCAGAGTCATGGATTGTTTCATGTGAAGAACTCAGCATTTACTTTTGATGATAGACATTAATAGCATCTATGATTTTAAAATAAAACTTGGAATCACATTTACATGGCACAAACAGATGGCAAATTGGAAGTTTCAAAATGGTACAATTTTTTTAATATATAGCAATAGCCTTGTGATTCTTTGGGATGTGAAATATGATTTTTTCACTGTTTGGTACAGACATACTGGTAGAGGGACTTCTGTGAGAAAGTAATCATCAATTCTTTTATGACAAATCTATTTTATATATAAATAGTAATATCTATCTATATTTTTAATTTTCAAGTATTCTAGTGACAGCTCTAATTATGTTTCATACATTGACATGTAGAAGTGCTGTCTACTTTAAAAGGGCTCTCCCTAGTTTCCAGAAAATAAAGGAAGGATTTCTGCCAAATTTCCTGCCCCAGAGTTAGCAGGAGTAGGGCTAGAAGCAGTAGTACATGAAAAGATCTCTGCTTAGTCCCTAGTGTTGGGTAACACTGGTTAGGTGCTTACTTTGCTTTATATTGCTGTAACACATTTCCTTGCTGAGCAGATCTGTTGCTACTGCAACACCAGCATTCTCACCAGCTTGCAGGTATTAGAAAGTAGACTTATCTCGTGAGAAAAAACATCTGAATTTAAAGATAATTAGGTTGTTTGGTTTTGTTGAGGATTTTTTATGTTTTTTTTGTTGTTGTTGTTGGTTTTGAAAGACAGCTTGAAGATGATGTTTGGAATAAATATGTATTATGAAAGCACTTTGAAAGGTAGAGTTCCTTTGCTCAAATGGCAGCTTCTATAATTAGCCCATTTATGATCTTTTAAAAAAGAGAAAATCCATCTCTGCCTCCTCTTCATATCCTTAAATCTAGAAATAGTCTCTGAAAGGCAAGGACATCAGCAAAGCTGGGCAAACTGGGTCAGTGTGTAAGAGATGGAGGAGCGGGGGGTAGAGAGAGAGAAACAACCTACACAATTTTTTTAATTAGCTTGCTTTTTTCTTTTACAGCACCATGGAAGGGCCTGCTTATCAGCTAGTCTCCTCCTCTCAAACACACAATGAGCAGAAATCAAAGAGAGTTGTAACCTTTGAGCCTCCCTGAAGAAGGACTGCTTGGAACTTGTGTTCCTCTTAATGTCTTACTGAGAGGGAAAATGGAAAAGTAAAATCTTGCCCACCCTGACTTTGACCCAGGTTGCTTAGGTTGTCGGGAACTGTTGAAAGCAGGGATTTCTCCTTCCCTGAGTGACTGAGAAGCAGAGAAAGAAGTTGATGTTAAAAAAAAAATAATGAAGGGAGGGATCAACAACTCTGTCCCTGGGGAAGGAGGAGAGGGATGACCCTGTCATACTTGCCTGCGCAATGCCCTGGGAGTGTGTGCCACGAGGCTGATGAAATCACTTGTGCCTGTGTGAGTGTATGGCAAGGTCAGCAGAGCCCATTAATCAGTCCTGGAGGAGGGAATGATATACTGCTTCCAGCCCATTATGATAAACAAATTCTTAATCTTCTCTTTCTTGACCTATTCTGAAGCAAAAGACAACTGAGAGATTCTTGGCTTTAGTCCCATCAGTCTTTTCCCTGGATTGGATAAAACACCTTGCCTGCTTTGAGTAGGAGAACAGATATTCTCCTGTGCAAGGTTAAGGAAACCTCCAGTGCAGAAACATCTGCTCCCTCCAGCATTCAAGAAGGAGGATACCTCCAGCTGAGACCCACCTTCCACCTCTGACATTCAAAAGGGTTCAGATGACATCTGCTCTGTTTCAGACATCCCTTTACATACAGGTATCTGCCAGCCATGTATATAAAATATATCAATAAAAGTTTTCAAAACTGTATTTTTCAATAAGAAAGGTGATTTGCTCAGCTTTATGTTAATTTATAGAGGTTCACCTTATAAATAAGTTTCACTCACTCATTTCTAAAATTACTATGAATAGGTGGGACGAAAACCAAATTCCTGATTAGACCTGTTGACTGCTTGTCTTCATGCATGTCTTCTTAAGATAGTTAGAGACAATCTTAAGAACCTGAATGTACACAAGTCCATGTGACCTGATGAAATCCATCCGTGGCTCATGAAGGACCTGGCAAATGAAGCTGCTAAATCACTGCCCATCATATGTAAAAAATCATGGCAATCAGGTGAAGTTGCTGATGACTGGAAAAAGGGAAATATAACCCCCATTTTCAAGAGGGGGAAAATGGATGACGCAGGGAACTACAGACCAGTCAGATTCACCTCTGCCTGGCAAAATCTTGGAGTAGATTCTCCTGGAAGGCATGCTAAGGCACATGAAAAACAGCAAGGTGCTTGGTGACAGCCAGCATGGCTTTACTAAGGGGAAAACCTGCCTGACCAATTTGATGGCCTTCTATGATGGGCCTACGGAACTGATGGACAGGGGTAGAGCAGCTGATGTCATCTACCTTTCCACACGACATCCTTGTCTCTAAATTGGAGAGACATCAATTTGATAGGTGGACCACTCGGTGGATAAAGAACTGGCTGGATGGCCGCATGTAAAGAGTTGTGGTCAACAGCTCAATGTCCAGCTCAATGTCTACCACCAGTAGCGAGTGGTGTCCCTCAGGGACTGGTGTTGGGACTGGTATTGTTTAACATCTTTGTCTGTGACATGAACAGTGGGATTGAGTGCGCCCTCAGCAAGTTTGCTGATGACACGAAGCTGTGTGGTTCGATTGATACGCTGGAGGGAAGGAATGCCATCTAGAGGGACCTTGACAGGCTTGTGAAGTGGGCTGATGCCAACTTCATGAAGTTTAACCATGCCAAATACAAGGTCTTACACCTGGGTCGGAGCAATCCCAGGCACAGCTACAGGGTGGGCAAAGAGATTCAGAGCAGCCCTGTGGAGAAGGACTTGGGGGTGTTGGTCTATAAGAAAATGAACATGAACCAGCTTCAGTGTGCTCTCACAGCCCAGAAAGCCAACCATATCCTGGGCTGCATCAAAAGGAGCATGACCAGCAGGTCGAAGGAGGTGATCCTGCCCCTCTACTCTGCTCTCGTGAGACCCTACTTGGAGTATTGTGTGCAGTTCTACTGTCCTCAACATAAAAAGGACATGGAACTGTTGGAACAAGTCCAGAGGAGGGCCACAAGGATGATCAGGGGACTGGAGCACCTTTCATATCAAGATAGGCTGAGAAAGTTGGGGCTGTTCAGCCTGGAGAAGAGAAGACTGCATAGAGACCTCAGAGCAGCCTTCCAGTATCTGAAGGGGGCCTACAAGGATGCTGGTGAGGGACTATTCATTAGGGACTGTAGTGATAGAACAGGGGGTAACGGGTTTAAAACTTAAACAGGGGAAGTTTAGATTGGATATAAGGAAGAAATTCTTTGCTGTTGGGGTGGTGAGGTACTGGAATGGCTTTCCCAGGGAGGTAGTGAATGCTCCATTCCTGGCAGTGTTCAGGCCGGGTTGGATGAAGCCTTGGGTGTAGCCTATGTGGCTACACAGGTCCTTTCCTATCTTGTATTCTTTAACCTAACTGTTGTATCAACCTGAGATTTTGAGAACTATAGTAGTTCAGATCATTACAAATACAGAAATTCATATCTATGAATTTGAAAAATCATTTTAAACCCCAGATTTCCCATGCAGAAAAACATAAAATCACTATGAAGCTTTAGTTTCACTATCTTTCTGAATGTCTAAATGAAACTTAATCTAGAAATTCCAAGGATATTAAACCATTGGCTCTAAAATACATTTTCCATGCAGCAAATTACAATGCAAATGCATTGTGTTCAGTGGTAAACTTTCTTAAGCACTAGTAGTAAGGGTTCACTTAGGGTAAAGTCACTGAAATTACACTCTTCAATTGTGCTTGATATCTTACTAATTAAAGAGGAAAGCATGCTGTGAGAGACAACTGCTGCTGTCTCTCTTCTCAGACCATCTCTCAGCTACTGAGCTAATGAGCAATTCTGTGTTTCAGTCCATAAACAGACATTCCTGCAATTGTCTGCAGTCTCATACTAAATGCTTCATCCAATAAACAATTTTTAGCTTTAACTCATTTCCTCCACTTCAATACACTGTGTGTTCAAAGATGTAATTAAAAACTAGTGCTGTTGTCTAACATCAGTTGAGCCTAGCAAACAATCATTCACCATCTGGAGGCAAGGCTATAAAAAAGATAATTTAAAAAGAAAAACAAACTCATATTTGGTTTGCTCTGAAATATCTAGCCTTCATTTTAATTTGTTTGCTATGAAACAGGAGCAATTCTACTGTATACTCATCATATTTGTATATTCGTATATGTTTGTATACTAATGTGATTTGTAAGAGGCTGGCTGTGCAGGAGAGAGGAAAAATTAAATATGAATATGAGAGAAACCCCCAAGCCCATTCCCCTACTCTTTTGAACTACTTTTTACAGAAGCAGCTGTCCTGGCCAAATGATAATAAAAGAAAAATCTTTCTTCAGCCTAAATTTGGTAAGGCCAGCAGCAGAAAAGATTTGTTTTGCTTCATCTGATGGAAAAGAATGTGGAGTAAAAAGAGCATTGCTGTAAACTTTGTGTTTTGTCATTGGCATCATGATCTTTAGCTTGATCCTAACAGAAACTTCCCAACCAAACAAAACAACAAACCCCAACCAAAACCAAAACAAACAAACAAAAAAAACCCACAAACAACAAAATCTCTGGTTTCTCAAGGCTTGTGAAAACCTGCCTTTGTTTTGTTTTGTGTTTTTATTAGCTCATTCCCTATGTTGGTAAAGAAAAACAAAACAAAACAACTGATAGAGTGAAAAACACATTCTCAGGCCAGTAAAAGAATATGTGATTCTAAAATCTCTTTATTTTTTAGCCTAGATTGTGATTTTCTGTCATGGTAGAGGAAGTGATGTATGACTTTTACACACTGTGGTCTGACCTGACTGTATGCAACTCCAGAGTTAAAGCCCCTGGGGAGGTGATTAGGTGTTACAGCTGGGCCGACCTCATGGCTCACTGCTACCAAAAGGCAAAAGCCCTTCCTTGTTTCCTATTTCCCATTCTTGTCACTCCTGCTGTGCAGCACTGTCCCTGTCTTTGCGCAGGTTTTGGCATGTGGTTGGCCACACTCAGAGGTGATTTATTCTGCTAACACAGGAGCAAAGACTTCATTCTCTTTGCAATGAATGGATTAGCTTTTTGACACATTAGCAGACTGAACTGGCTCAAGGCTAGAGTGGGTGCAAGAGAAAGAGTAAGAATATTTGGCTTGAACTAGGGGGGTAAAGTGTAAGAAAAACAGCTTTCTGGTTTTGGTGGTAAAAAGCCATTAGATTCAGTTGTAGTAATTAACTTCACCCAAAGAAGCACAAATAATCTGACTTGAAAGAGTAGTAACGTTAATAATCCCTTGATGCCTGCTGGTAAGAAGGGCACTGCTAATCTGGGGTTTTGGGGGGGTTCTGGCTCCTTCTGGTTCCTTCTCCTCCTTCTCTTTTTTAATGAGCCTTCTGACACTTTTTTCTGCCTGTTCATGTATATATCCCTCAATGAATCTGCTTGGAGAACTCTTGATCAGTTTCTCTGTGGTCAGGGTGGTTTTCATTTCTGGAGCCTTTTTTATATAAAACTTCTTTGGTAGCTGTATAGCTATAAAACTATTCCAAGAGAAACTTTCTTAGGGCTATTAGTGTTTGTTCCAATTAAAACACAGTTCTGATTTAAAAAAAAAAAGGATTTGTAAGTACTATATAGGGAAGTCTAAGGAAACATCTTGCAGGGCCAAGACATCTTTTCATTTTGAAACAAGACTATTCATGCAAAGTAAATTTGGCATAGATTTTACATGTTCCCAGGAAAAACCTCTGTCAGATATAGAAACTTTATGTCTCTTTTATTATACCCCTTAACATTCTATTTCTTCTACATATTCTTCCTCAGAGAAAATCACTAACTGTAGGGCTAACTTTGGAGATGGACTTTTCCTTTCAAGAAATAAGGAAAGCAGACTTGTAAACATTGGAGCAACTTTGAAAATACATTGATAGAAGGAAAATATGTACCAATCACTGCTCTTTGAGGGTTTATTTTCAGCTGCCTTTTCAAGTTAGGAATTGCAACCAAAAAAAGCAGCAGCACAGTTCCATATCTCATTTCAAAGACATTCAAATGAAGAACTGGCAGCTGACACATGCCCCTTTATTATCCTAAATATGATTGACATCTTGCTGGAGGTAACAGTACCTGTGAAATGTTATTCATCTTTAAAACAATTCCCGCTGCCTCTGCTTAAATAGTATCGTACTTACAATGGAAAATGGCCAAAGAGCAAATTACTTGTTTTTCTAATAAATCATTCTTAGATATGTGGAAATTGTGGAGGTCTCTTCAGGATGTACTGCACATATAAACATAAGTATATGTACAAAAATATACACAGATATGTATGTATGTAAGGTTGTCTAAAATCAGCTCTGACAGGGCAGATTTTTATTTTTTAAAGAAGTCTGTAAAGAGATAAGAAAAAAATCTTGGACAGTAGGTACAAAATGAATGTTCCCTCTAATATCCCTAATCATACTACTGGGGAAGTGTGAGTGAATGGACCATTGGCAGAAATTAGGCTCATGTGTTCTTCCTAAATAGCATCTCCTATTGTCACTGTCAGAGAGAGAACATTGGATATAAATTGGTCATGGATCTGACACAATAAAATGTTTCTTATGATGGGAATTGAACCAAGGCTGTAGTTGGCTCTGTGCGATAGGAATTTAAAAATCAGTCTGTCACAATTATTCTCTAGGAATTTTTGTTTGATGTCTCGGTTTCCCTGTCCTAATAAGATACTTTGTAAATGGTTATCAGTAAGAATATACTTCCTGAACTGAGAAAGATCAAAAAGGATTTGAAAAATTAAATATTAAAATATTAAATATTTTCCTATATAAAATTATGTAGGGAAGAGTCTTCTGGCAGTGTTATCCATGTTGAAGCTGGGACAAATTTGCACTATAACCTTGCCCGCATATGGATCTCAAATTTCAGATAATATTTTAGAAGTACCAGGCAAACATTACTTCTGTTTTTATTCTACCGTAGATTGCTTGCCAATCATACTGTATTTAATCATGTTGCCCTGCTGTTTGACTTGTATCCATATTTGCCTTTTTTTTAAGAGCTTTTCACTATCACAGCTATCTTTCAAATATTCTAGAGATTAGCAAGAAAGCTACAATAATTATAAAGCTGGCAAACCTCATTCTCCCACTTAAACATTTAAAGAAAAAAAAGATTTTATTTTCATGGAAAAGAGCCAGCTACCAATGATAAAGCAAATGAACTCAAGAACTCATTCAATTTTGACCAGTTGAAGCTGCTGTCTGCTCTGCTCTGTCCTCAATTAAATCATATGAACCTATGACTCTCACTTTTTACATAATCATTGCAGAAGGGTGCTTCCATTGGGAAAATGAAAATGAAAAATACTTTGCAATATTTCAGACAACTCCAGGACTGTTGAAATCAGTTTTTTTTTTTTAATCAAGTGTATGATTCCTCAGTATTTTTTTCATTTATTATGAATAATATAAATACATCTCTAAAATTAAGTTATTCAAAAAAGTTTCAGTATTAATGTATGCTTGAGTCTGAAACCAAACCTAGTAAAACACAGGATTAGTTCAGTTATGAGTAATACAGTTGGTTTTGTTTTGCTTTTTTGTTGGAGTATTAATATAAGAGAAAATCTTGATAGGCCATACTGTTTAATGGTGTTAACCTTTATCATCCCTGCCAAATTAAAAGCCATTTTATAGTCTCTGCTTCTAACCTAGAACACACTTGGTGGTCTAAAGTGAAAATGTCTTCAAGATTATTTGGTTTGATTTTAAGAGCAGAAGTGG
Source organism: Melopsittacus undulatus (assembly GCF_012275295.1). NCBI lineage: Eukaryota > Metazoa > Chordata > Aves > Psittaciformes > Psittaculidae > Melopsittacus > Melopsittacus undulatus. The sequence continues at coordinate 14,594,587 of NC_047557.1, forward strand.
ATACACAATGTCTACCACATGATAATTTCTTGAACAATTACATGCAAAAATTATGGGAAGCTGGCTCAGGCTGTGCTCATTCTTTGTTGAAGCATGTTTTGTTGAATGGGAAAGTGTTTGGAGATTTTCCACTAGAAAACAGAGATCTCTTGAAACATGAAGCTCTTGACAGTAGAAAATCACAGTGGTTAGAAGGACCACTGACTATATATTTATACCAGTGAGAGTATTTCTTGCTTGATTCTGTATCAGTGCTGATCCACTGGTTTTGGCTGGGGTAGAGCCGAAGTACCTGGTAGAGTCATAGTAGCTAGTATGAGATTATGTTTTGGATTTATGCTGAAAAGTGTGTTGATAATACAGTATGTTCTAGTTAAGCAGTGAGCTGAGCTGTTTTCTGCTCCTCACCCCACCTCACCAGCAAGTGGTCTGAGAGGGCATAAGAAGTTGGGAAAAGATTCAGCCAGGACAGCTGACCACAAATGACCCAAGGGGTATCCCATACCATAGGGTCATCCCATACCATGCTTAGCAATAAGAAGGAAGGGGGGACATGCAGAGTGATGGCTTTTGTCTTCCCAAGTAACCATTACACATCACGGAGCCCTGATCTCCTGGGGATGTCTGAATACTTGCCTGACTATAGGAATCAATGAATAAATCTGTTGGTTTTCTTGGCTTGTGCATATGGCTTTTGCTCTACCTATTAAACTGTCATTATCTCAAGTCATGAGTTTTACCTTTCCAACTGTTTTCCCAATTCCAGCAAGGAGGGAATGAGTGAGTGGCTTTATGGTGCTTACTTGCTGTCTGGGGTTAAACCAGGACAGCTCAAAACCAAGGCAGAGGAGAAAATGAGTGACATTGAAAGAAATCATGGCCACATTAAAGTCGTTTACACTCAAGTAAACTTAGCTAATTGCACTGTATTGTATGTAAAATGTTCTTTCACAGATACTTGTAAGCCAAGCAAGTTCATGGTGAAACTACTGAGTTCATTTGTAATCTTAATCCATATGAATCTGTTACTGAAATCAGGCAACTTTTGCTATATATACTACTGTTTTTAATACTGGCTTTGCCCACTCCAGACAATGTTGCTATCAATGGTTAAGATGTGCCCTCCGTTTTCAGATAAAATTATAGTTTAATGGTTTATTATGCATGCTTTTGTATAAATGGGTCTCTTTAGTTCTTCAAGTCATTGTGAAGCTTCACCTCTAAGATCAAGGTCTTGTAGATGAGGTCTCTCCACAAAGTTATTTTTGTTTATATAGAATTGTCTAGAGAGTAGACAGTTGAGAGGTAACTGAATGATTTCTGTTGGGAAAAAAAAGAGCAGAAAATGGTTAATTCTTCTGCACATGAATGCTCAGGTATAAGGCTGAAACAATCACTTTTACCGTACCAAACCATCTTTGATAACTATTTTTACTTTTAACACATAGGCAAATAACATAGAAGCACAGAACAGAAATATTTCCTGCAGGTATAAGGCAAATACCAGTCCTGTGAGAACCTGTTTAGAATTGGCTGGAAAGCTTATATATACGGTGGCTATGCAATTACTTTTTTACTACATTCTGAAAGATTAGTTGAAGAAAAAAAAAAAACAACAAAAGCTAATTTAGAATTTTCTATCCCTTTTTATCAGTTCTTGTTTTGTTTGCTTGGGTTTTGTTGATAGGTGCTCTCCAGAACAGTCATATTTTGTTAACAGGTGCTCTCCAGAGAAGTTAGTTTGCTATTCCAAAAGAGCTAATTGATATCTGTTGCAGATAGCATGACTAAAATGGGCCTCACTAAACCTCACAGTATATACACTAGAGGGATGACGTTCTGTGCATATATGGTGGATGTCTGAACCGTCAAACTTCTGAAAACCTGCTAGATCACTGGTCAGTGCCACAGCCAGTAACGAAACCACTGCAGTAGGCAGGTCTGAAAATGTAAACCAGGACACAGAAGTAGCCAGGCTTCCCCATGTGGCAAACTAATGAAAGGTAGACCTGAGATTGGTGAGATGTTAAGGGTGGTGAGAATGGTAATCATAGAATCATAGAATAGTTAGGGTTGGAATGGATCTTAAGATCATCCAGTTCCAACCCCCCTGCCATGGGCAGGGAAACCTCACACTAAATCATACCACCCAAGGCTTCATCCAACCTAGCCTTGAACACTGCCAGGGATGGAGCATTCACAACCTCCCTGGGCAACCCATTCCAGTACCTCACCACCCTAATAGGAAAGAATTTCTTCCTTACATCCAATCTAAACCTCTGCTGTTTAACTTTCAACCTGTTATCCCTTGTCCTACCACTACAGTCCCTAATGAATAGTCCCTCACCAGCATCCCCGTAGGCCCCCTTCAAATGCTGGAAGGCTGCTATGAGATTTCCACACAGCCTTCTCTTCTCCAGGCTAAACAGCAACAGATATGGGGCTAGAGAATGGAAGGAGACAAAAAAAAAATAAAATCCATTGGGGTGAGAGGAAATTGGTTACAGACTTAACCTGTTTCAAACCAAATTTCTCCAAAGTTTAAGTTACTTCCTTATCTCCCTTTTTATAATGAAATCCTGCTTTCCAGTACGTACAGAACAGTGGTAACGAAGAACTATTTTGAGATATTATGTGTGCCTTATACAGAAAACTCTGTTTGCAGCCACTGCCAGCATTAGAACTGCAAGATCAGACCAATCCACAATAGTGATCTAGCGTTATCTCTGTCTGTCACTTGACCAGAGAGCAGATATAAAACATAGATGAAAGTATGCCACAACATCAACCAAAGTCCTAAAGAAGTTACAAATTATATAGTATCCCCATGATGCAGAAAAAAACCCAAAGAAAATAGACACCCAACTGTAGAATCATATTTTATATTGTATAGTGCAGTATGAAAAAAAAATCAAGCTGCTCATATTATTCTCAGATTGCTTTATATTCAAAATCAGGAAACTGGTTTTATCAAAGTTATAAAAACAGGTAGTCTTAACTCCAAACTCTGTGGATCTTCCCGTGGGATCAGTACCATATTTCAGTACAGTAATAATTCAAACTGCCTGGAGCCTTCTGTTTTCCAGGCTGAACAATCCCAAATCTCTTATCTTCATAGGAGAGGTCCTCCAGCCCTCTTCTCATCTTCATGGCCTTCTCTGAAGTCACATCTACAGGTCCATGTCTCTCTTGTGTTGAGGACCCCAGAGCTGAATGCAGTGTTGCCGCTGGGATCTCATGAGAGCAGAGTGGGAGAATCACATCTCTTGACCTGCTGGTCACGCTCCTTTTGGTGCAGTCCAGGACATGATTGGCTTTCTGGGCTTCAAGCTCACACTGCCAGTTTATGTTGAGCTTCTCGTCAACCAGCACCCCGAAGTCCTTCTCCTCGGGGCTGCTCTCAATCCATCCATTCAGCCTGTATTTGTGCTCTGGATTGCCCCAGTCCAGGTACAGGATCTTGCACTTGGCCTTTTTGAACTTCATAACATTTGCACTGACCAGTTCTCCACTGACCACTGGTTCTCCAGTATGTCAAGATCCCTTTGGATGGCATCCCTGCCCTTCTGTATGCTGACCGCACCACACAGCTTAGTGTCATCAACAAACTTGCTGAGGAATCATTAATATCACTGTCTGTGTCACCAACAAAGATATTAAACACCACTGATCCCAGTACCAGCCTCTGAGAAATGCCACTTGTAACTGAATTCCACTTAGACATCTAGCCATTGATCACAACTCTTTGAGTGTGACCATCCAGACAATTCGTTATCCACTGAGTGGTCCATCAATCAAACCCATGCCTCTCCACTTCAGAGGCAAGAATGTTATATACTAGGTTTCCACCCTTTCTGCCTGCATCATCTAAGACAAGGATTGAAATCTTTGTTAGTGTCTTCTTTAAGATATTCAAGTTGAAATGTAATGTTACCTAAATAATGATGAAAATGATCCCTACTGTCTTAGTGACCTGATACTGCAGAAATGGGAGGAGGTTAGAATTTCTTTTTGAATTGGTGAAAAGGTTCCAAAGTGCTGAAGAAAATAATCTGTTTATGATTTTTACCCAAAACTGTATTGGAAACATGGTAGAAGTTTATTGAGATGGTACCTTCTGATGCAGTTGAATCTTCTTCAAGTAACCAGTCTGTTCCATGTCTCTATAAAGGTCTTTCTTAACTTTTTAAAAATGTAACAGTTAAATGGTATCTTGAGGGGCTGAAGAAATGTAGGCTGAACATGTTTCCACAATTTTTTCGAAAGCCTCTCATTCATGTAAAATAGCTTTTTGTGTCCAACAGATTTTATAGCTTTTTTCTCTAGTATTGAGGTTCTAGATTATCTTTGCCTGCACAAACTCCATTATGATTTTCTCTGCTGACAGACCTCAAGTAACTCTAACTTTTCCCAGTTAATTTTCAAGGCTTCAATTTGTCTCCACTCCAGGTTTATGACAAAAGTGTGGGACTTTTATAACTTAGTGTGGGACTAGATATATGCATGCTCATACAAATATGTATATAGTATCAAAAGCTCCTTCAGGAAGTTATTATTTGCATGAATGGGGTGAAAATATATTATCATACTCTAAGATCAGGTAATGAAAAATCAATACAGGAAAAAAAAAAAAAAAAGCCCAGCTATGCATGGGTAAATAGACTATATCCTGCTCTTCACTGCTGAGGTAACAAGCAGCTGCCATCAAGGACACCAACATTAATCACTCTCTTGGGATAACAGGTATACCCAGACATCTTTGGTACGCAATCTTTTGAGATGATGCCATTTAGATTTATAACTTCTGTTTGATTTTCTAACAGGGAAGTAGGAAAATGATGACTGAAATTATGCTCACAGCTCTTTCTCACAGCTGATCTACTATTCTCTCTGTGTGGGGAGAGATGCGCAGGAAGCAATTTTCTTCAGGATCTATGGTTTAAAAGGATCATGTCTACTCTTAGTTTGTATTCAGTGTTATGTTTAGGGAACACCGACATTCAGATCTGTTTGGGGTTTGTGGGCTGAATATGCCAAGGCAGAAGAAGGTAAAATTGCCTTGGCTGGTATTTGAATCTGATGCTTACCACTCCACTCAGACGGAGGCCCAAAGATCAGCTGAACACTGCAAAACACATATAACATTAGACAGACCTATGCAGACCTATGAGACAGCCATTTGGAGGTTCCCATATCTGGAGACATGGGGGCCCTGTCTGGGAACCCAGGGCATTGAGGAAGAGCCCCAGGAGCAGGAAGGAAGGACAATTGCCTTTACTGTACTTCTGAGACTTGCAAAAGTTGTTTTTATATTATAGATTTAAATTTTTTATTATTTATATCTAACAGGAATGTGATTAGCTTCAAAGAGTTTAATTTACTTTTCAGGCAGCTAAACTTTCCCATGGCCCAGCCTAACATTCACTGCAATCGAAGTTATTTTGTTTTGCTTGAAAAAGCCACTGCTCTGTGAGGCTGCAACAATAGCACACAAGCCTTAATTTTTAAGAACTCACCAATTGTCTGTTTGGATAGAAAGCATTTTACAGGGCTCTTCAAATGAAGGCAGGATACTAGTGTTTTTTTCTGGAATAGAGAAGGACAAGATTAAAATCAAGCAGCAGAAGTCTTTCAGCGGTCATTTCTCCAAGGATTACTCAATTTTCCCTTTGACCTTGATAGTGCTTAGACAAATAAACTCTTTGGGAGTCTAGAAGCAGATTAGCCAGTCCATTAGACTCAATCCAAGTTGTTTAGGACATCAGTTTCAGAAAGTGCTATTACCATGACAAAGGTTTATGCATAGGAACATATGTTTGGGACAGGCTGTTGTAAAGCCAGAGCAGGCTACATGGTGAAAAGCAGGCATTCACATCCACTTTGTGTGTTGGAAAAGTCACTAAATCTACATGACTTTCCAAGCACAGAATGAAGGAAAGCCACGAGGTGATTTGAACCCTGACACAGCATGTTGCAACCAAAAAATCATGGCAGGAAGGAGATTAATGATGGGAGGGGAGGGGTGGGAAGGGGAGAGAAGGGAGAGTAAAGGAGGGGAAGGGAGGGGAAGGGAGGGGAGTAGAGGGGGAGAGAGCCGGGGAGGGGAAGGGAAGGGGCTGCTTTTGTTCAGTCACAAAACTAATCAAGAATGAGGCAAATCACTAGCAGCATAAAAGTGTCCTGAATCTCACAGCCCAAGAAGGCTAAGGAGTGAACGGGTTAGATACTTCTCAGAAAGGAAAAGGTGGTTGTGCTGTGTACATTTGTAATAACACCAGTTGCAGAACAAGCAGTGGCCTGTATCACATAACCTACATGAATTTACCTTCCCAGGTAATAGAGTAACCTGAAAATTTCCTTGATATGTTTCTCCATTGGTCAAAGATTCATGGGAATATTACAGAAAACTGCTGCAAGATCTTTAGATGAATCACAGTTCAGATTTTTATTACTGGAAAACACAAAGTGTGAAAGAGAACCTAAAGGAACCCTTTCAGAAAATAATTTCCATGACTATAATTGCAAATATTTTTTGAGGAAGTTATAGATTTTCATGTCGCATAAATATACAAAAGTCTGGAATAAAGGATCACCATAAGTGGCTTGGGTGTTGTGTTCTTATACATCATTTACAGTGCAAGAAAAGAGCAGCATGTGCTCAGTGAATGCAGTTGTTTCCCCATATTCGAATGTTGAAAAAACAGCTCAACTCCAAAATGTCCTCAGAGATCCATCACTTATGACAGATAAGCAGTATAGAAAAAAAACAGAAGTAAAAATGTGGAATTTTAGTCACATTAATTTATGTGATGAAATGCTAACACACTCTAAATCAGCTTCAAAATATTGTTTGGCAAATTGACTATTGCTCAATATTCAATAAATTTTGTTCACTCTTATACGTAAGTAGCACATTATGACATTCACAAGGAGCAAAATGAGTTTGCCAAAGAGACAGATATTCAGTTGCAGCCTTTCTTAGACCATGATTGTGCAGGGTGTTTCTGACGGAAGAATAGACTCGGTGTTGTTTTGACAGATCCACACTAATGTAAAAAAATCTGGCTCACGGAACTGTGGTTCTTGCTGATTTACTGCCTAATATTGCTTCCTAGCAGTAGATTAAAAATAGCAGAGTTTGGCTTTATATATGGAAATACAAATTTCCATGATGGAGGAAAAATCTTTCTGCGTTGGCGGTGTTATTTTGAATAGATTCTTTTATTAGTGTTTTATCACAGCATGAACTTCTAAAAGGCGTTGGCCTTTTATTTTAGGTGGAGGAACTGAAATATAAATGGTGATACCATCTAAAACTGCTGCAAGCTGTCTTCTAAGGGAAAGCCAAAATTGAATATGTAGGTTTCTAAAGTTAGACGTATATGTTCTCATCGTCTCTGTTTTGGTGCTTTTGTAAGCATACTCCATTCAAAGTACTGAGAGCCTCCTGATTGGAGACTACGCTTCTAAATACCAGCCCTTACATGCCAAAATGCAGTTGTCCTGTCCTGGCTATATGCAGACAGAAAAAAAAAAAAAAAAAGGTAGATAATCTCTTGGCAATATTTGAAAATAAACTTATTTTGCTGACAGAATCATTCAGCGGTACTCACGTACAGCAGTGCCTGCATTGCATGATTCCAAGTAGGTAATGTTTCGATTTTTTTCTCACTATACTGGGACCTGAAGCAAAATGGAATATACACTGTGTTCTTGGAGAATGAATTATATTCCCTTTAACCCTCAGAAAAATTCTGGTGTTGTAAAAATCTCTATAAATTTTTTTTAACCTCAATAAATCTGATGTTACCTAGTGCAAAAATCATTAAATGATTTATCATCGTTCTAAACACTTCATAATATATTGACCTAAATAAAATACATCAGCATTCTCTAAGACAAAAGAGGCATAATGTGGCTATATTAATCATTAAGAATGTTGTTCAAATGCAATTCGATCAAACAAGGGTGCTAAAGAGCAACAGCAATAACCTGGGTTTTCATTATTAAGGTTTGTTATTAGCTTATGCAGAACAAATGTTTGGGTAGTAAAAGGGGAAACAAGACCCTTCTTCTATCTTACAATGTTCCAGCTGTAAAACAAAAATGCTTTTTGCTGAGTTTAGCAAGTCACCAGTTCTGTTTCCATCTCATAGAAAGTTCTGGGAAAGAAATGTGCAAATATGCTGACTTCCATATTCATAAAAGCTCCCAAGCATGAAAAGTAGTTATTTTGCTGTCAGTTTCCTGTTTTGTGGTTGCCCAACAGCTAAATCACAAATATATTTTACCTTATCCCTCTGAATAAAGTTCTAGACATGCATGGGAGGAAAAGTTGCCAAAGAGACAGCATGAGAATGCGGTTCATGGGAGCCAGGAAGTACTGAAGAGACACATTCATAGCCAGTAAAGGGAACGTACAGTGTCTAATTTACAAGGAACAAGATAAGAAGAGGATTCCGTGATTTCCTGAGTACACACCAAATCAAAATGAGCAGTCAGAAGTGCACATTCAAGAAGATCTGACCATCTAACTCTCCCACATTGCCTCTAGACAGTTCAATTACCTCCCACTGACTACAAGAAACTTGGCATCCACATGCATTCTTTAAGCTAATGAAGGTTTGTTGAGTGCGGAATATTACAGGTTTTAAAATCTTGGAATCATAGAAGAGTTAGGGTTGGAAAGGACCTGAAGATCATCTAGTTCCAACCCCCATGCCATGGGCAGGGACACCTCACATTGAACCATATCACCCAAGGCTTCTTCCAGCCAGACCTTAAACACCTCCAGGGATGGAGCATTAACAACCTCCCTGGGAAAGCCATTCCAGTACCTCACCACCCTAACAGTGAAGAATTTCTTCCTTAAATCCAATCTAAACTTCCCCTGTTTAAGTTTTAACCTGTTACCCCTTGTCCTATCATTACAGCCCCTAATGAAGAGTACCTCCCCAGCATCCTTGCAGGACCCCTTCAGATACTGGAAGGCTGCTATGAGGTCTCCATGCAGTCTTCTATAGGCTAAACGGCCCCAACTTGCTCAGCCTGTCTTCATACAGGAGATGCTCCAGTCCCCTGATCATCCTTGTGGCCCTCCTCTGGACTTGTTCCAACAGTTCCATGTCCTTTTTATGTTGAGGACACCAGAACTGCACACAATACTCCAAGTGGGGTCTCACGAGAGCAGAGTAGAGGGGCAGGATCATCACCTTTGACCTGCTGGTCACACTCCTTTTGATGCAGCCCATGATATGGTTGGTATTCTGGGCAGCAACCACACACTGAAGCCGGCTCATATTCATTTTCTCATAGACCAACACCCCCAAGTCCTTCTCCACAGGGCTGCTCTGAATCTCTTCTCTGCCCAACCTGCAGCTGTGCCTGGGATTGCTCTGACCCAGGTGTAGGACCTTGCACTTGTCACGGTTAATCTTCATGAGGTTGGCATCAGCCCACCTCATAAGTGTGTCAAGGTCCCTCTGAATGGCATTCCTTCCCTCCAGTATATCCCTCCAGTATATCAACGGAACCACACAGCTTGGTGTCATCGGCAAACTTGCTGAGGGCGCACTCAATCCCACTGTCCATGTCACTGACAAAGATGTTGAACAAGATCGATCCCAACACCGATCCCTGAGGGACACCACTTATTACTGATCTCCAGCCACACATTGAGCCATTGACCACAACTCTTTGTGTGCGGCCATCCAGCCAGTTCTTTCACATTTGCACAAGTTTCTCTTTGCATAAGTCCAAGTAGATGACAGCAATTGGTCTACCCCGTCCATGTGTTAAATAGCCCCATCATAGAAGGCCATCAAATTGGTCAGGCAGGATTTCCCCCTTAGTGAACCCATGCTGGCTGTCACCAAGCACCTTGTTGTTTTTTATGAGCCTTAGCATGCCTTCCAGGAGAATCTGCTCCAAGATTTTGCCAGACACGGAGGTGAAACTGACTGGTCTCTAATTCCCTATGTCATCCATTTTCCCCTTCTTGAAAATAGGTGTTATATTTCCCTTTTTCCACTTGTCAGGAACTTCACCTGACTGCCATGATTTTTCAAATATAATGGCCAGTGGCTTTGCAACTTCATTCGCCAGCTCCTTCAGGACTCGCAGAATGATTTCATCAGGCACCATGGACTTGTGCACGTTCAGGTTCCTAAGATGGTCTTGAACCAGATCCTCATGTACAATGGGCCTAGGGTCTTCATTCTCACCTTCCCTCCGTTTGCCTTCCAAGACTTGGGTGGTGTGGTCAGACCCTTTGCCAGTGAAGACTGAGGCAAAGAAGTCTTTAAGAACTGCAACCTTCTCCAAATCCAGGGTAGGTAGTTCTCCTGATAGCTTCCAGAGAGGGCCCAAGGTGTCCCTAGTCTGTATTTTATTTGCAGTGTGCCTATAGAATCCCTTCCTGATATCCTTCACATCCCTAGCCAAGTTTAATTCTAACTGTCCCGTAGCTTTCCTAACCTGGTCCCTAGCTTCCGAAAGAACACTCAGACAGCCTGTCCTTGCTTCCACATTTTATGAACCTTCATCCGAGGATGTTTCTGATATTCCTTTAGAGGGCACTTCGATAAAGATGTGGAAGAGGTATTTTGGGGTGGCAAAGGAATTTCATTCTCATCAAACTAGAGCCTCCAAAGGAAACGTGACAGGCTGATTTGGTGTGTGTCTTCTGGCCAATATTCTGCATGGCTGAATCTGTGTAATCCAGTAAGCATAGCACAGTTTCAACATATTAACACAGAAAAGACAAAGCATTTCCAATTGTACATCTTTTTACAATCTCCTTGTCCTCTATTATCTCATCATTGTCATACAAATATTAGATTTTTTAAAATAAAATGTTAAGCATGTACAACTTAATGCTAGCTAAGCCCTGCTGAGAAAATAGGCATTAAAAGTAACCTTTGACTTTTTGAAAACAGTTCTCTCATTATATTTGACCACACTAATAAATTACTCTCTATCAGTGAATTGCATTTTGGCTTGGAAACAGTGACCTTGCAGACTACTCACATAAATTAAGGCTCAAAAGTAGTTTTCAAACCTGGTCTTTTGCTGCACCCAGTCTATACCTCTGATCACGAGATAGCAATGCACCAGTTCCAGGCAAGCACAAGAGAGCAGTGAAAAGCCTCTGCTCGGATCATGGCAGTAGTCAGCAGATTATACTACTAAACAGAGCAGGATGTTTTCAGTGGGTTGCTCCTGAGGCATAGGTGAGGCACTCTAAGAACAGCAGAAGTAGGATGGGTGTAAGTAAAGAAGAGCTGTGGAAAAACATTTGATTTTTTTATGTATGCAATAGAGGATTTCACTTTTCTGTATGGTATGCAATACTTTAAAGAAGTTGCTGAGCAGTAGATTGAAAGATGTCTAAGCTAAGAGGCTCTCTTCCCAGATGCTAAAGTGTAGTCATGTTATCTAGGTGGGGAGGGAGACTTTTAAACTCTAGAGCATGAGACATTACCTGCAGAGATCCAACAGAGTTCACAGGCTGAATAGAGACCAGATCACTGTGAGTTCATTAAAAAATATGCATGAAAGAAACAAATCACACACCAAGAGGATCACCTTCAGCTCTCTTCCCAGGCAGCTTTGCTTTCTTGAACTGCTCTTCATTTTCAGAATATAATTCCTTCATTCCCATGCAATTTGTTGAAGATCTAATCATGCCACTTGTTTTCAAGAAATGGAAAAACTTTGCTGTTCATAAATGGGTCCCCAGTGCAACAAAAATGTTCATGTACCATGTCTGCTCTTGTGTCCTGAAAGATTTTTGCATCAACTTATGCTTTAATATCTAACAATAAAACTTATTAGATATATTCCTACATGTCACAGAAACCTTTAGAGGGACATAGACATTCTGCAGCTACCTCAGTATGTTCCCAGAATAGAACCTAAGATAGTATCCCAACTTTTCAATGGTGTTTCTTCTATTATGATCAGAAAACATCAAATCATAGAATAGCTAGGGTTATAAAAGACTTTAAGATCATCAAGTTCCAACCCGCTTGACACGGGCAGGGACACCAGATGCTAAACCATGTCATCCAAGACGCTGCTCGACCTGGCCAATTCTGATTTGAGGTGAAATTCTCCATACTTCATCTTTGCATCTCATAAACTAATATCTGGCTATATTTGAGCTGTGAGATCAACCTTGCAATGATACAGAACATGGAAAACAGTTTCTACTGATCTTGGAGAATGCTGAAATGTGTAATTTCCTATTTCTCATCACCAACCAGGAAAAGAAAAGCTAAGGCGCATGGGTTATTCCATGTGTGCATGCCCAATGATTTTAAATACTGTACAGAAATCTTCTAGGGTAAAGCTGGGGTATGTTTCCTTTGCCTGTAGAAAAGAGCAAGAACAGCTTTTGGGGTTAGCTCTTCCAAGTTCAAAATCATAGGGAAGTTAAAACCTTCACAGGGTCTGTGGTGTCCATGTATTCAGATAGTTCTGGGGTTTGGGTGTTTCTCTTGTTACTACAGTGGTTTTCGTTATGCTCTATCACTTCTGACATCCCTTTGGAGCACACAGCTAGTTCTGAAGCCTGTGGGAACAGGAAGTGTATATTTATTTGATAGAGTAGTTTGAGACAGGTCTGCCTAAGTGCTTGAATTCATCTGTAGAGTATATGTTCTGTCTTGCAGTGTAGGATATTATTGTATATCACCTATCAAGACAGTGCCAATTAGAATTATTTTAGGTTTTTAACTACTGTTATAAATTTAGAAACTGCTGGATGCCAGAATTCTTTTTTGTTTTTGTATTTTTTTTTCTTAAGAAGCAGCTGTCCCCTAAGGGTCAATTTGAAGATGTTATCTGGAAGAAAATATGAGTGTGTTAGCATGCTTATCCAAAAGCACTCTGTCTTCTAGATTTGGCAGTTGCTATGAACAAAGAAAAGCTGAAGGACAAGTTACCAAATGCCAGGTCCTGTATAAAGCTGTATCTTGAATAGAATTCCTTGTCTTTGGTTGGAATGATTTTTTTTTAAACTGAATATTGAAACTCATTTTTGCAACTAACTCAAAGAGATACCTGTCTGGAAGAAAAAGTTCATATTCTTTTTTTCATTAAGTAAAATAGTATCGGAGAAAAACATGCAAATTTGCTGTTTGCTAACAGACTAGTGAAGATTTTTCTCTCTTGAGGATCTATCTTGTCATTTAAAGTAAATAGGCAAGTGTGTAATCTATTATGTAGATATCATGGTCACAGTACAGTTTATCCTATCACACTGCATTCTTTATTACTTTGTTAAAATCAGTTCAAGAATGAAAGGAAGCTGGAAGAGTTGAGCCTGAACAAATTGTATTACACTGGTGGAGTGGTCAATAAAAGATGAAGAATTCACAGCCAGATAGCTTTCTCCTTTGGTGGAAATGCTTGCCCTGCTTGGTCTGTTCAGCCCAGATTTCACAGATTCTCTAGGGCTATTGCAAGACACAAAGCCTTCATATAACTCTTAATGAGTAGAGCAATATGGCATCTTTCCCTGGTTAGACAATGACCATTCTGGCTCCCAGGGACCGCTCCTCATCTATTCATGCTTCCATCACATCTTGGTTACCTTGCATCAGTTGAGATGCACTCCAGTAAGATCATCCATCTTCCTGTAGGAAGCTCCATCTAATCAAGAAAATCTGTAGCTTGATTTCTAAAAAGCAGATATATGGATTGTAGGTTTGTTGTTTTATAGTTGTGTTACTGTAAAAAACTGCTTCTTCTCAAGTGAAAACATGTTTAATGAAGTCTACCAACATCTTATATCCTAGCAGAACTAATGTACTAATGATAAACATACAGAAATTAATTCTGGAAAATAATAATATCCAGGATGTAATCACCCTCAATGAAAAGGTTTTCTTCAAGATATGGTGGCTTTCTATGATGGGGCTAGGGAACTGATGGACAGGGGTGGAGCAGCTGAGGTCATCTACCTGGACTTGTGCAAAGTGTTCGACACTGTCCCACACGACATCCTTGTCTCTAAATTGGAGAGACATCAATTTGATAGGTGGACCACTCGGTGGATAAAGAATTGGCTGGATGACTGCACTCAAAGAGTTGTGGTCAATGGCTCAATGTCTGTCTGGAGACCAGTAACAAGTGGTGTCCCTCAGGGATCGGTGTTGGGATCGGTCTTATTCAACATCTTTGTCAGTGACATGGACAGTGGGATTGAGTGCGCCCTCAGCAAGTTTGCTGATGACACGAAGCTGTGTGGTTCGGTTGATAGGCTGGAGGGAAGGAATGTCATCCAGAAGGACCTTGACACGCTTATGAGGTGGGCTGAGGCCAACCTCATGAAGTTTAACCGTGACAAGTGCAAGGTCTTACACCTGGGTCGGAGCAATCCCAGGCACAGCTGCAGGTTGGGCAGAGAAGAGATTCAGAGCAGCCCTGTGGAGAAGGACTTGGGGGTGTTGGTCTATGAGAAAATGAACATGAGCTGGCTTCAGTGTGCTCTCACAGCCCAGAAAGCCAACCATATTATGGGCTGCATCAAAAGGAGTGTGACCAGCAGGTCAAAGGAGGTGATCCTGCCCCTCTACTCTGCTCTCGTGAGACCCCACTTGGAGTATTGTGTGCAGTTCTGGTGTCCTCAACATCAAAAGGACATGCAACTGTTAGAATAAGTCCAGAGGAGGGCCATGAGGATGATCAGGGGACTGGAGCACCTCCCGTATGAAGATAGGCTGAGAAAGTTGGGGCTGTTTAGCCTGGAGAAGAGAAGACTGCATGGAGACCTCATAGCAGCCTTCCAGTATCTGAAGGGGGCCTACAAGGATGCTGGTGAGGGACTATTCATTAGGGACTGTAGTGATAGGACAAGGGGTAACAGGTTAAAACTTAAACAGGGGAAGTTTAGACTAGATATAAGGAAGAAATTCTTTTCTGTTAGGGTGGTGAGGCACTAGAATGGCTTTCCCAGAGAGGTTGTGAATGCTCCATCCTTCGTGGTGTTCAAAGTTGGAAGAAGCCTTGGGTGATATGGTTCAATGTGAGGTGTCCCTGCCCATGGCATGGGGGTTGGAACTAGATGATCTTCAGGTCCTTTCCAACCCTAACTATTCTATGATTCTATGATGCAACTTATGCCCTTTTCCTGTCCTTTCACCACGCATATCTGAGAAGAGCCTGACTCAATCTTCTCTATAATGACCCATTAGGTATCTGAAGACGGAAATAAGCTAGCTCAGGCCAAACACTTCAGCCTTCTCTTTCAGCCTTTTCTTGTACATCAGATGAGGGGTTATGGAGTACACTGGAAAATGCCTATACATGTGGTGAGGAAGGGGGCAGAGTCTGTGGGCATATGACATAATACACCAAAATATCTATGTAGGTGTAGACAGAAGTTGAAATACATTATAATTAAGGGTGGGAGTAGTTTGTCAGACTCCAACTCCTCCTTGCCTTCTGCACAGAAGTGGTCAACGAGTTTATCTATTCAAGTAAGGATTCTTTTATGGTAAAGTAATTAAAGAAGGCAAATATGAGCAAAAAAAAATATAGATAGAACTAGCAGGTGAGTGACTGTATACGCATTGCATACAACAGCAAAACTGCCTCTGAATGCTTTATAAATTCCCTTTCCATGCCAAAAAAAAAAAAATAGCAGATGAGACCCTCCCGATGTACAGGTTCTACCCAAGAGATTTCCAGAACAGTTCCTACAGTGTCAGCATCACAAAAGCTTTGTGGAGACTGGGGAATAGGAAAACCTCAGAGAATCATAGAATCATAGAATAGTTATGGTTGGAAAGGACCTTAAGATCATCTATTTAAAACCCCCCTGCCATGGGCAGGGACACCTCACACTAAACCATATCACCCAAGGCTTCATCCAACCTGGTCTTGAACACTGCCAGGGATGGAGCATTCACAACCTCCCTGGGAAAGCCATTCCAGTACCTCACCACCCTAACAGGAAAGAATTTCTTCCTTATATCCAGTCTAAACATCTGCTGTTTAAGCTTCAACCTATTACCCCTTGTCCTATCACTACAGTCCCTAATGAATAGTCCCTCACCAGCATCCCTGTAGGCCCCCTTCAGATACTGGAAGGCTGCTATGAGGTCTCCACGCAGCCTTCTCTTCTCCAGGCTGAACAGCCCCAACTTTCTCAGCCTGTCTTCATATGGGAGGTGCTCCAGTCCCCTGATCATCCTCGTGGCCCTCCTCTGGACTTGTTCTAACAGTTCCATGTCCTTTTTATGTTGAGGACACCAGAACTGCACACAATACTCCAAGTGGGGTCTCATGAGAGCAGAGTAGAGGGGCAGGATCACCTCCTTTGACCTGCTGGTCACACTCCTTTTGATGCAGCCCAGGATATGGTTGGCTTTCTGGGCTGTGAGAGCACACTGAAGCCAGCTCATGTTCATTTTCTCATAGACCAACACCCCCAAGTCCTTCTCCACAGGGCTGCTCTGAATCTCTTCTCTGCCCAACCTGCAGCTGTGCCTGGGATTGCTCTGACCCAGATGTAGGACGTTACACTTGTCACGGTTAATCTTCATGAGGTTGGCATCAGCCCACCTCATAAGTGTGTCAAGGTCCCTCTGAATGGCATTCCTTCCCTCTAGCGTATCAACAGAACCACACAGAGAAGAGGTTCAGTGGTGAGATTCTTCCTGTAGAAATTGAATTAATGGGTCACTTATAGCCAAGTAATGAAGAAATATGTTTCTTGCTCTAGGTTATAGGGAACCCTCATGTATTGGTCTTGTTTACTTAGATTTTAATGTTGGAATGGACTTAGTCCTTAGATGCTGAGTCACTATGACAGATGTTCTTTTGATGCTGTAAAATGAGAACTACCAAAACAAACAAACAAACAAAAAGCTATTAGAAAATGCTCCAAAGCAGGATATTTAATGATCTTTTAATAGCTTTTTATTGTTATCTTAAACACTTGTGTTAAACTGAAACCCTTCTGATCATATTGCTTGGTCAAGGTTGTGGATTTCTGCAAGAAAGTAAAGAAAACTTTAACTTAGGTGTCTACTATTCAAAACTCAAATAATTATTTTAAAACTGTGAGTACTTAAATGGCAGTTCACATATGTAGCAGGTAGTGAACCAGAATACATCCTGAATGGAAGAAAACAGTGGAGAGGACACAGAATGACTGTGTTAGTATAGCTAATCACCTGGAATCAGTGTGCAATACATCACAGTGGAGGTATATATCTCTATCAAGATTAAGAGTAAATAAGGCACATACGTAGCAGTTTAAAACATCTGATGTTTATGTGTATATTTTGAAAATTACTGTTAGAATAAGTTCTGGAGGAAATTATTCCAGAATTAATGATCTGGGAATAATGGGAAGGAAGCATTTTAAGACTAGACTAAACTAAATAGCTATATCAGGACATACTTGTTAAGCTGGTAAACAGTTGCTTGCCCCTCTAAACATAACCAGATAAATCTTGACCAGCATTCATAGCCTGTAAAAGACAAATGCATATAGGATGGAATTTATGCTTTTAAAACAGGAGAAATGTTCTAGGTGTTTGAGCAGCCATGTGTGTACTGCTGCAAACAAGGAATTTACAAACTGTTACATCAGAGCATGAAGCAGTGAAAAGCTGTTGTGCTTCAGGGAGACAAGGGTGGGCAAGGATGACCATCTATCCATTTCAACATTCGGAGCAGCTGAGCCAGGCCAGTTTCTTTGCATTCCAGTCTTTTCATTGTTTTTAAATGCCTCCACAGAAGGCAGGAAGAGTAACTGACTGTATTGTTCCTGATTGTACAAGCCAGTCTGATGAACAGAATCTTATTAAATCATTAGGATAACATTTACAATTCAGTCTCATCACAATGATTTAAATAAACATAATTTTCCTGTTTCTTGCACTCCAGCAGTTTGGAGCAGGTGTTGGTTCTCTATAGGGACTCATATCCTCATTCCCTGTTGCGTTCTTTATTTCTATTGGAACAAGTATCTGCTTTAATCCCAAAATAATTCGTACAAAGCTGGAGGCTGTTCTTTGAATATGCAGGGTCTGAAGTTTGTCTGTGTTTTGCCTGATACTAATTATTTTCATAGTTTGTCTTGGCACTTTTCTGTGCTAATGGGTGTTTACCTTGAATTCCCTGCTGGCTATTCTGTGGAATGAAAAAGCAGACAGACAAGATATCAGTAGCAAAGGAAATATATAAAATCAACTACATTTATCAGTAAATTAGTTTCATTAGCATATTAAAATTATTGTAACTCAATAGAAATTTACCTCATGAATTTGGATCTGTTTTTCAAAACACTGGTATTTATTGTTTGACAGACTATATTTTGGTTCATATCTTATTACATGGAGTGATGCATGAAACCTGGACAACTTTTAGTACCAGATAGCCATACACAGTACAATTTTACCAACCAAGTTCCTGTTTCTGATCTTTTAACTCACCTTTTTGCTTTGCTTCTGTGAAAACAGAATACATGAATTATACAGTCATGACAGGTCTTCTTTCTCTCAGTCCGTTATCCTGATGAAGTAAGACTAAATAAGAAAAAGCATGCATAAATATTCTTGAGAATTCATCATTTTCTATAGAAACATGATTGTATAAAACATTGCTGCTTGCATCAAAGCCTTCCTTTTTTTTAAATAAAATCTAGTACAGCTATTGATACTTTTTTTTCTTAAATGAGAAGAGTAACATTCATCTTCAAAATATGACAGTTTGTTCTATCAAGGAATGAAACATCCAGTTCATCACAGTTATTTTATTTTTGTGTGCAACCAGTGTACTTCTCTAAATTACCTACATTTATGTAGAACATCACTAATTTATAACTGCAGTTCACAGATTGGGTTATTACATTGAAATGAAAAATATCAAGTAGGGCTTGTATGATACTGTACTTTGTGGCAATGTTGTACAGACAATAATACTTAATATGATTTAAAACCTCAGTCAACAGACATACTTCTTAGTTCCCAGACTGAATTTATCTTACGCATAACAAAGCCCTATTCCTTATCCTGCTTGTAAAGTGCTGCTATGGAAACGCACAGACTTTAAAGATGGAGAGAGAAAACTATGTTTACTACACTGCCACCTATTCAGCTATGAATCATTTGCACTAGATGCTTAACACAATGTGAGAGAGATGAAGTGGCAAAGCTAGCATCAGAATCTGTGGTAAAGTCACAAACCTGTCACAGCCAGATGGATATTTACTGACTTTTATCCCTTTTTCCTTGTTTTGTCTTCAGTAGCAAGGCCTTTTGGTTGCTAAAGTAAATATGCCAAGCTAGAAAATTATCAGTCTTGTCCTCCAGAAACAACATCCAAGGACTTTCAACAGAAGAGAAGCTCAAGTACTCCAACCCTAAAGTGACAGTTGTCTGATCACAGTGGGCCATTTCTGTCTGACTAAGCACTTCAGGATAAGGTAAAAGGTGGGTTTGCCATAGTGCATTTATGTGTACTAACAATATTGTGGGGTAAATACCATGTATACTTATTCCATATAATTCTCAAAAAAACAGATTATGGAATTGCTTAGAGCTGCAGATGGAGCCAAACAGAGACTTCAAAACTGAATGCTAACTTTACCTCCTGAGCTTAGAACAACCTCCTTAGGTCATCCCAAATATCGAATGAAAAATGGAGGAAACCAAATATAGAGGCTGACTTTAGGCCACATGATAAGGTTTACTTATCAGCACCTGCACTGATTTAACTTGCTGTTTTTCTCATGAACAGGGCAATACTCAATGAGGTAGTAGAGGTGCTTGTGAAGCCACATTTTCTCCACCATTTGGTGTGGAGGAGCCTCATTATTGATCCTTATATTAAATATGGCTCAGTGGTAAAAATAGATTATTGAAAAATTTGTTACAGCTGGCAGAAAATGCATATTAAAAGCACTGCATGTGATTTCAAAATGGAGAGCAACTAAGATGGAAAAATATCTCCTATGAAGATGATTGCTATATGAATGCACAGAGATCTGAAAGCTGTTCAAAGAAAAATAATAAAGAAAATTTGCTTTCTCTGTTAAATTAAATAGATTTATGGCACTAAATAAAAATATCATTTTTATCATATTTCCTTATAAGCTGAGGTTTTGTAATGATCATCTTCACTGAAATAGTCAAACTAGGACAGTCTACTAGGACTGTAGCCAGATCAATTTTTCACAGTAACACTATGTCTCACTTGTTAGATTTTGTATCTGAGTCCTTCATTTCATGTGCATTTGAAAGTGTGTGTCTGTAAAATTAAACTGTAAATAAACACTGGAGAAATGAAGTTAAAGTGGTTTAAATCAACACCTGGGCAAAGTTCTGCAAGTTTGCTTAAGATTGAAGGGAAAACAGCAGTGGAGTTTTGGTGTCATCAATCTAAAATTTGTGAATTTTTATCTCAATTTATGAATCTGTTCACGGAGCACCTGGCCAGTTTGTTAACAGGATGATGTGACCTGATCTGAGAAAGATCTGAGAAAGGTCTTTAGAGTTTCAAGTTAAAACAGACAATAACCAGCTTTCTAAAATTGTATAATTCCATATGAGATACTGAATACCCTCTATGTGGAACGCTGGACTGCATTTTTCCTGTTTTCCCATTTCTCTGTTGACTAAAATATTCCACCACTATGCTTTATTCAAGTTGAGAAGTCACCTCCAGAAATGGGTTTCTGCTGTTGAATAGTTTTTGTGGCCTGTCTTCTGCTGCTGAGCATGGCCAAAAATTAGCAAGAGAGTACTGGGGGGGAAACAAACTGAAAAAACAACCTATTTTCAAAATCTACTTGTATTACTGTTTGCGGGTTTATTAATCAACACTTGTATGTTAACTGCACTCATTTATGTAGCAGGTAGTCAGATTAAAAAGCTTAAAATAGTTTTTTGACATTGCAATTTCAAATACTTACTAAAAAATATCCACTCTTTTTGGTACAACCAGAAAAATTCATCCTAAACCAGGATAGCACTAAATTCAGATAAGTGTTGACAATATTTTCTAAAGATTTTTCAAAATGTTGTAGTCTGGGAGACTTTAGGTTGTAAAACTGTGGCTGTCTGTCTCTGGTTTGAAATGTACTGTATAATAAATGCTGTTATGTGCTATGTCTGATGCAAGGAATGCACGATTTTTTTTCTTTTTGTATTATGCAGCTGAGTTGAGGCTGTGACTGTCTGGCAAAAAAACATGGCAAAATACCAATAATGACTTATACAAGGATATTGAAGTGGATGCACTTTTCAGGAGATATGGAAATAATGGTAATAGTGGTGGAACAGTGTTGGCAGCTAGGGTTATGAAGGGAAAAAAAGATAAAACTAAATCAGCTAAAATTGCTTTAGCAGGGATGTAGAAGAATTTCTACTGGAATAAGTATCTCTGGACTCATAAAGATGGCTCAAAATACTACTCAGATTCGTGGAAAGAAGATGATGACTGGAAATGTCCCTTTAGGAGGTCAAATCTGTAAGCCTGGCATATGTGTTGACTGGAACAATCAATCCAGTTTACACTCACTGTAGGTAAGTAAAGAAAACCTTTTCTTGTCCTAGGAATCTTGGCCTAAATGAATATGAGCTAATTAAGTTTAAACTAAATAAAGGATAAAAGATGCTAGCCATGGGTTTGTCACCCATTTGGACAGACTGAAATGTCAATTGCTTACCTTGTGATGCAATTGAAAACAAGCCAGTTTCTATTTAGAGTCAGCATCACAAAGTTAATGTGGCACAGCACGTGAGGCAGTGAGCTCTATTAAGAACCTGGAGAGTTAGACACGTCAAAGCAGGTTAAATAAGCACTCTGAACCTTGTATGTGCACATGGCAATGCCAGATTTTATCAAGAGGGACTCTGCTAATTGCAGAACATTAATAAGGTGTTATCTCTGCAGTCTCTGCTGTCACACTTTCTATCTCTTACCTTTCCTTTCACTTATCTCTTCCTATACCCCCTACTCTTTTATCTATTTGTTCTCTGCTCTTTTTTTCCCAACAAACCCACTTTGCAGCATGTTAATATTATTGGATTCTGTTGTGAGTTTTCATAGAATCATAGAACACAGGATGGCTTAGTTGGAAGGGATCTTAAAGGCCATCTAAATTCCACCCCCCTGCCAATAGGCAGGGACACCTTCCACTAAACCAGGTTGCTCAAAGCCCCATACAAACTGGTTGTGAACATTGCCAGGGATGGGACTTCCACAGCCTCTCTGGGCAGCCTGATCCAGTGTCTTACTACTCTTATAGTGCAGATTCTTTTCCTAATGTCTAATCTAAACTCTTTCAGCTTAAAACCATTCTCACTTGTTCTGTCCTGACATGCCCTTGTAAGAAGTCCTGCATCTTTCTTTACATACTGGAAGCTGCTTTAAAGTCTCCAGGAGCCTTCTCTTCCCTGGGCTGAACAAACCCAGCTCTCTCAGTCTGTCTTTATAGGAGAGGCTCCAGTCCTCTGTTCATCTCAGATTTTATTCTAAATGGAATCAGGCTGTGTAATAGTCCAAAATGAAAAACTCAAGAGGGAAGGCTCCAAGGTGTGCTGCTCTGCTCTTTAGAAAGCCTTCCTGACATAGACGTGATTGAAGCAGACATTACCCTCTCTCAGAAAGGTGCATCTTCAGCATTTCTGTCATTTCTACGGACAAGCTCTTTCCACTACAAGCTATGTTAGGAGTAAAGCACCGTAGTTCATATGGGTACACCTCCATCTTTTTCCCAATATTTTGAAAATAGATGGGACAATACAGGATGAATTTCATACATGAGAAAAGTAGTGAACATAGAATAGGTTGCTGTTGACCTCATTTTTATGGATCCCAAAATCCAGTTCTACAACCCAACAATCCCTCTGGGGTTTCATTTGTTGTCTGTGTTTTGTGGGGTTGGAGGGGATGTTTCATGGATGTCTTTATTTTTACTTTAATAATCCTCTTTGTGGACAAACCATGCTAAATATGGACAACACTAGATGTTTAGTGATCCACTGGTAGGTTCTGTCTTCCACAAATGTTGGAAACAATGGCCCTTAGGAAACCATAGGAGAAATGTGCCTATGTGGCACCAGTGGGATGTTATTCCCTGTAGCATTCATACAAGTAGGCACAGGCTGGCTGGAACTCTACTCAGCCTGGGAAGATGCCAAGTGGGTGAAGCTTCTGTTTCACCTCCTCCACAGATGCTCTCTGTGTGACTCATCTGGCACCACTGCTGCATCTACAGTCATTTACACCCATCTAAGTTATTCAGAAACAATGGACATGATGAAAAAAATATTTTAGTCTTTTCTTCTACAAATATAGATATGTATAATGTAGTTAAAAGTTAATAAAATAGAGCTATGTAGTGTATTTATTTACAGTAGAACCATGTCTTTTATGCAGAGTAAAAATATTGGTTGATGACATTGGATTCTTCTGCAAAAATATGTCTTTTGCAACATTCTGCAGTTTCTTAATTTATTTTGTTGCTGTTTTATCTGCTGGCTGTTATTTCAAGACACAGAAGCGCATCTGGAACACACTGTCTTCAGTGCAAATATACTGAAGAAATATTTCCTAATTTGAAATGACTACTTTTGCAGAAGTACAGCTTTAATAATAAAACAAAACAAAACCCACAAAACTGTATGTATTTTCTTTTCTAATAGGAAAACAGTGACTTTTCCTTCGTGACAACTGTTGAGATTGCTAAAGAAGATACTTGTTTAACCATTAGTGATTCTGTTGTTAGGATGAAACCTAATTCAAGTCATGACAGGCAAGTTAACTAACTGAGAATTCTCTTTTCAAAAGGTCTGAACTCTGTAAATCATAAAAGTGGGTATAAGCCTCTGCAGGCAGAGACGAGATTTGGACCAAAGCAGCCTCTTAGGTAGGGAGCCCTATATCCATCAAGTAAATTCAAGAGTATGTTGCAATGCTATTACAGCAAAAATACCTTAAAAGACCAGAGATTAATTCTGAGGAACTCAAATGGAGTGGGGTATGAAGTAAACGACTGTTGATTCACACACGGAATAAGGAAAACACAGCTGCTCCTAAGCAAAATAGGAAACATCCAGAAGACAGAGAGATGTGACATTTTTTAGCCGTCCCTCAGTGTGGCTATTTAGATAACATCAATCTAGGGATTTTAGAAAATTTAAAGATTCTTTGTTTTATTTATCCAGTCATGTAATCAGTGTTTCTGTCATGTGTGGAGAGGGCAGACCTGAGTTCTGAGTGTTTCTTTCCCGTTAAGAGTGAGAGTCGTCTCTTCAGCCAAGCTCTGTCACTGCTGCTGTCTCAGCAAAGTTCCTACTGCACAAGGTGCTGGAGAATAAGGTTTTCAGTAGTTTTTTTCTAGTTTATGTTACATGAACTTTTAAAGACAGGTCTCTCATTATCCAGCTGACAAGAATGTATGTACAGAGAGAGGGGAAGCATCTCTTTAGTTGGCATATATCCCCTAGAGCAAAGTAAAGAGCAGGTACAGCTCTTCCACTACAAATCAGGAATTATTTAAATCTTTTGATCTCAGATGAATATTTTTTATTTTTTTTATTTTTTAATTTTTAAGAAAATAATACCAGAAAGCTATGTGATTTTGAACTAGAACATTTCTGGTTCAGAATATGGCTGAGAAACCTGGTCAATTAATATGACTGAAGAGGGAAAGAAAATGAAAAAAAAAAAGACTATGCATTATTTCTGTTTCTGAATGCTTTTTAGTGTGGAATAGTATTCTAAATAGGAAGCTAATTAAGAATGTAAACTTCACATGGTAAATAAATGGCATCAGACCCCTTTATATAAAGAAATATCCATGAGCATTTGTTTATTTTTAAAATACTCTATATGAATAATAAGAATATCCAGGACATTTTCAAAATCAGTCACATCATCCATAACCTGAATGATAAATTATTATCATCTAGAAAAGCACCACCTGCACTTAATCCACTGTAAAATATGCAGATGGATGCACTGTGAGAACATCAGTCTGAGAAATATGTATTCATAAAACTATAGCAAGAGAAAGACAAATTTTATTCTGAAATACAATGGAATAAATTTGTTCTGTGACAAATCTAAGGAAAAATACACAAAAACATCATTTGCAGAAGAATTGCTGAAAATTATTAGGTTATGGATCATATAGATATGGCTGTCAGCTGGATAGCCCAAAGTCAAATAATGGGAGTAAATTATAGCAATAGCAACATTTATAATTGTTAGAGATTGAAAGTTCACATAGTTATGATGATACTAGTGATATATAGTAGATTGATGAGGAAGAATTTTGTATTTCTCTATCCAGCACAAAGACAAATCAGGTTTTTATCAGTTATGTAGAAAGGTGAGCTGATTTATTAAATGATCGTGATTTTCTTGCAAAACACCACGAAATATATTCTGCATGTTTTTCTATGACCACTTTCCTTTCCTATGTCTTTGTATTATTCTGTCTTACATTTTAAAACTGTTTAATCGCTTGTTATTATGACAGTGCAAATGCCCTTAAAATATGCTGCAATGGTTGAAAAAATTAGAATATTGACTATGCTATATTCCTGTCTTATCTGTATTGCATTATAATGTAAATTAAGATGCTTTTTCAGGGTTCAAAATCTCCACATCCTTTTTAAAAATATAACCTGGAAGATTATATTTATTTGTTATTGTACTTTGAGGAAATATCCCAGGCTCAGAAACAGCTTGATGCAGTCTTATGGTGAAATTTGTGTGGCACTCCACTGAGTGGATTACATTAATTATTAGCCATTCAAAGTAAACTTTAAAACAAGCAACTACTAATCAACACAGTCCAGATGGTTTTCCAATTGTAAAATTTTCAAATATTTTATGCGTAGACAATGACTGGTTTAAAGCTGTAATTTGCTCTGGCAAGTGCATCTTACACACCCTGGCACTGGCAGAGATAAAGACTCAATGAAAATTTTTTAGCTTAATCAATTTGCACACTCACATCTGCCTGCAGATATAATAGAGACTACCAGCTGGCTTTGAAGACGTTGGTGCCCACAGGATTTCCCGGCTTCTCCCTAGCAGAGCACCTGCACTGACTGGTTAAATACTCTCACAGGCTTCATGGCAAACTCCACAGGGCCAAATCATGAACACCATAATAATATTATTCTTCCTACTATTTTGCTGTCTGGAAAGGCACTGGCTGGTGGTACCAGATGGTACTGACAATACTAGCACACTGTCTGAGGAATACCCAAAACTTGGGCAACTCCCACAATGGAAGAGGGGCCAAATATTTGGGTCAGGGAGAGATCTTAGACAGACAGGCATAAGCTAATCAGTGTCTTGTTCAGAATTAGCTTGCTGGTGTGGATGAACTCTAAGTGTATGAAGATGTACTTCTCTGCTCAAAGTATCGTTCTAAATAAAGGGTGCCAGCAGCAGCCCTGCAAGGGCAAATGCCTAAGGCAAATGACACGTATCCATGCAGTTTAGGGATAACACCTTCTGCAGCTAATAGCTGTGTCCATGCAGTGTAGTGGTCCAGATCTCTTCTAGGCCCTGTGTGATAGGTTTGCAACACAAGGCGTTATTTAATACGTGCTTTTCCAATCAGGCTGTCTGAGATAAAGTGAAAACTGTGTTGCAGGCCACCAGAGCAGTGGAGCTATATCACAAAAAAGTTGCCACATGTATTGCATACTTCTGGGCTGTGTCATAAAAGAACATGCGAGCTTTGACAGTTTAAAGTCTCCCCAGATAGAGTTGAAGGAGTGTGGATAGTCTGGTAGAGGGAGCCAATCTCACAGTCCCTGTGCAGTCTTGGAAGCAGTCCTTAGGGTGAGCTGTTATTAGAAACCTTTCCATGTTTTGGAACAAAAAAGGCTGCCAGCTAATCAGCATGGACAAGCAAGGCTCTGTGTTTGATATCTGCTCTAATTGACCAGTATAGATATATACAAAATTACTTTGTGTTGCAGCAGAATAACCATGTGTATTGAAAAGTGGGAAACTGCTGCGTGTACTCTTTTGTGTAACATTGCTTCCTTCATATGGGATTTCTCTGTTCCTAAGTAATGTTGTGACATGTCTGAATTTCCCAAGACCTTTTTCCTTGCAAGACTTTGAAGTTTTCACTTGATTACTGAAGTGCAGTCGGGTGTGTCAGAGCAGTAACTTTTCCCTAGCTGCCAAATATCTGCTGCTGTCATATGTATCTGCATCAGTCTGGCAATTCATCCAGCATAGTGAGTTGGATGCTTCCAGGAAACACTGGCTTTGCAGCTCAAGGGCCAAACATGTTTCCATATACAGAGTCCTCCCAGTATGCCCCAGCTTCCAGTGAGTGTTGGAAATCCCAGGCAGAGCCATGGTAACCCTGCTTTCAGTGAGAGAAGTGGTGACGGATGAGCATGCCTGGTGCCTTAATCTTTGTGTATGTTGGCTATTTGCTGTTTATCTTGATGTAATTAACTGAACAGTCCCCATATTAGTTCATTTAGTGTCATGAGAATTGGTATCTTCCTCTCATATCAGTTGCAGCTGTCCTTTTTTGATTTGACTCCAGTGCACACACTGTACTTCTTGCAGTGACTCATGTGCTGAAAAATATCGTAACCACATGAAAAATCAGAAGTGACCTAGAGAAAATACATAGATGCATTCAGATATGCCGTTGGTAAATAATACTTAATACAGATCAAAAGAGCCAAACAGCTTCGCTAACAATAGAAATGAATGGGAGCTGAGCTATTCACTTTCATTAAAAATAAATGACTTGATGCGTATAGATCCTTTAAGGTACAAATTATTCTAGGAAGGAGCTTGTAGTGAGGCAGATGTTCACAGGAGTTTACAGTACAACCCATGTGAACCAAACTCAGATTTGGAATTGATTATAAAGCCTATTTTATCTGTTAGAAGTTTAAAACTTTCCCTTTTCATTATCCATAGGAAAATAATATATATTCTACTGGGCCATGCACTGTCAAAGATAAATCTGCCAATTTTTAGCATCACTTTTCAAGTCTGAAAAGTTTTGCATTTTCAAATAACAACAGTCATTCATTTAGAAACTCAGGACTAGTAGGTGATGTATTTCTGCTCCAAATGGCAAAACAGTCTCTCCACAGTTATTCAAATCTGCTTTCAAATTCACATCTTGTGCAACTCAGACTACTGCAGTGTGAAACTTCATTACAAACTATAGAGGGCAGGTGAGGATTGTAAAGATGCCTTGTAAAGCTGAACGAAATTGTACGCTCAGTATACACCTGGTATCTGAGTACCTGACACAAAGTCTTGTGCTACATGGACCTATGCCAGACATCTCTTCTAGCCAGTGACTTGCACTGTCTTCCCCTGTTGAGAGATGACTTTTTAGTTTTCATATGCATTAAGGAGCTCATAATTCAAGATAAGAAAAAGAAACATGGGCGAAAGTTATTTTGTAAATGGAGGCAAACATCAAATGTTAACAATGAAAGTTATATAAAAGGAAGTCCATTGTTTATGTTTCTCCCTTTCTTTTGTTTTCCTGCCACCAGAATTGAACCTATGTCAACACTTCTCAAAGTATTAATAATTCAGCTGCTTACTCCTGGTTGATGTATGCAGCTTCACTTGGTCTCACCAAAGTATATTGTCTTTTCTGGTGGTGCCTTCATATTTAAGGACTACAAACTACAAAACTCTAGAGATAGATGCAGTTAGAGTGACATACTCAGTGGTAAAGCAGCAGTGTATACATTTACTCAGAATTTTTCAAATGGATAATGATAGCTATTTTTGCGTAATTATAAATGTTGCATTCAGGGAGAGATGAAATCATTCAGATATCATATAAGCATTTGGCAACAAAACATTTAGCTCAGTAAATAAATTATTTCCAGTTGGAAAAAAAAAAAACCAAAACAAAGAAAAAAAAAGCAGATGTTTAGAGCTTTTAGATAACACAGAAACTGGTGCATAAACTAACTAGTGCAGTGGTTGAAAAAAAAAAATCCAAAAGAAAGGAAAAAGGAAGTTAAATATATACAAAAGGATTTTTAAGCTAGTACATCAAGGAAGGTGGTAGTGTTGTAGGAATGCAGGTTTATCCATTGTACTTTTACTGCATGATGTCTTTTAATGGAGACTATCACCAGGAAAAATCCACTTAGATTGGAAATGTTTTTAAAAATAGTGAGTTTCTAAATAGTTTGAAGAAATATAATGAAGAATGATAACCAGGTAAAATGAAAGGTTTTAATCATAGAGTCATAGAATCATAGAATAGTTAGGGTTGTAAAGGACCTTAAGATCATTTAGTTCCAACCCCCCTGCCATGGGCAGGAGCACCTTACACTAAATCATATCACCCAAGGCTTCATCCAACCTGTCCATGAACACTGCCAATCTACACTTTAGGGGGGTTTGAACTAAAATTTAATTTGGAAAATAAATCCTATAACCTTGTTCTTTAAACTCC
The DNA here is from genome assembly GCF_012275295.1 of Melopsittacus undulatus. NCBI lineage: Eukaryota > Metazoa > Chordata > Aves > Psittaciformes > Psittaculidae > Melopsittacus > Melopsittacus undulatus. Next base: position 14,624,048 of record NC_047557.1, read on the forward strand.
TGTAAAAGGGGAAAGAATGAGGGTAATTCAGTAATGAAATCTATTCTTGGTTTTAAGATTTTTCAGCTGTATAAGTAGAACATTGAGCCAGGTAGGTGGTTTCCTTTCTTAGTTTTTTAATTACTTCTCAAGTCTGCAATCATCAGGTAACAGCCTCAAGCCCTCATTTTATGATGAAAATATAAAGTGGCTGACTATTGTAAAAAGCATGAGCTGATTTATTATATTCACTGATACAGTCTAACCTTGCTAAGTTTTATCCTCCAATGGCAATATTTTTCATATCACAAGCATGTCTATTTGATGACCACTACAGAAAACATATCAATAAATTAACAGCTTATTTTCTAAGCATAGACAACACATTTCGAAATGTATCACCATAACCTTGTATTTACTGCAGGTAGCAAATTCCCATGAGTGAATTCTCAAAGTCACAAGGGGATGTATTTAATCTTCAGAACAGATGAAAACAAACAGTTTTTTTCCCCCCGAGTTTTCCTCTCATTACTGAAGCTGAGACAATGAGATCATGCACATGTCTGTTCCAGATTTGGTACATACACAGACAGTCCCAGTGCTTTGAGAAAAGACATTTAGCAGCTACTAATATGTTAATCAATTGAGTATTGGATTAGCCCAGCTGTTCCCTGGAGCAAGTGCATTACTGAAAACAGCCAGTCAATTGCCAGCTTGCTTTATTTTTTCTGTAAGAATTTCATAACTAATGCTATGAATATTTATCTGATTTTCTCTTAGAGAATTGATCAGTCCTCCAGGCTGAAAGCACAGGTTCACTGACAATTCATGGACCAATAGTATGGGGTTTTTTTACTAAACATAATTTATTTACAAGCAAGTCTGAAAATAACCTTTTCCCTCCTCTGCCTTTCCCCAAGTATTACACATAATTGCCAGACACAGTTTATGCCCTCTGAGCTTACAGTTTGTATTTGGCTTTTGTGTTTATTGCTTTATAGACCTGAGTGCAAACAGAACTGTGAATAATGCAAAGTAGAGCATTCAAAATTCATTCTGAGACTACTGTATCTGTAAAGTTATCCTAAACTACCATTTCTCTGATTTGAAGATATATTAGAAATCAGTTTTATTATTAGAAATTATTTGTCAGGAGTGCAAGACAAGGATGTTATAGCTCTTCAATTTTCAAGCTTGAAAACAAACACCTGAGGCTCTGAACTCACCAAGCAGTTTGTACAGAAAATGTTTTTCTTTCTACTGATATTTTATGAACAATAAATTCTGTCTCTGTTTTGTTTTTGTTGGGTTTTTTTTTTGTTTGGTTTTGTTTTGTGAGGGTTGGTTTTGTTTTGGGGTTTTTTTTGTTTTGTTTTGGTGTTTTGTTTGTTTGTTTGTTTTTCCTATCAACAGTGTACATTAACTAAGAGAAGGTATTGGTAAGTTATGCTGTGCAGTGTATGTGCAATATGGAACCATGTCAGCCTATATGCGTCACAGACTGCAAATGCAGGCAGGTTCCCTACCCACAGCACTGACCAACTCTCATTTTTCTTTCATTTCCTTCTTGAGAGCATATCCCTTGCAGCCAAAAGGAGCAGTGAGCTCTAAGCATAGCTGCAATTCACAGGTACAGTTTTGGAAATCAGCTTCAAGCTTGAATTTCTATGATATTATAGGAAGTATAGTACAATGTACCCTAAATCTACAGTTTTATTTAGTCTGGAGGTTTTCTTGGCCAGAAAGCAGAGATGGAAGGCTTAGCATTTTTAACAGTAAACTGTTAATTTGGTATCTCATTTTAGTGAATTCTAACGGTCATATGATTGCTTTGCTCTGAAATCTGGATTTCAAAAATCTCAGAAAAACACCGTTGTTTAACTTATTTCAGTAGTGCTTCTGATTGCAATTAAAATAATGTAAACATTGAATTTGACAGTAATTTTAGATGTTACAGTTATTTTCATACCTTGAAACCACTTAATTTAATTTTTGTCCAAGGACCAGTACTTCCTGCTTTTATTTTTATCCTGGAAGATTAGTTTGTGCCTATTAGAGTCACAGTTACAACGAACCAGTGGAAACTGCCTTAAGAAACACAGATGCAGCATTTTAGAGTAAACCCTATGGTACACTTTCCATCCTTGGGGTTTCCCCATCAGCAGCTTTACCTGCATTTTCAGTTTCTCAATGAGCAATATTTGGTTTTGTAGCTTTCAGAATTACTTAAAAATTTTAAAGGAATAAAGTAGTTTCCAGTGTTACTGTATGTATGCATTGATCTGATCTACTTTACAGGAAAACAAACCAGAACTGACCCCCTTGAAATCCCTGAGATTGTGCATGGAAAACAGACCAGAACCAACCCTCCAGCTTATCAAGATTGCAGATGGGGAGTGACACAAAAGACTACCTTTTTCAGTGTTTGGTTTTAGCTGACCAGCCAAGAGATGAGTCAAAGTAAACCTAAATACTTGGGTGCTTCCTTTGACATGTTTGCTGTAGCATATTATTGAGCAGCAAAGCCACAGATTTCCCTGTTACCCACACTGTTGAAAAGTGCCTGTCTGTCATAGACAAGAGTCAGAAATTATTTCAACTGGGGAGCAGGCAAGGACAGGGGTGAAAATGGAGAGGCACAAATGTAGACATAGAAATGTTCTTTTCTTCTCAGGAAGGAAGGTTTGCAATGGACTGGGATCTTACCTGCATTTGGGGGGAGTAAATGAAAACCACAAAAAGTGTAGGTGATTATGATAAAGCTGGGTTGTGCTGACTAATTCTCATGAATAAAAATAGTGTTGTAGTTGTTTATTGTTATAAATGATGCTTTGATACATGGATCCAACAAAAACTTGGTTTGAATTAGCAGTGTTTATCTAAAAAGCAGTGAAACATGATGTTTACATCTGAGATAAGCAGGGGATCTTGCTTGAATAGTTGTATAACTTTATGGACACTTGAGTGGCAAAGGTTGCCAACATAATAAACATTTCTAAATGAAATAATGAGGAAATCTCTACTAGGAAGTGCTTAATTCAATTGAGAGGCAGAATTTCTAATTGGTACAGAAGCCTCAATACTCCCATGGTAGACTATATAAAACGGACACATGGAAAAAAACAAAGGGGGAAAGGCAACAGGAAAGGTTAGAAATATACAGACAAGTACTAACAGAGAATTAAGCTGTGTATCTGACTGTGAGGGCTTAGGATGTTTTCTGTATAACATCTGACTGACAAACTGAATTCCCAGAATGAGGATCTGTTAGGCAGAGAATTACCATCTGATGAGTATCAGTCCTCAGGGCTGGCCCAACACGTCATTTCTGAGTTGCCAATAGATTCATGCCCAATGGCACAGAATGTCAAACGCTGAAAATTGGTGTGTCAGGAAGGACAGGTTCTTTGTGTCTCCTTCCTATGTATATTAGTTAGGAAACATCAAATTCTGTTCTTCACTCACACCAATGGTCATCTTACTCCCTACGCAGATGTCAGTGGGACTGCATGGGAATAAAGTTTCAGCTAATGAGCAGGGGCTGCTGAGCAGCATGATGAATCCTGTCAGTAGATCAGTCATCTCTTTAAACAAATAAATTGTTTTACAGGGCATGCATTTATCTCGTTGTTTAGTAAAGCTGTGTTTATAAGCCTCTCCTTCGTGTTCAGCCTCCTCAAATCAAGCATAAGTTCATAAGTTTGCAGAAAAAAGGTGAATGTGTTAAACTGAAAATGTTATTAACAGTTTTCTATTTAAAATGAACTAATATAAAATAGCAAATAATTTTTAAATTGTGAAAGGGAGGTTTTATGAGGTGTGGGCCCACATTTTAAACGACCATGACACAGGCCATGTTTGGTCTCCTTCTTTTTCCAGATTACCTTTTTACTTCTAGCTGAGTGCAAGGGTGAGCTGCAACAGTGTTGCCACCATAGACTTTGTCTCCAAATCAGTTTGACTTGCAAGTGAAAATCATATAGTGAAAAATTAATTTTGGCTTGTGGTCTCCCCTTATTCTTGCATGCTACCTGGGGCCTTGGTGCCATGTTTTATACCTTCAGAGAAATCCCCAAATCTAGGACACCAATAGAAATTTTAATGTATTTTGCAGTAGCATCGAGATGCCCATGGGAAAACTTGGCAGGGAAAGGAATGCATTATACATTTCAGTGTTGAAAATGAAGAGCAGCCATTTTACTTTTGATCTTAAAGTTAAATTAAAAAAGATAGAAATTAAAATTACTTATCTCTATCTTTAAAAAAGGAAAGTAGAGGTAGAATCAGATTTTCAGTGGTGCAAAAAGTGGCTATGTTTCCAAATGTCAGTGATAGCTGATTAAACTTAAATATTTAATTTCCTGGTCTGCTTTGAAAAACCTCTTCTTAAATAACTTCCCTGACATGTATGGCTATGAGAGATCCAAAGATCAAGACTGGAACTGCTGGATACTGTGATCAGATTAGCTTTCTTATCAACACCTTACTGCTACTCCAGGTTAAAGCTCTGCTGAGCTGTGCTATCCCCAGTCATAGAGAAGGAGGAAAGATGTGACACCAAGCTGCTAGGTAAAGGTTATGTTGCTTTTATTACGAGTGGCAGGCCTCTCTTTAGAGAAAAGTCTCTGAAGAAGTTTCTTGGCATGTTACAAAAATCCAACTACACAAACAAAACAAAATGAAATAATTTTAAGGACAACATCCAAGCACTTTTAAATCCCTAAGGGATTTTCATAGGTACCAGTCTGAGTTTTTAGAAAGTCAGTGAATTTAGAAAGGAACTATTTCTTTTAACTTACAAAATCACGTGAAGATACCTGCACTAAGATCTAGGATATGTCCTCCAATTTGTATTTCAGAAGTAAATTTTATTCATCTTCCCAGGCTTTTTATTTTGCTGTGTTCTGAATGATACTGAGACATTTTAGCCTTATTGATTTTCTGATTTATTTTCAATGATTTTTCCCACAATATATTAAGGAAGACTTTTTTTCAGTCATGAGATAAAGGCAGTTCCTGCTGTGGAAGACTACAATCAATTAAGGAAAGAGTAAGGAGAAGTAAAAAGCCTCTGGAAAGGCAGAGCATTTAGCTTTTTTTCTTTAGACCCTCAGAGCACAGACTAAAACATGCAGAGAGATTAAAAACAATTTTGAGAGAACCAAGTCCTACCCAGCCCTGGACAGAAGCCTGTAACCAGAGAATCAGTAAATTCTGGCTCTGTCAAATATTGTCTCCAATGAATCCCAGGTTAAGGGAACACTGCTGTCAGTTCTTTGCTTCCCAGCTGCACGTAGCTCATTGCACAAGCCCTACCCTGAGAAAACCAGACTAACCATATCTGCTGTCGTGACTAAAAAAGGCAACGTCATTTCTCAAATAACTAAGCTACAAAGAAACTGGAGAGATAGAGATCATGATCAGCAAGTCAGTAGCCTCCAAATATGAATGTTTTATGAACTCATAGCAGATACTGCTATCTTTTCCACTTAGATACAATGACATTTTTGCACTGGTAATTATATTAAAGCTGGAAGGATAATTGTTTTTGTATCCTTCTTTAAACATGAGATTTTGAATCTCTCAGCTCTTTGTGGATGGAAATGCAGACCGGTGAGGAAATGCTGATATCTCTCAGTAATCAGGACACTTAACAATTGATGCCGAGCCAAGCTGGTTTAGAGAAGCTGGTGTTGATTCACATGAGGGCCTTGGAGGCAGTAATGATATGAGCCACAGATCTGACTCATTATTGAAGAATTTCTGAGACTTTGTGATTTTGAAGAATTTCTGAGACTTTGTGAAGTTACTTGCAGTAGAAGTGTGCCCATAGCTGGACAGCTTTGACGTAGAAATGAAACTTTCTCAAATATCTTGATAGTCTGCATAGTCTGCAGTGAGCAACAGACTGTTTTTTGTTTGTCAGATTGGCTTTACATGAGTGTATGTAGGATAGCACCAAAGACAACTGTGGAGCATTTTAGATGATCAAAAAGTGGTGAACTGAGACCCTCTAAAGTCCTAATGGAGAGATTTTAGGACTTACATATCCCTGGAAGTGTGAAGTGAATGGACTCTGGCCTGAAGTCTCTTCATTTAATATAGTCCCTGGAGTGTTCCCCCTCTAGCCTTAAACATATGGGCATATTGTGATGTTTGAAGAAGTGACTGGAATGTACTGCAAACCAAGCTGTCTGTTACCTACTTCTGCATAGCCTTTGAGTTAGTTGATATGTGCTGTGTTGGACGGTTGTGCACTCATGAATGTAGTCTGCGAACAATGCGATTATTTCAGTAGGAAGGGAAGCAAATTCAGAAGATAGGGTGAGGCCTTAAGCTTTAAAAATATTAAGCTGGCAAGTGTATGTCTGAATGCTATTTCTATATAATTATTACAGGAAGCAATCACAAAGGTTAATCACTCAGACTATTCCCTGATGTTAACTGCCTTTGGTGAGCCACGATCATGTCAGACTAAGGGTCAGGTTGCATCTGAGAGTGCCTACCCAGTGGTTTTGTCGACACAGAGCAGTTAACGTCCAGGTTTTCTCTTGGCTGGAAGTTGGAAATCTGTTAAAACCTCAATACCTAGTTTTGCTGTGCAGTCCCTGTTGTTTCTGAGAGGCCTTATGACAGCACTTTATCCAAAATCTTTGGGTATAAAACTTCACGGAAAACTCTATTAATATTCTGAGGCTGGAATGTATTTGTCCAACTGGGCTGATAACTTGGCAAGCCATTCAATACATGATAATTCTTGTTTTTCCGTTCAGATTTCATTAGTGAGTGAAAGGATGTCTTGCTTAATAATTGTTATGCTACATCCGTTTCTTTCCGTGCACTTAAGGAGAGTAGACAACAGTTTTCACTGTTAGCACTGCAAATAAATCAGAGAAAAACAGTAGATGTGAGATGTGGTAAGTGACTTCTTGGGGGCTGTTCTTGTAATGAAGTTCACACATCAAACTGTGGAAAATTAAGTTTGAAACTTTCTTTGTTCCCTAAGCTTTAAAGTTAAAAGAGATTTATATGTTCTGAAGACAGGTAAGTCAAATAGAAGGTTATACTTAGCTTTTTGGATTCAGACTTCTTTCCTCTTTTTTGTGGAGTTGTTCAGATCTTTTTAGCTATTGAAAAACTTCTCTCTTTTGCCCTCCAGTGGATCCTAGTCTACAAGGGAGCCCTCATGGAACAGGAGAAGCAGCTAATTTATTTTCAAATTTAAACAAAAATGTTCTCCTTTAAAACAACTGGTAAAAAGAAACAGCACTGCTGGGTCATGCTTATAGTACAGTGCATTTTGCAAGAAGTGTTTAGAATGCAAGTCTGGCAGGGAGATCTACTATATATATATAGACACTGTGAAAGGGTAGTCAGCTTTGATTAATGGAGGGCTATGAGCTTAAGATATATTTCAGTAGAGATTTTTCTTAATACACATCTGTAGTCAGGTGACCATGAGAGCATCTAGGTTTGTTTGCTTAAATGTTTCCAGCACTTGCTGCTACAAGACTGAGAGCTCAAACTATGTGCACTCCAAAGGTTTAAAATAGAAGTTCACAACAGGACAGTCCTTAAATGTACCATTGCTTTTTAAATCAAATTATTTTCTGAATACTTGGAATTAAGTATACTGAGGGAGTGTTTCATAGGATTCTTGCTCATACATGTAGGCTCTATCCTTAGACCTGGAATATACGAAGCTATTATATATGACTTAAACTACAATTGTCATTGAACACAAATGCTGCCATGTACATATTTAGTTTTACCTCCCAAAAGAGGGAACTAGAGCACTGAATAACCAAGGCTTCCAGCCTTTCTCCTTTACTGCTGCCCCATGCCTTAGCTTTGATTTTTTCTCTGAGGCAATGAGGAGTGGTGATAATTGTAAGCTGTCCATTACCTTCTGGAACATGGCTGTGCCAGCTCCCCAGGAGCATATATCATCTTTCTCTGAATTGTATGGAAAGGAAACCCTGCCACCTCCAATTGTTTTGCAGTCCCAATGCAGGGAAAGCTCTGCTCAACATCAGCAGAAACACAGCCTGTAAGAAATACAATACCAGGTTTCCAGGTCACTCCTTCCTTTCTATGTGATCAGCACAACATAAAGTCCAGATGATTTTTTTTTCCCATCTGTCTTCTCTCAAATGCACATTGGCCAGATAGATACATTCCAAGCAAGCAGAAGCTCTTTTGTTTCTAAATACCAGCATGCTTAGAAGGCAGATGCTTTTACTGGATGCAGCTGGCACAGTGTGTCTTTCAGCAATCTCTGGGAAAGCATTACAGTAGAAACAGGCAAGCACTATCATGTATAGTAAAACTGTGATAAAGAGCTTTACCTATGGTAAATAAAAGTCCTTATATAAAAAGCCTGTGGTGCAACACCAGAAAGCCGTCCTTTGAACATTCTTTGTGCCTTTATTCATTGCCCTACTTTGTTGAAGTTTCAAGGTTGATTTATACAGCATACCACCAAGAGAGCAAAGATACTTGCTGCACACCATAAGCCAGGGCACTGCTGTTCCCTTTTCAATACCCCTCATTTCTAAAGAAAACTTAATTTCCTGGACATAGTGCCACAGGGACATAGCTGGTCATGAATCCAGCCAGAGCTGTCTCAAACTTTAGATACCCCATGGCAAGGCATGGTGGCATCATGTCCTAATGCACGAATAGGTGCCACAGGGCACGTATTTTACAAACCTGGACTCCGGAGAATATGTAATTCAACATGCAGGAGCTTCGGTTCTAAAAAGAGTGCCTGAAAGTGATGGCACTGCCTAAGATTATAATAGAAGAAATCCAGCAATGTGAAGACATCTGTCTACAGTGAGGTAGCAGGAAACACATCTGCAATATTGCTCACCTCTCAGACCCAGCTGAAGAGACACTGCTATATTAAAGGCAATGACATGCATTAGGATTTTGGCCCTCAGCTCATCCTGCAGACTAAGCTTTGCCAATGCCTTTTGAAAGATTTAGGCTGGGCTCACCCATTTTCAAGAGGCTGTAGCAGCGTGACTGGCCATCTCTAGTGTAATAAACACTGAGCTAAAATGCTTCTGTGGCAAGCATGAAGCCGGAGTCACAGTATCTCATAGCTGGATGGATATGTAAGCTCAGCTCTCAGCTCTCATTTGCTGGGTCTGGAGTGCACCCTCTGAGAAGCAGTTCTCAGCACCAGGAGCAAGGGGCTCTGTAGAGTTTGTAGCTGCAACTTGAGGCACATTAATGCAAAGTAAAGAATTAAACCAAATATTTTTAGAGTCTCCTTAGATAGACTACCCTAATCACCACCTTTTCTGTCATATATGAATTCAATGAAAAAAAGTTATTTCTATTTAGCTATTAAGCAAGGCATCCATTTTCAGGAAAATGTCTATAGACTGTGTATCTATCCAGTGATACACACCCTGGAGTGAGGTGCCAAAACCCTGGAGACACCCAGTGTGTCTCTATACAGACCCTGGGCAGAACATGTGTTATATTAACACATCCCAAGAAGCTCCCTGACCCCTATAATGGCCATCATCAAGGGCATTGTAGGATTCTTTCAAAGCTTTGCATAAATTGCCCCATGGGAGCAGGGAGTGGATTCTCCCTGGGAGGGGCAAAGGGGGAATCCATTAGGACTCAAGCATTGCAAGACATGACTTTCAGCAATGTATATTGGTGATGCAAGAACATATATTATGTCAGGATCACACTGGTTCATTCCAAAAGTATTTGTATCTACTTGAAGTTACAGACATGAAATTCTCATCCATTATACCAGGCTGTCTGTGCTAAGCTTTTGACGAATGTTCCTATTTGAGTGGGCAATGAAAAATAGTACATCATTTATTTCAAATCATATCACTGTCGAAGAACTATTAATAAAGAGATTAAATCTTTTCATGGAGTCACCTCAATATAGTATTTGCTTATCAGAAAATGTATTTGATTACAGTCCTACTAGTCTATTATAAGATAATTTGTCAGCCATAATGGACCTTGGCAAATTCAGAATTATGCACTAAATTGTTCCCAAGTGGCACAAATAAATGGATTGACTGCTGGTGGCAATATTCTTGTTCACAGATATTAACCTTGTGAAATAGATAAGGAAATGTAATGCAGGTTCAAAAAAGCGTAGATTATCTAGGTGACTAGCTGAACTATAATCATTATGCTATACAGTCTGGTAGCTAGAGGATATGAGCTGAATGGAAGAGTGTTCAGAAAAAAAGGCAGAGGTTATTTTAAGATAAAAACGTGAAACTTTTATTCCTATTCAAGCAGGCAAATAAGGATACAACTTAAACTAGATGAGATTTTGTGGTTGCAAATGGTGTTTACTTTGAGATCATCTGTAATTCTGGGGAGCATTCCTGATAGCCATAATATATTCCTGAGTCCATAAATGTCCAGGAGGTGCCATCACTCTTATTCGGTGGGTGCAAAGACCAAATACGTACTCAGCCAGGCAATCCCTGACAGAAAGTCTGCCAGAAACAACCAGTTTGCCAGAGTCAGCAAATGGGAGCCATTCTGAAAACAGCCTAAGAGAGAACTGTGGTCATTTCAGTAACTTCCCCCTTTTTTGACCAGAAAATTTTGTCCAGATCATCACAAAACCATGATGGTTTTTTTCAATACCCTTACTCCAATACCCCTTCTTACCTGATGCTCAGTATACCTGACAGTGGTATCATTAGACTATAAATTGTGCTGGTCAATGACTGCCTCCTCAGCAGATATCATATGGTCTCAGCAAAGCATATCCTCTCTTGGCATCCTACACCAGCAAGACTTAGGGCTTAGGTGAGCTGATTTTGCTCTCCATTATATGATTAATAAAAAAGCAGCAAAGTTGAGCATACCTGGGTACATATAATTACTTATTCTCCTTAGAAAATAAATTATCTACTGAAAAAAAAAAATTAAATATTTTTCATCCAGGTCCTGATAAAAACCTTTTGATGTTTCAGAAATTAGCTGATTTATACTTTGTTTACCCTTGTGACATTTTTAATATGGGTTAAATAATCATGTCCCCCAAAATCCTGAAGGTTTACTTCTAAGATCCAGTTTCAAGTGCACCAGTTATTACATGAAGTAAAGATTTCTAGGTTATGCTTTTTAATATATAACATAAACAAACTGCTTAAAGTGCAGAAAAAAAAAGCATTTAGAAGCCACATTAGTTTGACATCGGAAAATTTTGAAGAATGCAAAAAGAAACAAAAAGGAGACTAAGATAAACCATAAATAGGGAACAAATGGTGGGAATTTTTCTTGCTCCTTCAGTTTCTATTGTTCTTAGGTGAAACCGCATTAAAACATATATACTTCCTTACATCGCATTTGGTACTAATGCTGCTGCTTGTTTACTAAAGACTTGAATAAGCACCTTGTTATTGGGCAAGTTCTTAAACAAATAAAGGGGAACCAAAGTTTTTGAAACAAAGAGTCATTCATGGATGAAAAAAAAGAGCAGGTATGGTGGTTGGGTGCAAGATATGATCTTCAGTATGATAATTTCAACATAATGTACAAATGCCTGTAGCATGGGGAATAAACAAGAAGAATTAGAGATGTGGGCACATCTACGGGGCTATGATATAATAGGCATCACCGAAACATGGTGGGATGGCTCCTTTGACTGGAGTGTTGGAATGGAAGGTTATAGGCTTTTTAGAAAAGACAGGCCTGGTAGGAGGGGAGGGGGAGTTGCTATTTATGTTAGGGATAGGCTGGAGAGTATAGAACTCTGTCTGGAGACAGGTGATCAGTTAACAGAAAGTTTGTGGGTCAGGGTTAAGGGGAAATCGATGATGGGACACATTACTGTGGGGATATGTTACAGACTGCCTGATCAAGAGGAACCTGTGGATGAAGAACTCTACAGACAAATAGGAAAAGCCTCACACTCACAGGCCCTTGTTCTCATGGGGGACTTCAACCACCCTGACATCTGTTGGGGCAATGGTAAGGCCCGGCGCAAGCAATCCAGGAGATTTCTCGATTGTGTGGAAGACAACTTCCTTCTGCAAGCAATAGAGGAGCCGACGAGGAGAGGTGCCCTGCTTGACCTCGTGCTCACCAACAGGGAAGGGCTCGTTGGAAATGTGACTCTCCAGGGAAGTCTTGGATGCAGTGATCACGAGATGGTCGAATTTGAGGTCCTCAAGACAGTGAGAAGAGCGTGCAGTAAGCTCACTGCCCTGGACTTCAAGAGAGCAGACTTTGGCCTCTTCAGGAACCTGCTTAGCAAGGTTCCATGGGATATAGCCCTAGAGGGTAAGGGGGCCCAAGACTCTTGGTTAACATTCAAGGATCACCAGCTACAAGCTCAGGAGTGTTGCATCCCAACTAGAAGGAAGTGCAGCAAAAGGGCCAGTAGACCCCCTTGGATGGATAAGGAGCTGCTGAGAAAAATTCACAGGAAAAAAGAGGCTTATAAAAGGTAGATGCAAGGACAGGTGGCCTGGGATGAATACAGGGATGTTGTCAGAATAGTTAGGGACCAAGTTAGGAAAGCTAAGGCCCAATTGGAGCTAAACTTGGCTAGGGTTGTTAAAGATAACAGGAAGGGATTTTATAGGTATGTAGCAGCTAAAAAACAGACTAAGGACAATGTAGGCCCCCTCTGGAAAGTTTCGGGAGAACTGGCTACACAGGACTTGGAGAAGGCTGAGGTTCTGAATGGCTTCTTTGCCACGGTCTTCACTGGCAAAACTCTGACCACAGCACCCGAGTCTTGGAAGGCAGACGCAGGGACTGTGAAAACCTAGACCTTGGGCCCACTGTACATGAGGATCTGGTTAGAGACCATCTTAAAAACCTGAATGTACACAAGTGCATGGGACCTGATGAAATCCATCTGCGGGTCCTGAAGGAGCTGGCGAATGAAGTTGCAATGCCACTGTCCATCATATTTGAAAAATCATGGCAGTCAGGTGAAGTTCCCGATGACTGGAAAAAGGGAAATATAACCCCCATTTTCAAGAAGGGGAAAATGGATGACCCGGGGAATTACAGACCAGTCAGTCTCACCTCTGTGCCTGGCAAAATCTGGGAGCAGATTCTCTTGGAAGGCATGCTAAGGCACATGAAAAAGAGAAATGTGCTTGGTGACAGCCAGCATGGCGTCACTAGGGGGAAATCCTGCCTGACCAATTTGGTGGCCTTCTATGATGGGGCTACAAAAGTGATGGACAGGGGTGGAGCAGCTGACGTCATCTACCTGAACTTGTACAAAGCACTTGACACTGTCCTGCATGATGTCCTTGTCTCTAAATTGGAGAGACAACAATTTGATAGGTGGACCACTCGGTGGATAAAGAACTCGTGGACGGTCGCACTCAAAGAGTTGTGGTCAACGGTTCAATGTCCGGATGGAGATCAGTAACGAGTGGTGTCCCTCAGGGATCGGTGTTGGGATTGGTCTTGTTCAACATCTTTGTCAGTGACATGGACAGTGGGATTGAGTGGGCCCTCAGCAAGTTTGCTGATGACACGAAGCTGTGTGGTTTGGTTGACACGCTAGAAGGAAGGAATGCCATCCAGAGGGACCTTGACACACTTGTGAGGTGGGCTGATGCCAACTTCATGAAATTTAACCATGACAAGTGCAAGGTCCTACACCTGGGTCAGAGCAATCCCAGGCACAGCTACAGGTTGGGCAAAAAGGAAATTCATGGTAGTCCTGCGGAGAAGGACTTGGGGGTGTTGGTCGATGAGAAAATGAACATGAGCCAGCTTCAGTGTGCGCTCACAGCCCAGAAAGCCAACCGTATCCTGGGCTGCATCAAAAGGAGCGTGACCAGCAGGTTGAAGAAGGTGATGCTGCCCCTCTACTCTGCTCTCGTGAGACCTCACTTGGAGTATTGTGTGCAGTTCTGATGTCCTCAACATCAAAAGGACATGGAACTGTTGGAACAAGTCCAGAGGAGGGCCACGAGGATGATCAGGGGACTGGAGCACCTCCCATATGAAGACAGGCTGAGAAAGATGGGGCTGTTCAGGCTGGAGAAGAGAAGGCTGCATGGAGACCTCATAGCAGCCTTCCAGTATCTGAAGGGCGCCTACAGGGATGGTGGAGAGGGACTCTTCATTAGGGACTGTATTGATAGGACAAGGGGTAACGGGTTAAAACTTAAACAGGGGAAGTTTAGATTGGATATATGGAAGAAATTCTTTCCTGTAAGGGTGGCGAGGCACTGGAATGGGTTGCCTAGACAAGTTGTGAATGCTCCATCCCTGGCAGTGTTCAAGACCAGGTTGGATGAAACCTTGGGTGACATGGTTTAGTGTGAAGTGTCCCTGCCCATGGGAGGGGGGTTGGAACTAGATGATCTTCAGGCCCTTTCCAATCCTAACTATTCTATGATTCTATGATCCTGACAGTCAGCTTCTTTACCAGTCAGGCATATATTTAGTTACATCACAAGAAAAAAAGTACTGTGAAGTGACAAGGCAGAAAACCAAGTAGAAGGCAATCAGTCTAAAAGCACTGTGTTAATCGCCAAAACATTCTAATTTACCATAAGCCATTCAAATGTTTTTAGGATGAATGTTGTTTGTGGGCAAAATGTCTCTTTACAGGGTAGCTTCTGTGCCCCCGTGGTCAAAATCAAGAAACAGAATGCTTCTGCCATTTGCTATGGGACTGGAAAAAGGAGAATTCTTAACATTGACACACCAACTTTTACTACTTAACACAAAATGTTCTTAAATGAAACAAAAATTTATGTTTACTATTCCTACAACAGGAAGCTCTTATCGTTGCAGTTCCAAATGATTTTATTTCTGTGGTTGGGAGATATGTGTTTCAAATGGAAACCCTTTTTGATTTTTATTTTGCCTTTCACTTCGTCATTTGTAAAATCATCAGAACTGAAGTTCTGTTATGCTAATATGCTGTTTTCTTCATAGAAGTTATTGCCAAGAATTTCTTCCAGTGTACTTTAGACTGAAGTTTCCAAAATGATAGCTGAGATGACAGAAACCATTATTTCATATTAAAAAACTGCCATGATATTTTTTACGGAAGAATTTATTTTCTGGGGGTCCTTTTCGCAGCCCGACTATTTTATTAACATCCTTGCTTTTTAGAAAGAAAGGTAAAAACAGCATTAGCTTTTGTTTCAAGTCTTTATGGCTGTTGCCTCATTGTAGCTGATTATAGATGGAATGTATTTGCAACCCCGCCAAGACAATTGCCTTACCCAGCTTTTAGAAGCCTACTTCAGAAAGACTTCTTTTACAGACCCAGGGAAGATCTGACAATACAGGGAAATATTGTATGTGTAACAGTAGAAGTATTTGATGACATATTGGTAGCCTATTCAGATCACAGTAATACTCTTTCATTAACTATATTTCAAATTGCCACTGTCTTCCAGAGAATTAAATAACAGCACTCAGTAATGTCTAGTTTCCATTGAACTAACTATAAAGAAATTTACATGACTGCCCAATTTTAATATTTCTGGGTTTCACATGATTTAACCTCCTAGTATGCACATCAAACTGCATCTTCCACACATAACATAACACTTAGATAAGTCAAACACCTTCATTTTTAAAAACTATCTTTAACATCTGCTGAGAAGCTGATTTAAAATATTTTGCCTACAAACACTGGGTAATTTCTGGATAAATTTGATTTGCTGTGTTGAAGATAGTAACTAGTATAGTGTGATACATTTCAGGTATGCAGATCAGCAGTTTGTGACAGGTGTCTGGTTATTGAGCGAGACACCATGTAAAGATAGCTGTGTACTGCCTTATTACTATTACATAGATGCCGAAAAGCGTCAGCAATTGGTTGAAGTTCAAGGCTGTCATTGATAAAGTTTTTATTTAATAAATCATTACTTAAATAGAAAACTACACCCACACCACCCCCCCTTTTTGTATGAAAACAGCTTTTTATTTTCACTGTTTGTTCTTTCATTTGTTTACCCATGAGGTTCTGATTGATATGATAATGCAGAAATAGCCCAGTCAGGTAGCCACAGAACCATTTTCCTCAAGGAGAGCTCAGTAAAATGGGAAGTTTAGCTCCTGACAACAGAAAATAGTGACTGACTTCTACAACAAAGTATTTTAGCAGAAACCTGTGAAAAAATATCAACAAAAAAAAAGAGGGTTTGTTTTAGGGTAGTATTAGGTGATATAAAGAAAGTGTTATGGGTGGAGCTGCAAAAACTCATGCCAGGCTGAAATTAGAAACTATACTATATTTGAGGATTAAATGCTTTTGGGACAAGAAAACAAGCCAGATATCTTAGAAGCCTCTTAGCAAAGAGATTCCATCTCTGATGCATATATTTGGTCAGTGTTGAAGAACACTTATTTCTTCTAGCCTCTAATATAAGGAGGATACATAGCTAACACAGGAGCTCTGTTGAGGTTATACTAATGCTTGCTTATAAAATGCTCTAAGATACTCACATGTGAGAAACTTTGAAAGTTCAAATCGTTTCTGAATATAAGGATGATTTGGGAAACATCCTTTGCCTGCTTCTGTTTTGGTTTTGATATAACGTGTGCCTGTAAACAGCCACCTGCAAAGTGTTAAAACTCCAAAACTAAACAGTCACATTTTCCAGAAGGGTTGCTGCAGTGTTTAATCAAGGTTTTACTTTAAGGGTTAACAATGTCATATTTTAAAATTTTTGCTTGACAGAAGGGCTGGGTACCCTCTTCAAGCACAGGTGGCAGACTTGGAAACAAAGGGGACAAAAAATTAAGCTCTCTACCTCCCTTTGAGCAGCTGTGTTGCAGAGATGTTCAAGTTAGCAGGGTCCCCCTTGAAAGTGATGATGATAACAACCAGAGCAGTTTCTGTGGAGGGCTGATGGCTGTTGTTTGCAGCATATTGCTTGTGAGTGGTAAGCTCCTTGCATCTTGACATTATGCATGGGAATTTCTTCATATGAAGCAACTGTGACGTTGGCTAATGTGTTGGGTTTTGGAGTAGGATCTCCAGACCTAAGCTAATAGAAAAGTTGAGCTCTCCTCCTGGTGCAGCAATAGGCCATGCTCCAAGTAGAGCAACACAGGAAGAGAGCTGGAGGTGATAAATGTTTTAGGGCTCAGTGAAACCCAGACTAAAAACCCCTCCAAGAAGGAAAATGGATTCTTCTTCCCTTTCACACTCCCAGCAAACTTCTACATGTCTGCTCATCTAGGAACAGGTCTTCATACGATCTGTTTGACTGAGAGCAGTCAAAAAATAGGTAAATATATTTTATTTTATTTTATTTTAAGAAAAACTTGGAAAAACATGTTCATTTCTGAAAACTTCAGGGAGGCTTCCTCAGAAACATGGGCTAGAGCCACCTGGTTATTCCTTGCACTTAAATGGTCTTTCACATAGTAATCGCATTTGTCTAAAGAATAAACAATTCTATCTCACACACACACACACAAAAGTTATAAGGCCTCTCTTTTTGGCACGCATGAGTATTTCTTTTTGGCTTCAACAGGATGCGTACTGAAGCGCTTAGGGGAAATACCTGTCCTCTGAGGTGTTCAGAAAGTGCACTCAGGACTGCAGGAAAAAGGGGGTACTTTGACCTGTTTGTCTTTGTTCACTCTCCTAACAGCTACATGTTTTATTCTGTCTGGAGGTGCCTTCTTTTCTGGAGGAAAGACAGGACAGAGCTCCAGCACATTTTTCCACAGATCTCTAATCAGCTGCTGTTTAACCTATAAGCAATTCAAAGTTTCTAACTAAATTCCTGCTTGGGGGAGAGGTTTGAAGGCACAAATATACTGTTGTCAGCGATGACTCAACCACAACAGAGTAAAACCGCAGAGCCCCACTGTTCAAAGAGCAGGGTTTTATTTCTGTATCATCTGGGTGTTTCCTGGTCTTACAAACTCAGCTAAGTTGCCTTCTCTTTCAAAACTGACAGAGAGAAACAGAATGTCCCTCATTTCTCTTGCCTCCAAAATGAGGGATCTGTACAACTAAAAAAAAAATCAGCAACAACCACAGACCACAGCTGGTAGCAATGAATTACTGACCCAGAAAATACTTGCAGAGCTAAGAGTAGGTTCTGTGTTAACAAGTACTTATTATCAATTATCAACTACATGCATCTAAACTATGATAATCTCTATGCTGCATCTAACAATCACGTTTCCTTACATTGGCTATGATTCTCTACATGTTTGAATGATATGCATATCTGTATGCACACAAGTGGACTTAGGAAAAGCCATGATACTGTGCTTAAAGATAACCTGAAAGCAGTAAGATACTTGATTTTAAATTACAGTTTTATTTGTTTGACAAAGACATGCAGGATATTTTTCTGTGGTAGAGAAGCCCCCCATTGGGAGTGGACTCATTAAAGGTACAGTTTGCTACCCACTGTGCTTAGCTGTAAATCTGAATGTATTTAGTTTGAAATTACCCTTTTACAACATAACAATAGTGTTTACAAGATAACTTTCTGCTGTAACAGGAAAGTGCTAGGGTTTTACTGTCTTCTCAGACCAAAGACCACACTGTTTCTAAGAACTCTCTTATTTATTTTCCTCAGAGGTAAGAGCAATATTTTGACGTTTCAGCGATGACACAATGTTTGCAGACATTAAACATAATTATTACTGTTCAAAAGTGGTGTAAAAAGACATTCAGAGAAATAAAGCAACCAGTATAGAAACAAATTGGCCAAATTATCTCTTTTCTTATACCTAACTTAGTACAACTAAGAGGTCTAGTGTGTCCTATATAAATGACATATTCTTGGCTATAAAATATAAAATATGACAGCTGGTTGTAAACATAGGGTATACCCAGACTTATGAGGTGTACCACAATTGCAAGTGGTTGAGGGATCATTCAAGGAGGGATCATTCCTACAAGATATTTTTTTTACCAAAATAGTCATGTTACCCTTGTTCCCTCCTGTTATTATCTGTTTTACGGATCAAAGTGTCTATTGAAGTTATTTGTCAGTAGCTGAACAAATCTCATAGAGTAAGAGAAAACAAAGGTGTGAAAAGAGGGCTGAGGAAGATTTCAAGATGTTTCTGTCCTCAGACAATATCAGCTATTTTTAAGCCATTTTTGATGTAGTCATAATACATCCCTGACTCTCTTATTGCAGTTGATAGAAGAAAAGTTTGGCAAACTCCTGAAATAACATGTTCCTAACTATCTTGATCATTACAGAACATGTCTGTGTCTAACTGAGATATACTAGCTAGCAATTTAAGCTCACTATTTTTTGTTCTATGTGCAATAAATATTATTACTCTTCCCCCCTTTTGCAACAGACTTTTGCATATTTGAAGGCTGTTATCATGTCTCCCCATAGTCTTTTTTTCTCTGTAAGTATAAACAAATACCATTCTTTCCTCATGGGTCATGTTCTCTAGACCTCTGACCTGTTTGTAGCTCCCCTCTGCACTCTCTCCACTTGATGTACATTTCTCTTGGGAAATGGCTGAGAACTTGCACCGCAGCCTGTGAAGTGAAAGGATTATTCCCTCTGCCTCAGATAGGAAACTTCTGTTTGGACATGTCAGTAAGTTTGGGGGGTTTTCTACTTTGTTCACAGTTTATGATGAGATTTAATAACAAATTCTTTGTCTGAAAACCTGCAGCCTCCTATTCACTTCCCAATTATTTCTAGTATAGTACTGAACAGTATTTTGTAACTTACATAAATCAATCTGTCAAGTTGAATTTGAAACCTGGTTCTCAAAAGAACTGAAATACTGGCTGGTTCTAAATCCCAGATAGACTCTTTTGAAATCCTACCTCATACATAACTACACGCTGTGGCAGTAAATCCATGAAAATTTGTTTTCTCAATTAACATCAGCCCATACCTAACAAATCTTGAATTTAAGCCTTTTACTAATGTAGGTGGTGCATACAGGGTTTCTCTCCAGGTTAGTGTGGTGTATATCTCTTCTCAAAAGCTGTTATTTTGTCATAGATACAAATAAGATTTGTTTGATTGTTCTTGAGAGATCCGTACTAACTGTTATTATTTCTGTGTTATCTTTGGGATGCTTATAATAGATTGATTTTTTTTATTTTAGTATTTTCCAAATTATTTATGTTAAGCTGATCAGTTACCTCATAGCTGCTTCCATGTCTGTCTTCCCTCCCCCCCCCCCCCTTCCACCAGATTGGTTATTTATTTGCTCTTTTCCATCATTTGGAATCTCACCCAGCCATAAATTGTTTCCGGAATGCTCTGGTGTGGTTTAACTCCCACACAACCCAATTCAGACACGTAGTCTATAAAAACAGCCTCTTCTTTTCCTGATCCAGGGTGGCTTTCTCCACCTTTGTCACTCATCTTAGTTGTATCAGCATTTTTACAGTTAGTCTTCTTACTGAAGGCATAACATACTTCTGCTTTCATTGTGTTTACTGTTGTTAACGTTCCCTTCTGACTTCTTACCAAAAAATGTGTTTTCCTATTGCTCTTTAAATTTCTTGTGCTTAATTTTGTCCCTACATGCTTGACTTATTTCTTGAAATATATTCTCAGGGATTTTTACGTACTTTTCACTTAATGCGGTCTTTGTCCTGAGCTTTAGATAGGAAGACAGTATCTTGCTATATTTCACTTAGATAGTTGGCATTTTCATCCTTAATTTTTGTCAAGAAACTATATGGTGGTTTCTTGACAAAATATCTAGAAGTCTTTAGATAGAACTACTTTTATATGTGTGATAGTAGGCATTCCAATTCCTGCAGTGGGGTTGATCTCTACTGGTATTTGCCTTGCTCTCTTCACACTGTGTCCTAATGATGCCCCAGAGATCTAGGCAAAATGGTAGGAAGACAATTTACTTTCCAGTTCTCTCCCTCCACCTTCTCCCACCCAAGTTCTTTCTAGTAATGGTTCTCTTTTGCAATATTTCCTTTCATCCTACAGTAGCAGCTGTCATGTCTTGAACATACTCACCCTATTTTTTCTCACCAGTTCTCACTTAGTCCTTGCTTTAGCTCTACAATTCATCCTGGTAATCTGTTCGGACTGCTTCTGAAATGATAGGATCTCAGTGTGTAGGTCTGTATTTTTATATTCTGGTGTCACTGAATGACTTCCATTTTTTTGTGGTGTGAGTTCACCCCAAAGCATTTCAGCTTGTACTGGCCAGGGTCAGAATATTCCTACTCCTGCCTCTATCTGAGTTTCTCCCACAGAGTTTCTGAGCAATTCAGATTGCTGTTTACTGATGTAATTCTCAAAGGATGGTGGATATGGAACTCAGACCTTGCCCTCTCAGAACTACACATATATGAAGAATATTTACATTAAACACTGGAATCTAGTTTCTTGGTTTAATTACGAGTGTGTTTACACTTTCCTTGTCTTTTTATTAATACAGAAATTCACTTACAAAAATCTGTCTTAGGAGACATTCTAAGGAGGAAAAAGAATTAAAAAAATAAATGTTAACACCTTTGGAGGGATCTGGGAGCCACAAGAGGTCTTCAGGAAAAAAAAGAAAAAAGAGGAAAAAACAGCTCTAGAATTGCAGCAGAAAAACATTGGTGCAGGCAGTGAGAGGGAAAGAGAATTAAACAAAAATCAAGCTGCAAAGTTCACGAAAGGTTGAAAGAAGGTGAAGACTCTTTCAGCAAACAGCAGTTTGTGCAGATAAGGGAATTGTGAGGGAGATCTGCTTTGGCCAAAGTGCAAGAAAGAAGAAAAGAAAATGCCAAAACTTTGCCAAAATATTGCTCAACTTCTTGTAATTTGGGGACTTGACTTGCAAAATATTGGGTCAGTTGAACAACATTTTTGATTCCTCCAAGAATGGTATAAAGGGACCACAGCAAAATCCGATGAATAGAGCTTAACTCTGGAGTTTGGATACAAATCAGGATGTGGTGAGGTCTGTTTATCAGAGTCTCGAATGTCTGATTTCTCCTATTACATTAAGGATATACTTGAAGTAGCTACCATGTAAGGATTGTGCAATGACTCATGCGAAGTGACCTTGGTGATCTCTATCCTTTTCCTGTTACGCCTTTGTCAAAAACTCCTTCTTTCCCACTTGGCACTTAGTGGAACAAACTTGGGGTTGCATTTCTCATGTCAGTCCAGCTTTCTCTTCCATCAAATGTGGGCAATCCACTTTTGAGAAGGGACATAGATTGAAACCTGCTCATTTTGCATGAATATATTGAAAGAGGAGTAAAAAATTGGAAAGTGAGACTCCTTTTGAGAGAAGGTATCAGAGAAAGTAGTACATGGCAAGACGATGATGAAGAGGCCAGATATAAATTCTATTTCTTATCCTGAGTCCAATTATAAAGCAAAGAATGTAGATGTTTTAAAAGCTTTTCTGTGGTTTGCCATATCTGTCTTTTTTGATCATGATAATACCAGAATCATGCACACTAACTATAAAGAAATATTTTCAGAGATTTGTGGGTTTTGTTGAGAATAGTTCCTCTCTGATTGAACACCAAGGCTGTTATTTGAGCCTAATGAGCATCACTGTTAACATAGGAACATTTCTGGTTTGTGTAAAATGCCTCCTGCCTTTTCACTAGAAAATCTCAATTAAAAGTTTGTGAAAGCAAGTCCAGAGAAAGGTGGATAAACTTGTTGGCTGACTTCAAACTAGACAGAACAAAGTTAAAAATAGAAGTTAGCAAAAACTGAACATTTTTGCTGCTTGACTTTAAAGACCATTGCTGACACGGCACTGTGTTTCTGCTGCAAAATTTCTATCTAGATATTTACAATGGAGTGAACTCTGTGGCATCCCAGAACTTTATTATTCTAATAAATAAATCCCCACAAATTGATTTTGGCAATAAGATTTAGTATTACTTCTGTTTTATAGATATCACAGATTATGTGATCTAGTTTAACTCACACAGCATATCTAAAAGTGATCAAGAAGCAGTCTGTGTGAGCCTTGCTATCTGTCATGACTGCTTTAACACAAATCAGTCATTCTACTCTTCCTCAATCCAAAAGGTTTACTTAGAATAGGCTGTAATAGAACAAAGTGCTCTTGACAAAAACAGTAATTTGTCATGAAGGCCATAGATTGGGTGCTGAAATGAGAGGAAATGCAAATTTTATCTGATATGAAATGAGTTTCCTGCACAGGAAGCTGATCCATGCCATACTTATATCTGCCAGCTAGTCTGTATAAGAGCAGAATGAAGTTTTATTAATTTATAAACCAACAATTTATTTTTACAAGCTGTCAGCAGTCAGTCAGAATAGCAACCAATATGACCAAATGTGGTATGGTTAATAAAAGTTGTTATTTGTAGTCCACTTGTTTCTCAGTGGTTTCCTTTGTATTATTTTTTCATAAAGAACAGAAAGACCTTAATCAAGACTTAGAATTTCTGTGCTTTACAAAATCCCAGAATAAGGAAGACACTGATTTTCACCTGGGAAATAGCTGGAATCTGACACTGACAGTTCATGACTCTCCATTTCTAGGGAGATATAAGACAGAGAGTTATATATATAATTATACATCTATCTATTAACTTCTGTCTCTCAGGTATTCTCAGGCCTTCCTGTCTCCTATATGAAACCAGGATTGAAACCTAATATCTGAAGAGCCTGAACAGGTTTATCTCTTCTCCTGTGATTTAGCAGAAATTGTAATAAAAATCATGGGTTAAGAATTCTTCTCTACATTTGAATGACATTGTCTTGCCTCACTGTGTTAAATAACAGTTGTGACAAACCCCAAGATTTTATTGCTTTTCTCACTTCAGTAATGAGTATGTTCCCACCATTTTTAAATCCTTCAGTATTCAGAATATTCCCACCATTTTAAAACTCTTTTTACCTGTCAAATGGCAGTTGACAAATCCCTGGTGGATCTGGGCCATGTTTTTCACATGCAGCTTTCCAAAGACTGTACAGAGAATATTGTCTGTACAAAGAACAGTCTTAAATTCCCATGGAGAAGAAAGCGTTTCAACTACTGAAGTACTAAAGAATAAGAATCTTTTCCTTTGAACTGCCTATACCCTCTGAGGAAGCAAAATGTCAAAGTGAGATGTAATTGTATGGATATTATATTCAAAATATTTTCTAACATGTGACTTGAGCTACATGCTGTGTAATATCAAGCAAATAGAATACTCAGTATTCAATGAATTAGCTAACTGAAAGTGACAAAAAAAGAAATTTTTAAGAAATCATCAGTAGGTACATGTTCCAAGTGGGACTACAGAGGATCAGCTGTAACATTATTCCAGACATACACTTGTGAGGTGGAAGTACATATGGATATCATAGAAAATGTCATGATCTCTCAAGAAATCACTTTCAAGCCCAACGCTGTGTGGTCATGCTGGTCCCAACAGCTACTGTCCAAGAGTACAAAGGCACAACCTGCACTTAACATGGTCACCCTTCTCTCTTTAGCACATCCACTGTCTCCACAGACAATGTGGCCACGCACTGTAGGAGGATCATGATGCTTGCTATTGCCTAAAGTCAATGTGAAACAGATTATTTGCCTCCTGCTGGCATTTCTATATCTGAAAACTGTTATCATTTAGTCCCCAGCTATTCTTATTTCTAAAATGAATGCTGTTGATACTTTCAATCAATTTCTGCACAATGATAATATTTCTAGATATTTTTAGGTTCTGGTCTTTTTTTTTCTTCTTCTTCTCTTTTCTTTCATTTTTCTCTGGATGCAAGCAAACTTGTTCCACAGTTGTTTGAAAAAGGGAAGAAGGAAGAGGAAGAAGGAAATTCCCTAGATTTCCCCCATACAGATAAGATATTTGAGATGGAGTTTTACCAAGGCCAAGTAAAATTACTTTGTGAATCTTACAGTCTTCCTGTTCATAGAGCCACTGTTTGCCTTTTTCACAAGAGCATGACACTGTTGATTCACATCTGTTTATGATCTTTTGTCCAGTCCCTTTTCTTCTAAACGTTCCCTAGACTACTGT
The DNA here is from genome assembly GCF_012275295.1 of Melopsittacus undulatus. Taxonomy (NCBI): domain Eukaryota; kingdom Metazoa; phylum Chordata; class Aves; order Psittaciformes; family Psittaculidae; genus Melopsittacus; species Melopsittacus undulatus. Next base: position 14,648,967 of record NC_047557.1, read on the forward strand.
ACTCCAGCTCATACTGGTAGAGTAGATTGTCCTTGACAAAGAAAGTATTGTATTTGAGGTAAGTTAATTGTATCTGGTTTTCTTTTCACAGGACATACTACATTAATTTGCCAAGATAGTTTTGTATTCTAACACTTTCCTCAAGTGCACTGTCAGTGCCTCCTAGCTGTATATATAGCCAGTAAGCTCTGGGTCTCATAAGATCTTGATAAAAACAGGATAATTTACAAGGCAGAGAGCAATGTTATATTCTCTGGGGTTTGTTTTTTCTCATTTATACAAATAAACTAGACACATGCAGCATTTTTGTCTAGCATCAATACCAACTACACATACTCTGTCTGTATTACTAAACTCTAGCACATGGTACCTGTGTCTAAATTATCACTATATGGGCCTTGAGTCTGTGCTAGAATAATTTAATTATCTGGATAATAAGTTCCACTGCCTGGGAACCTCCTCAGGTTTTCTGTTTAATTTCCTAGTATTGATTTTGCCATAGAGCTAGCTGGTAAGCAAATCTAAACAAAGGTGTTACCCAGGCATCTGAAACCTGATGTCGGGGTCCCTGCTGCATGCAGGTCTGTAAGCCTTAGTGCTTACAAACCTGCATGTCTTTGAAGTGTCATCAAGATAAGGAGAGTTCCACTTTGGCATTATAAAGGGGATATCTATCTGCCTGTCTGCTCACGTAAATCAGCACTTTACCTTTTAGGTTTAACCTGAACTAAAAGCTTTCCTGAGTGAATGATTTAAAAGCAGGCAAAACTCTAACAGAAAGTTACAAGAAGGACTGCTGCAGTTGAATGGCTCACTGATACCAATCACAGCGTATGTGCCAGGCATCGACAGGCACAGAAAATGTTACAGTCATTCAGGATTGTCTGTACCAAGAAAGGGCTGAACTCCCAAGGCTAATAAAAAAGAATGGATTATATTTTTGTGTGTCTGGTTAGATATGCTGTTCCTACTAGATGCACCACTTATTTCTGAGAGTTTATGTTACTCTTTGTCAACTGAAGGACAGGATAATGTTTCTTCTTTTCCTTGTGACCAACTATTTATTCATCGGTGTAATAAATGCAGTACAAGATTGGACATGAACCTCCAACACTGTGTTTGGCACCAAAAGGGCAGTTCTGTAATTTCCAATACTGTTGTTTGTTGATTCATTAGAGACAGAGGACTGCTCTGTTTACCTCAGTTCTTGTACTGGAGCCTATCCTGGAAGAGTTCAGGTTATGCAAGTACTTACAGGGTGAACAAGGCAAAATTTGATAAACATGTAGGCAAAGCAAAAGGCTTTAACATCCACCTGCCCCTGTGGTGTCCAGAGCCAAACTTGAGATTCTGAAAATACAATTCAGCCACCATGAGACCTTGAAAGTGCATAATGATTATGGCTTTTGGGAAGCCCCACGTATGGAAGAATTACATGAGTACGGGGAAAGTTCCACGTTTCCCATCAACCTTACTTAGGTCCTTTCATGGGCATACAGTATGGAGTGTGTTACGGACTTTGACTCAGCTGAGCAAGTTGTGTAACCAAGCAGCAACTTTTCTCACCTGTCATACAGCCAGGAGGTGTCCCTGCCCATGGCAGGGGGGTTGGAACTAGATGATCTTAAGGTCCTTTCCAACCCTAACTATTCTATGATTCTATGATTCTATACTTTGCATATCTCATGGAGAACAGGATCCTGGAGGTAATACTGGATAGTCTCACACACTCTCAGCCAAAACCACATGCAAGCTATCTGGGGCTGAAAAGGTGTGCTGACAAAGTGCACCTCTCCTACACACTGTAGTTGGCAGATGTCTGTGACCTCCTCACCTCCATTCTTTGCAGCACGGCCGTTGAGTGATTTCTGCTTAGATTATATTTTATTCCTCTTCCAAACACTCTTTCTTTCTACATACCTAGGTGCTGAAGAACTCTGAGGGATCATCCACCTGCAGAAAAGCTAGCTAAGCTTCCAGGTGATGGGATACCAGGCTGCAAACTACTACTCATCTCTCCTCTTGCTATGGAGTCAACTCTAACTGTTTTTTTTTCTTTGAATGAATGCCTTGACAATTGTGATACAGTAATACTTTCTGATTTTAGCTGAATTCAGATTTCTTTTGTACATGTGAAAAACAAGTTCAACAAGACGGAAGGAACTCAGATCTGCCACAGTTCTGCCACAGTGAAGTGGGGGGGGAGAATAAAATCTTCATGGGGATATTGATGCAGATCCACCCAGAAGTAGAAGGATGTGGACTTACCTCTCTGCATCCTGTGTAAGACATCTAACTTCAACCTATTTCCCCAAATGCAACTGTCACCCACTTCCTTCTCTATTACATGAGAAAGGTTCCTTGGTTGTTTAAATCTGGGCTGGAGGTCAAGACACCGAAACTTACAGAATTGGAAAAGAGAACAAAACAGTGTAATGCAGTGTAAGGATCCACACACAACCTATGGGAAGGGCAGTAGGACATACAATTGTATAATTGCATAATTAGCTCTACATAGAATCATAGAATCATAGAATAGTTAGGGTTGGAAAGGACCTGAAGATCATCTAGTTCCAACCCCCCTGACATGGGCAGGGACACTCACATTGAACCATATCACCCAAGGCTTCATCCAGCCTGGTCTTGACCACTGCCAGGGATGGAGCATTCACAACCTCCCTGGGCAACCCATTCCAGTACCTCACCATCCTAACAGGAAACAATTTCTTCCTTCTTGTATCCAGTTTAAACTTCCCCTGTTTAAGTTTCAACCCGTTACCCCTTGTCCTATCACTACAGTCCCTAATGAAGAGATCCTCACCAGCATCCCTGTAGGCCCCCTTCAGATACTGGAAGGCTGCTCTGAGGTCTCCACACAGCCTTCTCCAGGCTGAACAGCCCCATCTTTCTCAGCCTGTCTTCATATGGGAGGTGCTCCAGTCCCCTGATCATCCTCGTGGCCCTCCTCTGGACTTGTTCTAACTGTCCCATGTCCTTTTTATGTTGAGGACACCAGAACTGCACACAATACTCCAAGTGAGGTTTCATGAGAGCAGAGTAGAGGGGCAGGATCACCTCCTTCGACCTGCTGGTCAGCTCCTTTTGCTGCTGTATGCTTAATGACAATAAATAATCTAGTCTCCAGGACTTGAATTTGTTGCCTTTTGGAAGAAGTGGGAAAAATTTTACCCTTGTCAGCTGACTGCAATAGGTTACAAATTTGTCAGGGTACATTATTCAATTCTTTACTTCTCCCAAACAGATTGAGGGGCCTATAGGTGCAGAAATGTGGATTGGGAGCATTAGGTTCCATAAATTATCTCATTCCAGGTATTAGGTTCCAGCCTGGCTCTGCAGGGAACTGGGGATGAGTGAAGGCATTCCTTTGAAGGACTGGAGAACAGGAGGTGGACAACCTTTTGTCTCTTCAACAGAGAAGGTGGTGGGTGTGTCAGTGTATTTTGTGTGAATAACCTCTGAAAGCTGCTATAGGCAAGCCTGCATAGAAAGAAATTATTACCAGCATATTTTGTACAGATTTCTAATTGGTTGTACATCAAACCAGACAGAGAAAACTGCTTTTCCATGGATATCTATGAAAAACAACTGCTTGCTAGACTTTTTATACTTTAATAATTCAAGTTTTTTATCACTGGAAGAGCTAAAATACTTTGGCTGCTTTCCGTTATCCTCCAGAGTCCATTTTTTTTTAGTTTAACAATCTGCTCCACTAACTTTTGGCGTAGACAGCCTCAAGTGGTTGTGGCCCAGGTCAACACATGCAGGTGTGAGTATCAGCAGATGGTGTAATGCAGTAGGCTGACTTCTCAGGCATGGTACAGCTCCATGGTATATTTTTAGACTATGGTACCTCTGTGTTATTGCTACATTATGTATTTTCTCTTTTATTATTAGTTCTAGAATGAGGAGCAGAGTTGAGTGTACACACTAACTTGGTATATCACTTTGCTGCAGGGTTTGATCAGAGGACACTACAAGATGTCAAAAGGGGTGTGACCAGCAGATTGAAGAAGGTGATCCTGCCCTTGACTTTGCTCTTGTAAGAACTTACTTGGAGTATTGTGTACAGTTCTGGTGTTCTAAGCATAAAGGACATGGAGCTGTTGGAGCAAGTCCAGAGGAAGGCCATGAGATTGATCAGGTGGCTGGACTTTCTCCATATGAAAACAGGCTGAGAAAATTGGGGCTGTTCAGGTGAAGAAGGGAAGGTGTGGAGACCTCATAGCAGCCTTCCAGTATCTGAAGGGGGCCTACAAGGATGCTGGAGAGAGACTCTTCATCAGGGACTGCAGTGATAGGACAAGGGGTAATGGGTTAAAACTTGAACAGGGGAACTTCAGGTTAGATATAAGGAAGAAGTTCTTTCCTGTTAGGGTGGTGAGGCACTGGAATGGGTTGCCCAAGGAAGTGGTAAATGGTCGATCCCTGGCAGTGTTTAAGGCCAGGCTGTACCAAATGCATTAAACTGAAACACCTAGAAGGGCTTCTCACAGACAGTGCTGTAGTGTACACTGCATATTTCCCTGTGCATTCCCTCCAGCACACTGGTCCCCTCAGACTGGTTGTCCAGCTGCAGCTCCCCAGCTGTGGCCAACCACAGACAGTGCAGTAGTGTACACTGCATTCCCTCCAGCACACTGGTCCCCTTGAACTGGTTGTCCAGCTGCAGCTCCCCAGCTGTGGCCAACTGTGTGACTTATGAGAACAGGCTGAACAATATTAACTTCCCTCAGTCAAAGCCTATCAAGTCAGATAATTCAGAAACATTTACATTACCAATATACCTGAATGAAAATCTCTACTTTGAACATCTGAAACTGGTGCTTAAAATCCTGTTTGGATACAGATTTCAGTGTCTCATCGTTAGTCATGAGCCATGAAATTAACTCCTTCCTTTCACTCTGTGGCTTTAGTCCTTTCTGCACTTGCAAGTTAGACTTATTTGATTGTATTATCTTCTGAAGATATTTTAATCTATGTGCTGTTATTCATCAATTAAAAATTGATGAATAAAAACAAAATTGATGTGGCATATTTTCTCTGAAAGTTTCAAGTGCTGGTTTCCATATATCTATGGATCATTCTTTGGATTATGGTAAAGCTGTTATATACAGAAACTTGTGGCATCTATGAAGCTGGTATTTTAATACTCAAAAGCAGTTGTTTTACATCATGGGAGAAATGTGAAGTTTGTCTGCTGGAATCTGCAGAAAAAGGTACGCAAAATAATGGGATAGTTTCTTCCCACTACTGAATCTGAAGACCTTCATAGTCATACTTTTGGGTCAATAACAAAGATATGAATCATCAGTTCCAGCTTAAAAAATATCTAAAATAAAAGTAAATCAAAGTATTTTCAGTGACACTTATCAGGATCGTATCTGCTAAATCTTTTGGAGTACCAACCTGCATCTCAGCCTCAGCAATATAAAGTTAGGATTAAATAAAAAAAAATAAATAAGCCAAGCAATGAAAAATGTGGAATGGCTTTATTATGCATTACTCCCTAAAGATAAAACTGCTTAAGTTCTTTGCCAGCTCCTTTAGCAAGTTAAGTTATTCCAAACAATAATAAATGCATACCGGTAGTTTTCCACTTTATTTGTGTTGAATGACCGCTTCTTAAATATTTTTTCCCAAGAGTTTCTTTCCAAGAATGCTTTAAATACCTTAACCTATATGAGAAACAGCGAATTTACAGTGGACTGACAGAATATACTTCTCTGAGAGATATGTGACTACTGCTTACAAGAAATAGGACACTTTAGTTAACAGTGTTGTCTGGCTGTGTTTTTGAAGGGGTCTGCTCATTAAAAAAGCTCCTGAGTGTTTGTGAGCATCAGATAACAACTCTCTGTGCTACAACTTGCTACAGAAGCAGGACAGAGATGATCTGAAGAGCAGTTAATTTGATTTCTATATTAATTAGGTGAAAAAACTTTCATGTGATCCTAAGAACAAAGATACAGCCAACTTCACTAGTGTAACACTAATACTGATGGTAAATAAAAGATTATAAAGATACAAGTAAGGTGGAAAATGCATTGGGGAGAAGTGTATGCAGTGATGATGAAAAAATGCAGGCTGTTAAGGGAAAGCATATATTTTTAATCTATAAAGTGTTCTGGATGAAATATGTGCATTCACAGTCTGGCATCTGGCATGTGTTACATGGCTAGCTTTGCTCAAAGGAAGTACCAGTCTTCTCTTATTCTAAGTCCCTCCCTATTGCTAAGATCTGTAGTTTGTAAAAAGGCAGCCTACATGCTGTCAGTCTAAGTGCTCTGAGAAATGTCCTCCAAAACGTCAACTCTTCAGATTGCTGCCCTTGTACTAGTGCCACCCGCACAAGGAAAATATTTCCCTGTTTTTCTGGGCATGTGTGCCTCTCAACTGCCAGGATCATGGTCAGGCGATCAGGGATGTCATCCCAGAGGCTATGCCCTCATCTACCTGCTGCAAATTTTCTCTTTGATTTTTATGTACATGTAAGAAGGGTCATTAAGAGTAACATCAATTCTAGCTCGAGGCTTCACCATGGCTGTAAATGTAATCTGTACTGCACAGTTCAATTTGATTTAAAACAGTACTACATCAAAACTGATATTCCCCCACTCTCCTGCTTTCCCACCATGCTGCTATTTATGAAATCCTGAGTTTGGAAGAGGATATATTCACTATTTGCATCTTACTGTTGACAATAATTTTTTATTCCACTTCTTAGGTGAGAATCCAGATTCAAAATAAACCTGTCTGTGCTACCTTTGAGTGTGATCATCTATACTGAGAATTGTCTTGCACTCTAATAAATATGTTCCCTCAATTCCTGATTTCAAATCATTATATACTCTCCTTCATGCCTGATAAGCAAGTTCTGTAACAGGATTTTCAGCAGCACATTGAGCTCTAAGAGGAGTTATTAATATTTATAACAGTTCATGTTTTCTTGAGAGCTTTAGCTGTTTGGGGAAGGAAGGGTCAAGAGGTTACATTTTTCTACATTTCTCCTTCTCTAACTATTAGATGCAGTGAATAATTTATGATTCATCTGAATATGGATGTAGACCTTTTCTATAGCCATCCTCTCTTGGGAAAGGTTTGGGACAGCCCAAATAGTTATTTTTAGAACTCTTCCACTCTCAAATATTTTTTTTTATTTTCTTTTTAAAGTGCTGGAGATAAAGGCTTTCAATGCTGTGATCCCAAAACTGAAATTTCAAGCTGTTCACCTTCCAAGATTGATATGAACATGAAATAACGTGACTTAAGAGAAGTACCCAGGGAATAAAATCTTGTAAATTCTGGTGTCCCCTTAAAATATTTTATTAAAGTACAGCAGTTATGAGAGGACCCCATCATCTGTAATAGACATGTAGCAGCTCTGCTGAGATAAAGCACTTCTGAGTTCAGGACAATACACTAGACAAAACAGCTATGTGAAGTCTGAAAAGAATCTTTGGCACAGTAATTCCTATTCCTCCACAACACTCCATAGTGCTGACCTGGGAACTTCTCCTAAGGATGTGGATAAGGATACAAATTATACTGCTAACTTCCCTGGGATCCAGATTAAGTTTGCAAACCATATGCCAGATTTTAAAAGAGCATCCAAAAGATGCAGTCACATCCTTTATTTGCCTGAAGTTGAAGCTCTCCTCAAAGCATTATCCAAAATAAACTTTCCTTTTCTCTTAATCCACCAAAACAACATGGTCATTCATAACTCTGTTCTGTAAGTCATTTGTACACCTCTTTTCACGTACTGCTTTACAAAACAGTTTGTATAATTAAACTGAATACCTTTAGGCTTGAATACTCAATCTGGGAGCAGGTCTGAACTAGAAATTTTGTTCCAGTACCTCTTCAAAAGCAGTAAACTTACAGTGTCCTCATATGTTTCTGAGCAAACTACTTGCTCTGCTGGTATGCCTGCTGCAGTTGGGGCACTGAAGGTTTTGCTGACCTTTCCCTTTTTCTGAGGGGGATCCCAAAGCCTCTCATTTTCACTCATCCCCAATTACTAACCAGGACTATTTTTGCAGCCAGGTAAGTCTCCTGTAAGTTCTTCTCCTCTATGTTCCCATGACCAGCAACTGCTTAAAGTAACTCCACAACTTACGTAAACAGAAATATATTTTTTTTCTCCTGATGATTCCCATCAAGCAAAAGAGTACAGAACAGCAAAAGGCCATATATCTGTGTCTTAGATTAACACTATGATTTACTTGAGAGTTTGGGATAAATTCATCTTCTGTCAGATTACTACCTCTGATACAGAGACTGGCAACCCACCCCCCCCAACTCTCATAACACTTCTCTGACAGAAAAGCATCCATCTCAGCTTGGCTATTCTTCTGTTCTCCTCAGTTAACTTTTTAATAGTTCAACATGCCCTTTTCTATGGCTTTGGCCTTGGAAGAAATAAAATTCTTACATATTTCTGACAGCCAGATAAGAGGATATTACTTATAAGAGGTCTACCATGCAACAACTCAAATAAAGGCAGCATGTGAAATATACTGTGGTACAAATGCACAGCATAGCTTGTTCTTCCAGTTATTGCTTATGCTATTACTCTTTAGAGCTGTAAGGCAATTCAGTTCTCTTTCATGGACATATTTAGGGCATTTGTATAGTCTACATGTGAAATCAGAACCTCCACTGATATTAGTCCTTGCTGTGTCACTAAATTAGAATCATAGAATAGTTAGGGCTGAAAAGGACCTGAAGATCAGCTAGTTCCAACCCCCTGACATGGGCAGGGACACCTCACATTAAACCATGTCACCCAAGGCTTTGTCCAACCTGGCCTTGAACACTGCCAGGGATCGAGCACTCACAACCTTCCTGGGCAACCTGTTTTAGTACCTCATCACCCTAACAGTGAAGAATTCCTTATATCCAATCTAAACCTCCTTTTTAAGTAATACTTTTGATGATTGGATCCTAACCTCTTTTAGGTGAGAGTCATTTAGGACATGTATTTCATTCATTTAGGTCATATATTATCAGTCATTTAGGTCTTGCATTTCTCCCCCTCTCCTCAATGGTTTCTTAGTTATTTCACTGTTGTCCTTCTTTGGAAGAGTTCTGTATGTATTTTGCACAACTAAAATGCTTTAACTACCTTTTCTCTCTCCCAAGTGGGACTGTGATGTCTCCTTAAATAGAATCATAGAATAGTTAGGGTTGGAAAGGACCATAAGATCATCTAGTTCCAACCCCCCTGACATGGGCAGGGACACCTCACACTAAACCATGTCACCCAAGGCTCTGTCCAACGTAGCCTTGAACACTGCCAGGGATGGAGCATTCACAACCTCCCTGGGCAACCCATTCCAGTACCTCACCACCCTAACAGGAAACAATTTCTTCCTTCTTGTATCCAGTTTAAACTTCCCCTGTTTAAGTTTCAACCCGTTACCCCTTGTCCTATCAATAAAGTCCCTAATGAAGCATCCCTGTAGGCCCCCTTCAGATACTGGAAGGCTGCTATGAGGTCTCCACGCAGCCTTCTCTTCTCCAGGCTAAACAGCCCCAACTTTCTCAGCCTGTCTTCATATGGGAGGTGCTCCAGTCCCCTGATCATCCTCGTGGCCCTCCTCTGGATTTGTTCCAACAGTTCCATGTCCTTTTTATGTTAAGGACAGCAGAACTGCACACAATACTCCAAGTGAGGTCTCACGAGAGCAGAGTAGAGGGGCAGGATCACTTCCTTTGACCTGCTGGTCACGCTCCTTTTGATGCAGCCCAGAATACAGTTGGCTTTCTGGGCTGCAAGTGCACACTGAAGCCGGCTTATGTTCATTTTCTCATCAACAAACGTCCCCAAGTCCTTCTCTGCCGGGCTGCACTGAATTTCCTTTTTGCCCAACCTGTAGCTGTGCCTGGGATTGCTCTGACCCAGGTGTAGGACCTTGCACTTGTCATGGTTAAACTTCATGAGGTAGGCATCAGCCCACCTCACAAGCGTGTCAAGGTCCCTCTGGATGGCATTCCTTCCCTCTAGCGTATCAACAGAACCACACAGCTTGGTGTCATCAGCAAACTTGCTGAGGGCACACTCAATCCCACTTTCCACATCACTGACAAAGATGTTGAACAAGATCGATCCCAACACCGATCCCTGAGGAACACCACTCATTACTAATCTCCAGACTGAAACTGAGCCATTGACCTCAACTCTTTGTTTGCGGCCATCCAGCCAGTTCTCTATCCACCGAGTGGTCCACCTATCAAATTGATGTCTCTCCAATTTAGCAACAGGGATGTCGTGTGGGACAGTGTCGAATGCTTTGCACAAGCCCAGGTAGATGACATCAACCACCCTACCCCTGTGCATCAGTCCCGTAGGCTCATCATAGAAGGCTACGAAATTGGTCAGGAAGGATTTCCCCAAGCCTTACAGCCTTCAAGGCAGTCCAGGATTTCTGCAGTATTGTGTGAATTTGTCCTACCTCTGACATGCCTTGGTCCCAGGATAACTGCACACACCCTTTGCCTGTCTTGAGAGGTCTTCATTGAAAGGGTGGCTCAAGGCAGCCTTCCATGTTGCTTGTGCAGACGTATCTTTCTCATAATAAGTGGGATTTTAGGGTTTGTTTTATTATCACCCTCTTCTTCCATGTGTGAGAAGGCTGGGCTGGTGAAATGGCTACCTTTCTCTATGCTGCATTACTGATGCTGGCTGTAAGGGCAATGCTTAGCTGGTGTCAAAGGAGAGTTGCATAAGGGAGCTGTAATTGCTCTACATCATCTGCTAATGCTACCCAAACCCCAAGCACTCAGCTCACCAAAAGAACAAAACCAGCTACAGGGGACTTCCAGGTGGCTTGAGTAGAAGAGATTATTTAGTTTGCTTAGGACAGATGTGGATAATGAAGCATGAAACGGATGTTGAAAGCTAAAAGGGCGTTTCCTTTTACCAGTCATACAATACCACAAAGTGCACTCTTATGTAAGGTCCCATTGTACAACAGCTAAACAGACAATATAAAAAATACTGTGCACTTAATCAATTCTTATGACATCCTCTTTAATCTAGTTACAGCTGTCTATCTCTGTGCTTCCAAGTAAAAAAGAATTTCTCCTGAGGCATTAATGACTAAACAAAAGGAACTTATGGAGTTTATCGCATTCTTCTGAAACACTGGCCTTCTTGTCTGTTCTCAAATGCAAGAGTGGATGGAAATGGCCTTTGTCTCACCACAGAGTCTGAGTGCAAAGCACTGCCATTAGACACTTTGAAATAGACAAAAATGTGTACTTCATTGCTCAATCAATGGTTAAAAACACTAGGATTGAAAGGATCATAAAGTATTTTAGACTGAAAAGTATATGAAATACTATAAGTACATCTTAAGGAAATAGATTATTAAAAGTCACCTTCCTTCAATACAAAGCTTTCCAAATCAACTTGTGTTGTCACCTTTTCATAAGGAATTTGGCAGGTATGTAACAATCCAACTATAAAGCCAAACAAATCAAACAGTACATTTTGATGTCTAGTCTTTGGCTAACCAAAAGTCATGGAAAACCAGGCTTGAAGCTTCCTTTTCTTCTCCTTGTCCTCTATGGACATAGCTTGGAGAAGAGGAGACTGAGGGGTGACTTCATCAGTGTTTACAAATATGTAAAGGGTGGGTGTCAGGATGATGGAGCTAGGTTCTTTTCAGTGATATCCAGTGATAGGACAAGGGGAAATGGGTGTAAACTGGAGCATAGGAGGTTCCACGTTAACATCGGGAAGAAATTCTTTACCGTGAGAGTGACAGAGCACTGGAACAGGTGGCCCAGGGGGGTTGTGGAGTCTCCTATGTTGGAGATATTCAAGGACTGCCTGGACAAGTTCCTGTGTGATGTACTCTAGGTTACTCTGCTCTTGCAGGGGGGTTGGACTAGGTGATCTTTTGAGGTCTTTTCCAACCCTCAGGATTCTGTGATTCTGTGAATGCTTGGTGTCTCTAAACTGGCATTTCAGCAAAATTCAATTCCCATAACCCTAACCTGCAGTTTTATGACCAACCCACTCATCATGTTTAGCACCTCTGAGCAAGTCCAGAACTGCCCGGCATCTTGACAGGGCTGATGTTGTTCTCACCACCATCATACCTAAACCCAGCCGCATCCCAGACTTAGCCTCTTTCCCTCAAAGCTCCCCATGGGCCCAAACCCAGACAGATTTACCAGGTGGCACATGAGATTAATTTCTGGGATTAGGTTTCCTACAAAATGTATTGAGGGCAGTTTCTTCTTCTTTCCTTTTTCTTATGGTACTTGCAGAAGGAGAACTGCTCATGACACCCCCTTCTTTTTTACTTGTCATTAAGATAATAGTCTAATAATTGAATAATTCATGTATGAAAGAATGGAGGGCCCTAGGTTCAACATCTACTCAGGGTAAAGGTGTTAAAATTGACAGGATAGTTGGTTTGTAGAAAGCAAATGAAAGCACCAACACTTCCTATGGTATCAGCATATCAGTTATAGTTCCTAGGAAGCATGAATCCAAATATTTTTGTAGTAATCACCCATTTGTAGGGACAACTTCCTGTTTTAAGGAGACGGATGAGGTGCCTTAAAATAGGTCTTTTCCATTGCTAATTGCTTACATTGCTCATAGAATGAATTCCAGCAAATGTCATTAAAGACAAATAATATTTAAGTGTGTAGGATGTAACTATATCTCTAATATTATTATTCTTCATCTGCTTTTACTGACTTCTGGTCTTGTTTGCCTTAGTGAGGCAGCTGTATTTGTATGGGAAAATGCTTCATCAGTGCTCTGTTATTTTGGAAACTGAAAACTTTGAATCAAAAACATGTCCACTGGAAACCAAGAATTTCTGTGTGGGAAGGCTGCCTAGATGCCTTGTTGCCCAAGTAATTTGCTTGTCCCATGCCACAGTACTCGTGTATCTCTTGGGAGAGAAGGGGATAAGGTTTAGAAGTTAGCACAAGAAGGCAACCAGAAAGGCAATAAAAGCATCTTCTTGCATCTTCCTCTCTTGTCTGACTGAACTCCACAGAGAGGTGGAGTGGTTCACTGTGAAATTCTGGAATCAGACTGCATCAGCCTTGACCCTCTCAATTCCAGCTCCCACTGTTCAATGTTTCTCACACAGCCCACCAAAAATCACAAAGGGATTGATAAAACACATGCAGTCCATGGCTACCTCCTCTCTTCAGGTCAGAGCTTCTCCTCACCTTCCAAGCATGGGCCCTCACATCACAATATAAGAGGGAAAAAAATTTGCATCTTAGGCAAAAGGAAGTTTCAAAAATCAGTGAAAAGTATCATAGTCACTGTATTTTTCATAATATAAGACACACCTTTATAGTTTACAGAAGTTATTTCTTAAACTTATAGAGCTATCTGCAAGTGAAGAGCTAAGGAAAAGTCAGAAAAGATCTGCTAGTATAAGCAATACTGCTAAAACTTGAACCTAGATTTACCCACTTGCCCCTTCTATACTTGGAATACAATTGAGGTTTTGTGATTTATTTTGTCAGACCTAGAATCTGGCCTGCAGATACGTAGCACTTGTCCCTACTTATTCCAGAGAGACTATATATCATTTTGATAACGCTCAAAGTAAAACTTCCCCCAAAGCCAAGAAAATGACATTTACTGAGCCATAGCCTGTCAAATATTTATGAATCATATCACATTAAAAAAATAGAAAAACTGTGTGAGAAAAAAATGTTTAGATTTATCTTCCTCTTTAAACTGCTTTTTTAATTCTCATCTGAAGTGACTTCTTCTGAAGATCTGCTTAAATGCAATAATTTTTTTTCCACAAAATAAGGCCATTTCAAAATATTTGTAAAATATTTCATTGTGTAGCATAGGGGATGTTCAAGGCAAAACTGATGACTAACACTGTAGGCATTATTTATTAACTTTAATTCATACTATCTATCTCATATGCTCCTGCTGCTCCTGATACTTCACTCCTCCTCCTGCTCCCTTTTTATTATAGATGAATGAAAACTGATGTTTTTGCATTCTTTTTAAGCCATTAAAATACGTTAATTATTTACAGTAAGGCATCACAACAAATAACGAGACACATCCCTGAAGTTTTCAGCTTCCTATAGCAGCTTTTTCATGGCTTAGGCATTGTTTAAAGCAAAACACTATGAAATGGCCAAATTTAAGGGAATCAGACATTGTCAACACTGATACTTGGACCAGTCTTCTAAAACAGTATTACACTCATGTATTTTAGGGTTACATGTTCAAATGGGTTTTCAATAGCTGTTTTATCACAAGAAAACAAGTACAGGAAATGGGAAGGGACTGCTTATTGATACAGGCCCAGAATGGAATACTGATTTCAGTGTGAAGTCTCCATGAAAATAATTATTGTGAATGATTAAGCTACAGTAGCTAAAACCCTCAAATTCAATAGATGTTGTAGGCCTGAATATTTAGGCCTTTTTTCTCTAAAGCTAAACCCCCGTCCTAGAGGACAGAACCCAGAAAACCGTCATGTGCAGTCCTGTGGCTGTTGAGAGCACCTGCCTATTATAGTCCAGTTCAGGAGCTGATTACCTAGGATCATGAGCTGGGAATCTGCTCCCAGGGAAGTACTTTTGCTCTAAACCCCAAAAAGGGCTCATTAAAATGAATGCTGATGATGTCTTTAACATTTTGTAGCAGAGAAAGCTTTAAAAGCCTTCATTTTGCAGTGGGGAAAGTCCAGCTTTAGCTCCAGTGCTGGTCTATAGTAGGTGAAAGATATTGCCTGCATCCCCAGGAGGAACACTGGACACTGGCTGAGCTCTTATCTCTCACTCCCCTTGAGTATGTGTCATTGTGAGCAAAGGGGTAGTGATTCAAAAATGTGAAAGAACTTGAGGCTAACTGTGACTGTGCAGTTCCCTGATGTGGGTGGAGGATTTGGATGCTAGAGAGAGACTCTTCAGTAGGATCAGTTTAGATATAAGGAAGACGTTCTTTACTGTGAGGTTGGTGAGGCGCTAGAGCAGGCTGCCCAAAGAAGTCGTGCTCCATCCCTGGCAATGTTCAAGGCCAGATTGACAGGACTTTGAGCAACTGGTCTAGTATGAGGTGTCCCTGCCCAGGGCAGGGATTGGAACTGAATAATTTTAAGGTCCTTTCCAACTTTGACCATTCTATGATTCTATGATTCTGTGAGGTGTGGGATTGCAGACTGTCCTGGAAGAACTGTACCAGTATTTTAATGCTTCCATATGTATCATCTGTATTTCAGTAACATTTCAGTGCAATGAAGTGGCCCTGGCTTCATCTACAAAGAGAATCACCATCTCTTGCTGTGACGGCAACTGAGCCCTGTACATAACCTGATATAAGTGAAGCTTTTCAAAGAAGTCTCCATGATTACCCAGCCTAGATATCTGTACAGATGCAACCTGTGTATTTATCATTAGTTCTCCATACAGGAGAACATTGGGTATATAATAATAACTACAAGACAAACCACATAAGTCTTAGTCTTTTTGTAGATCGCAATTATTCTTTATCAGGTTTTTAATTTCTATGGAACAATACACATTATTTTGTGACCACCGGGCTGAAAAACTGTTACTTCTGGTTTTTCTAATACTTATAGTCAGCCTGAAGGACTGCTTGTATCTCTTTAGAATGAAAGAGCTAGAGCAAAAGAAATGGAATTATTTAGATCTGAAAGCTGGGAATCAACTCTTTGATGCTGAATGACAGGTCTTGTCAGTGCTGAATCCTGCCATGGTTGTATTTGCACTTTCTTAATGTTAGTTATATTAGCATAAGGCAACAGAGATAGATGAAGATGTATTGTAACACCTTCCAATTACATGGCAAGTGGTGAGAGGTGTGATTCATGTCTATAAGGTAGTAGACGTAGCAAAGAAATTAAAAACAGACCTTCTGTATCTCTAACAGAGAAAGCAAGGATTGAACATGAATGCTCCATCCCTGGCAGCATTCAAGGCCAGGTTGGATGAAGCCTTGCGTGGTGTGCTTTAGTGTTAGGTGTCCCTGACCATGGCAGGGGGTTTGGAACTAGATAATCTTAAGGTCCTTTCCAACCCTAAGTATTCTATGATTCTGAAACTGCAGCTTTAAATTCACAATTGTGTACAGACGTGACACAAACAGTACAGCAATACTTTTTAAAAAATATTATGGAAATCCCTGACTTGAGTAGGATCAAAATTAAGACTTGGAGGGGATACTTTGTGGTAAAGCAGCTTCATTATGTTACTTTTAATTTCTGGAAAGAGCTCTTATCCCAACCACCTACTTTGAGGGTATCATCTCCAGCTGCAGAACTAAGGACAATATTAGTCTTATAGTGGGCAATCCTTGAAACAAAGAGAAACGGGATCCTGATTTCCAAAAAAACATCTTCACCATGTTTTCTGGAGGAGTGATGTTCCCGTGCTATGAAGCATCCTGACATAGGAGAGTATATCCCCTTGCACTGTGTACTGACAGTGGCCTCAGTCACAACCCACATCTGTCCCCGAGCAGTATACACCAGTGTCGTGATTTAAGCCCAGGTAGCAACCCAGAACCACACAGCTGCTCACTCACTCCCCTTCCCTTGCTCCCCCTGCTCCCAGACGGATGGGGAGGAGAATCAAAAGAATGTAACTCCCACGGGTTGAGAAAAGAACAGTCAAATAACTAAGGTATAACACAAAACCACTACTGCTGCCATCAGGAATGATAATGATAAGGGAAATAACAAGGGAAAAGAATACAACTGCTCACCACCTGCTGACCAATACCCAGCTCGACCCTAGCAGTGATCTAGCCCTTCCAGGTAACTGTGTCCAGTTTCTGTACTGGGCATGACGTGTTGTGGTATGGAATACCTCTTTGGCTAGTTTGGGTCAGGTGTCCTGTCTCTGCTTCCTTCCCTCTTCTCTTAGCTGGCAGAGCATGAGACTCAGAAAAGTCCTTGGTCAGAGTAAACATTACTTAGCAACAGCTAAAAAACATCAGTGTTATCAGTGTTGTTCCCAGGCTGAAAGTCAAAAACACAGCAATGCACCAGCTACTAAGGAGGAAAATGACTGCTACTGCTGAACCCAGGACAATCAGTTTTTCCCTTGCCTGAGTTACCTTTGTTCAGATGAAAAGAGGCAAGCTAGACCTCAGCTTTAATTAAGAGATTTCTAAAACTTCAGTCCAGTCTTTTACTTGAGTCTGAACCAAATATCTTTTTAGTTTTGATGAATGCAGTTATCAGAGTGAATAATTAACAAAATTAGGAAAATATCGCTTTGTTATACTACATTTTGCAGTTGAAAAAGAGCTGGGCATAGATTTGGTTGAAAATTCTGATGGAACCTACTGTGACAAGATTTCCAGGCCAGTAAAATGAAGGAAATCAAATATAAAAAGTCTTTCGGGGATTGAGGATGATGAGATGAACACATTATTTTTATCTCTTTGTAGAATTCAGAGTATTTGGGAAAGACTTTGTTGAACTTACGAGGAAAAACAGAGTTTTAAACCCCTGGAAATCCCATTGTAGGTTCTCATGAGCTGAACTGCCAGGGCTTTTTGGCAGGAGAGCATCATTATACATCAGGGAAGAGCATGTAATTGTTTCCACCTTCCTTCATAACAAAATAATAATAAAAAAAAAACCAAAATAACCCCAATATTCACTTTATTAAATGATCAGGAAACAAAACATTTTAGGCCACAAGAACTTTTCTTTGCATTGCATTTGTTATGGCAAACCTCAGGTAAATTTAGCTACTTAAATTTTTGAATAGTTTGGGGGAATCATAGCTATTCATTGCACATCCCCTTCTTAAACAGAGCACACTTGGGAAAACGTATTGCCTAGAAACTGGAGCAAGCACACACATCATTGTATCAAAAAGTTAACATTTAGCTCAATAGATTCAACTGTAAAACAATAAAAGTTTGTGAATAATGTTAATAAAAGCAGCTACAGATATATTTCTTTAAATTTCTGTGTTTTTATCAGGTTAGTAGACTGTTCAATCTGTTTGCTTGCTTATGAATAGTATCTATCAGCTAACAGAAAATCATGAAGTGCATCTTTAACAGTTTCATTTGATTTGGGCTTGTTGCTTTTTACTGGAGAGGCTTCCTTAAATTCTTTACCAAAGTGACAGAGTTCGTCTGGTCTTGTGGTCACTGCACATCTTTGACTGCATTACATGATGTGACTATGGGGATCAGAATAATGAATCTTGTCATGTCTCTGGATTGAAACTGCTGAAGATTTAAACCTACATTCTACCTATCACCTAGTGATTCTCATCACACCCATTGTGTCAGGTGGCACTTTACAGATGGACCCTTAGAGTCACCTGTGGAGATACAGAGTCCAGAGAGCCATCAAAATCCCATTCAGAAAATCATTCAGAAAACAGATGAACATGGACCAGTTGGCAAATGAAGTATGCATGCACTCAGAAGAAAAAAATGTAATGGTCCCAAACATTTGTTAGCTAAGCTGGTTTTCCGATCCTGATCCCTTGTGTAAAGTTTCTTCATATTTGTGAGATATTAGTGGAACTGTTTGAGTCAATAAGAGCTCACCACAGCAGGGAAGTGTTGCAAAATCTGTTCTCCTCCTGGGGAAAACGGAAAGGAGGGTGTTTGAGCCTGTGTGTGGGGAGCAGAGAGCAGGGAGGGGAAGGGAAGTCAGTGCTTGCAAAACATCTAGAATTCAGTTTTCCTCTTTTACAGCTTCTCCCTTCCCATTTAGTGTTATCCAATGTCTCTACAATTTTTTTGAGTCTCATTGGGTGTTTTCCCTATTTTTTTTTTCTTAAAAGTTAAAAAGACCATGTGCTAGATTTTGAGCGAAGGCACTTCGGAATGGAGCCACTGAATGCTTTACACTAGCTAAAGATCACTGTCCCTGCTAAGTTCAGGTTCTCCTCACTTTTACACTACAGCAAATTTTTTTCAGCTGGTGGGATTCCTGACATGTTTCCAGCCAGCTCCATGTTCTGGAGCAGAACTGGGGTCTGAAGGGGATATTTCACAAGGACACATTTGCACAAGCTGCTTTCACTTCTTGTTCTGGCTGTGCTCTTTAAGTGACTTCACCAGTCAGGCATCCCTCTCAAAAGACTTGGGGATTGTTATCCTGAAACTTGTGGTGCAGTAGTAAAATTCAGCTGCTGTACCTCTAAGTTAACAATTCAGTTACAGGATTTAAGGGATTTCAAAACATAATAGAAAGGATTGTTCAGTTCCTGGAGAAGAAATTACTTAATAATTACAGGGTTAATAATGTTTCCATTAGAAAAATCTATGAATTAATGCTGCAAAGCAGAGTGCTGTAATCTAGTCTGAGGGAAGGTATACATGATAATGAAAGAAGAAACTTCTCAGAAAAAAAGATGATAGGTTGACGATCATAAGGATTTAATTTCTCTTTTCTAGATGGGTGACAGGAATAGCAGCTTTATGCAAATTTCCCCAGTCTGCTTCTTGGCTTTGCTGAATCTCTTTCCCTTGCAGAAGATGTATAAGAGCTAATGATCCTCTTCTGACAGATATGTCCAGCCTGTGTATGCATTGGGTCTTAACAGCTTGTTTTGTTGCAAATCCATAGCATTGAGGTAGCAGTAAAGGTCCCCATTTGACGTCACTAATTTTAAAATTAATTTATTGTATTAAGTGGTCTTATTGCTTCCTCTATTATCACTGGCATATTCAACCTGTGGAAACATAAACCTTGCATGCAGGATAACCACTTTTTCTTCATTCCTGTTTTTATCAACAATTCTACAATCTCCTCACTAGTCTCGTCAGGAATATGGTGCTATAAACCTATTGTTATAAAACAAAATATATTTACCCTCTGAGTCTTTGTGTACATGTTTGTGGACTGTTGCATATGCCTATCTCTCAACTGCTGAAGAGCCAATGTAAGAAACTATTTTAAGACTAGTAAATACAAGAGCAGATATTTACCCTCCCTTAACATGCTACCTTTTTCAGCAGAGTTGATCCTATTTTTTGCTCCTGTGCGAACACATAGATTTAACTTTTCATGATTTCTATGTGTAGACAGGAATAAACAACCTCCCTGAGAACAGTCTGTGACACATACTTAGTTCTATAATGCTGATTTCTCTGTTTTAAGTGTCTACTTAAATTACTGGCAGTCATGGTTAAGTAGCTGAAGAGGATAGTGAGGAATCCTGTAGATGGCTGATCCTGTTGGTTTTTTTTCGTTGCTTCACAATGTTTTCCAAATAGCTGGAGGTTCTTGTGTCTTTTAAAAATGCTTTTTTAAATTAAGTTTGTGCCCGTCTACCAAGATGATTCATACCTACAAGAATTGCTACAGTAGAGGAATTTGGGAAAATGACCACAACCATTCAAATAGAGTAATTTTGTATTCATTCATTTATTAAATTTTCCTAACCTCTGTCTGGTTTGTACTATCAAAGTTTATTTACTGAAGAATGCCAAAAAGTAGAAATGTGGAGCTGAATCTTACACTGTAAGGCCTTTACTGAACACAGGCTTCTTGGCAAAACTCAGACCTGATTCCTTCACAGACAATTAATTTTGAATAAACCTGAATATCTAAAAATAAGACCAGTTATATATCAAAACTACCATCAAGTTTCCCTTTCTGCTCTCATGACACCCCACCAGCAGTACTGCATTCAGCTCTGGGAGACCAAAATAAGACGGGCATGGACCTGTTGGAGCAAGTCCAGAAGAAGCCACAAAGACCATTAGCGGGCTGGAGCACCTCTCCTGTGGGGACAGGCTGAGAAGGCTGCGATGCTCAGACTAGAAAAGAGACAGCTCTGGGGAGACCTTACAGCAGCCTTCCAATACCTAAAGGGGCTACAAGAAATCTGGACAGGGACTTTTTTACAAGGACATGTAGGGGTAGGACCAGGGTGCAATTTGCTGAGGTGAGTAGCTTGAGTGAGGATGCCTTCAACACCTCAGCAGAGGGAAGAAGCTCCACATCCAGGAGCCTCAACTCAGAGCGGCGAGAGCCACCGAGGGAGCCTCAACTCCTCGAGAGGCCTTGCCCAGGAGCCGGCAGCTCAGCTGGCGGGAGCAGGGACTCACAGGGGGCAGAGCCAGGAGCGGCACCAGCCCTGACTGGGTACAAACCTGCCCCAGGGTGTGCGGCGAGCAGGGTGGGCAAAGGGCTGGCAAACGGGTCGGGGCAGCTCGCGCGGGCAGGCGAGCAGGGTGGTGAGCACTCGCCTCATGACCAGGGCCCGGTCTGGGAGCTCTGCTCTGGCTGCCCAGGCCGTGGCCAGCGTAGGCACCCAGACAGAGCCGATGAGAGGGGAGGCTGCAGTGCGGAGCTCGGAGTGTAGAAAGTGACTGCCCTGGTCTGGTGAGGGGAGGGTGCACAATGGGCAGGGCTGCAGCCGGTGCTCTCTGGTGGAGGTCCTCCTGCAGCAGGGGCTGAGCTGCGGAATGATGTCAATAGGATAAAAGATGTCAGGGAAGCTGAGAGGAAGCAGGACTGCTTGCTCCAGGCCCAAACTGTGCAGGGACCTCAAGCGTCCCCTTTAGATCATGGAGAAAGAAGGAAGTCCCAGAAAGCTGGGAAATAGTTACAGAAAAAAAAAAAAAAAAGGGAGGAAGAGGACAGGTAAAAGCAAGGGACTTCCTCCTAAATCTGTTGTCCCCACCCAGAACCACTTTGTTGTCCTGGAGGGAGCTGATGAGGAAACATACTCGCACCAGAAACAACCAGCTGGTCCACTGTAAGGAAGATCTTTACTAGTGCTGCCAGGAAAAAGCGGTGGGTCATAGTAGTAGGGGACTCTACTTTGAAAGGAACAGAAGCACTGATCTGTTGGCCTGACCCACTCCCAAGGGAGGTGTGTTGCCTACCTGGGGCATGGATCAGGGATGTTGCAGAGAGGCTGCCTGGTCTAGTAAGTCCCACTATTACCCACTTCTAGTGATCCGTGTCAGTGCTAGTGATATAGATAGCAGTAGCCTGGAGAACATAAAGAAGGACTGCAAAGCACTGGGAGAGATGGTTAGGGGCTCTGGAGCTCAGATTGTCTTTTTAGCAATTCTCCAGGACAGAGGGGAGTACCTTAAAAAGGCAAGGAGGATTGGCCAAGTTAATAAATGGTTAGAAAGGTGATGCCATAGTCAGGAGTTTGGGTGTCTTGAACATGGGACTCAAGTTAGTAGGCGAGGTCTACTGGGGGCTGGTGGAGCTGGTCTGACAACAAAGGGGAAGAGTGGTTTTGGTACAAGGCTTGTCAGACTGGTCAAAGATACTTTAAACTAGATATGTTGGGAGAGGGGGACATCATTCCATCCCAACACTCCCAGTCAGTTGCCAATACCTATAATAAATGTTCAGAGGAATGTAGAGATATTTCAGCCACTCCAGCCAATGGGCCAGCTTAATTTGGAGCTCATCCCAGATGCCTCTATACAAACACCTGTAGCTTGGGGAACAAATAAGAGGAATTAGAGATGTGTGCACATCTACAGGAGTATGATATAATAGATATCACAGAAACATGGTGGGAAGGTTCCTATGACTGGAGTGTTGGAATGGAAGGTTACAGGCTCTTTAGAAAAGACAGGACCAGCAAACAGGGAAGGGGAGTTGCTATTTATATTAGGGTTAGGCTGGAGAGTATAGAACTCTGTCTGGGGACAGGTGAGCAGTCAACAGAGAGTTTGTGGGTCAGGGTTAAAGGGAGACCAGCTATGGGGGACATTACTGTGAGGATCTTTTACAGACTCCTGATCAAGAGGACTCTGTGAATGAACCACTCTACAGACAGATAGGAACAGCCTCATGCTCACAGGCCCTTGTTCTCCTGATGGTGGACTTCAACCACCCTGATATCTGTTGGAGGGACCGTATGGCCCGGCATAAGCAATCCAGGAGGTTCCTCGATTGTGTGGAAGACAACTTCCTTCTGCAAGCAATAGAGGAGCCAACAAGGAGAGGTGCCATGTTTGACCTCGTGCTCACCAACAGGGAAGGGCTTTTTGGAAATGTGACACTCCAGGGCAGCCTTGGTTGCAGCAATCATGAGATGGTTGAATTCGAGATCCTCAGGACAATGAGAAGAGTGTGCAGCAAGCTCACTGCCCTGGACTTCAAGAGAGCAGACTTTGGCCTCTTCAGGAACCTGCTTAATAAGGTTCCACACAATATAGCCCTAGAGGGCAGGGGTGCTCAAGACTGTTGGTTGATATTCAAGGATCACCTACTGCAAGCTCAGGAGTGTTGCATCTCAGCTAGGAGGAAGTGCAGCAGGAGGGTCAGGAGAGCCTCTTGGATGGATAAGGACCTGCTGAGGAAAGTTTGAAGAAAAAAAGAGCCTTATAAAAGGTGGAAGTAAGGACAGGTGGCCTGGGATGAATACAGGGATGTTGTCTGGGAAGCTAGGGACCAGGTTAGGAAAGCTAAGGCCCAGCTGGAATTAAACTTGGCAAGGGATTTGAAAGAAAACAAGAAGGGATTCTATAGGTACATTGCAAATAAAAGACACATTAGGGACAATGTAGGCCCCCTCCAGAAGCTATCAGTAGAACTGGCTACCCTGGATTTGGAGAAGGCTGAGGTTCTTAAAGACTTCTTTGCCTCAGTCTTCACTGGCAAAGGCTCTGACCACACCACCCAAGTCTTGGAAGGCAGATGCAGGTACTGTGAGAATGAAGACCCTAGGCTGACTATAGGAGAGGATCTGGTTCGAGACCATCTTAAGAACCTCAATATATACAAACATGTGGGACCTGATGAAATCCATCCGCAGATCCTGAAAGAGCTAGCAAATGAAGTTGCTAAGCCACTGTCCATCATATTTAAAAAACTGTGGCAGTCAGGTGAAGTTCCCAGTGACTGAAAAAATCTCACTTCTGTGGCTGACAAAATCTTAGAGCAGATTCTCCTGGAAGGCATACTAAAGCACATGAAAAACAATAAGGTGCTTGGTGACAGCCAGCATGGCTTCACTAAGGGGAAATCCTACTTGATGAATTTGGTAGCCTTCTATGATGGGGCTTTGGAACTGACAGACAGGGGTAGAGCAGTTGATGTCATCTACCTGAACTTGTTCAAAGCATTCGGCACCGTCCCACATGACATCCTTGTCTCTAAATTGGAGTGTCATAAATTTGATAGGTGGACCACTATAAATAAAGATGGTGGATAAAGGTGGATAAAGAACTCGCTGGATGGCCGCACACAAAGAGTTGTGGTCAATGGCTAAATGTTCATCTGTAGATCAGTAATGAGTGGTGTTCCTCAGGGACCGGTGTTGGGATTGGTCTTGTTCAACATCTTTGTCAGTGACATAGACAGTGGGATTGAGTGCACCCTCAGCAAGTTTGCCAATGACACCAAGCTGTGTGGTTCAGTTGATGCACTGCAGGGAAGGATTGCCATACAGAGGGACCTTGACACGCTTGTGAGGTGGGCTGATGCCAACCTCATGAAGTTTAACCATGCCAAGTGCAAGGTCCTACACCTGGGTCGGAGCAATCCCAGGCACAGCTACAGCTTGGGCAGAGAAGAGATTCAGAGCAGCCCTGTGGAGAAGGACTTGGGGGTGTTGGTCTATGAGAAAATGAACATGAGCCAGCTTCAGGGTGTGGTTGCTGCCCAGAAAGCCAACCATATCATGGACTGCATCAAAAGGAGTGTGACCAGCAGGTTGAAGAAGGTGATGCTGCCCCTCTACTCTGCTCTCGTGAGACCTCACTTGAAGTATTGTGTGCAGTTCTGGTGTCCTTAACATGAAAAGGACATGGAACTGTTGAAACAAATCCAGAGGAGGGCCACGAGGATGATCAGGGGACTGGAGCACCTCCCATATGAAGACAGGCTGAGAAAGTTGGGGCTGTTTAGCCTGGAGAAGAGAAGGCTGCGTGGAGACCTCATAGCAGCCTTCCAGGATTTGAAGTGGGCCTATAGAGATGCTGGTGAGAGACTATTCATTAGGGACTGTAGTGATAGGACAAGGGGTAACGGGTTAAAATTTAAACAGGGGAAGTTTAGACTGGATATAAGGAGGAAGAAGTTATTTCCTGTTAGGGTGGTGAGGCACTGGAATGGGCTGCCCAGGGAGGTTGTGAATGCTCCATCCCTGGCAGTGTTCAAGGCTACATTGGACAGAGCCTTGGGTGACATGGTTTAGTGTGAGGTGTCCCTGCCTATGGCAGGGGGTTTTAACTAGATGATCTTAAGGTCCTTTCCAGCCCTACCTATTCTATGATTCTAAGGGAGAATGGCTTTAAGTTGACAGAGGGAAGATTTAGATCAGCTATTAGGAAAAAAATTCTTCACTGTGAGGGTGGTGAAACACTGACACAGATTGCCCAGGGAAGCTGTGGCTACTAAATCCCTGGAAATGTTCAAGGCCAAGCTGGATGGAGCTGTGAGCAGCCTAGTCTTGTGGAAGGTGTCCCTGCCTATGATGGGTGCATTGGAACTAGATGACCTTTAAGGTTGCTTCAAACCAAAAGCATTCTGTGAGCTTTACCTTTTCGTAAGTTTCAAACATTACAAAAGCTGTTTGCTTTTGAATTTAACACCCATAGTCAAGGGCCCTACTTACAATCATCCTGAATTTTTATTTTAACCTGTAATCCTTTGCTAGGTTTGTAAATTCCTGATGCTGCTATTCTTAGCATGCAAATGGCCTCTGCTTTGGTAGATGCTCCCCTCCCTACAACTGCTCTTTGCTCCACTGGCAGCTCTGACGAACTGTTACAGCTTTCCTCACAGATTCTGTTATTTTAGCTGTCAGAAAGAATGTAACACTGTGAACTGACACAGTTTATTGCACACAGGATGACCTTAAGTAAATTTTTTTGAGTCTTTGCCTCCATGAGACTTTCAAAAATATTTTTATACTTCAGATCTCACAAAAGTCTTGTGTATTTTTAAAGTTCCCAAGCTATCATCTTTTTGTGTCTTTTGTGCTAAAAGCTATTGGTTTGTGCATGCTATATAATGGCTATACTAGTGCCATTTTCTATACACTCTTACAACTAGAAACATCTCTCCAGTTTATGGCATGTTTCTTTTTTAACCCAAAACCAATAATAAATCAGCACGTTAAATAAACATGCCACACCACTGCCAGTTGACTCTTAATATTTAATCTCTGCTTCTATCTGATTTCAAGAGATTGAAAGTTTCTTCACAACCTTCCTCCCTTTTGATCTCCTGTCCCTTTCAAAAGCCTCTTGATGATAAGTTATAGTGAGTGTTTTCTTTTGCTTTAGGCTGTAGCGTCATACTTGAGAACAAATCTTATTCATTTCCAAGGGTTTCACAGATAAAAAACAAACAGTGGAACATGGTCAAAAGCAAGATTTACTTACAAAAATGTGCATTTTGGGGGTAAAGCAGATTTATTAGTGAATTTGTCTCAAATTTGTCAGCACCAGCCATAAGTAAAAGGATATTTTAATTTTGCTTTCACAAGCATTTCTAAAGGTTTTCCTCCTGCTCCCTAAGTTGACTGCAAGCTAGTATACTTGGATCATGAGGCCAAGATAAGTTTGCAAGGACTATTGAGTGTCTAAGAATGGAGCTCTCAAAGGTAAATCCATTCAATAAGGTAAGAGCTACTGATAATAGGTCATAGAATTACAAAAAAAAAAAAAAGAAAAGAAGGGTAATTGAGACCACTGAGGCACTCATTTGACAAGTGGGAGCTCTGGGTGCCACTTTTTATGTGCAGACTATACATGCTGAAGTCAGCAGCTGTAATGCATAAAGGCAGCTGAAAACCATCACCAGCACCTACCTGCAGTCCTTTTTAAAAAAAAATGTTTTCTGAATCAGGTTAAGCACCTGTGGGATTCAGCAAGTAACTGCAGTGGATCCCTGGGTGCCTTCTGAATGTTGTTTTACAGACCCTGTAAGCCATTCACTCAGTAGCACAGCAAGCACTTGCAACTATATAGAAAATACCCTGGGTAAGGCAGGTGCAGGTCAGCAGATTTGAGACCTTTGGGTCCACTAAGACAGTGTATAGCCTCAGGTAGTTGCCTATTACCAAAAAGATAGGAGAAGGTGCTGCTCGCCTGCTTCACTGCTTTTAAATAACTGTAGGCATCTCCTCAGAAGAGAATGCTATAGTCTGCATCCCACAGGAATGGACATATTGGCCTCTACAGCTACTTAAGATACTAGCAGCTGATGTTGAAGACTAGAAGGACTGGCTGATCTGGCACAGACCCATCCTCAGCCTTTCCTTATAGCCAGCTCTGGGCAGCTATCTGCTCAATGCACAGATTCTTATGTTGCTGTCCTAATGAAACTTTTCCTTGCTGTAAAAAACAGGATTTGGAGAAGGCTGAGGTTCTGAATGGCTTCTTTGCCTCAGTCTTCACTGGCAAAGGGTCTGACCACACCACCCAAGTCTTGGAAGGCAAACGGAGGGAAGGTGAGAATGAAGACCCTAGGCCCATTGTACATGAGGATCTGGTTCAAGACCATCTTAGGAACCTGAACGTGCACAAGTCCATGTGTCGTGGTTTAAACCAAGTCCCCCAACTCCCGGAGAGTTAAGAAGGAGAATCCAAAGAATGTAGCCCCCACAGATTGAGATAAGAATGGTTTAATTGCTAAGGCATAACACAAAACCCCTATTGCCATTTACTACTACAAATAATAATGATACAGCAAACAGCAAGTGAAAAGAATACAACACCCCACCAGCCACCATAACTCACTCCACCCTGCCTGGCCGAGCACCGCGTGCTCCCTCCTCCATTTTTCTCCAGAGCTCTCCCCCTCCAGCCTTCTCTTTCCCAGTATGCCTCCTGGGCATCACGTGCTATGGTATGGAATACCTCATTGCCTAGCCTGGGTCAAGTGTCCTGTCTCTCCTTCCTCCCGGACTCCCCTCCTCCACCTGGCTGGAAAAAACCTTGAACAAAAACACCCTCAAAACATGCTCAAACCATGACACCATGGTACCTGATGAAATCATTCTGCGAGTCCTGAAGGAGCTGGCGAATGAAGTTGCTAAGCTGCTGGCCATTATATTTGAAAAATCATGGCAATCAGGTGAAGCTCCTGACAAGTGGAAAAAGGGAAATATAACCCCCATTTTCAAGAAGGGGAAAATGGATGACACAGGGAATTACAGACCAGTCAGTCTCACCTCTGTGCCTGGCAAAATCTGGGAGCAGGTTCTCTTAGAAGGCATGCTAGGGCACATAAAGAATAACAGGGTGCTTGGTGACAGCCAGCATGGCTTTACTAGGGGGAAATCCTGCCTGACCAGTTTGGTGGCCTTCTATGACAGAGCTGCAAAAATGATGGACAGGGGTAGAGCAGTTGACGTCATCTACCTGGACTTGTACAGAGCATTTGACACTGCCCTGCATGATGTCCTTGTCTCTAAATTGGAGAGAAAAAAATTTGATAGGTGGACCACTCGGTGGATAAAGAACTGGCTGTATGGTTGCACTCAAAGAGTTGTGGTCATTGCCTCAATGTCCGGATGGAGATCAGTAATAAGTGGTGTCCCTCAGGGATCGGTGTTGGGATCAATCTTGTTTAACATCATTGTCGGTGACATGGACAGTGGGATTGAGTGCGCCCTCAGCAAGTTTGCCAATGACACCAAGCTGTGTGGTTCCGTTGATACACTGGAGGGAAGGAATGCCATACAGAGGGACCTTGACATGCTTGTGAGGTGGGCTGATGCAGCCTCATGAAGTTTAACCATGACAAGTGCAAGGTCCTACACCTGGGTCAGAGCAATCCCAGGCACAGCTACAGGTTGGGCAAAAAGGAAATTCATGGTAGTCCTGTGGAGAAGGACTTGGGGGTGTTGGTCGATGAGAAAATGAACATGAGCTGATTTCAGTGTGCGCCTATAGCCTGGAAAGCCAACTGTATTCTGGGCTGCATCAAAAGGAGCGTGACCAGCAGGTTGAAGATGGTGATGCTGCCCCTCTACTCTGCTCTCGTGAGACCTCACTTGGAGTATTGTGTGCAGTTCTGGTGTCCTTAACATGAAAAGGACATGGAACTGTTAGAACAAGTCCAGAGGAGGGCCACGAGGATGATCAGGCAACTGGAGCAGCTCCCATATGAAGACAGGCTGAGAAAGTTGGGGCTGTTCAGCCTGGAGAAGAGAAGGCTGCGTGGAGACCTCATAGCAGCCTTCCAGGATTTGAAGTGGGCCTACAGGGTTGCTGGTGAGGGACTCTTCATTAGGGACTGTAGTGATAGGACAAGGGGTAACAGGTTGAAACTTAAACAGCAGAGGTTTAGACTGGATATAAGGAAGAAATTGTTTCCTGTTAGGGTGGTGAGGTACTGGAATGCGTTGCCCAGGGAGGTTGTGAATGCTCCGTCCCTGGCAGTGTTCAAGGCTACATTGGACAGAGCCTTGGGTGATATGGTTTAGTGTGAGGTGTCCCTGCCCATGGCAGGGGAGTTGGAACTAACTGATCTTAAGGTCCTTTCCAACCCTACCTATTCCACGATTCTATGATTCGATGAATTCAGGATGCCTAAAACACAGGTCAGCATTATAATGACTACCTTACATGTAATCATTCAATTGATTGTATATTCACACCAAATGCATGCATGGTAAATATGCATCCTATCCATGAAGTTTCCCATAATTTTGTGATTCACATCACAATTTGTGGTGCGTTTTTTAGACCTAAAATTTCTCCATCAGCTAAACACTGTGTTTCAAACACTGCAAAAAATTGGAATGAAGGAAATAGCATCTCTTTATTGACTTCGTGCTTCATAAAGTTTTACCTTGACAATTTCTTGCAAATTAATAAAATTCCTTGTTACCTACCAATTAGACTTGTCCACAAAAATAAATAAGCCAGGCACTTTGACATTATACCAAGACATGCAGGCTGTTAGCATCCTCCTGATGGTGCAAATGATTTCTATTAAAAATTATACCTTGAACTGAAAAATAAAATCATTAAAAATAAGAAAGAATATCTAATGAGTACTACTGTTTCTGACACTAGTGCAATGTGATTAGCAATATCACTCTTTCTTTTCTTGTATGGCTGTCGTGGTTTAAACCCAGCCACACTGCTCATTCATTCACTCCCCCCCCTTGCTCCCACAACTCCTGGAGAGTTAGGAAGGAGAATCCAAAGAATGTAGCCCCCACGGGTTGAGATAAGAGCGGTTTAATGGCTAAGGTATAACATAAATCACTACTGCTGCTACTACTACAATAATGATAAAGCAAACAACAAGCGAAGAGAATACAGCATCTCACCAGCCACTGACCCATAACTCACCCCACTCTGCCCAACTGAGCACTGACCGATTCCTCTTCCATCCCCCCCTCCCCCCGAGCTCCAGCCCTTCTGGATCTCTCCTGGTTACATCCTGGGCATGACGTGCTATGGTATGGAATACCTTTTTGGCTAGCCTGGGTCAGGTGTCCTGTCTCTCCTTCTTCCCTGCCTCCCCTCCTCCCTGGCAGAGCATGAGCTCAGAAAAAGGCCTTGGACAAACTAAACACCCGAGCAGTAACTCAAAACATACTTGCTATCAGCAACCGTTCTCAGCCCAACAGTCAAAACACAGCACTGCACCAGCTACCAAGAAGGAGAAAAATGACTGCTATTGCTGAACCCATGACAATGGCTTTTAAAGGAATTATCTAGGAAGTGAAGCCAGTAACAGAACTGGAACTGATTCAAAGGTGTTATGGACTACAGCAGAAAGTTTGTTCGCTGGGAAAACTTGATATGGCTTTATTTATTTGTATATATAAGAAAAAAGATCAGTGTTTGCTGAGTCTTGTCACTTCAAAAATTCCAGTGAGGGGCATCATGAAAACAAGATCTGAAACAGCTGCTAGATAGCTACACACAAAAACCTAAAGTCAAGTCACCCTACTTTCTCCAACCATAGTGTTAGCATCCAAAGGCAGAGATATCTGTGATAACTGTGAGTTATAGTCGAGTACATTCCTTGTGGCCATGGAGGTAAAACGTTTGGAAATGGGACATTATGGCAATGGTAGCAGTATGACATGCACAAGTTTAACAGGGCATTTTCAGAGCTAGTTTTCCCCTCCAGCCCTATAGCATATATTTAGACAGCTCATCACAGCCAAGACCCTTCTTTGGCAGAGGAAAAAAAAATATTTGGGCCTCATGTTCCCCTGCTTCAGCAGTATAACCTGTAACCCATTCCTGCGTATGTTATGCCCTCACCTGTTTGTCTCCCTTGGCATGCTTCCTTTTGTCTGTTGTACTTCTGCAATATGGGCATTAGTGGCAACAGCATCAAACACTATGGCGGGCTGGAGGAAGCTCAAGGGTCACCAAGAAATCTGCAAGGAGATAGCGTTAGAGTTATCATGAGCACCACACAGAGGTCAAAACAACACCAGGGCAGATATTCTCAAGGCCACCAAATATTGATATTGCCTATGAGAATGTAGAGATGCCACAATACTTCCTTTCCCCAGCATGGCTGTCATGATCCTGCTGTATCAATCCTGCTTTGTCCTCTTCCTCACAACAACAGGCTGCTTCTCCTTTCATCTGTCTCACCTGCCTCTTGCTGGCTAATGTGCTCACAGGAGGTTCTACAAGCAGCCTTCTCCCAGGCGGCACAAGGCTTAGGAGAAGGTGACGGAACAGGGCAGGGATCAAGGTAGTATCCTCCTGCCTTTCAAAGTGAAACTGCAGGGGATCTGGTCTCAGTGTATCGGGGAAGGATTTCCTCCTCCAATTTGCATTGTGTTTATCAGTACCCCCTGAACACTTTTTGCAATAACACTGGGT
This sequence comes from Melopsittacus undulatus, assembly GCF_012275295.1. NCBI lineage: Eukaryota > Metazoa > Chordata > Aves > Psittaciformes > Psittaculidae > Melopsittacus > Melopsittacus undulatus. The sequence goes on from NC_047557.1 coordinate 14,680,750, forward strand.
TGCAAGCCTCTCAAACAGAAAGATAGAATCATAGAATATCTCTAATTGGAAAACACCCATGAGGATCATCAAGTCCAATTCCCTGCTCCTTGCAGGACTACACGAAACTAAATTATATGACTAAGAGTGTCATCCAGATGGTTTTTGAACTCTGGCATTGTTGGTGCTGTGACTGCTTCCCTGGGTAAGTGACTGATCACCCTCTCAGTGAAGAACCTTTTCCTAATGTGCAATCTGAATTTCCCCTGACACAGCTTAATTCCTTTTTTTCATGTACTGTCACTGGTCACCAGAGAGAGGAGATTAGCACCTCTCCCAGCACTGCCCACCATGAGGAAGGTATAAACTGCCATGAGGTCTCCCCTCAGCCTTCTCTTCTCCAAGCTGAACAAGCCGAGTGACCTCACCTCTAAGTCTTGCCCTCAACCTGTTTCACCATCTTGATTGCCCTCCTACAGACACACTCTAAGAGTCTGATGTCTTTCTTATATTGAGGCACCCAAAACTGCACCTAGTACTCAAGGTGGTGTCACAACAGTGCAGTGTAGATCAGGACAGTCACCTCCCTTGACCAGCCAGGCATGCTGTGGTTGGTGCACCCCAGGGCACAGTTGTCCCTTTTGGCTGCCAGGGCACACTGCTGACTTGTATTCAACTTTCCATCAACCCACCCACCAGATCTCTTTCCATGGGGCTGATTTCCAGTCTCTCATCCCTCAATTTGTATATATAAGTAGGATGACTTCATCCCAGGTGGAGAATCCTGAAGTTGCTCTTGTAAATTTCATGTGGTTCATGATTGCCAAGCTCTCTGGTCTATCCAGATCCCTTTGTAAGGGCTCTTTACCCTCAACAGAGTCCATAGCTCCTCCTAGTTTAGTATCGTTGGCAATCTTACTTAATGTACATTCAATTCCTGCATCCATATAATTTATAAAAACATTAATGAGCACTAGCTCTAAAACTGAGAGCTGAGGAAACCCACTGGTAACTGGCTACCAGCTTAATATTCTACTGCAACCCTCTGAGCCTGACCCATTAACTCACCCAACATAGTACGGACTGGTCTAGCTGTGTGCTGGACATTTTGTCCAGAAGGATACTGTGATACACAGAATAAAAACCTTTGCTAAAAAGCAAAAACCTTTGTATCTACTGGATTCCTTTGGTCACCTGAATAGGTGACCTTGTCAGTAAAGGAAATTAATTTGGTTAAGCAGGACTTTCCCCTCAGGAACCCTTTCTGACTATGACCAAAGACTCTGCTGTCAATAAAGTGTTTTTTGGTAACTCCCAGAATAAATTTCTCCATAATTTTGTCAGACTCTGAAGTGAAATTGATAGGCTTGTAATTACCAGGGCCTTCTTTTTCGCCCTGCTTGAAAACTGGGCAACAGTTGACAGCTTTCAGTCAACTGGGACCTCTCCAGACCCTCAAGACTATTGAAAAATAATGGAAAGAGGTTCCACAATGAATTCAGCCAGCTCTCTTGGTACCCTGGGTGAAAGCCATTGAGACCCATAGATACATGTGCATCTAGCTGGAACAGATGATGTTTTCTGGCTCTCACAAGGGCAACAACAAAGTGTCTGAAGGTCTTGAAAGTCATGTGAACCCTACTCATGGGGTTGATATTGTTCACATATGTTGTATCATTACTGGAGCTGTTCTCTTCAATGTTGCTGTCAAAAGTATTTTCATTCCTGCCTAACAGCTGTGGCCATTCTGCTCTTGCTGCTGTCACACACGTGGCTGTTTGGGTGGCATGAGCAGCTGAAGATATGACATGGACAGACAAGCACCTCTTGAGGCTGCAGAAAGAATCATAGAATAATTACGGTTAGAAAGGACCTTAAGATCATCTAGTTCTAGTCCTCTTGCCATGGGCAGGGACACCTCACACTAAACCATGCCACTCATGACTCTGTCCAAGCTGGCCTTGCACACTGCTAGAGATGGAGCATTCACAAATTCTCTGGGCAACCCACTCAAGTGCCTCACCACCCTTACAGTAAAGAGCTTCCTCTTTATATCTAATTTAAACTTCCCCTGTTTAAGTTTTCACCTGTTACCCCCTGTCCTATCACTACAGACCCTAATGAAGAGTCCCTCCGCAGAGGTACAAAGTAGAGTCAGGGGCAAGCAGGATGCGTCTGTGCTGGCTTTCCATAACTTTCTGAAGGTCATAATGATTTGTGCACAGGGTGGGTATCTAAATGTGCAAGCAATAAATAAGTTAAGCTTTATTAAACTCATTAACAATAAATGAAGCAAATCCCTCTTATACTGCTGTTCCTTGGTTCCCAGTTCAGGCAATTTAACAGAAAACTGAAAGCTTCAAGTTTCATTTGAAGGTTAGGGAAAAACAGAATTTGTTCATTCTTGTTTCTCCTGGCTTTTTTATTTGACACAATTTTTTCCCTTATTAAGTAAGTGTCACATACTAAATTTAAATATATTTTTAGATCTCCCTTAGCATGTTGCTTCTTAATTGATGTAAAATCTTGCTAATAACACCTTGAATGTTTATAGTCCTTGCATGGAGTAGGCTTTTCTGTTATTTGGACCCTGGGATAAAACAGGTAAGTCTTTTTCCTCCAGTAACTGTTATTTATACAGTGCCATCATTATCAGGCAAAGTATGCTAAAAACATTCATCCCTGATTTTATACCACTTTCTTCTAAGGTAAGTTTACTGTGAATTACAGTACAATGTGTGGCCCTCCTCACAGACATCTGAGCAGTTAGTTCTGCATCCCATTAGCATTTTTGATTGAGAGACATCCAAAATGCATTATTAATATTTATTTCATGGATGTTGGTATGTGTCCGTGTCAAATATACACATAGCCAAAATAGCAGTCATATATTTCTGAAAATATTCGCTATAGTTTATGTATCATCAGACCCAAGAACAGGCCTATCTCATTTCAGCTGATCCCCGTTTTTTGTACTTTTTTCTGAAGAAAAGCTATAAGAATAAACCTGTGATGAGCAAAAAGCCTTCACACCTGGAAAAGATAAAGCAAATAACTGAATTTATCAAATGACAGAGGCAAACAAAATGCTTTGTTTAGTTCTCATATTGATTTTTTTCACTTGAATTAATATAGTTGATATTGTCTTATAATCCATAATGTGGTTTACTTAGTGCAAGTGCTCTCTAAGAGATAGAGACTCAGGAAGAGACTACAAATGTAATCTTGTAGATTTGTGCTAAACATGACCTTAATCTAATTGAGTCCTTAGTCTCTTCTCCTGTAGCTAAAGAAAAGGCACCATAATGCTTTATTTGATTGCAAGCTCTTCAGTACTTTCCTTTGTGTTTGTACGCTGTCTAGTGCCATGGAGACTTCTCCTTACTTAAGGCCTGTGGGTGCTGCTGTAATATAAATAAATGAGAATAGGGGGAGTGAAATAAAAAGAGATTGTTGTAGTAATTTTGTATGTGAAGCTGATGTTCTCCCACCTGGCCAAAACCAATCCAGGTAGAAATGTAGGCATTAGCTCAGAAGAGCTTAGTGAAGAGGAATAATCATGTTTGTGACTGATCATGTCTTAGGAGAGAGCTAGAACAGAATCAGGCTGAGAAATTGGCTTATAGCTAAGAACACTCCAGGAACATATTTGTGGCATGAGCCTATCCTTTTGTCTAAAAAACAATAAACCATCACGAGAAATGTTAGAGTCAAGGAAGGTTTAAGGGTTGGAATTTATTAGAACGATGTTTCCTCATACCTAGTACTAAACTTTCCTCCACTGAATGTTCATTTCATTTCCTTGTTGGAAACAGAAAATTTCTCTACCAACTCAACCTGTGTTATCCCACTGTCTTGTCTAGAGTGTCCTGCAGAGCCAAACATCATATCCTTCATCTGAAGTTGTGGATAAGGGGAAACATTCATCTGCAAATGATAACACAAATGGGACAAGAGTGCATGTTTGTCCAAAGGTCTATTTATTTGCTTTGAAAGAGCTCTGTAAACAAGTTCCAAGGTTTGAAAATAGAAAACTTAGAAATACACTTTTCAGAGTCGTACTCTTGTTCTTGGGCTTCCACTATAACTTGAGTCTTCACCCATTCTTAAAGGGCACATGGATCGAGAGCTGAGCAGAGTGCAGCAAGGTAATGCAGGGCTGCATAGCTTTGCATTCTGTGGTCCCCCTGAAATCATTCAGGACACACTTCCTAGTGGAGGCCCCATCGAATAGAAACATTTGTCTGCTCTTTAAGTAGCCTTGAATAATCTTTGCAGACTTATCACATGATCAACTTTATTTAAACATCCCTTGAGTTCCGCAGTCAGCTTCTAATACAAGAGGAAAGTAGGCCTGAAGGAGCTCTCCAAAAACCCACAGTGAATGGGTAGACCTTGCTTCAAAGTTGAATCTGTTTTCATCCCCAGACCTGCATTTCACCCCACACAATAGAATCCTCTCTACTTTATTTTATGTAATCTGCTGATTGGCCTTAGGACAACTGGAAAAAAGTGCCCAAGCAGCTTCTCAGGTTGCAAGCCATTTTTTGCTTAAACAAATATATAATTCAACCATATTTATTTCAAAGCCCTGTACAGAGCAAGGAAGGGATGAATTATTTTCCTTGTGCACAACCCCTCCAAAATGCAGAGTCTGTTATTCAGCAAGAGTCCTGTGACACCTAGTTTACATTTTCACACCACTGTGTAAATACACTCCTCCTCCCTGTGCCTCTGTGGGGTAGGGGAGTAAATGTTGGATTTCCTCTCTGCAGCCAGGAAAGCTGGTAAAACTGGTCTGTGGCAGTGAGGCACAGCTCTGAGCTGCTCTGAGAGAGCAGAAAAAAAAATTGTAGAAATGTTTGTTGGCAGAGAGCTCTGAAGAGCATTTAGTCCAACCTCCTGCTCTAAACAGGGCTACTTCCATCACAAGATCCGCTCATTTGTGGCTCTATAAACATTAAGTAACAACTAAGATGATGAGAGATTCTTCAAAATGTTACAAACATTCATTACCTATCATTTTGGACAGCTGCTGGCTTTCACTCCAAGTCACAGATACTTGTTCAAAAAACTGGAAACAATCTGTATTTTGCAAGCACACATCAGAGAAGCTATCAAACACTATTCTTTGGTAGGTTAAATGCTGTTTATTTTCTGGCAGAATGAATTTAGAGGCACATAGAAGCACTTTCAGCAGCCTCCTGTAGCTTGAGCATGCAATTTCTTCTCATCCCACACACCATGACAGATTTAGAGATGTGAGCAGTGAAAATTACTGTAAACACAAGTTTTCTCTGCCTAATGTAATATGACAGCTAATAATTTTAGCTATTTGCTGTTCTCTTCCAATATTACTTTTGTCTGTTTAAGATGCATGTGTATTTCCAGACCAAAGGACTCACAGTGCAATCTGACAGTGATGGTGAAATGGTTATTTTCTTGAGGAATTCCCTGAGCATTGCATGCAAATGAGTCAATGGACATGAATTTACTGTAAAATGATCATCCTTCAGACCCAAAGTACAGTGCTGATGGGAAAAAGGCTGATATATTATCTAAGCCACAGGCTTATTGCCCATGAATATAGTTTTGCACTGCCAGTGAGATACCTGGAATTCCTGGCAGTCCTCTGCAACCCCAGTGAGCATTCTCCTTCTCCATTTCTCATCCCAAGAAGCCCAAAGCCAACAGGTCATTTTACAAGTCACCTAGTGCTCCTTTGAGAAATCAGGAAAAACTGTGAGAGTGGAGGAGAAGCCAGAGTCATACCAGAGGTGGGAGGGTTGAGAAGACGGCTCACTCTCACTGGACAGCTGACCTCCCAAAACTCTAGCAAGAAAAGGTATTTCCATTAATCACAAAATAAAATTAGATTTTTTTTTTTCCCTAGCAGCAGCACAATGGACAGGCATGTAGATGTAACAGCAAGAGTGGAGGAAGCTGTCAGGCTGTTTGGGTGGGTCTATGTACCATAGACTCATGAGTCAGATGTGTAAAATATGTGAAGAGAATTTTTCCTGGTTTAGAGGTTAATTTGCAGTGGAGACTGGACACACTGACTCCATTGCTCTTATCTATTCATGTTAAATGCACCTTTCACTGTTTCTCCTGCACAGATTTTATTTTCATCTGTGGGATAAAACCTCTGTACTCATCTGAAAGGCTCTTGATCTCACTGCTCTCCCAGGTACCTTTGGAAAGCCAAATATATCAAGTCACAATATAGACAAATTTTGTGTGGTAGCACATGTAGCCATTAACAAATATACCAAATATGTTTTACACTGATTTTATGCAGATTTCACCATACAACTCAGTGAAGGCTCCTGCACCTCCATTTTGATGTTTTATTCCGCTGCCACTGAATTCAGTAGAGAGCCTTCTGCTTTAAACTGCAACTGTAATATGATACAGTCATGGTTGTAAATAACCATATGATCAGTTTTAGCTCCTAGTAAGCCAAAGAGAAGAACCAAAGTGGTTTATGGATGTACATAAGTGTGAAAACAGTAGCAAATTGTAAATTCTGAGTCTGCAGTCTTCCTGCCTGAAGCTTTATGTCATGCCTAACTGATCAAGGGATGTTTTTGCACTTAAGAAAAGATGGAACTTCCTCTCATAGACATGCATAGAAAGTGTACAGGAAATGGCATCCAATTAAACTTTATGGCACTTAGATAATACTGAAGCCTAACGTAAGCTAACTAATAAATTATCAAACCAAGTAACACAAAGCATCACACAAATAAATGACGTCTTTTGTTGTCATCATAAATGGTAGAATATTGACCACCAATAGCCCCAGTATAAACTAGAGCCAAAACAAAAAGCTCAGTATTAAGAATGAGAACAAGGAAGTTCATAGTCTGTTTTCTGGTGTGAAGGAGCCTGGTCTTCAAAAATGTTACAAAATTAAAGGTTGGTTGAGTTTGACTACTATCTGTATTGAAATACACTTGCCGTCATGAAAACAGAGATTCAAAAAAGCTACAATAAAAAAACCCAGACATTGCAAGGGGAAAGCTCTGTCACACTACAAGTGATCTGATTTTCCAAAGCTGTCTATGCCAGAGCAGAATATCTTATGGGCATTTGAAGGAGCATGCAGATCTTTTACAAAGCTGACATTTTCACTATGCAATTAACCAGAGTTGAAATACACTCTGAAGCTATCTGCTTAAAATATTCAGTCAATATTTTATTCAGTTATTATTATTCACTAAATATTCAGTTTGTTCCAGGTAGACATCTTTCATCCTTCTACCAATTCTTATTTTTCTTCTCATTCTCTATCCTTTTTATTCTTTCAAGAGACAAGAGGAGGGATGACAAGGGAAGGAAAAGAACAAAAAAAGCAAAGGAGAAGGAAAAGTCCGAAAGAAAATTTGCAATCTTATTTTTAAAGTTTCCTGGAAAAAAAATACAGCCATTTTACACTTCCATCCTACTGTCCAAATAGATTCCCTTTCAAAACCTCTTGAATTAAAATTACTTTGACACATTTGATAGAATTTTTTTTTGTGCGTGATGAGAACAACTTCAGCTTCTGACTGTAACCACACTGAATAGTTGAATAATAGAATCCATAGGGGGCCTTTGTCACTTAAAAACTGAACTGCAATTTTGCAATACACGAGGAGATATGGAGCTAAACAGCAAGAACAAACTTTCAGTATTTACACGGTGTCAAAAGTTAGTTTTCACTTTTTTCTTTTTCTAGACAAGAAGAAAATCAAAGTACACAAACAGGTGCTATAATCTTCACCATTTTAAACAGAGCTTGTGACAAGTAACTTTGCATTTTTGTGTTCTGAGCATTTCTATAGTAATGTGCTACAGAGGAGCAAATCTTATTATGCTAAGGGAGCAGTGTTTGGTGTAACATTGACAAATCAATTATCTAAAATTAGATTTCACTGTCCCTGAAAACAAGACATTGCCCATTCATGGAATCCATGGAATATAAATTTGTTATTGGGGTTTGGAGTTTTTTGAAGAATTTGATATCATTTAAATCCATTTCCAATGTGAAGGACTTTTCCCTGCTTCCTACCAGCAATTTTTGATTCACTAATTACTTTATTTTGCTTCTAATGTCAGTAATGTTTCAACTGATAAACGTTAAATCTTTCCAACTCTTCACCTTTGTTCAATTATTATTTGGCTAATTCACCAAATGCAGGGTGGTTCTGCTTTTTAACTTCTACCTTTTTATTTCCATGTGTTTAACCTTTTGTTTTCCCTTCATATTTTTGCTCAGATCCAGCTGAGTAGAAGCAGAATTATTTTGTCCATTTGTTTACTCTATTGCCGAGGTGTTCAGGAATTCCCTGAGTTTTAGCACAATTATCCTGGCAATAAACAAAACATTTTCAGAAAGATAAGATCAGAGCTGCTTCCTAACTTCCTGAATTTTCAGAATTATGTGGTATGCAATAAGCCACTCAGAATATTTCACCAGACAGCCTCCAATAAGGTTTTATATTTTAAATGTAAAAATCCCAATTACTAAAATTCAATACTTATACAGGAATGAATGCAGTTTAGGAAGCACTGGTAGTTTGGAGCCCAAGCCATGTGAAAACTTTTCTGAATGGATACCATTTGCTATTTTGACAGAGACTTTCTGAGATAGCTCTATACCCTCTACATGACGTACTAGGATACAGATACTAATAAATGAAAGAGGTCCAGGAAGTGACCTGAAACACTGGCCTGTGTTCTTCATGCTGTAAAATCACCTCTATTATTTTTGAGGTGGCCTCATCCCGAGAAAATTTGTCTTCAAAGAAATCCTGGGTTCAAACCAAGGAGACAGGATGGAGACCACCTTGCAAGGGCACTTTGGACGTGGTATCCTTCTACAGAAGATAAAGGCCAGAAAATGATCCTTGACAGGGGCTGACTCTAACCAAGGCTGGGGCTCCAGGGAGAGGAAGTAAGAGGTGCTGGAAAGAGACAGGGCTTTACAGGTAAGACCTGCTGGAGACCTTTCTGCATTTTGCTGTATGATCACCAACTTCTTCTTTCAGAGCTGTGTGGTTTCTTTTATGTCTAAAGGAAGTGCTATTCCATTTTCTTCTCACCTTATTCAGCCCTAGATTCTGGCAGGCTGGCTCCATTCTGTAGTGACCTGAGTACTTCAACAGGGACCAAGGCAATGTGAATTCAAGGTGTTCCTGCCTCCAGGACATGACTGCATATGTCACCCTTTTAATTTTCTGAGTTTTAATTAAACACTGTAAAAAAAAGGGTACATATAAAACTATTTCAGGCTAATGCATTTAATCCAGAAACTTCATTACTTCAGTTGTCTTCAACTGTGGTATTCAAATGATTACCCCAAACTACCTGAAATCTTTCAGAATTGCATTAGTCAAGCACTAAATGTTTAATTTTGTTGGTTGGTTTGTTGTGTTCTCCAATTTACACTTGAGCCACTAAGTTAATTACCTGGAAAGCAGAAAGACTTTTAAAAGGCACTGCTTACAAAGCAGCTAGAGATGTGAAGCACTCTCTTCTATGACTGCCAACAAAAAAACCCTGTCCCAAAGTTTGTCCTGACAGAGAAAAACAGCCTTCTGCTCAATATTAGTGAATAACATTATTAGATGAAATAAAACAAGTAATTTCCTTGTGTGCTTGCAGGACTTTTTACCCTTTCAAAACATTTACACAAATAAACTTCTAGCATACTGATGACCCTTCCACTCTCCATCACCACAAGGAGTGTTGCCAATGTGTCAATATCACAAATGTGCAAAGCTAGTTGAGATGTTTAATGTATTAAGCATTGGCTAGCTTCTCTGTTCCTGTATGTCCCATTGCAGGCTGCAGTGGAGCAGTTAGGGCAGAACTTTCTGTACTTTGGAAAATCCCACCTGTTTCTTTGTCCGACGAATTGGCAATTTAAACGAGTAAGTAAAAAAAAAAAGTGTGTTTCCTGCAGCACAATATGATTTTTGACATGCAGCAAGCAGTGGTAAATGTCAACTGAAAAATGTTTACATATATCTGAGCAAACGGTCTGCTCTCCTTACTGGTGGTCTTAGAAGAAATAAAATCATTAAATTTACAATTGTCATTTCACGCAGCACCACATTGTCCATCATAAGTAACTCTAAAGTACACATAGTGCTTTTCTTATAATAGTCTAGCTATTTTCCTGATTGATGTGAATGTGAAAATGATCAAACAAATGCAAATTTCTGTTCAAAAGTCAGCCAAAAGCTATGAGTATTTCTTGGTTTGAGATTAACCTGTGTAAAACCAGTCAGTTTCATGTGCTGATTGAAAAAAAACAAACAAAAAACCCACACCAAAACCATAAATCTTAGAAACACTGTCCTATCTGAAGCTTTCCAAGAAGTAGTGCTTGTTCATTGTAAACAAATAAAAATTGCAAATCTGAGACCGTATGGTCTGAATTTCAGCTTTCTATCAAGCTTAAGTTTATTTTATTTTATTTTATTTGTTTGTTTTCTCCTTTCTATTCTTTTCCTCTCTTTTCCTTTCATTTTGTTTCATTTGTTTTTAAAGTTAACATTAAGAAAATTTCAATAGCTCTTTTTTTTGTGATACCTCAAATTCTGCAAAAGTCCAGCACTTTAGTGCATTCTAACATTGCATATACTGACATCCATGTAAGTCAGGAAGTTTACTGATTGAGAAAAAATTTGCAGCAGTAAAAGGGGAACTGGTATTGTCTTAAGGGTTCGGCTCTTGAAGTTCATACAGTGCTAAAGGCAGGCAGCAGATAATAAAAAAAAAAGCAAATCCTAATATGAAAATAAGATGGGGAAACATTAACATTCTTGGATCTCCACCTAAGTCAACCCTTTACGTACGCAGAATGAGTCACAAGAACTGTCCAGACTCCTGCTAGTCCCATGGGCCCAGTAGTCAGCTGTATTCAGTGTTTCATTGGCTCAGGCATATCGGTTCACTGCTTTATATGCTTTCCTATTTTGCCAAGTTACCTCCTTTCTGATATCTTTTTTCCCCAATGGTCAATTTGAGAGTCACTGTCTTTTAGCATTCACACACTGAAATAGCACTTAGTCATCTCTGTGATGGTGTTCTCATAACTATGTAAAGTTAGTTTCTGGGAATATAGTAATTTTGTTCTGCTGTTCAGATAACTGTGAAAAGCACACTAAATTTTTACAGTTTGATTTTAATTTTATTTTTGTAGCTTATTTTTTGACTTAGCCTCTTTTCTCAAGGTAATGCTCTTATTAATGCAGCACAGTTCAGATGACGATGGGATGTTGCCCTGGCTTGGAAAGTACTTGCATATGGCATCCTTGGAAAGCTAGGTATTGACTTCTTTGTATTATTTAGGATGAACTATGCACTTAAAAAAAAAACCTTCAATGGCTAATTTTAACTAAATACAAATTTTAGGATGGAGGGCTGGAGGATGCCTGTGTGGTCCAGTACAGCTATCTGTGACACCATATCCACCTGAACAGACACATACCAGATATAGCCGTGTGCTAGGAACCATGCCCAACATTTCCAATGGATTTTAAGACCCAAAAGCTAGTACAAATAGATGACATAGGTCATATGAGCTGGAAAGACTGAGAATTTGGTTTCTTTCTTAGGTTCCTGTAGAAAGGAAATCATTACATGAAAATTCCTAGGCTGACCCAAAGGTTGGGGTTTGAGAATGAGACAGAGAAACGATACCAACACTATCACTTCCCCATCAAGTTAGTGTGTAGTCCTACTGGAGAGTTCTGTCATGTATGGATTTAGGTTAGGTGTCTGCTGGGATCAGCATTGGCTTGGAGATCTAGAGAGATTCAGACACCCAATGGCAATGTGTGCAAATGAAATAATTCTTACAAGGGAAGGTGTTATTGGAAAAACAATAAAAAATGTGGTTTATTATCAGAAGATAGAAAAGTCAGTCAAAAGTCTTCAGAAGGAGAACATGTCTAGTACCTGATGCACTTCAGAGTAGGGAACTGGTAGTTAGTATATTTGAAAACAGGATCAGTGATTTTAACAACTATTAGAAGTTTTGTAGCTAGTTTTGATAGGGACATTTATTTGGGTGATTCCCTCTTACTCCCTTCTGCACTTAGCATTTCCAGACTGAAATTCTTTACAGAAATTGATAGTCTGGCATGTCTTCAAATAAAACAGACATTTACAGATGCATAAAATTGAGCATTCTGTGAAATATGAGATGAACATATGTAAATACGACTTCACTGACTGTGGTGGGAGTTCAGCCTCCTTACTTAGGGGTTGGACATGACCCAAAGAAAAGCTGGGACTTGCCCAGGATCATGGTGAAGAGTCAGTTTCAGAGTTCCCACCACCTGAGTCATGTACTCAGATGAGTCACCCACACCTCTGTCAGTACATGGCTTCATCCACAATGCATCATGTCCTCTTCACTCACCCTCAGTTTGCACCCAATTTAAACTGACTGATCCTAATTTATCCTGGGTTCGTATTAGTGTATGTGTGTCTCTCAGTCAATCTGATCGTCTTTTTTATCCTTTCCCATCATTCTGTCCCATCTAGGATTTGTGTCAGTGGCTCAGCCCTTTCTCCCAGTTTCTGTAGAGTGTGGTCTTAGAGCACCTCTTTCTTATCATCCTTTCTCCAGCTTTTACTTTATCCTGCCTAGGAGACTGAGGACAGGAAAAGGACCATTCCTGACTTCCGTCCATGGAAGAGGACATGTTTTTCACTGGTTAAACCAAATAAAATCATTCTTAAATTACAATCATGACATTGTTTTGTGTGGTCAGGGCAAGAATCACTGTGTTTATGTTAGTTGTCTTCATTAGTAAGTTAACATGAAGTACAGTTAGTTTAATCATTGTTTAGCCTGGCCCCTGTCTCCATATTATACTTTTGCTGTCAACATGCACAGGTTTTATCTGTTAATAGCACAATGTCTGTATGCAGCTAAAGCTGCCATAGATCAGAAACAAGAGAATAATGGAAGAAAAATGTGTTCTTCAAAAATAATCCCAGGATCTCTAAGTCATCTCACAGCTTAGGAGACGTTGCAATGGCTGTGCAGTTGCTGAACGAATGGCAATACCAATTGCAACTGCATTTGTTAGGGACAGGAGCATATTCAATGATCCATGTAGAGACATATGTGGGGAGGCTCCAGGAAGACCTTCTAAGCAGCCTTCCAGTACTTAAAGGGATCCTACAAGAAAGATGGAGAGAGACTTGCTACAGAAGCATGTAGTTTCAGGACAAGGGGTAATGACTTTAAAACGAAAGAGGTTAGATTTTAAATTACATATTATAGAGAAGTTATTCACTGTGAGGATGGTGAGACACTGGAACAGGTTGCCCAAAGAATCTGCAGATCCTCAGTCTCTGGAAGAGTTCAAGGCCAGGCTGGATGGAGCTTTGAGCAAACTGGTCTTGTGGAAGGTGCCCCTGCCCGTGGCAGGGGGATTGGAACTAGATGATCTTTATGGACTCTTACAACCCAAACCATTCTATGATTCAGTGACATACACTGTATTTTACCACCACGTACAGAATGGAAGATAACAGTAATACAAAGCAGTTCCTTGACACCTGACAGCTCTTTCTCTTTTTGATACGCTCTGATGTTTTTGAGTGCCATAGCTTTGTTTTAGGGTAACATCTGTCAAAAGTTGCAATGCCTAGCTCATTTTTTATAACACAGCAGCAACACCTGTTTGTTCTGCTTTGTGTCTTCCAATCACAAGGGAAAATTTAACAGAGGCATAAATTATTTAATATTCTAAAATTTAAAATCCATGCTACAAAGAGTGCCATCATACTGTAGTAATTGTTACTCATCACTTAAACCCATGGTCACAGTATTAAAAACCCAGATCAGGTAATGCTACATACCTACATAACATAATGCTACATAACAAAATACAAAATGCAATACAAAATAACTACAACATCAGGTCCTCTATGATGGAAGTCTGAAGTTTTTATCTGGTTTTGACTTTAATCACTTTAATCAAGGCTGTTGGTATCTCTGTGTGGACATGCCCAAAACAAATGGACATGAGTTTTAATGGACACAGAGCAAATGTGGCTTTACAAAAACAACCTCTTGAATTGCTCAGATAATCTTTGGACAAAATTCAAGAACAGATATTTAATATATTGAAGTTCATGTAAATGAGACTTTGGCACTACCAGCTGCTGAATCAGGATTATCCCTACGTATGAAGCACGCACACAAACCGTCAAAGCTTCTTCATCTCTCTCTCAACCTGTGGTAATTTTGATTTATAATTAAAAGCCCTTAACATTCTCACACAAAGAGCAGCTTACTGGATGGAGCAATTCAAATTCTCGGAGGTCATAAGGTGTCTGTCCAGTTAAGCAAAAGAAAGAGAAAAAAAAAGTAAGTGAGGTGGCTTTTAAGTACATTGACCAGCAGCTCTGTGAGGTACCCAGCTGCTCCAGGGCGTGGGCAGAGTTGGAATATTTGGAAGGGTGATGCAAAGACCTACACACTGAGAGGGGTTCTGCCAGGTCTGGCAGCAGAGACTGCTGAGCACAGAAGTATCTCCAGCACCACATCCTGCCTTCAGCCTGACACACTGCACAGGCTGCACATTCAGCTGCTTAAGCGCTCCAGCGCTGATCTCTCTTGTAAAGGCTCATGTTGATATTTTTCACTCAAAGGACTAAAGGGGATGTGTTATTTCATTTGCAGACTGTCAGAAACTGCCTCTGCTTTCTATGATAGACCAGTCTACACAGTATGTAGGGAACTGAGAAGCCTGAACAGATTACCATCCAAGTCTGGGGAGATTTAAGCCCATCCCTTTCACCTCCAGGTGGTCAGCGCAGCCACCCCATTCCCTCTATGTCCATCTCTGCCACATTCAGTAGCCGTGGGATATTACAGGAACCACCTTCGGAACCAATAAAACTTACTTCCTCAGCTTCTGCCACTGTTGAAACTACTAGCCATTTTATCTCTCACAATGTACAGGGGCACAATGCCCCATGAGAGGCGTGAAAACTGCCCTTACACTTTTTTTTTAATCCTTGTTAGGCTTGGGCATCAGCCTGCCTGATCTGGGAGTGCCCTGCACAGTCACAAAAGCAGAATTGGGGCCACTTCAGGAAGGGCCAATTGTACAAGGAAATTCACTGTGCAAACTAAGGTCCTGATACTGCTGGGTGTTCACTAAACAGAGGGGGACTGGGGCTGTTATTTAGATTAAATGCTTCAGGTGCACCAAAGTCCTGCCTTGGATTTGTAAATCCTTACCTGAATTCAGTACTGAATTTGCATGCTTTCTGTCAACAAAGCATCAAAAAGCAATAGGTTGAGTGCATTAAAAGTTCAGATATATATCCAATGTGTTTTGCAATATTTTTAAATTTAATAAATGCAGGGTCTCCTAAACTGACCTGTTAGACCATACCATCAAATGGAGTATCGCAGTGATATGTAATGGAAAATACATTTAATTAAAACATCCCATTCAGATAAAAAGTGCTAATAAGAATAAAAAGCAAAGTATTCATATGTTCCTTAGCAGTAAAATTGAAGTATTTGCCAGTTCTCTGTGTGCAGCTTGTGTCTGACTGAGGCTTGTCAGCCACACAGCAGCACAGTCAGGCCTAGTGCTCTGATTTCTACCTGCTAAATGTCAAAATGCAATCAGAGCAAAATACTAAAACAGGTCACTCCTCTGCCAATATTTTCTAACTTTTTTTCATTTACAGATGGAACAGCAAATTAGAGGAAGGATGAAAATATATGAAGTTGAAGGAGATCAGCCCTTAAATCTTTATTTCATTCATCTGTTAACTTCAGCAAATCTCATAACATTTACTCTTGTGAAACATTTCTATTTTGGCACAAATTCTGCTGTAGAGTATGGCATATTGCAGTTGAGAGGTTCAAACAGGTGGAGACAATGGAAATATATTTAAAATATAGAGTATACTACTCCTGCTGTAAAGCTTAATTGGTAAAGGAGGTACTAAAATGATCAATGACTACAGATTGCCTACATGAAGAAATAAAAATCATCAGAAACAATCTGCTTTCTTCATGACAAAAGACAAGAGGGATGCCTAAAGATATGTGCCAGACAGGTCTGGGCATGAATTCAGTGCTGATTAGGGAAGCAGTTGCACAGTTTCTCCTCCACTCTGCGATGACAGATTATAATGGGTAGTTGTATTAAAGGGGATTTTAGTACTATTAGCCTTCTTCGCTGTGCCTCATAAATCCTGTACTACAAGCAACAGATTTACTTAGCACATATCTCAGTGATTTAATAAAGGTAATGAGCAATGAAATGGGTTGATTTGCAGCCAGTCTACATTACTGATATCTTTAATGTGTTCACAGCCTGGCCTCCCTTGGAAGAGCACTTTGTATAGCAGTTATCTGAATGAAGCTGAGCATTCTCGGGCTTCTCAGATCTTATTGTTCATACGAGTTTCCTTCAGAAAGATCTTCACATTTTGCTTTGCATCCTCAAAACTTGCATATATGAATCTGAATAGCTAATTATACTGACTGGCAAGGCTTCTTCATCCAGTTTTACCTTTTTAGCATTATGTCAAGAGGCAAATGGCTTAATGTGACAGATTTTCAAATGTCCTTTACCTTACATACTTATTGACATAATTGCAAAATAAATTATTTCTGGTCAAAAATGTCTAGCAGCCTCACAAACCTCATGCATCCCTCTGGTGAAGGGACGTATGTGCAACTCTATCCCGCAAGTTTGCTCACACAGAGGCCTGATTTTTTATTGGATGAGCCTGATATAGAGAAATAAACTAATTGTAGGGGAATTTTTACCTGAAATCTCCAACGGACAGCCCATATTCTAGATATAAGTAAAATGAATACAAAGCTATTTCTCGTTGAGATAAGAGCAAGAGAAAGAATGTGGTGATCAGAAACAGCCAGCATGGAGTTTCCAGAGACAAATCATACCTGACTAGACTGATTACCTTCAGCCAGAAGATTTTGTGCTCAAGGGGAGAGCAGTGGAGGTCAATTAATTGGGGTTTAGGAAGGTTTGTGACATGTTTTTCAGCAATATCCTTCTTGCCAGACTGGGGAGGTACAGACTGGATGTGTGGACTACCCATGGATAGAAAGTGGTCTGAACTGTCAGAATCAAAGTGTAGTGATCGGTGGCTTGAAGTCCAAGTGGTGACTCACGACTTGTGCCAGGTCTTATTTAGGGGATCTTTAAGATCTTTATGAGCCACTTGGACCTAGGGACAGAATGCACCCTAGGCAAGGGTGCAGAGGACACCAAAATGCATGGTAAAGTCAGAACAGAGGAAGGCAGGGCTGCCTTTCAGGGGGATCTTGATAAGCTTCAGAAAGGGACATACCAAAACCTCATGATGTCCATTAAGAGCAAATAGCAAGTCCTATCCTTGGCATAGACCAGCCCCATGTAGAGGGCATCTGGCTGGAAAGCAGCCTAGCAGAAAAGAATCTGTGAAATCCTGGGAGATGATAAGTTAAGAATGAGACAGAAGTGTGGTATTGAAGGATTGAAGGCCAGTTGCACGCTGGGATGGACAGCAGATCGATGGAAATTATTATTTCTCTTCATGTAACATTTTTTTATGCCACACCTGAAACACCCTGTCCATCTTTAGTTACCCCAGTAGATACTGACAGAAAGTCCAGTAAAGGGATAAAATTATTAGTGGCTGAAACCCTTTTAGGGAGAGGCTGAGGAATATAGCTTTGTTTAACTAAACTCTCTTCATTGAAGAAGGGAAAACTAAGGAAGGATCTGTTTGCTTGAACACCATACAAAGGGAAAGAGAAGTTATGTAAAAGGAGGATCCAGACACATCTCAGAAAAGCACAGCAACAGGACTGTAGTATTTCAACTTTCATAGCAAGTTGCATAAAAGAAAATGGCAACTAAATATAAGGAGAAAAAAAATCGTGGTAAGAGTGGTTAAAGGAGTGAGGTTCCACAGAGAGGTTGTGAACTCTCAATCCTTGGTAATATCCAGAACTTGACTCAGAATGGCTCTGGGCAGCCTGATGTAGCTTTGGTGAAAGCTTTGAGAAGGATATTACGTCAGACAGCTTTCAGAGGTCTTGTCCAACCTAAACCACTTCATGTCTCTTTGATTGCAAGTCAAAAGAAGCTCAGGACCTTTGTCTCACTAGAAAAGACAAGTGATTTAAAAATCTAATTTTTAAAAACAGGTTTTAAAAAGGTAAGCTTTTAGTGAAACCATTTGGTTTCTTCTATAGCATCTGAGAAAAATTGATGCCTAAAACTTCATTCAGGACAAACAGTGTACTGAATTTTATTCTTAGAATGCTGTCACCCTCTGTGAGGGTGCATGTGATGAAAACCGCTGAGATCGAGGTGCTTCCCAGCTGATTTTCTGGGAAGTGTCCCAGTCCATGAACATTCATAGCCCATGTGCCCTCCCAGTGTAGGCACCACTAGACTTTTTTCCAAAAGTCAAGTAGTATTTACTCTATTCTGCTGTTTTCCAATGCAACATTAAAAAAAATATATATGCCTTTGCTCACAATACAATAAATTGTCCATATTTTGTCAGTATTGTCACATGAACTAAGTAAGTGGTAAAATACTCAAAAACAGACAGTGGAACTGGACATATAGAATATTATTGACCAAGAGCCTTCTAGTAAGGGGATTGCAACTGCTACAAGGGAGGTTTCCTCATTGTTTATCCTACCTTGTCAGACTTATTGAACATCCTAGTAATACAAGAAACATGGATCTGAAACATCTAAGGGCTGTCTGGGGCTCTTCAGCTTTGCGTATTTGACTGTCCATGAATATGTCCTGAAAAAAGGTATCAATTTCTTAAGGAGCAGGAATGAAGAACACTTCCTAGTGAGGCTGTGCAAATCTGGCAAAAAAAAAAAAATTATACTACTGAAACTGTAAAAATTCGGTGTGCATGTGAGTGAGGGTCTTGCTTAACAGAGCACTCAATCAAGAGCAGAAGACCTGAATTTCAAGTGTAGTGAATGAAATCTTACAGCTATTTCTTCCGGATGCCCAACTCTGTTGCTATCCAAATGCCTTCTGGTTAACTCCATTCAAAGTCTTAAAGAAGAGAAATGCTTCACTTTGGGATGCTGTTAAACCTGAACATTAATTAAGTTCCAAGTGCTTACTGCTGTAGACACAACCCAGTGTTAGGATTGAACAGAGCTGCAATTCTAGGCATCTGGAGAACATTAAGTTAAAAATTAAGGTAGCTCCAGAGTTAAAACCAACTTTAGATGGCAACTAGATGAAGAGTTTCCAGACCATGTTGCCATATGTAGGCATCTAATTCAGCTTTAATCCCACTTTGCGGATCTATGTCTTTTCTGGCAGTGTATATTTTAATGTCCAAGATAATTCAGTCATGGAAACTGGAATGGAAAAAGTGCTTTTGAAGTGTCATTTAAATTCCTTGGAAAAAGATTAAACATTCATATAAGAAGGACTTTAAATTATTCCTTTCGGAATTTAGAGAATATACATATCAAAGCAGGTAAGGGGAAGCTTAGCAACATGCATAGGCAGAAAACCAGAAGCCTTGCTCAACCAAATATCTTTGAGACAGCAACATGCTGATTTTTGCTTCCAGATGAGAAACTGAATCCACAACCTTATTAGGATCAAACTTAATTTCAAGTTCCATTTGCAATGATCATGGATTAAACTGATTACCTAAAAGACTGCAA
Source organism: Melopsittacus undulatus (assembly GCF_012275295.1). Taxonomy (NCBI): domain Eukaryota; kingdom Metazoa; phylum Chordata; class Aves; order Psittaciformes; family Psittaculidae; genus Melopsittacus; species Melopsittacus undulatus. The sequence continues at coordinate 14,700,449 of NC_047557.1, forward strand.
ATAACTATGGGCTTAAAAACACACTTATGTGTCTATTAACATAATTATAATAGCTATAATAATTTGTATAGCTATTATCTTCTCCATGACTAGCACTGTGTGATATTCTTGAACTTTAAGTGGATGCAACAAAAACATTGTATATATATTTTTTAATTCTTTCTATATATGCCCATTTTCTATATGTATGTATATATAGTCTATATATTTCTATATATGTGAACATAGGTATAATTTCTATACCTTATACATTGTAATGCTGAAATGGGTAGAACTTCTAGGGTAGATCTTTTGCAATGTATGTGGATCATAATCTATGACATCATTTAGTAATGCAGTAAGCAGGATTTAAAGCATCACACATTCCGTGGCATTGGCAAAAGAATGACTTTGTTTCTAAATTTTTCCGTAATGTTTAGGTAGCTCCTGAACATAATTTGCTCCCATATTCTGGCATGACTGCTTTAGAGTCCCATACAGTGAAAAGAAAGCCTGGCAATAACAGCCATGTCTTAGTGGCCACAAACTGAAGACAAATTTTGCCTTGCATGTACAGAGGAGGGGTGCTGCTGATGTTGCTGACAGCACCTCTCAGCAAGCCCAGTAGTCTGACGGTTGATGCTGTGGGGCCATAGGATAGCTCATACTCAGAGTAACCAGCCATGTTTGCCTAAGCAGATCTGGTGGGATCATCTACTGCCACTGCCAAGAGGTTTGATTCTTCAGCAGCACCTATGCCAGACCTTCTATTTATCTTGTGCAACCCTGGCTTCAACACAATAGTCAATCTCTCAACAGCACTTGTGACTCAGAAGCCATAACTCCTCTGAGCTAGGGTATACAACTGGAAGAGCAGGACAACCACCACTCAGGCAACTGCTGACCTGTGCCACATCCTGCCTTCAGCCTGTGGTAGTAGTGGCTGTGTCATCCTCAACCACTACTAATCCTTCAACTCAATGTCCCCCCCCAAGATGTATTAAATAGTCACAAGACAAAGACATGAGGGAATGACTTGAAATTATACAGTCAGTCCATTGATTTGAAACTTTATCTTTCCAGCCCCGATTTAGAACTGCCAGAAATTAAGTAAAGTTAAGTTTAGTATTATCTGAATAAGAAGGATAAACTGAACTCACTGAGCATGATACTGCAAGGATTCATTTTTAAATGAACTCAAAATGCCGAGCAAATTAACAATGACTTAATCACACGATATTTGGATGACAATGATTTAAACACATCTGTCAGTGGAAATTGAAATAGCATGTTTAAATTCAGAATGTATAAATTTAATCTAAGCTTTCTATATGTTAATATGTAATATTCTGTGCATTGCTATGTGTTCTTTTCCTCCTGTTCCAGATAAGTCCACCAGCACTCCCTGATATATGCTCCAGCATGAGGCAGGAAGGGGAACCAGTTACATCTTTTTCCAGCAACAGCCATGGCCTCCACAATCTCTTCTAACACCAGGCAGTCTTTTGTATTCCACAAATATTTTTCAAGGAGCATCTTGGCACTTCTCTGCTTTCATGCCTAGGTTAGGTTAGTATGACCATTACACTACTAATTTGCTTGAGCTTATGGCAGAGTTAATACTACTTGTTTGTAACAGCTATAAACATTAAAATACTGTCTTCAGAACTGAGATTTTTGGGTTTGGTAGTAGTGACTACTGTCACCTAAACTCTGTCGATTAATATCTTAAATCTCTTTGTTGGGCCTGAACTCTCATATAATTTTCATTATATGGGACCTGGTTCTAGTGATGTGTAATCCCTGAGCATGGGGTCTATCCTTTTTTTTCGAAATGCAAAATGAAATACAGGTGAGAACTGTCTTCTGGTATTTTTATGTATACAAAGATGGAACAAAATGACATACAATACTGCTAGCCATGTTAGCTGTGTTAAAAATAAGTAACTGGTGTTGACAGTAGCAGTTAAATACAGGAATTAGCCTAAATTCAGTCTGGTGATAGAACTTCCTAGGGCCCAGCCTCCATAAGGTGCCAGTAACTTTTTGCAAGCAGAACTTAATCAACTAAGAATATATTAGCTTTTTGCTATGCTGCTCCGTGGTTTTATCAGAAAGGGATCTGTAGCTCATACGGGCAGCAACAGCTCCATCCTCTCTTTCCCTTAGCCAGAGTATATTCCCTCAGGCCAGATTCCAGATACATCTCTTTGCCTTGCATCAGTTAGCTCACAATGGTCTGCAGCTCACCTCAGCTCCACACAGATTGAAACTATATCTTCCTATTCTGCAGGAAAAACAAAACCAAATTCTTTATGTAGTTTATACAAGCATGACACCTTCAACATATATGTTGAAAGACAGCTGCTAAGAACCCACTTTAAAGTCCACATTCTCAGTCTAAGGCATGGGAAAGACCATACAACCCACTAACTGCATTAAAATATGTCTGATATGTGGTGCAGGTCCATTTAAAAGTACTGGTGATTTAAAAAATGTGAAGTCTAATCACTGCTACTAATTAAGTCGGTTCATACAAAGAAAGCTACAAATTTCAAAGGGAAACATTAATGCTCAAAAAAGCCCGCAAGAGTATGTGGTTAGAAAGAACAGATGAGGTTTGATTCTTTTAAAGTCTTTGAACTAAAGAATGAAAGGGAAGTGATTCTGAAGTTCTGGTTCTTGTAAAACACTCTGGTGAGTTGCTGCTGAGCATGCAGGTTATAGCTGTGATCATACTGAAACTTGTATTCCTCTTCATGTATTTTCCCTTTGTATAGTGGCTGAGATCAAAAGGACAATGAGATTCAGAGAAAGACCATGGTTTATATGTGAGATGTGAACACCATCAACCTCTATTTAGGAGATTAATTAAAAATATAAATTCAAAAAGCTGTTACTTCCCACACTTGAGAGTATAAGGCCCCTTCTGAGTAGAAAGACTAGGAAAAAATTTCTGTGATAGCAAGCAGACTTGCACTTCTGAGCATTTGGTAGCAGATACACACAGAGACAAGATGACAAATTGCTCAAATCTCCGTGCAGATTGAGTATTGCTATACCATGCCTCTGGTTTGAAAGCAAAGAGATGTTCACCAGCAAAGAGCGGGAAGGAATGATCACATGGGGTTATCTAAGAGCTTAACTTTCTGCCTCAATGAGAGCTCAACAACAGCTGTCAATGGAAAGGTACAAGAAATGACGTATGCAGCCTTTGGGGGTTTGGGGAGTTTTTTGTTTGGTTGATTTTGGTTTTTTTGGTGTTTTTTTGTTCATTTTTTGTTCTTTTGTTTCCTTGGGGTTTTTTTTAGGTGCTAGGAATTATAGAGGGAGATAGTCTCACTGATTAGAATTAGGCACCTAATTAAGACTTTTAGGTTAGAAAATAGTCTCCCCAGCTTTCGGATCCCCTGTAGAAAAAGATCTCCTCTGCTCATGCAGTAACAAGATGTACCTGAGGACAGCAACATCCTCATCATGAGATGTTCAGCTGCAATTTTGGTACAGTGGTATGGATCCCCTATTTATGTGAGGACACCTGGACTCTGGCTTGTGACCCACATCACACACAGCAAACATTGCAGGGCTCTGCCGCCACATAGGGTTGCACTAGATTGTGTTTTTTTCAGTGTGTACACTAATCTAGTCTAAAACTAGATTAGTGTACACACTAGATTGTGTGTACAGTTGAATCCACATATATGGACACCATACTCCTAAGGTCATTGCTTAAAAATTATCAGAAATATGAAAAGTTAAGTATACTGCCTGATTAAAGCTGCTTGATACCATGAAGAACATATTAGCAGAAAGCTTTTTTTTTTTTTTTTTTTACACAAGGTATCTACTGCTGAGCAGATTTCAGTGACTAACACCAGGGTTAGTGCCTTCTGATCTATTAGAAAGAATAAGGACTTTAGCAGTGCTAATGAAAGTAATAAACTAATCTTCTCATCAACCTGTCATTATATTTAAGCAGCACCATCCCTATGTGGGAAAAGTTGATGATAAAAGCATTCGTATTTTGACCAAATATCTGAATGGAAATTATGAACACACCCAGATGTGTCCACACTTTCCATAAAGTAGAAAACTATTCTAAGTTTATAATTCTTAGATCATTCATCTAAAGTCCTAATCCAAGATGCTGTAACACTTAACGACTGACATTTTATGTGCATAATCACTGAGATTTTGCTAGTTACTTTGTCTTAGAAGTCACTAGAAAACTTGATGACATATACTTTTACTTTTTATTTTATTTTTATTGAATTGTAATATTTTGCCAAAGCCTGCATTTTGTAGAGGTGTCACTGGATCACTACAGTTTTCAACAGCAGCCAAAGCTTGTTTTCATCGAAAAAGGAATTAAGAAAACAGACCTTTTCAATTTAAAAATGAGTGTTTCAACAGAATTCCTTTCCAAAACTCTTGCATGGTTTCTTTTTTCATTCTAACCCAGAATAAAAACAAATTTTGAAACTTCAACATTTTATATACTGGAACTGCCACTCACTGGCCAGCTACACTTTTTGATTGAATCCTCATGTTCCATCTAATGAGCACTTTGGACTCTTTGTTTCCAAGTTAGAGATGACAGAATATCTGACTATTCTTCTGAATGTGTATTTCTTTATACGCATTTTCTATGGAGTACATAGATGGGAGCAATCCTTCTTTGGATTGGATTACCAAAGTATGGTTTTGGAGTTTAAAAAAAAAAAACAACAAACCCCCACAACTGAAAAAAAACCCCAAACAAATAAACAAACAAACAAAAGAAAAAAAGGGCAAAAAAGGAAAAAACCCAACAAACAGCACAACAGAAAAACCCTGAAAAATTAGTCCAGCAATGACAGTGCCTAATTGAAATTTGCTTCATGTACTATTCTTCCTACTTGTTTATAAAAGATCTAGTATGTTAGCAATTTGTCTATAAAACCTAATTTAAAAGTGTATACAGGTGATATAAGTATATATACATATAATCATAATGTATAAGTTTTAAAAAATATTTTAATTACTTTAGAATCTCTACAAAATCTAAATTTTAACATTGCTTTTTCTAACATGCATATAAACTGCACATACAAATTGCCAAACTGCATCTCACCATTTGGAGTTTTGGTTTACAGATCTGTAGTTTGGGGACAGTTTAATAAACAAGGATTGGGAAATCCTAATTACATCTGTATGCCGTTTATGAAGTCAGTAGATCTACTTGTATAATGTTTGCCTAATCATGCAAATTTAATTCTGCCCAAAGAATTACACTCATTTATATAATCACCCCCTTCATTTTCTATTATGTATTCAGTGTAGAAATAATTAAGCTCCTGAGACTCCTTAGCTTGGAATCTTTCTTGTGATTGCCAATTAATGGATTTATGTAGATTTTTCTGATGTATATTTGCAGACAATTAGACATCATTTCCACACTTGTATTAGAGAAAGAATATTCTTCTTACAGATAACAATTAGTTATCTATCTGTAGTATCATCTTTATAATCAAATTTGAACAATGATTATACTAACAAGAAAATTTTGAAATTCTTTTCCTGTTAGCTTTATTTAGGAATTGCAATAAGCATGACTTTTGTAAAATCAAGGATGATAAACAATGAAGACTTTAGACCAACAGGGTTTAAATAGAAACAAAATGTCTTCTGAACACCAACTATAAGAAACAGGTATGATTCATAGCAATATCATATAATATATCATACAGCAAAAACAATATACATGACATATATTTCATATAAAATATTAACTATAAACACTATGAAGAACAGAAATTATATAGTATTCACTTGCTGCTCAACAAGTCTAATTCACTGAAATGTGCACTTGCATTTATATTCCATTTGTTTCGTTATCTGTAGTGTATTTCTTAATATGTTTGTAGGTAAAAATATAAACACATACTCTAGTGAGTCATGGTCAAAATGCTTTTACGTTTCAAGATGTAGAATTTCTGTAAACAGAACAATGCAACCCCACTGAAATGGCAAGTTTTTTTCATGTCCAGTTGGACAACTCATTCCCATATTTCCAAAATACGGTAGTGTACCTTATGAAACAGTATTTCCTTTATGTTTGTCATCCAGGAAACAGAAAGGCTGGGCTTATTTGAGTAAACACAGATTTCTCACTTCCCTAATTATTAACTAATTTTGTCTTCTCTCCATCATTACAAATTTGTTTCTGCAATCATAATTAAATGACTTATAAATATAACATTTTGTACTTAGTAAAGGAAATAACTTGGCTATTTCCTACATTTGATGCCATTCTGGTCTATAAACATCATATGAACTCATGCTTCCTGATGTTGGCATCATTACTTTCTTCACAGCTGTACATGTGAACGAAGAGCAAAGCACTTCAGAATTTCTGTGTATGAAAAGTTTGATCGTCTAACCTTACAGGCAAACAAATGTTCAAAATGCACTCATGAATCATTTTCCTTTGAAAAAGAAAGAATGTGAAGGAAAGGGGGACAGTCATAATGATATGGTTCCTCTGCAGTTAGAGAAAAAACAAAATGCAGAATATTTGACTCAAAGCTTTACCAGCAGTCAAGATGAATGGTTGCTGAGATGTGTTTTGCATTTCTAATCAGTTAATTACCAGTGGGAAGTATGAATATACCTTTTCTTTTTTGGTATGAGCTGTTGTAGGAATTCGTACATACAAGGAAGGTCTTATGTGAAAACAGTTGTCAGGTATCTGTCAGCAGCTATTGCAGAAAGCTTCTACTCTAATGAGAGAGGGGAAATGCAATTGTGTACATAATCTGAAATGCTGCTCTTGGCAGTGTTAGTAGATGAAGAGTTGAAAGAGATAAGTGCTATTGGTATGCACTTTTATTTCCATTGTGTGGTTTGCAGGAGAACATGAAATGCTGAGGTGGTACTGGGAATCAGGTTCTGAACTCTTCTTGAAGTCACATTAAAGATGTCATAGACTTAGAAAGCTGGGGATTTTTAAGCTATAATATTTTTATTTTAAAATAAAGAAAAATAGAGGGTATTCTCAGCCACTTTCTTTTCTGTTGGCACTAAATGTTTTGAACCTTTACATAGTGACTATATTTGTACATTCATTTTCTACAGAAAGTACTCTAAGTGCCAGTACCAGTAACTCAAGACTCTCACTGAAGGTGATGGGACAGTTGAAATCTTTTCCCTATAAGACAATCCTTGTGACAAGCCAAGGAAAGGGAATAACAGGAAAGGGAATAACAGGGCATCTAATGCAACTACTGAGCTCTCAGACTTTTTTTCCCACACTGTTACCACATATGTAAAAGGAAATGTGCATGTTGACCAACCAAAGAAAAAGCTCATATCTGCAGGAAGTCTGCATATAATAGGAGACTATAGATCATTCAGTATGGCCTTTGGGAATTCACTGTTGCCAGTAGGTTCTCTACATTTTATTAATGAAAAAATTAATCATTTTAACAAGAAAATACTCAAAAAAAAGGAAAAAAAATTGTTTAAGAATATATAGTATATATATGTGTATATATATATATACATATATATATATATATGTATATATACAGTGTAATCTTGGCCAAGGAAAGCTCAGAACTGCCCACTGTTTGCTGCAAAAAAGCTGACATCTGTGAAAAGCTAAAAGTCTGACAATGATATATTCCTGAGCTCAGTGTAAATGGCTGCAGTTCCTGACTGGAAAAATTTGTTCAGAAGACTTGAAGGATGTTATGATATGCTCCTTCTAACCTACCTTCAGAGCAGGGACAACCAAAAAAGGGTCTGTGCCTTACATGTAAAAAGCTAGGTAGAATTTTTGAAGGTGGTGCCAATTTATGCTAGTAAGTCTTCCCATAATAGTACAAAAACCCAGTTTATGTACACCTGCAACAAAGCCAATTTGCACACAATCGGTGCCCAGCATAATAAACTGAGATGAAGGGATTAGTAAGCCTTCAAATAGGCAGAGTCCCAAGATCATAACTATAGTATTTCAAATCAAAAATGTCTTTCGTGGAGACAGGTTAGGTTTCTCTACACTTCTAACAGAGATGCACCCAGAAAGAGTGAGAGTAGGTGATCTCTTGGGTACCCTCTGTAGTCAACTGAGAGAAACAGATATTTCCAACCCATGATTCACTTGACCTATTTCAGATTGTCTCTTTTAGGACAAAACTCTTTGTACTCAAGAAGTGCCCAATTTCACTCTGAGCATAATATAAACACCAGCTTTAGAGGTAGATATTTTTGCTGGAAATGTCCAGCACATGAAGAATGAACCCTACCTTCTGCATCTTTCCAGAGTTTGCTGAGTTCTAATAAAGGCTTTTAAACAAGGGAACTGACTTAGGCCTGAGACATGCTAGGAAGATGAAAAGGGAAACTTTTAAGGATTTTTCTGACCAGAGAAAAGAAGGAGTTTGTTTTAGTTCAATTTTCAGTATCCTATCAATGGCAGAGTCTTTTGGTTTTAGCAGAAATCAAACATCCCTTGTGAGTGAAAGAGAAACTGAGTCTGCCAAAAATCCATGCCAGAAACTGGAAGCCAGAAGATGCAGGTTACTGGAAGATGCTGGTGTAGGACCCAATGAACAAAAAAGCTATTGATGTTGTCTTATTGCCTCACATCCAAACTTATGCAAGTATTTCATTACGCTTTATTTTTGTCTAGTTGCAGGCTCCTGTTTCATGACTTCTCTGGATATGAGCACAAAGTACTGTGGTATATCAGCAGGGCCTCCTAGCTGAGGCTTTGCAAATGAGCTGTATGGTGGCCAGCCTGCGGCAAGGACAGCCACACTGTGCTTGCAAGGAGTTGTTGGACATAGAGGTCTGGCTTTGCTGGCTGAAAGAGTCATGGCACCACACAGCTTTCCTGCAGGCCTTTTGTGGCCTGTTTTGAGAAATCTGCTGTGATTTTCAGTTGTAATGCAGTATAAAACCAAGCCAGTTTCGTATAGTTTCAGATTTCATTGCTAACCTTCCAAGCAACTCACTGAGTAAGATACATAAAAGCATTTCATGACTTTAATTTCCCATATGGCTGACTCATTATTCTACCTCCTGTAGTCAACTCTTGATTTCTTAATGTATTTTCCTTTCATCTTCTGCTCATAGCTGTCACATTGTTTAGAAGATATTGTTCCTGCTAACAATGCTAGAAATACTGAGGTAGTGGCATTTGCTTTCTTCAGGCAGCTGGGAAATTTTGGGAAATCATCAGTGTATCACATGTGCACTGTATTTTCTTATGTCCGCAAGCATATACATAGATACGTAAATTACTTTCACCCCTTTTACTTACAAATTCCACTATAAAAATGCCTGAAATCTGCTTGTATGTGGGTGACTGTGTGTGCACCGATGTGTATACTTTCAGCACAGCTACAGCTACACCAGTAGTACTTGCCTTGCATTTCACTCTTCCTCCTCAGGTATGTGGAGTAACAGTCCCAACTGTTGCATGACACCAGTATCCTTCTAGTGACCCCAGTCAGAGAGGACTGATCAGCAGATAAGGATGTGCTTCTTTTTCAAGTCCCATCCTCATTTTGGAGCCATTCATATCACACTAATAACCCTCCACACCAGCAGTTTCCCCAGTTTGCTTATCAGATACCTTTGTTTACAGTTTCCATCATTATTTAGACTTGGTACAGTGACAGCATCTAAGAACCAAAGTTGCCAATAGAGACTCCCACATGCCAGATATTACATTAAGCAGAGAAAAAGATGAATGTCCACCCAACAATTTGTGGTGATATCAGCCCTGGTTCCTGGCCTGGTGGCTTCTCTCAGAGGGAAAATAAAATTACAATGGCCAACTGTCATTTTTGTTAAGAGATCATGAAACTGAATAATGTTAGAATTGTGCCCATTTATTCTCTAGGCTTTAACTGGCCTCTTTGAGGAAAATAACACCATTAGAAACACTAAAAGAAAGGATACCGAATTCTGAGTCTGGGGGCTGTGAAACCACTCATCTGAATTGGAGGTATTAACTAAAAAGAAGGAGGGTCTTGAAATTCTTCTCTCTACTTCTCTGTGAGTGACTGGTAATATGTCCACCTCCCTGAAAGAAGGCTCATAGCTCAGGACTTCCTTCTAATGATAGAAGTTACACTCCAGAAAAGTAACTAATAAATTGTGTTGTGAAGTAGAGCGATGATGTTACCATACAGAAGTAAATGTGGCATTTGGCAAAAGGGAAAACACATTTTACACAAATTATCCACAGCCATTATTGCAATGATTTTTCCACTTTGAAAAGACTGCATTGGTATAAGTTTCAATTAAGTTCAAAGCTTGAAACAGATTTGATTAAGGTGTCTAGAGAAGGATCTGGTTACCAAATATCTCAATCTGGATTTCAAATTCTGTTTGACTTCTGTAAAACTAGTGAAAATTGTATTCTGCTAATTAAACACTGACAGGATTTGAACAATGCAGTATCAGGAACATGCATGTGCCTCAAATACAGCAAACAAATTACATATGTAGAATAGGAATGGTCATTCACTGGAAATAAGTGGGAGTTTGTCTCAAAAAAAAAAGTGCCTCTGGAAGCCTTGAGAAAAGCCTGAGAAATAACAAGAAATATATACTAGCGAGATTTTTCAAGCACAGTATTTATTCTAAAAGGGATGAGAAGATTAAGAGATGGTTTACCAACAATGTAATAAAAGCTGAACATAACAGAACAGGTCATAAACTTTCATGCAACACAATGCTAGCCAGCTGCTCTCAAGCATGCAATGTTTTCTCGAAGCAAAGACATTTGCTGCTGAAGCAAGTAACATCCGTTTTGAAAAATGAGAATAACTGGTGCTTTACTCAGCCATAAAACTTCCTGAGTTGGAATAAAATTGTGTAGAGTTATACTGGTTTAACCTTAAATATAAATGCATCTGTACAGTGAGGCTTTTTAAGTATCATGCTCTACACACTCCATGACCCAAAGCAATGGATAAGGAGGATATTTTCTTTTTGTGGGGTAATTCCTGAATTCTTTTCTCCTTTTTTTCTTTTGCTAGCTGCCCTGTGAACTCAAGAAGTCTGAGGGACTAGTAGTGGTGAATCATTTTTTGATTATGGCTTTGTAATCACAGGCAATGACATAAGCACATTGTAATGCAGACTTGGAAATTATTCAAAAGGTTTTATCCTTTTTACTTATTCTTTTTATAGCTACCGAGAGCCATTTTATAACTGTATTAAAGCACTCTGGGGCTTGCATTACCAAGCCATTATAACACTTCAAGAGACAGTGCACTGCCTCTCACTTTCTGTCTTACAAAAAGAAAATATCTTGTGCAGATCACAGACAATATTCTTGGGTTTCTCTCTGTGGAAGTCCAACACATTTTGCAGTATGCCTTTTAAAGTGGGAATTCTGCAAAGTTAAAAATTCATTCAATTTCAATATAGATATTTTTTTATTTTCCCTAAAGTTTGGTCCAGGAAGTAAATTGAAGTGATCTAATTAGCAAACAGAATTTTAATGAAAAGTCCAAGCACGTGAATGTCATGTATATGAGATCATTTTACATAGCTCCGATCTGTAATATATATTTTAGGGTGGTTTGTCTGCAAGTGACAGATAAAAAGCTGTACTAATTTTTCTGGCTTAGCTGAACTGAGAGTTTTAAAGAGACTGTGAAATGAGGAAGAAAAAAGTGAGTAAGGAAAAATAATCTAATACAATCTACATCTAATAACATATAGTGTAGTATATTTGGCCAATGTTCGAGATAGCAATGCAATAATTAGGACAAGTGTCCTGTTACAATAAGAAACATATAATGAGTCCTTTGTATTTTTTTGTTCTTCTCATATTGGAAAATTCCTATAGATTTATGTTGATTTGAGTTTTGGAAATCTGAAAATTATGTGAAGATTTCTGCTTGCCTTCAGAAGTATTTATCTTTCTGCAGATTTTTTTTTTAACCTACTTACAGGTTTCCTGGGACCAGCCATTCTTAATATTGGCAGAATTAAAAATACCACAAGTGCAAGGAAGTGTTGGAGATCAACAGAGAAAACAAATGTTAGGCAACAGCTAAATGAAGCTACTGGTTAGTTAAACATCAGTGAACCTACAGCTCCTGCTGTGTATGTGACACAGCTCCCTATCCCTAGCCATCACAAGAAAGGACTTCAGGGAACAATGTATGGCTCTGTTTCTGTAGCAAGGCTGTGTAATCTTTTATTTGGGAGATGTAAGCAGAAAAGTAGGACAAACACAAGCTAAAGAAAGAATTCTTTTTACAAGAAACTCACAAGGCAGCATACATGTTTGGATTGGATCATACGTATCTAGGTGTGGGTGACAGGAGAACATCATGAACTTTCAATTACAATACCAACTTCCAAGATTCTAAATGAAGAGTGATATTTGTTATATGCATACTGAATTAAGGCTCTGGATGAAACCATGCTCACCTGTGATTGTTTCTCTCATCAGGCAGTAGCTGGGTAACAGCAGGCCAACAACAAACATGAAAAATCCCAGGTTTATATAACAAGTCACTTTGATTTGTTTTGTGTTTTATCTGTACAGATTTGTTATGAGATTAATCAGCTGCTGTCTTTGCTAACATGCTGTGGCATTGCATATCCATCCTATGACCTGAAACACTCTTCAATGCATCTATGAAAGTAACACTTCTGTCCTGCTCTAAAAATGGCATTTTTTGTTTCAGAAGTGTGAGGTTCACATTTATCAGGGATGGCAGTGACCATGGTTTCCTGGCAGTGCCATTCACGATGTTGTTCCCAGGGATGGTACAGTGGCCAGAGGAGCTGCAGCAGCAGCACAGGGCCTTCATGCTACCAGGACTCTGCAGGCACCCCATGCCGGCAGATGGGGAGGAGGGAAGCACCCTGCTCTAAGCACACCAGCAGCAAGCTCTGGAGGGAGTGCCCTGAGGACTTGCTAAGGATTAGAAGGCATACATGTATATGCATACTGTCACGGCATCACCATACAAAAACACTGTCAGGAGATCAAGAATATCTTGCTAATTCTGTTATTTTCGTGTACTTCACCAGCCATATGTTACGCCATACCTTAACTGTTGTCATTGACTTGTCAGGCCTTAGACAGAACTTTGACATGTCAGATAAGAGCTGTTTCAAGCAAAAAGTGACATTTTTTGGTACATAAATATAATCCTACATGATAAAAAGAAATTACTATATATAGGGACAATGCAGCCCAGAACAAAGCCATCATAGTAATCTGGTTAATAAGTTATTTATCATTCAGTTCTGATCAGGTGCTATGCCAGACATTTTCTCTTTGCAATGGTTTGATTCAGAAGTGGAACCTCAGAATGGAAGCAAGTTTTGGTCTAGTTGCAGCTATGCATAAGAGCACAGCCATAGTGATCAGATTTTACTGTCATTTTTTTAGCAAGCTACCATTTGCTACCTGAGCTGGGGTAACTGCATGTGGACGCTTCTTGGCTCAGGGTGATGTGAAGTAGTTCATATTATACCAGTCTCAGTGAGAAAAATGACAAGTTCCTGTAAATTCCAGTGCATTGCCACGTTCAAAGAGCATGCATGTGGACATCACTGTAACACAGCTGATGTGTAGGAATATGCCTGAGTGTGAGTCCTTCCTCTTACAAACCAAGTTGCTATTAAACACCTTTTATATGAGAAAGTCCTTTACTAGATTAGTCTGGTCCCCTTCCTGGCAGTGGCAAAATGCCCATCAGCTTTATAGGAATAGCATCAGATGCTTAACTGTTATTTGACTTTAACCAAAGCACTTTCATTGAAGTCAATTAAAGCTGAATATCCTTGTTTTCAGGACCTCAAAGGGAGAGTTTGCTCCTTGGGGGGAGGGGGGTCAGTAACACTTGATAATTCAGTTGTCTTGGAGGGTAACAATAATGCAAATCTTACCCTGGGTTGATATGTTATTGTTTCATTCACAGCATCTGGAATTAGTAACACGAGACAAAAATGTTTTTAATTTTAAATTGATACTTTAGTTAAGCTCAGGGGGAAAGGTCAAATGATCATACAACACAAGTATGACCAGCCTTTTGACTATGTGCTTTCTTGTGAGCAAATAGTGGAAACAAGCATTTTTTCAGACCAAATGCACTTGGAAGTGGCTGCCTTTGGGAATACAGTTATACTTTTAACAGCTCTTCTGGTGGATGTAACTTTCTGAAATGAGCCACTGATAAAAATTGAGAGCAGCAAACATCTGCTTTTCATTATGATTAGCACAAAAAAAAAAAAAGGAATTGTATTTAATGTCTCAGAGCATCCTATCACTGTGAATAAAGGAGGCTAGAAGGATCACTAAAGTTCTGCACAATGTTCTTTAAACATGAAATTGAAACAAGGAATGAAAGACAAAGCTGGCATTCTACATAAGCCCAGTAAGGCATACAAAGTATTCTTAGTCACATAGCTAAAAATAAATTAATATATATATATCATATATAGTCATCTAAATATACTAAAATAGAATTTAACTGTAAATCTTTGGTCTGAAGAGCTCCTGCCTTTCCATTTTCTTACTGATTACAAGGTTGTTTGGAATACTGAGTTTCCTTCATGAGTCGCTGCCCGTGTGCAGCTCACATACAAGACTCAACATTAATTTGAAACATGTATATTTAAATGACTCATTCTGATTAGTAAGATGAAGATTGTAAATCAGAATAACTCATGTCTCTCTAAGATGGCATGCTTGTGTACAGCAACAGAAGTCCACAGAAAGAGCTTTTCCATTAATTCATTCTCCTGTAATTTCCATTAATTCATAAGTTTTTAATGTTTTTTATATAGTCAGGAAAGTAAGAAAAAGGTGAGACAGAGTTGGAAGCATGAATGTGATACAGACCAAGAAAGCAAGTATTTTCAAAAACATGTATCTTTCTTCATTGAGCAGTGTCATCTTTAATGTCTTCCTCCCAACTTCTGGAATTTTTCAACTAAAAAAAAAAATATCGTTTTTTTATCATTACAGAAACACTTTTATTTGTAGCCTCTTTTAATTGGCCTTGCTTTTTCCGTTTCATCTTCACCATCTTCAGTAGTTTCATGCATCACACTGGCTCTCCTACCAGCCAAGGAATTAACATGGCTTTATCCCAGATTGAAATTCCTGTCACTGACAAGAGTGGCTGCTGGGCAAGTCAAAGCTGTCCCTCTCCCATGAGGCAGCCAGCTGCCAATGCCTTCTCTTGGAGACTGGTAAATTCTCATTTTCTAAAACAGGAATGTGTGTTTCCTGACTGCAGCATCCTCTTTGCATTACCTTCAAATACATTAACATTTTCTTGTTAAAAAGCAATTGCAATTTCCCTTCAACAGAATTGTGCAAAAGCAGGACTCTCCAGATTGCAGAGAAAATACAGATTCCTGAAGAATCTGGACTGGTTCCTAAGTTTCCGCTAATACTTTTTTCCCAAAAGACATCTGCTTCTATTTACGCTCTTCTTCAGATGCTAAAGATAAAATTAGAATAGAGAGATTTTGGTGTTAAAACCATAAGTGTAGATGTGTTGAAAAGGCTGCAGCCCTTTTAATGGTCATACTTCAGAGAGATACTAGGAGTGACTTGTAGAGATCAGTTTCCCACTGTGAGCATAATTTTGAGGTGTTGAACTTCCAATACATCAGAAAACAGTGCCAGCCACTGAAATATGCTACTAAGTTTCTTAGCAGAGCTTCTAAAATTATCACAGCAATTATTTTCAAGGTGTTTTCCAAATGTACCACTTTGGAAATCTCTTTCTGTGAACCCTTTTCTGGGAAGGTCTTGCATAAATTCCAGGTACAAACAGTAAAAACTATTAAATGTCTAAAAGTGTGCTAAGGTAAGCACTTTACCAATTTTCCCAAGCCTACAAAAAGCAGCAAAGCAGATCACAAATTACTGCACCATACCACCCACCCTTCCAGGACAGCTGTTGCTCATACCTAATATATTACTTTAAAAAGATACATGAGATCACGCTTTTTGAAGTCAGGTGCCTCAGTTTTCCATTTTAATTGAATATACCAGTTTAAAGCTGCTATAGATAGAAGGTATTCTCCTAAGCCATTAACTATTCTCTGAGAATTTGATATTTTTAAATAGAACAGGTAAAAAACCAAACTCAATGACTAGTCTCAAAAAATGTGGCTTGCAATTCATGGACCTTTATTGCTTGGTCTGGGGATCTGCAAAGTATGAGGTTTCAGTCGGAGTCAACTGGAACTCAGCTTTCCAGCATGGATGTACAGTTCAGACTCCAACAGCAACAATCCAGTGCAAGGTCATGTGAAGTGTCTCCACTGAACAGCCTTTGAAAATCCCTGGATTCCAGAAACCACAATTGTACTTCATTTACACCTTTTTCAAAGTTTCAAAGCTTCTAAAGCCTAAACAAGAGCCTGAAAATTCATAGACCAGGTCCAAAAAGCTGCTGAAATGCCAGTGAACTTGGGGATCAGTAGGCTCTGTTACAATTCAGCTAAAGACAAAAGAACCTGTCGTACTTAGGAGCAAGCATGATTACACCAAGATTTCCAAAATAGGGCAAGAAATAAGTGAAGTTCAGATGATTGAATAAATGGAAAACTGCTTTCTGTCATATTTTCATCAGAATTTTAATATATCCCCATAAAATGCATTTTGCCAGTAAACATACTGTAATTGATAATAAATGCAATCTGCTGAAAAATCCCTCCATTTTCATTTTTTTCAAGCTGATTTTTTTTTTGCTTCATCTTTCAGAAATGAAATCTCTTTAATATGAAAGACCACAAAACAGCAAGTGGCAAAAAAGCACATAGTGACTGCCCTCAAAAAACTATCCCAGTTCTGTGGAGAAACTAATTCACATTTTAACCACTCACTTATCTCTTCTGAATGAAGGGAGAAAACTGTGGGGAAGAAGTCTGCCAAAGTACTTGTTATATAAAAAAATATATTTATTAAAAAATTCTTACTCGATTTTTCTCCTGTATCGCACACAGTGCATGAACCAGTGACCTTGCTCTTCTGCGGGACACAGGGCTGAAGGAAGGAGTGATGATGCTTGTCAACCAGGAGACATGAAAGCTTATGAACATATCCCTGACTGAGACCAAAGCCTGCAACCACTGCATCTCTTGAACAAAAGACAAGATTCACAGGCTGTGTTACAGTTCTTGGTATAGCACACACTAAATATAGTCAAGCTATGTAAAGTGGAGCAGTGAGGTTCTTTGGCACTTCTTCAAGAGCTGTGTAGAAGAAAGGCCAGTTACTTTCTGTTCAGAGCAATATGAGTCATTTATAAATGAAAGATCCACTAAACACAAACAAAATCCTTCTGAAACCTAAGAGGAGTGGGAATGTTACTGAAAATATCAAGGTACTTGCCCTCTGTGAGAGGCTCCTAAAAAAGACCAAGATACCTTCTTGAGTACTGACTCCAGTTTTCAGGGTTGAATCTTGTCTGAAGGGCTGGGTGTATAAGCACACTTGGGTGGTGCGTGTGGCAAGTCAACATAGGTTTAGTGCTGGTTTGTCAGAGGAATAGCACATGTGAAGGCAAAGCCTAGGGTGAATAAATTATTTCATTTACAGCAATGCCTCAGTCGGAAAGGGGATTTTTTTCAGTCAGAATACATTATCAAGGAGTCCACCTCCCCCTCTGCTCTCTCACACACATCTGTTCAGCATCTCCTTGCTGCTGAGCACCACAAGTCAATATACTGTAACTGGACAATCCTTTCCTGAGCAAAACTGTAGAGCAGCATCAACCTTTCTTCTGCATGAAGCTTGGTGTGTGGCTCTTCCATAATTTCATGAGCCTGGGCAGGCTAATAAGGATGCTTTTTCTCCTGCACAAAGCACCTAGGATAGAAATATTATCCAAATATTTATTTAAAAAACAGAAAAGAAAAAGAGAAAGGAAAAGAGAAAAGAGAAAGGAAAAGTAAAGAGAAAGGAAGAGGAGAAGTAAAGAGAAAAAGAAAAAGAAAAAAGAACGAGAAAATTAAAAGAAAAAGAAAAAAAGAAAGAGGAAGAAAAAGAAAGAGAAAGAAAAAGAAAAAGGAAAAGGAAAAGAAAAAGAAAAAGAAAAAGAAAAAGAAAAAGAAAAAGAAAAAGAAAAAGAGAAAGAAAAAGAAAAAGGAAAAGAAAAAGAAAAAGGAAAAGAAAAAGAAAAAAGAAACCCAAAAGAGTTATTCATAATTGTTTTAAACAAACAAACAAAAATATTTACATTATACATTTTTTAAAAGAAGATGAAGGAGTGGAATGGCTGATCCCATTCTTAGAACAATATTGCTTTTCCTTTGTGTTCACTGAAGGCAAAACTACCAGACACAGCTGGGGGATCTTGTTCCTCTGCAAGTAATAGCATAAATCATTCCAGACATGGATAGACAGTGCAGGAGGTAAACTAGCACTGATTTTTCCTTCACTTGCATTAATTTTCACTCTTTAATTTGGTAAGCAAGCAAAACAGATGAGCTAAGCTTTCAAAAAGGGAACTGAAGTAAGGAGCAGTTTAATGACCAGCACTGTAATGATGTGGCCTTTGCTCTTAGCCAGGAGCAGTGGAGGGAACGAAATGCTGGTATTAGACCCTGCATCCTGACAGAACAAAGGTATGTTCCCTTCATTAGAGCATAGCTGAAAGACTGAAAGACTTGTCTCAGATTGTTCCTTTCCTGTGGCAGGAAAGCTCTCCTTTGGAAGGGCTGAAATTCATACCAAAGGCAGCTGGTTTAGAGGCAAGCTTTTTTCTGGGGACTCCTGCCTCTGGGGCAGCCTGAGAAGGTGTGGATGATGCTGTGGGCTATTACAGGAATAGGGTGGCTAAGGGGGAGGGTTTCTATGGAGTTTGGCATGGTTTAAGACATCTTTGCTGCATAATTTGGAACGTTATGACTGACACTTGCCTTTCTGCCTGCCACATTTCTCCTTCTCAGACTCTGAGGGGCCCTGGGTCCATATCAGCTATGAGCAAGCAAATGCCCCTGCAGTCACTGGAAACTGCTCTTACAGCATTTGTCCCCTGGAGCATCACGAGTGTGATGTTGCTTTTACTGTTTGCTGCATCTCTATTTCTGATCTCTCCTTGTCCGTGTGAAGTGCACATATGTGTTTATGAGCTGCTTGTTGCAATGTGGGGTGCTAGCCAATCCCTTTTTCCATTACTCCTTTAGGTTTTCTGTTTCCCACTCTTCTTTTATGTTGCTTTCCTGTCTCCTATTTTTGTTGGGTTTTTTTTTCATCCCCTTCCTTCTACGGCAATGAGCAGGGTTTGCTTCTCAGCCAGGCAGGCCCTGCATGCTTTGTTCTTGCTACTCAATCAGAAATCTGCTAAAAAAAAACCCATGAAAATACACAGACAGCAGCTCTTTAGCTCTTTCTAAAAGCAGGTCATATTATGCCACACAGATACTATTCCTCATGCTCTAACATTAACCTAATGTGTAGCTTAACCTGAGACTGAATCAGAGTTATGCATTTTGAGGATTATTCCTCGGCACTATAGCAACAATTTCAGATGAACTCCAAAAAAAGAAGCATATCCTGTGCACTCCTGGTACCATAGGAACAACATTTCTGTACTTTGTAAACGTGTGATACAGCTTGTTACTGATCTCCAATCTCTAAATACCTCTTTGTAACTGAAAAATATTACTATGCATTTGTAGTTGTATTTTCTGATCTGCACCATAAGTGGCAGGCTGCGACACCTGCTACTGGGCTATCGCATCCTGGTGTTCTGTCACCAGATGGAGGACTTTATGCAGACCTGAAATACTCACCAGGCCACCAGCCAACAAATGCCCTACCTTAACCCATGGAAGGGCCACATCTCCCATTCAAGGAAGAAACATTTCTACACTGAAAGCATGTGTTGAAGGCATTAGTCTGCTGTCACCTGGGTATTTTTTAAAATCCCTTGTTTTTGAGATGTGAGTTATGCTCACCAAAGTCATCAGGAGTCTCATGACCCAAACAGATTTTACACATGATCTAGATTAATTCTTCAGCTTCTTTTGTGATTAAGATGAACAATGTAAATTTATTTGCTTTTGTCTTAGTACTGTACTGCACATGCTTTTTATTTCACATATGAATACGTATATTTTTGCACAAACTTAAATTCCATTTCCATGGAATGGACAATCCCATTCAATGGGAAGGACAGATTATGTCTGTCATTTCAATTTTGTTGCAAAGTTATTTGCGTAGACATGTAGATCTGTTTGGAAAACAAAGAGAATCAAGAGTAATGGTGGAAACCACAGAAAATATCGGATTGTAAAAAAGGCTTCTTTTGTCAAAAAAAGTAAAATTATCTTCAGGGGTTTTTTTTGTGTTGGTTTCTTTTTTGTTTTGGTGGTGTTTTTTGTTTGGATTGGTTTGGTTTTGTTATTTTTTTTTTTCTTAAAAGTGTATTGTTTTTCAGGCTGTATTTATGGACCCTGGATATCTTATATGACTATGAAATGATACCTTTCCAGGAACGCACTGTGTTGGGTATCAGGGTAAAGAGCTCTTCATTGGAGAAATCCATATCGTTTGCTGCAGTACTTCCCTTTGGGATTTCTTTATTTTGCTACATTTGTTGATGTTGTTGTGTTTTGGTTTGTAGTAGAAACAGATTTAAGGTTGTTTTCTTAAATCAGCTTTTAAAATTTATAAGCTTGTGCTAGAAGTAGGGTTATCTTGGATTTTGGTAAATACCGCAGGCTCAAAGGCAATGTTCTCAGTGGGTAAATAGCTGGATGGGTAAATGCAAATGTACTTGGATTTGGATAAATGCTACAAAATACAGCTTAAATGTCAAACAGCTGAAGTCAGTCCGCACAGCAAGAACATATGCCAAGAAGCTGTGTGGTACTTTCTAAGCACTGAGACCTGACATGGTATCAGGCCTGACTCTGCTCAGAAGTAGGGAGCTGGAATCTCACTGACAGTTTTGTGGAGAGCAGGATTAGCTGCCTGCCACAGCACTGCCACTGAAACCATCCTCAGATAATTTCCTTGGGAATAAATGGTTTAAATCTGGCCTTTGAAAGCACTCTGCTGAGGCAGCAGGGAACATAAGTTTACTTTGGTGCCCTTCTGGTTCAAGGAGCGTTATCAGTATGTGACTCAGCATAAAGGTTAACACAGCTGAAAGAAAGCCAAGAAAATAGCTTTGACTGATTTCATTTTTCTCTTAATGCCCACAATAGCAAATGAAAGTTCAAAGAGCCATCTGTCAGAGCTTAATGTGGTGATGTCATTTGCTGTGCATTAGGTTTCTGAAGGCTGTGTTCTAGCATCTGAAAACAGGATACTTTCTGGCTGATACCCTCTGGTACCCCAGCATAGGTATCACTGAATTATTTTCCTTCCTTCATTAACAAAGGAGAATTCCATAATACCATGGGTGGCTGCTTTGACTGCTTTCACATTTATTACCTGCATAGGGATTTGAAACCTGGGCTGGTTTCATACAGTGACCAGGATGGACTTTGACTGAGCTCACACAGGGTCTGAGCAGGGTGCCATAAACGTGGGAACCAGAGAAGGGTGGGAAACTACAGCCACAATGTTGCTACTATTCTCTGTAACAGTTACTGAACCAGGGCCAGTACCTGCTTCCTTATCTGGCTAAGCCCTGAAGAGGTACTGTTGGCTGCTCAAAGTTTTGCCAGTCTTACCTCCAGGATAATGGCTTGCTCCTTGCAGATGAAGCAATCAGCAGTCTGTCTTTTTGATTCCCTAGCTCAGACGTGGTGCACTGAGTGAGTTTTCTCTGAAAAAAAAGTTCCACAGTTTGAGCACATTTTTCAACACCGTAATCCTGCTCTTTCAGGACACCCTTTGCTCTGAATAAAAGAACTTGTAAACTTTTTTCCTAAACAGAGCTGTAGAGATCTTGGAACTTTCATAATTTCCAAGTTTTCACATGAACCTGTGCAATTCCTAAACATATATTCCAAAACAAGAAAAAGAAGCTCCAAACCACTAATCCAGCCCACCACATCTTACAGTCAAAAGCCCTGTGGTAGCAATTTTATTTGCTAGACTTTTCCTGGCAGAGAGGTTCTTTGTATAAATCAAATCTAGTGGTTGCATAAGTATAAAATCTGGTAACATGGGCTCTTAGAACACCTTTAATTAAAAAGAAGGAAACTACATGTCCATCAGCCTCCAGCCATCCCTGTCCTGACTGATGAAGAGAAGTGGAGGTTGCTTCCCAGCACTGCCAGCGTCAGAGACACCTCATCCTTGTCTGTAACCTAGGGTTTTCATCATCATGGTTAGGTGACTCTCGTATCCTGAAGCTTTGCTGCATAGGTAACTTGAGTCACCCACATGTTTCATGGAGCCAGGCAGAAATACCTGAACTGTCTCTAAATTACTATGTTCAGATACAGCAGCAGAGTGGTTATGCTTACATAAAAATTCATTATCTTGCCCTCGACTTCTGCTATTTGTTCTGTTTTGTTTCTCCAAAACCTTTGGATAGATCCCTGAGTCCAATGCCAGTTCAATGTCTGAGATCTTCTACTGAAGTGAGAACTGGGCTTTAGGTGCACTGCACCAAGGACACATCACTAGCTGCAACCCCATAACCACGTCCTGCTGACTGTGTGTCCTGTACATCATACAGGAACAAAAGGCAACCTGCTTCTTCCATACAAACTAGAAATAATGCCTCTAGCATTTTAAGACATTCAACAGTGCTTAAACTGATCATTTAGTGTGAATAGAATAATTGTGTATCAGTGTAACATTTCGGTGATATTAAAGAAAAAACTACAGTGCTCATCTTTAGCCCAAGAAGCAATAAAAAGGAATTATAGAACATTTTCTCAACATCAGGAACTTTGTAGTGCTGTCAAAGAAAGTATGAATACCCTGATAAGCTGTGTTTGACTACGGCATAATAATGGCTTCTAAACCACTTAAAATAGATTTTTTCATGGTTCAAGGAACAGATCTAGAATCAATTAGCAGAGAGGGCCAAAGATTAAAAAAACAAATTAACCCTGGATTTTTTTCATTCACTCTGCTAACAGCAGTGACCTTTGTGACATTTTGCAGAAGCCATCTTTTGCTTGTAGTGTTTGCTTTTTGTTGACTCTTTTTATAACTTCTTGCTGGTTATGTTTTGACTTTTGCTTCTGTGTACATGTGTGGGTGGCAGGAGCAGGGAGCCTCCATAGGTCTGTGACAGACAATGCCAGCTAAAAACCTTAGCACAAATAGTCTTTTCCAAGCAGTATATTCAAACACATCTCTCCTTGTGCCAATAAGGAGAGGCATAATGGATTTGCCCTGTGCATTTCTAGTTTCCAACAAATGCTGACCTATTAAATGGCCACATTTGTGTAATTTTCATAAAGACATGCTTTCTGTGAAAAAGTGTCCTCTTCAATCAAATTTCAGAGCCCGTGAAAGAATCAATGTTTCTGTCTTTCAAATAGATTCTTTTTAATATAATGATTTTCTCCAGAAGAGAGACAGATAACATAGTTTCAGGATGCATATCAAAATGCAAGTAGAAATTGGTTCAGTCTGATTTTGCCTAGCATAGGATTGAGGTCAGTATTAGCAGTTCCATTTATTAGATTTTAATTTTTATTTGGCAGTGATGGCCAAGATCACAAAAAAATAATTTCAATAAGGCATAATGCCTGAATGGGGAGTTTAGATGAAAAAAAGAGGGTCCTTGTGCCATGCACATTGCACTCTGGAGAGTCCCAGGATCCTTCTCAGCTCTGTCATTTGCCATTTTGTGGATAATATTTTAAATTTTAAATTTACAGTTATCTGCAATTTCTATTAAGAGGTTGGATAAAGAAAGATTCTGTACGGCTCAAGATTACATGTCAAGAATTTGAACATGTAAAGAAGATGCAAAATTAAAAATCTACTTTTCGTGCTAATTGTTAGGCTTACAGAGTCATTATAGTAAACATTCCTGGTAAAGCAATTGTTATAGCAGATAGGGATAGTTCACTCTGTTCTTAAACGTGCAGTTTACAGGTCACTGTGGCAATGTATCTCATATTTTAAACTAATTTATTATAATTTTTGTTAAGTTCTTCCTACTGCCTATAAGATGCATGAAAAAGCAATGTCCTGCACAGACCACACTTTCAGCTACTGTGTGAAAAATAAGAGCTTGTTCATTTCTGCAAAAACTAAGTCCTCCAGCTTTTCCTGAGATACTAATGGAAGATCATGTATCTCCATTGAGAGAACAGGTCTGTCTCAGGTTCTGTTCAGTTCCTGAACTCCAGCATGGGTTGTCTTGCCTGGGTGTGGTATCTATGTAAGGCATGTAGCTTGCATTTTGAAAAGAATGAGCTATTGCAGCTGTTCAGATGTAACTTTGAAATCAAATTCTATTGGCAGTCTAGGCATTGACTGAGTCCCTGGTGTCTGTTCTGTTTGAAGAACAGTCTTTGTCTTCAAGATAGATCTTGTACCTGGTTTCCTATCAGCTTGCACTTGAATGTACCACTTGCTTTTCCTCCAAAAATCTTTCCATTAATTTTTTAAAGGAACATCTGCAGCAATAGTAGTAGTAATACATGTGGTTTAGTGTTTGTCTATTGTTGCTATTCAGCTTTTTAGCCAGTTAAGTCAAGTTCTACACGTATTTCTCATATATCCTTTCTTAAATCAACAATTGCCTTTTTAAAAGAACAAACAAACAAGCAAACAATAAATTTAGGACATCTAGGAGCAGATTTACAGAGATATTTAGGTGTCTTAAGAGGTAGGTACATATCTCACAGAGTTTTCTGAGATATCTGAATGAGGTGCACAACTCCTTTTTTAAGGCATGAGAAGCCTGGATTACATTCAAAACCAGAAGTTTTGACTCTCATATTGGTCAGAAATTTGACACAAGTAACAATCAGTGCTAGGGAGATTTTGTTTGTTTCACTGGTTTCTTTCTTTTAAAATATAATTTTATTTAATATTTAATTTAGTTTAATTATTTCTGTCTGCGGCCCAGGTCTCTCAGAAGCTTTGACAGCTGAGTCACTATCTTAAACAGCCTGCAATTATTTAGATTTTTTTCACAGCTTTGACACGAAGACTTGTAGACACAGATGAAATATTAATAAAGAAACAAAATAAAACACTTTCTAAATAGATATTCTTTAGGTAAATATTCCTTAAGTAATCATGCCTTCTTTTAATTACATTAAATACATGCTGGATTTTAAAATCATGCTTTCCATAATGGCACAAAGATTGAAATCATGGCAAAGAAAGAATAGGGCAAGTTACTCAAGGTAATGTAGTAATTTAACATACCGCATGAAAAGGTCAATCCTTCTCTGACAGGTACACTTACATGTGTATTTTACTGAACACAGATGGATTGTTTGACTCCCAGCAGCATTTGTGTTTGGGGAACATTAAATTTTAAGGAGATCTAGAAGGAATGTTGCTGAAACCAAACTGCCTATTCACCCAGGAAATTAGAAATCTTTGCATCAGCTCTGAGTCACATGTTCTTCATAAACTAGTATTTACAGCTTCATAAGTTTCTTATTTTGCCACTGGGATGTTATGACTGAGTGCTGTCTCAGTGGTCTGGAGACAATACATGGATTCATATTTTTCTCACATACAGAAGTAATTGTGAAGACATTTTTTCTGATAATGAGAGCCTGGCTTTGGTCTCTTCAGACTGCTTCTTCTCAGGTGGTGGTTTTTTCCAAACACTGACAGTGCTGAGGAGTCCCACAGAAACTTGTATAAGCCCAGATTAATCTTTAAAATATTATAATGACAATGAGCTATGAAAAGAAATTGATCTAAACTTTGCAAATACAGAATTAGAAATTTATTGGCATTCACTTCTATCTTTAAGACTTATCTTGAGCTTATTGAAGTAATTGTACTCAGTGTGACTGACTATGTTGCTTTTCTAAAGTTATGAGGATAAAACAAGGATAAACCATTAGCAGACACTGGACTGCTAAGCAGTCCCCTGACTCATAACAAGTATGTATAATACTGACGTACTGAGAACAAGAAATAAACCAGAAAGGAGGATGGTGACCATGACGGAGAATTTATCCTAGCTCCTCATGGTGCAAATAACATGAAGATCCAACACTAGAGAACTAGAGGGAATTGCTACCATAATGATCACTTTTTTTTAACAAAAGTCTAAAATATGGTTTCAGTCCTGAATTTGTCTGTGTGAATACATTTTTATGCCCATTTTATAGCAGCAAGCAAGTGGAAGACATGCCAGAGCTGGCACGTGCGTGCAGGCAACATTCTTGCATGGTGGTGAACTGGCTATCTGCTCCCAGATTCTCCTGTCCTTTTTCTGGATCTCAGAAACCAGTGGCACAATGCTGTTGCTTCTATGCCCAGTCCTGATAAAAGGGAAAGAGCTGGTTAAATGATTTGCCTTTGCACTACCCTGGCCACAGATGAAATTTCACTTCAAGAACTGCTAAAAGCTGAGTCAGTCATCCTAGGCAAGCCTCCCTGTGCTGAGGACAGACTTAACCCTAGCTTGCAGCATTTTCTAAAATCATAGATCCTATGTTTCAAAGCTCTTGAAAAGAAACTTCAGGTTGGCAGGGAACAGGAATTTATGGCATGATTTCTGCCTGAAGGCCCACAGTAAAACAGGCTAAAGGAGTGGGAAGAATGAGTGTGAACATCAAAAAGCTCAGAAGAAGAGAGCATCATTCTTCCAGACCAGCAAGAAGTGACTTCTTGGAGTTTAACTTTTCTGGAAATGGAAAGGGCATGCCTGAGATGAGAGAAAGGAATGGGAATGGGTCTCTGGATAAGGAAATGGACTAGAGGAACAGAGTAGATGAGAAATACCAGCAGTTTGATGACCATGGGAAAATAAGGTTGCTAACAGCTGCCACAGATAGATACGGGTCACCTGGTGGGCTATATTGTATCATCTTTGAAACTGTCAACATGATGAGAAAAGTGGGTTATGGATGCACTGAAAGTCGTTCAAAATAGATTTCAGGGTTTTCAGGTGTGGGTAGAGAGATGAGAAGGCTGCGTGATGCAGACTGCAGGAGTTCCATAACATAAGGGTCATAACAAGCAGGACAAGAAAGGCTTTCCACCTCACAATCAACTACTGTGAAGCCACATGGGAAACCAAAATAACAGGAGGCTTGACTGAGGCTCCTGGATAGAAAGGTAGGAGAAGAGGAAGATGTGGTAAAGGAATGAAAGTGAGAAAAGTGCTGCTAGAAAGTTGACTTGACAGCAGAAGGCAGGAACACAGAGGAGACGAGGAATGAGCTGGATGCAGTATTCTTCAGCAGACATATGCGACTGGGAATATTAAAGAACAAATTGACAGCTGGTACAGCTCAAAAAGAAGATATCAGGCTTAATGCTAGTGGAGTCTCTCATGCTCAGCCACATGACTGAGGTTGTTAAATACATGCATTAACTCAACTCATAAGGTACGAAAGTGCATAGGAACAATGACATTCTTTACTTGAGTATCATATGGGAGGAAATTAATTATTTCCGGGACATGTAAGACTTGGGAATAAAACATATGACCAACTAAGAGAGGATTGTGATCAGCTGGGAATATTTTAAGAAGAGAGAAACCCACAGATATGAGTTGACCACAGGATAACAATGAACTTTCAAAGTAATGCATTTGTAATAAAAGGCAAGAACATTCACAGAAATGTTTGGTTTTGGTCAGCTTTTATTTTGGGTTTTTTTTTTTATTGTTTGGTTGGTTTTCATTTGTTTGTTTTGGGGGTTGGGTTTTTTTTTGTTGGTTTTGTGGGGGCTTTGGGGTTTTTTTGGGGGGAGCGTGGGGGTTGGTTTGTTGGGTTTTTTGTTTGAATTGTGCAAGATATTGATAATAATTTGTTTATTTTATGCTCCAATCAGTCATGTTCATGTTCATAAAGATTCAAAACAGATCAAACACAGAAAATGGCTTAGTACCATTGAAAGCCTTGATTTATCTAAGAAAATGAAGGCTGAATGACCTTTAAGAATATGCTTGCTCTCTCTAAATTTGTAATGAAGGGGAAAATGGGAGAGAAAAGGGCTACTTAGGTACAGGACAATATTGACACATAATCCAACTATTTAAACAGGTCATGTTAACATTTTGGCTGAAAACCACGAATACAAAATAGTGATGGGGTATACAAAAGCCCTTCCAGGAACAGCTGGGTAAAAATTCTATATTTTACTAAAATGTAAGAGCAGCCTTGATGCTCTTATGTGTTTTAGATTAGCAGATGTTGTAATCGTGAAAGTGTTTCTGTGGAATTTTCCCTTTTCATCTCCATTATGTCTTCAAATCTCAGTTCAAAACTCACTATAATCTCCAGCCTACATTCCTAATTTTCAAGTATTTTCTTCCATGGGAGATACCCATTACCTTTCATACCTAGATAATTTCCATCAGGAATCTCTGTAGCCCATCTTCTGTAGACAACTTTTTAATTTGCCTCCTCTTTCCTCTGGTTATCTTCTGCTGTCACATTAGCAGCTGGTTTTATTTGCCTAGTTCCTATGTTAGTTTTTTTTTTAAAAAAAAAGGACAACTGAAAATTCTGAAATTCCCATAATTCTGGGTTTTTTTGTTGTTTTTTTTTTTTTTTTTTTGCAGCTGGCCTCGGAGTCTTTGGTGTAGATTAGCTCTTCCTCTTTGTTCAGGCTTGGCAGCCACTGCCCAACCTGCAGTGATCAAAGGCAGGAAGCATCCAGCACACCCTCATCCCCAGACTTCTGGCCCTATTGCAACATAGTCCCTGAACAACCCCTGAAATATGGTTCTCTGAGCTGTGATGTATTGTACACCCACACAGAGGTTCTCCAACTTCACTGTGTCTCTGCCCATGCATGATATATTGCTTACCTTCCATAGTTAGGGCAGCTTGTATAGGAAAACATTCATACCATTTGGAAATCTCCAGCAGTAGAAGAAAGTAAGAATTGGACCTAGACAGTCTTTTGTGTCTTTGCAAGGCATAAAGCTGCTCTGAAATGTGCTTGTTTTGCTTCCCCCCTCCCCCCAAACAAACGCAAATCTTCCTTTTATTTGGCTTTTATTTTGCAGTATAAATTCAGGTTTTGTATTTCTTCCAAAACTGTGTGATGACAGGAGAACTGCTGAATGGTGATGTCATAATAGACTAAAGAGAATACAATTGAGTAATTTGACAGGAAACCTGACTTTTGGTTGGACTGTGCACAGTCCTTTGTTTTTGACTGTTAACCACTCCAATACAGTAACTGATATTTTTGCCATTTCAACTAAAACATAACAATTCACAGTAAAGTTCCTAAAAACTTTCTCACAGAGTAAAAAAGTAACAATAAGATGAAGTTTCAAAAGAGTTCAGAAGATTCTCACTTCAATATATAACATATTTCAACTGATCCAACTGAACAGGAACCCATATAAAATAAAAATTCTAGAAAGGTATGACATAAATTTTCAATGTGAAGCCACCCAGCATCTAAGAAAGGCCAAGAGGTGTTAAAGAGCATTAAGCTATATACTGGGAAGTGTATGTTCCTTTGCTTACTTCTTTCACATCAGTATCACTTCTTGCATTTTTTTTATCAACATCATGAGTATTCCTTCACAAAGTTTACAGCAAGTTATTGTTAAACACTCGTGTACTTCAGCCTTCAAGAATAAAGTACCAATATACAAAGTATCCTAGACTACTTACCCCTCTCTTCTTATGCATCCATCCATGAGGACTGGGTCTTACCTAACTGAAGCAAAGACTTCCATAGCTGACAATTTGTGGCTTAGAAGATGTGTGTATGTGTATGTGTGTATGAGCATGTTTTGTGTGATTGCATTTTCTTTAACTTAACTTGATTGACACCTATTTTTGAGGTGGCTTTGAAACAAAGCTGTACTCCAGGTAGAGTCTCAAAAAGATTTCTCTCCTGCTCTGTCATAGAATCATAGAAGAGTTTGGGTTGAAAGAGACCATCAGATCATCCAGTTTCAACCCCCCTGCCATGCACAAGGACACCTCTCACTGGACCAGCTTGCCTCCAAGACCCATCCAGCTTGGCCATGAACACTTCCAGGGATGAGACAAGCACAGATTTTCTGGGAAATTTCTACCAGTGTCACATCATGCCATAGTAAAAAACTTCTTCTTAATGTCTGATCTAAGTCTACCTTTTTCTAGTTTAAAGCCCTTTGCCCTTGACCTATCACTATGCCCTTGTAAAAAGAATCACTTTCCAGATTTTCTGTAGCCTCCTTTAGGCACTGGAAGCTGCTTTAAGGTCTTCCTAGAGGTTTCTCTTCTCCAGGCTGAACAACCCCAACTCTTTCAGGTTATCTTCATAGGAAAGGTGCTCCAGCCCTCTGATCATCTTTGTGGCCTCATCTGGACTTGCTCTAACAGGTCCATGTCCCTCTTGTCCTTAGGACTCCAGAGCTAAACGCAGGACTGCAGGTAGGGTCTCACAAGAGCAGAGCAGAGGGGCAGAATCACCTCCCTCAATCTGCTGGTCATGCTCCTTTTGATGCAGCCCAGCACACAGTTTCTCGGCTGAAAGCACACACTGAAGCTGGCTCATGGTGAGCTTTTTGTCAACCAATACACCAAGTCCTCCTCAGGGCTACTCTCAATCTGTTCTCCACCCATCCTGTATTCATGCTTGGGATTGTCCCGACCTAGGTATAGGACCTTGCATTTGGCCTTGTTGAACTTCATGAGGTTGGCACTAGTCGCCTATTAAGCGTGTTAAGGTCCCTCAGGATGGCATCCCTTCCCTCCAGCGTATAAACTGAGCCACATAGCGGGGTGTCATCAGCAAATTTACTGAGGGTGCATCAATCCCACTGTCCAAATAACTGACAAAGATGTTATACCCTTCTTTAAGGTATTTGTGTTTCTTAAGCTACTTATGTGTTTCTTAAGCTATTTATGTGTTATGCTAAATCCCACCCAAAGCACATGCGTTGTATTTTTTATGGATTTATCTATGGAGAGAACATCTCTATAAATATTATGAGGTGTTTATACTATAATAATAAAGGCTTAAATTTTCCATTGTTCTCTTTTTTATGTTTGCATACATTATTTTGTTTGGTCCTCTACTTGAATCCTAAACATTTGTTTTGTTTTGTTTTTCTGTTTCTATCTTACTTTCATTCTAGTTCTGGAAGCAAAGAAAACCTCTGTATCCAATTTTTATTTATTTAATTGAAAAGAAACAAAGCTGGATAGAAAAATTTAGAGAGCTATGTGTCTATTCCCTATTTTTCTATAGTTTTTTTTTTTATATAGCTTGCATTTCTGTCATGAGATTTCTCTTCTGAGAAAAAACTAACAGCTACCTAAGGGCTTTTGATAGTTGAGTTAAAAAGTAAAATACAAATTCAAGTTCTTTTATATATTCAAATGCACTAGGGAAATAAATGAGAAATTGAGAAATGAATACCAATAAACTAATTAAATTGTGTATCCTTTTCTGCCTTACTTTTTGTCTTTCTTCCTTATTACAACATAGAACTGAAGATTATTATGAAGTCTACTTTATTGTACCCTAATGTTCTCAGCTCAATATTTTGGTCTTTGCAGTCTACTGAGCATTGATATTCCTGCTTGCTCTTATAAAAGTATGCATAAATCTTGTTTTTCTTGCTGAACTCCATTCCACTCTGAAAGAGGCATAAGGATTTCTTTTTTCTGAGTAAGTAGATATAACTACTGGTAGATAAAAAAATGGAATCAGTCATTTAATCTTGAATCATGATGATATCCTCAGATTTTTAATTTCCCATAGAACACAAAGTCCAAATATATTAGTATTTAAAAACTTTGGGGCATCTGCTTTTTATGTTTCATGTAAAAACCAAACATGTTGGTTTGTGAAATATTTACCTAGAAGAGAAGGAAGAGACATGCAGTTCAAATGTTTATGAAATATTTCCTTTTAAAATACTCCACATGCTTACTTAACCTTTCAACTTGCATTTTTCTCAGAACTGGAAAGAGGAAGAAAGCAAGGTTAGACCTTGTCTTATGATGGCTGTAGATATACTGTAAAGTGGGAAATTAAGAAGACAACTGTGGTGAGAAAGCTATGAATGAGTGTGTGAAGAGGAAAGGAGCTGTCTCCTCACGCCTCTATATCTCACTCCTCTTTTGGAGGAAGTGCATATCCCTGCAGGGGCTGGTTAGTCTGATCATAGGGATACTTACTGCAGCATCTGAGGAGATACAGACAGTGTGGGATGCATCCATGGGGCTGCAAAATGCTGTGGCAGAGGAGCCCCACTGGGGGCACACTGAAGCTGTGGAACCAATCCAGCCCCAGACCTAGGATGGAAAAAAAAATGGCTTCAATGTACATTTAAATAACAGCTGCTGCTAAGGTGCACAGACATATCCCATAGCTGAGGGAGAAGAGAGACCAGTAACTAAACCTCAGCTAACAAGTAATAATGTACATTGTGTTTAACAAAGCCATGCTGGGCTGTATGAAAGACCTTCAGAAACAACCTGACTAACCCTGAAATCTGATCAATTGAAACTGAACTAAAATATACTATTCAGTCAAGCTATTTCCAAAAAATCAGTTTATCCAATAAAATAAGATTTTTTTCTTTATTGAACCACAGTATTTTGGGAGAAAATATGATTTATATTATTGATTTCCTCCATTAAGTAGTATCAACATTATCTACTCCCAGGATCAAGTTTCTATTAAGTATATTAGATCAAACTCTTTGCTTAATTGTCTTTGCTGGTCTTTTCCTTGCTGATAATTTGGCCCTCTATATTCATCTGATGAAATGAAAAAAAAAGAATTTCCTTGATTTTTGCATTGCTGGCTAAGTAAGATTAAACCTAGTAGAAGAAAATGAGCTTGACTGCAGAGAACAGAGAAAAGTATCTGAGAACATACCTCGAAATGAGTGCAGCAATATGTGGTGAGAGGTTTGGTTAATGTCTACATGGCTATGCTGCAGTGTTCTTGAGTGTGCTTTCCATTTTCAAGGACACAAAATATGCAGCAATGTATATACTGAATGTGAAGCCAGTCCATTTTTACATTCATCATCTGACACCCTCAGGGTGATGCTAAGCCTAGAATTCACAATCACTTCATCACAAAGAACTGAAAGAATCAACAGAATAACTCTGGGGACTATTTGAATGAATTTACATAAAACACACCTTCTGCTCCTAGTTATATAGGTTAGCTTATATTTACATTCATGCTCAGAGACCACTGGCAATGAACATCAGTAGGAGAGCAGTGCACGCACATCAGTGGGCAGGCACAATGGAATCTATGAAGGCAGCAAGGTCCTGGTTTCCCTAGTCACCCTCTTTATATTTACATGCCAGTGTAATACAAATGAATAATGAGGTACTGTACATTGTCAGAGAGTTGAGGAACCAAGTTTCATTGTCAATACCTTTGCATTCTTAGGTCACGCTTTCAACAAGTGAAAGTTGTCCAAAGGTTATTAGAGACGGATGAACTCAAGAAGCAGCAGAACCAGCAAAATACATGGGACCTAAATCATGCATATTCATCATCTCTGATCTTGGATGACAGATTGGAAGAGCATGGGATTACTTTTTAATTGGACTATCACATGACGAGGTAGGATAAGGAGGTATTTTTGCCTAAGAGATGAGTCCTGGGCAATATTTGTGTCCATTCGGAGCACAGTGAAGAGGATGCTGGTGATGAACGGCAGGACTGTGTCTTGCCATTTGAGCAGAACCAGAGCTCAACACTCAAGTCTGAAGTGAGCTGGATGTTTTAAAATGTGATAACAAAATGTAAATCACAATTTAATGGTTCTCTTGGTGCTCAAAATGATGAACACTCTTCATCAGGGAACAGCCATTTATAGTTGGGTATGTTTTAAAAAGGAAAAAAATAGAGAAGGTAGGCAGAATTTTAAAATAAAGTTTTCACCTTCAGATAGGAAAGACAGTGGCCAGCTGTTCAGGCATGTTTATTCCTCAGTCATACCTTAACTCTAAATTGTGATGATGTAACAGTTATCTTGAGAAAGTTGGGAAGAAGTTATCCTTTAGGATCTGTAACTTTCCTGCTGCTATACCTCCTGATATGTACACGATGTGCTATCCTACAGGTGAAAATACATAAAAGTGTATTCTTCTTCCTTCTTGAAAAACTTTAGGCTGCTGTTTGAGCTTGCCCATTTCCATTTCCATATTTTACTGGAAGTCTTTGTTTATTTAACTCAATTTAAATGATCTATCAAATGAATCATTGCATTTTAAATGCTGGCAGGAGGGGCATTATGAAAAGCACCAGTTTGCTTAAGGTCCCTTAAGTACGTAGTCTGCAAAAACAAGTTCCATAGAATTTCACAAGGGTAGCTGGAGTGCAAATGATTGAGTAATGGAGATATTTAAAAACCCACAATAATTCGACTTCATTACCAAGTTCATTCCGTAACAAAAAAAAAAAAAAAACAACAAAAAAACACAACAAAAAACAACAAAACAACAACAACAAAAAAAAACAGCAAACCCCAACATATCCATAAACGATAGGAGTATATATTATTTGTATTTCTTTCCTCATGAACTTGGGCGAACATTGACTATAAGTTTATTAGAGTTCTTGTGTTGCACTTTAAGCACTATGGCAGTCCTGAGTGAAAATGAACATCACTGTGATGTTGCCACACACAAGTGCTCCACCACTTTGGATATCATTGCCTCAGCTTCAGTAATCACTAGTTTCCTAGAGTAAAGCCTCACCACAGTTTCTGAGCTATGTAGGCAGCTCTGTCAGATTGCTTCTTGTACTACTGATGGTAGTTATTTCCTCCAAGAAGGCTTAAACCCAAGAAGAAACTGCCTAGCTTATAACTGAGACAGAACAAGTGGCAACCATGTCAAAACCAAGCAAATCTGCAGTAGGCACAAAGAAGACCCTGTAAGGCCAGGCACCCAGAATTATCATCATAGAATTATTGCTTATTGGCAGGTCTCATCACAATTAAAAACCTGTAATGTGCCACAGACATTAATCCTTGGATGTTGCATGTAAGTGGGGTTGTTAAATTACATGTTCTGCATGAAGAACAATGTGCAAAATGCTGTGAACAGCTTGTGAATACCCACTTGGCCCAAAAGCAAAGTTGATGGACTGTAAAGATTGATGATTTATTAATTGTTTAACCAAGGGTAGTTAAGAATCCTGGCATAAGTGTGTCAAGGCCATCTCCCACTTAAGAAAAGGAGTATGCATTTACTTGAGAAGGAAAAGGTTTGGAAAAGCAAAGGATATGAATCTGAACAAATTTTTTTTTAACCCACAAAGGGACTAGGTAGAAAATGTTCTCTTTCCCCTTGAGATTGTAGTTTTTACTGACTGTAAATTTAGATTTAATTATTGTAATGCATGCCTTGGGTTTGGTGAGTAGCTAAACAGCTTGATAACAGTTACCAGAAGGTGAGGAAAGCCCTGGAGAAGTTGATACATGCACAGTTTACTTTTATTTCTGTACATCCTTGGTCATAACTTCTGTAACCATGTTGGCTATGTCTAGATTTTGCAAATAGAATGCTTTCAATTGCTTTTACCCTAATCTGGCCAAAAGTAAGGATGATTTCAAAGTATCTGGCAAACATCAAAGCACATGATCCCAAGAGGCACACAGACATTCGTATCTGGTGCTTACTCCTCCAGAGTGAAGTGCTTCAATACTTTTCTCCAGAATAGCTATAACAGAATTAAAAATTGTTCCCATTAAGCTGTAGAGGTGCTACTGAAATTTAGCTTCCATGGTATGGCCTTTGCAGATCAGAGGAGCAGAGATTCCCTGGTCCTGGCAGTGTCAGGAAAATTGCTTGGGCTCTATCAGGTAAAGAAACGACAGGCTCCTGTCAACAAAGCAAACACAGATTCCAGCAAGCAACCAAGATCATTCCAGGTATGTTTATTTTACTAGTGTAGAAATAAATATGGAGATCTCAGGTATACCAGTTTGCGTCATCCCACTTAGGTGTTTGTAAATTTATCTTTACCTCAGCTGCTGTCTGAAAGTTGAGGACAATTGGGGTGGGGGGAGGGAGAGGTGTTTGGTTTGGTTTTGTTATTGCTTTTTTAAAAAAAATAGAAAAGTTATTTTGATGGTCCAAATGAGTTTGAGTGAGTGATAAGACTAAAGAAAGAGCTCTGTGGTGGGATAACCTTTGCTGGATACCAGGTGTCCATCCAGTCACTCTCCCACTCCTACTCCTTAACAGAACAGGGGCAGAAAAGATGGTAAGGACTGATGATTGACACTCACCAGTGACAATCATGGACAAAACAGACTTGACTTGAAGAAGATTATTTTAGGCAATTGCAAGTTAATAACATAGTATGTCAGCAAGAAATAAAAGAAAACTAAAACCACCTTCCTGTCACCTTCCTCCCTTCTTCCCAGGCTTGACTTCACTCCTAAATCTTCTGCTTTCTCCTCTGCATCCTGAGCAGCACGGGGAGATGGGTAATGGGATTATGGTCAGTTCACAACACCCAGTTATGGAAACAAAGTGCACCTTCCTACTCACACAGTTGTCTTGCTCCAGCGTATTGTCCCTCCCACAAGATACAGTCCTTCACAAACCCCTTCAAAATGGGTCCTTCCCAGAAGCTGTATTTCTTCACAAACTGCTCTAACATGGGTCTGTTCCATAGGGTATAGTGCTTTGGGCATGGACTGCTCCAGCATGGGTCCCCATGAGACCTGCCAAAAATCTTGTTCCTGCATGGTGTCATCTCCATGGGCTGCAGCTTCCTTCAATGTACATTCACCTGCTCCAGTGTGCGGTCCTCCATGGGTTGCAGTGGGGATATCTGTTCTGACATGGTCCTCCTTCGGCTGCAGGGGAACAACTTGCACCACCATTTTCTTCCCTGGGGGCTGCAGGGAAATTTCAGTTCCCAGCACTGCTCAGTGCTGGGAACACCTTCCCTCATTCTTCACTAACCTTGGTGCCTGTAAAGTTGTTTCTCTCATATTTTCCTAATTGCTTCTCACACAGCTGTTAAACAGAATTTTTTTACCCTTTCTTCAATATGTTATCATAGAGGTGTAAGCAGCATCCCTGGTGGGCTCAGTTTGCCAGCAGTGGGTCCATCTTGGAGCTGGTTGGAACTGGCTTTGTCCGGCATGGGTGCAGGTCCATGTCTCTTCTCACAAACACCTCTCCTGCAGGCCCCCTGCAACCAGAACCTTGCCATGTAAACCCGATACAAGTACCAAGAAAACTAAAGCTTCCAAAGACTCTTTGGCATATCAGACCTGGAAGGTCTCTAATCACAGACCTTACTTGCCTGTGATTTATGCTGTCACAAGTAAAGTATTACTATATTCAAGAACTTATATCAGTTTTAGAACAGGGTACTATTAATTTCGTAATGTGCATTGAAAGTCAAACTGCTGTTCAGAAATCTGTTTCAATCATTCAGCCAAAAAAAACCCACATAATAGCTGCTTAGGTCTGGTAACATATCACCCAGCTCAAGTGATGAACAGCAAATAGTCAAGGTAATCAATTCACAAACAATTCCATAACCATGGAGATACAGTTTCCATAACATGCACCATTTAAAATCTCTAGCTGTGTCAACTAAATGAATCAATGGTTGTTTAACAAGAGTGTGATTTGTTAATAATGCAGAGGGACAAACACACTCTGTTCAGTGGCTCAGATTGTGTAATCAACTCAGCTTGGTCAGCCAGCTTGGAAATTTCATTAGACATTTGAACCTTTTGCAATGTTTTCTACTTTGGCTAAATCAGAAATATATGAAAATATCTTTCTGACACTGTTTTGATACTTCTGCTAGTAAGTGCTATAAAGAAATAGAGCCCTAAAAGGACATTCAGGTTGAAGACCCAGCTACAGGAAAGAACCAATTTTGTTTCAGTTTGATGAATAGTTAATGGTATGACAACAATAATTTAATCTGAAGTATAATGCTAATTTCAATAAACATTTACATATTTTAAGTTTTAAACTCTTGCATCCTCCTTTAAAACATTCAGGGAACATCTAAAGGACTAGGTGATCTTGACTTTCCGTACACTTTTACATTCCTTTTCTTGAATATATTTCCATTTTTCCCATCCATAGACTACAGTGTTCATGATTAAACCTGCATTAGGATAGATGTAAAGTAACCTAGTGATCTGTGGTGGCTGTGAGGTTATAATGCAGTAAAAAGTTTTTCATATTTTTCAGATTTCATGGGTGGTTGACTCCTGTTTTATGTGACCAGGGGAATCTGCAGCTTCAATTTGGATTGATTTCTAGATATTGTCTGTAAGAATGAAGTTGTACTAAAACCAGCATTTGTTTCTGTTCAAGTAGCTTCAAACTAGCCAAATATTCCTTGCCAAAGTCTACAAAGGGAAGCAAATAAGCACAAAGTGAAGCTATAAAACTAAACCAATTTGGGGTTCAGAGCCTATGGAGAAAATTTATCTCTGCAAACTGCATATTCATTCTACTTCAAATAGAGGTTCATAATTTGAGTTTTGCTTTGTAACCTCTCCCATAACATGTTGTGTCCTGAAGGAAGACTACATGTAGGACTATTTCAGCAAGAACATAGATGATAAATAGGTAGAAACTATTATTCTGACCAGCTCAGCTTCACAGCCCCCCTACAACACTGTCTATTTCAGGCCCCCAGTGCAAAAGATACATTGAGAAACCACAGTGACTCCAGTGAAGAGCCACTGCACTGGAGCCATGCCATGCCAGCAGAGGCCAAGAGATCTGGGCTTGCTTTGCCCAAAGAAGAAACAGCCAAGGAGGGACCTCACTGTTGTCTTCAGCTACTGAACAGGTAGTTACAGGGATGTCTTACGGATTCTTGTTAAAAGTGCACAGGGAAGGAAAAGGAGAATAGCTGCACCTTGCAAAAAGTAAAACCAGAACACTTTTTACAGTGAAGATGTCTAGGCACGAATAGGCTGCCCAGGAGGCTGCACAATCTCCATCCTTAACCAGATATTCTTCTGGTCAAGGCCCTGAGACAACTTCAGCTGACTTTGAAGATGGTCTTGCTTTGAGCAGACACTTGGATTAGAGACTTCCAGAAGTTCCTGCCATCTTAAATTACTCTATCATCCCATGATTTCATTAGAAATTAGGATTGTAAACACAGTGTTTTTTCAGGACCTCAACAAACTTTAAGGAAAAAAATTCAGAAACTTGAATTGATCTTTCTTCTCAATCACAAGAGATGCCTCAGCAATGTATTTAAAATTCATGAGGAAATCAGGAAACAAAATAAAAAGATTGTGTTTATCTGTCTTCTGTCTTTTTGCTAGTTTGGTGTATTGGTTTGTTTTGGATTTTTTTTCTTTTGGACCACATCACATGATCAAGCTCTTATTTGCAGTCCTTTTAATGTTGTTTCCAGGACCTGGGACTTTTCCAGCAAAATATCAGATATTGCAAAACATCATAATAAAATAAAAGCAATACTGAACCACATTTTTTTCTCAGATTATTATGTTTATTTGAGATTACAGTTCCTAACTTGAGAACATTAACATGAGTAAAAACTATTAAAAAATTGTGGTGGCTTCAGTTAGCTGTAGTAAGGAAAGTTTTCTTAGGATTTACATGCAAATATTGTTGCTATGAAGTACTTCTGAAAATCTCCTTAAATTAACTAATTTTTTATTTTGCATGCACTTCCCATAAAAATATTGTATTCCTGCACAATATGGAAAACTGCTGCTGACATTGCTGACAGGTTCCACTTTTTATACTTCAGCATTTTTTTATACTTTTTTTTATACATAAGAAGAAAACTGTTAACAAATACTTAAGGTCTAACCACCTTTAAGAACAATCTTACCCCTTTGCTATATTAAAGTAAAAGAAAATAAATAAATACAAATATTGGCTGATAAACTGGGAATGCATCAAAAGACAGCTTCTAAAAGTGAGTCAAGCTGTTCTGGAATGAGAAGATAAAAATTTTCTGAGCAGATATTATCCTCTTGCCCAATGTAAGTTAGGATAAATAGAATAGTGGAAGGTTTGTAGACTGGGTCTTGAAATATGACAGATCAGACCCTCCACTTCAGACTCTCCCACCTTCTTTAGGCATTTTGAAAGTGCTCCACACATGATGTACGAGCTACATTTAATTTCCTTCCACTCTACCAAAATGTTTTGAAATGCTAGAGCGAAGGCTGAGTACATCTCAGGAACTTTAGTATTATTTTGATACAATAATTACTCCCCTCCTCCAATCCTGATTAAATTATTATCCCCAAAATAAAATTAAAAAAAATAAAAAAAAGGAAAATCTAAAGTTAAAAATAAAAAAAAAATATTCCTTTGACTTACGAAATGGATGCATTATACTTCAAATTAACTGTTGTTATATCATTAGAATCATAGAAACATGGGACAGTTGGGGTTGGAAAGGACCTTAAGATCATCTAGTTCCAACCCCCCTGCCATAGCTATCCATTGAACTGAAATGAAATTGATTTTTTTCCTGTAGCTGGGTCTTCAACCTGCATGTCTTTTTAGGTCTTTCTTTCTTTATAGCACTTACTATCAGAATTTAACCAACTTTACACTTGGTAGTAACTGCTTAGCAAAATCACGCTGTTCTGGTTACTGCTCAATACTTTCTACATTATTAGGTTAGATATGGCTGAGTTCAAAAGGAATAATCAATATTTTGATGCATCTAAAATTTGTTCCCAGTTTTTATACCATTTTTGAAGAGAATTACTATTTGCATCTTAACCCCACTCTTCCTTTTTGTCTTTTTTCACTAAATT
The DNA here is from genome assembly GCF_012275295.1 of Melopsittacus undulatus. Lineage (NCBI taxonomy): Eukaryota > Metazoa > Chordata > Aves > Psittaciformes > Psittaculidae > Melopsittacus > Melopsittacus undulatus. The sequence continues at coordinate 14,741,245 of NC_047557.1, forward strand.
TACTGTTAACAAAAATTACAATTTCTCTCTACAGTTAAGTTTTAAGGGTTTTTTTTTAAGTTTTCTTTTAAACCTTAGAAACAAGCCACGTGAGGTGCAGAGGCTTTATGAATTGAAACCTGTGGTGCCTCCTCAACACAATTAGCTGCAAGACCAAAAACCAGCAGCCGTCACACACCACTTACCATCAGACTACTGTGTCACTCAACATACGATAACAAACACATGACCTACTGAAGAAGTATTGCAAAATTACTTTCTTTTCTATTTTTAGCCCTCTGATGCACTAGGGTTTAATGGCAGGCATGTGACACCAAACAAACTCATGCCCTTTATTAGGAACTTCACCATAACTACACAGTGTACACATGCGACATTACCACTTAGTTTCCCTTTTCCTATGCCTTGTATTTCAGGTTCTCAGAAACAAGCTGACCACGCATAGTTATGAAAAACAATGTGTTTGAACCTATTCCCTCTCAGTTCACACTGTGTCTCACTTCAGAATGTTTATTACTCTGTCCAGTATTATTCTGTAATATTATTCTTCAAGAGGATTTATACTTCCAGCTGATTTTGCTGAAGTTGTGGCACTGTTCATAACAAATTAGTTCAATTTCCACTGTATATCATGACTGCCAAATGTAACAGATGTTTTCTCTTGTAACCCTAATACTTGCTTTGCCATACTGTCATACAGGTGTCAAATGTAATACAAGAGATCTGAAACAACCATTTGCCAGAAAAATACAATAAAACATGAATTATCCAAAGAGTACTTGGAACACATGTAAACATTTTGTCATAGATGGCAAAATAAGTAGCTGGCTGGGAGACCCCTTTGCACGGTATCCTCATAGAGGAGTCGCATAAAACTGGAGCAAGACTTGAGTGAAAAATAATAAAATACTAATTTTAGAAAAAGAAAAACAAACAGGAATAGCAAAATAAAAGCAATGGCCTCCAAGAAAACAGAGATCTAAAAGCCCAGAGACTAAAGCTAGAGAAACAAGCGTAAGGAGATAAAGTTTTTATGGACAGCTATTAAGTCTACTGAAGAAGTGGAAGCAGAATTAAAGCCCCCATTACACAGGAAGGATGCAGGAGCAGAAAGACTTCCACCAAGGTCAAACACAAAAGGAAACATTCAGGAAGAGGAAACCTGGACGGATTGCTAAGGACAAGTATAGATCAGAATGCACAGTTAACACCAGAAAGGGTAAGTCACTAAAGGAGATACAGCTATCAAGAAACCTGAAATTTGTCCTGGAAGCAGAAAGAAGACTGAAGGGAGTACTGGCTGGATATTCAGCAGAAGGGAAGGCTACTGTCAAACAATGCTGGGAAAGCCAAAGCTCTTAATGTCATCTTTGATTAATATTCACTAAAAAATCTACTACAAACATCTGTTGAATAACAGTGACAAGAAGATAATATTTCAGTCTAGAACCATTAAAAGCAATTTAGAGACTGGACCATGCCCTTCGAAAGATTCTTTTTATAAACCATGTGAGTCTGACAAACTATGATGCAAAAAAATAACTGGGCAAACCAATCTCAGAACTGGTGAATGATTAACTCTGGAAATTCTTGAACCAAAACATTAAAAGAGGACAACACTGGGCTCTTTCATACAAGTTAGAATGATGGCATCACAGACCACCAAAATTTCAGTTACTAATTTGCTAAACATATCCCTAAAGAAGATACCATTTTCCAAGCTCCAGTCCTGTTGAGTATTCCTATTGATGGCTAGGCAAAAGAACAGAAAGCAGGTTTATTACAGGTGCAGTGACACAAACTGACAGTTATCACCACTATGTTGGGGTAGACAGTGAGAAATCAAAACATCTGTGATAAACCCGTGAAGTGCAGGTACCAAATGCAGACAAGAATATCAACTGCATGGGGACAGGAAAAAACAGCTCAGGCAGGTGTGCTGAGGAAAAGAACTAGAGATCATTCTGAAGGACAGGCAGAATGACAGTCACCATCATGATACTATGCAGAAAATACAAACTCACAGCTGAAGGAATATAGCCCACCAGATGAAAAACAGAAAAAAACACAGCTACTGAGAAGGAGAAAAAAGGATGGCTACAGCTGAACCCAGGACACCATCCTAACTCAAGAAAGGAGCCACTTCCACACCTCTCACTTCATGAGTGAGAGACATGAGTGACCTCAGCTGGGTCAGAGTGACTGGCCAGTTGTCAATGGCTTCTTTTTGGAAATCAGCTAAAATCTGCCTGTTGACAGGCACTGAATGGGCAAATGATATCATGCAGCAGTCACCATGCTGAAGGTGAGGCGATAGACATGTAAGGATCCAAGTACAAAATCTCAGAGCCAAAGTATGAAATTAGGTTGCACCTTCTGTGGGCTCTCATGAACCACATCAAACTGTCTTACAGGTACAAGTGGCCCTTCCACAATCTCAAAGTAAGGATCCCTAGATCCCTCCTGTAAAATGGGCATATCATTATTAAATTTAAATAGCATTTTGATTTCTTACTATTATTATATTATGAATAGAGATGCCTTGCTATTACCTGGGAGCCTACAGCACCTGATGCTTGCTTTAGAAAACACTTTTTCATCATGTATCAAGCTGTCAAGCACAAAAGTTCTGTAATACTTTCTCACCTGCACATCTATCTCCAATAAAAAATTTTTTAGAAAGTTCAGCCAGTCTGACTCAATCATTTCCAAGCATAAGACAAATTAAAAATACATTGTTTTGCTTGTATTAGAAACCCTGGTAGTGCTGCTTTTGTAACAGCTTTGCTTGTGTAAGATACAAACATTAATTGAGGTCAGGGGCTGACAGAGATGGCAGCAAAAGTCAGAAGTGACTTATTTGCATTTTGTCATTACTCCACACTGTGCTGCTTTCACAGAAGACACTGCCTAAGTATCTCAGGAAAATAAGACGATGTTGTTTTCTGTGGATACACAGAAATAAATGAACATAAGGCAGATGTAGGAAAATCGGTTTTGCTCATCGTCACCAACCTGGCTGTGGGTGCTGAAGAGGTGAGCACCAAGCACAGAAGCACAGCAGGATCTTGTTTGTACCTCAACAATGGTGGCTGCTACCTTCCTTGGCCCTTCAGCTATTACCAGATTCTGCTGCCCTGAGCTGTGTTCACAGCTCATCAGCTGCTTCTAAAGTGTCTTGCTAGAAATGCCTCTGAGTAGGACCCGTGGCTGGAAATTCACTCAGGAGATATTTGCTCCTTTATATCTGACAGATCATAAAGAGACTACTTTCTATTTAGTTTCTGGAGGAGAACTCAAAAGTCTGAATTGGAGCAAAGCATACTAATTTTCCACATCTGAGAGATCACTCAGTGTTGTAACAATTGAAATAGGGTGGAGAGCATCAATAGAAAGTAGCAATTCAATTGCAACTATCATGTATTTTTTCCTGAAAAAAAAAGAGTTCTAAAAAAAAAAAAAAAGATTTTTTTATTAGAAGTACATATTTCCCAGTGGTATTCTGCTAAACAGTCTCACTTTGTCTTGTGATTTCCTGGGCTGGATGTCATATCAAGATGCCATTATACAATGATCCATTTACAACAGTATTCTGGGTTATAAGATGCACCCAGATGTCGTGTGACTCACTATCACACTGTTTCAAAACAACAAAATAGAAAATTAAAGTTGACTTTTCCGAAGAAGAAAAATAGATATTTTTCACAAAAGTTTAATTTACTCCACCTTGAAGAAGAAAATGTGGAAATTTTTGGTGAGGCAGTATTTATTCTTAACATTTCAGGCAGTAGATAAAGCAAGTTAAGACAGTCATCTGGAGCAACTAGGCACCTCTTTTCTTGTTCTCTGTTTATACTGACTACATCCCATCTTTATTTTTGGCCATTTGGAAAACACAATGCAGGTCATGTAGCTGTAACCCCATTCTTCCATGAGAAATGATAGGGAACAGTTCTGTCAGCATTTACATTTCATAGGCAGCTGGGGTCAGGATGCACATGTTCTTTCTCACTAATCCACAGGGTTTATTTCCACAGCATTTTCTCTTTGTGTGATGTGTGCATGTACTATTTAAATAAGTAAATAAATAGAATGGGAGAGAAATAAAGTTTTAAACTTTTATGTAGCTACAAATAACAAGAAACTTCAGTTAGATTTTCCTCAGTGCTTACATGTACAGCCTTCTTGTTTACTTTGTACATTCAGATTGTGTCAGTGTGTTCTGGAAAATGGTAAAATGATAATAGAGTATTCAGATAGATGAACCTGTCCAGATAAAACAAGAAACAGCATGAACTCTGCCACTTAGCCTCTGGAGCACAAAACTGGGAGCAAACACTTCTCTGATCACAGATCTCTTTGTACGATATCTAATTTTGTTTTCATTAGTGGTGCAGTTTGTCAAAATTGTATCTTGATAAAGAAGACATTCTCTCAGGTTTATGAATAGCTGCAGTTGTCTGATAAAAACAGCACTGCATACTTATCACCACAGAGAAACAACACTTAAGTGTAATACTAGATGTAGAAGGTAAGGCTCAAGGGTAAGGGAGCTGGATACCTCACTGTTATTTTTATTCAATGGAACGTAAGTTTCTAATTCTCATTAACTTGTTCTGATATTTCCAGAGATTTGCAATGTTGATTTATTTGTTTTATCACAATACTTTTTTGAGATGACAGTTAGGTGGGTATTTTACACTATATGCCTGAACTTTAGTGGATATTTAGTGAGCTTGCAGCATCAGCTTTTCTTTCTATCATTCCCCTGAAGATCTGTTTTGTGAATTTCTTGACCTTATACACAAACTGAGGAACATATGCTCATTTCTAGTTCTAATTCCATGCTGTTCTTTTAGAATTTTTACAAATTTACTGATTCATGTACTGCAGGTAATAATGAGAGTGTCAATTTTAGTGATAAGAACAGACAGAAAGGAGTCATGCCTGCTGAAGTAGACATTCTTTACTAGTTATTTTGATTTAAACCCTGTAATATTACTTGAGTTGTCTTGAGAGCAGAGCAGTGGGTTTGACTGATTTTTAATTCACTAATGTCACTACACTGCCCTCCTTGCCATCAGTAAACTGTGATCCAGACTGTCTATGAATTCCTGTCCTCTCACCTTTCCAAAGGTTTCCCTACACTTTTGAAGAATTTTACTAGACTTACTGGAATTTTTGATGTAGATCAGTGATTTTTACTTGGCAGCCTCCACCATCTTCCTTGTAAATCATTTTCTAAGTGAATAGTACAGATGCTGAATACAAGGCTAGAGCCTTCATCCACCCAGAAATCCATTCCCTTAACCGTATGCTGCTGGGGTGAGTAAATGAGGTATTGAAGCTTCTGCTGGGGAAAAGAGCAAGTGTTCCTTTCTTCTCATTTCCATTCATGAGTCACACCATGCACTGTTTCAGGAGTAGTGTTGCTTCAAGATGAAGACCATTTGCAATCATTGTATATTACTGAAGGAGCACACAATCGCCAATACAAGCCACATTCCAATAAGGTGATCTTCATGAAGAAATTAGCAAGCTGTGGGTGCTATCTGATTGGAAAAAGGACTTCAGGAGAGTTGTTTTTAAGCTCAAGCTTAAATGTTATTTTGCAAAACTCCATATAGAATACAAAAAATGCTTTTGGCAAGTAGCTCTGAGTTTGTTTAGTTTAATTTTCAGTAACCAGTTTAACTCCAGCTGCTAGGGACTGGTACACTTTTTGTCACTGGAACTACTGAGTCAGAACACATATGTCTTTAATGGGGCTTTTGGCAAGCATAGCTTAGATGCTATTATGGATGTTGACACAAATAAAACTAATAGTTTATTTCATGCTTTGCAAATAGAAATCAATGCTTAAGGTAAAAAAAAATTGAGTTTACACACAGTAAAAATATCTACAGAGGTAAATCAGCTAATAGGTGCATTATACTTATGTTCATTTTATTTATGATGATAAATTATGACCTAAAAGGAAGGTGGCTGACAACTGCACATAACATTCATGAGAGGATACATTTTTAAAAGGTTAATGAAATCAATGTGAAACCATCAAGCTTGCAGTCTGAATTTCCTGATTTGGAGAAAGTGGGATTTCTAAATCTTATGCATGCCACAGCTTTATATTAAAATTTAAAACTTCCTCTATCTCTCAAATTAAATACAACCAGACTATTTCTATCATCTTCTAGGCTCCCAGTACAGTTTTTTTATTTCAACTGCAACTTCAGAACACACATCATAAAAGCACTTTTAAGTATTGGAAATTCCTAAAGGATTATTTGTAAAGTCTTTTCTGTGAAGGAAGATGAGGTATTTTGTTAGATAAAGACATGCCTGCGGATTAGCAAACCGGACAGTACACAGACAATTTCCCACAGATGTAAACCATTTTAGCACGCTGGGCTGACCCAAAGCTGATGTTCATAAGCATTGATAGCAGATTTTGGATGTCCTGAAGTGAATAATATTAATACAGCTCTTTTTCCATTCAAATATAGTCAGTTTGTTCAGATTTGTTCAGCATGAATCACTTGAGAGGAATCGACTACATGCAAAGTTCATAGAGATAAGGAAAGAATGTGGCAAAAGGATGTGAAATTAGAGTATTTAAGGGATCCCATTACTGTTATATGTTCCAGTATTTCCACTGTTTTCACACTCAGGTGAGACAGCAGTGAGGTGAGGACTGGAAGAGCTCACATGGCATCCATGTGCATCTCCATACCCACATTACTCCTTCGTGCCTGAGGTGCAACCTCTGCTCTCCATCAAGAAGCACTAGGCATGCATAGTCCTGTGCCAAGACACGGGGCTGGTTTCATGGATTTTGCAGTGCAGAGGCAAAGTCTATCTTGAATTGAAATGCGGCAATCAGTAGGTTTCTATAACAAATGTAGGGTTTACATGGGTCTTGGTCTGTGTTACCTGACATTATTTAGGGCTTCACTAAAGCCCTAAACCAACACTATAGAAGTCAATAGGAATTTTTCCTCCATATTGGCTAGAGTAAAACATAACCTTAATTCCATTTTAAAATGGCATGTCTTGTGGATTATTTGCCACTTATTTTTTCAGGCTGACTTTTTATTACTCTGTTCAGTTTTTAGCTAGAAAGAGAATCATGGGCATTAAACCTGTAAGGCTATTTATCTCCTGAAATCTATGTCAGATACTTTTCAAGAAACATTAATAATTAAATGGCTCAAAAATGGGGAAAAGTTCATATTAATATCTTAAATGGTAAATAGAGGTTCTTTGAGGTGTTGGACAGTGAAGATCTCACAGATTATTGAGGCTCTGTGATAAATGAAGACCTCTATTGCATTGATTAAACTAGCTTGTTTAAGGTCAGGGCAATATTTTCTGGGACTGATGAAATTCACTTATGATAGTCTTGGTATAATTTGTGTAAAGAAACTGAAAAGAAAGGATATAAGGAGTCCATCTGAAGGCTCTGAAGTTCGCTTTGATGAAATAGTTAGATGAGGACGCTCACATGCTGTGAAAATATGTGTGTGTCTTACGTCAATGTGTGATGAAGCTAGTTCTGCAAGATACTCCTGCAAATCAGTTGTTGCACTTTTAATTTCTTTGTATTGCAAAAACAGCTTCAGGCTTAACACCCACCATGCCAGCAACTAGAAAATTACTAAGAAGGCAAATCTGTTTTGCTTTCCAAGGACTTTCCTTAGGGTAAGATGAGTAGTTTTATATATTTGGACTGTTTAGGCTAGGAAAGCAAAGAGTAAAAAGAAATCCTGACACTGTGATGATGGCATTCAATTGTTCTTCATGCCCAGTGGGGGAAGGAAAAGAATACAATTTAATCTGCTCTGTTGAAAAATGATGCTTTCAAGAATAAGTTTTTAACAATAAAGAGAGTCTAGCACTGGAAAAAGCTACCTATGGTTCCTGACTTAAGTACATCACTGGAGGATTTTAAGGCAGACATCTGTTACAGGGAATATAATAGATCCTCTTCCAAGCAAGAGGATGTCTTCATTGGGTCTCTTGAGATCCCTCCCAGCATACATGTCAAAAACACTTGGGAAATAATATGCAAATAAATTGGCCAGATTCAGAGAAAGGATGCATGTTGAAAGAATTTATGCAGTGATTCACTATCATGAGAGGTAAGCATTTCAATGGTTATTTACTATTGTTCTATTTGTCAGTCAAATGATTTTGTTACTGGAGAGCTGATTCAGATGCATACATTTCAGCCGCTGACACTTTCTATTAGACATTATTTTTTGTGCTGTCTTTGAAAAGCAACTCAGTTGTTTACAAAATAATTTCAGTAGTCTAGAAGAAGAAAAAAACATTAGCTAGAGAAGTCTTTTTATTTATCAGGGATCAGTGTTGGGACAGATTTTGTTCAACATCTTTGTCAGTGACATGGACAGTGGGATTGAGTGCACCCTCAGCAAGTTCACCAATGACACCAAGCTGTGTGCTTCGGTTGATACGCTGGAGGAAGGAATGCCATCCAGAGGGACCTTGACACACTTGTGAGGTGGGCTGATGCCAACCTTATGAAGTTTAACCATGCCAAGTGCAAGGTCCTACACCTGGGTCAGAGCAATCCCAGGCACAGCTACAGGTTGAGGAGAGAAGAGATTCAGAGCAGCCCTGTGGAGAAGGACTTGGGGATGTTGGGCGATGAGAAAATGAATATGAACCGGCAGTGTGTGCTTGCAGCCCAGAAAACCAACTGTATACTGTGCTGCATCAAAAGGAGCATGACCAGTAGGTGATCCTTACCAGTAGGTAAGAGGTGATCCTGCCCTTCTATACACTGCTCTTGTGAGACCCCACTTGGAATACTGTGTGCAGTTCTGGTGTCCTCAACATCAAAAGGACATGGAACTGTTAGAACAAGTCCAGAGGAGGGCCACGAGGATGATCAGGGGACTGGAGCACCTCCCATATGAAGACAGGCTGAGAAAGTTGGGGCTGTTTTGTCTGGAGAAGACTGCATGGAGACCTCATAGAAGCCTTCCAGTATCTGAAGGGGGGCTATAGGGATGCTGGCGAGGAACTATTCATTAGCGACTGTAGTGACAGGACAAGGGGTAACAGGTTAAAACTTAAACAGGGGAAGTTTAGATTGGATATAAGGAAGAAATTGTTTCCTGTTAGGGTGGTGAGGCACTGGAATGGGTTGCCCAGGGAGGTTGTGAATGCTCCATCCCTGGCGGTGTTCAAGACCAGGTTGGATGAAGCCTTGGGTGACATTGTTTAGTGTGAGGTGACCCTGCCCATGGCAAAGGGGTTGGAACTAGATGATCTTGAGGTCCTTTTCAACCCTAACTATCCTATAATTCTATGATTCTGTGATTTACTGTTCCATGAACTTTCATTCAGGGTAACTCAAGCTATAGGTTGGGAAAACTGTGGTTTTTTTTCTCAAGAAATATATGTCATCCACCTCAGCAGATATCTGTTCCAATGAGTATTAATGACATAAAATACCCTAAGTTCCAATGAGTATTAATGACATAAAATACCCTAAAGAGTTAGGTCCACACTAGACTACAAGATATCTAAGATGCAGCTGGAAAGAAGCAAATCAAGGATACTATTTTTTGTGTCTGTGTTTTCAGAAGAATTCACACACACTTCTATACTAGGTTTGCAGGTGAACATATATATATATATATATATATATATATATATGTATATATGTATATACATACCCACTGCCAGTGAAGTTGCAGCTATATTCATTCTGTTACATACGTTTATAACATTACTGGGATAATGGAAAATTAACATTAAAGGCCTGTGTGGTTTTTCATCTAATAGTATATCATTATAACAGCTATTCTTCTTACAGTGTTTTCCAACTCTTTCCTTTATTCTACCTGTACTATTTCTTGTCTGATCTTTTGCTATACTGTGAAACTTGATTCTTCATCTAGAATGGAGTGACTGACAAGTACCACCTTTATTCCTTTTATGAGCATTGTTGTCTAAAACACCTTCATGCCTACCTCTTTATAACAGCAAAGGCTAGAAAACAACGTTTCAAATAAATCCAACATCAGAACTGTGGAACTTGTTAGAATCTATTCAGTAAACACAGCTCCTCATGCTATATTTTCCATTGTGTTTGATTAAAGACTATTTATGAGGGGTTTCATGACTATTTCACCAATTTCAAATATTCTCTGTGTATATAGACATAAAGGGTACAGTCTCCACAGCATCTTTGTTAGGAATCTTGCCCTAGTATTTTGCAATTATTGATCAAATAGTGGTATAAGTCTTAGCAATGAAAGCAACAGAGAGTAGCAGTGATGGCTGCACAATGCAAAGGGTAACATCAATGAGCATGTTTGCTCCCACTGGAGACTGATATTTTTACCCACATTAAGTACTAAACATGCTCCAGCTTAAGTTAACCTTCTGTGCCTTAAGTAATATGCTTGAGAGAGGAGATGTTCTACAAGTTCACCTGCAATAATTTCAAACCACCTAAAGTAAAAAAAAGATAAAGGGCTAAATCCTGTCCTACCTTAAAGCTGATATAAAAACTTTGGAGGTCTTTTATCTTGAAGTTAGTGAGTTTGGGCTACATAAAATAGGCAGAGTTGAATTTTGCACTGATAATAATCACACTGAATATGTTTTACAGCTTTGGTTCATTATGGCCTGGTTTTGAACTGATATTCAGAGCAGTGGACTTACTTCCTTTAAATATATACTTAAAAAAAAAATTTTTGAAAAAAATTCAAGTTTAGCTCACTGCTGTGTTTCAAAGGAAGCTAAATAGCCCTAAGAGGAAGGGTCTCTTTGGGTGGCCTGGAAAAACAGACAGCAAAGATGGAAAAGCATTTCATGGACTGTTTATAAAAATCATTAAAAAAAAGAAAAAAAGGAGCACTATAAATGTTCTAAGCATTATTCCAGTTGCAACATCACTGGGGGGAGGAGAGGGAGAGGGGAATGTGAATGGTCCCTGAAGGATGCAAATCAGCCACAGAAAATTGTGGGATTTGCTCACTGCAAATTAAAACCAGATCCATTGATTACCAGGGGACAGCATTCAGACTTCTACTCTGCTGAAGGGAAGTGCCATAAAAGTTGCTCTGTTCTCACAGTATGTACAATACGAGTCCAAATCAGGGCCCAAGTGTGAGCTCAGCAAGATGCTCACTCCAACCTCTAATAATACAGATGAAAATTAAATGGGGGTCTATTCCTACATGTTTGGTTCACCTGGAAACACTCATCTGTATGCCACGCTGTCTTGGCCCAGTTAATTACTTCTCACCAAAGATGTGACAGGTAGGAATGTGCCACTGTACCAATTGTGTGGTCATCAACACTGAAACACATAAAATAATAAGACCTGAATAATTCTCCACCATCTTCGTCACTTTTTCCCATTTACACATCTTCACAAACACAAAATCACCCTTACCCCTACTATTATAAAGGACTGTCAGCACCAGAGCTTCAACAGTTTCCTTAGCTTTCTCATCATGATTGGCATGTTTACATCTCAGCAGTCAGTCCTAAAAAAAGCCAGTGCTTTTCTAAATAACCCTAGTCTGCCCCATGACTAGTCAAGCAGGTAAAATAATGACTTGGAGAGTTCTAGATAGATGGGAGACAGACAAGCATGGGGAAGCCAGGGAGCATGGCTCTACTACTGCGTCAACTATCTGCTATTTTTCTCACAGAGGAGCACAGATGCAGAAAGGGTTGTGATAGCCTCAGGCCCACACCATGCCAGACAAGGACCCTCTGTGACCCAGGGGAAGCTGACACTGCTCCCCCAGGAGCCCTCTGGCACCAAGCTCAGTGGTCTGGGTTTGGCGAGGATGGGAAGCAGAATTAGTCCTGTTTGTTCAGCTCTACACAATGTTAGAATAAATAGCTGCTCAGCCTTCAAACTGAAGTGCAGATGTGCATCAGCCAGTTTGTTATACAAATCTGTTCTTCTTTTCGTGTTTTGAATACAAGCCAAAACCTCCAGTAAGGAAGGATAAAGATTGCCCACAGAAAAAAAGCTGTCTGTGACCTTCATGGCATACTGACTGATCTCTCAAAACCAAACAGCTCTATGAGCAGCAGCAGGAGCACAGATGAAACCTGATTTCCTACAGCTTTGTGTCCCAGGGTTGCTTGGTAATGCCCTGACTCCATCCCTTCTCCATAGCCTGTATTTACATTCATTTTGCCTCCTGGTAACATAGTAAGGCTGGAGCCAAGCAGGACATATGGTCTCTGCACAGCTAGGATAGCTCTGCAGGCTGTGCAGGGGGTTTAAATGTGGTTGAATCTGGCCAACGCCTAATTACTCATTTGGAAGTAGAAATAGCAGCAGCACAGCACAAATTAACCAAATTCCCTTAGACAACAGTATATAGTTTCAAAAGCTGCTGCAGTCCACCTTCTATATTCTTTTTTAGCTTGGGATCCACCACAACTCCTGGCTGTAAGAAATGCAATCTCAATATCTGGCCTCACCCTTTGTGCAGCTGATGACTTAAACCTAAGTTTTGCATTTACAGTCATAGATTTGTGTCCTATTTTGATAAGTATATCTCAATTTTTTCATGTTCAATTTGGATTCTAACCCTGTTGTCCTGCGGTATAACTGTTTCTCATTGCTATTCAGGAGCCTGTGAGAAAATCCTTAGGAAGACACAGATTGAAACTCAAAAATGTCTTTTAAAAAATTGTATTAAAACCCCATAATTGTCTTAAGGGGAATCTTGGAAACATAAATAACCACCACTGCAATTAAAAGTCCATGAGATTTATTTAACTTTTATTTTTGTCCAAGATATGAATGTTGAATAGCTAGGCACAGCATTGTCTACAATGAAAATTAACCAACAACAACAAAAAAACAACAAATGCCCAAGCTGCTGGACGATAGAAAGCTGATGTGTTTGGGGAAAGAAGCTGTGTGTAGAACAAATATTTTCTAAATTAAGCATGATTGACTAGTTCCAGGATGTTTGTTTGAGTAGGCAGCTGCATAAAACATGATTACTCAGTTCATAATCTGGCGCTGTTTTCTAAACCAATACAGAGAAACATGTTCTTATACTTTGCCAGTTACTGCTTAGCTAAGTGGCAAATGAAAAAATATCCCATTTCTATGTACTGGCAAGCAGAAATCTGTACTGGACTTTTGGAGAAACAGGCCAGTGGGTTTATTACTAGACTGGACAACAAAGACACCTGATTTCTTCCACTAGCTAATTTCAAGTGACTGAACTAAATCTATTTTAGAAGCATCCTGATTTGGAAAAAACTCATATTTAGATCTCTATTGCAAAACTAATTTTAGAGGAACTAATCTGCTGTGAAAATATAGTACTCAATGTGGATGTTTAGCTGGTTTGAAAGTTAGAAGGGTCATCAACTGAAAGCAAAGACTCAAACAAACAATATAAGATGCTTCATATTTTTTTTATGAAAGGGTTGTACTACAAATCGCACAGGAATAACTCAACTTTGGTACTTTGAAAATGCTGGCCTTAACTCTAGTGATGTTCCTCAACTTCAAAATACAAGTAATAGACAAGTTCTGTTAATAGCATTGGTTATTTCCATAGTTATTGTATGTGACCATATAAAATAATAATAATAATGATAATAATGATAATAATAATAATAATAATAATAATAATAATAGAAAATATATGGAGTTTTTTTTCTGGAAAATACCATCCTGAAAACCTTTGTTAGTTGATGCTCCCTAGCAGGCAATTGTTTCCAACTTTCCTAAGTTATTTTGGTACATGCTGCTTGCCCTCAGGTCATAAAATACTACAGCTTTATGCAGTAGCATTTTCCAAACATTCCACTTTGTTTCCACATGATTATGACAAAGTTTTCTCCATAGGCAAAATGGTAAGAAACATCATGAAGGAGAATATTCATCAAAGTGGAAAGACACACCAGACCTTTATAATTAGCACGTTAATTGTGCCTCAGCTTCTCTGTAGCCAGCCACCAACTATGTGGTACTCATTCTGCAGGGAACAGGAGGTCCACAAAAAAACAGAGATGTTGTATGGAGCCTTCTGCTTTTAAAATATCTCTGAGACTATGTTTCCTGTCTGAAAAAAACTACTGTTAAATTTAACTTTTTCCTTTCTTCTTCTTCAGTCATCTTTATCAATGATTTACACCAATGGAATGTATATTCATTTTAAAACCTTATCATTTTACACACACATGAACACATGGAGTTGTCTCTTCTACTCATCAGTTTGCATAAGAGGTGGCCACTGTTGCTCGATTATGGTGTTTTAAAATGAGGTGCACCTTACTTGGTGATGGCACAGTATCACCGGGGAAGACCCATTGTCTGATCTGGGCAGCTGCTGAAACCCCCACTGCAGCCAAAAGAGAGAGACAGGTATCTCCAGTGAACAATATTGACAATCCTAGGAGATGTTTATTAGGCTTTTGGCATAAAGTGCTCCCCTACAGTACCTTTTCCAAATCCACTGCAAGACAACCTTTGGACAATGAGAAATAAGTAAGATGAACTCTCTATGGGTTGCCATGGAATTATCCCTATGCACTGGCTTTCTAGTGTTAGGATACTTTAAATGAAATAATAGGATTGAAATTATGATAACCTTTAACACAGAACAGGGAAATTAGATTCACAGTGTTAATAGTTCATACATATATAACACTTTAATCTGGGAATATATATTCCTTCCACTCACCAAGCAGTGTATCCTGTCATGATGTAGAATAGCAGCAGAAAATTTTCATAATTAAATATATTTTATTATTTTTGAGGGAAATAGCTGCTGCCATTTTGAAGTGTAAGGGTAAATTTCTCATCTTTGTTCAAATGAAGTTTATTTCCATTCCCTGCTCCCAAAAATTGGAGAGACAATAATTCAATCTGAGCTCTGATTAAGTGTAGACACTAGATGGAAGGGACTGATATATGTACTTGTATGGCAAGCAAATTGGTGTCTGCCTGAAAAGAATCTTTCTGCGAGGAAGAATCAAGAGACATGGAAAGCCGACTGCCTTATTAGGTTAATTTTTACAAAGGCTCCATCCACCAGTATGCATTTGAAAAATTAGATTTATAGAACCCATTTTGATTGTTGAAATTCAAGAACAGGTTGAAAGGCACTTTTCTGATGAATTAGGATGAACAAGTTTATTTGTTACTTCCTTTCAGTAATATAAAAAATTGTACCTCAACTCTATGTTGTACAGGACAAAGGAAACAATATAAGGAATGATAATATGAAGATGTTTCTTCCATGTACCATGACATGCAGATCACTTCCAATCATTTCCACCAGACACAGACTGCAGTTACAATTGATTTACACAGCAGATATTTGTTTCCGGTGTTTTTCACAAGATTCAGAATTTTCAAATTCAAGTAAAAACTAAGTGCTCAGAGTATGGTGTTAGGTAAGGATAAGGTATTAGGATAAGAGTGTTTTTCTACTTGTAAACATGAAATCAAGGTAGCCTACAGGCAACAGGATTTACTATACTATTTTATAGTATACTTTCAGGATATTATTCTTCACCCTGAGTAGCATATACATCAATTTTTTCACATGATACTTTGCCACCAGGGGCTCTGTTCTCATCCTTGGATTTTTGTCCTGCCCTTCTATAATTTCACACAGAAAACAGACCTCAACAGACCTCTAAGGACAACGCAAGTCAAAAACTTCTGATAGCCTTTGTTTATTACTACCTAAAAATAAGAATAATGTTAGTCATACAGCATTTAGGGACATAATCTAGGGTTTGTGAACATATCATATAAATCAAATCTTTCTGTTGACATTTGGTTCAAGATTAGATTACATTATATGCCCTCTATTACATTATACATTATTACATTATATATCCATTATACATCCTTCTTTAAAAAAAAAGAACAGTTTCAACATTATTCATTTACTTATAGCCAGATTAGCACATAAGGGAATGGCTTGCACAGTGGATATAAGAACACTTGGAGATCATGAGCTTTTCATACACAGTTAACACTTTCTGCTAAAAAATCTTTTATATACTAAAAAAACCCTAAATTATATAGTAACCTCTTCATATAGAAATCTAACAAAAAAAAATGGGATTTGTATGCATTTTCCAGTAGCTGTGTGCTTCAAGTTGAACACTTTTAAGCTCAGAGGGAGGCAGAGGTCAATTCTCCTGCATCAACTACTGAAGCAATAACCTGCTCATTCACAAACCCACGTGTGGGACAGACCTGGCACAAGTCCTGGACAGCTATTCCAGAAGCACGCAGTCAACGGATAGATAAAATTATCCTGGCACTGATTCTTCCAGGATGGCTGTATCCTCAGCAATGACTTCATTTATGACCTCTTAAAATGAGTTAAAGAGACAAATTAGTTTGGCAATCAAATTATTCTCTGACGGCAGGTAGTGAATTATTCTCTGATGACAAGTCAGTGAAGACAAGTTTGTCTACCTGTCATTTTCCTGCACCTTCATACAAATTTTTTATTTCTTCCATCTCTTCATGGAAGAATAAAAGCCAGAGGTTTAGGCAGCAGCCCCTGGAGTATAATTCATAGAATCATAAAATCTAGAAGGGTTTGGGTTGAAACGAACCTTTAAATGTCATCTAGTCTAACACCCCTGCAATGAGCAGGGGCATCTTCAACTTGATCAGGTTGCTCAAAGCCTTGTCCAATCTGACCTTGAATGTTTCCAGGGATGAGGCATCTACCAGCTCTCTGGGCAACCTGTTCCAGTGTTTCACCACACCCATTGTAAAAAAAATTATTCTTTATATCTAGTCTGACTCTATCCTTTTTTACTTTAAAACCATTACCCCTTGTCCTATCCCTATAGGAGCTATAGGAGCCCCCCTATAAGTACTAAAAGACTGTGAGGACTTCCAGGCCCTTCTCTTCTCCAGACTGAGCAACCCCACCTTAATTAATAATTGTTCCCACCTTAGCTCTTTTTGGTTCACGAGCCTGTCCAATACATGGGGTTATCAGACAACTAAAATTTCTCTCTGCTGTACACTTTGCACCTAAGGCAAATGAAGGCTTGAGTACTGTGTGACTCATGTCACTGTGCCAGGCCTACACACATGTGGGTTTCTTGGATAATCTAGCAGCTAGTCTAACTTGCTTTCCAGATCTGCTGTGCCCAGCAGAACAAAAGAAGTGCAATGCAGCTAAATGTCTGTTCCCAAATTTTCTACTCCATTCTTCAAATTTTTACTCCATTCTGCAAATTTTTGCTCTATTCTTCTTCACTCAAGAATTTCCTAGCTGTGATACATTGCAGATGCCTAGACACCACATTAAATGTTTCAAAGATAAACAGTGAAAAGCATTAGGCAGATTATCATCCAGTTCAATAGGGACATCTAAGACTGCATGTTTGGTTAGGCCTTTACTTCTTTTGGGTAGGGTATGACCAAAGCTCTCACATTACCATAAAGTGTCATGCATCCCTACAGTTGTGAAACATGTGACATTTCAGGTGGATCTCAGTTAATAAGTGTTTTTTAAATTAGGCAACCTCACAGACCCTGAGTGGATACATCTGAAGATTAACTGGTTGGGCAAGTTTCCTTACATGTCTGTCATGCTGTCACAAAGCCTTTGTGCATTTGCTTTATTTGACAGGCTATCCACAGCTATGCTGTATAGATTCTTTCTCTAACATAACAACAAAGAGCACAATTTTATCTTCCTTTTGATGGGCTATCTTTCTTACTCTTTGAAGGCTACAAACAACACAGAGAGAACACAGTGAACTCCTTTCTACAGCTACTATGAGCATGGTAATAACACAGCATATTTTTGTGTTATGAAGGCTACAAACAACGCTGAGAGAACACCGTGAACTCCTTCCTACAACTATGAGCATGGTAATAACACAGCATATTTCCTTTGCATCATTGTTATTTTGTTTACTGGGAGTCTACATCAAAACAAAGAAAACAAGAACATATTTTACAGCCCTGAAGTCAACAACTTCGCAGCCCTCAAATCAGCATCTAATTCAGATATATGTGTCTGGTTTACGGCATCAATCAGACATCACCACTGAGTGTTCTTTCCTTTTCTACTGACCCCGCAGAAGATGATGCGCATTGTCAGAGACAACTGCTTAATTAAACCACAGTTACAGGAAAAGCCACCTACAATTGCAATGCTTAATAAAACTATGATCATAAAAGATGCGCTCTCTCCCACATTAAAGATCAGCCATGATAGAGGTCTTACCATATTAGAATCATAGAATTATAGAATAGTTAGGGTTGGAAATTACCTTAAAATCATCTAGTTCCAACCCCCCTCCCATGGGCAGGAACACCTCACAGTAAACTGTGTCACCCGAGGCTTTGTCCCACCTGGCCTTGAACACCGCCAGGGATGGAGCATTCACAACTTCCTTGGGCAACCCATTCCAGTGCCACACCACCCTTACAGTAAAGAGCTTCCTCCTTATATCCAATGTAAACTTCCCCTGTTTCAGTTTTAACCCATTACCCCTTCTCCTATCACCATAGTCCCTAATGAAGAGTTCCTACCCAACATGCTGGGGACGATGCTGGGGAGCAAACATTTTATATATTATTATATTTTTACTTCTCCAGTAAGTAAAGTATGGTACCACAGTAACAAGTGTCCTTTAAAGGGACTTCAGAAATGTGTTTTGGAAGAAAAAAAGAAACTATAAACGTAGTAGATGTTCACCAAAAAGACCATCAACAAGAACTTTGCCTCACACAGTTGAAATTTATCTTGTGCCTTCCTTGAAAGGAAACACTTTTCCAGGTCCCATCTCACACACTTCTACTACACAGGCTAAGACCTACCAGAACTGCTGCTGATCCAGAGCTGAATTTTGCTCATCCTGTGCCTGAGGCATTACAATTCTAGAGGGAAAGACAGACTGACATGAGTTATCAGAGGTGCCTGAAGCTATATGGGGTTTGAAACTCCTTCAACACTCCTATGTGAGGTAGACTAGGAGAAAGAATGCAGGTAAGACTGTGAGAAGAATGACTAATACCCTTCATTGCATGGCTCTGGTGTTTTTCTCAGAGGGGTTTTATTCTGTGTCCACAGCAGAAAATATTCAAAATGGAAATTGCCAGAGACAAGAGAAGGCTTTGAAGAACTAAGTTTATGAGACTGAGGCAAAGAGGAGAAATAGGACAGGAAGAAGGGGAGAGTGACAACATACAGAAACACAACAAATAAGGTGGGAAATGTCCACTGGGGGAAAAGAACAAGCTCCTGGGTCATTTTGTTTAACTAAACCAAGCCTCTCAGTCTTAATGGAGATGTATGAGATGCCCATGGACTTTACCTCACAGTAAGAGATTAGCCAATAGACAAGTGTATTAGCTAATCATTTGATAATCATCCCACATTTCTGAGACATAATTTGAACTCAGGTTGTCTGCAAAAGTAAACACCAGGAGCTGACTGCTTTTTTCACTATCTCATAGCTACTCTTCTTTTGGTGCTAGCGCAGAATCTGGGGTTTCTGGTAATTAAGAGCATTTTTTCCTTGACCTGACTTTCGCAGCAGAAGAACCAAGTATCTTTTCTATCTCAGCAGTGTAAAGATGCAAGAAAATGCAAGTTGCACAAAAAATCTATATAAACAGATACCATTTGCTATTCAAATGTCCCAGTGACTCTGTACCACTGTAACATTAAAATCTCAACACATCTTTATTAATTTTGCATAATTTGCAGCTGCTACTATATCCAACATCATCATTTGGTTTAATTTTACCTTCAGAAACTTCTCAAAGATCTCTGCTTCACAGGAGTTCAAAAGTATCCCAGACAGTTGTTAGATCTACTCTGCATGTCAGTGTACAAAAGACAGTGGAAGAAAGCAGTAGAAGACACAAAGGCTTACCATCTAAGCAAACTGGCAGATATCCAGGCAAAATGAGGCCTGGCTGCAAATGATTTTGTAAGATAGAGTTGCATGAGATGTATCAGGTCAAACTTTTGAGGTCTTATTCTGTGCATTTCAGCAGAGTGGAGTGACACTGTATTTCCCTTGTAATCTAGCTTCCTGAAGTGCCTATGTGAAGAGGTTAATGCTATAAAAATACAGGAAGTGGTTAAAAGCCTTCACAGCAAGCAGTGTGTTGCAACTGAAACTAGATTTTACTTAAGAACCCACTGTTATTTTCCACACAACTACCTGATCTGAAGCAAAGTTACATAGGTCTAAAGTTTGTCTCCAGTAAGACCTGACTATATCTCAATTTCCTTCTTTTACTAAGAATCTATTGCTTCTGTAAAGATTTTTTTCCTCAATATTGAAGCTGCAATTTTAATAAAATAAAATAAACATTTAAAATAAACCCAGACAAAAACCCATAAAGAGATTGGTTTTGGCTACCTAACACACTAACTTTATGAACTATGTTACAGAGTAGCGTTAACAAAGTCATTTTTTCCCCCAGTATTGAAAAAGCATCCTAGTCTTTGCTATTCTTACTGTATTGCTGTTTACAGATTGTTGATTTTTTTTTAATCACAAGATCAATCTTATGACATCAACACATCAGAAGTCAATGAAATAAAAATAATAAATGAATCTGCAGTTCTTATAAAATGGATTAATGGCTTAAATTTGGGCATTAAATATGTACATAATTATATAATAAACTGTTTCCTCTCTGTATGAAGTCAGTTTGCATATTTTGGTATTCAGTATCTTCGAAAACAAAGCCACTTAATTTACAGGGATTTAGGTAATGAACTTTAGATGAAAAGCTGCAGCTGCAAACCCCTTTCTCATTAAAGCAGTGAAGTGTTTGCTTCATTTTAAGCACTTGTTTAAATTAAACTTTAATGAATAAAATTTAACACACAGAACAAGTATCTAGGGATTAGACTTCATTATGCATATCCAGAATACCTAATAAACAGAATTAGTCCAATCCTACACCAATGATACTGGCTTTGCTACCACAGTCCCTTAAAAATAATTTAGAGTAATATACATTCAGTAGTTATTGCAGATTTATTTCAGATTTAATTGAGAGGTAAGGTGCAGCTCTAATAAAAGTAAAAATCTTGTGACACAAACAGTTTGGAAATGCTCAGAGTGAGCTTCTGCAAAGCCTTCAGCAGGAGCTCAGGCACTT
Source organism: Melopsittacus undulatus (assembly GCF_012275295.1). Taxonomy (NCBI): domain Eukaryota; kingdom Metazoa; phylum Chordata; class Aves; order Psittaciformes; family Psittaculidae; genus Melopsittacus; species Melopsittacus undulatus. The sequence continues at coordinate 14,762,399 of NC_047557.1, forward strand.
TGCAGTGGTTTCTTTTCTATCTATCCCCATGTATCCCTGCCTCATTTCTCTGGTCCCAGGCAGATTAAGACTCCACATGAGAGCTATAAGGACACAGGGAGCAGTATCCTTTTCTAATGTAACTGAGATTATTATTCTTTCTGCCTAAAAGTTTGACATTGCAATCCCCACTTTTACAGAGAGAAGGGGAAAAAGTCAGTCATTCAGTACGGCCATCCTGTAGATGTAGTACCGCCTAAATCATAAAATACGATATAATTGATAAAGGACAATACATGGTTGGGAACATAAAGGCATTCATAATTTACAGGTGATGGCTTAACTGAAGATACTGATGCACATGAGGTACCATAAATCTTATTTCTCAGGTACTGTTGCTTTTTCTTTGGTAATATTAACTTATTCTTTTATCTAAAACAAATTCCTAATTGATAGTAGTGCTTTTTAATGACTACAGGCATTGTACAAGAAAGGTGAATCAATGTTGCCTCAGCATTATTAACAATTGGCATCCTACTGTTAAAGCAGTAGCCTGAAGATTTATATGTGCAATATTAGCTGACAGCTGAAAGAATTGCTTCCTTGAAATGCTGGAATGTATGAATATATTAATTTGAAGTAAGACTTTACTCAATAAGTTCTTTGGAAAATTCTGTATTACATTATTGACTTTTCAGCTTGATCAGTTCTCAGTCACAAATGAGAGCAAAGTCCAACTCCTGACTCTCTTAAACAGTAGCCAAAGAGATATCAACTCATGCCTACACAGAATGTACTTTTCCAAATGACAGGTAGCACTGATGTCAATCCCAGCACAAGGCCATGTGAACTGCACAGCAATCTTTTTATTAGATCTTTCCCACTTGACTTCATGCAGTTCTGATTGCAAGTTTTACTTCACCCTTTGCCAGCTAAAACTAGTAAGAATTAAATTACTATTTACTACAAACTTGCAAAGACTGTCACAGTTTTAGAAGATCACAGGCCTTTCCTGAGTGCCAGCATACCAAAGTCAAGCTTTCTTCTAAAGCTTTTTAACATAGATAAAGTTGGGAGTAGCTGAATGGAAATACTCATAATGTTCTATGCAGATGTGAAAGCCAGTTTTTATTGTAGGTCCTAACTTGGGAAATCTGGAATTTGTAAGCATCCCTTGTTTTTACTTCAATCCTATTTTACACCCAGAATGTATAAATGTCTGTGTAGTTCAGGTAGGATCATATGGCTGTTCTTACAAATATGTTCATCTCTGGAGGTAACACTTCTTATGTGTGGATATTATTTATACCTGAAGTACTTTGAATCAGACACAGTTTACCAGAATTCTTGGTATTTGCAGAAACTCTACGTTTTCCTTTGGTTTTTGATTTTGAAAAATGCTAAAAAATGTGCAAGGAGCACACAGTTCTTTAGCAGCATGGCAGGGACCCAGAAGCACTGTGAGACCTTGTCAGCATGCACCTGCTTTCATGGAACTGATTATTTATCAGAGGAATATTTTTTTCACCTAAACTGCAGCCCTTTCTTAACTGTGTAAGACTGTATGCAAATGTGGCCATGAAAAATGGACAGATCCACAGGGAACCCTTTCTGATGAGGCAAAGTAGCTGCATGCCTGGTTAGAAACTCCTTTTTATGGCTAGAGACACCATCACCTGTGAAGCACCTGCTTGTGAAACACCAGGGGAAAGGCATGAGCTCAGAGGGGTTCAGCATAAGCTAGTGAGCCTGCTATAGTGGAGGAGCCCCCTTCCCAACTGCAGAGCTGTGCCTGTGTAAAGTAAGAAAGAAAAAGAATGAATAAAGTAGAGCAGACCTTGCAGGAGGATGTACAGCCTTGCAGTCCAGCAGTCGGTGCTTTCTCCATGAAGAGGGGATCCTGAGTCTTGATTCCAGCTCCCACACTGATCAGGGATTGTGTAAAAGCACAGCAATAAATTGTGGAGCCCCAGGATCTTCCCTTATTCCCTCTCATAAGGGATATGAAAGCTTGCATCAGAGCACTCAGCCCTTGTGCTTCACAGACCAAGGGAGGGTTCCCTTGGGGAAAAATTGCATCTTCACACCCATTTGAACATTGATTTCTTCTTCCAACTATTCAGCTATACTAACTGTCACATTTAGGTCTTTTCTCTGCTGTGCAGGAGGACAAACCTTCAAATCTATTTTAACCTAAATTTCAGCTCTTCACTATCAACATTTGTCAGTCAGAACATTCTTCTCTCTCCCACCAGTCAGCGTAGGATGCATATCCCCAATCAGAGAGCCTGGGGGACTTATTCTGCATACATGATTTGGTTATAAAATAAATCTGAATATTATTTGTTACTGAGGGACTTTATTCAATAGAACTATTTTAAAATGTAGCTGCTGTTATTTTAAATGACTGTTGTTTCCTAATACGAAGCATTGACCTAATTACATCTTAAAAGCTTTTGTCATCCTTTTAATAACTCGGTTTCAGTATTAAAAACTACCCCTCTGGTATTACAATGGGCCCAACCAGTGTGACAGGTTCCTGTGCAGGTTCATGGAACTTGTAATTCTTGTTCTGTTTCCTATGTGTACTCAAGTCACACTTTCCCTGCTCCTTGGGCCATCCAAGGTGTTTGCAGCTTTTTGAGTCATTAGTAAATAATGGTAGTGATTTCTGGAGAGCTAAATCTTACTACTCACTGCCACTGTGCTGGCCTGAAGATCTGGGAATGAAAGAGTTAACCTGACTGATTGCATGTCCTTGGTGATCCAGTCTCAGAGATTATGAGACACCGACATGGCATTTGGCTATTCTTGCTCTTCTTCATTCCACTTTCAAACTTGGAGGAACTGAAAATCTCAAAACAAAATTATCCATTTTACTTTAAAATCACAGGCAGATTTTGATGAACACACACAGCAAAACTGAAGCTCAGAGCTAGCATCCATGCTGTCTGGGGATGGCCAGCATGCAGGGTGCAATGTTTTTGGTTCTGATGCCTTTTCCTAGATTAGTGTGAGTCACCATCCCAGATGCACACATGCCACAGTGAGAACACATTGTCAGTTCTAGATTCATGTTTTACATCCTTAGCCCATGGGTTTCAATGATTTTCTGTACAAAAACTGACATAAATGCACCCCTTCTGGTAGTGACACTTTTCATGCTTTCATGAAGATAATGCTGGCTGTTGGCATTGAAAGTGAAGTAGATGCATAAACATAGATTTAGGGAGCTAGCTGAAACAGCCTTCTATATTATTCTGGCCACATTGCTTAAAGTGCTTCCAGATGAAGATTTACATATAAAGATTTTGATGTTTTTTATTGTTATTGTTAAAGAAACAAGACTATTGTCTTTGCCTGCTCTACTGCACAAATCTGATTTAATAGGCTACACAGTAGAATATACAATCACACCTGTTTAATTGAAACAAGATTCTTCCCATATGTCGAAAATATGCTGCACTGTAAAGATAGCAGAATAAAAAGATCTAAAAATGGTGCTGTTACATTCTGTGAGTTGTTTTAAATAGCTGTTTTTATTTCTGGCTGTTGTAAATGTGTATCGTTGTCTAGAATAACTACTGTGATTCATTATCTTCCATGGGTTTGACACAGGAATTGTTTGGTCAAGGTGGCTGTCATTCAATTGACTCCTAAAATGAATTAAGATTCATGTAAACAAAACAAAACACACACAAAAAAGCACTACTTCATCTGTTTTATGGATAAGAAAAATTAGTGAAAATATGTGAAATATAAAGAGTGAAAGCTAGGAACAGTGTCAACCATCCTTCAACTTAACCCATGGCCTTTCTACTTGGCAAGAATAGCTGAGATCTGAAAGCATTTAAAAGCACATAAAACTGAATGTTGCAAAAAACTTTGACAGAAGGGAATGTGCCCTGATGGCTCAGACACCATCTGCAATTCTGGAAGGCCCAGACCAAAGAACCAGTTTGGCCTCATCTGGAGCAGGCAGTTTCACTTACAGGATTTCAAACTACCTATCTGGACTGCCCTGCAGATCAGGAGGATCTGATGTCATTCTCCTTTTCCACCATCAGATAAGACCATGGAAATTACACAGAATTTTTTTACAGCTAATCTTTTCCAACCCAGGTGGTAAAGAATGCAAAAGAAATAAAAGGAGAAATTAATACAGGAGACATTCAGACACCAAATGATTACAGGGTTGCAGTAAGCTTATCTCAAATTCTGTTATATCAGTTAACAGGAAAAACATTTTTTGTGTACATGCTGTGGGCTGCATTTGGAACATAAAACAACTGGAAGAAAAGGAGTAACAAGTAAATGGAAAGGTTAGTTGTTCCCTCTAAAAAGTCAAAAAGAAAGGCAGTCCTGTTTTCATTATAAAGTTGTTAGTATTAACAGTTGCCAAGTCAGAATGTACATTTTTATCCTCAACATTGTTATTTTTGTTATTAATCTCAGGCTGTGCATGTCAATCTTATTATTTCTGAGGCAAATATATGCAACAGAAGAGTATTAGTCTGGGGAAAGTGCCAATAATGTTTTCTTTAAAGAATTGTTGCTCTCTTCCAAGCTGATCTCTAGTTATTCCTTGAAAAAGAAATTGGTGTTGATTACTTTCCAGTGCACAAAACAGAAGTACCTTACAGCACATTTAGCTCAAAGCAGACTGATTTTGCATATGCACATCACCTACCATAATGACCTTCAATTTTATTGTCACACAATGTACATATATGTATTTCAAAATTCTTCATTCCTACATGGTTCTGTAATATGCTATACTTATACACTAAAAAGTACTAGCAGGCACAGTAAATAAAGCAAACGTGCTGTACTGATTCTTAGGAACTGAAATAGTCTTTGTATCTGAAAAACTAGAATACAAATATTCGTATAGAGATCAAGCCTACAGAGCAATAGATTTTCAACAAAAGCCAATATCACATTAACAACATTAATCTGGTATAAAACTGAAGACTGCTTGGATACTGCTCACCATTAGTAAATATTATCCATTTGGATGTCCTCAGAAACAGCAACATTCAAGAAGCATCCAGACTTTTACAACTGGCATTATTCTTGTGTTTGAATAAACATTTCCTTTTCTAACCACAGTCCATTCATTTATTTGCTTGTGCTCTTATTTCCTTTGGAATCTCTAACTGTTATGGAAAAATCCACAGCCAAAAGGGAGGCATGAGGAAAATATGACAAAGTTTCCACATAGACCTCTGTCACTGGTATGGCATGTTGCAAACCTATGGATCTCCCTATGTCCACTACTGTCACCAGTATCAGTACTATCTGCAGTATTTGAAGCATGCTGATCATTATCTCAGCACTAAAGAAAAAATTTTTAAAGGAGTCGAGTCAAAATCAGCTCTATTATCTTATTCTTTGCAGTCAAGACCTAGACTTCTGAGGTTTTTTCTCTTTCTTTTCCTAATCCAACGTGTCTCATTCTCTTCCAGTTTGCACTTAAAGTCTTTGCTAATTAGATTACGGGGGAAAGAAATTGAATTTGCCATTAGCTCTGGAAAAAGACAGTCTAGTATCTGTCCAAACCTCCCTGGCAGAGATGCACTAGAAAGCCCTTCTTGGGAGTTCCTTAAGCTAACGCTAGGTTGGGAAGTTTCTTCTCAAGGGAATTCACCTCATCCCGTCACATTTTATAAACTCATCACAAATAGTTGCAAAGAGTAAATGTGTTTTGAAATTGTAATAATAATGGGGACTTTTTATCTACTTGTATATATGTGTTTGTGTGTTTTCTCATAGGAAGAAATAACTACTTTCTCTAGCTTTCTCAAAACAATCTTCATCTTTTTCCCATGCATCACATCCTAAAAACAGCACAATGTGCTGAACAATTGCCTCACTCAGAAAAGTTCTCAAGAAGATAATAGAAATGCTTTTAATGCAATTTGGTTTCCCAAAGGGTATTTCTACATGGAAAGATACTTTCTGAGGCAAGCTGGCCTTGAAACAAGATGCATCAGAAGCTTCTAGAAAAGATGCTCCTCCCTAGCCTGAGCTCCATTATGCTGTCTCCCACTCCTCACATATGGAATTTGCAGCATCATGGTCCAAGCAAATATCTTTTTTAAAAATCTTCACTATTGTTTTAGCACACTATTGTTTTACAGTAAAATGCAAGACAAGAAGACTCCTTGCAAACCTCTTGTGGAAGTTTTAGTCTTGATACCAGTTGTTATTATTGTTGTTACAAAGACGGACTGTCATAATGTACTGAAAACAGTAGCACTGTTAAGAAGATTTTTATTACGATGGCCAGTGTGATCTTCATAGTGTGAAGATCAAAACTAAAGCAGAAAGACAGATGCCTAAATCTGAGTCATCTCAGAATTGTGTTAAGGATATATATTTCAAAATAATTGTACATTACTATGCTTTAGCACTTATGTAGATCTCCCAGAAGGATGTTACTTATTTCCTTTTTTTTCTTTTTTTTTTTTTTTTTGGTGAATAGCTCAGACTCTGGTGAAAAAGACTTGAAGGTGGCATTTCCACTGTAATCTGAAGGACAAGAGGCTGGTCGCACGCAGAAAGAGGTAGTTGCTAGAGCAGAAAAATGCTCCCAATTATAAAGGAAAGTCTCACATGTCCAGTTGGAATGTTTTTTCATAGATTCAGTGTTAAACCTGGAGGGAGTTTTCCTCCAAGCCCAGCTGGCAGCAGAGGAGAAGGCAGTGATGCATCATTCTGCAGGAGTGGACTCTCTCATTTCCTAGGTTCCTCTGGGCATTTTTACCTAACAGACCTTTGTTCTTGCAGGACTGGAACACTGGCTTGGCAGTTATCTTTCCTGTTCTCCTCCTTTGGCAAATTGTTTTGCTGTGACTTTTGAAGGTTAGTACTAAAGGTCTTGACTTGTTAAAAGGCTTCAGAAAATGTTTTGTGAATAATGGGCTGAAGAAGGCTGTGACGCACAAGAAACTTTTCTAATGTCTGTGTGCAAGGCACGGACTCTTTTGCTGCTGGGGCCTCTTCCAGTATGATGTTACTATTCCAGCTGGGACACTGTTAAACAAAGGCTTGTTCTTGTCTGCACTAAATGCTGACTAGTGTTGATATCTTGTTAGTTGAAAGTTAGCTTTGCAATTCTAGGCCTTTCAGCTATCTAGACAAGTTCCTAGCAGCTGAAGGAGGCAGAGGTATGCTCTGAGATTTGCTAGATGGCACACTTCAGAAAATGGCATACTCTCTCTGAAGGAAACACCAATGACTTTGCTCTGCAATTTGTGTATCTTTTCTCAACCATGATGGAAAGAAATCTGAGTCATCTATTTTGCCCTCTGATCCCAAATTATCCTTTTTATTTACTGCCTATGACATCTGAAATATTCTCTGTCTTGCTCTGCAAAGAACAATTTATGCAGTCAGTAGAAAGATCTATTGTTCAGGAACTAGTGATAGTTTCCTGCAACTGCTACAGCAACTTGCAACGCTCTACCCACAGAAGTTTTATTACTAGTAAGACAAAAGCACAACAGTCCCATGAAACAGACAGATCAAGTGCAACCAATTTTAAACGAAAACACATAAACTGGGAAATCTGGGATTTTTATAAGTTTAAGCTGTAAATTAATTTAGTAACAAGGCATATCAAAATTTAAAGGTATAAAACATAAACATGTCCATGAATTCCAGGGTAGACTTTGATCTCAGCTGACATCATTAGTATGTTTGTCATTGAATGCCTTTACAAAAAAAAAGGCAGCTTTCCCACTTGTCCCAGAAAAACTGCTATTACTGCCATTATTTTTGGCAATGATACACTGATGCAATGACTGTTGGTTTGGGGTTTTTTTATTTTTAGATAAAGTAACAGTTAACTAGGCCTTTGGACTTGGAAATCTTAAAGAACTTTCCAAATGCCAGTTAATATCATCACACTCATAAAGCTGGGGAAATCTGAGGGTTGGGCAAGTGACGGCAGAAGAGGAATGAATTTTCATTTAGGTTCTATGTGGGTTGCGTTCCCTTGCACCTATTCCACATTGACTCTTATTTGCCACCCATATTAAGATGAGCAGAGGAGAGACAAGTGATTGGAATCTACACCCAGGATGATTCACAGCTTTTTGCCACATGAAAAGAGAAGTATGCACAGAGGGAAAAAAAATAAGGTTTTCCACCTACAACATTTCAAAGCTGTTAAAAAATGCAAGCACTCAGCTTTTAGCTGTTTTTCTAACAGCTTAGTTCAGCACACTACAAAAGCAAAAATCTGGATGATAAATAACTCTGCGAAGAGTTCTTCACATGAGAATATTAGAAATCTCTTTTTGCCCCACAAAAAATTAATAGGATCTTTTAAATGAAATTCACAGGCTACAGCAGTTCTGGACAGCTTAGAAAGTCAACTTCCTTTGCTTGAATTACAAACAGTGTTTCTGGTAGATGACTTGAGGAAGCAACACTTACGTCAGGAGTACAGAAACAGCCAGACATCCAAAATGAACATTGAAGAGTATGTTCAAAAGCCTGGTTTTTAAACAAGGTCATGTGCAAAGCACTTTAGGAGAGGTGTCTGTCTTAAAATTTTGAGTCAAAGCTATCACTTTGCTTAAACTTCTTGTGAGATCCTCATGAAGGTAAACAATATCAAAGCTATTAGCACTTTCCTCCCTAGCACTGCATTTAACTTCAATATAAAATATTGAAGTTAGGATACCTAAAATGGAAGCTGTTCTGAGGGCTCTCTTATACCAAACTCTAGAAAAGAAATCAGAAAACTGTGTCTAAATTATAGATCTTTCCTCAATTAAATGTGGACATATTTACCTATATGCATGTTTAGAGATATCCTCAAAATTAATTTAGCTTATTCTTGTATTTGAAAGACCAAATTACCAGCAAAGGATACTTAATTTGCAAAGTCTGCTTTTATAAAATATCCTGCTTGGTGACAAGAAAACAACATGTTGAGAATTACTGAATACTTTCAAAGCATCTGTGGACAGCTGAGAGTTGGCAGAGTTCATCAAGTTTCAGGTGTGATGAATACAAGTTAAAGATCTAACATCTTGCAGCTCAGAATCAGTGTCAGAAACTTCCACAGATCTTCTTATATCAGCTTACTTCAGGGTCATCTTCTGATGAAAACATCACAGAAAATTTTGCTTACTGTTTTACCCTCAGCAACTGTAAGAACCCATTTGTCAAACTTCAGAGGAATTTGCAGGAGACAGCAGCACAGTATGTCAGCTTTCACAGCAGTTGGCAGAAGTCCAGGATATTCATCTGCTGTAAAAGCAGTTTTACTGAAATCCTACAAGTTGCTACAAAGAAGTTTGATTGCAATATGAAGTCATTGTGAGGTCAGTCATAATCGACAGCAAACCCTGGCTGTTACTAAGTCAAGGTAAATAGCAATAAACTGTGTCTATATTAGGCTTAATTTGAGGTTTAGCAAGTTAATCTTTCTCCAACCTCACCCTGTAGTCTTAAAATAGACTAACACCAAAAGTCTTTTGAAAACTTTTATAGGATTGTGACATACAAGCCAGTAAGTTCACTTTGCTAGTATTTGCATGCAAAACCTGCTCTTGTTCTTTGTTTCATGAAAACTAGTTTTATTTTAAGAAAATAAAAAAGGAAACAAAATTTAAAAATCCTAATTTCTTTTGTTATGCCTTGAAGCTATCTTTTACTCAAGTTTCGCAGTTTACAAAAGGTATTGCAAGGAAACATTTCAAAATACTAGAATACAACAAAAGAACAACATTGCATATAACTCGTTGTCTTGGCTGGATCCCTCATCTTACAGTTTTCCAAGGCCTATGCTTTCTAGACTTGACTTAATAACCCTAAATACTTCAGGGTTGTCAACACTTCACTGGTGACTTATCTTGTCCATCTTGAACATCATGAAATTCCTTCAGGGTTACTGAAGTACCACGCCAAGAGTCTTTCTGCTATTACCTTTCACTGTCTGGCAGTGAGCAGTCTTAACATTTTGAGCAGTACACATTGCCAGCTTTGAAGACATTCTAAAGATAATTCAAACTGAAGACCCCAAGGAATCAAGCAATGATTAATACCAAAAAGCTTCCATAAAATTTTAGAAGGCGGGTTTCTTTTTTTAAGAAAAAGACATTCATGAATGTAATGTACTTACTGAAACCAGATTTGCCTTATGAGCAGGCTGTGTTTTTTTTTAAAAAAAAAGAGCAATAAAATTATATACATTGCTATTGACAATGTTCTATTTGCATATCTCTGAAAAGCTAAGCAGTCATTTCTTCAGAGATAGGCATGAAAAATACTATAAAGAGGTCCCTGCAGCAAGAAAGGCCTATACCTTTTTTTCAGCAATTTGTATCTCTCTACTACCGTTTGTAATATCTTATATTATAAAAAAGCTGTGAAGCATCAGCTGAAATCCCTTTATATTCATTGGCAATTCAAACAGAGAATAACGGACATTTTCCACCTTCAGGACCTGTTGAACTGAGCAGATAACACAGACAAATGTTAGGGAGAAAAGAGAGATTATTATTGGCAGTTTGAGGAGCAAGTCTATCTAAATAATTTTAGGCATGAAGACCTAATGATAAATACCCTTCTTGGATTTGTAAATACATATCTGCACATTACTCCCACCTGTCCACAAAAGCATGACCACAAGTACAGTGTCTGTGGTAACACCCATAGTGGCACCTCCATTTTAAACGTGTCAGTCAGTCTGAATCATTATATTGCCTTACTGCTTTTTGGCATCGTTATCCAGCAACCATTAATTGTATGTTTGTATCACAGTAATGTAGATAAGTCCCATCAGACTTTATCTTAAGAGGAGCTTGCATCTTCCCCTGTCATCCAGGTCACAGCAGCCTAACAATTTGGATCCTTATTTACAGGAATGTTGAAGCCTGTGTGCTTTGATCTCCTGAAACCCTGGGCCTAGTTATGACTGTGACATATACTGAAAATCTAGCCTTTCACAAGAAAAACTGCCCTATCAAATGTGGGACTTCAGGAGATATGTATGTTCACAGAGTGACAAGAAAGAAAGTTGTGGGGACTGAAGTGGAGTGATGCAGGAGGCAAACTAGGAGTTCAGCAGTTCACGGGCATTTCATTTGGACTTTGATCTACTTACAGACATGATGGCAAACTAATTCAAAGCTGAAAAACAAAGGATGATCAAGAAAGGCAGCACCTTGGATTTCGAAACTGTATTTGAAATCTGTATTTTCCAAAGGAGGAATAAAAGATACTTTTATTTAATAAGCATAACTTTGGTAATATATAGCTTAATCTAAAGTTACTTGTATTTTTTACAGGATATTTTATACTGCATAGTAGGAAAAATAACAAAAGTTCAGAGTGGTAGTTTGGGTCAGTATTTTCCTACTGCAGTTCTATTTTATTGCTTTTCAAGAGGTTCTCTGAATTTACAAATGAGACTGTGAAGGAAGGAAAGCTCTCTGAGTTGGTTTGGTTATATTTATCTTGTAACCTTAACTCAAGCTCCCTCCTAACCTGCATAGTAGTATCTCCTGTAGCCTAAAGCAATGAAGCCTGTTAGTCTGGTTTTCAAAGGTCAAACTGAAGGATTTTGTGTATTTGCATTAATATGGGCCTTCCAACTCAACCATTTAGGGAATGCTGCTCAGAGATCTTCCAGAAAATCTTTCACACCTTGGCTAGTGATGGAAAACAGTGTTAATGATATTTAGTGCATGCTCTGGGCAGAAAAAACACAGAGGCCATACACAAAGCCAACAAGGATCAAAATGATAGTGTGACAAACGTGAAATTTAGGTACCTACATTCTACTGCAGTCCCAGTAAAACCCCTGTTCATTTGAAACATTCATTTGAAACAGCATAAATTGATGCATGTAACTGCTTTTCCTGTATAAAACCCTTGTGGAACAGTCCCATACCAGACAGGGTAGGTAAAAGCTGCAAGGCATGCAGTGATTCCACCATAGGGAAGGCAGGCGGTAACTTTTTGGCAATATTCCTAGCAGCATGCAGCTACCCTTCTGCCTGACTTTCCAGTCCAGTGACAAAGCAGTGTGAAGTACAAAAACCTTTTGCAGCTACCTTTCATTGCCTGTGCCAAAGGGACACCGAGTGCCCTCTTTCAAACTTGGGGTTTCCCACCTAGGCACAGAAAACTAGAAGCCCAGAGTTGCAGCTCATGCATTTTGATCATTGTAATCTCATCTACAATCAACCTTTACACACTGAATGGGCAAGATCAGACCTACAGCTGCCCAAGTATTCCTTTAGGCAGCATTTGTGCACATACTTCCCAGAAAGCATCCAGACAAGTGTCCTTCCCAGCACTGACCAGAAACGTTTCTGGCTCACTAGGCAGAAAAAAGAAGTACCAATGCCTGGTGAGAAGCACTCTCTTTCTTGGGACTGGGTGTCTAACAAACTCCTAAACTCTGTCATGAGCAATGATCCAGACAGGGAAGTGCCAAAAAGTTGGGTTTTATAAAGCCTTGACTGGAGCAAAAACCATGTATTGCCATCCTTCAAAGCAGAAATAGGAATAAAACAACCTCCATGCTGAAGACCCCGAGCAGATGGAAGGGCTTCAAAACCAGTTCCGTTTACAATACTATAGCTCCAAAGAGAAGACAAAGTGTAGAATTATTCCTAAGCTTAGGTGTTAATTGGCAGCTGTCAGTGGTCAGTGCCTATGGATCATCCTTCAAAGGCATTCAAGTATTTAGTAGTAATCTACATAGACTTCTTTAGAAATATTGTCTGCTCTCAGTCTTGCAATGCTTACACTGAGCATCAGGAGACAGTTTTCTAATATTTTGTTCATAGTTTCTGCAGCTCATTTGTTACCCTGACATTTATGGAACATTGCAATGCACACATTGCAAATTTGATATGGCATGCCCCACCACACTCCACTTGCCTGTAAATTCTGAAATGTGCTGTTCCCAGGAATCTCTCCGGGAGCATGTTGCTACCATCATGTAACAGGACTCTGTAGGAGAGGTAAGAGACCATAGCCAGATTTCAGGGACATTCACTGGAAAATAATACTTTAGCATAAAGCAACTGTGGGAGGTCTGAAGTAAGAGAAGCAAGAGACATTGAGACAGCTTAGGCCTCCAAATTTAAAATGCCATCAGAAAATATTTTGCCACAGAGGTAAAACTTCATAGACAGAGGAGAACTCAAGGGCATTGCAATACAGCCTGCATTTCTGCAGTTCTGCAGAAAAGCCACGACAGGCCCTGAAAGCTATTTTGCCATATTGCCAAACAACACTTTTTCCAGTAAAACTAATTAGTGTGAATCCAGCATGATGCAGACTTGGCTATACTTTCCAGTTGTTGGATTGGCTCCTTTTCTGGCTGTCTTGGAAGTCTGTGCACTGGGTTGTAGCATAGGGTTTGCATAGCCAAAGAATCCTCTTCTGTCTCAGGTGAGGCCTCTGTTATAACAACCTTGATATCCTCAGAGAGGCTGCCAGTAGATAAGTAAGGATTAGACAATTACGTGACTCATATGTGAACCTTCCCACGATCACCTTATAAAGCAAGAGGATTAAGTACAGGAACCCTGACTCCATGAATATAGCTCTGGTATGCACTCCCAATATCCTTGTTTGCCATGCTGATAGGTGATCTTCCTAGATGACATATCCATCCCACACTGCTGTCAGGAGATTAAATATTATTTTATCATCAATTAAATGTAAATAATGGCCTGAGCCAGGCACAGTGCCAGTACCTTTTATGCCCAGTTGACATACTTCTGCCAATATACATACACTCTGCAAGTGTGCATGCTTTTCTAGGGCGTGAACTAATGATGAAAATGGTGTCACAATGGAAGACCAAATACTAACAAAAACGAAACAAATAAAAACCCAGAAAGTACTGAGTCTCCACCAGACATCTTCATACAGAGCTTTACCTCATTCTAAGAGTCTCCAGTAAAAAGAAAGCATTTATTTAAAAAAAAATAATGCCAGGACCCAACTCTTCACCATACTTTCTTCTTAATTATATCTGTACTACCAACAGGGCTTTTCTTTTAAATAAAAGATGGCCTCTAAGCACTTACAGTTTATTTATACTCAGTATGGTAAGTGCATAATAAACAAGGCAAGCCCAAAGTAGAGTGAAAGGCTTCAATGCCAAAAGAAAAACTAGGGAAGAACTGAAACATTAACTCCAGATTCACTGTCCAACAACACTCCTACCCACACACACAGAGCATGTCCTCATGCTTAACACTTTGTTTTGGCTATCTCTCAGCAACTTATGAGGCTTGGGAATACTATTCTCAGACACCTGGCTGTTCCAACACACTGTGCAGGAAACTTGAATGCGTATCTGCATCCAGAATATCAGTGTGGGAGCCATATGCTGAAGAATTTAGCTACTTTGGCACCAGACCTGCTGGTATCTCAATTTCATACTGGGTCTAACACAAAATTCTCAGATGCAGTAAAGGAATTTAGCACAATTAAAGCCAGAAGAGTTAAGCTGATTAACCCTGGCTGTAGAACTGGTCTAAACAGTATTATAAATCATCTAGAGCTTTTGGATGTCAAACAAAGTCTTTCAGTTGAATTCAATAGACCTTGAGTCCCAAATCCTGTGGAAAAAAAAAAAAAAAAAGTATATTTATAGCAAGTCTTTTCCTCTCTATTATTTAACACCATCATTAAAATCTGAACAATGACTGTGTTTTTATCAGTTTTATGCAGTGAAAAGCAGAGTCCACAATTGCCAAATCAATTCTGGCTTTACTGTAATATATCTCGAGAGTCATGGCTGGCACAAAGCCTCAACTAAGGGCTAATTTTCACATTGCCTTTACTGTCAGAAAAAAAACACAATCAAAGTCTGCTCACATTTTCAAAATTGAAGCAGCACCAAAAAAAAATATTAAAGCATTTGAGAAGAAATAGAAGAAAAAACACTATGTAGATTAATGTCCACCTTTGTAAGAGGTCAAATTTTTCCTCTGTCAGTATAAAATGATCACATGACATCTAGTCATGTGCTTGGTTTTATGTGTCTGCTGCTTTAAGAAGTGAAAGTCATTATTTCTGCTGCAACATTTGCCTTCTGGGTGGGGAAGCTCCCAAAAAGTGCTGATGGTTGCTCTCTGACCACTGGCTTTCTGGGACACCCTGTAGTCAGACTTCTCTGGAGCTAGCTATAAGACTTCTTATTCCTCCTTTAGACTTACACCATGGGAATAGGTCACAAATGACCTTTCCAGGCACTTGGCATGCCTAGCAATATCTTTTACTATAGGCAAGTAGTGACTGACATCCACTTCATCAGTTGTAATCATTATGCTCAGGATTTTTGCCTTAGGGCTGGGTGTGCTATGTTTAAAGGACTTGACTGTTATACCTGAAGAAAACTGGCAGAAAACTGGCAGAGTACACTGTAAACTAATTCACTGCTTTTTCCCTTCTTTGCAGGAAATTAAACTGTATCTAAGCTTGTGCTCCTGTAAACAGACATGTGTTGCATTGAATAATGTTCAAGTGAGCATTTTTAAATTCAGTTCTAAACTATACTCCCGTCTATAGCACAGGCCTTCCTGAGCTGATTTAGCTGTTCGGTGAGTAGATGGTGGATAAAAGAGAAAGGAAAATATCAAAAAGTATGCAGAATAAAGAGAAAGAGGATAAAGCTGAAGTACTTGGGGTTAACAATGTCAGTAAAATAAGTACATTTAGATCACCAAGTCACATCAAGAAAGCAGTGGTTCCTCACAACTCAGACACAGGCTGCTCTTCCCTGCTGTGGTTGTCCCAGCCTTGGGTCAGGTGCTTCAGTTTCAAGTGATAGTCCCTCACTCGCACCACTGTACACTCTCCATGTATCACCACAACCTTGCCCTTCTCCCTTTGATTCCAGCTGACTTAGACAAGGAGAAAAACCAAGCCAGGGTCATCCTCCTTTTTATATCAGACCAGAAAGTAGAATCATAGAATCATAGAATAGTTAGGATTGGAAAGGACCTCAAGATCATCTAGTTCCAACCCCCCTGACATCGGCAGGGACACCTCACACTAAAACATATCACCCAAGGCTTCATCCAACCTGATCTTGAACACTGCCAGGGATGGAGCATTCACAACCTCCCTGGGCAACCCATTCCAGTACCTCACCACCCTAACAGGAAAGAATTTCTTCCTTATATCAAGTCTAAACCTCTGCTGTTTAAGTTTTAACCCATTACCCCTTGTCCTATCACTACAGTCCCTAATGAATAGTCCCTCCCAAGCATCCCTGTAGGCCCCCTTCAGATACTGGAAGGCTGCTATAAGGTCTCCACGTAGCCTTCTCTTCTCCAGGCTAAACAGCCCCAACTTTCTCAGCCTGTCTTCATATGGGAGGTGCTCCAGTCCCCTGATCATCCTCATGGCCCTCCTCTGGACTTGTTCTAACAGTTCCATGTCCTTTTGATGTTGAGGACACCAGAACTGCACACAATACTCCAAGTGAGGTCTCACAAGAGCAGAGTAGAGGGGCAGGATCACCTCCTTTGACCTGCTGGTCACGCTCCTCTTGATGCAGCCCAGGATATGGTTGGCTTTCTGGGCTGTAAGCACACACTGAAGCTGGCTCATGTTCATTTTCTCATTGACTAACACTCCCAAGTCCTTCTCCGCAGGACTACCATGAATTTCCTTTTTGCCCAATCTGTAGCTGTGCCTGGGATTGCTCCGACCCAGGTGTACGACCTTGCACTTGGCATGGTTAAACTTCATGAAGTTGGCATCAGCCCACCTCACAAGTGTGTCAAGGTCCCTCTAGATGGCATTCCTTCCCTCTAGCATATCAACAGAACCACACAGCTCGGTGTCATCGGCAAACCTGCTGAGGGCGCACTCAATCCCATTGTCCATGGCAGTGACAAAGATATTAAACAAGACCGGTCCCAACAACGATCCCTGAGGGACACCACTCGTTACTGGTCTCCAGCAGGACATTGAACCGTTGACCACAACTCTTTGAGTGCAACCATCCAGCCAGTTCTTTATCCACTGAGCAAATTGGTGTTTGTGAATATATCTCCACAGCTATACTTCCAGTCTGTCCCATCAGACATGTTTCATGGTATTTAGAGTAAGCAAGGGCAAAAGCAAGTTCTAGATACCAGGAGATGCTGAGTGGCTTCAGCTCACAGGATTCTGGTTGTAGGAGCACCCATGATGATTTTTGCTGTTTCTTAAAATGAACTTTCCATCTTGCTTGCTTTCTGTTAACACATAGAAAAATAACAGGTTTTCTATCAAAAGGCAACACATTTCATATAAACAGAGGTTCCTGTTAAAGCTTCCTACAGACTGGACAGACTGGCCAGGATAATTGTCAGTGCTGTAACAAGAAGATGTGTAATAACATGTAAATATTTCTGCATATAAGAAATTATGTCATAACACAATTGGCTTGGCTTTTGCACAAAGTTATGCACCTGAGATGAGTCACTTTGGTGCGTAATCTAGTAACGTTCTCTCTTTTTGTAGTTGTGTTATATAAACGTTTTTACGAGGCACACCTAAGCCAGGAACACTAAGGACTGAATGTCCAGGACACCTTTAGTGTGTTGTGTTCTACTGAGAATGTATGCAAGTAAAAACAACACCTTGTATTCCGGTGAAGACATATTTGTACTCAATTAAACAATGAGATAATTAACCAAAGTTAACATCAGCATGATTTTGACAATAAAGGCTGTATAAAGCTAGGGATGGGCAGAGCCCTTTGTAAAGGATTAGACAGCATGTCTGCATTGTGCAACAGTGTGCAAAGCAGAGATCCTGAGCTAGCACATACCCAAACTGGTCTGTCTACATGGCGTAGCAGAGTGCCAGGTTACCAGCTTTGGTCTTGGAAGCAGGATAGTAGCATCAGTGTGATACCACACCCAATTAATGAGCTTGGCATCACTTTGCTGACATGGCCATCCTCCTCCAAATTCCAAAGCTCCATTAGTTCAGGCATGCATGCAATGTGTTATGCTGCACAGCAGGTGTAGGCTCCAAATTAAATGGAGCTTTGGACCAAGTGCAAAATGGAGCCTTAAGAGAGTCAAGAAAAGCAACCCCTTAAGTACTGGAAGAACAAGATGAAGAGGATTAGAGATTACTTTGGACAAGGAAAGCCAGTGATAGTTAATAGAAGTCTTAAGATAGAGAGATAAATCAACTCTGTAATAGGCCAGCATAAAAAGCACATACATAAACAGCAGCTAAGTAATGTCTGGCCTTATGCCAGCTCACTACACCAAGGTGAACTACATCCCAAAAGAAAAATTTGGTGAAACCATTAATAACTCAGCATATTTTAAGTTATAACAGTGGAACTCGACCAGTATAGGAAACCTGGGCTTTATTCCCTTTGTTGCTCATTATGAAATAAAGTATTTGCAATGCTACTTCTAAAAAAAATTTCTAAAACATCTTGTAGAAGATCTAAATTTTACATAATATTTTAAAAATTTTGGGAGATTGGAATTCCTAATTCTTTCTTGTCTAATGCTTTTATGAAACCTATGACATCTGACATAAACCTACTGTAAAATGCTGTGGCAGAAATAATATAGCTGGTTGATGTGGTTTTACAAGCTGGTTAAAACCATATTTAGATTATGGAGCATTCTTCCCTCAAGTGATTGCCAATGCACTCAGTGAATGTTGGGATGCTTTGCAAAAAAGTCTTGATAGTCACTGCTAACATGCAAACACCTCTGGGACAAAACTATCACAAATACAAGTCAGTAGTTCCACACGAAAGCAAAAGCAAAAATATCACCATTTGGGCTGGAAGTTTGTTGGCTGTAAAGTAGTTAACACTGTTAGTTGAGTCAGAAATTTTCATACAACCATAACATACCAGGTTGGAAGTGATTTCAAGGACCACCTGGTCCAACATGTCTTGGCAAAAGTACGACCTAGAACAAGATGACCCAGCACCCTGTCCAGCCAAATGAATCTTCTGTATATTATTTTAAAATCAGTCCCTTCCATAGGATCACAAACAACTTAAATATACTTCAAAAGCTGAATTTTTGTATTTATGTGTATAGGAATAACATTCCTGAGGATTTCGCCATCCCTGAAGATTAGAGAAGATACAAGGTCACACCCTCAATTCTTTTCTTTGCCAGCTACTTAGAGGAATCAGGAACATCCATGATCTTCGCACATCTCACATACCCTGTCTCCAGCTCAGAAAAAGTAGTGCCAGCACAGAACTGATGTACTTATATGCCAAAGCTTTCATTTTTACTGAATGGAGGAGGGCTGCACTCACCTTTCCTACCAATGATTTCAAATCTCCATATCCCTGCTAAACTTCATATGGCTGAACCAAATCTGCTATATGCAGAGATGTGAACATCACAAGTTTACTGCATTTGAGATCTGGGATTTGGAAGTCTTTTGCTGAAAAAAAAAAATGTTTTTAAAAAGGCATTGAAGGAATCAAAAGGTCACCTTTCTGTCTGCATTGCCTCCTATTTGTCACTTCTTATGTTACTTCCTCCTGCATCTATTTATAACTTCCTTGTATGAGCTGTCTTACCACAAATTTATATGACCCAGTTAACACGTACACAATTGCTTCAAAGATTGCATTATTAACCATCTTGGTTTTTCTAGGTCATAAATTCAGATCCTATTTTTACATTTGCCTTTGTCCTACTTAGGAAAATGACCAGCCTTCTTGAAGTAGAGTGTGTAAAACACTTCAGATGTCTGACTTCTACATAACCTGATATATTCAAAGGGAGTTTCTGAGCTCTGTGATGGTTCCCTAAACACAGCTTCTCCCTGTGTAAGCTTCTCCTCACTTAAAATGCATAACCTAAAGAACATGTTGAGGGCAAGACAGTAACAAGACAAGGGAAGCTGTAACCAAAGCAGAGGACAGTGGTCTTGTTACATCTTCGAGCCAATGTAAATGGCTATCTGATTTGGCAAATACACATCCACACAGTCAGAGAGAAAGGTTAGCAGAGCAAATTCCTCTGTTGACTGGTTCTAGATGTTCTTATCAGGTTTTCATCATCAGTCTCAGTACCATTTTAAGTTTCCTTCCAGGTACCCCATAGAAAGCCTGTCTTGGTATGCATAGGTATTTTTGAAAGGTACTTTGAAGGCTCTGCTCAAAAGAGTATGTCATAGTGCTTAAGCCTAGCAAAGAAAAGGGAGTCACTATGTCCAAGCTACCCCTAGAATAAAGAAGCAAAGGTCAGTTGTGTTCAGGCAATAGGATTTATGTCAATGCCATTATATGTATCACTTGATTAACACTACTTCGTCTTTTACAGTGCAACAAGAGAGTTCAGACTTTAGAAACTGTTCCTTTTCTATAGATTCATGTTTTATTGAGCATGAAGGATTCAGCACAGCCCAAAATAGATGTTGGTCAGCACTGCTTAGGTGAGTTACCCCAAAATAAACAGAAACTAAAGAGAGCTCATCACAAATACTCCAGGAAATAGGGTGTGAGCACTGTTTACTTTCTATTTTGCTGGTTCTCTCTGTACCACAAGTTGACACATGGTGCTACAATTCAGTTTATGTAACAGCCCTTGTGTGTCCCTGACAGTACAGGTAACTTAGAAGGGAAGCTGGACACACCCTTTATTGTACTGAGCTGTACTGGAATGCATGTCTACTGCTGCATGGATGCACTGCCTTTCATCCATGGGTATGTTCTTTCTGTCACTAACTGAGGTTGTGAGCTACTTCTGCTTACACTGTATTACCAGTTGCTGCCACTGCTCCTACTGAGGAACCTTCTGTCCCTGAGTTTAAGGAAAAAGAAAAGAGCTTTAAAACTACCATTTTATGAGCAAGTACTTCAAAATCAAGCAATCTCACAGCTTTGTGGAATAGGAGAATGAAATTCTAAATATATTAAAATTAAAAGAGCATTCGGAATCGGACAGCCTGACTGGATACTGACTTATGTCTCTATATGACTAAAAAGGACTTGTTTGGTGGTGGGGGGGGGGGGAAACCAAATATGAGCGTTTCACTTGAAACAATCATTTCCACTGAAATATATGTCACAAACTCATTACAGTCATGTTACTCTACAGAGATCCACACCATCACTTGGGCACACGAAAACAGCCCTGGCACCTCCTCAGGGTTGCCCCACATTTTCAAGTGCTTCTCCCAGAGTGTGACATTCACCATAGAGCACACATCAGACTCGAAAAAAATAAGAAACTAAGAGAAAATTCCAGAAAACTGAGCATGATGTTGTTTTTCTTCACTGGGGAAAGTCCTGTTCAACCAGATTTTCCTCATCTGAAGTCTACATGATGCTGGTCACTATCAGCAGAACAGACTAAAAATCACATGTATTTCCAGCCTCTGATAATACAATACTCTTACTCTATACCTAAATATTTATCCAGGTTTTATACAACCCTGACCAGTACAAAAACTTAGTTTTTTCTGTGGCCACCCTGTCACATTTCCTGATTTTGAAAACATTCATAACTTTGAGACCTGAAACAAACTTCAGTCATACCACTGTGTATGCAAAGTACAAGGACTATGATTCTTTTCCAGAAAGTCTCCCAGGGCATTTTTTGTTGTTTCTTTCTTTTAATCTAGTCAGGTTGTATTTCCCTCTGTCTGTAAATAATGCATCCATACTAAAGCATTTTCAGGTTTATTAATTTCTTACAAAGGAATGTTCTTTCAGAAATAGTAAGAAGGAACAGACCTGTCCTTCACTACAGACCTTTTCTCATGCTCAAAGTGCTTATTCTGCAGGCTTCAGCCTTGCTGTTATTCCTTCTCCCAACATTCAAAAAATGTCATACCTGCCTCCTTTATGCAGTTTATCTATTATGATTTGCCTTGCTGTGCCTCCCACAAACAAAACCACTTTCAGGAACAAATGATGATGCAGTAATTGCTCTCAATACTCTTTCATAAATGTCAGTACCATGTTGAATCTGAAAGCTTAAATACATTTCAACCGTGGAATTTTTTTTAATTTGCAGAACAAAGTTGATCTTAGACATGAATTCACTTTCCTTATTACACTGATACAGTCCAGTCCTATTTTCAGCATTTGAGTCTTTGCAAAGTCACAGTGTAGAGGCAGCAGAATTGCATAAAACTTCAAAATAAAAAAATCTTGAGGCAAGTTTGCTTTAATTTAAGTTGAAAACATATGTTTTCAAACTTTCCAGAAATGGAACCGTCTATAAAAGGGTTACTTTTCCAAGAATAATCAAATAACTTTTGGATAATATTTTCCATAGTCAAATACACTGGGCTATTTTCACCTCCCATCTAGTCCTGATCGATAGAGAGTAGAGAATTATTCAGGCTTTGGTCACAGTGAATCAGGGTACTTGAAACAAACATTGGTCAGGAAGGACTCACAACCCTGATGGCCAAGCACAATACCTATTAATATAAATATAAATATGTAATATCAACACAAAATATATATATTAATATACAATCCTCAGAGTGATTATAGTTAAAACAGACAGGGGTCCCTTCAGGCATCAGCCTCAGAACCCTTGTTTTCATATGGTATTTTGTTTTGGAAAGTGGTATGGTAAATATCTTGAGATCAAATAACTCTCTCTGGTGAATAAAATCAAAAGGCTGGGACAACATGACCCTTCATTTAATCAAGAAATTTTTTAATACTATAAATACACTCATAAGGCCCAAATTTGCTCTCAGATATATTGACTTTTAAACCATATATTATAAATTCAGGACTAATGGAATGATAACAGTTACGGCCAAACTTGTTCTACTTAAGTAATATGCATCAAGATGATGACATGCATATATTTGGTAGTGATAAATATCTGAGCATAAGGACAGCATAAGGTGAGTAGATTTTAATGCTAAAGCTCTACCTTATGGAGCTATGTGAAAGGTATATATACAAATTATTTGTCTAATTTAGCTACACATTGTATAAACACACCTCTACATCTACTAGCTGCTCTTACAGCATTATTAATGTGAGCATCTTTTTGATGATACAGTACCTTGACCAGTCTGCCAAATCAAACTTCTTGTAAACCAATGTAGCACAATGATTGAATATACTTCAATCAATATAATGAAATATAAATTTGAGACAAAAATTAATATTTTTCAAAGAACTTACTGTACAAAAGAGCTAACATTTATGAGATTACATACATGACAACATTAAGATATTTATGGAAAAAATATCTGGAAATTATTCTAGATTATATGTTAGATACAAGTAATGGGTGTTGTGGGTGGAAAAATTACCCATATTTATTTGGCATGTTCAAATATAACACTCCTCTTAGCTATGCTTATGTGTTTATAATAAAGTTTCTCCTTTTTTAGATTTAAATTCTTCTTAATTTGGAAAAAAAGATTTTTCATCCACTATCTGTGCATTTTTCTCCTCACTAAAAGTCACTGAATTTAATAGTATCAAAAACTGGGGAACACCTGCTTCATTTCACTCAGACAGAAACAGACATTAGACATAAGTAATGCTAAGTTACAAATAATAGAATCATAGAATGATAGAATGGTTTGGGTTGGAGAGGACTTTAAGTTCATCTAGCTCCAATCCCCTGCCATGGGCAGGGACACCTCACACTAGACTGTGTTGCTCAAGTTTCTGTCCAGCCTGGCTTTGAACACTGCCAGGGATGGAACATTTAACACTTCTTTGGGCATCCCGTCCCTCAGTAGAGAATTCATTTCTTATGTCCAATCCTCTGATGTATCACTACAATCCCTGATGAAGAGTCCCTCTCCAGCATCTTTGTAGACACTGGAAGACACTGGAAGGCTGCTATAAGATCTCCATGCAACCTTCTCTTCTCCAGGCTGAATAGCTACAGCTCTCCCAGCCTGTCTTTGTACAGAGGGTGCTCCAGCCCCCTGATCATCCTCATGCCCCCCCCCCCCCCCCCCCCCGGACTTACTCCAACAGCTCCATGCCTTTCTTATGCTGAAGACACATAAAACAAACAAAGAAATTAAAAAATCAAAAGAAACAACCAAACAAAAAAAAAAAAGAAAACCCAATAGCATTTACCTTAAGCTTTAAAACTGGACACTGGTTAATCTTCACAGGAGTCATTATCTAGAGAAAGGGAGAATTCAGCGAAAAACATTGTGAAATGCTACATTTCCTATGTCATTCAGAACTGAAAACCACATGGCCACCTAGTAAAAGGTTAAAATCTCTTCTCATTTGCACCAATAAGAAGCAGTTGAGATCACTTTGTCCCAGGCTGAAATAAAAGCGAAAACCAAGTCAAGAATCCCTCTCTCAAATCTTGTTAATTCCTGTTAAAAATTAAGTGTGTTTCCAAAACCTGGGACTGGTTCGGATTTCTGAAATGTTTGAAGGAAAAACTTATTTAATCAACACCCTTCTTTTTTTCTCACAAAATAATGATGAGATTACTAAAAATAATTAAATAAGCAGTTATGTCCATCCATTACTAAATAAATTATCTCCCATATTATTAGGAGAAGGCAGCATCCTTCAAATAGAACCAGATCCTTCAAAGGATCTGTTTTGAGTCCATTTTAAGAACCTGAACATGCACAAGTCCACCGGACCTGATGAAATGCATCCGTGGGTCCTGAAGGAGCTGACAAATGGAATTGCTAAACCACTGTTCATCATATGTAAAAAATCATGGCAATCAGGTGAAGTTGCCAATGACTGGAAAAAGGGAAATATAACCCCCATTTTCAAGAGGGGGAAAATGGATGACGCAGGGAATTACAGACCAGTCAGTCTCACCTCTGTGCCTGGCAAAATCTCTGAGCAAATTTTCCTAGAAGGCATGCTAAGGCACATGAAAAACAACAAGGTGCTTGGTGACAGCCAGCATGGCTTCACTAAGGGGAAATCCTACTTGATGAATTTAGTGGCCTTCTATGATGGGACTATGGAACTGATAGACAGGGGTAGAGCAGTTGATGTCATCTACCTGGGCTCCTGCAAAGCATTCAACACTGTCCTGCATCATGTCCTTGTCTCTAAATTGGAGAGACATCAATTTGATAGGTGGACAACTTTGAGGATAAAGAACAGGCTGGATGGACACATGCAAAGAGTTGTGGTCCATGGCTCCATGTCCAGCTGGAGACCAGTAACGAGTGGTGTCCTCAGGGATCAGTGCTGGGACCAGTCTTGTTCTTGTTCAACATCTTTGTCAATGACATAGGCAGTGGGATTGAGTGCACCCTCAGCAAGTTTGCAGATGGCGCCAAGCTGGGTGGCTCAGTTGACACACTGGAGGGAAGGAATGCCATCCAGAGGGACATTGACACACTTGTGAGGTGGGCTGATGCCAGCATCATGAAGTTTAACCATGACAAGTGCAAGGTCCTACACCTGGGTCAGAGCAATCCCAGGCACAGCTACAAGTTGGGCAAAAAGGAAATTCAGAGCAGCCCTGTGGAGAAGGACTTGGGGGTGTTGGTCAATGAGAAAATGAACATGAGCCGGCTTCAGTGTGTGCTTGTAGCCCAGAAAGCCAACCGTATCCTGGGCTGCATCAAAAGGAGCCTGACCAGCAGGTCAAAGGAAGTGATCCTGCCCCTCTATACACTGCTCTCATGAGACCTCACCTGAAGTATTGTGTACAGTTCTGGTGTCCTCAACATAAAAAGGACATGGAACTGTTGGAACAAGTCCAGAGGAGGCCACGAGGATGATCAGGGGACTGGAACACCTTTCGTATGAAGACAGGCTGAGAAAGTTGGGGCTGTTCAGGCTGGAGAAGAGAAGACTGCATGGAGACCTCAGAGCAGCCTTCCAGTATCTGAAGGAAGGCTATAAGGATGTTGGGAAGGGACTCCTCATGAGGGACTGTAGTGATAGGAAAAGAGGTAACTGGTTAAAATTTAAACAGGGGAAGTTTAGACTGGATACAAGGAGGAAGGTCTTTACTGTAAGGGTGGTGAGGCACTGGAATGGGTTGCCCAAGGAAGTTGTGAATGCTCCATCCCTGGCGGTGTTCAAGGCCAGGTGGGACAAAGCCTTGGGTGACATGGTTTAGTGTGAGATGTCCCTGCTCATGGCAGGAGGTCAGAACTAGATGATTGTAAGGTCCTTTCCAACCCTAACTATTCTATGAATCTATGATTCTATAAATCCCAAACAAGGGCTTTATGACAAAATTTCAAGATTTACACAAATCTTAAAAATCAAACCGAGGTTATACATATTTGCATCGATCATGCAATTTTTGTTCCTGTTTTTGCAATTGAAGTTTTCCTTGGGTTTGATATGTGGACTGTTACATGCTGCAAGCACTCAGGATTTCATCAATTTTTAAGAGAAGTTTGCAACTAAGCATGACAGCATTGACACTGAGGGAGACAACACAGATAAGAAAGGCTCCAGGAGGTCAACATTGTGACTTTTTTGTCTGTTTGTTTCATTTACCCTTTGTCCATTATACCAGTTAAAGACAGAAGAGACTTTGACCCCGATTTCTACTTCGCAATACAGTTTAGTTGCTTTCTGTTGCTTGTCTTGGGTATATACGTTTGGTATCTATCATAGGGATACAATGAGATTTTTCTTCCAGACTTAAATTTCAGACTTACGTAATAGCAGAAACAGTTTCTGTATTTGGGCATGTGTGGTGTGAATTAATGTATGCAAAACAAAGTCACATATCCTTTGAAGAAGGGAAACTATAACATAACCTTTGCACAGATGCCTGTAGTTAGATCACTTGCCTAAGTATCACGTATGGAGTCAAGTCTAGATTTCAGTCTCTGACAACAGCATGAAAAAAGCCTACATAAAAAGCAACCTACTGTTGTGTTATCCTTGTGAGTCAAACAGACTCTTAAAAAGCTTGGGCTTTAATGAATTTTTTGTTTACTGTGGGTCTGGTTTTTTTCACCATTAACATTATAGAAGGTGATTCTACCTCCAATTAAAGGTTCAGGCTTTGTTCTACTTCTAACCAAACATAATTTCTCCTGGATCTTGGCAGAATCACTTTTAATTGTTAATAAAACTGAAATACTTTGAAAAAACACTTCCATTTGCCATGATGAAACACTGTAGGTCATGTTGTGAAGCTGTGCCTTAAGTACAGAAAATTTCCTTCCACTTGTAGGTGACATTGTCTATGTAGTAGACATAAACCACAGCAAATTTATACATATGCTACAGAACACACAATGCACGGCAGCAGGGGAGACAGACTTTCATTCTTATTCCTGCTTCACATTTTTTAGATTAGGCAAGGCCCCAGGGTTTCTTCTATCAGTATGCTGTGGTTTGGGTCCTACCCCAGATGACTAACATCTTGGTGGAACTATTTTCAGTCAAGGGATTATTTGTATACTCCCTCCTGAATACTGACCCTACCACATCCACTTTGTGTCACAGACCCAAACAAAAGGAGGGGAACTGCTGCCAGCATTTCTCCTGTGATCTTTGCATGAGCATCCCCATCCAAACTGCTGCCCACTCACTGTTCCTGGCACTGGAGAACTGCTGTGGGAATTGTACAGCCGTTGAAACTGCACCTTCACACACAAAATAAACATGGCTTCTGTTTCCTCCTGCCTTGTTTCCAGCATCATTCCATTTGCTTGTTATTTTTCTGGGAAGGATCCCCTTGGCTTTCCCTTCCCACTAAAGCACAGAAGTAGTACATGAGAATTAAAGCCCCTGTTAATAAGATGGCAATGCATTCAACCAGCAGCCTCACTAGTGCCATGGGTACACAGACTGTCTGAGGGGAAATAGGAAGAACAGTCTGTCTCCTTCCAGTTTAGAAATAACATTAATCTTTTGCTGGATGCTGAACTACTAGGATATACATTATTGTTGTTTTAACACTCAAAAGCAAATCACTGTAGCCACACTGCAGTACTCAGGCTCTTCCACTTTTGATGCATATGAGTCCCTGTACAATGTGCTGCAGTGTTATGAATCTGACTTTGAGGAACCTCCTTCTCCTTATGCATTGCAGAGGGAGCCAAGATGCACCTTCATCTTTGGTCTTCACTATGGAGTTTCTGTGCCTAAACACGTAGCCCTGCAAGACTCAGCATTGCAACATTTCGATTTTCATTTGGATGTAGCCCTAATTTTCTGTGCAACTCCTGAAACATAGAGTAGTATGTTAGTAATGTGCTCAGAAACACCTACCAAATTACTGTGCCTGACAAATACATAAAAAACTCCTCCCTGGGAGAACAGTCTGAGCTTTCATATGCAGAAGAAACTCTGGCACATTTTCACTCTTTGAGATTCAGTTAGAAGCAGATTTTTCTTTGTGACTTGGAAAAGATAAGTGGACCTAAAGAAGTTGTCTGTCCTCCTATTAGCAGTAAGGAAGTGTATACAATGTCCATGTTTATATGGACAAGACATAGACAAAGTAACAAGCCTTGATTTAGATCTCTGTGTGTTGAGCTACGTAAGATATTAACAGCACTGTGACCTCGATGTACACTGCTTTCCTTGGCTGAACCAATTCTGTTCATAGTACGCTGGCTGTACTGAAGATTTCATCTTCATGTATCTACCTCTTCCCATTCAATATATGCAAAGCCTCAAAGCTTTAACTGGGGTTTAGAATACTACCAGACAGAAAAGTATGGTGGTGTAAATTTCCCCAGGCATCTACCTAAGGCACATAAGTGGCACAATAACCACTCTCCACCCTCTGTGCAATCAAAGGAGTCAGCTAAGGGCACCTGCAAGGGATCAGCCAGATCCCAAGTGGGATGAGTTACCTTCCAGAGATACTTGCTTCTCTCCAATTAGACATGAAGGCAACATTAAGTAAGCTCCTAGCTTAGATGACTCAGATAAGTGCCTCAGCTTAGACGGGGTGAATCCGGGCCCATGTGTTATATAGGAGAAGCTGAAAACGCACCCAGCTCTAACGTGGAAATGCAGAATGCTATGTGTTGTTTCTAAATAAGCACCCTGACGCCTTCTTCTCCTCTGCAGCTCTGCACTCAATAATTTGATTGTGATTTACCCCACTGCAACAGCTGCCAAGTCCACATCCAGATTGCCTTAATTAAGAGAAATTGTGTTAGATAAGGACAAGTTAAGACACAACAGATTAAAAAAAAAATCAGAAGGAATGTATAATTTAAATATGCCTCAGGTTAAAATTACTTTGAAAATTGCTAAGTAGGCTAAAATTTGTGTATTTCATTTTTACTGTGACTGTAATGTGATAAAAAAAGTTTTAGTTCACAGCTCCTTGTCTGAAAAAAGTCACCTTCTTCCTTTTGTCTGTCTGGTGCCCCAAGTAGTTGGAGACATTTGCCATTGTTAAGTTCCTTCTCTGCTAGCTACTTGAAATTGCATTTAACTTAACACTACTTCTGTGTTTCACACTGGCTAGCTTTCAAAAGCAATTGTAAGGGTTTAGGAACATTTCCTCTAGCCAAACCAATGCTGTTGCATGAATAACTGATTGTTCTCTTTTTCCTCCCCTGAAAGTTGTTTGCTCAATATAAACAAGCTTCCCTGAGGGACTTCCATGAAGAAAGTTAATTTGGCAAGGCTCTGCACTGACTGAGTTGGAGAAAGATACACTGACCTCCCTTGTGTGAGCTATGCAAGCTGAATCTCCCAGAATAAAGAAGGTACTTGTCTACACAAAGAAAGGGAATTCAGGCATCAGATGCATAGTACACTTCCCACACAGAGGATCAGGACCAACTCTAGACAAAGGCAAGTGCTGTCATACAGAACAGCTATCTGCAGCAGGTGGCAAAGCAAGCATAGACCCACAAAGCACTGGAAAGGCAAGTTTACTGGCCCTGCTACCACCAACAACTCAGAATCAAGATTTGAGGAGAAATACAGAGACCCTTTCTGAAAGAAAGTTCCCCCTGTCTCTCCTGCCTGCACCCACAGCAGCAGGATTAGCAAAACCAAAGTTGGTTTTATTAATTCACTGTATTGGCTTTATTCCCTCCCTGATAGCAGTGGGAGAAGACTGGCCATGGCTTGCCATACTTTGTGTGGCAATTGTGGGCCAGTTGTGCCCACACGGCTGAGACATCTCAGACAACTCTGCTTAAAGTTAGCTGAGATGTAAGCATTATTGTAAACGTGCAGGGAGAAATGAAGTTTAAAGATTAAAATCTGAATCTGGAGATAGATCCAAGAAACAAAGAGAAGTGTTCTTTAAGTAAAAAATGTTGAAGAGCCAGAAGAGGTGCTGGTAAGGGAGAGCATTATCTACCCAGAAGGAACCCAGAACAGTGGTGTTTCAGAGTCATGACCAGCGAAATGTCTAAATGCAGAAATTCTTAGGCAAAGGCAGAAGATTATATAATACCAGGATTAAATGTCCCTATCCAGGAGCTGGAGACAAAAGATACATGGAAGTCCTTTGGGAAAAACATCGTGTTAAATGAACTTCTGCTTTTATGGACTTGGGTTTCTCCAAAATGTGTGGAGCATTTATCTTGCTCACTATTTCATTTGTGCATTAAATGCTATTATCATCTACATCCATGCAGGTGCATTCACCTTAGAACTCCAGTAGGCTGCCTAAGTACAATTATGATACAGCTCCTGGATTTCAGAAATAATACAAAGATCTGTACTCAGCAGACAATTAAAATTTTAATATATGCAGAAGCAAGCTGTTCCCAGACTACAATTAAATACCTAACTGGATTAGGAGACCCTGTTTCTGTGAACAAGTTCTACTGAGCCACATACACTTTCATCAGCATGTCTTAACACACAGGGTTTCATAAAGCAGCATTGCCTGCGATTATCTAGCCAAAGTTTACTGGCTTTTGTACAAGAAAAGGGTCAGATTTTCTAGGAGAAGGTTGCATGCAGCGATAACTATTTTAATAACAAAATGTTTTATGATCATGAAATGAAACATACACATAATGCCATAACCACCACTTTGCACCTTAGTGACAAAGATCTCATGAAAAATAGAAGAAAGTTGTAGATGTCATGATATCCTGACATCAAATACAAAATGCATTTGTATAATAATACAGAATTTGCCAAAGTGTAACCAACAGGTTGAAGAAGGTGATCCTCTTCCTCTAATCTGCTCCCGTGAGACTTCACTTGGAGTATTGTCCACAGTTCTGGTGTTCTCAACATAAGAAGGACATGGAACTGTTGGAAAACTCCAGAGGAGGCCATGAGGATGATCAAGGGACTGGAGCACCCTCTGTATGAAAACAGGTTGAGAAAGTTGGGGTTGTTTAGTGTGGAGAAGAAAAGGTGTGTGGGGACCTTATAGCAGCTTTCCAGTATCTGAAGGCAGACTACAAGGATCCTGGGGAAGGAATCTTCATCAGTGACTGTAGTGATAGGACAAGGGGTAAGGGGTTCAAACTTGAAGAGGGGAAGTTCAGGTTAGATATAACGATGAAGTTCTTTACTGTGAGGTTGCTGAGTCACTGGAACACACTGCCCAAAGAAGTGATAAATGCCCCATCCCTGGCAGTGTACCAGGCCAAGTTGGACAAAGCCTCAGGCACCATGGTCTACTATGGGGCATGGCAGGGGGGTTGGAACTAGATGATTTTAATGTCCTTTCCAACCCAAAAGATTCCATGATTCTATGAATATGACCTAGTATGAATAACAGTGTTTATCCCTTTACATGAGATATTTTTTTAAAGTAAGGTGTTTGAATTTCTCTAGCTTATGCTGAACTCACTGCTGCCCTTTGGGCTGTACTGGCTGACTATGCTGAGCAGGGTCAGAGTGTCAGACTGTTTTCCACTTCGTGATGCTCTCCAGTATTTCTGTATTTCAGAAGGCCATAAAGAGAAACAAAATCAAGAAAGGTTCAAATATACACAAAGCAAATCTTCCAGGATTCTCTTTTTTTTTGAAAATTTCTCTGAATGACCCAGTATGGGGAGGCTTATGCCATGACAGCCAGCCCCTTAGCCAAGGCTTTTGAAGGGTTTTTCCACTTTTGGATACATGACTTACAGTCTCTATCATTTCAGCCATCTGCACTTCTTTCAAAATCTGACCTTTAACTATAATACTCCTTTTCTACTAAGCATCTGTGACAAGATACCTAGTAAACCATAGTAATACATTCTGAAAATCGTAGTCATCCTTCATAATATGTAGGATAAGTTATGTTTGCATTGTCCTTCAAGCCAGAGCTCCGGTCACATTTTGAGGTTAAAGCAGTCCAAAGCTTTTTACTGTGTGTAATATACAGCAGAAGTAATTTAACATCTGCAATTTAATGATGAAATAAAGTTATCTCCTCAATGGCCTTAAATTTGGCAGCTACCAAAGCATTTCTTATAATAAACATATTCATCTAGGTTATAGTCATCTTACACAAAACTGACACCTTTCTCAACATGATCACTACACAGGAACTACAAATGACTGTATCAATTTATGGGAAAGGTAAATGGAATGATTTTTTTATGCTTTTATCTTATTCCATTTAATTGTTGGGGGTTGTAAATGTTATATAAGCAATTTTTCTTAGTACTTCTCTTGTAGTGGTTACTATTCAGTTAGTAGTATAGTAGAATAAACAACCTTGCAAATATGGTTGTTTTTAGGGTAAAATCTTAAGTAGCATATTTGCCAGAGAATTGTAACATGATTTAAGTTCCTTTATGTGAGCAAAAAACAAATATTCTCCTTCAATGAGACTGCTGAATATATATTTCATCATGGTAATTTTAAATAGTGAAGTTTATCTGTTACCCTACACAGGAACCCAAGATGTAGTAAAATCATTTGAACTAACACAGTAGACTTAAGACTTTTTTTTTTTTTTCTTTTGAACAGATATTTTGAGTCACAAAAGTTTGTGGGTATCTACTTTCTCCTTCATGGAAAGGTATTAAATACTTGCTTCTCAGAAAAATGCCTGGATTGCCAGTTATATTAGACACATCATATCCACGAGGCAGTGACCTTATATGCATCCAAAGGGTTTCACAGGAGGCTAAAATATCTGAGGGGGAGTGGGAAACAGCAAAGATGACTAACTATCACAACTGAGATAATGTGGTTTCAGAAAGGGACTTCCCAATCTTACTGTTGACAGCAATTTCTTTAATGTGGAGAGGGTTTTATAATTTTACTGCATTTTTCTCTCATGAAGACATTTTTATTATGAAGTTATTTGCTTAGTCAATTAGCTCTCTGACACTCCTTATCAATAGAAGTCAACACATTAATAGAAAATAAAATACAAATCAAGAGAGTAATACTTAACAAATGTGCACAAAATCTAATTAAAAGTTCATTTGTACTCCAGTTTTTGATGACATAATATACAGGCTGAGAAGGTGGGGAGTGGGTGTTGTTTTGCTGTTGCTTTTGTTAATGATAATTCTTTTAGAGACTGTATGTCTGCAGATCAAATTTACCCAAACTCACCAGTATCATCGATTATGCTATGAAGAATGAACATTCCTTTATTGGTTTTGGTTTTGACCCACCAGTATTAACTATCATCAGCTCTTGTCCTATTTTGATCTATCCATAGAAACACTT
Organism: Melopsittacus undulatus; assembly: GCF_012275295.1. Classification (NCBI taxonomy): domain Eukaryota; kingdom Metazoa; phylum Chordata; class Aves; order Psittaciformes; family Psittaculidae; genus Melopsittacus; species Melopsittacus undulatus. Next base: position 14,795,901 of record NC_047557.1, read on the forward strand.
ATATTATTTCCTCATATTTCCTCATATTAGCATATTGAATTTAGGGGGTTTTCCTGATTTTTCTGTTTTTCAGTATGAAGATAGCTTACCAACAAAAGATGCTGCTATTCAAGATACACTTTCTATACAATCCAAACTCATTTGGATTTAAACCACGACAGACGTATAGTTCAGTGGAAACACTTTTCATTTGAATTTCTTTAATTTCTTGTTTAACATCTTTGTTGGTGACATGGACAGTGGAATTGAGTGCACCCTCAGCAAGTTTGCCAATGACACCAAGCTATGTGGTTCAGTTGACACACTGGAGGGAAGGAATGCCATCCAGAGGGACATTGACACACTTGTGAGGTGGGCTGATGCCAGCATCATGAAGTTTAACCATGACAAGTGCAAGGTCCTACACCTGGGTCAGAGCAATCCCAGGCACAGCTACAGGTTGGGCAAAAAGGAAATTGAGTGCAGCCCTGTGGAGAAGGACTTGGGGGTGTTGGTCAATGAGAAAATGAACATAAGCTGGCTTCAGTGTGTGCTTGTAGCCCAGAAAGCCAACCGTATCCTGGGCTGCATCAAAAGAAGCATGACCAGCAGGTCAAAGGAAGTGATCCTGCCCCAATATACACTGCTCTCATGAGACCTCACCTGAAGTATTGTGTACAGTTCTGGTGTCCTCAACATAAAAAGGACATGGAACTGTTGGAACAAGTCCAGAGGAGGCCACGAGGATGATCAGTGGACTGGAGCACTTCCTGTATGAAGATAGGCTGAGAAAGCTGGGGCTGTTCAGCCTGGAGAAGAGAAGGCTGCGTGGAGACCTCATAGCAGCCTTCCAGTATCTGAAGGGGGCCTATAGGGATGTTGGGGAGGGACTATACATTAGGGACTGTAGTGATAGGACAAGGGGTAACAGGTTGAAACTTAAACAGCAGAGGTTTAGACTGGATATAAGGAAGAAATTCTTTCCTGTTAGGGTGGTGAGGTACTGGAATGGGTTGCCCAGGGAGGTCGTGAATGCTCCATCCCTGGCAGTGTTCAAGATCAGGTTGGATGAAGCCTTGGGTGATACGGTTTGGTGTGAGGTGTCCCTGCTGATGTCAGGGGGGTTGGAACTAGATGATCTTAAGGTCCTTTCCAACCCTAACTATTCTATGATTCTATGAATTTTCAGTTGACCCAGCTGAGATATATTTATTTAAACTTTCCTAAATGACTGCAGATATTGGGAAGGTCTCATTTTGCCAACTTAATAAATAATAAAAGAGGTCATTGGTTCCCCAAGTTCTAAGTGCAAGTTTTGTATCATTATTTAAACCTAGATTTTCAGCCTCAGCAACTAGGAAATCCAGGCAAACCTGCAAACAGACAATGTAATGTGCACATGTAAGTTTGAAACTGAAAGGAAATACTCTGTATCTCTAAATATTAAGCAGCCTTGCTATCCTGCTCTCAAAGCAAATTCAACCCACTAAGCAGCACCATCTGGCAAGTAAGTTATGTTGACAAGGTTTGCTCATAAAGACTGAGCTCAGTTCCCCAGTTCCTTGTTTCTCAGGCTCTGACTTAATCATTTTGCCTACAGCTGAAATACATCAACCAGCTGAAATTCTGGTCCAGATCCTGAATTCTACTGAGATTTCCTAAGTAGCTGCTTGGCAAATGCAGTGGATGAGAAGAAAGAGGTGGTGGTGGAAGCTTGGATTAAGGGGAAGATGGTTAGATGGATAGCCAGCAGCAGGATCAGACTGTGGAGTCTGTAAGGTGTTAGCTGAAGTCCAGCAGCAGCACAGCTGTGGTGGGAAGAAAGCTGCCATATGTCTTTTCATCAAGGCCTGATGTGGCAAATGCCCATGGTCCAATTGATAATTTTCAGTTCTGTATATAAAAAAACCCAACTGCTTTCTTATTCAAAATGAAAGTCAGGATCTACAGCTGTTGACAGGAAGATGAACAGTTCATTCAAACAGGATCCTCTTTTGACAGTAGACCTACAAACTCACTATACTTTCTCTTGTGGTTTTCTTTTTTCCTCATAGACAGCCTGTGAATTTCCATGAAAACAAAAGAGGGTTTACTTTTCCAGGGAAACATAACTGTCTGTTATCTTCCCCTTATTATTCAGTTCCCTGCTGGAAGCCATCCAGTTGTCATGAATCTAACAATATTCAGAGAAAAAGAAACATCTGCATTTACTAAAAACCAAGACAAGGCAAATAATATCCTTCACAGTCTCAGAATACTCTCAGAAAAGCCAACATGTTGCCATAAAGTCATATCACAGTTACCAACATTATTACACTGCCACTCTGCAAAAGTCTTTGTTCATTGCAGTTCAGTTGTGTATTACAAATCTAAAAGCTTTATCATGCTTTATTCATACTAACATTGAGATCAGAGGATCCCATGACACCATAAAAACCATCATGTTTCCCTATCTTTGCCAAGTGACGAGTTACTTTCAGTGTGCATCACCAAAAGCTGATGGCTTAATGCTCATGCTGATTACCTCCAAGTAGTAGGAAATTTTTTCTCCCTTCTTTCTCTTTCACAGTCTTGAGAGTGAAAAATGTCTTTTTTTGAAATGAGAGCTGAGATTCTAAAACTGCATGATTCAAAACCAAAACATGCTGAAAAATAAGTCTTGATATTATAAGACAACCTGCTTAAGCTACAAAACCATGTGAAATTTTATTACAATTTTTACATGATGCTTCTGTTTCAGTTGAAGCAGGCTTTGTAGAAAACACACAACTGCTCTTTAGGAAATTCAAAATATGTAACATGTTTATGAGTACTGAAAATGAGACCAGTAATGTAACTGTAGAGGTTGGCTTACATCCTTTGTATTTGTGTACTGACCCAGCTTAACAGAAGTGCTAGAAAAACGAGTGGGAATGCAACACACACAACATTTAGATAACCAGACTTTTAGCAAGCACTGGAAAGTAACTATCAGACACTAACTCTCTTCCAAACTCTAACCCAACATTTGGTCAGATTTGGAAAACTGAGGTGGTTGAGAATTAAATTTACGTAAGAACTTATTACTGGTGTGTTTGATTCACAGATACCTAATTCTTAACCTTTCCTAAGTATATCCTAACTCAGAAATCTACCTCAGGCTGCCTGAACAGCCAGCAGAGAGCTGAGCATGCCTCTCGTGCTTGGATCCTGCTGAATAGATTCAAACTAGAAAGCATATGGAGCAGAGAGACACCTAAAGTCAGCAAAATGTGCAGGAATGCTCCTATCCATAGCAAGGCGCTATGGAAAGAGTGCTAACTTGGAGCTGAAAGACAGTCCTGGCATGGACTTTACTGCATATATGTCAAGATGCTGTAAAGTTTCTTTCTACTTCTAGATGCTTTATCAAGAAGGCTTTCAGTCTCTGGCCTTCTTCAAAACTTAGTGTGCAAACTTCCTCTTCTGAAACAAACTTTTCTAGTGAGACCACTTAACAGAACTTTCCTTATCAGGGTATGCTTCCTGTCTTTCTCTTCTTTTGCATCTAAACTGAAAGCATTCTCCAAGGTCCTGCCTCTTTTTGCGTGAATACATGCATTTTTCAGCTTATACACTACTTTTTAAAGGAAACTTGCCAGGGAGAATAAAAAGAAGTCTAGTAGCAAACTCTTACTCAAATATTGGCAAAACATATGTGAAACAAATCTTTAACTAGAAAGGAAAAGTAGATATTGAGTTAAAGACCTCACATTGTGCCTCCTGTTCCATTAAGTCACTCCAAGTTTACAGGATATCAGCTCCCACAGCAGGCTGCAAGATTAAATTGGCATTGAAAAGCTGTCATGACAAATGAAGTGCAGTCAGGGAGAGAAGTGCCCCAAGATCCTGAATGATGTAGTCATTTCTTCCTACCTTCTACAATATAGTACATTTTGAATTGATAATCTTGTTTTTCCCATCTGAGTCTTCCATGATGTCTTTTATTTGTCAAATGACATCATTTGTACTGAGAGATAGTCTGAAAATGGAAAAGGGAAATAGTCACACAATTCCCACAAGGCCTCATTATCTGACATTCTTTGGACAGGCAGCAATGCTGCTAGCCTTCTGTCCTTCCCCAAAATCCTGATGTAAAGAGGTAGCATCTCCCTGGAATGAAGTCACGACAGCAGAATCTGAGTTTATGCAAATCATGCACTCTGTCCAAATTCCTGCCCAAAAGTGACAGGCAATACACCTGCCCCAGTAGTCTGCGGGCACAAAAGCTTTCACTGCTTTCTCATGCAGAAAAGGATACACAAGCTCTTTTCCTCTTTCAAAAGAACCCAATACGCCTTTACTTTTACTTTGGAAGCAATTTTAAATCTCACTTCACTAAATGCATTTAATACATCCTGAATCTACACAGCAAACTTTGATCATAGAATCATAGAACCACATACACTTAGAATGGTTTGGGTTGGAGAGGACCTTAAGATCATCTTGTTCCAGCCCCCCTGCCATGGGCAGGGACACCTCACACTAAACCATGCTATAGAATCATAGATTCGTAGAATAGTTAGGGTTGGAAAGGACCTTACAGTCATCTAGTTCTGACCTCCTGCCATGAGCAGGGACACCTCACACTAAAACATGTCACCCAAGGCTTTGTCCCACCTGGCCTTGAACACCGCCAGGGATGGAGGATTCACAACTTCCTTGGGCAACCCATTCCAGTGCCTCACCACCCTTACAGTAAAGAACTTCTTCCTTGTATCCAGTCTAAACTTCCCCTATTTAAGTTTTAACCTGTTACTTCTTGTCCTATCACTACAGTCCCTCATGCGGAGTCCCTCCCCAGCATCCCTATAGGCACCCTTCAAATACTGGAAGGTTGATATGAGGTCTCCACACAGCCTTCTCTTCTCCAGGCTGAACAGTCACAACTTTCTCAGCCTGTCTTCATATGAAAGGTGCTCCAGTCCCCTGATCATCCTCGTGGCCCTTCTCTGGACTTGTTCTAACAGTTCCATGTTCTTTTTATGTTGAGGACACCAGAGCTGCACACAATACTCTAATTGAGGTCTCCTTCTCTGCAGGGCTGCTCTGAATCTCTTCTCTGCCCAACCTGTAGTTGTGCCTGGAATTCCTTCGACTCAGTTGTAGGAACTTGCACTTGGCTTGGTTAAACTTCCTAAAGTTGGCATCAGCCCACCTAACGAGTGTGTCAAGGTCCCTCTGGATGACATTCCTTCCCTCCAGTGTATCAACTGAACCTTACAGCTTGGTAAACAGCTCTACCCGTGTCCATGAGTTCCGTAGCCCCATTATAGAAGGCCACCAAAGGCAGGATTTCCCCTTAGTGAAGCCATGCTGGCTGTCACCAACCACACTGTTGTCTAAGATTCTGCCCAACTTGGCCTTGAACATTGCCAAGAATGGGGCATTTACCACTCCCCTGGGTAACCCATTCCAGTGCCTCACCAGCCTCGCAGTCTCACAAGAGCAGAGGGGAAGGATCACCTACTTCGACCAGCTGGACACGCTCTTTTTGATGCAGCACAGGACACGGTTGTTTTCTGGGCACGGTTGTTTTCTGGGCTGTGAGTGTACAGATATAGATAGCTGTACAGCCTGGGAGGAGAATTTCCTCTGTGTCCAACCTGTAGCTGTTCCTGGGTTTGCCATGACCTTGCATTTTGCAGTGTTGAACTTCATTTGTTTAATTTGTCTGTTGTTAATTGCAAGGCTCTGAAGATCAGCTGCAAAAACCACAGTGGTCATGCTGGTGCTTCTTCACATATGGACCTGTTATAAATACTAGCACAAGAACTAGGATATGTTCAGCTCCTGGATATGTTCAGCAGAAGCCAATCCTAAATTCATAGCTTTCTCAGGGTAAGAAATGGGAAGATTTGAAGCTCTCTTCAGGCAGATAGCTAAATAATTCCCCAGTAGTTTGGGCTGCCAAAGTAAAGATATATCGATAGTCTTCTATTTATTTTAAAATTTAATTTCATTCTTTATTAATTAGCATAAGCAAAGAAACTAGCACCATATTTATTTTATGTTTGGAACCCAGATACATGCTTTTGAGAAAAGATGAAGTGATTGTAGACAGGAATGAAGTATAACCACTGTTCATGTCCGATAAAACAGAATCTTACAGCATTGATGAGGTTAAAGCATTTTTGCTTGTATGTATGCTCTTGAGACTGTGTCAAAATATAAGGCAAAGAAGAGATAGGAAGACACAAAAGGACTTGTCCAAACTTGTACAAATTCCTGGAAGAGATGCAAGTAAAAACACATGTCCAGACTACCAGCTGGTGCATTAACTAGGAAAGAATACCACTTCCCATTTAACACTTACCTTTCATAAATTCCATATTTAATTTCTCTATCTTTCTGTCAACAAATAGTAAACGACATATTGCTCATAGGAAATTATAAAATACATTTGTATATGATATGTACATAAGGTACACAAAGTACATTAAACACCATAATTTAGTGTTTGTCAGCTCAGTACTTTCAAGAAACAGAGAAAGTGATTTCCAGCAAAGCCAGCTAAGCAGAAATGCTGTAGAAGGTGAAAAAATCTATTATCCAAACAGGGAAATCTCTCTACCTATCTATCTCCCTGAAGCCACTTCTCTTGCTGTTGCATTGCCTTCAACTCGACTTTCAAGTTCCTTGGTCACAAATTTTTGAACTAAGCTGTGAACACACAGTTAGATTTAGAGTTACAAAGCAGTGTGATAGAATCATAGAATCAGAGTTTGGTTTGGGTTGTGAGGGGCCTTAAACATCATATAGTTCTAAATCCCCTGTCATGGGCAAGAGCATCTTCCTCTAGAGCAGGTTGCCCAATGTCCCATCCCACCCAGCCTTGAAAACTGCCAGGGATGAGACAGCCACAACTTCTCTGGGTAACCTGTGGGAGGGCCTCAGCACTCTCACAGTGAAGGATTTCTTCCTGATATTTAATTTTCTTTTTCTTTCTCACCCTCTTTCGGTTGTCATACCAGGTTCATGTAAACTGCACTCCAATTTTTACATTCTTCATGGCCTCTCCCCCACATTCAAAATTATATTGACAATTGAAAGCTAAAATCAGATTTTTTTCCTTGCTTTTTATTTTTTTTTTTTAATTTTTCTCAACGAAATAATACCACACTCTGGTTCCACCTAAGCCCTTTCCTGGTAAGGATTGGTCATGCCTGATGTTTCTGATTAGCAACATTCTTTCCTTGAGAAAAAAATACTTTTTTCTTTTTTTTTGTGAAAATTTTAAAAAATCTTAAATCATCAGATACAACATGGATTTCATTTTGTTCTCTCATGCTACAAAAATTGGCAAGCAATTCTAACAACAGAATCAAAGGCTGCAGTGATGAAAGTTTTCTTTCAACTACCAGCGTGGCAGGGATATCTACATGTAGACACTTTCTTTGTCAGAGTTATAGAATTCTTAAAATGAATATCATTAGCTATTATTCCATTTTAAAATTATAATTTAAATTGCTATAGTCCAAAAAGAAAGTAAACATGAGAGTTGAAGATGGAAACAAAGACGGACATGCTAACTGACCAATGTCCAGAACTAAGGAGTATCACATAACTGTCTGGAAAAGAACTACAATAATGAGAGTTGCATTGTACAAGATTCAAAAGACATATAAACGGACATACACTTTGATGAGAACAAGAAAAATTGGCATTAACCATATACAACACCAATAAATAGAGCCTCTCAACCACATAAAATCAGAATGGAGAAATTTTGTAAGAGCTTTACTTACCAGAAGCTATGATTTCCACAGCACCTTTAAATTAATATTATTGCAAAATATCGAATCAGTTTGTACCAATCCTCTCTCTGTTTTGAATTGTGTTGTCATGGTTCAAGTTTTTTATTTTCTGTTTAACTCCAATTTTAAGATTTAAAAAGAATTCAAAAATACCCTTTTTTTCAAAGCTGTATTATGCCATAATGTAAAGCAGTTCTTTCCATTTTCCTCTCCAAAAACCAGTACAAACATTTTGATACAATACTTTCATGGACAATTCTGGCTTTTTTTTTTTTAATTAAGTTTAAGAATTCTCAACTAAATAAGGACCAGAACTTCTGCTGGACAGAATCAGTCATTTCTGTAAATGCAGATAGCTTATATAAAACAAGTAATTAATCAATTCTTCAGAAGCAATCCCCTGCCAAAAGTGCTCAACCCATCTCGAAGTTAGTTTTTGAGTGCTTATTTTAGCTGGGTAGCTTAGCAGATGTTGTCAACTGCTCTACCCCTGTTCATCAGTTCTTACTTTCTATTAAGAAAAGGAGATTACTGTATGGAGGACCACTACTTACAGACCATGGTCTGTGAGTTCTTCCTATCCTGAACAGTGAAATACTTTAGTGTTTGCAAATATTATGGCAATTATGAGCTACAGGTGCACTGTCTGAAATGCTCAAACTAAGTGCCAGTTGGCATCTATCAGTATCTTCAAATCGGTTTAACTGCATGGTTTGCCAGATAACTGTGGGGAGTTATGTCAGATAATTAGGGGAAGTCACTGTCTCTGTGAAACAGGATTAAAAAGAGGAAACAAGTGGAGTACCTTCTTACTGGTAACTTTATGTGAAGTACTTGAATGAGATTCTCTTAGAATCATAGAACAGTTAAGAGTTGGAAAGGACCTTAAAATCATGTAGTTCAACCTGCCATCCATAGGGGATGCTTCTTCCTTGAAGTCATGTGAGCACTTTTAAAATTAATGAGTAATTTTGAAGTTATGAAAATTCATACTGAATCTAAAACTGTCATTGATCTCTGCAGTTTTGCTTTTAACTTTAGTTTAAACTTTATTAGTTTAAAGTTTCTATTTGTGAAGGTACCGGGCAACAGGATTCGACCACCTATCATTAGGGAAACCAAGAGATCAGCCACTCAATATGATTCTTTACTGCCAAATAATTCTGAAGCACAGATCAAGAATTAGTACTGGGCCCTTGCAAGAGGCATGTTGCATAATGGCAGTATGTTCTGCAAAGAGTTTGATGACATGAACAGGAGCTGTGTGTGTTGGCTGAACCCTAATGCCAGAAAGAAACCAAGGGAACATTTAGTTAGTGATAATAGTTGTAAGCTCTGTTTGCTACTTCAGACTGGCTTTGAATCTTCTCTTTGATCTGTCCAATATTTATGTAAGGAATTCCAACTGAATATTAGAAATGATATTTTAACAACACAGAGGCAGAATTTATATCCCTATAAAGATATCATGGTTTAGCTGATAATGAAACAAAATAGTTTTATGATTGAAAACTACAGAGAAAAATGAAGAATAAACTGGGTCCAATAAATTACACTTTCAGATTTTGTTATGATCTTATTCTTTCATATATAAAATCCTCAACACATATCTCTGAAACAACATTTCTAAGAAACAAAGTGGACTGCATATTTCTACATCTTACACTTCACTGTCCACTTCACTGGATCCCTTTATTCTCCTGTTGACAAGATCAGTGTGTCTTAAAATAGTTATAAGTCATATTACTGGGGTAAAGTACTGACAAAGGGCTCCAGCATACGAAAAATCTGCAGCTTCGGTCACGTTCCTGCTCACCAGAATCTTTCATTTCAATGAGAGCACATTTGAAATTTTCTGCCATAAATACTTTCATGGGTACAGGCTCCAGCCAGTTCACAAACAGGGGAAAAGATTAGAAAAAGGAGATACAGCATTCATATGCTGTTTCTCACAGACACAGCTTGATCATTAGAGTCAGCTGCTGCACCAGAAACAAAACTAAATTGGAAGCCAAATTACTCCCAGTCTTTTTGAAAGCTTTGCCCAGGCAGTGCTATGGCAGTAAAAGACACAGCTGACTGCCTTCAGCTCTTGACAGGCACAGGGTGGAAAAAAACCCAGTGGTGGCATGAAATTATGTCAGCTGGTAACTTCAAGTCTGTGCATCATATACAAGCTTTTAATTGTTACAACACTGCCTTAATATGCCTGCCTTGAAAATTTTCAAATAAACTAGTCTTATCATGGGGATAAATGAAAAGGCCTCATTGCCACAGTCCAAGACCTCCAAGCAACTTAATATAGGAAAAGGTCATGCATAAACTACAATTATGAATATTTGAATATTAACTTATCATAGAAAATTAGTCCAATACTTTTGACCTATATGCTATTACAAATGTGTGTGCAAGAAATCTTCACAGCTATTTCCCAGCACTGAACTTTGCATATCCAGAAAAATTCAGGCCGGGAGTGTCATGATGTCTGGCAGTCTTGTGTTTTAACAAATATTTCCCCTATTAAATTCAACTCAATAGCAGAAACTGGATTTTCCCCGTTCAATTAAAATTTTAATCTGGATACAAAATTCTATTGCCTCTATAAAGAAAGGAGTATTCTAGAGAAAGTATTGAAGTTTGTCTAGGTTCAAACCATAGATAGTAAATACAGAATTTATCCCTGCATACTATTTTAATATAAACACTACATACAATTACAGGTATCTCTACACCAGGAAGAAAATTTTTAAGACTGGGAAATGGACAAATACTAGTTTTGCATCTCCTACCAAAAAAATTAATTAGAATCCATCACTAACAGTGCAACTTGTCACACAGCATCCTCCTATTCTCAGGTATTGCTTCCTGGATTCTTTCTTTATATTTGAATTGCCAAATAATATATTGTTTCTTAGTTGTGGTTTGCCAGGAAAATAAGCACCATAAGAAACAGATTAAACAGCTTAGATGATGGGGTGATCTGAAAAGATGTACTTTTGTCTACCAGGAAATATTTTTGTTTCAGATTCCCCAAGCTATAACTTTTTGGGGATTTCAATTCAAAACAGAAAAAAATCCTCTCTCAGTTGAAGTAAGATTACATTTAAAGGATTTGGTATGGTTTTTCTGCAGAGCTCATTTTGATTATGTATTTGTCAAACAAGAGTTTGACTAGACAAACTTCCTTTCCTAAGTCATGAGAAACCCATAATCTCTTCGAACAAATATAATCATGGATAAATTCTCTACCCATCATAAGTTACCTTAGGAATCTACTTTCACCATTTGAGATATGAAGGTGCAATTTTACACTGTTAATTAAAAACTGGTTTTCTGTTACTTTGATAATAGCATTTTCAATCTTGAATTTTCTTAGATCACTCTTCAATTTCCAGATATCTCTTTAAGTTTCTATAAATACAAATAATCAGTGAAGAATTTAAAGCTTTTGCCAATTCTGAGTCAGGAAAGCCTGGAAAAGTTAGCTGGACAGAACATATTTTTCGAGTCTAAACAATCATATCTTGAAATTACTACCAATAAAATTAGTATGTTCAAGCAGAATTTCTGTATTCTTTTCCAGGTTTACTACCATTTTGTGGATCAAATCATTTATATCTGCATTGCCTAAAGTTGACTATATTAATCACTCAAATCTACAGTGGTGATTTGGATGGTTGAGTAAATCACTATGACCTGTGAACCTAGTTGCTGATTCCTGAAAAGACCAGGATGTTAATATCCAGATTTAAAGAATTCATTTTTAGTAGCCTATTATCAACCTGTACTGACATTAAATTAGCTGAAGGGTAAACATATTAAAGCAAAAATTAATACTACATAAAGGCTTCAAACATTTCAGAAGAATGCCCCCAGTGTTAGGATTGTTATTCAAGATTAAGGTCTTGTATCAGAAAACTATCTTTGCATGGTAAATTGAGTCTGTACTTGTTTCACAACACCAAGAATGTCTGGTAATTTATGAACAACTAGCCACACAAAAAGGAGCTTCTGGAAAATAGTCCCGGTGCTATCCTCAACCACCCTGTCTGTACAAACTGAAGTTAACAGCACCTGGAAATCATAAAATAAAATATTTTGTTTTTTCCTGTTCTTGCTAATGTTTGATATAAAGTGAGCAGGACTCTATAAAAATTGTATACGTATAATAAATGTATTTTAAAACTACTGCAGCTCATGTAATTCTGGAGAGATTCAACAGGGAAACATAAAATCAGAGGCATTTTGTAGAACTTGAGAACTGAAATGCATGGGCGCTGTGAGCACAGAGCTCTGCTAGCATTCCTCGTAGCATCTACACAGCTCCAAACCTTCATCAACTCTGGAGATTATAGTTCTAAACACTGGAGTTCATGTTGTAATTACCTCTAAGAAAGGGAAAAAAAGAAAGAAAAAGAAACTACTCTGTCTTCAGTGTTCTACATGAAGAATCAGGTAATTTGTACACACCTTCACAAAAATCACTGCTAACGTTTCTAGATCTTATACTTAAAAAATGTAAAAATTAAAATTCATATTTTCAAAACTTGCTCAGCTTTGTTTATGGTTTAAGCTGCTAAATTGTACAATGTCCTCAGAGTCACTGAAGACTTCTCATGAAAAGACAGCTGTTTATTTGCTGACAAAAATCTGTCCTGTATGCCAAGTACTATTAGAAATTTGTTATATTGGCTATTACCTTTAAATGTAGACTTGATGTTACAAGCTTCACCTACTTGTTAACATAACTGCATTACAAACAGCAAGCCTGCAAATTGCCTTCCTAACTTCAATTCATTTATTTGAGATCTGAGATCCAGAAACACAGAAAGATTTATCCAACTAAACAATCTGATTCTAAACCCCAAAATAAGAATTTTTGGACTCTAAGCTCCAGTCCTATGTCCTCTATCAGAACAGTCCCATAGGTTACTGCTGCTACTTATACACAGACCTGCCCAAGTTCAGAGTAATACTACTAGCAAGAACCAGGTTCAAATATATAGTCTGTGATTCCTCACAAAATACCTCGTAAGATTGAATTAAATATTCGTTGGCCCAGTAAAATTCAGTTCTATTCCCTGTTGCAATAAGTATTTAATAAGTCTTTACTGAATTAGTCAACTAAGACACTAGGATTTAGAGAATCTCTTATTTTCCCTCTTTCATTAGTCATGAAAATCCTGTTGTGCACTGTAAATACCCCTGTGGATTCCCCTAGAGTGAGGTGCTGCAACATCCACCATTGCAACATCTAAGTCTGCTAGCTTTGAGCCTGAGCTCAGTGCAGCCTCAGTGAGGAGTAACAGCTGTACACAGGCTCCCATCACTCAGCTGCCATCTGGGTTCTCTAAGCTCAGCCTTCCCACACTACAGCTTGCCTGCATCTTGAACCTGTATTACCAGGAACCTCAGGTCCCAGGCCTGCATTTTTCTTGTATAACATAAGGAGTGAGCTCTGCAGAAACTGTATGTGCAAAGTTCAGAGTACAAACGTGTGTTTTCCATAGCCTGCTTCTTTCCCAGGGTTTCAGGGAAAGAAAAGGCTGAAAAAAGCTGATCAGCTTCCAAACTCAGCCCCTCACCACCTTTCAGCTGACAGAGTGGCATCATATTCGATAAATTATCACTCTCACATAAGAAAAAAATAATGCTTGTATTGAAGTAGCATGCAAGGGCTAAGTAATGCCACAGACATTGGACTCCTGAACCTGAACTGAAAAGAGAACTTTTTATTTCATTCAGTCCAAAACTAAATACCATCAAGGTTTTCCATTAATCAGAAGTTTTATAAGTCTTGAAAAACTCGATATATAGGACTGTCTCATATAAGATTATCCTTAGGGATAAACCTTGTTTACATGTTTTGTCCAAGACAGATTATCATGAATCACTTGCTGAATATGAGTCAACAAAGAAATGGTCTTGCAATAAAAACAGACAAACCCCATCCTCAGATGTTTATCCACAAGTATTGCTTTCTGCTTTACTGATCACTATTCCAGCCTTTGATATAATAGTGCACTCATTCCTCAGAACTGCCCTTCAAAAAAATGTGGACTAACTGTACAGGATCCATAAGAAAATAATTAAGTATGAGAAAAGACAAAATTGTGATTGTTTAACCTGTAACATATTATGCTATGTTACATCTATGTAACGTATCATGCAGGTGAGAAGAGTCTTTAAATACATATCAAGCTGCTGCAAAAAGAAAAGGCCACAAGATATAAAACAAGAAATAATTTGTTAGAAGAAAGATTCAGGTTAAATACTGGGAAAGTCTGACACTGAGGACAATGAAGTTGCAGGAGGAAATATTAAAAATTTTGCTGCTGGCAGCTTTTAAAAATAAACTATGCACATTTCTGCCAGGAACACTAAATAAACTCTCAATTTGAGGTCCCTGTCCACTTATTTTCCATAACTCTAGCAAAATACACAAGAATTCCTGGGGAAAGCGCTCAAAATCCAAGTTATTTCTCTTCCTTTGTAGCCAATTATACAAAGTCACTTAGCTTTAAAACAAGAAACCCGTTTGTTCACTGAATCTTGATTATTTTGATGGGTTGTAAAGCATCTCCAGGTGAGCTGGAACGTTATTACACCCTGCTGAAGGGTAAGAATTGTGGTTTTAAGTCTTTCTCAACAGAAAAATAAATATTGCATTCTCCACACTCTGTAGAAGCATGACCTCAATCCCAATGCAAATTGCTTTAACAGTTTTTTGTAAGTCATTATCCCGAAGTGCCAATCGGAAGCCAGACTACAGCACACTTCCTTGAAGCCCAGCATGCCGCGTTGTTTCCAATAACTACTTAATAGAAAATGTGCAGCAGAGGTTGTCTCTATCATGCACAAAAGAAAGGGAATGATACTTAATAAAACAGGTCCATTTGCCTCCAATACCTGACAGTCTGATTTTCTGTTGCCTTATGTCAAAGTTTGAGTCTTAATAGCTACAGCCTGGACTTAGAAGGTCCCCTGCACTATGTGGGTTAGGAAATCTTCTGCAAAGTGTCTCTTCAATCTTTCAACTAGGTAAAGTGGTACCTTTTAACATTTCTCTTAAGTGGAAAAAGTGCAGCTTTGGTGCTCTTGTTCATGGTCTTCCTGAAAAGCCTTCAACCTACCCACATCTGCTCTGAATAATTGTAGAATGAAAGGAAAGGAAGGAGATGGCACATACCGCAGTTGTCCTGGTCCTTCCAGAGGCAAAAATAAGATACTGAAAGGAGCTAATTACGTCCTCTTACCCACACTGAGCACCTTTTTAAGCATTGGCACTGTCTAGACCTTACAAGCCTCTCAGCCTTAATCTATGTCATAGTTAATCAAAGACAAGAAAAATAACATTTGCAGATGTTTTTATTTGATCAACAATCTTCTGTTTTATTAGATGTGAGGCTCGTCTCACGTTTCCTCAGATGTGTCATGTTAATTCTTGCCATACTAGATTGCACAAATCATACTGGGTTGCTGGATCAGAAACAAAGTAAAGTGGCTACCCTAATTAAGTGTAATATCTACATGGTCTTCCAGACATTTAAGACTTCAGCAGTAGTGTTACACTGCCAAAACCATGGGGGAAAACATTGCAGAATCCTTTGGGTTTTTTCTTTGAATTAGTAACAATTTCAAGGATAATAAAGGAAGCTGGAGTCTCCTTGAGATTTAGCTTTATTTTAACAGCTTCCATAGGAAGATACTATTTTCAAATCTGGAGATATGCAGATCAACTACACAAAAAAACCACTCATCTGCAGAGAATTTTGCCTGCTGCTTAGAAGGCATTCCTTCACAAGGCCATCCAAATTATCTTTCTGTACTAATGCATACAGCTACACTGCTATACGGTCTTGGGAGTTCTCTGTGCCACAGGAAATATAGTTATTGGGCTCTCTCTGAGAGAATTCAGAGAAGTCCAATGTATGCTCCCAGCAGACCTGGATCTCCAGGTCATCCAAAACTAGCCATGAATTTTGAGGCACCTGCTGAGGCTGAGAATTCCTTTCCTGAATCTTGTGTTTTACAGCATTTTCCTAAGAGCAAAGCCATTTTTCTTGTCATCTGCCCTGCTTCTTTGGCATTGCTCCAGTAATGACCAGAAAGATCAGGCTTAGATATAGCCATACAAGGTTATTTGCACCTAATAGGCAACAGTTAGACATAAATCACTGCATACCATATTTAAAGATACATAACTGGTTTTAAAAGCAGATAAAAATCCAAGCCCAGCAGCATTTGTTTACAAAGCTAGTGGGCATACCCCTCAGCTTAACATAGTCTGATTCACTAACTCGAGAGAGCAACACTATTCTTTTCAAAAGATTGAATCAAATGAGTCAGCAGGGCAGGTCGCCATAAGATACACAAAGAGCATCTTTCAGCTGAGACAAGCAAAGAAACAGCGACTCAGACACAGTACTCAGCAGAAGTACCTGCTGCACAAAACAGAACACCTCAGTTTGATACAGTAGCTTCAACAAGATCAATTACAAAAATAAAAATAAAAAAAAATTTAAAAAAATTGTATTTCATTATCAGAAAAAAAATGCAACATGCACATAAACCTTTGATGTATGTATGTTACATATCTTCTGTATGTATTATGTAAGCATAAGGGTGTATATGTGGTGTATAAGGGTGGAGAAACATGCAAAGTTCATCTTGAAAAAATTCACTTTTCCTAGCCATAATCAACTGGATTTTTTTGCATTTTAAATAAGGGAAGGGAGGAAATTAAAATTTAATTAATTAATAGTAAAAGAAACAGTGCTTTTGATCAGTTTTCTGCAGAATCTGCCTAATTGTAATTTCATTTACTTTACTGACTCCCAGACTTTAAGTTAAACATGTGCCGAATACGGATTTAAATCACTGTAATGTCAAAATCCTGATTGACGTCATTTGTGAGAGTTCCTTTACTTATGTTGTCCAGAACTTGATATATTGTATTGATTCATTGTTCTTTGGCTGACTGTGTGACCCAGACTTTGGCTGGGAAAATCATTACAGCTTCAAATATTTTCTTCTCAAACCCTTTCCTAACAGGGATAGATTCACTGCTTCCTGAGCTTACCCAAATCTACCTTCTGTAGTTTAAACTACTTTCTTTACTGTGTTGCTGAGGGAGCTTTAGCTTGCCTGTATTTCTGTTTAACATAAGTTAATAATTACTTTTCTGTTAAGTCTCCAGTGCTGATAGGACTAGGCCAAATGCCAGAATTCATTGCTAATGGAACAATGTTTAGATAGCTTAGAGTGGAATTCAGGTGTTAAACAAGATCGTGGTCATATGGTCAACATGTATGCTCATAAATTAAATAGTTCTAGTGAACAAACCCAGGAAGGATTCACTCAACTATACTGTTACCCTCAGGCCTGTTTCATGTAAGCTAGTGCTAGAAAACAATTCTAGCAGTTTAATATACTCATACACATTTGTGCAACCACAAACTTACTCCTATCAACCACATATTCACACTATCCTCCAGTACAACTTTTAGGCTAAAAGCAAGTAAAGTTCACATAAACTTGGACAGTATAAACATTAAACATAGAATTATAGAATCATAGAATCAACTATGTTGGAAAAGGCCTTTAAGATCACCAAGTCCAACAGTTAAACAATATACAGACATATCTCCTATAATTTTGTTTGCTGGTAGCACAGGCCATGGTGGGTATAAAAGGATTAATAAGCTACATCATTATTATTACCTGTGCAAGATCTATAACATCATGATTTAGTAAGTGGCAAATAATAGTAGGTATTTGCTAAAATGTCTCAACCAGGGAGTAGTATTACTAAATGCTATTTTACCACAAGATAACCAGCAAGAATTTATGCAGCATTCAGAAGTATTCAGTGCTAGTGTAGACTATAAAAGAATTCCAATGGTAATTGAAAAATACTGTGATTGAATTTTCAACTTACAGATCATGATGAGTGAAGCAAGCAGAGCTAGCTGGAAAGAACCTACTGTAAGAATTGATATGAAAAATAGTGTTTAATAATATTTATTCCTGTTCTTCTTTCCCTGTATTAGGAAAATTAAGGAAAAATGAGGTAGGTAAAGTAGGACAAACAAAATGGGCAGTGCAAAAGCACATGGCAGATGGATTTAAATTCTGTCCCCTCGTGTACCTACTGAAGCTCAGGAACCAGAGCATTGTTAGATATTCTCATTCACACTGCAGATGTTCTAATGCTTGGCCCATCAGTAAATCAGAGTCCTAAAACTGACTTCAGTGGCTTTTGAATCAGCTACAGTTAAGGAACAGCCGCTTTTAGATGTAAAGCATCTTCTTCCATTTTCTTCTTTAGGGAAAAAAAATGCAAGGTCACATAAAGACTACAAGTTATCCAAGCCTCTTGCTACATTTCATGGGTCCTTCTGCCAGGACAAAATCATGATGTGCCCAAAGAGCTTTCCAGCCAAGTAAAACTATAACTCATGCATTACTACTTCTACAGTAGAACTGGTTGAGTACTCCTGTCTCTGAGGTCAGTGGATGATACAGCAGAATAATACCCCTGGTGCTTTATGCAACAGTGTCTCAGCTAGTTCACTGATGATTCCAGCCAAAACCACATGTTCTACATTCTCAGCCAATGAAACATCGTAAGTGGGGCTATAACACAGCAAGACTGCTATGCCAAAATACAGACAATGACCAAAGACCTAGGATATAGAAATGAGGGCATTTTGACTTTCAAAACTTGTTTCTCACAGTCGAATATTAAAATATTGAAATGAAATATACTTTTTTTCTTCCTTTTTAATTACTAAGGGGAACTGAGAAATACAAACATGTAATGCATAACATTCAATCTCATGATACTAGGAAATGTACAGCAATTAGAGAATGGCTATTTAAAGCTACTTTATGCAACAGTAGTTATAATGTGATTTAAAACATTAACTGCTAGAACCCAGATTTGTGAAGGAGTTACTTAATAATTCTTGAGGAATAATTCTTGAGGAATAATTCTTGTGAACTGATACCAAGAACCCAGAACATAGTGAAAAAAAAAAAAAGGTAACAGGTTAAAACTTAAACAGGGGAAGTTTAGATTGGATACAAGGCACTGGAATGGGTTGCCCACGGAAGTTGTGAATGCTCCATCCCTGGTGGTGTTCAAGACCAGGTTGGATGAAGCCTTGCATGGCATGCTTTAGTGTGAGGTGTCCCTCCCCATGGCAGGGGGGTTGGAACTAGATTATCGTAAGGTCCTTCCTAACCCTAGCTATTCTATGATTCTATGATTTAATCCAGTGCATACAGGGATTAGCAGGAGTATTTCTGTTGTCTTTCTGTTGCATTCAATTAAATTGCTGTTAAGTGTTTTTCTATTTATGCAGCATCTTTACATAGATGAAAATCACACATTGTTCTTTCTATGCAGTTCTACAAGTTTCGTACTCATAGGCAAGCACGTATTTAATGTGGGTCCTGCTTGATTTCCACAGAAACTTTTTGGCTGCCCTCCTTTGCAAACCAGAAAGAATTTGGATTGTGCACTAAGTATGAAAGGATTTCCTTCCTATACTCCTCCAAGAACAGCTTTAATAGTTCTCCTCATATTTACTGTGTAGTACTATTTGGTCTGTTTGATTTTTTGAATTAGTTACTGATTACTTTTTTCTCACACTCTGCATCCTCTGCTACAATGGGAATGAATCTAAGTTAAGACTCTAATGCAGCACATATCTTCTCCTTTTTCAGTTTCTCATAGTTAAAGTGTCTTTGGCTGCCAGGGTACTGAACAGCAAACAGATACAATGTCAAGTGATTTAAATTTCCCATAATTATCATTGATATTTATTTCTGCCAAATATTTGATTTTCCATTCATTTCATCTGAGAAAAATGCAAATTAATGATTCCAAATAGAGCTCCTTTTATCTTACCAAGATTAAATGTGTCAGAGTGAAAACATTGACATAAAAACTTACTTACAGTTAAAATGATTAAAGGGTTATTGATTCTATTTCTTTGCATTGTGTGTTAATTATTGATTTAACTAAATTAGTTTACTAAGAGTTGAATAAAACATTTTCCTATCATATAATGAACAAACATAAGATGAGCTTTGTTTACCTTTAAGCACTTTAATTTTATACCAAATAATAGGTATATTTTACACGGAAAATCTTCATTTCACGTGACATCACATCAATAACCTCTACTATATATTCCATTTAATTCCTAAGAACAGGTGTTTATAACACAAAACTGACTGTTGATAAAGCTAGCAACAGCTTACTATGATATTAGGAAGGAATTTTTCACTATGAGGGTGGTGACAAACTGAAACTGGTTGCCAGGAACATACGGTATACATAAATTTCCCATTAATCCCTTATAAAGTATTCTTCTCTTTCTGCTTACTGAGATACATTGACTTGATTCTTCCGTACTTACAATCTAGACCAGCAGTTTTCAGTACCATTAGTTAAATGTTTTGAAGTTTAGCTCCTGAAAGTCTAGAGTACTTGAATCCAGCAATTCAGTTACACTTATAAATAGCTTTAAGTCTCCGATTAGACTTAGTATCTAAGTCTAATTATTGGGAATGATAGACAGTACAAACTGAGCTAAAGTTTCTGTCTTCCAGTTGAGTATGCACCTAGGCTCACTGCTGAATCAAGTGTGTCCACTCATCCAACAATCAAACATTAGGATCAAAACTGTAAGCAGTGGATCTGTTTTAAAAGTGCATGAATGGTGCAGGAATAGACACCAGCTTGTGATATGTTTTTTGATCATTTCAATTTATTTACCACATATTGCTATGTGAAGTCCTCTAGGAAAGATACAGCATTCCTCTTGATCAGTTTGTATGGGCTTCCCAACAGAGGATTCTAAATTCTTTCATGGAGAGATTGGCATAACATGGGGAAATGCTAAAGGTGACACAGCTTATGGATTCACCAGAAAGGGAGAAAGAAGCATTGCCCTAGATTTCAACCTAGGTCTATCTGGTACCAAGGAAAGAGCTATCTCTGACAGACATATGGTGATATATCCATGGTCTTCTAAGGCTTCCCTCAATGTGAAGATTACAGTAGAAATAGTAGTTTTATTTCCATACTCAGACGTAAAAAGAGGCTGCAGTTATTCTGTTCATCGTGACTGAGGTTAGTACAGCAATCCAGAAAGAATCTCAGTGGGGGCTTTTTAAGATCTGTATGCCAATCCGTAGTCTTCAGTGTGTGCAGTCTTCATGGTTTGTTTCCTTACCAGGGGACAAAGCGAACACTACCTCTCTACTGCAACAGTGCGACCAGCTGAAGGGTACAGAAAATTGCAGAATCAGGGAAAGACCTACTTCGATTTTTTTATGACACCCCCAGGTTATCTGGGAGAATGCTCACATGGAATAATTGTAAAGGTAAAAAATTTTGGAATTTAGACCACAAATTTAGACTGCATTAGGACAAACCAGAAACTGAAAGTACTATGTCCCTCATGTACTTGTAAAGAAAAATGTCAGTGAAAAACACTGTATTGGTTTAGGCAACAGTACCTGTCCATTGTTCAAACATATAAATGTTTCTGAAGTTAAAAGCTCTTTAAAGAAAGTTTTTATTTAGTTTTGAACAATGTATCATCCGTGTCAACTATATCAATTAGAATTTATGTTTATTAATACTGTACCAACTTAATTTCTCTCCATTTTAGAACTGAGTCTTAACACTTTTTTTCACTTCCATTTCAGGTTGTTCCTCACGTGCATCCTAACTTAGTTCCAAGAATTTATGCAGATGTTAAGTATTAAGTTCCTTGGTGACATGCACAAATCTTTCATTTACTTGAGCACACTTAGAGTAATGCTGAAGCATTACAGGATGTAAGTACAAAAATATTCAATTAAGTCATACCTAATTTTTTGTAAATTTAAAATCTCAGAGAAGGAGGTATTCTGCTCAAAGAATTTAACAATTTAACCTTTTGTTGTGAGTTCTAGTCTTCAGAACCAAAAACAAAATCTCAGTTAATCAAAAAGGAACAAAAAGAGAGAAAAGAAGTTACAGAGTGTTGCCTTTCAAATGAGGGAGCCATATAGTTTTTAATAAATACTTTGGTTATATGTATTTGAGGTTACAATCTCAGAATTAATTGTCAGCTTAAGATTCTGATCCAGAGATTCTTCAATTCCCCACTCGCACTGTTACCGTGTTAAAAAATATTCAAAGTGATCTCATGGTAAACTCCTTATTGGCATCTACAGACATAACTTCTCATCCAGCCTTATTCTACAATAATGCTATTCAAGAATCATATTCAACATTTATGGAAAATGTTTTCTATAAAGATGAATGGAAAAAATATGGCTCCTACATCTCTTATCAGCTTCTGTGATGCAGACCTGAACACCATATGTGTCTTGAAGAAAAACAAAAATTTGGATTTTTCGGATTAATTACAAATCACTTAATAGAGGTTAAACCCTCTATCCTGATTTGAGCAGTAGAAGTCATTTTTTCTCCTTCTTGGTAGCTGGTGCAGTGCTGTGTTTTGACTTTTGGGCTGAGAATGGTTGCTGATCGCAAGCATGTTTCGAGTTACTGCTCAAATGTTTGGTTTTGTCCAAGGCCTTTTCTGAGCTCATACTCTGCCAGGGAGGAGGGGAGGCCGGGACGAAGGAGAGACAGGACACCTGACCCAGGCTAGCCAAAGAGGTATTCCATACCATAGAACATCATACCCAGGATGTAACTGGGAGAGACCCGGAAGGGCTGGAGCTCTGGGGGGATGGAGGAGGTATCGGTCGGTGCTCAGTCGGGCAGGGTGGGGTGAGTTATGGGTCGGTGGCTGGTGAGGTGTTGTATTCTCTTCACTTGTTATCGGCTTTATCATTATTATTTGTAGTAGTAATGGCAGTAGTGATTTGTGTTATGCCTTAGCTATTAAACTGTACTTAACTCGTGGGGGCTACATTCTTTGGATTCTCCTTCCTAACTCTCCGGGAGTTGGGGGAGCGAGTGAGTGAACGAGCTGTGTGGACTTGGTTCTAAACCACGACAAAGGCTGACAGAGGATCTGTGACCTATTTTTATACCAGTTTTGATATATATATATATATATATATTCAATTGATCCAGGACTTGAACTTGTTCATGAACTTGATCTGTTCTTCATTATGAGAAACAGTTATCTTCCATTTACGTATGTCCATAGTGAACATTGCTCATACTTCCCTTAGTACCATTCTGCTTTCACTCAAGCACTCTGCTATTGTACCTTTTACAGGATTACTTATCTTTTCCCTTCCAGTTCTTTTCCCTTTCCTTTTTTGGCTGTTTAGCAGAATGCCCAGTACATGCTCTATCATCATTTCAGTTGTGGATAAGGCCTCATTGTTTTCCACTCAGACACAGAATTGCTTTCTGAAATAGTTTGCATTTGCTGTCTCTTCCAGTCTACTTTAGTATTAAAATTTCCCTTACTCACTGTCTTCATGTGGTTTTTCTCCTATAGAAATAACTACTGTTGGGTCTCAGGAGAGTGCCATTGTGCTGCAGCACCTTTTTCAGCTTGCGTCACTAGAACATCATAGTCTGGAAGCAGTTTTCCATCTTGCGGTTCACCCATTTTATTTCTTCTGCCTTCTCTGAATTCTCAGCAAGGAGATTTTTTTTGTTTGTTTTTTTCTTCTTTCTTAACTGCAGGGCTTTAGGGATCACAATATTGTGGTTATTTGTGGCTTGGCTTTCCCTCTCTATTTCTCTCATCTTACAATGCTTTTCTCCCACCAGTTCAAACTTCTAAGGTAGTTAGTACTCTCAAGTTACAAAGACAAGGAAAAAAAGAAAGAGAAAGAATGTATTTCTACTACTTTCTGTTCTTATTCAAAAGTATTCTAAGTGAAAAGCCATTGTTGCGTTTGGCAGTTACAGAAATGCAACTATATACTAATTACCCTTGCTATCTGCAAATTCAGAGGGTCATATCCATTTCTGCCTAAGTCTAGCTTATGCATTAAGGGTGCTAATGCATTAAGGTTTTGTCAGTGACATTTGTTCTACTCACTGCAGTAAAGTTTATCTCTCGCACTGGTACTGAATTTGGACTTTCGTAAACTGCATCATCTGTAAAGGACATTCCCCATGTAAGAAGGTAGGGAGATAAATTGCTATTACATGTGAATTACATTTTTTACATTTTTATATTTCCAAATACAAAGAGCCCATTTAAAGACATTCTCCACCAATTACCAATACAGCATCAATCCTTCCCAGGAAACTCCCCAGCTATACTGGTTTTAGTATAACACTTGAATTCATAAGTTATGACAGAATAACTTCCATAAAGGTAATGAAGATAGACCAAGTTTCATACATGGCAGTTCCTTAACAATGCATTAACTTTAAAATGCAGTGATAACCCTTCACTAAAAATCTAAGTATAACGCTTTTGAAAAGTCTATTTTTAACTTGTTAAATGAAAAGATACCTAGCTTCACACAGCTTGCAGTGATAATACTGTCTAGAACTAATACATCTCAGCTGCTTTGGCAGCATTTCAGTCTGATTAGAAATATTTGTGAGAGAAGAGCATTAGGTGAACATCAAGCCTGCGGAAAGGAAACACAAACACTAGCTTCTGTAAGACACAGCAGATGTCAAACAGTCTTCAGTCTGATAAATAACTATGGAATTGCTTTTATATAGCTTGAAAGCCTAAATATTGCCAACATATTATTGTAAACTATCAAGAGTTCTTCTAGTATCCTGATGTTGCTTTATTTTCCTCAACAATTAACAGAATCTACTGTGCTATCACACCCACAGGACTTTAGGTTGAAGGCTACCCTCAGTTTGTAATGCTATTTTCAATATTAAAAGCTGTCCATCTTAAGGTGTATTATAATCTTGTTTCAACAAGACAAAAGTTCTACACATTTTTATGAAGTTTGCAGTCCACTTTGTTGCATAATTAAGAATTTAAATTAAGACCTTTAGAATGCCAAGTGGACTCTTGACTAGGCATTACCTTTGTGAACACATGCACTCATGTAGTTTATTTACAGCAATAAGTTCCTTTCAACCAGTCACATTTCTCCCTTGGCTTCAGTGAGGGTTGGCTGACACTCTTAAAGATAATCAGCTACAGAAACTGGAGCCTATACTCTTGAATCATAACAAGAAAGAAGACTGAAGCATAGGTAGCACTATGATCCAGCTGCTCAGCTGCAAGAAAGGCTCTGTTCCTTCACAGTGAGGAAAAACACATGCACATCTCCTTGATAAATTGTGGGACATTGTTGTCATTTCTTCTAGGAACAAAATGCAGAGGGCACAATGACTGCTCCACCACAAGTAAATATGAAAATAACGATTATCTCATTACCAAAGCTTCTAGGTTTTGGCTTGTAACTCTTGCACTGTTTAAAATGCTCTTTAAAACTCTTGACTCTGTTTCCTTTCTGTGGCATCCAATCATGCTTAGAAAATGGTAGACAATTTTTTCAGTCTGAAGACGATTTCCTGAATTCAGATAAGCTATAAACTATAACTGATTTAAGAACAAAAGGTAAGAACACAGCTACACATTTTAAGGGAAGATGAATAAAGGATCAACATTTTTCATATTAAAATTTGTATTCATTGTTTATAAATCAATTTGTTAACATCAAATGAAGCTATTCTCTCCTATGGGATACGAAAATGTTCAAGAGACCTAAAACTAAGCTGCATGTGGTCTTTCAAAAAGTTGCATTGGATGCATAAAAACTGTGAAGTTTCGGAATAATTTATTTCAGTTTTAGCACTGCTTTTTTTAAAAAAGCAGGACAAACCCAGCATTTTGTGTTACTACTTTGATTTTCCCACATTTGCAATGCATGCTTGTGTTGGAATAGGGGTATAAAATACCTTTTCTGCCAAATTTGACAGTTTGTCAAAATTTAGAACTGACCTCATAGCAGCCTTCCAGTATCTGGATGGGGGCCTATAAGGATGCCGGGCAGGGACTCTTCTTTAAGGAATATAGTGATAGGACAATGGGTAATGGGTTCAAACATACACAGGGGGAGTATAGATGAAGCCTTGGGTGATAGAGTTTAGTGTGAGGTGTCCCTGCCCATGGCAGGGGGGTTGGAACTAGATGATCTTAAGGTCCTTTCCAACCCTAACTATTCTGTGATTCTGTAATGAGGCTACACTTAGCAAACTTTCCCACTGCCACATTGTACCAGATGCTCTCACTGTTTTGTCAAACTCTACTCCACAAGCCCTTTATACTGGCATAATTTGGTACTGCTCCCAGAATTGTTTCTTCTGCAATCTACTCCTGCAAGCTGCACACCACCTATTCAGCTTCACATCCACACAACAGCAGATTGGAGAATTTATACAAAGTCACCTTTAATTTTTGCTGAGCAAGAATGAATATAGAGGATTGGCAAGAGGATTGGACTTCCTTAAGTAGCACCATTGGCTTATGCCAGACTAAAATGTTCCTGAATTTATAGTACCCGTTTTCTATCATGAACAATATTTTTGGACTTGGTACTAGTTGAACTACAGCTATGAATTCTACTTGTTTTACAAAGGTCTTCTATGTAAGACAGCAGAGCAGCACTGAAGCATGCAACTAAACAAGTGCTGGAATCTCCATCCCTTCAGGTTTTTCAGACTGGGCCAGAGGTATGGCTGATCTAATGCTCATGATGGTCTTCTTTGGAGCATAAAGTTTTACTAGAAACCGTCAGTGGTTTAACCGTATTTCCATGACCTGTGATCTGAGATACTGAGATAAAGCTGGTATGTATTCAGTTAATCATAACAAGTACATAGCTGGTTGTATCTCACTGTCTGTGCAAACTATCAGTCTTGGCTTTTACCTCTGAATTCTACTCTATCCTGCCAATGAAAATTTTCAAAGCACTCTATAGATAGCAAAAGGGAAAGTCATTTATGAAGGTAAGCGTACAAAATTGAGATTATTTCAAGTTACATTGCCTTTTCTCAATACTTGAAGGGCTATAAAAATGGCATCCTACTTGGCCTTGCACTCTAGCTAACCTGCTTTTACCTATTTCTCAAATACCTAATTATCAGCTTCCTCCCTGTGGAAGATGAGCCCTAAGTGCTCTTGGGGAAAAGGACACAGAATACATCATTACAAGAAGCCTGACAGAATATAATCAGTGAGGAAATTATAGCTCAGCTGCACAACAAATACTTGGCACAAGACAGGATGCAGTCTAATTCCACAAGGACCTCATTCTGTGTGTTGGGAAGTAGGTAGAATACATGAAGAAAACTAAAAGAATGGGTCATAGATAGAATGGGATGCTGTAAGATATTACTAATGCTTACAGAACCTGCCACTGTAGTAGATTTCACTCTGTGATTGAAGAATTAGTAGAGTCTTTCTAAAGCAAATGAAGATTATAGCCATGAGATTGGGAGAGTTATTAAAAAGTGCTCTGAACATCCAGGAGATTTCCTGAAGGAGTCTCTTTTCCAGGCTTTATGGAGTCTTGCACAACTATCTAGAAATTATGGTATGTAATTGTTTGGCCAATGCACAAACTTCGCCCACGTGGCAAGGCTATAATGCATACCCATTAAGGCCAATGGAATGATGTTCATTAGCAACCATGTGGTTCTATGCCTCATCTTAGCCTTTGAGCCCTGAGGCTCCAGCTAACAGCTTAGAATTCACAGCTTAGATTTCCATCTAAATCATATTATTAACATAGGAATAACTTAAAGCATCAGAACAATCCCAGTAGCCCATGCAAGTAGTCATTTAGGCTTTTGGTTGAATTGACTGAAAAAGAACTAAAGACAGAAACTCTGAGAAGGTTAATTATTTAAGTAAGACCATTCCCTTAACAGTGTTCTTCAGCAGTTTTCAAAGCACAACGTCTTTTAGAAGTTCTGTTGAATAAATGTCTGACAAAGTTTATTCTCAGAATTTTCTATTAATCCTATTTTTTTTCACTGCAGGCAATTTTACTGACACACCACTTGGTTAAAGCAAGGTGTTTACCTGTGTATTTGCTTAACAAATACTAAATTATACATTTCTATAACTACCATTTATAGCCTGTGGCTGCACAGGTCATGAAGAGAAATTCGCCTTAGATTTTTTTAGCCTCCAGATGCACTGGTTGGTCTATCATAATAAACTAGTACCACTAGCCAGTGTATGATTTCTTGATGTCATGAATAGAAAAATTACACAGCACATTTTGCACAGCCCTGTCAAAGAGATTTAGCACAGTTCTTCACAAACACTAGATTAATATGTTTAAAAATTTTAGAACGCTGGTTTTCTTATCAATATCCATTCTTGGGAAAAAAGACCTGCCACATTACGGGAGCTGATACTATTTCAGCTCATTATTTTTTATCTTCTTAAGATTAGAACATTTGTATCACCTTTTAAAGAATAAATCATACAAACCAGTGGATTAAGAAAATAACAACTCCAGCAGCTCTAACTTGGTATCATTACTCTCATTTTGACTAAAAGATGGAGTGGTATGATAAACTTCTGGTAAAAGAGATACCTAAATAACGAGCTCCTGTATTGATCATCTGTGGGTGTTGATGTATGTAGGTTGCTAAACCCTTTCATTTCAGTGGGATTTCACAACAGCAGACAACCTGGTGTTCTGGTTTCAGCTGGGATACAGTTATTTTACTTCCTAGTAGCTTAAACCATGACACCTGGCCTGCGTGCTTCCTAATGCAAAACTGGAAATATCTCATAATTAATCTCCCATCAATTAAAGAATCCACTTCCTATTACATTTGCGTTTGTAACTGGTGTTCAGTATAAGTTCTACTTGACCAATACAGTTTGCAGAAACAGAACAAAGTTTACTTGTGTATTCAATCTTCCACATGTTTAACAAGTGGGTTAAGAAGCATGACAGAAGCAGCAGTCTTTAAAAAAACTTGCGAAATCAAGGTGGGGAAACAGCAGTAAGTTCACTCTACTGTGGAGATCAGGAGGTTAAAATCCTGCAAAACTGGTAATTCCCTACTAATTACTTTCTATGCTTCCTCCAGAAATCGGTTATTGCCAACTGCTGCTCAAACTAGCTACCCTCACTGGTTGGCCCAAGTGGCTTTACAATGGCTCACACCATTGTAAATTTTTGTTTGGGTAGAAGCATAGCTACTGAATTCATTGGAATTAAATACATGTAAAAGTTGGTACATACAAAAGCAGTGTCACTCTATTTCTTTAGACTTTATCCATCTACACTCTCTTAAGATCTCAGTTTGCTTTCAATATGGAAAACAATCATCTGATTCTGATAAGGGAATCAACATACCTGTGAGGCCTTCTACACACTGTAATGTATGTGGATTCTGGAGCTATGTGGCTATACGTACTCATGAGCATTATTCTTTTTGTTAATTTAATTAAGCAACGTAATCTTGTATTTTTTGCATGTATCCAAAATAATTACATTTCCTTCAATTAAATGTATAGGAAATCAAACCTACTTATACAGCTAAACTGTACTCTGGCCTTGACCCTTCTTTCAGCACAGCTAAAACCAAACAGGAATGACATTGGCAAGATAAAACCTAACTACAGTGCAGTGTAACTGCACTAGCATGGTGATTTTAAAGGTAATCTTCTAATTCATACCAAGCTGGTAATCATGGGTGTTGCTACACTAATGACATCCAGCTAACCTCCTTAGACGTAGTTTAAAGTACCTTTGCCCAGCACTGTCTTGTGCCATAATCATAGAGGGCTTTTAGCATATAGGGGTGAGTTTTGAGACCAGACTGACAAAGCTCGTTGTTGTAAGATAGCTGTAGGAAAGAAAAGAGAGGGAGACAAGCAGACAGCATAAGTCAGAGTGATCTACTGAAAAATAGGTAATGAATTGTTGGGCCACATAGAATCATAGAATAGGTAGGGTTGGAAAGGACCTTAAGATCATCTAGTTCCAACCCCCCTGCCATCAGCAGGGGCACTTCACACTAAACCATATCACCCAAGGCTTCATCCAGCCTGGCCTTGAACACTGCCAGGGATGGAGCATTCACAACCTCCCTGGGCAACCCATTCCAGTACCTCACCACCCTAACAGGAAAGAATTTCTTCCTTATATCAAGTCTAAACCTCTGCTGTTTAAGTTTTAACCCATTACCCCTTGTCCTATCACTACAGTCCCTAATGAATAGTCCCTCCCAAGCATTCCTATAGGCCCCCTTCAGATACTGGAAGGCTGCTATGAGGTCTCCACGCAGCCTTCTCTTCTCCAGGCTGAACAGCCCCAACTTTCTCAGCCTATCTTCATACAGGAAGTGCTGCAGTCCCCTGATCATCCTCGTGGCCCTCCTCTGGACTCGTTCCAACAGTTCCATGTCCTTTTTATGTTAAGGACACCAGAACTGCACATAATACTCCAAGTGAGGTCTCACAAGAGCAGAGTAGAGGGGCAGGATCACCTCGTCTGACCTGCTGGTCATGCTTCTTTTGATGCAGCCCAAAATATGGTTGGTTTTCTGGGCTGTAAGTGCACACTGAAGCCAGCTCATGTTCATTTTCTCATCAACCAACACCCCCAAGTCCTTCTCTGCAGGGCTGCACTGAATTTCCTTTTTGCCCAACATGTAGCTGTGCCTGGGATTGCTCCGACTCAGGTGTAGGACCTTGCACTTGTCATGGTTAAACTTCATGAGGTTGGTATCAGCCCAAAGCATCACAAGCGTGTCAATGTCCCTCTGGATGGCATTCCTTCCCTCCAGTGCATCAACCGAACCACACAGCTTGGTCATTGACAAACTTGTTGAGGCCCACTCAATCCCACTGTCCATGTCACTGACAAAGATGTTAAACAAGACCGGTCCCAGCACCAATCCCTGAGGGACACCACTCGTTACTGGTCTCCAGCCGGACACTGAACCATTGACCACAACTCTTTGAGTGCGACCATCCAGCCAGTTCTTTATCCACCGAGTGGTCCACCTATCAAATTGATGTCTCTCCAATTTAGAGACAAGGATGTCATGTGGGACAGTGTCGGATGCTTTGCACAAGTCCAGGTAAGATGATGTCAGCTGCTCCACCCCGTCCATCATTTCTGTAGCCCCCTCACAGAAGGCCACCAAATTGGTCAGGCAGGATTTCCCCTTAGTGAACCCATGCTGGCTGTCACCAAGCACCTTGTTGTTTTTCATGTGCCTTAGCATGCCTTCTAGGAGAATCTGCCCCATGATTTTGCCGGGCACGGAGGTGAGACTGACTGGTCTGTAACATCTTCAACAACTGTAAACTGGCACAGAGCCATTAAAATCCCAGAGCTGTGCAAAATGCTAGAGATTGGGATATGGTCACAAAATTAAATTCTGTGCTGAGCAGTTACTTCTGAATGTGTTTACTTCCGCATTATGCACTGGACCCTTCTCTCTTAATTATACTAATTATCTGTGCAACTACCAGGCTGTGTTGCATAAGTATGTTCCTTAGGCATCAATGTCTGCTTTCAGAAAACATTATCCTAAGGGTGAGAAATAAAGACAGCTAAAATTCACAGATGTTCAGACTGGTGAAAAGTGGGAGAATTTTATCTTTGAAAAGGCATCTATGCATATTTAGCAGAAGCTGATACATGATAAAATCAATTCTACAGTTAACAGGACTAGCAGGATATGTTTAGAAAACGGAGTGGGAACTTAGCACAGAAAAACAAGGACACTGAAACTGCCAGGTAGAATAAATCACTGATTCTGGGACAGCCAGATCACCTTACTACACAAGAAGCAAAACAGATGGTAAGTGTTATTGCAAATGCACTTATAAACAGCATATCATAATGAACAAAGATGTTCTGTGTAGAATGTGCAAAGGACACATAACCTATATTATCCATGCTCTCATAGGAGTACTTTGGGTGTAATAAACTTCTTAGATCTTTCACATCCAAATGAGGTATGCAGAGATATGTACATGTCAGTCACAGCTGAAATGTGGGAAAGCAGTAGCTACCTGTTTATGCATAGTTCACAAGCCCATGGAGCAGATGGTAGTGCAGACTCCCCAAAAGTAGCTACACAGTTTAAAAAAAAAAGCCTGAAAAATAATAAAAAAGGTAAATTTGAACATACTGTCCATAATAAACTCTCTGATGGTGCTATTGGAATACTTCATGGTATTTTTATACTGCATTTAAAAGATGATTACAGCAGACAGAAACTAGCTGTATTGGAAATAGATTGAAAACTAACCAGCCAGCATCAAGCTGGCTGGCCATTTGAGGTTTATACAGTTTTCTAAACATACATCGTATTGCATGCTCAGCTCCACACTACCATGGTTATGTAATCATCATCATCAGAACAACTTAATTCAGGTTGGGCATGTTGGTGTGAATTGTTGTCATAGCTAGGGCTTCAACACAGATACCTCCTACTCTCCACAAGAAAGCCTGAAAAACAATTGGTGAAACTTTAGAGCCTAGGTTAACTAACCTCTGGGAATCCCAAAATCCTTGTCAAGATCTGAATGGCAGTAGAATACTAACTCTGTCAGTAAACACTGAAGAAAAACTTTGTACAAGTTATCAGAAGAAGCTTTCATAAGGCTGAGCAGTTGATTAAACACTTGCATGATACAGAATCTGAAAGAAAAGCACATAGAAAACTAGAATACATTAGTAAATTGAAGGTGGGGCATCCAATCTTCCATATTAAAATGAGTCACTCTAGAAACAGCCAGATCTGCAGATGACACATCAGTGTTGCAGATAATCAAGATTAAATGCTGTGGGAAGTATCAGAGTATCTTTTCAAAGCTAAGCAAAAGGGGAACAACAAATATAATTCAGGACTGTGCCATTCAAAGCAAAGATGGCCTAATCTGAACATCTTTTGCTTGTCACTGATGACTTGGTTAAGAATGCTGGTCAGTGTGCAATAATGTCCCAAAATGCAAACAAAAAGCAAGGGTATTTGAAGAAACATTATAAAGTCCTTGTGGAAATCAGAACTGCACTCTCACCAGCAAGACATTGTTCAGTTCTGTCTACTGTTTCAAAAATTTTAAAAACATAATAGATGTAGGAGAAACAGGACAAGTTCATCAAAGCCTAATTCTTTTAATTTCATCCTCACTTTGTCAGCCAACTGGCAGCTTTGGCTGGGCAAGGGCTGGTATTCATTTGCAGAAGTCAAACACCTTTAGACTGCTAAGTAATGCCCATACCGGCCTGAGATTCAGGATCACAATAGTGTTCTTTCTTGATTTCGTTGATTTCACCTTTTCCTGTGGGCTCCAGTCCCCTGACACCACTCTACAGACTCTGCCCCTTTGCTGTGCCATTCCTCCTATGTCAAAACACAATTTACTCCGAAGAAAGCATAGCATTCACACTTGCATATGGCCCACTTGAATTATATATCTGCTTTAGCTTATTTGATTCAAATAAATACAGCGAATTTGCAAGGGTTCTGCAAATACTCAAATTTAATTAAAATTACAAAGCAAAAAATATATCACAATCTCATCCTTTTCCTTCCAATCTCTACTACATAAAAACAGGTTTGTGTACCACAATTTGCCTTCTTAATTATGTAGGAACAGTAAAGTAATTCCTATATTTTTCACTTATTTCCTGCATTACTATACAAAAATAAAGCAAGTATGTAAATAACTGTAGTCTTGTTATTCATGAAAATATTGTAGAAAGTTTAAGTAGATAATTTACACATTTGTGAGTACAGGTATAGGCCCAAGACTTTTCTTCACTACCCTCATTCCCTCCCAAACAAAGAAGATAAAGAATCTACCCAGAGAGGAAATAAAAACAGGCTCTTACTTTTTCATAATCTCTAATAAATAATTCTCTTTCATAATTCTCAGATGAAAGCTGTTAAAAAATGAACACAGTTAGCAAAGGATTCTCAGACTCCTTAATGCAGTGTAGAATGATACTGCCGTAATTAATATTTCTACAGTGAGAACAGCAGCTGGGATGTTTAATAAAATCATAATATAAATGCTAAATAAAAGTAAACAAAGCCAAACTTGCTGAAGTTATTTTTCATGCCACCTCTACCCAGCAAGCATACTTTTCATTCCTGATCAGCCAAGTCCCAGGAGATAAACAGTTTCAAAGATGTCAGCTGATGACAGGTACCTGAGAACATCAATACTGGAAGTGTCAGTAGAAAAAAAAACAGAAGATTTGAGGCTTTGTTGCTCTTTGACACAAGGAGTTTGCTTTCTGATGCTTAAAACTACCTTCCTGTGGTAAGTTTTATGGGACTGTCTCGGGGGGAGGGGAAGAAGTGTTCTGGGTCTGCTCAGCACTGAAAAAGTGTCAGCTGCATTTTGCACAAGTTGTGTATGAACTGGAGCACTAAGCATGGAACAATAATAATTAGAGACCTAGGTAGCATGATCAGTGAAAAAAAAAAATGAGAAGTTTTATCCTAAGGAAGAAAGGGGCGAAGGTGAAATCTAAAACTAAACTACAGGTATATTGATAATGAAAAGGAGAAAATAATCTGTCATTTATGTCTTTGATGGGCAGGAAAAGGAGACATTGTTTTAAGTTTCTGGAGCAGTGATTAAGTAACAGGAAAGCCTTCAAATGTTTAGGAAGACTTTGTAACAGTAAGGACAGGCTAAGGTCTGAGACAAATGGCTTGAGAGGCATCATAAGCAGTCTTTAAAAAGAGGTTAAACAATGTTAATAACGCATTATTAACCACACTTTCCCCTCTCTCCTATGACTGTCACTCGGCTACTGAA
Source organism: Melopsittacus undulatus (assembly GCF_012275295.1). Lineage (NCBI taxonomy): Eukaryota > Metazoa > Chordata > Aves > Psittaciformes > Psittaculidae > Melopsittacus > Melopsittacus undulatus. Next base: position 14,830,408 of record NC_047557.1, read on the forward strand.
CTGTAAGAGCTTTGTTCACGGTTGAAAAATAGGAGGAAAGGGATTACAATGAGAGAAGTAGATTTTTTCAGCAATAGTCTGAAAAGCCAGTTCATGTGTTACAAATCAATATGCTGCAGAACACATGAGCTGGTCGGCACCTTAATAAAACAAAATCAGATTTCAAAAAAGTCCAGTTTAAAATGCCAGTACAGAAAGAGTACATTAAATATGTGAGCTGTGGAGTATTGTCATAAACCAAAACCATGTAAGACACACATAAAAAAAGGAACAGTATTAACTGACCAATTTTCTTTACTGAAAAAGTAAGTTGATCAGTGCGAGATCAAGCTGTTTGTTTCTTTTAAAGTATAACTGGAACAAAGGCTGAGGAGCAAGAGAAAACTGCAGGTGCTTCAAAGTTATTTAGGGTGGTCAAGTCCAGACAGGACTGTGAGAAGTTTACAAGAGAAACCAAAGTAATAACCAAAATGGCAAATGAAACTTGATGTTAGTACATAGAAAATAACCCACATTGGACAGAAGAAAAAGGAAGAGCATACTTTCATCATCCCAAATTAACTGTGTGAACTTGGGAAAATAGTCTGGTATCACTGTAGAAAACTCATTAAAGACCTCAGCTCAATGCTGAGCTGTGGTAAAAAAGCAGACATGATGTTTTGAAGGATAAGGAATAGGATGGTGAATAATCCAGAAAGTATTGTAATGCCATGATATAAATCAGTGGTGGAGTCTCATCTGGAATGCTGTATACACTTCTGATTACCCAGTCTCAAAAAGGATAGTGCAGAACTAGGTAGGATTCAAAGAAAAGCAATGCAAATGATCAAAGGGCTGTGGAAACCTCATATACAATAATCAGAAAAGATGAAAAAATTACTTAGCTTCTGAGAGGAACAGACCATCAATGACAAATGTGCTCAATTATAGCATATAGGGAAAAGATTTTGCTTCTCTCTGCCTCATAACACAAGAGCAAGGTCACCAAATGACACACAAACATTACAAATTTAAAAACAGAAAAGGAGATACTTCACATCTAACACATAATTAATCTGTATAAAGCATAAATATGATTAAAGCCAAGTACTTATTCTCAGTCATTTGTGTATGATATGAAGCAATTAAAAATTAAAAATGAAAAACAAGAACTACAATGTGCTAACAAATTTTGGATGGAACAGTAAACCAGTGAGGGATAAGGAATAAGCCAACCATAGCAGGCAGATTATCCTCTGTTTTATGAGATATTTCTTGTATTTCCTCAGCTACCTGGCAATGGCCAGAGTTGGCTGCAGCTTGCTGAACTACACTAACCACAAAACTGATCTTACTCTGGTCACTTCAATATGTCTGTGAGAGATGAAGGAGTGACGTTCATTGCACATCAGCAATGCAGACAGCTAAGACAGGAGGTGCTAGGAAATGGTACACCACCACTAAAAAGAAACAGTGTGTCCTGGTTTTGGCTGGGATAGAGCTAATTTTCTTCCTAGTAGTTAATACAGTGCTGTGTTTTGCATTGAGTATGAGAATAATGTTGACAACACACCAGTGTTTTAGTTGTTGCTAAGTAGCGTTTACTCTTATTCAAGGACTTTTCACTCTCATGCTCTGCCAGTCAGGAGGGGTACAAGAAACTATGAGGCAGCAGAAACAGGAAACCTCACCCAAACTAGCCAAAGTGGTATTCCTTACCATAGCACGTCATGCCCAGTATATAAACTGGAGGGACTTTGCTGGGAGGAGATGATCACTGCATGGGGACCAGCTGGGCATCAGCCAACAGATGCGGAGCAGTTGTACTGTGCATCACTTGTTTGGGTTTTTTTTTTCTCTTTTTCCTTTATTATTATTATTAATTATTATTATTGTATCTTGCTTAATTTCAATTCTTAAACAGACATTATCTCAACCGATAGGTTTTACCTTTTCCTGGCTCTCCTCCCCACCCTACCAGGGGCATGGGGCAGTGAGCAAGTGGCTGCATGGCACTTACTTGCTACCTGGGCCTAAAGTACAACATTGTGAAAAGCAGTTTATATGAGATTATCAGAATCCATTCATCAATGTTGAATTAATAATGACAGAATTGCCAAAGTAAAGTTTCTGACCATGGAAGGAGCAAGCATTCCCTGAATACAACCATAAAATCCAGATAAACAGGGAAAAGTCGCTTTTCTAAGGCAGAGATGTGATAGGCAACTGGAAGAGGTCAAGCCTAAGTGAGGAAGCTCATTCCAGGCTTCTCATAGCATTAACTAACCAATTTAAAGGTGGAAATGTAATAAGTCATGCTTTGTTTAAAATGGAGTATATCTGCATGACAGCAAAGGTGTGCTGGCACAGAACTCAGAAAAGGCACACATGCAAGCTTTAGAGCTAACATATTATAAACAAGTGGGAAAAGAAAAACTCTGTCCAGAAAGCAACTCTAACAGTGATGGTAGTTTGAGGCTCCACAAAGGCACTTAAAAAACTAACTTCTATTTTGAAGTGTGAATCCCAGTGACTGAGAGTTTTAGGCACAACTTTCAAGGGACAGTTACAATTTCAGCTGCATGATATTAAAACTAAATTGCTAATCATACATGCAGCTTTGCAAATCTCCTCTTGATAGAACTAAGATTCTTTGGCTATATTTATGTGCATGCATTTATTTCTTTATATATATGTGTATATATAGGCAACGCAAATATGGCCAGGACCATTTTCTGACACTGAGGCAAAATGTCAATGAGCTGATCGACTCTCTACTACTAAAGTGAAAAACAGAGAAGGCTCAACCTAGAAAGGGATGTTAGGCAGTGCCGGCTCCCAAATACTGCCCAGGAATTGCCTGGGAGAGGGGCAGCTGACCCTGGCCAGGTTACAGTGACTGCGGCAATGCATTTGGTAACACAGCAGCAGAGGAGACCCAGTTCTAGTGCTGGGCAGATCCCCAGTACTTGCACAAAGCAGCTCCTGGACCCCTGCCCCTGATTACCAGCATCTGAACTGTGGGAGAGTTTTAAATTTTGGGTGTATTTTTCATTTACAATAGGGAGAACATCAAATAAAATAACACTTTATTTTTATTATTAGTTCTCATTACTGCCATTACAGAAGGCCTGAGTAGATAGATACTTCTTTCTCTTGCAGAAAACCTTTTTTATCCCCTCTGATGCACTCGTTTCACACAAAATGAAATGCATGTGACATTCAGGTGATGTCAGAGCCAGTACACGGCAACAACATGAAAGCCATATATGGACAGGGAGGCAAATTGCCACCTTTTTCTTTGCAAGGGCTTATGACAGCATCATACTGTGGGATTTGCATGACTAAAATTAGGCAAAAAACAATCTTCATGAAAGAAAAGCAAGGCAGTCTATAAGCAGTAGCCAGAGGCAGCTTCAGACGTGTCAATTCAGCTGTGTAAAGAATGCGCCAGTCTCACTGCTGGAATAGTTTCCACACTTTAATATACAGAACGAGTCATTAAAAATGAGGGGGAGTAATATGAAAGGATGAGGCATATGACACACGGTGTGTTACCACAGCATACCATATATTTGAGATAATAGTGTGCACTAGAAAACCCGTTTACACTTTCACTGCTGACAACTACAGCTACTGCCAATTCTCTCTCTACCTCAGCTTCTGTTTTGAGGTAAATTCCTGGCCTTAATGAATCAACAAGAAATCTGCTATGCAAGTAGGACAATATTTATTTATTTATTTATTTGTGTTTCTGGAAGCGTTTATATTCCACTAATTCAGATATGTATGCTTAGTTAATATTTTAATACATACCACTTGTTTCATTCCCCAGTGTTATTGTGCTCAGGGTAGTTTGGAATAGAAAATGCTGGAAAATACTCAACCACCCAAATTACTATGAGATTCAAAAAAGCTGGGTATGTGTTTAAGCGTTAGAGCTCCTGTTTAGGAGAATATCTCATTGCCAGTCTTCCTTGGAGCTTTGTATGAGTGAGTTCCTTGTAAATTGGACAAGGTGAAGCACAAGCAACATCAGCCAACTCAGTCACTGGAAGTCTGCTTAGTGTGAGTTCACAGTTGACACCATAGGTGGAAGATTTGCTCAGTGCAGTGGCAACCACATTCTGATGGTTCAGGACCTAGTCCTGGTCCACAGATATCAGTGCAAACCTTACCATCAGCTTCTGCTGTAACAAGATTTGACCCTGGATTACAAGTCATGTCCCGCCATGTTCTTGAAAAAAGCAAGTGTTGTGAATTCATTAGTCAAGATATTGGTAGCCTAAAGGATTTAAACAGTTTGGTTCCAAAATTGTACAAAAATGGTAATATGCCATACCAGAGGAACTATACAGTTGTTTCTTTCACACACACATTGTATTGATTAATGTTGTTGACTGATTAATATTGCTACTTGGGAGCTACATACACCATTTAAAGTATTCCAATGCAACATCAGCTCACTTTGATCTATTACACAAGAAAGTAGGTCTGAGCTCACCCAGGAAAAGAAGAAAAAGATCATGCAGAAACCTGTTTCAGTTTTGAGGCTCTTTGAATGAATATTGTGTTATGCACTCTGGGTAAACATATAGCTACTGAATGAACTCTGTCACAATTACCAACACATACAGATGGAATTCCTCACATGAACAGGTGAGCACATCAAGCTGCACAGAATAGATTTTAACTTACATAATATATTGTCAGTGTAGGACAGTTTAATTTTGCCAGAAATTTATGTTAAAATAGTCCCTTTGAACAAACTCCAAACCATCTCGCTATTGCAAAGCTCATCCATACAATCCCTGAGACTGAATAGTCCCATTGATGACAGTAGTACTACCCGCACATCATCGTGCTGTTCACTATGGGGAATGCTATGACTCAGTTCGGCCTTCACTTTTTATTACATTTAACCATAAATCTTACTCATGGAAATACAATTGCATGAGCTTTAATTTCATAAACTGAAAATAAAAGTGCTTATTTTATTGCAGTTGCTATGTAAAAGGCCACAGGAAATCTACCCACTCCAAGATGACTATACACATCTCCATATTGTAAGAGATATTCTTAACTGATTTCCTATATGAGATTCTGCTATTTTGGGAACATTAAGTGCTGCTATTCAAAAGCAGTTCCTCTTCTGGGTGAAAAATACATGCTTCTTCAACAATCCATATGTTTTGTTTCAGTAAGTTTCTGGGATAAATTCAAGATACAAGTCCAGAGGAGGGCCATGAGGATGGATCAGGGGACTGGAGCACCTCTTGTTTGAAGACAGACTGAGAAAGTTGGCGCTGTTCAGCCTGGAGAAGAGAAGGCTGCATGGAGACCTCATAACAGTCTTCCAGTATCTGAAAGGTGCCCACAGGGATGCTGGCGAGGAACTATTCATTAGGGACTGTAGTGATAGGACAAGGGGTAACGAGTTAAAACTTAAACAGCAGAGGTTTAGATTGGATATAAGAAAGAAATTCTTTCCTGTTAGGGTGGTGAGGTACTGGAATGGGTTGCCCAGGGAGGTTGTGAATGCTCTGTCCCTGGCAGTGTTCAAGGCCAGGCTGGATGAAGCCTTGGGTGACATGGTTTAGTGTGAGGTGTCCCTGCCCATGGCAGGTGGGTTGGAACTAGATGATCTTAAGGTCCTTTCCAACCCTAGCTATTCTATGATTCTATGTCTTATGTATATTGTCTAAGCAGGAAGAAAATTTCATTTTCCATCAAAATACAGATTTGAACAGACATAAAAAATTCTTAGTGCAGCTTCCTACCAGTCATTAATTAAAAATCAAAACAAACAAACAAACAAACAAAAAAACCCCCTGATTTTATTTTTTTCTTTATATTTCTAAAGATGAGAAATATGCAAAGAACTAATTAGTCCTGTGACTCTATACATTGTTTTTGAGTTCCATGATCAAATTTCCCTCACTTCATGAACAAATTCAACTACACTTGCAGGAAGACTGAGGAAAAGACTCACCTTGCTGAGGGTGGAGGGAGGCAGAGAGAAGATTCAAGGCTACAGTGTCTTTCTTAAAATACGGAATTATAGAAACTGTATGATCTAATGCTCTAGCTTATAAATGAAGGTGGGGGAAGGATGAAGTGGAAATTCAGACATATTTCATCTTCAATCAAGCACAACCCATATCTGCTAACTTCAAAATAATAAGCAACCCAAGTGACTTCAAGGATCAAACATCAGCTGGGTTTGTTGAATGAAAGCCTACAAATGCACACTGTCATTTGTTTTGTTAACATTTGCTATAAAAGGAAAATGGAACAAACAGCAAACTTGTTTGAGTCAAGTGCAAAGTTTGTATACCTGATGCATGTACAGGCTTTATTTGGCAATCTTCTTTCCACAACGGTTCTTCAAAAGGGCACACCAGTGAAATACTGCTAATAAAAAACAGTTGTCCAAATAAGTGGGACTATCAAAATACATTCATATTACTGAAGCTAAGTTAAACTTCTTTATTGCATTCATCTAACTCTTTCAGCACTGGGACAATGTCAGTCCAAGCCATTGAAAGAGAAAAAAGTAAAACACCACAGCTTTCAAGTAAAACAATAACCTAGTAATGCCACATCATCCCAAAATAGCACATTAAAAAAATAATAAAAAAAAAAATCAGTCCTCCTAGATATGTGTTCATAGGTTTGTACACTTTTTTACCTCTGATACTGCTAATAAAGCTACTAGACATAAAAGGCATTTACCTAGTAGAGAAGATCGATGACCAATACTCTAATCGTAAGTGAGCCCATCAAATGCAATCAAGGAAATGAATCATACAATTTATGCTAGAGTTAAATGTCAATAGTTTATTTCTAAAACAGCAACAGAAGTATTTCTTCTTTCAGAATTTTCCGTATTTATCAAGTGCTGGAATGGTTTATAAACAAGAGAAGTACATATCAAGAATGTTACCATACAGCTTAAAGAGGATGAAATATATCTCTGGAATGTTCAGGTTGAGAGCCAGACTAAACTGTTATCTTTATGTTCCACTTAAGCTTTTGTGCTGATCCTTGTAAAATTCATTCTGAAGAAGAATTTTAAGCTGGTTTTGTTCTAAGTGGGAATCTTTTCCTAAGAGGTTGCTGATGTTGAAACTTAAGTCCCATTATGGTTAACAGCTGTTACATGGTTAATAGGTCTTGCTGTTGACTTCAGTGAAACCGGGCTTTCAAACAATGTTTTTGTAAAGGTATTTCTACATGTCATCAGAAAAATAACACAGACAATGGCTCCTAACAAATCACAGAAAAATAAGATAAAATTTCAAAAACTAAGATTTGGAAAATGTAGTTGTAGCTTTATAGATATAATGAAGTCAGAAAACATTCTCTTAACTATGAATGTTTTTTCACCTTGAGATAAAAATATCAGTTCCTGGAATGACTGTCTTACTTTCCAATGACCACAAATACAAACGTTGTAAGGTACAAAATGGTAATATACTCTGTGATTTAATGAACTTACTTTCTTAACAGGCATAGAATAAAACAGACCTTTTCTGTTTCAAAGAAATAGCTAAAACAAAATCCTTCTTTCTTCCACAGATTAGTCACACACATTTTAGTCCCATTTGAATCAATGCCACTTCACCTGCATGAAGCAATACAGCCTAAATGGAACTGGTAAATTGGTTCGAAGAACTCACACCAGCTGATACTGAGCAAGATGAACAAGAACTCAGCTCTTGCAGGTAAGGTGCTGAACATGTGACTTTTGCCAAAATCACATATTCAGCAATCACTCTTTCGTGAAGATTTTGGACAAGAAAGATTCATATCAGCATTACCACATGACGAACAGACATTAAGAATGTTGTCTTTTGATACTGAGGTAATGTTTTGGTGAGATGTGTTTAATAACAGAGGACACTGGAAACAAAAACTAACAAATCATCCCTCTGTGCCTTGGCATAGGCCTCACAGAATTGTATCACTACAGTTGTTTTAACCTCACAGATTCATTTTCCATTATTTCATTACCCAGTGCTTCAGTGAAGTTTCTTTGTTCTTCAGTACGGTGAAAATTGGAAGTTGTATATTGGCTGTCTTCAGGTCAAAAGCATGCTTCTTTAAGCCTCTTTGTTCCTTTATTTTGTTTCTCCAGAATGAGCAGTTGAAAACAAGAGCCAAAGCACACACACAGTTTACCTCCACAGTAAAAAAACCTCCGGCCAGAAGACATGTCCATATGAAAAGTTCCCCAGTCTATTTGTTTTCTGCTCCTTGGAAAAGCCTTTCAAGCTAAAGCTGAAACTCAGTTCCAGACACTGATTAATAACTTAATAATGCTTACAGTGTTAAAAAAAAAAAAAGAAAACCAAAAAACCTCCAGGTTTTCTTGTAAAAGAATACCATATAATGCTGTTGTATTCACAGTGACTGAGACACTGTCACCTTCCTACAATGATCAAGTATTTTTTTCCATTGAAAAAAAGATCAATGTTTTCAAACTGTTCTTGGAAAAACACACTGCAGAAAATAAACCCACAAATTCCTCTTCCGTTTTCTTCACAAACCTTGCAGATTTCTGAAAGTTGCTAGGGAAAAGTTAGAATCAAAAATACACTGCTGGGAAATTAAAACAAACTCAGTGTGGAACAGTAAGAAACACAAAGAGAATAAAGTAAAAACAGGAGCTACAGATATCTGAACTGATTTAGTGTAGTGTTTTCCTCTAAACCCAAAGGTAGTAATACTGAAGGAACTGGATTCAACATTAACACTTTAAAGATACAGATTGTGGGCTCACTATAAGATAAGACACAAACTTTCTGGCTGTTGATTTCATGGTGTTATTCTCATGTGTAGCAGTTTGCAGTTTCAAACCTGTTCTCCACAGTTTCACTGGAAAGAAACCTAAATTACAATAAAATCAGAATGATGTTTGTGCAACTTGATTGTTTTAAATATAAATCAAATTACATAAGATAAACAATGAAGTCAAACATATTTCCATAAATACAAGCACTTTCAGTTGATTGAGTTTATTGGTGCAACTAAGTGAAACCAGTAGAGTTAATTTATAGAATAAAATTGCAAGCAACAAGTGATGCTCATCACACAGAATCACAGAATCCCAGAATCCCAAGGGTTGGAAGGGACCTCAAAAGATCATCTAGTCCAACCCCCTGCAAGAGCAGGGTAACCTAGAGTACATCACACAGGAACTTGTCCAAGCGGGCCTTGAATATCTCCAATGTAGGAGACTCCACAACCCCCCTGGGCAACCTGTTCCAGTGCTCTGTCACTCTCACAGTAAAGAAGTTCTTCCTGATGTTAACGTGTAACCTCCTATGCTCCAGTTTACACCCATTGCCCCTTGTCCTATCACTGGATATCACTGAAAAGAACCTAGCTCCATCATCCTGACACCCACCCTTTACATATTTGTAAACACTGATGAGGTCACCCCTCAGTCTCTTCTTCTCCAAGCTAAAGAGACCCAGCTCCCTCAGCCTCTCCTCATAAGGGAGGTGTTCCACTCCCTTAATCATCTTTGTGGCTCTATGCTGGACTATTTCAAGCAATTCCCTGTCCTTCTTGAACTGTAAGACACTAAAAGCAGACTCTGATTTTGCTCAAGTGCAACTATATCCCTTAAGACTCCTTGGTATTGTAAATGGTATTTTTCAGCCAAGACTGGCAGTAGTGCTGACTGTAAAACAGAAACAAGCAGCTGACCCTTCACAAAGAGCTCTAAACATAAAAAAAAATAACCCCTTCCCCCAGACTGAATAAAAAATATTTTTCCTATACATTTTTTTAACATCTTGTGCTTCATACAACATTAGCAAGTCTAAATCTGCCGGTGTCATGGAAATTAGATTTAAATTAATGCTGTTTTCTTACAGGTATCTCCTCATATCGTACAAGTCCTCTCTTACTTAACATCATGCATTCATACACAGAATTTTGGAGCAGGATGGATCATGCTTGATTTTCCATTTAAGAAGAAAACATATTGTTTCAGTAGGTTATCAAGATTCCCTCTCTGCTCAGAGAAGACAGACACTCTCAGAGGACAATCTATGTACTGTCAAGAGAGTTCTCAATGCCATCTGAAACACTCTTAAGCTCAGTTTGCTGCTGAAAGGAGCACCACCATCCTCCCTCAGCTGCACATTCCTACAGGCTTTTGTATGTTCACATTCAATGAGATCAGGAAACAGATTAAGGTGAAAATTAACCTCCAAATTCAGGTGAGAGCACTCCAGGCAACAATCTTTCAGAATCATAAAACCCAATATGAGTCAACAAACACCTACAGATAAAGATCTGTATACAAACAGCCTGCACCCAGTTTCATTTACAATAGTGATAAAACTGTAGCTTAATATAGGAGACAGTTCCAGACTACCCTTCATTACAGAAGAAACCTAGACAACACTGTTAAGACTAACGAAATCATATGAAACCTGCTTAAATGTCTCTAACTTCCCTATGGTCTATAGACTGGTTGCAGGATTTTTTTCTGCAGTGCTTGTCGAGCAAGGTTTTTTCTTACATATCATTCAATTGTTTGTACTAAAGTTCTTTGCAGTGAAGATACAAACAACAAAGCAAGCTTCTAAATGTAAGATGCTTTTGTCCTTGCCTTATTGCATTAGTGCAGTCATCTAGGTCCATGGACCAGAAACTAAATCATAAACTTCTTCATGTAAGATTGAATTCTACCTTAGAAAGTTCGGGGATGATAATTTAAGAGAACTTTAGAGTGCTTCTGCAGAAATGATAATTATGGACCCGAGAGCTACAGAAAAAAGCCCTTAGTGACTACTATATAGAATTTCTAAATCCCTGCTGAGTTGTTCCATGATATTTTTTTTAGAACTTTAATGATTCGTTTTATTATTAGTTCATAAAAAATGCTAAAGCTTATCCTCCAGGGTTTCTAAGCACAACAAGACAATCTCCATGGATTATTTTTAGCAAGTAACTCTATATCATTGTAACAGACAAAACCATTATTCATTAGAAAGTACTGAAAATAATCTGGCATATGCATTTTTTTAATTCCTATGCTACATCCTTAGAGTGAAAGTCAAACTCTTCCCTTCAAACCAAACCAAATCAAACCAACCAACCAACAAAAAGCCCACCCAAAACCAAAACCAGAAAACAAAACCTGGAAGCTTGGCTGCTTCTTCAACTTAATATGACCAAATAAGACAGTTTGCAAAAAAAAAAAAAAAAGAAAAGAAAAAAATCTTCTTTGTAAACACATTAAATTTATCACATCTCAGGTGAATGAGTAGACTGCTTTTTTAAGACTGAGGATACATAAATACACATAGAATAAAACTTTATTTTAAAAATTTCCAGTTCCATAATTTCTATGTCACTTATTTTGTAAGACTTACCAGGCTGCTTATAAAGTTTGCACAGACAACATCAGACTTTCCAGATTTCCTATAAAAAGTGTGACTTGGTGCAAGTGACATTTCAAAACCTATTCCACCAGCCAGTTTGCAACACACGACCAAATTACTTTTGTGTCCCAGAGCTTACGGAATGTGTCTTCCTGGGCTTGTGCTATGTTAACTGCTAGTGCTACCAAATAGAGTCCTAGTATGCTCCCTGGTCTCCTTGCTCTCTGAAGAGAGATGAAGATCAGGAAATTCCCAAGAACTGCAAAACCATGCAAAACCATTTGAGTAAATTGGTATGGTGGCTGAGAGAATATAGAAAACATGCTATATGAAGCCTTGTTAATGCCAAGGACATACAGGTAGCTTTGCCAGAAACAAAGTACAAAATGTGGACCTTCAAGCATACTAAACCAAGAGACCACAGTGCACCAAGTCTAAAGCTGGCACAAGGTTCTTGAAACCTTTTATAGGTAGTCTTAAGCCCCTGTCATCTCCATTCTCCAGCCCAAGAAGTGTCTAGCTGCTAGTAAACATATAATGTATTGGCATTATGTCTTCACAACACATATCTGAAATCTAATTTTATTTCTGGGTCTCAGTATTGCTGTTTTAGAAAGCCATGCTCTTTTGCAGTTGAATTAATTCTAATTCACCAGTTCAGAACAATGCAGACCCTGAAACAGCTGACATGCTTATGTGGTAACACCCATCCATGAGCCTCTGATCTCCCTCTTCCTGTTTTTGTCTCTCTCCTGATGACATATACCTCTAATATTATACAATTAAAATTACAATGACACCTTAGCCTGTTTACTTCTGTTTCTGTTCCAGGATGTTGTCCATTGCCCTGACTACAGACAGGTGGCATACCTAATCTGATAACTATACTGGATTTTAAAATACTTTATCCAAGAAACACAGTTACTGATTGCCTAGAACCATATGTTCTCCAGTTCTGTTTGGAGTACCTGAGTCACGATTTTAATGCCAGAAATTAACTCATGACACACACACACACAAAAACTAAGTTGTCCACCTATTTCAGCTCTTCAAGTCAAATTCAGGAAAGTTTAAGTTTATAAAAAAACACTGCAGTACTGTTTTTCAAATAAAAGCTACTATAAGCAACATGTACATAGAAAAGATTACCAAGCAGTGTGGCAATGAGAGTAAAATCTTTATTCTCAAACATGGAAACTGAAAAAAAGAACAAAAAGCACTAGGTATTTTTCCTGCTTTACAGTGTCCAGGAGAAAGCAGATCCAGACCATCAGGGATACCACAGATATGAGGCAAACCACAGAGGTGTCAGTGTTCACAGAAGCCTCTGACAAATGAAGAAAAGAAAAATAAAAAGAGTGAGAGAGAAGACTTTACTCAGAAACAAAAGGACAGAGAAACTAGTGGGAGGACACTGTAATTACCAAGGAAATGGTGACATGGGTAGTCTTCTGACTCAAAAGAGGAAGAAGGGAATGCTGGAACTTAACAGGGAAATATTCTTGGAACGCAGAACTGAGGCTACCTTACAGAGGAGACGTTTGAAAATGTGTCTCTTTCTTAAACTGCATCATGGAATGCAGCAAGGGATTTTCTTCCAGATACTTCTTCAAATATCATAAAAGAAAATTACCATTGTTATTGATCCCTACAGTATAGATCAACGATCTGTGAAGGTCTACACAGAGTAACTTTTTTGATTAAAATCTCCATACTGTTTCATTTTTTTTTTTTTGTGATCTAACCTCTCTGAAGACAAAGGCCTAATCTAAAGCTGCAACACTTAAGTTATCGGTGTAAATGAACTAGACAGAAGTTTCTGAAATGTATATTTCAGAAAGACATTGAATAAATTATTTGTTAACCTTTTCTTCAACTGCAAGTTATTTTTAACAAAAAGAAAGCATCCAGCCATCATACAAAAGGCTCAGGAACTAGCTGAAAATTAAATAGCAAAGACAAGTGGAAAACCAAAGAGCAAGGTAAGAGTATATGACCAGGGAGCTCCCTTCTTAAAAACTATCAGCAACATCCTTCAGTGTGCCTTTTAAACACAGGTAATTCAGGCTTAAAAATGGCAAAAAATGACAGACCATAGTACCCCTCCAATCCTGAGGATATAATCTCCACAAGTTATCTGCTGAGTCTATTACATCTACTGGAAACAGAGCTGCTCAGCTGTTCATTTCCCTAAACTGTTCATCTGCTGTCAGTTTAAATCTCTTGTGCAATATTTGAGCCTTTCAGTTACTGTAACAGCAATTTTAGCTTTCAGAAGGCTTCCCCTTCCTCTTGAAGACTGATACTTGTTTTGCAATTCAGTTCATTTTATTTATAAATATTTAATTTTCATTTGCCTCCTTAAAATTTGCTCTGAGCGGATAGTAACATAAATTTATTATGAAGTATATTATTTACCTCATTAGTGCTCAAGAGTTCTTTTGCCTCTACCAAGCATTCTGCTGAACAAACTTCTGGAGGCCGAATTCAAATGTGTGGAGGAAATGAAGCATAAAATTAGGATGCAGTTCTTTTATGCCCCTTTGCAGTCTTTCTCAAAACCACATGCCACACTGGTGTTCAGGAATGGCATTAAGGCTGGTGATCTGAAGACAGAAGACACGATCCAGATTAATTTTAAATCCCCAGTACCATAAACACATTGCAATGACATTATTTCCAGGAATAACCCAAAGTGGTAGTTTCAAGGGTTATAAACACACATCCAAAACAAGAAAATGGGTGGAAAAAAATTTATTCTTTAAAATTAAACAAGAACTACAACGGCTGGTAGCTGTTATCCAATATTACTTTATCCTACTTTATACTAGTTGGTATCCAATATTTACTGGATTACTTTATTGTTATCCAGTATTACTTTATACTACTTTATGGATTTACTTACTGCTGATGTCTCTCAAGATAAGAACACAATTGAACAAATGAGCCAGTTTAGATCAAATTTGATGTTGCTTGAGAAAAATAGAAGTGAAGAATTAAATGAAGAGCACACAAAAAGTTTTAAGATTAAAAAAGAAAAAAAATTATATCTCTACTATACAGTGTGTCAGTGAAGAAATAACTGACAAAGACAAAGGAACTGTTAGCCCATCTGTGCATCTCATCATGACAATGACTGATGATATTTTTAATGAACCTTCAATTCAATCACGGTTAGCAAATATTCTGATAACATAAGTATCCTGAAAACACCCGCCAGGAACAGCACAGCATGATTTCAATCTGCTTTCACTTAGGTGCATCACTACAGTTTCATAATTAATGGAATTATTTTTGCAATTTTAAAATATTTGTGCTGTAACTTTCTTGTCTGTCTATCAAAAAATCCTGTCCGAGTTCTTCCCTGTTAGGGGGAAACTAGAGAGAAGTTAGCAACTGGGCAATTCCAAGTATATCTGCATACTTTCCCCCCCAAAGACCAGCATCACAACTACTTCATATTGTATCTGTAAGTTCACATTTTTTCATTAGTATTAAGAAGTTTGGGAGCTGGAGAGTAAAAAAAATATAAAAGCAGATAATACTGGGTTTAATTATGATATCAGAAATCATTGTGATGCTAACCACCTTGATTACAATAATTTAATACATCAGTCTGCATGAAAACCATACATTATACTAACTACTGTTAGCTTAATGCAGCACAGAGAAAAAAAAAATATAATGCTGCAAACATTTAATGAAAGTATTAAAGGAATAAGTGCTTTTTACTCTGTCTCCATATCACTAAAATACCCATTAATCTGCCATGCTGTGGTATTCCAGACATTTAAACAGGTTTCTGGTTATTATTATAATGGACTTCAGACCAGGTTTATAAAGGATTAGGTATTGCTCCAACGCATTCTCTTCTTATTCTCAGACAAAACATTATGCTTAGAACTGCCAGTAAGGTCCTATGATAACAGACGCACTTTTTCAAAATACTGTTCACTACAGATGCCTCTGGCATTCAGGTTTCCTGAAGAGGAACTACTTCAGAAATTTATGTCTACAAGATCAGCTTTTGTATTAACAGTTTCTAGATACTAGACATTTACAGAAGTTATGTATTTTATTATAGAACTTTCTGAATTTGTGTGGGGTTTTGTCAGCTACTGGGAGAGTCTCACCAAGCATGCTATTTATTAGCATATCCTTGAGACAGTGGAAGTAAACTACCATAACCAATTTAGCCTTCTTGACTATTTCTGGATTCTGCTAAAAAATGTGTTTTGCAGTAGTGCTAACAATCACCCACAGTTTTCAACATTGAAGTTACTACTATATGCTTAGTATATTACAACTAAAGTCACATGAAATTACAGCTTGAAAATACAATTTACGTATTATCACAATTCTTTCTGAACTGGTAGGGAAAAAAAATAATCCTGATGCTCAATATTATTATTAAAGAAATAGAACTAATGCTATAATCTGCATAGTTCTCAAATGTTGGAAGAGTTCAGATAAAAATCTAACTGGTACAGATAATTTCTACTATTTAGACCTTTATACATTTGTATAAGGTACTGGATGGTCCACTAATCTCTCAAAATGTGACTATCCAGTAAAATAATCAACAAAACCTAGGATAATAATTCAGACAAAATAGATTAATTAGTTCCAGTAGGAAACAAAAAAGTGAGCAGAAAGAACACTGATACTATCAGTGTCATATGTCAGTGAAATTGGTTAACGCAGTATCAGAATGTACTTCAATAAGTCATGAAAACCCAAAACAACCTACAGAAACTATTGGTAAGATAATCAGCTCTGAACAGATAGATGATGTAGTGTATTTGGAGGAGCAATTTCAGACATGGAATCTAGCAAAAAGGAACTGAAATATTCTGCCATGAAAAATTCTGCCATGAGAACTGAAATATGTTGCCATGCAAGAATACATGGCAACATATACAGAAATGGGAAGCCAGGAAAATAGGAGACACAAAGAGGAGGTTTGACAGACACATAAAATACAAAAATGATAAAAGCAGTGACAGCAGCACAAGAAATTATATGGGACTTTAAAAATACCTTACATTTTCAACATTGACATGCATGGTTCGATCTGTGTAAGTATATTGTAGGTAGGATTCAGATGTTTGATTCAGTACTTAAATTCCAAAATTAGATACTCAGCATCATCACTGCTATTTAACCCTGAATCAGCACACTCAGCTGCTATTGCTCAAGATAGCTGACACCTCTAGTGTAACCTCCTAATTTTAATTAGTTTCACTTCAGTTTATATCTACTTATAGTTCCACATTCCTCTGCTTCCCTCAGCTGTGACACACTAATCAAGGACATCCTCAAAAAAAAAAAAAACAGTTTGAAGACAAACAGCAAGAATAATGACAGGTGTTCCCTGGAGTTAGGGCTTAAAACGCATGTCTCTCTGCTCCCAGATGTGTGACCTAACCCATAACCTGATCTTCTTTTGCACTCCCAATTAATATTTAATTATTCCATGCATAGCAAAACACCTTCAAGAGGAGATACTGCAACCATCCCACCTCAGAGTACTTTATAGCCAGAATACTTTCCTGGAAGATAGGAGCTGCGATTAGAGCTCCCTCAGGCAGAGGGATGCAATCTTGCTGCCTTTAACTGCTGAGCTAGTGCATAGCATGCACTGGGAGTGGCAGGCAAGCAACGGAACAGTAAGAGCTTTTGAACAAAAAAGGCTATATGGCTTATTTTGGGAAAGGGATCCTGTGATGAAGGATACTATGGTAAGAAAGTTGGGTCTGCTCAGCATGGGGAAGAGAAACTGCGTGGAGATCTCATAGCACTCTTCCAGTATCTTAAAGGGGCCTACAAGGATGCTGGAGAGGAACTTTTCATCTGGGACTGTAGTGATATGACAAAGGGTAATGGGTTCAAACTTAGACAGGGAAAGTTCAGGTTGGATATAAGGAAGAAGCTCTTTACTGTGAGGGTGGTTGAGGCACTAGAACAGATTGCCCAAAGAAGTGGTAAATGCTCCATCCCTGGCAGTGTTCAAGGCCAAGCTGGAAAGAGCCTTGGCAACACGGTCTAGTGTGAGGTTTCCCTGAACATGGCAGGGGATTGGAACAAGATGATCTTAAGGTTCTTTCCAACCCTGACCATTCTATGATTCTATGATCCTAGTCACAGACAATGACACTGGTTAAGGCACTCCACCACCTGAAGTTCTTTTAAAGATCTATTGCAAGCAGCATTCCAGTCAGCTTGTTGGGATTTGCTATATAGCTCTCCTTTCCACAGGCACCAAGCAGATGACCTTTATGATGTTAATTCACTAACACCAAGCACCTAGATAGTGCAAAGCTCAGAGTTGTGATTTTCCTTGTATGATGCCCAGAGACTGAGGGATCATAGAATAGTTTGTCACTGCCAGTATGATACACTGATGAGTTATGTGGCAACAGAAGGCTGGGTGGACTCTAGCCAACAGAGTTTAAAAGCAAGAGCCCAAACTGAAAGCATTTACTGTAATTCAGCAGAAAGTCATGAGAAAAATGAAGAAAACGTTTTGGATATTCAGTGAAGTTCAGAGGAAAAGTGCACCTAACTCTACAAGCTCTTGCTGTGTTCTTGTCTCCCATTATTTCCAGTCTTACCACCAAAACTACAATTTTTACACCACACCAGCTGTTTTCTTGAAAGCTACTGTCTTTCCACAGCCTTACAGATAACATCCCTTCTCTCATCACACTAATAAAATTAACACGATTAACCATTAATCATTAAAACAAAACATTCTATGTGTATATCTCTCCCTGAACATGTAAAAAATAATTTCAGATTATTTGTAACACAGATTGTAATTTCCCCTAATTAGGGATACTGGGCTAGATTCTCAGTTGCGATATGAATCAGTACATTTCCAAGAAACTATCTGATTTATATCACATCAGTATCTTGCTTGTCTAATTAATATGCATCAGGCCATTATGCAGGAATGCTTTCCACATGGCATACTTGCCTATGAACTGAGTGATACATCGCACACATTACTTCCAGATCTGAGATGTCAGAAAGGGTGTCCCACAACACTGCTATACTTGCACCTGCTCAGATAGGTGTGGTTGAAGCATTACTGCAATAAGCACATTACAGATGCAGGAAGGAATTACAAACGAGACGGCCTAAATCCTTGAGATTTCCATAGGCCATTATCATCCAACAAGAAACACTGCAACTTTGCATTGCTTTCCCTTTTCTTTCTTGTCAGCCTGTCTCAAGGAGTCTCACACAGCACAGAAATATTTTGTACTAAGTTTAATACAACCTGAGCTATCATTTTTCTAAGAACTGCCCAATCGTTTCCAGAATTAGACATGTCATGCACATGAAAGTTTATTTAAGAACGGATGGGAAGCACACAGTCACTTCATTTACTGTACTAAAACAAACAGTCCTAAACTGCAGTCCTTCACATGACATGGAGGTAGCTTCAATCTTCTTTCTTTCTTCCTCCTCAGATTAGATAAGGATTGCAGCACCCCACTTCCTAAATCCATTCTCAAACTTTTAAATAATTCTTCCAACTGAAACCAAATAAACCGCCTCCCAATAACAACAAACACATGAAGAACTGTAAAGACACTGTAGACCACTTAAATTTTTTTTGTGCTAAATAACTAGGAAAATACTGTGTAGAGTTTCCTGAAAATGTTCAGACCTCAGCAATCAAAAAGCTTCATAAAATTAATACCAGGCTCAGCAGCACTGCACAAGATATCACAAGCCTGTATGATCACAGGTAATTACTCATACTTGGTGCCATTTGAGCTTTCATCACAATACCAAAAGTGTTACAGCAGCATACAGTAGCTGTAGCAACTGAATGTTTAGTCAAGAATACTTACATTATCTAAATGTCTCATCAGAAACATGCACACATGTAAACTTCAGCTACAATTTAGTGATACGAATATTGAAATAATATAGAAAAGAGCAACAACAATGCCAAGGTACAGAAACCAAGGTTTATCTTGTGAAAAGTTAAGATTCCTGTTGACATGTGAAAGTTCAGCCTGTTGCAATGAAAAGGCGTGTTTGCAAGTCTAACATTTATAATTACACAAACATTCCCCCACCCTTAATGTCAAACACGCTGAATGCCTTTCTGACAGTGAGAGGCTTTCCAGCTGGTGAAAAAAACCTCATCAGGAATTCAATTTGTATATTATTTAAAACTATTATTCCTCTGCATATCTAAAGAGAATGGGGTTCATTTTTGTTCCGGTCTGCTACTCTACCACAGCCAGATGCTATAATAATTGGTTCAGATGTATAAGTACTAGACAGAGAAACATGACTTCAACAAAGTTGGAAAAGACCTTTAAAATTGTCAGGTCCAACCATTACCCCAGGACTGCCAAGTCCATCACTAAATCATATCACTGCAGGCCTCATCTTTATGGTTTGAGAAAACTTCCAGTGACGGTGATTCTACCACTTGCAGGGAAGCCTGTTCCAATGTCTGATCACCCTCTCTGTGAAGAAATTTTTCCTAATATTCAGTCGAAACCTCCCCTGGTGAAGCTTGAGTCCGTCACCTCTTGTGCTATAGCTTGTTGTTTGGGAAAAAAGATTGACTCCCACCGCACTACAACCTCCTTGCAGGTAGTTGTAGAGAGCAACATATGAGTGAAGATTCACTTATAAACTGCTCAAAAATATTACTAAGCTAATAAATACCTTTAGTAAATGGTGTACTGCTGATTGTAGAAAGCAGTGGTTCAAAGTTTACTTATGCCTATTTAAAGTATATTATGTGCTAACACTTACATTCTCCATCTGTAGCAAGCTTGCAGTTCAATTAAACAGACATTAGCCCTCTGCAAACTGCTTACCAGTGAAACAGTATAAAGTTCAAACTAAATACATTAAATCAACTATAAATGGTCTGTCTCTTCCAGACAAAGCTATTTCCACTTTGGAAGGTAACACAGTTAATTGAGATTGCAAGGAACAGACAAGCAACAATTCTGGCATTAACCATTTGTGCATCTTTGGGAAAACTATCCTGGATTCCACCACCTTCTTTTGGCTGCTGATGTCACAGAATCACAGAATCCCAAGGGTTGGAAGGGACCTCAAAATATCATCTAGTCCAACCCCCTGCAAGAGCAGGGTAACCTAGAGTACATCACACAGGAACTTATCCAGGCGGGCCTTGAATACCTCCAACGTAGGAGACTCCACAACCCCCCTGGGCAACCTGTTCCAGTGCTCTGTCACTCTCACAGTAAAGAAGTTCTTCCTGATGTTAACGTGGAACCTCCTATGCTTCAGTTTACACCCATTGCCCCTTGTCCTGTCACTGGATATCACTGAAAAAAGCCTAGCTCCATCATCCTGACACCCACCCTTTACATATTTGTAAACACTGATGAGGTCACCCCTCAGTCTCCTCTTCTCCAAGCTAAAGAGACCCAGCTCCCTCAGCCTCTCCTCATAAGGGAGATGTTCCACTCCCTTAATCATCTTTGTGGTTCTGTGCTGGACTCTTTCAAGCAATTCCCTGTCCTCAAACTGAGGGGCCCCAGTACTCAGGCCCGGAATCATCCCATTTAGAGTAAGATACCTAACCAAAGTGATTAATTGGCTAGGCATAAATCTTCTACTGATCTATATAAAAGCCTTTCTTTATTCCTTTGATCATGTGACATATAGGTTTTAAAATGAAATCAAGGTAATTGGTTATATCAGTATTGCTCTGCAATAAAGAATTTAGATACATTATTCCCCCTTATACACTCTGGGTTTTCTCCAATAAATATTAAAAAATAAGTGCCATTTCTGAAAGCAAATTCAAAACTAGAAGATGGGGGGAACATTGTCTAGTGTGAGGTGTCCCTGCCCATTGTAGGTGGTTGGAACCAGATATGTCTAGGTACTTTCCAACCCTAACCATTCTATGATCCATGATTCCGTAACACAAAGGGATACAGCTAGATTTGACTTACAGGCCTACCATACAGACATGTACTTGGTAAAAAAAAAAAAGAAAGGGAAGTCCCATGCACGACAAAGAAAAGTCTGATTGATAGTAATCTCAGAATGATAGTAATGTCAAGATCAAACTAGCCATGGAAGCATTTCCATAGGCATGATTAATACTAATCATATTAACAAGTTTCTTAAAGGAGTACTGGGTTGTTGGTTTTTTTTTCCAGAGCAAACAATGTTTGTAATTAATATATGCAGTACAGTACCTGTTAATCAAACTTCTGAATAAGAAGAATAAATTGATAAATATTAGTTGCTATTATGTTATTTACTATTCCGTTATGTGGTTAAACAGTGGTAATGTTGAAAATTTCAGATGCCAGCTGCATGATCCACAGAGGCCTAAATGAGCCTGAAATACTGACCTGTACTTAGTTTTTCCTCATGGGACTCTCAGAGCACAAAACTTTTCTTTTCATTAGCAGACCAAACTACTCTTTCTAGAAATCTGATAAAAAGACTAATAGCCATGAGAAACTGAAATGCTGCTTTGAATGGCAACAAATAATGATTAAAAGGGCTTCACTGAACCATGGCAACAGAATAGCTGCAGATTCACTTATTTCTTCTGTTAACCTTTCAAAGATTCGGTGGTCACTGCACTCCCTTGTGCTCTCACATCAGAAGAGTTGCTGCTGCACTTCAGGACTGACAGCCACAGAAGCTTACTGTCATGGTTTAAACTGATTTAAAATAAATTATCAGAGAAGAGACAACTCGGAGTATCCTCCTAGTCACCACACACTATCAGTACAACAGAGAGCAGATGCAGGCAAGTATTACTACAACCATCCACAAATATATATTCTCCCTAACATCATCTGCTGTAGCAGTGGGTACAGGGGCAGAAAGAAGGGTGGATTCAGATACCACAGGAGCAGATCGATTGTCAACTTTGTACCAGGCTTTTAGTGGTGTGTGTATCCCTACCACAGCTAAATAACCTTGCCCTAAAGAGCTAAACCGAGGCACAACTGTATCAGTCCAGATCTCAAAGAGTTATTAAGCAACCACAAGCAAGCTGAATACTCTTCAACTTAGAGTGACTGTATGGATTCAGCTTAAAAATTATTTCATGTTGTATCTACTTTACAGCTGGCAAATGAAAGTCAGATAGCTCTTTAAGCATCAGGTTCATAATGCAATTGTCAGCATAAGCTGAGAATAGCTGTAGTAATTCATGAAGCGCAAACAAAGTGTTTGGTAGCAGGACAGAAATGAGACTAGCGTTGAATTTGGCTGCCTTTTCAAGTTCCAGTTTAAGAACATACCATAACCTAACAGTATGTTTCAGCATTTATTAATCTGATTAAGTCAGTCTGCTGAAATTAATTTTCATTGCCCTATCTCAAATAAAAGGAAATGGGAATCATTGAGCTACCTTTCCTGATCATTCCTTCAACACACCTTAGCTTCCTAGAGGATAAACTACCCTCTGCTGGAGTAACAGAGAATTTACAGGCAGGAAAGCAGCTCCTTAAAAACTTACTGCCAACCTTCTTAAAGGCATTCAGCTGCAAATACAGTTTGTCATTTGCTGCAGGCTTACTAAAAACAGTGATCTTGCTGCCAGTGTCCTCTTACTGAAAGATAACTGACTCACCTAATACATGAATCATTGTCACAAAATTAGGCTCTTTTCAATGAGCTTAAGTAAATTTTTCTAAGAACCAAAGTGCTGCATCCAGTAGCTTGCTTGTTTGTATTACTTTTCCTGGTCCTGGAATCTTTCAGAATGCAACGCTTAATTCTGATTCACCCCACGATCTAATTCACCCGTGCAAGATTTGATTACACACAATACTTACATAGTGTACAAAAACTTCTTGAGTAATTGCAATGGTAAGCATCTACAGAAAACAAAAATGCTTCCCAAAGAGCCCAGCTTCAGCATTTATTAGGAGAATTCTTCCACCAGGCAATGAAAGAGCCACTGCATTGCTCTACTAATTGTTAATCCATCCTGACAGCTACAAATGCTTTCAAGCCCAGCCCCACAGTGGGCAGGATGGTACAAGAAGAAACTTCTATTAAACTTTCAGCTGATCGTAACTCACATCTAGCCTCAAATCACATGCCTAAGCCAGCATTCATGATGCAGAGGTAGCATACAGCCTCAGCATACACTACAAAGGAGTTTGCCCTCTTTCCAAAGATCACTCAGGCACCTTTACAGAAAAATACAAATTTCACCCCAAAATTACTGAGAATCTCCTGAACTGCTTCTCAAGCGTAGAAACAGAGAGCACAGCATATGCACAGGTGGTATTCTTCCCAGAGAAACTTCACTTTATTCCACACAGAGATATTAAAGAAAAAAAAAACAAACCCAAAGCCAAGTATGACAACAAAGAAAGGAATGCTACAAAACCGTATCGTGAATTAAGCCACTTCCATGACTGTTAATTTGGCTGCAAAAATCACAGGTCCACTGATTTCATCACAAGTGTCTTTGGTACACAGTTTTTAACACTTGATAAAAGTTTCAGCTTTCAAACAAAATGCACAGCTTCAGTTCTTTCTTCACAGCTATAGAATAGGGCTGTTTAACACACTCCCGGGTCCCATTATCACACCTCCAGAAGAGAAAAACAAAAGGAACAGAAGGAAGTTTGCCACTGTCTTGAAATTTCAGGCACACGCATACCATCACAGAGTTACTGTTAGGATCCTTGAAAAGAGTCTTCAGATGTCTCATGGAAAATCTGCAGAACAGCAAGGTTCAAATGGGACCTGCCAGATAGTTGCTTCGGGTGCAGTGATGGATTGTTTCTGCTTCCACCACAGCTGTCGATTACTATACCTTGTCACAACAAAATGAACCACCACATACAAACAACTGCAGAAAGCTAAAAAAATACAAATATTACCAATTATTAATATTTACAAAGGATATTCTAAAATTCCTTCTAAAAGCAACCCAGCATATGTTCTAAAAAGATATTAGTTTACCTTAGTGAAAGTGCCACAGTTTATCCCCAAGAAGAATGTTATTCATAACATTTTTTTATGCATAGGGTCTGACTTAGTTGTCTACTTCTAACTCATCAGATAAGACCCGAAGTAGTTAAAATTATGTTAAGGGCTCTAAAATATAAAAAAAAAAAAGGCAGCTAATTATTAGTGCTTTTCTGTGAACTTCCCCTTTGTGCTGTTGGCCTTTGAAAGGCAAATAACTGCCAAACTTAAAAAAGAAAAAAAAATAAATCAGAAAAAAACACTGTAAACAACAGTTGAGGAAGAAGCTAATTTCTGCTCTGAAGAAATGGATTGAGAAAAACCAGCCTAAAAGTGGTTTAATTGTTAATACTGATTTTATAACTACTAAAATGGAACTATGTACCGCTGCAGTGACAAATGTTATTACAGAGGAAAAAGTAATTCAGTGTGCTATAAAGATTAACAGAATCATTTAAATAGGGAAAAAACTCAAACTTCAGTAGCACAATTGACTAATATGGAACACATGACTGTGAAGTAAATTACAGAGCTGTATTTTTTGGCACGACAGCGTCCTGCTGGAGTGCAGAGGTGCCTTGCATATGAGCAATGCACCATCAGATCGCCTGCCAGTGGCAGTTTGAAGCTGTCTTCTCAGTCATGCAGTGACAAGAGCTGGGGGACAGAGAGGGAACATGACTGCTCTCACTTCCCAGGGAACTCCCCCACCCAGGGAAAACCCCCATTCAGCAAGCTGTCTTATCAGGTACGAAGGAAATGTGCCAGAAGTGCTGGCTAGTCATACCAGTAATAACCAGAACTCCTAAAATAAATTTTATACTATTTCTATCTGTGATGATTTTATATGAAAATATGTGGGCAGGAAAATATTACTCTTAAATATAATTTTTTTTTATCTCATTACAATGGTATTTCTATTCAAATTACATTACAGAATTCCCCACTTCCTTTCAAACATTTTTTTTCATATTACTCCGTCTATATTTCTTCTTTTCTAATGGTTAATTAAAGAGAGAATATTATGTAACATTTGGTTCAGTCTATTTCCATTGTCTATTAATAATGATTTTATTTTGGCATACAGACAGAGTTTAGTCTAATGGTTGTTTTTTCCTGAAAAACTTTGCATGTCAAAAGCATGACAGCTGAACAAAAATGAAGCAAAAAAGCAACTATGGCCAGCTTTCCCACCAAAGAAAAAAGGCTGACAAACTGTTGACTAAGTCAAGAACATTACTGAACTTCAGATACATAATGGAAGTTTATCATGCAAAATGTTTTTCAGACCTGCAGCATGCTAACAGTAGTCCAAAATTTCCAAAACTGGCCATATATCCACTTCTACTGCCTGCTGAACACACAGTTCCTCTGGAAGTGGAGCTCACAGAAGCACCTCCAGAAAATACCCATAAATTCACATGCTTACATGGGAATTTTGGTGTTAAAATCACAGTTACATACAGCAGGGAGACCTTTGCATAATTTGTCTATATTCCAGCTGCCCCTGAGCAATGCAGGTAAGGTTTTGGAACCATCAACTGGCTAAAGGTTTGTAAGGGATATCACGTGGCAGCTGAGACATGCCATGGAAGAAGGAAAAAAAAAAAGTAACGAAAAAAAGTCAAGTATTTTAATCTAATTCTTTCACCGAGCTAGAAATATGACTACAGTTAGTTACACAGCTCAAGTAATGAAGCCATAGTAGCTGACTCATGTACTTCAGAATTAATCTTCTAAAAAGTGTAAGAACATTAAAATCAGAAAAAGTTTACTCTGAGGCAAGTAAAAGTTTATCTTCATTATTTTCAGTGTTGATTTTTTCTAATATAGTATTTTTTAAAAGAACTGTTGTTTGTTTGGTGGTTTGTGGGTTTTTTTTTCTGTACATGATTATAACTTCAAATCTTTTTTTTTTTTTTCTAGATATTTTTACTTCTCACCTAAGTGGTTTCTACACAAACAGAAGTTCTTTGGTGGTTCCACACAGTGCTACCACATGTGATATTTCTGCTATAACAGCATGACTACTTGTGTTGCAAGTGGAATTTCTTCATTTTTTCAGTTCCACTTTAAGTTTCTTTGCTATGAAGACCAAGGCTTTTGTGTGATTATGCTTTTCATCCTAACTAGTAGTTCCAGGTATCAGAACCATTACTTCAAAGGCAAACTCACAGAAGTTACTGATTTTTTCTAATAACTCTAAAAGATTTACACAATGGGTAGATACAGTAAGCTCCCATGCAACATGTCATACAAGTCTATGATTGATTTCTATCACATTCTCTAATTATAGAACTAGCACTATTTCACAAAACTGTTCTTACTATCCTTGCACTCAAAACTATACTTTTGTTGTTTCTTCACTGATTTTTCTGGCTTCCCTCCATTTTCTGTTAGTTCTTTAGATGTATCACAGATCTCACAGAATGTAAAATAACATTCACTCCTTCACATACATACGTGTATATGTACCCACAGAAGGACCTAAGAACCCTCGGCTGCAGCCTGAGGCTTCTGAAGACACACTGTTGTGACATGGCCAAAATACCATGTAAGTCTGGGTCTGCAGACAAGGAAAAAAAATGAAAAAAAGGGAGCAACAAAAAAACACAAATAATTTCCTCTGTCCTTAGTCATTAAAAACCTCTGCACCACTGCAGGGAAGCAAGGTGATTCTTCTCCCACACCAGTAATGACTGCTGCACCTGTGTTAACATAATCCCAGATTAGGGCTTCTAGTATAAGAGCACCAAAGTCTCAGCATAGAAAGGGAGTATTGAGAAAGCATGTGCAATCACATTGCTCAAATGTAGAGCTTGCTCAGTACCTGGTTCAGCTCTCCTGCAACTGCAGGAACACTGTTTAAAAGATAGGAAAATACAACCTTTGTGCTCTGCTTTCTTATGAAAGTATTTTGAAGTGATCGTAATATGCTTCTGACAATCAGGCAAACCTAAGTGACTTCTACATCCATATGTAGCTTTGTGCTTGTGATGGAATGATCTTCCAGTTTTGTAAAAGATGAAGAGCTGTCAATAGTAGCAAAATAGAAATAAAAAGTTCCGTTCATTTTCTCTGAGTAGACCAGGCCACCACCACCACAATCCTTTCTCTCTATATATGTTGCTTCAAAACCATTTTTTCCTAAGACTAATAGTTTTCAAAGCAGTTAGATAACAACACTAAAAAGCTGATCAAATAAAAAAATAGTTTTTCCCTTCATGTCTGTTCATACAGCATTTAAAAGAGAAACGATGTTCTCTTTCCCACAGTACACACTTGCTCTTTGTTGTGTCAGTACTTTTGCTGTCAGGATGTCATATTGCCATGACTTTGCTGAATACTAGTAAGTCCACGGGCATCACTTTCACAGCCTTAAAGAAAGAGAGGATAGCAAGACTGAAAAAGTATCAGACTTTTTTACTACAGTTCACCGTTACGTCAGAGAAGAGGTTCCTGTAGGGATATAAATGTCATGCTTTGGGGCACAGGTTTTTTGTAGCAACCCCATGTCACCTAATGTACAAGAATACTAGATCAGCTGGATCTGTATGTCCAACCCTGTACGATGGTGTGAGGCTTCCTTCATGGCCAAACAGCACTAGCACAGTCACTAGTACTTTCCCCTCCAGCAGAAACGCACATGTTGTGGGTTTTGTGGGCATTTCTGGACTAGGGACTCCCCATCACCTTCACTCAGATGAAGGCCACCACAAAGCATCACACAGCATGACTGCTGTCCCTCCACCATCCCAGCTGGAGACTGAACTATGAACATTAGGCTGTCAGCAAGCATGACCCTATTTCCAGCTGATATACAATTGCCCCACAGTCAAGACAGCACAAGTTCTTCAAACAAACATATAAATACTTCCCTCGAATGTACACACACCCTTCCTGTGTTTACTAACACCACTAACAGAGGCCAGATACAGGCAGTACATCAGGACATCTCCTCTCCTGCAGCAGGAAGGCACGGGTCGTGCTGGTCTGAGAAAGGGAGAACCCGCTGCCAGGTGCCGCGCTCTGTGGTACCACTGCCTGGCCCCGTCTCCCGCAGCTGCCCCCTCAAGAGCCGGCAGCCGGTGTCACAGCTTTTTCTCTTGGGGACAGGGAGGCGACACAGGCTCCCCCACACACACCCCCAGGGCGGGAGTATGGCGGGAATATGTCCTTAAAGCTCCCATCCGGCAGCGCTACCCTTCAGGAAAGGTGCGAGAAGCCCTCACCCCACTCGCGGGTGGGGCCGAGGGGTCACACTGGCCTCCCAGCCGCGGGAGAGCAGAAGCGAGGCGGACACCATGAGCGCAGGTGCCCTCGGCCTGCCAACGCCTGCCGTCACACAGAAACACAGACACCCACACACCACCACCAACCCACCCCCCCAAGCCTACGCACCACCACCCCCCTCTCCGCCATGCATCGGGCCACCCCGCCCCTCAGGCAGCCCCGGGCGGAGGTGCCCGCACCCAGCCCTGAGCAACCTGCCCTCTACGGCGCGACCAATGGGGCGAGAGGGCGGGGAGCGCGGCTGGAGCTGCCCTCGCCGCCTCCGCGGCGAAACTCGGCGGGAGCGCTGTTGGGAGGGAGACGGTGTCCGCAGTCCGCACGTCACCGCATCGGACCTCTCCGCTCTTCTTCACTCCTCTTCACTCCGCACCGCCGGCCGGCGGGAGGGGATGAGCGGCGGACACCGCGCTCCGGCACTTCCCCTCGCCTCCCGCCCGCCCGGGGCCGTCCCAGCGCTGCGCTGAGCTAAGCCGAGCCGAGCCGAGCCATCCCCAGCGTCGGTGTGAGAAGTTGAGAGCCGGCCGTGCGCCCATCGGCTCTGCGCTGTTCCGCCTCGGACCACCCCAGCCCCTCTTCGCGCTGCGTGGCGGAGTGCCGCGGGCAGAGCAGTGGCAGGAAGACGGAGCCCCGGCTCCTCCGCTGCATTCGGTCGCTACCGGACGGCACCCTGCTTGGGCGCCTCTTCAGGACTTTCTTTTCCCCTTTCTTCACGAAAACATACCACTTTTTTTTTTTCCTTTATTTTCCCTTTCCTTCTTCCCTCACTGGAAGTTTTGTTCTCACTCTGAACTACTCCTCCTCTCCTTTACTCTGCCGTTCCGGGCCCACTCCAGCCTCTGTGCGACTCCCCCAGGAGCACCGCTGACATCATGTCCTTCGACCCTACAATCATGCCACCTGCGAACGGCTCCGCCAACGGGACTGCCACTGGGGCCGAGGGCGGAAAGCCCCCCACCATCCCCACTGTCATGTTCATCTTCGGTGTGGTGGGCAACCTCATAGCCATCGTAGTGCTCTGCAAGTCCAGGAAGGAGCAGAAGGAGACCACTTTCTACACACTGGTCTGTGGGCTGGCAGTCACTGATCTCTTAGGGACCTGTCTGGTGAGTCCAGTCACTATTGCCACTTACCTGCAGAACCGCTGGCCAGGAGGACCTGCACTGTGTGAGTACAGCTCCTTCATCCTCCTTTTTTTTGGACTCTCTGGCCTCAGTATTATTTGTGCCATGTCCATAGAAAGGTACCTGGCCATCAATCATGCCTATTTCTACAACCATTATGTAGACAAGAAGTTGGCAGGACTCACGCTCTTTGCCATCTATGCCTCCAACGTGCTGTTCTGCGCCCTCCCCAGCATGGGGCTTGGCAAGTCTACCTTGCAGTACCCTTACACTTGGTGTTTCATAGACTGGCGAGCAAAGGAGGCCACACATGCAGCATACTCCTACATGTATGCCGGCTTCAGCTCCTTCCTAATCATGGTCACTGTGGTGTGTAACATCCTGGTGTGCGTGGCCCTCATCCGCATGCACCGGCAGTTCATGAGGCGCACATCCCTGGGGACAGACACCACCTCCAGCCGTTTATCTGACTTTCGCAGACGCCGGAGCTTCCGTCGGATGGCCGGAGCAGAGATCCAGATGGTTATTCTGCTCATTGCCACTTCCCTGGTGGTGGTAATCTGCTCCATTCCTCTGGTGGTGAGTAGCAATGTGCAACCCTTCTTCTTTTCCATCACCAGCACCACTGAGTCTTTCTTGCTCCTAGTCTGTGCTTGTAGGACAGACTCTTACTTAGCTGGCACTGCAAACTCTTATAATAACTTAAAGGCTATTAGTGTACGTGCATGGTGAGAGAAAGTTGTGTTGATTCATATTTACATGGAAAACTTGCTTATCCCAAGTCCTGGGCTTTTTTTAATTGGTTAAATGCAGCGCCGAAAGTTCTCAGTAATTTTTCCACTGTTCATCTGGAATCCGCATAGCAAAAATCTTGCTGAGAGCTAGAGGCACTTTAAAGTTCACTTCCAAAATTAATTTGTGGTGAGTGAGCTTTGGGTCTGGCCTGTGTTTCTGGATGCTTATTGTGTTTTAAAAATGTGCACGCTGTTGCTGAAGTGTACAGCAGTCCTTAATATGTGGAAGGAGGACACAGCTCTGTTCACTTGGCACCAGCCACATGCACAGTGCTTCACATCCAAACCTTGAGAAGAGCTTCCCTTCCTGAGGGATTCACCCACCATCCCTGGGGTAGATTCCACACAGGCGTCCCTCCAGCAGCTCCCTGCTGTAGGAGGAGGAAACTTGGTGGAACCATCAGCCAATGTAATGCTTACTTGAGTAAGAGTTGGAGGTATCTGGTCCACATAAACTTAGAGATCATGCTGAAATGTAAAGCAACAGTACCACTAACCATTTGCTAATTTTCTGAAACAGCTGAACAATTAATGTCATTAAATTGACATGCAGGATCTACTTCTGTTCCTCCACTTTATTTCAAGGAACTATAAAATAACCACCCACCAGCTGGAGGCGCAGTTCTTGCCACCCCCTCATAATAAAGCTTGGCGAACTTCTGGCTCAGAGATGTTAGAACAAATAGATGGCTTGCCCTATTCACCACCTTCCAAAACACACTGTAGGGAGCCAAGCAGTGGTTGTCAGACAGAAAGTGGTTTAGCAGGATTGGTTTGAGGTAGTTTGTTGTCAGTAGGGAGATCTGTGTGAAATACAGCTGGCCAGATGGGGATGTGAAACAAATAGCGTATATCATGGTAAGAAGGTTTAGAGAAGTCCATGTGAACATACAGGACTTGAGACATCAGTGAGTCTGTCCCCCTGCCTCAGAGGAGTTGTGATCACAAGGGTTGGGACAGTTTTGCCACATTACTAACATAAACGGGAGCTGCTGAGGTGTGCCTGTCCTGCAGCCCCAGCTGTCACAAAAAGCCGTGTCCCGTCCTTTGCTGTTGTCACTTTGCATTGCGCCATGGCATGACCGAGCAAAATGCCTTGTGTTCATTGCTTGACATCTGAAGGGAGCTGAGAGGTACTGAGCTGCATGCAGGGTATCTGGGAGGTCCATGTGTATTAGATGGAAGGGCTGTGCAAAACCTGTCCTGCAGTCCAGCTCCAGAAACTGCAGCTTGCTGCACTGGCAAGCATCAGGTCATGGAGTGGTCAAAACCCTGACAGTACTGTGGGTTGAGAGTACTTAATTTGATTAGTATTAAAACAGCTAATTGACAAAGAAACAATATCGCATTTTCAAAACAGGTGCTGGTAAATGCAGAAAACAGGTTGTGGAAATTAAATACAGGGTTGTGACGTGATGGACTTAAGCAGTTTGAGGGAAAAAAAGCCAGAACGTACTGTGTAGACAAGCAGTTAGAGGAAGTCTGAGAACTCTGAGTGTAAAATACAAAATGAAACTATAATATCTATTTGTACGTAGGCAGTCATGGCAGAATATTAAAAAAAAAAGGAAAATTGAAGCAGGAAGGGTTAACAGAAAGTGAACTGTACTGTTGACAGTTACACTTAATGAACCGGGGTGGGGCATAGCGTTTATTATTTAAACAGTAGTTAGTGAAAAATTTGTGTATTGCAGAAGGTACATGAAAGTGTAGGTGATTAAGTTGTGTAGCTTTTTCAGACCTTGATTTCACTACCTGTAAAGGCACAGTGTTACCTCGGCAGCATTCATGTAAGTCAGCTTTTCCCCGCTAAACCAGCATCTTTTCTGTATCTAAAATGAGGCAAGAGCCTGCCATTTCACTTAGATGGATGACTAAGAAAAAAAGGAAGCTTTCTTTTAAAATACCCAGCCAACCACATACATGCTTATCATCACAGTGTCCAGTGTGGTTAAGTTCCTTCATTAGCAGCTTTTGTAATTCATTTACCTCCCCCTGCGAGAGTGCTATAGCCATATATGCTGTTTTGTGCTGGGATGAACTGCAGTGTATGCTGCTGTATATTAAGCCGTATATATAGCCTGAGGTTAAGAATTGAGAGAGAAACTCAAAAAAGTGACACTTTTATACTATAAATCCCTAGAAGGATCCACTAGCAGAGGTAGATCAATCACTAATACAGAGGTACATATTCTCGACTTGGAGGAGTTTTAGGGAGCCATCGCTGAGTGAGAGGCTCATGTGTAATAGGACAGCATGGTAGTCATCAAGAGCAGGCAAGGGGTGAGGTGGTGGCAGCAGCATGATTCAGAAACATAGAGCAGGCTCAGAGGGTGCTTTGTAACTGAAGTTTTTTGATGAGCTGACTTCCTATTGATGATTTCAGCTGAATAAACCATCACCTAAGTCAAAGCAAAACAACTTCTGGAAGACTTAAGAGAGACATAAACCTCTTAACATTTTAGTATGAAAGTTTTCACAACATAATAAAACAGCAGACAGAGGCAGTCATGCAGATTACATTTATTAGGGTTTGACAAAAAAAAATCAAGTCTTAAAATATTAAATAGCCCTGAAATAATAAATAAAGGCTTGTCTTGATTTAAAAAGTGGTTAAAGAACAGCAAGCTGAGTCACAAAGAGCAGCAGTTTTTAACAATGAGATGCTCCAGCACTCAGTTTACAAGTAGATTTATTGAGTGTCTTAATGATTTATTCATGAAAGCAGTGAACTTTTACACTGATGAATACTATAACAAAATTGTGGGGGATTATGCAAAATGGTGAATGAATTTTACAGAACTTAAAGCTGGTCAAACTTGTCAAGGAAAGAAAAGCTGAATGCAAAATATTCATGAAACTTTTGCTACAACCTTGTGTTCTTAATATGCAGAAAGCAATGCAAAAGACATGAAGCAGAATTTGACACTAGTTTAAAAATTAAAGGAGAAAAATGTGTAAGTTGTGTGCTGACTCTTGTCTGAACTCCGCACTGGTGATACAGCTTCCAAAATATTGTGAGATAGAATTGGGTAGAGTTAAAAGTAGAGAATAAGTTATATTAAGAGAGATTTTTGTCAGGAATAGAGTAGAAATTATTATCCGGCATTTAAAAACAAACTCTTTCAAGAGCGAATAGGCACATGCATGAAATAATGAGGAGTTCCTAAATTAACCTGAAAGTTTGGGGTTTCTTTTGGCTTGATTGGTTTTGACTTTTGAAATATCAGGGACTGTCTGCAGCCAACAGCAAGGTGGAAGACATAAGTTTTGAGTAGTGGAGTAGACACCAAGCAGACACCAGGCCCTCGAAGAGCGAAAGGTACTGGCTTGCAGAGCTGAAAAACTTGTTCCTGTTTACTAGTGTATGGTTTTTAAGTTTATCCTATCAGTATGTGAGGAAATTTTGAGGGCAGGTGGAAGTTATGAAGACAATTACCAGTGTGACTGTAACTATACGAGTCATTTTGTAGTACTTCATAGGATTGGAAATCATGATTTGTGTCTGTAGTTAGTAAAATGGAAAAGCAGCAAACAGCTCACAGGACTGATCCTGTAACTATCTATAACTTGAGCATAAATTCAGCATACCTTGGAGCTATGTCCTGCTTAACACAGTACCAAACAAAATGCTAGTACTTTTTAAGATGTGTTGCCTGAATCCTACAGCTACAAAGCTAATGTATAAAACACATTCTTTTGAGATTTTTATTGCTCTAGTGTGCTTCTTTCTTTAAGTGGGATTTCAGATTGCACAAATTCAAGCATCAGATTAGCTAATTTAGTAGTGGATTCCACTTGGTGCTGATTTAGAAGATGCAAGGCAATATCCTTTATTATTCTGCCTTCTGCAGCAGAAGGCTTCTGGCCAAAAGAGGATACATCTCTTGATGTTCTTCTGTATGATACATTAGTAAGTGCTGTTTTACCAGTATATAAATAAAATAAAACTGGCATTCCAACACAGATTAATTTTTACCTTATTGTGATTAATATGTAATCCCTGGAATAGGTCTGTCTTGATAGATGCATTTAACTTTTGTGGGGCTTCTAACAAAATATGTAAGACCTCTTGGGAAGTAGAAACAGTTTTGTATAGTCTAAGGTTTTCACTAAATTTGTCCATTTTACAAATCTCTAACCTGTAGGTGCCGCATAGCTGTCAAATGGAAATAAAGCATACAGAGATAACATAAAGCAAGCTGCACTGTGCAATTAGCAATTGTCCTTTTCTGCCACAGGGTGAATACTTAAAAGATGTTTTTGTCTTTCAGCAAAGCCAGATAGAGAAAGGTGAAATAGGTACCTCAGTTTTGTATGCTGCTTATCAAAAGAACAATCCAACTATTAAATCACTGACGTGTAACTATAGCTCCAAGTTCAGGAAAAAAAAAAGTCAGGTCTCTGTAGCTGGACTGTGTACTTCTTCAGCTATCTTCAAAGTGTGCCTTTGGGTTCTGTGATCTGGATGGATTTATCAGCAAATACCCCTCCCTGTCACACCTCTAATCTTCTGGGTAATGACGGCTTTCAGTTGTGTGAGCTGCTAGAAAGCCTCCACTCCCTCAACACTGTCCTTTGGACTCCTGGCTTTCAGGGCACGTACCTGTCCGGTGATCAACTGGTCAAATACATAGAACAGCATTTACATACTTTCAGGGTGTATTCCCCTGCATAAGGAAATCTCAGTGCAGAAAAAGAAAAGGAGTGTTTCGGAAAGAGTTGGTATGGCCAAGTTAAATCTCCTGGGGAATGATGTATTTCCATACTTGACCTTTGTATATTTATACATTTGACCTCTTACCATTTCGTAGGGGCAAAAAATGTCTCTCAAATGGTCAAGTATTTCAAGAATAGATTTTAGCCAATGCCAGGCATAGCCTCAACTTACTTTTCAGCATTCCAAGTTCAGGGCACCTGACTGCTGATGCTTTACAGCCCCAGCGTCAGTCACAGGGGCTCTGCTTCCACAAGCTGACAAATGGAGTCGCAGAACTTATCTCCCTCTGCAGCGTTAACCCAGGATTGCCCGCTTCCATCCGCATGACCGGTATGTGTCGCGGCAGCCCCCGGGCACGGGGCAGGTGGCCCGGTGCGAGTGACAGAGGGACACGGTGACCGCAGGACACCCGTGCCATCTAGCGGTCCCTTCGAGAAAGGTGTCGTCGAGGCACACCACCCTCCAGCAAAGGACAAGAGAGTTTTGTTAAGGGCGTTTTTAAGGAATCATTAGCCTTATTTGAAGGCCTTATTTCGGAGTCTGGAGGGCTGGTCTTTTCCTCATGGAATCATGTGGTGATGGGTGCCGAGTAGAGGGAACATGAATTAAACAGTGGAAAAAAAATTAAAGCGGGTAAAGCTCCAAGAAGGAAAACCCTGTAAGTTCAGCAAGCAGGAGAATACTCTTCAAAGCACTCAAATTACGTATTTGGCTTAGCAGAAAAATAAGGTAAATAAGTGAGTTGTCAAAAAAGATATCTGCAGTGTTAAAAATCATTAGGAATCAAGAATAAAACTCGCATCATTATAGTGCTGTATAAATCCAAGATTCTCCCATATTTTAACTCCATGGGCAGGTGTTGTTAACCCATAAACCTAGAGAATATCATCAAGAAAGAAAATAGAGGCAGTCATATCGATTTGACAGGCGTTTTGAGAGAGACTGTATGCACAGGGCTTCAAAAGAGATACTCCGCATTATTTTAAACATACTTTATTGATAGCTTTGGAACATGCTCGGTCTCTGAATTCTGACAAGCCAAACGGCACTGCACTGGCCTGCTGCAGGAAAATTTGTCCAGACAGCAGTGTGAATTTCTTCACCAGACATGGATGGTTCCATATGCAGAACTTCCAATGCAAAATGACTGAAGAGATCTGTGTTAGTTTGCCTTGTTTATTTAAATATTTTT
Source organism: Melopsittacus undulatus (assembly GCF_012275295.1). Taxonomy (NCBI): domain Eukaryota; kingdom Metazoa; phylum Chordata; class Aves; order Psittaciformes; family Psittaculidae; genus Melopsittacus; species Melopsittacus undulatus. The sequence continues at coordinate 14,866,884 of NC_047557.1, forward strand.
CTGTCTCCTTCTCTGTAACTTCCTAGCAAGGCAAGATGTGGTTTGTTTCAGAAGCCAAGGATAAGATTTTAAAACCATCATCATTTTGCTGCTCGATTTTTACTGTATCAGATAAGATGATTAAGGGATTTATTTTGCCTTACCTTAGGGAAGCTGAAGAAAACAGCATCTTCCATTATCAGTTCTTTTCAGTGGCTTTTCAAGGCCTTCCTGTAACTGGACACTGCTGCTTGCAATGGATAACAGCTATTTGAGACTGATCAATGCAAATTCATATGATGCCACAATTCCATCCTCCTTAGTAACACTGGAAAGATAACAACTGATATCAAAGACTTGGACTGTGAGTTACTCACTGTAGCATTTACAAAAGTGGCTTCTAAACCAGGAGAGGCACTAGGTTACTGGGGATTTTTTTTTTTATTCAGAGGGAAAAGGTGAAGAAGCCATTTCTATGTAGCAGACAGGGTCCTTTAGTCTTATATTTTTGCATGATAAACTAAAATTGCTAATTAAATACTTCCTTCATGATTCAGCTTCAACATCTTAAATTCTTCACCACTTCATCAGTGTTTTTATGCTTATGTAAGTAGAACCGAAATGCTGGCTCCTGTAGAAGGGCAGAGCACTCCAGTCCAGTGCTACAGTCACCTCATCATCTTGACCTATTAAAACGTCAAGATTAAAAATCTCCTAGCTGGGGGACCTTTCTTTATTTATTTTTTTAGCACATTTTTGTTTTTCAAATCCATGCTGCAGTGAGCTAGCCTTTGAGGGTGTACAAACAATTGCAGTAAGGACAGGTGCCAGCAAAATGCATTTCTGAACTTAAGAATCAATAGCTCTGGACTTGCTTCCAGAGTCTGATGTACTTGAATTACAATCTGTGTTTCAGTTTGTTTCTAAACAATTAGTCCTTTGCTGGAGGAACTGACAATGCATGCCTCCTCAGTCAGCTATCTCTTTGCAGGTAGCATAAGACTCACAGTGTACCAAGGGAACATGATACAGCTCTACATCTTTGCTCTGGACTTGTATCAGGAACAAGGAATGTTTAAAAACATCAGCCAAGATTTGGAGATTCAGGGATTAATTATGAGGGGAATGAGAAAGAGCCATTTCTTTCCCATGTGTAACAAAGAAGACCAATTTATAGCAGATTAATGTCTCTTTTTTTGCTGTTTCCAGAAACAGCATCACAGCTGCCAATCTGAGATGCCTGTGTTTGCCAGTCTCTTCTCTTGTCATAGCTTGCATAGCAAATGTAGATCTCTGCTTTCAAATATAAACTTTGGTTTCCTGGTGTAATGGTATAACTGTGTCTTTCTCTTCTCCTGTTTTCTTGGGTAGGTCCGTGTCTTTGTGAACCAGCTGTACCAGCCGGAATCAGTGAAAGATATGAGGCAGAACCCTGACCTGCAGGCAATCCGCATTGCCTCAGTGAATCCCATTTTAGACCCGTGGGTCTACATCCTCCTCCGCAAGACTGTGCTCAGCAAAGCCATCGAGAAGGTCAAGTGCCTCTTCTGCCGCATTGGAGGGGCTCGGGGGCAGCACTCAGGGGGCAATTTCAACTGTGTGGATGGCCGCAGGACCTCCTCTGCCATGTCAAGTCAGTCACCCTCCTTTATCTCCCGTGAGCTGAGGGAGATCAGCAGCACCTCGCAAACACTGCTCTATCCTCCAGAGTTAAGTGAAAGCAGTGTCAGGGGCCGTGTGCTGCTCCCAGGGCCCAGCGCCAGCTTGGCTCAGTCTGATACCACCTCAGTGAGGACACTGCGCAGCTCGGAGACCTCAGACTCCTCACAGGGTCAGGACTCCGAGAGCGTCTTCCTGGTGAATGAAATGGGGTCTGGTGGCGGGGCCAGCTGTACAGCGAAGGGCAGCCCTCTGCAGGTCACCTTCCCCACAGAGACACTGAATTTGTCAGAAAAGTGTATATAGATAGCCGTGAAAGGCATCAACATTGGGGATACTTCCCAGTACATTGGAAAAACTGGTGCAATAGAGAGGTGTTCTGCCATTTGAGGGCAGAGGGGATCAACTGTGCTCCAAAGGGCTATTTCTTTTCTTGCCGTGTGATGGGTATGTTCTTTTAGACTACTGAGGATTGTGTGGAGCAGATGCTGCATTTGGACCCTGCCATCAAAAATGGTACAAGGCAGGTCTAATGGGACTGGAAACATGAACTGCCTTCTGGGACACAGGGAGAGCTGCTGCACCCATGGAAATAGGAAGACCCATCACTTTGGTTTTTCTTTCTTTCTTTCTTTCCCTTTCCAGATATGTTAGAACTGTGTTTTCTCTCCCCATGGTTGCTCAGCTATTGAGAGTTTAAGCTTCTGGTACTAGAGCTGGATGTGAGGCAGCTGCTAGGGACTGGACACAGCTACTCCGAGAGCTGCCTGGGGCAGGATTTTAAAGTCTCACTAAAGCATGAAAATGTGAATTTTTACCATTGTATATATATCAGGACTGAAAATATTTAAAAGTCTATTCTTCTCTGTGAGAAGGTTTCTTATTAATACAAGGTATATAGAAATGATTGCCAGCCTTCTTTTTGCCCAGTATTTCCTGCTGATAAGACAGTCTTGGCTTAGATTTGTTGTCTATGCTAGATTTGTAGCTGATGAGGTAATTCTTTAGCTGAGAATATATAAGCACTTTCTGAGTGAAATGGGAATATATGTGCTATTAAGGGAGAAAAAGAAAACACATCTTTTCAGTTAAAAATATTCCTATTCAGTATATGTACATACTAAAAAGCCAGATTTTATTTATGTGTTGAGAATGTTTTCCTGTATAACACATCTGCGCCTTTCCGAGTACTTTGGCCCACAATCTGCATACATTTAGGCACACACTTCACATCACCCATCATCAGAGTCATCCCTTTGCTGTCAGGGAGACTCCTTTAATGTAAAATTAAAGATGTACAGAAGTGCTTTCAACATCAGGGCCTAAAACTTTAAACCCTGGTTAATAATCTTAATACTCACTTTAGTTAAAGCATCACTGATGTAATAAAGGTATTTTTTTCTTAACATTTATCATTTTACTTTAAATAGTAAATAGAATTTTATGACTGTGTAATCTGATACTCCATCAAGTAAACATACAAAACCATGGAAGCAGAATCTTCATGTTAAAGTATGGGTATATAAAGCCATAACTTCATCTTGAAAATAATTTGTTCTTACAGTTTTAATGGCAAATACATCACTAAAACCAGCTGTTAACCACTGACAAAAAGAGTTTTGTGTTTTATGTTGTAAGGGTTAGATCTTGTTCCAGAAACAATGTTCATCAAAATAATTCTGTATAGATATTTGGAAGATGTTTCGTCAAATACTAAGCATGTTATGCTGCTTAATGTGTTTTCATGTGAATGCTATATTGTAGTGACAATCTTGAGCCTTATGTTGATATGTTTAAGCAATTGTACTGACCAGAGTAATTTTGGAGATCACAATTAAATGGAAATGTTCTGCTTGACCTTAGCTGTTTATACAAGCCTGTTATTCAATGCCAGGTCCTTGCCATAACAAGCCTCCCATCTTGGAATGCTTTGCCCTGTAAGTTCCCCAAACACCACAGCATGATCAATACCAACAGGAGGCAGCCATCTTCAGAAATGCTGCCCAGATCACCAATGTGGAGTCATGAAAATTCTTTATGCAGACAAAAATCAAAGACATTTTCCTTTGACAGGGAATAATGAGCTATTTGAGCTTATTTGCCTTGATCCATATACAAAGTGAAGTTAAACCTCTACACAAATACTTGGTGCAGAAGCCACTTTTCCACCAGTTAAGCTGCACTCAAGTTCTTACTGCAGCTACAGATAAAGGTCTGAATCCTTTACAATTAAACTACATATCTATGGTCTGCTGCTTACTAGTGACCAACTAATAGAATACACTCATCATACTTCCCCAGACAGGAAATAATACCTGGCAGAGCGAGAAGGCAGAACTGCCACTTGTACCACTATTGGACCACACCTTTGCAGCCAGCCCAAAGCACCACAACAACGTTACTGCTGCTGTATGCAATGATAGAATTAAATATCAATTGTGTATAATAGGTATCTAAATAAGCAAGGACTTATTATTTTTAATTGATTTATTTTATTGATATTATTATTTCTCATCATTATTGATGAGAAACGCATGTGGTCTGGAAGAGTTTTAAGAAAGAATAGACCATCCTAAGTAGCTGACCTTTTAGCTTCTCTTAGCAAACACATGCAATAAGCCTCCTACCCCACAGCGTTGTTGGTGTGTCAGTAGTGGACTGGACTCACAGCACACAGCATTAACACAGACTTCTTCAGTGATGAACTCAAGGATTCACAGCCTTCTTATAAAGTATCCTGAGCAGTACTACAATGGCAGTGCACAAAGATGAAATTGGGAGCTCCTCTACGACCTTGCTGCAAACACAGGTGAGTGTTCAGAAGTAGCGTGGGTAAAAGAATTGGGCTTTTGAGGGTGACAGACTACTGTGTCTCCGTGACCTGCCCAACAGTCCCACTCAGTTTTGGCACCGTCTTCCATGCTGACCACAAATACATCAGTGAATTACCTTCCTCAGCCTCCCTGAGCATAACCAGTCTCATAAAATAAAGCTACACGCTTGCAGAGGTTGATTTGCCACATGAAAGTTACAAGGTCATTTTCCTGAGTAATTCACATATGTTCAAAAGTGCTTCCCTTCTCACACGTAATAGCTCCCTTCCACTCCTGTCCCCCAGAGGCCCATACACCCTAGCACCAGCCTGTCTTTCGCATCTGCATGCCGCTTCCCCAGCCCTCTGTGTTCACAGAAGATGATGCACTGATTTACCATTCAAGAATTTCTCACAACAGTTATGTGTCCCCAACTCCATCTGCTCATCCTGTGAGTGGCAGCCCCGCACCTTCACTTCCATCAGTCCACACATCCCAGATCAATCCTTCACACAACCTTTTCCACACAGAGGTAGTGCTGGACCCCCATCTCACTACTGGGATCCCAAGCCCCAGCCCTAACTCAATTTAAGGCCATGTCCTGTGGCACAGTTTGGAGGATCCACCCACCACAGACAGGGTGACAGTTGGTATCCGCACAAGACAGTGGCTTCTATGAATATCTGTAATTAGTTTGAATCTCTGATCAGTAATACAAGGTAGCACTACAACTGGCCCCAGGTTTAGAGTGTTGGATACACTGACAGAGAACTTGGACAATAAGGGTAGGTTGTAGGGTGCTGTTTTAAATCAAGCTTGTAGCTCTCTGCTGTCTGCAACATTAGTGCCTAACCCAAACTGGTGCTATAGGGACAATGGCAAAGCACTAAAAAAATCAGTGTATCCTACTGCCTTCAAATGGCACCAGCCATCACTCTCAACAAGAAGCTTTCTACAGTTTTTAGTTCTGCTCCTATAGACAACTGCAAACATATTCTATTTAAAGCAGATTGACTATTAGGACTACTGAATACCACCAGACTTTTCCACTCCTAGGCCTGTTCTAGACCTGACAGTTTTACCAGATCTGGAAATCAAGAGAAATCTGAATCATCTGCTTTCTGAACAAAAACAGTGAACTCATTCCCCACCTCTAATGTTTTCCCACATTCATTTACCCTCTAGAAACCTCAGAGCTCCTAGAAAACCAGCCCTCAAATCCAGACCAGCACATCTGGGAGGATCCAGCTATCACCCATGCTCGTAAGCTTCTCATGTGTCTACACCAGTCCTTTCTGGAGATAACTACAGCACAAGGACTCCATTCAAGAATATGTTAGTGTGATACCAGCCTACAATAAACACATGGTGTCGGCAGCCTGCCAATAAACCCAAGACCAGTTTTATAGCTATTGTATGACCTCAAAATAAATTAAGAAAACACCTACCCTCAACACCAGCTTTTACCTCATTTCCCTTGGTTTAGGATCCTTGGTTTGAGGATCTGGGATGCACTTACTTTTTATGGTTGAGTAAGTTTCCAGGGCTACCACTCTAATCTTGATCCCCAACAGATATTGAGACAACTTTCAGGAACTACAAGAGTAAACTGTTAACATTTGCCTTTTTTCCCTTCATACTTTTAAAATCCAAACTGTTATTAGCAAATTAGTCACTGTTGTGTTATCTGATCATAACTTTTTTTACCCTCTAGTATTGTCAGAAAGAATTTATTCTCTCTCAGTATAATCTGAGGGTTTTTTAAGATACCATCTCCATCTCTAAGACTGGAATTCATCTGCCCCATTTCAGCATTTGAAGTTAACTTCCACTCAGTCATCTTCAGCTTCCATTTTAGCCAAAGGAAAAAATTAGGTACCTTGGGAGGTACCCTAACATTCTTAGGTAACACCAGGCATATGAATGACCCTCTGAGCCTGTGTATTCCTTTACACTGGATATAAAAGGATTCAAAGGGGAAAAAAAAATGTATTTAAATGTTTATTTATGGATTCCAAATTAAGCAAATCAATTCATCTAACCTTGTTGAGATTTCCTCTTTAACAGTGTTGCAACACTTAAGCATTTTAATGTATATGATTCATATGGAAGGCAAACACATGGAAGCTGCTGCAGAAACTGCCAGAAGTGACAATGAACAACAATAAAAATAAATTCATGATGGCAAAGTGGAAGCATGCTTCATAAACACCCTGGTTTTTATAAGGAAGGCTTTCTCCTTTGGGTGCCTCTCACTTGGATAGCCCTGAGAGGTTTAAGAGCACTGAACACTCACTACCTTTTATTAAACATTTTTCCCAAGATGTCATTTTTTAAAAAAATCTGTAACACATCAACATGTTCAGCAGAGACAGAAGAAGCCAAGTGATTAAATGAGTGACATTCTAAAATGGTCAATGTTAACTTTTATTCTTGTTATAATCAAAAGAATAAACAGGCATCAGTAAGCAGCAGAGAAATCAATATTTTATTCAAACAGATGCAAAAAATCCAATACAGGCAAAACGTGGCAAGCTGTATAAAAACAATGTTTGAAATCATCAATTTTTTAACTTCTTCCCAATCTGAGATTAACACTATCGCAAGAATTTATCTGCTCTACAGCGCTCTACAAAACACTACAATCCAGACAGTACCTAGAGTTCATCACCTAATCTAATCAGGATGAAAACACATTTAGCACAGGGGATAGAAACAACCACTCCTCAAAGCTGGCTTGGCCTTTCTGCCTGATGGTGCAGATGTACACCCCTCCATCAGTTTGGCGCAACAGTACTGAAGTCAATACGAATTTTGTGAATCATTTCAGTGGAAACAGATTCTGTGATAACATGGAACTTCTGAGAGGAGCGAGGCAATTCTTCCTGTATGAGCAAATACATAACACTGACGCAAGTAAAAGCACAAAGAAAAGATGTGTTGGATTACAGCCGAGATCCTTCAAAATGAAAACATACCTTACAGCTTCCAGCACATTTCCTTTTCTAGCCAGACAACATCTCTTCTTTGAAGATATATGTCTAAATCCTTCTCATACTAACTTCCTACGGCTGAATAGATTGTATTATTTGTTAGGAAAAATAAGATTAAGTTCTTCAACTGGGACAATTTAAACCATCTATCAAACCATATCTTAATCAAACATCTGTTCAGTAAGCATTTAAGATCTAGTTCTGAACTGCATGAACAAATAAAGATGTAGCATGGTGATATTTTACATTTCTTAGTATATTTTAGTCACTGTAATTATAATTATATTGAATACTTAACAGATGTTAAAAAGTGTAAAACTGTGTATGCACATGCAAGAGCAGAGTTAAAAATTCATACGTGCACAAAAATATATTCAGGAAGAATCTTGCAAAAATTAATGCAAATTTAGGAAGCACAACATGGCAATTAAGTTTTTGAAAGGGATAATTTCTGCAAAGACTGTGTCCTCCACAATAAAGTTATTCAACTGAAAGCATGATCTGAGATAATTTTTCTACATTACACTATTGCAAAAATCATTATGCTTCTCAAGCAACATTATTCCTTTTAAAATGTGTTACTTTGAAAATAGAAAACAGATATGAATAATACAAAGATAAGTGATTTCAAAAGGTTTCCCTTATCTATAAAACTATCATTCAAAAATGTTTTTATCATGTAAAATGTCATAAAATTCAAGTACAAATTATGTGTTCTCAATCCTGAATTGCCCCTGAATCCTACAATGATCATTTTTTCCCAGCCTAGTTTATGAGGCAACCATCTCTGTCATGTCTCCAGGCAATGCAAAGAGAGCAGTCTCAGCACAGAGCACAGAAAAGAAACAGCCTGACTTCATTTCTCTGAACTGCCCATGTGAGGAACAAACACATGCCTTCCCCCAAAGAAAGATGAACATTAAATAAATCTCCTATGTTACACTCCTAAGTTAACACAATGTGAATACCCATCACAGCACCCAAAATCCAAAAAGGGTAAAAAGGAAGACAAGTAATGCTATCCTGAAAAAATGGGTTCACTAAGAACACACTTTAAATATCAGGTCATAAAAACTCAGAAAAACAAACTGCCTCCTTGTATCAGATTAGCTTACTAAGAAATAAAAGCCTAAACATAATACATTTCAGACATACCTATTTCCAGCTCCCAACATTTTACTTTTGGTGATGTATGTAGTACAGCATTCAAAGCCAGTTTTGGTCTCATCTGAACATTCTTTCTTCTAGTGAAACACTCAGTAATAACTAAGCATTCAGGGCCTTGTTTGATATAGCATTCTCTTTCATCTGATCAGAAAGTGTTTAACCCATCCATCTATGAAAGCAACAGGAAAGTTTCTATTGACCTCATTTGACCACAAATTGGATTGCGAATCTATCACATACACAAGCAAAATAATAATCCACCTCTACTTCATAGGACGCTTCCTCATAAAAAGGTAATCATAAATAAAATAAAGACTTCTTAGAGAACAGTTCACACTTTATCTGGAACAAAAACAATGTTAATGAATAAGGACTGAAATAGACTTAAAAATATTTTTTTCTCCTCAATAAAATGAGTTTAAATAGAAGTTTATTAATTACTGGGAAAATGTAGACATTAAGTTGTGAAATTATGTAAATCATACAGATTAAAACGGTTGCTAAAATGTAGTTAAGCATTTTAACAATGTATTTGTTTGTAAGCTCTTGGCTTTCTCCTCCAAAAATAAGCATGAAACAATTTGGATCATTTCTTTTTCAATTTACAAAGGTAAAGTAACTGCGATTTTTTAACTTTCATAAGCTCTCCCACTGCTTAGAAAATAAAAAAAAAAAAAAAGGAAGCCCAACACGATAAATAACAGTAGTTCTTAAAAGAGCATGACAACCCATAAGGCTGCCCTATCGGGCTCTGATGTAAAGGGTTTCATCAGGAGTTGCAGGACAATCCTCCTTCTCAGTAACAGTTTCTACTGTGCCTGAAGCAGACACAATCACTACTGTTTTAGCTTCTGAAAGAGCTTTCTCCTTCTCTGCAATGGCAGCACAGACTGCCACAACTTCATCACTTTCAAAGTCATAGTCTGGGATTGATTCTTGTGCATGCTCTTTAACTTTTGCTAGTGTGTGCATCGCCTCAGTCTTTGTTGCCTTCTGCTGTTCATATAGCTTTCTTGCCCAGGAAAGGTCCTCTTTCCATACTTCAGGGTTCATTGGAAAGATGTGTAAGGACACCTGGAAACTTCGGATTGCCTAGAAACAGAATAGGAAAGAAACAAGGACTGGATACTTTAAAACCTACATATTTCATAATAGAAATTACCAACAGCAAAATATTACATCATTCAAGCAAAGACAAAAGCGATTTTACTCCAGTATGTCTTCAGTGGAACAATCCTCCCTCAGGTGTAAGTTAATAGCAGTGTTACCCCTAAGCAATGTGCATACAATTATCTGAAAGTACAAAGAATGAACAGATCTGGCAACAAGGGCACAAATAAGTGTTCACATGCCAAACATAATATTGGAATTAAAAGGTAAAAGCAAGAATAATTTTTGTTTAAATGGTTTTCTATCCCACTTTTCTCCTATCATCAGATGTATGGGAAGGCAAGAGCAGACAGATACGGTTTAAAGAAATATAGAAAAGGAGTGACTCGGATTTCATGCACTGCTAATATTGCTGCTTTTAAATTAGCATGTAGTCATATCGCATACACACCTAGCATTACAGTAATCACAGCCCCATGACAAGCACTTTCTGTAACAGCTTTGTGGTTGCAAACACACTTACCTGAACAGACAAAAGTAGACAAACTAACTCCCAACTTGGAAATTTATTCTAAGCAAGAATTTTTATATTCTTATGAACAATATAATATCAATACCAGTATAGTTGACACTGCTTCTCCTGTCTTTCAGTTCAACTGGGAAAAGCCTTACAAATACAATAATCAACACAGAAGTTGTTAAGTCTAAGAAAAATGTGACCATCTAACCCAGTAGATGTAATATTCAACAATGAGATTGTTATAATACTGGAAAAATGCTAGACCAAGAATCTACAATGTATTTTATTTATAGTCATATTCACACTGAAAAAGTCAAGACTGATCCTACCTACTCAGTCTTAGGTGTATTAGGCCTGTGTGTATTTCACATTTATGACTGTATGGTCACTTGTGGAAATGGCCACCTAAGTGAAAAAACTCTTGGGTGATGATGAACAGAACCTTTCCTGTAGTGTGGGCAAACAGTGATGATACAGATTTGGACTGCATTTGGGAAAAGTTCTAGCAACTTACTTATAAAGACTTTAAAGATGTCTGAACAACCGTTGAATGCCATATTCTGTTGTAATTTATAAATATTTAAAGAATGCAAATAAATTTCAAACAGAACATTTCTTCTGCATTAACAGAAATGGCCAACTCATCCTTCTGCTGGCTCAGATTAATATATGAAATCCATATGACGTGAACTCAGCAGACAAGAGATACAAACCAGATTTAAGAAATGCTGATTGTGCTATCAGTATTACTGATGTTGTAATAGTCAGCCTTTCAGTTCAAAAAATAATACTTTATGATTGGCCCACAGCAAGCTCTGAAGTATATAAGCATGCTGAACTTTAAACAGAAGGAAGAGTGCAGTATAATTCTTGCAAAACAGTGTCATTTTATTCAACTTTGCTAGCTTTTAATTTCCAGTGATAGATGAGCTATAAGTAAACACTATATGCTCTTTTTTGTATTTCTGTTGAAAACAAAATATAAACAAACACCATCTGCTTTCCATGAAAGATGTGCCCTGATTAAAACCTGACTATATAGCTATGTATACGCCCAATAAACAATACTGAAGAGTAATCAAATAAAAGGTAACATTTGTTAAGCTTAGAAGCTGCTTTGTTGATTCATACAATACAGCATAAAAAGATCATCTTTGTATATCTATTACAAAAAAGATTTTGTGTGACATTTTTATAAATCATAAAATCTTAAAGTAAATTTGAAATGTTGCAGAAGATCAGAGAGATTAATTTTAAAGCTGTAATGTAACACTAAAAATACAGAACTGCCATCCACATAAAATGTTATGTTGACACAATAACGGCTTCCACAGCCATTGATTTCCATTGAAACAAAATAAAAGAAAATAACAGTGCTACTTTTAATTCTCCCTGATGGAGATTAAAATCTCCAACTGCCTATCTGGCACTACAAGAAAATGTAGTGGCACTAGACAAACTTGGCATTTCTAACCGCATTTTAAAGGGCACTCTGATCTTAAAGAGACCCTGCATGTAAGGACTAAAGGACTTCTACAGGGAACAGTATTATAAAATCTCCTGCAAGATGTTCTTGCTTGCTTAATTATAATATTTGAAGAATTGGTATTTTTAAAATATTTTACATTTCGTCTCACTATAGGGTATTCTGTAGCAATCTTTAATTTGTTCTATAAGCAGAATCTTTTCTGCTGGTTTGCAGAGTCTTTCAATGTGAAGGGAAGTTGTGATCAGACTACGTTTTTTTATAGCAGGTATCTGTAACATACAGACCCAGTAACTGCCACTATAAAGTGACCCCTAAAAAAAGTAAGAGAGCATTTTAAGAAGTTATGCAGTTCACACCTGCCCCCAGGGTTTGAATTAGGCCTTTATGTTACATCTGACAGTCACCAGTTGACCTATTTCAAAGGATGTCCATCAGTGAAGACATGTATACATTTACATGTAAACCTTTTCTGTGTTTAATGTTCTCTAAATATGGATTTGTTTTAACAGTATCCAACATAATACTGGTAGATGAAAAGCTGGGCATGACCGGACAATGTGCACTTGCAACCCAGAAAGCCAATTGTATGCTGGGCTGCACAAGTGCACAAGCAGGTCGAAGGAGGTGATTCTCATCCTCTGCTCTCGTGAGACCCTACCTGCAGCACTGCATTCTGCTCTGGAGCCCCCAACACAAGAAGGATGTTGGAGTGAGTTAGAGGAGGGCCAGAAGGTGCTCCAAGGGCTGGAGCACTCTCCTGCAAAGACAGGCTGAGAGCTGGGCTTGTCTCTTCTGGAGAAGAGGCAGCTTTGAGGAGACCTTATAACAGCTTCCAGTACCTAAAGGTGCCTATGAGAAATCTGGAGAGGAACTTTTCACAAGGGGGAATTGCTTCAAACTGGAGGAGAGTAGATTTAAATTAGATATTAGGAAGAATTTTTTTATAATGAGGGTAGTGAAACACTGGAACAGTGTGTGAAACAGTGAACAGTGACGTGTCAGGTGCCCCAGCCCTGGAAACATTCGAGGTCAGGTTGGACCAGGGTTGGAGCAACCTGACCTAGTTGAAGATGTCCCTACTCACTGCAGAATAAATGACCTTTAAACACCCCTTGCAACGCAAACCATTCTCTGATTCTATGATAACAATTTATTGGAATTTACATTTTATTTCTTGTACTGCTTACCATGAAAATAAGTAATTTTACAGAAAACTTTAACACAGAGACACTCATGAAATTCTGGTATATTTAAAGACTCCTCATTGCATTTTTTTTCAGAACAGGGTCGTGGTTTAAGCCCAGCTGACATGCAGTCTCTCTCACTCCTCCACTCACTACCCCCCCCAGCTCCTGGAGGGATGGGGAGGTGAATCAGAAGAATGTAACTCCCACGGTTGAGATAAGAGCAGTCCAGTAACTAAGGTGTAACACAAACCACTACTGCTACCACCATTAATACAATGATAAGGGAAGTAACAAGGGAATACAATGTCTCACCACCTGCGGACTGATACCCAGCCTGACCCCAGCAGTGATCTAGTGCTTCCGGGTAACTGCCCCCAGTTTTACATCCTGGGCATGACGTGCTGTGGTATGGAATACCTCTTTGACTACTTTGGGTCAGGTGTCCTGTCTCTGCTTCCTCCCAGCTTCCCCTCCTCCCTGGCAGAGCATGAGAATAAGAAAGTCCTTGGTCAGACTAAACATTGCAAAGCAGCAACTAAAAACACTGGCGTTATCAGCACTGTTCCCAGGCTGAAAGTCACATAGCACTGCACTAGCTACTAAGGAGGAGAAAAAATGACTGCTACTGCTGAACCCAGAACAAATAGAAATTCCAATTCTTTCACATATTTTCACTCTAGTTTAATAATTTGTATGATATAATCTGGATGATAAATGTGTTGCCTATTTTAACTTTGAACTGCAGAGAACTGATGCAGTGTAGATGAAGGTGCATCACCCCCACAGGTGACTCAGATCATGTTCTCCCTGGGACACATGGACTGACTGATGGCTGGCAGAAGAGACAAGAGGACATGTGCCTCAGCCAAGTCAGTGGGGAATGTTCACAAGAAGTACCCCTGCAGGGTCTGCCATATTACAGATGAGCCCAGATGTGTAGTAGAAGATGAAATCAGCAGGACTGATATGCCCTTTTCACAGGTTTTATTTTCAGAAGAAATGTCTTTTATCAAATCCTGATAAGTAGGACAGTACCATTTAAAGTGTGACACAAAACCTGTAAATGAAATAACAAGAAATTCTAGGCCAAAATCATACAACAAATAGCAATTTTCAAAATTGCACTTCCTCTTTCTATTTATGCACATAAGAAGAATACCTATCAAGAATACTAATATAATAATAATAAAATCAAAGAATGGCTTGGGTTGGAAGGGACCTTAGAGATCATCTAGTTCCAAACCCCTTGCCATGGGCAGGGACACCTTCCACTAGATCAGGTTGCTCCAAGCCCCATCCAACCTGGATGATAAAGTGAAGTATTCCATCGTTATACAATAATACACACCTTTTTTTGTGCTTATAAGGAAGATTATCACAGCAACACAATTAAATAGTTTAATCTCATATAGACCTATAAAATAATACCTGCGTTATTTTTCCCTTCAAATGGGTAAGAACACAGTATGAAGCACATACTTGATTGCTTTTCCATGGAAAGCCAGCCACTGGTTTCCTTCTGATTACCAAAATCTATGTTTCTGCATACTTAACATTTACATAACATAGGATTTTGAAAATTTCTCTCAAACTCAGAATTAATTAGCTGGATTCCAATTAAAATACAGTATTTCCTCTCTTTGCTACTACATATCTCCCAGCATTATGTAAAAGACCTAGAACTATTTCTTTCAAGAGAAATAAAAGAAAGGGCTGATCTGAGGATTCATATTATCAAGGCTTGATTCCTTTTACAAGATGCAGTGTCACGCTTCAAGACTATTAAACCACTAACTACTTAGTAACAATACAGCAAATCACATCCTTCAGAATATCAAACAAAAAGCATGCACAACTGGTCTGTATTTACACATCTGCCCAGTTAACTTTGTCATCTTCAGTACTCCAGATTCGACATAGAGGCCTCAGGTCACAATGGGGTAAGCTTAAGTCACAGCATCGAAGAATGGTTGAAGTTGGGCAGGACCTTCCCAGGTCATCTGGGCCAAACCCCTGCTCAAGCAGGGCCACTGGGAGCTGGTTGCCCATGACCATGTCCAGGTGGCTTAAGAACTTCTCCAAGGTGGGAGACTCAAGTCACTCTCAGTTAGTCTTTTATTTTTTTTAATGCTGTTTTTTTTTTATTTTTTTTTGGCTGGTTGGTTGGTTTGGTTTGCTTGTTTAATGTAAGTGTGGTGCTCACTCTGTCCCATAGGAAGAACTGTTCTAATGAAGTATCAGTGTGAAATTGTTATAGCTTAAATTGTTATCACCAATACAGTAAATAACATCTGTAAAAAATGTTCACAACTAAATGAGAGAAATATTTCAAGCCTGACTGTATTTCTACATTCACATTGCAAAATTTACTTGGGTGTGCAAACTGATCTGTAGAATTTAAGGAATTTCTGCCTTTACAGAAACAAAAAGTTCTGCCTGCTCACATTTAAGGATTACCTCTGAATTACGTATTTAGTAAAGTCAGAAAAAAAAAAAGCAAACAGCTTTTCAAAAGCTAAATAAAAATGGGCTAATTTATCTCACTCTGTCACAAGTTCGACAAAACCAAATCAAAGCAAATCTTCCTTTGTCTGCAAGTAATTAATATATTACACAGCTCATAATATAAATTAGATTTGTATTTTAGACCTGCAAAATTTGAGATTAAAATACAGTAAATTGTTTTTTCCTAAGAAAAGCGCATAATTTATTGTGAAGTAATAAAAATATCTACAACAGACCATTTGTCAGGATGGGCGGAGTGAAAACAGGCACTGATAGGGGAGACATGGGAAAGAACTCTTCATTAGGGACTGTAGTGACAGGACAAGGGGTAACGGGTTAAAACTGAAACAGCAGAGGTTTAGACTGGATATAAGGACGAAATTCTTTACGGTTAGGGTGGTGAGGTACTGGAATGGGTTGCCCAGGGAGGCTGTGAGTGATCCATCCCTGGCAGTGTTCAAGGCCAGGCTGGACGAAACCTTGCATGGCATGGTTTAGTGTGAAGTGTCCCTGCTCATGGCAGGGGGTTTGGAACCAGATGATCTTACCCTAACTATTCTATGATTCTATGATTCTAAGCTACTCTTGAAAAGGGCAGTGACTCCCAAATCTCAAACATTACTAAAAAGGCCTGACATTTATACTTTCTTAAGTTTTGTGTGTAAAAAGTACAATGCAAAGAAACACTATTAAATCATGATAATTAAAGGCAAATAGGAAAAGGACAATTGTGATGTAGAAAAGTACAATTACGACTTAGATCACCTGGTCAAGAAGCCTCCACAGGTTCAATAATTATGAAAATATTTAACCTTAATTGAGTCTTAAAGACTGCTCCATTCTTAATGTTTTCAGATTCCTTAAAAAGTGATTAGTTCAAAAATAGTGAACATTAACTGCATTTAAGAGTAACTATCCTAGTTCTCTATATGTGAGAGCATATTCATCAGAAGGCAGTTCAGTATGCTTTAAAGGCAGAAAGGCAAAAAAGTAGAACACTCAGTTCTAAAGTACTGAAGACACCAACAGGAGCGTACCCACCTCTGGACTCCCTACTTCAAGACAGACAAAAACATTCAGAGGGCAAACTACATGGTGATAACTCCTCCTTCTTCTCTCTTCAGAGATGCCAAGGTCAATATAACAATTACAGGACCACCTAAAGTAGTGTTTTGTTTCAGATGAAAACATGCTTTGGTGAAAACCTGAGACTTTTCCCACTTAAAATGCTTTGGTTTGAATCATGATATACTCTCAGACTTACAAAAACTACATTCCTCCCTAATTAAGCTTGACAGCGCACTCCAAAAGAGCACCTGAAATACTACTCCGATGTAAACCAAAATAAATATAATGTGAACACTAGGTCTCCATCACTATTAACTCATGACATCCACTTCTATATTCATTATGAGTGCAGTGAGATACTGGCACAGGCTGTACAGAGAAGCTGTGTCTCCCCCATCCCTGGCAGGGATGTTGGATAGGGCTTGGAGCAACCTGATCTAGTGGAAGGTGTCCCTGTCTATGGCAGGAGGTTGGAACTAATTAGCTTCCAGGTCATTTCCAAACCAAACCATTCTGTGATTTTACTGCTGTGATGTGAACTGCCACACATATCACAAAGGGTGAAAAGAGCTGGTGATGTAACAAGTATGGGTATATCGGCATCTTTAATTAGCATTACAGTAACTGTAGCATTTTTTTATAGAATAATTGGCATCAATTACCTAAGATCCTTGCAGAAAACAAAACTTTGAATCTCCTGAGACTAATGCATTTAAAAATCCCAGGCACAATTTACAGTGACAATTTCAGACACTAAGGAAACAAGAATAAGATTTATAGGTTGTAGATCCATACAGGACAGACCATCTACTCTGACCTTCTACACCACAAAAGCTATGGTATACCACCATGTGATGCAGATATGCATGGATTTATATTAAATATTTCTACGTAGTTCATATTATGATCGACATAAGGTAGCACACTACACATCTGCAACACACAGCTTTTTTCTTACGCTATTCTCACAGTCTGTTGGGGTTTTTTTGTTCTGGTTTTTTTGTTTGTTTGTTTGGGTTTTTTGTTTGTTTGGTTGGTTTGGTTCTTTTTATCTGGTCTTTGATACATTTTAAAAATAAACTGCTTTTTTCATGATCTGTTAGTCTCCCCCCCCAAAAAACCCTCATAATTCTCTTTTTATTCTTGAAAATTTAGTCTAAACATTTTAAATTTGCAAAAACACTCCAAATTAAATTTGTTTATGTCACACCAACACACAGCTAATTCTATTAGAAATAAAATAAAATCAGTATTTTTCTTTATCTGAGAGTTCATGATGAATCATTTTTCTAACGGATTTTGTGGATGTGTCTGAATTTAAAAGTTCACTCACCATGTTTCCATACTAACTAGGAGAACACACACCCTAAATATATGTTACATTATTTACAGGTATATAGCCTGTAGGTGGAGGGTGATGTGATGTGGGGGAAGAGTCTTCCTTTGCATCATATCATGTCACCAAGACAGCACCATGGCATACAGCTGCAGCTAGGGAAAAGATGCACTTGAGCTACTGCAGAGCATCATAGCCCTTTTGCTTTCTTATTAAGAAAAGGAGCAACTTCAGTCACCATATGGGGTCAAGGAGCCAGAGGAAATCATGAATGAGTACACAGTTTGCTGCACCTGAGGCAGGGAAGTGGGAGACTGAGAACAAGATAGTAGAATTTTATTAGCAGGCATATATAAAACCAAGTGAATATCAACTGGGACTCCACAGTACCTTCATCTTGAAACTATGCTTAGCTTTGTACTGTAGCAGTACAGTACCCAGAATGTTGTATGTGCAGTTATGTCAACATAATTATTCTATTGCATAAAGCCACCACATAAATATAGTACATAACACAAACGGCTTTGAGCTAGGCAGGTCTTCCACAAGCCTAGCAACAAAACCACACAGGAAGCATTTGTGAAAAACAACAAAGTAGAATGAATACTGGAGATAAATAACAACAACATTTTTCTTTGCATACTTTCAGATTACATAAGGATACGCAGCTACCTTGATATTTCTGTACTTTCATTCTTTCACATGCAATTCAGAGGATGTGGTTTTACAAGTTTAGCATATTAATGTACATTTTCCTACCAGTGCTATCTCTCCCAATCCAAGCTGGGCACGTCCCAAAGTTTGCCAGGCATCCCAGGAACGTGGATTTCTCTGGATAGCCATTTCTGCTGCATGCACTGCTGGGAACATTTCGTGTAAAGACATCAGGACCTATGACAGAAAAATAAAAATAGGAGAAATAATAATAATCAAAATTGAAAAATATGTAAATTTTCTGCAATTACCCATCATTGTTTCAATCACTAAGGACAGGTTCATCTTACCTAGTTTTTTCCTAGTCTAAGAGTCAGTTGTCTAATTGCAGTCACCCAGACTCATTCCATAGCCCACAAAGAGAAACAGGTATGCTAGAAGGTGATTCACCTTAACTATTTAAGCAACTCTATTAGAAGTAGATTAATTGCTTCTGAAGGTGTCCCTCCCTCTCTCTTCCTCCCTACACTCTGCAAAGCCCTACAAACGCTACACTCTGTAAAAATGTAACAATACACTGAAGGACAAACACATTGAGAATTACACACAATAAATGAGCAAATATTGCTGAAAAACTCCTGGTTTGTATTTTATCATGTTAATAGAAGACTGCAATCAACCAAATACAGTTGGAGTGAACACGATATAATTACAGAAACAATGCCTATAATTCAGCATAGAAACAGCCCTTAACAATGACTGTTCTATTTGGAGACTAAGCATTCTGCAATAGGAAAGCCTAACTTAGACATGAAGTCACCTACATTAAAATACAAGTGGTTTCTGAATGTGGAAATCTCTTTTACTCAGCAGTCCAGGTTAGTGTCAGCCTGTTACCATAGTATTCCACTCCTTGCACTGCATCCATAACCAAGCCTATAAATCATAGTTAACGATACATAACATGGCTCAAAGCTTGCCTTATTTTTCCAAGACCACCGTGAGATTGGCACATTACCTGGATACCTGCATCACTCTCAGATCATAATTTCAGACACCCACATGCTGTGGTGATAGGTACCAGTACAAGAAACAAATGACGACTGCATTCCTACAGTATGATGAGAACGTCAACCACAAGAATAAGACTCATGTGGGCAACCACTTTCATCGCAGCTGACCCACAAGTTTGATGAATAATATTAGACAGAATAGACTAGGACTGCTGAAGTGCAAAATGCATTTATTTAATATCACTGTTCTACGATATATTAATTAGTTAAATATGAGCATGGAGTAGAGGAGGAATAAAATACAACAATCTTCAGTATTAAATTAACAAAGTACTTGCACAGCACTGGGGTGAGTAAAAAAAAAGAAAAAAATCTTTACTACAGAAAGTAATTCTATACCCAAGAAACACAGAAAGCATAGCTTAGCTTTGATAAAACCTTTGAATCCATATTCCTGCTGGTTTAGTAAAACAAAACTAGTAAAACTATTTTTTCCTAGACTAGTCCTATGGCTTTTCTCCAATTTCATTTAATAGGCTGCACATGGGAATTTTGAAGTACCTAAAAACCTTTTTTAAAAACAACCCACAGCTTTATGTTTTGTCATTTTCCCTTTTTCCCTCAACAGTTCTCAATGATGATGATTTGTAAGCAAAGTTTGTAATGAATACAATGTATTCCTTCAAAACTTTCAGTTCAACTGCATTTTTGTGTGCAGTCTCACCTGCAGCACCTGTGAATTGAATCAAACTGTTACTAATGGGTTGGTGCATATCCTGTCAAGATTAAGTGATTGTGCAAATACCAGCTAGCTTCTACATTTATCTCTTAATATGTTTATTCTCATGAGAGAAAACAAATCCAAGTATACACTCACCTAAAGGTTTTTATGCATCCTGAGTATTCAGTATTTCCTACCAGTATACAATTCCAAAACTTCTACGTAAGTATTTAAGAAATCTTTTGTAGTTTTTAATTATTTTTACTGCTTTATTTACTGAACTGTGACCTCACTAATAAAAGACAATTATTCCACTTTCATCTATTTATGACTACTGTATGTACTAATTTAGACAGCAACTTTAAAAAATGCTCTTCCAGATCCTGGTGGTAATTACAGTGCTTCCACTAACTACAGCATCAGTTTCTCCATGTACATTGAAACAAATACACATCTGAATGTATACGTGCTTTGTTCAGCACAGGTGTTTTTTTCCTTCAGTTATAAAAAAAAGACTCAGCCATACCTGTCTAACAAAAATCCACAATCATACTTCTAATTCCATAATCCTTTGTGGACTACTTCAGTACACTTGACTTTAAAATACAAGCCTCCATCAGCACAAATCCAAACCTGCATCTGATTACTTAGCTTCATCAGTAAGCAGTAAGTGTGCAATCTCTTTCAATTCAAGTTACTTTTACACTAATTTCAATGTGGTTTTAGTGTTCGGTTTTTTTTGACAGCAGAGCTGTCACCCCTTGCTAGTTACTTCCCACAAAACATTCAAATTTATACTAAAAACAGGAACAAGCAGGCATTATGCTAAAAAGGACACAAACCATTATATTAGAGCGCTCAGACATAGCAGTCCTTTTTTTAAACAGATGTTTAGTTTTTAGAAAACTAACTCAGTTGCATTATGGTATTTTTCAACAACCACACAAAGAGCATGACTCTTCACAGGGCAATGCTATCCCTGAAAACTCAGTTTAAATCCCTCTTCCTCAATATTTTAACTTAGATTCTTTAGATTGTCATGCATTCAGAAAAATGCACAAAAATAATCTTGTCACTTGAGTGTATGAAGATATCAAGCTTTTACTTATCAAAATTATGCTGGGGAAAACCATACAACAGACAATCCTACCAGCAAAATAGGTCTTTATTTTGAAGCAAGCTATTACAGAAAAGGAATATTTTGTCAGAATCACCTAAGTTAAATATGAGGATGGGTGTATTTGTTTATGAACACCTTTTAAGAGCTTACACACTTCAATCCTGTTCCTTTCCTGTTGCTCTCAAATAAATTCCTTGGATTAATTTCCTTTTGCCATCTTCATTATCAAGATGGCACTGAAGTTTCACAGTTAAGTAATCTCACTTAATATTTGATTTACATTTCAATTATAGTGATAACACTTTATTAAAAAAAAAACTCCTAAAACTAATCAAAGAATTCAAAAAAATCTTTCAATGCAGAAAAAAACATCTTAAGACCCTCATGCACATACACAGTAAAAATTTCTGAGCTGTCTTACAAAGATGTTCAGTCGGTGGATTTTCAGAACTCACTCTATTCCAACATAGACTTACCATCATCACGTGCATTTAAACAAAGAATGTGTTACTATGATGATTTAGTCTAATAAACCTAGCTTAAAAAAACCCACTAGACACATTAGAATTATAACAACTCAGTGTCAAAAAACTCAATTAAACATAGCAACTGTCATCAGGAGACTGACGAAGTATTAAAAATCTGGGCAGTAGAATGACCCACCCTGTCCTGGCCACAATATTTTTGGAAGTGTTATGAATTTGAGTAAGTCCTGGTTTTAGATGAGCTCACTGGCTTGAAGCTGAATCACTGTATATAGATGCATTCCAAGTTCAGTGAAACAATTCCTTCCTCCACGCAGAAACTCATTTCAAAACACTGATGCATAAAAATCTTCTTACCCATAAGCAGTTTACATTTATCCATGCTGTAAAGCAAAAACCATTATACCACAAAGTAATGCTCTGTAGCAGCAGTGGTGGCCATTGATATTACTTATTTACTGAGTTAAATATTAAGGAAACTTTAGAAGAGGGGAAATGGAATGACTTAAATGTGAGCATCATGGGTCCTGTTCAATCAATGCATATTGAGGATGCAGGATTGTACAGAAACAAGATCCTCAGACAACAGATGATAAATATCCCAAAAGCTTACTAAATAGAGGTAAACTAACTTTCATTTATATTTACACGTTTCTGTAAACATCTATGAACAATTATATTGTGTACTTCAAGGATCCTGTCACAGCTGCACAGTGTGTTTGACAATGTTATCTGAGATCTGCAGTAGAAGTACTCCTGGATGACCAACATGAAAACAGGGAAACATGGAAACTCAACATGTTACAGGTTGGGCAGAGATGACATTCAGAGCAGCCCTGCAGAGAAGGACTTTGGGGTCTTGGTCAATGAGAAAATGAGCATGAGCCAGAAGTGTGCGCTTACAGCCCAGAAAGCCAACCGTATCCCAGGCTGCATCAAAAGGAGCGTGACCAGCAGGTCAAAGGAGGTGATCCTGCCCCTCTACTCTGCTCTTGTCAAACCTCACTTGGAGTATTGTGTGCAGTTCAGGAGCCCTCAACATAAAAAGGACATGGAACTGCTGGGACAAGTCCAGAGGAGGCCCAGGAAGATGATCAGGGGACAGGACCATCTCCCATATGAGGACAGGCTGAGAAAGTTGTGGCTATTCAGCCTGGAGAAGAGAAGGCCGCATGGAGACCTCATAGCAGCCTTCCAGTATCTGAGGCGGGTCTATAGGGATGCTGCTCTTCATTAGGGACTGTACTGATAGGACAAGGGGTAATGGGTTAAAACTTAAACAGGGAAAGTTTAGATTGGATGTAAGGAGGAAGTTCTCTACTGTGAGGGTGGTGAGGCACTGGAATGGGTTGCCGAGGGAGGTAATGAATGCTCCATCCCTGGTAGTGTTCAAGGCCAGGCTGGACGAAGCCTTGCATGGCATGGTTTAGAGTGAAGTATCCCTGCCCATGGCAGGGGTGTTGGAATCAGATGATCTTAAGGTCCTTTCCAACCCTAACTACTCTATGATTCTATGAAATTCTCAGGAGTGCTGTACTGCCCAATTTCCAGTAGCGTTTGTTATACATATCATAATGCAGTAACTCTCCCTTCATCCAAGAAAGAGTCCCACATGGCTGGCATGCAAATGTTCATATTCTAATTCCACTAATTTATCGAAGTCTATTACTCCGTCTTTGCAATTTAGAGCAACAATAAAATAATCTTGCCAATGTTTAAAAAACCTAACCTAAAATAAATTTTAATCAGTATTACTAACTGTATTAATACAGGCAGTCTTTATACACTCATTTGAATATACATACGATACAATTTAACACTAGAATCAACATTAGGCTGTTCTTTGGGTACTGCGAAGTTTAAATTTTTTGGTGTGTTTTCTGGGGTTTGTTTTGTTTGGGGGTTTGGGGTTTTTTTTGGGGGGTGTGTTTTTGTTTGTTTCAACAAAAATATAGAAATTAACTGCTTGCACAAATGTTTACTTACCAATCATTGTTCTTTCAATGGGGGAGCCATTTACGGTAATGGAATGGTCAAGTACATAACACTGAAACACTGTGCATGCAAAGAACAGTATTAGATGCATCCTTAACCTCTCCACACACCATAATAATCTGTTTTTAAAGGGATCAAAAAGTAGCTGAGTGCAACAGAAAATAAAATCTCATCAATTTTTATGGGTTTCTGAAGCAGTTGAGCAATTCCGTAATTCCCATATATTTTTCTGGAAATACACTTACTGCAAACATCATTGTCAACTTTAAATGTTATTTCTGTTCTTCAGAAATATTGAAAGACATACGTATTCCTTCTGTTAAAATACAGATCTTTAAGAACTTACCATAAGTATTTACCAATTCCTACTGTGCAATCAGCATATTTATCTGAGCTGCATATTAAACAACAGAGTATTTAAAATGTTAAATTTGCTGCTGAGAAAGGTAATACGAATTGGAAAGCTGCTACATAGCCCAACATTAGATTATCTTAATGTAACAGGACATATAGATATTCAAGCCTGTGCAAGACACTCCATCCAATGTTAATTCTCAAAAGATATTACTTTGAGAGAAAATTTTTCCTCACTGAAAGAAAATTAGTACAGACCATAAACAATCTTTGCATATGACTCAAAATCATTCTTAACATGAATGACCTCCTCAAATGACTCACACATCAAGACATGCAGATATTCATAAGCTCCTCAAAACCCTTGCTGAAGTCGGTGTGCAGTTCTTCCAGATCTGGAACTACCCAAAGTTTCTCATTTAGCTGCACAATATTAGCTGTAGTATTTGTGCTGGTATGCTGGACTGGAATAACACAGTAAGCTCTAAGATAATATCATTTAAATATTAACCAAAATATTTTTTTAATGAATTATATATTTCTATTTTGGCAAAAACAGATTTTTACAGCTCACATCTGTGCCTTGACAAGTATAAAGGTATCAAACTGCACATTATACTTATCAGCTTCCAGTAAGCATAAGTCATGTTGCAATAGACATCTGTAATAATTATTTGCATGTACTAGAGAGATGTTACTAATTTAAAGATTAGATGGTTTGTTAACATGATTCAAGAAATAATTTTTCTAAATGAATATTTTTTTTTACGTAAGCTTTTCTTGTGTTCTCATTCACAGTGTAACAGAAGTGTTACGCAATATCAGAAATGAAATTAAAAAGAAACAGTGCAACTGCCCAGAACTGCTCTTCAGGAAAGGAAGCAAGTGCATGGTGGAAGCAGAGGCCTGGGTCCCTTTATTCTTTCAGCTGTCATTAATCCCCAGTGGTTTCATTAGACAGGCAAAAACACTTCATAAGACGGCTCAGAGTCACACAGCTGGCTCCTCAGCTCAGCTCCAGCTCACCTTTGCCATTTAGCTGAAATACAGGTAATAGGGTGCCAAGTAAGCAACCACCCCTCAGTATTAAAGCATTGCAGCTGGAGCACTGATTGAAGAATGTTGTAGTGAGCATCCATTTGGATAAGTCACTGCATCATAGTTCAGATCCCGGTAAGATACCATTATTCCCTGTTCTCCTGTTTTTTCCACTGTAAAATTATTTTAGTATTCAAATAATTTGAAATTAAATAGAGTACTTTTGGAGAGCTGGTTTCATTCCTGCATGCACATAAGATTATAATAAATAACTGTTACAAGAGAATTATTAATTAATTTGTCCCCCTGAGTATAACTGTCCTTTTCAACAGCTTTCTCTTGAATTCAAGCTACTAAAAAAAGAAAAAAAAAGGTAAAAGTAAGAAAAAAAATAATTTCTAAACACAAAATAAAGGCTGCTTCAAAACCACCCTGTTTTAAGGAGCCAGCATAAGAGCATGTGAACCATTTCTTCGCAAACTAGAAGAAATCCCATTAGCTGGTCTGTTTTATTCAAAACAGAGTTAAATATATATATATATATATATATATATATATATATATAACGTTACAGGACTATTTTTATATCTTAACAGAATTCTTTTACTAGTGGAGTTAAAACATAAATGGACAAGTGAACAACTACATAAGTTAACCACGTTTATAGCATCCTAGAAAGTTGCTAATTAAAACTCAATTATATTATTCTGTTTCTTGCAATAATGCATCATTAAAGATTTGGAACTTCTTGACACAGCTCTGCAGATGCTAAAGGTTCACATGACAATAGATAGCAATAAGATAAATCTGTTGAAGAAATATCTTTCAAGCACTTCGAAACATAGAGAAGTCCCTGGGCCAAAACTTGCTAGAGGCTGGGAAAAGTATCATGAGGGAAATACTGCTACAGGCTCATACCATTCATATAAGCCTTTATGTCTTGGTGACAGCCATCCACTGCTGGAAGTTGTCAGCATGCTATGCTAGACAGCTCTTTCATTTAAGCCAGCATTGATGTAAAAGCATCCAAATACAAGTAAATATTTAATGGAGGTCTACATGTTTATGATGTTTTGTTACCATAAAAGTATGCAGGAGTCAAGCACCTAAATTATACAGGACATCTGTTAATTCTAGTATGCTATCTAAATAACATACAGATCTGATCCTAAGTGTGCCCAAGTTAAAAGAGAGTACCATTGCAGAATTTCCAACAAGTCTGAAAAACATCCATGAAGGTTTGGTTTTTTTTTCATTTTCTTTTAAAAAGATATATGCCTTCAGTTTTAGAAGTCAGGAAGAAATAATTGACTACAAGTCTAACCTAAAGAGAAACTGGGCAGAATAAATGCCCACTTTTCAGCATCACGTAGGGTATAGAATGAGAAAATTGCACTAGAAAAAATCAGCAATTTAAAGTAAAAACAATTACTGCATCTTCTTATCAACACTATTCAAATTAACAAACTAAATCAGAAATTAACCCTTCATAGGCAGCCCTTCCTGTGTTAGAAGTTTTTCCTTTTTCCTTACACAGTCTATCTGGTTCCCTTACATGCATATGATATGTTGACAAA
This sequence comes from Melopsittacus undulatus, assembly GCF_012275295.1. NCBI lineage: Eukaryota > Metazoa > Chordata > Aves > Psittaciformes > Psittaculidae > Melopsittacus > Melopsittacus undulatus. The sequence continues at coordinate 14,893,667 of NC_047557.1, forward strand.
GAAATCCAACAATAAACTTCTACCACAATAATTCAGGAAGAAAAACCTCTAAAGTTACAAATTATTTCTCAAACCAAATGCAAACACAAGCAAAATCTAAACCTTCTGCAGCTATGTAAAACAAAAGCCTCCTTCAGCATTACTGCACTGAAATGAGTTTATGATTATTCACATAATTCCTTTGCAGTATCAAACTTTCTTCACAGACAACATGACTGTGAGTTGAAGAGAAGATGTGACAGCATCCAGGAAAAAAAGAGCAGTCACCACACCTTTGGTTTGGGCAAAGCTGGGATTAGAGTGTTTTGGGGTTTTTTTGTGATGGGGTGGCTGTGATGTTTTGGGTTTTAGATGAGAAAAAAAATTACAGAAACAACAAAGTTTTTAAAACTAAGCAATATAGCAAGTTTCCTAGAAGTTACTAACACCATTTTACTTTTTATTTTTCATTTTTTCCTATCTTTAAAAAAAAATTATTTTTTCAGCCATGTCTTAACTACCATCCTAAAAATAGTTTTTCTCATTCTCATCTGTCCGTTTGGTTGAAAGAAACCATACATTTCTGGTTCTCATCTTCAATTCAAATTCAAACTATTTTTATTTTTGCAGAAGAGCATTTTTAATTAATACAGAATAACAATACATATTTTTATAGCTTTGCATACAGTTGGAGACAAAAGCTTCCCAATCTAAACAAAATAATGGATCCTTGCACTTTTGCCATCTAAGCCATGCAAAGACACACTGAAATTACAAGCTGATCTCACAGCTTCAGTGAGGCGTTGATGGCTGCAAGCCTTTTTCCTGAGCTTTAAAAAAAAGGCTCTGATGAACTGACATTGTAAGTGTACTCTGTTTAATGCTCTTTTCCAAAACTACTACTATGTACCACTAAATGTGAAAACAGAACAGAGCCAATCTTTTGCATTCAGTATTCTTGTTTGACAGCATTAAGCCAACTCTTTAGAAAAAGGAGACAGATTTTTAATGGTCAAGTTTGCTGATCTATCACAGTCAAGCTCTCCTCGCTCCTCCCAGTGCTATTTCCAAATATCACAGTTGCTTCTTTCATGCTGTAACATCTTAATTCCTGTCCTAACAAAGATGTTGTTTATTGTGATTGGCTGGGATAACAGCATTATTTTAATTCCTGCTAAAAGATGCCCCATAGGGTTGGGAAAAATGAAAGACCTAAATTATTCCATATTTTATGTGCACAACCACTGCACAACTTTGCATATATCTGTTCACAAGCATGGTGTTTTCTGATAAAGAACTCTCATGCTTTACCTGTGATTTCATTTCATAAAGCGTAGCATCCTCTGGAGTTAACTGAAGTGCTTCATCCCACTTCTGAATAGCTTCTCGGTACCTGTAGTTAAAAAAATATTACAGTCTCACTACATCTAAAGATACTAGATATTTCAATTTATATCCTGATATCATGATATGTGATGAAGTGCCATGGTGCCTCATTAGCATTAACGATTTTTCTAACCACTTTCCTATAAAATACGTTGAACTGTTTTTAAGAACTACCTATTTGTTCTTTTGGCCAAATGGATGTTAAGTACTAATGTACAACTGGCCTCAAGTGAATTGAAAAGTCAACATAGGAAATGTATGGCAAAGCAATGACTTAAAACTATAAATTCTGAACTGAATCCAACTCCTATCATTGTCAAAATCACCTTTAGTCAGGCATAAAGAAATATAACCTAAACCCAACATACCCCCCTACAGAAGTAACTTAAAATTCCTTTTCAGTCTAAAAAGGCTGAAACATAGGAGTTGCCTTCCTGCATTTCTGTACTGTAAGATACTGAAGATATCTGAGCAACTTTTGTATATAAATATAAGAAGGAAGTTGAAAGTAATAACCTATTTTGAAATCATTCAACTTTGGAAAGGTATACAGTAGCTTCAGAACATGTTTCCCTTCTCTAGAAAACACAACAAAAGAGATGAGTTGACCAAAATCAATAAAAAGCAGCTCTTTGTCTTGAACAAAGAAGTAAAACTTGGACAAATGTATACTAGTTTTGAACCATACTGAAGAACTGTAACTGCAGAGTAAGATGCAGTTACAGGAGTGCAGTCTTTCAGCCCTAAAGGTGGCTTTAGATTAACATTAACAAGTCTGTGCAGTGCCACATATTCTCTGAATCTGTTCCAAGACCCACCTATGTTACAAAAATAGAAGCACCTACATAGTTGCATATTAATTTCACTGCAAAGGCATGAAAACAACACACTGCAACTTTAATACAGTAAATTCATTTTCCCAAAATCTTCATATGGAAACAGCTACTCTCCATTCTTCCTTCCCTTCCCACTTTTCAGTTGTCTGGCTTGTGTTAATGCTTCCAGGTTGTCCAGAGCAGTGACAGGAAGACTTCAAAAGGTTCTGAACCAGCTGGGAACAGAAGAATAGACTGGAAAAAATCAATGCAACTACAGTCAAACTCTTATTGTGATTCAGGTGTTATTAATTTGTAAATGACACTGATAAGCATGATGTTTGAGTGCTAAGCAAAGGATGTTTCAATAAATTTTCACATTTCTTCAAAGTTTAGCCACCAGCTGTGCATTTATAATCACAGTTCATTCCCCATATGCAGGTGTTGACAGTAAAGGAAGTATCACTATGTTTTCTACATATGTCAGTAAAACCTTAAGCTGCTTTAGTCATTCAGACTACTTTTTAAGTAAGATGTTATGTTTTGTTCGAGACGTAGCGCAAACATAGAACAATAAAAGCTACATGAGTAAGGGAAATCATCAGCTCAGTTACACAGTGTCTTGGCCATGCAGCAAGACACAATGTTATGAGTGTATGACAACTATAGTAACCATAAAGGAAGGAACACTGGCATTCTGCAAATAGCAAGATAAAAGATATGTTTCAGAAATCTTTATTTTCACTTCAGCAGCAGGGCCATCATTGCTCCAAGTGTCAGTCTGAATGGGATAAAAACTCTAGCCAGAACATGATATCTCTTAAGTGAGTGTCAAATATAAGCAAACATTGCCCCCAACCCTGTGGAGGTTTGCTGCCCATGTGTCAGAAGAATAAAGATGTGCAAAGGAAAAAAGGTTTGTCTATCCATTCATAGAAATGTGCTATGCCTGCTCTGTGCATGAACAGTGAGTTACTCAACTCTACTTGTGAGCTTCAGAAAGCATGATCCAAGAGAACTGATGACACAATGCTGGAATATCTTCCTAGGACTAAGTACACAACATGAGAGGCGGGGAGAAGGAAGGTGCTGCAGGTACATCCTGAATCACCTGCTCAAAGAGACTGGCTGCAGACAACCAGCTTACAGCAGAGACATGCACATGGCTGTGAAATACTCATCTTTCCAGCACACATATTTCTTTAAGAACGAAGTCTGATAAAACATGAGTGTTCTATACTTTTAAATACTCAGGGAAAAAAGATGTTTCATTGCTGTTTTGGGAAAAACTAAGGACGCCATTCTTGTTAAGAGAACTGAGCCCTGATGCTTGCTTCAGTAATGCACATTCATGAAGGAAGGAATTTCTCTAAAGATAATCATAGATTCAAAGAATTTTTCTACCTCTTTCTTTTGAAGGAAAAGATTATATACTATGCTTAATATCAAAACACCCTACCAAAAAAGCTGCCTAGGGATATAAGACACAACCATAAAGTCAATGTTCCAGTAAATGTTTTATGAAAACCATAAACCTTGCCTGATCTAAGAAGTGAGATATCACAGAGGTAGTGTTGTAAAATAAATAATTAAGAAAATAGATCATTTTACTGTCTCTCAGTATCTTTCTTCGAGCTGAACTGTACAGAACCTTTACCATTACAGGAGGGAGAACTAGTTTTGAAAACTTCAATATAAATATGATATATGCTCTGGGTTCGATTAACAAAAATTCAATGAGATTTAATAAGCATTTGCTATTCCCATTTCTTTTCTCAGCAAATAAATAAGCTCACATACAGTTGAGTGACTAGCAGCTAACAAATTGCATGTATCAGCTGAGCTGCAAAAACTGCCATGTCATAGGTGGCAAAAGTGAAGTAACAAATTTGCTCTTCTGCTGAGGTCTACCTGAATGTCTTCCTATATGCCTGATATAGAAAAAGAGCACACATGATCAGAGCACATGCTATGGCACAGCTGATGCACAGTAACATGCAACTGAATCTTATATCCCTTCAGAAAAAAAAAGAGATATGAAACCCAGCACTTAAAAAAAGAAAATCAAACTTTTGTCAAAAATAACATATCATAAATAAGAATGAGGCTCAAAAATCACAGATCCATCCACGGGTGATGCTACAAACCTTCTTCAGAAACCCTAATATTTATCAGAGTGGAAACTGATGTCAAGCACCAGTTGGCGGGGGCCTACTGCCTAGAAAGCAGCTTTGCAGATAAAAGATCTGGGGATCCTGAGGGACAGCAACTTGACTATGAGCCAGCATGTGCTCTAGCAAGAGAAGCCAAAGAGCATCCTGGGGCTGCCTTAGCATCACCAGCAGACAGAGAGGTAGAGGTGATCTACCTCAGCTCTGGTGAGACCTCATCTGGAGCACTAGGTCCAGTTCTGGGCTATGACAGACACATGAACATAGAGAAGTGAGTCCAGCAGTGGGCCACAGAGATGATTAAGGGCTTTGAAGCATCTGTCATGTAAGGAGAGGTTGAGAGAAATGGGACTATGCAGCCTGGAGAAGGGAAGGCTCAAGGAAGATTCTATCAAAGTGTACCTAATTCAGAAGGGGCAGGGAGTAAAAAGAATGGAATCGGGTTCTTTTCAGTCGTGCCCAGTGACAGGACAAGTAGCAACAGGCACAAATTGAAGCATAGGCAATTCCAATTTAAACATATTTCAACTGCTGGAGATACCCAAAACTCAACTGACAACATCCTGATCAACTCATAGTTGACCTTGCTTTGAGCAGGAGTTGAAAATCTCTTAGGGTTCCTTAGGATTATATAATGCTACATCAGCAACCTTAGTGATACATGATTTAAGATAAGATTATCTCTTGGCCAAACAAACGCAAATAGTAAGCAAAATACGATCTTGCAACAAATAGACCCATTAATTTTTAGATGTCAAGGGCTACTATGAAAATTAATCTCATGTAGCAGTAAATAAATCAGAGAATATTAATAGTGGGCATATACTGATTTTATAGAATATCAAATTAAGATTTCCAGCAAAAGCAGAAACCTGACTTGTATATATATTGTAACTAAGCAACAAAACTCCAGTAATATAAAATATTTTTAAAAGACTATCATATTTGGAAGTACTGAGTTACTATTTATGTGAGTACAGCAATACAGTTTATTTTTATTTACCCAGTCATTTCAGTAAAATAGTGGACCTCAATATGAAAAAAATATACAACTATAACTAAAACTTAATTATAAATTTCTTTATTGTAGTGCCATAAAAAGAAATAAATTACTGAGAACTGGATATATGTGGGATGGCTTCAGTGTACAAGACTTTCCAATCCTAACTATTCTATGATTCTATGACTAATGGATCTTGCCGATTTTTACTGAACAGTATATGAAATCCCACAGCTGCCCTAAAGTACCGAAAAAGCTCTCTTCAGATATGCTACTGACCATCTGGGAGCTATAGAGACTTGGCACATTTTACTACAGCTTGCTAAACTTTTGAAACAAACATCTCATGCTTACACTCCATTTTTCAAGACCACTTCTGGGAAAACAGGATCTCTTGAACTCTTAAACAAAATCATTAAAACAAGTTCATATTTCCATAAAAAATATTTTATCGGAGGCTTTTGGTTAAAAAAAATAAAAAACAAAAAACAAACCCTGTTCATGTTATACAAAGGTCAGTTTTTGAATCTCACATATATATATATATATATAATGCTAATATATATATATATAATGCTAAAAACTATCACTGAAGATCACACAGGATTTAGAATCTTTTAACTTTACTCCAACAGGCTTGCCACAGTTGATGCTTCAGGTACAGGGCATGCTCAGAGTGACACTGAAAATATCTGAAGATACACTGAAGAGATGAGATTGTATCAAGTCAGGTAAAATGAGACAGGCCTGCAGGAGAGAGGCAGAGCACAAATGTACAGATTCAGGAGAAAGGATGAAGCAACATAACTCCTGGGAATTCTTAGAGACCTGAAGGGACACTCCTGCAACGTGTCGAGGAGGACTCAGTTATACAGAGCTAAAGAAGGGAAAATTAATATTTAAAAAAACAAAAACAAAACCATGTTTAACTGTCAAGTCCTCATACCATAAAGGATGAATATGAATTGTCTGTGGCCATGAGAAACACAAGCTAGAAGAATTTTAATGTAGTGTAGGGTTAAATTCAGACTTTGGTGGAAGATATAGAAAAAGAAAGCTAGTCAGTAATTATACAGAGTACATACCAAAGAAAGCAAAAGGCAAAGCAGAAATTGTTTACAGGAACAGACTTCCCTTTTTAAACCATGAAATGATGAAGGGCTTGGACCATGGGAGAAAAGATTCAAAAGAACAGGTGAAGAAGGAAGCTAAAAAGAATAAAGGAGAATGAAAGGAACACTCAACATTTTTAGCCACACATGTAACTACAGACACTTTTTACCATTGCATCTATTAGGCAAATACAGTTTTGAAACTACTTTTGACAAAGAAAAGGTATGAATCCAGTACTGGGGAGAAATGATCTCTTATCTAAGAGAAACAAAAGCCACAAAATCAGGATTCTGGTACTGTCTCAGACAGAAACATCCTCTCTCATGTGGAACATTTAATTTCCTCTCATACGATATGAAAAACTAATCACACACTACTTCACAATTCTTTATTGACACCAGGAATGCAATATACTGCAGTAAATTCTAACAACAAATGACAGTGGAGTAATGCAACAGAGTACTAGGTAATGATGGGAGTGAATAGGATAGGATGCTGCCTATACTCGAGAGTCTCCATAAGGCATCTTCCACAAATATATTTTATACTGACTTGTGGGTAAGAGTCCTGCTGCCTTTGACTTATTTTATACCCTTCTTTACAATCTGATGAATCACTGACTGATTCATAAAATATCTCAAGTTGGAAGGGACCCATAAGGATCACAGTCCAATCCCCTGCTCCTTGCAGGACCAGCTAAAACTAAACCATATGACTAGGAGCATTGTACAGATGTGCCTTTCAATCTTGACAGGCTTGGTGCCATGATCACCTCCCTGTGGAGCTTGTTCCAGTGGCTGACCATCCACCCCACTCAGATACTGCACTTACCTGTAAGGAGACAAGAAAATTTGCAACACAAGTGCAACACATCCAGCTGCCACTTCATTACTTAAGCAGTAAGAACAAACCACCATAACCTTACAAGCTCTCAAAAGACACGTAATTGTACAGTTCAGTAAAATCAATTCCCTGCTTTAATATCTTAAACAAAAACTGCAAATATATTATTAATATAAATCGAGTATCAGATACTGCAATAGTCATATTTTAAGTATTCGGAGGTAAGTGATGTATTTTTATTGTTGATATTAAATTTTAAGTACAAAGCTTTAGTTCCTCAAAATAGTTTCAACAGTAGTTCCAGTGAAAGCAGCAGGAAGAAAAATGCAGAAGAAAAACTGTTCTGCTGTATTTGAAGCAATTTCAAGTTCATATTCTGGTCTTCAGAATTATTTGTTCAGATAGCCTTTAGAAAAATAGTAGTAGAGCTGTAATTACAGGTACCATCTGTTTTCTTCTTAGTTGAGTAGGCATTTAGTCCTTTATATCTTTTAATTATTTGTCCACAGATGACTGACAGCTCTGTCATTCTTACCTCATGTTATGATCCTCCTGGTTCTGAGAAATCAGCCATAGAAACTCAGTCAAGAACTCAAAAGCTGTAACAGCACCAAAGAAAGTTTCTGAAATTTAGATTCCAGTATTTGTCTACCTTTCCCAAAATCACTTATTGGCAAAATATGATGGTCCAGAGGAGGGTATTAAGGGGGCAAAACATTTTGGGAGAGATGATACACAAAAAAGCAATAGTGTGCTCAAATTCTATTCTGAGCAGTTCCATTTCAGGTAGTTGACATGCCCTTGTTACCTGTACTAAATAATGTAATTTCCCTTCATTTTCTTTCCCTCTATTACTTCTGGCCTCTTTACACCATTTGCTGATGTCAACATCATAGAGTAATAATGACAAGTTATATACAAAAGCAGAGAGAGATAGAGACAGAGGAAACATGTAACCCTCTATGGCATTTTAAAGAGACTTAAAGGGCAAATTTAATTCATTTTTCATGAAAGTACCAGTAAGTTAAATAAGAAAGTACCCTATAAAACACCCATGAAACAATTTGAAAGGATTGAAGTAAAACTACTAGAAAGCAGCAATGCAAATACTAGTCAGCAAAAAGCAAGTCACCTGAAATAAGTGACATATTGACTTGTAATAAACAAAAGATTCTACCTACAATGACATATACGTACCTATATGCAGATTATTCAATGTCATCATCCAAAACTGACTCCAGGAAGGAAAAAAACCAGACATTTATAAATCCCAAGATGACTAACATGTAAATCATACACAGAAGAGTGGCAAGATGAATGGGAACTCTCACTGCCAGCACTGCAGAGACGGGGAGCGGTAAGACTCAGTCCCATTAAGCAAAAATGTTTCGTAAAGGTACAGATGAGGTAAGTTTGTGCTTCAATTTCTGTGACAGAGGTAGTTAGTCCCTTATAATACTGTTATGTTTTTACGAATAAGCAACTTATAAGCCCACGTCCGGAGTACTGTGTCCAGTTCTGGGCTCCTCAGTACAAGAAATACAAGGAGAGGGTCCAGCAGAGGGCCACAGGGATGACCAGGCGTCTGGAGCACCTCTCCTATGAGGAGCAACTGCAGGAACTGGGCCTGGTTGGTCTAGAGAAGAGCAGACTGAGAGGGGATCTGATCAATGCGTATCAACATGTCAAAGGCGAATGCCAAGAGGATTGTGCCAGACTCTCTTCAGCGGTGCCCACCAACAGGATGAGGAGCAGTGGCCATAAACTAAAACACAGGAAGTTTCACCTCAACATGAGGAACAGTTTTACATGGAGGGTGGCAGAGCACTGGAACAGGCTGCCCCAGGGGGGCTGGGGAGTCCCCGTCTCTGGAGCCATTCAAAACCTGCCTGAACATGTTGCCATACAACCTGCTCAAGGTTATATGTTAGCAGGGGGCTGGACAAAACGATCTCCAGAGGTCCCTTCCAACCCTAATGATTCTGTGAACTTTAGAAGAATCAGCAGATTCAGACTGATAACTTTTACTGGCAGTCTGATTTTGCATACACACGGTAGTATCAAAAGAGAGTAACAGCAAGAGCTGTTTGAACTATCTCCTTAATATTTCGTATAGCACAGCATGAGATGCAAAATAAAACATTAAACATTCAACAGAAGATTAATATTTCACATGGTTTTATCTACATTAATTACTGGATGGGAATACTTAAGCCATTTAGTCCACACTACCCTGTGCTTCTGAAGCCTAAATTCCAAAATGAACTCATCCTTTTATTTTATGACTCAAATCCCATGCTCTACCTAGCAGGGATCATCTACAAAGAGTATTCTGACTTCTGAAGGATGCCTTTCCCAGCAAACTACCCAAAGATTTACAACTCACTTTCAGAAAAGTAACCAGGACAACAGACACTAGTTTGTTGACATACTGCACATAGCTGCAATGCATCTGTGAATTGGAAGATCCCCTCTTCCAAGTCAAAAAAATATGGAAGCCATCAAAGACTGATAGCTTCAGTACTGCAACCACATAAAGGGTGAGTGTCTCAATGATAAAAATATGCTGTTTAACATATATTCCTTACTATCTTCCCTCTTTAAACATTAGATTGATCCTACTGACTAACTATAATTAACAAAAGCTGTCATCAACAAACTCTAACAGCACCAGTGTAATCTCTTTAGACTGAGAAATACACTCAACTTGGGGGATTTTTTCCCAGTTTTGCTTGTTATTTAAAATTTATCTCAATTTATTAGCAGAATATGATGACTGAAATTAAATAACTTCGTCACTCTCAGGATTTAAAATATACTAAAAAACTATAATTTACCCAGGAAAAAAAAGCTATGTTAAAGACTTCCCCCATACTTATGCAATGTTCCATGTAATAGTTGTTTATACTAGCAATTTACATACGACTTCCTAAGATTTTATGACAGCAATTTAATTCTGGAAATCAATTAGGACATTTTAATCATAGACTGGTTTGAGTTAGAAGGGTGGATAAAGCTCACCTAATTTCAGCCCACAGAATCACAGAATCCCAAGGGTTGGAAGGGACCTCAAAAGATCATCTAGTCCAACCCGCCTGCAAGAGCAGGGTAACCTAGAGTACATCACACAGGAACCTCCTATGCTCCAGTTTACACCCATGGCCCCTTATCCTATCAGTGAATATCACTGAAAAAAACCTAGCTCGGAATTCATTTCTCACTTTGAACCCCCCAAAAAAAAAACAGCTATTAAAATAATTTCTGAAATCTCATTCATGCAATTCCACCCTCAGTACAGATGTACTGGAACTCTGCCACATTTTTGAAAGGCAAATAGAAATGTCTTAATATAATGTTGTAGAGTCATTCTGAGTGAGTCCTTGTAAGTCATTCTGCACTCTTTCACCTCAGCCTACTTCCTAGTCCCTGCTTTATACCAGTATAAAAGCTTTTGCTTCTTAAACCAAGTTAACATAACCAGCTTATGACATTAGTTTGTTTTAAAACACTAAGCAGCTCCCCAGTGTAATTCTCCATCTGGCTGCATGAACACAAAGAACAGATCTTTACTTAGGCAGTGATGACACATGGTTTCACGTGATAGCTAAACTTTAACATCTCAAATATATGTTTGGAAGTTGGAGAACTTCACTGTCCTTACTTACTTTACTAAACAAGACAAGAGTTGTGATAGTCATGAAACTGAATGCATTATAAAAAACAGGCATCTTTAGCAAATAGCTTCCTACCACCTTCATACTGAGAGCTCTATGTATTTTTTCCAATCTGGCAGTGATGGAAAGATGGTCTAGCAATAGCTGGCTAAACCAGGAGTTTCTATACTAGAAATTTTTTATTTCAATCTCAATTTACTATCTTATCATACAGAATGCTTTACACAAACCCTTTTTTTATTATGTCCCTATTTAAGTCCTTCTTGAAATCTCAAATATTAATTATACTCAGATCAAAGTGGTCTTTGAAGGATGAAAGTTGAAATACTTCACTGAACTACAGTTCTATTTTACAACATGCAATAATTCAAATAAATGTCCAGGAAAATAAGTTATATGTGAGAAATACCAGACAATGATAACCTTTTGCCAAAAAAAAAAAAAAAAATAGAGTTTCACTGACAGACTAAAGACAATTAAAAACATCTATGTCAACATACAAATTCACTTAAGGATGAATTTATGATCATCACAAAAGCTGACTGCCAGGAAAAGGAAAGCTTGTATTAATGCTTCTAGACACACTCAACTTCCTACAGAGAATCATAAACTGTAGAACTCCCCACAGTAAGTTTATCCTATTTAACAAGTGTTTCCATTTTTAACAGTAAAATAGGAATGCAGAGCCAGCTGAATACAAACCATTATCCACTGCCAACATCTCTTACCCAAGAATTAAGTTTACAAAAAAAAAAAAATCTTCAACTATCATCTGCTCTTTATCTTACCTGTCATTTCGTAGTTTTTGCACAAGATGAAAAGCATAAGCCATGGTCTAATACATCAGACTTCTATTGCAGCTGACAGGTCAAACATAAAACAAGCAATATTTTTATAAGATTTACTATTTAATTTCTAGAGTCAGTAAAACTCCTGAGACTGGTGTGAAAACATGACCAATACACTTGTAAGAATGGGAGCATGTAAAAATTATCAGTTTAAACTGGCTTCCAAATCATCAAACTTCCCTTCTCCACAAAAACCAAAATTCCTCTATTTTTTTTTCAGGGAGTAAGAAAGAGGTGAAGGATGGATTATCTCTGTCTCTATATGGCATTAGTCTAGCAGGCAGAAAGATATGTTTTTTTGGCCTAAAAACTTTGACTTATGGTATTTAAACACCCTATCAAAAATTGAGCATGATATTATAAATATCATGATTCTTCTCTCGAGACTGGGATGGATGCATGGTCACCCAAACCACTAAGAAAAATGTACTAAGAAAAATGTACAAAGTCTGTCACCTCTTTCATATAGGTCAATTTACCACAAATACTTTACAGTATATGTTAACAATTTTGACATGTTATGAGTCTCTCTGCACCTACACCTCCTAAAAAATGTGTACTTCAGTTATGTACTGCTAAAATTAGAGAAAATAACTGCTCTGCATTTAACACATTAGCACAGTCACTTACTGGCCAAGTAATTTTTTGAATGCCCACTCACTCAGAGTGAAGAATTAGACTCATTCTGAAGGCAACGAACATATAAAAAGTGTAAAAACAGAAATGTCTGGCCTGAGAATTAAAATACATTTACAAACATCTATTTCAATTTTTTTAACTGAAAATTGAAAGGCAATTCCAACACAATAACCTTTGCCCTTTGTCATGTTAGTTGTATCAGTATAAATTACCAAAATACTCTGAATGCAATTTTATTACTTTAGCACTTTCATAACTCATTAGTAATCCAGTGCTTATCATAATCTAAACCTGAAAGACGTGAGTAAATTCAACAAACGCAAATGTTTTAATTTATTTAAAAAGGCATTATTCTCCTGTTCTATTGATAAAAATATTATTTTTTTGACAAATTAGCTTTCCACTACACTAAACATACTTCTTAAAGGAATGTGCCTTATTATTTGATGCAAACACCTTACAGAGTTGAGAGAGAAAGAAAAACTCACAGCTCATATTGCTAAGGAATCATATGCTACACAGTGAAGTGATGCTGGCATATTAGCATCAAGGGAAAAAAAAGCCTCTATTGCTAAAATGTGGAAGAAGCAGCACTTTACAGAAGTTTAATTTTTTTAATAGATTATAAAATTAAATTAAGTTATTCTTACTAATTCCTCTAGAAAAGTAGAGTTTCATTAAAACTGACCTATTATCTGGCCTGCTCATAGCACTTTGTTATGTCTTTATTTAATCTGTTGCTGTAAAAGCTTAATGGAAGAGTAAAACCTTACTCATTTACACATCAAGTGACAAAGTGACTGCAACTATTTATTTTAACATAAGTGAATCTCTATAAGCTCAGGACAAAATGTATGAGTGTTCCAGCTGAAAACAAGATCTTCCCAAATCAATACTAGCTTTAGAGATGGAGATATTTTTACTGCAATAAGGAACAACAAATAATACTGTTCTCACTTCTGATGATAACTTCTATTTAGCAAGATAGAAAAAGTAAATGCAAATGAAGGATTTAAACCTAATAGTGTCTACTTGCAAATAAAAAGTAAGTACTTAGATGAGCATTTTTTGCTCATCTTTGGGGTATATTGAGAAGAATTCTGTCTCCACCTACTGGACCAACTAAGAAAATGTCTGTAGTTTGAAAACGGCACAAAGGGATTGCAAAGCCATTTTAGTGCATATGCAATGCCCTTTATATTGAAGATGGCAGTCCGAGAAAAGTCTTTTTTGTCCTTGTCATTAGCTCTCTACATGCTGTATGTTTCCGGACATTATATTTCACTGTTGAATCTCATTTAAACACATTCCACAGTCAAAGATAACCCATCTACCAGTCAAAATAGACAGTAATTGCAAACTGCTGTATTCAAAATACTGAGGCTGAGCACACGAGATTTTATCCTTTAGAATTATGCCGGATTTAAAACAGTTTAGGGCTATCAACCTGGATTATGCTTGTTGGTTTCTAGGTTATTTTCTTTTGGTTGGTTGGTTTTGTTGTTTGTTACTGGTTTTTGTTTGGTTTTATGTTAGTTTTCTTTGATTTTCTTTTCATGTTTTGTTTTTATTTCCAATGTATGTAGACACATCCAGACTGTGTCACAAACTGGATAATCTGCCAGCATTAGAAGTTTCATATAAGCAAAACCAATTTCTCCCCTTGAATATTCTCTGTCCTTTCCACCAGCAGACAACAGTCTGCTTACCAAAAAGCTAAGTATGTGTGTACATGTTTGTTTTAATGCTTCTTCCCTCATATCCCAAGAGCATACAGTGTGACACTTCTTCCAAGTATCTGCCTTTTCTTTCTGTTCTGACACAGGATTACTCATTCAAACATCATCTTCAAAACTGCCTATTGATCAAGGTCCGAAACTGTTTCCCTTCAACTACCATTTTTCTTCTGTGTGTGCCTCAGTCTCAGCTTAAACAGGTTCACACACCCACATTACAGCGGGTACAAATAACACTCAAGCAGTTCCTATAAAAGCTGAAAACTCTGTCACCTCCAGAACAGTTCATCCATGCCACTTCCAAGTTTGCCAACACACAAAGAAAGCAAGCTGTACAAGTTCTGATCCCCAAGAAGCCCATTTGCTACTCCTTCCCCCAAGAAGCACAGAGACTCACTTTACAAGCACAAGTCCAGACCTCATTCATCCACAGAAACTGACTTGCTGCTTACACAGACACTAACAAATCCTTGGTGGGGATGTAGCAGCATCACTGCCTTCTCGTACCAGAACTTTCCACCAGAGAGAATAAATATTCTTTCCAGTCCACTTCCTCAAGTTCCTGTAATGGAAGGTCAACTATTCCACCTGTAACAAGTAATAAAAGCCTCCCACTGCAAGTTTAGCCTCTAATCTATGTGAAATCTCCTTTTTCAGAGAAAAAATCTGCCTGAAAGGTATGTACACTGACAGCACCATACCACCATAATTGCTTAGAGTGTACAGAGCGTGCTAGAGTAATTGATTGGAAACTACAATTTCAAGTTAGAAACTTCTGTTAAAGCTCAGATATAAGAATGTTAATACATGGATCTTGTGTCTTACAAACCTCCCAAAAGCTGCATTTCTTGTTACTTGTTCCTCAAACCTGTTACAAGCCATTCAGTGTTTCTCAGTAGCTCTTATAAGCACTTCTGAGAAAATGTAGTTCTCACTAAATTCATTAAAAAAATACTTATACTCTACTTATGGATGGGTTAAGCTATTGTATTGTTTTCCAATTGACAGGTAAAAGAAAACTCAAAGATCAACTTAAGATATGTAAAACCATCAAACATTACTTCTGTTCAAAATAAATATGCAGTAGCCTGTACCTCCCTGCCCTAAGCCACATATACTAAACATTATTTGCTGCTGTTCAACTTATTACACTTCACATAACACACAAAAATAATCGAAAAAGAACACAAAAATCCACAAAGAAAAGATACACAAGAGCCAAAGCAAACAGGAGGAAGGCAAAGGCAGAACAGAAGGTAAGACATAAATAAAAATCTATCTGTTTAATATGGGTAAGTACAGTAAATATTAGTGATTACCAGCTGTAGGAGGAAAACATTTAGAAGTTCTTTATTGCTCAAGCTCTATATTCTGAAAGCTCTATGTAATAATCTTGATATCCTCAAAATGACAGAACAGACCTACCTTTATACAGACCATTAAATAATTTATTTCCAGTGTTAAAGATGCTAATTGACTCAGTACATGTATTCTGTGCTTTCAGCTACTGATAGTAATGCAACCAGCCTGGGAGACTTGGGTGATGTGGGCTTTGGGGTGATGGTTGATGAGAAGCTCAGCATGACCTGCAGTGTGCCCTTGCAGCCCAGAAAGCCAACCATATACTGGGTTGCATCATAAGGAGCATGACCAGCAGGCTGAGGGAGGCAATTCTCCTCTACTCAGCCCTCATGAGACCCCACCTGCAGTACTGCATCCAGCTCTGGGGTCCCAAGAAAGAGGGATATGGAGCTGCTGAAGCAAATCCAGAGGAGGCCACAAAGATGCCCAGAGGGCTAGAGCATCTCTCCTACGAAGACAGGTTGAGAGAGTTGAGCTTTTTCAGCCTGAAGAGAAGGGGCTCTGGGGAGATTTTTAAGCATCTTCCAGTACCTAAAGGGGCCAACGAGAGATCTGGAGAGGGACTTTTTATGAGGACAGTTAGTGACAGGACAAGGAAGAATGGCTTTAAACTGAAAGGGAATAGGTTTAGATCAGATGTTATGAAAAGACTCTTAACTATGAGGGTGGCAAGACACTGGCACTTTGGGGACAAAGAAGCTGTGGCTGCCCTATCCCTGGCAGTGTTCAAGGCCAGGCTAGATGGGGCTTGGTCCACTAGACCACTTTCCACTGGTCTAGTGGAAGGTGTCCCTGCCCATGGCAAGGGGGTTTGGAACTAGATGTTCTTTAAGGTCCCTTCCAACCCAAAACCATTCTAGGATTTTATTGTTATTCAGCTACTGCATTAAAAGTATTAAGACAATGGCAGCATGC